>NC_138182.1:104743470-107582470 GCF_964194105.1 Spermophilus citellus
TTCGTTCTTCTAGGTTAAACGTTTCGTTGGCAGTAACAGTTTTAATTTTTAGGTTTCAATCTGTTTTCTCCTATATGGATACATGTAGTTGGAACTCTAAATCAAAGACGGTTTGTGCTAGCTCTTTGAAACATGACACAATAAAGTAGTTCCAAGTTCTATCTCTATGGTTTGTTTCCTATTGATGTAGCCCTAAGCAGAGACTGGCACAAATCACTTTCATGGAAAGGGGTTGTCAAGCTTCCAAAAAACTACGAGTTTCCTGAAATCTCAGCACACATTGTTTCACCCAAACTTGATGACACTTTCAGGTAATGATCAGTACCCCAATCCCACTTGGCTCACCAAATTTCGTTCTTCTAGGTTAAACATTTCGTTGGCAGTAACACTTTTAATTTTTAGGTTTCAATCTCTTTTCTCCTATATGGATACATGTAGTTGGAACTCTAAATCAAAGACGGTTTGTGCTAGCTCTTTGAAACTTGACACAATAAAGTAGTTCCAAGTTCTATCTCTATGGTTTGTTTCCTATTGATGTAGTCCTAAGCAGAGACTGGCCCAAATCACTTTCATGGAAAGGGGTTGCCAAGCTACCAAAAAAATACGAGTTTCCTGAAATCTCAGCACACATTGTTTCACCCAAACTTGATGACACTTTCAGGTAATGATCAGTACCCCAATCCCACTTGGCTCACCAAATTTTGTCCTTCTAGGTTAACCCATTCGTTCCAGTAACAGTTTTAATTTTTAGGTTTCAATCTGTTTTCTCCTATATGGATACATGTAGTTGGAACTCTAAATCAAACACGGTTTGTGCTAGCTCTTTGAAACATGACACAATAAAATAGTTCCAAGTTCTATCTCTATGGATTGTTTCCTCTTGCTATAGTCCTAAGCAGAGACTGGCACAAATCACTTTCATGGAAAGGGGTTGTCAAGCTTCCAAAATACTACGAGTTTTCTGAAATCTCAGCACACATTGTTTCACCCAAACTTGATGACACTTTCAGGTAATGATCAGTACCCCAATCCCACTTGGTCACCAAATTTCGTTTTTCTAGGTTAAACCGTTCTTTGGCATTAACAGTTTTAATATTAGGGATCACTCTGTTTTCTCCTATATGCATATATGTAGTTGGAACTCTAAATCAAACACGGTTTGTGCTAGCTCTTTGAAACTTGACACAATAATATAGTTCCAAGTTCTATCTCTATGGATTGTTTCCTATTGATGTAGCCCTAAGCAGAGACCTGTGCAAATCACTTTCATGGAAAGGGGTTGCCAAGCTTCCAAAAAACTACGAGTTTTCTGAAATCTCAGCACACATTGTTTCACCCAATCTTGATTACACTTTCAGGTAATGATCAGTACCCCAATCCCACTTGGTCACCAAATTTCGTTCTTCTAGGTTAAACCGTAATTTGGCATTAACAGTTTTAATTTTTAGGGATCACTCTGTTTTCTCCTATATGGATACATGTAGATGGAACTCTAAATCAAACACGGTTTGTGCTAGCTCTTTGAAACTTGACACAATAAAGTAGTTCCAAGTTCTATCTCTATGGTTTGTTTCCTATTGATGTAGCCCTAAGCAGAGACTGGCGCAAATCACTTTCATGGAAATGGGTTGCCAAATTCCAAAAAACTAAGATTTTCCTGAAATCTCAGCACACATTTTTTCACCAAATCTGGATGACACTTTCAGGAAATGATCAGAACCCCAATCCCACTTGGCTCACCAAATTTTGTTCTTCTAAGTTAAACCGTTCGTTGGCAGTAACAATTTTAATTTTTAGGTTTCACTCTGTTTTCTCCTATATGGATACATGTAGTTGCAACTCTAAATCAAACACGGTTTGTGCTAGCTCTTTGAAACTTGACACAATAAAGTAGTTCCAAGTTCTATCTCTATGGTTTGTTTCCTATTGATGTAGTCCTAAGTAGAGACTGGCGCAAATCACTTTCATGGAAAGGGGTTGCCAAGCTACCAAAAAACTACGAGTTTCCTGAAATCTCAGCACACATTTTTTCACCCAATCTTGACGACACTTTCAGGTAATGATCAGTACCCAATTCCCACTTGGCTCACCAAATTTCGTTCTTCTAGGTTAAACCGTTTGTTGGCAGTAACAGTTTAAATTTTTAGGTTTCACTCTGTTTTCTCCTATATGGATACATGTAGTTGGAACTGTAAATCAAACACGGTTTGTGCTAGCTCTTTGAAACTTGACACAATAAAATAGTTCCCAGTTCTATCTCTATGGTTTGATTCCTATTGAAGTAGCCCTAGGCAGAGACTGGTGCAAATCACTTACATGGAAATGGGTTGCCAAGCTTCCAAAAACTACGAGTTTCCTGAAATCACAACACACATTTTTTCACCCAATCTTGATGACACTTTCTGGTAATGATCATTACCCCAATCTCACTTGGCTCACCAAATTTCGTTCTTCTAGGTTCAACTGTTCGTTGGCAGTAAGAGTTTTAATTTTTAGGTTTCACTCTGTTTTCTCCTATATGGATACATGTAGTTGCAACTCTAAATCAAACACGGTTTGTGCTAGCTCTTTGAAACTTGACACTATAAAGTAGTTCCAAGT
The DNA here is from genome assembly GCF_964194105.1 of Spermophilus citellus. Taxonomy (NCBI): domain Eukaryota; kingdom Metazoa; phylum Chordata; class Mammalia; order Rodentia; family Sciuridae; genus Spermophilus; species Spermophilus citellus. Next base: position 104,746,072 of record NC_138182.1, read on the forward strand.
TCTATCTCTCTAGTTTGATTCCTATTGAAGTAGCCCTAGGCAGAGACTGGCGCAAATCACTTACATGGAAATGGGTTGCCAAGCTTACAAAAAACTACGAGTTTCCTGAAATCACAGCACACATTTTTTCACCCAATCTTGATGACACTTTCTGGTAATGATCAGTACCACAGTCCCACTTGGCTCACCAAATTTCGTTCTTCTAGGTTAAACCGTTCGTTGGCAGTAACAGTTTTAATTTTTAGGTTTCACTCTGTTTTCTCCTATATGGATACATGTATTTTCAACTCTAAATCCAACACGGTTTGTGCTAGCTCTTTGAAACTTGACACAATAAAGTAGTTCCAAGTTCTATCTCTATGGTTTGTTTCATATTGATGTAGTCCTAAGCAGAGACTGGCGCAAATCACTTTCATGGAAAGGGGTTGCCCAGCTACCAAAAAACTCCGAGTATCCTGAAATCTCAGCACACATTTTTTCACCCAATCTTGATGACACTTTCAGGTAATGATCAGTACCCCAATCCCACTTGGCTCACCAAATTTCGTTCTTCAAGGTTAAACCGTTCGTTGGCAGTAACAGTTTTAATTTTTAGGTTTCACTCTGTTTTCTCCTATGTGGATACATGTAGTTGCAACTCTAAATCAAACACGGTTTGTGCTAGCTCTTTGAAACTTGACCCAATAAAGTAGTTCCAAGTTCTATCTCTATGGTTTGTTTCCTATTGATGTAGTCCTAAGCAGAGACTGGCGCAAATCACTTTCATGGAAAGGGGTTGCCAAGCTACCAAAAAACTACGAGTTTCCTGAAATCTCAGCACACATTTTTTCACCCAATCTTGATGACACTTTCTGGTAATGATCAGTACCCCAATCGCACTTGGCTCACCACATTTCGTTCTTCTAAGTTAAACCGTTCGTTGGCAGTAAGTGTTTTAATTTTTAGGTTTCACTCTGTTTTCTCCTATATGGATACATGTAGTTGGAACTGTAAATCAAACACGGTTTGTGCTAGCTCTTTGAAACTTGACACAATAAAGTAGTTCCAAGTTCTATCTCTATGGTTTGTTTCATATTGATGTAGTCCTAAGCAGAGACTGGCGCAAATCACTTTCATGCAAAGGGATTGCCAAGCTTCCAAAAAACTACGAGTTTCCTGAAATCTCAGCACACATTTTTTCACCCAATCTTGACGACACTTTCAGGTAATGATCAGTACCCCAATACCACTTGGCTCACCAATTTTCGTTCTTCTAGGTTAAACCGTTCGTTGGCAGTAACAGTTTTAATTTTTAGGTTTCACTCTGTTTTCTCCTATATGGATACATGTATTTGGAACTCTAAATCAAACACGGTTTGTGCTAGCTCTTTGAAACTTGACACAATAAAGTAGTTCCAAGTTCTATCTCTATGGTTTGTTTCCTATTGATGTAGTCCTAAGTAGAGACTGGCGCAAATCACTTTTATGGAAAGGGGTTGCCAAGCTACCAAAAAACTACGAGTTTCCTGAAATCTCAGCACACATTTTTCACCCAATCTTGACGACACTTTCAGGTAATGATCTGTACCCCAATCCCACTTGGCTCACCAAATTTCGTTCTTCTAGGTTAAACCGTTCGTTGGCAGTAACAGTTTTAATTTTTAGGTTTCACTCTGTTTTCTCCTATATGGATACATGTAGTTGGAACTCTAAATCAAACACGGTTTGTGCTAGCTCTTTGAAACTTGACACAATAAAATAGTTGCAAGTTCTATCTCTATGGATTGTTCCCTATTGCTGTAGACCTAAGCAGATAGTGGCTCAAATCACTTTCATGGAAATTGGTTGCCAAGCTACCAAAAAACTACGAGTTTCCTGAAATCTCAGCACACATTGTTTCTCCCAATCTTGATGACACTTTTAGGTAATGATCAGTACCCCAATCCCACTTGGTCACCAAATTTCGTTCTTCTAGGTTAAACCGTTCGTTGGCAGTAAGAGTTTTAATTTTTAGGATTCACTCTGTTTTCTCCTATATGGATACATGTAGTTGGAACTCTAAATCAAAGACGGTTTGTGATAGCTCTTTGAAACTTGACAAAATATAGTAGTTCCAAGTTCTATCTCTATGGATTGTTTCCTATTGATGTAGCCCCAAGCAGAGACTGGCGCAAATCACTTTCATGGAAAGGGGTTGCCAAGCTTCCAAATAACGAGGAGTTTCCTGAAATCTCAGCACACCATTTTTCACCCAATCTTGATGACACTTTCAGGTAATGATCAGTACCCCAATCCCACTTGGCTCACCAAATTTTGTCCTTCTAAGTTAAACCGTTCGTTGGCAGTAACAATTTAAATTTTTAGGTTTCACTCTGTTTTCTCCTATATGGATACATGTAGATGAAACTCTAAATCAAACACGGTTTGTGCTAGCTCTTTGAAACTTGACACAATAAAATAGTTCCAAGTTCTATCTCTATGGATTTTTTCCTATTGATGTAGCCCTAAGCAGAGACTGGCGAAAATCACTTTTATGGAAAGGTGTTGCCAGGTTCCAAATAACTATGTGTTTCCTGAAATCTCAGCACACATTTTTTCACCCAATCTTGATGACACTTTCTTGTAATGATCAGTACCCCAATCCCACTTGGCTCACCAAATTTTGTCCTTCTAAGTTAAACCGTTCGTTGGCAGTAACAGTTTTAATTTTTAGGTTTCACTCTGTTTTCTCCTATATGGATACATGTAGTTGCAACTCTAAATCAAACACGGTTTGTGCTAGCTCTTTGAAACTTGACACTATAAAGTAGTTCCAAGTTCTATCTCTCTAGTTTGATTCCTATTGAAGTAGCCCTAGGCAGAGACTGGCGCAAATCACTTACATGGAAATGGGTTGCCAAGCTTACAAAAAACTACGAGTTTCCTGAAATCACAGCACACATTTTTTCACCCAATCTTGATGACACTTTCTGGTAATGATCAGTACCACAGTCCCACTTGGCTCACCAAATTTCGTTCTTCTAGGTTAAACCGTTCGTTGGCAGTAACAGTTTTAATTTTTAGGTTTCACTCTGTTTTCTCCTATATGGATACATGTATTTTCAACTCTAAATCCAACACGGTTTGTGCTAGCTCTTTGAAACTTGACACAATAAAGTAGTTCCAAGTTCTATCTCTATGGTTTGTTTCATATTGATGTAGTCCTAAGCAGAGACTGGCGCAAATCACTTTCATGGAAAGGGGTTGCCCAGCTACCAAAAAACTCCGAGTATCCTGAAATCTCAGCACACATTTTTTCACCCAATCTTGATGACACTTTCAGGTAATGATCAGTACCCCAATCCCACTTGGCTCACCAAATTTCGTTCTTCTAGGTTAAACCGTTCCTTGGCAGTAACAGTTTTAATTTTTAGGTTTCACTCTGTTTTCTCCTATGTGGATACATGTAGTTGCAACTCTAAATCAAACACGGTTTGTGCTAGCTCTTTGAAACTTGACCCAATAAAGTAGTTCCAAGTTCTATCTCTATGGTTTGTTTCCTATTGATGTAGTCCTAAGCAGAGACTGGCGCAAATCACTTTCATGGAAAGGGGTTGCCAAGCTACCAAAAAACTACGAGTTTCCTGAAATCTCAGCACACATTTTTTCACCCAATCTTGATGACACTTTCTGGTAATGATCAGTACCCCAATCGCACTTGGCTCACCACATTTCGTTCTTCTAAGTTAAACCGTTCGTTGGCAGTAAGTGTTTTAATTTTTAGGTTTCACTCTGTTTTCTCCTATATGGATACATGTAGTTGGAACTGTAAATCAAACACGGTTTGTGCTAGCTCTTTGAAACTTGACACAATAAAGTAGTTCCAAGTTCTATCTCTATGGTTTGTTTCATATTGATGTAGTCCTAAGCAGAGACTGGCGCAAATCACTTTCATGCAAAGGGATTGCCAAGCTTCCAAAAAACTACGAGTTTCCTGAAATCTCAGCACACATTTTTTCACCCAATCTTGACGACACTTTCAGGTAATGATCAGTACCCCAATACCACTTGGCTCACCAATTTTCGTTCTTCTAGGTTAAACCGTTCGTTGGCAGTAACAGTTTTAATTTTTAGGTTTCACTCTGTTTTCTCCTATATGGATACATGTATTTGGAACTCTAAATCAAACACGGTTTGTGCTAGCTCTTTGAAACTTGACACAATAAAGTAGTTCCAAGTTCTATCTCTATGGTTTGTTTCCTAATGATGTAGTCCTAAGTAGAGACTGGTGCAAATCACTTTTATGGAAAGGGGTTGCCAAGCTACCAAAAAACTACGAGTTTCCTGAAATCTCAGCACACATTTTTCACCCAATCTTGACGACACTTTCAGGTAATGATCTGTACCCCAATCCCACTTGGCTCACCAAATTTCGTTCTTCTAGGTTAAACCGTTCGTTGGCAGTAAGAGTTTTAATTTTTAGGTTTCACTCTGATTTCTCCTATATGGATACATGTAGTTGGAACTCTAAATCAAACACGGTTTGTGCTAGCTCTTTGAAACTTGACACAATAAAATAGTTGCAAGTTCTATCTCTATGGATTGTTCCCTATTGCTGTAGACCTAAGCAGATAGTGGCTCAAATCACTTTCATGGAAATTGGTTGCCAAGCTTCCAAAAAACGATGAGTTTCCTGAAATCTCAGCACACATTGTTTCTCCCAATCTTGATGACACTTTTAGGTAATGATCAGTACCCCAATCCCACTTGGTCACCAAATTTCGTTCTTCTAGGTTAAACCGTTCGTTGGCAGTAAGAGTTTTAATTTTTAGGATTCACTCTGTTTTCTCCTATATGGATACATGTAGTTGGAACTCTAAATCAAAGACAGTTTTTGCTAGCTCTTTGAAACTTGACACCAGAAAGTAGTTCCACGTTCTATCTGTATGGTTTGTATCCTATTGTTGTAGCCCTAAGCAGAGACTCGAGCAAATCACTTTCATGGAAAGGGGTTGCCAAGCTTCCAAAAAACTACCAGTTTCCTGAAATCTCAGCACACACTTTTTCACCCAATCTTGATGACACTTTCAGGTAATGATCAGTTCCCCAATCCCACTTGGCTCACCAAATTTCGTTCTTCTAAGTTAAACCGTTCGTTGGCAGAATCAGTTTTAATGTTTAGGTTTCACGCTGTTTTCTCCTATATGGATACATGTAGTTGGAAATCTAAATCAAACACGGTTTGTGCTAGCTCTTTGAAACTTGACACAATAAAGTAGTTCCAAGTTCTATCTCTATGGATTGTTTCCTATTGATGTAGCCCTAAGCAGAGACTGGCGCAAATCACTTTCATGCAAAGGGATTGCCAAGCTTCCAAAAAACTACGAGTTTCCTGAAATGTCAGCACACATTTTTTCACCCAATTTGCTGACACTTTCAGGTAATGATCAGTACCCCAATCCCTTTTGGCTCACCAAATTTCGTTCTTCTAGATTAAACGGTTCGTTGGCAGTAACAGTTTTAATTTTTAGGTTTCACTCTGTTTTCTCCTATATGGATACATGTATTTGGAACTCTAAATCAAACACGGTTTGTGCTAGCTCTTTGAAACTTGACACAATAAAGTAGTTCTAGGTTCTATCTCTATGGTTTGTTTCCTATTGATGTAGCCCTAAGCAGAGACTGGCGCAAATCACTTTCATGGAAAGGGGTTGCCAAGCTTCCAAAAAACTACCAGTTTCCTGAAATCTCAGCACACATTTTTTCACCCAATCTTGATGACACTTTCAGGTAATGATCAGTTCCCTAATCCCACTTGGCTCACCAAATTTCGTTCTTCTAAGTTAAACCGTTCGTTGGCAGTAAGAGTTTTAATTTTTAGGTTTCACGCTGTTTTCTCCTATATGGATACATGTAGTTGGAACTCTAAAGCAAACACGGTTTGTGCTAGCTCTTTGATACTTGACACAATAGAGTAGTTCCAAGTTCTATCTCTATGGATTTTTTCCTATTGATGTAGCCCTAAGCAGAGACTGGCGCGAATCACTTTCATGGACAGGGGTTGCTAAGCTTCTAAAAAACTACGAGTTTCCTGAAATCTCAGCACACATTTTTTAACCCAATCTTGATGACACTTTCAGGTAATGATCAGTACCCCAATTCCGCTTGGCTCACCAAATTTCGTTCTTCTAGTTTAAACCGTTCGTTGGCAGTAACAGTTTTAATTTTTAGGTTTCACTCTCTTTTCTCCTATATGGATACATGTGTTTGGAACTCTAAATCAAACACGGTTTGTGCTCGCTATTTGAAACTTGACACAATAAAGTAGTTCCAAGTTCTATCTCTATGGTTTGTTTCCTATTGATGTAGTCCTAAGTAGAGACTGGCGCAAATCACTTTTATGGAAAGGGGTTGCCAAGCTACCAAAAAACTACGAGTTTCCTGAAATCTCAGCACACATTTTTTCACCCAATCTTGACGACACTTTCAGGTAATGATCAGTACCCCAATCCCACTTGGCTCACCAAATTTCGTTCTTCTAGGTTAAACCGTTCGTTGGCAGTAACAGTTTTAATTTTTAGGTTTCACTCTGTTTTCTCCTATATGGATACATGTAGTTAAAACTCTAAATCAAACACGGTTTGTGCTCGCTATTTGAAACTTGAATCAATAAAGTAGTTCCAAGTTCTATCTCTATGGTTTGTTTCCTATTGATGTAGCCATAAGCAGATACTGGCGCAAATCACTTTTATGGAAAGGGGTTGCCAAGCTTCCAAAAAACTACGAGTTTCCTGAAATGTCAGCACACATTTTTTCACCCAATCTTGATGACACTTTCAGGTAATGATCAGTACCCCAATCCCACTGGGCTCACCAAATTTCGTTCTTCTAGGTTAAACCATTCGTTGGCAGTAACAGTTTTAATTTTTAGGTTTCACTCTGTTTTCTCCTATATGGATACATGTAGTTGGAACTGTAAATCAAACACGGTTTGTGCTAGCTCTTTGAAACTTGACACAATAAAGTAGTTCCAAGTTCTATCTCTATGGATTGTTTTCTATTGATGTAGCCCTAAGCAGAGACTGGCAAAAAACACTTCCATGGAAAGGGGTTGCCAAGCTTCCAAAAACCTACGAGTTTCCTGAAATCTCAGCACACTTTTTTCACACAATCTGGATGATACTTTCAGGTAATGATCAGTACCCCAATACCACTTGGCTCACCAAATTTCGTTCTTCTAGGTTAAAGCGTTCGTTGGCAGTAACATTTTTAATTTTTAGGTTTCACTCTGTTTTCTCCTATATGGATACATGTTGTTGGAATTCTAAATCAAACACGGTTTGTGCTAGCTCTTTGAAACTTGACACAATATAGTAGTTCCAAGTTGTATCTCTATGGTTTTTTTCCTATTGATGTAGCCCTAAGCAGAGACTGGCGCAAATCACTTTCATGGAAAGGGGTTGCCAAGTTTCCAAAAAACTACAAGTTTCCTGAAAGATCAGCACACATTTTTTGACTTAATCTTGATGACACTTTCAGGTAATGATCAGTACCCCAATCCCATTTGGCTCACCAAATTTTGTTCTTCTAGGTTAAACCGTTCTTTGGCAGTAAGAGTTTTAATTTTTAGGTTTCACTCTGTTTTCTCCTATATGGAAACATGTAGTTAAAACTCTAAATCAAACACGGTTTGTGCTAGCTCTTTGAAACTTGACACAATAAAATAGTTCCAAGTTCTATCTCTATGGATTGTTCCCTATTGCTGTAGACCTAAGCAGATACTGGCGCAAATCACTTTCATGGAAATTGGTTGCCAAGCTTCCAAAAATCTACGAGTTTCCTGAAATCTCAGCACACATTGTTTCTCCCAATCTTGATGACACTTTCAGGTAATGATCAGTACCCCAATCCCACTTGGTTACCAAATTTCGTTCTTCTAGGTTAAACCGTTCCTTGGCAGTAACAGTTTAAATTTTTAGGTTTCACTCTGTTTTCTCCTATATGGATACATGTAGTTGGAACTCTAAATCACAGACGGTTTTTGCTAGCTCTTTGAAACTTGACACAATATAGTAGTTCCCAGTTCTATCTCTATGGTTTGTTTCCTATTGATGTAGCCCTAAGAGAGACTGGCACAAATCACTTTCATGGAAAGGGGTTGCCAATCTTCCAAAAACTACGAGTTTCCTGAAATCTCACCACACATTTTTTCACCCAATCTTGATGACACTTTCAGGTAATGATCAGTACCCCAATCCCACTTGCCTCACCAAATTTCGTTCTTCTAGGTTAAACCGTTCATTGGCAGTAACAGTTTTAATTTTTAGGTTTCACTCTGTTTTCTCCTATATGGATACATGTAGTTGCAACTCTAATTCAAACACGGTTTGTGCTAGCTCTTTGAAACTTGACACAATAAAGTAGTCCAAGTTCTATCTCTATGGTTTGTTTCCTATTGATGTAGTCCTAAGCAGAGACTGGCGCAAATTACTTTCAGGGAAAGTGGTTGCCAAGATTCCAAATAACTACGAGTTTCCTGAAATCTCAGCACACATTTTTTCACCCAATCTTGATGACACTTCCAGGTAATGATCAGTACCCTATCCCACTCGGCTCACCAAATTTCGTTCTTCTAGGTTAAACCATTCGTTGGCAGTAACAGTTTTAATTTTTAGGTTTCACTCTGTTTTCTACTATATGGATACATGTAGTTGGAACTCTAAATCAAACACGGTTTGTGCTAGCTCTTTGAAACTTGACATCATAAAGTAGTTCCAAGTTCTATCTATATGGTTTGTTTGCTATTGATGTAGCCCTAAGCGGAGACTGGCGCAAATCACTTTCATGCAAAGGGATTGCCAAGCTTCCAAAAAACTACGAGTTTCCGGAAATGTCAGCACACATTTTTTTACCCAATTTGATGACACTTTCAGGTAATGATCAGTACCCCAATCCCACTTGGCTCACCAAATTTTGTTCTTCTAGGTTAAACGGTTCGTTGGCAGTAACAGTTTTAATTTTTAGGTTTCACTCTGTTTTCTCCTATATGGATACATGTAGTTGAAACTCTAAAGCAAACACGGTTTGTGCTAGCTCTTTGATACTTGACACAATAAAGTAGTTCCAAGTTCTATCTATATGGATTTTTTCCTATTGATGTAGTCCTAAGCAGAGACTGGCGCGAATCACTTTCATGGACAGGGGTTGCTAAGCTTCCAAAAAACTTCGAGTTTCCTGAAATCTCAGCACACATTTTTTCACCCAATCTTGATGACACTTGCAGGTAATGATCAGTACCCCAATTCCGCTTGGCTCACCAAATTTCGTTCTTCTAGGTTAAACGGTTCGTTGGCAGTAAGAGTTTTAATTTTTAGGTTTCACACTGTTTTCTCCTATATGGATACATGTAGTTTTAAATCTATATCAAACACGGTTTGTGCAAGCTCTTTGAAACTTGACACAGTAAAATAGATCCAAGTTCTATCTCTATGGATTGTTTCCTATTGATGTAGCCCTAAGCCGAGACTGGCACAAATCACTTTCATGGAAAGGGGTTGTCAAGCTCCAAAAATCTACAAGTTTCCTGAAAAATCAGCACACATATTTTTCACCCAATCGTGATGACACATTCAGTGAATGATCAGTACGCCAATCCCACTTGGCTCACCAAATTTCGTTCTTCTAAGTTAAACGGTTCGTTGGCAGTAACAGTTTTAATTTTTAGGTTTCACTCTGTTTTCTCCTATATGGATACATGTAGTTGTAACTCTAAATCAAACACGGATTGTGCTAGCTATTTGAAACTTGACACAATAAAGTAGTTCCAACTTCTATCTCTATGGTTTGTTTCCTATTAATGTAGCCCTAAGCAGAGACTGGCGGAAATCACTTTCATGGAAAGGAGTTGCCAAGCTTCCAAAAAACTACGAGTTTCCTGAAATCTCAGCACACATTTTTTCACCCAATCTTGATGACACTTTCTGGTAATGATCAGTACCCCAATCCCACTTGGCTCACCAAATTTCGTTCTTCTAGGTTAATCGGTTCGTTGGAATTAACTGTTTTAATTTTTAGGTATCACTCGTTTTCTCCTATATGGATACATGTAGTTGTAACTCTAAATCAAACACGGATTGTGCTAGCTCTTTGAAACTTGACACAATAAAGTAGTTCCAAGTTCTCTCTCTATGGTTTGTTTCCTATTGATGTAGCCCTAAGCAGAGACTGGCGCAAATCACTTTCATGGAAATGGGTTGCCAAATTCCAAAAAACTACGATTTTCCTGAAATCTCAGCACACATTTTTTTCACCCAAACTTGATGACACTTTCAGGTAATGATCAGTACCCCAATCCCACTTGGCTCACCAAATTTCGTTCTTCTAGGTTAAACCGTTCGTTGGCAGTAACAGTTTAAATTTTTATGTTCACTCTGCTTTCTCCTATATGGATACATGTAGTTGGAACTCTAAATCAAACACGGTTTGTGCTAGCTCTTTGAAACTTGACACAATAAAGTAGTTCCAAGTTCTGTCTCTATGGATTGTTTCCTATTGATGTAGCCCTAAGCAGAGACTGGCGCAAATCACTTTCATGGAAAGGGGTTGCAAAGCTTCCAAAAAACTACGAGTTTCCTGAAATGCCAGCACATATTTTTTCACCCAATTTGATGACACTTTCAGGTAATGATCCGTACCCCAATCCCACTTGGCTCACCAAATTTTGTTCTTCTGGGTTAAACGGTTCATTGGCAGTAACAGTTTTAATTTTTAGGTTTCACTCTGTTTTCTCCTATATGGATACATGTAGTTGAAACTCTAAAGCAAACACGGTTTGTGCTAACTCTTTGATACTTGACACAATAAAGTAGTTCCAAGTTCTATCTATATGGATTTTTTCCTATTGATGTAGTCCTAAGCAGAGACTGGGGCGAATCACTTTCATGGACAGGGGTTGCTAAGCTACCAAAAAACTTCGAGTTTCCTGAAATCTCAGCACACATTTTTTCACCCAATCTTGATGACACTTGCAGGTAATGATCAGTACCCCAATTCCGCTTGGCTCACCAAATTTCGTTCTTCTAGTTTAAACGGTTCGTTGGCAGTAACAGTTTTAATTTTTAGGTTTCACGCTGTTTTCTCCTATATGGATACATGTAGTTGGAACTCTAAAGCAAACACGGATTGTGCTAGGTTTGAAACTTGACACAATAAAGTAGTTCCAAGTTCTATCTCTATGGTTTGTTTCCTAGTGATGTAATCCTAAGCAGAGACTGGCCCAAATCACTTTCATGGAAAGGGGTTGCCAAACTTCCAAAAAACTACGAGTTTCCTGAAATCTCAGCACACATTGTTTCACCCAATCTTGATGACACATTCAGTGAATGATCAGTACCCCAATCCCACTTGGCTCACCAAATTTCGTTCTTCTAGGTTAAACCGTTCGTTGGCATTAACAGTTTTAATTTTTAGGTTTCACTCTGTTTTCTCCTTTATGGATACATGTAGTTTTAAATCTATATCAAACACGGTTTGTGCAAGCTCTTTGAAACTTGACACAGTAAAATAGTTCCAAGTTCTATCTCTATGGATTGTTTCCTATTGATGTAGCCCTAAGCCGAGACTGGCACAAATCACTTTCATGGAAAGGGGTTGTCAAGCTCCAAAAATCTACAAGTTTCCTGAAAAATCAGCACACATGTTTTTCACCCAATCGTGATGACACATTCAGTGAATGATCAGTACCCCTATCCCACTTGGCTCACCTAATTTCGTTCTTCTAAGTTAAACCGTTCATTGGCAGTAACAGTTTTAATTTTTAGGTTTCACTCTGTTTTCTCCTATATGGATACATGTAGTTGTAACTCTAAATCAAATACGGATTTTGCTAGCTATTTGAAACTTGACACAATAAAGTAGTTCCAAGTTCTATCTCTATGGTTTGTTTCCTATTAATGTAGCCCTAAGCAGAGACTGGCGCAAATCACTTTCATGGAAAGGCGTTGCCAAATACCAAAAACTACGAATTTCCTGAAATCTCAGCACAATTTTTTTCACCCAATCTTGATGACACTTTCAGGTAATGATCAGTACCCCAATCCCACTTGGCTCACCAAATTTCGTTCTTCTAAGTTAAACCGTTCATTGGCAGTAACAGTTTTAATTTTTAGGTTTCACTCTGTTTTCTCCTATATGAATACATGTAGTTGGAACTCTAAATCAAAGACGGTTTGTGCTAGCTCTTTGAAACTTGACACAATAAAGTAGTTCCAAGTTCTTTCTCTATGGATTGTTTCCTATTGATGTAGCCCTAAGCAGAGACTGGCGCAAATCACTATCATGCAAAGGGATTTCCAAGCTTCCAAAAAACTACGAGTTTCCTGAAAAGTAAGCACACATTTTTTCACCCAATTTGATGACACTTTCAGGTAAAGATCAGTACCCCATTCCCATTCGGCTCACCAAATTTTGTTCTTCTAGGTTATACGGTTCGTTGGCAGTAACAGTTTTAAATTTTAGGTTTCACTCTGTTTTCTCCTATATGGATACATGTAGTTGAAACTCTAAAGCAAACACGGTTTGGCTAGCTCTTTGATACTTGACACAATAAAGTAGTTCCAAGTTCTATCTATATGGATTTTTTCCTATTGATGTAGTCCTAAGCAGAGACTGGCGGGAATCACTTTCATGGACAGGGGTTGCTAAGCTTCCAAAAAACTTCGAGTTTCCTGAAATATCAGCACACATTTTTTCACCCAATCTTGATGACACTTTCAGGTAATGATCAGTACCCCAATCCAACTTGGTCACCAAATTTCGTTCTTCTAGGTTAAACCGTTCGTTGGCAGTAACAGTTTTAATTTTTAGGTTTCACTCTGTTTTCTCCTATATGGATACATGTAGTTGGAAATCTAAATCAAACAGGGTTTGGGCTAGCTCTTTGAAACTTGACACAATAATGTAGTTCCAAGTTCTATCTCTATGGATTGTTACCTATTGATGTATCCCTAAGCAGAGACTGGCGCAAATCACTTTCATGCAAAGGGATTACCAAGCTTCCAAAAAACTACGAGTTTCCTGAAATGTCAGCACCTATTTTTTCACCCAATTTGATGACACTTTCAGGTAATCATCAGTACCCCAATCCCACTTGGCTCACCAAATTTCGTTCTTCTAGGTTAAACGGTTCGTTGGCAGTAACAGTTTTAATTTTTAGGTTTCACTCTGTTTTCTCCTATATGAATACATGTAGTTGGAACTCTAAATCAAAGACGGTTTGTGCTAGCTCTTTGAAACTTGACACAATAAAGTAGTTCCAAGTTCTTTCTCTATGGATTGTTTCCTATTGATGTAGCCCTAAGCAGAGACTGGCGCAAATCACTATCATGCAAAGGGATTGCCAAGCTTCCAAAAAACTACGAGTTTCCTGAAAAGACAGCACACATTTTTTCACCCAATTTGATGACACCTTCAGGTAAAGATCAATACCCCAATCCCACTCGGCTCACCAAATTTTGTTCTTCTAGGTTATACGGTTAGTTGGCAGTAACCGTTTTAATTTTTAGGTTTCACTCTGTTTTCTCCTATATTGATACATGTAGTTTGAAATCTAAATCAAACACGGTTTGTGCTAGCTCTTTGAAACTTGACACATTAAATACTTCCAAGTTCTATCTCTATGGTTTTTTTCCTATTGATGTAGCCCTAAGCCGAGACTGGCACAAATCACTTTCATGGAAAGGGGTTGCCAAGCTCCAAAAATCTACGAGTTCCCTGAACAATCAGCACACATTTTTTCACCCAATCGTGATGATACATTCAGGTAATGATCAGTACCCCAATCCCACTTGGGTCACCAAATTTCGTTCTTCATGTTTAAACCGTTCGTTGCCAGTAACAGTTTTAATTTTTAGGTTTCACTGTTTTCTCCTATATGAATACATGTAGTTGGAAATCTGAATCAAACACGGTTTCTGCTAGCTCTTTGAAACTTGACACAATAAAATAGTTCCAAGTTCTATCTCTATGGTTTGATTCCTATTGAAGTAGCCCTAGGCAGAGACTGGCGCAAATAACATACATGGAAATGGGTTGCCAAGCTTCCAAAAAAATACGAGATTCCTGAAATCTCAGCACACATTTTTTCAACCAATCTTGATGACACTTTCAGGTAATGATCAGTACCCCAATCTCACTTGGCTCACCAAATTTCGTTCTTCTAGGTTAAAACGTTCGTTGGCAGTAACAGTTTTAATTTTTAGGTTTCATTCTGTTGTCTCCTATATGGATAAATGTAGTTGCAACTCTAAATCAAACACGGTTTGTGCTAGCTCTTTGAAACTTCACACAAGAAAGTAGTTCCAAGTTCTATCACTATGGTTTGTTTCCTATTGATGTAGCCCTAAGCAGAGACTGGCAAAAATCACTTTCATGGAAAGTGGTTGCCAAGCTTCCAAAAAACTACGAGTTTCCTGAAATCTCAGCACACACTTTTTCACCCAATCTTGATGACACTTTCAGGTAGTCATCAGTACCCCAATCCCAGTTGGCTCACCAAATTTCGTTCTTCTAGTCTAAACCGTTCGTTGGCAGTAACACTTTTAATTTTTATGTTTCACTCTGTTTTCTCCAATATGGATACATGTAGTTGGAACTCTAAATCAAACACGGTTTGTGCTAGCTCTTTGAAACTTGACACAATAAAGTAGTTTCAAGTTCTATCTCTATCGATTGTTTCCTATTGATGTAGCCCAAAGCAGAGATTGGCGCAAATCACTTTCATGGAAAGGGGTTGCCAAATTTCATAAAACTACGAGTTTCCTAAAATCTCAGTACACATTTTTTCACCCCATCTTGATGACACTTTCAGGTAATGATCAGTACCCCAATCCCACTTGGCTCGCCAAATTTCGTTCTTCTAGGTTAAACCGTTCGTTGGCAGTAACAGTTTTAATTTTTAGGTTTCACTCTGTTTTCTCCCATATGGATACATGTAGTTGCAACTCTAAATCAAACACGGTTTGTGCTAGTTCTTTGAAACTTGACACAATAAAGTAGTTCCAAGTTCTATCTCTATGGTTTGTTTCCTATTGATGTAGCCCTAAGCAGATACAGGCGCAAATCACTTTCATGGAAAGGGTTTGCCAAGCTTCCAAAAAACTACCAGTCTCCTGAAATCTCAGCACACATTTTTTCACCCAATCTTGAGGACACTTTCACTTAATGATCAGTACCCCAGTCCCACTTGGCTCACCAAATTTCGTTCTTCTAGGTTAAGCCGTTCATTGGCAGTAACAGTTTTAATTTTTAGGCTTCACTCTGTTTTCTCCTATATGGATACATGTAGATAAGACTCTAAATCAAACACGTTTTGTGCTAGCTCTTTGAAATTTGACACAATAAAGTAGTTCCAAGTTCTATCTCTATGGATTGTTTCCTATTGATGTAGCCCTAAGCAGAGACTGGCGGAAATCACTTTCATGGAAAGGGGTTGCCAAGCTTAGAAAAAACTACGAGTTTCCTGAAACCTCAGCACACATTTTTTCACCCAATCTTGATGACACTTTCAGGTAATGATCAGTACCCCAATCCCACGTGGCTCACCAAATTTCATTCTTCTAGGTTAAACCGTTCGTTGGCAGTAACAGTTTTAATTTTTAGGTTTCACTCTGTTTTCTTTTATATGGATATATGTAGCTGCAACTCTAAAACAAACACGGTTTGTGCTAGCTGTTTGAAACGTGACACAATAAAGTAGTTCCAAGTTCTATCTCTATGGTTTGTTTCCTATTGATGTAGTCCTAAGCAGAGACTGGCGCAAATCACTTTCATGGAAAGGGGTTGCCAAACTTCTAAAAAACTACGAGTTTACTGAAATCTCAGCACACATTGTTTCACCCAATCTTGATGACACTTTCAGGTAATGATCATAGACCCAAACCCACTTGGTCACAAAAATTTTATCTTCTAGGTTACACCGTTCGTTGGCATTAACAGTTTTAATTTTTAGGTTTCACTCTGTTTTCTCCTATATTGATACATATAGCTTGAAATCTAAATCAAACATGGTTTGTGCTAGCTCTTTGAAACTTGACACATTAAATAGTTCCAAGTTCTATCTCTATGGTTTGTTTCCTATTGATGTAGCCCTAAGCCGAGACTGGCACAAATCACTTTCATGGAAAGGGCTTGCCAAGCTCCAAAAATCTACGAGTTTCCTGAACAATCAGCACACATTTTTTCACCCAATCGTGATGATACATTCAGGTAATGATCAGTACCCCAATCCCACTTGGCTCACCAAATTTCGCTCTTCATGTTTAAACCGTTCGTTGCCAGTAACAGTTTTAATTTTTAGGTTTCACTCTGTTTTCTCCTCTCTGGATACATGTAGTTGGAACTCTAAATCAAACACGGTTTGTGCTAGCTCTTTGAAACTTGACACAATTAAATAGTTCCAAGTTCTATCTCTATGGATTGTTTACTATTGATGTAGCCCTAAGCAGAGATCTGCGCAAATCACTTTCATGGAAAGGGGTTGCCAAGCTTCCAAAAAACTACGAGTTTCCTGAAATCACAGCACACATTTTTTCACCCAATCTTGACGAGACTTTCAGGTAATGATCAGTACCCCAATCCCACTTGGCTCACCAAATTTCGTTCTTCTAGGTTAAACCGTTCGTTGGCAGTAACAGTTTTAATTTTTAGGTTTCACTCTGTTTTCTCCTATATAGATACATGTAGTTGCAACTCTAAATCAAACACGGTTTGTGCTAGCTCTTCGAAACTTGACACAATAAAGTAGTTCCAATTTCTCTCTCTATGGTTTGTTTCCTATTGATGTAGCCTTAGGCAGAGACTGGCACGAATCACTTACATGTAAATGGGTTGCCAAGCTTCCAAAAAACTACGAGTTCCCTGAAATCTCAGCACACATTTTTTCACCCAATCTTGATGACACTTTCTGGTAATGATCAGTACCCCAATCTCACTTGGATCACCAAATGTAATCCTTCTAGGTTAAACCGTTCGTTGGCAGTAACAGTTTTAATTATTAGGTTTCACTCTGTTTTCTCCTATATGGATACATGTAGATAAGACTCTAAATCAAACACGGTTTGTGCTAGCTCTTTGAAATTTGACACAATAAAATAGTTCCAAGTTCTATCTCTATGGATTGTTTCCTATTTATGTAGCTCTAAGCAGAGACCTGCGCAAATCACTTTCATGGAAAGGGGTTGCCAAGAATCCAAAAAACTACGAGTTTCCTAAATATCAGCACACATTTTTTCACCCAATTTTGATGACACTTTCAGGTAATGATCAGTAACCCAATCCCACTTGGCTCACCAAATTTCGTTCTTATAGGTTAAACCGTTCGTTGGCAGTAACAGTTTTAATTTTTAGGTTTCACTCTGTTTTCTCCTATATGGATACATGTAGTTGTAACTCTAAATCAAACACGGTTTGTGCTAGCTCTTTGAAACTTGACACAATAAAGTAATTCCAAGTTCTATCTCTATGGTTTGTTTCCTATTGATGTAGTCCTAAGCAGAGACTGGCGCAAATCACTTTCATGGAAAGGGGTTGCCAAGCTACCAAAAAACTACAAGTTTCCTGAAATCTCAGCACACATTTTTTCACCCAAACTTGATGACACTTTCAGGTAAAGATCAGTACCCCAATCCCACTTGGCTCACCAAATTTCATTCTTCTAGGTTAAACGATTCGTTGGCAGTAACAGTTTAAATTTTTAGGTTTCACTCTGTTTTCTCCTATATGGATACATGTAGTTGGAACTCTAAATCAAATATGGTTTGTGGTAGCTGTTTGAAACTTGACACAATAAAGTAGTTCTAAGTTCTATCTCTATGCTTTGTTTCCTTTTGATGTAGCCCTTAGCAGAGACTCACGCAAATCACTTTCATAGAAAGGGGTTTCCAAGCTTCCAAATAACTACGAGTTTCCTGAAATCGGAGCACACCTTTTTTCAGCCAATCTTGATGACACTTTCAGGTAATGATCAGTACCCCAATCCCACTTGGCTCTCCAAATTTCGTTCTTCTAGGTTAAACGGTTCGTTGGCAGTAACAGTTTTAATTTTTAGGTTTCACTCTGTTTTCTCCTATATGGATACATGTATTTGGAACTCTAAATCAAACACGGTTTGTGCTAGCTCTTTGAAACTTGACACAATAAAGTAGTTCCAAGTTCTATCTCTATGGTTTGTTTCCTTTTGATGTAGCCCTTAGCAGAGACTCTCGCAAATCACTTTCATTCAAAGGGGTTGCCAAGCTTCCAAAAAACTAGGAGTTTCCTGAAATCTCAGCACACATTGTTTCACCCAATCTTGATGACACTTTCAGGTAATGATCAGAAACCCAATCCCACTTGGTCACCAAAATTCGTTCTTCTAGGTTACACCGTTCTTTGGCATTAACAGTTTTAATTTTTAGGTTTCACTCTGTTTTCTCCTATATGGATACATGTAGTTTGAAATCTAAATCAAACACGGTTTGTGCTAGCTCTTTGAAACCTGACACAATAAAGTAGTTCCAAGTTCTATCTCTATGGATTGTTTCCTATTGATGTAGCCTTAAGCAGAGACTGGCACAAAACACTTCCATGGAAAGGGGTTGCCAAGCTTCCAAAAACCTACGAGCTTCCTGAAATCTCAGAACACTTTTTTCACACAATCTTGATGATACTTTCAGGTAATGATCAGTACCCCAATCCCACTTGGCTCACCAAATTTCGTTCTTATAAGTTAAAGCGTTCGTTAGCAGTAACAGTTTTAATTTTTAGGTTTCACTCTCTTTTCTCCTATATGGATACATGTAGTTGGAATTCTAAATCAAACACGGTTTGTGCTAGCTGTTTGAAACTTGATACAATAAAATAGTTCCAAGTTCTATCTATATGGATTGTTTCCTATTAATGTAGCCCTAAGCAGAGACTGGCATAAATCACTTTCATGGAAAGGGGTTGCCAAATTCCAAAAAACTACGAGCTTCCTGAAATCTCAGCACACATTGTTTCACCCAATCTTTATGACACTTTCAGGTAAAGATCAGTACCCCAATTCCACTTGGTCACCAAATTTCATTCTTCAAGGTGAAACCGTTCAATGGCATTAACAGTTTATTTTTTAGGTTTCACTCTGTTTTCTCCTATATGGATACATGTAGTTGGAAATCTAAATCAAACACGGTTTGTGCTAGCTCTTTGAAACTTGACACATTAAATAGTTCCAAGTTCTATCTCTATGGTTTGTTTCCTATTGATGTAGCCCTAAGCCGAGACTGGCACAAATCACTTTCATGGTAAGGGGTTGCCAAGCTCCAAAAATATACGAGTTTCCTGAACAATCAGCACACATTTTTTCATCCAATCGTGATGACACATTCAGATAATGATCAGTACCCCAATCCCACTTGGCTCACCAAATTTCGTTCTTCTACTTTAAACCGTTCATAGCCAGTAACAGTTTTAATTTTTAGGTTTCACTCTGTTTTCTCCTATATGGATACATGTAGTTGGAACTCTAAATCAAAGACGGTTTGTGCTAGATCTTTGAAACTTGACACAATAAAGTAGTTCCAAGTTCTTTCTCTATGGTTTGTTTCCTATTGATATAGCCCTAAGCAGAGACTGGCGCAAATCACTTTCATGGAAAGGGGTTGCCAAGCTTCCAAAAAACTATGAGTTTCCTGAAGAATCAGCACATATTTTTTCACCCAATCTTGATGACACTTTCAGGTAATGATCAGTACCATATTCCCACTTGGCTCACCAAATTTCGTTCTTCTAGGTTAAACCGTTCTTTGGCAGTAACAGTTTTAATTTTTAGGTTTCACTCTGTTTTCTCCTATATGGATACAGTAGATGGAACTCTAAATCAAACAAGGTTTGTGGTAGCTCTTTGAAACTTGACACAATATAGTAGTTCCCAGTTCTATCTCTATGGTTTGTTTCCTATTGATGTAGCCCTAAGCAGAGACTGGCACAAATCACTTTCAACGAAAGGGGTTGCCAAGCTTCCACAAAACTACAAGTTTCCTGAAATCTCAGCACACATTTTTTCACCCAATCATGATGACACTTTCAGGTAATGGTCAGAACCCCAATCCCACTTGGCTCACCAAATTTCGTTCTTCTAGTTTAAACCGTTCATTGGCAGTAAGAGTTTTAATTTTTATGTTTCACTCTGTTTTCTCCTATATGGATACATGTATTTAAAACTCTAAATCAAACACGGTTTGTGCTAGCTCTTTGAAACTTGACACCATAAAGTAGTTCCAAGTTCTATCTTACTGTTTGTTTCCTATTTATGTAGCCCTAAGCAGAGACTGGCGCAAATCACTTTCATGGAAAGGGGTTGCCAAGCTTCCAAAAAACTACGAGTTTCCTGAAATTTCAGCACATATTTTTTCACCCAATCTTGATGACACTTTCAGGTAATGATCAGTACCCCAAGACCACTTGGCCAACCAAATTTCGTTCTTCTAGTTTAAAAGGTTCTTTGGCAGTAACAGTTTTAATTTTTAGGTTTCACTCTGTTTTCTTTTATATGGATACATGTAGTTGGAAATCTAAATCAAACACGGTTTGTGCTAGCTCTTTGAAACTTGTCACAATAAAATAGTTCCAAGTTCTATCTCTATGCATTTTTTCCTATTGATGTAGCCCTAATCAGAGACTGGCGCAAATCACTTTCATGGAAAGGGGTTGCCAAGCTTCCAAAAAACTACCAGTTTCCTGAAATCTCAGCACACATTTTTTCACCCAATTTTATGACACTTTCAGGTAATGATCAGTACACCAATCCTACTTGGCTCACCAAATTTCGTTCTTCTAGGTTAAACGGTTCGTTGGCAGTAACAATTTTAATTTTTAGGTTTCAATCGGTTTTCTCCTATATGGACACATGTAGTTGCAACTCTAAATCAAACACGGTTTGTGCTAGCTCTTTGAAACTTGACACAATAAAGTAGTTCCAAGTTCTATCTCTATGGTTTGTTTCCTATTGATGTAGACCTAAGCAGAGACTGGCGCAAATCACTTTCAACGAAAGGGGTTGCCAAGCTTCCACAAAACTACAAGTTTCCTGAAATCTCAGCACACATTTTTTCACCCAATCTTGATGACACTTTCAGGTAATGATCAGTACCCCAAGACCACTTGGCTCACCAAATTTCGTTCTTCTTGTTTAAACGGTTCTTTGGCAGTAACAGTTTTAATTTTTAGGTTTCACTCTGTTTTCTCCTATATGGATACATGTAGTTGGAAATCTAAATCAAACACGGTTTGTGCTAGCTCTTTGAATCTTGACACAATAAAGTAGTTCCAAGTTCTATCTCTATGGTTTGTTTCCTATTGATGTAGTCCTAAGCAGAGACTGGTGCAAATCACTTTCATGGAAAGGGGTTGCCAAACTTCCAAAAAACTACGAGTTTCCTGAAATCTCAGCACACATTGTTTCACCCAATCTTGATGACACTTTCAGGTATTGATCAGAAACAAAATTCCACTTGGTCAACAAAATTCGTTCTTCTAGGTTACACCGTTCATTGGCAGTAACAGTTTAAATTTTTAGGTTCACTCTGCTTTCTCCTATGTGGATACATGTAGTTGGAACTCTAAATCAAAGACGGTTTGTGCTAGCTCTTTGAAACTTCAAACCATAAAGTAGTTCCAACTTCTATCTATATGGTTTGTTTCCTATTGATGTAACCCTAAGCAGAGACTGGAGCAAATCACTTTCATGGAAAGGGGTTGCCAAGCTTCCAAAAAACTACCAGTTTCCTGAAATCTCAGCACACATTTTTTCACCCAATCTTGATGACACTTTCAGGTAATGATCAGTACCCCAATCCCATTTGGCTCACCAAATTTCGTTCTTCTAGGTTCAATCATTCCTTGGCAGTAAGAGTTTAAATTTTTAGGTTTCACTCTGTTTTCTCCTATATGGATACATGTAGTTGTAACTCTAAATCAAAGACGGTTTGTGCTAGATCTTTGAAACTTGACACAATAAAGTAGTTCCAAGTTCTTTCTCTATGGTTTGTTTCGTATTGATATAGCCCTAAGCAGAGACTGGCGCAAATCACTTTCATGGAAAGGGGTTGCCAAGCTTCCAAAAACTATGAGTTTCCTAAAATCTTAGCACATATTTTTTCACCCAATCTTGGTGACACTTTCAGGTAATGATAAGAAACCCAATCCCACTTGGTCACCAAAATTCGTTCTTCTAGGTTACACCTTTCATTGGCATTAACAGTTTTAATTTTTAGGTTTCACTCTGTTTTCTCCTATATGGATACATGTAGTTTGAAATCTAAATCAAACACGGTTTGTGCTAGCTCTTTGAAACTTGACACAAAAAAATAGTTCCAAGTTCTATCTCTATGGATTGTTTCGTATTGATATAGCCCTAAGCAGAGACTGGCGCAAATCACTTTCATGGAAAGGGGTTGCCAAGCTTCCAAAAACTGTGAATTTCCTAAAATCTTAGCACATATTTTTTCACCCAATCTTGGTGACACTTTCAGGTAATGATAAGAAACCCAATCCCACTTGGTCACCAAAATTCGTTCTTCTAGGTTACACCTTTCATTGGCATTAACAGTTTTAATTTTTAGGTTTCACTCTGTTTTCTCCTATATGGATACATGTAGTTTGAAATCTAAATCAAACACGGTTTGTGCTAGCTCTTTGAAACTTGACACAAAAAAATAGTTCCAAGTTCTATCTCTATGGATTGTTTCGTATTGATATAGCCCTAAGCAGAGACTGGCGCAAATCACTTTCATGGAAAGGGGTTGCCAAGCTTCCAAAAAACTACCAGTTTCCTGAAATCTCAGCACACATTTTTTCACCCAATCTTGATGACACTTTCAGGTAATTATCAGTACCCCAATCCCACTTGGCTCACCAAATTTCGTTCTTATAATTTAAAGCATTCGTTGGCAGTAACAGTTTTAATTTTTAGGTTTCACTCTGTTTTCTCCTATATGGATACATGTAGTTGGAACTCTAAATCCAACACGGTTTGTGCTAGCTGTTTGAAACTTGACACAATAAAATAGTTCCACGTTCTATCTATATGGATTTTTTCCTATTGATGTAGCCCTAACCAGAGACTGGCATAAATCACTTTCATGGAAAGGGGTTGCCAAATTCCAAAAAACTACGAGTTTCCTGAAATCTCAGCACACATTGTTTCACCCAATCTTTATGACACTTTCAGGTATTGATCAGAAACACAATTCCACTTGGTCACCAAATTTCATTCTTCTAGGTGAAACCGTTCATTGGCATTAACAGTTTATTTTTTAGGTTTCACTCTGTTTTCTCCTACATGGATACATGTAGTTGGAAATCTAAATCAAACACGGTTTGTGCTAGCTCTTTGAAAGTTCACACAATAACGTAGTTCCAAGTTCTATCTCTATGGATTGTTTCCTATTGATGTAGCCCTAAGCAGAGACTGGCGCAAATCACTTTCATGGAAAGGGGTTGCCAAGCTTCCAAAAAACTACGAAATTCCTGAAATGTCAGCACACATTTTTTCACCCAATTTGATGACATTTGCAGGTAATGATCAGTACCCCAATCCCACTTGGCTCACCAAATTTCGTTCTTCTAGGTTAAACCGTTCGTTGGCAGTAACAGTTTTAATTTTTAGGTTTCACTCTGTTTTCTCCTATATGGATACATGTATTTGGAACTCTAAATAAAACACGGTTTGTGCTAGCTCTTTGAAACTTGACACAATAAATTAGTTCCAAGTTCTATCTCTATGGTTTGTTTCCTATTGATGTAGCCCTAAGGAGAGACTGGCGCAAATCACTTTCATGGAAAGGGGTTGCCAAGCTTCCAAAAAACTACGAGTTTCCTGAGATCTCAGCACACATTTTTTCACCCAATCTTGATGACACTTTCAATATTGATCAATACCCCAATCCCACTTGGCTCACCAAATTTCGTTCCTCTAGGTTAAACCATTCGTTGGCAGTAACAGTTTTAATTTGTAGGTATCACTCTGTTTTCTCCTATATGGATACATGTAGTTGGAACTCTAAATCAAAGACGGTTTGTGCTAGCTCTTTGAAACTTGACACAATATAGTAGTTCCAAGTTCTATCTCTATGGTTTGTTTCCTATTGATGTAGCCCTAAGCAGAGACTGGCACAAATCACTTTCAACGAAAGGGGTTGCCAACCTTCCACAAAACTACAAGTTTCCTGAAATCTCAGCACACATTTTTTCACCCAATCTTGATGACACTTTCAGGTAATGATCAGAACCCCAATCCCACTTGGCTCACCAAATTTCGTTCTTCTAGTTTAAACCGTTCATTGGCAGTAAGAGTTTTAATTTTTAGGTTTCACTCTGTTTTCTCCTATATGGATACATGTATTTAAAACTCTAAATCAAACACGGTTTGTGCTAGCTCTTTGAAACTTGACACCATAAAGTAGTTCCAAGTTCTATCTCTAGGGATTGTTTCCTATTTATGTAGCCCTAAGGAGAGACTGGCGCAAATCACATTCATGGAAAGGGGTTGCCAAGCTTCCAAAAAACTACGAGTTTCCTGAAATCTCAGCACACATTTTTTCACCCAATCTTGATGACACTTTCAATAATGATCAATACCCCAATCCCACTTGGCTCACCAAATTTTGTTCTTCTAGGTTAAACCATTCGTTGGCAGTAACAGTTTTAATTTGTAGGTATCACTCTGTTTTCTCCTATATGGATACATGTAGTTGGAACTCTAAATAAAAGACGGTTTGTGCTAGCTCTTTGAAACTTGACACAATATAGTAGTTCCAAGTTCTATCTCTATGGTTTGTTTCCTATTGATGTAGTCCTAAGCAGAGACTGGCACAAATCACTTTCATGGAAAGGGGTTGCCAAGCTACCAAAAAACTACGAATTTCCTGAAATCTCAGCACATATTTTTTCACCCAATCTTGATGACACAGTCAGGTATTGATCAGTACCCCAATCCCACTTGGGTCACCAAATTTCGATCTTCTAGGTTCAATCGTTCCTTGGCAGTAAGAGTTTAAATTTTTAGGTTTCACTCTGTTTTCTCCTATATGGATACATGTAGTTGTAACACTAAATCAAACACGGTTTGTGCTAGATCTTTGAACTTGACACAATAAAGTAGTTCCAAGTTCTTTCTCTATGGTTTCTTTCGTATTGATATAGCCCTAAGCAGAGACTGGGGCAAATCACTTTCATGGAAAGGGGTTGCCAAGCTTCCAAAAAACTACGAGTTTTCTGAAAGGTCAGCACACATTGTTTCACCCAATCTTGATGACACTTTCAGGTAATGATCAGAAACCCAATCCCACATGGTCACCAAAATTCATTCTTCTAGGTTACACCGTTCGTTGGCATTAACAGTTTTAATTTTTAGGTTTCACTCTGTTTTCTCCTATATGAATACATGTAGTTTGAAATCTAAATCAAACACGGTTTGTGCTAGCTCTTTGAAACTTGACACAATAAAGTAGTTCCAAGTTCTATCTCTGTGGATTGTTTCCTATTTATGTAGCCTTAAGCAGAGACTGGCACAAAACACTTCCATGGAAAGGGGTTGCCAAGCTTCCAAAAACCTACGAGTTTCCTGAAATCTCAGCACACTTTTTTAACACAATCTTTATGATACTTTCAGGTAATGATTAGTACCCCAATCCCACTTGGCTCACCAAATTTCGTTCTTATAATTTAAAGCGTTCGTTGGCAGTAACAGTTTTAATTTTTAGGTTTCACTCTGTTTTCTCCTATATGGATACATGTAGTTGGAACTCTAAATCCAACACGGTTTGTGCTAGCTGTTTGAAACTTGACACAATAAAATAGTTCCACGTTCTATCTATATGGATTTTTTCCTATTGATGTAGCCCAAAGCAGAGACTGGCATAAATCACTTTCATGGAATAGGGTTGCCAAATTCCAAAAAACTACGAGTTTCCTGAAATCTCAGCACACATTGTTTCACCCAATCTTTATGGCACTTTCAGGTAATGATCAGTACCCCAATTCCACTTGGTCACCAAATTTCATTCTTCTAGGTGAAACCGTTCATTGGCCTTAACAGTTTATTTTTTAGGTTTCACTCTGTTTTCTCCTATATGGATACATGTAGTTGGAAATCTAAATCAAACACGGTTTGTGCTAGCCCTTTAAAGTTCACACAATAACGTAGTTCCAAGTTCTATCTCTATGGATTGTTTCCTATTGATGTAGCCCTAAGCAGAGACTGGCGCAAATCACTTTCATGTAAAGGGGTTGCCAAGCGTCCAAAAAACTACGAGTTTCCTGAAGTGTCAGCACACATTTTTTCACCCAATTTGATGACATTTGCAGGTAATGATCAGTACCCCAATCCCACTTGGCTCACCAAATTTCGTTCTTCTAGGTTAAACCGTTCGTTGGCAGTAACAGTTTTAATTTTTAGGTTTCACTCTGTTTTCTCCTATATGGATACATGTATTTGGAACTCTAAATAAAGCACGGTTTGTGCTAGCTCTTTGAAACTTGACACAATAAATTAGTTCCAAGTTCTATCTCTATGGTTTGTTTCCTATTGATGTAGCCCTAAGGAGAGACTGGCGCAAATCACTTTCATGGAAAGGGGTTGCCAAGCTTCCAAAAAACTACGAGTTTCCTGAAATCTCAGCACACATTTTTTCACCCAATCTTGATGACACTTTCAATAATGATCAATACCCCAATCCCACTTGGCTCACCAAATTTTGTTCTTCTAGGTTAAACCATTCGTTGGCAGTAACAGTTTTAATTTGTAGGTATCACTCTGTTTTCTCCTATATGGATACATGTAGTTGGAACTCTAAATCAAAGACGGTTTGTGCTAGCTCTTTGAAACTTGACACAATATAGTAGTTCCAAGTTCTATCTCTATGGTTTGTTTCCTATTGAGGTAGCCCTAAGCAGAGACTGGCGCAAATCACTTTCAACGAAAGGGGTTGCCAAGCTTCCACAAAACTACAAGTTTCCTGAAATCTCAGCACACATTTTTTCACCCAATCCTGATGACACTTTCAGGTAATGATCAGAACCCCAATCCCACTTGGCTCACCAAATTTCGTTCTTCTAGTTTAAACCGTTCATTGGCAGTAAGAGTTTTAATTTTTAGGTTTCACTCTGTTTTCTCCTATATGGATACATGTATTTAAAACTGTAAATCAAACACGGTTTGTGCTAGCTCTTTGTAACTTGACACCATAAAGTAGTTCCAAGTTCTATCTCTAGGGTTTGTTTCCTATTTATGTAGCCCTAAGCAGAGACTGGCGCAAATCACTCTCATGGAAAGGGGTTGCCAAGCTTCCAAAAAACTACGAGTTTCCTGAAATTTCAGCACACATTTTTTCACCCAATCTTGATGACACTTTCAGGTAATGATCAGTACCCCAAGACCACTTGGCTCACCAAATTTCGTTCTTCTTGTTTAAACGGTTCTTTGGCAGTAACTGTTTTAATTTTGAGGTTTCACTCTGTTTTCTCCTATATGGATACATGTAGTTGGAAATCTAAATCAAACACGGTTTGTGCTAGCTCTTTGAAACTTGACACAATAAAGTAGTTCCTAGTTCTATCTCTATGGTTTGTTTCCTATTGATGTAGACCTAAGCAGAGACTGGCGCAAATCACTTTCATGGAAATGGGTTGCCAAATTCCAAAAAAACTACGATTTTCCTGAAATCTCAGCACACATTTTTACACCCAATCTTGATGACACTTTCAGGTAATGATCAGTACC
Organism: Spermophilus citellus; assembly: GCF_964194105.1. Lineage (NCBI taxonomy): Eukaryota > Metazoa > Chordata > Mammalia > Rodentia > Sciuridae > Spermophilus > Spermophilus citellus. The sequence goes on from NC_138182.1 coordinate 104,773,826, forward strand.
CCAATCCCACTTGGCTTACCAAATTTCGTTCTTCTAGGTTAAACCGTTCATTGGCAGTAACAGTTTAAATTTTTAGGTTCACTCTGCTTTCTCCGATGTGGATACATGTAGTTGGAACTCTAAATCAAAGACGGTTTGTGCTAGCTCTTTGAAACTTCAAACCATAAAGTAGTTCCAACTTCTATCTATATGGTTTGTTTCCTATTGATGTAGCCCTAAGCAGAGACTGGCGCAAATCACTTTCATGGAAAGGGGTTGCCAAGCTTCCAAAAAACTAACAGTTTCCTGAAATCTCAGCACACATTTTTTCACCCAATCTTGATGACACTTTCAGGTAATGATCAGTACCCCAATCCCATTTGGCTCACCAAATTTCGTTCTTCTAGGTTCAATCATTCGTTGGCAGTAAGAGTTTAAATTTTTAGGTTTCACTCTGTTTTCTACTATATGGATACATGTAGTTGTAACTCTAAATCAAAGACGGTTTGTGCTAGATCTTTGAAACTTGACACAATAAAGTAGTTCCAAGTTCTTTCTCTATGGTTTGTTTCGTATTGATATAGCCCTAAGCAGAGACTGGCGCAAATCACTTTCATGGAAAGGGGTTGCCAAGCTTCCAAAAACTATGAATTTCCTAAAATCTTAGCACATATTTTTTCACCCAATCTTGATGACACTTTCAGGTAATGATCAGTACCCCAATTCCACTTGGTCACTAAATTTCGTTCTTCTAAGTGAAACCGTTCATTGTCATTAACCGTTTTATTTTTTAGGTTTCACTCAGTTTTCTCTTATATGGATACATGTAGTTGGAAATCTAAATCAAACACGGTTTGTGCTAGCGTTTTGAAACTTGACACAATAAAGTAGTTCCAAGTTCTATCTCTATGGAGTGTTTCCTATTGATGTAGCCCTAAGCAGAGACTGGCGCAAATCACTTTCATGGAAAGGGGTTGCCAAGCTTCCAAAAAACTACGAGTTTCCTGAAATCAGAGGACACATTTATTCACCCAATCTTGATGACACTTACTGGTAATGATCAGTACCCCAATCCCACTTGGCTCACCAAATTTCGATCTTCTAGGTTCAATCGTTCGTTGGCAGTAAGAGTTTAAATTTTTAGGTTTCACTCTGTTTTCTCCTATATGGATACATGTGGTTGTAACTCTAAATCAAACACGGATTGTGCTAGCTCTTTGAAACTTGACACAATAAAGTATTTCCAAGGTCTATCTCTATGGTTTGTTTCCTATTTATGTAGCCCTAAGCAGAGACTGGCGCAAGTCACTTTCATGGAAATGGGTTGCCAAATTCCAAAAAATTACGATTTTCCTGAAATCTCAGCACACATTTTTTCACCAAATCTTGATGACACTTTCAGGAAATGATCAGTACGCCAATCCCACATGGCTCACCAAATTTCGTTCTTCTAGGTTAAACCGTTCGATGGCAGTAACAGTTTAAATTTTTAGGTTCACTCTGCTTTCTCCTATATGGATACATGTAGTTGGAACTCTAAATCAAAGACGGTTTGTGCTAGCTCTTTGAAACTTGACACCATAAAGTAGTTCCAAGTTCTATCTCTATGGTTTGTTTCCTATTTATTTAGCCCTAAGCAGAGACTGGCGCAAATCACTTTCATGGAAAGGGGTTGACAAGCTTCCAAAAAACTATCAGTTTCCTGAAATCTCAGCACACATTTTTTCACCCAATCTTGATGACACTTTCAGGTAATGATCAGTGCCCTAATCCCACTTGGCTCACCAAATTTCGTTCTTCTAGGTTAAACCGTTCGTTGGCAGTAACAGTTTTAATTTTTAGGTTTCACTCTGTTTTCTCCTATATGGGTACATGTAGTTGCAACTCTAAATCAAACACGGTTTGTGCTAGCTCTTTGAAACTTGACACAATAAAGTAGTTCCAAGTTCTATCTCTATGGATTGTTTCCTATTGATGTAGTCCTAAGCAGAGACTGGCGCAAATCACTTTCATGGAAAGGGGTTGCCAAGCTACCAAAAAACTACGAATTTCCTGAAATCTCAGCACATATTTTTTCACCCAATCTTGAGGACACTTTCAGGTAATGATCAGTACCCCAATCCCACTTGGCTCACCAAATTTCGATCTTCTAGGTTCAATCGTTCGTTGGCAGTAAGAGTTTAAATTTTTAGGTTTCACTCTGTTTTCTCCTATATGGATACATGTAGTTGTAACTCTAAATCAAACACGGTTTGTGCTAGATCTTTGAAACTTGACACAATAAAGTAGTTCCAAGTTCTTTCTCTATGGTTTCTTTCGTATTGATATAGCCCTAAGCAGAGACTGGGGCAAATCACTTTCATGGAAAGGGGTTGCCAAGCTTCCAAAAAACTACGAGTTTCCTGAAAGGTCAGCACACATTTTTTCACCCAATCTTGATGACACTTTCAGGTAATGATCAGTACCCCAATCCCACTTGACTCACCAAATTTCGTTCTTCTAGGTTAAACCGTTCGTTGGCAGTAACAGTTTTAATTTTTAAGTTTCACTCTGTCTTCTCCTATACGGATACATGTAGATGGAACTCTAAATCAAACACGGTTTGTCCTAGCTCTTTCAAACTTGACACAATAAAAAATTCCAAGTTCTATCTCCATGGATTGTTTACTATTGATGTAGCCCTAAGCAGAGACCTGCGCAAATCACTTTCATGGAAAGGGGTTGCCAAGCTTCCAAAAAACTACGAGTTTCCTGAAATCTCAGCACACATTTTTTCACCCAATCTTGATGACACATTCAGGTAATGATCAGTACCCCAATCCCACTTGGCTAACCGAATTTCGTTCTTCTAGGTTAAACGGTTCGTTGGCAGTAAGAGTTTTAATTTTTACGTTTCACTCTGTTTTCTCCTATATGGATACATGTAGTTGGAACTCTAAATCAAACAAGGTTTGTGCTAGCTCTTTGAAACTTGACACAATAAAGTAGTTCCAAGTTCTATCTCTATGGTTTGTTTCCTATTGATGTAGTCCTAAGCAGAGACTGGCGCAAATCACTTTCATGGAAAGGGGTTGCCAAACTTCTAAAAAACTACGAGTTTACTGAAATCTCAGCACACATTGTTTCACCCAATCTTGATGACACTTTCAGGTAATGATCAGAGACCCAATCCCACTTGGCTCACCAAATTTCGTTCTTCTAGGTTAAACCGTTCGTTGGCAGTAACAGTTTTAATTTTTAGGTTTCAGTCTGTTTTCTCCTATATGGATAAATGTAGTTGCAACTCTAAATCAAACACGGTTTGTGCTAGCTCTTTGAAACTTCACACAAGAAAGTAGTTCCAAGTTCTATCACTATGGTTTGTTTCCTATTGATGTAGCCCTAAGCAGAGACTGGCGCAAATCACTTTCATGGAAAGTGGTTGCCAAGCTTCCAAAAAACTACGAGTTTCCTGAAATCTCAGCACACATTTTTTCACCCAATCTTGATGACACTTTCAGGTAGTCATCAGTACCCCAATCCCAGTTGGCTCACCAAATTTCGTTCTTCTAGTCTAAACCGTTCGTTGGCAGTAACACTTTTAATTTTTATGTTTCACTCTGTTTTCTCCTATATGGATACATGTTGTTGGAACTCTAAATCAAACACGGTTTGTGCTAGCTCTTTGAAACTTGACACAATAAAGTAGTTCCAAGTTCTATCTCTATGGATTGTTTCCTATTGATGTAGCCCGAAGCAGAGATTGGCGCAAATCACTTTCATGGAAAGGGGTTGCCAAATTTCATAAAACTACGAGTTTCCTAAAATCTCAGTACACATTTTTTCACCCCATCTTGATGACACTTTCAGGTAATGATCAGTTCCCCAATCCCACTTGGCTCGCCAAATTTCGTTCTTCTAGGTTAAACCGTTCGTTGGCAGTAACAGTTTTAATTTTTAGGTTTCACTCTGTTTTCTCCCATATGGATACATGTAGTTGCAACTCTAAATCAAACACGGTTTGTGCTAGTTCTTTGAAACTTGACACAATAAAGTAGTTCCAAGTTCTATCTCTATGGTTTGTTTCCTATTGATGTAGCCCTAAGCAGATACAGGCGCAAATCACTTTCATGGAAAGGGTTTGCCAAGCTTCCAAAAAACTACCAGTCTCCTGAAATCTCAGCACACATTTTTTCACCCAATCTTGATGACACTTTCACGTAATGATCAGTACCCCAGTCCCACTTGGCTCACCAAATTTCGTTCTTCTAAGTTAAGCCGTTCATTGGCAGTAACAGTTTTAATTTTTAGGTTTCACTCTGTTTTCTCCTATATGGATATATGTAGCTGCAACTCTAAAACAAACACGGTTTGTGCTAGCTGTTTGAAACGTGACACAATAAAGCAGTTCCAAGTTCTATCTCTATGGTTTGTTTCCTATTGATGTAGTCCTAAGCAGAGACTGGCACAAATCACTTTCATGGAAAGGGGTTGCCTAGCTACCAAAAAACTACGAGTTTCCTGAAATCTCAGCACAATTGTTTCACCCAAACTTGATGACACTTTCAGGTAATGATCAGTACCTCAATCCCACTTGGGTCACCAAATTTCGTTCTTCTAGGTTAAACCGTTCGTTGGCAGTAACAGTTTTAATTTTTAGGTTTCACTCTGTTTTCTCCTATATGGATATATGTAGTTGCAACTCTAAATCAAACACGGTTTGTGCTAGCTCTTTGAAACTTGACACAATAAAGTAGTTCCAAGTTCTATCTCTATGGATTGTTTCCTATTGATGTAGTCCTAAGCAGAGACTGGCGCAAATCACTTTCATGGAAAGGGGTTGCCAAGCTACCAAAAAACTACGAATTTCCTGAAATCTCAGCACATATTTTTTCACCCAATCTTGAGGACACTTTCAGGTAATGATCAGTACCCCAATCCCACTTGGCTCACCAAATTTCGATCTTCTAGGTTCAATCGTTCGTTGGCAGTAAGAGTTTAAATTTTTAGGTTTCACTCTGTTTTCTCCTATATGGATACATGTAGTTGTAACTCTAAATCAAACACGGTTTGTGCTAGATCTTTGAAACTTGACACAATAAAGTAGTTCCAAGTTCTTTCTCTATGGTTTCTTTCGTATTGATATAGCCCTAAGCAGAGACTGGGGCAAATCACTTTCATGGAAAGGGGTTGCCAAGCTTCCAAAAAACTACGAGTTTCTTGAAAGGTCAGCACACATTTTTTCACCCAATCTTGATGACACTTTCAGGTAATGATCAGTACCCCAATCCCACTTGGCTCACCAAATTTCGTTCTTCTAGGTTAAACCGTTCGTTGGCAGTAACAGTTTTAATTTTTAAGTTTCACTCTGTCTTCTCCTATACGGATACATGTAGATGGAACTCTAAATCAAACACGGTTTGTCCTAGCTCTTTCAAACTTGACACAATAATAATTCCAAGTTCTATCTCCATGGATTGTTTACTATTGATGTAGCCCTAAGCAGAGACCTGCGCAAATCACTTTCATGGAAAGGGGTTGCCAAGCTTCCAAAAAACTACGAGTTTCCTGAAATCTCAGCACACATTTTTTCACCCAATCTTGATGACACATTCAGGTAATGATCAGTACCCCAATCCCACTTGGCTAACCGAATTTCGTTCTTCTAGGTTAATCGGTTCGTTGGCAGTAAGAGTTTTAATTTTTACGTTTCACTCTGTTTTCTCCTATATGGATACATGTAGTTGGAACTCTAAATCAAACAAGGTTTGTCTAGCTCTTTGAAACTTGACACAATAAAGTAGTTCCAAGTTCTATCTCTATGGTTTGTTTCCTATTGATGTAGTCCTAAGCAGAGACTGGCGCAAATCACTTTCATGGAAAGGGGTTGCCAAACTTCTAAAAAACTACGAGTTTACTGAAATCTCAGCACACATTGTTTCACCCAATCTTGATGACACTTTCAGGTAATGATCAGAGACCCAATCCCACTTGGCTCACCAAATTTCGTTCTTCTAGGTTAAACCGTTCGTTGGCAGTAACAGTTTTAATTTTTAGGTTTCAGTCTGTTTTCTCCTATATGGATAAATGTAGTTGCAACTCTAAATCAAACACGGTTTGTGCTAGCTCTTTGAAACTTCACACAAGAAAGTAGTTCCAAGTTCTATCACTATGGTTTGTTTCCTATTGATGTAGCCCTAAGCAGAGACTGGCGCAAATCACTTTCATGGAAAGTGGTTGCCAAGCTTCCAAAAAACTACGAGTTTCCTGAAATCTCAGCACACATTTTTTCACCCAATCTTGATGACACTTTCAGGTAGTCATCAGTACCCCAATCCCAGTTGGCTCACCAAATTTCGTTCTTCTAGTCTAAACCGTTCGTTGGCAGTAACACTTTTAATTTTTATGTTTCACTCTGTTTTCTCCTATATGGATACATGTTGTTGGAACTCTAAATCAAACACGGTTTGTGCTAGCTCTTTGAAACTTGACACAATAAAGTAGTTCCAAGTTCTATATCTATGGATTGTTTCCTATTGATGTAGCCCGAAGCAGAGATTGGCGCAAATCACTTTCATGGAAAGGGGTTGCCAAATTTCATAAAACTACGAGTTTCCTAAAATCTCAGTACACATTTTTTCACCCCATCTTGATGACACTTTCAGGTAATGATCAGTTCCACAATCCCACTTGGCTCGCCAAATTTCGTTCTTCTAGGTTAAACCGTTCGTTGGCAGTAACAGTTTTAATTTTTAGGTTTCACTCTGTTTTCTCCCATATGGATACATGTAGTTGCAACTCTAAATCAAACACGGTTTGTGCTAGTTCTTTGAAACTTGACACAATAAAGTAGTTCCAAGTTCTATCTCTATGGTTTGTTTCCTATTGATGTAGCCCTAAGCAGAGACTGGCGCAAATCAGTTTCATGGAAAGGGGTTGCCAAATTCCAAAAAACTACGAGTTTCCTGAAATCTCAGCACACATTTTTTCACCCAATCTTGATGAGAATTTCAGGTAAAGATCACTATCCCAATTCCACTTGGCTCACCAAACTTCGTTCTTCTAGTTTAAAACGTTCGTTGGCAGTAACAGTTTTAATTTTTAGTTTTCACTCTGTTTTCTCCTATATGGATACATGTAGATGGAACTCTAAATCAAACACGGTTTGTCCTAGCTCTTTGAAACTTGACACAATGAAATAGTTCCAAGTTCTATCTCTATGTATTGTTTCCTATTGATGTAGCCCTAAGCAGAGACTGGTGCAAATCACTTTAAAGTAAAGGGGTTGCCAAGCTTCCAAATAACTATGTGTTTCCTGAAATCTCAGCACACATTTTTTCACCCAATCTTGATGACACTTTCAGGTAATGATCAGTACCCCAATCCCACTTGGCTCACCAAATTTCGTTCTTCTAGGTTAAACCGTTCGTTGGCAGTAACAGTTTTAATTTTTAGGTTTCACTCTGTTTTCTCCTATATGGATACATGTAGTTGCAACTCTAAATCAAACACGGTTTGTGCTAGCTCTTTGAAACTTGACACAATAAAGTAGTTCCAAGTTCTATCTCTATGGTTTGTTTCCTATTGATGTAGTCCTATGCAGAGACTGGCGCAAATCACTTTCATGGAAAGGGGTTGCCAAGCTTCCAAAAAACTACGAGTTTCCTGAAATCTCAGCACACATTTTTTCACCCAATCTTGATGACACATTCAGGTAATGATCAGTACCCCAATCCCACTTGGCTAACCGAATTTCGTTCTTCTAGGTTAATCGGTTCGTTGGCAGTAAGAGTTTTAATTTTTACGTTTCACTCTGTTTTCTCCTATATGGATACATGTAGTTGGAACTCTAAATCAAACAAGGTTTGTGCTAGCTCTTTGAAACTTGACACAATAAAGTAGTTCCAAGTTCTATCTCTATGGTTTGTTTCCTATTGATGTAGTCCTAAGCAGAGACTGGCGCAAATCACTTTCATGGAAAGGGGTTGCCAAACTTCTAAAAAACTACGAGTTTACTGAAATCTCAGCACACATTGTTTCACCCAATCTTGATGACACTTTCACGTAATGATCAGAGACCCAATCCCACTTGGCTCACCAAATTTCGTTCTTCTAGGTTAAACCGTTCGTTGGCAGTAACAGTTTTAATTTTTAGGTTTCAGTCTGTTTTCTCCTATATGGATAAATGTAGTTGCAACTCTAAATCAAACACGGTTTGTGCTAGCTCTTTGAAACTTCACACAAGAAAGTAGTTCCAAGTTCTATCACTATGGTTTGTTTCCTATTGATGTAGCCCTAAGCAGAGACTGGCGCAAATCACTTTCATGGAAAGTGGTTGCCAAGCTTCCAAAAAACTACGAGTTTCCTGAAATCTCAGCACACATTTTTTCACCCAATCTTGATGACACTTTCAGGTAGTCATCAGTACCCCAATCCCAGTTGGCTCACCAAATTTCGTTCTTCTAGTCTAAACCGTTCGTTGGCAGTAACACTTTTAATTTTTATGTTTCACTCTGTTTTCTCCTATATGGATACATGTTGTTGGAACTCTAAATCAAACACGGTTTGTGCTAGCTCTTTGAAACTTGACACAATAAAGTAGTTCCAAGTTCTATATCTATGGATTGTTTCCTATTGATGTAGCCCGAAGCAGAGATTGGCGCAAATCACTTTCATGGAAAGGGGTTGCCAAATTTCATAAAACTACGAGTTTCCTAAAATCTCAGTACACATTTTTTCACCCCATCTTGATGACACTTTCAGGTAATGATCAGTTCCACAATCCCACTTGGCTCGCCAAATTTCGTTCTTCTAGGTTAAACCGTTCGTTGGCAGTAACAGTTTTAATTTTTAGGTTTCACTCTGTTTTCTCCCATATGGATACATGTAGTTGCAACTCTAAATCAAACACGGTTTGTGCTAGTTCTTTGAAACTTGACACAATAAAGTAGTTCCAAGTTCTATCTCTATGGTTTGTTTCCTATTGATGTAGCCCTAAGCAGAGACTGGCGCAAATCAGTTTCATGGAAAGGGGTTGCCAAATTCCAAAAAACTACGAGTTTCCTGAAATCTCAGCACACATTTTTTCACCCAATCTTGATGAGAATTTCAGGTAAAGATCACTATCCCAATTCCACTTGGCTCACCAAATTTCGTTCTTCTAGTTTAAAACGTTCGTTGGCAGTAACAGTTTTAATTTTTAGTTTTCACTCTGTTTTCTCCTATATGGATACATGTAGATGGAACTCTAAATCAAACACGGTTTGTCCTAGCTCTTTGAAACTTGACACAATGAAATAGTTCCAAGTTCTATCTCTATGTATTGTTTCCTATTGATGTAGCCCTAAGCAGAGACTGGTGCAAATCACTTTAAAGTAAAGGGGTTGCCAAGCTTCCAAATAACTATGTGTTTCCTGAAATCTCAGCACACATTTTTTCACCCAATCTTGATGACACTTTCAGGTAATGATCAGTACCCCAATCCCACTTGGCTCACCAAATTTCGTTCTTCTAGGTTAAACCGTTCGTTGGCAGTAACAGTTTTAATTTTTAGGTTTCACTCTGTTTTCTCCTATATGGATACATGTAGTTGCAACTCTAAATCAAACATGGTTTGTGCTAGCTCTTTGAAACTTGACACAATAAAGTAGTTCCAAGTTCTATCTCTATGGTTTGTTTCCTATTGATGTAGTCCTATGCAGAGACTGGCGCAAATCACTTTCATGGAAAGGGGTTGCCAAGCTACCAAAAATCTACGAATTTCCTGAAATCTCAGCACATATTTTTTCACCCAATCTTGATGACACTTTCAGGTAATGATCAGTACCCCAATCCCACTTGGCTCACCAAATTTCGATCTTCTAGGTTCAATCGTTCGTTGGCAGTAAGAGTTTAAATTTTTAGGTTTCACTCTGTTTTCTCATATATGGATACATTTAGTTGTAACTCTAAATCAAACACGGTTTGTGTTAGATCTTTGAAACTTGACACAATAAAGTAGTTCCAAGTTCTTTCTCTATGGTTTCTTTCGTATTGATATAGCCCTAAGCAGAGACTGGGGCAAATCACTTTCATGGAAAGGGGTTGCCAAGCTTCCAAAAAACTACGAGTTTCCTGAAAGGTCAGCACACATTTTTTCACCCAATCTTGATGACACTTTCAGGTAATGATCAGTACCCCAATCCCACTTGGCTCACCAAATTTCGTTCTTCTAGGTTAAACCGTTCGTTGGCAGTAACAGTTTTAATTTTTAAGTTTCACTCTGTCTTCTCCTATACGGATACATGTAGATGGAACTCTAAATCAAACACGGTTTGTCCTAGCTCTTTGAAACTTGACACAATAAAAAATTCCAAGTTCTATCTCCATGGATTGTTTACTATTGATGTAGCCCTAAGCAGAGACCTGCGCAAATCCCTTTCATGGAAAGGGGTTGCCAAGCTTCCAAAAAACTACGAGTTTCCTGAAATCTCAGCACACATTTATTCACCCAATCTTGATGACACATTCAGGTAATGATCAGTACCCCAATCCCACTTGGCTAACCGAATTTCGTTCTTCTAGGTTAAACGGTTCGTTGGCAGTAAGAGTTTTAATTTTTAGGTTTCACTCTGTTTTCTCCTATATGGATACATGTAGTTGGAACTCTAAATCAAACAAGATTTGTGCTAGCTCTTTGAAACTTGACACAATAAAGTAGTTCCAAGTTCTATCTCTATGGTTTGTTTCCTATTGATGTAGTCCTAAGCAGAGACTGGCGCAAATCACTTTCATGGAAAGGGGTTGCCAAACTTCTAAAAAACTACGAGTTTACTGAAATCTCAGCACACATTGTTTCACCCAATCTTGATGACACTTTCAGGTAATGATCAGAGACCCAATCCCACTTGGTCACAAAAATTCGTTCTTCTAGGTTACACCGTTCGTTGGCATTAACAGTTTTAATTTTTAGGTTACTCTCTGTTTTCTCCTATATTGATACATGTAGTTTGAAATCTAAATCAAACACGGTTTGTGCTAGCTCTTTGAAACTTGACACATTAAATACTTCCAAGTTCTATCTCTATAGTTTTTTTCCTATTGATGTAGCCATAATCCGAGACTGGCACAAATCACTTTCATGGAAAGGGGTTGCCAAGCTCCAAAAATCTACGAGTTTCCTGAACAATCAGCACACATTTTTTCACCCAATCATGATGATACATTCAGGTAATGATCAGTAACCCAATCCCACTTGGCTCACCAAATTTCGTTCTTCATGTTTAAACCGTTCGTTGCCAGTAACAGTTTTAATTTTTAGGTTTCACTGTTTTCTCCTATATGAATACATGTAGTTGGAAATCTGAATCAAACACGGTTTCTGCTAGCTCTTTGAAACTTGACACAATAAAATAGTTCCAAGTTCTATCTCTATGGTTTGATTCCTATTGAAGTAGCCCTAGGCAGAGACTGGCGCAAATAACTTACATGGAAATGGGTTGCCAAGCTTCCAAAAAAATACGAGATTCCTGAAATCTCAGCACACATTTTTTCAACCAATCTTGATGACACTTTCAGGTAATGATCAGTACCCCAATCTCACTTGGCTCACCAAATTTCGTTCTTCTAGGTTAAACCGTTCGTTGGCAGTAACAGTTTTAATTTTTAGGTTTCACTCTGTTTTCTCCTATATGGATAAATGTAGTTGCAACTCTAAATCAAACACGGTTTGTGCTAGCTCTTTGAAAGTTCACACAAGAAAGTAGTTCCAAGTTCTATCACTATGGTTTGTTTCCTATTGATGTAGCCCTAAGCAGAGACTGGCGCATATCACTTTCATGGAAAGTGGTTGCCAAGTTTCCAAAAAACTACGAGTTTCCTGAAATCTCAGCACACATTTTTTCACCCAATCTTGATGACACTTTCAGGTAGTCATCAGTACCCCAATCCCAGTTGGCTCACCAAATTTCGTTCTTCTAGTCTAAACCGTTCGTTGGCAGTAACACTTTTAATTTTTATGTTTCACTCTGTTTTCTCCTATATGGATACATGTAGTTGGAACTCTAAATCAAACACGGTTTGTGCTAGCTCTTTGAAACTTGACACAATAAAGTAGTTCCAAGTTCTATCTCTATGGATTGTTTCCTATTGATGTAGCCCGAAGCAGAGATTGGCGCAAATAACTTTCATGGAAAGGGGTTGCCAAATTTCATAAAACTACGAGTTTCCTAAAATCTCAGTACACATTTTTTCACCCCATCTTGATGACACTTTCAGGTAATGATCAGTACTCCAATCCCACTTGGCTCACCAAATTTCGTTCTTCTAGGTTAAACCGTTCGTTGGCAGTAACAGTTTTAATTTTTAGGTTTCACTCTGTTTTCTCCCATATGGATACATGTAGTTGCAACTCTAAATCAAACACGGTTTGTGCTAGTTCTTTGAAACTTGACACAATAAAGTAGTTCCAAGTTCTATCTCTATGGTTTGTTTCCTATTGATGTAGCCCTAAGCAGATACAGGCGCAAATCACTTTCATGGAAAGGGTTTGCCAAGCTTCCAAAAAACTACCAGTCTCCTGAAATCTCAGCACACATTTTTTCACCCAAACTTGATGACACTTTCACGTAATGATCAGTACCCCAGTCCCACTTGGCTTACCAAATTTCGTTCTTCTAGGTTAAGCCGTTCATTGGCAGTAACAGTTTTAATTTTTAGGCTTCACTCTGTTTTCTCCTATATGGATACATGTAGATAAGACTCTAAATCAAACACATTTTGTGCTAGCTCTTTGAAATTTGACACAATAAAGTAGTTCAAAGTTCTATCTCTATGGATTGTTTCCTATTGATGTAGCCCTAAGCAGAGACCTGCGCAAATCACTTCCATTGAAAGGTGTTGCCAAGCTTCCAAAAAACTATGAGTTTCCTGAAATCTCAGCACACATTTTTTCACCCAATCTTGATGACACTTTCAGGTAATGATCAGTACCCCAATCCCACTTGGCTCACCAAATTTCGTTCTTCTAGGTTAAACCGTTCTTTGGCAGTAACAGTTTTAATTTTTAGGTTTCACTCTGTTTTCTCCTATATGGATACATGTAGATAAGACTCTAAATCAAACTCGGTTTGTGCTAGCTCTTTGAAATTTGACACAATAAAATAGTTCCAAGTTCTATCTCTATGGATTGTTTCCTATTTATGTAGCTCTAAGCAGAGACCTGCGCAAATCACTTTCATGGAAAGGGGTTGCCAAGAATCCAAAAAACTACGAGTTTCCTAAATCTCAGCACACATTTTTTAACCCAATTTTGATGACACTTTCAGGTAATGATCAGTAACCCAATCCCACTTGGCTCACCAAATTTCGTTCTTATAGGTTAAACTGTTCGTTGGCAGTAACAGTTTTAATTTTTAGGTTTCACTCTGTTTTCTCCTATATGGATACATGTAGTTGTAACTCTAAATCAAACACGGTTTGTGCTAGCTCTTTGAAACTTGACACAATAAAGTAATTCCAAGTTCTATCTCTATGGTTTGTTTCCTATTGATGTAGTCCTAAGCAGAGACTGGCGCAAATCACTTTCATGGAAAGGGGTTGCCAAGCTACCAAAAAACTACGAGTTTCCTGAAATCTCAGCACACATTTTTTCACCCAAACTTGATGACAATTTCAGGTAATGATCAGTACCCCAATCCCACTTGGCTCACCAAATTTCTTTCTTCTAGGTTAAACTGTTCTTTGGCAGTAATAGTTTTAATTTTTAGGTTTCACTCTGTTTTCTCCTATATGGATACATGTAGTTGGAACTCTAAATCAAATACGGTTTGTGGTAGCTCTTTGAAACTTGACACAATAACGTAGTTCCAAGTTCTATTTCTATGGTTTGTTTCCTATTGATGTAGCCCTAAGCAGAGACAGGCGCAAATCACTTTCATAGAAAGGGGTTGCCAAGCTTCTAAATAAGTATGAGTTTCCCGAAATCTCAGCACACATTTTTTCACCCAATCTTGATGACACTTTCAGGTAAAGATCAGTACCCCAATCCCACTTGGCTCACCAAATTTCGTTCTTCTAGGTTAAACGATTCGTTGGCAGTAACAGTTTAAATTTTTAGGTTTCACTCTGTTTTCTCCTATATGGATACATGTAGTTGGAACTCTAAATCAAATACGGTTTGTGGTAGCTGTTTGAAACTTGACACAATAAAGTAGTTCCAAGTTCTATCTCTATGGTTTGTTTCCTTTTGATGTAGCCCTTAGCAGAGACTCACGCAAATCACTTTCATAGAAAGGGGTTTCCAAGCTTCCAAATAACTACGAGTTTCCTGAAATCGGAGCACACATTTTTTCACCCAATCTTGATGACACTTTCAGGTAATGATCAGTACCCCAATCCCACTTGGCTCTACAAATTTCGTTCTTCTAGTTTAAACGGTTCGTTGGCAGTAACAGTTTTAATTTTTAGTTTTCACTCTTTTTTCTCCTATATGGATACATGTATTTGGAACTCTAAATCAAACACGGTTTGTGCTAGCTCTTTGAAACTTGACACAATAAAGTAGTTCCAAGTTCTATCTCTATGGTTTGTTTCCTTTTGATGTAGCCCTTAGCAGAGACTCTCGCAAATCACTTTCATGCAAAGGGGTTGCCAAGCTTCCAAAACACTAGGAGTTTCCTGAAATCTCAGCACACATTGTTTCACCCAATCTTGATGACACTTTCAGGTAATGATCAGAAACCCAATCCCACTTGGTCACCAAAATTCGTTCTTCTAGGTTACATCGTTCTTTGGCATTAACAGTTTTAATTTTTAGGTTTCACTCTGTTTTCTCCTATATGGATACATGTAGTTTGAAATCTAAATCAAACACGGTTTGTGCTAGCTCTTTGAAACTTGACACAATAAAGTAGTTCCAAGTTCTATCTCTATGGATTGTTTCCTATTGATGTAGCCTTAAGCAGAGACTGGCACAAAACACTTCCATGGAAATGGGTTGCCAAGCTTCCAAAAAACTACGAGTTTCCTGAAGAATCAGCACATATTTTTTCAACCAATCTTGATGACACTTTCAGGTAATGATCAGTACCATATTCCCAGTTGGCTCACCAAATTTCGTTCTTCTAGGTTAAACCGTTCGTTGGCAGTAACAGTTTTAATTTTTAGGTTTCACTCTGTTTTCTCCTATATGGATACAGTAGTTGGAACTCTAAATCAAACAAGGTTTGTGCTAGCTCTTTGAAACTTGACACAATATCGTAGTTCCAAGTTCTATCTCTATGGTTTGTTTCCTATTGATGTAGCCCTAAGCAGAGACTGGCGCAAATCACTTTCATCGAAAGTGGTTGCCAAGCTTCCACAAAACTACAAGTTTCCTGAAATCTCAGCACACATTTTTTCACCCAATCTTGATGACACTTTCAGGTAATGGTCAGAACCCCAATCCAACTTGGCTCACCAAATTTCGTTCTTCTAGTTTAAACCGTTCATTGGCAGTAAGAGTTTTAATTTTTAGGTTTCACTCTGTATTCTCCTATATGGATACATGTATTTAAAACTCTAAATCAAACACGGTTTGTGCTAGCTCTTTGAAACTTGACACCATAAAGTAGTTCCAAGTTCTATCTTAGGGTTTGTTTCCTATTTATGTAGCCCTAAGCAGAGACTGGCGCAAATAACTTTCATGGAAAGGGGTTGCCAAGCTTCCAAAAAACTACGAGTTTCCTGAAATTTCAGCACACATTTTTTCACCCAATCTTGATGACACTTTCAGGTAATGATCAGTACCCCAATACCACTTGGCTCACCAAATTTCGTTCTTCTAGTTTAAACGGTTCTTTGGCAGTAACAGTTTTAATTTTTAGGTTTCACTCTGTTTTCTTTTATATGGATACATGTAGTTGGAAATCTAAATCAAACACGGTTTTTGCTAGCTCTTTGAAACTTGTCACAATAAAATAGTTCCAAGTTCTATCTCTATGCATTTTTTCCTATTGATGTAGCCCTAATCAGAGACTGGTGCAAATCACTTTCATGGAAAGGGGTTGCCAAGCTTCCAAAAAACTACCAGTTTCCTGAAATATCAGCACACATTTTTTCACCCAATTTTATGACACTTTCAGGTAATGATCAGTACACCAATCCTACTGGGCTCACCAAATTTCGTTCTTCTGGGTTAAACGGTTCGTTGGCAGTAACAATTTTAATATTTAGGTTTCACTCTGTTTTCTCCTATATGGATACATGTAGTTGCAACTCTAAATCAAACACGGTTTGTGCTAGCTCTTTGAAACTTGACACAATAAAGTAGTTCCAAGTTCTATCTCTATGGTTTGTTTCCTATTGATGTAGACCTAAGCAGAGACTGGCGCAAATCACTTTCATGGAAATGGGTTGCCAAATTCCAAAAAACTACGATTTTCCTGAAATCTCAGCACACATTTTTACACCCAATCTTGATGACACTTTCAGGTAATGATCAGTACCCCAATCCCACTTGGCTTACCAAATTTCGTTCTTCTAGGTTAAACCGTTCATTGGCAGTAACAGTTTAAATTTTTAGGTTCACTCTGCTTTCTCCTATGTGGATACATGTAGTTGGAACTCTAAATCAAAGACGGTTTGTGCTAGCTCTTTGAACATTCAAACGATAAAGTAGTTCCAACTTCTATCTATATGGTTTGTTTCCTATTGATGTAGCCCTAAGCAGAGACTGGCGCAAATTACTTTCATGGAAAGGGGTTGCCAAGCTTCCAAAAAACTACCAGTTTCCTGAAATCTCAGCGCACATTTTTTCACCCAATCTTGATGACACTTTCAGGTAATGATCAGTACCTCAATCCCATTTGGCTCACCAAATTTCGTTCTTCTAGGTTCAATCATTCGTTGGCAGTAACAGTTTTAATTTTTAGGTTTCACTCTGTTTTCTCCTATATAGATACATGCAGTTGGAACTCTAAATCAAAGACGGTTTGTGCTAGCTCTTTGAAACTTGACACAATAAAGTAGTTCCAAGTTCTATCTCTATGGTTTGTTTCCTATTGATGTAGTCCTAAGCAGAGACTGGCGCAAATCACTTTCATGGAAAGGGGTTGCCAAACTTCTAAAAAACTACGAGTTTCCTGAAATCTCAGCACATATTGTTTCACCCAATCTTGATGACACTTTCAGGTAATGATAAGAAACCCAATCCCACTTGGTCACCAAACTTCGTTCTTCTAGGTTACACCTTTCGTTGGCATTAACAGTTTTAATTTTTAGGTTTCACTCTGTTTTCTCCTATATGGATACATGTAGTTTGAAATCTAAATCAAACACGGTTTGTGCTAGCTCTTTGAAACTTGACACAAAAAAATAGTTCCAAGTTCTATCTCTATGGATTGTTTCCTGTTGATGTAGCCCTTAGCCGAGACAGGCGCAAATCACTTTCAAGGAAAGGGGTTGCCAAATTCCAAAAAACTACGATTTTCCTGAAATTTCAGCACACATTTTTTCACCCAATCTTGATGACACTTTCAGGTAAAGATCAGTACCCCAATCCCACTTGGCTCACCAAATTTCGTTCTTCTAGGATAAACCGTTCGTTGGCAGTAACAGTTTTAATTTTTAGGTTTCACTCTGTTTTCTCCTATATGGATACATGTAGTTGGAAATCTAAATCAAACACGGTTTGTGCTAGCTCTTTGAAACTTGGCACAAGAACGTAGTTCCAAGTTCTATCTCTATGGTTTGTTTCCTATTGATGTAGCCCTTAGCAGAGACTGGCGCAAATCACTTTCATAGAAAGGGGTTGCCAAGCTTCCAAATAACTACGAGTTTCCTGAAATCTGAGCACACATTTTTTCACCCAATCTTGATGACACTTTCAGGTAATGATCAGTACCCCAATCCCACTTGGCTCTCCAAATTTCGTTCTTCTAGGTAAATGGTTCTTTGGCAGTAACAGTTTTAATTTTTAGTTTTTACTCTTTTTTCTCCTATATGGATACATGTATTTGGAACTCTAAATCAAACACGGTTTGTGCTAGGTCTTTGAAACTTGACACAATAAAGTAGTTCCAAGTTCTATCTCTATGGATTGTTTCCTATTGATGTAGCCCTAAGCAGAGACTGGCACAAAACACTTAAAATGAAAGGGGTTGCCAAGCTTCCAAAAACCAACGAGTTTCATGAAATCTCAGCACACTTTTTTCACACAATCTTGATGATACTTTCAGGTAATGATCAGTACCCCAATCCCACTTGGCTCACCAAATTTCGTTCTTCTAGGTTAAAACGTTCGTTGGCAGTAACAGTTTTAATTTTTAGGTTTCACTCTGTTTTCTCCTATATAGATACATGCAGTTGGAACTCTAAATCAAAGACGGTTTGTGCTAGCTCTTTGAAACTTGACACAATAAAGTAGTTCCAAGTTCTGTCTCTATGGTTTGTTTCCTATTGATGTAGTCCTAAGCAGAGACTGGCGCAAATCACTTTCATGGAAAGGGGTTGCCAAACTTCCAAAAAACAACGAGTTTCCTGAAATCTCAGCACATATTGTTTCACCCAATCTTGATGACACTTTCAGGTAATGATCAGAAACCCAATCCCACTTGGTCACCAAAATTCGTTCTTCTAGGTTATACCTTTCGTTGACATTAACAGTTTAAATTTTTAGGTTTCACTCCGTTTTCTCCTATATGGATACATGTAGTTTGAAATCTAAATCAAACACGGTTTGTGCTAGCTCTTTGAAACTTGACACAAAAAATAGTTCCAAGTTCTATCTCTATGGATTGTTTCCTATTGATGTAGCCCTAAGCCGAGACTGGCGCAAATCACTTTCAAGGAAAGGGGTTGCCAAATTCCAAAAAACTACGATTTTCCTGAAATCTCAGCACACATTTTTTCACCCAATCTTGATGACACTTTCAGGTAATGATCAGTACCCCAGTCCCACTTGGCTCACCAAATTACCTTCTTCTAGGTTAAACGGTTCGTTGGCAGTAATTGTTTTAATTTTAAGTTCACTCTGCTTTCACCTATATGGATACATGTAGTTGGAACTCTAAATCAAAGACGGTTTGTGCTAGCTCTTTGAAACTTGACACCATAGAGTAGTTCCAAGTTCTATCTATATGATTTGTTTCCTATTGATGTAGTCCTAAGCAGAGACTGGTGCAAATCACTTTCATGGAAAGGGGTTGCCAAACTTCCAAAAAACTACGAGTTTCCTGAAATCTCAGCACACATTGTTTCACCCAATCTTGATGACACTTTCATGAAATGATCAGAAACCCAATCCCACATGGTCACCAAAATTCATTCTTCTAGGTTACACCGTTCGTTGGCATTAACAGTTTTAATTTTTAGGTTTCACTCTGTTTTCTCCTATATGAATACATGTAGTTTGAATTCTAAATCAAACACGGTTTGTGCTAGCTCTTTGAAACTTGACACAATAAAGTAGTTCCAAGTTCTATCTCTATGGATTGTTTCCTATTTATGTAGCCTTAAGCAGAGACTGGCATAAAACACTTCCATGGAAAGGGGTTGCCAAGCTTCCAAAAACCTACGAGTTTCCTGAAATCTTAGCACACTTTTTTCACACAATCTTGATGATACATTCAGGTAATGATTAGTACCCCAATCCCACTTGGCTCACCAAATTTCGTTCTTATAATTTAAAGCGTTCGTTGGCAGTAACAGTTTTAATTTTTAGGTTTCACTCTGTTTTCTCCAATATGGATACATGTAGTTGGAACTCTAAATCCAACACGGTTTGTGCTAGCTCTTTGAAACTTGACACAATAAAATAGTTCCAAGTTCTATCTATATGGATTTTTTCCTATTGATGTAGCCCTAAGCAGAGACTGGCATAAATCACTTTCATGGAAAGGGGTTGCCAAATTCCAAAAAACTACGAGTTTCCTGAAATCTCATCACACATTGTTTCACCCAATCTTTCTGACACTTTCAGGTAATGATCAGTACCCCAATTCCACTTGGTCACCAAATTTCATTCTTCTAGGTGAAACCGTTCATTGGCATTAACAGTTTATTTTTTAGGTTTCACTCTGTTTTCTCCTATATGGATACATGTAGTTGGAAATCTAAATCAAACACGGTTTGTGCTAGCTCTTTGAAAGTTCATACAATAACCTAGTTCCAAGTTCTATCTCTATGGATTGTTTCCTATTGATGTAGCCCTAAGCAGAGACTGGCGCAAATCACTTTCATGGAAAGGGGTTGCAAGCTTCCAAAAAACTACGAGTTTCCTGAAATGTCAGCACACATTTTTTCACCCAATTTGATGACATTTGCAGGTAATGATCAGTACCCCAATCCCACTTGGCTCACCAAATTTCGTTCTTCTAGGTTAAACCGTTCGTTGGCAGTAACAGTTTTAATTTTTAGGTTTCACTCTGTTTTCTCCTATATGGATACATGTATTTGGAACCCTAAATAAAACACGGTTTCTGCTAGCTCTTTGAAACTTGACACAATAAATTAGTTCCAAGTTCTATCTCTATGGTTTGTTTCCTATTGATGTAGCCCTAAGGAGAGACTGGCGCAAATCACTTTCATGGAAATGGGTTGCCAAGCTTCCAAAAAACTACGAGTTTCCTGAAATCTCAGCACACATTTTTTCACCCAATTTGATGACACTTTCAATAATGATCAGTACCCCAATCCCACTTGGCTTTCCAAATTTCGTTCTTCTAGTTTAAATGGTTCGTTGGCAGTAACAGTTTTAATTTTTAGGTTTCACTCTTTTTTCACCTATATGGATACATGCATTTGGAACTCTAAATCAAACACGGTTTGTGCTAGCTCTTTGAAACTTGACACAATAAAGTAGTTCCAAGTTCTATCTCTATGGATTGTTTCCTATTGATGTAGCACTAAGCAGAGACTGGCACAAAACACTTAAAATGAAAGGGGTTGCCAAGCTTCCAAAAACCAACAAGTTTCCTAAAATCTCAGCACACTTTTTTCACACAATCTTGATGATACTTTCAGGTAATGATCAGTACCCCAATCCCACTTGGCTCACCAAATTTCGTTCTTCTAGGTTAAAGCGTTCGTTGGCAGTAACAGTTTTAATTTTTAGGTTTCACTCTGTTTTCTCCTATATGGATACATGTAGTTGGAACTCTAAATCAAACACGGTTTGTGCTAGGTGTTTGAAACTTGACACAATAAAATAGTTCCAAGTTCTATCTATATGGATTCTTTCCTATTGATGTAGCCCTAAGCAGAGACTGGCGCAAATCACTTTCATGGATAGGGGTTGCCAAATTCCAAAAAAACTGTGAGTTTCCTGAAATCTCAGCACACATTGTTTCACCCAATATTTATGACACTTTCAGGTAGTGATCAGTACCCCAATCCCACTTGGCTCACCAAATTTCGTTCTTCTAGGTTAAAACGTTCGTTGGCAGTAACAGTTTTAATTTTTAGGTTTCACTCTGTTTTCTCCTATATGGATACATGCAGTTGGAACTCTAAATCAAAGACGGTTTGTGCTAGCTCTTTGAAACTTGACACAATAAAGTAGTTCCAAGTTCTATCTCTATGGTTTGTTTCCTATTGATGTAGTCCTAAGCAGAGACTGTCGCAAATCACTTTCATGGAAAGGGGTTGCCAAACTTCCAAAAAACTACGAGTTTCCTGAAATCTCAGCACACATTGTTTCACCCAATCTTGATGACACTTTCAGGTAATGATCAGAAACCCAATCCCACATGGTCACCAAAATTCATTCTTCTAGGTTACACCGTTCGTTGGCATTAAGAGTTTTAAATTTTAGGTTTCACTCTGTTTTCTCCTATATGAATACATCTACTTTGAAATCTAAATCAAACACGGTTTGTGCTAGCTCTTTGAAACTTGACACAATAAAGTAGTTCCAAGTTCTATCTCTATGGATTGATTCCTATTGATGTAGCCTTAAGCAGAGACTGGCACAAAACACTTCCATGGAAAGGGGTTGCCAAGCTTCAAAAAACCTACGAGTTTCCTGAAATCTCAGCACACATTTTTTCACCCAATTTGATGACACTTGCAGGTAATGATCAGTACCCCAATCCCACTTGGCTCACCAAATTTCGTTCTTCTAGGTTAAACCGTTCGTTGGCAGTAACAGTTTTAATTTTTAGGTTTCACTCTGTTTTCTCCTATATGGATACATGTATTTGGAACTCTAAATAAAACACGGTTTGTGCTAGCTCTTTGAAAGTTCACACAGTAACATAGTTCCAAGTTCTATCTCTATGGATTGTTTCCTATTGATGTAGCACTAAGCAGAGACTGGCGCAAATCACTTTCATTGAAAGGGGTTGCCAAGCTTCCAAAAAACTACGTGTTTCCTGAAATCTCAGCACACATTTTTTCACCCAAACTTGATGACACTTTCAATAATGATCAATACCCCAATCCCACTTGGCTCACCAAATTTTGTTCTTCTAGGTTAAACCATTCGTTGGCAGTAACAGTTTTAATTTGTAGGTATCACTCTGTTTTCTCCTATATGGATACATGTAGTTGGAACTCTAAATCAAAGACGGTTTGTGGTAGCTCTTTGAAACTTGACACAATATAGTAGTTCCAAGTTCTATCTCTATGGTTTGTTTCCTATTGATGTAGCCCTAAGCAGAGACTGGCGCAAATCACTTTCAACGAAAGGGGTTGCCAAGCTTCCACAAAACTACAAGTTTCCTGAAATCTCAGCACACATTTTTTCACCCAATCTTGATGACACTTTCAGGTAATGATCAGAACCCCAATCCCACTTGGCTCACCAAATTTCGTTCTTCTAGTTTAAACCGTTCATTGGCAGTAAGAGTTTTAATTTTTAGGTTTCACTCTGTTTTCTCCTATAAGGATACATGTATTTAAAACTCTAAATCAAACACGGTTTGTGCTAGCTCTTTGAAACTTGACACCATAAAAGAGTTCCAAGTTCTATCTCTAGGGTTTGTTGCCTATTTATGTAGCCCTAAGCAGAGACTGGCGCAAATCACTTTCATAGAAAAGGGTTGCCAAGCTTCCAAAAACTACGAGTTTCCTGAAATTTCAGCACACATTTTTTCACCCAATCTTGATGACAATTTCACGTAATGATCAGTACCCCAAGACCACTTGGCTCACCAAATTTTGTTCTTCTTGTTTAAACGGTTCTTTGGCAGTAACAGTTTTAATTTTTAGGTTTCACTCTGTTTTCTCCTATATGGATATATGTAGTTGGAAATCTAAATCAAACACTGTTTGTGCTAGCTCTTTGAAACTTGTCACAATAAAATAGTTCCAAGTTCTATCTCTATGCATTTTTTCCTATTGATGTAGCCCTAAGCAGAGACTGGCGCAAATCACTTTCACGGAAAGGGGTTGCCAAGCTTCCAAAAAACTACCAGTTTCCTGAAATCTCAGCACACATTTTTTCACCCAATTTTATGACACTTTCAGGTAATGATCAGTACACCAATCCTACTTGGCTCACCAAATTTCGTTCTTCTAGGTTAAATGGTTCGTTGGCAGTAACAGTTTTAATTTTTAGGTTTCACTCTGTTTTCTCCTATATGGATACATGCAGTTGGAACTCTAAATAAAAGACGGTTTGTGCTAGCTCTTTGAAACTTGACACAATAAAGTAGTTCCAAGTTCTATCTCTATGGTTTGTTTCCTATTGATGTAGTCCTAAGCAGAGACTGTCGCAAATCACTTTCATGGAAAGGGGTTGCCAAACTTCCAAAAAACTACGAGTTTCCTGAAATCTCAGCACACATTGTTTCACCCAATCTTGATGACACTTTCAGGTAATGATCAGAAACCCAATCCCACATGGTCACCAAAATTCATTCTTCTAGGTTACACCGTTCGTTGGCATTAAGAGTTTTAAATTTTAGGTTTCACTCTGTTTTCTCCTATATGAATACATCTACTTTGAAATCTAAATCAAACACGGTTTGTGCTAGCTCTTTGAAACTTGACACAATAAAGTAGTTCCAAGTTCTATCTCTATGGATTGATTCCTATTGATGTAGCCTTAAGCAGAGACTGGCACAAAACACTTCCATGGAAAGGGGTTGCCAAGCTTCCAAAAACCTACGAGTTTCCTGAAATCTCAGCACACATTTTTTCACCCAATTTGATGACACTTGCAGGTAATGATCAGTACCCCAATCCCACTTGGCTCACCAAATTTCATTCTTCTAGGTTAAACCGTTCGTTGGCAGTAACAGTTTTAATTTTTAGGTTTCACTCTGTTTTCTCCTATATGGATACATGTATTTGGAACTCTAAATAAAACACGGTTTGTGCTAGCTCTTTGAAAGTTCACACAATAACATAGTTCCAAGTTCTATCTCTATGGATTGTTTCCTATTGATGTAGCACTAAGCAGAGACTGGCGCAAATCACTTTCATTGAAAGGGGTTGCCAAGCTTCCAAAAAACTACGTGTTTCCTGAAATCTCAGCACACATTTTTTCACCCAAACTTGATGACACTTTCAATAATGATCAATACCCCAATCCCACTTGGCTCACCAAATTTTGTTCTTCTAGGTTAAACCATTCGTTGGCAGTAACAGTTTTAATTTGTAGGTATCACTCTGTTTTCTCCTATATGGATACATGTAGTTGGAACTCTAAATCAAAGACGGTTTGTGGTAGCTCTTTGAAACTTGACACAATATAGTAGTTCCAAGTTCTATCTCTATGGTTTGTTTCCTATTGATGTAGCCCTAAGGAGAGACTGGCGCAAATCACTTTCAACGAAAGGGGTTGCCAAGCTTCCACAAAACTACAAGTTTCCTGAAATCTCAGCACACATTTTTTCACCCAATCTTGATGACACTTTCAGGTAATGATCAGAACCCCAATCCCACTTGGCTCACCAAATTTCGTTCTTCTAGTTTAAACCGTTCATTGGCAGTAAGAGTTTTAATTTTTAGGTTTCACTCTGTTTTCTCCTATATGGATACATGTATTTAAAACTCTAAATCAAACACGGTTTGTGCTAGCTCTTTGAAACTTGACACCATAAAAGAGTTCCAAGTTCTGTCTCTAGGGTTTGTTGCCTATTTATGTAGCCCTAAGCAGAGACTGGCGCAAATCACTTTCATAGAAAAGGGTTGCCAAGCTTCCAAAAACTACGAGTTTCCTGAAATTTCAGCACACATTTTTTCACCCAATCTTGATGACACTTTCACGTAATGATCAGTACCCCAAGACCACTTGGCTCACCAAATTTCGTTCTTCTTGTTTAAACGGTTCTTTGGCAGTAACAGTTTTAATTTTTAGGTTTCACTCTGTTTTCTCCTATATGGATATATGTAGTTGGAAATCTAAATCAAACACTGTTTGTGCTAGCTCTTTGAAACTTGTCACAATAAAATAGTTCCAAGTTCTATCTCTATGCATTTTTTCCTATTGATGTAGCCCTAAGCAGAGACTGGCGCAAATCACTTTCACGGAAAGGGGTTGCCAAGCTTCCAAAAAACTACCAGTTTCCTGAAATCTCAGCACACATTTTTTCACCCAATTTTATGACACTTTCAGGTAATGATCAGTACACCAATCCTACTTGGCTCACCAAATTTCGTTCTTCTTGGTTAAATGGTTCGTTGGCAGTAACAGTTTTAATTTTTAGGTTTCACTCTGTTTTCTCCTATATGGATACATGTAGTTGCAACTCTAAATCAAACACGGTTTGTGCTAGCTCTTTGAAATTTGACACAATAAAGTAGTTCCAAGTTCTATCTCTATGGTTTGTTTCCTATTGATGTAGACCTAAGCAGAGACTGGCGCAAATCACTTTCATGGAAATGGGTTGCCAAATTCCAAAAAAGTACGATTTTCCTGAAATCTCAGCACACATTTTTACACCCAATCTTGATGACACTTTCAGGTAATGATCAGTACCCCAATCCCCCTTGGCTCACCAAATTTCGTTCTTCTAGGTTACACCGTTCATTGGCAGTAACAGTTTTAATTTTTTGGTTTCACTCCGTTTTCTCCTATATGGATACATGTAGTTGGAACTCTAAATCAAAGACGGTTTGTGCTAGCTCTTTGAAACTTCAAACTACAAAGTAGTTCCAACTTCTATGTATATGGTTTGTTTCCTATTGATGTAGCCCTAAGCAGAGACTGGCGCAAATCACTTTCATGGAAATGGGTTGCCAAGCTTCCAAAAAACTACCAGTTTCCTGAAATCTCAGCACACATTTTTTCACCCAATCTTGATGACACTTTCAGGTAATGAGTACCCCAATCCCATTTGGCTCACCAAATTTCGTTCTTCTAGGTTCAATCATTCGTTGGCAGTAAGAGTTTAAATTTTTAGGTTTCACTCTGTTTTCTCCTATATGGATACATGTAGTTGTAACTCTAAATCAAAGACGGTTTGTGCTAGTTCTTTGAAACTTGACACAATAAAGTAGTTCCAAGTTCTTTCTCTATGGTTTGTTTCGTATTGATATAGCCCTAAGCAGAGACTGGCGCAAATCACTTTCATGGAAAGGGGTTGCCAAGCTTCCAAAAACTATGAGTTTCCTAAAATCTCAGCACATCTTTTTTCACACAATCTTGATGACACTTTCAGGTAATGATCAGTACCCCAATTCCACTTGGTCACTAAATTTCGTTCTTCTAAGTGAAACCGTTCATTGGCATTAACAGTTTTATTTTTTAGGTTTCACTCTGTTTTCTCTTATATGAATACATGTAGTTGGAAATCTAAATCAAACACGGTGTGTGCTAGCTTTTTGAAACTTGACACAATAAAGTAGTTCCAAGTTCTATCTCTATGGAGTGTTTCCTATTGATGTAGACCTAAGCAGAGACTGGCGCAAATCACTTTCATGGAAAGGGGTTGCCAAGCTTCCAAATAACTATGTGTTTCCTGAAATCTCAGCACACATTTTTTCACCCAATCTTGATGACACTTTCAGGTAATGATCAGTACCCCAATCCCACTTGGCTCACCAAATTTCGTTCTTCTAGGTTAAACCGTTAGTTGGCAGTAACAGTTTTAATTTTTAGGTTTCACTATGTTTTCTCCTACATGGATCCATGTAGTTGGAACTGCAAATCAAACACGGTTTGTGCTAGCTCTTTGAAACTTGACACAATAAAGTAGTTCCAAGTTCTATCTCTATATTTTGGTTCCTATTGAAGTAGCCCTAGGCAGAGACTGGCGCAAATCACTTACATGGAAATGGGTTGCCAAGCTTCCAAAAAACTACGAGTTTCCTGAAATCAGAGCACACATTTTTTCACCCAATCTTAATGACACTTTCTGGTAATAATCAGTACCCGAATCCCACTTGGCTCACCAAATTTCGTTCTTCTAGTTTAAACGGTTCGTTGGCAGTAACAGTTTTAATTTTTAGGTTTCACTCTGTTTTCTCCTATATGGATACATGTGGTTGTAACTCTAAATCAAACACGGATTGTGCTAGCTCTTTGAAACTTGACTCAATAAAGTAGTTCCAAGGTCTATCTCTATGGTTTGTTTCCTATTGATGTAACCCTAAGCAGAGACTGGCGCAAATCACTTTCATGGAAATGGGTAGCCAAATTCCAAAAAATTACGATTTTCCTGAAATATCAGCACACATTTTTTCACCAAATCTTGATGACACCTTCAGGAAATGATCAGTACCCCAATCCCACATGGCTCACCAAATTTCGTTCTTCTAGGTTAAACCGTTCGTTGGCAGTAACAGTTTAAATTTTTAGGTTCACTCTGCTTTCTCCTATATGGATACATGTTGTTGGAACTCTAAATCAAAGACGGTTTGTGCTAGCTCTTTGAAACTTGACACCATAAAGTAGTTCCAAGTTCTATCTCTATGGTTTGTTTCCTATTTATGTAGCCCTAAGCAGAGAATGGCGCAAACCACTTTCATGGAAAGGGGTTGACAAGCTTCCAAATAACTATGTGTTTCCTGAAATCTCAGCACACATTTTTTCACCCAATCTTGATGACACACTCAGGTAATGATCAGTACCCCAATCCCACTTGGCTCACCAAATTTCGTTCTTCTAGGTTAAACCGTTCGTTGGCAGTAACAGTTTTAATTTTTAGGTTTCACTCTGTTTTCTCCTATATGGATACATGTAGTTGCAACTCTAAATCAAACACGGTTTGTGCTAGCTCTTTGAAACTTGACACAGTAAAGTAGTTCCAAGTTCTATCTCTATGGTTTGTTTCCTATTGATGTAGTCCTAAGCAGTGACTGGCGCAAATCACTTTCATGGAAAGGGGTTGCCAAGCTACCAAAAAACTACGAGTTTCCTGAAATCTCAGCACACATTTTTTCACCCAATCTTGATGACACTTTCAGGTAATGATCAGTACCCCAATCCCACTTGGCTCACCAAATTTCGTTCTTCTATGTTAAACCGTTCGTTGGCAGTAACAGTTTTAATTTTTAAGTTTCACTCTGTCTTCTCCTATACGGATACATGTAGATGGAACTCTAAATCAAACACGGTTTGTCCTACCTCTTTGAAACTTGACACAATAAAAAATTCCAAGTTCTATCTCCATGGATTGTTTACTATTGATGTAGCCCTAAGCAGAGACCTGCGCAAATCACTTTCATGGAAAGGGGTTGCCAAGCTTCCAAAAAACTACGAGTTTCCTGAAATCTCAGCACACATTTTTTCACCCAATCTTGATGACACTTTCAGGTAATGATCAGTATCCCAATCCCACTTGGCTAACCAAATTTCGTTCTTCTAGGTTAAACGGTTCGTTGGCAGTAAGAGTTTTAATTTTTAGGTTTCACTCTGTTTTCTCCTATATGGATACATGTAGTTGGAACTCTAAATCAAACATGGTTTGTGCTAGCTCTTTGAAACTTGACACAATAAAGTAGTTAAAAGTTCTATCTCTATGGATTGTTTCCTATTGATGTAGTCCTAAGCAGAGACTGGCGCAAATCAGTTTCATGGAAAGGGGTTGCCAAACTTCTAAAAAACTACGAGTTTACTGAAATCTCAGCACACATTGTTTCACCCAATCTTGATGACACTTTCAGGTAATGATCAGAGACCCAATCCCACTTGGTCACAAAAATCCGTTCTTCTAGGTTACACCGTTCGTTGGCATTAACAGGTTTAATTTTTAGGTTTCACTCTGTTTTCTCCTATATTGATACATGTAGTTTGAAATCTAAATCAAACACCGTTTGTGCTAGCTCTTTGAAACTTGACACATTAAATACTTCCAAGTTCTATCTCTATGGTTTGTTTCCTATTGATGTAGCCCTAAGCCGAGACTGGCACAAATCACTTTCATGGAAAGGGGTTGCCAAGCTCCAAAAATCTACGAGATTCCTGAACAATCAGCACACATTTTTTCACCCAATCGTGATGATACATTCAGGTAATGATCAGTACCCCAATCCCACTTGGCTCACCAAATTTCGTTCTTCATGTTTAAACCGTTCGTTGGCAGTAACAGTTTTAATTTTTAGGTTTCACTCTGTTTTCTCCCATATGGATACATGTAGTTGCAACTCTAAATCAAACACGGTTTGTGCTAGTTCTTTGAAACTTTACACAAGAAAGTACTTCCAAGTTCTATCTCTATGGTTTGTTTCCTATTGATGTAGCCCTAAGCAGAGACTGGCGCAAATCACTTTCATGGAAAGGGGTTGCCAAATTCAAAAAAAACTACGAGTTTCCTGAAATCTCAGCACACATTTTTTCACCCAATCTTGATGACCCTTTCAGGTAAAGATCAGTACCCCAATTCCACTTGGCTCACCAAATTTCGTTCTTCTAGGTTAAACCGTTCGTTGGCAGTAACAGTTTTAATTTTTAGGTTTCACTCTGTTTTCTCCTATATGGATACATGTACTTGCAACTCTAAATCAAACACGGTTTGTGCTAGCTCTTTGAAACTTGACACAATAAACTAGTTCCAAGTTCTCTCTCTATGGTTTGTTTCCTATTGATGTAGCCTTAGGCAGAGACTGGCACGAATCACTTACATGAAAATGGGTTGCCAAGCTTCCAAAAAACTACGTGTTCCCTGAAATCTCAGCACACATTTTTTCACCCAATCTTGATCACACTTTCTGGTAATGATCAGTACCCCAATCTCACTTGGCTCACCAAATGTCATTCTTCTAGGTTAAACCGTTTGTTGGCAGTAACAGTTTTAATTTTTAGGTTTCACTCTGTTTTCTCCTATATGGATAAATGTAGATAAGACTCTAAATCAAACACGGTTTGTGCTAGCTCTTTGAAATTTGACACAATAAAATAGTTCCAAGTTCTATCTCTATGGATTGTTTCCTATTTATGTAGCCCTAAGCAGAGACCTGCGCAAATCACTTTCATGGAAAGGGGTTGCCAAGAATCCAAAAAACTATGAGTTTCCTAAATCTCAGCACACATTGTTTCACCCAATCTTGATGACACTTTCAGGTAATGATCACTAACCAAATCCCACTTGGCTCACCAAATTTCGTTCTTATAGGTTAAACCATTCGTTGGCAGTAACAGTTTTAATTTTTAGGTTTCACTCTGTTTTCTCCTATATGGATAGATGTAGTTGCAACTCTAAATCAAACACGGTTTGTACTAGCTCATTGAAACTTGACACAATAATGTAATTCCAAGTTTTATCTCTATGGTTTGTTTCCTATTGATGTAGTCCTAAGCAGAGACTGGCGCAAATCACTTTCATGGAAAGGGGTTGCCAAGCTACCAAAAAACTACGAATTTCCTGAAATCTCAGCATACATTTTTTCACCCAAACTTGATGACACTTTCAGGTAATGATCAGTACCCCAATCCCACTTGGCTCACCAAATTTCTTTCTTCTAGGTTAAACTGTTCTTTGGCAGTACAGTTTTAATTTTTAGGTTTCACTCTGTTTTCTCCTATATGGATACATGTAGTTGGAACTCTAAATCAAATACGGTTTGTGGTAGCTCTTTGAAACTTGACACAATAACATAGTTCCAAGTTCTATCTCTATGGTATGTTTCCTATTGATGTAGCCCTAAGCAGAGACAGGCGCAAATCACTTTCATAGAAAGGGGTTGCCAAGCTTCCAAATAACTATGAGTTTCCTGAAATCTCAGCACACATTTTTTTCACCCAATCTTGATGACACTTTCAGGTAAAGATCAGTACCCCAATCCCACTTGGCTCACCAAATTTCGTTCTTCTACGTTAAACGGTTCGTTGGCAGTAACAGTTTTAATTTTTAGGTTTCACTCTGTTTTCTCCTATATGGATACATGTAGTTGGAACTCTAAATCAAATACGGTTTGTGGTAGCTCTTTGAAACTTGACACAATAAAGTAGTTCCAAGTTCTATCTCTATGGTTTGTTTCCTTTTGATGTAGCCCTTAACAGAGACTCACGCAAATCACTTGCATAGAAAGGGGTTGCCAAGCTTCCAAATAACTACGAGTTTCCTGAAATCTGAGTACACATTTTTTCACCCAATTTTGATGACACTTTCAGGTAATGATCAGTACCCCAATCCCACTTGGCTCTCCAAATTTCATTCTTCTGGTTAAACGCTTCGTTGGAAGTAACAGTTTTAATTTTTAGTTTTCAATTTTTTTCTCCTATATGGATACATGTATTTGGAACTCTAAATCAAACACGGTTTGTGCTAGCTCTTTGAAACTTGACACAATAAAGTAGTTCCAAGTTCTATCTCTATGGTTTGTTTCATATTGATGTAGTCCTAAGCAGAGACTGGCGCAAATCACTTTCATGCAAAGGGGTTGCCAAGCTTCCAAAAAACTACGAGTTTCCTGAAATCTCAGCACACATTGTTTCAACCAATCTTGATGACACTTTCAGGTAATGATCAGAAACCCAATCCCACTTGGTCACCAAAATGCGTTCTTCTAGGTTCCACCGTTCGTTGGCATTAACAGTTTTAATTTTTAGGTTTCACTCTGTTTTCTCCTATATGGATACATGTAGTTTGAAATCTAAATCAAACACGGTTTGTGCCAGCTCTTTGAAACTTGACACAATAAAGTAGTTCCAAGTTCTATCTCTATGGATTGTTTCCTATTGATGTAGCCTTAAGCAGAGACTGGCACAAAACACTTCCATGGAAAGGGGTTGCCAAGCTTCCAAAAACCTACGAGTTTCCTTAAATCTCAGAACACTTTTTTCACACAATCTTGATGATACTTTCAGGTAATGATCAGTACCCCAATCCCACTTGGCTCACCAAATTTCGTTCTCATAAGTTAAAGCGTTCGTTGGCAGTAACAGTTTTAATTTTTAGGTTTCACTCTGTTTTCTCCTATATGGATACATGTAGTTGGAATTCTAAATCAAACACGGTTTGTGCTAGATGTTTGAAACTTGACACAATAAAATAGTTCCAAGTTCTATCTATATGGATTGTTTCCTATTACTGTAGCCCTAAGCAGAGACTGGCATAAATCACTTTCATGGAAAGGGGTTGCCAAATTCCAAAAAACTATGTGTTTCCTGAAATCTCAGCACACATTGTTTCACCAAATCTTTATGACACTTTCAGGTAATGATCAGTACCCCAATCCCACTTGGCTCACCAAATTTCGTTCTTCTAGGTTAAACCGTTCGTTGGCAGTAACAGTTTTAATTTTTAGGTTTCACTCTGTTTTCTCCTATATGGATACATGTATTTGGAACTCTAAATCAAACACGGTTTGTGCTAGCTCTTTGAAACTTGACACAATGAAGTAGTTCCAAGTTCTATCTCTATGGTTTGTTTCCTATTGATGTAGCCCTAAGGAGAGACTGGCACAAATCACTTTCATGGAAAGGGGTTGCCAAGCTTCCAAAAAACAACGAGTTTCCTGAAATCTCAGCACATATTTTTTCACCCAATCTTTAAAACACTTTCAGGTAATGATCAGTACCCCAATTCCACTTGGTCACCAAATTTCATTCTTCTAGGTGAAACCGTTCATTGGCATTAACAGTTTATTTTTTAGGTTTCACTCTGTTTTCTCCTACAAGGATACATGTAGTTGGAAATCTAAATCAAACACGGTTTGTGCTAGCTCTTTGAAACTTGACACATTAAATAGTTCCAAGTTCTATCTCTATGGTTTGTTTCCTATTGATGTAGCCCTAAGCCGAGACTGGCACAAATCACTTTCATGGAAAGGGGTTGCCAAGCTCCAAAAATCTACGAGTTTCCTGAACAATCAGCACACATTTTTTCATCCAATCGTGATGACACATTCAGGTAATGATCAGTACCCCAATCCCACTTGGCTCACCAAATTTCGTTCTTCTAGTTTAAACCATTCGTTGCCAGTAACAGTTTTAATTTTTAGGTTTCACTCTGTTTTCTCCTATATGGATACATGTAGTTGGAACTCTAAATCAAAGACGGTTTGTGCTAGATCTTTGAAACTTGACACAATAAAGTAGTTCCAAGTTCTTTCTCTATGGTTTGTTTCCTATTGATATAGCCCTAAGCAGAGACTGGCGCAAATAACTTTCATGGAAAGGGGTTGCCAAGCTTCCAAAAAACTACGAGTTTCCTGAACAATCAGCACATATTTTTTCACCCAATCTTGATGACACTTTCAGGTAATGATCAGTACCCTATTCCCACTTGGCTCACGAAATTTTGTTCTTCTAGGTTAAACCGTTCGTTGGCAGTAACAGTTTTAATTTTTAGGTTTCACTCTGTTTTCTCCTATATGGATACATGTAGTTGGAACTCTAATACAAACATGGTTTGTGCTAGCTCTTTGAAACTTGACACAATAAAAAAGTTCCAAGTTCTATCTCTATGGATTGTTTCCTATTGATGTATCCCTAAGCGGAGACTGGCGCAAATAACTTTCATGGAAAGGGGTTGCCAAATTCCAAAAAAACTATGAGTTTCCTGAAATCTCAGCACACCTTGTTTCACCCAATCTTTATGACACTTTCAGGTAAAGATCAGTACCCCAATCCCACTTGGCTCACCAAATTTCGTTCTTCTAGGTTAAACGTTTCGTTGGAAGTAACAGTTTAAATTTTTAGGTTTCAATCTGTTTTCTCCTATATGGATACATGTAGTTGGTACTCAAAATCAAAGACGGTTTGTGCTAGCTCTTTGAAACTTGACACAATAACGAAGTTCCAAGTTCTATCTTTATGGTTTGTTTCCTATGATGTAGCCCTAAGCAGATACTGGCGCAAATCACTGTCATGGAAAGGGGTTGCCAAGCTACCAAAAAACTATGAGTTTTCTGAAATCTCAGCACCCATTTTTTCAGCCAATCTTGACAACACTTTCAGGTAATGATCAGTACTGCAATCCCACTTGGCTCACCAAATTTCGTTCTTCTAGATTAAACCGTTCGTTGGCAGTAACAGTTTTAATTTTTAGGTTTTACTCTGTTTTCTCCTATATGGATACATGTAGTTGGAACTGTAAATCAAACACGGTTTGTGCTAGCTCTTTGAAACTTGACACAATAAATTAGTTCCAAGTTCTATCTCTATGGTTTGTTTCCTATTGATGTAGCCCTAAGCAGAGGCTGGCGCAAATCACTTTCATGCAAAGGGATTGCCAAGCTTCCAAAAAACTACGAGTTTCCTGAAATGTCAGGACACATTTTTTCACCCAATTTGATGACACTTTCAGGTAATGATCAGTACCCCAATCCCACATGGCTCACCAAATTTCGTTCTTCAAGGTTAAACCGTTCGTTGGCAGTAACAGTTTAAATTTTTAGGTTCACTCTGCTTTCTCCTATATGGATACATGTAGTTGGAACTCTAAATCAAAGACGGTTTGTGCTAGCTCTTTGAAACTTGACACCATAAAGTAGTTCGAAGTTCGATCTCTATGGTTTGTTTCCTACTGATGTAGCCCTAAGCAGAGACTGGCGCAAATCACTTTCATGGAAATGGGTTGCCAAGCTTCCAAAAAACTACCAGTTTCCTGAAATCTCAGCACACATTTTTTCACCAATCTTGATGACACTTTCAGGTAATGATCAGTACCCCAATCCCACTTGGCTCCCCAAATTTGTTCTTCTACGTTAAACCGTTCGTTGGCAGTAACAGTTTTAATTTTTAGGTTTCACTCTGTTTTCTCCTATATGGATACATGTAGATGAAACTCTAAATGAAACACGGTTTGTGCTAGCTCTTTGAAACTTGACACAATAAAAGAGTTCCAAGTTCTATCTCTATGGATTGTTTCCTATTGATGTAGCCCTAAGCACAGACTGGAGCAAATCACTTTCATGGAAAGGGGTTGCCAAGCTACCAAAAAACTACGGGTTTCCTGAAATCTCAGCAAACATTTTTTTCACCCAATCTTGATGACACTTTCAGGTAATGATCAGTACCCCAATCCCACTTGGCTCACCAAATTTCGTTCTTCTAGGTTAAACCATTCGTTGGCAGTAACAGTTTTAATTTTAGGTTTCACTCTGTTTTCTCCTATATGGATACATGTAGATGAAACTCTAAATCAAACACGGTTTGTGCTAGCTCTTTGAAACTTGACACAATAAAATAGTTCCAAGTTCTATCTCTATGGGTTGTTTCCTATTGATGTAGTCCTAAGCAGAGACTGGTGCAAATCACTTTCATGGAAATGGGTTGCCAAGCTTCCAAATAACTATGTGTTTCCTGAAATCTCAGCACAGATTTTTTCACCCAATCTTGATGACACTTTCAGGTAATGATCAGTACCCCAATGCCACTTGGCTCACCAAATTTCGTTCTTCTAGGTTAAACCGTTCGTTGGCAGTAACAGTTTATATTTTAGGTTTCAGTCTGTTTTCTCCTATATGGATACATGTACTTGCAACTCTAAATCAAACACGGTTTGTGCTAGCTCTTTGATACTTGACACAATAAAGTAGTTCCAAGTTCTATCTCTATGGTTTCTTTCCTATTGATGTAGTCCTATGCAGAGACTGGCGCAAATCACTTTCATGGAAAGGGGTTGCAAAGCTACCAAAAAACTACGAGTTTCC
The DNA here is from genome assembly GCF_964194105.1 of Spermophilus citellus. NCBI lineage: Eukaryota > Metazoa > Chordata > Mammalia > Rodentia > Sciuridae > Spermophilus > Spermophilus citellus. The sequence continues at coordinate 104,809,727 of NC_138182.1, forward strand.
TGAAATGTCAGCATATATTTTTTCACCCAATCTTGATGACACTTTCAGGTAATGATCAGTACCCCAATCCCACTTGGCTCACCACATTTCGTTCTTCTAAGTTAAACCGTTCGTTGGCAGTAACAGTTTTAATTTTTAGGTTTCACTCTGTTTTCTCCTATATGGATACATGTAGTTGGAACTGTAAATCAAACACGGTTTGTGCAACCTCTTTGAAACTTGACACAATAAAGTAGTTCCAAGTTCTATCTCTATAGTTTGATTCCTATTGAAGTAGACCTAGGCAGAGACTGGCGCAAATCACTTACATAGAAATGGGTTGCCAAGCTTCCAAAAAACTACGAGTTTCCTGAAATCACAGCACACATTTTTTCACCCAATCTTGATGACACTTTCTGGTAATGATCAGTACCCCAATCTCACTTGGCTTTCGAAATTTTGTTCTTCTAGGTTCAACCGTTCGTTGGCAGTAAGAGTTTAAATTTTTAGGTTTCACTCTGTTTTCTCTTATATGAATACATGTAGATGGAACTCTAAATCAAAGACGGTTTGTGCTGGCTCTTTGAAACTTGACACAATAAAGTAGTTCCAAGTTCTATCTCTATGGATTGTTTCCTATTGATGTAGCCCTAAGCAGAGACTGGCGCAAATCACTTTCATGGAAAGGGGTGGTCAAGCTTCCAAAAAACTACCACTTTCCTGAAATCTCAGCACACATTTTTTCACCCAATCTTGACGACACTTTCAGGTAATGATCAGGACCCCTATCCCAGTTGGCTCACCGAATTTCGTTCTTCTAGGTTAAACCGTTCATTGGCAGTAACAGTTCTAATTTTTAGGTTTCACTCTGTTTTCTCCTATATGGATACATGTAGTTGGAACTGTAAATCAAACACGGTTTGTGCTAGCTCTTTGAAAGTTGACACCATAAAGTAGTTCCAAGTTCGATCTCTATGGTTTGTTTCCTATTGATGTAGCCCTAAGCAGAGACTGGCGCAAATCACTTTCATGGAAAGGGGTGGTCAAGCTTCCAAAAAACTACCAGTTTCCTGAAATCTCAGCACACATTTTTTCACCCAATCTTGATGACACTTTCACGTAATGATCAGTACCCCAATCCCACTTGGCTCACCAAATTTAGTTCTTCTAAGTTAAACCGTTCGTTGGCAGTAACAGTTTTAATTTTTAGGTTTCACTCTGTTTTCTCCTATATGGATACATGTAGATGAAACTCTAAATCAAACACGGTTTGTGCTGGCTCTTTGAAAGTTGACACAATAAAATAGTTCCAAGTTCTATCTCTATGGATTGTTTCCTATTGATGTAGCCCTAAGGAGAGACTGGCGCAAATCACTTTCATGGAAAGGGGTTGCCAAGCTTCCAAATAACTATGTGTTTCCTGAAATCTCAGCACACATTTTTCCACCCAATCTTGATGACACTTTCAGGTAATGATCAGTACCCGAATCCCACTTGGCTCACCAAATTTCGTTCTTCTAGGTTAAACCGTTCGTTGGCAGTAACAGTTTTAATTTTTAGGTTTCACTCTGTTTTCTCCTATATGGATACATGTAGTTGCAACTCTAAATCAAACACGGTTTGTGCTAGCTCTTTGAAACATGACACAATAAATTATTTCCAAGTTCTATCTCTATAGTTTGTTTCGTATTGATGTAGTCCTAAGCAGAGACTGGCGCAAATCACTGTCATGGAAAGGGGTTGCCAAGCTACCAAAAAACTATGAGTTTTCTGAAATCTCAGCACCCATTTTTTCAGCCATTCTTGACGACACTTTCAGGTAATGATCAGTACTGCAATCCCACTTGGCTCACCAAATTTCGTTCTTCTAGATTAAACCGTTCGTTGGCAGTAACAGTTTTAATTTTTAGGTTTCACTCTGTTTTCTCCTATATGGATACATGTAGTTGGAACTCTAAATCAAACATGGTTTGTGCTAGCTCTTTGAAACTTGACACAATAAAAAAGTTCCAAGTTCTATCTCTATGGATTGTTTCCTATTGATGTATCCCTAAGCGGAGACTGGCGCAAATAACTTTCATGGAAAGGGGTTGCCAAATTCCAAAAAAACTATGAGTTTCCTGAAATCTCAGCACACCTTGTTTCACCCAATCTTTATGACACTTTCAGGTAAAGATCAGTACCCCAATCCCACTTGGCTCACCAAATTTCGTTCTTCTAGGTTAAACGTTTCGTTGGAAGTAACAGTTTAAATTTTTAGGTTTCAATCTGTTTTCTCCTATATGGATACATGTAGTTGGTACTCAAAATCAAAGACGGTTTGTGCTAGCTCTTTGAAACTTGACACAATAACGTAGTTCCAAGTTCTATCTTTATGGTTTGTTTCCTATGATGTAGCCCTAAGCAGATACTGGCGCAAATCACTGTCATGGAAAGGGGTTGCCAAGCTACCAAAAAACTATGAGTTTTCTGAAATCTCAGCACCCATTTTTTCAGCCAATCTTGACAACACTTTCAGGTAATGATCAGTACTGCAATCCCACTTGGCTCACCAAATTTCGTTCTTCTAGATTAAACCGTTCGTTGGCAGTAACAGTTTTAATTTTTAGGTTTTACTCTGTTTTCTCCTATATGGATACATGTAGTTGGAACTGTAAATCAAACACGGTTTGTGCTAGCTCTTTGAAACTTGACACAATAAATTAGTTCCAAGTTCTATCTCTATGGTTTGTTTCCTATTGATGTAGCCCTAAGCAGAGGCTGGCGCAAATCACTTTCATGCAAAGGGATTGCCAAGCTTCCAAAAAACTACGAGTTTCCTGAAATGTCAGGACACATTTTTTCACCCAATTTGATGACACTTTCAGGTAATGATCAGTACCCCAATCCCACATGGCTCACCAAATTTCGTTCTTCAAGGTTAAACCGTTCGTTGGCAGTAACAGTTTAAATTTTTAGGTTCACTCTGCTTTCTCCTATATGGATACATGTAGTTGGAACTCTAAATCAAAGACGGTTTGTGCTAGCTCTTTGAAACTTGACACCATAAAGTAGTTCGAAGTTCGATCTCTATGGTTTGTTTCCTACTGATGTAGCCCTAAGCAGAGACTGGCGCAAATCACTTTCGTGGAAATGGGTTGCCAAGCTTCCAAAAAACTACCAGTTTCCTGAAATCTCAGCACACATTTTTTCACCAATCTTGATGACACTTTCAGGTAATGATCAGTACCCCAATCCCACTTGGCTCCCCAAATTTGTTCTTCTACGTTAAACCGTTCCTTGGCAGTAACAGTTTTAATTTTTAGGTTTCACTCTGTTTTCTCCTATATGGATACATGTAGATGAAACTCTAAATGAAACACGGTTTGTGCTAGCTCTTTGAAACTTGACACAATAAAAGAGTTCCAAGTTCTATCTCTATGGATTGTTTCCTATTGATGTAGCCCTAAGCACAGACTGGAGCAAATCACTTTCATGGAAAGGGGTTGCCAAGCTACCAAAAAACTACGGGTTTCCTGAAATCTCAGCAAACATTTTTTTCACCCAATCTTGATGACACTTTCAGGTAATGATCAGTACCCCAATCCCACTTGGCTCACCAAATTTCGTTCTTCTAGGTTAAACCATTCGTTGGCAGTAACAGTTTTAATTTTAGGTTTCACTCTGTTTTCTCCTATATGGATACATGTAGATGAAACTCTAAATCAAACACGGTTTGTGCTAGCTCTTTGAAACTTGACACAATAAAATAGTTCCAAGTTCTATCTCTATGGGTTGTTTCCTATTGATGTAGTCCTAAGCAGAGACTGGCGCAAATCACTTTCATGGAAATGGGTTGCCAAGCTTCCAAATAACTATGTGTTTCCTGAAATCTCAGCACAGATTTTTTCACCCAATCTTGATGACACTTTCAGGTAATGATCAGTACCCCAATCCCACTTGGCTCACCAAATTTCGTTCTTCTAGGTTAAACCGTTCGTTGGCAGTAACAGTTTATATTTTAGGTTTCAGTCTGTTTTCTCCTATATGGATACATGTACTTGCAACTCTAAATCAAACACGGTTTGTGCTAGCTCTTTGATACTTGACACAATAAAGTAGTTCCAAGTTCTATCTCTATGGTTTCTTTCCTATTGATGTAGTCCTATGCAGAGACTGGCGCAAATCACTTTCATGGAAAGGGGTTGCAAAGCTACCAAAAAACTACGAGTTTCCTGAAATGTCAGCATATATTTTTTCACCCAATCTTGATGACACTTTCAGGTAATGATCAGTACCCCAATCCCACTTGGCTCACCACATTTCGTTCTTCTAAGTTAAACCGTTCGTTGGCAGTAACAGTTTTAATTTTTAGGTTTCACTCTGTTTTCTCCTATATGGATACATGTAGTTGGAACTGTAAATCAAACACGGTTTGTGCAACCTCTTTGAAACTTGACACAATAAAGTAGTTCCAAGTTCTATCTCTATAGTTTGATTCCTATTGAAGTAGACCTAGGCAGAGACTGGCGCAAATCACTTACATGGAAATGGGTTGCCAAGCTTCCAAAAAACTACGAGTTTCCTGAAATCACAGCACACATTTTTTCACCCAATCTTGATGACACTTTCTGGTAATGATCAGTACCCCAATCTCACTTGGCTTTCGAAATTTCGTTCTTCTAGGTTCAACCGTTCGTTGGCAGTAAGAGTTTAAATTTTTAGGTTTCACTCTGTTTTCTCTTATATGAATACATGTAGATGGAACTCTAAATCAAAGACGGTTTGTGCTGGCTCTTTGAAACTTGACACAATAAAGTAGTTCCAAGTTCTATCTCTATGGATTGTTTCCTATTGATGTAGCCCTAAGCAGAGACTGGCGCAAATCACTTTCATGGAAAGGGGTGGTCAAGCTTCCAAAAAACTACCAGTTTCCTGAAATCTCAGCACACATTTTTTCACCCAATCTTGAGGACACTTTCAGGTAATGATCAGGACCCCTATCCCAGTTGGCTCACCGAATTTCGTTCTTCTAGGTTAAACCGTTCATTGGCAGTAACAGTTCTAATTTTTAGGTTTCACTCTGTTTTCTCCTATATGGATACATGTAGTTGGAACTGTAAATCAAACACGGTTTGTGCTAGCTCTTTGAAAGTTGACACCATAAAGTAGTTCCAAGTTCGATCTCTATGGTTTGTTTCCTATTGATGTAGCCCTAAGCAGAGACTGGCGCAAATCACTTTCATGGAAAGGGGTGGTCAAGCTTCCAAAAAACTACCAGTTTCCTGAAATCTCAGCACACATTTTTTCACCCAATCTTGATGACACTTTCACGTAATGATCAGTACCCCAATCCCACTTGGCTCACCAAATTTAGTTCTTCTAAGTTAAACCGTTCGTTGGCAGTAACAGTTTTAATTTTTAGGTTTCACTCTGTTTTCTCCTATATGGATACATGTAGATGAAACTCTAAATCAAACACGGTTTGTGCTGGCTCTTTGAAAGTTGACACAATAAAATAGTTCCAAGTTCTATCTCTATGGATTGTTTCCTATTGATGTAGCCCTAAGGAGAGACTGGCGCAAATCACTTTCATGGAAAGGGGTTGCCAAGCTTCCAAATAACTATGTGTTTCCTGAAATCTCAGCACACATTTTTCCACCCAATCTTGATGACACTTTCAGGTAATGATCAGTACCCGAATCCCACTTGGCTCACCAAATTTCGTTCTTCTAGGTTAAACCGTTCGTTGGCAGTAACAGTTTTAATTTTTAGGTTTCACTCTGTTTTCTCCTATATGGATACATGTAGTTGCAACTCTAAATCAAACACGGTTTGTGCTAGCTCTTTGAAACATGACACAATAAATTATTTCCAAGTTCTATCTCTATAGTTTGTTTCGTATTGATGTAGTCCTAAGCAGAGACTGGCGCAAATCACTGTCATGGAAAGGGGTTGCCAAGCTACCAAAAAACTATGAGTTTTCTGAAATCTCAGCACCCATTTTTTCAGCCATTCTTGACGACACTTTCAGGTAATGATCAGTACTGCAATCCCACTTGGCTCACCAAATTTCGTTCTTCTAGATTAAACCGTTCGTTGGCAGTAACAGTTTTAATTTTTAGGTTTCACTCTGTTTTCTCCTATATGGATACATGTAGTTGGAACTCTAAATCAAACATGGTTTGTGCTAGCTCTTTGAAACTTGACACAATAAAAAAGTTCCAAGTTCTATCTCTATGGATTGTTTCCTATTGATGTATCCCTAAGCGGAGACTGGCGCAAATAACTTTCATGGAAAGGGGTTGCCAAATTCCAAAAAAACTATGAGTTTCCTGAAATCTCAGCACACCTTGTTTCACCCAATCTTTATGACACTTTCAGGTAAAGATCAGTACCCCAATCCCACTTGGCTCACCAAATTTCGTTCTTCTAGGTTAAACGTTTCGTTGGAAGTAACAGTTTAAATTTTTAGGTTTCAATCTGTTTTCTCCTATATGGATACATGTAGTTGGTACTCAAAATCAAAGACGGTTTGTGCTAGCTCTTTGAAACTTGACACAATAACGTAGTTCCAAGTTCTATCTTTATGGTTTGTTTCCTATGATGTAGCCCTAAGCAGATACTGGCGCAAATCACTGTCATGGAAAGAGGTTGCCAAGCTACCAAAAAACTATGAGTTTTCTGAAATCTCAGCACCCATTTTTTCAGCCAATCTTGACAACACTTTCAGGTAATGATCAGTACTGCAATCCCACTTGGCTCACCAAATTTCGTTCTTCTAGATTAAACCGTTCGTTGGCAGTAACAGTTTTAATTTTTAGCTTTTACTCTGTTTTCTCCTATATGGATACATGTAGTTGGAACTGTAAATCAAACACGGTTTGTGCTAGCTCTTTGAAACTTGACACAATAAATTAGTTCCAAGTTCTATCTCTATGGTTTGTTTCCTATTGATGTAGCCCTAAGCAGAGGCTGGCGCAAATCACTTTCATGCAAAGGGATTGCCAAGCTTCCAAAAAACTACGAGTTTCCTGAAATGTCAGGACACATTTTTTCACCCAATTTGATGACACTTTCAGGTAATGATCAGTACCCCAATCCCACATGGCTCACCAAATTTCGTTCTTCAAGGTTAAACCGTTCGTTGGCAGTAACAGTTTAAATTTTTAGGTTCACTCTGCTTTCTCCTATATGGATACATGTAGTTGGAACTCTAAATCAAAGACGGTTTGTGCTAGCTCTTTGAAACTTGACACCATAAAGTAGTTCGAAGTTCGATCTCTATGGTTTGTTTCCTACTGATGTAGCCCTAAGCAGAGACTGGCGCAAATCACTTTCATGGAAATGGGTTGCCAAGCTTCCAAAAAACTACCAGTTTCCTGAAATCTCAGCACACATTTTTTCACCAATCTTGATGACACTTTCAGGTAATGATCAGTACCCCAATCCCACTTGGCTCCCCAAATTTGTTCTTCTACGTTAAACCGTTCCTTGGCAGTAACAGTTTTAATTTTTAGGTTTCACTCTGTTTTCTCCTATATGGATACATGTAGATGAAACTCTAAATGAAACACGGTTTGTGCTAGCTCTTTGAAACTTGACACAATAAAAGAGTTCCAAGTTCTATCTCTATGGATTGTTTCCTATTGATGTAGCCCTAAGCACAGACTGGAGCAAAACACTTTCATGGAAAGGGGTTGCCAAGCTACCAAAAAACTACGGGTTTCCTGAAATCTCAGCAAACATTTTTTTCACCCAATCTTGATGACACTTTCAGGTAATGATCAGTACCCCAATCCCACTTGGCTCACCAAATTTCTTTCTTCTAGGTTAAACCATTCGTTGGCAGTAACAGTTTTAATTTTAGGTTTCACTCTGTTTTCTCCTATATGGATACATGTAGATGAAACTCTAAATCAAACACGGTTTGTGCTAGCTCTTTGAAACTTGACACAATAAAATAGTTCCAAGTTCTATCTCTATGGGTTGTTTCCTATTGATGTAGTCCTAAGCAGAGACTGGCGCAAATCACTTTCATGGAAATGGGTTGCCAAGCTTCCAAATAACTATGTGTTTCCTGAAATCTCAGCACAGATTTTTTCACCCAATCTTGATGACACTTTCAGGTAATGATCAGTACCCCAATCCCACTTGGCTCACCAAATTTCGTTCTTCTAGGTTAAACCGTTCGTTGGCAGTAACAGTTTATATTTTAGGTTTCAGTCTGTTTTCTCCTATATGGATACATGTACTTGCAACTCTAAATCAAACACGGTTTGTGCTAGCTCTTTGATACTTGACACAATAAAGTAGTTCCAAGTTCTATCTCTATGGTTTCTTTCCTATTGATGTAGTCCTATGCAGAGACTGGCGCAAATCACTTTCATGGAAAGGGGTTGCAAAGCTACCAAAAAACTACGAGTTTCCTGAAATGTCAGCATATATTTTTTCACCCAATCTTGATGACACTTTCAGGTAATGATCAGTACCCCAATCCCACTTGGCTCACCACATTTCGTTCTTCTAAGTTAAACCGTTCGTTGGCAGTAACAGTTTTAATTTTTAGGTTTCACTCTGTTTTCTCCTATATGGATACATGTAGTTGGAACTGTAAATCAAACACGGTTTGTGCAACCTCTTTGAAACTTGACACAATAAAGTAGTTCCAAGTTCTATCTCTATAGTTTGATTCCTATTGAAGTAGACCTAGGCAGAGACTGGCGCAAATCACTTACATGGAAATGGGTTGCCAAGCTTCCAAAAAACTACGAGTTTCCTGAAATCACAGCACACATTTTTTCACCCAATCTTGATGACACTTTCTGGTAATGATCAGTACCCCAATCTCACTTGGCTTTCGAAATTTCGTTCTTCTAGGTTCAACCGTTCGTTGGCAGTAAGAGTTTAAATTTTTAGGTTTCACTCTGTTTTCTCTTATATGAATACATGTAGATGGAACTCTAAATCAAAGACGGTTTGTGCTGGCTCTTTGAAACTTGACACAATAAAGTAGTTCCAAGTTCTATCTCTATGGATTGTTTCCTATTGATGTAGCCCTAAGCAGAGACTGGCGCAAATCACTTTCATGGAAAGGGGTGGTCAAGCTTCCAAAAAACTACCAGTTTCCTGAAATCTCAGCACACATTTTTTCACCCAATCTTGACGACACTTTCAGGTAATGATCAGGACCCCTATCCCAGTTGGCTCACCGAATTTCGTTCTTCTAGGTTAAACCGTTCGTTGGCAGTAACAGTTCTAATTTTTAGGTTTCACTCTGTTTTCTCCTATATGGATACATGTAGTTGGAACTGTAAATCAAACACGGTTTGTGCTAGCTCTTTGAAAGTTGACACCATAAAGTAGTTCCAAGTTCGATCTCTATGGTTTGTTTCCTATTGATGTAGCCCTAAGAAGAGACTGGCGCAAATCACTTTCATGGAAAGGGGTGGTCAAGCTTCCAAAAAACTACCAGTTTCCTGAAATCTCAGCACACATTTTTTCACCCAATCTTGATGACACTTTCACGTAATGATCAGTACCCCAATCCCACTTGGCTCACCAAATTTAGTTCTTCTAAGTTAAACCGTTCGTTGGCAGTAACAGTTTTAATTTTTAGGTTTCACTCTGTTTTCTCCTATATGGATACATGTAGATGAAACTCTAAATCAAACACGGTTTGTGCTGGCTCTTTGAAAGTTGACACAATAAAATAGTTCCAAGTTCTATCTCTATGGATTGTTTCCTATTGATGTAGCCCTAAGGAGAGACTGGCGCAAATCACTTTCATGGAAAGGGGTTGCCAAGCTTCCAAATAACTATGTGTTTCCTGAAATCTCAGCACACATTTTTCCACCCAATCTTGATGACACTTTCAGGTAATGATCAGTACCCGAATCCCACTTGGCTCACCAAATTTCGTTCTTCTAGGTTAAACCGTTCGTTGGCAGTAACAGTTTTAATTTTTAGGTTTCACTCTGTTTTCTCCTATATGGATACATGTAGTTGCAACTCTAAATCAAACACGGTTTGTGCTAGCTCTTTGAAACATGACACAATAAATTATTTCCAAGTTCTATCTCTATAGTTTGTTTCGTATTGATGTAGTCCTAAGCAGAGACTGGCGCAAATCACTGTCATGGAAAGGGGTTGCCAAGCTACCAAAAAACTATGAGTTTTCTGAAATCTCAGCACCCATTTTTTCAGCCATTCTTGACGACACTTTCAGGTAATGATCAGTACTGCAATCCCACTTGGCTCACCAAATTTCGTTCTTCTAGATTAAACCGTTCGTTGGCAGTAACAGTTTTAATTTTTAGGTTTTACTCTGTTTTCTCCTATATGGATACATGTAGTTGGAACTGTAAATCAAACACGGTTTGTGCTAGCTCTTTGAAACTTGACACAATAAATTAGTTCCAAGTTTTATCTCTATGGTTTGTTTCCTATTGATGTAGCCCTAAGCAGAGGCTGGCGCAAATCACTTTCATGCAAAGGGATTGCCAAGCTTCCAGAAAACTACGAGTTTCCTGAAATGTCAGCACACATTTTTTCACCCAATTTGATGACACTTTCAGGTAATGATCAGTACCCCAATCCCACATGGCTCACCAAATTTCGTTCTTCAAGGTTAAACCGTTCGTTGGCAGTAACAGTTTAAATTTTTAGGTTCACTCTGCTTTCTCCTATATGGATTCATGTAGTTGGAACTCTAAATCAAAGACGGTTTGTGCTAGCTCTTTGAAACTTGACACCATAAAGTAGTTCCAAGTTCGATCACTATGGTTTGTTTCCTACTGATGTAGCCCTAAGCAGAGACTGGCGCAAATCACTTTCATGGATAGGGGTTGCCAAGCTTCCAAAAAACTACCAGTTTCCTGAAATATCAGCACACATTTTTTCACCAATCTTGATGACACTTTCAGGTAATGATCAGTACCCCAATCCCACTTGGCTCACCAAATTTAGTTCTTCTAAGTTAAACCGTTCGTTGGCAGTAACAGTTTAAATTTTTAGGTTTCACTCTGCTTTCTCCTATATGGATTCATGTAGTTGGAACTCTAAATCAAAGACGGTTTGTGCTAGCTCTTTGAAACTTGACACCATAAAGTAGTTCGAAGTTCGATCTCTATGGTTTGTTTCCTACTGATGTAGCCCTAAGCAGAGACTGGCGCAAATCACTTTCATGGAAATGGGTTGCCAAGCTTCCAAAAAACTACCAGTTTCCTGAAATCTCAGCACACATTTTTTCACCAATCTTGATGACACTTTCAGGTAATGATCAGTACCCCAATCCCACTTGGCTCCCCAAATTTGTTCTTCTACGTTAAACCGTTCGTTGGCAGTAACAGTTTTAATTTTTAGGTTTCACTCTGTTTTCTCCTATATGGATACATGTAGATGAAACTCTAAATGAAACACGGTTTGTGCTAGCTCTTTGAAACTTGACACAATAAAAGAGTTCCAAGTTCTATCTCTATGGATCGTTTCCTATTGATGTAGCCCTAAGCACAGACTGGAGCAAATCACTTTCATGGAAAGGGGTTGCCAAGCTACCAAAAAACTACGGGTTTCCTGAAATCTCAGCAAACATTTTTTTCACCCAATCTTGATGACACTTTCAGGTAATGATCAGTACCCCAATCCCACTTGGCTCACCAAATTTCGTTCTTCTAGGTTAAACCATTCGTTGGCAGTAACAGTTTTAATTTTAGGTTTCACTCTGTTTTCTCCTATATGGATACATGTAGATGAAACTCTAAATCAAACACGGTTTGTGCTAGCTCTTTGAAACTTGACACAATAAAATAGTTCCAAGTTCTATCTCTTTGGGTTGTTTCCTATTGATGTAGTCCTAAGCAGAGACTGGCGCAAATCACTTTCATGGAAATGGGTTGCCAAGCTTCCAAATAACTATGTGTTTCCTGAAATCTCAGCACAGATTTTTTCACCCAATCTTGATGACACTTTCAGGTAATGATCAGTACCCCAATCCCACTTGGCTCACCAAATTTCGTTCTTCTAGGTTAAACCGTTCGTTGGCAGTAACAGTTTATATTTTAGGTTTCAGTCTGTTTTCTCCTATATGGATACATGTACTTGCAACTCTAAATCAAACACGGTTTGTGCTAGCTCTTTGATACTTGACACAATAAAGTAGTTCCAAGTTCTATCTCTATGGTTTCTTTCCTATTGATGTAGTCCTATGCAGAGACTGGCGCAAATCACTTTCATGGAAAGGGGTTGCAAAGCTACCAAAAAACTACGAGTTTCCTGAAATGTCAGCATATATTTTTTCACCCAATCTTGATGACACTTTCAGGTAATGATCAGTACCCCAATCCCACTTGGCTCACCACATTTCGTTCTTCTAAGTTAAACCGTTCGTTGGCAGTAACAGTTTTAATTTTTAGGTTTCACTCTGTTTTCTCCTATATGGATACATGTAGTTGGAACTGTAAATCAAACACGGTTTGTGCAACCTCTTTGAAACTTGACACAATAAAGTAGTTCCAAGTTCTATCTCTATAGTTTGATTCCTATTGAAGTAGACCTAGGCAGAGACTGGCGCAAATCACTTACATGGAAATGGGTTGCCAAGCTTCCAAAAAACTACGAGTTTCCTGAAATCACAGCACACATTTTTTCACCCAATCTTGATGACACTTTCTGGTAATGATCAGTACCCCAATCTCACTTGGCTTTCGAAATTTCGTTCTTCTAGGTCAAACCGTTCGTTGGCAGTAAGAGTTTAAATTTTTAGGTTTCACTCTGTTTTCTCTTATATGAATACATGTAGATGGAACTCTAAATCAAAGACGGTTTGTGCTGGCTCTTTGAAACTTGACACAATAAAGTAGTTCCAAGTTCTATCTCTATGGATTGTTTCCTATTGATGTAGCCCTAAGCAGAGACTGGCGCAAATCACTTTCATGGAAAGGGGTGGTCAAGCTTCCAAAAAACTACCAGTTTCCTGAAATCTCAGCACACATTTTTTCACCCAATCTTGACGACACTTTCAGGTAATGATCAGGACCCCTATCCCAGTTGGCTCACCGAATTTCGTTCTTCTAGGTTAAACCGTTCGTTGGCAGTAACAGTTCTAATTTTTAGGTTTCACTCTGTTTTCTCCTATATGGATACATGTAGTTGGAACTGTAAATCAAACACGGTTTGTGCTAGCTCTTTGAAAGTTGACACCATAAAGTAGTTCCAAGTTCGATCTCTATGGTTTGTTTCCTATTGATGTAGCCCTAAGCAGAGACTGGCGCAAATCACTTTCATGGAAAGGTGTGGTCAAGCTTCCAAAAAACTACCAGTTTCCTGAAATCTCAGCACACATTTTTTCACCCAATCTTGATGACACTTTCACGTAATGATCAGTACCCCAATCCCACTTGGCTCACCAAATTTAGTTCTTCTAAGTTAAACCGTTCGTTGGCAGTAACAGTTTTAATTTTTAGGTTTCACTCTGTTTTCTCCTATATGGATACATGTAGATGAAACTCTAAATCAAACACGGTTTGTGCTGGCTCTTTGAAAGTTGACACAATAAAATAGTTCCAAGTTCTATCTCTATGGATTGTTTCCTATTGATGTAGCCCTAAGGAGAGACTGGCGCAAATCACTTTCATGGAAAGGGGTTGCCAAGCTTCCAAATAACTATGTGTTTCCTGAAATCTCAGCACACATTTTTCCACCCAATCTTGATGACACTTTCAGGTAATGATCAGTACCCGAATCCCACTTGGCTCACCAAATTTCGTTCTTCTAGGTTAAACCGTTCGTTGGCAGTAACAGTTTTAATTTTTAGGTTTCACTCTGTTTTCTCCTATATGGATACATGTAGTTGCAACTCTAAATCAAACACGGTTTGTGCTAGCTCTTTGAAACATGACACAATAAATTATTTCCAAGTTCTATCTCTATAGTTTGTTTCGTATTGATGTAGTCCTAAGCAGAGACTGGCGCAAATCACTGTCATGGAAAGGGGTTGCCAAGCTACCAAAAAACTATGAGTTTTCTGAAATCTCAGCACCCATTTTTTCAGCCATTCTTGACGACACTTTCAGGTAATGATCAGTACTGCAATCCCACTTGGCTCACCAAATTTCGTTCTTCTAGATTAAACCGTTCGTTGGCAGTAACAGTTTTAATTTTTAGGTTTTACTCTGTTTTCTCCTATATGGATACATGTAGTTGGAACTGTAAATCAAACACGGTTTGTGCTAGCTCTTTGAAACTTGACACAATAAATTAGTTCCAAGTTTTATCTCTATGGTTTGTTTCCTATTGATGTAGCCCTAAGCAGAGGCTGGCGCAAATCACTTTCATGCAAAGGGATTGCCAAGCTTCCAGAAAACTACGAGTTTCCTGAAATGTCAGCACACATTTTTTCACCCAATTTGATGACACTTTCAGGTAATGATCAGTACCCCAATCCCACTGGGCTCACCAAATTTCGTTCTTCTAGGTTAAACGGTTCGTTGCCAGTAACAGTTTTAATTTTTAGGTTTCACTCTGTTTTCTCCTATATGGATTCATGTAGTTGGAACTCTAAAGCAAACACGGTTTGTGCTAGCTCTTTGATACTTGACACAATAAAGTAGTTCCAAGTTCTATCTCTATGGATTTTTTCCTATTGATGTAGCCCTAAGAAGAGACTGGCGCGAATCACTTTCATGGTCAGGGGTTGCTAAGTTTGCAAAAAACTACGAGTTTCCTGAAATCTCAGCACACATTTTTTCACCCAATCTTGATGACACTTTCAGATAATGATCAGTACCCCAATCCCACTTGGCTCACCAAATTTCGTTCTTCTAGGTTAAACCGTTCGTTGGCAGTAACAGTTTTAATTTTTAGGTTTCACTCTGTTTTCTCCTATATGGATACATGTATTTGGAACTCTAAATCAAAGACAGTTTGTGCTCGCTATTTGAAACTTGACTCAATAAAGTAGTTCGAAGTTCTATCTCTATGGCTTGTTTCCTATTGATGTAGACCTAAGCAGAGACTGGCGCAAATCACTTTCATGGAAAGGGGTTGCCAAGCTTCCAAAAAACTACGAGTTTCCTGAAATCCCAGCACACATTTTTTCACCCAATCTTGATGACACTTTCAGGAAATGATCAGTACCCCATTCCCACTTGGCTCACCAAATTTCGTTCTTCTAGGTTAAACCGTTCGTTGGCAGTAACAGTTTTAATTTTTAGGTTTCACTCTGTTTTCTCCTATATGGATACATGTAGATGGAACTCTAAATCAAACACGGTTTGTGCTAGCTCTTTGAAACTTGACACCAAAAATAGTTCCAAGTTTTATCTCTATGGATTGTTTCCTATTGATGTAGCCCTAAGCAGAGACCTACGCAAATCACTTTCATGGAAAGGTGTTGCCAAGCTTCCAAAAAACTACGAGTTTCCTGAAATCTCAGCACACATTGTTTCACCCAAACTTGATGACACTTGCAGGTAATGATCAGTACCACAATCCCACTTGGCTCATCATATTTCGTTCTTCTAAGTTAAACTTTTCATTGGCAGTAACAATTTTAATTTTTATGTTTCAATCTGTTTTCTCCTATATGGATACATATATTTGGAAATCTAAATCAAAGACGGTTTGTGCTAGCTCTTTGAAACTTGACACAATAAAGTAGTTCCAAGTTCTATCTCTATGGTTTATTTCCTATTGATGTAGCCCTAAGCAGAGACTGGCGCAAATCACTTTCATTGAAAGGGGTTGCCAAGCTTCCAAAAAACTAAGAGTTTCATGAAATCTCAACACACATTGTTTCACCAAAACTTAATGACACTTTCAGGTAATGATCAGTACCCCAATCCCACTTGGCTCACCAAATTTCGTTCTTCTAGGTTAAACGGTTCGTTGGCAGTAACAGTTTTAATTTTTAGGTTTCAATCTGTTTTCTCCTATATGGATACATGTAGTTGCAACTCTAAATCAAACACGGTTTGTGCTAGCTCTTTGAAACTTGACACAATAAAGTAGTTCCAAGTTCTATCTCTCTGGTTTGTTTCCTATTGATGTAGTCCTAAGCAGAGACTGGCCCAAATCACTTTCATGGAAAGGGGTTGCCAAGCTACCAAAAAACTACGAGTTTCCTGAAATCTCAGCACACATTGTTTCACCCAAACTTGATGACACTTTCAGGTAATGATCAGTACCCCAATCCCACTTGGCTCACCAAATTTTGTCCTTCTAGGTTAACCCATTCGTTCCAGTAACAGTTTTAATTTTTAGGTTTCAATCTGTTTTCTCCTATATGGATACATGTAGTTGGAACTCTAAATCAAACACGGTTTGTGCTAGCTCTTTGAAACATGACACAATAAAATAGTTCCAAGTTCTATCTCTATGGATTGTTTCCCCTTGCTATAGTCCTAAGCAGAGACTGGCACAAATCACTTTCATGGAAAGGGGTTGCCAAGCTTCCAAAAAACTACGAGTTTTCTGAAATCTCAGCACACATTGTTTCACCCAAACTTGATGACACTTTCAGGTAATGATCAGTACCCCAATCCCACTTGGTCACCAAATTTCGTTTTTCTAGGTTAAACCGTTCTTTGGCATTAACAGTTTTAATATTAGGGATCACTCTGTTTTCTCCTATATGGATACATGTAGTTGGAACTCTAAATCAAACACGGTTTGTGCTAGCTCTTTGAAACTTGACACAATAAAATAGTTCCAAGTTCTATCTCTATGGATTGTTGCCTATTGATGTAGCCCTAAGCAGAGACTGGCACAAATCACTTTCATGGAAAGTGGTTGCCAAGCTTCCAAAAAACTACGAGTTTCCTGAAATATCAGCACACATTTTTTCACCCAATCTAATGACACTTGCAGGTAATGATCAGTATCCCAATCCCTATTGGCTCATCAAATTTCGTTCTTCTAGGTTAAACGTTTCGTTGGCAGTAACAGTTTTAATTTTTAGGTTTCAATCTGTTTTCTCCTATATGGATACATGTAGTTGGAACTCTAAATCAAAGACGGTTTGTGCTAGCTCTTTGAAACATGACACAATAAAGTAGTTCCAAGTTCTATCTCTATGGTTTGTTTCCTCTTGATGTAGCCCTAAGCAGAGACTGGCACAAATCACTTTCATGGAAAGGGGTTGTCAAGCTTCCAAAAAACTACGAGTTTCCTGAAATCTCAGCACACATTGTTTCACCCAAACTTGATGACACTTTCAGGTAATGATCAGTACCCCAATCCCACTTGGCTCACCAAATTTTGTTCTTCTAGGTTAAACCGTTCGTTGGCAGTAACAGTTTTAATTTTTAGGTTTCACTCTGTTTTCTCCTATATGGATAGATGTAGTAGGAACACTAAAGCAAACACGGTTTGTGCTAGCTCTTTGATACTTGACACAATAAAATAGTTCCATGTTCTATCTCTATGGTTTGTTTCCTATTGATGTAGCCCCAAGCAGAGACTGGCGCAAATCCCTTTCATGGAAAGGTCTTGCCAAGCTTCCAAATAACGAGGAGTTTCCTGAAATCTCAGCACACCATTTTTCACCCAATCTTGATAACACTTTCAGGTAATGATCAGTACCCCAATTCCACTTGGCTCACCAAATTTTGTTCTTCTAAGTTAAACCATTCGTTGGCAGTAACCATTTTAATTTTTAGGTTTCACTCTGTTTTCTCCTATATGGATACATGTAGTTGGAACTCTAAATCAAACACGGTTTGTGCTAGCTCTTTGAAACTTGACACAGTAAAGTAGTTCCAAGTTCTTTCTCTAAGGTTTGTTTCTTATTGATGTAGCCCTAAGCAGAGACTGGCGCAAATCACTTTCATGGAAAGGGGTTGCCAAGCTTCCCCAAAACTACGATTTTCCTGAAATCTCAGCACACATTGTTTCACCCAATCTTGATGACACTTGCAGGTAATGATCAGGACCACAATCCCACTTGGCTCATCATATTTCGTTCTTCTAAGTTAAACTTTTCATTGGCAGTAACAATTTTAATTTTTATGTTTCAATCTGTTTTCTCCTATATGGATACATATATTTGGAAATCTAAATCAAAGACGGTTTGTGCTAGCTCTTTGAAACTTGACACAATAAAGTAGTTCCAAGTTCTATCTCTATGGTTTATTTCCTATTGATGTAGCCCTAAGCAGAGACTGGCGCAAATCACTTTCATTGAAAGGGGTTGCCAAGCTTCCAAAGAACTACGAGTTTCATGAAATCTCAACACACATTGTTTCACCCAAACTTAATGACACTTTCAGGTAATGATCAGTACCCCAATCCCACTTGGCTCACCAAATTTCGTTCTTCTAGGTTAAACGTTTCGTTGGCAGTAACAGTTTTAATTTTTAGGTTTCAATCTCTTTTCTCCTATATGGATACATGTAGTTGCAACTCTAAATCAAACACGGTTTGTGCTAGCTCTTTGAAACTTGACACAATAAAGTAGTTCCAAGTTCTATCTCTATGGTTTGTTTCCTATTGATGTAGCCCTAAGCAGAGACTGGCCCAAATCACTTTCATGGAAAGGGGTTGCCAAGCTACCAAAAAACTACGAGTTTCCTGAAATCTCAGCACACATTGTTTCACCCAAACTTGATGACACTTTCAGGTAATGATCAGTACCCCAATCCCACTTGGCTCACCAAATTTTGTCCTTCTAGGTTAACCCATTCGTTCCAGTAACAGTTTTAATTTTTAGGTTTCAATCTGTTTTCTCCTATATGGATACATGTAGTTGGAACTCTAAATCAAACACGGTTTGTGCTAGCTCTTTGAAACATGACACAATAAAATAGTTCCAAGTTCTATCTCTATGGATTGTTTCCTCTTGCTATAGTCCTAAGCAGAGACTGGCACAAATCACTTTCATGGAAAGGGGTTGCCAAGCTTCCAAAAAACTACGAGTTTTCTGAAATCTCAGCACACATTGTTTCACCCAAACTTGATGACACTTTCAGGTAATGATCAGTACCCCAATCCCACTTGGTCACCAAATTTCGTTTTTCTAGGTTAAACCGTTCTTTGGCATTAACAGTTTTAATATTAGGGATCACTCTGTTTTCTCCTATATGGATACATGTAGTTGGAACTCTAAATCAAACACGGTTTGTGCTAGCTCTTTGAAACTTGACACAATAAAATAGTTCCAAGTTCTATCTCTATGGATTGTTGCCTATTGATGTAGCCCTAAGCAGAGACTGGCACAAATCACTTTCATGGAAAGGGGTTGCCAAGCTTCCAAAAAACTACGTGTTTACTGAAATCTCAGCACACATTTTTTCACCCAATCTAATGACACTTGCAGGTAATGATCAGTATCCCAATCCCTATTGGCTCATCAAATTTCGTTCTTCTAGGTTAAACGTTTCGTTGGCAGTAACAGTTTTAATTTTTAGGTTTCAATCTGTTTTCTCCTATATGGATACATGTAGTTGGAACTCTAAATCAAAGACGGTTTGTGCTAGCTCTTTGAAACATGACACAATAAAATAGTTCCAAGTTCTATCTCTATGGTTTGTTTCCTATTGATGTAGCCCTAAGCAGAGACTGGCACAAATCACTTTCATGGAAAGGGGTTGTCAAGCTTCCAAAAAACTACGAGTTTCCTGAAATCTCAGCACACATTGTTTCACCCAAACTTGATGACACTTTCAGGTAATGATCAGTACCCCAATCCCACTTGGCTCACCAAATTTCGTTCTTCTAGGTTAAACGTTTCGTTGGCAGTAACACTTTTAATTTTTAGGTTTCAATCTCTTTTCTCCTATATGGATACATGTAGTTGGAACTCTAAATCAAACACGGTTTGTGCTAGCTCTTTGAAACTTGACACAATAAAGTAGTTCCAAGTTCTATCTCTATGGTTTGTTTCCTATTGATGTAGTCCTAAGCAGAGACTGGCCCAAATCACTTTCATGGAAAGGGGTTGCCAAGCTACCAAAAAACTACGAGTTTCCTGAAATCTCAGCACACATTGTTTCACCCAAACTTGATGACACTTTCAGGTAATGATCAGTACCCCAATCCCACTTGGCTCACCAAATTTTGTCCTTCTAGGTTAACCCATTCGTTCCAGTAACAGTTTTAATTTTTAGGTTTCAATCTGTTTTCTCCTATATGGATACATGTAGTTGGAACTCTAAATCAAACACGGTTTGTGCTAGCTCTTTGAAATATGACACAATAAAATAGTTCCAAGTTCTATCTCTATGGATTGTTTCCTCTTACTATAGTCCTAAGCAGAGACTGGCACAAATCACTTTCATGGAAAGGGGTTGCCAAGCTTCCAAAAAACTACGAGTTTTCTGAAATCTCAGCACACATTGTTTCACCCAAACTTGATGACACTTTCAGGTAATGATCAGTACCCCAATCACACTTGGTCACCAAATTTCGTTTTTCTAGGTTAAACCGTTCTTTGGCATTAACAGTTTTAATATTAGGGATCACTCTGTTTTCTCCTATATGGATACATGTAGTTGGAACTCTAAATCAAACACGGTTTGTGCTAGCTCTTTGAAACTTGACACAATAAAATAGTTCCAAGTTCTATCTCTATGGATTGTTGCCTATTGATGTAGCCCTAAGCAGAGACTGGCACAAATCACTTTCATGGAAAGGGGTTGCCAAGCTTCCAAAAAACTACGAGTTTCCTGAAATCTCAGCACACATTTTTTCACCCAATCTAATGACACTTGCAGGTAATGATCAGTACCCCAATCCCTATTGGCTCATCAAATTTCGTTCTTCTAGGTTAAACTTTTCGTTGGCAGTAACAGTTTTAATTTTTAGGTTTCAATCTGTTTTCTCCTATATGGATACATGTAGTTGGAACTCTAAATCAAAGACGGTTTGTGCTAGCTCTTTGAAACATGACACAATAAAGTAGTTCCAAGTTCTATCTCTATGGTTTGTTTCCTATTGATGTAGCCCTAAGCAGAGACTGGCACAAATCACTTTCATGGAAAGGGGTTGTCAAGCTTCCAAAAAACTACGAGTTTCCTGAAATCTCAGCACACATTGTTTCACCCAAACTTGATGACACTTTCAGGTAATGATCAGTACCCCAATCCCACTTGGCTCACCAAATTTCGTTCTTCTAGGTTAAACATTTCGTTGGCAGTAACACTTTTAATTTTTAGGTTTCAATCTCTTTTCTCCTATATGGATACATGTAGTTGGAACTCTAAATCAAACACGGTTTGTGCTAGCTCTTTGAAACTTGACACAATAAAGTAGTTCCAAGTTCTATCTCTATGGTTTTTTTCCTATTGATGTAGTCCTAAGCAGAGACTGGCCCAAATCACTTTCATGGAAAGGGGTTGCCAAGCTACCAAAAAACTACGAGTTTCCTGAAATCTCAGCACACATTGTTTCACCCAAACTTGATGACACTTTCAGGTAATGATCAGTACCCCAATCCCACTTGGCTCACCAAATTTTGTCCTTCTAGGTTAACCCATTCGTTCCAGTAACAGTTTTAATTTTTAGGTTTCAATCTGTTTTCTCCTATATGGATACATGTAGTTGGAACTCTAAATCAAACACGGTTTGTGCTAGCTCTTTGAAACATGACACAATAAAATAGTTCCAAGTTCTATCTCTATGGATTGTTTCCTCTTGCTATAGTCCTAAGCAGAGACTGGCACAAATCACTTTCATGGAAAGGGGTTGTCAAGCTTCCAAAAAACTACGAGTTTTCTGAAATCTCAGCACACATTGTTTCACCCAAACTTGATGACACTTTCAGGTAATGATCAGTACCCCAATCCCACTTGGTCACCAAATTTCGTTTTTCTAGGTTAAACCGTTCTTTGGCATTAACAGTTTTAATATTAGGGATCACTCTGTTTTCTCCTATATGGATATATGTAGTTGGAACTCTAAATCAAACACGGTTTGTGCTAGCTCTTTGAAACTTGACACAATAATATAGTTCCAAGTTCTATCTCTATGGATTGTTGCCTATTGATGTAGCCCTAAGCAGAGACTGGCACAAATCACTTTCATGGAAAGGGGTTGCAAAGCTACCAAAAAACTACGAGTTTCCTGAAATATCAGCACACATTTTTGCACCCAATCTTGATGACACTTTCAGGTAATGATCAGTACCCCAATCCCTCTTGGCTCAACAAATTTCGTTCTTCTAGGTTAAACCGTTCATTGGCAGTAACAGTTTTAATTTTTAGGTTTCACTCTGTTTTCTCCTATATGGATACATGTAGATGGAACTCTAAATCAAACACGGTTTGTGCTAGCTCTTTGAAACTTGACACCAAAAATAGTTCCAAGTTCTATCTCTATGGATTGTTTCCTATTGATGTAGCCCTAAGCAGAGACCTGTGCAAATCACTTTCATGGAAAGGGGTTGCCAAGCTTCCAAAAAACTACGAGTTTTCTGAAATCTCAGCACACATTGTTTCACCCAATCTTGATGACACTTTCAGGTAATGATCAGTACCCCAATCCCACTTGGTCACCAAATTTCGTTCTTCTAGGTTAAACCGTAATTTGGCATTAACAGTCTTAATTTTTAGGGATCACTCTGTTTTCTCCTATATGGATACATGTAGATGGAACTCTAAATCAAACACGGTTTGTGCTAGCTCTTTGAAACTTGACACAATAAAGTAGTTCCAAGTTCTATCTCTATGGTTTGTTTCCTATTGATGTAGTCCTAAGTAGAGACTGGCGCAAATCACTTTCATGGAAAGGGGTTGCCAAGCTACCAAAAAACTACGAGTTTCCTGAAATCTCAGCACACATTTTTTCACCCAATCTTGACGACACTTTCAGGTAATGATCAGTACCCCATTCCCACTTGGCTCACCAAATTTCGTTCTTCTAGGTTAAACCGTTTGTTGGCAGTAACAGTTTAAATTTTTAGGTTTCACTCTGTTTTCTCCTATATGGATACATGTAGTTGGAACTGTAAATCAAACACGGTTTGTGCTAGCTCTTTGAAACTTGACACAATAAAATAGTTCCCAGTTCTATCTCTATGGTTTGATTCCTATTGAAGTAGCCCTAGGCAGAGACTGGTGCAAATCACTTACATGGAAATGGGTTGCCAAGCTTCCAAAAACTACGAGTTTCCTGAAATCACAACACACATTTTTTCACCCAATCTTGATGACACTTTCTGGTAATGATCATTACGCCAATCTCACTTGGCTCACCAAATTTCGTTCTTCTAGGTTCAACTGTTCGTTGGCAGTAAGAGTTTTAATTTTTAGGTTTCACTCTGTTTTCTCCTATATGGATACATGTAGTTGGAACTCTAAATCAAAGACGGTTTGTGCTAGCTCTTTGAAACTTGACACAATAAAGTAGTTCCAAGTTCTATCTCTATGGATTGTTTCCTATTGATGTAGCCCCAAGCAGAGACTGGCGCAAATCACTTTCATGGAAAGGGGTTGCCAAGCTTCCAAATAACGAGGAGTTTCCTGAAATCTCAGCACACCATTTTTCACCCAATCTTGATAACACTTTCAGGTAATGATCAGTACCCCAATCCCACTTGGCTCACCAAATTTTGTCCTTCTAAGTTAAACCGTTCGTTGGCAGTAACAATTTAAATTTTTAGGTTTCACTCTGTTTTCTCCTATATGGATACATGTAGATGAAACTCTAAATCAAACACGGTTTGTGCTAGCTCTTTGAAACTTGACACAATAAAATAGTTCCAAGTTCTATCTCTATGGATTGTTTCCTATTGATGTAGCCCTAAGCAGAGACTGGCGAAAATCACTTTTATGGAAAGGTGTTGCCAAGCTTCCAAATAACTATGTGTTTCCTGAAATCTCAGCACACATTTTTTCACCCAATCTTGATGACACTTTCTGGTAATGATCAGTACCCCAATCCCACTTGGCTCACCAAATTTTGTCCTTCTAAGTTAAACCGTTCGTTGGCAGTAACAGTTTTAATTTTTAGGTTTCACTCTGTTTTCTCCTATATGGATACATGTAGTTGCAACTCTAAATCAAACACGGTTTGTGCTAGCTCTTTGAAACTTGACACTATAAAGTAGTTCCAAGTTCTATCTCTCTAGTTTGATTCCTATTGAAGTAGCCCTAGGCAGAGACTGGCGCAAATCACTTACATGGAAATGGGTTGCCAAGCTTACAAAAAACTACGAGTTTCCTGAAATCACAGCACACATTTTTTCACCCAATCTTGATGACACTTTCTGGTAATGATCAGTACCACAGTCCCACTTGGCTCACCAAATTTCGTTCTTCTAGGTTAAACCGTTCGTTGGCAGTAACAGTTTTAATTTTTAGGTTTCACTCTGTTTTCTCCTATATGGATACATGTATTTTCAACACTAAATCCAACACGGTTTGTGCTAGCTCTTTGAAACTTGACACAATAAAGTAGTTCCAAGTTCTATCTCTATGGTTTGTTTCATATTGATGTAGTCCTAAGCAGAGACTGGCGCAAATCACTTTCATGGAAAGGGGTTGCCCAGCTACCAAAAAACTCCGAGTATCCTGAAATCTCAGCACACATTTTTTCACCCAATCTTGATGACACTTTCAGGTAATGATCAGTACCCCAATCCCACTTGGCTCACCAAATTTCGTTCTTCTAGGTTAAACCGTTCGTTGGCAGTAACAGTTTTAATTTTTAGGTTTCACTCTGTTTTCTCCTATGTGGATACATGTAGTTGCAACTCTAAATCAAACACGGTTTGTGCTAGCTCTTTGAAACTTGACCCAATAAAGTAGTTCCAAGTTCTATCTCTATGGTTTGTTTCCTATTGATGTAGTCCTAAGCAGAGACTGGCGCAAATCACTTTCATGGAAAGGGGTTGCCAAGCTACCAAAAAACTACGAGTTTCCTGAAATCTCAGCACACATTTTTTCACCCAATCTTGATGACACTTTCTGGTAATGATCAGTACCCCAATCGCACTTGGCTCACCACATTTCGTTCTTCTAAGTTAAACCGTTCGTTGGCAGTAAGTGTTTTAATTTTTAGGTTTCACTCTGTTTTCTCCTATATGGATACATGTAGTTGGAACTGTAAATCAAACACGGTTTGTGCTAGCTCTTTGAAACTTGACACAATAAAGTAGTTCCAAGTTCTATCTCTATGGTTTGTTTCATATTGATGTAGTCCTAAGCAGAGACTGGCGCAAATCACTTTCATGCAAAGGGATTGCCAAGCTTCCAAAAAACTACGAGTTTCCTGAAATCTCAGCACACATTTTTTCACCCAATCTTGACGACACTTTCAGGTAATGATCAGTACCCCAATACCACTTGGCTCACCAATTTTCGTTCTTCTAGGTTAAACCGTTCGTTGGCAGTAACAGTTTTAATTTTTAGGTTTCACTCTGTTTTCTCCTATATGGATACATGTATTTGGAACTCTAAATCAAACACGGTTTGTGCTAGCTCTTTGAAACTTGACACAATAAAGTAGTTCCAAGTTCTATCTCTATGGTTTGTTTCCTATTGATGTAGTCCTAAGTAGAGACTGGCGCAAATCACTTTTATGGAAAGGGGTTGCCAAGCTACCAAAAAACTACGAGTTTCCTGAAATCTCAGCACACATTTTTTCACCCAATCTTGACGACACTTTCAGGTAATGATCTGTACCCCAATCCCACTTGGCTCACCAAATTTCGTTCTTCTAGGTTAAACCGTTCGTTGGCAGTAACAGTTTTAATTTTTAGGTTTCACTCTGTTTTCTCCTATATGGATACATGTAGTTGGAACTCTAAATCAAACACGGTTTGTGCTAGCTCTTTGAAACTTGACACAATAAAATAGTTGCAAGTTCTATCTCTATGGATTGTTCCCTATTGCTGTAGACCTAAGCAGATAGTGGCTCAAATCACTTTCATGGAAATTGGTTGCCAAGCTTCCAAAAAACGATGAGTTTCCTGAAATCTCAGCACACATTGTTTCTCCCAATCTTGATGACACTTTTAGGTAATGATCAGTACCCCAATCCCACTTGGTCACCAAATTTCGTTCTTCTAGGTTAAACCGTTCGTTGGCAGTAAGAGTTTTAATTTTTAGGATTCACTCTGTTTTCTCCTATATGGATACATGTAGTTGGAACTCTAAATCAAACACGGTTTGTGATAGCTCTTTGAAACTTGACACAATATAGTAGTTCCCAGTTCTATCTCTATGGTTTGTTTCCTATTGATGTAGCCCTAAGCAGAGACTGGCGCAAATCACTTTCATGGAAATGGGTTGCCAAATTCCAAAAAACTAGGATTTTCCTGAAATTTCAGCACACATTTTTTCACAAAATCTTGATGACACTTTCAGGTAATGATCAGTACGCCAATCCCTCTTGGCTCACCAAATTTCGTTCTTCTACGTTAAACCGTTCGTTGGCAGTAACAGTTTAAATTTTTAGGTTCACTCTGCTTTCTCCTATATGGATACATGTAGTTGGAACTCTAAATCAAAGACAGTTTTTGCTAGCTCTTTGAAACTTGACACCAGAAAGTAGTTCCACGTTCTATCTGTATGGTTTGTATCCTATTGTTGTAGCCCTAAGCAGAGACTCGAGCAAATCACTTTCATGGAAAGGGGTTGCCAAGCTTCCAAAAAACTACCAGTTTCCTGAAATCTCAGCACACACTTTTTCACCCAATCTTGATGACACTTTCAGGTAATGATCAGTTCCCCAATCCCACTTGGCTCACCAAATTTCGTTCTTCTAAGTTAAACCGTTCGTTGGCAGAATCAGTTTTAATTTTTAGGTTTCACGCTGTTTTCTCCTATATGGATACATGTAGTTGGAAATCTAAATCAAACACGGTTTGTGCTAGCTCTTTGAAACTTGACACAATAAAGTAGTTCCAAGTTCTATCTCTATGGATTGTTTCCTATTGATGTAGCCCTAAGCAGAGACTGGCGCAAATCACTTTCATGCAAAGGGATTGCCAAGCTTCCAAAAAACTACGAGTTTCCTGAAATGTCAGCACACATTTTTTCACCCAATTTGCTGACACTTTCAGGTAATGATCAGTACCCCAGTCCCTTTTGGCTCACCAAATTTCGTTCTTCTAGATTAAACGGTTCGTTGGCAGTAACAGTTTTAATTTTTAGGTTTCACTCTGTTTTCTCCTATATGGATACATGTATTTGGAACTCTAAATCAAACACGGTTTGTGCTAGCTCTTTGAAACTTGACACAATAAAGTAGTTCTAGGTTCTATCTCTATGGTTTGTTTCCTATTGATGTAGCCCTAAGCAGAGACTGGCGCAAATCACTTTCATGGAAAGGGGTTGCCAAGCTTCCAAAAAACTACCAGTTTCCTGAAATCTCAGCACACATTTTTTCACCCAATCTTGATGACACTTTCAGGTAATGATCAGTTCCCTAATCCCACTTGGCTCACCAAATTTCGTTCTTCTAAGTTAAACCGTTCGTTGGCAGTAAGAGTTTTAATTTTTAGGTTTCACGCTGTTTTCTCCTATATGGATACATGTCGTTGGAACTCTAAATCAAACACGGTTTGTGCTAGCTCTTTGAAACTTGACACAATAAACAAGTTCAAAGTTCTATCTCTATGGTTTGTTTCCTATTGATGTAGCCCTAAGCAGAGACTGGTGCGAGTCACTTCATGGAAAGGGGTTACAAATCTTCCAAGAAACTACGAGTTTCCTGAAATCTCACCACACATTTTTTCAACCAATCTTGATGACACTTTCAGGTAATGATCAGTACCCCAATCCCACTTGGCTCACCAAATTTCGTTCTTCTAGTTTAAACCATTCGTTGGCAGTAACAGTTTTAATTTTTAGGTTTCAATCTGTTTTCTCCTATATGGATACAGGTTTTGGAAGTCTAAATCAAAGACGGTTTGTGCTAGCTCTTTGACACTTGACACTAGAAAGTAGTTCCAAGTTCTATCTCTATGGATTGTTTCCTATTGATGTAGCCCTTAGCAGAGGCTGGCGCAAATCACTTTCATGGAAACGGGTTGCCAAGCTTCCAAAAAACTACGAGTTTCCTGAAATATCAGCACACATTTTTTCACCCAATCTTTGTGACACTTTCAGGTAATGATCAGTACCCCAATCCCACTTGACTCACCAAATTTCGTTCTTCTATGTTAAACCGTTCATTCTCAGTTAGAGTCTTAATTGTTAGGTTTCACTTTGTTTTCTCCTATATGGATACATGTATTAGGAATTCTAAATCAAACATGGTTTGTGCTAGCTCTTTGAAACTTGACACAATAAAGTAGTTCCAAAATCTATCTCTATGGTTTGTTTCCTATTGATGTAGCCCTAAGCAGAGAATGGCGCAAATCACTTTCATGGAAAAGGGTTGCAAGCTTTCAAAAAACTACGAGTTTCCTGAAATCTAAGCCCACATTTTTTCACACAATCTTGATGAGACTTTCAGGTAATGATCAGTACCCCAATCCCACTTGGCTCACCAAATTTCGTTCTTCTAGGTTAAACCGTTCGTTGGCAGTAACAGTTTTAATTTTTAGGTTTCAATCTGTTTTCTCCTATATGGATACATATTTTGGAGTCTAAATCAAAGACGGTTTGTGCTTGCTCTTTGAAACTTGACACCAGAAATTAGTTCCAAGTTCTATCTCTATGGTTTGTTTCCTATTGCTGTACTCCTAAGCAGAGACTGGCACAAATCACTTTAATGGAATGAGGATGACAAGCTTCCAAAAAACTACGAGTTTCCTGAAATCTCAGCATACATTTTTTCACCCAATCTTGATGTCACGTTCAGGAAATGATCAGTACCCCATTCCCACTAGGCTCACCAAATTTCGTTCTTCTAGGTTACACCGTTCGTTGGCAGTAACAGTTTTAAATTTTAGGTTTCACTCTGTTTTCTCCTACATGGATACATGTAGTTGGAACTCTAAATCAAACACGGTTTGTGCTAGCTCTTTGAAACTTGACACAATAAAGAAGTTCCAAGTTCTATCTCTATGGTTTGTTTCCTATTGATGTAGCCCTAAGCAGAGACTGGTGCAAATCACTTTCATGGAAAGGGGTTGCCAAGCTTCCAAAAAATACGAGTTTCCTGAAATCTCAGCACATATTTTTTCACCCAATCTTTATGTCACTTTCAGGTAATGATCAGTACCCCAATCCCACATGGCTCTCCAAATTTCGTTCTTCTAGGTTAAACCATTCGTTGGCAGTAACAGTTTTAATTTTTAGGTTTCAATCTGTTTTCTCCTATATGGATACATGTAGTTGGAACTCTAAATCAAACACGGTTTGTGCTAGCTCTTTGAAACTTGACACAATAAAGAAGTTCCAAGTTCTATCTCTATGGTTTGTTTCCTATTGATGTAGCCCTAAGAAGAGACTGGCGCGAGTCACTTCATGGAAAGGGGTTGCAAATCTTCCAAGAAACTACGAGTTTCCTGAAATCTCACCACACATTTTTTCAACCAATCTTGATGACACTTTCAGGTAATGATCAGTACCCCAATCCCACTTGGCTCACCAAATTTCGTTCTTCTAGTTTAAACCATTCCTTGGCAGTAACAGTTTTAATTTTTAGGTTTCAATCTGTTTTCTCCTATATGGATACATGTAGTTGGAACTCTAAATCAAACACGGTTTCTGCTAGCTCTTTGAAACTTGACACAATAAAGTAGTTCCAAGTTCTATCTCTATGGTTTGTTTCCTGTTGATGTAGCACTAAGCAGAGACTGGCACAAATCACTTTCATGGAAAGGGGTTGCCAAGCTTCGAAAAAACTACGAGTTTCCTGAAACCTCAGCACACATTTTTTCAAAAAATCTTGATGACACTTTCAGGTGATGATCAGTACCCCAATCCCACTTGGCTCACCAAATTTCGTTCTTCTAGGTTAAATCGTTCGGTGGCAGTAACAGTTTTAATTTTTAGGTTTCAGTCTGTTTTCTCCTATATGGATACATGTAGTTGGAACTCTAAATCAAAGACGGTTTGTGCTAGCTCTTTGAAACTTGACACAATATAGTAGTTCCAATTTCTATCCCTATGCTTTGTTTCCTATTGATGTAGCCCTAAGCAGAGACTGGCGCAAATCACTTTCAGGGAAAGGGGTTGCCAAGCTTCCAAAAAACTACGAGTTTCCTGAAATCTCAGCACACATTTTTTCAACCAATCTTGATGACACTTTCTGGTAATGATCAGTACCCCAATCCCACTTGTCTCACCAAATTTCCTTCTTCTATGTTAAACCGTTCGATGGCAGTAACAGTTTTAATTTTTAGGTTTCACTCTGTTTTCTCCTATATGGATACATGTAGTTGGAACTCTAAATCAAACACGGTTTGTGCTAGCTCTTTGAAACTTGACACAATAAAGTAGTTCCAAGTTCTATCTCTATGTTTGTTTCGTATTGATGTAGCCCTAAGCAGAGACGGGCTCAAATCACTTCCATGGAAAGTTGTTGCCAAGCTTCCAAAAAACTACGAGTTTCCTGAAATCTCAGCACACATTTTTTTCACCCAATCTTGATGACACTTTCAGGTCATGATCAGTAGCCCAATCCCACTTGGCTCACCAAATTTCGTTCTTCTAGGTTAAACCGTTCGTTGGCAGTAACAGTTTTAATTTTTAGGTTTCAATCTGTTTTCTCCCATATGGATACAAGTTTTGAAAGTCTAAATCAAAGACGGTTTGTGCTAGCTATTTGAAACTTGACACCAGAAAGTAGTTCCATGTTCTATCTCTATGGTTTGTTTCCTATTGCTGTACTCCTAAGCAGAGACTGGCGCAAATCACTTTCATTGAATGAGGATGCCAATCTTCCAAAAAACTACGAGTTTCCTGAAATCTCAGCATACATTTTTTCACCCAAACTTGATGTCACTTTCAAGAAATGATCAGTACACCAATCCCACTAGGCTCACCAAATTTCGTTCTTCTAGGTTAAACCGTTCGTTGGCAGTAACAGTTTTAAATTTTAGGTTTCACTCTGTTTTCTCCTACATGGATACATGTAGTTGGAACTCGAAATCAAACACGGTTTATGCTAGCTCTTTGAAACTTGACAGAATACAATAGTTCCAAGTTCTATCTCTATGGTTTGTTTCCTATTGATGTAGCCCTAAGCAGAGACTGGTGCAAATCACTTTCATGAAAAGGGGTTGCCAAGCTTATAAAAAAATACGAGTTTCCTGAAATCTCAGCACATATTTTTTCACCCAATCATGATGTCACTTTCAGGTAATGATCAGTACCCCAATCCCACATGGCTCACCAAATTTCGTTCTTCTATGTTAAACCGTTCGATGGCAGTAACAGTTTTAAGATTTAGGTTTCACTCTGTTTTCTCCTAAATGGATACATGTAGTTGGAACTCTAAATCAAACACGGTTTGTGCTAGCTCTTTGAAACTTGACACAATAAAGAAGTTCCAAGTTCTATCTCTATGGTTTGTTTCCTATTGATGTAGCCCTAAGCAGAGACTGGCGCGAATCACTTTCATGGAAAGGGGTTGCAAATCTTCCAAGAAACTACGAGTTTCCTGAAATATCAGCACACATTTTTTCAACCAATTTGATGACACTTTCAGGAAATGATCAGTACCCCATTCCCACTTGGCTCACCAAATTTCGTTCTTCTAGGTTAATCCGTTCGTTGGCAGTAACAGTTTAACATTTTAGGTTTCATTCTGTTTACTCCTATATGGATACATGTATTTGGAACTCTAAATCAAAGACGGTTCTGGTAGCTCCTTGAAACTTGACACAATAAAGTAGTTCCAAATTCTATCCCTATGCATTGTTTCCTATTGATGTAGCCCTAAGCATAGACTTGCGCAAATCACTTTCATTGAAAGGGGTTGCCAAGCTTCCAAAAAACTACGAGTTTCCTGAAATCTCAGCACACATTTTTTCACCCAATCTTGATGACACTTTCAGGTAATGATCAGTAGCCCAATCCCACTTGGCTCACAAAATTTCGTTATTCTACGTTAAACCGTTCGTTGGCAGTAACATTTTAATTTTTAGGTTTCACTCTTTTTTCTCCTATATGGATACATGTAGTTGGAACTCTAAATCAAACACGGTTTCTGCTAGCTCTTTGAAACTTGATACAATAAAGTAGTTCCATGTTCTATCTCTATGGTTTGTTTACTATTGATGTAGCACTAAGCAGAAACTGGCACAAATCACTTTCATGGAAAGGGGTTGCCAAGCTTCGAAAAAACTACCAGTTTCCTGAAACCTCAGCACACATTTTTTTCAAACAATCTTGATGACACTTTCAGGTGATGATCAGTACCCCAATCCAACTTGGCTCACCAAATTTCGTTCTTCTAGTTTAAACCGTTCGTTGGCAGTAACAGTTTTAATTTTTATGTTTCAATCGGTTTTCTCCTATATGGATACATATTTTGGAAGTCTAAATCAAAGAGGGTTTGTGCTAGCTCTTTGAATCTTGACACAAGAAAGAAGTTTCAAGTTCTATCTTTATGGTTTGTTTCCTATTGATGTAGCCCTAAGCAGAGGCTGGCGCTAATCACTTTCATGGAAAGGGGTTGCCAAGCTTCCAAAACACTACGAGTTTCCTGAAATCTCAGCACCCTTTTTTTCACCCAATCTTGATGACACTTTCAGGTAATGATCAGTACCCCAATCCCAGTTGGCTCACCAAATTTCATTCTTCTAGGTTAAACTTTCATGGAAAGGGGTTGCAAGCTTTCAAAAAACTAAGAGTTTCCTGAAATCTCAGCACACATTTTTTCACCCAATCTTGATGACACTTTCTGGTAATGATCAGTACCACAATCCCACTTGGCTCACCAAATTTTGTTCTTCTCGGAGAAACCGTTCGATGGCAGTAACAGGTTTAATTTTTAGGTTACACTCTGTTTTCTCCTATATGCATACTTGTAGTTGGAACTCTAAATCAAACACAGTTTGTGCTAGCTCTTTGAAACTTGACACAATAAAGAAGTTCCAAGTTCTATCTTTATGGTTTGTTTCCTATTGCTGTAGCCCTAAGCAGAGACTGGCGCAAATCACTTTCATGGAAAGGGGTTGCCAAGCTACCAAAAAACTACGAGTTTCCTGAAATCTCAGCATACATTTTTTCACCCAATCTTGATGTCACTTTCAGGAAATGATCAGTACCCCAATCCCAATTGTCTCACTAAATTTCATTCTTCTACGTTAAACCGTTCGTTGGCAGTAACAGTTTTAATTTTTAGGTTTCACTCTGTTTTCTCCTTTATGCATACATGTAGTTGAAACTCTAAATCAAACACGGTTTGTGCTAGCTCTTTGAAACTTGACACAATAAAGTAGTTCCAAGTTCTCTCTCTATGGATTTTTTCCTATTGATGTAGCACTAAACAGAGACTGGCGCAAATCACTTTCATGGAAAGGGGTTGCCAAGCTTCCAAAAAACTACGAGTTTCCTGAAATCTCAGCAGACATTTTTTCACCCAATCTTGATAACACTTTCAGGAAATGATCAGAACACCAATCCCACTTGGCTCACCAAATTTCGTTCTTCTATGTTGAACCGTTCGATGGCAGTAACAGTTTTAAGTTTTAGGTTCCACTCTGTTTTCTCCTATATGGATATATGTAGTTGGAACTCTCAATCAAACACGGTTTGTGCTAGCGCTTTGAAACTTGACACAATAAAGTAGTTCCAAGTTCTATCTCTATGGATTGTTTCCTATTGATGTAGCCCTAAGCAGAGACTGGCTCAAATCACTTCCATTGAAAGGAGTTGCCAAGCTTCCAAAACTACGAGTTTCCTGAAATCTCAGCACACATTTTTTCACCCAATCTTGAAGACACTTTCCGGTAATGATCAGTACCCCAATCCCACTTGGGTCACCAAATTTCGTCTTCTAGGTTAAACCGTTCTTTGGCAGTAACAGTTTTAATTTTAGGTTTCACTCTGTTTTCTCCTGTATGGATACATGTAGTTGGAACTCTAAATCAAACACGGTTTGGGCTAGCTCTTTGAAACTTGACACAATAAAGTAGTTCCAATTTCTATCTCTATCGTTTGTTTCCTATTGATGTAGCCCTAAGCAGAGACTGGCGTGAATCACTTTCATGGAAAGGGGTTGCCAAGCTACCAAAAAACTACGAGTTTCCTGAAATCTCAGCATACATTTTTTCACCCAATCTTGATGTCACTTTCAGCAAATGATCAGTACCCAATCCCACTTGGCTCACCAAATTTCGTTCTTCTAGGTTAAACCGTTCGTTGGCAGTAACAGTTTTAATTTTTAGGTTTCACTCTGTTTTCTCCTATATGGATACATGTAGTTGAAACTCTAAATCAAACACGGTTTGTGCTAGCTCTTTGAAACTTGACACAATAAAGTAGTTCCAAGGTCTCTCTCTATGGATTTTTTCCTATTGATGTAGCCCTAAACAGAGACTGGCGCAAATCACTTTCATGGAAAGGGGTTGCCAAGCTTCCAAAAAACTACGAGTTTCCTGAAATCTCAGCATACATTTTTTTCACCCAATCTTGATGTCACTTTCAGGAAATGATCAGTACCCGAATCCAAATTGTCTCACTAAATTTCATTCTTCTACGTTAAACCGTTCGTTGGCAGTAACAGTTTTAATTTTTAGGTTTCACTCTGTTTTCTCCTTTATGCATACATGTAGTTGGAACTCTAAATCAAACACGGTTTGTGCTACCTCTTTGAAACTTGACACAATAAAGAAGTTCCAAGTTCTATCTCTATGGTTTGTTTCCTATTGATGTAGCCCTAAGCAGAAGCTGGCGCAAATCACTTTCATGGAAACGGGTTGCCAAGCTTCCAAAAAACTAAGAATTTCCTGAAATCAGCACACATTTTTTCACCCAATCTTGATGACACTTTCATTTAATGATCAGTACCCCATTCCCACTTGGCTCACCAAATTTCGTTCTTCCATGTTAAACCGTTCGTTTTCAGTAACAGTCTTAATTGTTAGGTTTCACTTTGTTTTCTCCTATATGGATACATGCTTTTGGAATACTAAATCAAACATGGTTTGTGCAAGCTCTTTGAAGCTTGACACAATAAAGTAGTTCCAAGTTCTATCTCTATGGTTTGTTTCCTATTGATGTAGCCCTAAGCAGAAACTGGCGCAAATCACTTTCATGGAAAGGGGTTGCAAGCTTTCAAAAAAACTACGAGTTTCCTGAAATCTAAGCCCAAATTTTTTCACCCAATCATGATGAGACTTTTAGGTAATGATCAGTACCCCAATCCCACTTGGCTCACCAAATTTCGTTCTTCTAGGTTAAACCATTCGTTGGCAGTAACAGTTTTAATTTTTAGGTTTCATTCTGTTTTCTCCTATATGGATACAGGTTTTGGAAGTCTAAATCAAAGAAGGTTTATGCTAGCTCTTTGAAACTTGACACCAGAAAGTAGTTCCAATTTCTATCTCTATGGTTTGTTTCCTATTGCTGTACTCCTATGCAGAGACTGGCGCAAATCACTTACATGGAATGAGGATGCCAAGCTTCCAAAAAACTATGAGTTTCCTAAAATCTCAGCATACATTTTTTCACCCAATCTTGATGTCACTTTCAGCAAATGATCAGTACCCAATCCCACTTGGCTCACCAAATTTCGTTCTTCTAGGTTAAACCGTTCGTTGGCAGTAACAGTTTTAATTTTTAGGTTTCACTCTGTTTTCTCCTATATGGATACATGTAGTTGAAACTCTAAATCAAACACGGTTTGTGCTAGCTCTTTGAAACTTGACACAATAAAGTAGTTCCAAGTTCTCTCTCTATGGATTTTTTCCTATTGATGTAGCCCTAAACAGAGACTGGCGCAAATCACTTTCATGGAAAGGGGTTGCCAAGCTTCCAAAAAACTACGAGTTTCCTGAAATCTCAGCATACATTTTTTTCACCCAATCTTGATGTCACTTTCAGGAAATGATCAGTACCCGAATCCAAATTGTCTCACTAAATTTCATTCTTCTACGTTAAACCGTTCGTTGGCAGTAACAGTTTTAATTTTTAGGTTTCACTCTGTTTTCTCCTTTATGCATACATGTAGTTGGAACTCTAAATCAAACACGGTTTGTGCTACCTCTTTGAAACTTGACACAATAAAGAAGTTCCAAGTTCTATCTCTATGGTTTGTTTCCTATTGATGTAGCCCTAAGCAGAAGCTGGCGCAAATCACTTTCATGGAAACGGGTTGCCAAGCTTCCAAAAAACTAAGAATTTCCTGAAATCAGCACACATTTTTTCACCCAATCTTGATGACACTTTCATTTAATGATCAGTACCCCATTCCCACTTGGCTCACCAAATTTCGTTCTTCCATGTTAAACCGTTCGTTTTCAGTAACAGTCTTAATTGTTAGGTTTCACTTTGTTTTCTCCTATATGGATACATGCTTTTGGAATACTAAATCAAACATGGTTTGTGCAAGCTCTTTGAAGCTTGACACAATAAAGTAGTTCCAAGTTCTATCTCTATGGTTTGTTTCCTATTGATGTAGCCCTAAGCAGAAACTGGCGCAAATCACTTTCATGGAAAGGGGTTGCAAGCTTTCAAAAAAACTACGAGTTTCCTGAAATCTAAGCCCAAATTTTTTCACCCAATCATGATGAGACTTTTAGGTAATGATCAGTACCCCAATCCCACTTGGCTCACCAAATTTCGTTCTTCTAGGTTAAACCATTCGTTGGCAGTAACAGTTTTAATTTTTAGGTTTCATTCTGTTTTCTCCTATATGAATACAGGTTTTGGAAGTCTAAATCAAAGAAGGTTTATGCTAGCTCTTTGAAACTTGACACCAGAAAGTAGTTCCAATTTCTATCTCTATGGTTTGTTTCCTATTGCTGTACTCCTATGCAGAGACTGGCGCAAATCACTTACATGGAATGAGGATGCCAAGCTTCCAAAAAACTATGAGTTTCCTGAAATCTCAGCATACATTTTTTCACCCAATCTTGATGTCACTTTCAGGAAATGATCAGTACCCCAATCCCACTAGGCTCACCAAATTTCGTTCATCTAGGTTAAACCGTTCGTTGGCAGTAACAGTTTTAATTTTTAGTTTTCACTCTGTTTTCTCCTATGTGGATACATGTAGTTGGAACTCTAAATCAAACACGGTTTGTGCTAGCTCTTTGAAGCATGACACAATACAATAGTTCCAAGTTCTATCTCTATGGTTTGTTTCCTATTGATGTAGCCCTAAGCAGAGACGGGTGCAAATCACTTTCATGGAAAGGGTTTGCAAGATTTCAAAAAACTACGAGTTTCCTGAAATGTCAGCATACATTTTTTCACCCAATCTTGATGTCACTTTCAGCAAATGATCAGTACCCCAATCCCACTTGGCTCACCAAATTTCGTTCTTCTAGGTTAAACCGTTCGTTGGCAGTAACAGTTTTAATTTTGAGGTTTCACTCTGTTTTCTCCTATATGGATACATGTTTTGGAAGTCTAAATCAAAGACGGTTTGTGCTATCTCTAGAAACTTGACACAATAAAGAAGTTCCAAGTTCTATCTCTATGGTTTGTTTCCTATTGATGTAGCCCTAAGCAGAGACTGGCGCAAATCACTTTCATGGAAAGGGGTTGCAAGCTTTCAAAAAACTACGAGTTTCCTGAAATCTCAGCTCACATTTTTTTCAACAAATCTTGATGACACTTTCAGGTAATGATCAGTACCCCAATCCCACTTGGCTCACCAAATTTCGTTCTTCTAGGTTAAACCGTTCGTTGGCAGTAACAGTTTTAATTTTTAGGTTTCACTCCGTTTTCTCCTATATGGATACATGTAGTTGGAACTCTAAATCAAACACAGTTTGTGCTAGCTCTTTGAAACTTTACAAAATAAAGTAGTTCAAAGTTCTATCTCTATGGTTTGTTTCCTATTGATGTAGTCCTAAGCAGAGACTGGCGCAAATCACTTTCATGGAAAGGGGTTGCCAAGCTTCCAAAAAACTACGTGTTTCCTGAAATCTCAGCACACATTTTTTCACCCAATCTTGATGACACTTTCAGGTAATGATCAGTACCCCAATCCCACTTGGCTCACCAAATTTCGTTCTTCTCGGAGAAACCGTTCGATGGCAGTAACAGTTTTAATTTTTAGGTTTCACTCTGTTTTCTCCTACATGAATACATGTAGTTGGAACTCTAAATCAAACAGGGTTTGTGCTAGCTCTTTGAAACTTGACAGAATAAAGTAGTTCCAAGTTCTATCTCTATGGTTTGTTTCCTATTGATGTAGCCCTAAGCGGAGACTGGCGCAAATCACTTTCATGGAAAGGGGTTGCCAAGCTACCAAAAAACTACGAGTTTCCTGAAATCTCAGCATACATTTTTTCACCCAATCTTGATGTCACTTTCAGGAAATGATCAGTACCCCAATCCCAATTGTCTCACTAAATTTCATTCTTCTAGGTTAAACCGTTCATTGGCAGTAACAGTTTTAATTTTTAGGTTTCTCTCTGTTTTCTCCTTTTTGCATACATGTTGTTGAAACTCTAAATCAAACACGGTTTGTGCTAGCTCTTTGAAACTTGACACAATAAAGTAGTTCCAAGTTCTCTCTCTATGGATTTTTTTCCTATTGATGTAGCCCTAAACAGAGACTGGCGCAAATCACTTTCATGGAAAGGGGTTGCCAAACTTCCAAAAAACTACGAGTTTCCTGAAATCTCAGCAGACATTTTTTCACTCAATCTTGATGACAATTTCAGGAAATGATAAGAACACCAATCCCACTTGGCACACCAAATTTCGTTCTTCTATGTTGAACCGTTCGATGGCAGTAACAGTTTTAAGTTTTAGGTTTCACTCTGTTTTCTCCTATATGGATATATGTAGTTGGAACTCTCAATCAAACACGGTTTGTGCTAGCTCTTTGAAACTTGACACAAGAAAGTAGCTCCAAGTTCTATCATTATGGTTTGTTTCCTATTGATGTAGCCCTAAGCAGAGACTGGCTCAAATCACTTCCATTGAAAGGAGTTGCCAAGCTTCCAAAACTACGAGTTTCCTGAAATCTCAGCACACATTTTTTCACCCAATCTTGATGACACTTTCAGGAAATGATCAGTACCCGAATCCCAATTGTCTCACTAAATTTCGTTCTTCTAGGTTAAACCGTTCGTTGGCAGTAACAGTTTTAATTTTTAGGTTTCACTCTGTTTTCTCCTGTATGGATCCATGTAGTTGGAACTCTAAATCAAACACGGTTTGTGCTAGCTCTTCGAAACTTGACACAATAAAGTAGTTCCAAGTTCTATCTCTATGGTTTGTTTCCCATTGATGTAGCCCTAAGCAGAGACTGGCGCAAAAGACTTTCATGGGAAGGCGTTGCCAAGCTTCCAAAAACTACGAGTTTCCTGAAATATCAGCACACATTTTTTCACCCAATCTTGAAGACACTTTCTGGTAATGATCAGTACCCCAATCCCACTAGGCTCACCAAATTTCGTTTTCTAGGTTAAACCGTTCTTTGGCAGTAACAGTTTTAATTTTAGGTTTCACTCTGTTTTCTCCTGTATGGATACATGTAGTTGGAACACTAAATCAAACACGTTTTGGGCTAGCTCTTTGAAACTTGACACAATAAAGTAGTTCCAATTTCTATCTCTATCGTTTGTTTCCTATTGATGTTGCCCTAAGCAGAGACTGGCGTGAATCACTTTCATGGAAAGGGTTTGCAAGCTTTCAAATTACTACGAGTTTCCTGAAATCTCAGCACACATTTATTTTCTCAATCTTGATGACACTTTCAGGTAATGATCAGTACCCCAATCCCACTTGGCTCACCAAATTTCGTTCTTCTAGGTTAAACCGTTCGTTGGCAGTAACAGTTTTAATTTTTAGGTTTCACTCCGTTTTCTCCTATATGGATACATGTAGTTGGAACTCTAAATCAAAGACGGTTTGTGCTATCTCTTTGAAACTGGACACAATAAAGTATTTCCAAGTTCTATCTTTATGGTTTGTTTCCTATTGATGTAGCCCTAAGCATAGACTGGCGCAAATCACTTTCATGGAAAGGGGTTGCAAGGTTTCAAAAAACTACGAGTTTCCTGAAATCTCAGCACACATTTTTTTCCCCCAATCTTGATGACACTTTCAGGTAATGATCAATACCCCAATCCCACTTGGCTCACCAAATTTCGTTCTTCTAGGTTAAACAGTTTGTTGGCAGTAACAGTTTTAATTTTTAGGATACACTCTGTTTTCTCCTATATGGATACATGTAGTTGGAACTCTAAATCAAACACAGTGTGTGCTAGCTCTTTGAAACTTTACCAAATAAAGTAGTTCAAAGTTCTATCTCTATGGTTTGTTTCCTATTGATGTAGCCCTAAGCACACACTGGCGCAAATCACTTTCATGGAAAGGGGTTGGCAAGCTTCCAAAAACTAAGTGTTTCCTGAAATCTCAGCACACATTTTTTCAATCAATCTTGATGACACTTTCAGGTAATGATCAGTGCCCCAATCCCACTTGGTCACCAAATTTCGTTCTTCTAGGTTAAACCGTTCGTTGGCAGTAACAGTTTTAATTTTTAGGTTTCACTCTGTTTTCTGCTGTATGGATACATGTAGTTGGAACTCTAAATCAAACACGGTTTGTGCTAGCTCTTTGAATCTTGACACAATAAAGTGGTTCCAAGTTCTATCTCTATGGTTTGTTTCCAATTGATGTAGCCCTAACCAGAGACTGGCGCAAATCACTTTCATTGAAAGGGGTTGCCAAGCTTCCCAAAAACTACGAGTTTACTGAAATATCAGCACACATTTTTTCACCCAATCTTGATGACATTTTCAGGTGATGATCAGTACCCCAATCCCACTTGGCTCACCAAATTTCGTTCTTCTAGGTTAAGCCATTCGTTGTCAGTGACAGTTTTAAATTTTAGGTTTCACTCTGTTTTCTCCTATATGGATACATATAGTCGGAACTCTAAATCAAAGACGGTTTGTGCTAGCTCTTTGAATCTTGACACAATAAAGTAGTTACAAGTTCTATCTCTATGGTTTGTTTCCTATTGATGTAGCCCTAACAGAGACTGGCCCAAATCACTTTCATGGATAGGGGTTGCCAAGCTTCCAAAAAATACGAGTTTCCTGAAATCTCATCACACACTTTTTCACCCAATCTTGTTGACACTTTCAGGTAATGATCAATACCCCAATCCCACTTGGCTCACCAAATTTCGTTCTTCTAGGTTAAACCCTTCGTTGGATTTAAAAGTTTTAATTTTTAGGTTTCACTCTGTTTTCTCCTATATGGATACATGTAGTTGGAACTCTAAATCAAACACGGTTTGTGCTAGCTCTTTGAAACTTGACACAATAAAGTAGTTCCAAGTTCCTCTCTATGGTTTGTTTCCTATTGATGTAGCCCTAAGCAGAAACTGGCGCAAATCACTTTCATGGAAATGGGTTGACAAGCATCCAAGAAACTACGAGTTTCCTGAAATCTCAGCACATATTTTTTCACCCAATCTTGATGACACTTTCAGGTAATGATCAGTACCCCAATCCCACTTGGCTCACCAAATTTCATTCTTCTAGGTTAAACCGTTCGTTGGCAGTAACAGTTTTAATTTTTAGGTTTCACTCTGTTTTCTCCTTTATGGATACATGTAGTTGGAACTCTAAATCAAACACGGTTTCTGCTAGCTCTTTGAAACTTGACACAGTTCCAAGTTCTATCTCTATGGTTTGTTTCCTATTGATGTAGCCCTAAGCAGAGACTGGCGCAAATCTCTTTCATGGAAAGGGGTTGCCAAGCTTCCAAAAAACTACGAGATTCCTGAAATCTCAGCACATATTTTTTCACCCAATCTTGATGACTCTTTCCGGTAATGATCAGTACCCGAATCCAACTTGGCTCACCAAATTTCTTTCTTCTAGGTTAAACCGTTCATTGGCAGTAACAGTTTTAATTTTCAGGTTTCACTCTGTTTTCTCCTATATGGATACATGTAGTTGGAACTCTAAAGCAAATACGGTTTTTCCTAGCTTTTTGAAACTTTACAAAATAAAATAGTTCCAAGTTCTATCTCTATGGTTTGTTTCCTATTGATGTAGCCCTAAGCAGAGACTGTCGCAAATCAATTTCATGGAAAAGGGTTGGCAAGCTTCCAAAAAAATACGAGTTTCCTGAAATGTCAGCACACATTTTTTCACCCAATCTTGATGACACTTTCAGGTAATGATCAGTACCCCAATCCCACTTGGCTCACCAAATTTCATTCTTCTAGGTTAAACCGTTCGTTGGCAGTAACAGTTTAAATTTTTAGGTTTCACTCAGTTTTCTCCTTTATGGATACATGTAGTTGGAACGCTAAATCAAACACGGTTTGTGCTAGCTCTTTGAAACTTGACACAATAAAGTAGTTCCAAGTTCCTCTCTATGGTTTGTTTCCTATTGATGTAGCCCTAAGCAGAATCTGGCACAAATCACTTTCATGGAAATGGGTTGACAAGCTTCCAAAAAACTACGAGTTTCCTGAAATCTCAGCACACATTTTTTCACCCAATCTTGATGACACTTTCAGGTAATGATCAGTACCCCAGTCCCACTTGGCTCACCAAATTTCATTCTTCTAGGTTAAACCGTTCGTTGGCAGTAACAGTTTAAATTTTTAGGTTTCACTCAGTTTTCTCCTTTATGGATACATGTAGTTGGAACTCTAAATCAAACACGGTTTCTGCTAGCTCTTTGAAACTTGACACAGTTCCAAGTTCTATCTATATGGTTTTTTTCCTTTTGATGTAGGCCTAAGCAGAGACTGGCGCAAATCTCTTTCATGGAAAGGGGTTGCCAAGCTTCCAAAAAACTACGAGATTCCTGAAATCTCAGCACACATTTTTTCACCCAATCTTGATGACACTTTCCTGTAATGATCAGTACCCCAATCCAACTTAGCTCACCAAATTTCTTTCTTCTAGGTTAAACCGTTCGTTGGCAGTAACAGTTTTAATTTTTAGGTTTCACTCTGTTTTCTCCTATATGGGTACATGTAGTTGGAACTCTAAATAAAAGACTGTTTTTGCTAGTCTTTGAAACTTGACACAATAAAGTAGTTCCAAGTTCTATCTCTATGGTTTATTTCCTATTGATGTAGCCCTAAGTAGAGACTGGCGCAAATCACTTTCATGGATAGGGGTTGCCAAGCTTCCAAAAAAATACGAGTTTCCTGATATCTCAGCACACATTTTTTCACCCAATTTTCATGACACTTTCAGGTGATGATCAGTACCCCTATCCCACTTGGCTCCCTAAATTTTGTTCTTCTAGGTTAAACAGTTCGTTGGCAGTAACACTTTAAATTTTTAGGTTTCACTCAGTTTTCTCCTATATGGATACATGTAGATGGAACTCTAAATCAAACACGGTTTGTGCTAGCTCTTTGAAACTTGACACAATAAAGTAGTTCGAAGTTCTATCTGTATGAATTATTTCCTATTGATGTAGCCCTAAGCAGAGACTGGCACAAATAACTTTAATGGAAAGTGGTTGCCAAGCTTCCAAAAAACTACGAGTTTCCTGAAATCTCAGCACACATTTTTTCACCCAATCTTGATGACACTTTAAGGTAATGACCAGTACCGCAATCCCACTTGGCTCACCAAATTTCGTTCTTCTAGGTTAAACAGTTCGTTGGCAGTAACAGTTTAAATTTTTAAGTTTCTCTCTGTTTTCTCCTATATGGATACATGTATTTGGAACTCTAAATCAAACACGGTTTGTGCTAGCTTTTTGAAAATTGACACAATAAAGTAGGTCCAAGATCTATCTCTATGGTTTGTTTCCTATTGATGTAGCCCTAAACAGAGACTGGCGCAAATCACTTTCATTGAAAGGGGTTGCCAAGCTTCCCAAAAACTACGAGTTTACTGAAATCTCAGCACACATTTTTTCACCCAATCTTGATGACACTTTCATGTAATGATCAGTACCCCAATC
This sequence comes from Spermophilus citellus, assembly GCF_964194105.1. NCBI lineage: Eukaryota > Metazoa > Chordata > Mammalia > Rodentia > Sciuridae > Spermophilus > Spermophilus citellus. The sequence continues at coordinate 104,853,604 of NC_138182.1, forward strand.
CCACTTGGCTCACCAAATTTCGTTCTTCTAGGTTAAACAGTTCGTTGGCAGTAACAGTTTTAATTTTTAGGTTTCACTCTGTTTTCTCCTATATGGATACATGTAGTGGGAACTCTAAATCAAACACGGTTTGTGCTAGCTCTTTGAAACTTGCCACAATAAAGTAGTTCCAAGTTCTATCTCTATGGTTTGTTTCCTATTAATGTAGCCCTAAGCAGAGACTGGAGCATATCAGTTACATGGAAAGGAGATGCCAAGCTTCCAAAAAACTACGAGTTTCCTGAAATCTCAGCACACATTTTTTCACCCAATCTTGTTGACACTTTCAGGTAATGATCAGTATCCCAATCCAACTTAGCTCACCAAATTTCGTTCTTCTAGGTTAAACAGTTCGTTGGCAGTAACAGTTTTAATTTTTAGGTTTCACTCTGTTTTCACCTATATGGATACATGTAGTTGGAACTCTAAATCAAAATGGTTTGTGCTATCTCTTTGAAACTTGACACAATAAAGTAGTTCCAAGTTCTATCTCTATGGTTTGTTTCCTATTGATGTAGCTCTAAGCAGAGAGTGGCGCGAATCACTTTAATGGAAAGGTGTTGCAAGCTTTCAAAAACTACGAGTTTCCTGAAATCTCAGCACACAATTTTTCACCCAATCTTGATGACAATTTCAGGTAATGATCAGTACCCCAATCCCACTTGGCTCACCAAATTTCGTTCTTCTAGGTTAAAACGTTCATTGGCAGTAACAGTTTTAATTTTTAGGTTTCACTCTGTTTTCTCCTATATGGATACATGTATTTGGAACTCTAAATCAAACACGGTTTGTGCTAGCTTTTTGAAACTTTACAAAATAAAGTAGTTCCAAGTTCTATCTCTATGGTTTGTTTCCTATGGATGTAGACCTAAGCAGAGACTGGCGCAAATCAATTTCATGGAAAGGGGTTGGCAAGCTTCCAAAAAATACGAGTTTCCTGAAATGTCAGCACACATTTTTTCACCCAATCTTGATGACACTTTCTGGTAATGATCAGTACCCCAATCCCACTTGGCTCACCAAATTTCGTTGTTCTAGGTTAAATGGTTCGTTGGCAGTAACACTTTTAATTTTTAGGTTTCACTCTGTTTTCTCCTATATGGATACATGTAGTTGGAACTCTAAATCAATGACGGTTTGTGCTAGCTCTTTGAAACTTCACACAATAAAGTAGTTCCAAGTTCTATCTCTATGGTTTGTTTCCTATTGATGTAGCCCTAAGCAGATACTGGCGCAAATCACTTTCATGGAAAGGGGTTGCCAAGCTTCCAAAAAGTACGATTATCCTGAAATCTCAGCACACATTTTTTCACCCAATCTTGATGACACATTCAGGTAATGATCAGTACCCCAATACCACTTGGCTCACCAAATTTCCTTTTCTAGGTTAAACTGTTCATTGGCAGTAACAGTTTTAATTTTTAGGTATCACTCTGTTGTCTCCTACATGGATACATGTAGTTGGAACTCAAAATCACACACGGTTTGTGCTAGCTCTTTGAAACTTGACACAATAAAAGAGCTGCAAGTTCTGTCTCTATGGATTGTTTCCTATTGATGTAGCCCTAAGCAGAGACTGGCGCAAATCACATTCATGGAAAGGGGTTGCCAAGCTTCCAAAAAACTACGAGTTTCCTGAAATCTCAGCACACATTTTTTCACCCAATCTTGATGACACTTTCAGGTAATGATCAGTACCCCAATTCCGCTTGGCTAACCAAATTTCGTTCTTCTAGGTTAAACCATTGGGTGGCATCAGCAGTTTTAATTTTTAGGTTTCACTCTGTTTTCTTCTATATGGATACATGTAGTTGGAACTATACATCAAACACAGTTTGTGCTAGCTCTTTGAAACTTGACACAATAAAATAGTTCCAAGATCTATCTCTATGGATTGTTTCATATTGATGTTTCCCTAAGCAGACACTGGTGCAAATCACTTTCATGGAAAGGGGTGGCAAGCTTCCAAAAACTACGAGTTTCCTGAAATCTCAGCACACATTTTTTAACCCAATCTTGATGACATTCTCAGGTAATGATCAGTACCCCAATCCCACTTGGCTCACCAAATTTCGTTGTTCTAGGTTAAATGGTTCGTTGGCAGTAACACTTTTAATTTTTAGGTTTCACTCTGTTTTCTCCTATATGGATACATGTAGTTGGAACTCTAAATCAAAGACAGTTTGTGCTAGCTCTTTGAAACTTGACACAATAAAGTAGTTCGAAGTTCTATCTCTATCGTTTGTTTCCTATTGATGTGGCCCTAAGCAGAGACTGGCGCAAATCACTTTCATGGAAAGGTGTTGCCAAGCTTCCTAAAAACGACGAGTACCCTGAAATCTCAGCACACATTTTTTCACCCAATCTTGATGACACTTTCAGGTAATGATCAGTACCCCAATCCCGCTTGGCTCACCAAATTTAGTTCTTCTAGGTTAAACCGTTCGTTGGCAGTAACAGTTTTAATTTTCAGGTTTCACTCTGTTTTCTCCTACATGGATACATGTAGTTGGAACTCTAAATCAAAGACGATTTGGGCTAGCTCTTTGAAACTTGACACAAAAAAGTAGGGCCAAGTTCTATCTCTATGGTTTGTTTTCTATTGATGTAGCCCTAAGCAGAGACCTGCGGAAATCACTTTCATGGAAAGGGATTGCTAAGCTTCCAAAAAACTACGAGTTTCCTGAAATCTCAGCACACATTTTTTCACCCAATCTTGATGACACTTTCAGGTAATGATCAGTACCCGAATCCCGCTTGGCTCACCAAATTGATTTTCTTCTAGGTTAAACCATTCGTTGGCATCAACAGTTTTAATTTTTTGTTTTCACCCTGATTTCTCCTGTATGGATACATGTAGTTGGAACTCTAAATCAAACACGGTTTGTGCTAGCTCTTTGAAACTTGACGCAGTTCCACGTTCTATCTCTATGTTTTGTTTCCTATTGATGTAGCCCTAAGCAGAGACCGGCGCAAGTAACTTTTATGGAAAGGGGTGCCCAAGCTTCCAAAAAACTACGAGTTTCCTGAAATCTCAGCACACATTTTTTCACCCAATGTTGATGACACTTTCAGGTAATGATCAGTACCTGAATCCCACTTGGCTCACCAAATTTCGTTCTTCTAGGTTAAACCGTTCGTTGGCAGTAACAGTTTTAATTTTCAGGTTTCACTCTGTTTTCTCCTATATGGATACATGTAGTTGGAACTGTAAATCAAACAGGGTTTGTGCTAGCTCTTTGAAACTGGACTCAATAAAGTAGTTCCAAGTTCTATCTCTATGGTTTGTTTACTATTGATGTAGCCCTAAGCAGAGACTGGCGCAAATCACTTTCATGGAAAGGGGTTGCCAAGCTTCCAAAAAACTACGTGTTTTTTGGAATTTTTTCACCCAATCTTGATAACACTTTAAGGTAATGACCAGTACACCAATCCCACTTGGCTCACCAAATTTCGTTCTTCTAGGTTAAACCGTTCGTTGGCAGTAACAGTTTAAATTTTTAGGTTTCACTCTGTGTTCTCCTATATGGATACATGTAGTTGGAACTCTAAATCAAACACGGTTTCTGCTAGCTCTTTGAAACTTGACACAATAAAGTAGTTCCAAGTTCTATCTCTATGGTTTGTTTCCTATTGATGTAGCCCTAAGCAGGCACAAATCACTTTCATGGAAATGGGTTGGCAAGCTTACAAAAAAGTATGAGTTTCCTGAAATCTCAGCACATATTTTTTCACCCAATCTAGATGACAATTTCAGCTAATGATCAGTACCCCAATCCCACTTGGCTCACCAAATTTCGTTCTTCTAGGTTAAACCGTTCGTTGGCAGTAACAGTTTAAATTTTTGGGTTTCCATTTGTTTTCTCCTATATGGATACATGTAGTTGGAACTCTAAATCAAACACGGTTTGTACTAGCTCTTTGAAACTTGACACAATAAAGTAGTTCCAAGTTCTATCTCTATGGTGTGTTTCCTATTGATGTAGCCCTAGAAGAGACCGGCGCAAATCACTTTCATGCAAAGGGGTTGCCAAGATTCCAAAAAACTACGAAATTCCAGAAATCTCAGCACACATTTTTTTTCACCCAATCTTGATGACACTTGAAGGTAATGAGCAGTACCCCAATCCCACTTGGCTCACCAAATTTCATTCTTCTAGGTTAAAGCGTTCGTTGGCAGTAACATTTTTAATTTTTAGTTTTCACTGTTTTCTCCTATATGGATACATGTAGTTGGAACTCGAAATCAAAGACGGTTTGTGGTAGCTCTTTGAAACTTGACACAATAAAGTAGTTGCAAGTTCTATCTCTATGGTTTGTTTCCTATTGATGTAGCTCTAAGCAGAGACTGGCACAAATCACTTTCATGGAAATGGGTGGCCAAGCTTCCAAAAAACTACGAGTTTCCTGAAATCTCAGCACACATTGTTTCACCCAATCTTCCTGACACTTTCAGGTAATGATCAGTACCCCAATCACATTTGGCTCACCAAATTTCATTCTTTTAGGTTAAATGGTTCGTTGGCAGTAACAGTTTTAATTTTTAGGTTTCACTCTGTTTTCTCCTATATGGATACATGTAGTTGGAACTCTAAAACAAACACGGTTTGTTCTAGCTCTTTGAAACTTGACACAATAAATTAGTTCCAAGTTCTATCTCTATGGATTGCTTCCTATTGATGTAGCCCTAAGCAGAGACTGGCACAAATCACTTTCATGGAAAGGGGTTGCCAAGCTTCCAAAAAAGTACGAGTTTCCTGAAATATCAGCACACATTGTTTTACCCAATCTTGATGACATTTCAGGTATTTATCAGTACCCCATTAACACTTGGTCACCAAATGTTGTTCTCCTAGGTTAAACCGTTCGTTGGCAGTAACAGTTTAAATGTTTAGGTTTCACTCTGTTTTCTCCTATATGGATACAAGTAGTTGGAACTCTAATCAAACACGGTTTGTGCTAGCTCTTTGAAACTTGACACAATAACGTAGTTCCAAGTTCTATCTCTATGGTTTGTTTCCTATTGATGTAGCCCTTAGCAGAGACTGGCGCAATCACTTTCATGGAAAGGGGTTGGCAAGCTTCCAAAAAACTACAAGTTTCCTGAAATCTCCACACACATTTTTTCACCCAATCTAGATGACACTTTCAGGTAATGATCAGTACCCCAATCCCACATGGCTCACCAAATTTTGTTCTTCTAGGTTAAACCGTTCTTTGATAGTAATAGTTTAAATTTTTAGGTTTCACTCTGTTTTCTCCTATATGGATACATGTAGTTGGAACTCTAAATCAAACACAATTTGTGTTAGCTCTTTGAAACTTGACACAATAATGTAGTTCCAAGTTCTATCTCTATGGTTTGTTTCCTATTGATGTAGCCCTAAGCAGAGACTGGCGCAAAACATTTTGATGGAAAGGGGTTGCCAAGCTTCCAAATAAATACGAGTTTCCTGAAATCTCAGCACACATTTTTCACCCAATATTGATGACACTTTCAGGTAATGATCAGTACCCCAATCCCACTTGGCTCACCAAATTTCGTTCTTCTAGGTTAAACCATTCGTTGGCAGTACCAGTTTTAATTTGTAGGTTTCACTCTGTTTTCTCCTATATGGATACATGTATTTGGAACTATAAATCAAACACGGTTTGTGTTAGCTCTTTGAAACTTGACACAATAAAGAAGTTCCAAGTTCTAGTTCTATGGTTTGTTTCCTATTGATGTAGCCCAAAGCAGAGACCGGCGCAAATCTTGATGACACTTTCAGGTAATGATCAGTACCCCAATCCCACTTGGCTCACCAAATTTTGTTCTCCTAGTTTAAACGGTTCGATGGCAGTAACAGTTTTAATTTTTAGGTTTCACTCTGTTTTCTCCTATATGGATACATGTAGTTGGAACTCTAAATCAAACACGGTTTGTGCTAGCTCGTTGAAACTTGACACAATAAAATAGTTCCAAGTTCTATATCTATGGATTGTTTCCTATTGATGTAGCCCTAAGCAGACTGGCGCAAATCACTTTCATGGAAAGGGGTTGCCAAGCTTCCAAAAAACTACCAGTTTCCTGAAATCTCAGCACACATTTTTTCACGCAATCTTGATGACACTCTCAGGTAATGATCAGTACCCTAATCCCACTTGGCTCACCAAATTTCGTTCTTCTAGGTTAAACCGTTCCTTGGCAGTAACAGTTTTAATTTTTAGGTTTCACTATGTTTTCTCCTATATGGATACATGTAGTTGGAACTCTAAATCAAACACGGTTTGTGCTAGCACTTTGAAACTTGATACCATAAAATAGTTCCAAATTCTATCTCTATGGATTGTTTCCTATTGATGTAGCCCTAAGCAGAGACTGGCGAAAATCAGTTTCATGGAAAGGGGTTGCCAAGCTTCCAAAAAACTACGAGTTTCCTGAAATCTCAGCACACATTTTTTCACCCAAACTTGATGACACTTTTAGGTAATGATCAGTACCCCAATCCCACTTGGTTCACCAAATTTTGTTCTTCTAGGTTAAATGGTTCGTTGGGAGTAACAGTTTTAATTTTTAGGTTTCACTCAGTTAACTATATGGATACATGTAGATGGAACTCTAAATCAAACACGGTTTGTCTAGCTTTTTGAAACTTGACAGCATAAAGTAGTTGCAAGTTCTATCTCTATGGTTTGTTTCCTATTGATGTAGCCCTAAGCAGAGACTGGCGCAAATCAGTTTCATGGAAATGGGTTGCCAAGCTTTCAAAAAAAAACGAGTTTCCTGAAATATCACCACAACTTTTTTCACCCAATATTGAGGACACTTTCAGGTAATGATCAATGCCCCAATCCCACTTGGCTCACCAAATTTCGTTCTTCTTGGTTTAACAATTCGTTGGCAGTAACAGTTTAAATTTTTAGGTTTCACTCTGTTCTCTCCTATATGGATACATGTAGTTGGAACTCTAAATCAAAGACGATTTGTGCTAGCTCTTTGAAACTTGACACAATAAAGTAGTTTCAAGTTCTATCTCTATGGTTTGTTTCCTATTGATGTAGCCCTAAGCAGAGACTGGTGCAAATCACTTTCATGGAAAGGGGTTGCCAAGCTACCAAAAATATACGAGTTTCCTGAAATCTCAGCACATATTTTTTCACAAAATCTTGATGATACTTTCAGATAAAGATCAGTACCCCAATCCCACATGGCTCACCAAATTTCGCTCTTCTAGGTTAAACGGTTTGTTGGCATTCACAGTTTTAATTTCTAGGTTTCACTCTGTTTTCTCCTATATGGATACATGTAGTTGGAACTCTAAATAAAACACGGTTTGTGCTAGCTCTTTGAAACTTGACACAATAAAGTAGTTCCAAGTTCTATCTCTATGGTTTGTTTCCTATCGAAGTAGCCCTAAGCAGAGACTGGCGCAAATCACCTTCATGGAAAGGGGTTGCCAAGCTTCCAAAAAACTACGAGTTTCCTGATATCTCAGCACACATTTTTTCAACCAATCTTGGTGACACTTTCAGGTAATGATCAGTACCCCAATCCCTCTTGGCTCACCAAATTTCGTTCTTCTAGGTTCAACCGTTCGTTGGCAGTAACAGTTTTAATTTTTATATTTCACTCTGTTTTCTCCTATATGGTTACATGTAGTTGGAACTCTAAATCAAACACGGTTTGTGCTAGCTCTTTGAAACTTGACACAATAAAGTAGTTCCAAGTTCTATCTCTATGGTTTGTTTCCTATTGAAGTAGCCCTAGGCAGAGACTGGAACAAATCACTTTCATGGAAATGGGTTTCCAAGCTTCCCAAAAACTACAAGTTTCCTGAAATCTCAGCACACATTTTTTCACCCAATCTTGATGACACTTTAAGGTAATGACCAGTACCCCAATCCCACTTGGCTCACCAAATTTCGTTCTTCTAGGTTAAACAGTTCGTTGGCAGTATCAGTTTAAATTTTTAGGTTTCTCTTTGTTTTCTTTTATATGGATACATGTATTTGGAACTCTAAATCAAACACGGTTTGTGCTAGCTCTTTGAAACTTGACACAATAAAGTAGTTCCAAGTTCTATCTCTATGGTTTGTTTACTATTGATGTAGCCCTAAGCAGAGACTGGCACAAATCACTTTAATGGAAAGGGGTTGCCAAGCTTCCAAAAAACTACGAGTTTCCTGAAATCTCAGCACACATTTTTTCACCCAAACTTGATGACACTTAAAGTAATGACCAGTACCCCAATCCCACTTGGCTCACTAAATTTCGTTCTTCTAGGTTAAACACTTCGTTGGCAGTAACAGTTTTAATTTTTAGGTTTCACTCTGTTTTCTCCTTTATGGATACATGTAGTGGAACTCTAAATCAAACACGGTTTCTGCTAACTCTTTGAAACTTGACACAGTTCCAAGTTCTATCTCTATGGTTTGTTTCCTATTGATGTAGCCCTAAGCAGAGACTGGCGCAAATCACTTTCATGGAAAGGGGTTGCAAGGCTTCCAAATAACTACAAGTTTCCTGAAATTTCAGCACACATTTTTTCACCCAATCTTGATGACACTTTCCGGTAATGATCAGTACCACAATCCCACTTGGCTCACCAAATTTCTTTATTCTAGGTTAAACCTTTCGTTTGGCATTAACAGTTTTAACTTTTAGGTTTCACTCTGTATTCTCCTCTATGGATACATGTAGTTGGAAATCTAAATCAAACACGGTTTGTGCTACGTCTTTGAAACTTGACAGAATAAAATAGTTCCAAGATCTATCTCTATGGATTGTTTCCTATTGATGTAGCCCTAAGCACACACTGGCGCAAATCACTTTCATGGAAAGGGGTTGGCAAGCTTCCAAAAACTACAAGTTTCCTGAAATTTCAGCACACCATTTTTTCACCCAATATTGATGACACTTTCAGGTAATGATCAGTTCCCCAATCCAAATGGGCTCACCAAATTTCGTTCTTCTAGGTAAACCGTTCGTTGGCAGTAACAGTCTTAATTTTTAGGTTTCACTCTGTTTTCTCCTAAATGGATACATGTAGTTGGAACTCTAAATCAAACACATTTTGTGCTAGCTCTTTGAAACTTGACACAATAAAATAGTTCCAAGTTCTATCTCTATGGTTTGTTTCCTCTTGATGTAGGCCTAAGCAGAGACTGGCACAAATCACATTCATGGAAAGGGATTGCCAAAAATCCTTCCAAAATAGTACGAGTTTCCTGAAATCTCAGCACACATTTTTTCACCCAATCTTGATGACACTTTCAGGTAATGATCAGTACCCCAATCCCACTTGGTTCACCAAATTTCGTTCTTCTAGGTTAAACCGTTCGTGGGCAGTAACAGTTTTAATTTTCAGGTTTCACTCTTTTTTCTCCTATATGGATACATGTAGTTGGAACTCTAAATCAAACACGGTTTGTGCTAGCTCTTTGAAACTTGACACAATAAAGTAGTTCCAAGTTCTATCTCTATGGTTTGTTTCCTATTGAAGTAGCCCTAGGCAGAGACTGGAACAAATCACTTTCATGGAAATGGGTTTCCAAGCTTCCCAAAAACTACAAGTTTCCTGAAATCTCAGCACACATTTTTTCACCCAATCTTGATGACACTTTAAGGTAATGACCAGTACCCCAATCCCACTTGGCTCACCAAATTTCGTTCTTCTAGGTTAAACAGTTCGTTGGCAGTATCAGTTTAAATTTTTAGGTTTCTCTTTGTTTTCTTTTATATGGATACATGTATTTGGAACTCTAAATCAAACACGGTTTGTGCTAGCTCTTTGAAACTTGACACAATAAAGTAGTTCTAAGTTCTATCTCTATGGTTTGTTTACTATTGATGTAGCCCTAAGCAGAGACTGGCACAAATCACTTTAATGGAAAGGGGTTGCCAAGCTTCCAAAAAACTACGAGTTTCCTGAAATCTCAGCACACATTTTTTCACCCAAACTTGATGACACTTAAAGTAATGACCAGTACCCCAATCCCACTTGGCTCACTAAATTTCGTTCTTCTAGGTTAAACACTTCGTTGGCAGTAACAGTTTTAATTTTTAGGTTTCACTCTGTTTTCTCCTTTATGGATACATGTAGTGGAACTCTAAATCAAACACGGTTTCTGCTAACTCTTTGAAACTTGACACAGTTCCAAGTTCTATCTCTATGGTTTGTTTCCTATTGATGTAGCCCTAAGCAGAGACTGGCGCAAATCACTTTCATGGAAAGGGGTTGCAAGGCTTCCAAATAACTACAAGTTTCCTGAAATTTCAGCACACATTTTTTCACCCAATCTTGATGACACTTTCCGGTAATGATCAGTACCACAATCCCACTTGGCTCACCAAATTTCTTTATTCTAGGTTAAACCTTTCGTTTGGCATTAACAGTTTTAACTTTTAGGTTTCACTCTGTATTCTCCTCTATGGATACATGTAGTTGGAAATCTAAATCAAACACGGTTTGTGCTACGTCTTTGAAACTTGACAGAATAAAATAGTTCCAAGATCTATCTCTATGGATTGTTTCCTATTGATGTAGCCCTAAGCACACACTGGCGCAAATCACTTTCATGGAAAGGGGTTGGCAAGCTTCCAAAAACTACAAGTTTCCTGAAATTTCAGCACACCATTTTTTCACCCAATATTGATGACACTTTCAGGTAATGATCAGTTCCCCAATCCAAATGGGCTCACCAAATTTCGTTCTTCTAGGTAAACCGTTCGTTGGCAGTAACAGTCTTAATTTTTAGGTTTCACTCTGTTTTCTCCTAAATGGATACATGTAGTTGGAACTCTAAATCAAACACATTTTGTGCTAGCTCTTTGAAACTTGACACAATAAAATAGTTCCAAGTTCTATCTCTATGGTTTGTTTCCTCTTGATGTAGGCCTAAGCAGAGACTGGCACAAATCACATTCATGGAAAGGGATTGCCAAAAATCCTTCCAAAATAGTACGAGTTTCCTGAAATCTCAGCACACATTTTTTCACCCAATCTTGATGACACTTTCAGGTAATGATCAGTACCCCAATCCCACTTGGCTCACCAAATTTCGTTCTTCTAGGTTAAACCGTTCGTGGGCAGTAACAGTTTTAATTTTCAGGTTTCACTCTTTTTTCTCCTATATGGATACATGTAGTTGGAACTGTAAATCAAACACGGTTTGTGCTAGCTCTTTGAAACTTGACACAATAAAATAGTTCCAAGTTCTATCTCTATGATTTGTTTCCTATTGATGTAGCCCTAAGCAGACACTGGCGGAAATCACTTTCATGGAAAGGGGTTGCCAAGCTTCCAAAAACTACGAGTTTCCTGAAATCTCAGCACACATTTTTTCACCCAATCTTGCTGACACTTTCAGGTAATGATCAGTACACCAATCCCGCTTGGCTCACCAAATTTTGTTTTTCTAGGTTAAACCTTTCTTTGGCATCAACAGTTTAAATTTTTAGGTTTCACTCTGTTTTCTCCTATATGGATACATGTAGTTGGAACTCTAAATCAAACACGGTTTGTGCTAGCTCTTTGAAACTTGACACAATAAAGTAATTCCAAGTTCTATCTCTATGATTTGTTTCCTATTGATGTAGCCCTAAGAAGAGACCGGCGCAAATCACTTTCATGGAAAGGGATTGCCAAGCTTCCAAAAAACTACAAGTTTCCTGAAATCTCAGCACACATTTTTTCACCCAATGTTGATGACACTTTCAGGTAATGATCAGTACCCCAATCCCACTTGGCTCACCAAATTTCCTTCTTCTAGGTTAAATAGTTCATTGGCAGTATCAGTTTTAATTTTCAGGTTTCACTCTGTTTTCTCCTATATGGATACATGTAGTTGGAACTCTAAATCAAATGCGGTTTGTGCTAGCTTTTTGAAACTTTACAAAATAATGTAGTTCCAAGTTCTATCTCTATGGTTTGTTTCCTATTGATGTAGCCCTAAGCAGAGACCGGTGCAAATCACTTACATATTACGGGGTAGCCAACCTTCGAAAAAACTACGAGTTTCCTGAAATCTCAGCACACATTTTTTCACCCAATCTTGATGACACTTTTAGGTAATGATCAGTACCCCAATCCCACTTGGCTCACCAAATTTCCTTCTTCTAGGTTAAACAGTTCGTTGGCAGCAACAGTTTTAATTTTTAGGTTTCACTCTTTTTTCTCCGATATGGATACTAGTAGTTAGAACTATAAATCAAACACGGTTTGTGCTAGCTCTTTGAAACTTGACACAATAAAGTAGTTCCAAGTTCTATCCCTATGCATTTTTTCCTATTGATGTAGCCCTATGCAGAGTTTGGCGCAAATCACTTTCATGGAAAGGGGTTGCCAAGATTCCAAAAAACTACGAGGTTCCTGAAAACTTGGCACACATTTTTTCAACCAATCTTGATGACACTTTCAGGTAATGATCAGTACCCCAATCCTGCTTGGCTCACCAAATTTCGTTCTTCTAAGTTAAACCATTCGTTGGCATTAACAGTTTTAATTTTTAGGTTTCACTCTGTTTTCTCCTATGTGGATACATGTAGTTGGAACTCTGAATCAAGGATTGTTTGTGCTAGCTCTTTGAAACTTGACACAATAAAGTAGTTCCAAGTTCTTTCTCTATGGATTGTTTCCTATTGATGTAGCCCTAAGCAGAGACTGGCGCAAATCACTTTCATGGAAAGGGGTTGCCAAGCTTCCAAAAAACTACGAGTTTCCTGAAATTTCAGCACACATTTTTTCACCCAATCTAGATGACACTTTCAGGTAATGATCAGTACCCCAATCCCACATGGCTCACCAAATTTTGTTCTTCTAGGTTAAACCGTTCGTTGACAGTAACAGTTTTAATTTTTAGGTTTCACTCTGTTTTCTCCTATATGGATACATGTAGTTGGAACTCTAAATCAAACACAATTTGTGTTAGCTCTTTGAAACTTGACAAAATATAGTAGTTCCAAGTTCTGTCCCTATGCATTTTTTCCTATTGATGTAGCACTAAGCAGAGACTGGCACAAATCACTTTCATGGAAATGAGTTGCCAAGCTTCCAAAAAACTACGAGTTTCCTGAAATCTCAGCACACATTTTTTCACCCCTTCTTGATGACACTTTCTGGTAATGATCAGTACCCCAATCCCGCTTGGCTCCCCAAATTTCGTTCTTCTAGGTTAAATCGTTCGTTGGCATTAACAGTTTAAATTTTTAGGTTTCACTCTCTTTTCTCTTATATGGATACATGTAGTTGGAACTCTAAATCAAACACGGTTTGTGCTAGCTCTTTGAAACTTGACACAATAAAGTAGTTCCAAGTTCTATCCCTATGCATTGTTTCCTATTGATGTAGCCCTAAGCAGAGACTGGCGCAAATCAGTTTCATGGAAAGGGCTTGCCAAGCTTCCAAAAAACTACAAGTTTCCTGAAATCTCAGCACACATTGTTTCACCCAATCTTGATGATACTTTCAGATAATGATCAGTACCTTAATGCCGCTTGGCTCACCAAATTTCGTTCTTCTAGGTTAAACCATTCGTTGGCAGTAACAGTTTGAATTTTTAGGTTTCACTCTGTTTTCTCCTATATGGATACATGTAGTTGGAACTCTAAATCAAACACGGTTTGTCCTAGCTCTTTGAAACTTGACACAATAAAATAGTTCCAAGTTCTATCTCTATGGATTGTTTCCTATTGATGTAGCCCTAAGCAGAGACTGGTGCAAATCACTTTCATGGAAAGGGGTTGCCAAGCTTCCAAAAAACTACGATTTTCCTGGAATCGCAGCACACGTTGTTTCACCCAATCTTGATGACACTTTCAGGTAATGATCACTACCCCAATCCCACTTGGTCACCAAATTTCGTTCTTCTAGGTTAAACCGTTCGTTGGCATTAACAGTTTTAATTTTTAGGTTTCACTCTGTTTTCTCCTATATGGATACATGCAGTTGGAACTCTAAATCAAACACGGTTTGTGCTAGCTCTTTGAAACTTGACACAATAAAGTAGTTCCAAGTTCTATCTCTATGGTTTGTTTCCTATTGATGTAGCCCTAAGCAGAGACTGGCGCAAATCACTTTCATGGAAAGGGGTTGCCAAGCTTCCAAAAAACTACGAGTTTCATGAAATCTAAGCACACATTTTTTCACCCAATCTTCATGACACTTTCAGATAATGATCAGTACCCCATTCCCGCTTTGCTCACCAAATTTCGTTCTTCTATGTTAAATCATTCGTTGGCATTAACAGTTTTAATTTTTAGGTTTCACTCTGTTTTCTCATTTATGGATACATGTAGTTGGAACTCTAAATCAAACACGGTTTGTGCTAGCTCTTTGAAACTTGGCACAATAAAGTAGTTCCAAGTTCTATTCCTATGAATTGTTTCCTATTAATGTAGCCCTAAGCAGAGACTGGCGCAAATCACTTTCATGGAAAGGGGTTGCCAAGCTTCCAAAATAGTACGAGTTTCCTGAAATGTCAGCACACATTTTTTCACCCAATCTTGATGACACTATCTGGTAATGATCAGTACCCCAATCCCACTGGGCTCACCAAATTTCGTTCTTCTTGGTTAAACCGTTCGTTGGCAGTAACAGTTTTAATTTTTAGGTTTCACTCTGTTTTCTCCTATATGGATACATGTAGTTGGAACTCTAAAGCAAACAGGGTTTGTGCTAGCTCTTTGAAACTTGACACAATAAAATAGTTCCAATTTCTATTTCTATGGATTATTTCCTATTGATGTATCCTTAAGCAGAGACTGGCGCAAATCAATTACATGGAAGGGGTTGCCAAGCTTCCAAAATCTACGAGTTTCCTGAAATCTCAGCACACATTTCTTCACCCAATCTTGATGACACTTTCAGGTAATGATCAGTACCACAATCCCACTTGGCTCACCAAATTTCGTTCTTCAAGGTTAAACCGTTCGTTGGCAGTAACAGTTTTAATTTTTAGGTTTCACACTGTTTTCTCCTATATGGATACATGTAGTTGGAACTCTAAATCAAAGACGGTTTGGGCTAGCTCTTTGAAACTTGACACAGTACAGTAGTTCCAAGTTATATTTCTATGGTTTGTTTCCTATTGATGTAGCCCTAAGCAGAGACTGTCGAAAATCACTTTCATGGAACGGGGTTGCCAAGCTTCCAAATAACTACGATTTTCCTGAAATCTCAGCACACATTTTTTCACCCAATCTTAATGACACTTTCTGGTAATGATCAGTACCCCAATCCCACTTGGCTCAACAAATTTCGTGCTTCTAGGTTAAACGGTTCATTGGCAGTAACAGTTTTAATTATAGGTTTCACTCTGTTTTCTCCTATATGGATACATGTAGTTGGAACTCTAAATCAAACACGGTTTGTGCTAGTTCTTTGAAACTTGACACAATAATGTAGTTCCAAGTTCTATCTCTATGGATTGTTTCCAATTGATGTAGCCCTAAGCAGAGACTGGCGCAAATCCCTTTCATGGAAAGGGGTTGCCAAGCTTCCAAAAAAATACGAGTTTCCAGAAATCAAAGCACACATTTTTTCACCCAATCTTAATGACACGTTCAGATAATGATCAGTAACCCAATCCCACTTGGCTCAACAATTTCGTTCTTCTCGGTTAAACGGTTCGTTGGCAGTAACAGTCTTAATTTTTAGGTTTCACTCTGTTTTCTCCTATATGGACACATGTAGTTGCAACTATAAAGCAAACACGGTTTGTGCTAGATCTTTGAAACTTGACACAATAAAGTAGTTCCAAGTTGTATCTCTATGGTTTGTTTTCTATTGATGTATCCCTAAGCAGAGACTGGCGCAAATCACTTTCATGGAAAGGTTTTGCCAAGCTTCCAAAAAACTACGAGTTTCCTGAAATCTCAGCACACATTTTTTCAGCGAATCTTGATGACACTTTCAGGTAATGATCAGTATCCCAATCCAACTTGGCTCCCCAAATTTTGTTCTTCTAGGTTAAACCGTTTGTTGACAGTAACAGTCTTAATTTTTAGGTTTCACTCTGTTTTCTCCTATATGGATACATGTAGTTGGAACTCTAAATCAAAGACGGTTTGTGCTAGCTCTTTGAAACTTGACACAATAAAGTAGTTCCAAGTTCTGTCCCTATGCATTTTTTCCTATTGATGTAGCCCTAAGCAGAGACTGGCACAAATCACTTTCATAGAAAGGGGTTGCCAAGCTTCCAAAAAACTACGAGTTTCCTGAAATTTCAGCACACTTTTTTTCACCCCATCTTGATGACACTTTCAGGTAATGATCACTACCCCAATCCAGCTTGGCTCCCCAAATTTCGTTCTTCTAGGTTAAATCGTTCGTTGGCATTAAGAGTTTAAATTTTTAGGTTTCACTCTGTTTTATCTTATATGGATACATGTAGTTGGAACTCTAAATCAATTCGGTTTTGCTAGCTCTTTGAAACTTGACACCATAAAGTAGTTCCAAGTTCTATCTCTATGGTTTGTTTCCTATTGATGTAGCCCTAGGCAGAGACTGGCGAAAATCACTTTCATGGAAAAGGGTTGCCAAGCTTCCAAAAAACTACGAGTTTCCTGAAATCTCAGCACACATTTTTTCACCCAATCTTGATGACACTTTCAGGTAATGATCAGTACCCCAATCCCACTTGGCTCACCAAATTTCGTTCATCTAGGTTAAACCGTTCGTTGGCAGTAACAGTTTTAATTTTTAGGTTTCACTCTGTTTTCTCCTATATAGATACATGTATTTGGAACTCTAAATCAAACATGGTTTCTGCTAGCTCTTTGAAACTTGACACAATACAGTAGTTCCAAGTTATATTTCTATGGTTTGTTTCCTATTGATGTAGCCCTAAGCAGAGACTGGCGCAAATCTCTCTCATGGAAAGGGGTTGCCAGGCTTCCAAAAAAGTACGAGTTTCCTGAAATCTCAGCACACATTTTTTCACCCAATCTTGATGACACTTTCTGAAATGATCAGTACCACAATCCCACTTGGCTCACCAAATTTCGTTCTTCTAGGTTAAACCGTTCGTTGGCAGTAACAGTTTTAATTTTACTTTTCACTCTGTTTTCTCCTATATGGATACATGTAGTTGGAACTGTAAATAGAACACGGTTTGTGCTAGCTCTTTGAAACTAGACACAATAAAGTAGTTCCAATTTCTATCTCTATGGCTTGTTTCCTATTGATGTAGCCCTTTGCAGAGACTGGCGCAAATCACTTTCATTGAAAGGGGTGGCCTTGCCAATCTTCCCAAAAACTACGAGTTTCCTGAAATCTCAGCACACAATTTTTCACCCAATCTTGATGACACTTTCATGTAATGATCAGTACCCCAATCCCGCTTGGCTCACAAATTTCGTTCTTCCATGTTAAATCGTTTGTTGGCATTAACAGTTTTCATTTTTAGGATTCATTCTGTTTTCTTCTATATGGATACATGTTGTTGGAACTCTAAATTAAAGACGATTTGTGTTAGCTCTTTGAAACATGACACAATGAAGTAGTTCCAAGTTCTATCTCTATGGTTTCTTTCCTATTGATATAGTCCTAAGCAGAGACTGGCGCAAATCACTTCATCAAAAGGGGTTGCCAAGCTTACAAAATCTACGAGTTTCCTGAAATCTCAGCACACATTTTTTCACCCAATCTTGATGACACTTTCAGCTAATTATCAGTACCCCAATCCCACTTGGCTCACCAAATTTCGTTCTTCTAGGTTTAACCATTCGTTGGCAGTAACAGTTTTAATTTTTAGGTTTCACTCTCTTTTCTCCTAAATGGATACATGTAGTTGGAACTCTAAATCAAACACGGTTTGTGCTTGCTTTTTGAAACTTGACACAATAAACTTGTGCAAAGTTCTATCTCTATGGTTTGTTTCCTATTGATGTAGCACTAAGCAGAGACTGGCGCAAATCACTTATATTGAAAGGGGTTGCCGAGCTTCCAAATAACTACGTGTTTCCTGAAATCTCAGCACACATTTGTTCACCCAATCTTGATGACACTTTCAGGTAATGATCAGTACCCCGATCCCACTTGGCTCACCAAATTTCGTTCTTCTAGGTTAAACCATTCATTGGCAGTAACAGTTTTAATTTTTAGGTTTCACTCTGTTTTCTCCTATATAGATACATGTAGTTGGAACTCTAATTCAAACACGGTTTGTGCTAGCTCTTTGAAACTTGACACAATAAAGTAGTTCCAAGTTCTATCTCTATGGTTTGTTTCCTATTGATATAGTCCTAAGCAGAGACTGGCGCAAATCACTTCATGGAAAGGGGTTGCGAAGCTTACAAAATCTACGAGTTTCCTGAAATCTCAGCACACATTTTTTCACCCAATCTTGATGACACTTTCTGCTAATGATCAGTACCACAATCCCACTTGGCTCACCAAATTTCGTTCTTCTAGGTTAAACTGTTCGTTGGCAGTAACAGTTTTAATTTTACTTTTCACTCTGTTTTCTCCTATATGGATACATGTAGTTGGAACTGTAAATAGAACACGGTTTGTGCTAGCTCTTTGAAACTAGACACAATAAAGTAGTTCCAATTTCTATCTCTATGGCTTGTTTCCTATTGATGTAGCCCTTTGCAGAGACTGGCGCAAATCACTTTCATTGAAAGGGGTTGCCTTGCCAATCTTCCCAAAAACTACGAGTTTCCTGAAATCTCAGCACACAATTTTTTACCCAATCTTGATGACACTTTCATGTAATGATCATTACCCCAATCCCACTTGGCTCACAAATTTCGTTCTTCTAGGTTAAATCGTTTGTTGGCATTAACAGTTTTCATTTTTAGGATTCATTCTGTTTTCTTCTATATGGATACATGTTGTTGGAACTCTAAATTAAAGACGATTTGTGTTAGCTCTATGAAACATGACACAATAAAATAGTTCCAAGTTCTATCTCTATGGTTTGTTTCCTATTGATATAGTTCTAAGCAGAGACTGGCGCAAATCACTTCATCGAAAGGGGTTGCCAAGCTTACAAAATCTACGAGTTTCCTGAAATCTCAGCACACATTTTTTCACGCAATCTTGATGACACTTTCAGCTAATTATCAGTACCCCAATCCCACTTGGCTCACCAAATTTCGTTCTTCTAGGTTTATCCATTCGTTGGCAGTAACAGTTTTAATTTTTAGGTTTCACTCTCTTTTCTCCTAAATGGATACATGTAGTTGGAACTCTAAATCAAACACGGTTTGTGCTGGGTTTTTGAAACTTGACACAATAAACTTGTGCAAAGTTCTATCTCTATGGTTTGTTTCCTATTGATGTAGCACTAAGCAGAGACTGGCGCAAATCACTTATATTGAAAGGGGTGGCCGAGCTTCCAAATAACTACGTGTTTCCTGAAATCTCAGCACACATTTGTTCACCCAATCTTGATGACACTTTCAGGTAATGATCAGTACCCCGATCCTACTTGGCTCACCAAATTTCGTTCTTCTAGGTTAAACCATTCATTGGCAGTAACAGTTTTAATTTTTAGGTTTCACTCTGTTTTCTCCTATATAGATACATGTAGTTGGAACTCTAATTCAAACACGGTTTGTGCTAGCTCTTTGAAACTTGACACAATAAAGTAGTTCCAAGTTCTATCTCTATGGTTTGTTTCCTATTGATATAGTCCTAAGCAGAGACTGGCGCAAATCACTTCATCGAAAGGGGTTGCCAAGCTTACAAAATCTACGAGTTTCCTGAAATCTCAGTACACATTTTTTCACCCAATCTTGATGACACTTTCCGGTAATGATCAGTACCCGAATCCCACATGGTCACCAAATTTCGTTCTTCTATGTTAAATCGTTCGTTAGTATTAACAGTTTTAATTTTTAGGTTTCACTCTGTTTTCTCCTATATGGATAAATATAGTTGGAACTCTAAATCAAAGACGGTTTGTGCTAGCTCTTTGAAACATGACACAATAAAGTAGTTCCAATTTCTATCTCTATGGTTTGTTTCCTATTGATGTAGCCC
Source organism: Spermophilus citellus (assembly GCF_964194105.1). Taxonomy (NCBI): domain Eukaryota; kingdom Metazoa; phylum Chordata; class Mammalia; order Rodentia; family Sciuridae; genus Spermophilus; species Spermophilus citellus. Next base: position 104,873,616 of record NC_138182.1, read on the forward strand.
TAAGCAGAGACTGGCGCAAATCCCTTTCATGGAAAGGGGTTGCCAAGCTTCCAAAAAACTATGAGTTTCCTGAAATCTCAGCACACATTTTTTCACCAAATCTTGATGACACTTTCAGGTAATGATCAGTACCCCAATCCCACTTGGCTCACCAAATTTCCTTCTTCTAGGTTAAATCGTTCCTTGGCATTAACAGTTTTAATTTTTAGGTTTCACTCTGTTTTCTCCTATATGGATTCATGTAGTTGGAACTCTAAATCAAACACGGTTTGTGCTAGCTCTTTGAAACTTGACACAATAAACAGTTCCAAGTTCTATCTCTATGGTTTGTTTCCTATTGATATAGTCCTAAGCAGAGACTCACGCAAATCACTTCATCAAAAGGGGTTGCCAAGCTTACAAAATCTACGAGGTTCCTGAAATCTCAGTACACATTTTTTCAACCAATCTTGATGACACTTTCCGGTAATGATCAGTACCCAAATCCCACATGGTCACCAAATTTCGTTCTTCTTGGTTAAACGGTTTGTTGGCAGTAACAGTTTTAATTTTTAGGTTTCACTCTGTTTTCTCCTATATGGATACATGTAGTTGGAAATCTAAATCAAACACAGTTTGTGCTAGCTCTTTGAAACTTGACACAATAAAATAGTTCCAAGTTCTATCTCTATGTATTGTTTCCTATTGATGTAGCCCTAAGCAGAGACAGTCGCAAATCAATTTCAGGGAAAGGGGTTGGCAAGCTTCTAAAATTCCGAGTTTCCTGAAATGTCAGCACACATTTTTTCACCCAATCTTGATGACACTTTCTGGTAATGATCAGTACCCCAATCCCATTTGGCTCACCAAATTTCGTTCTTCTAGTTTAAATGTTTCGTTGGCAGTAACAGTTTTAATTTTTAGGTTTCACTCTGTTTTCTCCTATATGGATACATGTAGTTGGAACTCTAAAGCAAACAGGGTTTGTGCTAGCTCTTTGAAACTTGACACAATAAAATAGTTCCAAGTTCTATCTCTATAGATTGTTTCCTATTGATGTATCCCTAAGCAGAGACTGGCGCAAATCAGTTTCATGGAAAGGGTTTGCCAAGCTTCCAAAAAACTACGAGTTTCCTGAAATCTCAGCACATATTTTATCACCCAATCTTGATGACACTTTCAGGTAATGATCAGTACCCCAATCCCGCTTGGCTCACCAAACTTCGTTCTTCTAGGTTAAACCGTTCGGTGACATCAACTGTTTTAATTTTTAGGTTTCACTCTGTTTTCTCCTATATGGATACATGTAGTTGGAACTCTAAATCAAACACGGATTGTGCTAGCTATTTGAAAACTGATACAATAAAATTGTTCCAAGATATATCTCTATGGATTGTTTCCTATTGATGTAGCCCTAAGCAGAGACCTACACAAATCACTTTCATGTTTCCGGGTTGCCAAGCTTCCAAAAAACTACGAGTTTCCTGAAATCTCAGCACACATTTTTTCACCTAATCTTGATGACACTTTCAGGTAATGATCAGTACCCCAATCCCACTTGGTTCACCAAATTTCGTTCTTCTAGGTTAAACAGTTCATTGGCAGAAACAGTTTTAATTTTTAGGTTTCACTCTGTTTTCTCCTATATGGATACATGTAGTTGGAACTCTAAATCAAAGACGGTTTGTGCTAGCTCTTTGAAACTTGACACAATAAAGTAGTTCCAAGTTCTATCTCTATGGTTTGTTTCCTATAGATGTAGCCCTAAGCAGAGACCCCTGCAAATCACTTCCATATTACGGGGATGCCAACCTTCCAAAAAATTATGAATTTCCTGAAATCACAGCAAACATTTTTTAACCCAATCTTGATGACACTTTCTGGTAATGATCAGTACCCCAATCCCACTGGGTCACCAAATTTCGTTCTTCTAGGTTAAACGGTTCGTTGGCAGTAAGAGTTTTAATTTTTAGGTTTCACTCTGTTTTCTCCTATATGGATAAATGTAGTTGGAACTCTAAATCAAAGAAGGTTTGTGCTAGCTCTTTGAAATTTGACACAATAACGTAGTTCCAAGTTCTATCTCTATGGTTTGTTTCCTATTGATGTAGCCCTAAGCAGAGCCTGGCGGAAACCATTTTCATGGAAAGGGGTTGCCAAGCTTCCAAAAAACTACGATTTTCCTGAAATCTCAGCACACATTTTTTCAACCAATCTTGATGACACTTTCAGGTAATGATCAGTACCCCAATCCCACTTGGTCACCAAATTTCATTCTTCTAGGTTAAATCTTTCATTGGCAGTAATACTTTTAATTTTTAGTTTTCACTCTGTTTTCTCCTATATGGATACATGTAGTTGGAACTCTAAATCAAAGACGGTTTGTGCTAGCTCTTTGAAACTTGCCACAATAAAGTAGTTCCAAGTTCTATCTCTATGGTTTTTTTCCTATTGATGTAGCCCTAAGCAGAGACAGGTGCAAATCACTTTCATGGAAAGGGGTTGCCAAGCTTCCAAAAACTACGAGTTTCCTGAAATCTCAGCACACATTCTTTTCACCCAATCTTGATGACACTTTCAGGTAATGATCAGTACCCCAATCCCACTTGGTCACCAAATTTCGTTCTTCTAGGTTAAACAGTTCGTTCGAAGTAACAGTTTTAATTTTTAGGTTTCACTCAGTTTTCTCCTATATGGATACATGTAGTTGGAACTCTAAATCAAACACGGTTTGTGCTAGCTCTTTGAAACTTGACACAATAAAATAGTTCCAAGTTCTATCTCTATGTATTGTTTCCTATTGATGTAGCCCTAAGCAGAGACAGTCGCAAATCAATTTCAGGGAAAGGGGTTGGCAAGCTTCTAAAAATTCCGAGTTTCCTGAAATGTCAGCACACATTTTTTCACCCAATCTTGATGACACTTTCTGGTAATGATCAGTACCCCAATCCCATTTGGCTCACCAAATTTCGTTCTTCTAGTTTAAATGTTTCGTTGGCAGTAACAGTTTTAATTTTTAGGTTTCACTCTGTTTTCTCCTATATGGATACATGTAGTTGGAACTCTAAAGCAAACAGGGTTTGTGCTAGCTCTTTGAAACTTGACACAATAAAATAGTTCCAAGTTCTATCTCTATAGATTGTTTCCTATTGATGTATCCCTAAGCAGAGACTGGCGCAAATCAGTTTCATGGAAAGGGTTTGCCAAGCTTCCAAAAAACTACGAGTTTCCTGAAATCTCAGCACATATTTTATCACCCAATCTTGATGACACTTTCAGGTAATGATCAGTACCCCAATCCCGCTTGGCTCACCAAACTTCGTTCTTCTAGGTTAAACCGTTCGGTGACATCAACTGTTTTAATTTTTAGGTTTCACTCTGTTTTCTCCTATATGGATACATGTAGTTGGAACTCTAAATCAAACACGGATTGTGCTAGCTATTTGAAAACTGACACAATAAAATAGTTCCAAGATATATCTCTATGGATTGTTTCCTATTGATGTAGCCCTAAGCAGAGACCGACACAAATCACTTTCATGTTTCCGGGTTGCCAAGCTTCCAAAAAACTACGAGTTTCCTGAAATCTCAGCACATATTTTTTCACCTAATCTTGATGACACTTTCAGGTATTGATCAGTACCCCAATCCCACTTGGTTCACCAAATTTCGTTCTTCTAGGTTAAACAGTTCATTGGCAGAAACAGTTTTAATTTTTAGGTTTCACTCTGTTTTCTCCTATATGGATACATGTAGTTGGAACTCTAAATCAAAGACGGTTTGTGCTAGCTCTTTGAAACTTGACACAATAAAGTAGTTCCAAGTTCTATCTCTATGGTTTGTTTCCTATTGATGTAGCCCTAAGCAGAGACCGGCGCAAATCACTTTTATTAAAAGGGTTTGCCAAGCTTCCAAAAAACTACGAGTTTCTTGAAATCTCAGCACACATTTTTTCAACCAATGTTGATGACACTTTCAGGTAATGATCAGTACCCCAATCCCACTTGGCTCACCAGATTTCATTCTTCTAGGTTTAACCGTTCATTGGCAGTAAAAGTTTTAATTTTCAGGTTTCAATCTGTTTTCTCCTATATGGATACATGTATTTGGAACTCTGAATCAAAGATGGTTTGTGCTAGCTTTTTGAAACTTGACACAATAAAGTAGTTCCAAGTTCAATCTCTATGGTTTGTTTCCTGTTGATGTAGCCCTAAACAGAGACTGGCGCAAATCACTTTCATATTACGGGGATGCAAAACTTCTAAATATCTATGAGTTTCCTGAAATCTCAGCACACATTTTTTTCTCCCAATGTTGATGACACTTTCAGGTAATGATCAGTACCCCAATCCCACTTGGCTCACCAAATTTCGTTCTTCTAGGTTAAAACTTTCTTTGGCAGTAACAGTTTAAATTTTTAGGTTTCTCTCTGTTTTCTCCTATATGGATACATTTAGTTGGAACTCTAAATCAAACAAGGATTGTGCTAGCTCTTTGAAACTTGACACAATAAAGTAGTTCCGTGTTGTATCTCTGTGGTTTGTTTCCTATTGATGTAGCCCTAAGCAGAGACTGGCGCAAATCACTTTCATGGAAAGCGGTTGCCAAGCTTCCAAAAAACTACGAGTTTCCTGAAATCTCAGCACACATTTTTTCTCCCAATCTTGATGACACTTTCCGGTATTGATCAGTACCCCAATCCCACTTAGCTCACCAAATTTCATTCTTCTAGGTCAAACCGTTCGTTGGCAGTAACATTTTTAATTTTTAGGTTTCACTCTGTTTTCTATTATATGGATACATGTAGTTGGAACTCTAAATCAAACACGGTTTGTGCTAGCTCTTTGAAACTTGACACAATAAAGTAGTTACAAGTTCTATCTCTATGGTTTGTTTCCTATTGATGTAGCCATAAGCAGAGACTGGCGGAAATCACTTTCATGGAAAGGGGTTGCCAAGCTTCCAAAAAACTACGAGTTTCCTGAAATCTCAGCACACATTTTTTCAGCCAATCTTGATGACACTTTCCGGTAATGATCAGTACCCCAATCCCACTTGGCTCACCAAATGTCGTTCCTCTAGTTTAAACCGTTCCTTGGCAGTAACAGTCTTAATTTTTAGGTTTCACTCTGTTTTCTCCTATATGGATACATGTAGTTGGAACTCTAAATCAAACACGGTTTGTGCTAGCTCTTTGAAACTTGACACAATAAAATAGTTCGAAGATATATCTCTATGGATTGTTTCCTATTGATGTATCCCTAAGCAGAGACTGGCGCAAATCACTTACTTGGAAAGGGGTTGCAAGCTTCCAAATAAATACGAGTTTCCTGAAATCTCAGCACACATTTTTTCACCCAATCTTGATGACACATTCAGGTAATGATCAGTACCCAATCCCACTTGGCTCACCAAATCTCGTTCTTCTATGTTAAACCATGAGTTGGCAGTAACAGTTTTAATTTTTAGGTTTCACTCTGTTTTCTCCTATATGGATATGTGTAGTTGGAACTCTAAATCAACCACGGTTTGTGCTAGCTCTTTGAAACTTGACACAATAAAAGAGTTCCAAGTGCTTTCTCTATGGATTGTTTCCTATTCATGTATCCCTAAGCAGAAACTGGCGCAAAGCACTTTCTTGGAAAGGGGTTGCCAACCTTCCAAAAAACTACGAGTTTCCTGAAATCTCAGCACACATTTTTTCAGCCAATCTTGATGACACTTTCATGTAATGATCAGTACCCCAATCCCACTTGGCTCACCAAATTTCGTTCTTCTAAGTTAAACCGTTCATTGGCAGTAACAGTCTTAATTTTTAGGTTTCACTCTGTTTTCTCCTATATGGATACATGTAGTTTGAACTCTAAATCAAACACGGTTTGTGCTAGCTCTTTGAAACTTGACACAATAAAATAGTTCCAAGTTCTATCTCTATGGATTTTTTCCTATTGATGTATCCCTAAGCAGAGACTGGCGCAAATCACTGACTTGGAAAGGTGTTGCAAGCTTCCAAATAAATACGAGTTTCCTGAAATCTCAGCACATATTTATTCACCCAATCTTGATGACACTTTCAGGTAATGAACAGTACCGAATCCCACTTGGCTCACCAAATCTCGTTCTTCTATGTTAAAACATTAGTTGGCAGTAACAGTTTTAATTTTTAGGTTTCACTCTGTTTTCTCCTATATGAATACATGTAGTTGGAAATCTAAATCAAACACAGTTTGTGCTAGCTCTTTGAAACTTGACACAATAAAATAGTCCAAGTTCTATCTCTATGGATTGTTTCCTATTGATGTAGCCCTAAGCAGAGACTGTCGCAAATCAATTTCAAGGAATGGGGTTGGCAAGCTTCCAAAAATTACGAGTTTCCTGAAATGTCAGCACACATTTTTTCACCCAATCTTGATGACACTTTCTGGTAATGATCAGTACCCCAATTCCACTTGGCTCACCAAATTTCGTTCTTCTAGGTTAAATGGTTCGTTGGCAGTAACAGTTTTAATTTTTAGGTTTCACTCTGTTTTCTCCTATATGGATACATGTAGTTGGAACTCTAAAGCAAACACGGTTTGTGCTAGCTCTTTGAAACTTGACACAATAAAATAGTTCCAACTTCCATCTCTATGGATTGTTTCCTATTGATGTATCCCTAAGCAGAGACTGGCGAAAATCCCTTTCATGGAAAGGCGTTGCCAAGCTTCCAAATAACTACGAGTTTCCTGAAATCTCAGCACACATTTTTTCAACCAATCTTGATGACACTTTCAGGTATTGATCAGTACCCCAATCCCACTTAGCTCACCAAATTTCATTCTTCTAGGTCAAACCGTTCGTTGGCAGTAACATTTTTAATTTTTAGGTTTCACTCTGTTTTCTATTATATGGATACATGTAGTTGGAACTCTAAATCAAACACGGTTTGTGCTAGCTCTTTGAAACTTGACACAATAAAATAGTTCCAAGATATATCTCTATGGATTGTTTCCTATTGATGTATCCCTAAGCAGAGACTTGCGCAAATCACTTATTTGGAAAGGGGTTGCAAGCTTCCAAATAAATACGAGTTTCCTGAAATCTCAGCACACATTTTTTCACCCAAACTTGATGACACTTTCAGGTAATGATCAGTACCCAATCCCACTTGGCTCACCAAATCTCGTTCTTCTATGTTAAACCATGAGTTGGCAGTAACAGTTTTAATTTTTAGGTTTCACTCTGTTTTCTCCTATATGGATATGTGTAGTTGGAACTCTAAATCAACCACGGTTTGTGCTAGCTCTTTGAAACTTGACACAATAAAAGAGTTCCAAGTGCTTTCTCTATGGATTGTTTCCTATTCATGTATCCCTAAGCAGAGACTGGCGCAAAGCACTTTCTTGGAAAGGGGTTGCCAACCTTCCAAAAAACTACGAGTTTCCTGAAATCTCAGCACACATTTTTTCCCCCAATCTTGATGACACTTTCAGGTAATGATCAGTACCCCAATCCCACTTGGCTCACCAAATTTCGTTGTTCTAGGTTAAATGGTTCGTTGGCAGTAACACTTAGTTTTTAGGTTTCACTCTCTTTTCTCCTATATGGATACATGTAGTTGGAACTCTAAATCAAAGACGGTTTGTGCTAGCTCTTTGAAACTTGACACAATAAAGTAGTTCCAAGTTCTATCTCTATGGTTTGTTTACTATTGATGTAGCCCTAAGCAGAGACTGGCGCAAATCACTTCCATGGAAAGGGGTTGCCAAGCTTCCAAAAAACTACGTGTTTCCTGATATCTCAGCACACATTTTTTCACCCAATCTTGATAACACTTTAAGGTAATGACCAGTACCCCAATCCCACTTGGCTCACCAAATTTCGTTCTTCTAGGTTAAACCGTTCGTTGGCAGTAACAGTTTAAATTTTTAGTTTTCACTCTGTTTTCTCCTATATGGATACATATAGTTGGAACTCTAAATCAAACACGGTTTGTGCTAGCTCTTTGAAACTTGACACAATAAAGTAGTTCCAAGTTCTATCTCTAAGGTTTGTTTCCAATTGATGTAGCCCTAAACAGAGACTGGCGCAAATCACTTTCATGGAAAGGGGTTGCCAAGCTTCCCAAAAACTATGAGTTTACTGAAATCTCAGCACACATTTTTTCACCCAATCTTGATGACATTTTCAGGTGATGATCAGTACCCCAATCCCACTTGGCTCACCAAATTTCGTTCTTCTAGGTTAAACCGTTCGTTGTCAGTGACAGTATTAATTTTTAGGTTTCACTCTGTTTTCTCCTATATGGATACATGTAGTCGGAACTCTAAATCAAAGACGGTTTGTGCTAGCTCTTTGAATCTTGACACAATAAAGTAGTTACAAGTTCTATCTCTATGGTTTGTTTCCTATTGATTTAGCCCTAACAGAGACTGGCCCAAATCACTTTCATGGAAAGGGGTTCCCAAGCTTCCAAAAAAATACGAGTTTCCTGAAATCTCATCACAAATTTTTTCACCCAAACTTGTTGACACTGTCAAATAATGATCAGTACCCGAATCCCACTTGGCTCACCAAATTTCGTTCTTCTAGGTTAAACCCTTCGTTGGCATTAACAGTTTTAATTTTTAGGTTTCACTCTGTTTTCTCCTATATGGATACATGTAGTTGGAACTCTAAATCAAACACGGTTTGTGCTAGCTCTTTGAAACTTGACACAATAAAGTAGTTCCAAGTTCCTCTCTATGGTTTGTTTCCTATTGGTGTAGCCCTAAGCAGAATCTGGCACAAATCACTTTCATGGAAATGGGTTGACAAGCTTCCAAAAAACTACGAGTTTCCTGAAATCTCAGCACACATTTTTTCTCCCAATCTTGATGACAATTTCAGGTAATGATCAGTACCCCAATCCCACTTGGCTCACCAAATTTCATTCTTCTAGGTTAAACCGTTCGTTGGCAGTAACAGTTTAAATTTTTAGGTTTCACTCAGTTTTCTCCTTTATGGATACATGTAGTTGGAACTCTAAATCAAACACGGTTTCTGCTAGCTCTTTGAAACTTGACACAGTTCCAAGTTCTATCTATATGGTTTTTTTCCTTTTGATGTAGCCCTAAGCAGAGACTGGCGCAAATCTCTTTCATGGAAAGGGGTTGCCAAGCTTACAAAAAACTACGAGATTCCTGAAATCTCAGCACACATTTTTTCACCCAATCTTGATGACACTTTCCGGTAATGATCAGTACCCCAATCCAACTTAGCTCACCAAATTTCTTTCTTCTAGGTTAAACCGTTCGTTGGCAGTAACAGTTTTAATTTTTAGGTTTCACTCTGTTTTCTCCTATATAGGTACATGTAGTTGGAACTCTAAATCAAAGACTGTTTTTGCTAGCTCTTTGAAACTTGACACAATAAAGTAGTTCCAAGTTCTATCTCTATGGTTTATTTCCTATTGATGTAGCCCTAAGTAGAGACTGGCGCAAATCACTTTCATGGATAGGGGTTGCCAAGCTTCCAAAAAAATACGAGTTTCCTGATATCTCAGCACACATTTTTTCACCCAATTTTCATGACACTTCAGGTGATGATCAGTACCCCTATCCCACTTGGCTCCCTAAATTTTGTTCTTCTAGGTTAAACAGTTCGTTGGCAGTAACACTTTAAATTTTTAGGTTTCACTCAGTTTTCTCCTATATGGATACATGTAGATGGAACTCTAAATCAAACACGGTTTGTGCTAGCTCTTTGAAACTTGACACAATAAAGTAGTTCGAAGTTCTATCTGTATGATTTATTTCCTATTGATGTAGCCCTAAGCAGAGACTGGCACAAATAACTTTAATGGAAAGTGGTTGCCAAGCTTCCAAAAAACTACGAGTTTCCTGAAATCTCAGCACACATTTTTTCACCCAATCTTGATGACACTTTAAGGTAATGAACAGTACCCCAATCCCACTTGGCTCACCAAATTTCGTTCTTCTAGGTTAAACAGTTCGTTGGCAGTAACAGTTTAAATTTTTAAGTTTCTCTCTGTTTTCTCCTATATGGATACATGTATTTGGAACTCTAAATCAAACACGGTTTGTGCTAGCTTTTTGAAAATTGACACAGTAAAGTAGGTCCAAGATCTATCTCTATGGTTTGTTTCCTATTGATGTAGCCCTAAACAGAGACTGGCGCAAATCACTTTCATTGAAAGGGGTTGCCAAGCTTCCCAAAAACTACGAGTTTACTGAAATCTCAGCACACATTTTTTCACCCAATCTTGATGACACTTTCAGGTAATGATCAGTACCCCAATCCCACTTGGCTCACCAAATTTCGTTCTTCTAGGTTAAACAGTTCGTTGGCAGTAACAGTTTTAATTTTTAGGTTTCTCTCTGTTTTCTCCTATATGGATACATGTATTTGGAACTCTAAATCAAACACGGTTTGTGCTAGCTCTTTGAAACTTGCCACAATAAAGTAGTTCCAAGTTCTATCTCTATGGTTTGTTTCCTATTAATGTAGCCCTAAGCAGAGACTGGAGCATATCAGTTACATGGAAAGGAGATGCCAAGCTTCCAAAAAACTACGAGTTTCCTGAAATCTCAGCACACATTTTTTCACCCAATCTTGTTGACACTTTCAGGTAATGATCAGTATCCCAATCCAACTTAGCTCACCAAATTTCGTTCTTCTAGGTTAAACAGTTCGTTGGCAGTAACAGTTTTAATTTTTAGGTTTCACTCTGTTTTCACCTATATGGATACATGTAGTTGGAACTCTAAATCAAAATGGTTTGTGCTATCTCTTTGAAACTTGACACAATAAAGTAGTTCCAAGTTCTATCTCTATGGTTTGTTTCCTATTGATGTAGCTCTAAGCAGAGAGTGGCGCGAATCACTTTAATGGAAAGGTGTTGCAAGCTTTCAAAAACTACGAGTTTCCTGAAATCTCAGCACACAATTTTTCACCCAATCTTGATGACAATTTCAGGTAATGATCAGTACCCCAATCCCACTTGGCTCACCAAATTTCGTTCTTCTAGGTTAAAACGTTCATTGGCAGTAACAGTTTTAATTTTTAGGTTTCACTCTGTTTTCTCCTATATGGATACATGTATTTGGAACTCTAAATCAAACACGGTTTGTGCTAGCTTTTTGAAACTTTACAAAATAAAGTAGTTCCAAGTTCTATCTCTATGGTTTGTTTCCTATGGATGTAGACCTAAGCAGAGACTGGCGCAAATCAATTTCATGGAAAGGGGTTGGCAAGCTTCCAAAAAATACGAGTTTCCTGAAATGTCAGCACATATTTTTTCACCCAATCTTGATGACACTTTCTGGTAATGATCAGTACCCCAATCCCACTTGGCTCACCAAATTTCGTTGTTCTAGGTTAAATGGTTCGTTGGCAGTAACACTTTTAATTTTTAGGTTTCACTCTGTTTTCTCCTATATGGATACATGTAGTTGGAACTCTAAATCAATGACGGTTTGTGCTAGCTCTTTGAAACTTCACACAATAAAGTAGTTCCAAGTTCTATCTCTATGGTTTGTTTCCTATTGATGTAGCCCTAAGCAGATACTGGCGCAAATCACTTTCATGGAAAGGGGTTGCCAAGCTTCCAAAAAGTACGATTTTCCTGAAATCTCAGCACACATTTTTTCACCCAATCTTGATGACACATTCAGGTAATGATCAGTACCCCAATACCACTTGGCTCACCAAATTTCCTTTTCTAGGTTAAACTGTTCATTGGCAGTAACAGTTTTAATTTTTAGGTATCACTCTGTTGTCTCCTACATGGATACATGTAGTTGGAACTCAAAATCACACACGGTTTGTGCTAGCTCTTTGAAACTTGACACAATAAAAGAGTTGCAAGTTCTGTCTCTATGGATTGTTTCCTATTGATGTAGCCCTAAGCAGAGACTGGCGCAAATCACATTCATGGAAAGGGGTTGCCAAGCTTCCAAAAAACTACGAGTTTCCTGAAATCTCAGCACACATTTTTTCACCCAATCTTGATGACACTTTCATTTAATGATCAGTACCCCAATTCCGCTTGGCTAACCAAATTTCGTTCTTCTAGGTTAAACCATTGGGTGGCATCAGCAGTTTTAATTTTTAGGTTTCACTCTGTTTTCTTCTATATGGATACATGTAGTTGGAACTCTACATCAAACACAGTTTGTGCTAGCTCTTTGAAACTTGACACAATAAAATAGTTCCAAGATCTATCTCTATGGATTGTTTCATATTGATGTTTCCCTAAGCAGACACTGGTGCAAATCACTTTCATGGAAAGGGGTGGCAAGCTTCCAAAAACTACGAGTTTCCTGAAATCTCAGCACACATTTTTTAACCCAATCTTGATGACATTCTCAGGTAATGATCAGTACCCCAATCCCACTTGGCTCACCAAATTTCGTTGTTCTAGGTTAAATGGTTCGTTGGCAGTAACACTTTTAATTTTTAGGTTTCACTCTGTTTTCTCCTATATGGATACATGTAGTTGGAACTCTAAATCAAAGACAGTTTGTGCTAGCTCTTTGAAACTTGACACAATAAAGTAGTTCGAAGTTCTATCTCTATCGTTTGTTTCCTATTGATGTGGCCCTAAGCAGAGACTGGCGCAAATCACTTTCAAGGAAAGGTGTTGCCAAGCTTCCTAAAAACGACGAGTACCCTGAAATCTCAGCACACATTTTTTCACCCAATCTTGATGACACTTTCAGGTAATGATCAGTACCCCAATCCCGCTTGGCTCACCAAATTTCGTTCTTCTAGGTTAAACCGTTCGTTGGCAGTAACAGTTTGAATTTTCAGGTTTCACTCTGTTTTCTCCTACATGGATACATGTAGTTGGAACTCTATATCAAAGACGATTTGTGCTAGCTCTTTGAAACTTGACACAAAAAAGTAGTGCCAAGTTCTATCTCTATGGTTTGTTTTCTATTGATGTAGCCCTAAGCAGAGACCTGCGGAAATCACTTTCATGGAAAGGGGTTGCTAAGCTTCCAAAAAACTACGAGTTTCCTGAAATCTCAGCACACATTTTTTCACCCAATCTTGATGACACTTTCAGGTAATGATCAGTACCCGAATCCCGCTTGGCTCACCAAATTGCATTCTTCTAGGTTAAACCATTCGTTGGCATCAACAGTTTTAATTTTTAGTTTTCACCCTGATTTCTCCTGTATGGATACATGTAGTTGGAACTCTAAATCAAACACGGTTTGTGCTAGCTCTTTGAAACTTGACACAGTTCCACGTTCTATCTCTATGTTTTGTTTCCTATTGATGTAGCCCTAAGCAGAGACCGGCGCAAATCACTTTCATGGAAAGGGGTTGCCAAGCTTCCAAAAAACTACGTGTTTCCTGATATCTCAGCACAAATTTTTTCACCCAATCTTGATAACACTTTAAGGTAATGACCAGTACACCAATCCCACTTGGCTCACCAAATTTCGTTCTTCTAGGTTAAACCGTTCGTTGGCAGTAACAGTTTAAATTTTTAGGTTTCACTCTGTTTTCTCCTATATGGATACATGTAGTTGGAACTCTAAATCAAACACGGTTTCTGCTAGCTCTTTGAAACTTGACACAATAAAGTAGTTCCAAGTTCTATCTCGACGGTTTGTTTCCTATTGATGTAGCCCTAAACAGGCACAAATCACTTTCATGGAAATGGGTTGGCAAGCTTACAAAAAAGTATGAGTTTCCTGAAATCTCAGCACATATTTTTTCACCCAATCTTGATGACAATTTCAGGTAATGATCAGTACCCCAATCCCACTTGGCTCACCAAATTTCGTTCTTCTAGGTTAAACCGTTCGTTGGCAGTAACAGTTTAAATTTTTGGGTTTCCATTTGTTTTCTCCTATATGGATACATGTAGTTGGAACTCTAAATCAAACACGGTTTGTACTAGCTCTTTGAAACTTGACACAATAAAGTAGTTCCAAGTTCTATCTCTATGGTGTGTTTCCTATTGATGTAGCTCTAGAAGAGACCGGCGCAAATCACTTTCATGCAGAGGGGTTGCCAAGATTCCAAAAAACTACGAAATTCCAGAAATCTCAGTACACATTTTTTTCACCCAATCTTGATGACACTTGAAGGTAATGAGCAGTACCCCAATCCCACTTGGCTCACCAAATTTCATTCTTCTAGGTTAAAGCGTTCGTTGGCAGTAACATTTTTAATTTTTAGTTTTCACTCTGTTTTCTCCTATATGGATACATGTAGTTGGAACTCGAAATCAAAGACGGTTTGTGGTAGCTCTTTGAAACTTGACACAATAAAGTAGTTGCAAGTTCTATCTCTATGGTTTGTTTCCTATTGATGTAGGCCTAAGCAGAGACTGGCACAAATCACATTCATGGAAAGGGATTGCCAAAAATCCTTCCAAAATAGTACGAGTTTCCTGAAATCTCAGCACACATTGTTTCACCCAATCTTCCTGACACTTTCAGGTAATGATCAGTACCCCAATCACATTTGGCTCACCAAATTTCATTCTTTTAGGTTAAATGGTTCGTTGGCAGTAACAGTTTTAATTTTTAGGTTTCACTCTGTTTTCTCCTATATGGATACATGTAGTTGGAACTCTAAAACAAACACGGTTTGTTCTAGCTCTTTGAAACTTGACACAATAAATTAGTTCCAAATTCTATCTCTATGGATTGCTTCCTATTGATGTAGCCCTAAGCAGAGACTGGCACAAATCACTTTCATGGAAAGGGGTTGCCAAGCTTCCAAAAAAGTACCAGTTTCCTGAAATATCAGCACACATTGTTTTACCCAATCTTGATGACATTTCAGGTATTTATCAGTACCCCATTAACAATTGGTCACCAAATGTTGTTCTCCTAGGTTAAACCGTTCGTTGGCATTAACAGTTCAAAGTTTTAGGTTTCACTGTGTTTTCTCCTATATGGATACATGTAGTTGGAAATCTAAATCAAACACGGTTTGTGCTAGCTCTTTGATACTTGAGACAATAAAATAGTTCCAAGTTCTATCTTTATGGATTGTGTCCTATTTATGTAGCCCTAAGCAGAGACTGGCACAAATCACTTTCATTGAAAGGGGTTGCCAAGCTTCCAAAATAGTACGAGTTTCCTGAAATCTCAGCACACATTTTTTCACCCAATCCTGATGAAACTTTCAGGTAATGATCAGTACCCCAATCCCACTTGGCTCACCAAATTTCGTTCTTCTAGTTTAAACAGTTCTTTGGCAGTAACAGCTTTAATTTTTAGGTTTCACTCTGTTTTCTCCTATATGGATACATGTTGTTGGAACTCTAAATCAAACACGGTTTGTGCTAGCTCTTTGAAACTTGACACAATAAAATAGTTCCAAGTTCTATATCTATGGATTGTTTCCTATTGATGTAGCCCTAAGCAGACTGGCGCAAATCACTTTCATGGAAAGGGGTTGCCAAGCTTCCAAAAAACTACCAGTTTCCTGAAATCTCAGCACACATTTTTTCACGCAATCTTGATGACACTTTCAGGTAATGATCAGTACCCCAATCCCACTTGGCTCACCAAATTTCGTTCTTCTAGGTTAAACCGTTCCTTGGCAGTAACAGTTTTAATTTTTAGGTTTCACTATGTTTTCTCCTATATGGATACATGTAGTTGGAACTCTAAATCAAACACGGTTTGTGCTAGCTCTTTGAAACTTGATACCATAAAATAGTTCCAAATTCTATCTCTATGGATTGTTTCCTATTGATGTAGCCCTAAGCAGAGACTGGCGCAAATCATTTTCATGGAAAGGGGTTGCCAAGCTTCCAAAAAACTACGAGTTTCCTGAAATCTCAGCACATATTTTTTCACCCAAACTTGATGACACTTTTAGGTAATGATCAGTACCCCAATCCCACTTGGTTCACCAAATTTTGTTCTTCTAGGTTAAACGGTTCGTCGGCAGTAACAGTTTAAATTTTTAGGTTTCACTCAGTTTTCTCCTATATGGATAAATGTAGATGGAACTCTAAATCAAACACGGATTGTGCTACCTCTTTGAAACTTGACACAATAAAGAAGTTCCAAGTTCTAGCTCTATGGTTTTTTTCCTATTGATGTAGCACTAAGCAGAGACGGGCGCAAATCACTTATATTGAAAGGGGTTGCCGAGCTTCCAAATAACTACGTGTTTCCTGAAATCTCAGCACACATTTTTTCACCCAATCTTGCTGACACTTTCAGGTAATGATCAGTACTGCAGTCCCACTTGGCTCACCAAATTTCATTCTTCTAGGTTAAACCGTTCGTTGGTACTAACAGTTTTAATTTTTAGGTTTCTCTCTGTTTTCTCCTATATGGATACATGTAGTTGGAACCCTAAATCAAACACGGTTTGTGCTAGCTCTTTGAAACTTGACACAATAAAGAAGTTCCAAGTTCTAGCTCTATGGTTTTTTTTCCTATTGATGTAGCCCAAAGCAGAGACTGGCGCAAATTTTGATGACACTTTCAGGTAATGATCAGTACCCCAATCCCACTTGGCTCATCAAATTTCGTTCTTCTAGGGTAAACATTTCGTTGGCAGTAACACTTTTCATTTTTAGGTTTCACTCTGTTTTCTCCTATATGGATACATGTAGTTGGAACACTAAATCAAACACGGTTTGTGCTAGCTCTTTGAAACTTGACATAATAAAGTAGTTCCAAGTTCTATCTATATGGTTTGTTTCCTATTGATGTAGCCCTAAGCAGAGACTGGCACAAATCGCTTTCATGGAAAGGGGTTGCCAAGCTTCCAAAAAACTACGAGTTTCCTGAAATCTCAGCACACATTTTTTCACCCAATCTTGATGACACTTTCTGGTAATGATCAGTACCCCAATCCCACTTGGCTCACCAAATTTCGTTCTACTAGGTTAAACAGTTCGTTGGCAGTAACAGTTTTAATTTTTAGGTTTCACTCTGTTTTCTCCTATATGGATACATGTAGTTGGAACTCTAAATCAATCACGGTTTGTGCTAGCTCTTTGAAAATTGAAACAATAAAATAGTTCCAAATACTTTTTCTATGGATTGTTTCCTATTTACGTAGCCCTAAGCAGAGACTGGCGCAAATCACTTTCATAAAAAGTGGTTGCCAAGATTTCAAAAAACTACGAGTTTCCTGAAATGTCAACACACATTTTTTCACCCAATCTTGATGACACTTTCAGGTAATGATCAGTACCCCAATCCCACTTGGCGCACCAAATTTCGTTCTTCTAGGTTAAACCGTTCGTTGGCAGTAACAGTTTTAATTTTTAGGTTTCACTCTGTTTTCTCCTATATGGATACATGTAGTTGGAAATCTAAATCAAATACGGTTTGTGCTAGCTCTTTGAAACTTGACAGCATAAAGTAGTTGCAAGTTCTCTCTCAATGGTTTGTTTCCTATTGATGTAGCCCTAAGCAGAGACTGGCGCAAATCAATTTCATGGAAAAGGGTTGCCAAGCTTCCAAAAAACTATGAGTTTTCTGAAATATCACCACAACTTTTTTCACCCAATATTGAGGACACTTTCAGGTAATGATCAATACCCCAGTCCCACTTGCTCACCAAATTTCGTTCTTCGAGGTTAAACCATTCGTTGGCAGTAACAGTTTAAATGTTTAGGTTTCACTCTGTTTTCTCCTATATGGATACAAGTAGTTGGAACTCTAATCAAACACGGTTTGTGCTAGCTCTTTGAAACTTGACACAATAACGTAGTTCCAAGTTCTATCTCTATGGTTTGTTTCCTATTGATGTAGCCCTTAGCAGAGACTGGCGCAAATCACTTTCATGGAAAGGGGTTGGCAAGCTTCCAAAAAACTACAAGTTTCCTGAAATCTCCACACACATTTTTTCACCCAATCTAGATGACACTTTCAGGTAATGATCAGTACCCCAATCCCACATGGCTCACCAAATTTTGTTCTTCTAGGTTAAACCGTTCTTTGATAGTAATAGTTTAAATTTTTAGGTTTCACTCTGTTTTCTCCTATATGGATACATGTAGTTGGAACTCTAAATCAAACACAATTTGTGTTAGCTCTTTGAAACTTGACACAATAATGTAGTTCCAAGTTCTATCTCTATGGTTTGTTTCCTATTGATGTAGCCCTAAGCAGAGACTGGCGCAAAACATTTTGATGGAAAGGGGTTGCCAAGCTTCCAAATAAATACGAGTTTCCTGAAATCTCAGCACACATTTTTCACCCAATATTGATGACACTTTCAGGTAATGATCAGTACCCCAATCCCACTTGGCTCACCAAATTTCGTTCTTCTAGGTTAAACCATTCGTTGGCAGTACCAGTTTTAATTTGTAGGTTTCACTCTGTTTTCTCCTATATGGATACATGTATTTGGAACTATAAATCAAACACGGTTTGTGTTAGCTCTTTGAAACTTGACACAATAAAGAAGTTCCAAGTTCTAGTTCTATGGTTTGTTTCCTATTGATGTAGCCCAAAGCAGAGACCGGCGCAAATCTTGATGACACTTTCAGGTAATGATCAGTACCCCAATCTCACTTGGCTCACCAAATTTTGTTCTCCTAGTTTAAACGGTTCGATGGCAGTAACAGTTTTAATTTTTAGGTTTCACTCTGTTTTCTCCTATATGGATACATGTAGTTGGAACTCTAAATCCAACACGGTTTGTGCTAGCTCGTTGAAACTTGACACAATAAAATAGTTCCAAGTTCTATATCTATGGATTGTTTCCTATTGATGTAGCCCTAAGCAGACTGGCGCAAATCACTTTCATGGAAAGGGGTTGCCAAGCTTCCAAAAAACTACCAGTTTCCTGAAATCTCAGCACACATTTTTTCACGCAATCTTGATGACACTTTCAGGTAATGATCAGTACCCCAATCCCACTTGGCTCACCAAATTTCGTTCTTCTAGGTTAAACCGTTCCTTGGCAGTAACAGTTTTAATTTTTAGGTTTCACTATGTTTTCTCCTATATGGATACATGTAGTTGGAACTCTAAATCAAACACGGTTTGTGCTAGCTCTTTGAAACTTGATACCATAAAATAGTTCCAAATTCTATCTCTATGGATTGTTTCCTATTGATGTAGCCCTAAGCAGAGACTGGCGAAAATCAGTTTCATGGAAAGGGGTTGCCAAGCTTCCAAAAAACTACGAGTTTCCGGAAATCTCAGCACACATTATTTCACCCAAACTTGATGACACTTTTAGGTAATGATCAGTACCCCAATCCCACTTGGTTCACCAAATTTTGTTCTTCTAGGTTAAATGGTTCGTTGGCAGTAACAGTTTTAATTTTTAGGTTTCACTCAGTTAACTATATGGATACATGTAGATGGAACTCTAAATCAAACACGGTTTGTCTAGCTCTTTGAAACTTGACAGCATAAAGTAGTTGCAAGTTCTATCTCTATGGTTTGTTTCCTATTGATGTAGCCCTAAGCAGAGACTGGCGCAAATCAGTTTCATGGAAATGGGTTGCCAAGCTTTCAAAAAACTACGAGTTTCCTGAAATATCACCACAACTTTTTTCACCCAATATTGAGGACACTTTCAGGTAATGATCAATGCCCCAATCCCACTTGGCTCACCAAATTTCGTTCTTCTTGGTTTAACAATTCGTTGGCAGTAACAGTTTAAATTTTTAGGTTTCACTCTGTTCTCTCCTATATGGATACATGTAGTTGGAACTCTAAATCAAAGACGATTTGTGCTAGCTCTTTGAAACTTGACACAATAAAGTAGTTTCAAGTTCTATCTCTATGGTTTGTTTCCTATTGATGTAGCCCTAAGCAGAGACTGGTGCAAATCACTTTCATGGAAAGGGGTTGCCAAGCTACCAAAAAAATACGAGTTTCCTGAAATCTCAGCACATATTTTTTCACAAAATCTTGATGATACTTTCAGATAAAGATCAGTACCCCAATCCCACATGGCTCACCAAATTTCGCTCTTCTAGGTTAAACGGTTTGTTGGCATTCACAGTTTTAATTTCTAGGTTTCACTCTGTTTTCTCCTATATGGATACATGTAGTTGGAACTCTAAATAAAACACGGTTTGTGCTAGCTCTTTGAAACTTGACACAATAAAGTAGTTCCAAGTTCTATCTCTATGGTTTGTTTACTATTGATGTAGCCCTAAGCAGAGACTGGCACAAATCACTTTAATGGAAAGGGGTTGCCAAGCTTCCAAAAAACTACGAGTTTCCTGAAATCTCAGCACACATTTTTTCACCCAATCTTGATGACACTTAAAGTAATGACCAGTACCCCAATCCCACTTGGCTCACTAAATTTCGTTCTTCTAGGTTAAACACTTCGTTGGCAGTAACAGTTTTAATGTTTAGGTTTCACTCTGTTTTCTCCTTTATGGATACATGTAGTGGAACTCTAAATCAAACACGGTTTCTGCTAACTCTTTGAAACTTGACACAGTTCCAAGTTCTATCTCTATGGTTTGTTTCCTATTGATGTAGCCCTAAGCAGAGACTGGCGCAAATCACTTTCATGGAAAGGGGTTGCAAGGCTTCCAAATAACTACAAGTTTCCTGAAATTTCAGCACACATTTTTTCACCCAATCTTGATGACACTTTCTGGTAATGATCAGTACCACAATCCCACTTGGCTCACCAAATTTCTTTATTCTAGGTTAAACCTTTCGTTTGGCATTAACAGTTTTAACTTTTAGGTTTCACTCTGTATTCTCCTCTATGGATACATGTAGTTGGAAATCTAAATCAAACACGGTTTGTGCTACGTCTTTGAAACTTGACAGAATAAAATAGTTCCAAGATCTATCTCTATGGATTGTTTCCTATTGATGTAGCCCTAAGCAGACACTGGCGCAAATCACTTTCATGGAAAGGGGTTGGCAAGCTTCCAAAAACTACAAGTTTCCTGAAATTTCAGCACACCATTTTTTCACCCAATCTTGATGACACTTTCAGGTAATGATCAGTTCCCCAATCCCAATGGGCTCACCAAATTTCGTTCTTCTAGGTAAACCGTTCGTTGGCAGTAACAGTCTTAATTTTAGGTTTCACTCTGTTTTCTCCTAAATGGATACATGTAGTTGGAACTCTAAATCAAACACGGTTTGTGCTAGCTCTTTGAAACTTGACACAATAAAATAGTTCCAAGTTCTATCTCTATGATTTGTTTCCTATTGATGTAGCCCTAAGCAGACACTGGCGAAAATCACTTTCATGGAAAGGGGTTGCCAAGCTTCCAAAAACTACGAGTTTCCTGAAATCTCAGCACACATTTTTTCACCCAATCTTGCTGACACTTTCAGGTAATGATCAGTACACCAATCCCGCTTGGCTCACCAAATTTTGTTTTTCTAGGTTAAACCTTTCTTTGGCATCAACAGTTTAAATTTTTAGGTTTCACTCTGTTTTCTCCTATATGGATACATGTAGTTGGAACTCTAAATCAAACATGGTTTGTGCTAGCTCTTTGAAACTTGACACAATAGAATAGTTCCAAGTTCTATCTCTATGGTTTGTTTCCTATTGATGTAGCCCTAAGCGGAGACTGGCACAAATCACATTCATGGAAAGGGATTGCCAAAAATCCTTCCAAAATAGTACGAGTTTCCTGAAATCTCAGCCCACATTTTTTCACCCAATCTTGATGACACTTTCAGGTAATGATCAGTACCCCAATCCCACTTGGCTCACCAAATTTCGTTCTTCTAGGTTAAACCGTTCGTGGGCAGTAACAGTTTTAATTTTCAGGTTTCACTCTGTTTTCTCCTATATGGATACAAGTAGTTGGAACTCTAAATCAAACACAGTTTGTGCTAGCTTTTTGAAACTTGACACAATAAAGTAGTTCCAAGCTCTGTCTCTATGGTTTGTTTCCTATTGATGTAGCCCTAAGCAGAGACTGGCGCAAATCACTTTCATGGAAAGGGGTTGGCAAGCTTCCAAAAAACTAGGAGTTTCCTGAAATCTCAGCACACATTTTTTCACCCAATCTTGATGACACTTTCATGTAATGATCAGTGTCCCAATCCCACTTGGTCACCAAATTTCGTTCTTCTAGGTTAAACCGTTCGTTGGCAGTAACGGTTTTAATTTTTAGGTTTCAATCAGTTTTCTCCTATATGGATACATGTAGTTGGAACTCTAAATCAAACACGGTTTGTGCTAGCTCTGTGAAACTTGACACAATAAAGTAATTCCAAGTTCTATCTCTATGATTTGTTTCCTATTGATGTAGCCCTAAGCAGAGACCGGCGCAAATCACTTTCATGGAAAGGGGTTGCCAAGCTTCCAAAAAACTACAAGTTTCCTGAAATCTCAGCACACATTTTTTCACCCAAAGTTGATGACACTTTCAGGTAATGATCAGTACCCCAATCCCACTTGGCTCACCAAATTTCCTTCTTCTAGGTTAAACAGTTCATTGGCAGTATCAGTTTTAATTTTCAGGTTTCACTCTGTTTTCTCCTATATGGATACAAGTAGTTGGAACTCTAAATCAAATGCGGTTTGTGCTAGCTCTTTGAAACTTGACACAATAAAGTAGTTCCAAGTTCTATCCCTATGCATTTTTTCCTATTGATGTAGCCCTATGCAGAGTTTGGCGCAAATCACTTTCATGGAAAGGGGTTGCCAAGCTTCCAAAAAACTACGAGGTTCCTGAAAACTCGGCACACATTTTTTCAACCAATCTTGATGACACTTTCAGGTAATGATCAGTACCCCAATCCTGCTTGGCTCACCAAATTTCGTTCTTCTAAGTTAAACCATTCGTTGGCATTAACAGTTTTAATTTTTAGGTTTCACTCTGTTTTCTCCTATGTGGATACATGTAGTTGGAACTCTGAATCAAGGATTGTTTGTGCTAGCTCTTTGAAACATGACACAATAAAGTAGTTCCAAGTTCTTTCTCTATGGATTGTTTCCTATTGATGTAGCCCTAAGCAGAGACTGGCACAAATCACTTTCATGGAAAGGGGTTGCCAAGCTTCCAAAAAACTACGAGTTTCCTGAAATTTCAGCACACATTTTTTCACCCAATCTAGATGACACTTTCAGGTAATGATCAGTACCCCAATCCCACATGGCTCACCAAATTTTGTTCTTCTAGGTTAAACCGTTCGTTGACAGTAACAGTTTTAATTTTTAGGTTTCACTCTGTTTTCTCCTATATGGATACATTTAGTTGGAACTCTAAATCAAACACAATTTGTGTTAGCTCTTTGAAACTTGACAAAGTAAAGTAGTTCCAAGTTCTGTCCCTATGCATTTTTTCCTATTGATGTAGCACTAAGCAGAGACTGGCACAAATCACTTTCATGGAAAGGAGTTGCCAAGCTTCCAAAAAACTACGAGTTTCCTGAAATCTCAGCACACATTTTTTCACCCCATCTTGATGACACTTTCTGGTAATGATCAGTACCCCAATCCCGCTTGGCTCCCCAAATTTCGTTCTTCTAGGTTAAATCGTTCGTTGGCATTAACAGTTTTAATTTTTAGGTTTCACTCTCTTTTCTCTTATATGGATACATGTAGTTGGAACTCTAAATCAAACACGGTTTGTGCTAGCTCTTTGAAACTTGACACAATAAAGTAGTTCCAAGTTCTATCCCTATGCATTGTTTCCTATTGATGTAGCCCTAAGCAGAGACTGGCGCAAATCAGTTTCATGGAAAGGGCTTGCCAAGCTTCCAAAAAACTACGAGTTTCCTGAAATCTCAGCACACATTGTTTCACCCAATCTTGATGACACTTTCAGGTAATGATCAGTACCCCAATCCCGCTTGGCTCCCCAAATTTCGTTCTTCTAGGTTAAACCGTTCGTTGGCATTAAAAGTTTTAATTTTTAGGTTTCACTCTGTTTTCTCCTATATGGATACATGTAGTTGGAACTCTAAATCAAAGACGGTTTTGCTAGCTCTTTGAAACTTGACACCATAAAGTAGTTCCAAGTTATATCTCTATGGTTTGTTTCCTATTGCTGTAGCCCTAGGCAGAGACTGGCGAAAATCACTTTCATGGAAAAGGGTTGCCAAGCTTCCAAAAAACTACGAGTTTCCTGAAATCTCAGCACACATTTTTTCACCCAATCTTGATGACACTTTCAGGTAATGATCAGTACCCCATTCCCGCTTTGCTCACCAAATTTCGTTCTTCTATGTTAAATCATTCGTTGGCATTAACAGTTTTAAATTTTAGGTTTCACTCTGTTTTCTCATTTATGGATACATGTAGTTGGAACTCTAAATCAAACACGGTTTGTGCTAGCTCTTTGAAACTTGGCACAATAAAGTAGTTCCAAGTTCTATCCCTATGAATTGTTTCCTATTGATGTAGCCCTAAGCAGAGACTGGCGCAAATCACTTTCATGGAAAGGGGTTGCCAAGCTTCCAAAATACTACGAGTTTCCTGAAATGTCAGCACACATTTTTTCACCCAATCTTGATGACACTATCTGGTAATGATCAGTACCCCAATCCCACTGGGCTCACCAAATATCGTTCTTCTCGGTTAAACCGTTCGTTGGCAGTAACAGTTTTAATTTTTAGGTTTCACTCTGTTTTCTCCTATATGGATACATGTAGTTGGAACTCTAAAGCAAACAGGGTTTGTGCTAGCTCTTTGAAACTTGACACAATAAAATAGTTCCAATTTCTATTTCTATGGATTGTTTCCTATTGATGTATCCCTAAGCAGAGACTGGCGCAAATCAATTACATGGAAGGGGTTGCCAAGCTTCCAAAATCTACGAGTTTCCTGAAATCTCAGCACACATTTTTTCACCCAATCTTGATGACACTTTCAGGTAATGATCAGTACCACAATCCCACTTGGCTCACCAAATTTCGTTCTTCAAGGTTAAACCGTTCGTTGGCAGTAACAGTTTTAATTTTTAGGTTTCACACTGTTTTCTCCTATATGGATACATGTAGTTGGAACTCTAAATCAAAGACGGTTTGTGCTAGCTCTTTGAAACTTGACACAGTACAGTAGTTCCAAGTTATATTTCTATGGTTTGTTTCCTATTGATGTAGCCCTAAGCAGAGACTGTCGAAAATCACTTTCATGGAACGGGATTGCCAAGCTTCCAAATAACTACGATTTTCCTGAAATCTCAGCACACATTTTTTCACCCAATCTTACTGACACTTTCTGGTAATGATCAGTACCCCAATCCCACTTGGCTCAACAAATTTCGTGCTTCTAGGCTAAACGGTTCATTGGCAGTAACAGTTTTAATTATAGGTTTCACTCTGTTTTCTCCTATATGGATACATGTAGTTGGAACTCTAAATCAAACACGGTTTGTGCTAGTTCTTTGAAACTTGACACAATAATGTAGTTCCAAGTTCTATCTCTATGGATTGTTTCCAATTGATGTAGCCCTAAGCAGAGACTGGCGCAAATCCCTTTCATGGAAAGGGGTTGCCAAGCTTCCAAAAAAATACGAGTTTCCAGAAATCTCAGCACACATTTTTTCACCCAACCTTAATGACACGTTCAGATAATGATCAGTACCCCAATCCCACTTGGCTCAACAATTTCGTTCTTCTCGGTTAAACGGTTCGTTGGCAGTAACAGTCTTAATTTTTAGGTTTCACTCTGTTTTCTCCTATATGGACACATGTAGTTGCAACTATAAAGCAAACACGGTTTGTGCTAGATCTTTGAAACTTGACACAATAAAGTAGTTCCAAGTTGTATCTCTATGGTTTGTTTTCTATTGATGTAGCCCTAAGCAGAGACTGGCGCAAATCACTTTCATGGAAAGGTTTTGCCAAGCTTCCAAAAAACTACGAGTTTCCTGAAATCTCAGCACACATTTTTTCACCGAATCTTGATGACACTTTCAGGTAATGATCAGTATCCCAATCCAACTTGGCTCCCCAAATTTCGTTCTTCTAGGTTAAACCGTTTGTTGACAGTAACAGTCTCAATTTTTAGGTTTCACTCTGTTTTCTCCTATATGGATACATGTAGTTGGAACTCTAAATCAAAGACGGTTTGTGCTAGCTCTTTGAAACTTGACACAATAAAGTAGTTCCAAGTTCTGTCCCTATGCATTTTTTCCTATTGATGTAGCCCTAAGCAGAGACTGGCACAAATCACTTTCATAGAAAGGGGTTGCAAAGCTTCCAAAAAACTACGAGTTTCCTGAAATTTCAGCACACTTTTTTTCACCCCATCTTGATGACACTTTCAGGTAATGATCACTACCCCAATCCAGCTTGGCTCCCCAAATTTCGTTCTTCTAGGTTAAATCGTTCGTTGGCATTAACAGTTTAAATTTTTAGGTTTCACTCTGTTTTCTCTTATATGGATACATGTAGTTGGAACTTTAAATCAATTCGGTTTTGCTAGCTCTTTGAAACTTGACACCTAAAGTAGTTCCAAGTTCTATCTCTATGGTTTGTTTCCTATTGATGTAGCCCTAGGCAGAGACTGGCGAAAATCACTTTCATGGAAAAGGGTTGCCAAGCTTCCAAAAAACTACGAGTTTCCTGAAATCTCAGCACACATTTTTTCACCCAATCTTGATGACACTTTCAGGTAATGATCAGTACCCCAATCCCACTTGGCTCACCAAATTTCGTTCATCTAGGTTAAACCGTTCTTTGGCAGTAACAGTTTTAATTTTTAGGTTTCACTCTGTTTTCTCCTATATGGATACATGTATTTGGAACTCTAAAGCAAACACGGTTTGTGCTAGCTCTTTGAAACTTGACACAATAAAATAGTTCCAAGTTCTATCTCTATGGATTGTTTCCTATTGATGTATCCCTAAGCAGAGACTGGCGCAAATCACTTACATGGAAAGGGGTTGCCAAGCTTCCAAAAAGTTACGAGTTTCCTGAAATATCAGCACACATTTTTTTCAACCAATCTTGGTGACACTTTCAGGTAATGATCAGTACCCCAATCCCGCTTGGTCACCAAATTTCGTTCTTCTAGGTTAAACCGTTCGTTGGTATTAAAAGTTTTAATTTTTAGGTTTCACTCTGTTTTCTCCTATAGGATACATGTAGTTGGAAATCTAAATCAAACACGGTTTGTGCTAGCTCTTTGAAACTTGACACAATAAAATAGTTAAAAGTTCTTTCTCTATGGATTGTTTCCTATTGATGTAGCCCTAAGCAGGTACTGGCTCAAGTCACTCTCATTGAAAGGGGTTTCCAAGCTTCCAAAAAACTACGAGTTTCCTGAAATCTCAGCACACATTTTTTCACCCAATCTTGATGACACTTTCAGGAAATGATCAGTACCCCAATCCCATTTGGCTCACCAAATTTCATTCTTCTACGTTAAAACATTCGTTGGCAGTAACAGTTTTAATTTTTAGGTTTCACTCTCTTTTCTCCTAAATGGATACATGTAGTTGGAACTCTAAATCAAACACGGTTTGTGCTGGCTTTTTGAAACTTGACACAATAAACTTGTGCAAAGTTCTATCTCTATGGTTTGTTTCCTATTGATGTAGCACTAAGCAGAGACTGGCGCAAATCACTTATATTGAAAGGGGTTGCCGAGCTTCCAAATAACTACGTGTTTCCTGAAATCTCAGCACACATTTTTTCACCCAATCTTGATGACACTTTCAGGTAATGATCAGTACCCCAATCCCACTTGGCTCACCAAATTTCGTACTTCTAGGTTAAACCATTCATTGGCAGTAACAGTTTTAATTTTTAGGTTTCACTCTGTTTTCTTCTATATAGATACATGTAGTTGGAACTCTAATTCAAACACGGTTTGTGCTAGCTCTTTGAAACTTGACACAATAAAGTAGTTCCAAGTTCTATCTCTATGGTTTGTTTCCTATTGATATAGTCCTAAGCAGAGACTGGCGCAAATCACTTCATCGAAAGGGGTTGCCAAGCTTACAAAATCTACGAGTTTCCTGAAATCTCAGCACACATTTTTTCACCCAATCTTGATGACACTTTCTGCTAATGATCAGTACCACAATCCCACTTGGCTCACCAAATTTCGTTCTTCTAGGTTAAACCGTTCGTTGGCAGTAACAGTTTTAATTTTACTTTTCACTCTGTTTTCTCCTATATGGATACATGTAGTTGGAACTGTAAATAGAACACGGTTTGTGCTAGCTCTTTGAAACTAGACACAATAAAGTAGTTCCAATTTCTATCTCTAAGGCTTGTTTCCTATTGATGTAGCCCTTTGCAGAGACTGGCGCAAATCACTTTCATTGAAAGGGGTTGCCTTGCCAATCTTCCCAAAAACTACGAGTTTCCTGAAATCTCAGCACACAATTTTTTACCCAATCTTGATGACACTTTCATGTAATGATCAGTACCCCAATCCCGCTTGGTCACCAAATTTCGTTCTTCTAGGTTAAACCGATCGTTGGCATTAACAGTTTTCATTTTTAGGATTCATTCTGTTTTCTTCTATATGGATACATGTTGTTGGAACTCTAAATTAAAGACGATTTGTGTTAGCTCTTTGAAACATGACACAATAAAGTAGTTCCAAGTTCTATCTCTATGGTTTGTTTCCTATTGATATAGTCCTAAGCAGAGACTGGCGCAAATCACTTCATCGAAAGGGGTTGCCAAGCTTACAAAATCTACGAGTTTCCTGAAATCTCAGCACACATTTTTTCACCCAATCTTGATGACACTTTCAGCTAATTATCAGTACCCCAATCCCACTTGGCTCACCAAATTTCGTTCTTCTAGGTTTAACCATTCGTTGGCAGTAACAGTTTTAATTTTTAGGTTTCACTCTCTTTTCTCCTAAATGGATACATGTAGTTGGAACTCTAAATCAAACACGGTTTGTGCTGGGTTTTTGAAACTTGACACAATAAACTTGTGCAAAGTTCTATCTCTATGGTTTGTTTCCTATTGATGTAGCACTAAGCAGAGACTGGCGCAAATCACTTATATTGAAAGGGGTTGCCGAGCTTCCAAATAACTACGTGTTTCCTGAAATCTCAGCACACATTTTTTCACCCAATCGTGATGACACTTTCAGGTAATGATCAGTACCCCAATCCCACTTGGCTCACCAAATTTCGTTCTTCTAGGTTAAACCATTCATTGGCAGTAACAGTTTTAATTTTTAGGTTTCACTCTGTTTTCTCCTATATAGATACATGTAGTTGGAACTCTAATTCAAACACGGTTTGTGCTAGCTCTTTGAAACTTGACACAATAAAGTAGTTCCAAGTTCTATCTCTATGGTTTGTTTCCTATTGATATAGTCCTAAGCAGAGACTGGCACAAATCACTTCATCGAAAGGGGTTGCCAAGCTTACAAAATCTACGAGTTTCCTGAAATCTCAGTACACATTTTTTCACCCAATCTTGATGACACTTTCCGGTAATGATCAGTACCCGAATCCCACATGGTCACCAAATTTTGTTCTTCTATGTTAAATCGTTCGTTAGTATTAACAGTTTTAAATTTTAGGTTTCAATCTGTTTTCTCCTATATGGATAAATATAGTTGGAACTCTAAATCAAAGACGGTTTTTGCTAGCTCTTTGAAACTTGACACCATAAAGAATTTCCAACTTCTATATTTATGGATTGTTTCCTATTGATGTATCCCTAAGCAGAGACTGGCGCAAATCAATTACATGGAAGGGGTTGCCAAGCTTCCAAAATCTACGAGTTTCCTGAAATATCAGCACACATTTTTTCACCCAATCTTGATGACACTTTCAGGTAATGATCAGTACCACAATCCCACTTGGCTCACCAAATTTCGTTCTTCAAGGTTAAACCGTTCGTTGGCAGTAACAGTTTTAATTTTTAGGTTTCACACTGTTTTCTCCTATATGGATACATGTAGTTGGAACTCTAAATCAAACACGGTTTGTGCTAGCTCTTTGAAACTTGACACAGTACAGTAGTTCCAAGTTATATTTCTATGGTTTGTTTCCTATTGATGTAGCCCTAAGCAGAGA
Organism: Spermophilus citellus; assembly: GCF_964194105.1. Lineage (NCBI taxonomy): Eukaryota > Metazoa > Chordata > Mammalia > Rodentia > Sciuridae > Spermophilus > Spermophilus citellus. The sequence goes on from NC_138182.1 coordinate 104,903,482, forward strand.
CTGTCGAAAATCACTTTCATGGAACGGGGTTGCCAAGCTTCCAAATAACTACGATTTTCCTGAAATCTCAGCACACATTTTTTCACCCAATCTTACTGACACTTTCTGGTAATGATCAGTACCCCAATCCCACTTGGCTCAACAAATTTCGTGCTTCTAGGTTAAACGGTTCATTGGCAGTAACAGTTTTAATTATAGGTTTCACTCTGTTTTCTCCTATATGGATACATGTAGTTGGAACTCTAAATCAAACACGGTTTGTGCTAGTTCTTTGAAACTTGACACAATAATGTAGTTCCAAGTTCTATCTCTATGGATTGTTTCCAATTGATGTAGCCCTAAGCAGAGACTGGCGCAAATCCCTTTCATGGAAAGGGGTTGCCAAGCTTCCAACAAAATACGAGTTTGCAGAAATCTCAGCACACATTTTTTCACCCAATCTTAATGACACGTTCAGATAATGATCAGTACCCCAATCCCACTTGGCTCAACAATTTCGTTCTTCTCGGTTAAACGGTTCGTTGGCAGTAACAGTCTTAATTTTTAGGTTTCACTCTGTTTTCTCCTATATGGACACATGTAGTTGCAACTATAGAGCAAACACGGTTTGTGCTAGATCTTTGAAACTTGACACAATAAAGTAGTTCCAAGTTGTATCTCTATGGTTTGTTTTCTATTGATGTAGCCCTAAGCAGAGACTGGCGCAAATCACTTTCATGGAAAGGTTTTGCCAAGCTTCCAAAAAACTACGAGTTTCCTGAAATCTCAGCACACATTTTTTCACCGAATCTTGATGACACTTTCAGGTAATGATCAGTATCCCAATCCAACTTGGCTCCCCAAATTTCGTTCTTCTAGGTTAAACCGTTTGTTGACAGTAACAGTCTCAATTTTTAGGTTTCACTCTGTTTTCTCCTATATGGATACATGTAGTTGGAACTCTAAATCAAAGACGGTTTGTGCTAGCTCTTTGAAACTTGACACAATAAAGTAGTTCCAAGTTCTGTCCCTATGCATTTTTTCCTATTGATGTAGCCCTAAGCAGAGACTGGCACAAATCACTTTCATAGAAAGGGGTTGCAAAGCTTCCAAAAAACTACGAGTTTCCTGAAATTTCAGCACACTTTTTTTCACCCCATCTTGATGACACTTTCAGGTAATGATCACTACCCCAATCCAGCTTGGCTCCCCAAATTTCGTTCTTCTAGGTTAAATCGTTCGTTGGCATTAACAGTTTAAATTTTTAGGTTTCACTCTGTTTTCTCTTATATGGATACATGTAGTTGGAACTCTAAATCAATTCGGTTTTGCTAGCTCTTTGAAACTTGACACCATAAAGTAGTTCCAAGTTCTATCTCTATGGTTTGTTTCCTATTGATGTAGCCCTAGGCAGAGACTGGCGAAAATCACTTTCATGGAAAAGGGTTGCCAAGCTTCCAAAAAACTACGAGTTTCCTGAAATCTCAGCACACATTTTTTCACCCAATCTTGATGACACTTTCAGGTAATGATCAGTACCCCAATCCCACTTGGCTCACCAAATTTCGTTCATCTAGGTTAAACCGTTCTTTGGCAGTAACAGTTTTAATTTTTAGGTTTCACTCTGTTTTCTCCTATATGGATACATGTATTTGGAACTCTAAAGCAAACACGGTTTGTGCTAGCTCTTTGAAACTTGACACAATAAAATAGTTCCAAGTTCTATCTCTATGGATTGTTTCCTATTGATGTATCCCTAAGCAGAGACTGGCGCAAATCACTTACATGGAAAGGGGTTGCCAAGCTTCCAAAAAGTTACGAGTTTCCTGAAATATCAGCACTCATTTTTTCAACCAATCTTGGTGACACTTTCAGGTAATGATCAGTACCCCAATCCCGCTTGGTCACCAAATTTCGTTCTTCTAGGTTAAACCGTTCGTTGGTATTAAAAGTTTTAATTTTTAGGTTTCACTCTGTTTTCTCCTATATGGATACATGTAGTTGGAAATCTAAATCAAACACGGTTTGTGCTAGCTCTTTGAAACTTGACACAATAAAATAGTTCCAAGTTCTTTCTCTATGGATTGTTTCCTATTGATGTAGCCCTAAGCAGGGACTGGCTCAAGTCACTCTCATTGAAAGGGGTTTCCAAGCTTCCAAAAAACTACGAGTTTCCTGAAATCTCAGCACACATTTTTTCACCCAATCTTGATGACACTTTCAGGAAATGATCAGTACCCCAATCCCATTTGGCTCACCAAATTTCATTCTTCTACGTTAAAACATTCGTTGGCAGTAACAGTTTTAATTTTTAGGTTTCACTCTTTTCTCCTAAATGGATACATGTAGTTGGAACTCTAAATCAAACACGGTTTGTGCTGGCTTTTTGAAACTTGACACAATAAACTTGTGCAAAGTTCTATCTCTATGGTTTGTTTCCTATTGATGTAGCACTAAGCAGAGACTGGCGCAAATCACTTATATTGAAAGGGGTTCCCGAGCTTCTAAATAACTACGTGTTTCCTGAAATCTCAGCACACATTTTTTCACCCAATCTTGATGACACTTTCAGGTAATGATCAGTACCCCAATCCCACTTGGCTCACCAAATTTTGTTCTTCTAGGTTAAACCATTCATTGGCAGTAACAGTTTTAATTTTTAGGTTTCACTCTGTTTTCTTCTATATAGATACATGTAGTTGGAACTCTAATTCAAACACGGTTTGTGCTAGCTCTTTGAAACGTGACAAAATAAAGTAGTTCCAAGTTCTATCTCTATGGTTTGTTTCCTATTGATATAGTCCTAAGCAGAGACTGGCGCAAATCACTTCATCGAAAGGGGTTGCCAAGCTTACAAAATCTACGATTTTCCTGAAATCTCAGCACACAATTTTTCACCCAATCTTGATGACACTTTCTGCTAATGATCAGTACCACAATCCCACTTGGCTCACCAAATTTCGTTCTTCTAGGTTAAACCGTTCGTTGGCAGTAACAGTTTTAATTTTACTTTTCACTCTGTTTTCTCCTATATGGATACATGTAGTTGGAACTGTAAATAGAACACGGTTTGTGCTAGCTCTTTGAAACTAGACACAATAAAGTAGTTCCAATTTCTATCTCTATGGCTTGTTTCCTATTGATGTAGCCCTTTGCAGAGACTGGCGCAAATCACTTTCATTGAAAGGGGTTGCCTTGCCAATCTTCCCAAAAACTACGAGTTTCCTGAAATCTCAGCACACAATTTTTTACCCAATCTTGATGACACTTTCATGTAATGATCAGTACCCCAATCCCGCTTGGTCACCAAATTTCGTTCTTCTAGGTTAAACCGTTCGTTGGCATTAACAGTTTTCATTTTTAGGATTCATTCTGTTTTCTTCTATATGGATACATGTTGTTGGAACTCTAAATTAAAGACGATTTGTGTTAGCTCTTTGAAACATGACACAATAAAGTAGTTCCAAGTTCTATCTCTATGGTTTGTTTCCTATTGATATAGTCCTAAGCAGAGACTGGCGCAAATCACTTCATCGAAAGCGGTTGCCAAGCTTACAAAATCTACGAGTTTCCTGAAATCTCAGCACACATTTTTTCACCCAATCTTGATGACACTTTCAGCTAATTATCAGTACCCCAATCCCACTTGGCTCACCAAATTTTGTTCTTCTAGTTTTAACCATTCGTTGGCAGTAACAGTTTTAATTTTTAGGTTTCACTCTCTTTTCTCCTAAATGGATACATGTAGTTGGAACTCTAAATCAAACACGGTTTGTGCTGGGTTTTTGAAACTTGACACAATAAACTTGTGCAAAGTTCTATCTCTATGGTTTGTTTCCTATTGATGTAGCACTAAGCAGAGACTGGCGCAAATCACTTATATTGAAAGGGGTTGCCGAGCTTCCAAATAACTACGTGTTTCCTGAAATCTCAGCACACATTTTTTCACCCAATCTTGATGACACTTTCAGGTAATGATCAGTACCCCAATCCCACTTGGCTCACCAAATTTCGTTCTTCTAGGTTAAACCATTCATTGGCAGTAACAGTTTTAATTTTTAGGTTTCACTCTGTTTTCTCCTATATAGATACATGTAGTTGGAACTCTAATTCAAACACGGTTTGTGCTAGCTCTTTGAAACTTGACACAATAAAGTAGTTCCAAGTTCTATCTCTATGGTTTGTTTCCTATTGATATAGTCCTAAGCAGAGACTGGCGCAAATCACTTCATCGAAAGGGGTTGCCAAGCTTACAAAATCTACGAGTTTCCTGAAATCTCAGTACACATTTTTTCACCCAATCTTGATGACACTTTCCGGTAATGATCAGTACCCGAATCCCACATGGTCACCAAATTTTGTTCTTCTATGTTAAATCGTTCGTTAGTATTAACAGTTTTAAATTTTAGGTTTCACTCTGTTTTCTCCTATATGGATAAATATAGTTGGAACTCTAAATCAAAGACGGTTTTTGCTAGCTCTTTGAAACTTGACACCATAAAGAATTTCCAACTTCTATATTTATGGATTGTTTCCTATTGATGTAGCCCTAAGCAGAGACTGGCGCAACTCACTTTCATGGAAATGTGTTGCCAAGCTTCCAAAAAACTACGAGTTTCCTGAAATCTCAGCACACATTTTTTCACCAAATCTTGATGACACTTTCAGGTAATGATCAGTACACCAATCCCACTTGGCTCACCAAATTTCGTTCTTCTAGGTTAAACCATTCGTTGGCAGTAACAGTTTTAATTTTTAGGTTTCACTCTGTTTTCTCCTATATGGATACATGTAGTTGCAACTCTAAATCAAACACGGTTTGTGCTAGCTCTTTGAAACATGACACAATAAAGTAGTTCCAATTTCTATCTCTATGGTTTGTTTCCTATTGATGTAGCCCTAAGCAGAGACTGGCGCAAATCCCTTTCATGGAAAGGGGTTGCCAAGCTTCCAAAAACTATGAGTTTCCTGAAATCCCAGCACACATTTTTTCACCAAATCTTGATGACACTTTCAGGTAATGATCAGTACCCCAATCCCACTTGGCTCACCAAATTTCCTTCTTCTAGTTTAAATCGTTCCTTGGCATTAACAGTTTTAATTTTTAGGTTTCACTCTGTTTTCTCCTATATGGATTCATGTAGTTGGAACTCTAAATCAAACACGGTTTGTGCTAGCTCTTTGAAACTTGACACAATAAACAGTTCCAAGTTCCATCTCTATGGATTGTTTCCTATTGATGTAGCCCTAAGCAGAGACTGGCGCAAATCACTTTCCTGGAAAGGGGTTGCCAAGCTTCCAAAAAACTATGAGTTTTCTGCAATCTCAGCACACATTTTTTCACCCAATCTTGATGACACTTTCAGGTAATGATCAGTACCGCAATCCCACTTGGCTCACCAAATTTCGTTCTTCTAGGTTAAACCGTTAGTTGGCAGTAACAGTTTTAATTTTTAGGTTTCACTCTGTTTTCTCCTTTATGGATACATATAGTTGGAACTCTAAATCAAACACGGTTTGTGCTAGCTCTTTGAAACTTGACACAATAAAGTAGTTCCAAGTTCTATCTCTATGGTTTGTTTCCTATTGATATAGTCCTAAGCAGAGACTCACGCAAATCACTTCATCAAAAGGGGTTGCCAAGCTTACAAAATCTACGAGGTTCCTGAAATCTCAGTACACATTTTTTCACCCAATCTTGATGACAATTTCCGGTAATGATCAGTACCCAAATCCCACATGGTCACCAAATTTCGTTCTTCTTGGTTAAACGGTTTGTTGGCAGTAACAGTTTTAATTTTTAGGTTTCACTCTGTTTTCTCCTATATGGATACATGTAGTTGGAAATCTAAATCAAACACAGTTTGTGCTAGCTCTTTGAAACTTGACACAATAAAATAGTTCCAAGTTCTATCTCTATGGATTGTTTCCTATTGATGTAGCCCTAAGCAGAGACAGTTGCAAATCTATTTCAAGGAAAGGGGTTGGCAAGCTTCCAAAAATTCCGAGTTTCCTGAAATGTCAGCACACATTTTTTCACCCAATCTTGATGACACTTTCTGGTAATGATCAGTACCCCAATCCCATTTGGCTCACCAAATTTCGTTCTTCTAGTTTAAATGTTTCGTTGGCAGTAACAGTTTTAATTTTTAGGTTTCACTCTGTTTTCTCCTATATGGATACATGTAGTTGGAACTCTAAAGCAAACAGGGTTTGTGCTAGCTCTTTGAAACTTGACACAATAAAATAGTTCCAAGTTCTATCTCTATAGATTGTTTCCTATTGATGTATCCCTAAGCAGAGACTGGCGCAAATCAGTTTCATGGAAAGGGTTTGCCAAGCTTCCAAAAAACTACGAGTTTCCTGAAATCTCAGCACAAATTCTTTCACCCAATCTTGATGACTCTTTCAGGTAATGATCAGTACCCCAAACCCACTTGGCTCACCAAATTTCGTTCTTCTAGGTTCAATAGTTCGTTGGCATTAATATTTTTAATTTTTCAGTTTCACTCTCTTTTCTCCTATATGGATACATGTAGTTGGAACTCTAAATCAAGGACGGTTTGTGCTAGCTCCTTGAAACTTGACACAAAATTAGTTCCAAGTTCTATCTATACGGTTTGTTTCCTATTCATGTAGCCCTAAGCAGAGACTGGCGCAAATCACTTTCATGGAAAGGGGTTGCCAAGTTTCCAAAAAACTACGAGTTTCCTGAAATCTCAGCACATATTTTATCACCCAATCTTGATGACACTTTCAGGTAATGATCATTACCCCAATCCCGCTTGGCTCACCAAACTTCGTTCTTCTAGGTTAAACCGTTCGGTGGCATCAACTGTTTTAATTTTTAGGTTTCACTCTGTTTTCTCCTATATGGATACATGTAGTTGGAACTCTAAATCAAACACGGATTGTGCTAGCTATTTGAAAACTGACACAATAAAATAGTTCCAAGATATATCTCTATGGATTGTTTCCTATTGATGTAGCCCTAAGCAGAGACCGACACAAATCACTTTCATGTTTCCGGGTTGCCAAGCTTCCAAAAAACTACGAGTTTCCTGAAATCTCAGCACACATTTTTTCACCTAATCTTGATGACACTTTCAGGTAATGATCAGTACCCCAATCCCACTTGGTTCACCAAATTTCGTTCTTCTAGGTTAAACAGTTCGTTGGCAGAAACAGTTTTAATTTTTAGGTTTCACTCTGTTTTCTCCTATATGGATACATGTAGTTGGAACTCTAAATCAAAGACGGTTTGTGCTAGCTCTTTGAAACTTGACACAATAAAGTAGTTCCAAGTTCTATCTCTATGGTTTGTTTCCTATAGATGTAGCCCTAAGCAGAGACCCCTGCAAATCACTTCCATATTACGGGGATGCCAAGCTTCCAAAAAATTATGAATTTCCTGAAATCACAGCAAACATTTTTTAACCCAATCTTGATGACACTTTCTGGTAATGATCAGTACCCCAATCCCACTGGGTCACCAAATTTCGTTCTTCTAGGTTAAACGGTTCGTTGGCAGTAAGAGTTTTAATTTTTAGGTTTCACTCTGTTTTCTCCTATATGGATAAATGTAGTTGGAACTCTAAATCAAAGAAGGTTTGTGCTAGCTCTTTGAAATTTGACACAATAACGTAGTTCCAAGTTCTATCTCTATGGTTTGTTTCCTATTGATGTAGCCCTAAGCAGAGCCTGGCGGAAATCATTTTCATGGAAAGGGGTTGCCAAGCTTCCAAAAAACTACGATTTTCCTGAAATCTCAGCACACATTTTTTCAACCAATCTTGATGACACTTTCAGGTAATGATCAGTACCCCAATCCCACTTGGTCACCAAATTTCGTTCTTCTAGGTTAAATCTTTCATTGGCAGTAATACTTTTAATTTTTAGTTTTCACTCTGTTTTCTCCTATATGGATACATGTAGTTGGAACTCTAAATCAAAGACGGTTTGTGCTAGCTCTTTGAAACTTGCCACAATAAAGTAGTTCCAAGTTCTATCTCTATGGTTTTTTTCCTATTGATGTAGCCCTAAGCAGAGACAGGTGCAAATCACTTTCATGGAAAGGGGTTGCCAAGCTTCCAAAAACTACGAGTTTCCTGAAATCTCAGCACACATTCTTTTCACCCAATCTTGATGACACTTTCAGGTAATGATCAGTACCCCAATCCCACTTGGTCACCAAATTTCGTTCTTCTAGGTTAAACTGTTCGTTCGAAGTAACAGTTTTAATTTTTAGGTTTCACTCAGTTTTCTCCTATATGGATACATGTAGTTGGAACTCTAAATCAAACACGGTTTGTGCTAGCTCTTTGAAACTTGACACAATAAAATAGTTCCAAGTTCTATCTCTATGGTTTGTTTCCTATTGATGTAGCCCTAAGCAGAGACCGGCGCAAATCACTTTTATTAAAAGGGTTTGCCAAGCTTCCAAAAAACTACGAGTTTCCTGAAATCTCAGCACACATTTTTTCAACCAATGTTGATGACACTTTCAGGTAATGATCAGTACCCCAATCCCACTTGGCTCACCAGATTTCATTCTTCTAGGTTTAACCGTTCATTGGCAGTAAAAGTTTTAATTTTCAGGTTTCAATCTGTTTTCTCCTATATGGATACATGTATTTGGAACTCTGAATCAAAGATGGTTTGTGCTAGCTTTTTGAAACTTGACACAATAAAGTAGTTCCAAGTTCAATCTCTATGGTTTGTGTCCTGTTGATGTAGCCCTAAGCAGAGACTGGCACAAATCACTTTCATATTACGGGGATGCAAAACTTCTAAATATCTATGAGTTTCCTGAAATCTCAGCACACATTTTTTTCTCCCAATGTTGATGACACTTTCAGGTAATGATCAGTACCCCAATCCCACTTGGCTCACCAAATTTCGTTCTTCTAGGTTAAAACTTTCTTTGGCAGTAACAGTTTAAATTTTTAGGTTTCTCTCTGTTTTCTCCTATATGGATACATTTAGTTGGAACTCTAAATCAAACAAGGATTGTGCTAGCTCTTTGAAACTTGACACAATAAAGTAGTTCCATGTTGTATCTCTGTGGTTTGTTTCCTATTGATGTAGCCCTAAGCAGAGACTGGCGCAAATCACTTTCATGGAAAGCGGTTGCCAAGCTTCCAAAAAACTACGGGTTTCCTGAAATCTCAGCACACATTTTTTCTCCCAATCTTGATGACACTTTCCAGTATTGATCAGTACCCCAATCCCACTTAGCTCACCAAATTTCATTCTTCTAGGTGAAACCGTTCGTTGGCAGTAACATTTTTAATTTTTAGGTTTCACTCTGTTTTCTATTATATGGATACATGTAGCTGGAACTCTAAATCAAACACGGTTTGTGCTAGCTCTTTGAAACTTGACACAATAAAGTAGTTACAAGTTCTATCTCTATGGTTTGTTTCCTATTGATGTAGCCATAAGCAGAGACTGGCGGAAATCACTTTCATGGAAAGGGGTTGCCAAGCTTCCAAAAAACTACGAGTTTCCTGAAATCTCAGCACACATTTTTTCAGCCAATCTTGATGACACTTTCCGGTAATGATCAGTACCCCAATCCCACTTGGCTCACCAAATGTCGTTCCTCTAGTTTAAACCGTTCCTTGGCAGTAACAGTCTTAATTTTTAGGTTTCACTCTGTTTTCTCCTATATGGATACATGTAGTTGGAACTCTAAATCAAACACGGTTTGTGCTAGCTCTTTGAAACTTGACACAATAAAATAGTTCCAAGATATATCTCTATGGATTGTTTCCTATTGATGTATCCCTAAGCAGAGACTGGCGCAAATCACTTATTTGGAAAGGGGTTGCAAGCTTCCAAATAAATACGAGTTTCCTGAAATCTCAGCACACATTTTTTCACCCAATCTTGATGACACTTTCAGGTAATGATCAGTACCCAATCCCACTTGGCTCACCAAATCTCGTTCTTCTATGTTAAACCATGAGTTGGCAGTAACAGTTTTAATTTTTAGGTTTCACTCTGTTTTCTCCTATATGTATATTTGTAGTTGGAACTCTAAATCAACCACGGTTTGTGCTAGCTCTTTGAAACTTGACACAATAAAAGAGTTCCAAGTGCTTTCTCTATGGATTGTTTCCTATTCATGTATCCCTAAGCAGAGACTGGCGCAAAGCACTTTCTTGGAAAGGGGTTGCCAACCTTCCAAAAAACTACGAGTTTCCTGAAATCTCAGCACACATTTTTTCAGCCAATCTTGATGACACTTTCAGGTAATGATCAGTACCCAAATCCCACTTGGCTCACCAAATTTCGTTCTTCTAAGTTAAACCATTCATTGGCAGTAACAGTCTTAATTTTTAGGTTTCACTCTGTTTTCTCCTATATGGATACATGTAGTTTGAACTCTAAATCAAACACGGTTTGTGCTATTTCTTTGAAACTTGACACAATAAAATAGTTCCAAGTTCTATCTCTATGGATTGTTTCCTATTGATGTATCCCTAAGCAGAGACTGGCGCAAATCACTGACTTGGAAAGGTGTTGCAAGCTTCCAAATAAATACGAGTTTCCTGAAATCTCAGCACATATTTATTCACCCAATCTTGATGACGCTTTCAGGTAATGATCAGTACCGAATCCCACTTGGCTCACCAAATCTCGTTCTTCTATGTTAAAACATTAGTTGGCAGTAACAGTTTTAATTTTTAGGTTTCACTCTGTTTTCTCCTATGTGAATACATGTAGTTGGAAATCTAAATCAAACACAGTTTGTGCTAGCTCTTTGAAACTTGACACAATAAAATAGTCCAAGTTCTATCTCTATTGATTGTTTCCTATTGATGTAGCCCTAAGCAGAGACTGTCGCAAATCAATTTCAAGGAATGGGGTTGGCAAGCTTCCAAAAATTACGAGTTTCCTGAAATGTCAGCACACAGTTTTTCACCCAATCTTGATGACACTTTCTGGTAATGATCAGTACCCCAATTCCACTTGGCTCACCAAATTTCCTTCTTCTAGGTTAAATGGTTCGTTGGCAGTAACAGTTTTAATTTTTAGGTTTCACTATGTTTTCTCCTATATGGATACATGTATTTGGAACTCTAAAGCAAACACGGTTTGTGCTAGCTCTTTGAAACTTGACACAATAAAATAGTTCCAACTTCCATCTCTATGGATTGTTTCCTATTGATGTATCCCTAAGCAGAGACTGGCGCAAATCCCTTTCATGGAAAGGCGTTGCCAAGCTTCCAAATAACTACGAGTTTCCTGAAATCTCAGCACACATTTTTTCAACCAATCTTGATGACACTTTCACGTAATGATCAATACCCCAATCCTACTTGGCTCACCAAATTTCGTTCTTCTAGGTTAAACCATTCGTTGGCAGTAACAGTTTTAATTTTTAGGTTTCACTCTGTTTTCTCCTATATGGATACATCTAGTTGGAACTCTAAATCAAAGTCGGTTTGTGCTACCTCTTTGAAACTTGACATAATACAGTAGTTCCAAGTTCTATCTCTATGGTGTGTTTCCTATTGATGTAGCCCTAAGCAGAGACTGGCACAAATCACTCTCATGGAAAGGGGTTGCCAAGCTTCCAAAAAACTACGAGTTTCCTCAAATCTCAGCACACATTTTTTCACCCAACATTGATGACACTTTCAGTAATGATCAGTAACCCAATCCCACTTGGCTCACCAAATTTCGTTCTTCTAGGTTAAACCGTTCGTTGGCAGTAAGAGTTTTAATTTTTAGGTTTCACTCTGTTTTCTCCTATATGGATACATGTAGTTGGAACTCTAAATCAAACACGGTTTGAGCTAGCTCTTTGAAACTTGACACAATAAAGTAGTTCCAAGTTCTATCTCTATGGTTTGTTTCCTATTGATGTAGCCCTAAGAAAAGACTGGCAGAAATCACTTTCATGGAAAGGGGTTGGCAAGCTTCCAAAAAACTACGAGTTTCCTGCAATCTCAGCACACATGTTTTCACCCAATCTTGATGACACTTTCAGGTAATGATCAGTACCCCAATCCCACTTGCATCACCAAATTCCGTTCTTCAAGGTTAAACCGTTTGTTGGCAGTAACAGTTTTAATTTTTAGGTTTCACTCTGTATTCTCCTATATGGATACATGTAGTTGGAACTCTAAAGCAAACACGGTTTGAGCTAGCTCTTTGAAACTTGACACAATAAAGTAGTTCCAAGTTCTATCTCTATGGTTTGTTTCCTATTGATGTAGCCGTACGCAGTGAATGGCGGACATCACTTTCATGGAAAGGGGTTGCCAAGCTTCCAAAAAAGAAAGAGTTTCCTGAAATCTCAGCACACATTTTTTCACCCAATCTTGATGACACTTTCAGGTAATGATCAGTACGCCAATCCCACTTGGCTCACCAAATTTCGTTCTTCTAAGTTAAACCGTTCGTTGGCAGTAACAGTTTTAATTTTTAGGTTTCACTCTGTTTTCTCCTATAGGGATACATATAGTTGGAACTCTAAATCAAAGATGGTTTTTGCTAGCTCTTTGAAACTTGACACAATAAAGTAGTTCCAAGTTCCATCTCTATGGTTTGTTTCCTACTGATGTAGCTCTAAGCTGAGACTGGCGCAAATCACTTTCATGGAAAGGGGTTGGCAAGCTTCCAAAAAACTACGATTTTCCTGAAATCTCAGCACAAATTTATTCACCCAATCTTGATGACACTTTCCGGTAATGATCAGTACACCAATCCCACTTGGCTCACCAAATTTCGTTCTTCTAGGTTAAACCGTTCGTTGGTAGTAACAGTTTTAATTTTTGGGTTTCACTCTGTTTTCTCCTATATAAATACATGTAGTTGGAACTCTAAATCAAACACGGTTTGTGCTACCTCTTTGAAACTTGACACAATAAAGTAGTTCCAAGTTCTATCTCTATGGTTTGTTTCCTATTGGTGTAGCCCTAAGCAGAGACCAGCACAAATCACTTTCATGGAAAGGGTTGCCAAGTTTCCAAAAACTACGAGTTTCCTGAAATCTGAGCACACATTTTTTTCACCCAATGTTGATGACTCTTTCAGGTAATGATCAGTACCCCAATCCCGCTTGCTCAACAAATTTCGTTCTTCTAGGTTAAACCGTTCGTTGGCATCAACAGTTTTAATTTTTAGGTTTCACTCTGTTTTCTCCTATATGGATACATGTAGTTGGAAGTCTAAATCAAACACTGTTTGTGCTAGCTCTTTGAAACTTGACACAATAAAATAGTTCCAAGATCTATCTCTATGGATTGTTTCCTATTGATGTAGCCCTAAGCAGACACTGGCGCAAATCACATTCATGGAAATGGGTTGGCAAGTTACAAAAAAGTATGAGTTTCCTGAAATCTCAGCACACATTTTTTCACCCAATCTTGATGACACTTTCAGGTAATGATCAGTACCCCAATCCCACTTGCATCACCAAATTTCGTTCTTCTAGGTTAAACCGTTTGTTGGCAGTAACAGTTTTAATTTTTAGGTTTCACTCTGTTTTCTCCTATATGGATACATGTAGTTGGAACTCTAAATGAAACACGGTTTGTGCTAGCTCTTTGAAACTTGACACAATAAAATAGTTTCAAGTTCTATATCTATGGATTGTTCCTATTGATGTAGCCCTAAGTAGAGACTGGCGTAAATCACTTTCATGGAAAGGGGTCGGCAAGCTTCCAGAAAACTACGAGTTTCCTGGAATCTCAGCACACATTTTTTCACCCAATCTTGTTGACACTTTCAGGTAATGATAAGTACCCCAATCCCACTTGGCTCACTAAATTTCGTTCTTCTAGGTTAAACCGTTCGTTGGCAGTAAGAATTTTAATTTTCACGTTTCACTCTGTTTTCTCCTATATGGATACATGTAGTTGGAACTGTAAATCAAACACGGTTTGTGCTAGCTCTTTGAAACTTGACACAATAAAGTAGTTCCAAGTTCTATCTCTATGGATTGTTTCCTATTGATGTAGCCCTAAGCAGACACTTGCGCAAATCACTTTCATGGAAATGGGTTGGAAGCTTACAAAAAAGTATGAGTTTCCTGAAATCTCAGCACATATTTTTTCACCCAATATTGATGATACTTTCAGTAATGATCAGTAACCCAATCCCACTTGGCTCACCAAATTTCGTTCTTCTAGGTTAAACCGTTCGTTGGCAGTAAGAGTTTTAATTTTTAGGTTTCACTCTGTTTTCTCCTATATGGATACATGTAGTTGGAACTCTAAATCAAACACGGTTTGTGCTAGCTCTTTGAAACTTGACACAATAAAGTAGTTCCAAGTTCTATCTCTATGGTTTGTTTCCTATTGATGTAGCCTAAGCAGAGAATGGCGGAAAACACTTTCATGAAAGGGGTTGCCAAGCTTCCAAAAAACTACGATTTTCCTGAAATCTCAGCACATATTTTTTCACCCAATCTTGATGACACTTTCAGGTAATGATCAGTACCCGAATCCCACTTGCATCACCAAATTCCGTTCTTCAAGGTTAAACCGTTTGTTGGCAGTAACAGTTTTAATTTTTAGGTTTCACTCTGTTTTCTCCTATATGTATACATGTAGTTGGAATCCTAATCAAACACGGTTTGTGCTAGCTCTTTGAAACTTGACACAATAATGTAGTTCCAGGTTCTATCTCTATGGATTGTTCCTATTGATGTAGCCCTAAGCAGAGACTGGCGCAAATCACTTTCATGGAAAGGGGTTGGCAAGCTTCCAAAAAACTACAAGTTTCCTGCAATCTCAGCACACATGTTTTCACCCAATCTTGATGACACTTTCAGGTAATGATCAGTACCCCAATCCCACTTGCATCACCAAATTCCGTTCTTCAAGGTTAAACCGTTTGTTGGCAGTAACAGTTTTAAATTTTAGGTTTCACTCTGTTTTCTCCTATATGGATACATGTAGTTGGAACTCTAAATCAAACACGGTTTGTGCTAGCTCTTTGAAACTTGACACAATAAAGTAGTTCCAAGTTCTATCTCTATGGTGTGTTTCCTATTGATGTAGCCCTAAGCAGAGACTGGCACAAATCACTCTCATGGAAAGGGGTTGCCAAGCTTCCAAAAAACTACGAGTTTCCTCAAATCTCAGCACACATTTTTTCACCCAACATTGATGACACTTTCAGTAATGATCAGTAACCCAATCCCACTTGGCTCACCAAATTTCGTTCTTCTAGGTTAAACCGTTCGTTGGCAGTAAGAGTTTTAATTTTTAGGTTTCACTCTGTTTTCTCCTATATGGATACATGTAGTTGGAACTCTAAATCAAACACGGTTTGAGCTAGCTCTTTGAAACTTGACACAATAAAGTAGTTCCTAGTTCTATCTCTATGGTTTGTTTCCTATTGATGTAGCCCTAAGAAAAGACTGGCAGAAATCACTTTCATGGAAAGGGGTTGGCAAGCTTCCAAAAAACTACGAGTTTCCTGCAATCTCAGCACACATGTTTTCACCCAATCTTGATGACACTTTCAGGTAATGATCAGTACCCCAATCCCACTTGCATCACCAAATTCCGTTCTTCAAGGTTAAACCGTTTGTTGGCAGTAACAGTTTTAATTTTTAGGTTTCACTCTGTATTCTCCTATATGGATACATGTAGTTGGAACTCTAAATCAAACACGGTTTGAGCTAGCTCTTTGAAACTTGACACAATAAAGTAGTTCCAAGTTCTATCTCTATGGTTTGTTTCCTATTGATGTAGCCGTACGCAGTGAATGGCGGACATCACTTTCATGGAAAGGGGTTGCCAAGCTTCCAAAAAAGAAAGAGTTTCCTGAAATCTCAGCACACATTTTTTCACCCGATCTTGATGACACTTTCAGGTAATGATCAGTACCCCAATCCCACTTGCATCACCAAATTTCGTTCTTCTAGGTTAAACCGTTTGTTGGCAGTAACAGTTTTAATTTTTAGGTTTCACTCTGTTTTCTCCTATAGGGATACATATAGTTGGAACTCTAAATCAAAGATGGTTTTTGCTAGCTCTTTGAAACTTGACACAATAAAGTAGTTCCAAGTTCCATCTCTATGGTTTGTTTCCTACTGATGTAGCTCTAAGCTGAGACTGGCGCAAATCACTTTCATGGAAAGGGGTTGGCAAGCTTCCAAAAAACTACGATTTTCCTGAAATCTCAGCACAAATTTATTCACCCAATCTTGATGACACTTTCCGGTAATGATCAGTACACCAATCCCACTTGGCTCACCAAATTTCGTTCTTCTAGGTTAAACCGTTCGTTGGTAGTAACAGTTTTAATTTTTGGGTTTCACTCTGTTTTCTCCTATATAAATACATGTAGTTGGAACTCTAAATCAAACACGGTTTGTGCTACCTCTTTGAAACTTGACACAATAAAGTAGTTCCAAGTTCTATCTCTATGGTTTGTTTCCTATTGGTGTAGCCCTAAGCAGAGACCAGCACAAATCACTTTCATGGAAAGGGTTGCCAAGTTTCCAAAAACTACGAGTTTCCTGAAATCTGAGCACACATTTTTTTCACCCAATGTTGATGACTCTTTCAGGTAATGATCAGTACCCCAATCCCGCTTGCTCAACAAATTTCGTTCTTCTAGGTTAAACCGTTCGTTGGCATCAACAGTTTTAATTTTTAGGTTTCACTCTGTTTTCTCCTATATGGATACATGTAGTTGGAAGTCTAAATCAAACACTGTTTGTGCTAGCTCTTTGAAACTTGACACAATAAAATAGTTCCAAGATCTATCTCTATGGATTGTTTCCTATTGATGTAGCCCTAAGCAGACACTGGCGCAAATCACATTCATGGAAATGGGTTGGCAAGTTACAAAAAAGTATGAGTTTCCTGAAATCTCAGCACACATTTTTTCACCCAATCTTGATGACACTTTCAGGTAATGATCAGTACCCCAATCCCACTTGCATCACCAAATTTCGTTCTTCTAGGTTAAACCGTTTGTTGGCAGTAACAGTTTTAATTTTTAGGTTTCACTCTGTTTTCTCCTATATGGATACATGTAGTTGGAACTCTAAATGAAACACGGTTTGTGCTAGCTCTTTGAAACTTGACACAATAAAATAGTTTCAAGTTCTATATCTATGGATTGTTCCTATTGATGTAGCCCTAAGTAGAGACTGGCGTAAATCACTTTCATGGAAAGGGGTCGGCAAGCTTCCAGAAAACTACGAGTTTCCTGGAATCTCAGCACACATTTTTTCACCCAATCTTGTTGACACTTTCAGGTAATGATAAGTACCCCAATCCCACTTGGCTCACTAAATTTCGTTCTTCTAGGTTAAACCGTTCGTTGGCAGTAAGAATTTTAATTTTCAGGTTTCACTCTGTTTTCTCCTATATGGATACATGTAGTTGGAACTGTAAATCAAACACGGTTTGTGCTAGCTCTTTGAAACTTGACACAATAAAGTAGTTCCAAGTTCTATCTCTATGGATTGTTTCCTATTGATGTAGCCCTAAGCAGACACTTGCGCAAATCACTTTCATGGAAATGGGTTGGAAGCTTACAAAAAAGTATGAGTTTCCTGAAATCTCAGCACATATTTTTTCACCCAATATTGATGATACTTTCAGTAATGATCAGTAACCCAATCCCACTTGGCTCACCAAATTTCGTTCTTCTAGGTTAAACCGTTCGTTGGCAGTAAGAGTTTTAATTTTTAGGTTTCACTCTGTTTTCTCCTATATGGATACATGTAGTTGGAACTCTAAATCAAACACGGTTTGTGCTAGCTCTTTGAAACTTGACACAATAAAGTAGTTCCAAGTTCTATCTCTATGGTTTGTTTCCTATTGATGTAGCCTAAGCAGAGAATGGCGGAAAACACTTTCATGAAAGGGGTTGCCAAGCTTCCAAAAAACTACGATTTTCCTGAAATCTCAGCACATATTTTTTCACCCAATCTTGATGACACTTTCAGGTAATGATCAGTACCCGAATCCCACTTGCATCACCAAATTCCGTTCTTCAAGGTTAAACCGTTTGTTGGCAGTAACAGTTTTAATTTTTAGGTTTCACTCTGTTTTCTCCTATATGTATACATGTAGTTGGAATCCTAATCAAACACGGTTTGTGCTAGCTCTTTGAAACTTGACACAATAATGTAGTTCCAGGTTCTATCTCTATGGATTGTTCCTATTGATGTAGCCCTAAGCAGAGACTGGCGCAAATCACTTTCATGGAAAGGGGTTGGCAAGCTTCCAAAAAACTACAAGTTTCCTGCAATCTCAGCACACATGTTTTCACCCAATCTTGATGACACTTTCAGGTAATGATCAGTACCCCAATCCCACTTGCATCACCAAATTCCGTTCTTCAAGGTTAAACCGTTTGTTGGCAGTAACAGTTTTAAATTTTAGGTTTCACTCTGTTTTCTCCTATATGGATACATGTAGTTGGAACTCTAAATCAAACACGGTTTGTGCTAGCTCTTTGAAACTTGACACAATAAAGTAGTTCCAAGTTCTATCTCTATGGTTTGTTTCCTATTGATGTAGTCCTAAGCAGAGACTGGGGCAAGTCACTTTCATGGAAAGGGGTTGCAAAGCTTCCAAAAAACTACGAGTTTCCTGAAATCTCAGCACACATCTTTTCACACAATCTTGATGACACTTTCCGGTAATGATCAGTACCCCAATCCCGCTTGGCTCACCAAATTTCGTTCTTGTAGGTTAAACCGTTCGTTGGCAGTAAGAGTTTTAATTTTTAGGTTTCACTCTGTTTTCTCCTATATGGATACATGTAGTTGGAACTCTAAATCAAACATGGTTTGTGCTAGCTCTTTGAAACTTGACACAATAAAGTAGTTCCAAGTTCTATCTCTATGGTTTGTTTCCTATTGATGTAGCCCTAAGCAACGACTGGCAGAAATCACTTTTATGGAAAAGGGTTGCCAAGCTTCCAAAAAACTATGAGTTTCCTGAAATCTCAGCACACATTTTTTTTACCCAATCTTGATGACACTTTCAGGTAATGATTACAAACCCAATCCCACTTGGCTCACCAAATTTCGTTCTTCTTGGTTAAACCGTTCTTTGGCAGTAAGAGTTTCAATTTTTAGGGCTCACTCTGTTTTCTCCTATATGGATACATGTAGATGGAACTCTAAATCAAACACGTTTTGTGCTAGCTCTTTGAAACATGACACAATAAAATAGTTCCAAGATCTATCTCTATGGATTGTTTCCTATTGATGTAGCCCTAAGCAGACACCTGCGCAAATCACTTTCATGGAAAGGGGTTGGCATGCTTCCAAAAACTACGAGTTTCCTGAAATCTCAGCATACATTTTTTCACCCAATCTTGATAACACTTTCAGGTAATGATCAGTACCCCAATCCCACTTGGCTCACCAAATTTCGTTCTTCTAGGTTAAACCTTTCGTTGGCAGTAAGAGTTTAAATTTTTAGGTTTCACTCTGTTTTTTCCTATATGAATACATGTAGTTGGAACTCTGAATCAAACACGGTTTGTGCTAGCTCTTTGAAACTTGACACAAGAAAATAGTTCCAAGTTCTATCTCTATGGATTGTTCCTATTGATGTAGCCCTAAGCAGAGACTGGCAAAAATCACTTTCATGGAAAGGGGTTGGCAAGCTTCCAAAAAACTACGAGTTTCCTGGAATCTCAGCACACATTTTTTCACCCAATCTTGATGACACTTTCAGGTAATGATCAGTACCCCAATCCAACTTGGCTCACCAAATTTCGTTCTCCTAGGTTAAACCGTTCGTTGGCAGTAAGAATTTTAATTTTCAGGTTTCCATCTGTTTTCTCCTATATGGATACATGTAGTTGGAACTCTAAATCAAACACGGTTTGTGCTAGCTCTTTGTAACTCTACACAATAAAGTAGTTCCAAGTTCTATCTCTATGGTTTGTTTCCTATTGATGTAGCCCTAAGCAGAGACTGGCACTGATCACATTCATGGAAAGGGGTTGCCAAGCTTCCTTCCAAAAAACTATGAGTTTCCTGAAATCTCAGCACACATTTTTTCACCCAATCTTGATGACACTTTCAGGTAATGATCAGTACCCCATTCTACTTGGCTCACCAAATTTCGTTCTTCTAGGTTAAACCGTTCGTTGGCAGTAACAGTTTTAATTTTCAGGTTTCACTCTGTTTTCTCCTATATGGATACATGTAGTTGAAACTCTAAATCAAACACGGTTTGTGCTAGCTCTTTGAAACTTGACCCAAGAAAATAGTTACAAGGTCTATCTCTATGGATTGTTTCCTATTGATGTAGCCCTAAGCAGACACTTGCGCAAATCACTTTCATGGAAATGGGTTGGAAGCTTACAAAAAAGTATGAGTTTCCTGAAATCTCAGCACATATTTTTTCACCCAATATTGATGACACTTTCAGTAATGATCAGTAACCCAATCCCACTTGGCTCACCAAATTTCGTTCTTCTAGGTTAAACCGTTCGTTGGCAGTAAGAGTTTTAATTTTTAGGTTTCACTCTGTTTTCTCCTATATGGATACATGTAGTTGGAACTCTAAATCAAACACGGTTTGTGCTAGCTCTTTGAAACTTGACACAATAAAGTAGTTCCAAGTTCTATCTCTACGGTTTGTTTCCTATTGATGTAGCTGTAAGCAGTGAATGGCGGAAATCACTTTCATGGAAAGGGGTTGCCAAGCTTCCGTAAAAGAAAGAGTTTCCTGAAATCTCAGCACACATTTTTTCACCCGATCTTGATGACACTTTCAGGTAATGATCAGTACCCCAATCCCACTTGAATCACCAAATTTCGTTCTTCTAGCTTAAACCGTTTGTTGGCAGTAACAGTTTTAATTTTTAGGTTTCACTCTGTTTTCTCCTATATGGATACATGTAGGTGGAACTCTAAATCAAACACGGTTTGTGCTAGCTCTTTGAAACTTGACACAATAAAATAGTTCCAAGTTCTATCTCTATGGATTGTTCCTATTGATGTAGCCCTAAGCAGAGACTGGCGCAAATCACTTTCATGGAAAGGGGTTGCCAAGATTCCAAAAAACTACGAGTTTCCTGAAATCTCAGCACACATTTTTTCACACAATCTTGATGACACTTTCAGGTAATCATCACTACCCCAATCACGCTTGGCTCACCAAATTACGTTCTTCTAGTTTAAACCGTTCGTTGGCAGTAAGAGTTTTAATTTTTAGGTTTCACTCTGTTTTCTCCTATATGTATACATGTAGTTGGAACTCTAAATTAAACACAGTTTGTGCTAGCTGTTTGAAACTTGACACAATAATGTAGTTCCAAGTTCTATCTCTATGGATTGTTCCTATTGATGTAGCCCTAAGCAGAGACTGGCGCAAATCACTTTCATGGAAAGGGGTTGGCAAGCTTCTAAAAAACTACGAGTTTCCTGCAATCTCAGCACACATGTTTTCACCCAATCTTGATGACACTTTCAGGTAATGATCAGTACCCCAATCCCACTTGCATCACCAAATTCCGTTCTTCAAGGTTAAACCGTTTGTTGGCAGTAACAGTTTTAATTTTCAGGTTTCACTCTGTTTTCTCCTATATGGATACATGTAGTTGGAACTCTAAATCAAACACGGTTTGTGCTAGCTCTTTGAAACATGACACAATAAATAGTTCCAAGTTCTATCTCTATGGTTTGTTTCCTATTGATGTAGCCCTAAGCACAGACTGGCGCAAGTCACTTTCATGGAAAGGGGTTGCCAAGCTTCCAAAAAACTACGAGTTTCCTGAAATCTCAGCACAAATCTTTTCACACAATCTTGATGACCCTTTCCGGTAATGATCAGTACCCCAATCCCGCTTGGCTCACCAAATTTCGTTCTTCTAGGTTAAACCGTTCGTTGGCAGTAAGAGTTTTAATTTTTAGGTTTCACTCTGTTTTCTCCTATATGGATACATGTAGTTGGAACTCTAAATCAAACATGGTTTGTGGTAGCTCTTTGAAACTTGACACAATAAAGTAGTTCCATGTTCTATCCTATGGTTTGTTTCCTATTGATGTAGCCCTAAGCAACGACTGGCAGAAATCACTTTCATGGAAAAGGGTTGCCAAGCTTCCAAAAAACTATGAGTTTCCTAAAATCTCAGCACACATTTTTTTACCCAATCTTGATGACACTTTCAGGTAATGATCAGGAACCCAATCCCACTTAGCTCACCAAATTTCGTTCTTCTAGGTTAAACCGTTCGTTGGCAGTAAGAGTTTCAATTTTTAGGGCTCACTCTGTTTTCTCCTATATGGATACATGTAGTTGGAACTCTAAATCAAACACGGTTTGTGCTAGCTCTTTGAAACATGACACAATAAAATAGTTCCAAGATCTATCTCTATGGATTGTTTCCTATTGATATAGCCCTAAGCAGACACCTGCGCAAATCACTTTCATGGAAAGGGGTTGGCATGCTTCCAAAAACTACGAATTTCCTGAAATCTCAGCATACATTTTTTCACCCAATCTTGATAACACTTTCAGGTAATGATCAGTAGCCCAATCCCACTTGGCTCACCAAATTTCGTTCTTCTAGGTTAAACCGTTCGTTGGCAGTAAGAATTTTAATTTTCAGGTTTCACTCTGTTTTCTCATATATGGATACATGTAGTTGGAACTCTAAATCAAACACGGTTTGTGCTAGCTCTTTGAAACTCTACACAGTAAAGTAGTTCCAAGTTCTATCTCTATGGTTTGTTTCCTATTGATGTAGCCCTAAGCAGAGACTGGCACTAATCACATACATGGAAAGGGGTTGCCAAGCTTCCTTCCAAAAAACTACGAGTTTCCTGAAATCTCAGCACACATTTTTTCACCCAATCTTGATGACACTTTCAGGTAATGATCAGTACCCCATTCCACTTGGCTCACCAAATTTCGTTCTTCTAGGTTAAACCATTCGTTGGCAGTAACAGTTTTAATTTTCAGGTTTCACTCTGTTTTCTCCTATATGGATACATGTAGTTGAAACTCTAAATCAAACACGGTTTGTGCTAGCTCTTTGAAACTTGACACAATAAAATAGTTACAAGGTCTATCTCTATGGATTGTTTCCTATTGATGTAGCCCTAAGCAGACACTTGCACAAATCACTTTCATGGAAATGGGTGGAAGCTTACAAAAAAGTATGAGTTTCCTGAAATCTCAGCACATATTTTTTCACCCAATATTGATGACACTTTCAGTAATGATCAGTAATCCAATCCCACTTGGCTCACCAAATTTCGTTCTTCTAGGTTAAACCGTTCGTTGGCAGTAAGAGTTTTAATTTTTAGGTTTCACTCTGTTTTCTCCTATATGGATACATGTAGTTGGAACTCTAAATCAAACACGGTTTGTGCTAGCTCTTTGAAACTTGACACAATAAAGTAGTTCCAAGTTCTATCTCTATGGTTTGTTTCCTATTGATGTAGCTGTAAGCAGTGAATGGCGGAAATCACTTTCATGGAAAGGGGTTGCCAAGCTTCCAAAAAAGAAAGAGTTTCCTGAAATCTCAGCACACATTTTTTCACCCGATTTTGATGACACTTTCAGGTAATGATCAGTACCCCAATCCCACTTGCATCACCAAATTTCGTTCTTCTAGGTTAAACAGTTTGTTGGCAGTAACAGTTTTAATTTTTAGGTTTCACTCTGTTTTCTCCTATATGGATACATGTAGGTGGAACTCTAAATCAAACACGGTTTGTGCTAGCTCTTTGAAACTTGACACAATAAAATAGTTCCAAGTTCTATCTCTATGGATTGTTCCTATTGATGTAGCCCTAAGCAGAGACTGGCGCAAATCACTTTCATGGAAAGGGGTTGCCAAGCTTCCAAAAAACTACGAGTTTCCTGAAATCTCAGCACACATTTTTTCACACAATCTTGATGACACTTTCAGGTAATCATCAGTACCCCAATCACGCTTGGCTCACCAAATTACGTTCTTCTAGTTTAAACCGTTCGTTGGCAGTAAGAGTTTTAATTTTTAGGTTTCACTCTGTTTTCTCCTATATGTATACATGTAGTTGGAACTCTAAATCAAACACGGTTTGTGCTAGCTCTTTGAAACTTGACACAATAATGTAGTTCCAAGTTCTATCTCTATGGATTGTTCCTATTGATGTAGCCCTAAGCAGAGACTGGCGCAAATCACTTTCATGGAAAGGGGTTGGCAAGCTTCCAAAAAACTACGAGTTTCCTGCAATCTCAGCACACATGTTTTCACCCAAACTTGATGACAATTTCAGGTAATGATCAGTACCCCAATCCCGCTTGGCTCACCAAATTTCGTTCTTCTAGTTTAAACCGTTCGTTGGCAGTAAGAGTTTTAATTTTTAGGTTTCACTCTGTTTTCTCCTATATGTATACATGTAGTTGGAACTCTAAATCAAACACGGTTTGTGCTAGCTCTTTGAAACATGACACAATAAAATAGTTCCAAGATCTATCTCTATGGATTTTTTCCTATTGATATAGCCCTAAGCAGACACCTGCGCAAATCACTTTCATGGAAAGGGGTTGGCATGCTTCCAAAAACTACGAGTTTCCTGAAATCTCAGCATACATTTTTTCACCCAATCTTGATAACACTTTCAGGTAATGATCAGTAGCCCAATCCCACTTGGCTCACCAAATTTCGTTCTTCTAGGTTAAACCGTTCGTTGGCAGTAAGAATTTTAATTTTCAGGTTTCACTCTGTTTTCTCATATATGGATACATGTAGTTGGAACTCTAAATCAAACACGGTTTGTGCTAGCTCTTTGAAACTCTACACAGTAAAGTAGTTCCAAGTTCTATCTCTATGGTTTGTTTCCTATTGATGTAGCCCTAAGCAGAGACTGGCACTAATCACATACATGGAAAGGGGTTGCCAAGCTTCCTTCCAAAAAACTACGAGTTTCCTGAAATCTCAGCACACATTTTTTCACCCAATCTTGATGACACTTTCAGGTAATGATCAGTACCCCATTCCACTTGGCTCACCAAATTTCGTTCTTCTAGGTTAAACCGTTCGTTGGCAGTAACAGTTTTAATTTTCAGGTTTCACTCTGTTTTCTCCTATATGGATACATGTAGTTGAAACTCTAAATCAAACACGGTTTGTGCTAGCTCTTTGAAACTTGACACAATAAAATAGTTACAAGGTCTATCTCTATGGATTGTTTCCTATTGATGTAGCCCTAAGCAGACACTTGCACAAATCACTTTCATGGAAATGGGTGGAAGCTTACAAAAAAGTATGAGTTTCCTGAAATCTCAGCACATATTTTTTCACCCAATATTGATGACACTTTCAGTAATGATCAGTAATCCAATCCCACTTGGCTCACCAAATTTCGTTCTTCTAGGTTAAACCGTTCGTTGGCAGTAAGAGTTTTAATTTTTAGGTTTCACTCTGTTTTCTCCTATATGGATACATGTAGTTGGAACTCTAAATCAAACACGGTTTGTGCTAGCTCTTTGAAACTTGACACAATAAAGTAGTTCCAAGTTCTATCTCTATGGTTTGTTTCCTATTGATGTAGCTGTAAGCAGTGAATGGCGGAAATCACTTTCATGGAAAGGGGTTGCCAAGCTTCCAAAAAAGAAAGAGTTTCCTGAAATCTCAGCACACATTTTTTCACCCGATTTTGATGACACTTTCAGGTAATGATCAGTACCCCAATCCCACTTGCATCACCAAATTTCGTTCTTCTAGGTTAAACAGTTTGTTGGCAGTAACAGTTTTAATTTTTAGGTTTCACTCTGTTTTCTCCTATATGGATACATGTAGGTGGAACTCTAAATCAAACACGGTTTGTGCTAGCTCTTTGAAACTTGACACAATAAAATAGTTCCAAGTTCTATCTCTATGGATTGTTCCTATTGATGTAGCCCTAAGCAGAGACTGGCGCAAATCACTTTCATGGAAAGGGGTTGCCAAGCTTCCAAAAAACTACGAGTTTCCTGAAATCTCAGCACACATTTTTTCACACAATCTTGATGACACTTTCAGGTAATCATCAGTACCCCAATCACGCTTGGCTCACCAAATTATGTTCTTCTAGTTTAAACCGTTCGTTGGCAGTAAGAGTTTTAATTTTTAGGTTTCACTCTGTTTTCTCCTATATGTATACATGTAGTTGGAACTCTAAATCAAACACGGTTTGTGCTAGCTCTTTGAAACTTGACACAATAATGTAGTTCCAAGTTCTATCTCTATGGATTGTTCCTATTGATGTAGCCCTAAGCAGAGACTGGCGCAAATCACTTTCATGGAAAGGGGTTGGCAAGCTTCCAAAAAACTACGAGTTTCCTGCAATCTCAGCACACATGTTTTCACCCAAACGTGATGACAATTTCAGGTAATGATCAGTACCCCAATCCCGCTTGGCTCACCAAATTTCGTTCTTCTAGTTTAAACCGTTCGTTGGCAGTAAGAGTTTTAATTTTTAGGTTTCACTCTGTTTTCTCCTATATGTATACATGTAGTTGGAATTCTAAATCAAACACGGTTTGTGCTAGCTCTTTGAAACTTGACACAATAAAGTAGTTCCAAGTTCTATCCTATGGTTTGTTTCCTATTGATGTAGCCCTAAGCAAAGACTGGCAGAAATCACTTTCATGGAAAAGGGTTGCCAAGCTTCCAAAAAACTACGAGTTTCCTGAAATCTCAGCACACATTTTTTTACCCAATCTTGATGACACTTTCAGGTAATGATCAGTACCCCAATCCCACTTGGCTCACCAAATTTTGTTCTTCTAGGTTAAACCGTTCGTGGGCAGTAAGAGTTTCAATTTTTAGGGCTCACTCTGTTTTCTCCTATATGGATACATGTAGTTGGAACTCTAAATCAAACACGGTATGTGCTAGCTCTTTAAAACATGACACAATAAAAAAGTTCCAAGATCTATCTCTATGGATTGTTTCCTATTGATGTAGCCCTAAGCAAACACTGGTCAAATCACTTTCATGGAAAGGGGTTGGCAAGCTTCCAAAAAGTACGAGTTTCCTGAAATCTCAGCACACATTTTTTCACCCAATCTTGATAACAATTTCAGGTAATGATCAGTACCCCAATCCCACTTGGCTCACCAAATTTCGTTCTTCTAGGTAAAACCTTTCGTTGGCAGTAAGAGTTTAAATTTTTAGGTTTCACTCTGTTTTTTCCTATATGAATACATGTAGTTGGAACTCTGAATCAAACACGGTTTGTGCTAGCTCTTTGAAACTTGACACAATAAAGTAGTTCCAAGTTCTATCTCTATGGTTTGTTTCCTATTGATGTAGCCCTATGCAGAGACCTTCGCAAATCACTTTGATGGAAAGGGGTGGCCAAGCTTCCAAAAATCTACAAGTTTCCTGAAATCTCAGCACACATTTTTTCACCCAAACTTGATGACACTTTCCGGTAATGATCAGTACCCCAATCCCGCTTGGCACACCAAATTTCGTTCTTCTAGGTTAAATCGTTCGTTGGCAGTAACAGTTTTAATTTTTAGGTTTCACTCTGTTTTCTCCTATATGGATACATGTAGTTGGAACTCAAAATCACACACGGTTTGTGCTAGCTCTTTGAAACTAGACACAATAAAAGAGTTGCAAGTTCTGTCTCTATGGATTGTTTCCTATTGATGTAGCCCTAAGCAGAGACTGGCGCAAATCACTTTCATGGAAAGGGGTTGCCAAGCTTCCAAAAAACTACGAGTTTCCTGAAATCTCAGCACACATTTTTTCACCCAATCTTGATTACACTTTCAGGTAATGATCAGTACCCCAATCCCACTTGCATCACCAAATTTCGTTCTTCTAGGTTAAACCATTTGTTGGCAGTAACAGTTTTAATTTTTAGGTTTCACTCTGTTTTCTCCTATATGGATACATGTAGTTGGAACTCTAAATCAAAGATGGTTTGTGCTAGCTCTTTGAAACTTGACACAATAAAGTAGTTCCAAGTTCTATCTCTATGGTTTGTTTCCTATTGATGTAGCCCTAAGCAGAGACTGGCCAAAATCACTTTCATGGAAAGGGGTTGCCAAACTTCCAAAAAACTACGAGTTTTCTGAAATCTCAGCACACATTTTTTCACCCAATCTGGATGACACTTTCCGGTAATGATCAGTACACGAATCCCGCTTGGCTAACCAAATTTCGTTCCTCTAGGTTAAACCGTTTGGTGGCATTAACAGTTTTAATTTTTAGGTTTCACTCTGTTTTCTCCTATATGGATACATGTAGTTGGAACTCTACATCAAACACGGTTTGTGCTAGCTCTTTGAAACTTGACACAATAAAATAGTTCCAAGATCTATCTCTATAAATTGTTTCCTATTGATGTAGCCCTAAGCACACACTGGCGCAAATCACTTTCATGGAAAGGGGTTGGCAAGCTTCCAAAAACTACAAGTTTCCTGAAATCTCAGCACAAATTTTTTCACCCAATGTTGATGACACTTTCAGGTAATGATCAGTACCCCAATCACACTTGGCTCACCAAATTTCGTTCTCCAAGGTTAAAAGGTTCGTTGGCAGTAAGAGTTTTAATTTTCAGGTTTCACTCTGTTTTCTCCTATATGGATACATGTAGTTGGAACTCTAAATCAAAGATGGTTTGTGCTAGCACTTTGAAACTTGACACAATAAAGTATTTCCAAGTTCTATCTCTATGGTTTGTTTCCAATTGATGTAGCCCTAGGCAGAGACTGGCGCAAATTATTTTCATGGAAAGGGGTTGAAAAGCTTCCAAAAAACTACGAGTTTCCTGAAATCTCAGCACACATTTTTTCACCCAATCTTGATGACACTTTCTGGTAATGATCAGTACCCCAATCCCGCTTGGCTCACCAAATTTCGTTCTTCTAGGTTAAATCATTCGTTGGCAGTAACAGTTTTAATTTTTAGGTTTCACTCTGTTTTCTCCTATATGGATACATGTAGTTGGAACTCTAAATCAAACACGGTTTGTGCTACCTTTTTTAAACTTGACACCATAAAATATTCCAAGTTCTGTCTCTATGGATTGTTTTCTATTGATTTAGCCCTAAGCAGAGACTGGCGCAAATCACTTTCATGGTAAGGGGTTGCCAAGCTTCCAAAAAACTACGAGTTTCCTGAAATCTCAGCACATATTTTTTCATCCAATCTTGATGACACTTTCAGGTAATAATCAGTACCCCAATCCCACTTGCATCACCAAATTTCGTTCTTCTAGGTTAAACCGTTTGTTGGCAGTAACAGTTTTAATTTTTAGGTTTCACTCTGTTTTCTCCTATATGGATACATGTAGTTGGAAATCTAAATCAAAGATGGTTTGTGCTAGCTCTTTGAAACTTAACACGGTAAAGTATTTCCTAGTTCTATCTCTATGGTTTGTTTCCTATTGATGTAGCCCTAGGCAGAGACTGGCGCAAATCATTTTCATGGAAAGGGGTTGCCAAGCTTCCAAAAAACTACGAGTTTCCTGAAATCTCAGCACATATTTTTTCACCCAATCTTGATGACACTTTCAGGTAATGATCAGTATCACAATCTCGCTTGGCTCAACAAATTTCGTTCTTCTAGGTTCAATGATTCGTTGGCATTAAGAGTTTTAATTTTTAGGTTTCACTCTGTTTTCTCCTATATGGATACACGTATTTGGAACTCTAAATCAAATACGGTTTGTGCTAGCTCTTGGAAACTTGACACAATAAACTAGTTCCAAGTTTTATCTCTACAGTTTGTTTCCAATTGATGTAGCCCTAAGCAGAGACTGGCGCAAATTACTTTCATGGAAAGGGGTTGGCAAGCTTCCAAAAAACTACGAGTTTCCTGGAATCTCAGCACACATTTTTTCACCCTATCTTGATGACATTTTCAGTTAATGATCAGTACCCCAATCCCACTTGGCTCACCAAATTTCGTTCTCCTTGGTTATACGGTTCGTTGGCAGGAACAGTTTTAATTTTTAGTTTCAGTCTGTTTTCTCCTATATTGATACATGTAGTTGGAACTCTAAATCAAAACGGTTTGTGCTACCTCTTGAAACTTGACACAATAAAGTAGTTCCAAGTGCTGTCTCTATGGTTGTTTCCTATTGATGTAGCCCTAAGCAGAGACTGGCGCAAATCACTTTCATGGAAGGGGGTTGCCAAGCTTCCAAAAAACTACGAGTTTCCTGAAATCTCAGCACACATTTTTTCACCCAATCTTGATGACACTTTCCGGTAATGATCAGTACCCCAATCCCGCTTGGCTCACCAAATTTCCTTCTTCTAAGTTAAACCGTTCGGTGGCAACATCAGTTTTAATTTTTAGGTCTCACTCTGTTTTCTCCTATATGGATACATGTAGTTGGAACTCTAAATCAAACACGGTTTGTGCAAGCTCTTAGAAACTTGACAGTATAAAATAGTTCCAAGATTTATCTCTATGGATTGTTTCCTATTGATGTAGCACTAAGCACACACTGGCGCAAATCACTATCATGGAAAGCGGTTGGCAAGCTTCCAAAAACTACGAGTTTCCTGAAATCTCAGCACACATTTTTTCACCCAATCTTGATGACACTTTCAGGTAATGATCAGTTCCCCAATCCCACTGGGCTCTCCAAATTTCGTTCTTCTAGGGTAAACCGTTCGTTGGGAGTAACAGTCTTAATTTTTAGGTTTCACTCTGTTTTCTCCTAAATGGATACATTTGGTTGGAACTCTAAATCAAACACGGTTTGTGCTAGCTCTTTGAAACTTGTCACAATAAAATAGTTCCAAGTTCTATCTCTATGGATTGTTCCTATTGATGTAGCCCTAAGCAGAGACTGGCGCAAATCACTTTCATGGAAAGGGGTTGGCAAGCTTCCAAAAAACTACGAGTTTCCTGGAATCTCAACACACATTCTTTCACCCTATCTTGATGACATTTTCAGGTAATGATCAGTACCCCAATCCCACTTAGCTCACCAAATTTCGTTCTCCTAGGTTAAACAGTTCGTTGGCAGTAACAGTTTTAATTTTCAGGTTTCACTCTGTATTCTCCTATATGGATACATGTAGTTGGAACTGTAAATCAAACACGGTTTGTGCTAGCTCTTTGAAACTTGACACAATAATGTAGTTCCAAGTTCTATCCCTATGGTTTGTTTCCTATTGTTGTAGCCCTCAGCAGAGACTGGCAGAAAACACTTTCATGGAAAGGGGTTGCCAAGCTCCAAAAAACTACGAGTTTCCTGAAATCTAAGCACACATTTTTTCACCCAAACTTGATGACACTTTCAGGTAATGATCAGTACCCCAATCCCACTTGGCTCACCAAATTTCGTTCTTCTCGGTTAAACCGCACGTTGGCATCAACAGTTTAAATTTTTACGTTTAACTCTGTTTTCTCCTATATGGATACATGTAGTTGGAACTCTAAATAAAACACTGTTTGTGCTAGCTCTTTGAAACTTGACACAATAAAATAGTTCCAAGATCTATCTCTATGGATTGTTTCCTATTGATGTAGCCCTAAGCAGGCACAAATCACTTTCATGGAAATGGGTTGGCAAGCTTACAAAAAATATGATTTTCCTGAAATCTCAGAACACATTTTTTCACCCAATCTTGATGACACTTTCAGGTAATGATCAGTAACCCAATCCCACTTGGCTCACCAAATTTTGTTCTTCTAGGTTAAACGGTTCGTTGTCAGTAACAGTATTAATTTTTAGGTTTCACTCTGTTTTCTCCTATATGGATACATGTATTTGGAACTCTAAATCAAACACGGTTTGTGCTAGCTCTTTGAAACTTGACACAATAAAGTAGTTCCAAGTCCTATCTCTA
Source organism: Spermophilus citellus (assembly GCF_964194105.1). Taxonomy (NCBI): domain Eukaryota; kingdom Metazoa; phylum Chordata; class Mammalia; order Rodentia; family Sciuridae; genus Spermophilus; species Spermophilus citellus. The sequence goes on from NC_138182.1 coordinate 104,935,218, forward strand.
TGGTTTGTTTCCTATTGATGTAACCGTAAGCAGAGAATGGCGGAAATCACTTTCATGGAAAGGGGTTGCCAAGCTTCCAAAAAACTACGAGTTTCCTGAAATCTCAGCACACATTTTTTCACCCAATTTGATGACACTTTCCGGTAATGATCAGTACCCCAATCCCGCTTGGCTAACCAAATTTCCTTCTTCTAAGTTAAACAGTTCGGTGGCAACATCAGTTTAATTTTTAGGTTTCACTCTGTTTTCTCCTATATGGATACATGTAGTTGGAACTCTAAATCAAACACGGTTTGTACTAGCTCTTTGAAACTTGAGAGAATAAAATAGTTCCAAGATCTATCACTATGGATTGTTTCCTATTGATGTAGCCCTAAGCATACACTGGCGCAAATCACTTTCATGGAAAGGGGTTGGCAAGCTTCCAAAAACTACGAGTTTCCTGAAATCTCAGCACATATTTTTTCAATCAATCTTGATGACACTTTCAGGTAATGATCAGTGCCCCAATCCCACTTGGTCACCAAATTTCGTTCTTCTAGGTTAATCATTCGTTGGCAGTAACAGTTTTAATTTTTAGGTTTCACTCTGTTTTCTCCTATATGGATACATGTGTTTGGAACTCTAAATCAAACACGGTTTGTGCTAGCTCTTTGAAACTTGACACAATAAAGTAGTTCCAAGTTCTATCTCTATGGTTTGCTTCCTATTGATGTAGCCCTCTGCAGAGACTGGCGCACATCACTTTCATGGAAAGGGGTTGTCAAGCTTTCAAAAAACGACGAGTTTCCTGAAATCTCAGCACACATTTTTCACCCAATCTTGATGACATATTCATGTAATGATCAGTATGCCAATCCCACTTGGGTCACCAAATTTCGTTCTTCTAGGTTAAACCGTTCGTTGGCAATAACAGTTTTAATTTTTAGGTTTCACTCTGTTTTCTCCGATATGGATACATGTAGTTGGAACTCTAAATCAATCACGGTTTGTGCTAGCTCTTTGAAACTTGACACAATAAAATAGTTCCCAGTTCTATCTCTATGGTTTGTTTCCTATTGATGTAGCCCTAAGCAGAGGCTGGCGCAAATCACTTTCATGAAAAGCGGTTGCCAAGCTTCCAAAAAACTATGAGTTTCCTGAAATCTCAGCACACATTTTTTCTCCCAATCTTGATGACACTTTCCGGTAATGATCAGTACCCCAATCCCACTTAGCTCACCAAATTTCGTTCTTCTAGGTCAAACCGTTCGTTGGCAGTAACATTTTTAATTTTCAGGTTTCTCTCTGTTTTCTATTATATGGATACATGTAGTTGGAAGTCTAAATCAAAGACGGTTTGTGCTAGCTCTTTGAAACTTGACACAGAAAAGTAGTTCCAAGTTCTATCTCTATGGTTTGTTTCCTATTGATGTAGCCCTAAGCAGAGACTGGTGCAAATCACTTTCATGGAAAGGGGTTGCCAAGCTTCCAAAAAACTACGAGTTTCCTGAAATCTCAGCACACGTTTTTCACCCAATCTTGATGACACTTTCAGGTAATGATCAGTGCCAAAATCTCACTTGGCTCACCAAATTTCCTTCTTCTAGGTTAAACCGTTCGTTGGCAGTAACAGTTTTAATTTTTAGGTTTCACTCTGTTTTCTCCTATATGGATAGATGTAGTTGCAACTCTAAATCAGACACGGTATGTGCTAGCTCTTTAAAACATGACACAATAAAAAAGTTCCAAGATCTATCTCTATGGTTTGTTTCCTATTGATGTAGCCCTAAGCACACACTGGCGCAAATCACTTTCCTGGAAAGGGGTTGCCAAGCTTCCACAAAATTACGAGTTTCCTGAAATCTCAGCACACATTTTTTCACCCAATCTTGATTTCACTTTCAGGTAATAATCAATACCCAAATCCCACTTAGATCACCAAATTTCGTTCTTCAAGGTTAAACAGTTCGTTGGCAGTAACAGTTTTAATTTTTAGGTTTCACTCTGTTTTCTCCTATATGGATACATGTAGTTGCAACTCTAAATCAAACAAGGTTTGTGCTAGCTCTTTGAAAATTGACACAATAAAGTAGTTCCAATTTCTATCTCTATGGTTTGCTTCCTATTGATGTAGACCTCAGCAGAGACTGGCGCACTCACTTTCATGGAAAGGGGTTGCCAAGCTTCCAAAAAAGTACGTGTTTCCTGAAATCTCACCACACATTTTTTTCACCCAATCTTGATGACACTTTCAGGTAATGATCAGTACCCCAATCTCACTTGGCTCACCAAATTTCGTTTTTCTAGGTTAAACCGTTCGTTGGCAGTAACAGTTTTAATTTTTACGTTTCTCTCTGTTTTCTCCTATATGGATACATGTAGTTGGAAGTCTAAATCAAAGACGGTTTGTGCTAGCTCTTTGAAACTTGACACAGAAAAGTAGTTCCATGTTCTATCTCTATGGTTTGTTTCCTATTGATGTAGCCAGAAGCAGAGACTTGTGCAAATCACTTTCATTGAAAGGGGTTGCCAAGCTTCCAAAAAACTACGAGTTTCCTGAAATATCAGCACACATTTTTCACCCAATCTTGATGACACTTTCAGGTAACGATAAGCATGCCAATCCCTCTTGGGTCACCAAATTTCAATCTTCTAGTTTAAACCGTTTGTTGGGAGTAACAGTTTTAATTTTTAGTTTTCACTCTGTTTTCTCCGATATGGATACATGTAGTTGGAACTATAAATCAAACACGGTTTGTGCTAGCTCTTTGAAACTTGACACAATAAAGTAGTTCCAAGTTTTATCTCTATGGTTTGTTTCCTATTGATGTAGCCCTAAGCAGAGACTGGCGCAAATCACTTTCATGGAAAGGGGTTGCCAAGCTTCCAAAAAACTACGAGTTTCCTGAAATCTCAGCACCCATTTTTTCACCCAATCTTGATGACACTTTCAGGTAATGATCAGTACCCCAATCCCACTTGGCTCACCAAATTTCGTTCTTCTAGATTAAACATTTCGTTGGCAGTAACAGTTTTAATTTTTAGGTTTCACTCTGTTTTCTCCTATATGGATACATGTAGTTGGAACTCTACATCAAACACGGTTTGTGCTAGCTCTTTGAAACTTGACACAATAAAATAGTTCCAATATCTATCTCTATGGATTGTTTCATATTGATGTTTCCCTAAGCAGACACTGGTGCAAATCACTTTAATGGAAAGGGGTGGCAAGCTTCCAAAAACTACGAGTTTCCTGAAAACTCAGCACACATTTTTTCACCCAAACTTGATGACATTTTCAGGTAATGATCAGTACCCCAATCCCACTTGGCTCACCAAATTTCGTTCTTCTAGGTTAAACGGTTCGTTGGCAGTAGCAGTTTTAATTTTTAGGTTTCACTCTGTTTTCTCCTATATGGATACATGTAGTTGGAACTCTAAATGAAACACGGTTTGTGCTAGCTCTTTGAAATGTGACACAATAAAATAGTTCCAAGTTCTATCTCTATGGATTGTTTCCTATTGATGTAGCCCTAAGCAGAGACTGGCGCAAATCACTTTCATGGAAAGGGGATGCCAAGCTTCCAAAAAACTACGAGTTTCCTGAAATCTCAGCACACATTTTGCACCCAATCTTGATGACACTTTCAGGTAATGATCAGTACCCCAATCCTGCTTGGCTAACCAAATTTCATTCTTCTAGGTTAAACCGTTCTTTGGCAGTAACAGTTTTAATTTTTAGGTTTCACTCTGTTTTCTCCTATATGGATACATGTAGCTGGAACTCTAAATCAAACACGGTTTGTGCTAGCTCTTTGAAACTTGACACAATAAAGTAGTTCCAAGTTCTATCCCTATGGTTTGTTTCCTATAGATGTAGCCCTAAGGAGAGACTATCGCAAATCACTTTCATGGATAGGGGTTGCCAAGCTTCCAAAATCTATGAGTTTCCTGAAATCTCAGCACACATTTTTTCACCCAATCTTGATGACACGTTCAGGTAATGATCAGTACCCAATCCCACTTGGCTCACCAAATTTCCTTCTTCTAGGTTAAACAGTTCGTTGGCAGCAACAGTTTTAATTTTTAGGTTTCACTCTGTTTTCTCCGATATGGATACAAGTAGTTGGAAGTATAAAACAAACACGGTTTGTGCTAGCTCTTTGAAACTTGACACAATAAAGTAGTTCCAAGTTCTATCTCTATGGTTTGTTTCCTATTGATGTAGCCCTAAGCAGAGATGGGCGCAAATCACTTTCATGGAAAGGGGTTGCCAATCTTCCAAAAAACTACGAGTTTCCTGAAATCTCAGTACACATTTTTTCACCCAATCTTGATGACACTTTCAGGTAATGATCAGTACCCCAATCCCACTTGGCTCACCAAATTTCGTTCTTCTAGGTTCAACCGTTCGTTGGCAGTAACAGTTTTAATTTTTAGGTTTCACTCTGTTTTCTCCTATATGGATACATGTAGTTGGAACTCTAAAACAAAGACAGTTTGTGCTAGCTCTTTGAAACTTGACACAATAAAGTAGTTCCAAGTTCCAACTCTATGGATTCTTTCCTATTGATGTTGTCCTAAGCAGAAACAGGCGCAAATCACTTTCATGGAATGGGTTGCCAAGCTTCCAGAAAACGACGAGTTTCCTGAAATCTCAGCACCCATTTTTTCAGCCAATCTTGATGATACTTTCAGGAAATGATCAGTACCCCAATCCCACTTGGCTCACCAAATTTTGTTCTTCTAGGTTAAACCGTTCGTTGGCAGTAACAGTTTTAATTTTTAGGTTTCACTTTGTTTTCTCCTATATGGATACATGTAGTTGGAACTCTAAATCAAAGACGGTTTGTGCTAGCTCTTTGAAACTTGACACAATAAAGTAGTTCCAAGTTCTATCTCTCTGGTTTGTTTCCCATTGATGTAGCCCTAAGCAGAGACTTCCGCAAAAGACTTTCATGGAAAGGGGTTGCCAAGCTTCCAGAAAACGACGAGTTTCCTGAAATCTCTGCACACATTTTTTCAACCAATCTTGATGATACTTTCAGGAAATTATCAGTACCCCAATCCCACTTGGCTCACCAAATTTTGTTCTTCTAGGTTAAACCGTTCGTTGGCAGTAACAGTTTTAATTTTTAGGTTTCACTCTGTTTTCTCCTATATGGATACATGTAGTTGGAACTCTAAGTCAAACACGGTTTGTGCTACCTCTTTGAAACTTGACACTATAAAGTAGTTCCAAGTTCTCTCTCTATGGTTTGTTTCCTATTGATGTGTCCCTAAGCAGAGACTGGCGCAAATCACTTTCATGGAAAGGGGTTGCCAAGCTTCCAAAAAACTACCAGTTTCCTGAAATCTCAGCACACATTTTTTCACCCAATCTTGATGACACTTTCAGGTAATGATCAGTACCACAATCCCACTTGGCTCACCAAATTTCCTTCTTCTAGGTTAAACCGCTCGTTGGCAGTAACAGTTTTAATTTTTAGGTTTCACTCTGTTTTCTCCTATATGGATACATGTAGCTGGAACTCTAAATCAAACACGGTTTGTGCTAGCTCTTTGAAACTTGACACAATAAAGTAGTTCCAAGTTCTATCCCTATGGTTTGTTTCCTATAGATGTAGCCCTAAGGAGAGACTATCGCAAATCACTTTCATGGATAGGGGTTGCCAAGCTTCCAAAATCTATGATTTTCCTGAAATCTCAGCACACATTTTTTCACCCAATCTTGATGACACGTTCACGTAATGATCAGTACCCAATCCCACTTGGCTCACCAAATTTCCTTCTTCTAGGTTAAACAGTTCGTTGGCAGCAACAGTTTTAATTTTTAGGTTTCACTCTGTTTTCTCCGATATGGATACAAGTAGTTGGAACTATAAATCAAACACGGTTTGTGCTAGCTCTTTGAAACTTGACACAATAAAGTAGTTCCAAGTTCTATCTCTATGGTTTGTTTCCTATTGATGTAGCCCTAAGCAGAGATGGGCGCAAATCACTTTCATGGAAAGGGGTTGCCAATCTTCCAAAAAACTACGAGTTTCCTGAAATCTCAGTACACATTTTTTCACCCAATCTTGATGACACTTTCAGGTAATGATCAGTACCCCAATCCCACTTGGCTCACCAAATTTCGTTCTTCTAGGTTCAACCGTTCGTTGGCATTAATAGTTTAAATGTTTATGTTTCACTCTGTTTTCTCCTATATGGATACATGTAGTTGGAACTCTAAAACAAAGACAGTTTGTGCTAGCTCTTTGAAACTTGACACAATAAAGTAGTTCCAAGTTCCAACTCTATGGATTCTTTCCTATTGATGTTGTCCTAAGCAGAAACAGGCGCAAATCACTTTCATGGAATGGGTTGCCAAGCTTCCAGAAAACGACGAGTTTCCTGAAATCTCAGCACACATTTTTTCAGCCAATCTTGATGATACTTTCAGGAAATGATCAGTACCCCAATCCCACTTGGCTCACCAAATTTTGTTCTTCTAGGTTAAACCGTTCGTTGGCAGTAACAGTTTTAATTTTTAGGTTTCACTCTGTTTTCTCCTATATGGATACATGTAGTTGGAACTCTAAATCAAAGACGGTTTGTGCTAGCTCTTTGAAACTTGACACAATAAAGTAGTTCCAAGTTCTATCTCTCTGGTTTGTTTCCCATTGATGTAGCCCTAAGCAGAGACTTCCGCAAAAGACTTTCATGGAAAGGGGTTGCCAAGCTTCCACAAAACGACGAGTTTCCTGAAATCTCTGCACACATTTTTTCAACCAATCTTGATGATACTTTCAGGAAATTATCAGTACCCCAATCCCACTTGGCTCACCAAATTTTGTTCTTCTAGGTTAAACCGTTCGTTGGCAGTAACAGTTTTAATTTTTAGGTTTCACTCTGTTTTCTCCTATATGGATACATGTAGTTGGAACTCTAAGTCAAACACGGTTTGTGCTACCTCTTTGAAACTTGACACTATAAAGTAGTTCCAAGTTCTCTCTCTATGCTTTGTTTCCTATTGATGTAGCCCTAAGCAGAGACTGGCGCAAATCACTTTCATGAAAAGGGGTTGCCAATCTTCCAAAATCTACGAGTTTCCTGAAATGTCAGCACACATTTTTTCACCCAATCTTGATGACACTTTCAGGTAATGATCAGTTCCCCAATCCCACTTGGCTCACCAAATTTCCTTCTTCTAGGTTAAACCGTTCGTTGGCAGTAACAGTTTTAATTTTTAGGTTTCACTCTGTTTTCTCCTATATGGATACATGTAGTTGGAACTCTAAATCAAAGACTGTTTGTGCTAGCTCTTTGAAACTTGACACAATAAAGTAGTTCCAAGTTCTATCTATATGGTTTGTATCCTATTGATGTAGCATTAAGCAGAGACTGGCGCAAATCACTTTCATGGAAAGGGGTTGCTAAGCTTCCAAAAAACTACGAGTTTCCTGAAATCTCAGCACACATTTTTTCACCCAATCTTGATGACACTTTCAGGTAATGATCAGTACCCAAATCCCACTTGGTCAACAAATTTTGTTCTTCTAGGTTAAACCGTTCGTTGCCATTAACAGTTTTAATTTTTAGGTTCACTCTGTTTTCTCCTAAGTGGATATATGTAGTTGGAACTCTAAAGCAAACAGGGTTTGTGCTAGCTCTTTGAAACTTGACACAATAAAGTAGTTCCAAGTTTTATCTCTATGGTTTGTATCCTATTGATGTAGCATTAAGCAGAGACTGGCGCAAATCACTTTCATGGAAAGGGGTTGCTAAGCTTCCAAAAAACTACGAGTTTCCTGAAATCTCAGCACACATTTTTTCACCCAATCTTGATGACACTTTCAGGTAATGATCAGTACGCCAATCCCACTTGGCTCACCAAATTTCGTTCTTCTAGGTTAAACCGTTCGTTGGCAGTGATAATTTTAATTTTTAGGTTTCACTCTGTTTTCTACTATATGGATACATGTAGTTGGAACTCTAAATCAAACATGGTTTGTGCTAGCTCTATGAAACTTGACACAATACAGTAGTTCCATGTTCTATCTCTATGGTTTGTTTCCTATTGATGTAGCCCTAAGCAGAGACTGGCGCAAATCACTTTCATGGAAAGGGGTTGCCAAGCTTCCAGAAAACTACGAGTTTCCTGAAATCTCAGCACACATTTTTTCACCCAATCTTGATGACACTTTCAGGTAATGATCAGTACCGCAATCCCACTTGGCTCACCAAATTTCGTTCTTCTAGGTTAAACCGTTCGTTGACAGTAACAGTCTAAATTTTTAGGTTTCACTCTGTTTTCTCCTGTATGGATACATGTAGTTGGAACTCTAAATAAAAGACAGTTTGTGCTAGCTCTTTGAAACTTGAATCCATAAAGTAGTTCAAAGTTCTATCTCTATGTTTTGTTTCCTATTGATGTAGCCCTAAGCAGAGACTGGCGCAAATCACTTTCATGGAAAGGGGTTGCCAAGCTTCCAAAAACTACGAGTTTCCTGAAATCTCAGCACTCATTTTTTCACCCAATCTTGATGACACTTTCAGGTAATGATCTGTACCCCAATTCCACTTGGCTCACCTAATTTCGTTCCTCTAGGTAAAACGATTAGTTGGCCGTAACAGTTTTAATTTTTAGGTTGCACTCTGTTTTCTCCTATATGGATACATGTAGTTGGAACTCTAAAGCAAACACGGTTTGTGCTACCTCTTTGATACTTGACACAATAAAACAATCCCAAGTTCTATCTCTATGGATTGTTTTCTATTGATGTAGCCCTAAGCTGAGACTGGCACAAATCACTTTCATGGAAAGGGGTTGCCAATCTTCCAAAAAACTACGAGTTTCCTGAAATCTCAGTACACATTTTTTCACCCAATCTTGATGACACTTTCAGGTAATGATCAGTACCCCAATCCCACTTGGCTCACCAAATTTCGTTCTTCTAGATTCAACCGTTCGTTGGCATTAATAGTTTAAATTTTTATGTTTCACTCTGTTTTCTCCTATATGGATACATGTAGTTGGAACTCTAAAACAAAGACAGTTTGTGCTAGCTCTTTGAAACTTGACACAATTAAGTAGTTCCAAGTTCCAACTCTATGGATTCTTTCCTATTGATGTTGTCCTAAGCAGAAACAGGCGCAAATCACTTTCATGGAATGGGTTGCCAAGCTTCCAGAAAACGATGAGTTTCCTGAAATCTCAGCACACATTTTTTCAGCCAATCTTGATGATACTTTCAGGAAATGATCAGTACCCCAATCCCACTTGGCTCACCAAATTTTGTTCTTCTAGGTTAAACCGTTCGTTGGCAGTAACAGTTTTAATTTTTAGGTTTCACTCTGTTTTCTCCTATATGGATACATGTAGTTGGAACTCTAAATCAAAGACGGTTTGTGCTAGCAATTTGAAACTTGACACAATAAAGTAGTTCCAAGATCTATCTCTCTGGTTTGTTTCCCATTGATGTAGCCCTAAGCAGAGACTTCCGCAAAAGACTTTCATGGAAAGGGGTTGCCAAGCTTCCAGAAAACGACGAGTTTCCTGAAATCTCTGCACACATTTTTTCAACCAATCTTGATGATACTTTCAGGAAATTATCAGTACCCCAATCCCACTTGGCTCACCAAATTTTGTTCTTCTAGGTTAAACCGTTCGTTGGCAGTAACAGTTTTAATTTTTAGGTTTCACTCTGTTTTCTCCTATATGGATACATGTAGTTGGAACTCTAAGTCAAACACGGTTTGTGCTACCTCTTTGAAACTTGACACTATAAAGTAGTTCCAAGTTCTCTCTCTATGGTTTGTTTCCTATTGATGTGTCCCTAAGCAGAGACTGGCGCAAATCACTTTCATGGAAAGGGGTTGCCAAGCTTCCAAAAAACTACCAGTTTCCTGAAATCTCAGCACACATTTTTTCACCCAATCTTGATGACACTTTCAGGTAATGATCAGTACCACAATCCCACTTGGCTCACCAAATTTCCTTCTTCTAGGTTAAACCGCTCGTTGGCAGTAACAGTTTTAATTTTTAGGTTTCACTCTGTTTTCTCCTATATGGATACATGTAGCTGGAACTCTAAATCAAACACGGTTTGTGCTAGCTCTTTGAAACTTGACACAATAAAGTAGTTCCAAGTTCTATCCCTATGGTTTGTTTCCTATAGATGTAGCCCTAAGGAGAGACTATCGCAAATCACTTTCATGGATAGGGGTTGCCAAGCTTCCAAAATCTATGATTTTCCTGAAATCTCAGCACACATTTTTTCACCCAATCTTGATGACACGTTCACGTAATGATCAGTACCCAATCCCACTTGGCTCACCAAATTTCCTTCTTCTAGGTTAAACAGTTCGTTGGCAGCAACAGTTTTAATTTTTAGGTTTCACTCTGTTTTCTCCGATATGGATACAAGTAGTTGGAACTATAAATCAAACACGGTTTGTGCTAGCTCTTTGAAACTTGACACAATAAAGTAGTTCCAAGTTCTATCTCTATGGTTTGTTTCCTATTGATGTAGCCCTAAGCAGAGATGGGCGCAAATCACTTTCATGGAAAGGGGTTGCCAATCTTCCAAAAAACTACGAGTTTCCTGAAATCTCAGTACACATTTTTTCACCCAATCTTGATGACACTTTCAGGTAATGATCAGTACCCCAATCCCACTTGGCTCACCAAATTTCGTTCTTCTAGGTTCAACCGTTCGTTGGCATTAATAGTTTAAATGTTTATATTTCACTCTGTTTTCTCCTATATGGATACATGTAGTTGGAACTCTAAAACAAAGACAGTTTGTGCTAGCTCTTTGAAACTTGACACAATAAAGTAGTTCCAAGTTCCAACTCTATGGATTCTTTCCTATTGATGTTGTCCTAAGCAGAAACAGGCGCAAATCACTTTCATGGAATGGGTTGCCAAGCTTCCAGAAAACGACGAGTTTCCTGAAATCTCAGCACACATTTTTTCAGCCAATCTTGATGATACTTTCAGGAAATGATCAGTACCCCAATCCCACTTGGCTCACCAAATTTTGTTCTTCTAGGTTAAACCGTTCGTTGGCAGTAACAGTTTTAATTTTTAGGTTTCACTCTGTTTTCTCCTATATGGATACATGTAGTTGGAACTCTAAATCAAAGACGGTTTGTGCTAGCTCTTTGAAACTTGACACAATAAAGTAGTTCCAAGTTCTATCTCTCTGGTTTGTTTCCCATTGATGTAGCCCTAAGCAGAGACTTCCGCAAAAGACTTTCATGGAAAGGGGTTGCCAAGCTTCCACAAAACGACGAGTTTCCTGAAATCTCTGCACACATTTTTTCAACCAATCTTGATGATACTTTCAGGAAATTATCAGTACCCCAATCCCACTTGGCTCACCAAATTTTGTTCTTCTAGGTTAAACCGTTCGTTGGCAGTAACAGTTTTAATTTTTAGGTTTCACTCTGTTTTCTCCTATATGGATACATGTAGTTGGAACTCTAAGTCAAACACGGTTTGTGCTACCTCTTTGAAACTTGACACTATAAAGTAGTTCCAAGTTCTCTCTCTATGCTTTGTTTCCTATTGATGTAGCCCTAAGCAGAGACTGGCGCAAATCACTTTCATGAAAAGGGGTTGCCAATCTTCCAAAATCTACGAGTTTCCTGAAATGTCAGCACACATTTTTTCACCCAATCTTGATGACACTTTCAGGTAATGATCAGTTCCCCAATCCCACTTGGCTCACCAAATTTCCTTCTTCTAGGTTAAACCGTTCGTTGGCAGTAACAGTTTTAATTTTTAGGTTTCACTCTGTTTTCTCCTATATGGATACATGTAGTTGGAACTCTAAATCAAAGACTGTTTGTGCTAGCTCTTTGAAACTTGACACAATAAAGTAGTTCCAAGTTCTATCTATATGGTTTGTATCCTATTGATGTAGCATTAAGCAGAGACTGGCGCAAATCACTTTCATGGAAAGGGGTTGCTAAGCTTCCAAAAAACTACGAGTTTCCTGAAATCTCAGCACACATTTTTTCACCCAATCTTGATGACACTTTCAGGTAATGATCAGTACCCAAATCCCACTTGGTCAACAAATTTTGTTCTTCTAGGTTAAACCGTTCGTTGCCATTAACAGTTTTAATTTTTAGGTTCACTCTGTTTTCTCCTAAGTGGATATATGTAGTTGGAACTCTAAAGCAAACAGGGTTTGTGCTAGCTCTTTGAAACTTGACACAATAAAGTAGTTCCAAGTTTTATCTCTATGGTTTGTATCCTATTGATGTAGCATTAAGCAGAGACTGGCGCAAATCACTTTCATGGAAAGGGGTTGCTAAGCTTCCAAAAAACTACGAGTTTCCTGAAATCTCAGCACACATTTTTTCACCCAATCTTGATGACACTTTCAGGTAATGATCAGTACGCCAATCCCACTTGGCTCACCAAATTTCGTTCTTCTAGGTTAAACCGTTCGTTGGCAGTGATAATTTTAATTTTTAGGTTTCACTCTGTTTTCTACTATATGGATACATGTAGTTGGAACTCTAAATCAAACATGGTTTGTGCTAGCTCTATGAAACTTGACACAATACAGTAGTTCCATGTTCTATCTCTATGGTTTGTTTCCTATTGATGTAGCCCTAAGCAGAGACTGGCGCAAATCACTTTCATGGAAAGGGGTTGCCAAGCTTCCAGAAAACTACGAGTTTCCTGAAATCTCAGCACACATTTTTTCACCCAATCTTGATGACACTTTCAGGTAATGATCAGTACCGCAATCCCACTTGGCTCACCAAATTTCGTTCTTCTAGGTTAAACCGTTCGTTGACAGTAACAGTCTAAATTTTTAGGTTTCACTCTGTTTTCTCCTGTATGGATACATGTAGTTGGAACTCTAAATAAAAGACAGTTTGTGCTAGCTCTTTGAAACTTGAATCCATAAAGTAGTTCAAAGTTCTATCTCTATGTTTTGTTTCCTATTGATGTAGCCCTAAGCAGAGACTGGCGCAAATCACTTTCATGGAAAGGGGTTGCCAAGCTTCCAAAAACTACGAGTTTCCTGAAATCTCAGCACTCATTTTTTCACCCAATCTTGATGACACTTTCAGGTAATGATCTGTACCCCAATTCCACTTGGCTCACCTAATTTCGTTCCTCTAGGTAAAACGATTAGTTGGCCGTAACAGTTTTAATTTTTAGGTTGCACTCTGTTTTCTCCTATATGGATACATGTAGTTGGAACTCTAAAGCAAACACGGTTTGTGCTAGCTCTTTGAAACTTGACCCAATAAAATAGTTCCAAGCTCTATCTGTATGGTTTGTTTCCTATTGATGTAGCAGTAAGCAGAGACTGGCGCAAATCACTTTCGTGGAAAGGGGTTGCTAAGCTTCCAAAAAACTACAAATTTCCTGAAATCTCAGCACACATTTTTTCACCCAATCTTGATGACACTTTCAGGTATTGATCAGTACCCCAATCCCACTTGGCTTACAAAATTTCGTTCTTCTAGGTTAATCCGTTCGTTGGCATTAACAGTTTTAATTTTTAAGTTTCACTCTGTTTTCTCCTATATGGATACATGTAGTTGGAACTCTAAATCAAAGACGGTTCGTGCTAGCTCTTTCAAACTTGACACAATAAAGTAGTTCCAAGTTCTATCTCTATGGTTTGTTTCCTATTGATATAGCGCTAAGCAGATACTGGCGCAAATCACTTTCATGAAAAGGGGTTGCCAATCTTCCAAAATCTACAAGTTTCCTGAAATCTAAGCACATATTTTTTCACCCAATCTTGATGGCACTTTCAGGTAATGATCAGTACCCCATTCCCACTTGGCTCACCAAATTCGCTTCTTCTTCCTTAAACCATTGGTTGGCAGTAACAGTTTTAATTTTTAGGTTTCACTCTGTTTTCTCCTATATGGATACATGTAGTTGGAACTCTAAGTCAAACACGGTTTGTGCTACCTCTTTGAAACTTGACACTATAAAGTAGTTCCAAGTTCTCTCTCTATGCTTTGTTTCCTATTGATGTAGCCCTAAGCAGAGACTGGCGCAAATCACTTTCATGAATAGGGGTTGCCAATCTTCCAAAATCTACGAGTTTCCTGAAATGTCAGCACACATTTTTTCACCCAATCTTGATGACACTTTCTGGTAATGATCAGTACCCCAATCCCACCTGGCTCACCAAATTTCATTCTTCCAGGTTAATCCGTTCGTTGGCATTAACAGTTTTCATTTTTAGGTTTCACTCTGTTTTCTCCTATATGGATACATGTAGTTGGAACTCTAAATCAAATACGGTTTGTGCTAGCTCTTTGAAACTTGACACAATAAAGTAGTTCCAAGTTCTATCTCTATGGTTTGTTTCCTATTGATGTAGACCTAAGCAGAGACTGTCGAAAATCACTTTCATGGAAAGGGGTTGCTAAACTTCCAAAAAAGTACGAGTTTTCTGAAATCTCAGCACACATTGTTTCACCCAATCTTGATGACACTTTCAGGTAATGATCAGTACCCCAATCCCACTTGGCTCACCAAATTTCGTTCTTCTAGGTTAAACGGTTCGTTGGCAGTAACAGTTTAAATTTTTAGGTTTCACTCTGTTTTCTCCTATATGGATACATGTAGTTGGAACTCTAAATCAAAGACTGTTTGTGCTAGCTCTTTGAAACTTGACCCAATAAAATAGTTCCAAGCTCTATCTGTATGGTTTGTTTCCTATTGATGTAGCAGTAAGCAGAGACTGGCGCAAATCACTTTCGTGGAAAGGGGTTGCTAAGCTTCCAAAAAACTACAAATTTCCTGAAATCTCAGCAGACATTTTTTCACCCAATCTTGATGACACTTTCAGGTATTGATCAGTACCCCAATCCCACTTGGCTTACAAAATTTCGTTCTTCTAGGTTAATCCGTTCGTTGGCATTAACAGTTTTAATTTTTAAGTTTCACTCTGTTTTCTCCTATATGGATACATGTAGTTGGAACTCTAAATCAAAGACGGTTCGTGCTAGCTCTTTCAAACTTGACACAATAAAGTAGTTCCAAGTTCTATCTCTATGGTTTGTTTCCTATTGATATAGCGCTAAGCAGATACTGGCGCAAATCACTTTCATGAAAAGGGGTTGCCAATCTTCCAAAATCTACGAGTTTCCTGAAATCTAAGCACATATTTTTTCACCCAATCTTGATGGCACTTTCAGGTAATGATCAGTACCCCATTCCCACTTGGCTCACCAAATTTGCTTCTTCTTCCTTAAACCATTGGTTGGCAGTAACAGTTTTAATTTTTAGGTTTCATTCTCTTTTCTCCTATATGGACACATGTAGTGGGAACTCTAAATCAAACACGGTTTGTGCTAGCGCTTTGAAACTTGACACAATAAAATAGTTCCCAGTTCTATCACTATGGTTTCTTTCCTATTGGTGTAGCCCTAAGCAAAGACTGGCGCAAATCACTTTCATGGAAAGGGGTTGCCATGCTTCCAAAAACCGAGGAGTTTCCTCAAATCTCCGCACACATTTTTTCACCCAATCTTGATGAAACTTTCAGGTAATGATCAGTACCCCAATCCCACTTGGCTCACCAAATTTCATTCATCTAGGTTAAACCGTTTGTTGGCAGTAACAGTCTTAATTTTTAGGTTTCACTCTGTTTTCTCCTATATGGATACATGTAGTTGGAACTGTAAATCAAAGACTGTTCGTGCTAGCTCCTTGAAACTTGACACAATAAAGTAGTTCCAAGTTTTTTCTCTATGGATTGTTTCCTATTGATGTATCCCTAAGCAGAGACTGGCTCAAATCACTTTCATGGAAATGGGTTTCACAAGCTTCCACAAAACTACGAGTTTCCTGAAATCTCAGCAAACATATTTTCACCCAATCTTGATGATACTTTCAGATAATGATCAGTACCTTAATTCCCCTTGGCTCACCAAATTTCGTTCTTCTAGGTTAAACCGTTCATTGGCAGTAACAGATTGAATTTTTAGGTTTCACTCTGTTTTCTCCTATATGGATACATGTAGTTGGAACTCTAAATCAAACACGGTTTGTGCTAGCTCTTTGAAACTTGACACAATGAAATAGTTCCAAGTTCTATCTCTATGGATTGTTTCCTATTGATGTAGCCCTAAGCAGAGACTGTCGAAAATCACTTTAATGGAACGGGGTTGCCAAGCTTCCAAATAACTACGTGTTTCCTGAAATCTCAGCACACATTTTTTCACCCAATCTTGATGACACTTTCTGGTAATGATCAGTACCCCAATCCCAATTGGCTCACCAAATTTCGTTCTTCTAGGTTAAACGGTTCGTTGGCAGTAACAGTTTTAATTTTAAGTTTCACTCTGTTTTCTCCTATATGGATACATGTAGTTGGAATTCTAAAGCAAACACGGTTTGTGCTAGTTCTTTGAAACTTGACACAATAAAATATTTCCAAGTTCTATCTCTATGGATTGTTTCCTATTGATGTATCCCTAAGCAGAGACTGGCGCAAATCACTTTCATGGAAAGGGGTTGCCAAGCTTCCAAATAACTACGAGTTTCCTGAAATCTCAGCACATATTTTTTCACCCAAACTTGATGACACGTTCAGGTAATGATCAGTACCCCAATCCCTCTTGGCTCACCAAATTTCGTTCTTCTAGGTTAAACCGTTCGTTGGCAGTAACAGTTTTAATTTTAAGTTTCACTCTGTTTTCTCCTATATGGATACATCTAGTTGGAACTCTAAATCAAAGACTGTTTGTGCTAGCTCTTTGAAACTTGACACAATACAGTAGTTCCAAGTTCTATTTCTATGGTTTGTTTCCTATTGATGTAGCCCTAAGCAGACTCTGGCGCAAATCACTTTCATGGAAAGGGGTTGCTAAGCTTCCAAAAAACTACGAGTTTCCTGAAATCTCAGCACACATTTTTTCACCCAAACTTGATGACATTTTCTGGTAATGATCAGTACCCCAATCCCACTTGGCTCACCAAATTTCGTTCTTCTCTGTTTAACCGATCGTTGGCAGTAACAGTTTTAATTTTTAGGTTTCACTCTGTTTTCTCCTATATGGATACATGTAGTTGGAACTCTAAATCAAAGACGGTTTGTGCTAGCTCTTTGAATCTTGACACAATACAGTAGTTCCAAGTTCTATCTCTATGGTTTGTTTCCTATTGATGTAGCCCTAAGCAGAGACTGGCGCAAATCACTTTCATGGAAAGGGGTTGCCAAGCTTCCAAAAAACTACGAGTTTCATGAAATCTAAGCACACATTTTTTCACCCAATCTTCATGACACTTTCAGGTAATGATCAGGACCCCATTCCCGCTTGGCTCACCAAATTTCGTTCTTCTCGGTTAAACCGTTCGTTGGCATTAACAGTTTTAATTTTTAGGTTTCACTCTGTTCTCTCCTATATGGATACATGTATTTGGAACTCTAAATCAAACACGGTTTGTGCTAGCTCTTTGAAACTTGACACAATAAAGTAGTTCCAAGTTCTATCTCTATGAATTGTTTCCTATTGATGTAGCCCTAAGCAGAGACTGGCGCAAATCACTTTCATGAAAAGGGGTTGCCAAGCGTCCAAAAAACTACAAGTTTCCTGAAATCTCAGCACACATTTTTTCACCCAATCTTGATGACACTTTCAGGTAATGATCAGAACCCTAATCCCACTTGTCTCACCAAATTTCATTATTCTCGGTGAAACGTTTCGTTGGCAGTAACAGTTTTAATTTATAGGTTTCACTCTGTTTTCTCCTATATGGATACATGTAGTTGGAACTCTAAAGCAAACACGGTTTGTGCTAGCTCTTTGAAACTTGACACAAAAAAATAGTTCCAAGTTCTATCTCTATGGATTGTTTCCTATTGATGTATCCCTAAGCAGAGACTGGCGCAAATCACTTTCATTGAAAGGGGTTGGCAAGCTTCCAAAAAACTACGAGTTTCCTGAAATCTCTGCTCACATTTTTTCACCCAAACTTGATGACACTTTCTGGTAATGATCAGTACCCCAATCCCACTTGGCTCACCAAATTTCATTCTTCTAGGTTAAACCGTTCATTGGCATTAACAGTTTTAATATTTAGGTTTCACTCTGTTTTCTCCTATATGGATACATGTAGTTGGAACTCTAAAAAAAGACGGTTTGTGCTAGCTCTTTGAATCTTGACACAATACAGTAGTTCCAAGTTCTATCTCTATGGTTTGTTTCCTATTGATGTAGCCCTAAGCAGAGACTGGCGCAAATCACTTTCATGGAAAGGGGTTTCCAAGCTTCCAAAAAAGTACGAGTTTCCTGAAATCTCAGCATACATTTTTTCACCCAATCTTGATAACACTTTCAGGTAATGATCAGTACCCCAATCCCACTTGGCTCACCAAATTTCGTTCTTCTAGGTAAAACCTTTCGTTGGCAGTAAGAGTTTAAATTTTTAGGTTTCACTCTGTTTTTTCCTATATGAATACATGTAGTTGGAACTCTGAATCAAACACGGTTTGTGCTAGCTCTTTGAAACTTGACACAATAAAATAGTTCCAAGTTCTATCTCTATGGATTGTTCCTATTGATGTAGCCCTAAGCAGAGACTGGCACTAATCACATTCATGGAAAGGGGTTGCCAAGCTTCCTTCCAAAAAACTACGAGTTTCCTGAAATCTCAGCACACTTTTTTTCACCCAATCGTGATGACATTTTCAGGTAATGATCAGTACCCCATTCCACTTGGCTCACCAAATTTCGTTCTTCTAGGTTAAACCGTTCGTTGGCAGTAACAGTTTTAATTTTCAGGTTTCACTCTGTTTTCTCCTATATGGATACATGTAGTTGGAACTCTAAATCAAACACGGTTTGTGCTAGCTCTTTGAAACTTGACACAATAAAATAGTTACAAGGTCTATCTCTATGGATTGTTTCCTATTGATGTAACCCTAAGCAGACACTTGCGCAAATCACTTTCATGGAAATGGGTTGGAAGCTTACAAAAAAGTATGAGTTTCCTGAAATCTCAGCACATATTTTTCACCCAATATTGATGACACTTTCAGTAATGATCAGTAACCAAATCCCACTTGGCTCACCAAATTTCGTTCTTCTAGGTTAAACCGTTCATTGGCAGTAAGAGTTTTAATTTTTAGGTTTCACTCTGTTTTCTCCTATATGGATACATGTAGTTGGAACTCTAAATCAAACACGGTTTGTGCTAGCTCTTTGAAACTTGACACAATAAAGTAGTTCCAAGTTCTGTCCCTATGCATTTTTTCCTATTGATGTAGCCCTAAGCAGATACTGGCACAAATCACTTTCATGGAAAGGGATTGCCAAGCTTCTAAAAAACGAGGATTTTCCTGAAATCTCAGCACACATTTTTTCACCCCATCTTGATGAAACTTTCAGGTAATGATCAGTACCCCAATCCCACTTGGCTCACCAAATTTCGTTCTTCTAGGTTAAACGGTTCGTTGGCAGTAACAGTTTTAATTTTTAGGTTTCACTCTGTTTTCTCCTATATGGATACATGTAGTTGGAACTCTAAATCAAAGACGGTTTGTGCTAGGTTTTGAAACTTGACAAAATAAAGTAGTTCCAAGTTCTATCTCTATGGTTTGTTTCTTATTGATGTAGCCCTAAGCAGAGACTGGCGCAAATCACTTTCATGGAAAGGGGTTTCCAAGCTTCCAAAAAACTACGAGTTTCCTGAAATCTCAGCACACATTTTTTCACCCAATCTTGATGACACTTTCAGGTAATGATAAGTACCCAAATCCCACTTGACTCACCAAATTTCGTTCTTCTAGATTAAACCGTTCGTTGGCAGTAACAGTTTTAATTTTTAGGTTTACTCTGTTTTCTCCTATATGGATACATGTAGTTGGAACTCTAAATCAAAGACGGTTTGTGCTAGCTCTTTGAAACTTGACACAATAAAGTAGTTCCAAGTTCTATCTCTATGGTTTGTTTCCTATTGATGTAGCTTTAAGCAGAGACTGGCACAAATCACTTTCATGGAAATGGGTTGCCAAGCTTCCAAAAAACTACGAGTTTCCTGAAATATAACCACACATTTTTTCCCCCAATCTTGAGGACACTTTCAGGTAATGATCAGTACCCCAATCCCACTTGGCTCACCAAATTTCGTTCCTCTATGTTAAACCGATCGTTGGCAGTAACACTTTTAATTTTTAGATTTCACTCTGTTTTCTCCTATATGGATACATGTAGATGGAACACTAAATCAAATACGGTTTGTGCTAGCTCTTTGAAACTTGACACAATAAAATAGTTCCAAGTTCTATCTCTTTGGATTTTTTTCCTATTAATGTAGCCCTAAGCAGAGACTGGCGCAAATCACTTTCATAGAAAGGGGTTGCCAAGCTTCCAAAAAACTACGAGTTTCCTGAAATATCAGCATACATTTTTTAACCCAATCTTGATGACACTTTCAGGTAATGATCAGTACCCCAATCCCACTTGGCTCACCAAATTTCGTTCTGCTAGGTTAAACCGTTCGTTGGCAGTAACAGTTTTAATTTTTAGGTTTCACTCTGTTTTCTCCTATATTGATACATGTAGTTGGAACTCTAAATCAAAGACGGTTTGTGCTAGCTCTTTGAAACTTGACACAATAAAGTAGTTCCAAGTTCTATCTCTATGGTTTGTTTCCTATTGATGTAGCCCTAAGCAGAGACTGGCGCAAATCACTTTCATCGAAAGTTGTTGCCAAGCTTCCAAAAAACTACGATTTTCCTGAAATCTCAGCACACATTGTTTCAACCAATCTTGATGACACTTTCAGGTAATGATCAGTACCCCAATCCCACTTGGTCACCAAATTTCGTTCTTCTAGGTTAAACCGTTCGTTGGCATTAACAGTTTTAATTTTTAGGTTTCACTCTGTTTTCTCCTATATGCATACATGTAGTTGGAACTCTAAAGCAAACACGGTTTGTGCTAGCTCTTTGAAACTTGACACAATAAAATAGTTAGAAGTTCTATCTCTATGGATTGTTTCCTATTGATGTAGACCTAAGCAGAGACTGTCGCAAATCAATTTCATGGAAAGGGGTTGGCAAGCTTCCAAAAAACTACGAGTTTCCTGAAATGTCAGCACACATTTTTTCACCCAATTTGATGACACTTTCGGGTAATGATCAGTACCCCAATCCCACTTGGCTCACCAAATTTCGTTCTTCTAGCTTAAACGGTTCGTTGGCATTAACAGTTTTAATTTTTAGGTTTCACTCTTTTTTCTCTTATATGGATACATGTAGTTGGAAATCTAATCAAACACGGTTTGTGCTAGCTCTTCGAAACTTGACACAATAAAGTAGTTCCAAGTTCTTTCTCTATGGATTGTTTCCTATTGATGTATCCCTAAACAGAGACTGGCGCAAATCACTTTCATGGAAAGGGGTTGCCAAGCTTCCAAAAAACTACGAGTTTCCTGAAATCTCAGCACACATTTTTTAACCGAATCTTGATGACACTTGCAGGCAATGATCAGTACCCCAATCCCACTTGGTCACCAAATTTCGTTCTTCTAGGTTAAACCGTTTGTTGGCAGTAACAGTTTTAATTTATAGGTTTCACTCTGTTTTCTCCTATATGGATACATGTAGTTGGAACTCTAAATCAAAGACGGTTTGTGCTAGCTCTTTTAAACTTGACACAATAAAGTAGTTCCAATTTCTATCTCTATGGATTGTTTCCTATTGATGTAGCTTTAAGCAGAGACTGGCACAAATCACTTTCATGGAAATGAATTCCCAAACTTCCTAAAAACTACGAGTTTCCTTAAAGCTCAGCACACATTTTTTCACCCAATCTTGATGACACTTTCAGGTAATGATCAGTACCCCAATCCCACTTGGATCACCAACTTTCGTTCTTCTAGGTTAAACCGTGCGTTGGCAGTAAGAGTTTTAATTTTTAGGTTTCACTCTGTTTTCTCCTATATGGATACATGTACTTGGATCTCTAAAGCAAACACGGTTTGTGCTAGGTCTTTGAAACTTGCCACAATAATATAGTTCCAAGTTCTATCTCTATGGGTTGTTTCCTATTGATGTATCCCTAAGCAGAGACTTGCGCAAATCACTTACATGGAAAGAGGTTGCCAAGCTTCCAAATAACTATGAGTTTCCTGAAATTTCACCACACGTTTTTTCACCCAATCCTGATGACACTTTCAGGTAATGATCAGTACCCCAATCTAACTTGGCTCACCAAATTTCGTTCTTCTAGGTTAAACCGTTCGTTGGCAGTAACAATTTTAATTTTTAGTTTTAACTCTGTTTTCTCCTATATGGATATATGTAGTTGGAACTCTAAATCAAACACGGTTTGTGCTAGCTCTTTGAAACTTGTCACAGTAAAGTAGTTCCAAGTTCTATCTCTATGGTTTGTTTCCTATTGATGTAGCCCTAAGCAGAGACTGGCGCAAATCACTTTCATCGAAAGTTGTTGCCAAGCTTCCAAAAAACTACGATTTTCCTGAAATCTCAGCACACATTGTTTCAACCAATCTTGATGACACTTTCAGGTAATGATCAGTACCCCAATCCCACTTGGTCACCAAATTTCGTTCTTCTAGGTTAAACCGTTCGTTGGCATTAACAGTTTTAATTTTTAGGTTTCACTCTGTTTTCTCCTATATGCATACATGTAGTTGGAACTCTAAAGCAAACACGGTTTGTGCTAGCTCTTTGAAACTTGACACAATAAAATAGTTAGAAGTTCTATCTCTATGGATTGTTTCCTATTGATGTAGACCTAAGCAGAGACTGTCGCAAATCAATTTCATGGAAAGGGGTTGGCAAGCTTCCAAAAAACTACGAGTTTCCTGAAATGTCAGCACACATTTTTTCACCCAATTTGATGACACTTTCGGGTAATGATCAGTACCCCAATCCCACTTGGCTCACCAAATTTCGTTCTTCTAGCTTAAACGGTTCGTTGGCATTAACAGTTTTAATTTTTAGGTTTCACTCTTTTTTCTCTTATATGGATACATGTAGTTGGAAATCTAATCAAACACGGTTTGTGCTAGCTCTTCGAAACTTGACACAATAAAGTAGTTCCAAGTTCTTTCTCTATGGATTGTTTCCTATTGATGTATCCCTAAACAGAGACTGGCGCAAATCACTTTCATGGAAAGGGGTTGCCAAGCTTCCAAAAAACTACGAGTTTCCTGAAATCTCAGCACACATTTTTTAACCGAATCTTGATGACACTTGCAGGCAATGATCAGTACCCCAATCCCACTTGGTCACCAAATTTCGTTCTTCTAGGTTAAACCGTTTGTTGGCAGTAACAGTTTTAATTTATAGGTTTCACTCTGTTTTCTCCTATATGGATACATGTAGTTGGAACTCTAAATCAAAGACGGTTTGTGCTAGCTCTTTGAAACTTGACACAATAAAGTAGTTCCAATTTCTATCTCTATGGATTGTTTCCTATTGATGAAGCTTTAAGCAGAGACTGGCACAAATCACTTTCATGGAAATGAATTCCCAAACTTCCTAAAAACTACGAGTTTCCTTAAAGCTCAGCACACATTTTTTCACCCAATCTTGATGACACTTTCAGGTAATAATCAGTACCCCAATCACACTTGGCTCACCAGATTTCGTTCTTCTGGGTTAAACGGTTCGTTGGCAGTAACAGTTTTAATTTTTAGGTTTCACTCTGTTTTCTCCTCTATGGATACATGTAGTTGGACTCTAAATGAAACACGGTTTGTGCTAGCTCTTTGAAAATTGACACAATAAATTAGTTCCAAGTTCTATCTCTACGGTTTGTTTCCTATTGTTGTAGCCGTAAGCAGAGACTGGCGCAAATCACTTTCATGGAAAGGGTTTGCCAAGCTTCCAAAAAACTACGAGTTTCCTGAAATCTCAGCACACATTTTTTCACCGAATCTTGATGACACTTTCAGGTAATGATCAGTACCCCAATCCCACTTGGCTCACCAAATTTCGTTCTTCTAGGTTAAACCGTTCGTTGGCAGTTAGAGTTTTAATTTTTAGGTTTCACTCTGTTTTCTCCTATAAGGATAGATGTATTTGGAACTCTAAATCAAAGACTGTTCGTGCTAGCTCTTTGAAACTTGACACAATCAAGTACTTCCACGTTCTTTCTCTATGGATTATTTCCTATTGATGCAGCCCTAAGCAGAGACTGGCGCAAATCACTTTCATGGAAAGGGGTTGCCAAGCTTCCTAAAAACTACAAGTTTCCTGAAATCTCAGCACACATTTTTTCACCCAATCTTGATGACACTTTCCGGAAATGATCAGTACCCCAATCTCACTTGGCTCACCAAATTTCGTTCTTCTAGGTTAAACGGTTCGTTGTCAGTATCGGTTTTAATTTTTTGGTTTCAGTCTGTTTTCTCCTTTATGGATACATGTAGTTGGACTCTAAATCAAACACGGTTTGTGCTAGCTCTTTCAAACTTGAGAAAATAAAGTAGTTCCAAGTTCTATCTCTATGGTTTGTTTCCTATTGATGTAGCCCTAAGCAGAGACTGGCGCAAATCACTTTCATGGAAAGGGGTTGCCAAGCTTCCAAAAAACTACGAGTTTCCTGAAACCTCAGCACACATTTTTTCACCCAATCTTCATGACACTTTCAGGGAATGATCAGTACCCCAATCCCACTTGGCTCACCAAATTTCGTTCTTCTAGATTAAACCGTTCGTTGTCAGTAACAGTTTTAATTTTTAGGTTACACTTTGTTTTCTCCTATATGGATACATGTATTTGGAACTCTAAATCAAACAGGGTTTGTGATAGCTCTTTGAAACTTGACACAATAAAGTAGTTCCAAGGTCTAACTCTATGGTTTGTTTCCTATTGATATAGCCCTAAGCAGAGACAGGCGCAAATCACTTTCATGGAAAGGGGTTGCCAAGCTACCAAAAAACTACGAGTTTCCTGAAATCTCAGCACACATTTTTTCACCCAATCTTGATGACACTTTCAGGTAATGATCAGTACCCCAATCCCACTTGGCTCACCAAATTTCGTTCTTCTAGGTGAAACCGTTCCTTGGCAGTAACAGTTTTAATTTTTAGGTTTCACTCTGTTTTCTCCTATATGGATACATGTAGTTGGAACTCTAAATCAAAGACGGTTTGTGCAAGCTCTTTGAAACTTGACACAATAAAGTAGTTCCAAGTTCTATCCCTATGCATTGTTTTCTATTGATGTAGCCCTAAGCAGAGACTGGCGCAAATCCCTTTCATGGAAAGGGGTTGCCAAGCTTCCAAAAACTACGAATTATCTGAGATCTCAGCACACATTTTTTCACCCAATCTTGATGTCACTTTCAGGAAATGTACAGTACCCAATCCCATTTGGCTCACCAAATTTCGTTCTTCTAGGTTAATCCGTTCGTTGGCAGTAACAGTTTTAATTTTTAGGTTTCACTCTGTTTTCTCCTATATGGATAAATGTAGTTGGAAGTCTAAATTAAAGGCGGTTTATGCTAGCTCTTTGACTTCATACAATAAAGTAGTACCAAGTTCTATCTCTATGGTTTGTTTCCTATTGTAGTAGCCCTAAGAAGAGACTGGCGCAAATCCCTTCAATGGAAAGGGGTTGCCAAGCTTCCAAAAAACTACGAGTTTCCTGAAATCTCAGCATACATTTTTTCACCCAATCTTGATGACACTTTCAGGAAATGATCAGTACCCCAATCCCACTTGGCTCACCAAATTTCGTTCTTCTAGGTTAAACCGTTCGTTGGCAGTAACAGTTTTAATTTTTAGGTTTCACTCTGTTTTCTCCTATATGGATACATGTATTTGGAACTCTAAATCAAACACGGTTTGTGCTAGCTCTTTGAAACTTGACACAATAAAGTAGTTCCAAGATCTATCTCTATGGTTTGTTTCCTATTGATGTATCCCTAAGCAGAGACTGGCGCAAATCCCTTTCATGGAAAGGGGTTGCCAAGATTCCAAAAAACTAACAGTTTCCTGAAATCTCAGCAAACATTTTTTCAAACAATCTTGATGACACTTTCATGTAATGATCAGTAACCCAATCCCACTTGGCTCACGATATTTCGTTCTTCTAGGTTAAACCGTTCGTTGGCAATAACAGTCTTAATTTTTAGGTTTCACTCTGTTTTCTTCTATATGGATACATGTAGTTGGAACTCTAAATCAAACACTGTTTGTGCTAGCTCTTTGAAACTTGACAAAATAAAGTAGTTCCAAGTTCTATCTCTATGGTTTGTTTGCTATTGATGTAGCCCTAAGCAGAGACTGGCGCAAATCACTTTCATGGAAAAGGGTTGCCAAGCTTCCAAGAAACTACGAGTTTCCTGAAAACTCAGCACACATTTTTTCAAACAATCTTGATGACACTTTCAGGTGATGATCAGTAACCCAATCCCACTTGGCTCACCAAATTTCGTTCTTCTAGTTTAAATTGTACGTTGGCATTAACAGTTTTAATTTTTAGGTTTCACTCTGTTTTCTCCTATATGGATACATGTAGTTGGAACTCTAAATCAAACACTGTTTGTGCTAGCTCTTTGAAACTTGACACAATAAGGTAGTTCCTAGTTCTATCCATATGCCTTGTTTCCTATTGATGTAGCCCTAAGCAGAGACTGACGCAAATCACTTTCATGGAAAGGGGTTGCCAAGCTTCCAAAAACTACGAATTATCTGAGATCTCAGCACACATTTTTTCACCCAATACTGATGTCACTTTCAGGAAATGTTCAGTACCCAATCCCACTTGGCTCACCAAAATTCGTTCTTCTAGGTTAAACCGTTCTTTGGCAGTAACAGTTTTAATTTTTAGGTTTCACTCTGTTTTCTCCTATATGGATATATGTAGTTGGAACTCTAAATCAAACACGGTTTGTGCTAGCTCTTTGAAACTTGACACAATAAAGTAGTTCCAAGTTCTATCTCTATGGCTGTTTTCCTATTGAGGTATCCCTAAGCAGAGACTGGCGCATATCACTTACATTGAAAGGGGATGCCAAGCTTCCAAAAAACTACGAGTTTCGTGGAATCTCAGCACACATTTTTTCACCCAAACTTGATGACACTTTGAGGTAATGATCAGTACCCCATTCCCACTTGGCTCACCAAATTTCGTTCTTCTATGTTAAACCGTTCGTTGGCAATAACAGTTTTATTTTTTAGGTTTCACTCTGTTTTCTCCTATATGGATACATGTAGTTGGAAATCTAAATAAAACACGGTTTGTGCTAGCTCCTTGAAACTTGACACAATAAAATAGTTCCAAGTTCTATATCTATGGATTGTTTCCTATTGATGTAGCCCTAAGCAGAGACTGGCGCAAATCACTTTCATGGAAACGGGTTGACAAGCTTCCAAAAAACTACGAGTTTCCTGAAATCTCAGCACACATTTTTTCACCCAATCTTGATGACACTTTCAGGTAATGATCAGGACACCAATCCCACGTGGCTCACCAAATTTCGTTCTTCTAGATTAAACCGTTCGTTGGCAGTACCAGTTTTAATTTTTAGGTTTCACTCTGTTTTCTCCTATAGGGATATATGTAGTTGGAACACTAAATCAAAGACGGTTTGTGCTAGCTCTTTGAAACTTGACACAATAAAGTAGTTGCAAGTACTATCACTATGGTTTGTTTCCCATTGATGTAGCCCTAAGCAGAGACTGGCGCAAATCACTTACATGGAAAGGGGTTGCCAAGCTTTCAAAAAACTATGATTTTCCTGAAAATCAGCCCAAATTGTTTCACCCAGTCTTGATGACACTTTCAGGTAATGATCAGTACCCCAATCCCACTTGGATCACCAACTTTCGTTCTTCTAGGTTAAACCGTTCGTTGGCAGTAACAGTTTTAATTTTTAGATTTTACTCTGTTTTCTCCTATATGGATACATGTACTTGGAACTCTAAAGCAAACACGGTTTGTGCTAGCTCTTTGAAACTTGAAACAATAAAATAGTTCCAAGTTCTATCTCTATGTGTTGTTTCCTATTGATGTATCCCTACGCAGAGACTTGCGCAAATCACTTACATGGAAAGGGGTTGCCAAGCCTCCAAATAACTACGAGTTTCCTGAAATCTCAGCACACATTTTTTCACCCAATCTTGATGACACTTTCAGGGAATGATCAGTACCCCATTCCCACTTGGCTCACCAAATTTCGTTCTTCTAGGTTAAACCGTTTGTTGGCAGTAACAATTTTAATTTTCAGGTTTCACTCTGTTTTCTCCTATATGGATATATGTAGTTGGAACTCTAAATCAAACACGGTTTGTACTAGCTCTTTGAAACTTGACACAATAACGTAGTTCCAAGTTCTATCTCTACGGTTTGTTTCCTATTGATGTAGCCCTAAGCAGAGACTGGCGCAAATCACTTCAATTGAAAGGGGTTGCCATGCTTCCAAAAAACTACGATTTTCCTGAAATCTCAGCACACATTGTTTCAACCAATATTGAAGACACTTTCAGGTAATGATCAGTACCCCAATGCCACTAGGTCACCAAATTTTGTTCTTCTAGGTTAAACCGTTCGTTGGCATTAACAGTTTTAATTTTTAGGTTTCACTCTGTTTTCTCCTATATGGATACATGTAGTTGGAACTCTAAAGCAAACACGGTTTGTGCTAGCTCTTTGAAACTTGACACAATAAAATAGTTCCAAGTTGTATCTCAATGGTTTGTTTCCTATTGATATAGCCCTAAACAGAGACTGGCGCAAATCACTTCATGGAAAGGGGTTGCCAAGCTTACAAAATCTACGAGTTTGGTGAAATCGCAGCACACATTTTTTCACCAAATCTTGATGACACTTTCAGGGAATGATCAGTACCCCATTCCCACTTGGCTCACCAAATTTCGTTCTTCTAGGTTAAACCGTTCGTTGGCAGTAAGAGTTTTAATTTTTAGGTTTCACTCTGTTTTCTCCTATATGGATACATGTATTTGGAACTCTACAGCAAACACGGTTTGTGCTAGCTCTTCGAAACTTGACACAATAACGTAGTTCCAAGTTCTATCTCTATGGTTTGTTTCCTATTGATGTAGCCCTAAGCAGAGACTGGCGCAAATCACTTTCATGGACAGGGGTTGCCAAGCTACCAAAAAACTACGAGTTTCCTGAAATCTCAGCACACATTTTTTCACCCAAACTTGATGACACTTTCAGGTAATGATCAGGACACCAATCCCACTTGGCTCACCAAATTTCGTTATTCTAGGTTAAACCGTTCGTTGGCAGTAACAGTTTTAATTTTTAGGTTTCACTCTGTTTTCTCCTATATGGATACATGTAGTTGGAACTCTAAATCAAAGACGGTTTGTGCTAGCTCTTTGAAACTTGACACAATAAAGTAGTTCCAAGTTCTATCTCTATGGTTTTTTTCCTATTTATGTAGCCCTAAGCAGAGACTGGCGCAAATCACTTTCATGGAAAGGGGTTGCCAAGCTTCCAAAAAACTATGATTTTCCTGAAATATCAGCCCAAATTGTGTCACCCAATCTTGATGACACTTTCAGGTAATGATCAGTACCCCAATTCCACTTGGGCACCAAATTTCGTTCTTCTAGGTTAAACCATTCGTTGGCATTAACAGTTTTAATTTTTAGGTTTCACTCTGTTTTCTCCTATATGGATACATGTAGATGGAAATCTAAATCAAACACGGTTTGTGCTAGCTCTTTGAAACTTGACACAATAAAATAGTTCCAAGTTCTATATATCTATGGATTGTTTCCTATTGATGTAGTCCTAAGCAGAGACTGGCGCAAATCACTTTCATGGAAACGGGTTGCAAAGCTTCCAAAAAACTACGAGTTTCCTGAAATCTCAGCACACATTGTTTCACCCAATCTTGATGACACTTTCTGGTAATGATCATTACCCCAATCCCACTTGGCTCACCAAATTTCGTTCTTCTAGTTAAACCGTTCGTTGGCAGTAACAATTTTAATTTTTAGATTTCACTCTGTTTTCTCCAATATGGATACTTGTACTTGGAACTCTAAAGCAAACACGGTTTGTGCTAGCTCTTTGAATCTTGACACAATAAAGTAGTTCCAAGTTCTATCTCTATGGTTTGTTTCCTATTGATGTAGCCCTAAGCAGAGACTGGCGCAAATCACTTTCATGGAAAGGGGTTGCCAAGCTTCCAAAAAACTACGGTTTTCCTGAAATCTCAGCACACATTGTTTCAACCAATCTTGATGACACTTTCAGGTAATGATTAGTACCCCAATCCCGCTTGGCTCACCAAATTTCGTTCTTCTAGGTTAAACCGTTCGTTGGCATTAACAGTTTTAATTTTTAGGTTTCACTCTGTTTTCTCCTATATGGATACATGTTGATGGAACTCTAAATTAAAGACGGTTTGTGCTAGCTCTTTGAAACTTGACACAATAAAGTAGTTCAAAGTTCTATCTCTATTTTTTGTTTCCTATTGATATAGCCCTAAGCAGAGACTGGCGCAAATCACTTCATGGAAAGGGTTTGCCAAGCTTACAAAATCTACGAGTTTCCTGAAACCCCAGCACACATTTTTTAACCCAATCTTGATGACACTTTCAGGGAATGATCAGTACCCCAATCCCACTTGGCTCACCAAATTTCGTTCTTCTAGTTTAAACCGTTCATTGTCAGTAATAGTTTTAATTTTTAGGTTTCACTTTGTTTTCTCCTATATGGATACATGTATTTGGAACTCTAAATCAAACAGGGTTTGTGATAGCTCTTTGAAACTTGACACAATAAAGTAGTTCCAAGTTCTATCTCTATGGTTTGTTTCCAATTGATGTAGCCCTAAGCAGAGACTGGCGCAAATCACTTTCACGGAAATGGGTTGCCAAGCTTCCAAAAAACTACAAGTTTCCTGAAATCTCAGCACACATTTTTTCACCCAATCTTGATGACACTTTCAGGTAATGATCAGGACACCAATCACACTTGGCTCACCAAATTTCGTTCTTCTAGGTTAAACCGTTCGTTGGCAGTAACAGTTTTAATTTTTAAGTTTCACTCTGTTTTCTCCTATATGGATACATGTAGTTGGAACTCTAAATCAAAGACGGTTTGTGCTAGCTCTTTGAAACTTGACACAATAAAGTAGTTCCAAGTTCTATCTCTATGGTTTGTTTCCAATTGATGTAGTCCTAAGCAGAGACTGGCGCAAATCACTTACATGGAAAGGGGTTGCCAAGCTTCCAAAAAACTATGATTTTCCTGAAATCTCAGCCCACAATGTTTTACCCAATCTTGATGACACTTTCAGGTAATGATCAGTACCCCAATTCCACTTGGTCACTAAATTTCGTTCTTCTAGGTTAAACCGTTCGTTGGCAGTAACAGTTTTAATTTTTAGATTTTACTCTGTTTTCTCCTATATGGATACATGTACTTGGAACTCTAAAGCAAACAGGGTTTGTGCTAGCTCTTTGAAACTTGAAACAATAAAATAGTTCCAAGTTCTATCTCTATGTGTTGTTTCCTATTGATGTATCCCTACGCAGAGACTTGCGCAAATCACTTACATGGAAAGGGGTTGCCAAGCCTCCAAATAACTACGAGTTTCCTGAAATCTCAGCACACATTTTTTCACCCAATCTTGATGACACTTTCAGGGAATGATCAGTACCCCATTCCCACTTGGCTCACCAAATTTCGTTCTTCTAGGTTAAACCGTTTGTTGGCAGTAACAATTTTAATTTTCAGGTTTCACTCTGTTTTCTCCTATATGGATATATGTAGTTGGAACTCTAAATCAAACACGGTTTGTACTAGCTCTTTGAAACTTGACACAATAACGTAGTTCCAAGTTCTATCTCTACGGTTTGTTTCCTATTGATGTAGCCCTAAGCAGAGACTGGCGCAAATCACTTCAATTGAAAGGGGTTGCCATGCTTCCAAAAAACTACGATTTTCCTGAAATCTCAGCACACATTGTTTCAACCAATATTGAAGACACTTTCAGGTAATGATCAGTACCCCAATGCCACTAGGTCACCAAATTTTGTTCTTCTAGGTTAAACCGTTCGTTGGCATTAACAGTTTTAATTTTTAGGTTTCACTCTGTTTTCTCCTATATGGATACATGTAGTTGGAACTCTAAAGCAAACACGGTTTGTGCTAGCTCTTTGAAACTTGACACAATAAAATAGTTCCAAGTTCTATCTCAATGGTTTGTTTCCTATTGATATAGCCCTAAACAGAGACTGGCGCAAATCACTTTATGGAAAGGGGTTGCCAAGCTTACAAAATCTACGAGTTTGGTGAAATCCCAGCACACATTTTTTCACCAAATCTTGATGACACTTTCAGGGAATGATCAGTACCCCATTCCCACTTGGCTCACCAAATTTCGTTCTTCTAGGTTAAACCGTTCGTTGGCAGTAAGAGTTTTAATTTTTAGGTTTCACTCTGTTTTCTCCTATATGGATACATGTATTTGGAACTCTACAGCAAACACGGTTTGTGCTAGCTCTTCGAAACTTGACACAATAACGTAGTTCCAAGTTCTATCTCTATGGTTTGTTTCCTATTGATGTAGCCCTAAGCAGAGACTGGCGCAAATCACTTTCATGGGCAGGGGTTGCCAAGCTACCAAAAAACTACGAGTTTCCTGAAATCTCAGCACACATTTTTTCACCCAAACTTGATGACACTTTCAGGTAATGATCAGGACACCAATCCCACTTGGCTCACCAAATTTCGTTATTCTAGGTTAAACCGTTCGTTGGCAGTAACAGTTTTAATTTTTAGGTTTCACTCTGTATTCTCCTATATGGATACATGTAGTTGGAACTCTAAATCAAAGACGGTTTGTGCTAGCTCTTTGAAACTTGACACAATAAAGTAGTTCCAAGTTCTATCTCTATGGTTTTTTTCCTATTTATGTAGCCCTAAGCAGAGACTGGCGCAAATCACTTTCATGGAAAGGGGTTGCCAAGCTTCCAAAAAACTATGATTTTCCTGAAATATCAGCCCAAATTGTGTCACCCAATCTTGATGACACTTTCAGGTAATGATCAGTACCCCAATTCCACTTGGGCACCAAATTTCGTTCTTCTAGGTTAAACCATTCGTTGGCATTAACAGTTTTAATTTTTAGGTTTCACTCTGTTTTCTCCTATATGGATACATGTAGATGGAAATCTAAATCAAACACGGTTTGTGCTAGCTCTTTGAAACTTGACACAATAAAATAGTTCCAAGTTCTATATATCTATGGATTGTTTCCTATTGATGTAGTCCTAAGCAGAGACTGGCGCAAATCACTTTCATGGAAACGGGTTGCAAAGCTTCCAAAAAACTACGAGTTTCCTGAAATCTCAGCACACATTGTTTCACCCAATCTTGATGACACTTTCTGGTAATGATCAGTACCCCAATTCCACTTGGCTCACCAAATTTCGTTCTTCTAGTTAAACCGTTCGTTGGCAGTAACAATTTTAATTTTTAGATTTCACTCTGTTTTCTCCAATATGGATACTTGTACTTGGAACTCTAAAGCAAACACGGTTTGTGCTAGCTCTTTGAAACTTGACACAATAAAGTAGTTCCAAGTTCTATCTCTATGGTTTGTTTCCTATTGATGTAGCCCTAAGCAGAGACTGGCGCAAATCACTTTCATGGAAAGGGGTTGCCAAGCTTCCAAAAAACTACGGTTTTCCTGAAATCTCAGCACACATTGTTTCAACCAATCTTGATGACACTTTCAGGTAATGATCAGTACCCCAATCCCGCTTGGCTCACCAAATTTCGTTCTTCTAGGTTAAACCGTTCGTTGGCATTAACAGTTTTAATTTTTAGGTTTCACTCTGTTTTCTCCTATATGGATACATGTTGATGGAACTCTAAATTAAAGACGGTTTGTGCTAGCTCTTTGAAACTTGACACAATAAAGTAGTTCCAAGTTCTATCTCTATTTTTTGTTTCCTATTGATATAGCCCTAAGCAGAGACTGGCGCAAATCACTTCATGGAAAGGGTTTGCCAAGCTTACAAAATCTACGAGTTTCCTGAAACCCCAGCACACATTTTTTCACCCAATCTTGATGACACTTTCAGGGAATGATCAGTACCCCAATCCCACTTGGCTCACCAAATTTCGTTCTTCTAGTTTAAACCGTTCATTGTCAGTAATAGTTTTAATTTTTAGGTTTCACTTTGTTTTCTCCTATATGGATACATGTATTTGGAACTCTAAATCAAACAGGGTTTGTGATAGCTCTTTGAAACTTGACACAATAAAGTAGTTCCAAGTTCTATCTCTATGGTTTGTTTCCAATTGATGTAGCCCTAAGCAGAGACTGGCGCAAATCACTTTCACGGAAATGGGTTGCCAAGCTTCCAAAAAACTACAAGTTTCCTGAAATCTCAGCACACATTTTTTCACCCAATCTTGATGACACTTTCAGGTAATGATCAGGACACCAATCACACTTGGCTCACCAAATTTCGTTCTTCTAGGTTAAACCGTTCGTTGGCAGTAACAGTTTTAATTTTTAAGTTTCACTCTGTTTTCTCCTATATGGATACATGTAGTTGGAACTCTAAATCAAAGACGGTTTGTGCTAGCTCTTTGAAACTTGACACAATAAAGTAGTTCCAAGTTCTATCTCTATGGTTTGTTTCCTATTGATGTAGCCCTAAGCAGAGACTGGCGCAAATCACTTACATGGAAAGGGGTTGCCAAGCTTCCAAAAAACTATGATTTTCCTGAAATCTCAGCCCACAATGTTTTACCCAATCTTGATGACACTTTCAGGTAATGATCAGTACCCCAATTCCACTTGGTCACTAAATTTCGTTCTTCTAGGTTAAACCGTTCGTTGGCATTAACAGTTTACATTTTTAGGTTTCACTCTGTTTTCTCCTATATGGATACATGTACTTGGAACTCTAAAGCAAACACAGTTTGTGCTAGCTCTTTGAAACTTGACACAATAAAATAGTTCCAAGTTCTATCTCTATGGGTTGTTTCCTATTGATGTATCCCTAAGCAGAGATTTGCGCAAATCACTTACATGGAAAGGGGTTGCCAAGCTTCCAAATAACTACGAGTTTCCTGAAATCTCAGCACACATTTTTTCACCCAATCTTGATGACACATTCAGGGAATAATCAGTACGCCATTCCCACTTGGCTCACCAAATTTCGTTCTTCTAGGTTAAACCGTTCGTTGGCAGTAACAATTTTAATTTTTAGGTTTCACTCTGTTTTCTCCCATATGGATATATGTATTTGGAACTCTAAATCAAACACGGTTTGTGCTAGCTCTTTGAAACTTGACACAATAACGTAGTTCCAAGTTCTCTCTCTATGGTTTGTTTCCTATTGATGTAGCCCTAAGCACAGACTGGCGCAAATCACTTCAATGTAAAGGGGTTGCCAAGCTTCCAAAAAACTACGATTTTCCTGAAATCTCAGCACACATTGTTTCAACCAATCTTGAAGACACTTTCAGGTAATGATCAGTACCCCAATCCCACCTGGTCACCAAATTTCGTTCTTCTAGGTTAAACCGTTCGTTGGCATTAACAGTTTTAATTTTTAGGTTTCACTCTGTTTTCTCCTATATGGATACATGTAGTTGAAACTCTAAATCAAACACGGTTTGTGCTAGCTCTTTGAAACTTGACACAATAAAATAGTTCCAAGTTCTATCTCTATGGTTTGTTTCCTATTGATATAGCCCTAAACAGAGACTGGCGCAAATCACTTCATGGAAAGGGGTTGCCAAGCTTACAAAAACTACGAGTTTCCTGAAACACCAGCACACATTTTTTCACCCAATCTTGATGACACTTTAGGGAATGATCAGTCCCCAATCCCACATGGCTCACCAAATTTCGTTCTTCTAGTTTAAACCGTTCGTTGTCAGTAATAGTTTTAATTTTTAGGTTTCACTTTGTTTTCTCCTATATGGATACATGTATTTGGAACTCTAAATCAAACAGGGTTTGTGATAGCTCTTTGAAACTTGACACAATAAAGTAGTTCCAAGTTCTATCTCTATGGTTTGTTTCCAATTGATGTAGCCCTAAGCAGAGACTGGCGCAAATCACTTTCACGGAAATGGGTTGCCAAGCTTCCAAAAAACTACAAGTTTCCTGAAATCTCAGCACACATTTTTTCACCCAATCTTGATGACACTTTCAGGTAATGATCAGGACACCAATCCCACTTGGCTCACCAAATTTCATTCTTCTAGGTTAAACCGTTCGTTGGCAGTAACAGTTTTAATTTTTAAGTTTCACTCTGTTTTCTCCTATATGGATATATGTATTTGGAACTCTAAATCAAACACGGTTTGTGCTAGCTCTTTGAAACTTGACACAATAACGTAGTTCCAAGTTCTATCTCTATGGTTTGTTTCCTATTGATGTAGCCCTAAGCAGAGACTGGCGCAAATCACTTCAATGTAAAGGGGTTGCCAAGCTTCCAAAAAACTACGATTTTCCTGAAATCTCAGCACACATTGTTTCAACCAATCTTGAAGACACTTTCAGGTAATGATCAGTACCCCAATCCCACTTGGTCACCAAATTTCGTTCTTCTAGGTTAAACCATTCGTTGGCAGTAACAGTTTTAATTTTTAGGTTTCACTCTGTTTTCTCCTATATGGATACATGTAGTTGGAACTCTAAATCAAAGACGGTTTGTGCTAGCTCTTTGAAACTTGACACAATAAAGTAGTTCCAAGTTCTATCTCTATGGTTTTTTTCCTATTTATGTAGCCCTAAGCAGAGACTGGCGCAAATCACTTTCATGGAAAGGGGTTGCCAAGCTTCCAAAAAACTATGATTTTCCTGAAATATCAGCCATATTGTGTCACCCAATCTTGATGACACTTTCAGGTAATGATCAGTACCCCAATTCCACTTGGTCACCAAATTTCGTTCTTCTAGGTTAAACCATTCGTTGGCATTAACAGTTTTAATTTTTAGGTTTCACTCTGTTTTCTCCTATATGGATACATGTAGATGGAAATCTAAATCAAACACGGTTTGTGCTAGCTCTTTGAAACTTGACACAATAAAATAGTTCCAAGTTCTATATATCTATGGATTGTTTCCTATTGATGTAGTCCTAAGCAGAGACTGGCGCAAATCACTTTCATGGAAACGGGTTGCAAAGCTTCCAAAAAACTACGAGTTTCCTGAAATCTCAGCACACATTGTTTCACCCAATCTTGATGACACTTTCTGGTAATGATCAGTACCCCAATCCCACTTGGCTCACCAAATTTCTTTCTTCTAGTTAAACCGTTCGTTGGCAGTAACAATTTTAATTTTTAGATTTCACTCTGTTTTCTCCAATATGGATACTTGTACTTGGAACTCTAAAGCAAACACGGTTCGTGCTAGCTCTTTGAAACTTGACACAATAAAATAGTTCCAAGTTCTATCTCTATGGGTTGTTTCCTATTGATGTATCCCTAAGGAGAGACTTGCGCAAATGACTTACATGGAAAGGGGTTGCGAAGCATCCAAATAACTACGAGTTTCCTGAAATTTCAGCACACATTTTTTCACCCAATCTTGATGACACTTTCAGGTAATGATCAGTACCCCAATCCCACTTGGCTCACCATATTTCGTTCTTCTAGGTTAAACCATTCGTTTGCAGTAACAATTTTAATTTTTAGGTTTCACTCTGTTTTCTCCTATATGGATATATGTAGTTGGAACTCTAAATCAAATACGGTTTGTGCTAGCTCTTTGAAACTTGACACAATAAAGTAGTTCCAAGTTCTATCTCTATGGTTTGTTTCCTATTGATGTAGCCCTAAGCAGAGACTGGCGCAAATCACTTTCATGGAAAGGGGTTGCCAAGCTTCAAAAAACTACGGTTTTCCTGAAATCTCAGCACACATTGTTTCAACCAATCTTGATGACACTTTCAGGTAATGATCAGTACCCCAATCCCGCTTGGCTCACCAAATTTCGTTCTTCTAGGTTAAACCGTTCGTTGGCATTAACAGTTTTAATTTTTAAGTTTCACTCTATTTTCTCCTATATGGATACATGTTGTTGGAACTCTAAATTAAAGACGGTTTGTGCTAGCTCTTTGAAACTTGACACAATAAAGTAGTTCCAAGTTCTATCTCTATTTTTTGTTTCCTATTGATATAGCCCTAAGCAGAGACTGGCGCAAATCACTTCATGGAAAGGTTTGCCAAGCTTACAAAATCTACGAGTTTCCTGAAACCCCAGCACACATTTTTTCACCCAATCTTGATGACACTTTCAGGGAATGATCAGTACCCCAATCCCACTTGGCTCACCAAATTTCGTTCTTCTAGTTTAAACCGTTCATTGTCAGTAATAGTTTTAATTTTTAGGTTTCACTTTGTTTTCTCCTATATGGATACATGTATTTGGAACTCTAAATCAAACAGGGTTTGTGATAGCTCTTTGAAACTTGACACAATAAAGTAGTTCCAAGTTCTATCTCTATGGTTTGTTTCCAATTGATGTAGCCCTAAGCAGAGACTGGCGCAAATCACTTTCACGGAAATGGGTTGCCAAGCTTCCAAAAAACTACAAGTTTCCTGAAATCTCAGCACACATTTTTTCACCCAATCTTGATGACACTTTCAGGTAATGATCAGGACACCAATCACACTTGGCTCACCAAATTTCGTTCTTCTAGGTTAAACCGTTCGTTGGCAGTAACAGTTTTAATTTTTAAGTTTCACTCTGTTTTCTCCTATATGGATACATGTAGTTGGAACTCTAAATCAAAGACGGTTTGTGCTAGCTCTTTGAAACTTGACACAATAAAGTAGTTCCAAGTTCTATCTCTATGGTTTGTTTCCTATTGATGTAGCCCTAAGCAGAGACTGGCGCAAATCACTTACATGGAAAGGGGTTGCCAAGCTTCCAAAAAACTATGATTTTCCTGAAATCTCAGCCCACAATGTTTTACCCAATCTTGATGACACTTTCAGGTAATGATCAGTACCCCAATTCCACTTGGTCACTAAATTTCGTTCTTCTAGGTTAAACCGTTCGTTTGCATTAACAGTTTACATTTTTAGGTTTCACTCTGTTTTCTCCTATATGGCTACCTGTACTTGGAACTCTAAAGCAAACACAGTTTGTGCTAGCTCTATGAAACTTGACACAATAAAATAGTTCCAAGTTCTATCTCTATGGGTTGTTTCCTATTGATGTATCCCTAAGCAGAGACTTGCGCAAATCACTTACATGGAAAGGGGTTGCCAAGCTTCCAAATAACTACGAGTTTCCTGAAATCTCAGCACACATTTTTTCACCCAATCTTGATGACACATTCAGGGAATAATCAGTACGCCATTCCCACTTGGCTCACCAAATTTCGTTCTTCTAGGTTAAACCGTTCGTTGGCAGTAACAATTTTAATTTTTAGGTTTCACTCTGTTTTCTCCCATATGGATATATGTATATGGAACTCTAAATCAAACACGGTTTGTGCTAGCTCTTTGAAACTTGACACAATAACGTAGTTCCAAGTTCTATCTCTATGGTTTGTTTCCTATTGATGTAGTTCTAAGCACAGACTGGCGCAAATCACTTCAATGTAAAGGGGTTGCCAAGCTTCCAAAAAACTACGATTTTCCTGAAATCTCAGCACACATTGTTTCAACCAATCTTGAAGACACTTTCAGGTAATGATCAGTACCCCAATCCCACCTGGTCACCAAATTTCGTTCTTCTAGGTTAAACCGTTCGTTGGCATTAACAGTTTTAATTTTTAGGTTTCACTCTGTTTTCTCCTATATGGATACATGTAGTTGGAACTCTAAATCAAACACGGTTTGTGCTAGCTCTTTGAAACTTGACACAATAAAATAGTTCCAAGTTCTATCTCTATGGTTTGTTTCCTATTGATATAGCCCTAAACAGAGACTGGCGCAAATCACTTCATGGAAAGGGGTTGCCAAGCTTACAAAATCTACGAGTTTCCTGAAACCCCAGCACACATTTTTTCACCCAATCTTGATGACACTTTAGGGAATGATCAGTCCCCAATCCCACATGGCTCACCAAATTTCGTTCTTCTAGTTTAAACCGTTCGTTGTCAGTAATAGTTTTAATTTTTAGGTTTCACTTTGTTTTCTCCTATATGGATACATGTATTTGGAACTCTAAATCAAACAGGGTTTGTGATAGCTCTTTGAAACTTGACACAATAAAGTAGTTCCAAGTTCTATCTCTATGGTTTGCTTCCAATTGATGTAGCCCTAAGCAGAGACTGGCGCAAATCACTTTCACAGAAATGGGTTGCCAAGCTTCCAAAAAACTACAAGTTTCCTGAAATCTCAGCACACATTTTTTCACCCAATCTTGATGACACTTTAGGGAATGATCAGTCCCCAATCCCACATGGCTCACCAAATTTCGTTCTTCTAGGTTAAACCGTTCGTTGGCAGTAACAGTTTTAATTTTTAAGTTTCACTCTGTTTTCTCCTATATGGATATATGTATTTGGAACTCTAAATCAAACACGGTTTGTGCTAGCTCTTTGAAACTTGACACAATAACGTAGTTCCAAGTTCTATCTCTATGGTTTGTTTCCTATTGATGTAGCCCTAAGCAGAGACTGGCGCGAATCACTTCAATGTAAAGGGGTTGCCAAGCTTCCAAAAAACTACGATTTTCCTGAAATCTCAGCACACATTGTTTCAACCAATCTTGAAGACACTTTCAGGTAATGATCAGTACCCCAATCCCACTTGGTCACCAAATTTCATTCTTCTAGGTTAAACCGTTCGTTGGCATTAACAGTTTTAATTTTTAGGTTTCACTCTGTTTTCTCCTATATGGATACATGTAGTTGGAACTCTAAAGCAAACACGGTTTGTGCTAGCTCTTTGAAACTTGACACAATAAAATAGTTCCAAGTTCTATCTCTATGGGTTGTTTCCTATTGATGTATCCCTAAGCAGAGACTTGCGCAAATCACTTACATGGAAAGGGGTTGCCAAGCTTCCAAATAACTACGAGTTTCCTGAAATCTCAGCACACATTTTTTCACCCAATCTTGATGACACATTCAGGGAATGATCAGTACCCCATTCCCACTTGGCTCACCAAATTTCGTTCTTCTAGGTTAAACCGTTCGTTGGCAGTAACAATTTTAATTTTTAGGTTTCACTCTGTTTTCTCCTATATTGATATATGTATTTGGAACTCTAAATCAAACACGGTTTGTGCTAGCTCTTTGAAACTTGACACAATAACGTAGTTCCAGATTCTATCTCTATGGTTTGTTTCCTATTGATGTAGCCCTAAGCAGAGACTGGCGCAAATCACTTCAATGTAAAGGGGTTGCCAAGCTTCCAAAAAACTACGATTTTCCTGAAATCTCAGCACACATTGTTTCAACCAATCTTGAAGACACTTTCAGGTAATGATCAGTACCCCAATCCCACTTGGTCACCAAATTTCATTCTTCTAGGTTAAACCGTTCGTTGGCATTAACAGTTTTAATTTTTAGGTTTCACTCTGTTTTCTCCTATATGGATACATGTAGTTGGAACTCTAAAGCAAACACGGTTTGTGCTAGCTCGTTGAAACTTGACACAATGAAGTAGTTCCAAGTTCTATCTCTATGGTTTTTTTCCTATTGATGTAGCCCTAAGAGAGACTGGCGCAAATCACTTTCATGTAAAGGGGTTGCCAAGCTTCCAAAAAACTACGAGTTTCCTGAAATCTCATCACACATTTTTTTCACCCTATCTTGATGACACTTTCAGGTAATAATCCATACGCCAATCACACTTGGCTCACCAAATTTCGTTCTTCTAGGTTAAACCGTTCGTTGGCAGTAACAGTTTTAATTTTTAGGTTTCACTCTGTTTTCTCCTATATGGATACATGTAGTTGGAACTCTAAATAAAAAAGGGTTTGTGATAGCTCTTTGAAACTTGGCACAATAAAGTAGTTCCAAGTTCTAACTCTATGGTTTGTTTCCTATTGATGTAGCCCTAAGCAGAGACTGGCGCAAATCACTTACATGGAAATGGGTTGCCAAGCTTCCAAAAAACTACGAGTTTCCTGATATCTCAGCACACCTTTTTTCACCCAATCTTGATGACACTTTCTGGTAATGATCAGTACCCCAATCCCACTTGGCTCACCAAATTTCGTTGTTCTAGGTTAAACCGTTCGTTGGCAGTAACAGATTAATTTTTAGGTTTCACTGTTTTCTGCTATATGGATACATGTATTTGGAACTCTAAAACAAACAGGGTTTTTGATACCTCTTTGAAACTTTACACAATAAAGTAGTTCCAAATTCTAACTCTGTGGTTTGTTTCCTATTGATGTAGCCCTAAGCAGAGACTGGCGCAAATCACTTTCATGGAAATGGGTTGCCAAGCTTCCAAAAAACTACGAGTTTCCTGAAATCTCAGCACACATTTTTTCACCCAATCTTGATGACACTTTCAGGTAATGATCAGTACCCCAATCCCACTTGGCTCACCAAATTTCGTTCTTCTAGTTTTAACCGATCGTTGGCAGTAACAGTTTTAATTTTTAGAATTCACTCTGTTTTCTCATAAATGGATACATGTAGTTGGAACTCTAAATCAAACACGGTTTGTGCTAGCTCTTTAAAACATGACACAATAAAGTTGTTCCAAGTTCTATCTCTATGGTTTGTTTCCTATTGATGTAGCCCTAAGCAGAGACTGGCGCAAATCACTTTCATGGAAAGGGGTTGCCAAGCTTCCAAAAAACTACTAGTTTCCTGAAATCTCAGCACACATTTTTTCAGCCAATCTTGATGACACTTTCAGGTAATGAAGAGTACCGCAATCCCACTTGGCACACCAAATTTCGTTCTTCTAGGTTAAAGTGTTCATTGGCAATAACAGTTTCAATTTTTAGGTTTCACTCTGTTTTCTCCTATATGGATACATGTAGTTGGAACTCTAAATCAAACAAGGTTTGTGCTAGCTCTTTGAAATTGACACAAGAAAGTAGTTCCAAGTTCTATCTCTATGGACTGTTTCCTGTTGATGTAGCCCTAAGCAGAGACTGGCGCAAATCACTTTCATGGAAAGGGGTTGCCAAGCTTCCAAAAAACTACGAGTTTTCTGAAATCTCAGCACCCATTTTTTCACCCAATCTTGATAACACTTTCAGGTAATGATCAGTACCCCAATCCCACTTGGCTCAACAAATTTCGTTCTTCTAGTTTAAACCGTTCATTTGCAGTAACAGTTTTAATTTTTAGGTTTCACTCTGTTTTCTCCTATATGCATACATGTAGTGGCAACTCTAAATCAAACACGGTTTGTGCTAGCTCTTTGAAACTTGACACAATAAAGTAGTTCCAATTTCTGTCTCTATGGTTTGTTTACTATTGATGTAGCCCTAAGCAGAGACTGGCGCAAATCACTTTCATGGAAAGGGGTTGCCAAGCTTCCAAAAAACTACGAGTTTTCTGAAATCTCAGCCCCCATTTTTTCACCTAATCTTGATGACACTTTCAGGTAATGATCAGTACCCCAATCCCACTTGGCTCACAAAATTTCATTCTTCTA
This sequence comes from Spermophilus citellus, assembly GCF_964194105.1. Lineage (NCBI taxonomy): Eukaryota > Metazoa > Chordata > Mammalia > Rodentia > Sciuridae > Spermophilus > Spermophilus citellus. Next base: position 104,978,723 of record NC_138182.1, read on the forward strand.
GGTTAAACCGTTCATTTGCAGTAACAGTTTTAATTTTTAGGTTTCACTCTGTTTTCTCCTATATGGATACATGTATTTGGAACTCTAAATCAAAGACGGTTTGTGCTAGCTCTTTGAAAGTTGACACAATAAAGTAGTTCTAAGTTCTATCTCTATGGTTTGTTTCCAATTGATGTAGCCCTAAGAGAGACTGGTGCAAATCACTTTCATGGAAAGGGGTTGCCAAGCTTCCAAAAAACTATGAGTTTCCTGTAATCTCAGCACACATTTTTTCACCCAATCTTGATGACACTTTCAGGTAATGATCAGTACCCCAACCCACTTGGATCACCAAATTTCCTTCTTCTAGGTTAAACAGTTCGTTGGCAGTAACAGTTTTAATTTTTAGATTTCACTCTGTTTTCTCCTATATGGATACATGTAATTGGAACTCTAAATCAAACACGGTTTGTGCTAGCTCTTTGAACCTCGACACAATAAAGTAGTTCCAAGTTCTTTATCTATGGTTTGTTTCCTATTGATGTAGACCTAAGCAGAGACTGGCGCAAATCACTTTCATAGAAAGGGGTTGCCAAGCTTCCAAAAAACTACGTGTTTCCTGAAATCTCAGCACACATTTTTTCACCCAATCTTGATGACACTTTCAGGTAATGATCAGTATCCCAATCCCACTTGGCTCACCAAATTTCCTTCTTCTAGGTTAAAGCGTTTGTTGGCAGTAACAGTTTTAATTTTTAGGTTTTACTCTGTTTTCTCCTGTATGGATACATGTAGTTGGAACTCTAAATCAAACACGGTTTGTGCTAGGTCTTTGAAACTTGACACAAGAAAGTAGTTCCAAGTTCTATCTGTATGGTTTGTTTCCCATTGATGTAGCCCTAAGCAGAGACTGGCACAAAAGACTTTCATGGAAAGGGGTTGCCAAGCTTCCAAAAAACTACGAGTTTCCTGAAATCTCAGCACACTTTTTTTCTCCCAATCTTGATGACACTTTCCGGTAATGATCAGTACCCCAATCCCACATGGCTCACCAAATTTCGTTCTTCTAGTTTAAACCGTTCGTTGGCAGTAACAGTTTTAATTTTAGGTTTCACTCTCTTTTCTCCTATATGGATACATGTAGCTGGAACTCTAAATCAAACACGGTTTGTGCTAGCTCTTTGAAACTTGACACAATAAAGTAGTTCCAAGTTCTATCTCTATGTTTTTTTTCCTATTGATGTAGCCTTAAGCAGAGACTGGCGCAAATCTCTTTCATGGAAAGGGGTTGCGAAGCTTCCAAAAAACTACGAGTTTCATGAAATCTCAGCACACATATTTTCACTCAATCTTGATGACACTTTCAGGTAATGACCAGTACCCCAATCCCATTTGGCTCACCAAATTTCGTTCTTCTAGGTTATACCGTTCGTTGGCAGTAACAGTTTTAATTTTTAGGTTTCACTCTGTTTTCTCCTATATGGTTACATGTAATTGGAACTCTAAATCGAACACGGTTTGTGCTAGCTCTTTGAAACTTGACACAATAAAGTAGTTCCAAGCTCTATCTCTATGGATTGTTTCCTATTGATGTAGCCCTAAGCAGAGACTGTCGCAAATCACTTTCATGGAAAGTTGTTGCCAAACTTCCAAAAAACTACGAGTTTCCTGAAATCTCAGCACACATTTTTTCAGCCAATCTAGATGACACTTTCAGGAAATGATCAGTACCCAAATCCCACTTGGCTCACCAAATTTCGTTCTTCTAGGTTAAACGCTTCGTTGGCAGTAACAGTTTTAATTTTTAGGTTTCACTCTGTTTTCTCCTATATGGATACATGTAGTTGCAACTCTAAATCAAACACGGTTTGTGCTAGCTCTTTGAAACTTGACACAATAAAGTAGTTCCTAGTTCTATGCCTATGCATTGTTTCCTATTGATGTAGCCCTAAGCAGAGACTGGCCAAATCACTTTCATGGAAAGGGGTTGCCAAGCTTCCAAAAAACTACGAGTTTCCTGAAATCTCAGCACACATTTTTCACCCAATCTTGATGACACCTTCAGGTAATGATCAGTATGCCAATCCCACTTGGCTCACCAAATTTCGTTCTTCTAGGTTAAACCGTTCGTTGGCAGTAAGAGTTTTAATTTTTAGGTTTCTCTCTGTTTTCTCCTATATGGATACATGTTGTAGGAACTCTAAATCAAACACGGTTTGTGCTAGCTCTTTGAAACTTGACACAATAAAGTAGTTCCACGTTCTATCACTATGGTTTGTTTTTTATTGATGTAGCCCTAAGCAGAGACTGGCGGAAATCACTTTCATGGAAAGGGGTTGCCAAGCTTCCAACAACTACGAGTTTCCTGAAATCTCAGCACACATTTTTTCACCCAATCTTGATGACACTTTCAGGAAATGATCAGTACCCCAATCCCACTTGGCTCACCAAATTTCGTTCTTCTGGGTTAAACCATTCGTTGGCAGTAACAGTTTTAATTTTTAAGTTTCACTCTGTTTTCTCCTATATGAATACATGTAGTTGGAACTCTAAATCAAACACGGTTTGTGCTAGCTCTTTGAAACTTGACACAAGAAAGTAGTTCCATGTTCTCTCACTATGGTTTGTTTCCTATTGATGTAGCCCTAAGCAGAGCCTGGCGCAAATCACTTTAATGGAAAGGGGTTGCCAAGCTTCCAAAAAACTAAGAGTTTCCTGAAATCTCAGCACACATTTTTTCAACCAGTCTTGATGACACTTTCAGGTGATGATCAGTACACCAATCCCACTTGGCTCACCAAATTTCGTTCTTCTAGGATAAAGCGTTCGTTTGCAGTAACAGTTTTAATTTTTAGGTTTCACTCTGTTTTCTCCTATATGGATACATGTAGTTGGAACTCTAAATCAAACATGGTTTCTGCTAGCTCTTTGAAACTTGACACAGTTCCAAGATCTATCTCTATGGTTTGTTTACTAATGATGTAGCCCTAAGCAGAGACTGGCGCAAATCACTTACATTGAAAGGGGATGCCAAGCTTCCAAAAACTACGAGTTTCCTGAAATCTCAGCACACATTTTTTCACCTAATCTTGATGACACTTTCAGGAAATGATCAGTACCCCAATCCCACTTGGCTCACCAAATTTCGTTCTTCTATGTTAAGCAGTTCGTTGGCAGTAACAGATTTAATTTTTAGGTTTCACTCTGTTTTCTCCTATATGGATACATGTAGTTGGAACTCTAAATCAAACACGGTTTGTGGTAGCTCTTTGAAACTTGACACAATAAAGTAGTTCCAAGTTCTATCTCTATGGTTTGTTTCCTATTGATGTAGCCCTAAGCAGAGACTGGCGCAAATCACTTTCATCGAAATGGTTTTCCAAGCTTCCAAAAAACTACGAGTTTCCTGAAATCTCAGCACACATTTTTTCACCCAATCTTGATGACAGTTTCAGGTAATGACCAGTACCCCAGTCCCACTTGGCTCACCAAATTTCGTTCTTCTAGGTTAAAACGTTCGTTGGCAGTAACAGTTTTAATTTTTAGGTTTCTCTCTGTTTTCTTCTATATGGATACATGTGTTGGAACTCTAAATCAAACACAGTTTGTGCTAGCTCTTTGAAACTTGACACAATTAAGTAGTTCCAAGTTCTATCTCTATGGTTTTTTTCCTATTGATATAGCCATAAGCAGAGACTGGCGCAAATCACTTTCATGGAAAGGGGTTGCCAAGCTTCCAAAAAACTACGAGTTTCCTGAAATATCAGCACACATTTTTTCACCCAATCTTGATGACACATTCAGGAAATGATCAGTACCCCAATCCCACTTGTCTCTGCAAATTTCGTTCTTCTAGGTTAAACCGTTCGTTGGCAATAAAAGTTTTAAGTTTTAGGTTTCACTCTGTTTTCTCCTATATGGATACATGTAGTTGGAACTCTAAATCAAACACGGTTTGTGCTAGCTCTTTGAAACTTGACACAATAAAGTAGCTCCAAGTTCTATCTCTATGTTTTTTTTCCTATTGATGTAGCCTTAAGCAGAGACTGGCGCAAATCTCTTTCATGGAAAGGGGTTGCGAAGCTTCCAAAAAACTACGAGTTTCATGAAATCTCAGCACACATATTTTCACTCAATCTTGATGACACTTTCAGGTAATGACCAGTACCCCAATCCCACTTGGCTCACCAAATTTCGTTCTTCTAGGTTAAACCGTTCGTTGGCAGTAACAGTTTTAATTTTTAGGTATCACTCTGTTTTCTCCTATATGGATATATGTAGTTGGAACTCTAAATCGAACACGGTTTGTGCTAGCTCTTTGAAACTTGACACAATAAAGTAGTTCCAAGTTCTATCTCTATGGCTTGTTTATTATTGAGGTATCCCTAAGCAGAGACTGGCGCATATCACTTACATTGAAAGGGGATGCCAAGCTTCCACAAAACTACGATTTTCCTGAAATCACAGCACACATTTTTTCACCCAATCTTGATGACACTTTCAGGTAATGATCAGTATCCCAATCCCACTTGGCTCACCAAATTTCGTTCTTCTAGGTTAAAGCGTTTGTTGGCAGTAACAGTTTTAATTTTTAGGTTTTACTCTGTTTTCTCCTGTATGGATACATGTAGTTGGAACTCTAAATCAAACACGGTTTGTGCTAGGTCTTAGAAACTTGACACAAGAAAGTAGTTCCAAGTTCTATCTGTATGGTTTGTTTCCCATTGATGTAGCCCTAAGCAGAGACTGGCACAAAAGACTTTCATGGAAAGGGTTTGCCAAGCTTCCAAAAAACTACGAGTTTCCTGAAATCTCAGCACACTTTTTTTCTCCCAATCTTGATGACACTTTCCGGTAATGATCAGTACCCCAATCCCACATGGCTCACCAAATTTCGTTCTTCTAGTTTAAACCGTTCGTTGGCAGTAACAGTTTTAATTTTAGGTTTCACTCTCTTTTCTCCTATATGGATACATGTAGTTGGAACTCTAAATCAAACACGGTTTGTGCTAGCTCTTTGAAACTTGACACAATAAAGTAGTTCCAAGTTCTATCTCTATGTTTTTTTTCCAATTGATGTAGCCTTAAGCAGAGACTGGCGCAAATCTCTTTCATGGAAAGGGGTTGCGAAGCTTCCAAAAAACTACGAGTTTCATGAAATCTCAGCACACATATTTTCACTCAATCTTGATGACACTTTCAGGTAATGACCAGTACCCCAATCCCATTTGGCTCACCAAATTTCGTTCTTCTAGGTTATACCGTTCGTTGGCAGTAACAGTTTTAATTTTTAGGTTTCACTCTGTTTTCTCCTATATGGATACATGTAGTTGGAACTCTAAATCGAACACGGTTTGTGCTAGCTCTTTGAAACTTGACACAATAAAGTAGTTCCAAGCTCTATCTCTATGGATTGTTTCCTATTGATGTAGCCCTAAGCAGAGACTGTCACAAATCACTTTCATGGAAAGTTGTTGCCAAGCTTCCAAAAAACTACGAGTTTCCTGAAATCTCAGCACACATTTTTTCAGCCAATCTTGATGTCACTTTCAGGAAATGATCAGTACCCCAATCCCACTTGGCTCACCAAATTTCGTTCTTCTAGGTTAAACGCTTCGTTGGCAGTAACACTTTTAATTTTTAGGTTTCACTCTGTTTTCTCTTATATGGATACATGTAGTTGGAACTCTAAAGCAAACACGGTTTGTGCTAGCTCTTTGAAACTTGACACAATAAAGTAGTTCCAAGTTCTATATCTATGGTTTGTTTCCAATTGATATAGCCCTAAGCAGAGACTGGTGCAAATCACTTTCATGAAAAGTTGTTGCCAAGCTTAACAAAAACCAAGAGTTTACAGAAATCTCAGCACACATTTTTTCACCCAATCTTGATGACAGTTTCAGGTAATGACCAGTACCCCAGTCCCACTTGGCTCACCAAATTTCGTTCTTCTAGGTTAAAACGTTCGTTGGCAGTAACAATTTTAATTTTTAAGTTTCACTCTGTTTTCTTCTATATGGATACATGTAGTTGGAACTCTAAATCAAACACGGTTTGTGCTAGCTCTTTGAAACTTGACACAATTAAGTAGTCAAAGTTCTATCTCTATGGTTTTTTTCCTATTGATGTAGCCATAAGCAGAGACTGGCGCAAATCACTTTCATGGAAAGGGGTTGCCAAGCTTCCAAAAAACTACGAGTTTCCTGAAATCTCAGCACACATTTTTTCACCCAATCTTGATGACACTTTCAGGAAATGATCAGTACCCCAATCCCAATTGTCTCTGCAAATTTCGTTCTTCTAGGTTAAACCGTTCGTTGGCAATAAAAGTTTTAATTTTTAGGTTTCACTCTGTTTTCTCCTATATGGTTACATGTAGTTGGAACTCTAAATCAAACACGGTTTGTGCTAGCTCTTTGAAACTTGACACAATAAAGTAGTTCCAATTTCTATCTCTATGGTTTTCTTCCTATTGATGTAGCCTTAAGCAGAGCCTGGCGCAAATCACTTTCATGGAAAGGGGTTGCGAAGCTTCCAAAAAGTACGAGTTTCATGAAATCTCAGCACACATTTTTTCACTCAATCTTGATAACACTTTCAGGTAATGACCAGTACCCCAATCCCACTTGGCTCACCAAATTTAGTTATTCTAGGTTAAACCGTTCGTTGGCAGTAACAGTTTTAATTTTTAGGTTTCACTCTGTGTTCTCCTATATGGATACATGTAGTTGGAACTCTAAATCAAACACGGATTCTGCTAGCTCTTTGAAACTTGACACAGTTCCAAGTTCTATCTCTATGGTTTGTTTCCTATTGATGTAACCCTAAGCAGAGACTGGCGCAAATCACTTATATTGAAAGGGGATGCCAAGCTTCCGAAAAACTACGAGTTTCCTGAAATCTCAGCACACATTTTTTCACCCAATCTTGATGACACTTTCCGGTAATGATCAGTACCCCAGTCCCACATGGCTCACCAAATTTCGTTCTTCTAGTTTAAACCGGTCGTTGGCAGTAACAGTTTTAATTTTAGGTTTCACTCTCTTTTCTCCTATATGGATACATGTAGTTGGAACTCTAAATCAAACACGGTTTGTGCTAGCTCTTTGAAACTTGACACAATAAAGTAGTTCCAAGTTCTATCTCTATGTTTTTTTTTTCCTATTGATGTAGCCTTAAGCAGAGACTGGCGCAAATCTCTTTCATGGAAAGGGGTTGCGAAGCTTCCAAAAAACTACGAGTTTCATGAAATCTCAGCACACATATTTTCACTCAAACTTGATGACACTTTCAGGTAATGACCAGTACCCCAATCCCACTTGGCTCACCAAATTTCGTTCTTCTAGGTTAAACCGTTCGTTGGCAGTAGCAGTTTAAATTTTTAGGTTTCACTCTGTTTTCTCCTATATGGATATATGTAGTTGGAACTCTAAATCGAACACGGTTTGTGCTAGCTCTTTGAAACTTGACACAATAAAGTAGTTCCAAGTTCTATCTCTATGGCTTTTTTATTATTGAGGTATCCCTAAGCAGAGACTGGCGCATATCACTTACATTGAAAGGGGATGCCAAGCTTCCACAAAACTACGATTTTCCTGAAATCACAGCACACATTTTTTCACCCAATCTTGATGACACTTTCAGGTAATGATCAGTATTCCAATCCCACTTGGCTCACCAAATTTCGTTCTTCTAGGTTAAAGCGTTTGTTGGCAGTAACAGTTTTAATTTTTAGGTTTTACTCTGTTTTCTCCTGTATGGATACATGTAGCTGGAACTCTAAATCAAACACGGTTTGTGCTAGGTCTTTGAAACTTGACACAAGAAAGTAGTTCCAAGTTCTATCTGTATGGTTTGTTTCCCATTACTGTAGCCCTAAGCAGAGACTGGCACAAAAGACTTTCATGGAAAGGGGTTGCCAAGCTTCCAAAAAACTACGAGTTTCCTGAAATCTCAGCACACTTTTTTTCTCCCAATCTTGATGACACTTTCCGGTAATGATCAGTACCCCAATCCCACATGGCTCACCAAATTTCGTTCTTCTAGTTTAAACCGTTCGTTGGCAGTAACAGTTTTAATTTTAGGTTTCACTCTCTTTTCTCCTATATGGATACATGTAGTTGGAACTCTAAATCAAACACGGTTTGTGCTAGCTCTTTGAAACTTGACACAATAAAGTAGTTCCAAGTTCTATCTCTATGTTTTTTTTTCCTATTGATGTAGCCTTAAGCAGAGACTGGCGCTAATCTCTTTCATGGAAAGGGGTTGCGAAGCTTCCAAAAAACTACGAGTTTCATGAAATCTCAGCACACATATTTTCACTCAATCTTGATGACACTTTCAGGTAATGACCAGTACCCCAATCCCATTTGGCTCACCAAATTTCGTTCTTCTAGGTTATACCGTTCGTTGGCAGTAACAGTTTTAATTTTTAGGTTTCACTCTGTTTTCTCCTATATGGATACATGTAGTTGGAACTCTAAATCGAACACGGTTTGTGCTAGCTCTTTGAAACTTGACACAATAAAGTAGTTCCAAGCTCTATCTCTATGGATTGTTTCCTATTGATGTAGCCCTAAGCAGAGACTGTCGCAAATCACTTTCATGGAAAGTTGTTGCCAAGCTTCCAAAAAACTACGAGTTTCCTGAAATCTCAGCACACATTTTTTCAGCCAATCTTGATGACACTTTCAGGAAATGATCAGTACCCAAATCCCACTTGGCTCACCAAATTTCGTTCTTCTAGGTTAAACGCTTCGTTGGCAGTAACAGTTTTAATTTTTAGGTTTCACTCTGTTTTCTCTTATATGGATACATGTAGTTGGAACTCTAAATCAAACACGGTTTGTGCTAGCTCTTTGAAACTTGACACAATAAAGTAGTTCCAAGTTCTATATCTATGGTTTGTTTCCAATTGATATAGCCCTAAGGAGAGACTGGCGCAAATCACTTTCATGAAAAGTTGTTGCCAAGCTTAACAAAAACCAAGAGTTTACAGAAATCTCAGCACACATTTTTTCACCCAATCTTGATGACAGTTTCAGGTAATGACCAGTACCCCAGTCCCACTTGGCTCACCAAATTTCGTTCTTCTAGGTTAAAACGTTCGTTGGCAGTAACAATTTTAATTTTTAGGTTTCACTCTGTTTTCTTCTATATGGATACATGTAGTTGGAACTCTAAATCAAACACGGTTTGTGCTAGCTCTTTGAAACTTGACACAATTAAGTAGTTCCAAGTTCTATCTCTATGGTTTTTTTCCTATTGATGTAGCCATAAGCAGAGACTGGCGCAAATCACTTTCATGGAAAGGGGTTGCCAAGCTTCCAAAAAACTACGAGTTTCCTGAAATCTCAGCACACATTTTTTCACCCAATCTTGATGACACTTTCAGGAAATGATCAGTACCCCAATCCCAATTGTCTCTGCAAATTTCGTTCTTCTAGGTTAAACCGTTCGTTGGCAATAAAAGTTTTAATTTTTAGGTTTCACTCTGTTTTCTCCTATATGGTTACATGTAGTTGGAACTCTAAATCAAACACGGTTTGTGCTAGCTCTTTGAAACTTGACACAATAAAGTAGTTCCAAGTTCTATCTCTATGGTTTTCTTCCTATTGATGTAGCCTTAAGCAGAGCCTGGCGCAAATCACTTTCATGGAAAGGGGTTGCGAAGCTTCCAAAAAGTACGAGTTTCATGAAATCTCAGCACACATTTTTTCACTCAATCTTGATAACACTTTCAGGTAATGACCAGTACCCCAATCCCACTTGGCTCACCAAATTTAGTTATTCTAGGTTAAACCGTTCGTTGGCAGTAACAGTTTTAATTTTTAGGTTTCACTCTGTTTTCTCCTATATGGATACATGTAGTTGGAACTCTAAATCAAACACGGATTCTGCTAGCTCTTTGAAACTTGACACAGTTCCAAATTCTATCTCTATGGTTTGTTTCCTATTGATGTAACCCTAAGCAGAGACTGGCGCAAATCACTTATATTGAAAGGGGATGCCAAGCTTCCGAAAAACTACGAGTTTCCTGAAATCTCAGCACACATTTTTTAACCCAATCTTGATGACACTTTCCGGTAATGATCAGTACCCCAGTCCCACATGGCTCACCAAATTTCGTTCTTCTAGTTTAAACCGTTCGTTGGCAGTAACAGTTTTAATTTTAGGTTTCACTCTCTTTTCTCCTATATGGATACATGTAGTTGGAACTCTAAATCAAACACGGTTTGTGCTAGCTCTTTGAAACTTGACACAATAAAGTAGTTCCAAGTTCTATCTCTATGTTTTTTTTCCTATTGATGTAGCCTTAAGCAGAGACTGGCGCAAATCTCTTTCATGGAAAGGGGTTGCGAAGCTTCCAAAAAACTACGAGTTTCATGAAATCTCAGCACACATATTTTCACTCAATCTTGATGACACTTTCAGGTAATGACCAGTACCCCAATCCCACTTGGCTCACCAAATTTCGTTCTTCTAGGTTAAACCGTTCGTTGGCAGTAGCAGTTTTAATTTTTAGGTTTCACTCTGTTTCTCCTATATGGATATATGTAGTTGGAACTCTAAATCGAACACGGTTTGTGCTAGCTCTTTGAAACTTGACACAATAAAGTAGTTCCAAGTTCTATCTCTATGGCTTTTTTATTATTGAGGTATCCCTAAGCAGAGACTGGCGCATATCACTTACATTGAAAGGGGATGCCAAGCTTCCACAAAACTACGATTTTCCTGAAATCACAGCACACATTTTTTCACCCAATCTTGATGACACTTTCAGGTAATGATCAGTATCCCAATCCCACTTGGCTCACCAAATTTCGTTCTTCTAGGTTAAAGCGTTTGTTGGCAGTAACAGTTTTAATTTTTAGGTTTTACTCTGTTTTCTCCTGTATGGATACATGTAGTTGGAACTCTAAATCAAACACGGTTTGTGCTAGATCTTTGAAACTTGACACAAGAAAGTAGTTCCAAGTTCTACCTGTATGGTTTGTTTCCCATTGATGTAGCCCTAAGCAGAGACTGGCACAAAAGACTTTCATGGAAAGGGGTTGCCAAGCTTCCAAAAAACTACGAGTTTCCTGAAATCTCAGCACACTTTTTTTCTCCCAATCTTGATGACACTTTCCGGTAATGATCAGTACCCCAATCCCACATGGCTCACCAAATTTCGTTCTTCTAGTTTAAACCGTTCGTTGGCAGTAACAGTTTTAATTTTAGGTTTCACTCTCTTTTCTCCTATATGGATACATGTAGTTGGAACTCTAAATCAAACACGGTTTGTGCTAGCTCTTTGAAACTTGACACAATAAAGTAGTTCCAAGTTCTATCTCTATGTTTTTTTTCCTATTGATGTAGCCTTAAGCAGAGACTGGCGCAAATCTCTTTCATGGAAAGGGGTTGCGAAGCTTCCAAAAAACTACGAGTTTCATGAAATCTCAGCACACATATTTTCACTCAATCTTGATGACACTTTCAGGTAATGACCAGTACCCCAATCCCATTTGGCTCACCAAATTTCGTTCTTCTAGGTTATACCGTTCGTTGGCAGTAACAGTTTTAATTTTTAGGTTTCACTCTGTTTTCTCCTATATGGATACATGTAGTTGGAACTCTAAATCGAACACGGTTTGTGCTAGCTCTTTGAAACTTGACACAATAAAGTAGTTCCAAGCTCTATCTCTATGGATTGTTTCCTATTGATGTAGCCCTAAGCAGAGACTGTCACAAATCACTTTCATGGAAAGTTGTTGCCAAGCTTCCAAAAAACTACGAGTTTCCTGAAATCTCAGCACACATTTTTTCAGCCAATCTTGATGACACTTTCAGGAAATGATCAGTACCCCAATCCCACTTGGCTCACCAAATTTCGTTCTTCTAGGTTAAACAGTTCGATGGCAGTAACAGTTTTAATTTTTAGGTTTCACTCTGTTTTCTCTTATATGGATACATGTAGTTGGAACTCTAAATCAAACACGGTTTGTGCTAGCTCTTTGAAACTTGACACAATAAAGTAGTTCCAAGTTCTATCTCTATGGTTTTTTTCCTATTGATGTAGCCTTAAGCAGAGACTGGCGCAAATCACTTTCATGGAAAGGGGTTGCGAAGCTTCCAAAAAACTACGAGTTTCATGAAATCTCAGCACACATTTTTTCACCCAATCTTGATGACACTTTCAGGTAATGATCAGTCCCCCAGACCACGTGGCTCACCAAATTTCATTCTTGTAGTTTAAACCGTTCGTTGGCAGTAACAGTTTTAATTTTTAGGTTTCACTCTGTTTTCTCCTATATGGATACATGTAGTTGGAACTCTAAATCAAACACGGTTTTTGCTAGCTCTTTGAAACTTGACACAATAAAGTAGTTCCAAGTTCTGTCTCTATGGTTTGTTTCCTATTGATGTAGTCCTATGCAGACACTGGCGCAAATGACGTTCATGGAAAGGGGTAGCCAAGCTTCCACAAATCTACGAGTTTCCTGAAATCTCAGCACACATTTTTTCACCCAATCTTGATGACACTTTCAGGTAATGATCAGGACCCCAATCCCACTTGGCTCACCAAATTTCGTTCTTCTAGGTTAAACTGTTCGTTGGCAGTAACAGTTTAAATTTTTAGGTTTCACTCTGTTTTCTCCTATATGGATACATGTAGTTGGAACTCTAAATCAAACACGGTTTCTGCTAGCTCTTTGAAACTTGACACAGTTCCAAGTTCTATCTCTATGGTTTGTTTCCTATTGATGTAGCCCTAAGCAGAGACTGGCGCAAATCACTTATATTGAAAGGGGATGCCAAGCTTCCAAAAAAATTTGAGTTTCCTGAAATATCAGCACACATTTTTTCACCCAATCTTGATGACACTTTCAGGTAATGACCAGTACCCCAGTCCCACTTGGCTCACCAAATTTCGTTCTTCTAGGTTAAAACGTTCGTTGGTAGTAACAGTTTTAATTTTTAGGTTTCACTCTGTTTTCTTCTATATGGATACATGTAGTTGGAACTCTAAATCAAACACGGTTTGTGCTAGGTCTTTGAAACTTGACACAATAAAGTAGTTCCAAGTTCTATCTCTATGGCTTGTTTCCTATTGAGGTATCCCTAAGCAGAGACTGGTACATTACACTTATATTGAAAGGGGATGCCAAGCTTCCAAAAAACTACGAGTTTCGTGAAATCTCAGCACACATTTTTTCACCCAATCTTGATGACACTTTCAGGTAATGATCAGTACCCCAATCCCACTTGGCTCACCAAATTTCGTTCTTCTAGGTTAAAGCGTTCGTTGGCAGTAACAGTTTTAATTTTTAGGTTTCACTCTGTTTTCTCCTATATGGATACATGTAGTTGGAATTCTAAATCAAACACGGTTTGTGCTAGCTCTTTGAAACTTGACACAATAAAGTAGTTCCATGTTCTATCTCTATGGTTTGTTTCCTATTCATGTAGCTCTAAGCAGAGACTGGCGCAAATCACTTTCATGGAAAGGGATTGCTAAGCTTCCAAAAAACTACGAGTTTCCTGAAATCTCAGCACACATTTTTTCACCCAATCTCGTTGACACTTTCAGGTAATGATCAGTACCCCAATCCCACTTGGCTCATCAAATTTTGTTTTTCTAGGTTAAACGGTACGTTGGCAGTAACAGTTTTAATTTTTAGGTTTCACTTTGTTTTCTCCTATATGGATATATGTATTTGGAACACTAAATCAAACACGGTTTGTGCTAGCTCTTTGAAACTTGACACAATTAATACTTCCAAGTTGTATCTCTATGGATTGTTTCCTATTGATGTGGTCCTAAGCAGAGACTGGCGAAAATGACTTTCATGGAAAGGGGTGGCCAAGCTTCCACAAAAGTACGAGTTTCCTGAAATCTCAGCACACATTTTTTCACCCAATGTTGATGACACTTTGAGGTAATGATCAGTACCCCAATCCCACTTGGCTCACCAAATTTCGTTCTTCTAAGTTAAACCGTTCGTTGGCAGTAACAGTTTTAATTTTAGGTTTCACTCTGTTTTCTCCTATATGGATACATGTAGTTGGAACTCTAAATCAAACACGGTTTGTGCTAGCTCTTTGAAACTTGACACAATAAAGTATTTCCAAGTTCTATCTCTATGGTTTGTTTCCTATTCAAGTAGCCCTAAGCAGAGACTGGCGCGAATCACTTACATGCAAAGGGGTTGCAAGCATTCAAAAAACTACGAGTTTCCTGAAATCTCAGCACACATTTTTTCACCCAATCTTGATGACACTTTCCGGTAATGATCAGTACCCCAATCCCACTTGGCTCACCAAATTTCGTTCTTCTAGGTTAACCGTTCGTTGGCAGTAACAGTTTTAATTTTTATGTTTCACTCTGTTTTCTCCTATATGGATACATGTATTTGGAACTCTAAAACAAAGACGGTTTGTGCTAGCTCTTTGAAACTTGACACAATAAAGTAGTTCCAAGTTCTATCTCTATGGTTTTTTTTCCTATTGATGTAGCCTTAAGCAGAGACTGGCGCAAATCACTTTCATGGAAAGGGGTTGCGAAGCTTCCAAAAAACTACGAGTTTCATGAAATCTCAGCACACATTTTTTCACTCAATCTTGATGACACTTTCAGGTAATGATCAGTACCCCAATCCCACTTGGCTCACCAAATTTCGTTCTTCTAGGTTAAAGCGTTCGTTGTCAGTAACAGTTTTAATTTTTAGGTTTCACTCTGTTTTCTCCTATATGAATACATGTAGTTGGAACTCTAAATCAAACATGGTTACTGCTAGCTCTTTGAAACTTGACACAGTTCCAAGTTCTATCTCTATGGTTTGCTTCCTATTGATGTAGCCCTAAGCATAGACTGGCGCAAATCACTTATATTGAAAGGGGATGCCAAGCTTCCAAAAAACTACGAGTTTCCTGAAATCTCAGCACACATTTTTTCACCCAATCTTGATGACACTTTCAGGTAATGACCAGTACGCCAGTCCCACTTGGCTCACCAAATTTCGTTTTTCTAGGTTAACCGTTCGTTGGCAGTAACAGTTTTAATTTTTATGTTTCACTCTGTTTTCTCCTATATGGATACATGTATTTGGAACTCTAAAACAAAGACGGTTTGTGCTAGCTCTTTGAAACTTGACACAATAAAGTAGTTCCAAGTTCTATCTCTATGGTTTTCTTCCTATTGATGTAGCCTTAAGCAGAGCCTGGCGCAAATCACTTTCATGGAAATGGGTTGCGAAGCTTCCAAAAAACTACGAGTTTCATGAAATCTCAGCACTCATTTTTTCACTCAATCTTGATAACACTTTCAGGTAATGACCAGTACCCCAATCCCACTTGGCTCACCAAATTTTGTTATTCTAGGTTAAACCGTTCGTTGGCAGTAACAGTTTTAATTTTTAGGTTTCACTCTGTTTTCTCCTATATGGATACATGTAGTTGGAACTCTAAATCAAACACGGTTTGTGGTAGCTCTTTGAAACTTGACACAATAAAGTAGTTCCAAGTTCTATCTCTATGTTTTTTTTCCTATTGATGTAGCCTTAAGCAGAGACTGGTGCAAATCTCTTTCATGGAAAGGGGTTGCGAAGCTTCCAAAAAACTACGAGTTTCCTGAAATCTCAGCACACATATTTTCACTCAATCTTGATGACACTTTCAGGTAATGACCAGTACCCCAATCCCACTTGGCTCACCAAATTTCGTTCTTCTAGGTTAAACCGTTCGTTGGCAGTAACAGTTTTAATTTTTAGGTTTCACTCTGTTTTCTCCTATATGGATATATGTAGTTGGAACTCTAAATCAAACACGGTTTGTGCTAGATCTTTGAAACTTGACACAATAAAGTAGTTCCAATTTCTATCTCTATGGCTTGTTTATTATTGAGGTATCCCTAAGCAGAGACTGGCGCATATCACTTACATTGAAAGGGGATGCCAAGCTTCCACAAAACTACGAGTTTCCTGAAATCTCAGCACACATTTTTTCACCCAATCTTGATGACACTTTCAGGTAATGATCAGTATCCCAATCCCACTTGGCTCACCATATTTCGTTCTTCTAGGTTAAAGCGTTTGTTGGCAGTAACAGTTTTAATTTTTAGGTTTTACTCTGTTTTCTCCTGTATGGATACATGTAGTTGGAACTCTAAATCAAACACGGTTTGTGCTAGGTCTTTGAAACTTGACACAAGAAAGTAGTTCCAAGTTCTATCTGTATGGTTTGTTTCCCATTGATGTAGCCCTAAGCAGAGACTGGCACAAAAGACTTTCATGGAAAGGGGTTGCCAAGCTTCCAAAAAACTACGAGTTTCCTGAAATCTCAGCACACTTTTTTTCTCCCAATCTTGATGACACTTTCCGGTAATGATCAGTACCCCAATCCCACATGGCTCACCAAATTTCGTTCTTCTAGTTTAAACCGTTCGTTGGCAGTAACAGTTTTAATTTTAGGTTTCACTCTCTTTTCTCCTATATGGATACATGTAGTTGGAACTCTAAATCAAACATGGTTTGTGCTAGCTCTTTGAAACTTGACACAATAAAGTAGTTCCAAGTTCTATCTCTATGTTTTTTTTCCTATTGATGTAGCCTTAAGCAGAGACTGGCGCAAATCTCTTTCATGGAAAGGGGTTGCGAAGCTTCCAAAAAACTACGAGTTTCATGAAATCTCAGCACACATATTTTCACTCAATCTTGATGACACTTTCAGGTAATGACCAGTACCCCAATTCCATTTGGCTCACCAAATTTCGTTCTTCTAGGTTAAACCGTTCGTTGGCAGTAACAGTTTTAATTTTTAGGTTTCACTCTGTTTTCTCCTATATGGATACATGTAGTTGGAACTCTAAATCGAACACGGTTTGGGCTAGCTCTTTGAAAGTTGACACAATAAAGTAGTTCCAAGCTCTATCTCTATGGATTGTTTCCTATTGATGTAGCCCTAAGCAGAGACTGTCGCAAATCACTTTCATGGAAAGTTGTTGCCAAGCTTCCAAAAAACTACGAGTTTCCTGAAATCTCAGCACACATTTTTTCACCCAATCTTGATGACACTTTCAGGAAATGATCAGTACCCAAATCCCACTTGGCTCACCAAATTTCGTTCTTCTAGGTTAAACGCTTCGTTGGCAGTAACAGTTTTAATTTTTAGGTTTCACTCTGTTTTCTCTTATATGGATACATGTAGTTGGAACTCTAAATCAAACACGGTTTGTGCTAGCTCTTTGAAACTTGACACAATAAAGTAGTTCCAAGTTCTATATCTATGGTTTGTTTCCAATTGATATAGCCCTAAGCAGAGACTGGCGCAAATCACTTTCATGAAAAGTTGTTGCCAAGCTTAACAAAAACCAAGAGTTTACAGAAATCTCAGCACACATTTTTTCACCCAAACTTGATGACACTTTCAGGTAATGATCAGTCCCCCAATCCCACGTGGCTCACCAAATTTCATTCTTGTAGGTTAAACCGTTCGTTGGCAGTAACAGTTTTAATTTTTAGGTTTCACTCTGTTTTCTCTTATATGGATACATGTAGTTGGAACTCTAAATCAAACACGGTTTGTGCTAGCTCTTTGAAACTTGACACAATAAAATAGTTCCAAGTTCTATCTCTATGGTTTGTTTCCTATTGATGTAGCCCTAAGCTGAGACTGGCGCAAATCAGTTTCATGGAAAAAGGTTGCCAAGCTTCCCAAAAGCCAAGAGTTTACAGAAATCTCAGCACACATTTTTTCACCCAAACTTGATGACACTTTCAGGTAATGATCAGTCCCCCAATCCCACGTGGCTCACCAAATTTCGTTCTTCTAGGTTAAACCGTTCGTTGGCAGTAACAGTTTTAATTTTTAGGTTTCACTCTGTTTTCTCCTATATGGATACATGTAGTTGGAACTCTAAATCAAACACGGTTTCTGCTAGCTCTTTGAAACTTGACACAGTTCCAAGTTCTATCTCTATGATTTGCTTCTTATTGATGTAGCCCTAAGCAGAGACTGGCGCATATCAATTTTATTGAAAGGGGATGCCAAGCTTCCAAAAAACTACGAGTTTTCTGAAATCTCACCACAAATTTTTTCACCCAATCTTGATGACACTTTCAGGTAATGACCAGTACCCCAGTCCCACTTGGCTCACCAAATTTCGTTCTTCTAGGTTAAAACGTTCGTTGGCAGTAACAGTTTTAGTTTTTAGGTTTCACTCTGTTTTCTTCTATATGGATACATGTAGTTGGAACTCTAAATCAAACACGGTTTGTGCTAGCTCTTTGAAACTTGACACAATAAAGTAGTTCCAAGTTCTATATATATGGCTTGTTTCCTATTGAGGTATCCCTAAGCAGAGACTGGCGCATATCACTTATATTGAAAGGGGATGCCAAGCTTCCAAAAAACTACGAGTTTCGTGAAATCTCAGCACACATTTTTTCACCCAATCTTGATGACACTTTGAGGTAATGATCAGTACCCCAATCCCACTTGGCTCACCAAATTTCGTTCTTCTAGGTTAAAGCGTTCGTTGGCAGTAACAGTTTTAATTTTTAGGTTTCACTCTGTTTTCTCCTATATGGATACATGTAGTTGGAACTCTAAATCAAACACGGTTTGTGCTAGCTCTATGAAACTTGACACAATAAAGTAGTTCCAAGTTATATCTCTATGATTTGTTTCCAATTGATGTAGCCCTAAACAGAGACTGGCGCAAATCACTTTCATGGAAAGATGTTGCCAAGCTTCCAAAAAACTACGAGTTTCCTGAAATCTCAGCACACATTTTTTCACCCAATCTTGATGACACTTTCAGGAAATGATCAGTACCGAAATCCCACTTGGCTCACCAAATTTCGTTCTTCTAGGTTAAACGCTACGTTGGCAGTAACAGTTTTAATTTTTAGGTTTCACTCTGTTTTCTCTTATAAGGATACATGTAGTTGGAACTCTAAATCAAACACGGTTTGTGCTAGCTCTTTGAAACTTGACACAATAAAGTAGTTCCAAGTTCTATATCTATGGTTTGTTTCCAATTGATGTAGCCCTAAGCAGAGACTGGCGCAAATCACTTACATTGAAAGTTGTTGCCAAGCTTAACAAAAACCAAGAGTTTACAGAAATCTCAGCACACATTTTTTCACCCAAACTTGATGACACGTTCAGGTAATGATCAGTCCCCCAATTCCACGTGGCTCACCAAATTTCATTCTTGTAGGTTAAACCGTTCGTTGGCAGTAACAGTTTGAATTTTTAAGTTTCACTCTGTTTTCTCCTATATGGATACATGTAGTTGGAACTCTAAATCAAACACGGTTTGTGCTAGCTCTTTGAAACTTGACACAATAAAGTAGTTCCAGGTTCTGTCTCTATGGTTTGTTTCCTATTGATGTAGTCCTAAGCAGAGACTGGCGCAAATGACTTTCATGTAAAGGGGTTGCCAAGCTTCCACAAAACTACGAGTTTCCTGAAATCTCAGCACACATTTTTTCACCCAATCTTGATGACACTTTCAGGTAATGATCAGTACCCCAATCCCACTTGGCTCACCAAATTTCGTTCTTCTAGGTTAAACCGTTCGTTGGCAGTAACAGTTTAAATTTTTAGGTTTCACTCTGTTTTCTCCTATATGGATACATGTAGTTGGAACTCTAAATCAAACACGGTTTCTGCTAGCTCTTTGAAACTTGACACAGTTCCAAGTTCTATCTCTATGGTTTGTTTCCTATTGATGTAGCCCTAAGCAGAGACTGGCGCAAATCACTTATATTGAAAGGGGATGCCAAGCTTCCAAAAAAATTTGAGTTTCCTGAAATATCAGCACACATTTTTTCACCCAATCTTGATGACACTTTCAGGTAATGACCAGTACCCCAGTCCCACTTGGCTCACCAAATTTCGTTCTTCTAGGTTAAAACGTTCATTGGCAGTAACAGTTTTAATTTTTAGGTTTCACTCTGTTTTCTTCTATATTGATACATGTAGTTGGAACTCTAAATCAAACACGGTTTGTGCTAGCTCTTTGAAACTTGACACAATAAAGTAGTTCCAAGTTCTATATATATGGCTTGTTTCCTATTGAGGTATCCCTAAGCAGAGACTGGCGCATATCACTTATATTGAAAGGGGATGCCAAGCTTCCAAAAAACTACGAGTTTCGTGAAATCTCAGCACACATTTTTTCACCCAATCTTGATGACACTTTGAGGTAATGATCAGTACCCCAATCCCACTTGGCTCACCAAATTTCGTTCTTCTAGGTTAAAGCGTTCGTTGGCAGTAACAGTTTTAATTTTTAGGTTTCACTCTGTTTTCTCCTATATGGATACATGTAGTTGGAACTCTAAATCAAACACGGTTTGTGCTAGCTCTTTGAAACTTGACACAATAAAGTAGTTCCAAGTTATATCTCTATGATTTGTTTCCAATTGATGTAGCCCTAAACAGAGACTGGCGCAAATCACTTTCATGGAAAGTTGTTGCCAAGCTTCCAAAAAACTACCAGTTTCCTGAAATCTCAGCACACATTTTTTCACCCAATCTTGATGACACTTTCAGGAAATGATCAGTACCGAAATCCCACTTGGCTCACCAAATTTCGTTCTTCTAGGTTAAACGCTACGTTGGCAGTAACAGTTTTAATTTTTAGGTTTCACTCTGTTTTCTCTTATAAGGATACATGTAGTTGGAACTCTAAATCAAACACGGTTTGTGCTAGCTCTTTGAAACTTGACACAATAAAGTAGTTCCAAGTTCTATATCTATGGTTTGTTTCCAATTGATGTAGCCCTAAGCAGAGACTGGCGCAAATCACTTTCATTGAAAGTTGTTGCCAAGCTTAACAAAAACCAAGAGTTTACAGAAATATCAGCACACATTTTTTCACCCAAACTTGATGACACTTTCAGGTAATGATCAGTCCCCCAATCCCACGTGGCTCACCAAATTTCATTCTTGTAGGTTAAACCGTTCGTTGGCAGTAACAGTTTGAATTTTTAAGTTTCACTCTGTTTTCTCCTATATGGATACATGTAGTTGGAACTCTAAATCAAACACGGTTTGTGCTAGCTCTTTGAAACTTGACACAATAAAGTAGTTCCAGGTTCTGTCTCTATGGTTTGTTTCCTATTGATGTAGTCCTAAGCAGAGACTGGCGCAAATGACTTTCATATAAAGGGGTTGCCAAGCTTCCACAAAACTACGAGTTTCCTGAAATCTCAGCACACATTTTTTCACCCAATCTTGATGACACTTTCAGGTAATGATCAGTACCCCAATCCCACTTGGCTCACCAAATTTCGTTCTTCTAGGTTAAACCGTTCATTGGCAGTAACAGTTTAAATTTTTAGGTTTCACTCTGTTTTCTCCTATATGGATACATGTAGTTGGAACTCTAAATCAAACACGGTTTCTGCTAGCTCTTTGAAACTTGACACAGTTCCAAGTTCTATCTCTATGGTTTGTTTCCTATTGATGTAGCCCTAAGCAGAGACTGGCGCAAATCACTTATATTGAAAGGGGATGCCAAGCTTCCAAAAAAATTTGAGTTTCCTGAAATATCAGCACACATTTTTTCACCCAATCTTGATGACACTTTCAGGTAATGACCAGTACCCCAGTCCCACTTGGCTCACCAAATTTTGTTCTTCTAGGTTAAAACGTTCATTGGCAGTAACAGTTTTAATTTTTAGGTTTCACTCTGTTTTCTTCTATATGGATACATGTAGTTGGAACTCTAAATCAAACACGGTTTGTGCTAGCTCTTTGAAACTTGACACAATAAAGTAGTTCCAAGTTCTATATATATGGCTTTTTTCCTATTGAGGTATCCCTAAGCAGAGACTGGTGCATTACACTTATACTGAAAGGGGATGCCAAGCTTCCAAAAAACTACGAGTTTCGTGAAATCTCAGCACACATTTTTTCACCCAATCTTGATGACACTTTGAGGTAATGATCAGTACCCCAATCCCACTTGGCTCACCAAATTTCGTTCTTCTAGGTTAAACCGTTCGTTGGCAGTAACAGTTTTAATTTTTATGTTTCACTCTGTTTTCTCCTATATGGATACATGTAGATTTAACTCTAAATCAAAGACGGTTTGTGCTACCTCTTTGAAACTTGACACAATAAAATATTTCCAAGTTCTATCTCTATGGTTTATTTCCTATTCAAGTAGCCCTAAGCAGAGACTGGCGCGAATCACTTACATGCAAAGGGGTTGCAAGCATTCAAAAAACTACGAGTTTCCTGAAATCTCAGCACACATTTTTTCACCCAATCTTGATGACACTTTCTGGTAATGATCAGTACCCCAATCCCACTTGGCTCACCAAATTTCGTTCTTCTAGGTTAAACCGTTCGTTGGCAGTAACAGTTTTAATTTTTTTTGTTTCACTCTGTTTTCTCCTATATGGATACATGTAGTTGGAACTCTAAATCAAAGACGGTTTTTGCTAGCTCTTTGAAACTTGACACAATAAAGTAGTTCCAAGTTCTATCTCTATGGTTTTTTTCCTATTGATGTAGCCTTAAGCAGACACTGGCGCAAATCACTTTCATGGAAAGTGGTTGCGAAGCTTCCAAAAAACTACGAGTTTCATGAAATCTCAGCACACATTTTTTCACTCAATCTTGATGACACTTTCAGGTAATGATCAGTACCCCAATCCCACTTGGCTCACCAAATTTCGTTCTTCTAGGTTAAAGCTTTCCTTGTCAGTAACAGTTTTAATTTTTATGTTTCACTCTGTTTTCTCCTATATGGATACATGTAGTTGGAACTCTAAATCAAACACGGTTTCTGCTAGCTCTTTGAAACTTGACACAGTTCCAAGTTCTATCTCTATGGTTTGTTTCGTATTGATGTAGCCCTAAGCAGAGACTGGCACAAATCACTTATATTGAAAGGGGATGCCAAGCTTCTAAAAAACTACGAGTTTCCTGAAATCTCAGCACACATTTTTTCACCCAATCTTGATGACACTTTCAGGTAATGACCAGTACCACAGTCCCACTTGGCTCACCAAATTTCGTTCTTCTAGGTTAAAACGTTCGTTGGCAGTAACAGTTTTAATTTTTAGGTTTCACTCTGTTTTCTTCTATATGGATACATGTATTTGGAACTCTAAATCAAACACGGTTTGTGTTAGCTCTTTGAAACTTGACACAATAAAGTAGTTCCAAGTTCTATCTCTGTGGATTGTTTCCTATTGATGTATCCCTAAGCAGAGACTGGCGCATATCACTTACATTGAAAGGGGATGCCAAACTTCCACAAAACTGCGAGTTTCCTGAAATCTCAGCAAACATTTTTTCACCCAATCTTGATGACACTTTCAGGTAATGATCAGTACCCCAATCCCACTTGGCTCACCAAATTTCGTTCTTCTAGGTTAAAGCGTTTGTTGGCAGTAACAGTTTTAATTTTTAGGTTTCACTCTGTTTTCTCCTGTATGGATACATGTATTTGGAACTCTAAATCAAACACGGTTTGTGCTAGGTCTTTGAAACTTGACACAAGAAAGTAGTTCCAAGTTCTATCTGTATGGTTTGTTTCCCATTGATGTAGCCCTAAGCAGAGACTGGCACAAAAGACTTTCATGGAAAGGGGTTGCCAAGCTCCAAAAAACTACGAGTTTCCTGAAATCTCAGCACACATTTTTTCACCCAATCTTGATGACACTTTCCGGTAATGATCAGTACCCCAATCCCACATGGCTCACCAACTTTCGTTCTTCTAGGTTAAACCGTTCGTTGGCAGTAACAGTTTTAATTTTAGGTTTCACTCTGTTTTCTCCTATATGGATACATGTAGTTGGAACTCTAAATCAAAGACGGTTTGTGCTAGCTCTTTGAAACTTGACACAATAAAGTAGTTCCAACTTCTATCTCTATGGTTTGTTTCCTATTGATGTAGCCCTAAGCAGAGACTGGCGCAAATCATTTTCATGGAAAGGGGTTGCAATCTTTCAAAAAAACTACGAGTTTCCTGAAAACTCAGCACACATTTTTTCACCCAATCTTGATGACACTTTCAGGTAATGATCAGTACCCCAATCCCACTTGGCTCACCAAATTTCATTCTTCTAGGTTAAACAGTTCGTTGGCAGTAACAGTTTTAATTTTTAGGTTTCACTCTTTTTTCTCCTATAAGGATACATGTAGTTGGAACTCTAAATCAAACACGGTTTGTGCTAGCTCTTTGAAACTTGACACAATAAAGTAGTTCCAAGTTCTATCTCTATGGTTTTTTTCCTATTGATGTAGCCTTAAGCAGAGACTGGCGCAAATCACTTTCATGGAAAGGGGTTGCGAAGCTTCCAAAAAACTACGAGTTTCCTGAAATCTCAGCACACATTTTTTCACCCAATCTTGATGACACTTTCAGGTAATGATCAGTCCCCCAGACCACGTGGCTCACCAAATTTCATTCTTGTAGTTTAAACCGTTCGTTGGCAGTAACAGTTTTAATTTTTAGGTTTCACTCAGTTTTCTCCTATATGGATACATGTAGTTGGAACTCTAAATCAAACACGGTTTTTGCTAGCTCTTTGAAACTTGACACAATAAAGTAGTTCCAAGTTCTGTCTATATGGTTTGTTTCCTATTGATGTAGTCCTAAGAAGAGACTGGAGCAAATGACGTTCATGGAAAGGGGTTGCCAAGCTTCCACAAATCTACGAGTTTCCTGAAATCTCAGCACACCTTTTTTCACCCAATCTTGATGACACTTTCAGGTAATGATCAGTACCCCAATCCCACTTGGCTCACCAAATTTCGTTCTTCTAGGTTAAACTGTTCGTTGGCAGTAACAGTTTAAATTTTTAGGTTTCACTCTGTTTTCTCCTATATGGATACATGTAGTTGGAACTCTAAATCAAACACGGTTTCTGCTAGCTCTTTGAAACTTGACACAGTTCCAAGTTCTATCTCTATGGTTTGTTTCCTATTGATGTAGCCCTAAGCAGAGACTGGCGCAAATCACTTATATTGAAAGGGGATGCCAAGCTTCCAAAAAAATTCGAGTTTCCTGAAATATCAGCACACATTTTTTCACCCAATCTTGATGACACTTTCAGGTAATGACCAGTACCCCAGTCCCACTTGGCTCACCAAATTTCGTTCTTCTAGGTTAAAACGTTCGTTGGCAGTAACAGTTTTAATTTTTAGGTTTCACTCTGTTTTCTTCTATATGGATACATGTAGTTGGAACTCTAAATCAAACACGGTTTGTGCTAGCTCTTTGAAACTTGACACAATAAAGTAGTTCCAAGTTCTATCTCTATGGCTTGTTTCCTATTGAGGTATCCCTAAGCAGAGACTGGTACATTACACTTATATTGAAAGGGGATGCCAATCTTCCAAAAAACTACGAGTTTCGTTAAATCTCAGTACACATTTTTTCACCCAATCTTGATGACACTTTGAGGTAATGATCAGTACCCCAATCCCACTTGGCTCACCAAATTTCGTTCTTCTAGGTTAAAGCGTTCGTTGGCAGTAACAGTTTTAATTTTTAGGTTTCACTCTGTTTTCTCCTATATGGATACATGTAGTTGGAATTCTAAATCAAACACGGTTTGTGCTAGCTCTTTGAAACATGACACAATAAAGTAGTTCCAAGTTCTATCTCTATGGTTTGTTTCCTATTCATGTAGCCCTAAGCAGAGACTGGCGCAAATCACTTTCTTGGAAAGGGATTGCTAAGCTTCCAAAAAACTACGAGTTTCCTGAAATCTTAGCACACATTTTTTCACCCAATCTCGTTGACACTTTCAGGTAATGATCAGTACCCCAATCCCACTTGGCTCATCAAATTTTGTTCTTCTAGGTTAAACGGTACGTTGGCAGTAACAGTTTTAATTTTTAGATTTCACTTTGTTTTCTCCTATATGGATACATGTATTTGGAACCCTAAATCAAACACGGTTTGTGCTAGCTCTTTGAAACTTGACACAATTAAATACTTCCAAGTTCTATCTCTATGGATTGTTTCCTATTGATGTGGTCCTAAGCAGAGACTGGCGAAAATGACTTTCATGGAAAGGGGTTGCCAAGCTTCCACAAAAGTACGAGTTTCCTGAAATCTCAGCACACATTTTTTCACCCAATGTTGATGACACTTTGAGGTAATGATCAGTACCCCAATCCCACTTGGCTCACCAAATTTCGTTCTTCTAGGTTAAACCGTTCGTTGGCAGTAACAGTTTTAATTTTAGGTTTCATTCTGTTTTCTCGTATATGGATACATGTAGTTGGAACTCTAAATCAAACACGGTTTGTGCTAGCTCTTTGAAACTTGACACAATAAAGTATTTCCACGTTCTATCTCTATGGTTTGTTTCCTATTCAAGTAGCCCTAAGCAGAGACTGGCGCGAATCACTTACATGCAAAGGGGTTGCAAGCATTCAAATAACTACGAGTTTCCTGAAATCTCAGCACACATTTTTTCACCCAATCTTGATGACACTTTCCGGTAATGATCAGTACCCCAATCCCACTTGGCTCACCAAATTTCGTTCTTCTAGGTTAACCGTTCGTTGGCAGTAACAGTTTTAATTTTTATGTTTCACTCTGTTTTCTCCTATATGGATACATGTAGTTGGAACTCTAAAACAAAGACGGTTTGTGCTAGCTCTTTGAAACTTGACACAATAAAGTAGTTCCAAGTTCTATCTCTATGGTTTTTTTCCTATTGATGTAGCCTTAAGCAGAGACTGGCGCAAATCATTCATGGAAAGGGGTTGCGAAGCTTCCAAAAAACTACGAGTTTCATGAAATCTCAGCACACATTTTTTCACTCAATCTTGATGACACTTTCAGGTAATGATCAGTACACCAATCCCACTTGGCTCACCAAATTTCGTTCTTCTAGGTTAAAGCGTTCGTTGTCAGTAACAGTTTAAATTTTTAGGTTTCACTCTGTTTTCTCCTATATGAATACATGTAGTTGGAACTCTAAATCAAACACGGTTTCTGCTAGCTCTTTGAAACTTGACACAGTTCCAAGTTCTATCTATATGGTTTGTTTCCTATTGATGTAGCCCTAAGCAGAGACTGGCGCAAATCACTTATATTGAAAGGGGATGCGAAGCTTCCAAAAAACTACGAGATTCCTGAAATCTCAGCACACATTTTTTCACCCAATCTTGATGACACTTTCAGGTAATGACCAGTACGACAGTCCCACTTGGCTCACCAAATTTCGTTCTTCTAGGTTAAAACGTTCGTTGGCAGTAACAGTTTTAATTTTTAGGTTTCACTCTGTTTTCTTCTATATGGATACATGTATTTGGAACTCTAAATCAAACACGGTTTGTGTTAGCTCTTTGAAACTTGACACAATAAAGTAGTTCCAAGTTCTATCTCTATGGCTTGTTTCCTATTGAGGTATCCCTAAGCAGAGACTGGCGCATATCACTTACATTGAAAGGGGATGTCAAACTTCCACAAAACTGCGAGTTTCCTGAAATCTCAGCACACATTTTTTACCCAATCTTGATGACACTTTCCGGTAATGATCAGTACCCCAATCCCACATGGCTCACCAAATTTCGTTCTTCTAGGTTAAAGCGTTTGTTGGCAGTAACAGTTTTAATTTTTAGGTTTCACTCTGTTTTCTCCTATATGGATACATGTAGTTGGAACTCTAAATCAAAGACGGTTTGTGCTAGCTCTTTGAAACTTGACACAATAAAGTAGTTCCAAGTTCTATCTCTATGGTTTGTTTCCTATTGATGTAGCCATAAGCAGAGACTGTCGCAAATCACTTTCATGGAAAGGGGTTGCAAGCTTTCAAAAAAACTACGAGTTTCCTGAAAACTCAGCACACATTTTTTCACCCAATCTTGATGACACTTTCAGGTAATGATCAGTACCCCAATCCCACTTGGCTCACCAAATTTCGTTCTTCTAGGTTAAACAGTTCGTTGGCAGTAACAGTTTTAATTTTTAGGTTTCACTCTGTTTTCTCCTATATGGATACATGTAGTTGGAACTCTAAATCAAAGACGGTTTGTGCTAGCTCTTTGAAACTTGACACAATAAAGTAGTTCCAAGTTCTATCTCTATGGTTTTTTTGCTATTGATGTAGCCTTAAGCAGAGACTGGCGCAAATCACTTTCATGGAAAGGGGTTGCGAAGCTTCCAAAAACTACGAGTTTCATGAAATCTCAGCACACATTTTTTCACCCAATCTTTATGACACTTTCAGGAAATGACCAGTACCCCAGTCCCACTTGGCTCACCAAATTTCGTTCTTCTATGTTAAAACGTTCATTGGCAGTAACAGTTTTAATTTTTAGGTTTCACTCTGTTGTCTTCTATGTGGATACATGTATTTGGAACTCTAAATCAAACACGGTTTGTGCTACCTCTTTGAAACTTGACACAATAAAGTAGTTCCAAGTTCTTTCTCCATGGCTCGTTTCCTATTGAGGTATGCCTAAGCAGAGACTGGCGCATATCACTTACATTGAAAGGGGATGCCAAGCTTCCACAATACTACGAGTTTCCTGAAATCTCAGCACACATTTTTTCACCCAAACTTGATGACACATTGAGGTAATGATCAGTACCCCAATCCCAGTTGGCTCACCAAATTTCGTTCTTCTAGGTTAAAGCGTTTGTTGGCAGTAACAGTTTTAATTTTTAGGTTTCACTCTGTTTTCTCCTGTATGGATACATGTAGTTGGAACTCTAAATCAAACACGGTTTGTGCTACGTCTTTGAAACTTGACACAAGAAAGTAGTTCCAAGTTCTATCTGTATGGTTTCTTTCCCATTGATGTAGCCCTAAGCAGAGACTGGCACAAAAGTCTTTCATGGAAAGGGGTTGCCAAGCTTCCAAAAAACTACGAGTTTCCTGAAATCTCAGCACACATTTTTTCACCCAATCTTGATGACACTTTCCGGTAATGATCAGTACCCCAATCCCACATGGCTCACCAAATTTCGTTCTTCTAGGTTAAACCGTTCGTTGGCAGTAACAGTTTTAATTTTAGGTTTCACTCTGTTTTCTCCTATATGGATACATGTAGTTGGAACTCTAAATCAAACACGGTTTGTGCTTGCTCTTTGAAACTTGACACAAAAAAGTAGTTCCAAGATCCATCTCTATGGTTTTTTTCCTATTCAAGTAGCCCTAAGCAGAGACTGGCGCGAATCACTTACATGGAAAGGGGTTGCAAGCATTCAAAAAACTACGAGTTTCCTGAAATCTCAGCACACATTTTTTCACCCAATCTTGATGACACTTTCCGGTAATGATCAGTACCCCAATCCCACTTGGCTCACCAAATTTCGTTCTTCTAGGTTAAACAGTTCGTTGGCAGTAACAGTTTTAATTTTTATGTTTCACTCTGCTTTCTCCTATATGGATACATGTATTTGGAACTCTAAATCAAAGACGGTTTGTGCTAGCTCTTTGAAACTTGACACAATAAAGTAGTTCCAAGTTATATCTCTATGGTTTGTTTCCAATTGATGTAGCCCTAAGCAGAGACTGGCGCAAATCATTTTCATGGAAAGTTGTTGCCAAGCTTAACAAAAACCAAGAGTTTACAGAAATCTCAGCACACATTTTTTAACCCAATCTTGATGACACTTTCAGGTAATGATCAGTCCCCCAATCCCACGTGGCTCACCAAATTTCATTCTTGTAGTTTAAACCGTTCGTTGGCAGTAACAGTTTTAATTTTTAGGTTTCACTCTGTTTTCTCCTATATGGATACATGTAGTTGGAACTCTAAATCAAACACGGTTTGTGCTAGCTCTTTGAAACTTGACACAATAAAGTAGTTCCAGGTTCTGTCTCTATGGTTTGTTTCCTATTGATGTAGTCCTAAGCAGAGACTGGCGCAAATGACTTTCATGGAAAGGGGTTCACAAGCTTCCACAAAACTACGAGTTTCCTGAAATCTCAGCACACATTTTTTCACCCAATCTTGATGACACTTTCAGGTAATGATCAGTACCCCAATCCCACTTGGCTCACCAAATTTCGTTAATCTAGGTTAAACCGTTCGTTGGCAGTAACAGTTTAAATTTTTAGGTATCACTCTGTTTTCTCCTATATGGATACATGTAGTTGGAACTCTAAATCAAACACGGTTTCTGCTAGCTCTTTGAAACTTGACACAGTTCCAAGTTCTATCTCTATGGTTTGTTTCCTATTGCTGTAGCCCTAAGCAGAGACTGGCGCAAATCACTTATATTGAAAGGGGATGCCAAGCTTCCAAAAAAATTCGAGTTTCCTGAAATATCAGCACACATTTTTTCACCCAATCTTGATGACACTTTCAGGTAATGACCAGTACCCCAGTCCCACTTGGCTCACCAAATTTCGTTCTTCTAGGTTAAAACATTCGTTGGCAGTAACAGTTTTAATTTTTAGGTTTCACTCTGTTTTCTTCTATATGGATACATGTAGTTGGAACTCTAAATCAAACATGGTTTGTGCTAGCTCTTTGAAACTTGACACAAAAAAGTAGTTCCAAGTTCTATATCTATGGCTTGTTTCCTATTGAGGTATCCCTAAGCAGAGACTGGTGCATTACACTTATATTGAAAGGGGATGCCAAGCTTCCAAAAAACTACGAGTTTCGTGAAATCTCAGCACACATTTTTTCACCCAATCTTGATGACACTTTGAGGTAATGATCAGTACCCCAATCCCACTTGGCTCACCAAATTTCGTTCTTCTAGGTTAAAGCTTTCGTTGTCAGTAACAGTTTTAATTTTTATGTTTCACTCGGTTTTCTCCTATATGGATACATGTAGTTGGAACTCTAAATCAAACACGGTTTCTGCTAGCTCTTTGAAACTTGACACAGTTCCAAGTTCTATCTCTATGGTTTGTTTCCTATTGATGTAGCCCAAAGCAGAGACTGGCGCAAATCACTTATATTGAAAGGGGATGCCAAGCTTCTAAAAAACTACGAGTTTCCTGAAATCTCAGCACACATTTTTTCACCCAATCTTGATGACACTTTCAGGTAATGACCAGTACCCCAGTCCCACTTGGCTCACCAAATTTCGTTCTTCTAGGTTAAAACGTTCGTTGGCAGTAACAGTTTTAATTTTTAGGTTTCACTCTGTTTTCTTCTATATGGATACATGTATTTGGAACTCTAAATCAAACACGGTTTGTGTTAGCTCTTTGAAACTTGACACAATAAAGTAGTTCCAAGTTCTATCTCTATGGCTTGTTTCCTATTGAGGTATCCCTAAGCAGAGACTGGTGCATATCACTTACATTGAAAGGGGATGCCAAACTTCCACAAAACTGCGAGTTTCCTGAAATCTCAAAAAACATTTTTTCACCCAATCTGGATGACACTTTCAGGTAATGATCAGTACCCCAATCCCACTTGGCTCACCAAATATCGTTCTTCTAGGTTAAAGCGTTTGTTGGCAGTAACAGTTTTAATTTTAAGGTTTCACTCTGTTTTCTCCTGTATGGATACATGTATTTGGAACTCTAAATCAAAGACGGTTTGTGCTAGCTCTTTGAAACTTGACACAATAAATTAGTTCCAAGTTCTATCTCTATGGTTTGTTTCCTATTGATGTAGCCCTAAGCAGAGACTGGCGCAAATCACTTTCATGGAAAGGGGTTGCAAGCTTTCAAAAAAACTACGAGTTTCCTGAAAACTCAGCACACATTTTTTCACCCAATCTTGATGACACTTTCAGGTAATGATCAGTACCCCAATCCCACTTGGCTCACCAAATTTCATTCTTCTAGGTTAAACAGTTCGTTGGCAGTAACAGTTTTAATTTTTAGGTTTCACTCTTTTTTCTCCTATATGGATACATGTAGTTGGAACTCTAAATCAAACACGGTTTGTGCTAGCTCTTTGAAACTTGACACAATAAAGTAGTTCCCAGTTCTATCTCTATGGTTTTTTTCCTATTGATGTAGCCTTAAGCAGAGACTGGCGCAAATCACTTACATGGAAAGGGGTTGCGAAGCTTCCAAAAAACTACGAGTTTCATGAAATCTCAGCACACATTTTTTCACCCAATCTTGATGACACTTTCAGGTAATGACCAGTACCCCAATCCCACTTGGCTCACCAAATTTCGTTCTTCTAGGTTAAAACGTTCGTTGGCAGTAACAGTTTTAATTTTTAGGTTTCACTCTGTTGTCTTCTATATGGATACATGTATTTGGAACTCTAAATCAAACACGGTTTGTGCTAGCTCTTTGAAACTTGACACAATAAAGTAGTTCCAAGTTCTTTCTCTATGGCTCGTTTCCTATTGAGGTATCCCTAAGCAGAGACTGGCGCATATCACTTACATTGAAAGGGGATGCCAAGCTTCCACAAAACTACGAGTTTCCTGAAATCTCAGCACACATTTTTTCACCCAATCTTGATGACACTTTGAGGTAATGATCAGTACCCCAATCCCACTTGGCTCACCAAATTTCGTTCTTCTAGGTTAAAGCGTTCGTTGGCAGTAACAGTTTTAATTTTAGGTTTCACTCTCTTTTCTCCTATATGGATACATGTAGTTGGAACTCTAAATCAAACACGGTTTGTGCTAGCTCTTTGAAACTTGACACAATAAAGTAGTTCCAATTTCTATCTTTATGGTTTGTTTCCTATTCAAGTAGCCCTAAGCAGAGACTGGCGCGAAGCACTAACATGGAAAGGGGTTGCAAGCTTTCAAAAAACTAAGAGTTTCCTGAAATCTCAGCACACATTTTTTCACCCAATCTTGATGACACTTTCGGTAATGATCAGTACCCCAATCCCACTAGGCTCACCAAATTTCGTTCTTCTAGGTTAAACCGTTCGTTGGCAGTAACAGTCTTAATTTTTATGTTTCACTCTGTTTTCTCCTATATGGATACATGTAGTTGGAACTCTAAATCAAACACGGTTTCTGCTAGCTCTTTGAAACTTGACACAATAAACTAGTTCCAAGTTCTATCTCTATGGCTTGTTTCCTATTGATGTAGCCCTAAGCAGAGACTGGCGCAAATCACTTACATGGAAAGGGGTTGCGAAGCTTCCAAAAAACTACGAGTTTCATGAAATCTCAGCACACATTTTTTCACCCAATCTTGATGACACTTTCAGGTAATGACCAGTACCCCAATCCCACTTGGCTCACCAAATTTCGTTCTTGTAGTTTAAACCGTTCGTTGGCAGTAACAGTTTTAATTTTTAGGTTTCACTCTGTTTTCTCCTATATGGATACATGTAGTTGGAACTCTAAATCAAACACGGTTTGTGCTAGCTCTTTGAAACTTGACACAATAAAGTAGTTCCAGGTTCTGTCTCTATGGTTGGTTTCCTATTGATGTAGCCTTAAGCAGAGACTGGCGCAAATCACTTACATGGAAAGGGGTTGCGAAGCTTCCAAAAAACTACGAGTTTCATGAAATCTCAGCACACATTTTTTCACCCAATCTTGATGACACTTTCAGGTAATGACCAGTACCCCAATCCCACTTGGCTCACCAAATTTCGTTCTTCTAGGTTAAAACGTTCGTTGGCAGTAACAGTTTTAATTTTTAGGTTTCACTCTGTTGTCTTCTATATGGATACATGTATTTGGAACTCTAAATCAAACACGGTTTGTGCTAGCTCTTTGAAACTTGACACAATAAAGTAGTTCCAAGTTCTTTCTCTATGGCTCGTTTCCTATTGAGGTATCCCTAAGCAGAGACTGGCGCATATCACTTACATTGAAAGGGGATGCCAAGCTTCCACAAAACTACGAGTTTCCTGAAATCTCAGCACACATTTTTTCACCCAATCTTGATGACACTTTGAGGTAATGATCAGTACCCCAATCCCACTTGGCTCACCAAATTTCGTTCTTCTAGGTTAAAGCGTTCGTTGGCAGTAACAGTTTTAATTTTAGGTTTCACTCTCTTTTCTCCTATATGGATACATGTAGTTGGAACTCTAAATCAAACACGGTTTGTGCTAGCTCTTTGAAACTTGACACAATAAAGTAGTTCCAAGTTCTATCTTTATGGTTTGTTTCCTATTCAAGTAGCCCTAAGCAGAGACTGGCGCGAAGCACTAACATGGAAAGGGGTTGCAAGCTTTCAAAAAACTAAGAGTTTCCTGAAATCTCAGCACACATTTTTTCACCCAATCTTGATGACACTTTCGGTAATGATCAGTACCCCAATCCCACTAGGCTCACCAAATTTCGTTCTTCTAGGTTAAACCGTTCGTTGGCAGTAACAGTCTTAATTTTTATGTTTCACTCTGTTTTCTCCTATATGGATACATGTAGTTGGAACTCTAAATCAAACACGGTTTCTGCTAGCTCTTTGAAACTTGACACAATAAACTAGTTCCAAGTTCTATCTCTATGGCTTGTTTCCTATTGATGTAGCCCTAAGCAGAGACTGGCGCAAATCACTTTCATGGAAAGGGGTTGCAAGCTTTCAAAAAAACTACGAGTTTCCTGAAAACTCAGCACACATTTTTTCACCCAATCTTGATGACACTTTCAGGTAATGACCAGTACCCCAGTCCCACTTGGCTCACCAAATTTCGTTCTTCTATGTTAAAACGTTCGTTGGCAGTAACAGTTTTAATTTTTAGGTTTCACTCTGTTGTCTTCTATATGGATACATGTATTTGGAACTCTAAATCAAACACGGTTTGTGCTACCTCTTTGAAACTTGACACAATAAAGTAGTTCCAAGTTCTTTCTCCATGGCTCGTTTCCTATTGAGGTATGCCTAAGCAGAGACTGGCGCATATCACTTACTTTGAAAGGGGATGCCAAGCTTCCACAAAACTACGAGTTTCCTGAAATCTCAGCACACATTTTTTCACCCAATCTTGATGACACTTTCAGGTAATGATCAGTACCCCAATCCCACTTGGCTCACCAAATTTCGTTCTTCTAGGTTAAAGCGTTTGTTGGCAGTAACAGTTTTAATTTTTAGGTTTCACTCTGTTTTCTCCTGTATGGATACATGTAGTTGGAACTCTAAATCAAACTCGGTTTGTGCTACGTCTTTGAAACTTGACACAAGAAAGTAGTTCCAAGTTCTATTTGTATGGTTTCTTTCCCATTGATGTAGCCCTAAGCAGAGACTGGCACAAAAGTCTTTCATGTAAAGGGGTTGCCAAGCTTCCAAAAAACTACGAGTTTCCTGAAATCTCAGCACACATTTTTTCACCCAATCTTGATGACACTTTCCGGTAATGATCAGTACCCCAATCCCACATGGCTCACCAAATTTCGTTCTTCTAGGTTAAACCGTTCGTTGGCAGTAACAGTTTTAATTTTAGGTTTCACTCTGTTTTCTCCTATATGGATACATGTAGTTGGAACTCTAAATCAAACACGGTTTGTGCTTGCTCTTTGAAACTTGACACAATAAAGTATTTCCAAGATCCATCTCTATGGTTTTTTTCCTATTCAAGTAGCCCTAAGCAGAGACTGGCGCGAATCACTTACATGGAAAGGGGTTGCAAGCATTCAAAAAACTACGAGTTTCCTGAAATCTCAGCACACATTTTTTCACCCAATCTTGATGACACTTTCCGGTAATGATCAGTACCCCAATCCCACTTGGCTCACCAAATTTCGTTCTTCTAGGTTAAACAGTTCGTTGGCAGTAACAGTTTTAATTTTTATGTTTCACTCTGTTTTCTCCTATATGGATACATGTATTTGGAACTCTAAATCAAAGACGGTTTGTGCTAGCTCTTTGAAACTTGACACAATAAAGTAGTTCCAAGTTATATCTCTATGGTTTGTTTCCAATTGATGTAGCCCTAAGCAGAGACTGGCGCAAATCATTTTCATGGAAAGTTGTTGCCAAGCTTAACAAAAACCAAGAGTTTACAGAAATCTCAGCACACATTTTTTAACCCAATCTTGATGACACTTTCAGGTAATGATCAGTCCCCCAATCCCACGTGGCTCACCAAATTTCATTCTTGTAGTTTAAACCGTTCGTTGGCAGTAACAGTTTTAATTTTTAGGTTTCACTCTGTTTTCTCCTATATGGATACATGTAGTTGGAACTCTAAATCAAACACGGTTTGTGCTAGCTCTTTGAAACTTGACACAATAAAGTAGTTCCAGGTTCTGTCTCTATGGTTTGTTTCCTATTGATGTAGTCCTAAGCAGAGACTGGCGCAAATGACTTTCATGGAAAGGGGTTCACAAGCTTCCACAAAACTACGAGTTTCCTGAAATCTCAGCACACATTTTTTCACCCAATCTTGATGACACTTTCAGGTAATGATCAGTACCCCAATCCCACTTGGCTCACCAAATTTCGTTCTTCTAGGTTAAACCGTTCGTTGGCAGTAACAGTTTAAATTTTTAGGTATCACTCTGTTTTCTCCTATATGGATACATGTAGTTGAAACTCTAAATCAAACACGGTTTCTGCTAGCTCTTTGAAACTTGACACAGTTCCAAGTTCTATCTCTATGGTTTGTTTCCTATTGCTGTAGCCCTAAGCAGAGACTGGCGCAAATCACTTATATTGAAAGGGGATGCCAAGCTTCCAAAAAAATTCGAGTTTCCTGAAATATCAGCACACATTTTTTCACCCAATCTTGATGACACTTTCAGGTAATGACCAGTACCCCAGTCCCACTTGGCTCACCAAATTTCGTTCTTCTAGGTTAAAACATTCGTTGGCAGTAACAGTTTTAATTTTTAGGTTTCACTCTGTTTTCTTCTATATGGATACATGTAGTTGGAACTCTAAATCAAACATGGTTTGTGCTAGCTCTTTGAAACTTGACACAAAAAAGTAGTTCCAAGTTCTATATCTATGGCTTGTTTCCTATTGAGGTATCCCTAAGCAGAGACTGGTGCATTACACTTATATTGAAAGGGGATGCCAAGCTTCCAAAAAACTACGAGTTTCGTGAAATCTCAGCACACATTTTTTCACCCAATCTTGATGACACTTTGAGGTAATGATCAGTACCCCAATCCCACTTGGCTCACCAAATTTCGTTCTTCTAGGTTAAACCGTTCGTTGGCAGTAACAGTTTTAATTTTTATGTTTCACTCTGTTTTCTCCTATATGGATACATGTAGTTGGAACTCTAAATCAAAGACGGTTTGTGCTAGCTCTTTGAAACTTGACACAATAAAGTAGTTCCAAGTTCTATCTCTATGGTTTTTTTCCTATTGATGTAGCCTTAAGCAGAGACTGGCGAAAATCACTTTCATGGAAAGGGGTTGCGAAGCTTCCAAAAAACTACGAGTTTCATGAAATCTCAGCACACATTTTTTCACTCAATCTTGATGACACTTTCAGGTAATGATCAGTACCCCAATCCCACTTGGCTCACCAAATTTCGTTCTTCTAGGTTAAAGCTTTCGTTGTCAGTAACAGTTTTAATTTTTATGTTTCACTCGGTTTTCTCCTATATGGATACATGTAGTTGGAACTCTAAATCGAACACGGTTTCTGCTAGCTCTTTGAAACTTGACACAGTTCCAAGTTCTATCTCTATGGTTTGTTTCCTATTGATGTAGCCCTAAGCAGAGACTGGCGCAAATCACTTATATTGAAAGGGGATGCCAAGCTTCTAAAAAACTACGAGTTTCCTGAAATCTCAACACACATTTTTTCACCCAATCTTGATGACACTTTCATGTAATGACCAGTACCCCAGTCCCACTTGGCTCACCAAATTTCGTTCTTCTAGGTTAAAACGTTCGTTGGCAGTAACAGTTTTAATTTTTAGGTTTCACTCTGTTTTCTTCTATATGGATACATGTATTTGGAACTCTAAATCAAACACGGTTTGTGTTAGCTCTTTGAAACTTGACACAATAAAGTAGTTCCAAGTTCTATCTCTATGGCTTGTTTCCTATTGAGGTATCCCTAAGCAGAGACTGGAACATATCACTTACATTGAAAGGGGATGCCAAACTTCCACAAAACTGCGAGTTTCCTGAAATCTCAGCAAACATTTTTTCACCCAATCTTGATGACACTTTCAGGTAATGATCAGTACCCCAATCCCAGTTGGCTCACCAAATATTGTTCTTCTAGGTTAAAGCGTTTGTTGGCAGTAACAGTTTAAATTTTTAGGTTTCACTCTGTTTTCTCCTGTATGGATACATGTAGTTGGAACTCTACATCAAACACGGTTTGTGCTAGGTCTTTGAAACTTGACACAATAAAGTAGTTCCAATTTCTATCTGTATGGTTTGTTTCCCATTGATGTAGCACTAAGCAGAGACTGGCACAAAGACTTTCATGGAAAGGGGTGGCCAAGCTTCCAAAAAACTACGTGTTTCCTGAAATCTCAGCACACATTTTTTCACCCAATCTTGATGACACTTTCCGGTAATGATCAGTACCCCAATCCCACTTGGCTCACCAAATTTCGTTCTTCTAGGTTAAACCGTTCGTTGGCAGTAACAGTTTTAATTTTAGGTTTCACTCTGTTTTCTCCTATATGGATACATGTATTTGGAACTCTAAATCAAAGACGGTTTGTGCTAGCTCTTTGAAACTTGACACAATAAAGTAGTTCCAAGTTCTATCTCTATGGTTTGTTTCCTATTGATGTAGCCCTAAGCAGAGACTGGCGCAAATCACTTTTATGGAAAGTTGTTGCCAAGCTTCCAAAAAACTACGAGTTTCCTGAAATCTCAGCACACATTTTTTAACCCAATCTTGATGACACTTTCAGGAAATGATCAGTACCGCAATCACACTTGGCTCACCATATTTCGTTCTTCTAGGTTAAACCCTTCGTTGGCAGAAACAGTTTTAATTTTTAGGTTTCACTCTGTTTTCTCCTATATGGATACCTGTAGTTGGAACTCTAAATCAAACACGGTTTGTACTAGCTCTTTGAAACTTGACACAATAAAGTAGTTCCAAGTTCTATATATATGGTTTGTTTCCAATTGATGTAGCCCTAAGCAGAGACTGGCGCAAATCAGTTTCATGGAAAGGGGTTGCCAAGCTTCCCAAAAACCAAGAGTTTACAGAAATCTCAGCACACATTTTTTCACCATATCTTGATGACACTTTCAGGTAATGATCAGTCCCCCAATCCCACGTGGCTCACCAAATTTCGTTCTTCTAGGTTAAACCATTCGTTGGCAGTAACAGTTTTAATTTTTAGGTTTCACTCTGTTGTCTTCTATATGGATACATATATTTGGAACTCTAAATCAAAGACGGTTTGTGCTAGCTCTTTGAAACTTGACACAATAAAGTAGTTCCAAGTTCTATCTCTATGGCTCGTTTCCTATTGATGTAGCCCTAAGCATAGACTGGCGCATATCACTTACATTGAAAGGGGATGCCAAGCTTCCACAAAACTACGAGTTTCCTGAAATCTCAGCACACATTTTTTCACCCAATCTTGATGACACTTTCAGGTAATGATCAGTACCCCAATCCCACTTGGTCACCAAATTTCGTTCTTCTAGGTTAAACCGTTTGTTGGCAGTAACACTTTTAATTTTTAGGTTTCACTCTGTTTTCTTATATGGATACATGTATTTGGAACTCTAAATCAAAGACGGTTTGTGCTACCTCTTTGAAACTTTACACAATAAAGTAGATCCAAGTTCTACCTCTATGGTTTGTATCCTATTGATGTAGCCCTAAGTAGAGACTGGCGCAAATCACTTTCATGGAAAGGGGCTGCCAAGCTTCCTTAAAACCACGAGTTACCTGAAATCTCAGCACACATTTTTTCACCCAATCTTGATGACACTTTCAGGTAATGATCCGTACCCCAATCCAACTTGGATCAACAAATTTCATTCTTCTAGGTTAAACGGTTCATTTGCAGTAACAGTTTTAATTTTTAGGTTTCAATCTGTTTTCTCCTATATGGATACATGTAGTTTGTACTCTAAATCAAACAGGGTGTGTGCTATCTCTTTGAAACATGACACAATAGAGTAGTTCCAAGTTCTATCTCTATGGTTTGTTTCCTATTCATGTAGCCCTAAGCAGTGACTGGCGCAAATCACTTTCATGGAAAGGGGTTACCAAGCTTCCTTAAAACTACGAGTTTCCTGAAATCTCAGCACACATTTTTTCACCCAATCTTGATGACACTTTCAGGTAATAATCAGTACCCCAATCCCACTTGGCTCACCAATTTCGTTTTCTAGTTTAAACTTTCGTTGGCAGTAACAGTTTTAATTTTTAGGTTTCACTCTGTTTTGTCCTATATGGACACATGTAGTTGGAACTCTAAATCAAAGACGGTTTGTGCTAGCTCTTTGAAACTTGACACAATAAAGTAGTTCCAAGTTCTATCTCTATGGTTTGTTTCCTATTGATGTAACCCTAAGCAGAGACTGGCGCACATCACTTTCAGGGAAAGGGGTTGACAAGCTTCCAAAAAACTACGATTTTCCTGAAATCTCAGCACACATTTTTTCACCCAATCTTGATGACACTTTCAGGTAATGATCAGTACCCCAATCCCACTTGGCTCACCAAATTTTCTTTTCTAGGTTAAACCGTTCGTTGGCAGTAACAGTTTTAATTTTTAGGTTTCACTCAGTTTTCTCCTATATGGATACATGTATTTGGAACTCTAAATTATACACGGTTTGTGCTAGCTCTTTGAAACTTGACACAATAAAGTAGTTCCAAGTTCTATCTCTATGGTTTTTTTCCTATTGATGTAGCCTTAAGCAGAGACTGGCACAAATCACTTACATGGAAAGGGGTTGCGAAGCTTCCAAAAAACTACGAGTTTCCTGAAATCTCAGCACACATTTTTTCACGCAATCTTGATGACACTTTCAGGTAATGACCAGTACCCCAATCCCACTTGGCTCACCAAATTTCATTCTTCTAGGTTAAACCGTTCGTTGGCAGTAACAGTGTTAATTTTTAGGTTTCACTCTGTTTTCTCCTATATGGATACATGTAGTTGGAACTCTAAATCAAACACGGTTTGTGCTAGCTCTTTGAAACTTGACACAATAAAGTAGTTCCAAGTTCTATCTCTATGGATTGTTTCCTATTGATGTAGCCCTAAGCAGAGACTGGCGCAAATCACTTTTATGGAAAGTTGTTGCCAAGCTTCCAAAAAACTACGAGTTTCCTGAAATCTCAGCACACATTTTTTAACCCAATCTTGATGACACTTTCAGGAAATGATCAGTACCGCAATCACACTTGGCTCACCATATTTCGTTCTTCTAGGTTAAACCCTTCGTTGGCAGTAACAGTTTTAATTTTTAGGTTTCACTCTGTTTTCTCCTATATGGATACATGTAGTTGGAACTCTAAATCAAACACGGTTTGTGCTAGCTCTTTGAAACTTGACACAATAAAGTAGTTCCAAGTTCTATCTTTATGGTTTGTTTCCTATTCAAGTAGCCCTAAGCAGAGACTGGCGCGAATCACTAACATGGAAAGGGGTTGCAAGCTTTCAAAAAACTAAGAGTTTCCTGAAATCTCAGCACACATTTTTTCACCCAAACTTGATGACACTTTCGGTAATGATCAGTACCCCAATCCCACTTGGCTCACCAAATTTCGTTCTTCTAGGTTAAACCGTTCGTTGGCAGTAACAGTTTTAATTTTTATGTTTCACTCTGTTTTCTCCTATATGGATACATGTAGTTGGAACTCTAAATCAAACACGGTTTCTGCTAGCTCTTTGAAACTTGACACAATAAACTAGTTCCAAGTTCTATCTCTATGGCTTGTTTCCTATTGATGTAGCCCTAAGCAGAGACTGGCGCAAATCACTTTCATGGAAAGGGGTTGCAAGCTTTCAAAAAAACTACGAGTTTCCTGAAAACTCAGCACACATTTTTTCACCGAATCTTGATGACACTTTCAGGTAATGATCAGTACCCCAATCCCACTTGGCTCACCAAATTTCATTCTTCTAGGCTAAACAGTTCATTGGCTGTAACAGTTTTAATTTTTATGTTTCACTCTGTTTTCTCCTATATGGATACATGTAGTTGGATCTCTAAATCAAACACGGTTTGTGCTAGCTCTTTGAAACTTGACACAATAAAGTAGTTCCAAGTTCTATCTCTATGGTTTTTTTCCTATTGATGTAGCCTTAAGCAGAGACTGGCACAAATCACTTACATGGAAAGGGGTTGCGAAGCTTCCAAAAAACTACGAGTTTCATGAAATCTCAGCACACATTTTTTCACTCAATCTTGATGACACTTTCAGGTAATGACCAGTACCCCAATCCCACTTGGCTCACCAAATTTCATTCTTCTAGGTTAAACCGTTCGTTGGCAGTAACAGTGTTAATTTTTAGGTTTCACTCTGTTTTCTCCTATATGGATACATGTAGTTGGAACTCTAAATCAAACACGGTTTGTGCTAGCTCTTTGAAACTTGACACAATAAAGTAGTTCCAAGTTCTATCTCTATGGATTGTTTCCTATTGATGTAGCCCTAAGCAGAGACTGGCGCAAATCACTTTTATGGAAAGTTGTTGCCAAGCTTCCAAAAAACTACGAGTTTCCTGAAATCTCAGCACACATTTTTTAACCCAATCTTGATGACACTTTCAGGAAATGATCAGTACCGCAATCACACTTGGCTCACCATATTTCGTTCTTCTAGGTTAAACCCTTCGTTGGCAGTAACAGTTTTAATTTTTAGGTTTCACTCTGTTTTCTCCTATATGGATACCTGTAGTTGGAACTCTAAATCAAACACGGTTTGTACTAGCTCTTTGAAACTTGACACAATAAAGTAGTTCCAAGTTCTATATATATGGTTTGTTTCCAATTGATGTAGCCCTAAGCAGAGACTGGCGCAAATCAGTTTCATGGAAAGGGGTTGCCAAGCTTCCCAAAAACCAAGAGTTTACAGAAATCTCAGCACACATTTTTTCAACATATCTTGATGACACTTTCAGGTAATGATCAGTCCCCCAATCCCACGTGGCTCACCAAATTTCGTTCTTCTAGGTTAAACCGTTCGTTGGCAGTAACAGTTTTAATTTTTAGGTTTCACTCTGTTTTCTCCTATATGAATACATGTAGTTGGAACTCTAAATCAAAGACGGTTTGTGCTAGCTCTTTGAAACTTGACACAATAAAGTAGTTCCAAGTTCTATCTCTATGGTTTGTTTCCTATTGATGTAGCCCTAAGCAGAGACTGGCGCAAATCACTTTCATGGAAAGGGGTTGCCAAGCTTCCAAAAAATTACGAGTTTCCTGAAATCTCAGCACACATTTTTTCACCCAATGTTGATGACACTTTCAGGTAATGATCAGTACCCCAATCCCACTTGGTCACCAAATTTCGTTCTTCTAGGTTAAACCGTTTGTTGGCAGTAACACTTTTAATTTTTAGGTTTCACTCTGTTTTCTTATATGGATACATGTATTTGGAACTCTAAATCAAAGACGGTTTGTGCTACCTCTTTGAAACTTTACACAATAAAGTAGATCCAAGTTCTACCTCTATGGTTTGTATCCTATTGATGTAGCCCTAAGTAGAGACTGGCGCAAATCACTTTCATGGAAAGGGGCTGCCAAGCTTCCTTAAAACCACGAGTTACCTGAAATATCAGCACACATTTTTTCACCCAATCTTGATGACACTTTCAGGTAATGATCCGTACCCCAATCCAACTTGGATCAACAAATTTCATTTTTCTAGGTT
The DNA here is from genome assembly GCF_964194105.1 of Spermophilus citellus. Classification (NCBI taxonomy): domain Eukaryota; kingdom Metazoa; phylum Chordata; class Mammalia; order Rodentia; family Sciuridae; genus Spermophilus; species Spermophilus citellus. Next base: position 105,022,303 of record NC_138182.1, read on the forward strand.
AAACGGTTCATTTGCAGTAACAGTTTTAATTTTCAGGTTTCAATCTGTTTTCTCCTATATGGATACATGTAGTTTGTACTCTAAATCAAACAGGGTGTGTGCTATCTCTTTGAAACATGACACAATAGAGTAGTTCCAAGTTCTATCTCTATGGTTTGTTTCCTATTCATGTAGCCCTAAGCAGTGACTGGCGCAAATCACTTTCATGGAAAGGGGTTACCAAGCTTCCTTAAAACTACGAGTTTCCTGAAATCTCAGCACACATTTTTTCACCCAATCTTGATGACACTTTCAGGTAATAATCAGTACCCCAATCCCACTTGGCTCACCAATTTCGTTTTCTAGTTTAAACTTTCGTTGGCAGTAACAGTTTTAATTTTTAGGTTTCACTCTGTTTTGTCCTATATGGACACATGTAGTTGGAACTCTAAATCAAAGACGGTTTGTGCTAGCTCTTTGAAACTTGACACAATAAAGTAGTTCCAAGTTCTATCTCTATGGTTTGTTTCCTATTGATGTAACCCTAAGCAGAGACTGGCGCACATCACTTTCAGGGAAAGGGGTTGACAAGCTTCCAAAAAACTACGATTTTCCTGAAATCTCAGCACACATTTTTTCACCCAATCTTGATGACACTTTCAGGTAATGATCAGTACCCCAATACCACTTGGCTCACCAAATTTTCTTTTCTAGGTTAAACCGTTCGTTGGCAGTAACAGTTTTAATTTTTAGGTTTCACTCAGTTTTCTCCTATATGGATACATGTATTTGGAACTCTAAATTATACACGGTTTGTGCTAGCTCTTTGAAACTTGACACAATAAAGTAGTTCCAAGTTCTATCTCTATGGTTTGTTTCCTATTGATGTAGCCCTAAGCAGAGACCTGCGCAAACCACTTTCATGTTACGGGGTGGCCAAGCTTCCAAAAAACTACGAGTTTCCTGAAATCTCAGCACACATTTTTTCACGCAATCTTGATGACACTTTCAGGTAATGATCAGTACCCCAATCCCACTTGGCTCACAAATTTCGTTCTTCTAGGTTAAACGGTTCATTTGCAGTAACAGTTTTAATTTTTAGGTTTCAATCTGTTTTCTCCTATATGGATACATGTAGTTTGTACTCTAAATCAAACACGGTGTGTGCTACCTCTTTGAAACATGACACAATAGTGTAGTTCCATGTTCTATCTCTATGGTTTGTTTCCTATTCATGTAGCCCTAAGCAGTGACTGGCACAAATCACTTTCATGGAAAGGGGTTGCCAAGCTTCCTAAAAACTACGAAATTCCTGAAATCTCAGCACACATTTTTTCACCCAATCTTGATGACACTTTCAGGTAATGATCAGTACCCCAATCTCACTTGGCTCACCAATTTCGTTTTCTAGTTTAAACCTTTCGTTGGCAGTAACAGTTTTAATTTTTAGGTTTCACTCTGTTTTCTCTGATATGGATACATGTATTTGGAACTCTAAATCAAACACGGTTTGTGCTAGCTCTTTGAAACTTGATAAAATAAAATAGTTCCAAGTTCTTTCTCTACGAATTGTTCCTATTGATGTAGGCCTAAGCAGAGACTGGCGCAAATCACTATCATGGAAAGTGGTTGCCAAGCTTCCAAAAAACTACGAGTTTCCTGATATCTCAGCACACATTTTTTCACCCAATCTTGATGACACTCTGGTAACGATCAGTACCCCAATCCCACTTGGCTCACTAAATTTCCTTCTTCTAGGATAAACCATTCCTTGGCAGTAACAGTTTAAATTTTTAGGTTTCACTTTGTTTTCTCCTATATGGATACATGTAGTTGGAACTCTAAATCAAAGACGGTTTGTGCTAGCTCTTTGAAACTTGACACAATAAAGTAGTTCCAAGTTCTATCTCTATGGTTTGTTTCCTATTGATGTAGCCCTAAGCAGGGACTGGCACAAATCACTTTCATGGAAAGTGGTTGAAAGATTCCAAAAAACTACGAGTTTCCTGAAATCTCAGCACACATTTTTTCACCCAATCTTGATGACACTTTCAGGTAATGATCAGTACCCCAATCCTTCTTGGCTCACCAAATTTCGTTCTTCTAGGTTAAAGCGTTTGTTGGCAGTAACAGTTTTAATTTTTAGGTTTCACTCTGTTTTCTCCTGTATGGATACATGTAGTTGGAACTCTAAATCAAACACGGTTTGTGCTAGGTCTTTGAAACTTGACACAAGAAAGTAGTTCCAATTTCTATCTGTATGGTTTGTTTCCCATTGATGTAGCCCTAAGCAGAGACTGGCACAAAGACTTTCATGGAAAGGGGTGGCCAAGCTTCCAAAAAACTACGTGTTTCCTGAAATCTCAGCACACATTTTTTCACCCAATCTTGATGACACTTTCCGGTAATGATCAGTACCCCAATCCCACTTGGCTCACCAAATTTCGTTCTTCTAGGTTAAACCGTTCGTTGGCAGTAACAGTTTTAATTTTAGGTTTCACTCTGTTTTCTCCTATATGGATACATGTAGTTGGAACTCTAAATCAAAGACGGTTTGTGCTAGCTCTTTGAAAATTGACACAATAAAGTAGTTCCAAGTTCTATCTCTATGGTTTGTTTCCTATTGATGTAGCCCTACGCAGAGACTGGCGCAAATCACTTTCATGGAAAGGGGTTGCAAGCTTTCAAAAAAACTACGAGTTTCCTGAAAACTCAGCACACATTTTTTCACCCAATCTTGATGACACTTTCAGGTAATGATCAGTACCCCAATCCCACTTGGCTCACCAAATTTCATTCTTCTAGGTTAAACAGTTCGTTGTCAGTAACAGTTTTAATTTTTAGGTTTCACTCTTTTTTCTCCTATATGGATACATGTAGTTGGAACTCTAAATCAAACATGGTTTGTGCTAGCTCTTTGAAACTTGACACAATAAAGTAGTTCCAAGTTCTTTCTCTATGGCTCGTTTCCTATTGAGGTATCCCTAAGCAGAGACTGGCGCATATCACTTACATTGAATGGGGATGCCAAGCTTCCACAAAACTACGAGTTTCCTGAAATCTCAGCACACATTTTTTCACCCAATCTTGATGACAATTTGAGGTAATGATCAGTACCCCAATCCCACTTGGCTCACCAAATTTCGTTCTTCTAGGTTAAAGCGTTTGTTGGCAGTAACAGTTTTAATTTTTAGGTTTCACTCTATTTTCTCCTGTATGGATACATGTAGTTGGAACTCTAAATCAAACACGGTTTGTGCTACGTCTTTGAAACTTGACACAAGAAAGTAGTTCCAAGTTCTATCTGTATGGTTTGTTTCCCATTGATGTAGCCCTAAGCAGAGACTGGCGCAAATCACTTTTATGGAAAGGGGTTGCCAAGCTTCCTAAAAACGACGAGTTTCCTGAAATCTCAGCACATATTTTTCACCCAATCTTGATGACACTTTCAGGTAATGATCACTACCACAATCCCACTTGGATCAACAAATTTCGTTCTTCTAGGTTAAACCGTTCGTTGGCAGTAACAGTTTTAATTTTAGGTTTCAGTCTGTTTTCTCCTATATGGATACATGTAGTTGGAACTCTAAATCAAACACGGTTTGTGCTAGCTCTTTGAAACTTGACACAATAAAGTAGTTCCAAGTTCTATCTTTATGGTTTGTTTCCTATTCAAGTAGCCCTAAGCAGAGACTGGCGTGAATCACTAACATGGAAAGGGGTTGCAAGCATTCAAAAAACTAAGAGTTTAATGAAATCTCAGCACACATTTTTTCACCCAATCTTGATGACACTTTCGGTAATGATCAGTACCCCAATCCCACTTGGCTCACCAAATTTCGTTCTTCTAGGTTAAACCGTTCGTTGGCAGTAACAGTTTTAATTTTTATGTTTCACTCTGTTTTCTCCTATATGGATACATGTAGTTGGAACTCTAAATCAAACACGGTTTCTGCTAGCTCTTTGAAACTTGACACAATAAACTAGTTCCAAGTTCTATCTCTATGGTTTGTTTCCTATTGATGTAGCCCTAAGCAGAGAATGGCGCAAATCACTTTCATGGAAAGGGGTTGCAAGCTTTCAAAAAAACTACGAGTTTCCTGAAAACTCAGCACATATTTTTTCACCCAATCTTGATGACACTTTCAGGTAATGATCAGTACCCCAATCCCACTTGGCTCACCAAATTTCGTTCTTCTAGGTTAAACAGTTCGTTGGCAGTAACAGTTTTAATTTTTAGGTTTCACTCTGTTTTCTCCTATATGGATACATGTAGTTGGAACTCTAAATCAAACACGGTTTGTGCTAGCTCTTTGAAACTTGACACAATAAAGTAGTTCCAAGTTCTATCTCTATGGTTTTTTTGCTATTGATGTAGCCTTAAGCAGAGACTGGCGCAAATCACTTTCATGGAAAGGGGTTGCGAAGCTTCCAAAAACTACGAGTTTCATGAAATCTCAGCACACATTTTTTCACCCAATCTTGATGACACTTTCAGGAAATGACCAGTACCCCAGTCCCACTTGGCTCACCAAATTTCGTTCTTCTATGTTAAAACGTTCATTGGCAGTAACAGTTTTAATTTTTAGGTTTCACTCTGTTGTCTTCTATGTGGATACATGTATTTGGAACTCTAAATCAAACACGGTTTGTGCTACCTCTTTGAAACTTGACACAATAAAGTAGTTCCAAGTTCTTTCTCCATGGCTCGTTTCCTATTGAGGTATGCCTAAGCAGAGACTGGCGCATATCACTTACATTGAAAGGGGATGCCAAGCTTCCACAATACTACGAGTTTCCTGAAATCTCAGCACACATTTTTTCACCCAAACTTGATGACACATTGAGGTAATGATCAGTACCCCAATCCCACTTGGCTCACCAAATTTCGTTCTTCTAGGTTAAAGCGTTTGTTGGCAGTAACAGTTTTAATTTTTAGGTTTCACTCTGTTTTCTCCTGTATGGATACATGTAGTTGGAACTCTAAATCAAACACGGTTTGTGCTACGTCTTTGAAACTTGACACAAGAAAGTAGTTCCAAGTTCTATCTGTATGGTTTCTTTCCCATTGATGTAGCCCTAAGCAGAGACTGGCACAAAAGTCTTTCATGGAAAGGGGTTGCCAAGCTTCCAAAAAACTACGAGTTTCCTGAAATATCAGCACACATTTTTTCACCCAATCTTGATGACACTTTCCGGTAATGATCAGTACCCCAATCCCACATGGCTCACCAAATTTCGTTCTTCTAGGTTAAACCGTTCGTTGGCAGTAACAGTTTTAATTTTAGGTTTCACTCTGTTTTCTCCTATATGGATACATGTAGTTGGAACTCTAAATCAAACACGGTTTGTGCTTGCTCTTTGAAACTTGACACAATAAAGTATTTCCAAGATCCATCTCTATGGTTTTTTTCCTATTCAAGTAGCCCTAAGCAGAGACTGGCGCGAATCACTTACATGGAAAGGGGTTGCAAGCATTCAAAAAACTACGAGTTTCCTGAAATCTCAGCACACATTTTTTCACCCAATCTTGATGACACTTTCCGGTAATGATCAGTACCCCAATCCCACTTGGCTCACCAAATTTCGTTCTTCTAGGTTAAACAGTTCGTTGGCAGTAACAGTTTTAATTTTTATGTTTCACTCTGCTTTCTCCTATATGGATACATGTATTTGGAACTCTAAATCAAAGACGGTTTGTGCTAGCCCTTTGAAACTTGACACAATAAAGTAGTTCCAAGTTATATCTCTATGGTTTGTTTCCAATTGATGTAGCCCTAAGCAGAGACTGGCGCAAATCATTTTCATGGAAAGTTGTTGCCAAGCTTAACAAAAACCAAGAGTTTACAGAAATCTCAGCACACATTTTTTAACCCAATCTTGATGACACTTTCAGGTAATGATCAGTCCCCCAATCCCACGTGGCTCACCAAATTTCATTCTTGTAGTTTAAACCGTTCGTTGGCAGTAACAGTTTTAATTTTTAGGTTTCACTCTGTTTTCTCCTATATGGATACATGTAGTTGGAACTCTAAATCAAACACGGTTTGTGCTAGCTCTTTGAAACTTGACACAATAAAGTAGTTCCAGGTTCTGTCTCTATGGTTTGTTTCCTATTGATGTAGTCCTAAGCAGAGACTGGCGCAAATGACTTTCATGGAAAGGGGTTCACAAGCTTCCACAAAACTACGAGTTTCCTGAAATCTCAGCACACATTTTTTCACCCAATCTTGATGACACTTTCAGGTAATGATCAGTACCCCAATCCCACTTGGCTCACCAAATTTCGTTCTTCTAGGTTAAACCGTTCGTTGGCAGTAACAGTTTAAATTTTTAGGTATCACTCTGTTTTCTCCTATATGGATACATGTAGTTGGAACTCTAAATCAAACACGGTTTCTGCTACCTCTTTGAAACTTGACACAGTTCCAAGTTCTATCTCTATGGTTTGTTTCCTATTGCTGTAGCCCTAAGCAGAGACTGGCGCAAATCACTTATATTGAAAGGGGATGCCAAGCTTCCAAAAAAATTCGAGTTTCCTGAAATATCAGCACACATTTTTTCACCCAATCTTGATGACACTTTCAGGTAATGACCAGTACCCCAGTCCCACTTGGCTCACCAAATTTCGTTCTTCTAGGTTAAAACATTCGTTGGCAGTAACAGTTTTAATTTTTAGGTTTCACTCTGTTTTCTTCTATATGGATACATGTAGTTGGAACTCTAAATCAAACATGGTTTGTGCTAGCTCTTTGAAACTTGACACAAAAAAGTAGTTCCAAGTTCTATATCTATGGCTTGTTTCCTATTGAGGTATCCCTAAGCAGAGACTGGTGCATTACACTTATATTGAAAGGGGATGCCAAGCTTCCAAAAAACTACGAGTTTCGTGAAATCTCAGCACACATTTTTTCACCCAATCTTGATGACACTTTGAGGTAATGATCAGTACCCCAATCCCACTTGGCTCACCAAATTTCGTTCTTCTAGGTTAAACCGTTCGTTGGCAGTAACAGTTTTAATTTTTATGTTTCACTCTGTTTTCTCCTATATGGATACATGTAGTTGGAACTCTAAATCAAAGACGGTTTGTGCTAGCTCTTTGAAACTTGACACAATAAAGTAGTTCCAAGTTCTATCTCTATGGTTTTTTTCCTATTGATGTAGCCTTAAGCAGAGACTGGCGAAAATCACTTTCATGGAAAGGGGTTGCGAAGCTTCCAAAAAACTACGAGTTTCATGAAATCTCAGCACACATTTTTTCACTCAATCTTGATGACACTTTCAGGTAATGATCAGTACCCCAATCCCACTTGGCTCACCAAATTTCGTTCTTCTAGGTTAAAGCTTTCGTTGTCAGTAACAGTTTTAATTTTTATGTTTCACTCGGTTTTCTCCTATATGGATACATGTAGTTGGAACTCTAAATCAAACACGGTTTCTGCTAGCTCTTTGAAACTTGACACAGTTCCAAGTTCTATCTCTATGGTTTGTTTCCTATTGATGTAGCCCAAAGCAGAGACTGGCGCAAATCACTTATATTGAAAGGGGATGCCAAGCTTCTAAAAAACTACGAGTTTCCTGAAATCTCAGCACACATTTTTTCACCCAATCTTGATGACACTTTCAGGTAATGACCAGTACCCCAGTCCCACTTGGCTCACCAAATTTCGTTCTTCTAGGTTAAAACGTTCGTTGGCAGTAACAGTTTTAATTTTTAGGTTTCACTCTGTTTTCTTCTATATGGATACATGTATTTGGAACTCTAAATCAAACACGGTTTGTGTTAGCTCTTTGAAACTTGACACAATAAAGTAGTTCCAAGTTCTATCTCTATGGCTTGTTTCCTATTGAGGTATCCCTAAGCAGAGACTGGTGCATATCACTTACATTGAAAGGGGATGCCAAACTTCCACAAAACTGCGAGTTTCCTGAAATCTCAGCAAACATTTTTTCACCCAATCTGGATGACACTTTCAGGTAATGATCAGTACCCCAATCCCACTTGGCTCACCAAATATCGTTCTTCTAGGTTAAAGCGTTTGTTGGCAGTAACAGTTTTAATTTTTAGGTTTCACTCTGTTTTCTCCTGTATGGATACATGTAGTTGGAACTCTAAATCAAACACGGTTTGTGCTAGGTCTTTGAAACTTGACACAAGAAAGTAGTTCCAATTTCTATCTGTATGGTTTGTTTCCCATTGATGTAGCCCTAAGCAGAGACTGGCACAAAGACTTTCATGGAAAGGGGTGGCCAAGCTTCCAAAAAACTACGTGTTTCCTGAAATCTCAGCACACATTTTTTCACCCAATCTTGATGACACTTTCTGGTAATGATCAGTACCCCAATCCCACTTGGCTCACCAAATTTCGTTCTTCTAGGTTAAACCGTTCGTTGGCAGTAACAGTTTTAATTTTAGGTTTCACTCTGTTTTCTCCTATATGGATACATGTATTTGGAACTCTAAATCAAAGACGGTTTGTGCTAGCTCTTTGAAACTTGACACAATAAAGTAGTTCCAAGTTCTATCTCTATGGTTTGTTTCCTATTGATGTAGCCCTAAGCAGAGACTGGCGCAAATCACTTTCATGGAAAGGGGTTGCAAGCTTTCAAAAAAACTACGAGTTTCCTGAAAACTCAGCACACATTTTTTCACCAAATCTTGATGACACTTTCAGGTAATGATCAGTACCCCAATCCCACTTGGCTCACCAAATTTCATTCTTCTAGGTTAAACAGTTCGTTGGCAGTAACAGTTTTAATTTTTAGGTTTCACTCTTTTTTCTCCTATATGGATACATGTAGTTGGAACTCTAAATCAAACACGGTTTGTGCTAGCTCTTTGAAACTTGACACAATAAAGTAGTTCCCAGTTCTATCTCTATGGTTTTTTTCCTATTGATGTAGCCTTAAGCAGAGACTGGCGCAAATCACTTACATGGAAAGGGTTTGCGAAGCTTCCAAAAAACTACGAGTTTCATGAAATCTCAGCACACATTTTTTCACCCAATCTTGATGACACTTTCAGGTAATGACCAGTACCCCAATCCCACTTGGCTCACCAAATTTCGTTCTTCTAGGTTAAAACGTTCGTTGGCAGTAACAGTTTTAATTTTTAGGTTTCACTCTGTTGTCTTCTATATGGATACATGTATTTGGAACTCTAAATCAAACACGGTTTGTGCTAGCTCTTTGAAACTTGACACAATAAAGTAGTTCCAAGTTCTTTCTCTATGGCTCGTTTCCTATTGAGGTATCCCTAAGCAGAGACTGGCGCATATCACTTACATTGAAAGGGGATGCCAAGCTTCCACAAAACTACGAGTTTCCTGAAATCTCAGCACACATTTTTTCACCCAATCTTGATGACACTTTGAGGTAATGATCAGTACCCCAATCCCACTTGGCTCACCAAATTTCGTTCTTCTAGGTTAAAGCGTTCGTTGGCAGTAACAGTTTTAATTTTAGGTTTCACTCTCTTTTCTCCTATATGGATACATGTAGTTGGAACTCTAAATCAAACACGGTTTGTGCTAGCTCTTTGAAACTTGACACAATAAAGTAGTTCCAAGTTCTATCTTTATGGTTTGTTTCCTATTCAAGTAGCCCTAAGCAGAGACTGGCGCGAAGCACTAACATGGAAAGGGGTTGCAAGCTTTCAAAAAACTAAGAGTTTCCTGAAATCTCAGCACACATTTTTTCACCCAATCTTGATGACACTTTCGGTAATGATCAGTACCCCAATCCCACTAGGCTCACCAAATTTCGTTCTTCTAGGTTAAACCGTTCGTTGGCAGTAACAGTCTTAATTTTTATGTTTCACTCTGTTTTCTCCTATATGGATACATGTAGTTGGAACTCTAAATCGAACACGGTTTCTGCTAGCTCTTTGAAACTTGACACAATAAACTAGTTCCAAGTTCTATCTCTATGGCTTGTTTCCTATTGATGTAGCCCTAAGCAGAGACTGGCGCAAATCACTTTCATGGAAAGGGGTTGCAAGCTTTCAAAAAAACTACGAGTTTCCTGAAAACTCAGCACACATTTTTTCACCCAATCTTGATGACACTTTCAGGTAATGACCAGTACCCCAGTCCCACTTGGCTCACCAAATTTCGTTCTTCTATGTTAAAACGTTCGTTGGCAGTAACAGTTTTAATTTTTAGGTTTCACTCTGTTGTCTTCTATATGGATACATGTATTTGGAACTCTAAATCAAACACGGTTTGTGCTACCTCTTTGAAACTTGACACAATAAAGTAGTTCCAAGTTCTTTCTCCATGGCTCGTTTCCTATTGAGGTATGCCTAAGCAGAGACTGGCGCATATCACTTACTTTGAAAGGGGATGCCAAGCTTCCACAAAACTACGAGTTTCCTGAAATCTCAGCACACATTTTTTCACCCAATCTTGATGACACTTTCAGGTAATGATCAGTACCCCAATCCCACTTGGCTCACCAAATTTCGTTCTTATAGGTTAAAGCGTTTGTTGGCAGTAACAGTTTTAATTTTTAGGTTTCACTCTGTTTTCTCCTGTATGGATACATGTAGTTGGAACTCTAAATCAAACACGGTTTGTGCTACGTCTTTGAAACTTGACACAAGAAAGTAGTTCCAAGTTCTATTTGTATGGTTTCTTTCCCATTGATGTAGCCCTAAGCAGAGACTGGCACAAAAGTCTTTCATGTAAAGGGGTTGCCAAGCTTCCAAAAAACTACGAGTTTCCTGAAATCTCAGCACACATTTTTTCACCCAATCTTGATGACACTTTCCGGTAATGATCAGTACCCCAATCCCACATGGCTCACCAAATTTCGTTCTTCTAGGTTAAACCGTTCGTTGGCAGTAACAGTTTTAATTTTAGGTTTCACTCTGTTTTCTCCTATATGGATACATGTAGTTGGAACTCTAAATCAAACACGGTTTGTGCTTGCTCTTTGAAACTTGACACAATAAAGTATTTCCAAGATCCATCTCTATGGTTTTTTTCCTATTCAAGTAGCCCTAAGCAGAGACTGGCGCGAATCACTTACATGGAAAGGGGTTGCAAGCATTCAAAAAACTACGAGTTTCCTGAAATCTCAGCACACATTTTTTCACCCAATCTTGATGACACTTTCCGGTAATGATCAGTACCCCAATCCCACTTGGCTCACCAAATTTCGTTCTTCTAGGTTAAACAGTTCGTTGGCAGTAACAGTTTTAATTTTTATGTTTCACTCTGTTTTCTCCTATATGGATACATGTATTTGGAACTCTAAATCAAAGACGGTTTGTGCTAGCTCTTTGAAACTTGACACAATAAAGTAGTTCCAAGTTATATCTCTATGGTTTGTTTCCAATTGATGTAGCCCTAAGCAGAGACTGGCGCAAATCATTTTCATGGAAAGTTGTTGCCAAGCTTAACAAAAACCAAGAGTTTACAGAAATCTCAGCACACATTTTTTAACCCAATCTTGATGACACTTTCAGGTAATGATCAGTCCCCCAATCCCACGTGGCTCACCAAATTTCATTCTTGTAGTTTAAACCGTTCGTTGGCAGTAACAGTTTTAATTTTTAGGTTTCACTCTGTTTTCTCCTATATGGATACATGTAGTTGGAACTCTAAATCAAACACGGTTTGTGCTAGCTCTTTGAAACTTGACACAATAAAGTAGTTCCAGGTTCTGTCTCTATGGTTTGTTTCCTATTGATGTAGTCCTAAGCAGAGACTGGCGCAAATGACTTTCATGGAAAGGGGTTCACAAGCTTCCACAAAACTACGAGTTTCCTGAAATCTCAGCACACATTTTTTCACCCAATCTTGATGACACTTTCAGGTAATGATCAGTACCCCAATCCCACTTGGCTCACCAAATTTCGTTCTTCTAGGTTAAACCGTTCGTTGGCAGTAACAGTTTAAATTTTTAGGTATCACTCTGTTTTCTCCTATATGGATACATGTAGTTGGAACTCTAAATCAAACACGGTTTCTGCCAGCTCTTTGAAACTTGACACAGTTCCAAGTTCTATCTCTATGGTTTGTTTCCTATTGCTGTAGCCCTAAGCAGAGACTGGCGCAAATCACTTATATTGAAAGGGGATGCCAAGCTTCCAAAAAAATTCGAGTTTCCTGAAATATCAGCACACATTTTTTCACCCAATCTTGATGACACTTTCAGGTAATGACCAGTACCCCAGTCCCACTTGGCTCACCAAATTTCGTTCTTCTAGGTTAAAACATTCGTTGGCAGTAACAGTTTTAATTTTTAGGTTTCACTCTGTTTTCTTCTGTATGGATACATGTAGTTGGAACTCTAAATCAAACATGGTTTGTGCTAGCTCTTTGAAACTTGACACAAAAAAGTAGTTCCAAGTTCTATATCTATGGCTTGTTTCCTATTGAGGTATCCCTAAGCAGAGACTGGTGCATTACACTTATATTGAAAGGGGATGCCAAGCTTCCAAAAAACTACGAGTTTCGTGAAATCTCAGCACACATTTTTTCACCCAATCTTGATGACACTTTGAGGTAATGATCAGTACCCCAATCCCACTTGGCTCACCAAATTTCGTTCTTCTAGGTTAAACCGTTCGTTGGCAGTAACAGTTTTAATTTTTATGTTTCACTCTGTTTTCTCCTATATGGATACATGTAGTTGGAACTCTAAATCAAAGACGGTTTGTGCTAGCTCTTTGAAACTTGACACAATAAAGTAGTTCCAAGTTCTATCTCTATGGTTTTTTTCCTATTGATGTAGCCTTAAGCAGAGACTGGCGAAAATCACTTTCATGGAAAGGGGTTGCGAAGCTTCCAAAAAACTACGAGTTTCATGAAATCTCAGCACACATTTTTTCACTCAATCTTGATGACACTTTCAGGTAATGATCAGTACCCCAATCCCACTTGGCTCACCAAATTTCGTTCTTCTAGGTTAAAGCTTTCGTTGTCAGTAACAGTTTTAATTTTTATGTTTCACTCGGTTTTCTCCTATATGGATACATGTAGTTGGAACTCTAAATCGAACACGGTTTCTGCTAGCTCTTTGAAACTTGACACAGTTCCAAGTTCTATCTCTATGGTTTGTTTCCTATTGATGTAGCCCTAAGCAGAGACTGGCGCAAATCACTTATATTGAAAGGGGATGCCAAGCTTCTAAAAAACTACGAGTTTCCTGAAATCTCAACACACATTTTTTCACCCAATCTTGATGACACTTTCATGTAATGACCAGTACCCCAGTCCCACTTGGCTCACCAAATTTCGTTCTTCTAGGTTAAAACGTTCGTTGGCAGTAACAGTTTTAATTTTTAGGTTTCACTCTGTTTTCTTCTATATGGATACATGTATTTGGAACTCTAAATCAAACACGGTTTGTGTTAGCTCTTTGAAACTTGACAAAATAAAGTAGTTCCAAGTTCTATCTCTATGGCTTGTTTCCTATTGAGGTATTCCTAAGCAGAGACTGGAACATATCACTTACATTGAAAGGGGATGCCAAACTTCCACAAAACTGCGAGTTTCCTGAAATCTCAGCAAACATTTTTTCACCCAATCTTGATGACACTTTCAGGTAATGATCAGTACCCCAATCCCACTTGGCTCACCAAATATTGTTCTTCTAGGTTAAAGCGTTTGTTGGCAGTAACAGTTTAAATTTTTAGGTTTCACTCTGTTTTCTCCTGTATGGATACATGTAGTTGGAACTCTACATCAAACACGGTTTGTGCTAGGTCTTTGAAACTTTACACAATAAAGTAGTTCCAATATCTATCTGTATGGTTTGTTTCCCATTGATGTAGCACTAAGCAGAGACTGGCACAAAGACTTTCATGGAAAGGGGTGGCCAAGCTTCCAAAAAACTACGTGTTTCCTGAAATCTCAGCACACATTTTTTCACCCAATCTTGATGACACTTTCCGGTAATGATCAGTACCCCAAACCCACTTGGCTCACCAAATTTCGTTCTTCTAGGTTAAACCGTTCGTTGGCAGTAACAGTTTTAATTTTAGGTTTCACTCTGTTTTCTCCTATATGGATACATGTATTTGGAACTCTAAATCAAAGACGGTTTGTGCTAGCTCTTTGAAACTTGACACAATAAAGTAGTTCCAAGTTCTATCTCTATGGTTTGTTTCCTATTGATGTAGCCCTAAGCAGAGACTGGCGCAAATCACTTTTATGGAAAGTTGTTGCCAAGCTTCCAAAAAACTACGAGTTTCCTGAAATCTCAGCACACATTTTTTAACCCAATCTTGATGACACTTTCAGGAAATGATCAGTACCGCAATCACACTTGGCTCACCATATTTCGTTCTTCTAGGTTAAACCCTTCGTTGGCAGTAACAGTTTTAATTTTTAGGTTTCACTCTGTTTTCTCCTATATGGATACCTGTAGTTGGAACTCTAAATCAAACACGGTTTGTACTAGCTCTTTGAAACTTGACACAATAAAGTAGTTCCAAGTTCTATATATATGGTTTGTTTCCAATTGATGTAGCCCTAAGCAGAGACTGGCGCAAATCAGTTTCATGGAAAAAGGTTGCCAAGCTTCCCAAAAACCAAGAGTTTACAGAAATCTCATCACACATTTTTTCACCATATCTTGATGACACTTTCAGGTAATGATCAGTCCCCCAATCCCACGTGGCTCAGCAAATTTCGTTCTTCTAGGTTAAACCGTTCGTTGGCAGTAACAGTTTTAATTTTTAGGTTTCACTCTGTTGTCTTCTATATGGATACATGTATTTGGAACTCTAAATCAAAGACGGTTTGTGCTAGCTCTTTGAAACTTGACACAATAAAGTAGTTCCAAGTTCTATCTCTATGGCTCGTTTCCTATTGATGTAGTCCTAAGCATAGACTGGCGCATATCACTTACATTGAAAGGGGATGCCAAGCTTCCACAAAACTACGAGTTTCCTGAAATCTCAGCACACATTTTTTCACCCAATCTTGATGACACTTTCGGTAATGATCAGTACCCCAATCCCACTTGGCTCACCAAATTTCGTTCTTCTAGGTTAAACCCTTCGTTGGCAGTAACAGTTTTAATTTTTAGGTTTCACTCTGTTTTCTCCTATATGGATACATGTAGTTGGAACTCTAAATCAAACACGGTTTGTGCTAGCTCTTTGAAACTTGACACAATAAAGTAGTTCCAAGTTCTATCTTTATGGTTTGTTTCCTATTCAAGTAGCCCTAAGCAGAGACTGGCGCGAATCACTAACATGGAAAGGGGTTGCAAGCTTTCAAAAAACTAAGAGTTTCCTGAAATCTCAGCACACATTTTTTCACCCAATCTTGATGACACTTTCGGTAATGATCAGTACCCCAATCCCACTTGGCTCACCAAATTTCGTTCTTCTAGGTTAAACCGTTCGTTGGCAGTAACAGTTTTAATTTTTATGTTTCACTCTGTTTTCTCCTATATGGATACATGTAGTTGGAACTCTAAATCAAACATGGTTTCTGCTAGCTCTTTGAAACTTGACACAATAAACTAGTTCCAAGTTCTATCTCTATGGCTTGTTTCCTATTGATGTAGCCCTAAGCAGAGACTGGCGCAAATCACTTTCATGGAAAGGGGTTGCAAGCTTTCAAAAAAACTACGAGTTTCCTGAAAACTCAGCACACATTTTTTCACCGAATCTTGATGACACTTTCAGGTAATGATCAGTACCCCAATCCCACTTGGCTCACCAAATTTCATTCTTCTAGGCTAAACAGTTCATTGGCTGTAACAGTTTTAATTTTTATGTTTCACTCTGTTTTCTCCTATATGGATACATGTAGTTGGATCTCTAAATCAAACACGGTTTGTGCTAGCTCTTTGAAACTTGACACAATAAAGTAGTTCCAAGTTCTATCTCTATGGTTTTTTTCCTATTGATGTAGCCTTAAGCAGAGACTGGCACAAATCACTTACATGGAAAGGGGTTGCGAAGCTTCCAAAAAACTACGAGTTTCATGAAATCTCAGCACACATTTTTTCACTCAATCTTGATGACACTTTCAGGTAATGACCAGTACCCCAATCCCACTTGGCTCACCAAATTTCATTCTTCTAGGTTAAACCGTTCGTTGGCAGTAACAGTGTTAATTTTTAGGTTTCACTCTGTTTTCTCCTATATGGATACATGTAGTTGGAACTCTAAATCAAACACGGTTTGTGCTAGCTCTTTGAAACTTGACACAATAAAGTAGTTCCAAGTTCTATCTCTATGGATTGTTTCCTATTGATGTAGCCCTAAGCAGAGACTGGCGCAAATCACTTTTATGGAAAGTTGTTGCCAAGCTTCCAAAAAACTACGAGTTTCCTGAAATCTCAGCACACATTTTTTAACCCAATCTTGATGACACTTTCAGGAAATGATCAGTACCGCAATCACACTTGGCTCACCATATTTCGTTCTTCTAGGTTAAACCCTTCGTTGGCAGTAACAGTTTTAATTTTTAGGTTTCACTCTGTTTTCTCCTATATGGATACCTGTAGTTGGAACTCTAAATCAAACACGGTTTGTACTAGCTCTTTGAAACTTGACACAATAAAGTAGTTCCAAGTTCTATATATATGGTTTGTTTCCAATTGATGTAGCCCTAAGCAGAGACTGGCGCAAATCAGTTTCATGGAAAGGGGTTGCCAAGCTTCCCAAAAACCAAGAGTTTACAGAAATCTCAGCACACATTTTTTCAACATATCTTGATGACACTTTCAGGTAATGATCAGTCCCCCAATCCCACGTGGCTCACCAAATTTCGTTCTTCTAGGTTAAACCGTTCGTTGGCAGTAACAGTTTTAATTTTTAGGTTTCACTCTGTTTTCTCCTATATGAATACATGTAGTTGGAACTCTAAATCAAAGACGGTTTGTGCTAGCTCTTTGAAACTTGACACAATAAAGTAGTTCCAAGTTCTATCTCTATGGTTTGTTTCCTATTGATGTAGCCCTAAGCAGAGACTGGCGCAAATCACTTTCATGGAAAGGGGTTGCCAAGCTTCCAAAAAATTACGAGTTTCCTGAAATCTCAGCACACATTTTTTCACCCAATGTTGATGACACTTTCAGGTAATGATCAGTACCCCAATCCCACTTGGTCACCAAATTTCGTTCTTCTAGGTTAAACCGTTTGTTGGCAGTAACACTTTTAATTTTTAGGTTTCACTCTGTTTTCTTATATGGATACATGTATTTGGAACTCTAAATCAAAGACGGTTTGTGCTACCTCTTTGAAACTTTACACAATAAAGTAGATCCAAGTTCTACCTCTATGGTTTGTATCCTATTGATGTAGCCCTAAGTAGAGACTGGCGCAAATCACTTTCATGGAAAGGGGCTGCCAAGCTTCCTTAAAACCACGAGTTACCTGAAATCTCAGCACACATTTTTTCACCCAATCTTGATGACACTTTCAGGTAATGATCCGTACCCCAATCCAACTTGGATCAACAAATTTCATTCTTCTAGGTTAAACGGTTCATTTGCAGTAACAGTTTTAATTTTCAGGTTTCAATCTGTTTTCTCCTATATGGATACATGTAGTTTGTACTCTAAATCAAACAGGGTGTGTGCTATCTCTTTGAAACATGACACAATAGAGTAGTTCCAAGTTCTATCTCTATGGTTTGTTTCCTATTCATGTAGCCCTAAGCAGTGACTGGCGCAAATCACTTTCATGGAAAGGGGTTACCAAGCTTCCTTAAAACTACGAGTTTCCTGAAATCTCAGCACACATTTTTTCACCCAATCTTGATGACACTTTCAGGTAATAATCAGTACCCCAATCCCACTTGGCTCACCAATTTCGTTTTCTAGTTTAAACTTTCGTTGGCAGTAACAGTTTTAATTTTTAGGTTTCACTCTGTTTTGTCCTATATGGACACATGTAGTTGGAACTCTAAATCAAAGACGGTTTGTGCTAGCTCTTTGAAACTTGACACAATAAAGTAGTTCCAAGTTCTATCTCTATGGTTTGTTTCCTATTGATGTAACCCTAAGCAGAGACTGGCGCACATCACTTTCAGGGAAAGGGGTTGACAAGCTTCCAAAAAACTACGATTTTCCTGAAATCTCAGCACACATTTTTTCACCCAATCTTGATGACACATTCAGGTAATGATCAGTACCCCAATACCACTTGGCTCACCAAATTTTCTTTTCTAGGTTAAACCGTTCGTTGGCAGTAACAGTTTTAATTTTTAGGTTTCACTCAGTTTTCTCCTATATGGATACATGTATTTGGAACTCTAAATTATACACGGTTTGTGCTAGCTCTTTGAAACTTGACACAATAAAGTAGTTCCAAGTTCTATCTCTATGGTTTGTTTCCTATTGATGTAGCCCTAAGCAGAGACCTGCGCAAACCACTTTCATGTTACGGGGTGGCCAAGCTTCCAAAAAACTAAGAGTTTGCTGAAATCTCAGCACACATTTTTTCACGCAATCTTGATGACACTTTCAGGTAATGATCAGTACCCCAATCCCACTTGGCTCACAAATTTCGTTCTTCTAGGTTAAACGGTTCATTTGCAGTAACAGTTTTAATTTTTAGGTTTCAATCTGTTTTCTCCTATATGGATACATGTAGTTTGTACTCTAAATCAAACACGGTGTGTGCTACCTCTTTGAAACATGACACAATAGAGTAGTTCCAAGTTCTATCTCTATGGTTTGTTTCCTATTCATGTAGCCCTAAGCAGTGACTGGCACAAACACTTTCATGGAAAGGGGTTGCCAAGCTTCCTAAAAACTACGAAATTCCTGAAATCTCAGCACACATTTTTTCACCCAATCTTGATGACACTTTCAGGTAATGATCAGTACCCCAATCTCACTTGGCTCACCAATTTCGTTTTCTAGTTTAAACCTTTCGTTGGCAGTAACAGTTTTAATTTTTAGGTTTCACTCTGTTTTCTCTGATATGGATACATGTATTTGGAACTCTAAATCAAACACGGTTTCTGCTAGCTCTTTGAAACTTGACACAGTTCCAAGTTCTATCTCTATGGTTTGTTTCCTATTGCTGTAGCCCTAAGCAGAGACTGGCGCAAATCACTTATATTGAAAGCTGATGCCAAGCTTCCAAAAAAATTCGAGTTTCCTGAAATATCAGCACACATTTTTTCACCCAATCTTGATGACACTTTCAGGTAATGACCAGTACCCCAGTCCCACATGGCTCACCAAATTTCGTTCTTCTAGGTTAAAACATTCGTTGGCAGTAACATTTTTAATTTTTAGGTTTCACTCTGTTTTCTTCTATATGGATACATGTAGTTGGAACTCTAAATCAAACATGGTTTGTGCTAGCTCTTTGAAACTTGACACAAAAAAGTAGTTCCAAGTTCTATATTTATGGCTTGTTTCCTATTGAGGTATCCCTAAGCAGAGACTGGTGCATTACACTTATATTGAAAGAGGATGACAAGCTTCCAAAAAACTACGAGTTTCGTGAAATCTCAGCACACATTTTTTCACCCAATCTTGATGACACTTTGAGGTAATGATCAGTACCCCAATCCCACTTGGCTCACCAAATTTCGTTCTTCTAGGTTAAACCGTTCGTTGGCAGTAACAGTTTTAATTTTTATGTTTCACTCTGTTTTCTCCTATATGGATACATGTAGTTGGAACTCTAAATCAAAGACGGTTTGTGCTAGCTCTTTGAAACTTGACACAATAAAGTAGTTCCAAGTTCTATCTCTATGGTTTTTTTCCTATTGATGTAGCCTTAAGCAGAGACTGGCGAAAATCACTTTCATGGAAAGGGGTTGCGAAGCTTCCAAAAAACTACGAGTTTCATGAAATCTCAGCACACATTTTTTCACTCAATCTTGATGACACTTTCAGGTAATGATCAGTACCCCAATCCCACTTGGCTCACCAAATTTCGTTCTTCTAGGTTAAACCGTTCGTTGTCAGTAACAGTTTTAATTTTTATGTTTCACTCGGTTTTCTCCTATATGGATACATGTAGTTGGAACTCTAAATCAAACACGGTTTCTGCTAGCTCTTTGAAACTTGACACAGTTCCAAGTTCTATCTCTATGGTTTGTTTCCTATTGATGTAGCCCTCAGCAGAGACTGGCGCAAATCACTTATATTGAAAGTGGTTGCCAAGCTTCTAAAAAACTAGGAGTTTCCTGAAATCTCAGCACACATTTTTTCACCCAATCTTGATGACACTTTCAGGTAATGACCAGTACCCCAGTCCCACTTGGCTCACCAAATTTCGTTCTTCTAGGTTAAAACGTTCGTTGGCAGTAACAGTTTTAATTTTTAGGTTTCACTCTGTTTTCTTCTATATGGATACATGTATTTGGAACTCTAAATCAAACACGGTTTGTGTTAGCTCTTTGAAACTTGACACAATAAAGTAGTTCCAAGTTCTATCTCTATGGCTTGTTTCCTATTGAGGTATCCCTAAGCAGAGACTGGCGCATATCACTTACATTGAAAGGGGATGCCAAACTTCCACAAAACTGCGAGTTTCCTGAAATCTCAGCAAACATTTTTTCACCCAATCTTGATGACACTTTCAGGTAATGATCAGTACCCCAATCCCACTTGGCACACCAAATATTGTTCTTCTAGGTTAAAGCGTTTGTTGGCAGTAACAGTTTTAATTTTTAGGTTTCACTGTGTTTTCTCCTGTATGGATACATGTAGTTGGAACTCTACATCAAACAGGGTTTGTGCTAGGTCTTTGAAACTTTACACAATAAAGTAGTTCCAATTTCTATCTGTATGGTTTGTTTCCCATTGATGTAGCCCTAAGCAGAGACTGGCACAAAGACTTTCATGGAAAGGGGTGGCCAAGCTTCCAAAAAACTACGTGTTTCCTGAAATCTCAGCACACATTTTTTCACCCAATCTTGATGACACTTTGAGGTAATGATCAGTACCCCAATCCCACTTGGCTCACCAAATTTCGTTCTTCTAGGTTAAACCGTTCGTTGGCAGTAACAGTTTTAATTTTTATGTTTCACTCTGTTTTCTCTGATATGGATACATGTATTTGGAACTCTAAATCAAACACGGTTTGTGCTAGCTCTTTGAAACTTGATAAAATAAAATAGTTCCAAGTTCTTTCTCTACGAATTGTTCCTATAGATGTAGGCCTAAGCAGAGACTGGCGCAAATCACTATCATGGAAAGTGGTTGCCAAGCTTCCAAAAAACTACGAGTTTCCTGATATCTCAGCACACATTTTTTCACCCAATCTTGATGACACTCTGGTAATGATCAGTACCCCAATCCCACTTGGCTCACTAAATTTCCTTCTTCTAGGATAAACCATTCCTTGGCAGTAACAGTTTAAATTTTTAGGTTTCACTTTGTTTTCTCCTATATGGATACATGTAGTTGGAACTCTAAATCAAAGACGGTTTGTGCTAGCTCCTTGAAACTTGACACAATAAAGTAGTTCCAAGTTCTATCTCTATGGTTTTTTTGCTATTGATGTAGCCTTAAGCAGAGACTGGCGCAAATCACTTTCATGGAAAGGGGTTGCGAAGCTTCCAAAAACTACGAGTTTCATGAAATCTCAGCACACATTTTTTCACCCAATCTTGATGACACTTTCAGGTAATGACCAGTACCCCAGTCCCACTTGGCTCACCAAATTTCGTTCTTCTATGTTAAAACGTTCGTTGGCAGTAACAGTTTTAATTTTTAGGTTTCACTCTGTTGTCTTCTATATGGATAAATGTATTTGGAACTCTAAATCAAACACGGTTTGTGCTACCTCTTTGAAAGTTGACACAATAAAGTAGTTCCAAGTTCTTTCTCCATGGCTCGTTTCCTATTGAGGTATCCCTAAGCAGAGACTGGCGCATATCACTTACATTGAAAGGGGATGCCAAGCTTCCACAAAACTACGAGTTTCCTGAAATCTCAGCACACATTTTTTTCACCCAATCTTGATGACACTTTGAGGTAATGATCAGTACCCCAATCCCACTTGGCTCACCAAATTTCGTTCTTCTAGGTTAAAGCGTTTGTTGGCAGTAACAGTTTTAATTTTTAGGTTTCACTCTGTTTTCTCCTGTATGGATACATGTAGTTGGAACTCTAAATCAAACACGGTTTGTGCTAGGTCTTTGAAACTTGACAAAAGAAAGTAGTTCCAAGTTCTATCTGTATGGTTTCTTTCCCATTGATGTAGCCCTAATCAGAGACTGGCACAAAAGTCTTTCATGGAAAGGGGTTGCCAAGCTTCCAAAAAACTACGAGTTTCCTGAAATCTCAGCACACATTTTTTCACCCAATCTAGATGACACTTTCAGGTAAAGATCAGTACCCCAATCCCACATGGCTCACCAAATTTCGTTCTTCTAGGTTAAACCGTTCGTTGGCAGTAACAGTTTTAATTTTAGGTTTCACTCTGTTTTCTCCTATATGGATACATGTAGTTGGAACTCTAAATCAAACACGGTTTGTGCTTGCTCTTTGAAACTTGACACAATAAATTATTTCCAAGATCCATCTCTATGTTTTTTTTCCTATTCAAGTAGCCCTAAGCAGAGACTGGCGCGAATCACTTACATGGAAAGGGGTTGCAAGCATTCAAAAAACTACGAATTTCCTGAAATCTCAGCACACATTTTTTCACCCAATCTTGATGACACTTTCCGGTAATGATCAGTACCCCAATCCCACTTGGCTCACCAAATTTCGTTCTTCTAGGTTAAACAGTTCGTTGGCAGTAACAGTTTTAATTTTTATGTTTCACTCTGTTTTCTCCTATATGGATACATGTATTTGGAACTATAAATCAAAGACGGTTTGTGCTAGCTCTTTGAAACTTGACACAATAAAGTAGTTCCAAGTTATATCTCTATGGTTTGTTTCCAATTGATGTAGCCCTAAGCAGAGACTGGCGCAAATCACTTTCATGGAAAGTTGTTGCCAAGCTTAACAAAAACCAAGAGTTTACAGAAATCTCAGCACACATTTTTTAACCCAATCTTGGTGACACTTTCAGGTAATGATCAGTCCCCCAATCCCACGTGGCTCACCAAATTTCATTCTTGTAGGTTAAACCGTTCGTTGGCAGTAAAAGTTTTAATTTTTAGGTTTCACTCTGTTTTCTCCTATATGGATACATGTAGTTGGAACTCTAAATCAAACACGGTTTGTGCTAGCTCTTTGAAACTTGACACAATAAAGTAGTTCCAGGTTCTGTCTCTATGGTTTGTTTCCTATTGATGTAGTCCTAAGCAGAGACTGGCGCAAATGACTTTCATGGAAAGGGGTTCACAACCTTCCACAAAACTACGAGTTTCCTGAAATCTCAGCACACATTTTTTCACCCAATCTTGATGACACTTTCAGGTAAAGATCAGTACCCCAATCCCACTTGGCTCACCAAATTTCGTTCTTCTAGGTTAAACCGTTCGTTGGCAGTAACAGTTTAAATTTTTAGGTTTCACTCTGTTTTCTCCTATATGGATACATGTAGTTGGAACTCTAAATCAAACACGGTTTCTGCTAGCTCTTTGAAACTTGACACAGTTCCAAGTTCTATCTCTATGGTTTGTTTCCTATTGCTGTAGCCCTAAGCAGAGACTGGCGCAAATCACTTATATTGAAAGGGGATGCCAAGCTTCCAAAAAACTACGAGTTTCCTGAAATCTCAGCACACATTTTTTCACCCAATCTTGATGACACTTTCAGGTAAAGATCAGTACCCCAATCCCACTTGGCTCACCAAATTTCGTTCTTCTAGGTTAAACCGTTCGTTGGCAGTAACAGTTTAAATTTTTAGGTTTCACTCTGTTTTCTCCTATATGGATACATGTAGTTGGAACTCTAAATCAAACACGGTTTCTGCTAGCTCTTTGAAACTTGACACAGTTCCAAGTTCTATCTCTATGGTTTGTTTCCTATTGCTGTAGCCCTAAGCAGAGACTGGCGCAAATCACTTATATTGAAAGCTGATGCCAAGCTTCCAAAAAAATTCGAGTTTCCTGAAATATCAGCACACATTTTTTCACCCAATCTTGATGACACTTTCAGGTAATGACCAGTACCCCAGTCCCACATGGCTCACCAAATTTCGTTCTTCTAGGTTAAAACATTCGTTGGCAGTAACAGTTTTAATTTTTAGGTTTCACTCTGTTTTCTTCTATATGGATACATGTAGTTGGAACTCTAAATCAAACATGGTTTGTGCTAGCTCTTTGAAACTTGACACAAAAAAGTAGTTCCAAGTTCTATATTTATGGCTTGTTTCCTATTGAGGTATCCCTAAGCAGAGACTGGTGCATTACACTTATATTGAAATAGGATGACAAGCTTCCAAAAAACTACGAGTTTCGTGAAATCTCAGCACACATTTTTTCACCCAATCTTGATGACACTTTGAGGTAATGATCAGTACCCCAATCCCACTTGGCTCACCAAATTTCGTTCTTCTAGGTTAAACCGTTCGTTGGCAGTAACAGTTTTAATTTTTAGGTTTCACTGTGTTTTCTCCTGTATGGATACATGTAGTTGGAACTCTACATCAAACACGGTTTGTGCTAGGTCTTTGAAACTTTACACAATAAAGTAGTTCCAATTTCTATCTGTATGGTTTGTTTCCCATTGATGTAGCCCTAAGCAGAGACTGGCACAAAGACTTTCATGGAAAGGGGTGGCCAAGCTTCCAAAAAACTACGTGTTTCCTGAAATCTCAGCACACATTTTTTCACCCAATCTTGATGACACTTTCCGGTAATGATCAGTACCCCAATCCCACTTGGCTCACCAAATTTCGTTCTTCTAGGTTAAACCGTTCGTTGGCAGTAACAGTTTTAATTTTAGGTTTCACTCTGTTTTCTCCTATATGGATACATGTATTTGGAACTCTAAATCAAAGACGGTTTGTGCTAGCTCTTTGAAACTTGACACAATAAAGTAGTTCCAAGTTCTATCTCTATGGTTTGTTTCCTATTGATGTAGCCCTAAGCAGAGACTGGCGCAAATCACTTTCATGGAAAGGGGTTGCAAGCTTTCAAAAAAACTACGAGTTTCCTGAAAACTCAGCACACATTTTTTCACCCAATCTTGATGACACTTTCAGGTAATGATCAGTACCCCAATCCCACTTGGCTCACCAAATTTCATTCTTCTAGGTTAAACAGTTCGTTGGCAGTAACAGTTTTAATTTTTAGGTTTCACTCTGTTTTCTTCTATATGGATACATGTAGTTGGAACTCTAAATCAAACATGGTTTGTGCTAGCTCTTTGAAACTTGACACAAAAAAGTAGTTCCAAGTTCTATATCTATGGCTTGTTTCCTATTGAGGTATCCCTAAGCAGAGACTGGTGCATTACACTTATATTGAAAGGGGATGCCAAGCTTCCAAAAAACTACGAGTTTCGTGAAATCTCAGCACACATTTTTTTCACCCAATCTTGATGACACTTTGAGGTAATGATCAGTACCCCAATCCCACTTGGCTCACCAAATTTCGTTCTTCTAGGTTAAACCGTTCGTTGGCAGTAACAGTTTTAATTTTTATGTTTCACTCTGTTTTCTCCTATATGGATACATGCAGTTGGAACTCTAAATCAAAGACGGTTTGTGCTAGCTCTTTGAAACTTGACACAATAAAGTAGTTCCAAGTTCTATCTCTATGGTTTTTTTCCTATTGATGTAGCCTTAAGCAGAGACTGGCGAAAATCACTTTCATGGAAAGGGGTTGCGAAGCTTCCAAAAAACTACGAGTTTCATGAAATCTCAGCACACATTTTTTCACTCAATCTTGATGACACTTTCAGGTAATGATCAGTACCCCAATGCCACTTGGCTCACCAAATTTCGTTCTTCTAGGTTAAAGCTTTCGTTGTCAGTAACAGTTTTAATTTTTATGTTTCACTCGGTTTTCTCCTATATGGATACATGTAGTTGGAACTCTAAATCAAACACGGTTTGTGCTAGGTCTTTGAAACTTGACACAAGAAAGTAGTTCCAATTTCTATCTGTATGGTTTGTTTCCCATTGATGTAGCCCTAAGCAGAGACTGGCACAAAGACTTTCATGGAAAGGGGTGGCCAAGCTTCCAAAAAACTACGTGTTTCCTGAAATCTCAGCACACATTTTTTCACCCAATCTTGATGACACTTTCCGGTAATGATCAGTACCCCAATCCCACTTGGCTCACCAAATTTCGTTCTTCTAGGTTAAACCGTTCGTTGGCAGTAACAGTTTTAATTTTAGGTTTCACTCTGTTTTCTCCTATATGGATACATGTATTTGGAACTCTAAATCAAAGACGGTTTGTGCTAGCTCTTTGACACTTGACACAATAAAGTAGTTCCAAGTTCTATCTCTATGGTTTGTTTCCTATTGATGTAGCCCTAAGCAGAGACTGGCGCAAATCACTTTCATGGAAAGGGGTTGCAAGCTTTCACAAAAACTACGAGTTTCCTGAAAACTCAGCACACATTTTTTCACCCAATCTTGATGACACTTTCAGGTAATGATCAGTACCCCAATCCCACTTGGCTCACCAAATTTCATTCTTCTAGGTTAAACAGTTCGTTGGCAGTAACAGTTTTAATTTTTAGGTTTCACTCTTTTTTCTCCTATATGGATACATGTAGTTGGAACTCTAAATCAAACACGGTTTGTGCTAGCTCTTTGAAACTTGACACAATAAAGTAGTTCCAAGTTCTATCTCTATGGTTTTTTTCCTATTGATGTAGCCTTAAGCAGAGACTGGCGCAAATCACTTTCATGGAAAGGGGTTGCGAAGCTTCCAAAAAACTACGAGTTTCATGAAATCTCAGCACACATTTTTTCACCCAATCTTGATGACACTTTCAGGTAATGACCAGTACCCCAGTCCCACTTGGCTCACCAAATTTCGTTCTTCTAGGTTAAAACGTTAGTTGGCAGTAACAGTTTTAATTTTTAGGTTTCACTCTGTTGTCTTCTATATGGATACATGTATTTGGAACTCTAAATCAAACACGGTTTGTGCTAGCTCTTTGAAACTTGACACAATAAAGTAGTTCCAAGTTCTTTCTCTATGGCTCGTTTCCTATTGAGGTATCCCTAAGCAGAGACTGGCGCATATCACTTACATTGAAAGGGGATGCCAAGCTTCCACAAAACTACGAGTTTCCTGAAATCTCAGCACACATTTTTTCACCCAATCTTGATGACACTTTGAGGTAATGATCAGTACCCCAATCCCACTTGGCTCACCAAATTTCGTTCTTCTAGGTTAAACCGTTCGTTGGCAGTAACAGTTTTAATTTTTATGTTTCACTCTGTTTTCTCCTATATGGATACATGTATTTGGAACTCTAAATCAAAGACGGTTTATGCTAGCTCTTTGAAACTTGACACAATAAAGTAGTTCCAAGTTCTATCTCTATGGTTTTTTTCCTATTGATGTAGCCTTAAGCAGAGACTGGCGAAAATCACTTTCATGGAAAGGGGTTGCGAAGCTTCCAAAAAACTACGAGTTTCATGAAATCTCAGCACACATTTTTTCACTCAATCTTGATGACACTTTCAGGTAATGATCAGTACCCCAATCCCACTTGGCTCACCAAATTTCGTTCTTCTAGGTTAAAGCTTTCGTTGTCAGTAACAGTTTTAATTTTTATGTTTCACTCGGTTTTCTCCTATATGGATACATGTAGTTGGAACTCTAAATCAAACACGGTCTGCTAGCTCTTTGAAACTTGACACAGTTCCAAGTTCTATCTCTATGGTTTGTTTCCTATTGATGTAGCCCTAAGCAGAGACTGGCGCAAATCACTTATATTGAAAGTGGTTGCCAAGCTTCTAAAAAACTACGAGTTTCCTGAAATCTCAGCACACATTTTTTCACCCAATCTTGATGACACTTTCAGGTAATGACCAGTACCCCAGTCCCACTTGGCTCACCAAATTTCGTTCTTCTAGGTTAAAACGTTCGTTGGCAGTAACAGTTTTAATTTTTAGGTTTCACTCTGTTTTCTTCTATATGGATACATGTATTTGGAACTCTAAATCAAACACGGTTTGTGTTAGCTCTTTGAAACTTGACACAATAAAGTAGTTCCAAGTTCTATCTCTATGGCTTGTTTCCTATTGAGGTATCCCTAAGCAGAGACTGGCGCATATCACTTACATTGAAAGGGGATGCCAAACTTCCACAAAACTGCGAGTTTCCTGAAATCTCAGCAAACATTTTTTCACCCAATCTTGATGACACTTTCAGGTAATGATCAGTACCCCAATCCCACTTGGCTCACCAAATATCGTTCTTCTAGGTTAAAGCATTTGTTGGCAGTAACAGTTTTAATTTTTAGGTTTCACTCTGTTTTCTCCTGTATGGATACATGTAGTTGGAACTCTACATCAAACACGGTTTGTGCTAGGTCTTTGAAACTTTACACAATAAAGTAGTTCCAATTTCTATCTGTATGGTTTGTTTCCCATTGATGTAGCCCTAAGCAGAGACTGGCACAAAGACTTTCATGGAAAGGGGTGGCCAAGCTTCCAAAAAACTACGTGTTTCCTGAAATCTCAGCACACATTTTTTCACCCAATCTTGATGACACTTTCCGGTAATGATCAGTACCCCAATCCCACTTGGCTCACCAAATTTCGTTCTTCTAGGTTAAACCGTTCGTTGGCAGTAACAGTTTTAATTTTAGGTTTCACTCTGTTTTCTCCTATATGGATACATGTATTTGGAACTCTAAATCAAAGACAGTTTGTGCTAGCTCTTTGAAACTTGACACAATAAAGTAGTTCCAAGTTCTATCTCTATGGTTTGTTTCCTATTGATGTAGCCCTAAGCAGAGACTGGCGCAAATCACTTTCATGGAAAGGGGTTGCAAGCTTTCAAAAAAACTACGAGTTTCCTGAAAACTCAGCACACATTTTTTCACCCAATCTTGATGACACTTTCAGGTAATGATCAGTACCCCAATCACACTTGGCTCACCAAATTTCATTCTTCTAGGTTAAACAGTTCGTTGGCAGTAACAGTTTTAATTTTTAGGTTTCACTCTGTTTTCTTCTATATGGATACATGTAGTTGGAACTCTAAATCAAACATGGTTTGTGCTAGCTCTTTGAAACTTGACACAAAAAAGTAGTTCCAAGTTCTATATCTATGGCTTGTTTCCTATTGAGGTATCCCTAAGCAGAGACTGGTGCATTACACTTATATTGAAAGGGGATGCCAAGCTTCCAAAAAACTACGAGTTTCGTGAAATCTCAGCACACATTTTTTCACCCAATCTTGATGACACTTTGAGGTAATGATCAGTACCCCAATCCCACTTGGCTCACCAAATTTCGTTCTTCTAGGTTAAACCGTTCGTTGGCAGTAACAGTTTTAATTTTTATGTTTCACTCTGTTTTCTCCTATATGGATACATGCAGTTGGAACTCTAAATCAAAGACGGTTTGTGCTAGCTCTTTGAAACTTGACACAATAAAGTAGTTCCAAGTTCTATCTCTATGGTTTTTTTCCTATTGATGTAGCCTTAAGCAGAGACTGGCGAAAATCACTTTCATGGAAAGGGGTTTCGAAGCTTCCAAAAAACTACGAGTTTCATGAAATCTCAGCACACATTTTTTCACTCAATCTTGATGACAATTTCAGGTAATGATCAGTTCCCCCAATCCCACTTGGCTCACCAAATTTCGTTCTTCTAGGTTAAAGCTTTCGTTGTCAGTAACAGTTTTAATTTTTATGTTTCACTCGGTTTTCTCCTATATGGATACATGTAGTTGGAACTCTAAATCAAACACGGTTTGTGCTAGGTCTTTGAAACTTGACACAAGAAAGTAGTTCCAATTTCTATCTGTATGGTTTGTTTCCCATTGATGTAGCCCTAAGCAGAGACTGGCACAAAGACTTTCATGGAAAGGGGTGGCCAAGCTTCCAAAAAACTACGTGTTTCCTGAAATCTCAGCACACATTTTTTCACCCAATCTTGATGACACTTTCCGGTAATGATCAGTACCCCAATCCCACTTGGCTCACCAAATTTCGTTCTTCTAGGTTAAACCGTTCGTTGGCAGTAACAGTTTTAATTTTAGGTTTCACTCTGTTTTCTCCTATATGGATACATGTATTTGGAACTCTAAATCAAAGACGGTTTGTGCTAGCTCTTTGAAACTTGACACAATAAAGTAGTTCCAAGTTCTATCTCTATGGTTTGTTTCCTATTGATGTAGCCCTAAGCAGAGACTGGCGCAAATCACTTTCATGGAAAGGGGTTGCAAGCTTTCACAAAAACTACGAGTTTCCTGAAAACTCAGCACACATTTTTTCACCCAATCTTGATGACACTTTCAGGTAATGATCAGTACCCCAATCCCACTTGGCTCACCAAATTTCATTCTTCTAGGTTAAACAGTTCGTTGGCAGTAACAGTTTTAATTTTTAGGTTTCACTCTTTTTTCTCCTATATGGATACATGTAGTTGGAACTCTAAATCAAACACGGTTTGTGCTAGCTCTTTGAAACTTGACACAATAAAGTAGTTCCAAGTTCTATCTCTATGGTTTTTTTCCTATTGATGTAGCCTTAAGCAGAGACTGGCGCAAATCACTTTCATGGAAAGGGGTTGCGAAGCTTCCAAAAAACTACGAGTTTCATGAAATCTCAGCACACATTTTTTCACTCAATCTTGATGACACTTTCAGGTAATGACCAGTACCCCAATCCCACTTGGCCCACCAAATTTCGTTCTTCTAGGTTAAACCGTTCGTTGGCAGTAACAGTGTTAATTTTTAGGTTTCACTCTGTTTTCTCCTATATGGATACATGTAGTTGGAACTCTAAATCAAACACGGTTTGTGCTAGCTCTTTGAAACTTGACACAATAAAGTAGTTCCAAGTTCTATCTCTATGGATTGTTTCCTATTGATGTAGCCCTAAGCAGAGACTGGCGCAAATCACTTTTATGGAAAGTTGTTGCCAAGCTTCCAAAAAACTACGAGTTTCCTGAAATCTCAGCACACATTTTTTAACCCAATCTTGATGACACTTTCAGGAAATGATCAGTACCGCAATCACACTTGGCTCACCATATTTCGTTCTTCTAGGTTAAACACTTCGTTGGCAGTAACAGTTTTAATTTTTAGGTTTCACTCTGTTTTCTCCTATATGGATACATGTAGTTGGAACTCTAAATCAAACACGGTTTGTACTAGCTCTTTGAAACTTGACACAATAAAGTAGTTCCAAGTTCTATATATATGGTTTGTTTCCAATTGATGTAGCCCTAAGCAGAGACTGGCGCAAATCAGTTTCATGGAAAGGGGTTGCCAAGCTTCCCAAACACCAAGAGTTTACAGAAATCTCAGCACACATTTTTTCACCATATCTTGATGACACTTTCAGGTAATGATCAGTCCCCCAATCCCACGTGGCTAACCAAATTTCGTTCTTCTAGGTTAAACCGTTCGTTGGCAGTAACAGTTTTAATTTTTAGGTTTCACTCTGTTTTCTCCTATATGAATACATGTAGTTGGAACTCTAAATCAAAGACGGTTTGTGCTAGCTCTTTGAAACTTGACACAATAAAGTAGTTCCAAGTTCTATCTCTATGGTTTGTTTCCTATTGATGTAGCCCTAAGCAGAGACTGGCGCAAATCACTTTCATGGAAAGGAGTTGCCAAGCTTCCAAAAAATTACGAGGTTCCTGAAATCTCAGCACACATTTTTTCAACCAATGTTGATGACACTTTCAGGTAATGATCAGTACCCCAATCCCACTTGGTCACCAAATTTCGTTCTTCTAGGTTAAACCGTTTGTTGGCAGTAACACTTTTAATTTTTAGGTTTCACTCTGTTTTCTTATATGGATACATGTATTTGGAACTCTAAATCAAAGACGGTTTGTGCTACCTCTTTGAAACTTTACACAATAAAGTAGTTCCAAGTTCTACCTCTATGGTTTGTATCCTATTGATGTAGCCCTAAGTAGAGACTGGCGCAAATCACTTTCATGGAAAGGGGCTGCCAAGCTTCCTTAAAACGACGAGTTACCTGAAATCTCAGCACACATTTTTTCACCCAATGTTGATGACACTTTCAGGTAATGATCCGTACCCCAATCCAACTTGGATCAACAAATTTCATTCTTCTAGGTTAAACGGTTCATTTGCAGTAAGAGTTTTAATTTTTAGGTTTCAATCTGTTTTCTCCTATATGGATACATGTAGTTTGTACTCTAAATCAAACACGGTGTGTGCTATCTCTTTGAAACATGACACAATAGAGTAGTTCCAAGTTCTATCTCTATGGTTTGTTTCCTATTCATGTAGCCCTAAGCAGTGACTGGCGCAAATCACTTTCATGGAAAGGGGTTGCCAAGCTTCCTTAAAACTACGAGTTTCCTGAAATCTCAGCACACATTTTTTCACCCAATCTTGATGACACTTTCAGGTAATGATCAGTACCCCAATCCCACTTGGCTCACCAATTTCGTTTTCTAGTTTAAACTTTCGTTGGCAGTAACAGTTTTAATTTTAGGTTTCACTCTGTTTTCTCCTATATGGACACATGTAGTTGGAACTCTAAATCAAAGACGGTTTGTGCTAGCTCTTTGAAACTTGACACAATAAAGTAGTTCCAAGTTCTATCTCTATGGTTTGTTTCCTATTGATGTAGCCCTAAGCAGAGACTGGCGCACATCACTTTCAGGGAAATTTGTTGCCAAGCTTCCAAAAAACTACGAGTTTCCTGAAATCTCAGCACACATTTTTTCACCCAATCTTGATGACACTTTCAGGTAATGATCAGTACCCCAATACCACTTGGCTCACCAAATTTTCTTTTCTAGGTGAAACCGTTCGTTGGCAGTAACAGTTTTAATTTTTAGGTTTCACTCAGTTTTCTCCTATATGGATACATGTAGTTGGAAATCTAAATTATACACGGTTTGTGCTAGCTCTTTGAAACTTGACACAATAAAGTAGTTCCAAGTTCTATCTCTATGGTTTGTTTCCTATTGATGTAGCCCTAAGCAGAGACCTGCGCAAACCACTTTCATGTTACGGGGTGGCCAAGCTTCCAAAAAACTACGAGTTTCCTGAAATCTCAGCACACATTTTTTCACGCAATCTTGATGACACTTTCAGGTAAGGATCAGTACCCCAATCCCACTTGGCTCACCAAATTTCGTTCTTCTAGGTTAAACGGTTCATTTGCAGTAACAGTTTTAATTTTTAGGTTTCAATCTGTTTTCTCCTATATGGATACATGTAGTTTGTACTCTAAATCAAACACGGTGTGTGCTATCTCTTTGAAACATGACACAATAGAGTAGTTCCAAGTTCTATCTCTATGGTTTGTTTCCTATTCATGTAGCCCTAAGCAGTGACTGGCACAAATCACTTTCATGGAAAGGGGTTGCCAAGCTTCCTAAAAACTACGAGTTTCCTGAAATCTCAGCACACATTTTTTCACCCAATCTTGATGACACTTTCAGGTAATGATCAGTACCCCAATCTCACTTGGCTCACCAATTTCGTTTTCTAGTTTAAACCTTTCGTTGGCAGTAACAGTTTTAATTTTTAGGTTTCACTCTGTTTTCTCCGATATGGATACATGTATTTGGAACTCTAAATCAAACACGGTTTGTGCTAGCTCTTTGAAACTTGATACAATAAAATAGTTCCAAGTTCTTTCTCTACGAATTGTTCCTATTGATGTAGGCCTAAGCAGAGACTGGCGCAAATCACTATCATGGAAAGGGGTTGCCAAGCTTCCAAAAAACTACGAGTTTCCTGATATCTCAGCACACATTTTTTCACCCAATCTTGATGACACTCTGGTAATGATCAGTACCCCAATCCCACTTGGCTCACCAAATTTCCTTCTTCTAGGATAAACCATTCCTTGGCAGTAACAGTTTAAATTTTTAGGTTTCACTTTGTTTTCTCCTATATGGATACATGTAGTTGGAACTCTAAATCAAAGACGGTTTGTGCTAGCTCTTTGAAACTTGACACAATAAAGTAGTTCCAAGTTCTATCTCTATGGTTTGTTTCCTATTGATGTAGCCCTAAGCAGAGACTGGCGCAAATCACTTTCATGGAAAGGGGTTGCCAAGCTTCCAAAAAACTACGAGTTTCCTGAAATCTCAGCACACATTTTTTCACCCAATCTTGATGACACTTTCAGGTAATGATCAGTACCCCAATCCCACTTGGTCACCAAATTTCGTTCTTCTAGGTTAAACCGTTTGTTGGCAGTAACACTTTTAATTTTTAGGTTTCACTCTGTTTTCTCCTACATGGATACATGTAGTTGGAACTCTAAATCAAACATGGTTTGTTATAGCTCTTTGAAACTTCACACAATAAAGTAGTTCCAAGTTCTATCTCTATGGTTTGTTTCCTATTTATGTAGCCCTAAGCAGGGACTGGCACAAATCACTTTCATGGAAAGTGGTTGAAAGATTCCAAAAAACTACGAGTTTCCTGAAATCTCAGCACACATTTTTTCACCCAATCTTGATGACAGTTTCAGGTAATGATCAGTACCCCAATCCTACTTGGCTCACCAAATTTCGTTCTTCTAGGTTAAAGCGTTTGTTGGCAGTAACAGTTTTAATTTTTAGGTTTCACTCTGTTTTCTCCTGTATGGATACATGTAGTTGGAACTCTAAATCAAACACGGTTTGTGCTAGGTCTTTGAAACTTGACACAAGAAAGTAGTTCCAATTTTTATCTGTATGGTTTGTTTCCCATTGATGTAGCCCTAAGCAGAGACTGGCACAAAGACTTTCATGGAAAGGGGTGGCCAAGCTTCCAAAAAACTACGTGTTTCCTGAAATCTCAGCACACATTTTTTCACCCAATCTTGATGACACTTTCCGGTAATGATCAGTACCCCAATCCCACTTGGCTCACCAAATTTCGTTCTTCTAGGTTAAACCGTTCGTTGGCAGTAACAGTTTTAATTTTAGGTTTCACTCTGTTTTCTCCTATATGGATACATGTAGTTGGAACTCTAAATCAAAGACGGTTTGTGCTAGCTCTTTGAAACTTGACACAATAAAGTAGTTCCAAGTTCTATCTCTATGGTTTGTTTCCTATTGATGTAGCCCTAAGCAGAGACTGGCGCAAATCACTTTCATGGAAAGGGGTTGCAAGCTTTCAAAAAAACTACGAGTTTCCTGAAAACTCAGCACACATTTTTTCACCCAATCTTGATGACACTTTCAGGTAATGATCAGTACCCCAATCCCACTTGGCTCACCAAATTTCATTCTTCTAGGTTAATCAGTTCGTTGGCAGTAACAGTTTTAATTTTTAGGTTTCACTCTTTTTTCTCCTATATGGATACATGTAGTTGGAACTCTAAATCAAACACGGTTTGTGCTAGCTCTTTGAAACTTGACACAATAAAGTAGTTCCAAGTTCTATCTCTTTGGTTTTTTTTCCTATTGATGTAGCCTTAAGCAGAGACTGGCGCAAATCACTTTCATGTAAAGGGGTTGCGAAGCTTCCAAAAAACTACGAGTTTCATGAAATCTCAGCACACATTTTTTCACCCAATCTTGATGACACTTTCAGGTAATGACCAGTACCCCAGTCCCACTTGGCTCACCAAATTTCGTTCTTCTAGGTTAAAACGTTCGTTGGCAGTAACAGTTTTAATTTTTAGGTTTCACTCTGTTGTCTTCTATATGGATACATGTATTTGGAACACTAAATCAAACACGGTTTGTGCTAGCTCTTTGAAACTTGACACAATAAAGTAGTTCCAAGTTCTTTCTCTATGGCTCGTTTCCTATTGAGGTATCCCTAAGCAGAGACTGGCGCATATCACTTACATTGAAAGGGGATGCCAAGCTTCCACAAAACTACGAGTTTCCTGAAATCTCAGCACACATTTTTTCACCCAATCTTGATGACACTTTGAGGTAATGATCAGTACCCCAATCCCACTTGGCTCACCAAATTTCGTTCTTCTAGGTTAAAGCGTTTGTTGGCAGTAACAGTTTTAATTTTTAGGTTTCACTCTATTTTCTCCTGTATGGATACATGTAGTTGGAACTCTAAATCAAACACGGTTTGTGCTACGTCTTTGAAACTTGACACAAGAAAGTAGTTCCAAGTTCTATCTGTATGGTTTGTTTCCCATTGATGTAGCCCTAAGCAGAGACTGGCGCAAATCACTTTTATGGAAAGGGGTTGCCAAGCTTCCTAAAAGCGACGAGTTTCCTGAAATCTCAGCACATATTTTTCACCCAATCTTGATGACACTTTCAGGTAATGATCACTACCACAATCCCACTAGGATCAACAAATTTCGTTCTTCTAGGTTAAACCGTTCGTTGGCTGTAACAGTTTTAATTTTAGGTTTCACTCTGTTTTCTCCTATATGGATACATGTAGTTGGAACTCTAAATCAAACATGGTTTGTGCTAGCTCTTTGAAACTTGACACAATAAAGTAGTTCCAAGTTCTATCTTTATGGTTTGTTTCCTATTCAAGTAGCCCTAAGCAGAGACTGGCGCGAATCACTAACATGGAAAGGGGTTGCAAGCATTCAAAAAACTAAGAGTTTAATGAAATCTCAGCACACATTTTTTCACCCAATCTTGATGACACTTTCGGTAATGATCAGTTCCCCAATCCCACTTGGCTCACCAAATTTCGTTCTTCTAGGTTAAACCGTTCGTTGGCAGTAACAGTTTTAATTTTTATGTTTCACTCTGTTTTCTCCTATATGGATACATGTATTTGGAACTCTAAATCAAACACGGTTTCTGCTAGCTCTTTGAAACTTGACACAATAAACTAGTTCCAAGTTCTATCTCTATGGTTTGTTTCCTATTGATGTAGCCCTAAGCAGAGACTGGCGCAAATCACTTTCATGGAAAGGGGTTGCAAGCTTTCAAAAAAACTACGAGTTTCCTGAAAACTCAGCACACATTTTTTCACCCAATCTTGATGACACTTTCAGGTAATGATCAGTACCCCAATCCCACTTGGCTCACCAAATTTCGTTCTTCTAGGTTAAACAGTTCGTTGGCAGTAACAGTTTTAATTTTTAGGTTTCACTCTGTTTTCTCCTATATGGATACATGTAGTTGGAACTCTAAATCAAACACGGTTTGTGCTAGCTCTTTGAAACTTGACACAATAAAGTAGTTCCAAGTTCTATCTCTATGGTTTTTTTGCTATTGATGTAGCCTTAAGCAGAGACTGGCGCAAATCACTTTCATGGAAAGGGGTTGCGAAGCTTCCAAAAACTACGAGTTTCATGAAATCTCAGCACACATTTTTTCACCCAATCTTGATGACACTTTCAGGTAATGACCAGTACCCCAGTCCCACTTGGCTCACCAAATTTCGTTCTTCTATGTTAAAACGTTCGTTGGCAGTAACAGTTTTAATTTTTAGGTTTCACTCTGTTGTCTTCTATATGGATACATGTATTTGGAACTCTAAATCAAACACGGTTTGTGCTACCTCTTTGAAACTTGACACAATAAAGTAGTTCCAAGTTCTTTCTCCATGGCTCGTTTCCTATTGAGGTATCCCTAAGCAGAGACTGGCGCATATCACTTACATTGAAAGGGGATGCCAAGCTTCCACAAAAGTACGAGTTTCCTGAAATCTCAGCACACATTTTTTCACCCAATCTTGATGACACTTTGAGGTAATGATCAGTACCCCAATCCCACTTGGCTCACCAAATTTCGTTCTTCTAGGTTAAAGCGTTTGTTGGCAGTAACAGTTTTAATTTTTAGGTTTCACTCTGTTTTCTCCTGTATGGATACATGTAGTTGGAACTCTAAATCAAACACGGTTTGTGCTAGGTCTTTGAAACTTGACACAAGAAAGTATTTCCAAGTTCTATCTGTATGGTTTCTTTCCCATTGATGTAGCCCTAAGCAGAGACTGGCACAAAAGTCTTTCATGGAACGGGGTTGCCAAGCTTCCAAAAAACTAAGAGTTTCCTGAAATCTCAGCACACATTTTTTCACCCAATCTTGATGACACTTTCCGGTAATGATCAGTACCCCAATCCCACATGGCTCACCAAATTTCGTTCTTCTAGGTTAAACCGTTCGTTGGCAGTAACAGTTTTAATTTTAGGTTTCACTCTGTTTTCTCCTATATGGATACATGTAGTTGGAACTCTAAATCAAACACGGTTTGTGCTTGCTCTTTGAAACTTGACACAATAAAGTATTTCCAAGATCCATCTCTATGGTTTTTTTCCTATTCAAGTAGCCCTAAGCAGAGACTGGCGCGAATCACTTACATGGAAAGGGGTTGCAAGCATTCAAAAAACTACGAGTTTCCTGAAATCTCAGCACACATTTTTTCACCCAATCTTGATGACACTTTCCGGTAATGATCAGTACCCCAATCCCACTTGGCTCACCAAATTTCGTTCTTCTAGGTTAAACAGTTCGTTGGCAGTAACAGTTTTAATTTTTATGTTTCACTCTGTTTTCTTCTATATGGATACATGTATTTGGAACTCTAAATCAAAGACGGTTTGTGCTAGCTCTTTGAAACTTGACACAATAAAGTAGTTCCAAGTTATATCTCTATGGTTTGTTTCCAATTGATGTAGCCCTAAGCAGAGACTGGCGCAAATCACTTTCATGGAAAGTTGTTGCCAAGCTTAACAAAAACCAAGAGTTTACAGAAATCTCAGCACACATTTTTTAACCCAATCTTGATGACACTTTCAGGTAATGATCAGTCCCCCAATCCCACGTGGCTCACCAAATTTCATTCTTGTAGGTTAAACCGTTCGTTGGCAGTAACAGTTTTAATTTTTAGGTTTCACTCTGTTTTCTCCTATATGGATACATGTAGTTGGAACTCTAAATCAAACACGGTTTGTGCTAGCTCTTTGAAACTTGACACAATAAAGTAGTTCCAGGTTCTGTCTCTATGGTTTGTTTCCTATTGATGTAGTCCTAAGCAGAGACTAGCACAAATGACTTTCATGGAAAGGGGTTCACAAGCTTCCACAAAACTACGAGTTTCCTGAAATCTCAGCACACATTTTTTCACCCAATCTTGATGACACTTTCAGGTAATGACCAGTACCCCAGTCCCACTTGGCTCACCAAATTTCGTTCTTCTATGTTAAAACGTTCGTTGGCAGTAACAGTTTTAATTTTTAGGTTTCACTCTGTTGTCTTCTATATGGATACATGTATTTGGAACTCTAAATCAAACACGGTTTGTGCTACCTCTTTGAAACTTGACACAATAAAGTAGTTCCAAGTTCTTTCTCCATGGCTCGTTTCCTATTGAGGTATCCCTAAGCAGAGACTGGCGCATATCACTTACATTGAAAGGGGATGCCAAGCTTCCACAAAAGTACGAGTTTCCTGAAATCTCAGCACACATTTTTTCACCCAATCTTGATGACACTTTGAGGTAATGATCAGTACCCCAATCCCACTTGGCTCACCAAATTTCGTTCTTCTAGGTTAAAGCGTTTGTTGGCAGTAACAGTTTTAATTTTTAGGTTTCACTCTGTTTTCTCCTATATGGATACATGTAGTTGGAACTCTAAATCAAAGACGGTTTGTGCTAGCTCTTTGAAACTTGACACAATAAAGTAGTTCCAAGTTCTATCTCTATGGTTTTTTTCCTATTGATGTAGCCTTAAGCAGAGACTGGCGAAAATCACTTTCATGGAAAGGGATTGCGAAGCTTCCAAAAAACTACGAGTTTCATGAAATCTCAGCACACATTTTTTCACTCAATCTTGATGACACTTTCAGGTAATGATCAGTACCCCAATCCCACTTGGCTCACCAAATTTCGTTCTTCTAGGTTAAAGCTTTCGTTGTCAGTAACAGTTGTAATTTTTATGTTTCACTCGGTTTTCTCCTATATGGATACATGTAGTTGGAACTCTAAATCAAACACGGTTTCTGCTAGCTCTTTGAAACTTGACACAGTTCCAAGTTCTATCTCTATGGTTTGTTTCCTATTGATGTAGCCCTAAGCAGAGACTGGCGCAAATCACTTATATTGAAAGGGGATGCCAAGCTTCTAAAAAACTACGAGTTTCCTGAAATCTCAGCACACATTTTTTCACCCAATCTTGATGACACTTTCAGGTAATGACCAGTACCCCAGTCCCACTTGGCTCACCAAATTTCGTTCTTCTAGGTTAAAACGTTCGTTGGCAGTAACAGTTTTAATTTTTAGGTTTCACTCTGTTTTCTTCTATATGGATACAAGTATTTGGAACTCTAAATCAAACACGGTTTGTGTTAGCTCTTTGAAACTTGACACAATAAAGTAGTTCCAAGTTCTATCTCTATGGCTTGTTTCCTATTGAGGTATCCCTAAGCAGAGACTGGCGCATATCACTTACATTGAAAGGGGATGCCAAACTTCCACAAAACTGCGAGTTTCCTGAAATCTCAGCAAACATTTTTTCAACCAATCTTGATGACACTTTCAGGTAATGATCAGTACCCCAATCCCACTTGGCTCACCAAATATCGTTCTTCTAGGTTAAAGCGTTTGTTGGCAGTAACAGTTTTAATTTTTAGGTTTCACTCTGTTTTCTCCTGTATGGATACATGTAGTTGGAACTCTAAATCAAACACGGTTTGTGCTAGGTCTTTGAAACTTGACACAAGAAAGTAGTTCCAATTTCTATCTGTATGGTTTGTTTCCCATTGATGTAGCCCTAAGCAGAGACTGGCACAAAGACTTTCATGGAAAGGGGTGGCCAAGCTTCCAAAAAACTACGTGTTTCCTGAAATCTCAGCACACATTTTTTCACCCAATCTTGATGACACTTTCCGGTAATGATCAGTACCCCAATCCCACTTGGCTCACCAAATTTCGTTCTTCTAGGTTAAACCGTTCGTTGGCAGTAACAGTTTTAATTTTAGGTTTCACTCTGTTTTCTCCTATATGGATACATGTATTTGGAACTCTAAATCAAAGACGGTTTGTGCTAGCTCTTTGAAACTTGACACAATAAAGTAGTTCCAAGTTCTATCTCTATGGTTTGTTTCCTATTGATGTAGCCCTAAGCAGAGACTGGCGCAAATCACTTTCATGGAAAGGGGTTGCAAGCTTTCAAAAAAACTACGAGTTTCCTGAAAACTCAGCACACATTTTTTCACCCAATCTTGATGACACTTTCAGGTAATGATCAGTACCCCAATCCCACTTGGCTCACCAAATTTCATTCTCTAGGTTAAACAGTTCGTTGGCAGTAACAGTTTTAATTTTTAGGTTTCACTCTTTTTTCTCCTATATGGATACATGTAGTTGGAACTCTAAATCAAACACGGTTTGTGCTAGCTCTTTGAAACTTGACACAATAAAGTAGTTCCAAGTTCTTTCTCTATGGCTCGTTTCCTATTGAGGTATCCCTAAGCAGAGACTGGCGCATATCACTTACATTGAAAGGGGATGCCAAGCTTCCACAAAACTACGAGTTTCCTGAAATCTCAGCACACATTTTTTCACCCAATCTTGATGACACTTTGAGGTAATGATCAGTACCCCAATCCCACTTGGCTCACCAAATTTCGTTCTTCTAGGTTAAAGCGTTTG
The DNA here is from genome assembly GCF_964194105.1 of Spermophilus citellus. Classification (NCBI taxonomy): domain Eukaryota; kingdom Metazoa; phylum Chordata; class Mammalia; order Rodentia; family Sciuridae; genus Spermophilus; species Spermophilus citellus. Next base: position 105,063,800 of record NC_138182.1, read on the forward strand.
TTGGCAGTAACAGTTTTAATTTTTAGGTTTCACTCTATTTTCTCCTGTATGGATACATGTAGTTGGAACTCTAAATCAAACACGGTTTGTGCTATGTCTTTGAAACTTGACACAAGAAAGTAGTTCCAAGTTCTATCTGTATGGTTTGTTTCCCATTGATGTAGCCCTAGCAGAGACTGGCGCAAATCACTTTTATGGAAAGGGGTTGCCAAGCTTCCTAAAAACGACGAGTTTCCTGAAATCTCAGCACATATTTTTCACCCAATCTTGATGACACTTTCAGGTAATGATCACTACCACAATCCCACTTGGATCAACAAATTTCGTTCTTCTAGGTTAAACCGTTCGTTGGCAGTAACAGTTTTAATTTTAGGTTTCACTCTGTTTTCTCCTATATGGATACATGTAGTTGGAACTCTAAATCAAACACGGTTTGTGCTAGCTCTTTGAAACTTGACACAATAAAGTAGTTCCAAGTTCTATCTTTATGGTTTGTTTCCTATTCAAGTAGCCCTAAGCAGAGACTGGCGCGAATCACTAACATGGAAAGGGGTTGCAAGCTTTCAAAAAACTAAGAGTTTCCTGAAATCTCAGCACACATTTTTTCACCCAATCTTGATGACACTTTCGGTAATGATCAGTACCCCAATCCCACTTGGCTCACCAAATTTCGTTCTTCTAGGTTAAACCGTTCGTTGGCAGTAACAGTTTTAATTTTTATGTTTCACTCTGTTTTCTCCTATATGGATACATGTAGTTGGAACTCTAAATCAAACACGGTTTCTGCTAGCTCTTTGAAACTTGACACAATAAACTAGTTCCAAGTTCTATCTCTATGGCTTGTTTCCTATTGATGTAGCCCTAAGCAGAGACTGGCACAAATCACTTTCATGGAAAGGGGTTGCGAAGCTTCCAAAAAACTACGAGTTTCATGAAATCTCAGCACACATTTTTTCACTCAATCTTGATGACACTTTCAGGTAATGACCAGTACCCCAATCCCACTTGGCTCACCAAATTTCGTTCTTCTAGGTTAAACCGTTCGTTGGCAGTAACAGTGTTAATTTTTAGGTTTCACTCTGTTTTCTCCTATATGGATACATGTAGTTGGAACTCTAAATCAAACACGGTTTGTGCTAGCTCTTTGAAACTTGACACAATAAAGTAGTTCCAAGTTCTATCTCTATGGATTGTTTCCTATTGATGTAGCCCTAAGCAGAGACTGGCGCAAATCCCTTTTATGGAAAGTTGTTGCCAAGCTTCCAAAAAACTACGAGTTTCCTGAAATCTCAGCACACATTTTTTAACCCAATCTTGATGACACTTTCAGGAAATGATCAGTACCGCAATCACACTTGGCTCACCATATTTCGTTCTTCTAGGTTAAACACTTCGTTGGCAGTAACAGTTTTAATTTTTAGGTTTCACTCTGTTTTCTCCTATATGGATACATGTAGTTGGAACTCTAAATCAAACATGGTTTGTACTAGCTCTTTGAAACTTGACACAATAAAGTAGTTCCAAGTTCTATATATATGGTTTGTTTCCAATTGATGTAGCCCTAAGCAGAGACTGGCGCAAATCACTTTCATGGAAAGGAGTTGCCAAGCTTCCAAAAAATTACGAGGTTCCTGAAATCTCAGCACACATTTTTTCAACCAATGTTGATGACACTTTCAGGTAATGATCAGTACCCCAATCCCACTTGGTCACCAAATTTCGTTCTTCTAGGTTAAACCGATTGTTGGCAGTAACACTTTTAATTTTTAGGTTTCACTCTGTTTTCTTATATGGATACATGTATTTGGAACTCTAAATCAAAGACGGTTTGTGCTACCTCTTTGAAACTTTACACAATAAAGTAGTTCCAAGTTCTACCTCTATGGTTTGTATCCTATTGATGTAGCCCTAAGTAGAGACTGGCGCAAATCACTTTCATGGAAAGGGGCTGCCAAGCTTCCTTAAAACGACGAGTTACCTGAAATCTCAGCACACATTTTTTCACCCAATGTTGATGACACTTTCAGGTAATGATCCGTACCCCAATCCAACTTGGATCAACAAATTTCATTCTTCTAGGTTAAGCGGTTCATTTGCAGTAACAGTTTTAATTTTTAGGTTTCAATCTGTTTTCTCCTATATGGATACATGTAGTTTGTACTCTAAATCAAACATGGTGTGTGCTATCTCTTTGAAACATGACACAATAGAGTAGTTCCAAGTTCTATCTCTATGGTTTGTTTCCTATTCATGTAGCCCTAAGCAGTGACTGGCGCAAATCACTTTCATGGAAAGGGGTTGCCAAGCTTCCTTAAAACTACGAGTTTCCTGAAATCTCAGCACACATTTTTTCACCCAATCTTGATGACACTTTCAGGTAATGATCAGTACCCCAATCCCACTTGGCTCACCAATTTCGTTTTCTAGTTTAAACTTTCGTTGGCAGTAACAGTTTAAATTTTCAGGTTTCACTCTGTTTTCTCCTATATGGACACATGTAGTTGGAACTCTAAATCAAAGACGGTTTGTGCTAGCTCTTTGAAACTTGACACAATAAAGTAGTTCCAAGTTCTATCTCTATGGTTTGTTTCCTATTGATGTAGCCCTAAGCAGAGACTGGCACACATCACTTTCAGGGAAAGGGGTTGACAAGCTTCCAAAAAACTACGATTTTCCTGAAATCTCAGCACACATTTTTTCACCCAATCTTGATGACACTTTCAGGTAATGATAAGTACCCCAATACCACTTGCCTCACCAAATTTTCTTTTCTAGGTGAAACCGTTCGTTGGCAGTAACAGTTTTAATTTTTAGGTTTCACTCAGTTTTCTCCTATATGGATACATGTAGTTGGAACTCTAAATTATACACGGTTTGTGCTAGCTCTTTGAAACTTGACACAATAAAGTAGTTCCAAGTTCTATCTCTATGGTTTGTTTCCTATTGATGTAGCCCTAAGCAGAGACCTGCGCAAACCACTTTCATGTTACGGGGTGGCCAAGCTTCCAAAAAACTACGAGTTTCCTGAAATCTCAGCACACATTTTTTCACGCAATCTTGATGACACTTTCAGGTAATGATCAGTACCCCAATCCCACTTGGCTCACCAAATTTCGTTCTTCTAGGTTAAACGGTTCATTTGCAGTAACAGTTTTAATTTTTAGGTTTCAATCTGTTTTCTCCTATATGGATACATGTAGTTTGTACTCTAAATCAAACACGGTGTGTGCTATCTCTTTGAAACATGACACAATAGAGTAGTTCCAAGTTCTATCTCTATGGTTTGTTTCCTATTCATGTAGCCCTAAGCAGTGACTGGCACAAATCACTTTCATGGAAAGGGGTTGCCAAGCTTCCTAAAAACTACGAGTTTCCTGAAATCTCAGCACACATTTTTTCACCCAATCTTGATGACACTTTCAGGTAATGATCAGTACCCCAATCTCACTTGGCTCACCAATTTCGTTTTCTAGTTTAAACCTTTCGTTGGCAGTAACAGTTTTAATTTTTAGGTTTCACTCTGTTTTCTCCGATATGGATACATGTATTTGGAACTCTAAATCAAACACGGTTTGTGCTAGCTCTTTGAAACTTGATACAATAAAATAGTTCCAAGTTCTTTCTCTACGAATTGTTCCTATTGATGTAGGCCTAAGCAGAGACTGGCGCAAATCACTATCATGGAAAGGGGTTGCCAAGCTTCCAAAAAACTACGAGTTTCCTGATATCTCAGCACACATTTTTTCACCCAATCTTGATGACACTCTGGTAATGATCAGTACCCCAATCCCACTTGGCTCACCAAATTTCCTTCTTCTAGGATAAACCATTCCTTGGCAGTAACAGTTTAAATTTTTAGGTTTCACTTTGTTTTCTCCTATATGGATACATGTAGTTGGAACTCTAAATCAAACACGGTTTCTGCTAGCTATTTGAAACTTGACACAATAAAGTAGTTCCAAGTTCTATCTCTATGGTTTGTTTCCTATTGATGTAGCCCTAAGCAGAGACTGGCGCAAATCACTTTCATGGAAAGGGGTTGCCAAGCTTCCAAAAAACTACGAGTTTCCTGAAATCTCAGCACACATTTTTTCACCCAATCTTGATGACACTTACAGGTAATGATCAGTACCCCAATCCCACTTGGTCACCAAATTTCGTTCTTCTAGGTTAAACCGTTTGTTGGCAGTAACACTTTTAATTTTTAGGTTTCACTCTGTTTTCTCCTACATGGATACATGTAGTTGGAACTCTAAATCAAACACGGTTTGTTATAGCTCTTTGAAACTTCACACAATAAAGTAGTTCCAAGTTCTATCTCTATGGTTTGTTTCCTATTTATGTAGCCCTAAGCAGGGACTGGCACAAATCACTTTCATGGAAAGTGGTTGAAAGATTCCAAAAAACTACGAGTTTCCTGAAATCTCAGCACACATTTTTTCACCCAAACTTGATGACAGTTTCAGGTAATGATCAGTACCCCAATCCTACTTGGCTCACCAAATTTCGTTCTTCTAGGTTAAAGCGTTTGTTGGCAGTAACAGTTTTAATTTTTAGGTTTCACTCTGTTTTCTCCTGTATGGATACATGTAGTTGGAACTCTAAATCAAACACGGTTTCTGCTAGGTCTTTGAAACTTGACACAAGAAAGTAGTTCCAATTTTTATCTGTATGGTTTGTTTCCCATTGATGTAGCCCTAAGCAGAGACTGGCACAAAGACTTTCATGGAAAGGGGTGGCCAAGCTTCCAAAAAACTACGTGTTTCCTGAAATCTCAGCACACATTTTTTCACCCAATCTTGATGACACTTTCTGGTAATGATCAGTACCCCAATCCCACTTGGCTCACCAAATTTCGTTCTTCTAGGTTAAACCGTTCGTTGGCAGTAACAGTTTTAATTTTAGGTTTCACTCTGTTTTCTCCTATATGGATACATGTAGTTGGAACTCTAAATCAAAGACGGTTTGTGCTAGCTCTTTGAAACTTGACACAATAAAGTAGTTCCAAGTTCTATCTCTATGGTTTGTTTCCTATTGATGTAGCCCTAAGCAGAGACTGGCGCAAATCACTTTCATGGAAAGGGGTTGCAAGCTTTCAAAAAAACTACGAGTTTCCTGAAAACTCAGCACACATTTTTTCACCCAATCTTGATGACACTTTCAGGTAATGATCAGTACCCCAATCCCACTTGGCGCACCAAATTTCATTCTTCTAGGTTAATCAGTTCTTTGGCAGTAACAGTTTTAATTTTTAGGTTTCACTCTTTTTTCTCCTATATGGATACATGTAGTTGGAACTCTAAATCAAACACGGTTTGTGCTAGCTCTTTGAAACTTGACACAATAAAGTAGTTCCAAGTTCTATCTCTTTGGTTTTTTTTCCTATTGATGTAGCCTTAAGCAGAGACTGGCGCAAATCACTTTCATGTAAAGGGGTTGCGAAGCTTCCAAAAAACTACGAGTTTCATGAAATCTCAGCACACATTTTTTCACCCAATCTTGATGACACTTTCAGGTAATGACCAGTACCCCAGTCCCACTTGGCTCACCAAATTTCGTTCTTCTAGGTTAAAACTTTCGTTGGCAGTAACAGTTTTAATTTTTAGGTTTCACTCTGTTGTCTTCTATATGGATACATGTATTTGGAACACTAAATCAAACACGGTTTGTGCTAGCTCTTTGAAACTTGACACAATAAAGTAGTTCCAAGTTCTTTCTCTATGGCTCGTTTCCTATTGAGGTATCCCTAAGCAGAGACTGGCACATATCACTTACATTGAAAGGGGATGCCAAGCTTCCACAAAACTACGAGTTTCCTGAAATCTCAGCACACATTTTTTCACCCAATCTTGATGACACTTTGAGGTAATGATCAGTACCCCAATCCCACTTGGCTCACCAAATTTCGTTCTTCTAGGTTAAAGCGTTTGTTGGCAGTAACAGTTTTAATTTTTAGGTTTCACTCTATTTTCTCCTGTATGGATACATGTAGTTGGAACTCTAAATCAAACACGGTTTGTGCTACGTCTTTGAAACTTGACACAAGAAAGTAGTTCCAAGTTCTATCTGTATGGTTTGTTTCCCATTGATGTAGCCCTAAGCAGAGACTGGCGCAAATCACTTTTATGGAAAGGGGTTGCCAAGCTTCCTAAAAATGACGAGTTTCCTGAAAACTCAGCACATATTTTTCACCCAATCTTATGACACTTTCAGGTAATGATCACTACCACAATCCCACTAGGATCAACAAATTTCGTTCTTCTAGGTTAAACCTTTCGTTGGCTGTAACAGTTTTAATTTTAGGTTTCACTCTGTTTTCTCCTATATGGATACATGTAGTTGGAACTCTAAATCAAACATGGTTTGTGCTAGCTCTTTGAAAATTGAGACAATAAAGTAGTTCCAAGTTCTATCTTTATGGTTTGTTTCCTATTCAAGTAGCCCTAAGCAGAGACTGGCGCGAATCACTAACATGGAAAGGGGTTGCAAGCATTCAAAAAACTAAGAGTTTAATGAAATCTCAGCACATATTTTTTCACCCAATCTTGATGACACTTTCGGTAATGATCAGTTCCCCAATCCCACTTGGCTCACCAAATTTCGTTCTTCTAGGTTAAACCGTTCGTTGGCAGTAACAGTTTTAATTTTTATGTTTCACTCTGTTTTCTTTTATATGGATACATGTATTTGGAACTCTAAATCAAACACGGTTTCTGCTAGCTCTTTGAAACTTGACACAATAAACTAGTTCCAAGTTCTATCTCTATGGTTTGTTTCCTATTGATGTAGCCCTAAGCAGAGACTGGCGCAAATCACTTTCATGGAAAGGGGTTGCAAGCTTTCAAAAAAACTACGAGTTTCCTGAAAACTCAGCACACATTTTTTCACCCAATCTTGATGACACTTTCAGGTAATGATCAGTACCCCAATCCCACTTGGCTCACCAAATTTCGTTCTTCTAGGTTAAACAGTTCGTTGGCAGTAACAGTTTTAATTTTTAGGTTTCACTCTGTTTTCTCCTATATGGATACATGTAGTTGGAACTCTAAATCAAACACGGTTTGTGCTAGCTCCTTGAAACTTGACACAATAAAGTAGTTCCAAGTTCTATCTCTATGGTTTTTTTGCTATTGATGTAGCCTTAAGCAGAGACTGGCGCAAATCACTTTCATGGAAAGGGGTTGCGAAGCTTCCAAAAACTACGAGTTTCATGAAATCTCAGCACACATTTTTTCACCCAATCTTGATGACACTTTCAGGTAATGACCAGTACCCCAGTCCCACTTGGCTCACCAAATTTCGTTCTTCTATGTTATAACGTTCGTTGGCAGTAACAGTTTTAATTTTTAGGTTTCACTCTGTTGTCTTCTATATGGATACATGTATTTGGAACTCTAAATCAAACACGGTTTGTGCTAGCTCTTTGAAACTTGACACAATAAAGTAGTTCCAAGTTCTTTCTCCATGGCTCGTTTCCTATTGAGGTATCCCTAAGCAGAGACTGGCGCATATCACTTACATTGAAAGGGGATGCCAAGCTTCCACAAAAGTACGAGTTTCCTGAAATCTCAGCACACATTTTTTCACCCAATCTTGATGACACTTTGAGGTAATGATCAGTACCCCAATCCCACTTGGCTCACCAAATTTCGTTCTTCTAGGTTAAAGCGTTTGTTGGCAGTAACAGTTTTAATTTTTAGGTTTCACTCTGTTTTCTCCTGTATGGATACATGTAGTTGGAACTCTAAATCAAACACGGTTTGTGCTAGGTCTTTGAAACTTGACACAAGAAAGTAGTTCCAAGTTCTATCTGTATGGTTTCTTTCCCATTGATGTAGCCCTAAGCAGAGACTGGCACAAAAGTCTTTCATGGAACGGGGTTGCCAAGCTTCCAAAAAACTAAGAGTTTCCTGAAATCTCAGCACACATTTTTTCACCCAATCTTGATGACACTTTCCGGTAATGATCAGTACCCCAATCCCACATGGCTCACCAAATTTCGTTCTTCTAGGTTAAACCGTTCGTTGGCAGTAACAGTTTTAATTTTAGGTTTCACTCTGTTTTCTCCTATATGGATACATGTAGTTGGAACTCTAAATCAAACACGGTTTGTGCTTGCTCTTTGAAACTTGACACAATAAAGTATTTCCAAGATCCATCTCTATGGTTTTTTTCCTATTCAAGTAGCCCTAAGCAGAGACTGGCGCGAATCACTTACATGGAAAGGGGTTGCAAGCATTCAAAAAACTACGAGTTTCCTGAAATCTCAGCACACATTTTTTCACCCAATCTTGATGACACTTTCCGGTAATGATCAGTACCCCAATCCCACTTGGCTCACCAAATTTCGTTCTTCTAGGTTAAACAGTTCGTTGGCAGTAACAGTTTTAATTTTTATGTTTCACTCTGTTTTCTTCTATATGGATACATGTATTTGGAACTCTAAATCAAAGACGGTTTGTGCTAGCTCTTTGAAACTTGACACTATAAAGTAGTTCCAAGTTATATCTCTATGGTTTGTTTCCAATTGATGTAGCCCTAAGCAGAGACTGGCGCAAATCACTTTCATGGAAAGTTGTTGCCAAGCTTAACAAAAACCAAGAGTTTACAGAAATCTCAGCACACATTTTTTAACCCAATCTTGATGACACTTTCAGGTAATGATCAGTCCCCCAATCCCACGTGGCTCACCAAATTTCATTCTTGTAGGTTAAACCGTTCGTTGGCAGTAACAGTTTTAATTTTTAGGTTTCACTCTGTTTTCTCCTATATGGATACATGTAGTTGGAACTCTAAATCAAACACGGTTTGTGCTAGCTCTTTGAAACTTGACACAATAAAGTAGTTCCAGGTTCTGTCTCTATGTTTTTTTTTCCTATTGATGTAGTCCTAAGCAGAGACTGGCACAAATGACTTTCATGGAAAGGGGTTCACAAGCTTCCACAAAACTACGAGTTTCCTGAAATCTCAGCACACATTTTTTCACCCAATCTTGATGACACTTTCAGGTAATGACCAGTACCCCAGTCCCACTTGGCTCACCAAATTTCGTTCTTCTATGTTAAAACGTTCGTTGGCAGTAACAGTTTTAATTTTTAGGTTTCACTCTGTTGTCTTCTATATGGATACATGTATTTGGAACTCTAAATCAAACACGGTTTGTGCTACCTCTTTGAAACTTGACACAATAAAGTAGTTCCAAGTTCTTTCTCCATGGCTCGTTTCCTATTGAGGTATGCCTAAGCAGAGACTGGCGCATATCACTTACATTGAAAGGGGATGCCAAGCTTCCACAAAAGTACGAGTTTCCTGAAATCTCAGCACACATTTTTTCACCCAATCTTGATGACACTTTGAGGTAATGATCAGTACCCCAATCCCACTTGGCTCACCAAATTTCGTTCTTCTAGGTTAAAGCGTTTGTTGGCAGTAACAGTTTTAATTTTTAGGTTTCACTCTGTTTTCTCCTGTATGGATACATGTAGTTGGAACTCTAAATCAAACACGGTTTGTGCTAGGTCTTTGAAACTTGACACAAGAAAATAGTTCCAAGTTCTATCTGTATGGTTTCTTTCCCATTGATGTAGCCCTAAGCAGAGACTGGCACAAAAGTCTTTCATGGAACGGGGTTGCCAAGCTTCCAAAAAACTACGAGTTTCCTGAAATCTCAGCACACATTTTTTCACCCAATCTTGATGACACTTTCCGGTAATGATCAGTACCCCAATCCCACATGGCTCACCAAATTTCGTTCTTCTAGGTTAAACCGTTCGTTGGCAGTAACAGTTTTAATTTTAGGTTTCACTCTGTTTTCTCCTATATGGATACATGTAGTTGGAACTCTAAATCAAACACGGTTTGTGCTTGCTCTTTGAAACTTGACACAATAAAGTATTACCAAGATCCATCTCTATGGTTTTTTTCCTATTCAAGTAGCCCTAAGCAGAGACTGGCGCGAATCACTTACATGGAAAGGGGTTGCAAGCATTCAAAAAACTACGAGTTTCCTGAAATCTCAGCACACATTTTTTCACCCAATCTTAATGACACTTTCCGGTAATGATCAGTACCCCAATCCCACTTGGCTCACCAAATTTCGTTCTTCTAGGTTAAACAGTTCGTTGGCAGTAACAGTTTTAATTTTTATGTTTCACTCTGTTTTCTCCTATATGGATACATGTATTTGGAACTCTAAATCAAAGACGGTTTGTGCTAGCTCTTTGAAACTTGACACAATAAAGTAGTTCCAAGTTATATCTCTATGGTTTGTTTCCAATTGATGTAGCCCTAAGCAGAGACTGGCGCAAATCACTTTCATGGAAAGTTGTTGCCAAGCTTAACAAAAACCAAGAGTTTACAGAAATCTCAGCACACATTTTTTAACCCAATCTTGATGACACTTTCAGGTAATGATCAGTCCCCCAATCCCACGTGGCTCACCAAATTTCATTCTTGTAGTTTAAACCGTTCGTTGGCAGTAACAGTTTTAATTTTTAGGTTTCACTCTGTTTTCTCCTATATGGATACATGTAGTTGGAACTCTAAATCAAACACGGTTTGTGCTAGCTCTTTGAAACTTGACACAATAAAGTAGTTCCAGGTTCTGTCTCTATGGTTTGTTTCCTATTGATGTAGTCCTAAGCAGAGACTGGCACAAATGACTTTCATGGAAAGGGGTTCACAAGCTTCCACAAAACTACGAGTTTCCTGAAATCTCAGCACACATTTTTTCACCCAATCTTGATGACACTTTCAGCTAAAGATCAGTACCCCAATCCCACTTGGCTCACCAAATTTCGTTCTTCTAAGTTAAACCGTTCGTTGGCAGTAACAGTTTAAATTTTTAGGTTTCACTCTGTTTTCTCCTATATGGATACATGTAGTTGGAACTCTAAATCAAACACGGTTTCTGCTAGCTCTTTGAAACTTGACACAGTTCCAAGTTCTATCTCTATGGTTTGTTTCCTATTGCTGTAGCCCTAAGCAGAGACTGGCGCAAATCACTTATATTGAAAGGGGATGCCAAGCTTCCAAAAAAATTCGAGTTTCCTGAAATATCAGCACACATTTTTTCACCCAATCTTGATGACACTTTCAGGTAATGACAAGTACCCCAGTCCCACATGGCTCACCAAATTTCGTTCTTCTAGGTTAAAACATTCGTTGGCAGTAACAGTTTTAATTTTTAGGTTTCACTCTGTTTTCTTCTATATGGATACATGTAGTTGGAACTCTAAATCAAACATGGTTTGTGCTAGCTCTTTGAAACTTGACACAAAAAAGTAGTTCCAAGTTCTATATCTATGGCTTGTTTCCTATTGAGGTATCCCTAAGCAGAGACTGGTGCATTACACTTATATTGAAAGGGGATGCCAAGCTTCCAAAAAACTACGAGTTTCGTGAAATCTCAGCACACATTTTTTCACCCAATCTTGATGACACTTTGAGGTAATGATCAGTACCCCAATCCCACTTGGCTCACCAAATTTCGTTCTTCTAGGTTAAACCGTTCGTTGGCAGTAACAGTTTTAATTTTTATGTTTCACTCTGTTTTCTCCTATATGGATACATGTAGTTGGAACTCTAAATCAAACACGGTTTCTGCTAGCTCTTTGAAACTTGACACAATAAACTAGTTCCAAGTTCTATCTCTATGGTTTGTTTCCTATTGATGTAGCCCTAAGCAGAGACTGGCGCAAATCACTTTCATGGAAAGGGGTTGCAAGCTTTCAAAAAAACTACGAGTTTCCTGAAAACTCAGCACACATTTTTTCACCCAATCTTGATGACACTTTCAGGTAATGATCAGTACCCCAATCCCACTTGGCTCACCAAATTTCATTCTTCTAGGTTAAACAGTTCATTGGCTGTAACAGTTTTAAATTTTAGGTTTCACTCTGTTTTCTCCTATATGGATACATGTAGTTGGATCTCTAAATCAAACACGGTTTGTGCTAGCTCTTTGAAACTTGACACAATAAAGTAGTTCCAAGTTCTATCTCTATGGTTTTTTTCCTATTGATGTAGCCTTAAGCAGAGACTGGCGCAAATCACTTTCATGGAAAGGGATTGCGAAGCTTCCAAAAAACTACGAGTTTCATGAAATCTCAGCACACATTTTTTCACTCAATCTTGATGACACTTTCAGGTAATGACCAGTACCCCAATCCCACTTGGCTCACCAAAATTCGTTCTTCTAGGTTAAACCGTTCGTTGGCAGTAACAGTGTTAATTTTTAGGTTTCACTCTGTTTTCTCCTATATGGATACATGTAGTTGGAACTCTAAATCAAACACGGTTTGTGCTAGCTCTTTGAAACTTGACACAATAAAGTAGTTCCAAGTTCTATCTCTATGGATTGTTTCCTATTGATGTAGCCCTAAGCAGAGACTGGCGCAAATCACTTTTATGGAAAGTTGTTTCCAAGCTTCCAAAAAACTACGAGTTTCCTGAAATCTCAGCACACATTTTTTAACCCAATCTTGATGACACTTTCAGGAAATGATCAGTACCGCAATCCCACTTGGCTCACCATATTTCGTTCTTCTAGGTTAAACCCTTCGTTGGCAGTAACAGTTTTAATTTTTAGGTTTCACTCTGTTTTCTCCTATATGGATACATGTAGTTGGAACTCTAAATCAAACACTGTTTGTACTAGCTCTTTGAAACTTGACACAATAAAGTAGTTCCAAGTTCTATATATATGGTTTGTTTCCAAATGATGTAGCCCTAAGCAGAGACTGGCGCAAATCAGTTTCATGGAAAGGGGTTGCCAAGCTTCCCAAAAACCAAGAGTTTACAGAAATCTCAGCACACATTTTTTCACCATATCTTGATGACACTTTCAGGTAATGATCCGTCCCCCAATCCCACGTGGCTCACCAAATTTCGTTCTTCTAGGTTAAACCGTTCGTTGGCAGTAACAGTTTTAATTTTTAGGTTTCACTCTGTTTTCTCCTATATGAATACATGTAGTTGGAACTCTAAATCAAAGACGGTTTGTGCTAGCTCTTTGAAACTTGACACAATAAAGTAGTTCCAAGTTCTATCTCTATGGTTTGTTTCCTATTGATGTAGCCCTAAGCAGAGACTGGCGCAAATCACTTTCATGGAAAGGGGTTGCCAAGCTTCCAAAAAATTACGAGTTTCCTGAAATCTCAGCACACATTTTTTCACCCAATGTTGATGACACTTTCAGGTAATGAACAATACCCCAATCCCACATGGTCACCAAATTTCGTTCTTCTAGGTTAAACCGTTTGTTGGCAGTAACACTTTTAATTTTTAGGTTTCACTCTGTTTTCTTATATGGATACATGTATTTGCAACTCTAAATCAAAGACGGTTTGTGCTACCTCTTTGAACCTTTACACAATAAAGTAGTTCCAAGTTCTACCTCTATGGTTTGTATCCTATTGATGTAGCCCTAAGTAGAGACTGGCGCAAATCACTTTCATGGAAAGGGGCTGCCAAGCTTCCTTAAAACGACGAGTTACCTGAAATCTCAGCACACATTTTTTCACCCAATCTTGATGACACTTTCAGGTAATGATCCATACCCCAATCAAACTTGGATCAACAAATTTCATTCTTCTAGGTTAAACGGTTCATTTGCAGTAACAGTTTTAATTTTTAGGTTTCAATCTGTTTTCTCCTATATGGATACATGTAGTTTGTACTCTAAATCAAACATGGTGTGTGCTATCTCTTTGAAACATGACACAATAGAGTAGTTCCAAGTTCTATCTCTATGGTTTGTTTCCTATTCATGTAGCCCTAAGCAGTGACTGGCGCAAATCACTTTCAAGGAAAGGGGTTGCCAAGCTTCCTTAAAACTACGAGTTTCCTGAAATCTCAGCACACATTTTTTCACCCAATCTTGATGACACTTTCAGGTAATGATCAGTACCCCAATCCCACTTGGCTCACCAATTTCGTTTTCTAGTTTAAACTTTCGTTGGCAGTAACAGTTTTAATTTTTAGGTTTCACTCTCTTTTCTCCTATATGGATACATGTAGTTGGAACTCTAAATCAAAGACGGTTTGTGCTAGCTCTTTGAAACTTGACACAATAAAGTAGTTCCAAGTTCTATCTCTATGGTTTGTTTCCTATTGATGTAGCCCTAAGCAGAGACTGGCGCACATCACTTTCAGGGAAAGGGGTTGACAAGCTTCCAAAAAACTACGATTTTCCTGAAATCTCAGCACACATTTTTTCACCCAATCTTGATGACACTTTCAGGTAATGATCAGTACCCCAATACCACTTGGCTCACCACATTTTCGTTTCTAGGTTAAACCGTTCGTTGGCAGTAACAGTTTTAATTTTTAGGTTTCACTCAGTTTTCTCCTATATGGATACATGTAGTTGGAACTCTAAATTATACACGGTTTGTGCTAGCTCTTTGAAACTTGACACAATAAAGTAGTTCCAAGTTCTATCTCTATGGTTTGTGTCCTATTGATGTAGCCCTAAGCAGAGACCTGCGCAAACCACTTTCATGTTACAGGGTGGCCAAGCTTCCAAAAAACTACGAGTTTCCTGAAATCTCAGCACACATTTTTTCACGCAATCTTGATGACACTTTCAGGTAATGATCAGTACCCCAATCCCACTTGGCTCACCAAATTTCGTTCTTCTAGGTTAAACGGTTCATTTGCAGTAACAGTTTTAATTTTTAGGTTTCAATCTGTTTTCTCCTATATGGATACATGTAGTTTGTACTCTAAATCAAACACGGTGTGTGCTATCTCTTTGAAACATGACACAATAGAGTAGTTCCAAGTTCTATCTCTATGTTTTGTTTCCTATTCATGTAGCCCTAAGCAGTGACTGGCACAAATCCCTTTCATGGAAAGGGGTGGCCAAGCTTCCTAAAAACTACGAGTTTCCTGAAAGCTCAGCACACATTTTTTCACCCAATCTTGATGACACTTTCAGGTAATGATCAGTACCCCAATCTCACTTGGCTCACCAATTTCGTTTTCTAGTTTAAACCTTTCGTTGGCAGTAACAGTTTTAATTTTTAGGTTTCACTCTGTTTTCTCCGATATGGATACATGTATTTGGAACTCTAAATCAAACACGGATTGTGCTAGCTCTTTGAAACTTGATACAATAAAATAGTTCCAAGTTCTTTCTCTACGAATTGTTCCTATTGATGTAGGCCTAAGCAGAGACTGGCGCAAATCACTATCATGGAAAGGGGTTGCCAAGCTTCCAAAAAACTACGATTTTCCTGATATCTCAGCACACATTTTTTCACCCAATCTTGATGACACTCTGGTAATGATCAGTACCCCAATCCCACTTGGCTCACCAAATTTCCTTCTTCTAGGATAAACCATTCCTTGGCAGTAACAGTTTAAATTTTTAGGTTTCAGTTTGTTTTCTCCTATATGGATACATGTAGTTGGAACTCTAAATCAAAGACGGTTTGTGCTAGCTCTTTGAAACTTGACACAATAAAGTAGTTCCAAGTTCTATCTCTATGGTTTGTTTCCTATTGATGTAGCCCTAAGCAGAGACTGGCGCAAATCACTTTCATGGAAAGGGGTTGCCAAGCTTCCAAAAAACTACGAGTTTCCTGAAATCTCAGCACTCATTTTTTCACCCAATCTTGATGACACTTTCAGGTAATGATCAGTACCCCAATCCCACTTGGTCACCAAATTTCGATCTTCTAGGTTAAACCGTTTGTTGGCAGTAACACTTTTAATTTTTAGGTTTCACTCTGTTTTCTCCTACATGGATACATGTAGTTGGAACTCTAAATCAAACACGGTTTGTTATAGCTCTTTGAAACTTCACACAATAAAGTAGTTCCAAGTTCTATCTCTATGGTTTGTTTCCTATTGATGTAGCCCTAAGCAGGGACTGGCACAAATCACTTTCATGGAAAGTGGTTGAAAGATTCCAAAAAACTACGAGTTTCCTGAAATCTCAGCACACATTTTTTCACCCAATCTTGATGACACTTTCAGGTAATGATCAGTACCCCAATCCTACTAGGCTCACCAAATTTCGTTCTTCTAGGTTAAAGCGTTTGTTGGCAGTAACAGTTTTAATTTTTAGGTTTCACTCTGTTTTCTCCTGTATGGATACATGTAGTTGGAACTCTAAATCAAACACGGTTTGTGCTAGGTCTTTGAAACTTGACACAAGAAAGTAGTTCCAATTTCTATCTGTATGGTTTGTTTCCCATTGATGTAGCCCTAAGCAGATACTGGCACAAAGACTTTAATGGAAAGGGGTGGCCAAGCTTCCAAAAAACTACGTGTTTCCTGAAATCTCAGCACACATTTTTTCACCCAATCTTGATGACACTTTCCGGTAATGATCAGTACCCCAATCCCACTTGGCTCACCAAATTTCGTTCTTCTAGGTTAAAACGTTCGTTGGCAGTAACAGTTTTAATTTTAGGTTTCACTCTGTTTTCTCCTATATGGATACATGTAGTTGGAACTCTAAATCAAAGACGGTTTGTGCTAGCTCTTTGAAACTTGACACAATAAAGTAGTTCCAAGTTCTATCTCTATGGTTTGTTTCCTATTGATGTAGCCCTAAGCAGAGACTGGCGCAAATCACTTTCATGGAAAGGGGTTGCAAGCTTTCAAAAAAACTACGAGTTTCCTGAAAACTCAGCACACATTTTTTCACCCAATCTTGATGAAACTTTCAGGTAATGATCAGTACCCCAATCCCACTTGGCTCACCAAATTTCATTCTTCTAGGTTAAACAGTTCGTTGGCAGTAACAGTTTTAATTTTTAGGTTTCACTCTTTTTTCTCCTATATGGATACATGTAGTTGGAACTCTAAATCAAACACGGTTTGTGCTAGCTCTTTGAAACTTGACACAATAAAGTAGTTCCAAGTTCTATCTCTATGGTTTTTTTCCTATTGATGTAGCCTTAAGCAGAGACTGGCGCAAATCACTTTTATGGAAAGGGGTTGCGAAGCTTCCAAAAAACTACGAGTTTCATGAAATCTCAGCACACATTTTTTCACCCAATCTTGATGACACTTTCAGGTAATGACCAGTACCCCAGTCCCACTTGGCTCACCAAATTTCGTTCTTCTAGGTTAAAATGTTCGTTGGCAGTAACAGTTTTAATTTTTAGGTTTCACTCTGTTGTCTTCTATATGGATACATGTATTTGGAACACTAAATCAAACACGGTTTGTGCTAGCTCTTTGAAACTTGACACAATAAAGTAGTTCCAAGTTCTTTCTCTATGGCTCGTTTCCTATTGAGGTATCCCTAAGCAGACTGGCGCATATCACTTACATTGAAAGGGGATGCCAAGCTTCCAAAAAACTACGAGATTCGTGAAATCTCAGCACACATTTTTTTCACCCAATCTTGATGACACTTTCAGGTAATGATCAGTATCCCAATCCCACTTGGCTCACAAATTTCGTTCTTCTAGGTTAAACCGTTCGTTGGCAGTAACAGTTTTAATTTTTAGGTTTCACTCTGTTTTCTCCTACATGGATACATGTAGTTGGAACTCTAAATCAAACACGGTTTGTTATAGCTCTTTGAAACTTCACACAATAGAGTAGTTCCAAGTTCTATCTCTATGGTTTGTTTCCTATTGATGTAGCCCTAAGCAGGGACTGGCACAAATCACTTTCATGGAAAGTGGTTGAAAGATTCCAAAAAACTACGAGTTTCCTGAAATCTCAGCACACATTTTTTCACCCAATCTTGATGACACATTCAGGTTATGATCAGTACCCCAGTCCCACTTGGCTCACTAAATTTCGTTCTTCTTGGTTAAATGGTTCTTTGGCAGTAACAGTTTAAAATTTTAGGTTTCACTCTGTTTTCTCCTATATGGATACATGTAGTTGGAACTCTAAATCAAACACAGTTTGTGCTAGCTCTTTGAAACTTGACACAATAAAGTAGTTCCAAGTTCTATCTATGGTTTGTTTCCTATTGATGTTGCCCTAAGCAGAGACTGGCACAAATCACTTTCATGGAAAGGGGTTGCCAAGCTTCCAAAAAACTATGAGTTTCCTGAAATCTCAGCACACATTTTTTCACCCAATCTTGATGACACTTTCAGGTAATGATCAGTATGCCAATCCCACTTGGCTCACCAAATTTCGTTCTTCTAGTTTAAACCTTTCGTTGGCAGTAACAGTTTTAATTTTTAGGTTTCACGCTGTTTTCTCCTATATGGATACATGTATTTGGAACTCTAAAGCAAACACGGTTTGTGCTAGCTCTTTGATACTTGACACAATAAAATAGTTCCAAGTTCTGTCTCTATGATTTGTTGCCTACTAATATAGCCCTAAGGAGAGACTGGCGTAAATCACTAATGGAAAGGGGTTGCCAAGCTTTCAAAAAACTACGAGTTTCCTGAAATCTCAGCACATATTTTTCAACAAATCTTGAGAACACTTTCAGTTAATGATCAGTACCCCAATCTTACTTGGCTCACCAAATTTCGTTCTTCTAGGTTAAACGTTTCGTTGCCAGTAACAGTTTTAATTTTTAGGTTTCACTCTGTTTTCTCCTATATGGATATATGTAGTTGGAACTCTAAATCAAACACGGTTTGTGCTATCTCTTTGAAACTTGACACAATAAAATAGTTCCAAGTTCTATCTCTATGGATTGTTTCCTATTGCTGTAGCCCTAAGCAGAGACTGGCACAAATCACTTTCATGGGAAGGGGTTGCCAACCTACCAAAAACCTATGAGTTTCCTGAAATCTCAGCACACATATTTTCACCAAATCTTCATGACACTTTAAGGTAATGATCAGTACCCCAATCCCACTTGGCTCACCAAATTTCATTCTTGTAGTTTAAACCGTTTGTTGGCAGTAACAGTTTTAATTTTTAGGTTTCACTCTGTTTTCTCCTATATGGATACATGTAGTTGGAACTCTAAATCAAAGACTGTTTGTGCTAGCTCTTTGAAACTTGACACAATAAAGTAGTTCCAAGTTCTGTCTCTGTGGATTGTTTCCTATTGATGTAGCCCTAAGAGAGACTGGCACAAATCACTTTCATGGAAAGCAGTTGCCAAGCTTCCAAAAAACTACGAGTTTCCTGAAATCTCAGCACACATTTTTTCACCCAATCTTGATGACACTTTCAGGTAATGATCAGTACCCCAATCCCACTTGGCTCACCAAATTTCGTTCTTCTAGGTTAATCCGTTCGTTGGCAGTAAGAGTTTTAATTTTTAGGTTTCACTCTGTTTTCTCCTATATCGATACATGTATTTGGAACTCTAAATCCAAGACGGTTTGTGCTAGCTCTATAAAACTTGACACCATAAATTAGTTCCAAGTTCTATCTCTATGGTTTGTTTCCTATTGATGTAGCCCTAAGCAGAGACTGGCGCAAATCACTTTCATGGAAAGGGGTTGCCAAGCTTCCAAAAAACTACGAGTTTCCTGAAATCTCAGCACACATTTTTTCACCCAATCTTGATGACGCTTTCAGGTAATGATCAAAACCCCAATCCCACTTGGCTCACCAAATTTACTTCTTCTAGGTTAAACCGTTCGTTGGCAGTAACAGTTCTAATTTTTAGGTTTCACTCTATTTTCTCCTGTATGGATACATGTATTTGGAACTCTAAAGCAAAGACTGTTTGTGCTAGCTCTTTGAAACTTGACACAATAAAGTAGTTCCAAGTTCTATCTCTATGGATTGTTTCCTATTGATGTAGCCCTAAGCAGAGACTGGGGCAAATCACTTTCATGGAAAGGGGTTGCCAAGCTTCAAAAAAACTACGAGTTTCCTGAAATCTCAGCACACATTTTTTCAACCAATCTTGATGACACTTTTAGGTAATGATCAGTACACCAATCCCACTAGGCTCACCAAATTTCGTTCTTCTAGGTTAAACCGTTCGTTGGCAGCAACAGTTTTAATTTTTAGGTTTCAGTCTGTTTTCTCCTATATCGATTCATGTAGTTGGAACTCTAAATCAAACACGGTTTGTCCTAGCTCTTTGAAACTTGACACAATAATGTAGTTCCATGTTCTGTCTCTATGATTTTTTTCCTATTGATGTAGCCCTAAGCAGAGACTGGCACAAATCACTTTCATGGAAAGGGGTTGCCAAGCTTCCAAACAACTACGAGTTTCTTGAAATCTCAGCACAAATTTTTTCACCCAAACTTAATGACACTTTCAGGTAATGATCAGTACCCCAATCCCACTTGGCTCACCAAATTTCGTTCTTCTAGGTTAAACCGTTCGTTGGCAGTAACAGTTTTAATTTTTAGGTTTCACTCTGTTTTCTCCTATATCGATACATGTATTTGGAACTCTAAATCAAACTCGGTTTGTGCTAGCTCTTTGAAACTTGACACAATAATGTAGTTCCAAGTTCTATCTCTATGGTTTGTTTCCTATTGATGTAGCCCTAACCAAAGACTGGCGCAAATCACTTTCATGGAAAGGGGTTGCCAAGCTTCCAAATAAGTACGAGTTTCCTGAAATCTCAGCACACATTTTTTCACCAAATCTTGATGACACTTTCAGGTAATGATCAGTACCTCAATCCCACTTGGTCACCAAATTTCGTTCTTCTAGTTTAAACCGTTCGTTGGCAGTAACAGTTTTAATTTTTAAGTTTCACTCTGTTTTCTCTTATATGGATACATGTAGTTGGAAATCTAAATCAAAGACTGTTTGTGCTAGCTCTTTGAAACTTGACACAATAAAGTAGTTCCAAGTTCTATCTGTATGGATTGTTTCCTATTGATGTAGCCCTAAGCAGAGACTGGGGCAATTCACTTTCATGGAAAGGGTTTGCCAAGCTTCCAAAAAACTACGAGTTTCCTGAAATTTCAGCACACATTTTTTCACACGATCCTGATGACTCTTTCAGGTAATGATCAGTAACCCAATCTCACTTGGCTCACCAAATTTCGTTTTTCTAGGCTAAACCGTTCGTTGGCAGTAAGAGTTTTAATTTTTAGGTTTCACTCTGTTTTCTCCTATATGGATACATGTAGTGTGAACTCTAAATCAAACACGGTTTGTGCTAGCTCTTTGATACTTGACACAATAAACTAGTTCCAAGTTCTATCTCTATGATTTTTTTCCTATTGATGTAGCCCTTAGCAGAGACTGGCACAAATCACTTTCATGGAAAGGGGTTGCCAAGCTTCCAAAAAACTACGAGTTTCCTGAAATCTCAGCACACATTTTTTCACTCAATCTTGATGATACTTTCAGATAATGATCAGTACCCAATCCCACTTGGCTCACCAAATTTCGTTCTTCTAGTTTAAACCGTTCGTTGGCAGTAACAGTTTTAATTTTTAGGTTTCACTCTGTTTTCGCCTATATGGATACATTTAGTTGGAACTCTAAATCAAAGACGGTTTGTGCTAGCTCTTTGAATCTTGACACAATAAAGTAGTCCCATGTTCTATCTCTATGGTTTGTTTCCTATTGATGTAGCACTAAGCAGAGACTGGGGCAAATCCCTTTCATGGAAAGGGGTTGCCAAGCTTCCAAAAAACTACGAGTTTCCTGAAATATCAGCACACATTTTTTCACCGAAACTTGATGACACTTTTAGGTAATGATCAGTACCCAAATCGTACATGGCTCACCAAATTTAGTTCTTCTAGGTTAAACCATTCTTTACCGAAACAGTTTTAATTTTTAGGTTTCACTCTATTTTCTCCTATATGGATACATGTAGTTGGAACTCTATATCAAAGACGGTTTGTGCTAGCTGTTTGAAACTTGACACAATAAAATAGTTCCAAGTTCTATCTGTAGGGTTTGATTCCTATTGATGTAGCCCTAAGCAGAGACTAGCACAATTCACTTTCATGGAAAAGGGTTGCCAAACTTCCAAAAAACTACGAGTTTCCTGAAATCTCAGCACACATTTTTTCAACCAATCTTGATGACACTTTCAGGTAATGATCTGTACCCCAATCCCACTTGGCTCACCAAATTTCGTTCTTCTAGGTTAATCCGTTCGTTGGCAGTAAGAGTTTTAATTTTTAGGTTTCACTCTGTTTTCTCCTATACGGATACATGTAGTTGGAACTCTAAATCAAACACGGTTTGTGCTAGCTCTTTGAAACTTGACACCATAAAGTAGTTCCAAGTTCTATCTCTATGGTTTGTTTCCTACTGATGTAGCCCTAAGCAGAGACTGGCGCAAATCACTATCATGGAAACGGGTTGCCAAGATTCCAAAAAAGTACGAGTTTCCTGAAATCTCAGCACACATTGTTTTACCCAATCTTGATGACACTTTCAGGTAATGATCAGTACCCCAATCCCACTTGGCTCACCAAATTTCGTTCTTCTAGATTAAACCGTTCGTTGGCAGTAACAGTTTTAATTTATAGGTTTCACTCTGTTTTCTCCTATATGGATACATGTAGTTGCAACTCTAAATCAAACACGGTTTGTGCTAGCTCTTTGAAACTTGACACAATAAAATAGTTCCTAGTTCTATCTCTATGGTTTGTTTCCCATTGATGTAGCCCTAAGCAGAGACTGGCACAAATCACGTTCATAAAAAGGGGTTGCCAAGCTTCCAAAAAACTACCAGTTTCCTGAAATCTCAGCACACATTTTTTCCCCCAATCTTGATGACACTTTCAGGTAGTGATCAGTACCCCAATCCCACTTGGCTCACCAAATTTCGTTCTTCTAGGTTAAACCGTTCGTTGGCAGTAACAGTTTTAATTTTTAGGTTTCACTCTGTTTTCTCCTATATGGATACATGTAGTTGCAACTCTAAATCAAACACGGTTTGTGCTAGCTCTTTGAAACTTGACACAATAAAGGAGTTCCAAGTTCTATCTCTATGGTTTGTTTCCTATTGATGTAGTCCTAAGCAGAGACTGACGCAAATCACTTTCATGGAAAGGGGTTGTCAAGCTACCAAAAAACTACGAGTTTCGTGAAATCTCAGCACACATGTTTTCACCCAAACTTGATGACACTTTCAGGTAATGATCAGTACCCCAATCTCACATGGCTCACCAAATTTCGTTCTTGTAGGTTAAACCGTACTTTGGCAGTAAGAGTTTTGATTTTTAGGTTTCCCTCTGTTTTCTCGTATATGGATACATGTAGTTGCAACCCTAAATCAAACACGGTTTGTGCTAGCTCTTTGAAACTTGACACAATAAAATAGTTCCAAGTTCTATCTCCATGGATTGTTTACTATTGATGTAGCCCTAAGCAGAAACCTGCGCAAATCACTTTCATGGAAAGAGGTTGCCAAGCTTCCAAAAAACTACGAGTTTCCTGAAATCTCAGCACACATTGTTTCACCCAATCTTGATGACACTTTCAGGTAATGATCAGTACCCCAATCCCACTTGGTTCACCAAATTTCGTTCTTCTAGGTTAAACCGTTCGTTGGCAGTAACAGTTTTAATTTTTAGGTTTCACTCGGTTTTCTCCTATATGGATACATGTAGTTGCAACTCTAAATCAAACAAGGTTTGTGCTAGCTCTTTGAAACATGACACAATAAAGTAGTTCCAAGTTCTATCTCTATGGTTTGTTTCCTATTGATGTAGTCCTAAGCAGAGACTGGCGCAAATCACTTTCATGGAAAGGGGTTGCCAAGCTACCAAAAAACTACGAGTTTCCTGAAATCTCAGCACACATTTTTTCAACCAATCTTGATGACACTTTCAGGTAATGATCAGTACCCCAATCCCACTTGGTCACCAAATTTCGTTCTTCTAGGTTACACCGTTCGTTGGCATTAACAGTTTTAATTTTTAGGTTTCACTCTGTTTTCTCCTATATGGATACATGTAGTTGGAAATCTAAATAAAACACAGTTTGTGCTAGCTCTTTGAAACTTGACACAATAAAAGAGTTCCTAGTTCTATCTCTATGGATTGTTTCCTATTGATGTATTCCTAAGCCGAGACTGGCGCAAATCACTTTCATGGAAAGGGTTTGCCAAGCTTCCAAAAAACTACGAGTTTCCTGAAAAATCAGCACACATTTTTTCGCCCAATCTTGATGACACATTCAGGTAATTATCAGTACACCAATCCCACTTGGCTCACCAAATTTCGTTCTTCTAAGTTAAACCGTTCTTTGGCAGTAACAGTTTTAATTTTTAGGTTTCACTCTGTTTTCTCCTATATAGATACGTGTATTTGGAACTCTAAATCAAAGATGGTTTGGGCTAGCTTTTTGAAACTTGACACCATAAAGTAGTTCCAAGTTCTATCTCTATTGTTTGTTTCCCATTGATGTAGCCCTAATCAGAGACTGGCGCAAATCACTTTAATGGAAAGTGGTTGCCAAGCTTCCAAAAAACTACCAGTTTCCTGAAATCTCAGCACACATTTTTTCCCCCAATCTTGATGACACTTTCAGGTAATGATCAGTACCCCAATCCCACTTGGCTCACCAAATTTCGTTCTTCTAGATTAAACCGTTCGTTGGCAGGAACAGTTTTAATTTTTAGGTTTCACTCTGTTTTCTCCAATATGGATACATGTAGATGGAACTCTAAATCAAACACGGTTTGTGCTAGCTCTTTGAAACTTGACACAATAAAGTAGTTCCAAGTTCTATCTCTATGGTTTGTTTCTTATTGATGTAGCCCTAAGCAGAGACTGGCGCAAATCACTTTCATGGAAATGGGTTGCCAAACTTCCAAAAAACTACGAGTTTCCTGAAATCTCAGCACACATTTTGTCACCCAATCTTGATGTCACTTTCAGGTAATGATCAGTACCCCAATCCCACTTGGCTCACCAAATTTCGTTCTTCTAGGTTAAACCGTTCGTTGGCAGTAACAGTTTTAATTTTTAGGTTTCACTCGGTTTTCTCCTATATGGATACATGTAGTTGCAACTCTAAATCAAACACGGTTTGTGCTAGCTCTTTGAAACTTGACACAATAAAGTAGTTCCAAGTTCTATCTCTATGGTTTGTTTCCTATTGATGTAGTCCTAAGCAGAGACTTGCGCAAATCACTTTCATGGAACGGGGTTGCCAAGCTTCCAAAAAACTACCAGTTTCCTGACATCTCAGCACACATTGTTTCACCCAAACTTGATGACACTTTCAGGTAATGATCAGTAACCCAGTCCCACTTCGTCACCAAAATTCGTTTTTCTAGGTTACACCGTTCGTTGGCAGTAACAGTTTTAATTTTTAGGTTTCACTCTGTTTTTTCCTATATGGATATGTGTAGTTGGAACTCTAAATCAAAGACGGTTTGGGCTAGCTTTTTGAAACTTGACACCATAAAGTAGTTCCAAGTTCTATCTCTATGGTTTGTTTCCCACTGATGTAGCCCTAAGCAGAGACTGGCGCAAATCACTTTCATGGAAATGGGTTGCCAAGATTCAAAAAAACTACCAGTTTCCTGAAATCTCAGCACACATTTTTCCCCCAATCTTGATGACACTTTCAGGTAATGATCAGTAACCCAATCCCACTTGGCTCACCAAATTTCGTTCTTCTAGATTAAACCGTTCGTTGGCAGTAAGAGTATTAATTTTTTGGTTTCACTCTGTTTTCTCCTATATGGATACATGTAGATGGAACTCTAAATCAAACACGGTTTTTGCTAGCTCTTTGAAACTTAACAATAAAGTAGTTCCAAGTTCTATCTCTATGGTTGGTTTCCTATTGATGTAGCCCTAAGCAGAGACTGGCGCAAATCACTTTCATGGAAAGGTGTTGCTAAGCTTCCAAAAAACTACGAATTTCCTGAAATCTCAGCACACATTTTGTCACCCAATCTTGATGTTACTTTCAGGTAATGATCAGTACCCCAATCCCACTTGGCTCACCAAATTTCGTTCTTCTAGGTTAAACCGTTCATTGGCAGTAACAGTTTTAATTTTTAGGTTTCACTCTGTTTTCTCTTATATGGATACATGTAGATGGAACTCTAAATCAAACACGGTTTGAGCTAGCTCCTTGAAACTTGGCACAATAAAATAGTTCCAAGTTCTATCTCCATGGATTGTTTACTATTGATGTAGCCATAAGCAGAGACCTGCGCAAAACACTTTCAATGAAAGGGGTTGCCAAGATTCCAAAAAACTACAAGTTTCCTGAAATCTCAGCACACATTTTTTCACCCAATCTTGATGACACTTTCAAGTAATGATCAGGACCCCAATCCCACTTGGCTCACCAAATTTCGTTCTTCTAGGTTAAACCGTTTGTTGGCAGTAACAGTTTTAATTTTTAGGTTTCACTCTGTTTTCTCCTATATGGATACATGTAGTTGCAACTCTAAATCAAACACGGTTTGTGCTAGCTCTTTGAAACTTGACACAATAAAGTAGTTCCAAGTTCTATCAATATGGTTTGTTTCCTATTGATGTAGTCCTAAGCAGAGACTGGCACAAATCACTTTCATCTAAAGGGGTTGCCAATCTACCAAAAAACTACGAGTTTCCTGAAATCTCAGCACATATTTTTTCACCCAATCTTGATGACACTTTCAGGTAATGATCAGTAACGCAATCCCACTTGGCTCACCAAATTTTGTTCTTCTAGGTTAAACCATTCGTTGACAGTAAGAGTTTTAATTTTTACGTTTCACTCTGTTTTCTCCTATATGGATACATGTAGTTGGAACTCTAAGTCAAACACGGTTTGTGCTAGCTCTTTGAAACTTGACACCATAAAGTAATTCCATGTTCTATCTCTATGGTTTGTTTCCTATTGATGTAGTGCTAAGCAGAGACTGGCGCAAATCACTTTCATGTAAAGGGGTTGCCAAGCTTCCAAAAAAGTACAAGTTTCCTGAAATCTCAGCACATATTTTTTCACCAATCTTGATGACACTTTCAGTTAATGATCAGTACCCCAATCCCACTTGGCAAACCAAATTTCGTTCTTCTAGGTTAAACCGTTCATTGGCAGTAACAGTTTTAATTTTTAGGTTTCACTCTGTTTTCTCCTATACGGATACATGTAGATGAAACTCTAAATCAAACACGGTTTGTGCTAGCTCTTTGAAACTTGACACAATAAAACAGTTCCTAGTTCTATCTCTATGGATTGTTTCCTATTGATGTAGCCCTAAGCAGAGACGGGCGCAAATCACTTTCATGGAAAGGGGTTGCCAAGCTTCCAAAAAACTATGAGTTTCATGAAATCTCAGCACATATTTTTTCACCCAATCTTGATGTCACTTTAAGGTAATGATCAGTACCCCAATCCCACTTGGCTCACCAAATTTCATTCTTCTAGGTTAAACCGTTCGTTGGCAGTAACAGTTTTAATTTTTAGGTTTCACTCTGTTTTTTCCTATATGCATACGTGTAGTTGGAACTCTAAATCAAAGACGGTTTGGGCTAGCTTTTTGAAACTTGACACCATAAAGTAGTTCCAAGTTTTATCTCTATGGTTTGTTTCCCACTGATGTAGCCCTAAGCAGAGACTGGCGCAAATCACTTTCATGGAAAG
Source organism: Spermophilus citellus (assembly GCF_964194105.1). Classification (NCBI taxonomy): domain Eukaryota; kingdom Metazoa; phylum Chordata; class Mammalia; order Rodentia; family Sciuridae; genus Spermophilus; species Spermophilus citellus. The sequence continues at coordinate 105,091,232 of NC_138182.1, forward strand.
GGGTTGCCAAGATTCAAAAAAACTACCAGTTTCCTGAAATCTCAGCACACATTTTTTCCCCCAATCTTGATGACACTTTCAGGTAATGATCAGTAACCCAATCCCACTTGGCTCATCAAATTTCGTTCTTCTAACTTAAACCGTTCGTTGGCAGTAAGAGTATTAATTTTTAGGATTCACTCTGTTTTCTCCTATATGAATACATGTAGATGGAACTCTAAATCAAACACGGTTTTTGCTAGCTCTTTGAAACTTGACACAATAAAGTAGTTCCAAGTTCTATCAATATGGTTTGTTTCCTATTGATGTAGTCCTAAGCAGAGACTGGCACAAATCACTTTCATCTAAAGGGGTTGCCAATCTACCAAAAAACTACGAGTTTCCTGAAATCTCAGCACATATTTTTTCACCCAATCTTGATGACACTTTCAGGTAATGATCAGTAACGCAATCCCACTTGGCTCACCAAATTTTGTTCTTCTAGGTTAAACCATTCGTTGACAGTAAGAGTTTTAATTTTTACGTTTCACTCTGTTTTCTCCTATATGGATACATGTAGTTGGAACTCTAAGTCAAACACGGTTTGTGCTAGCTCTTTGAAACTTGACACAATAAAGTAGTTCCAAGTTCTATCTCTATGGTTTGTTTCCTATTGATGTAGCCCTAAGCAGAGACTTGCGCAAATCACTTTCATGGAAAGGTGTTGCCAAGCTTCCAAAAAACTACGAGTTTCCTGAAATCTCAGCACACATTTTGTCACCCAATCTTGATGTTACTTTCAGGTAATGATCAGTACCCCAATCCCACTTGGCTCACCAAATTTCGTTCTTCTAGGTTAAACCGTTCATTGGCAGTAACAGTTTTAATTTTTAGGTTTCACTCTGTTTTCTCTTATATGGATACATGTAGATGGAACTCTAAATCAAACACGGTTTGAGCTAGCTCTTTGAAACTTGGCACAATAAAATAGTTCCAAGTTCTATCTCCATGGATTGTTTACTATTGTTGTAGCCATAAGCAGAGACCTGCGCAAAACACTTTCAATGAAAGGGGTTGCCAAGATTCCAAAAAACTACAAGTTTCCTGAAATCTCAGCACACATGTTTTCACCCAATCTTGATGACACTTTCAAGTAATGATCAGTATCCCAATCCCACTCGGCTCACCAAATTTCGTTCTTCTAGGTTAAACCGTTTGTTGGCAGTAACAGTTTTAATTTTTAGGTTTCAATCTGTTTTCTCCTATATGGATACATGTAGTTGCAACTCTAAATCAAACACGGTTTGTGCTAGCTCTTTGAAACTTGACACAATAAAGTAGTTCCAAGTTCTATCAATATGGTTTGTTTCCTATTGATGTAGTCCTAAGCAGAGACTGGCACATATCACTTTCATCTAAAGGGGTTGCCAATCTACCAAAAAACTACGAGTTTCCTGAAATCTCAGCACATATTTTTTCACCCAATCTTGATGACACTTTCAGGTAATGATCAGTAACGCAATCCCACTTGGCTCACCAAATTTTGTTCTTCTAGGTTAAACCATTCGTTGACAGTAAGAGTTTTAATTTTTACGTTTCACTCTGTTTTCTCCTATATGGATACATGTAGTTGGAACTCTAAGTCAAACACGGTTTGTGCTAGCTCTTTGAAACTTGACACCATAAAGTAGTTCCATGTTCTATCTCTATGGTTTGTTTCCTATTGATGTAGCCCTAAGCAGAGATTGGCGCAAATCACTTTCATGTAAAGGGGTTGCCAAGCTTCCAAAAAAGTACAAGTTTCCTGAAATCTCAGCACATATTTTTTCACCAATCTTGATGACACTTTCAGGTAATGATCAGTACCCCAATCCCACTTGGCTCACCAAATTTCGTTCTTCTAGGTTAAACCGTTCATTGGCAGTAACAGTTTTAATTTTTAGGTTTCACTCTGTTTTCTCCTATATGGATACATGTAGATGAAACTCTAAATCAAACACGGTTTGTGCTAGCTCTTTGAAACTTGACACAATAAAACAGTTCCTAGTTCTATCTCTATGGATTGTTTCCTATTGATGTAGCCCTAAGCAGAGACGGGCGCAAATCACTTTCATGGAAAGGGGTTGCCAAGCTTCCAAAAAACTATGAGTTTCATGAAATCTCAGCACATATTTTTTCACCCAATTTTGATGACACTTTCAGGTAATGATCCGTACCCCAATCCCACTTGGATCACCAAATTTCATTCTTCTAGGTTAAACCGTTCTTTGGCAGTAACAGTTTTAATTTTTAGGTTTCACTCTGTTTTCTCCTATATGGATATACATAGTTGCAACTCTAAATCAAACACGGTTTGTGCTAGCTCTTTGAAACTTGACACAATAAAGTAGTTCCAAGTTCTATCTCTATGGTTTGTTTCCTATTGATGTAGTCCTAAGCAGAGACTGGCGCAAATCACTTTCATGGTATGGGGTTGCCAAGCTACCAAAAAACTACGAGTTTCCTGAAATCTCAGCACACATTTTTTCACACAATCTTGATGACACTTTCAGGTAATGATCAGTACCCCAATCCCACTTGGCTCACCAAATTTCGTTCTTCTAGGTTAAACCTTTCGTTGGCAGTAAGAGTTTTAATTTTTAGGTTTCACTCTGTTTTCTCCTATATGGATACATGTAGTTGGAACTGTAAATCAAACACGGTTTGTGCTAGCTCTTTGAAACTTGACACAATAAAGTAGTTCCAAGTTCTATCTCTATGGTTTGATTCCTATTGAAGTAGCCCTAGGCAGAGACTGGCGCAAATAACTTACATGGAAATGGGTTGCAAAGCTTCCAAAAAACTACGAGATTCCTGAAATCTCAGCACACATTTTTTCAGCCAATCTTGATGACACTTTCAGGTAATGATCAGTACCCCAATCTCACTTGGCTCACCAAATTTCGTTCTTCTAGGTTAAACCGTTCGTTGGCAGTAACAGTTTTAATTTTTATGTTTCACTTTGTTTTCTCCTATATGGATACATGTAGTTGCAACTCTAAATCAAACACGGTTTGTGCTAGCTCTTTGAACTTCACACAAGAATGCAGTTCCACGTTCTATCTCTATGGATTGTTTCCAATTGATGTATCCCTAAGCAGAGACTGGCGCAAATCACTTTCATGGAAAGGGGTTGCCAAGCTACCAAAAAACTACGAGTTCCTTGAAATCTCAGCACACATTTTTTCACCCAATCATGATGTCACTTTCAGGTAATGATCAGTACCCCAATCCCACTTGGCTCACCAAATTTCGTTCTTCTAGGTTAAACCGTTCGTTGGCAGTAACAGTTTTAATTTTTAGGTTTCACTCTGTTTTCTCCTATATGGATACATGTAGATGGAACTCTAAATCAAACACGGTTTGTGCTAGCTCTTTGAAACTTGACACAATAAAAGAGTTCCAAGTCCTATCTCCATGGATTGTTTACTATTGATGTAGCCCTAATCAGAGACCTGCGCAAATCACTTTCATGGAAAGTGGTTGCCAAGCTTCCAAAAAACTACGAGTTTCCTGAAATCACAGCACACATTTTTTCACCCAATCTTGATGACACTTTCAGGTAATGATCAGTACCCCAATCCCACTTGGCTCACCAAATTTCGTTCTTCTAGGTTAAACCGTTCGTTGGCAGTAACAGTTTTAATTTTTAGGCTTCACTCTGTTTTCTCCTATATGGATACATGTATTTGCAACACTAAATCAAACACGGTTTGTGCTAGCTCTGTGAAACTTGACACAATAAAGTAGTTCCAAGTCCTATCTATATGGTTTGATTCCTATTGAAGTAGCCCTAGGCAGAGACTGGCGCAAATCACTTATATGTAAATGGGTTGCCAAGCTTCCAAAAAACTACGAGTTTCCTGAAATCTCAGCACACATTTTTTCACCCAATCTTGATGACACTTTCTGGTAATGATCAGTACCCCAATCTCACTTGGCTCACCAAATGTCATTCTTCTAGGTTAAACCGTTCGTTGGCAGTAACGGTTTTAATTTTTAGGTTTCACTCTGTTTTCTCCCATAAGGATACATGTAGTTGGAACTCTAAATCAAACACGGTTTGTGCTAGCTCTGTGAAATTTGCCACAATAAAGTATTTCAAAGTTCTATCTCTATGGATTGTTTCCTATTGATGTAGCCCTAAGCAGAGACTGGCGCAAATCACTTTCATGGTATGGGGTTGCCAAGCTACCAAAAAACTACGAGTTTCCTGAAATCTCAGCACACATTTTTTCACACAATCTTGATGACACTTTCAGGTAATGATCAGTACCCCAATGCCACTTGGCTCACAAAATTTCGTTCTTCTAGGTTAAACCGTTCGTTGGCAGTAAGAGTTTTAATTTTTAGGTTTCACTCTGTTTTCTCCTATATGGACACATGTAGTTGGAACTGTAAATCAAACACGGTTTGTGCTAGCTCTTTGAAACTTGACACAATAAAGTAGTTCCAAGTTCTATCTCTATGGTTTGATTCCTATTTAAGTAGCCCTAGGCAGAGACTGGCGCAAATAACTTACATGGAAATGGGTTGCAAAGCTCCAAAAAACTACGAGATTCCTGAAATCTCAGCACACATTTTTTCAGCCAATCTTGATGACACTTTCAGGTAATGATCAGTACCCCAATCTCACTTGGCTCACCAAATTTCGTTCTTCTAGGTTAAACCGTTCGTTGGCAGAAAAAGTTTTAATTTTTATGTTTCACTTTGTTTTCTCCTATATGGATACATGTAGTTGCAACTCTAAATCAAACACGGTTTGTGCTAGCTCTTTGAAACTTCACACAAGAATGCAGTTCCAAGTTATATCTCTATGGTTTGTTTCCTATTGATGTAGCCCTAAGCAGAGACTGGCGCAATTCACTTTCATGGAAAGGGGTTTCCAAGCTTCCAAAAAACTACGAGTTTCTTGAAATCACAGCACACATTTTTTCACCCAATCATGATGTCACTTTCAGGTAATGATCAGTACTCCAATCCCACTTGGCTCACCAAATTTCGTTCTTCTAGGTTAAACCGTTCGTTGGCAGTAACAGTTTTAATTTTTAGGTTTCACTCTGTTTTCTCCTATATGGATACATGTAGTTGGAACTCTAAATCAAACACGGTTTGTGCTAGCTCTTTGAAACTTGACACAATAAAATAGTTCCAAGTTCTATCTCTATGGATTGTTTCCTATTGATGTAGCCCTAAGCAGAGACCTGCGCAAATCACTTTCATTGAAAGGGGTTGCCAAGCTTCCAAAAAACTACGAGTTTCCTGAAATCTCAGCACACATTTTTTCACCCAATCATGATGACACTTTCAGGTAATGATCAGTTCCCCAATCCCACTTGGCTCACCAAATTTCGTTCTTCTAGGTTAAACCATTCGTTGGCATTAACGGTTTTAATTTTTAGGTTTCACTCTGTTTTCTCCCATAAGGATACATGTAGTTGGAACTCTAAATCAAACACGGTTTGTGCTAGCTCTTTAAAACTTGACACAATAAAACAGTGCCAAGTCCTATCTCCATGGATTGTTTACTATTGATGTAGCCCTAAGCAGAGACCTGCGCAAATCACTTTCATGGAATGGGGTTGCCAAGCTTCGAAAAAACTACGAGTTTCCTGAAATCTCAGCACACATTTTTTCACCCAAACTTGATGACACTTTCAGGTAATCATCAGTATCCCAATCCCAGTTGGCTCACCAAATTTCGTTCTTCTAGGTTAAACCGTTCGTTGGCAGTAACAGTTTTAATTTTTAGGTTTCACTCTGTTTTCTCCTATATGGATACATGTAGTTGCAACTCTAAATCAAACACGGTTTGTGCTAGCTCTTTGAAACTTGACAAAATAAAGTAGTTCCAAGTCCTATCTCTATGGTTTGATTCCTATTGATGTAGTCCTAAGCAGAGACTGGCGCAAATCACTTTCATGGAAAGGGGTTGCCAAGCTACCAAAAAACTACGAGTTTCCTGAAATCTCAGCACACATTTTTCACCCAATCTTGATGACACTTTCAGGTAAAGATCAGTACCCCAATTCCACTTGGCTCACCAAATTTCGTTCTTCTAGGTTAAACCGTTCATTGGGAGTAACAGTTTTAATTTTTAGTTTTCACTCTGTTTTATCCTATATGGATACATGTATTTGCAACTCTAAATCAAACACGGTTTGGGGTAGCTCTTTGAAACTTCACACAAGAAAGTAGTTCCACGTTCTATCTCTATGGTTTGTTTCCAATTGATGTATCCCTAAGCAGAGACTGGCGCAAATCACTTTCATGGAAAGGGGTTGCCAAGCTTCCAAAAAACTACGAGTTTCCTGAAATCACAGCACACATTTTTTCACCCAATCTTGATGACACTTTCAGGTAATGATCAGTACCCCAATCCCACTTGGCTCACCAAATTTCGTTCTTCTAGGTTAAACCGTTCGTTGGCAGAAACAGTTTTAATTTTTAGGCTTCACTCTGTTTTCTCCTATATGGATACATGTAATTGCAACACTAAATCAAACACGGTTTGTGCTAGCTCTGTGAAACTTGACACAATAAAGTAGTTCCAAGTCCTATCTCTATGGTTTGATTCCTATTGAAGTAGCCCTAGGCAGAGACTGGCGCAAATCACTTATATGTAAATGGGTTGCCAAGCTTCCAAAAAACTACGAGTTTCCTGAAATCTCAGCACACATTTTTTCACCCAATCTTGATGACACTTTCTGGTAATGATCAGTACCCCAATCTCACTTGGCTCACCAAATGTCATTCTTCTAGGTTAAACCGTTCGTTGGCAGTAACGGTTTTAATTTTTAGGTTTCACTCTGTTTTCTCCCATAAGGATACATGTAGTTGGAACTCTAAATCAAACACGGTTTGTGCTAGCTCTGTGAAATTTGCCACAATAAAGTAGTTCAAAGTTCTATCTCTATGGATTGTTTCCTATTGATGTAGCCCTAAGCAGAGACCTGCGCAAATCACTTTCATGGAATGGGGTTGCCAAGCTTCCAAAAAACTACGAGTTTCCTGAAATCTCAGCACACATTTTTTCACCCAATCTTGATGACACTTTCAGGTAATCATCAGTATCCCAATCCCAGTTGGCTCACCAAATTTCGTTCTTCTAGGTTAAACTGTTCGTTGGCAGTAACAGTTTTAATTTTTAGGTTTCAGTCTGTTTACTCCTATATGGATACATGTAGTTGCAACTCTAAATCAAACACGGTTTGTGCTAGCTCTTTGAAATTTGCCACAATAATGTAGTTCAAAGTTCTATCTCTATGGATTGTTTCCTATTGATGTAGCCCTAAGCAGTGACCTGCGCAAATAACTTTCATGGAAAGGGGTTGCCAAGCTTCCAAAAAACTACGAGTTTCCTGAAATCTCAGCACACATTTTTTCACCCAATCTTGATGTCACTTTCAGTTAATGATCAATACTCCAATCCCACTTGGATCACCAAATTTCGTTCTTCTAGGTTAAACCGTTCGTTGGCAGTAACAGTTTTAATTTTTAGTTTTCACTCTGTTTTCTCCTATATGGATATATGTAGTTGCAACTCTAAAACAAACACGGTTTGTGCTAGCTCTTTGAAACGTGACACAATAAAGTAGTTCCAAGTTCTATCTCTATGGTTTGTTTCCTATTGATGTAGTCCTAAGCAGAGACTGGCGCAAATCACTTTCATGGAAAGGGGTTGCCAAGCTTCCAAAAAACTACGAGTTTCCTGAAATCTCAGCACATATTGTTTCACCCAAACTTGATGACACTTTCAGGTAATGATCAGTACCCAATCCCACTTGTCTCACCAAATTTCGTTCTTCTAGGTTAAACCGTTCGTTGGCAGTAACAGTTTTAATTTTTAGGTTTCACTCTGTTTTCTCATATATGGATATATGTAGTTGCAACTCTAAATCAAACACGGTTTGTGCTAGCTCTTTGAAACTTGACACAATAAAGTAGTTCCAAGTTCTATCTCTATGTTTTGTTTCCTATTGATGTAGTCCTAAGCAGACTGGCGCAAATCACTTTCATGGAAAAGGGTTGCCAAGCTACCAAAAAACTACGAGTTTCCTGAAATCTCAGCACATATTTTTTCACCCAATCTTGATGACACTTTCAGGTAATGATCAGTACCCCAATCCCACTTGGCTCACCAAATTTTGTTCTTCTGGGTTAAACCATTCGTTGGCAGTAAGAGTTTTAATTTTTAGGTTTCACTCTGTTTTCTCCTATATCGATACATGTATTTGGAACTCTAAATCAAACTCGGTTTGTGCTAGCTCTTTGAAACTTGACACAATAAAGTAGTTCCAAGTTTTATCTTTAGGGATTGTTTCCTATTGATGTAGCCCTAAGCAGAGATTGGCGCAAATCACTTTAATGGAAACGGGTTGCCAAATTTCATAAAACTACGAGTTTCCTAAAATCTCAGCACACATTTTTTCACCCAACGTTGATGACACTTTCACGTAATGATCAGTACCCCAATCCCACTTGGCTCACCAAATTTCATTCTTCTAGGTTAAACCGTTCATTGGCCGTAACAGTTTTAATTTTTAGGCTTCACTCTGTTTTGTCCTATATGGATACATGTAGATAAGACTCTAAATCAAACACGGTTTGTGCTAGCTCTTTGAAATTTGCCACAATAATGTAGGTCAAAGTTCTATCTCTATGGATTGTTTCCTATTGATGTAGCCCTAAGCAGTGACCTGCGCAAATCACTTTCATGGAAAGGGGTTGCCAAGCTTCCAAAAAACTACAAGTTTCCTGAAATCTCAGCACACATTTTTTCACCCAATCTTGATGTCACTTTCAGTTAATGATCAGTACCCCATTCCCACTTGGCTCACCAAATTTCGTTCTTCTAGGTTAATCCGTTCGTTGGCAGTAACAGTTTTAATTTTTAGTTTTCACTCTGTTTTCTCCTATATGGATATATGTAGTTGCAACTCTAAAACAAACACGGTTTGTGCTAGCTCTTTGAAACGTGACACAATAAAGTAGTTCCAAGTTCTATCTCTATGGTTTGTTTCCTATTGATGTACTCCTAAGCAGAGACTGGCGCAAATCACTTTCATGGAAAGGGGTTGCCAAGCTTCCAAAAAACTACGAGTTTCCTGAAATCTCAGCACATATTGTTTCACCCAAACTTGATGACACTTTCAGGTAATGATCAGTACCCAATCCCACTTGTCTCACCAAATTTCGTTCTTCTAGGTTAAACCATTCGTTGGCAGTAAGAGTTTTAATTTTTAGGTTTCACTCTGTTTTCTCCTATATGGATACATGTAGTTGGAACTCTAAATCAAACACGTTTTGTGCTAGCTCTTTGAAACTTGACACAATAAAGTAGTTCCAAGTTTTATCTTTAGGGATTGTTTCCTATTGATTTAGCCCTAAGCAGAGATTGGCGCAAATCACTTTAATGGAAACGGGTTGCCAAATTTCATAAACCTCGAGTTTCCTAAAATCTCAGCACACATTTTTTCACCCAAAGTTGATGACACTTTCAGGTAATGATCAGTACCCCAATCCCACTTGGCTCACCAAATTTCGTTCTTCTAGGTTAAACCGTTCGTTGGCAGTAACAGTTTTAATTTTTAGGCTTCACTCTGTTTTCTCCTATATGGATGCATGTATTTGCAACTCTAAATGAAACACGGTTTGTGCTAGCTCTTTGAAACTTGACACAATAAAGTAGTTCCAAGTTCTATATCTATGGTTTGTTTCCTATTGATGTAGCCCTAAGCAGAGACTGGCGCAAATCACTTATATGTAAATTGGTTGCCAAGCTTCCAAAAAACTACGAGTTTCCTGAAATCTCAGCACACATTTTTTCACCCAATCTTGATGACACTTTCTGGTAATGATCAGTACGCCAATCTCACTTGGCTCACCAAATGTCATTCTTCTAGGTTAAACCGTTCGTTGGCAGTAACGGTTTTAATTTTTAGGTTTCACTCTGTTTTCTCCCATATGGATACATGTAGTTGGAACTCTAAATCAAACACGGTTTGTGCTAGCTCTTTGAAACTTGACACAATAAAGTAGTTCCAAGTTCTATATCTATGGTTTGTTTCCTATTGATGTAGCCCTAAGCAGAGATTGCGCAAATCACTTTTATGGAAAGGGGTTGCCAAGCTTCTAAAAAACTACCAGTTTCCTGAAATCTCAGCACACATTTTTTCACCCAATCTTGATGACACTTTCAGGTAATGATCAGTACCCCAATCCCACTTGGCTCACCAAATTTCGTTCTTCTAGGTTAAACCGTTCGTTGGCAGTAACAGTTTTAATTTTTAGGCTTCACTCTGTTTTCTCCTATATGGATACATGTAGATAAGACTCTAAATCAAACACGGTTTGTGCTAGCTCTTTGAAATTTGCCACAATAATGTAGTTCAAAGTTCTATCTCTATGGATTGTTTCCTATTGATGTAGCCCTAAGCAGTGACCTGCGCAAATCACTTTCATGGAAAGGGGTTGCCAAGCTTCCAAAAAACTACGAGTTTCCTGAAATCTCAGCACACATTTTTTCACCCAATCTTGATGTCACTTTCAGTTAATGATCAATACCCCAATCCCACTTGGATCACCAAATTTCGTTCTTCTAGGTTAAACCGTTCGTTGGCAGTAACAGTTTTAATTTTTAGTTTTCACTCTGTTTTCTCCTATATGGATATATGTAGTTGCAACTCTAAAACAAACACGGTTTGTGCTAGCTCTTTGAAACGTGACACAATAAAGTAGTTCCAAGTTCTATCTCTATGGTTTGTTTCCTATTGATGTAGTCCTAAGCAGAGACTGGCGCAAATCACTTTCATGGAAAGGGGTTGCCAAGCTTCCAAAAAACTACGAGTTTCCTGAAATCTCAGCACATATTGTTTCACCCAAACTTGATGACACTTTCAGGTAATGATCAGTACCCCAATCCCACTTGGCTCACCAAATTTTGTTCTTCTAGGTTAAACCATTCGTTGGCAGTAAGAGTTTTAATTTTTAGGTTTCACTCTGTTTTCTCCTATATGGATACATGTAGTTGGAACTCTAAATCAAACACGTTTTGTGCTAGCTCTTTGAAACTTGACACAATAAAGTAGTTCCAAGTTTTATCTTTAGGGATTGTTTCCTATTGATGTAGCCCTAAGCAGAGATTGGCGCAAATCACTTTAATGGAAACGGGTTGCCAAATTTCATAAAACTACGAGTTTCCTAAAATCTCAGCACACATTTTTTCACCCAATATTGATGACACATTCAGGTAATGATCAGTAACCCAATCCCACTTGGTCACCAAAATTCGTTCTTCTAGGTTACACCGTTCGTTGGCATTAACAGTTTTAATTTTTAGGTTTCACTCTGTTTTCTCCTATATGGATACATGTATTTGGAAATCTAAATCAAACACGGTTTGTGCTAGCTCTTTGAAACTTGACATAATAAAGTAGTTCCTTGTTCTATCTCTATGGATTGTTTCCTATTGATGTATCCCTAAGCAGAGACTGGCACAAATCACTTTCATGGAAATGGTTTGCCAAGCTTCCAAAAAACTACGAGTTTCCTGAAATCAGCACACATTTTTTCACCCAATATTGATGACACATTCAGGTAATGATCCGTACCCCAATCCCACTTGGCTCACCAAATTTCGTTCTTCTAGGTTAAACTGTTCGTTGGCAGTAACAGTTTTAATTTTTAGGTTTCACTCTGTTTTCTCCTATATGGATACATGTAGTTGGAACTCTAAATCAAACACGGTTTGTGCTAGCTCTTTGAAACTTTACACAAGAAAGTAGTTCCAAGTTCTATCTCTATGGTTTGTTTCCCATTGATGTAGCCCTAAGCAGAGACTGGCGCAAATCACTTTCATGGAAAGGGGTTGCCAAGCTTCCAAAAAACTGCGAGTTTCCTGAAATCTCAGCACACATTTTTTCACCCAATCTTGATGACACTTTCAGGTAAAGATCAGTACCCCAATCCCACTTGGCTCACCAAATTTCGTTCTTCTAGTTTAAAACGTTCGTTGGCAGTAACACTTTTAATTTTTAGGTTTCACTCTGTTTTCTCCTATATGGATACATGTAGATGGAAATCTAAATCAAACACGGTTTGTGCTAGCTATTTGAAACTTGACACAATAAAATAGTCCCAAGATCTATCTCTATGGATTGTTTCCTATTGATGTAGCCCTAAGCAGAGACCTGCGCAAATCACTTTCATGGAGAGGGGTTGCCAAGCTTCCAAAAAACTACGAGTTTCCTGAAATCACTGCACACATTTTTTCACCCATTCTTGATGACACATTCAGGTAATGATCAGTACCCCAATCCCACTTGGCTCAACAAATTTCGTTCTTCTAGGTTAAACAGTTCGTTGGCAGTAACAGTTTTAATTTTTAGGTTTCACTCTGTTTTCTCCTATATGGATACATGTAGTTGCAACTCTAAATCAAACACGGTTTGTGGTAGCTTTTTGAAACTTGACACAATAAAGTAGTTCCAAGTTCTATCTATATGGTTTGTTTTCTATTGATGTAGACCTAAGCAGAGACTAGCGCAAATCACTTTCATGGAAAGGGTTTGCCAAGCTACCAAAAAACTACGAGTTTCCTGAAATCTCAGCACACATTTTTTCACCCAATCTTGATGACACTTTCAGGTAATGATCAGTACCCCAATCCCACTTGGCTCACCAAATTTCCTTCTTCTAGGTTAAACTGTTCTTTGGCAGTAACAGTTTTAATTTTTAGGTTTCACTCTGTTTTCTCCTATATGGATACATGTAGTTGGAACTCTAAATCAAATACGGTTTGTGGTAGCTCTTTGAAACTTGACACAATAACGTAGTTCTAAGTTCTATCTCTATTTTTTGTTTCCTATTGATATAGCCCTAAGCAGAGACTGGCACAAATCACTTTCATGGAAAGGGGTTGCCAAACTTCCAAAAAAGTACGAGTTTCCTGAAATCTCAGCACACATATTTTCACCCAATCTTGATGACACTTTCTTTTAATGATCGGTAGCCCAATCCCACTTGGCTCACCAAATTTCGTTCTTCTATGTTAAACCGTTCTTTTCCGTAAATGTTTTAATTTTTAGGTTTCACTGTATTTTCTCCTATATGGATACATGTAGTTGGAACTCTAAATCAAAGACGGTTTGTGCTAGCTCTTTGAAACTTGACACAATAAAATAGTTCCAGTTCTATCTCTATGGATTGTTTCCTACTGATGTAGCCCTAAGCAGTGACTGGCGCAAATTACTATCATGGATAGGGGTTGCCAAGCTTTCGAAAATTACGAGTTTCCTGAAATATCAGCACATATTGTTTTACCCAATCTTGATGACACTTTCAGGTAATGATCAGTACCCCATTCCCACTTGGTCACCAAGTTTCGTTCTTCTAGGTTAAATCGTTCATTGCCAGTAAGAGTTTTAATTTTTAGGTTTCACTCTGTATTCTCCTATATGGATACATGTAGATGGAACTCTAAATCAAACACGGTTTGTGCTAGCTATTTGAAACTTGACACAATAAAATAGTTCCAAGTTCTAACTCCATGGATTGTTTACTATTGATGTAGCCCTAAGCAGAGACTGGCGCAAATCACTTTCATGGAAAGGGGTTGCCAAGCTTCCAAAAAACTACGAGTTTCCTGAAATCTCAGCACACATTTTTTCACCCAATCTTGATGACACTTTCAGGTAATGATCAGTTCCCCAATCCCACTTGGCTCACCAAATTTCGTTCTTCTAGGTTAAACCGTTCGTTGGCAGTAACAGTTTTAATTTTTAGGTTTCACTCTGTTTTCTCCTATATGGATACATGTAGATGGAACTCTAAATCAAACACGGTTTGTGCTAGCTCTTTGAAACTTGACACAATAAAGTAGTTTCAAGTTCTATCTCTATGGTTTGTTTCCTATTGATGTAGTCCTAGACAGAGACTGGCGCAAATCACTTTCATGGAAAGGGGTTGCCAAGCTACCAAAAAACTACGAGTTTCCTGAAATCTCAGCACACATTGTTTCACCCAAACTTGATGACACTTTCAGGTAATGATCAGTAACCCAATCCCACTTGGTCACCAAAATTCGTTCTTCTAGGTTACACCGTTCATTGGCATTAACAGTTTTAATTTTTAGGTTTCACTCTGTTTTCTCCTATATGGATACATGTATTTGGAAATCTAAATCAAACACGGTTTGTGCTAGCTCTTTGAAACTTGACACAATAAAGTAGTTCCTTGTTCTATCTCTATGGATTGTTTCCTATTGATGTAGCTCTAAGCAGAGACTGGCACAAATCACTTTCATGGAAAGGGTTTGCCAAGCTTCCAAAAAACTACGAGTTTCCTGAAATCAGCACACATTTTTTCACCCAATATTGATGTCACTTTCAGGTAATGATCAGTACCCCAATCCCACTTGGCTCACCAAACTTCGTTCTTCTAGGTTAAACCGTTCGTTGGCAGTAACAGTTTTAATTTTTAGGTTTCATTCTGTTTTCTCCTATATGGATACATGTAGATGGAACTCTAAATCAATCACGGTATGTGCTAGCTCTTTGAAACTTGGCACAATAAAATAGTTCCAAGTTCTATCTCCATGGATTGTTTACTATTGATGTAGCCATAAGCAGAGACCTGCGCAAATCACTTTCAATGAAAGGGGTTGTCAAGATTCCAAAAAACTACAAGTTTCCTGAAATCTCAGCACACATTTTTTCACCCAAACTTGATGACACTTTCAAGTAATGATCAGTACCCCAATCCAACTTGGCTCACCAAATTTCGTTCTTCTAGGTTAAACCGTTCGTTGGCAGTAACAGTTTTAATTTTTAGGTTTCACTCTGTTTTCTCCTATATGGATACATGTAGTTGCAACTCTAAATCAAACACGGTTTGTGCTAGCTCTTTGAAACTTGACACAATAAAGGAGTTCCAAGTTCTATCTCTATGGTTTGTTTCCTATTGATGTAGTCCTAAGCAGAGACTGACGCAAATCACTTTCATGGAAAGGGGTTGTCAAGCTACCAAAAAACTACGAGTTTCCTGAAATCTCAGCACACATGTTTTCACCCAAACTTGATGACTCTTTCAGGTAATGATCAGTACCCCAATCCCACTTGACTCACCAAATTTCGTTCTTGTAGGTTAAACCGTTCTTTGGCAGTAAGAGTTTTAATTTTTAGGTTTCCCTCTGTTTTCTCCTGTATGGATACATGTAGTTGCAACCCTAAATCAAACACGGTTTGTGCTAGCTCTTTGAAACTTGACACAATAAAATAGTTCCAAGTTCTATCTCCATGGATGGTTTACTATTGATGTAGCCCTAAGCAGAAACCTGCGCAAATCACTTTAATGGAAAGGGGTTGCCAAGCTTCCAAAAAACTACGAGTTTCCTGAAATCTCAGCACACATTGTTTCACCCAATCTTGATGACACTTTCAGGTAATGATCAGTACCCCAATCCCACTTGGTTCACCAAATTTCGTTCTTCTAGGTTAAACCGTTCGTTGGCAGTAACAGTTTTAATTTTTAGGTTTCACTCTGTTTTCTCCTATATGGATACATGTAGATGCAACTCTAAATCAAACACGGTTTGTGCTAGCTCTTTGAAACATGACACAATAAAGTAGTTCCAAGTTCTATCTCTATGGTTTGTTTCCTATTGATGTAGTCCTAAGCAGAGACTGGCACAAATCACTTTCATGGAAAGGGGTTGCCAAGCTACCAAAAAACTACGAGTTTCCTGAAATCTCAGCACACATTTTTTCAACCAATCTTGATGACACTTTCAGGTAATGATCAGTACCCCAATCCCACTTGGTCACCAAATTTCGTTCTTCTAGTTTACACCGTTCGTTGGCATTAACAGTTTTAATTTTTAGGTTTCACTCTGTTTTCTCCTATATGGATACATGTAGTTGGAAATCTAAATAAAACACAGTTTGTGCTAGCTCTTTGAAACTTGACACAATAAAATAGTTCCTAGTTCTATATCTATGGATTGTTTCCTATTGATGTATTCCTAAGCCGAGACTGGCACAAATCACTTTCATGGAAAGGGTTTGCCAAGCTTCCAAAAAACTACGAGTTTCCTGAAAAATCAGCACACATTTTTTCGCCCAATCTTGATGACACATTCAGGTAATTATCAGTACACCAATCCCACTTGGCTCACCAAATTTCGTTCTTCTAGGTTAAACCGTTCGTTGGCAGTAACAGTTTTAATTTTTAGGCTTCACTCTGTTTTCTCCTATATGGATACATGTATTTGCAACACTAAATCAAACACGGTTTGTGCTAGCTCTGTGAAACTTGACACAATAAAGTAGTTCCAAGTCCTATCTCTATGGTTTGATTCCTATTGAAGTAGCCCTAGGCAGAGACTGGCGCTAATCACTTATATGTAAATGGGTTGCCAAGCTTCCAAAAAACTACGAGTTTCCTGAAATCTCAGCACACATTTTTTCACCCAATCTTGATGACACTTTCTGGTAATGATCAGTACTCCAATCTCACTTGGCTCACCAAATGTCATTCTTCTAGGTTAAACCGTTCATTGGCAGTAACGGTTTTAATTTTTAGGTTTCACTCTGTTTTCTCCCATAAGGATACATGTAGTTGGAACTCTAAATCAAACACGGTTTGTGCTTGCTCTGTGAAATTTGCCACAATAAAGTAGTTCAAAGTTCTATCTCTATGGATTGTTGCCTATTGATGTAGCCCTAAGCAGAGACCTGCGCAAATCACTTTCATGGAATGGGGTTGCCAAGCTTCCAAAAAACTATGAGTTTCCTGAAATCTCAGCACACATTTTATCACCCAATCTTGATGACACTTTCAGGTAATCATCAGTATCCCAATCCCAGTTGGCTCACCAAATTTCGTTCTTCTAGGTTAAACCGTTCGTTGGCAGTAACAGTTTTAATTTTTAGGTTTCACTCTGTTTTCTCCTATATGGATACATGTAGTTGCAACTCTAAATCAAACACGGTTTGTGCTAGCTCTTTGAAACGTGACACAATAAAGTAGTTCCAAGTTCTATCTCTATGGTTTGTTTCCTATTGATGTAGTCCTAAGCAGAGACTGGCGCAAATCACTTTCATGGAAAGAGGTTGCCAAGCTACCAAAAAACTACGAGTTTCCTGAAATCTCAGCACACATTTTTTCACCCAATCATGATGACACTTTCAGATAAAGATCAGTACCCCAATTCCACTTGGCTCACCAAATTTCGTTCTTCTAGGTTAAACCGTTCTTTGGCAGTAACAGTTTTAATTTTTAGGTTTCACTCTGTTTTCTCCTATATGGATACACATAGTTGCAACTCTAAATCAAACACGGTTTGTGCTAGCTCTTTGAAACTTGACACAATAAAGTAGTTCCAAGTTCTATCTCTATGGTTTGTTTCCTATTGATGTAGTCCTAAGCAGACACTGGCACAAATCACTTTCATGGTATGGGGTTGCCAAGCTACCAAAAAACTACGAGTTTCCTGAAATCTCAGCACACATTTTTTCACACAATCTTGATGCCACTTTCAGGTAAAGATCAGTACCCCAATCCCACTTGGCTCACCAAATTTCGTTCTTCTAGGTTAAACCGTTCGTTGGCAGTAAGAGTTTTAATTTTAAGGTTTCACTCTGTTTTCTCCTATATGGATACATGTAGATGAAACTCTAAATCAAACACGGTTTGTGCTAGCTCTTTGAAACTTGACACAATAAAATAGTTCCAAGTTCTATCTCTATGGATTGTTTCCTATTGATGTAGCCCTAAGCAGAGACTGGCGCAAATCACTTTCATGGAAATGGGTTGCCAAGCTTCTTAATAACTTTGTGTTTCCTGAAATCTCAGCACACATTTTTTTACCCAATCTTGATGACACTTTCAGGTAATGATCAGTACCCCAATCTCACTTGGCTCACCAAATTTCGTTCTTCTAGGTTAAACCGTTCGTTGGCAGTAACAGTTTTAATTTTTAGGTTTCACTCTGTTTTCTCCTATATGGATACATGTAGTTGAAACTGTAAATCAAACACGGTTTGTGCTAGCGCTTTGAAACTTGACACAATAAAGTAGTTCCAAGTTCTATCTCTATGGATTGTTTCCTATTGATGTAGCCCTAAGCAGAGACCTGCGCAAATCACTTTCATTGAAAGGGGTTGCCAAGCTTCCAAAAAACTACGAGTTTCCTGAAATCTCAGAACACATTTTTTCACCCAATTTTGATGACACTTTCAGGTAATGATCAGTTCCCCAATCCCACTTGGCTCACCATATTTCGTTCTTCTAGGTTAAACCATTCGTTGGCAGTAACAGTTTTAATTTTTAGGTTTCACTCTGTTTTCTCCTATATAGATACATGTAGATGGAACTCTAAATCAAACACGGTTTGTGCTAGCTCTTTAAAACTTGACACAATAAAAGAGTTCCAAGTCCTATCTCCATGGATTGTTTAATATTGATGTAGTCCTAAGCAGAGACCTGCGCAAATCACTTTCATTGAATGGGGTTGCCAAGCTACCAAAAAACTACGAGTTTCCTGAAATCTCAGCACATATTTTTTCACCCAATCTTGATGACACTTTCAGGTAATGATCAGTACCCCAATCCCACTTGGCTCACCATATTTTGTTCTTCTAGGTTAAACCATTCGTTGGCAGTAAGAGTTTTAATTTTTAGGTTTCACTCTGTTTTCTCCTATATGGATACATGTAGTTGGAACTCTAAATCAAACACGTTTTGTGCTAGCTCTTTGAAACTTGACACAATAAAGTAGTTCCAAGTTTTATCTTTAGGGATTGTTTCCTATTGATGTAGCCCTAAGCAGAGATTGGCGGAAATCACTTTAATGGAAACGGGTTGCCAAATTTCATAAAACTACGAGTTTCCTAAAATCTCAGCACACATTTTTTCACCCAATATTGATGACACATTCAGGTAATGATCAGTAACCCAATCCCACTTGGTCACCAAAATTCGTTCTTCTAGGTTACACCGTTCGTTGGCATTAACAGTTTTAATTTTTAGGTTTCACTCTGTTTTCTCCTATATGGATACATGTATTTGGAAATCTAAATCAAACACGGTTTGTGCTAGCTCTTTGAAACTTGACATAATAAAGTAGTTCCTTGTTCTATCTCTATCGATTGTTTCCTATTGATGTATCCCTAAGCAGAGACTGGCACAAATCACTTTCATGGAAAGGGTTTGCCAAGCTTCCAAAAAACTACGAGTTTCCTGAAATCAGCACACATTTTTTCACCCAATATTGATGACACATTCAGGTAATGATCCGTACCCCAATCCCACTTGGCTCACCAAATTTCGTTCTTCTAGGTTAAACTGTTCGTTGGCAGTAACAGTTTTAATTTTTAGGTTTCACTCTGTTTTCTCCTATATGGATACATGTAGTTGGAACTCTAAATCAAACACGGTTTGCGCTAGCTCTTTGAAACTTTACACAAGAAAGTAGTTCCAAGTTCTATCTCTATGGTTTGTTTCCTATTGATGTAGCCCTAAGCAGAGACTGGCGCAAATCACTTTCATGGAAAGGGGTTGCCAAGCTTCCAAAAAACTACGAGTTTCCTGAAATCTCAGCACACATTTTTTCACCCAATCTTGATGGCACTTTCAGGTAAAGATCAGTACCCCAATCCCACTTGGCTCACCAAATTTCGTTCTTCTAGATTAAAACGTTCGTTGGCAGTAACACTTTTAATTTTTAGGTTTCACTCTGTTTTCTCCTATATGGATACATGTAGATGGAAATCTAAATCAAACACGGTTTGTGCTAGCTATTTGAAACTTGACACAATAAAATAGTCCCAAGATCTATCTCTATGGATTGTTTCCTATTGATGTAGCCCTAAGCAGAGACCTGCGCAAATCACTTTCATGGAGAGGGGTTGCCAAGCTTCCAAAAAACTACGAGTTTCCTGAAATCACTGCACACATTTTTTCACCCATTCTTGATGACACATTCAGGTAATGATCAGTACCCCAATCCCACTTGGCTCAACAAATTTCGTTCTTCTAGGTTACACAGTTCGTTGGCAGTAACAGTTTTAATTTTTAGGTTTCACTCTGTTTTCTCCTATATGGATACATGTAGTTGCAACTCTAAATCAAACACGGTTTGTGGTAGCTTTTTGAAACTTGACACGATAAAGTAGTTCCAAGTTCTATCTATATGGTTTGTTTTCTATTGATGTAGACCTAAGCAGAGACTAGCGCAAATCACTTTCATGGAAAGGGTTTGCCAAGCTACCAAAAAACTACGAGTTTCCTGAAATCTCAGCACACATTTTTTCACCCAATCTTGATGACACTTTCTGGTAATGATCAGTACCCCAATCTCACTTGGCTCACCTAATGTCATTGTTCTAGGTTAAACCGTTCGTTGGCAGTAACAGTTTTAATTTTTAGGTTTCACTCTGTTTTCTCCCATATGGATACATGTAGTTGGAAATCTAAATCAAACACGGTTTGTGCTAGCTCTTTGAAACTTGACATAATAAAGTAGTTCCTTGTTCTATCTCTATGGATTGTTTCCTATTGATGTATCCCTAAGCAGAGACTGGCACAAATCACTTTCATGGAACGGGTTTGCCAAGCTTCCAAAAAACTACGAGTTTCCTGAAATCAGCACACATTTTTTCACCCAATATTGATGACACATTCAGGTAATGATCCGTACCCCAATCCCACTTGGCTCACCAAATTTCGTTCTTCTAGGTTAAACTGTTCGTTGGCAGTAACAGTTTTAATTTTTAGGTTTCACTCTGTTTTCTCCTAAAGGGATACATGTAGTTGGAACTCTAAATCAAACACGGTTTGTGCTAGCTCTTTGAAACTTTACACAAGAAAGTAGTTCCAAGTTCTATCTCTATGGTTTGTTTCCTATTGATGTAGCCCTAAGCAGAGACTGGCGCAAATCACTTTCATGGAAAGGGGTTGCCAAGCTTCCAAAAAACTGCGAGTTTCCTGAAATCTCAGCACACATTTTTTCACCCAATCTTGATGGCACTTTAAGGTAAAGATCAGTACCCCAATCCCACTTGGCTCACCAAATTTCGTTCTTCTAGATTAAAACGTTCGTTGGCAGTAACACTTTTAATTTTTAGGTTTCACTCTGTTTTCTCCTATATGGATACATGTAGATGGAAATCTAAATCAAACACGGTTTGTGCTAGCTATTTGAAACTTGACACAATAAAATAGTCCCAAGATCTATCTCTATGGATTGTTTCCTATTGATGTAGCCCTAAGCAGAGACCTGCGCAAATCACTTTCATGGAGAGGGGTTGCCAAGCTTCCAAAAAACTACGAGTTTCCTGAAATCACTGCACACATTTTTTCACCCATTCTTGATGACACATTCAGGTAATGATCAGTACCCCAATCCCACTTGGCTCAACAAATTTCGTTCTTCTAGGTTACACAGTTCGTTGGCAGTAACAGTTTTAATTTTTAGGTTTCACTCTGTTTTCTCCTATATGGATACATGTAGTTGCAACTCTAAATCAAACACGGTTTGTGGTAGCTTTTTGAAACTTGACACGATAAAGTAGTTCCAAGTTCTATCTATATGGTTTGTTTTCTATTGATGTAGACCTAAGCAGAGACTAGCGCAAATCACTTTCATGGAAAGGGTTTGCCAAGCTACCAAAAAACAACGAGTTTCCTGAAATCTCAGCACACATTTTTTCACCCAATCTTGATGACACTTTCTGGTAATGATCAGTACCCCAATCTCACTTGGCTCACCTAATGTCATTGTTCTAGGTTAAACCGTTCGTTGGCAGTAACAGTTTTAATTTTTAGGTTTCACTCTGTTTTCTCCCATATGGATACATGTAGTTGGAACTCTAAATCAAACATGGTTTGTGCTAGCTCTTTGAAACTTGACACAATAAAGTAGTTCCAAGTTCTATATCTATGGTTTGTTTCCTATTGATGTAGTCTTAAGCAGAGACTGTCGAAAATCATTTTCATGGAACGGGGTTGCCAAGCTTCCAAATAACTACGAGTTTCCTGAAATCTCAGCACATATTTTTTCACCCAATCTTGATGACACTTTCTGGTAATGATCAGTACCCCAATCCCACTTGGCTCACCAAATTTCGTTCTTCTCGGTTAAACGGTTCGTTGGAAGTAACAGTTTTAATTTTTAGGTTTCATTCTGTTTTCTCCTATATGGATACATGTAGTTGGAACTCTAAAGCAAACACGGTTTCTGCTAGCTCTTTGAAACTTGACACAAGAAAATAGTTCCAAGTTCTACCTCTATGGATTGTTTCCTATTGATGTATCCCTAAGCAGAGACTGGCGCAAATCACTTACATGGAAAGGGGTTGCCAAGCTTCCAAATAACTACGAGTTTCCTGAAATCTCAGCAAACATTTTTTCACCCAATCTTGATGACACTTTCAGGTAATGATCAGTACCCCAATCCCACTTGGCTCACCAAATTTCCTTCTTCTAGGTTAAACTGTTCTTTGGCAGTAACAGTTTTAATTTTTAGGTTTCACTCTGTTTTCTCCTATATGGATACATGTAGTTGGAACTCTAAATCAAATACGGTTTGTGGTAGCTCTTTGAAACTTGACACAATAACGTAGTTCTAAGTTCTATCTCTATTTTTTGTTTCCTATTGATATAGCCCTAAGCAGAGACTGGCACAAATCACTTTCATGGAAAGGGGTTGCCAAACTTCCAAAAAAGTACGAGTTTCCTGAAATCTCAGCACACATATTTTCACCCAATCTTGATGACACTTTCTTTTAATGATCGGTAGCCCAATCCCACTTGGCTCACCAAATTTCGTTCTTCTATATTAAACCGTTCTTTTCCGTAAATGTTTTAATTTTTAGGTTTCACTGTATTTTCTCCTATATGGATACATGTAGTTGGAACTCTAAATCAAAGACGGTTTGTGCTAGCTCTTTGAAACTTGACACAATAAAATAGTTCCAGTTCTATCTCTATGGATTGTTTCCTACTGATGTAGCCCTAAGCAGTGACTGGCGCAAATTACTATCATGGATAGGGGTTGCCAAGCTTTCGAAAATTACGAGTTTCCTGAAATATCAGCACATATTGTTTTACCCAATCTTGATGACACTTTCAGGTAATGATCAGTACCCCATTCCCACTTGGTCACCAAGTTTCGTTCTTCTAGGTTAAATCGTTCATTGCCAGTAAAAGTTTTAATTTTTAGGTTTCACTCTGTATTCTCCTATATGGATACATGTAGATGGAACTCTAAATCAAACACGGTTTGTGCTAGCTATTTGAAACTTGACACAATAAAATAGTTCCAAGTTCTAACTCCATGGATTGTTTACTATTGATGTAGCCCTAAGCAGAGACTGGCGCAAATCACTTTCATGGAAAGGGGTTGCCAAGCTTCCAAAAAACTACGAGTTTCCTGAAATCTCAGCACACATTTTTTCACCCAATCTTGATGACACTTTCAGGTAATGATCAGTTCCCCAATCCCACTTGGCTCACCAAATTTCGTTCTTCTAGGTTAAACCGTTCGTTGGCAGTAACAGTTTTAATTTTTAGGTTTCACTCTGTTTTCTCCTATATGGATACATGTAGATGGAACTCTAAATCAAACACGGTTTGTGCTAGCTCTTTGAAACTTGACACAATAAAGTAGTTTCAAGTTCTATCTCTATGGTTTGTTTCCTATTGATGTAGTCCTAGACAGAGACTGGCGCAAATCACTTTCATGGAAAGGGGTTGCCAAGCTACCAAAAAACTACGAGTTTCCTGAAATCTCAGCACACATTGTTTCACCCAAACTTGATGACACTTTCAGGTAATGATCAGTAACCCAATCCCACTTGGTCACCAAAATTCGTTCTTCTAGGTTACACCGTTCATTGGCATTAACAGTTTTAATTTTTAGGTTTCACTCTGTTTTCTCCTATATGGATACATGTATTTGGAAATCTAAATCAAACACGGTTTGTGCTAGCTCTTTGAAACTTGACACAATAAAGTAGTTCCTTGTTCTATCTCTATGGATTGTTTCCTATTGATGTAGCCCTAAGCAGAGACCTGCGCAAATCACTTTCATTGAAAGGGGTTGCCAAGCTTCCAAAAAACTACGAGTTTCCTGAAATCTCAGCACACATTTTTTCACCCAATCATGATGATTCTTTCAGGTAATGATCAGTTCCCCAATCCCACTTGGCTCACCAAATTTCTTTCTTCTAGGTTAAACCATTCGTTGGCAGTAACAGTTTTAATTTTTAGGTTTCACTCTGTTTTCTCCTATATGCATACATGTAGATGGAACTCTAAATCAAACACGGTTTGTGCTAGCTCTTTAAAACTTGACACAATAAAACAGTGCCAAGTCCTATCTCCATGGATTGTATACTATTGATGTAGCCCTAAGCAGAGACCTGCGCAAATCACTTTCATGGAATGGGGTTGCCAAGCTTCCAAAAAACTACGAGTTTCCTGAAATCTCAGCACACATTTTTTCACCCAATCTTGATGACACTTTCAGGTAATCATCAGTATCCCAATCCCAGTTGGCTCACCAAATTTCGTTCTTCTAGGTTAAACCGTGCGTTGGCAGTAACAGTTTTAATTTTTAGGTTTCACTCTGTTTTCTCCTATATGGATACATGTAGTTGCAAGTCTAAATCAAACACTGCTTGTGCTAGCTCTTTGAAACGTGACAGAATAAAGTAGTTCCAAGTTCTATCTCTATGGTTTGTTTCCTATTGATGTAGTCCTAAGCAGAGACTGGCGCAAATCACTTTCATGGAAAGGGGTTGCCAAGCTACCAAAAAATACGAGTTTCCTGAAATCAGCACACATTTTTTCACCCAATCTTGATGACACTTTCTGGTAATGATCAGTACCCCAATCTCACTTGGCTCACCAAATGTCATTCTTCTAGGTTAAACCGTTCGTTGGCAGTAACGGTTTTAATTTTTAGGTTTCACTCTGTTTTCTCCCATAAGGATACATGTAGTTGGAACTCTAAATCAAACACGGTTTGTGCTAGCTCTGTGAAATTTGCCACAATAAAGTAGTTCAAATTTCTATGTCTATGGATTGTTTCCTATTGATGTAGCCCTAAGCAGAGACCTGCGCAAATCGCTTTCATGGAATGGGGTTGCCAAGCTTCCAAAAAACTACGAGTTTCCTGAAATCTCAGCACACATTTTTTTCACCCAATCTTGATGACACTTTCAGGTAATCATCAGTATCCCAATCCCAGTTGGCTCACCAAATTTCGTTCTTCTAGGTTAAACCGTTCGTTGGCAGTAACAGTTTTAATTTTTAGGTTTCACTCTGTTTTCTCCTATATGGATACATGTAGTTGCAACTCTAAATCAAACACGGTTTGTGCTAGCTCTTTGAAACGTGACACAATAAAGTAGTTCCAAGTTCTATCTCTATGGTTTGTTTCCTATTGATGTAGTCCTAAGCAGAGACTGGCGCAAATCACTTTCATGGAAAGGGGTTGCCAAGCTTCCAAAAAACTACGAGTTTCCTGAAATCACAGCACACATTTTTTCACCCAATCTTGATGACACTTTCAGGTAATGATCAGTACCCCAATCCCACTTGGCTCACCAAATTTCGTTCTTCTAGGTTAAACCGTTCGTTGACAGTAACAGTTTTAATTTTTAGGCTTCACTCTGTTTTCTCCTATATGGATACATGTATTTGCAACTCTAAATCAAACACGGTTTGTGCTAGCTCTTTGAAACTTGACAAAATAAGGTAGTTCAAAGTCCTATCTCTATGGTTTGATTCCTATTGAAGTAGCCCTAGACAGAGACTGGCGCAAATCACTTATATGTAAATTGGTTGCCAAGCTTCCAAAAAACTACGAGTTTCCTGAAATCTCAGCACACATTTTTTCACCCAATCTTGATGACACTTTCTGGTAATGATCAGTACCCCAATCTCACTTGGCTCACCAAATGTCATTCTTCTAGGTTAAACCGTTCGTTGGCAGTAACGGTTTTAATTTTTAGGTTTCACTCTGTTTTCTCCCATATGGATACATGTAGTTGGAACTCTAAATCAAACACGGTTTGTGCTAGCTCTTTGAAACTTGACAGAATAAAGTAGTTCCAAGTTCTATATCTATGGTTATTTTCCTATTGATGTAGCCCTAAGCAGAGATTGTGCAAATCACTTTCATGGAAAGGGGTTGCCAAGCTTCCAAAAAACTACCAGTTTCCTGAAATCTCAGCACACATTTTTTCACCCAATCTTGATGACACTTTCAGGTAATGATCAGTACCCCAATCCCACTTGGCTCACCAAATTTCGTTCTTCTAGGTTAAACTGTTCGTTGGCAGTAACAGTTTTAATTTTTAGGCTTCACTCTGTTTTCTCCTATATGGATACATGTAGATAAGACTCTAAATCAAACACGGTTTGTGCTAGCTCTTTGAAATTTGCCACAATAATGTAGTTCAAAGTTCTATCTCTATGGATTGTTTCCTATTGATGTAGCCCTAAGCAGTGACCTGCGCAAATCACTTTCATGGAAA
Organism: Spermophilus citellus; assembly: GCF_964194105.1. Lineage (NCBI taxonomy): Eukaryota > Metazoa > Chordata > Mammalia > Rodentia > Sciuridae > Spermophilus > Spermophilus citellus. The sequence continues at coordinate 105,117,793 of NC_138182.1, forward strand.
GGGGTTGCCAAGCTTCCAAAAAACTACGAATTTCCTGAAATCTCAGCACACATTTTTTCACCCAATCTTGATGTCACATTCAGTTAATGATCAGTACCCCAATCCCACTTGCCTCACCAAATTTCGTTCTTCTAGGTTAAACCGTTCGTTGGCACTAACAGTTTTAATTTTTAGTTTTCACTCTGTTTTCTCCTATATGGATATATGTAGTTGCAACTCTAAAACAAACACGGTTTGTGCTAGCTCTTTGAAACGTGACACAATAAAGTAGTTCCAAGTTCTATCTCTATGGTTTGTTTCCTATTGATGTAGTCCTAAGCAGAGACTGGCGCAAATCACTTTCATAGAAAGGGGTTGCCAAGCTTCCAAAAAACTACGAGTTTCCTGAAATCTCAGCACATATTGTTTCACCCAAACTTGATGACACTTTCAGGTAATGATCAGTACCCAATCCCACTTGTCTCACCAAATTTTGTTCTTCTAGGTTAAACCATTCGTTGGCAGTAAGAGTTTTAATTTTTAGGTTTCACTCTGTTTTCTCCTATATGGATACATGTAGTTGGAACTCTAAATCAAACAAGGTTTGTGCTAGCTCTTTGAAACATGACACAATAAAATAGTTCCAAGTTCGGTCTCTATGGATTGTTTCTAATTGATGTAGCCCTAAGCAGAGACTGGCACATATCACTTTCATGGAAAGGTGTTGCCAAGCTTCCAAAAAACTACGAGTTTCCTGAAATATCAGTACACATTTTTTCACCCAATCTTGATGACACTTTCAGGTAATGATCAATACACCAATCCCACTTGGCTCACCAAATTTCGTTCTTCTAGTTTAAACCGTTCGTTGGCTGTAACAATTTTAATTTTTAGGTATCACTCTGTTTTCTCCTATATGGATACATGTAGTTGGAACTCTAAATCAAAGAAGTTTGTGCTAGCTCTTTGAAACTTGACACAATAAAGTAGTTTCAAGTTCTATCTCTATGGTTTGTTTCCTATTGATGTAGCCCTAAGCAGAGAGGGGCGCAAATCACTTTCATGGAAAGGGGTTGCCAAGCTTCCAAAAATCTACGAGTTTCCTGAAATCTCAGCACACATTTTGTCACCCAATCTTGATGACACTTTCAGGTAATGATCAGTACCCCAAACTCACTTGGCTCAACAAATTTCGTTCTTCTACGTTAAACGGTTCGTTGGTAGTAACAGTTTTAATTTTTAGGTTTCACTCTGTTTTCTCCTATATGGATACATATTTTTGGAACTCTAAATCAAACACGGTTTGTGCTAGCTCTTTTAAACTTGACACAATAAAGTAGTTCCAAGTTCTCTCTCTATGGTTTGTTTATTATTGATGTAGCCCTAAGCAGAGACTGGCACAAATCACATTCATGCAAAGGGGTTGCCAAGCTTCCGAAATACTACGAGTTTCCTGAATTCTCAGCACACATTTTTTCACCCAATCTTGATGACACTTTCAGGTAATGATCAGTACCCCAATCCCATTGGGCTCACCAAATTTCGTTCTTCTAGGTTAAACCGTTCGTTGGCAGTAACATTTTAAATTTTTAGGTATCACTCTGTTTTCTCCTATATGAATACATGTAGTTGGAACTCTAATTCAAAGAAGTTTGTGCTAGCTCTTTGAAACTTGAAAGAATAAAGTAGTTCCAAGTTCTATCTCTATGGCTTCTTTCCTATTGATGTAGCCCTAAGCAGAGACTGGCACAAATCACTTTCATGGAAAGGGGTTGCCAAGCTTCCAAAAAACTCTGAGTTTCCTGAAATCTCAGCACACATTTTTTCACCCAATCTTGGTGATACTTTCAGGCAATGATCAGTACACAAACCCACTTGGCTCACCAAATTTCGTTCTTCTAGTTTAAACCGTTCGTTGGCAGTAACAGTTTTAATTTTTATGTTTCAATCTGTTTTCTCCTATATGGATACATATTTTGGAAGTCTAAATCAAAGACGGTTTGTGCTAGCTCTTTGAATATTGACACAAGAAAGAAGTTCCAAGTTCTATCTTTATGTTTTGTTTCCTATTGATGTAGCCCTAAGCAGAGGCTGGCGCAAATCACTTTCATGGAAAGGGGTTGCCAAGCTTCCAAAACACTACGAGTTTCCTGAAATCTCAGCATACATTTTTTCACCCAATCTTGATGTCACTTTCAGGAAATGATCAGTACCCCAATCCCACTTGGCTCACCAAATTTCGTTCTTCTTGGTTAAACCGTTCGTTGGCAGTAACAGTTTAACTTTTTAGGTTTCACTCTGTTTTCTTTTATATGGATACATGTAGTTGGAACTCTAAATCAAAGACGGTTTGTGCTAGCTCCTTGAAACTTGACACAATAAAGTAGTTCCAAGTTCTATCCCTATGCATTGTTTCCTATTGATGTAGCCCTAAGCAGAGACTGGCGCAAATCACTTTCATGGAAAGGGGTTGCCAAGCTTCCAAAAAACTACGAATTTCGTGAAATCTCAGCACATATTTTTTCACCCAATCTTGATGACACTTTCATGTAATGATCAGTACACCAATCCCACTTGGCTCAGCAAATTTCGTTCTTTTTAGGTTCAACCATTCGTTGGCAGTAACAGTTTTAATTTTTATGTTTCACTCTGTTTTCTACTATATGGATACATGTAGTAGGAACGCTTAATCAAACAGGTTTGTGCTAGCTCTTTGAAACTCGACACAATAAAGTAGTTCCAAGTTCTATCTCTATGGTTTGTTTCCTATTGATGTAGCCCTAAGCAGAGACTGGCACAAATCACTTTCATGGAAAGGGGTTGCCAATCTTCCAAGAAACTATGAGTTTCCTGAAATCTCAGCACACATTTTTTCACCCAATCTTGATGACACTTTCAGGTAATGATCAGTACCCCAATCCCAGTTGGCTCAACAAATTTCATTCTTCTAGGTTAAACTTTCATGGAAAGGGGTTGCAAGCTTTCAAAAAACTAAGAGTTTCCTGAAAACTCAGCACACATTTTTTCATCCAATCTTGATGACACTTTCTGGTAATGATCAGTACCACAATCCCACTTGGCTCACCAATTTTCGTTCTTCTCGGAGAAACCGTTCGATGGCAGTAACAGGTTTAATTTTTAGGTTTCAATCTGTTTTCTCCTATATGGATACAGGTTTTGGAAGTCTAAATCAAAGACGGTTTGTGCTACCTCTTTGAAACTTGACACCAGAAAGTAGTTCCAAGTTCTATCTCTATGGTTTGTTTCCTATTGCTGTACTCCTAAGCAGAGACTGGCGCAAATCACTTTCATGGAATGAGGATGCCAAGCTTCCCAAAAATTATGAGTTTCCTGAAATCTCAGCATACATTTTTTCACCCAATCTTGATGACACTTTCAGGAAATGATCAGTACCCCAATCCCACTAGGCTCACCAAATTTCGTTCTTCTAGGTTAAACCGTTCGTTGGCAGTAACAGTTTTAAATTTTAGGTTTCACTCTGTTTTCTCCTATATGGATACATGTAGTTGGAACTCTAAATCAAACACGGTTTGTGCTAGCTCTTTGAAACTTGACACAATACAATAGTTCCAAGTTCTATCTCTATGGTTTGTTTCCTATTGATGTAGCCCTAAGCACAGACTGGCCTATATCACTTTCATGGAAAGGGGTTGCCAAGCTTCCAAAAAACTATGAGTTTCCTGAAATATCAGCACACATTTTTTCACCAAATCCTGATGACACTTTCAGGTAATGATCAGTACCCCAATCCCAATTGGCTCACCAAATTTCGTTCTTCTATGATAAACCGTTTGTTCTCAGTAACAGTCTTAATTGTTAGGTTTCACTTTGTTTTCTCCTATATGGATACATGTATTTGGAATTCTAAATCACACATGGTTTGTGCTAGCTCTTTGAGACTTGGCACAATAAAGTAGTTCCAAAATCTATCTCTATGGTTTTTTTCCTATTGATGTAGCCCTAAGCAGAGACTGGCGCAAATCACTTTCATGGAAAAGGGTTGCAAGCTTTCAAAAAACTACGAGTTTCCTGAAATCTAAGCCCACATTTTTTCACCCAATCTTGATGACACTTTCAGGTAATGATCAGTACGCCAATCCCACATGGCTCACCAAATTTCGTTCTTCTAGTTTAAACTGTTCGTTGGCAGTAACAGTTTTAATTTTTATGTTTCAATCTGTTTTCTCCTATATGGATACATATTTTGGAAGTCTAAATCAAAGACGGTTCGTGCTAGCTCTTTCATTCTTGACACAAGAAAGAAGTTCCAAGTTCTATCTTTATGGTTTGTTTCCTATTGATGTAGCCCTAAGCAGAGACTGGCGCAAATCACTTCCATGGAAAGGAGTTGCGAATCTTCTAAAACACTACGAGTTTCCTGAAATCTCAGCACACATTTTTTCAACCAATCTTGATGACACTTTCAGGAAATGATCAGTACCCCAATTCCACTTGGCTCACCAAATTTCGTTATTCTAGGTTAAACCGTTCGTTGGCAGTAACAGTTTAACTTTTTAGGTTTCACTCTGTTTTCTCCTATATGGATACATGTAGTTGGAACTCTAAATCAAACACGGTTTCTGCTAGCTCTTTGAAAATTGAGACAATAAAGTAGTTCCAAGTTCTATCTCTATGGTTTGTTTCCTATTGATGTAGCCCTAAGCAGAGACTGGCACAAATCACTTTCATGGAAAGGGGTTGCCAAGCTTCGAAAAAACTACGCGTTCCCTGAAATCTCAGCACACATTTTTTCACCCAATCTTGATGACACTTTCAGGTAATGATCAGTACGCCAATCCCACTTGGCTCACCAAATTTCATTCTTTTTAGGTTCAACCGTTCGTTGGAAGTAACAGTTTTAATTTTTAGGTTTCACTCTGTTTCTACAATATGGATACATGTAGTAGGAACTCTAAATCAAACACGGTTTGTGCTAGCTCTTTGAAACTCGACACAATAAAGTAGTTTCAAGTTCTATCTCTATGGTTTGTTTCCTATTGATGTAGCCCTAAGCAGAGACGGGCGCAAATCACTTTCATGGAAACGGGTTTCCAAGCTTCCAAAAATCTACGAGTTTCCTGAAATCTCAGCACACATTTTGTCACCCAATCTTGATGACACTATCAGGTAATGATCAGTACCTTAAACCCACTTGGCTCAACAAATTTCGTTCTTCTACGTTAAACGGTTCGTTGGTAGTAACAGTTTTAATTTTTAGGTTTCACTCTGTTTTCTCCTATATGGATACATATGTTTGGAACTCTAAATCAAACACGGTTTGTGCTAGCTCTTTGAAACTTGACACAATAAAGTAGTTCCAAGTTCTCTCTCTATGGTTTGTTTATTATTGATGTAGCCCTAAGTAGAGACTGGCACAAATCACATTCATGCAAAGGGGTTGCCAAGCTTCTGAAATACTACGAGTTTCCTGAATTCTCAGCACACATTTTTTCACCCAATATTGATGACACTTTCAGGTAATGATCAGTACCCCAATCCCATTGGGCTCACCAAATTTCGTTCTTCTAGGTTAAACCGTTCATTGGCAGTAACATTTTAAATTTTTATGTATCACTCTGTTTTCTCCTATAGGGATACATGTAGTTGGAACTCTAAATCAAACACGGTTTGTGCTAGCTCTTTGAAACTTGAAAGAATAAAGTAGTTCCAAGTTCTATCTCTATGGCTTTTTTCCTATTGATGTAGCCCTAAGCAGAGACTGGCACAAATCACTTTCATGGAAAGGGGTTGCCAAGCTTCCAAAAAACTATGAGTTTCCTGAAATCTCAGCACACATTTTTTCACCCAATCTTGGTGATACTTTCAGGTAATGATCAGTACCCCAATCCCACTTGGCTCACCAAATTTCGTTCTTCTAGTTTAAACCGTTCGTTGGCAGTAACAGTTTAACTTTTTAGGTTTCACTCTGTTTTCTTTTATATGGATACATGTAGTTGGAACTCTAAATCAAAGATGGTTTGTGCTAGCTCCTTGAAACTTGACCCAATAAAGTAGTTCCAAGTTCTATCCCTATGCATTGTTTCCTATTGATGTAGCCCTAAGCAGAGACTGGCGCAAATCACTTTCATGGAAAGGGGTTGCCAAGCTTCCAAAAAACTACGAGTTTCCTAAAATCTCAGCACACATTTTTTCACCCAATCTTGATGACACTTTCATGTAATGATCAGTACGCCAATCTCACTTGGCTCACCAAATTTCGTTCTTTTTAGGTTCAGCCATTCGTTGGCAGTAACAGTTTTAATTTTTATTTTTCACTCTGTTTTCTCCTATATGGATACATGTAGTAGGAACTCTAAATCAAACAGGTTTGTGCTAGCTCTTTGAAACTTGACACAATAAAGTAGTTCCAAGTTCTATCTCTATGGTTTGTTTCCTATTGATGTAGCCCTAGGCAGAAGCTGGCGCAAATCACTTTCATGGAAAGGGGTTGCCAAGCTTGCAAAAAACTACGAGTTTCCTGAAATATCAGCACACATTTTTTCACCCAATCTTGATGACACTTTCAGGTAATGATCAGTACCCCAATCCCATTGGGCTCACCAAATTTCGTTCTTCTAGGTTAAACCGTTCATTGGCAGTAACATTTTAAATTTTTATGTATCACTCTGTTTTCTCCTATAGGGATACATGTAGTTGGAACTCTAAATCAAACACGGTTTGTGCTAGCTCTTTGAAACTTGAAAGAATAAAGTAGTTCCAAGTTCTATCTCTATGGCTTTTTTCCTATTGATGTAGCCCTAAGCAGAGACTGGCACAAATCACTTTCATGGAAAGGGGTTGCCAAGCTTCCAAAAAACTATGAGTTTCCTGAAATCTCAGCACACATTTTTTCACCCAATCTTGGTGATACTTTCAGGTAATGATCAGTACCCCAATCCCACTTGGCTCACCAAATTTCGTTCTTCTAGTTTAAACCGTTCGTTGGCAGTAACAGTTTAACTTTTTAGGTTTCACTCTGTTTTCTTTTATATGGATACATGTAGTTGGAACTCTAAATCAAAGATGGTTTGTGCTAGCTCCTTGAAACTTGACCCAATAAAGTAGTTCCAAGTTCTATCCCTATGCATTGTTTCCTATTGATGTAGCCCTAAGCAGAGACTGGCGCAAATCACTTTCATGGAAAGGGGTTGCCAAGCTTCCAAAAAACTACGAGTTTCCTGAAATCTCAGCACACATTTTTTCACCCAATCTTGATGACACTTTCATGTAATGATCAGTACGCCAATCTCACTTGGCTCACCAAATTTCGTTCTTTTTAGGTTCAGCCATTCGTTGGCAGTAACAGTTTTAATTTTTATTTTTCACTCTGTTTTCTCCTATATGGATACATGTAGTAGGAACTCTAAATCAAACAGGTTTGTGCTAGCTCTTTGAAACTTGACACAATAAAGTAGTTCCAAGTTCTATCTCTATGGTTTGTTTCCTATTGATGTAGCCCTAAGCAGAAGCTGGCGCAAATCACTTTCATGGAAAGGGGTTGCCAAGCTTGCAAAAAACTACGAGTTTCCTGAAATATCAGCACACATTTTTTCACCCAATCTTGATGACACTTTCAGGTAATGATCAGCACCCCAATCCCACTTGGCTCACCAAATTTCGTTCTTCTATGTTATACCGTTCGTTCTCAGTAACAGTCTTAATTGTTAGGTTTCACTTTGTTTTCTCCTATATGGATACATGTATTTGGAATTCTAAATCAAACATGGTTTGTGCTAGCTCTTTGAAACTTGACACAATGAAGTAGTTCCAAAATCTATCTCTATGGTTTGTTTCCTATTGATGTAGCCCTAAGCAGAGACTGGCGCAAATCACTTTCATGGAAAGGGGTTGCAAGCTTTCAAAAAACTACGAGTTTCCTGAAATCTAAGCCCACATTTTTTCACCCAATCTTGATGACACTTTCAGGTAATGATCAGTACACCAATCCCACTTGGCTCACCAAATTTCGTTCTTCTTGGTTAAACCATTCGTTGACAGTAACAGTTTTAATTTTTAGGTTTCAATCTGTTTTCTCCTATATGGATACAGGTTTTGGAAGTCTAAATCAAAGACGGTTTGTGCAAGCTCTTTGAAACTTGACACCAGAAAGTAGTTCCAAGTTCTATCTCTATGGTTTGTTTCCTATTGCTGTACTCCTAAGCAGAGACTGGCGCAAATCACTTTAATTGAATGAGGATGCCAAGCTTCCAAAAAACTACGAGTTTCCTGAAATCTCAGCATACGTTTTTTCACCCAATCTTGATGACACATTCAGGAAATGATCAGTACCCCAATCCCACTAGGCTCACCAAATTTCGTTCTTCTAGGTTAAACCGTTCGTTGGCAGTAACAGTTTTAAATTTTAGTTTTCACTCTGTTTTCTCCTATATGGATACATGTAGTTGGAACTCTAAATCAAACACGGTTTGTGCTAGCTCTTTGAAACTTGACACAATACATTAGTTCCAAGTTCTATCTCTATGGTTTGTTTCCTATTGATGTAGCCCTAAGCAGAGACTGGCCTATATCACTTTCATGGAAACGGGTTGCCAAGCTTCCAAAAAACTATGAGTTTCCTGAAATATCAGCACACATTTTTTCACCAAATCTTCATGACACTTTCAGGTAATGATCAGTACCCCAATCCCAATTGGCTCACCAAATTTCGTTCTTCTATGATAAACCGTTCGTTCTCAGTAACAGTCTTAATTGTTAGGTTTCACTTTGTTTTCTCCTATATGGATACATGTATTTGGAATTCTAAATCACACATGGTTTGTGCTAGCTCTTTGAAACTTGGCACAATAAAGTAGTTCCAAAATCTATCTCTATGGTTTTTTTCCTATTGATGTAGCCCTAAGCAGAGACTGGCGCAAATCACTTTCATGGAAAAGGGTTGCAAGCTTTCAAAAAACTACGAGTTTCCTGAAATCTAAGCCCACATTTTTTCACCCAATCTTGATGAGACTTACAGGTAATGATCAGTACTCCAATCCCACTTGGCTCACCAAATTTCGTTCTTCTAGGTTCAACCGTTCGTTGGCAGTAACAGTTTTAATTTTTAGGTTTCAATCTGTTTTCTCCTATATGGATACATGTTTTGGAAGTCTAAATCAAAGACGGTTTGTGCTAGCTCTTTGAAACTTGACACCACAAAGTAGTTCCAAGTTCTATATCTATGGTTTGTTTCCTATTGCTGTACTCCTAAGCAGAGACTGGCGCAAATCACTTTAATGGAATGAGGATGCCAAGCTTCCAAAAAACTACGAGTTTCCTGAAATCTCAGCATACATTTTTTCAGCCAATCTTGATGTCACTTTCAGGAAATGATCAGTACCCAAATCCCACTAGGCTCACCAAATTTCGTTCTTCTAGGTTAAACCGTTCGTTGGCAGTAAGAGTTTTAAATTTTAGGTTTCACTCTGTATTCTCCTACATGAATACATGTATTTGGAACTCTAAATCAAACACGGTTTGTGCTAGCTCTTTGAAACTTGACACAATACAATAGTTCCAAGTTCTATCTCTATGGTTTGTTTCCTATTGATGTAGCCCTAAGCAGAGACTGGCGCAAATCACTTTCATGGAAAGGGGTTGCAAGCTTCCAAAAAATACGAGTTTTCTGAAATCTCAGCACATATTTTTTCACCCAATCTTGATGTCACTTTCAGGTAATGATCAGTATCCCAAACCCCCATGGCTCACCAAATTTCGTTCTTCTAGGTTAAACCGTTCGTTGGCAGTAACAGTTTTAATTTTTAGGTTTCAATCTGTTTTCTCCTATATGGATATATGTAGTTGGAAGTCTAAATCAAAGACGGTTTGTGCTAGCTCTTTGAAACTTGACACAAGAAAGTAGTTCCAAGTTCTATCTTTATGGTTTGTTTCCTATTGATGTAGCCCTAAGCAGAGAATGGCACAAATCACATTCAGGGAAAGGGGTTGCCAAGCTACCAAAAAACTACGAGTTTCCTGAAATCTCAGCATACATTTTTTCTCCCAATCTTGATGTCACTTTCAGGAAATGATAAGTACCCCAATCCCGCTTGGCTAACCAAATTTCGTTCTTCTAGGTTAAACCGTTCGTTGGCAGTAACAGTTTTAATTTTTAGGTTTCACTCTGTTTTCTCCTATATGGATACATGTAGTTGGATGTCTAAATCAAAGACGGTTTGTGCTAGCTCTTTGAAACGTGACACAATAAAATAGTTCCAAGTTCTATCTCTATGGACTTTTTCCTATTGATGTGGCCCTAAACAGAGACTGGCGCAAATCACTTTCATGGAAACGGGTTGCCAAGCTTCCAAAAAATTATGAGTTTCCTGAAATCTCAGCACACATTTTGTCACCCTATCTTGATGACGTTTTCAGGTAATGATCAGTACCTCAATCCCACTGGGCTCACCAAATTTCGTTCTTCTAGGTTAAACCGTTCGTTGGCAGTAACAGTTTTAATTTTCAGGTTTCACTCTGTTTTCTCCTATATGGATACATGTAGTTGGAACTCTAAATCAAACACGGTTTGTGCTAGCTCTTTGAAACTTGACACAATAAAATAGTTACAAGGTCTATCTCTATGGATTGTTTCCTATTGATGTAGCCCTAGCAGACACTGGCGCAAATCACTTTCATGGAAATGGGTTGGCAAGCTTCCAAAAACTACGAGTTTCCTGAAATCTCAGCATACATTTTTTCACCCAATCTTGATAACACTTTCAGGTAATGTTCAGTACCCCAATCCCACTTGGCTCACCAAATTTCGTTCTTCTAGGTTAAACCGTTCGTTGGCAGTATGAATTTTAATTTTCAGGTTTTACTCTGTTTTCTCCTATATGGATACATGTAGTTGGAACTCTACATCAAACACGGTTTGTGCTAGCTCTTTGAAACTCTACACAGTAAAGTAGTTCCAAGTTCTATCTCTATGGTTTGTTTCCTATTGATGTAGCCCTAAGCAGAGACTTGCAGAAATAACTTTCATGGAAAAGGGTTGCCAAGCTTCCAAAAAACTCCGAGTTTCCTGAAATCTCAGCACACATTTTTTTACCAAATCTTGATGACACTTTCAGGTAATGATCAGTACCCCAATCCCACTTGGCTCAACAAATTTCGTCCTTCTAGGTTAAACCGTTCGGTGGCATCAACAGTTTTAATTTTTAGGTTTCACTCTGTTTTCTCCTATATGGATACATGTAGTTGGAACTCTAAATCAAACACGGTTTGTGCTAGCTCTTTGAAGCATGACACAATAAAATAGTTCCAAGATCTATCTCTATGGATTGTTTCCTATTGATGTAGCCCTAAGCAGACACTGGCGCAAATCACTTTCATGGAAAGGGGTTGGCAAGCTTCCAAAAACTACGAGTTGCCTGAAATCTCAGCACACATTTTTTCACCCAATCTTGATGACACTTTCAGGTAAAGATCAGTACCCCAATACCACTTGGCTCACCAAATTTCGTTCTTCTAGGTTAAACCGTTCGTTGGCAGTAACAGTCTTAATTTTTAGGTTACACTCTGTTTTTTCCTATATGAATACATGTATTTGGAACTCTAAATCAAACACGGTTTGTGCTAGCTCTTTGAAACTTGACACAATAAAATAGTTCCAAGTTCTATCTTTATGGATTGTTCCTATTGATGTATCCCTAAGCAGAGACTGGCGCAAATCACTTTCATGGAAAGGGGTTGGCAAGCTTCCAAAAACTACGAGTTTCCTGGAATCTCAGCACACATTTTTTCACCCAATCTTGATGACACTTTCAGGTAATTATCAGTACCCCAATCCCACGTGGCTCACCAAATTTCGTTCTTCTAGGTTAAACCGTTCGTTGGCAGTAACAGTCTTAATTTTTAGGTTTCACTCTGTTTTCTCCTATATGGATACATGTAGTTGGAACTCTACATCAAACACGGTTTGTGCTACCTCTTTGAAACTTGACACAATAAAGTAGTTCCAAGTTCTATCTCTATGGTTTGTTTCCTATTGATGTAGCCCTAAGCAGAGACTGGCGCTAATCACTTTCATGGAAAGGGGTTGCTAAGCTTCCAAAAAACTACTAGTTTCCTGAAATATCAGCACACAATTTTTCACCCAATGTTGATGACACTTTCAGGTAATGATCAGTACTCCAATCCCACTTGGCTCACCAAATTTCGTTCTTCTAGGTTAAACTGTCGTTGGCAGTAACAGTTTTTAATTTTCAGGTTTCACTCTGTTTTCTCCTATATGGATACATGTAGTTGGAACTCTAAATCAAAAACGGTTTGTGCTAGCTCTTTGAAACTTGACACAATAAAGTAGTTCCAAGTTCTATCTCTATGGTTTGTTTCCTATTGATGTGGCCCTAAGCAGAGACTGGCGCAAATCACTTTCATTGAAAGGAGTTGCCAAGCTTCCTAAAAACGACGAGTTTCCTGAAATCTCAGCACACATTTTGCACCCAATCTTGATGACACTTTCAGGTAATGATCAGTACCCCAATCCCGCTTGGCTCACCAAATTTCGTTCTTCTAAGTTAAACCGTTCATTGGCTGTAACAGTTTTAATTTTCAGGTTTCACTCTGTTTTCTCCTACATGGATACATGTAGTTGGAATTCTAATTCAAAGACAGTTTGTGCTAGCTCTTTGAAACTTGTCACAAAAATTAGTTCCAAGTTCTATCTCTATGGTTTGTTTCCTATTGATGTAGCCCTAAGCACAGACCTGCGGAAATCACTTTCATGGAAAGGGGTTGCCAAGCTTCCAAAAAACTACGAGTTTCCTGAAATCTCAGCACACTATTTTTCACCCAATCTTGATGACACTTTCAGGTAATGATCAGTACCCCAATCCCACTTGTCTCACCAAATTTCATTCTTCTAGGTTAAACCATTTGTTGGCATCAACAGTTTTAATATTTAGGTTTCACCCTGTTTTCTCCTATATGGATACATGTAGTTGGAACTCTAAATCAAACACGGTTTGTGCTAGCTCTTTGAAACTTGACACAATAAAATAGTTCCAATATCTATCTCTATGGATTGTTTCCTATTGATGTAGCCCGAAGCAGACACTGGCGCAAATCACTTTCATGGAAATGGGTTGGCAACCTTACAAAAAAGTATGAGTTTCCTGAAATCTCAGCACACATTTTTTCACCCAATCTTGATGACACGTTCAGGTAATGATCAGTAACCCAATCCCACTGGGTTCACCAAATTTCGTTCTTCTAGGTTAAACCATTTGTTGGCAGTAACAGTTTTAATTTTTAGGTTTCACTCTGTTTTCTCCTATATGGATACATGTAGTTGGAACTCTAAATCAAAGATGGTTTTGCTAGCTCTTTGAAACTTGACACAATAAAGTAGTCCCACGTTCTATCTCTATGGTTTGTTTCCCATTGATGTAGCCCTAAGCAGAGACCGTCGCAAATAACTTTGATGTTACGGGGTTGCCAACCGTCCAAAAAACTACGAGTTTCCTGAAATCTCAGCACACATTTTTTCACCCAAACTTGATGACACTTTCAGTTAATGATCAGTACCCCAATCCAATTGGAATACCAAATTTCGTTCTTCTAGGTTAAACCGTTCGTTGGCAGTAACACTTTTAATTTTAAGGTTTCACTCTGCTTTCTCCTATATGGATACATGTAGTTGGAACTCTAAATCAAAGATGGTTTGTGCTAGCTCTTTGAAACTTAACACAATAAAGTAGTTCCAAGTTCTATCTCTATGGTTTGTTTACTATTGATGTAGCCCTAAGCAGAGACTGGTGCAAATCACCTTCATGGAAAGGGGTTGCCAAGCTTCCAAAAAACCAAGAGTTTCCTGATATCTCAGCACACATTTTTTCACCCAATCTTGATGACACTTTCAGTTAATGATCAGTACCCCAATCCCACTTGGCTCACCAAATTTCGTTCTTCTAAGTTCAACCGTTCATTGGCAGTAACAGTTTTAATTTTTAGGTTTCACTCTGTTTTCTCCTATATGGATACATGTAGTTGGAACTCTAAATCAAACACGGTTAGTGCTAGCTCTTTGAAACTTGACACAATAAAGTAGTTCCAAGTTCTATCTCTATGGTTTGTTTCCTATTGAAGTAGCCCGAGGCAGAGACTGGCGCAAATCACTTTCATGGAAATGGGTTGCCAAGCCTCTCAAAAACTACGAGTTTCCTGAAATCTAAGCACACATTTTTTCACCCAATTTTGATGACACTTTCCGGTAATGATCAGTACCCCAATCTCGCTTGGCTAACCAAATTTCCTTCTTCTAAGTTAAACCGTTCGGTGGCAACATCAGTTTAATTTTTAGGTTTCACTGTTTTCTCCTATATGTATACATTTGGTTGGAACTCTAAATCAAACACGGTTTGTGCTAGCTCTTTGAAACTTGTCACAATAAAATAGTTCCAAGTTCTATCTCTATGGATTGTTCCTATTGATGTGGCCCTAAGCAGAGACTGGCGCAAATCACTTTCATGGAAAGGGGTTGGCAAGCTTCCAAAAAACTACGAGTTTCCTGGAATCTCAGCACACATTTTTTCACCCTATCTTGATGACATTTTCAGGTAATGATCAGTACCCCAATCCCACTTGGCTCACCAAATTTCGTTCTCCTAGGTTAAACGGTTCGTGGGCAGGAACAGTTTTAATTTTTAGGTTTCACTCTGTTTTCTCCTATATTGATACATGTAGTTGGAACTCTAAATCAAAACGGTTTGTGCTACCTCTTGAAACTTGACACAATAAAGAAGTTCCAAGTGCTGTCTCTATGGTTGTTTCCTATTGATGTAGCCCTAAGCAGAGACTGGCGCAAATCACTTTCATGGAAAGGGGTTGCCAAGCTTTCAAAAAACTACTAGTTTCCTGAAATCTCAGCACAAAATTTTTCACCCAATGTTGATGACACTTTCAGGTAATGATCAGTACCCCAATCACACTTGGCTCACCAAATTTCGTTCTCCTAGGTTAAACGGTTCGTTGGCAGTAAGAGTTTTAATTTTCAGGTTTCACTCTGTTTTCTCCTATATGGATACATGTAGTTTGAACTCTAAGTCAAAGATGGTTTGTGCTAGCTCTTTGAAACTTGACACAATAAAGTATTTCCATGTTCTATCACTATGGTTTGTTTCCAATTGATGTAGCCCTAGGCAGAGACTGGCGCAAATTATTTTCATAGAAAGGGGTTGAAAAGCTTCCAAAAAACTACGAGTTTCCTGAAATATCAGCACACATTTTTTCACCCAATCTTGATGACACTTTCCGGTAATGATCAGTATCCCAATCCCGCTTGGCTCACCAAATTTCGTTCTTCTAGGTTAAATCATTCGTTGGCAGTAACAGTTTTAATTTTTAGGTTTCACTCTGTTTTCTCCTATATGGATACATGTATTTGGATCTCTAAATCAAACACGGTTTGTGCTAGCTCTTTGAAACTTAAAACAATAAAAGAGTTCCAAGTTCTGTCTCTATGGATTGTTTCCTATTGATGTAGCCCTCAGCAGAGACTGGCGCAAATCACTTTCATGGAAAGGGGTTGCCAAGCTTCCAAAAAACTACGAGTTTCCTGAAATCTCAGCACACATTTTTTCACCCAATCTTGATGACACTTTCAGGTAATGATCAGTACCTCAATCCCACTTGCATCACCAAATTTCGTTCTTCTAGGTTAAACCATTTGTTGGCAGTAACAGTTTTAATTTTTAGGTTTCACTCTGTTTTCTCCTATATGGATACATGTAGTTGGAACTCTAAATCAAAGATGGTTTGTGCTAGCTCTTTGAAACTTCACACAATAAAGTAGTTCCAAGTTCTATCTCTATGGTTTGTTTCCTATTGATGTAGCCCTAAGCAGAGACTGGTGGAAATCACTTTCATGGAAAGGGGTTGCCAAGCTTCCAAAAAACTACGAGTTTCCTGAAATCTCAGCACACATTTTTTCACCCAATCTTGATGACACTTTCCGGTAATGATCAGTACCCCAATCCTGCTTGGCTAACCAAATTTCATTCTTCTAGGTTAAACCGTTCTTTGGCAGTAACAGTTTTAATTTTTAGGTTTCACTCTGTTTTCTCCTATATGGATACATGTAGTTGGAACTCTAAATCAAACACGGTTTGTGGTAGTTCTTTGAATCTTGACACAATAAAATAGTTCCAAGACCTATCTCTATGGATTGTTTCATATTGATGTTTCCCTAAGCAGACACTGGCGTAAATCACTTTCATGGAAAGGGGTGGCAAGCTTCCAAAATCTACGAGTTTCCTGAAATCTCAGCACACATTTTTTCACCCAATCTTGATGACATTTTAAGGTAATGATCAGTACCCCAATCCCACTTGGCTCACCAAATTTCGTTCTTCTAGGTGAAACGGTTCGTTGACAGTAACAGTTTTAATTTTTAGGTTTCACTCTGTTTTCTCCTATATGGATACATGTAGTTGGAACTCTAAATTAAACACGGTTTGTGCTAGCTCTTTGAAACGTGACACAATAAAATAGTTCCAAGTTCTATCTCTATGGATTGTTTCCTATTGATGTGGCCCTAAGGAGAGACTGGAGCAAATCACTTTCATGGAAATGAGTTGCCAAGCTTCCAAAAAATTATGAGTTTCTGAAATCTCAGCACACATTTTTTCACCCAATCTTGATGACATTTTCAGGACATGATCAGTATCCCAATCCAATTTGGCTCACCAAATTTCGTTCTTCTTGGTTAAACCGTTCGTTGGCAATAATAGTCTTAATTTTTAGGTTTCACTCTGTTTTCACCTATATGGATACCTGTGGTTGGAACTCTAAATCAAACACAGTGTGTGCTAGCTCTTTGAAACTTGTCACAATAAAAGAGTTCCAAGTTCTATCAATATGGATTGTTCCCATTGATGTAGCCCTAAGCAGAGACTGGCGCAAATCACTTTCATGGAAAGGGGTTGGCAAGCTTTCACAAAACTACGAGTTTCCTGGAATCTCTGCACACATTCTTTCACCCTATCTTCATGACAGTTTCAGGTAATGATCAGTACCCCAATCCCACTTAGCTCACCAATTTTCGTTCTCCTAAGTTAAACAGTTCGTTGGCAGTAACAGTTTTAATTTTCAGGTTTCACTCTGTTTTCTTCTATATGGATACATGTAGTTGGAACTGTAAATCAAACACGGTTTTTGCTAGCTCTTTGAAACTTGACACAATAATGTAGTTCCAAGTTCTATCTCTATGGTTTGTTTCCTATTGTTGTAGCCCTCAGCAGAGACTGGCGGAAATCACTTTCATGGAAAGGGGTTGCCAAGCTTCCAAAAAACTACGAGTTTCCTGAATCTAAGCACACATTTTTTCACCCAAACTTGATGACACTTTCAGGTAATGATAAGTACCCCAATCCCACTTGGCTCACCAAATTTCGTTCTTCTCGGTTAAACCGCTCGTTGGCATCAACAGTTTAAATTTTTACGTTTAACTCTGTTTTCTCCTATATGGATACATGTAGTTGGAACTCTAAATAAAACACTGTTTGTGCTAGCTCTTTGAAACTTGGCACAATAAAATAGTTCCAAGATCTATCTCTATGGATTGTTTCCTATTGATGTAGCCCTAAGCAGGCACAAATCACTTTCATGGAAATGGGTTGGCAAGCTTACAAAAAAGTATGAGTTTCCTGAAATCTCAGAACACATTTTTTCACCCAATCTTGATGACACTTTCAGGTAATGATCAGTAACCCAATCCCACTTGGCTCCCCAAATTTTGTTCTTCTAGGTTAAACGCTTCGTTGGCAGTAACAGTTTTAATTTTTAGGTTTCACTCTGTTTTCTCCTATATGGATACATGTATTTGGAACTCTAAATCAAACACGGTTTCTGCTAGCTCTTTGAAACTTGACACAATAAAGTAGTTCCAAGTCCTGTCTCTATGGTTTGTTTCCTATTGATGTAGCCGTAAGCAGAGAATGGCGGAAATCACTTTCATGAAAAGGGGTTGCCAAGCTTCCAAAAAACTACGAGTTTCCTGAAATCTCAGCACACATTTTTTCACCCAATCTTGATGACACTTTCCGGAAATGATCAGTACCCCAATCCCGCTTGGCTAACCAAATTTCCTTCTTCTAAGTTAAACCGTTCGGTGGCAACATCAGTTTAATTTTTAGGTTTCACTCTGTTTTCTCCTATACGGATACATGTAGTTGGAACTCTAAATCAAACACGGTTTGTGCTAGCTCTTTGAAATTTGACAGAATAAAATAGTTCCAAGATCTATCACTATGGATTGTTTCCTATTGATGTAGCCCTAAGCACACACTGGCGCAAATCACTTTCATGGAAAGGGGTTCGCAAACTTCCAAAAACTACGAGTTTCCTGAAATCTCAGCACACATTTTTTCACCCAATCTTGATGACACTTTCAGGTAATGATCAGTTCCCCAATCCCACTGGGCTCACCAAATTTCGTTCTTCTAGGGTAAACCGTTCGTTGGCAGTAACAGTCTTAATTTTTAGGTTTCACACTGTTTTCTCCTAAATGGATACATTTGGTTGGAACTCTAAATCAAACATGGTTTGTGCTAGCTCTTTGAAACTGGTCACAATAAAATAGTACCAAGTTCTATCTCTATGGATTGTTCCTATTGATGTAGCCCTAAGCAGAGACTGGCGCAAATCACTTTCATGGAAAGGGGTTGGCAAGCTTCCAAAAAACTACGAGTTTCCTGGAATCTCAGCACACATTTTTTCACCCTATCTTGATGACATTTTAAGGTAATGATCAGTACCCCAATCCCACTTGGCTCACCAAATTTCGTTCTCCTACGTTATACGGTTCGTTGGCAGGAACAGTTTTAATTTTTAGTTTCAGTCTGTTTTCTCCTATATTGATACATGTAGTTGGAACTCTAAATCAAAACGGTTTGTGCTACCTCTTGAAACTTGACACAATAAATTAGTTCCAAGTGCTGTCTCTATGGTTGTTTCCTATTGATGTATCCCT
The DNA here is from genome assembly GCF_964194105.1 of Spermophilus citellus. Classification (NCBI taxonomy): domain Eukaryota; kingdom Metazoa; phylum Chordata; class Mammalia; order Rodentia; family Sciuridae; genus Spermophilus; species Spermophilus citellus. The sequence goes on from NC_138182.1 coordinate 105,136,763, forward strand.
AAGCAGAGACTGGCACAAATCACTTTCATGGAAAGGGGTTGCCAAGCTTCCAAAAAACTGCTAGTTTCCTGAAAACTCAGCACAAAATTTTTCACCCAATGTTGATGACACTTTCAGGTAATGATCAGTACCCCAATCCCACTTGGCTCACCAAATTTCGTTCTCCTAGGTTAAACGGTTCGTTGGCAGTAAGAGTTGTAATTTTCAGGTTTCACTCTGTTTTCTCCTATATGGATACATGTAGTTGGAACTCTAAATTAAAGATGGTTTGTGCTAGCTCTTTGAAACTTGACACAATAAAGTATTTCCAAGTTCTATCTCTATGGTTTGTTTCCAATTGATGTAGCCCTAGGCAGAGACTGGCGCAAATTATTTTCATGGAAAGGGGTTGAAAAGCTTCCAAAAAACTACGAGTTTCCTGAAATCTCAGCACACATTTTTTCACACAATCTTGATGACACTTTCCGGTATTGATCAGTATACCAATCCCGCTTGGCTAACCAAATTTCGTTCTTCTAGGTTAAATCATTCATTGGCAGTAACAGTTTTAATTTTTAGGTTTCACTCTGTTTTCTCCTAAATGGATACATGTAGTTGGAACTCTAAATCAAACACGGTTTGTGCTAGCTCTTTTAAACTTCACACAATAAAATATTCCAAGTTCTGTCTCTATGGATTGTTTTCTATTGATTTAGACCTAAGCAGAGACTGGCGCAAATCACTTTCATGGTAAGGGGTTGCCAAGCTTCCAAAAAACTACGAGTTTCCTGATTTCAGCAAACATTTTTTCATCCAATCTTGATGACACTTTCAGGTAATAATAACTACCCCAATCCCACTTGCATCACCAAATTTCGTTCTTCTAGGTTAAACCGTTTGTTGGCAGTAACAGTTTTAATTTTTAGGTTTCACTCTGTTTTCTCCTATATGGATACATGTAGTTGGAAATCTAAAACAAAGATGGTTTGGCTAGCTCTTTGAAACTTAACACGATAAAGTATTTCCTAGTTCTATCTCTATGGTTTGTTTCCTATTGATGTAGCCCTAAGCAGAGAGGGGCGCAAATCACTTTCATGGAAAGGGGTTGCCAAGCTTCCAAAAATCTACGAGTTTCCTGAAATCTCAGCACACATTTTGTCACCCAATCTTGATGACACTTTCAGGTAATGATCAGTACCCCAAACCCACTTGGCTCAACAAATTTCGTTCTTCTACGTTGAACGGTTCGTTGGTAGTAACAGTTTTAATTTTTAGGTTTCACTCTGTTTTCTCCTATATGGATACATATTTTTGGAACTCTAAATCAAACACGGTTTGTGCTAGCTCTTTGAAACTTGACACAATAAAGTAGTTCCAAGTTCTCTCTCTATGGTTTGTTTATTATTGATGTAGCCCTAAGCAGAGACTGGCACAAATCACATTCATGCAAAGGGGTTGCCAAGCTTCCGAAATACTACGAGTTTCCTGAATTCTCAGCACACATTTTTTCACCCAATCTTGATGACACTTTCAGGTAATGATCAGTACCCCAATCCCATTGGGCTCACCAAATTTCGTTCTTCTAGGTTAAACCGTTCGTTGGCAGTAACATTTTAAATTTTTAGGTATCACTCTGTTTTCTCCTATATGAATACATGTAGTTGGAACTCTAATTCAAAGAAGTTTGTGCTAGCTCTTTGAAACTTGAAAGAATAAAGTAGTTCCAAGTTCTATCTCTATGGCTTCTTTCCTATTGATGTAGCCCTAAGCAGAGACTGGCACAAATCACTTTCATGGAAAGGGGTTGCCAAGCTTCCAAAAAACTCTGAGTTTCCTGAAATCTCAGCACACATTTTTTCACCCAATCTTGGTGATACTTTCAGGCAATGATCAGTACACAAACCCACTTGGCTCACCAAATTTCGTTCTTCTAGTTTAAACCGTTCGTTGGCAGTAACAGTTTTAATTTTTATGTTTCAATCTGTTTTCTCCTATATGGATACATATTTTGGAAGTCTAAATCAAAGACGGTTTGTGCTAGCTCTTTGAATATTGACACAAGAAAGAAGTTCCAAGTTCTATCTTTATGTTTTGTTTCCTATTGATGTAGCCCTAAGCAGAGGCTGGCGCAAATCACTTTCATGGAAAGGGGTTGCCAAGCTTCCAAAACACTACGAGTTTCCTGAAATCTCAGCATACATTTTTTCACCCAATCTTGATGTCACTTTCAGGAAATGATCAGTACCCCAATCCCACTTGGCTCACCAAATTTCGTTCTTCTTGGTTAAACCGTTCGTTGGCAGTAACAGTTTAACTTTTTAGGTTTCACTCTGTTTTCTTTTATATGGATACATGTAGTTGGAACTCTAAATCAAAGACGGTTTGTGCTAGCTCCTTGAAACTTGACACAATAAAGTAGTTCCAAGTTCTATCCCTATGCATTGTTTCCTATTGATGTAGCCCTAAGCAGAGACTGGCGCAAATCACTTTCATGGAAAGGGGTTGCCAAGCTTCCAAAAAACTACGAATTTCGTGAAATCTCAGCACATATTTTTTCACCCAATCTTGATGACACTTTCATGTAATGATCAGTACACCAATCCCACTTGGCTCACCAAATTTCGTTCTTTTTAGGTTCAACCATTCGTTGGCAGTAACAGTTTTAATTTTTATGTTTCACTCTGTTTTCTACTATATGGATACATGTAGTAGGAACGCTTAATCAAACAGGTTTGTGCTAGCTCTTTGAAACTCGACACAATAAAGTAGTTCCAAGTTCTATCTCTATGGTTTGTTTCCTATTGATGTAGCCCTAAGCAGAGACTGGCACAAATCACTTTCATGGAAAGGGGTTGCCAATCTTCCAAGAAACTATGAGTTTCCTGAAATCTCAGCACACATTTTTTCACCCAATCTTGATGACACTTTCAGGTAATGATCAGTACCCCAATCCCAGTTGGCTCAACAAATTTCATTCTTCTAGGTTAAACTTTCATGGAAAGGGGTTGCAAGCTTTCAAAAAACTAAGAGTTTCCTGAAAACTCAGCACACATTTTTTCATCCAATCTTGATGACACTTTCTGGTAATGATCAGTTCCCCAATCCCACTGGGCTCACCAAATTTCGTTCTTCTAGGGTAAACCGTTCGTTGGCAGTAACAGTCTTAATTTTAAGGTTTCACACTGTTTTCTTTTAAATGGATACATTTGGTTGGAACTCTAAATCAAACATGGTTTGTGCTAGCTCTTTGAAACTGGTCACAATAAAATAGTACCAAGTTCTATCTCTATGGATTGTTCCTATTGATGTAGCTCTAAGCAGAGACTGGCGCAAATCACTTTCATGGAAAGGGGTTGGCAAGCTTCCAAAAAACTACGAGTTTCCTGGAATCTCAGCACACATTTTTTCACCCTATCTTGATGACATTTTAAGGTAATGATCAGTACCCCAATCCCACTTGGCTCACCAAATTTCGTTCTCCTACGTTATACGGTTCGTTGGCAGGAACAGTTTTAATTTTTAGTTTCAGTCTGTTTTCTCCTATATTGATACATGTAGTTGGAACTCTAAATCAAAACGGTTTGTGCTACCTCTTGAAACTTGACACAATAATTTAGTTCCAAGTGCTGTCTCTATGGTTGTTTCCTATTGATGTATCCCTAAGCAGAGACTGGCACAAATCACTTTCATGGAAAGGGGTTGCCAAGCTTCCAAAAAACTGCTAGTTTCCTGAAAACTCAGCACAAAATTTTTCACCCAATGTTGATGACACTTTCAGGTAATGATCAGTACCCCAATCCCACTTGGCTCACCAAATTTCGTTCTCCTAGGTTAAACGGTTCGTTGGCAGTAAGAGTTGTAATTTTCAGGTTTCACTCTGTTTTCTCCTATATGGATACATGTAGTTGGAACTCTAAGTTAAAGATGGTTTGTGCTAGCTCTTTGAAACTTGACACAATAAAGTATTTCCAAGTTCTATCTCTATGGTTTGTTTCCAATTGATGTAGCCCTAGGCAGAGACTGGCGCAAATTATTTTCATGGAAAGGGGTTGAAAAGCTTCCAAAAAACTACGAGTTTCCTGAAATCTCAGCACACATTTTTTCACACAATCTTGATGACACTTTCCGGTATTGATCAGTATACCAATCCCGCTTGGCTAACCAAATTTCGTTCTTCTAGGTTAAATCATTCATTGGCAGTAACAGTTTTAATTTTTAGGTTTCACTCTGTTTTCTCCTAAATGGATACATGTAGTTGGAACTCTAAATCAAACACGGTTTGTGCTAGCTCTTTTAAACTTCACACAATAAAATATTCCAAGTTCTGTCTCTATGGATTGTTTTCTATTGATTTAGACCTAAGAAGAGACTGGCGCAAATCACTTTCATGGTAAGGGGTTGCCAAGCTTCCAAAAAACTACGAGTTTCCTGATTTCAGCAAACATTTTTTCATCCAATCTTGATGACACTTTCAGGTAATAATAACTACCCCAATCCCACTTGCATCACCAAATTTCGTTCTTCTAGGTTAAACCGTTTGTTGGCAGTAACAGTTTTAATTTTTAGGTTTCACTCTGTTTTCTCCTATATGGATACATGTAGTTGGAAATCTAAAACAAAGATGGTTTGGCTAGCTCTTTGAAACTTAACACGATAAAGTATTTCCTAGTTCTATCTCTATGGTTTGTTTCCTATTGATGTAGCCCTAGGCAGAGACTGGCGCAAATCATTTTCATGGAAAGGGGTTGCCAAGCTTCCAAAAAACTACGAGTTTCCTGAAATCTCAGCACACATTTTTTCACCCAATCTTGATGACACTTTCAGGTAATGATCAGTATCAAAATCTCGCTTGGCTCAACAAATTTCGTTCTTCTAGTTTAAACCGTTCGTTGGCAGTAACAGTTTTAATTTTTAGGTTTCACTCTGTTTTCTCCTATATGGATACATGTATTTGGAACTCTAAATCAAACACGGTTTGTGCTAGCTCTTTGAAATTTGACATAATAAAGTAGTTCCAAGTTCTATCTCTATGGTTTGTTTCCTATTGATGTAGCCCTAAGAGAGACTGGCGCAAATCATTTTCATGGAAAGGGGTTGAAAAGCTTCCAAAAAACTACGAGTTTCCTGAAATCTCAGCACACATTTTTTCACCCAATCTTGATGACACTTTCCAGTAGTGATCAGAACCCCAATCCCTCTTGGCTCACCAAATTTCGTTCTTCTAGGATAAATCGTTCGTTGGCAGAAACAGTTTTAATATTTAGGTTTCACTCTGTTTTCTCCTATATGGATACATGTAGATGGATCTCTCAATCAAACACGGTTTGTGCTAGCTCTTTGAAACTTAAGACAATAAAAGAGTTCCAAGTTCTGTCTCTATGGATTGTTTCCTATTGATGTAGCCCTAAGCAGAGACTGGCACAAATCACTTTCATGGAAAGGGGTTGCCAAGCTTCCAAAAAACTACGAGTTTTTTGAAATCTCAGGACACATTTTTTTACCCAATCTTGATGACACTTTCAGGTAATGATCAGTACCCCAATCCCACTTGCATCACCAAATTTCGTTCTTCTAGGTTAAACCGTTCGGTGGCATCAACACTTTTAATTTTTAGGTTTCACTCTGTTTTCTCCTATATGGATACATGTAGTTGGAACTCTAAATCAAACACGGTTTGTGCTAGCTCTTTGAAACTTGACACAATACAATAGTTCCAAGATCTATCTCTATGGATTGTTTCATATTGATGTTTCCCTAAGAAGACACTGGCATAAATCACTTTCATAGAAAGGTGTTGCCAAGCTTCCTAAAAACGACGAGTTTCCTGAAATCTCAGCACACATTTTGCACCCAATTTTGATGACACTTTCAGGTAATGATCAGTACCCCAATCCCGCTTGGCTCACCAAATTTCATTCTTCTAGGTTAAACCGTTCGTTGGCAGTAACAGTTTAAATTTTTAGGTTTCACTCTGTTTTCTCCTATATGGATACATGTTTTTGGAACTCTAAATGAAACACGGTTTGTGCTAGCTTTTTGAAACGTGACACAATAAAATAGTTCCAAGTTCTATCTCTATGGATTGTTTCCTATTGATGTGGCCCTAAGGAGAGACTGGAGCAAATCACTTTCATGGAAATGGGTTGCAAAGCTTCCAAAAAATTATGAGTTTCCTGAAATCTCAGCGCACATTTTTTCACCCAATCTTGATGACATTTTCAGGACATGATCAGTATCCCAATCCAACTTGGCTCACCAAATTTCGTTCTTCTAGGTTAACCCGTTCGTTGGCAATAACAGTCTAAATTTTTAGGTTTCACTCTGTTTTCACCTATATGGATACCTGTGGTTGGAACTCTAAATCAAACACGGTTTGTGCTAGCTCTTTGAAACTTGTCACAATAAAATAGTTCCAAGTTCTATCTCTATGGATTGTTCCTATTGATATAGCCCTAAGCAGAGACTGGGACAAATCACTTTCATGGAAAGGGGTTGGCAAGCTTCCAAAAAACTACGAGTTTCCTGGAATATCAGCACACATTTTTTCAGCCTATCTTGATGACATTTTCAGGTAATGATCAGTACCCCAATCCCACTTGGCTCACCAAATTTCGTTCTTCTAGGTTAAACCGTTTGTTGGCATTAACAGTTTTAATTTTTAGGTTTCACTCTGTTTTGTCCTATATGGATACATGTAGTTGGATCTCTAAATCAAAGATGGTTTGTGATAGCTCTTTGAAACTTGACACAATAAAGTAGTTCCACGTTCTATCTCTATGGTTTGTTTCCTATTGATGTAGCCCTAAGCAGAGACTGGCGGAAATCATTTTCAAGGAAAGGGGTTGCCAAGCTTCCAAAAAACTACGAGTTTCCTGAAATCTCAGCACACATTTTTTCACCCAATCTTGATGACACTTTCCGGTAATGAGCGGTACCCCAATCCCGCTTGGCTCACCAAATTTCCTTCTTCTAAGTTAAACCGTTCGGTGGCAACATCAGTTTTAATTTTTAGGTTTCACTCTGTTTTCTCCTATATGGATACATGTAGTTGGAACTCTAAATCAAACACGGTTTGTGCTAGCTCTTAGAAACTTGACAGAATAAAATAGTTCCATGATTTATCTCTATGGATTGTTTCCTATTGATGTAGCCCTAAGCACACACTGGCGCAAATCACTATCATGGAAAGGGGTTGGCAAGCTTCCAAAAACTACGAGTTTCCTGAAATCTCAGCACACATTTTTTCACCCAATCTTGATGACACTTTCAGGTAATGATCAGTTCCCCAATCCCACTGGGCTCACCAAATTTCGTTCTTCTAGGGTAAACCGTTCGTTGGCAGTAACAGTCTTAATTTTTAGGTTTCACTCTGTTTTCTCCTAAATGGATACATTTGGTTGGAACTCTAAATCAAACACGGTTTGTGCTAGCTCTTTGAAACTTGTCACAATAAAATAGTTCCATGTTCTATCTCTATGGATTGTTCCTATTGATGTAGCCCTAAGCAGAGACAGGCGCAAATCACTTTCATGGAAAGGGGTTGGCAAGCTTCCAAAAAACTACGAGTTTCCTGAAATCTCAGCCCACATTTTTTCACCCTATCTTGATGACATTTTCAGGTAATGATCAGTACCCCAATCCCACTTGGCTCACCAAATTTCGTTCTCCTATTTTAAACGGTTCGTTGGCATTAACAGTTTTAATTTTTAGGTTTCACTCTGTTTTCTCCTATATTGATACCTATAGTTGGAACTCTAAGGCAAACACGGTTTGTGCTACCTCTTGAAACCTGACACAATAAAGTAGTTCCAAGTGATGTCTCTATGGTTTGTTTCCTATTGATGTAGCCCTAAGCAGAGACTGGCGCAAATCACTTTCATGGAAAGGGGTTGCCAAGCTTCCAAAAAACTACTAGTTTCCTGAAATCTCAGCACAAAATTTTCACCCAAAGTTGATGACACTTTCAGGTAATGATCAGTACCCCAATCCCACTTGGCTCACCAAATTTCGTTCTCCTAGGTTAAACGGTTCGTTGGCAGTAACAGTTTTAATTTAAAGGTTTCACTCTGTTTTCTCCTATACGGATACATGTAGTTGGAACTCTAAATCAAAAACGGTTTGTGCTAGCTCTTTGAATCTTGACACAATAAAGTAGTTCCAAGTTCTATCTCTATGGTTTTTTTCCTATTGATGTGGCCCTAAGCAGAGACTGGCGCAAATCACTTTCATGGAAAGGTGTTGCCAAGCTTCCAAATAACTACGAGTTTCCTGAAATCTCAGCACACATTTTGCACCCAATCTTGATGACACTTTCAGGTAATGATCAGTACCCCAATCCCGCTTGGCTCAACAAATTTCGTTCTTCTAGGTTCAATCATTCGTTGGCATTAAGAGTTTTAATTTTTAGGTTTAACTCTGTTTTCTCCTATATGGATACACATATTTGGAACACTAAATCAAAGATTGTTTGTGATAGCTCTTTGAAACTTGACACAATAAAGTACTTCCAAGTTCTATCTCTATGGTTTGTTTCCTATTGATGTAGCCCTAGGCAGAGACTGGCGCAAATTATTTTCATGGAAAGGGGTTGAAAAGCTTTCAAATTTACGAGTTTCCTGAAATCTCAGCCCACATTTTTTCACCCAATGTTGATGACACTTTCCGGTAATGATCAGTACCCCAGTCCAGCTTGGCTCACCAAATTTCGTTCTTCTAGTTTAAACCGTTCGTTGGCAGTAACAGTTTTAATTTTTAGGTTTCACTCTGTTTTCTCCTATATGGATACATGTATTTGGAACTCTAAATCAAACACGGTTTGTGCTAGCTCTTTGAAACTTGACACATTAATATAGTTCCAAGTTCTATCTCTATGGATTGTTCCTATTGATTTAGCCCTAAGCAGAGACTGGCGCAAATCACTTTCATGGTAAGGGGTTTCCAAGCTTCCAAAAAACTACTAGTTTCCTGAAATATCAGCACACATTTTTTCATCCAATCTTGATGACACTTTAAGGTAATGATCAGTACCCCAATCCCACTTGCATCACCAAATTTCGTTCTTCTAGATTAAACAGTTTGTTGGCAGTAACAGTTTTAATTTTTAGGTTTCACTCTGTTTTCTCCTATATGGATACATGTATTTGGAAATCTAAACCAAAGATGGTTTGTGCTAGCTCTTTGAAACTTAACACGATAAAGTATTTCCTAGTTCTATCTCTATGGTTTGTTTCCTATTGATGTAGCCCTAGGCAGAGACTGGCGCAAATCATTTTCATGGAAAGGGGTTGCCAAGCTTCCAAAAAATTATGAGTTTCCTGAAATCTCAGCACACATTTTTTCACCCAATCTTCATGACATTTTCAGGACATGATCTGTATCCCAATCCAACTTGGCTCACCAAATTTCGTTCTTCTAGGTTAAACCGTTCGTTAGCAATAGTAGTCTTAATTTTTAGGTTTCACTCTCTTTTCACCTATATGGACACCTGTGGTTGGAACTCTAAATCAAACACGGTTTGTGCTAGCTCTTTGAAACTTGTCACAATAAAATAGTTCCAAGTTCTATCTCTATGGATTGTTCCTATTGATGTAGCCCTAAGCAGAGACTGGCGCAAATCACTTTCATGGAAAGGGTTGGCAAGCTTCCAAAAAACTATGAGTTTCCTGGAATCTCAGCACACATTTTTACACCCTATATTGATGACATTTTCAGGTAATGATCAGTACCCCAATCCCATTTGGGTTACCAAATTTCGTTCTCCTAGGTTAAACGGTTCGTTGGCAGTAACAGTTTTAATTTTTAGGTTTCACTCTGTTTTCTCCTATATGGATACATGTAGTTGGAACTCTAAATCAAAGATGGTTTGTGCTAGCTTTATGAAACTTGACACAATAAAGTAGATCCAAGTTCTTTCTCTATGCTTTGTTTCCTATTGATGTAGCCCTAAGCAGAGACTGGCGGAAATCACTTTCATGGAAAGGGGTTGCCAAGATTCCAAAAAACTAAGAGTTTCCTGAAATCTCAGCACACATTTTTTCACTCAATCTTGATGACACTTTCCGGTAATGATCAGTACCCCAATCCCGTTTGGCTAACCAAATTTCGTTCTTCTAGGTTAAACCGTTCGGTGGGATCAACAGTTTTAATTTTTAGGTTTCACTCTGCTTTCTCCTATATGGATACATGTAGTTGGAACTCTAAATCAAACACTGCTTGTGCTAGCTCTTTGAAACTTGACACAATAAAATAGTTCCAAGATCTATCTCTATGGATTGTTTCCTATTGATGTAGCCCTAAGCAGAGACTGGCGCAAATCACTTTCATGGAAAGGGGTTGCCAAGCTTTCAAAAAACTATGAGTTTCCTGGAATCTCAGCACACATTTGTTCACCCAATCTTGATGACACTTTCAGGTAATGATCAGTACCCCAATCCCACTTGGCTCACCAAATTTCGTTCTTCTCGGTTAAACCGTTCGTTGGCAGTAAGAGTTTTAATTTTTAGGTTTCACTCTGTTTTCTGCTATATGGATACATGTAGTTGGAACTCTAAATCAAAGACGTTTTGTGCTAGCTATTTGAAACTTGACAGAATAAAGTAGTTCCAAGTTTTATCTCTATGGTTTGTTTCCTATTGATGTAGCCCTAAGCAGAGACTGGCACAAATCACTTTCATGGAAAGGGGTTGGCAAGCTTCCAAAAAACTACGAGTTTCCTGGAATCACAGCACACATTTTTTCACCCTATATTGATGACATTTTCAGGTAATGATCAGTACCCCAATCCCACTTGGCTCACCAAATTTCGTTCTCCTAGGTTAAACAGTTCGTTGGCAGTAACAGTTTTAAATTTTAGGTTTCACTCTGTTTTCTCCTATATTGATACATGTATTTGGAACTCTAAATCAAAGACGGTTTGTGCTACCTCTTTGAAACTTGACACAATAAAGTAGTTCCAAGTTCTCTCTCTTTGCTTTGTTTCCTATTGATGTATCCCTAAGCAGAGACTGGCGCAAATCACTTTCATGGAAAGGGGTTGCCAAGCTTCCAAAAAACTACGAGTTTCCTGAAATCTCAGCACACATTTTGCACCCAATTTTGATGACACTTTCAGGTAATGATCAGTACCGCAATCCCTCTTGGCTCACCAAATTTCGTTCTTCTAGGTTAAACCGTTTATTGGCAGTAACAGTTTTAATTTTCAGGTTTCACTCTGTTTTCTCCTACATGGATACATGTAGTTGGAACTCTAAATCAAAGACGGTTTGTGCTAGCTCTTTGAAACTTGACACACTAAAGTAGTTCCAAGTTCTATCTCTATGGTTTGTTTCCTATTGATGTAGCCCTAAGCAGAGACCGGCGGAAATCACTTTCATGGAAAGGGGTTGCCAAGCTTCCAAAAAACTGCGAGTTTCGTGAAATCTCAGCACACATTTTTTCATCCAATCTTGATGACATTTTCAGGTAATGATCAGTACCCCAATCCCGCGTGGCTCACCAAATTTCATTCTTCTAGGTTAAACCATTCGTTGGCATCAACAGTTTTAATTTTCAGGTTTCACTCTGTTTTCTCCTACATGGATACATGTAGTTGGAACTCTAAATCAAAGATGGTTTGTGCTAGCGTTATGAAACTTGACACAATAAGTAGTTCCAAGTTCTTTCTCTATGCTTTGTTTCCTATTGATGTAGCCTTCAGCAGAGACTGGCGGAAATCACTTTCATGGAAAGGGGTTGCCAAGATTCCAAAAAACTATGAGTTTCCTGAAATCTCAGCACATATATTTTCACACAATCTTGATGACACTTTCAGGTAATGATCAGTAGCCCAATCCCACTTGGCTCACCAAATTTCGTTCTTCTAGGTTAAGCTCTTAGTTGGCGGTAACAGTTTTAATTTTTAGGTTTCACTCTGTTTTCTCCTATATGGATACATGTAGTTGGAACTCTAAACCAAACACGGGTTCTGCTAGCTCTTTGAAACTTGACACAGTTCCAAGTTCATTCTATATGGTTTGTTTTCTATTGATGTAGCCCTAAGCAGAGACTGGCGCAAATCACTTTCATGAAAAGGGGTTGCCAAGCTTCCAAAATCTACGAGTTTCCTGAAATCTCAGCACACATTTTTTCACCCAATCTTGATGACACTTTCAGGTAAAGATCAGTACCCCAATCCCACTTGGCTCACCAAATTTTGTTCTTCTAGGTTAAACCGTTCGTTGGCAGTAAGTTTTAATTTTTAGGTTTCACTCTGTTTTCTCCTATATGGATACATGTAGTTTGAACTCTAAATCAAACACGGTTTGTGCTAGCTCTTTGAAACTTGACACAATAAAGTAGTTCCAAGTTCTATCTCTATGGTTTCTTTCCTATTGATGTAGCCCGAAGCAGAGAGTGGCGCGAATCACTTTCATGGAAAGGGGTTGCAAGCATTCAAAAAACTACGAGTTTCCTGAAATCTCAGCACACGTTTTTGCACCCAATCTTGATGACACTTTCAGGTAATGATCAGTACCCCAATCCCACTTCGCTCACCAAATTTCCATCTTCTAGGTTAATCCGTTCGTTGGCAGTAACAGTTTTAATTTTTAGGTTTCACTCTGTTTTCTCCTATATGGATACATGTAGTTGGAACTCTAAATCAAACACGGTTTGTGCTAGCTCTTTGAAACTTGACACAATAAAGTAGTTCCAAGTTCTGTCTCTATGGTTTGTTTCCTATTGATGTAGCCCTAAGCAGAGCCTGGCGCAACTCACTTTCATGGAAAGGGTTTGCCAAGCTTCCAAAAAACTACGAGTTGCCTGAAATCTCAGCACACATTTTTTCACCCAATCTCTATGACACTTTCAGGTAATGACCAGTACACCAGTCCCACTTGGCTCACCAAATTTCGTTCTTCTAGGTTAAAACGTTCATTGGCAGTAACAGTTTTAATTTTTAGGTTTCACTCTGTTTTCTCCTATATGGATACATGTAGTTGGAACCCTAAATCAAAGACTGTTTGTGGTAGCTCTTTGAAACTTGACACAATAAAGTAGTTCCAAGTTCTATCTGTATGGATTGTTTCCTATTGATGTAGCCCTAAGCAGAGAATGGCGCAAATCACTTTCATAAAAATGGGTTGACAAGCTTCAAAAAAACTACGAGGTTCCTGAAATCTCAGCACACATTTTTTCACCCAATCTTGATGACACTTTCAGGTAATGATCAGTACCCCAATCCCACTTGGCTCACCAAATTTCGTTCTTCTAGGTTAAAACGTTCGTTGGCAGTAACAGTTTTAGTTTTTAGGTTTCACTCTGTTTTCTCCTTTATAGATACATGTAGTTGCAACTCTAAATCAAACACGGTTTGTGCTAGCTCTTTGAAACTTGACACAATAAAGTAGTTCCAATTCTACCTCTATGGTTTGGTTCCTACTGATGTAGCCCTAAGCAGAGACTGGCGCAAATCACTTTCATCGAAAGGGGTTGCCAAGCTTCCAAAAAACTATGAGTTTCCTGCAATCTCAGCACATATGTTTTCACCCAATCTTGATGACACTTGCAGGTAATTATCAGTACCCAAATCCCACTTGGCTCACCAAAGTACGTTCTTCTAGGTTAATTCGTTCGTTGGCAGTAACAGTTTTAATTTTTAGGTTTCACTCTGTTTTCTCCTATATGGATACATGTAGTTGGAACTCTAAATCAAACACGGTTTGTGCTAGCACTTTGAAACTTGACACAATAAAATAGTTCCAAGTTCTATCTCTATGGATTGTTTCCTATTTATATAGCCCTAAGCAGAGACTGGCGCAAATCACTTTCGTGGAAAGGGGTTGCCAAGCTTCCAAAAAACTACGAATTTCCTGAAATCTCAGCACACATTTTTTCACCCAATCTTGATGACACTTTCAGGTAATGATCAGTACCCCAATCCCACTTGGCTCACCAAATTACATTCTTCTAGGTTAAACCGTTCGTTGGCAGTAAGAGTTTTAATTTTTAGGTTTCACTGTTTTCTCCTATATGTATACATGTAGTTGGAACTCTAAATCAAAGATGGTTTGTGCTAGCTTTATGAAACTTGACACAATAAAGTAGTTCCAAGTTCTTTCTCTATGCTTTGTTTCCTATTGATGTAGCCCTAAGCAGAGACTGGCGGAAATCACTTTCATGGAAAGGGGTTGCCAAGATTCCAAAAAACTACGAGTTTCCTGAAATCTCATCACACATTTTTTCACTCAATCTTGATGACACTTTCCGGTAATGATCAGTACCCCAATCCCGTTTGGCTAACCAAATTTCGTTCTTCTAGGTTAAACCGTTCGGTGGGATCAACAGTTTTAATTTTTAGGTTTCACTCTGCTTTCTCCTATATGGATACATGTAGTTGGAACTCTAAATCAAACACTGTTTGTGCTAGCTCTTTGAAACTTGACACAATAAAATAGTTCCAAGATCTATCTCTATGGATTGTTTCCTATTGATGTAGCCCTGAGCAGAGACTGGCGCAAATCACTTTCATGGAAAGGGGTTGCCAAGCTTTCAAAAAACTACGAGTTTCCTGGAATCTCAGCACACATTTGTTCACCCAATCTTGATGACACTTTCAGGTAATGGTCAGTACCCGAATCCCACTTGGCTCACCAAATTTCGTTCTTCTAGTTTAAACCGTTCGTTGGCAGTAAGAGTTTTAATTTTTAGGTTTCACTCTGTTTTCTGCTATATGGATACCTGTAGTTGGAACTCTAAATCAAACACGTTTTGTGCTAGCTATTTGAAACTTGACAGAATAAAGTAGTTCCAAGTTCTATCTCTATGGTTTGTTTCCTATTGATGTAGCCCTAAGCAGAGACTGGCGCAAATCACTTTCATCGAAATGGGTTGCCAAGCTTCCAAAAATGTATGAGTTTCCTGAAATCTCAGCACACATTTTTTCACCAATCTTGATGACAATTGCAGGTAATTATCAGTACCCCAATCCCACTTGGCTCACCAAATTACGTTCTTCTAGGTTAAAACATTCATTGGCAGTAACAGTTTTAGTTTTTAGGTTTCACTCTTTTTTCTCCTATATAAATACATGTAGTTGCAACTCTAAATCAAACACAGTTTGTGCTAGCTCGTTGAAACTTGACACAATAAAGTAGTTCCAATTCTACCTCTATGGTTTGTTTCCTATTGATGTAGCCCTAAGCAGAGACTTGCACAAATCACTTTCATCGAAAGGGGTTGCCAAGCTTCCAAAAAACTATGAGTTTCCTGAAATCTCAGCACATATGTTTTCACCCAATCTTGATGACACTTGCAGGTAATTATCAGTACCCCAATCCCACTTGGCTCACCAAATTACGTTCTTCTAGGTTAATTCGTTCGTTGGCAGTAACAGTTTTAATTTTTAGGTTTCACTCTGTTTTCTCCTATATGGATACATGTAGTTTGAACTCTAAATCAAAGACGGTTTGTGCTAGCTCTTTGAAACTTGACACAATAAAGTAGTTCCAAGTTCTATCTCTATGGTTTGTTTCCAATTGATGTAGCCCTAAGCAGAGACTGGCACAAATCACTTACATGGAAAGGGGTTGCGAAGCTTCCAAAAAACTATGAGTTTCCTGAAATCTCAGCACACATTTTTTCACCCAAACTTCATGACACTTTCAGGTAATGATCAGTACCCCAATCCCATTTGGCTCACCAAATTTCGCTCTTCTAGGTTAGACGGTTCATTGGCAGTAACAGTTTTAATTTTTTAGGTTTCACTATGTTTTCTCCTATATGGATACATGTAGATGGAACTCTAAATCAAAGACACTTTGTGCTAGCTCTTTGAAACTTGACACAATAAAGTAGTTCCAAGTTCTATCTCTATGGTTTGTTTCCTATTGATGTACCCCTACGCAGAGACTGGCGCAAATCACTTTCATGGAAAGGGGTTGCCAAGATTCCAAGAAACTACGAGTTTCCTGAAATCTCAGCACACATTTTTTCACCCAATCTTGATGACAATTGCAGGCAATGAAAAGTACCCCAATCCCACATGGCTCACCAAATTTCATTCTTCCAGGTTAAAGCGTTCATTGGCAGTAACCATTTTAATTTTTAGGTTTCACTCTGTTTTCTCCTATATTGATACATGTAGTTGGAACTGTAAATCAAACACGGTTTGTGCTAGCTCTTTGAAACCTGACACAATAAAGTAGTTCCAAGTTCTATTTCTATGGTTTGTTTCCTATTGATATAGCCCTAAGCAGAGACTGGCACAAATCACTTTCATGGAAGGGGGTTGCCAAGCTTCCAAAAACTACGAGTTTCCTGAAATCTCAGCATACATTTTTTCACCCAATCTTGATGACACTTTCAGGTAATGATCAGTACCCAATCCCGCTTGGCTCACCAAATTTCGTTCTTCTAGGTTAAACCGTTCGTTGGCAGTAACAGTTTTAATTTTTCGGTTTCACTCTGTTTTCTCCTATATGAATACTTGTAGTTGAAACTCTAAATCAAACACGGTTTGTGCTAGCTCTTTGAAACTTGACACAATAAAGTAGTTCCAAGTTCTATTTCAATGGTTTGTTTCCTATTGATGTAGCCCTAAGCAGAGACTGGTGCAAATCACTTTCATGGAAAGGGGTTGCCAAGCTTCCAAAAAACTACGAGTTTCCTGAAATCTCAGCACATATTTTTTCACCCAATATTGATGACACTTTAAGGTAATGATCAGTACCCCAATCCCACTTGGCTCACCAATTTCATTCTTCTAGGCTAAACCGTTCCTTGGCAGTAACAGTTTAAATTTTTAGGTTTCAATCTGTTTTCTCCTATATGGATACATGTAGTTGGAACTCTAAATAAAAGACGGTTTGTGCTAGCTCTTGAAACTTGACACAATAAAGTAGTTCCAAGTTCTATCTCTATGGTTTTTTTCCTATTGATGTAGCGCTAAGCAGAGACTGGCGCAAATCACTTATATGGAAAGGGGTTGCCAAGCTACCGAAAACTACGAGTTTCCTGAAATCTCAGCACAAATTTTTCCACCCAATCTTGATGACACTTTCTGGTAATGAACAGTACCCCAATCCCACTTGGCTCACCAAATTTCGTTCTTCTAGGTTAAACCGTTCGTTGGCAGTAAGAGTTTTAATTTTTAGGTTTCACTGTGTTTTCTCCTATATGGATACATGTAGTTGGAACCCTAAATCAAACACGGTTTTTGCTAGCTCTTTGAAACTTGACACAATAAAGTAGTTCCAAGTTCTATCTCTATGGCTTGTTTTCTATTGATGTATCCCTAAGCAGAGACTGGCGCAAATCACTTATATGGAAAGGGGTTGCCAAGCTTCCTAAAACTACAAGTTTCCTGAAATCTCAGCACACATTTTTTCTCCAATCTTGATGACACTTGCAGGTAATGATAAGTACCCTAATCCCACTTGGCTCACCAAATTTCATTCTTCTAGGTTAAACCGTTCCTTGGAAGTAACAGTTTTAATTTTTAGGTTTCACTCTGTTTTCTCCTTTATGGATACATGTAGTTGGAACTCTAAATAAAAGACTGTTTGTGCTAGCTCTTTGAAACTTGAATCCATAAAGTAGTTCAAAGTTCTATCTCTATGTTTTGTTTCCTATTGATGTAGCACTAAGCAGAGACTGGCACAAATCACTTTCATCGAAAGGGGTTGCCAAGGTTCCAAAAAACTATGAGTTTCCAGAAATTTCAGCACACATTTTTTCACCCAATCTTCATGACACTTTCAGGTGATGATCAGTACCCCAATCCCACTTGGCTCACCAAATTTCTTTCTTCTAAGTTAAACAGTTCGTTGGCAGTAACAGTTTTAATTTTTAGGTTTCACTCTGTTTTCTCCTATATGGATACATGTAGTTGGAACTCTAAATCAAAGACAGTTTGTGCTAGCTTTTTGAAACTTGACACAATAAAGTAGTTACAAGTTCTATCTCTATGGTTTGTTTCCTAATGATGGTGTCCTAAGCAGAGACAGGCGCAAATCACTTTCATGGAATGGGTTGCCAAGCTTCCAGAAAACGACGAGTTTCCTGAAACCTCAGCACACATTTTTTCACCCAATCTTGATGATACTTTCAGGAAATGATCACTACCCCAATCCCACTTGGCTCACCAAATTTTGTTCTTCTAGGTTAAACCGTTCGTTGGCAGTAACAGTTTTAATTTTTAGGTTTCACTCTGTTTTCTACTATATGGATACATGTATTTGGAACTCTAAATCAAAGACGGTTTGTGCTGGCTCTTTGAAACTTGACACAATAAAGTAGTTCCAAGTTCTATCCCTATGGTTTGTTTCCCATTGATGTAGCCCTAAGCAGAGACTGCCGCAAAAGACTTTCATGGAAAGGGGTTGCCAAGCTTCCAGAAAACGACGAGTTTCCTGAAATCTCTGCACACATTTTTTCACCCAATCTTGATGATACTTTCAGGAAATGATCAGTACCCCAATCCCACTTGTCTCACCAAATTTTCTTCTTCTAGGTTAAACCGTTCGTTGGCAGTAACAGTTTTAATTTTTAGGTTTCACTCTGTTTTCTCCTATATGGATACATGTAGTTGGAACTCTAAATCAAACACGGTTTGTGCTACCTCTTTGAAACTTGACACTATAAAGTAGTTCCAAGTTCTCTCTCTTTGCTTTGTTTCCTATTGATGTATCCCTAAGCAGAGACTGGCGCAAATCACTTTCATGGAAAGGGGTTGCCAAGCTTCCAAAAAACTACGAGTTTCCTGAAATCTCAGCACACATTTTTTCACCCAATTTGATGATACTTTCAGGTAATGATCAGTACCCCAATCCCACTTGGCTCACCAAATTTCGTTCATCTAGGTTAAACCATTCGTTGACAGTAACAGTCTAAATTTTTAGGTTTCACTCTGTTTTCTCCTGTATGGATGCATGTAGATGGAACTCTAAATAAAAGACAGTTTGTGCTAGCTCTTTGAAACTTGAATCCATAAAGTAGTTCAAAGTTCTATCTCAATGTTTTGTTTCCTATTGATGTAGCCCTAAGCAGAGACTGGCGCAAATCACTTTCATGGAAAGGGGTTGCCAAGCTTCCAAAAACTATGAGTTTCCAGAAATCTCAGCACACATTTTTTCACCCAATCTTGATGACACTTTCAGGTAATGATCAATACCCCAATCCCACTTGGCTAACCAAATTTCGTTCTTCTAGGTTAAACCGTTCATTGGCAGTAACAGTTTTAATTTTTAGGTTTCACTCTGTTTTCTCCTATATGGATACATGTAGTTGGAACTCTAAATCAAATACTGTTTGTGCTAGCTCTTTGAAACTTGACACAATAAAGTAGTTCCAAGTTCTATCTCTATGGATTGTTTCCTATTGATATAGCCCTAAGCAGAGACTGGCACAAATCACTTTCATGGAAAGGGGTTGCCAAGCTTCCAAAAAACTACGAGTTTCCTGAAATGTCAGCACACATTTTTTCACCCAAACTTGATGACACTTTCAGGTAATGATCAGTACCCCAATTCCACTTGGCTCACCTAATTTTGTTCTTCTAGGTAAAACGATTCGTTGGCCGTAACAGTTTTAATTTTTAGGTTTCACTCTGTTTTCTCCTATATGGATACATATAGTTGGAACTCTAAAGCAAACACGGTTTGTGCTACCTCTTTGATACTTTACACAATAAAACAATCCCAAGTTCTATCTCTATGGATTGTTTTCTATTGATGTAGCCCTAAGCTGAGACTGGCACAAATCACTTTCATGGAAAGGGGTTGCCAAGCTTCCAAATAACTACGAGTTTCCTGAAATCTCAGCACACATTTTTTCACCCAATCTTGATGACACTTTCAGGTAATGATCAGTACCCCTATTCCACTTG
The DNA here is from genome assembly GCF_964194105.1 of Spermophilus citellus. NCBI lineage: Eukaryota > Metazoa > Chordata > Mammalia > Rodentia > Sciuridae > Spermophilus > Spermophilus citellus. Next base: position 105,156,603 of record NC_138182.1, read on the forward strand.
GCTCACCAAATTTCCTTCTTCTAGGTTAAACCGTTCGTTGGCAGTAACAGTTTTAATTTTTAGGTTTCACTGTGTTTTCTCCTATATGGATAGATGTAGTTGGAACTCTAAATCAAAAACGGTTTGTGCTAGCTCTTTGAAACTTGACACAATACAGTAGTTCCATGTTCTATTTCCATGGTTTGTTTCCTGTTGATGTAGCCCTAAGCAGAGACTGGCGCAAATCACTTTCATGGAAAGGGGTTGCCAAGCTTCCAAAAAACAAGGACTTTCCTGAAATCTCAGCACACATATTTTTACCCAATCTTGATGACACTTTCAGGTCATGATCAGTACCCCAATCCCCCTTGGTCACCAAATTTCGTTCTTCTACGTTAAACCGTTCGTTGGCAGTAACAGTTTTAATTTTTAGGTTTCACTCTGTTTTCTCCTATATGAATACATGTAGTTGAAACTCTAAATCAAACACGGTTTGTGCTAGCTCTTTGAAACTTGACACAATACAGTAGTTCCAAGTTCTATCTCTATGGTTTGTTTCCTATTGATGTAGCCCTAAGCAGAGACTGGCGCTAATCACTTTCATAAAAAGTGGTTGCCAAGCTTCCAAAAAACTATGAGTTTCCTGAAATCTCAGCATACATTTTTTCACCCAAACATGATGACACTTTCAGGTAATGATCAGTACCCCAATCCCACTTGGCTCAACAATTTCGTTCTTCTCGGTTAAACGGTTCATTGGCAATAACAGTCTTAATTTTTAGGTTTCACTCTGTTTTCTCCTATATGGATACATGTAGTTGGAACTATAAAGCAAACACGGTTTGTGGTAGCTCTTTGAAACTTGACACAATAAAGTAGTTCCAAGTTGTATCACTATCTTTTGTTTCCTATTGATGTAGTCCTAAGCAGAGACTGGCGCAAATCACTTTCATGGAAAGGGGTTGCCAAGCTTCCAAATAACTACAAGTTTCCTGAAATCTCAGCACACATTTTTTCACACAATCTTGATGACACTTTCTGGTAATGATCAGTACCCCAATCCTACTTGGCTCACCAAATTTCGTTCTTCTAGGCTAAACCGTTCTTTGGCATTAACAGTTTTAATTTTTAGGTTTCACTCTGTTTTCTCCTATATGGATACATGTAGTTGGAACTCTAAATCAAAGACGGTTTGTGCTAGCTCTTTGAAACTTGACACAATAAATTAGTTCCAAGTTCTATCTCTATGGTTTGTTTCCTATTGATGTAGCCCTAAGCAGAGACTGTCCAAAATCACTTTCATGGAAAGGGGTTGCTAGGCTTCCAAAAAAGTACGAGTTTCCTGAAATCTCAGCACATATTGTTTCAGCCAAACTTGATGACACTTTCAGGTAATGATCAGTACCCCAATCCCACTTGGCTCACCAAATTTCCTTCTTCTAGGTTAAACGGTTCGTTGGCAGTAACAGTTTAAATTTTTAGGTTTCACTCTGTTTTCTCCTATATGGATACAGGTGTTGGAACTCTAAATCAAAGATGGTTTGTGCTAGCTCTTAGAAACTTGACACAATAAAGTAGTTCCAAGTTTATCTCTATGGTTTGTTTCCTATTGATGTAGCCCTAAGCAGAGACTGGCGCAAATCACTTTCATTGAAAGGGGTTGCTAAGCTTCCAAAAAACTACAAGTTTCCTGAAATCAGCACACATTTTTCCACCCAAACTTGATGACATTTTCTGGTAATGATCAGTACCACAATCCCACTTGGCTCACCAAATTTCGTTCTTCTAGGTTAAACCGTTCGTTGGCAGTAACAGTTTAAATTTTTAGGTTTCACTCTGTTTTCTCCTATATGGATACATGTAGTTGGAACTCTAAACAAACAGGGTTTGTGCTAGCTCTTTGAAACTAGACACAATAAAATAGTTCCAAGTTCTATCTCTATGGATTGTTTCCTATTGATGTATCCCTAAGCAGAGACTGGCGCAAATCACTTACATGGAAAGGGGTTGCCAAGCTTCCAAATAACCACGAGTTTCCAGAAATCTCAGCACACATTTTTTCACCCAATCATGATAACACTTTCAGATAATGATCAGTACCCCAATTCCACTTGGCTCACCAAATTTCCTTCTTCTAGGTTAAACCGTTCATTGGCAGTAACAGTTTTAATTTTTAGGTTTCACTGTGTTTTCTCCTATATGGATACATCTATTTGGAACTCTAAATCAAAGACTGTTTGTGCTAGCTCTTTGAAACTTGACACAATACAGTAGTTCCAAGTTCTATCTCTATGGTTTGTTTCCTATTGATGTAGCCCTAAGCAGACACTGGCACAAATCACTTTCATGGAAAGGGGTTGCCAAGCTTCCAAAAAACTACGAGTTTCCTGAAATCTCAGCACACATTTTTTCACCCAATCTTGATGACACTTTCAGGTAATGATCAGTACCCCAATCCCCCTTGGTCACCAAATTTCATTCTTCTACGTTAAACCGTTCGTTGGCAGTAACAGCTTTAATTTTTAGGTTTAACTCTGTTTTCTCCTATATGGATACATGTAGTTGGAAATCTAAATCAAACACGGTTTCTGCTAGCTCTTTGAAACTTGACACAATAAAATAGTTCCAAGTTCTATATCTATGGATTGTTTCCTATTGATGTAGCCCTAAGCAGAGACTGGCGCAAATCACTTTCATGGAAAGGGGTTGCCAAGGTTCTAAAAAATACGAGTTTCCTGAAATCTCAGCACACATTTTTTCACCCTATCTTGATGACACTTTCATGTAATGATCAGTAACCCAATCCCACTTGGCTCACCAAATTTCGTTTTTCTCGGTTAAACGGTTCGTTGGCAGTAACAGTTTTAATTTTTAGGTTTCACTCTGTTTTCTCCTATATGGATACATGTAGTTAGAACTCTAAAGCAACCACGGTTTGTGCTAGCTCTTTGAAACTTGACACAAGAAAATAGTTCCAAGTTCTGTCTCTATGGATTGTTTCCTATTGATGTATCCCTAAGCAGAGACTGGCGCAAATCACTTACATGGAAAGGGGTTGCCAAGCTTCCAAAAAACTACGAGTTTCCTGAAATCTCAGCACACCTTTTTTCACCCAATCTTGATGACACTTTCAGGTAATGATCAGTACCCCAATCCCACTTGGCTCACCAAATTTCCTTCTGCTAGTTTAAACCGTTCTTTGGCAGTAACAGTTTTAATTTTTAGGTTTCACTCTGTTTTCTCCTATATGGATAGATGTAGTTGGAAGTCTAAATCAAAGACGGTTTGTGCTAGCTTTTTGAAACTTGACACAATAGAGTAGTTCCATGTTCTATCTCTATGGTTTGTTTCCTATTGATGTAGCCCTAAGCAGAGACCTGCGCAAATCACTTTCATGGAAAGGGGTTGCCAAGCTTCCAAAAAACAACGAGTTTCCTGAAATCTCAGCACACATATTTTTACCCAATCTTGATGACACTTTCAGGTAATGACCAGTACACCAATCCCACTTGGCTCACGAAATTTCGTGCTTCTAGGATAAACCATTCGTTGGCAGTAACAGTTTTAATTTTTAGGTTTCACTCTGTTTTCTCCTATATGGATAGATGTAGTTGGAACTCTAAATCAAAGACAGTTTGTGCTAGCTCTTTGAAACTTGACACAATAGAGTAGTTCCAAGTTCTATCTCTATGGTTTGTTTCCTATTGATGTAGCCCTAAGCAGAGACTGGCGCAAATCACTTTCATAGAAAGGGGTTGCCAAGCTTCCAAAAAACTACGAGTTTCCTGAAATCTCAGCATATATTTTTTCACCCAATCAGGATGACACTTTCAGGTGATGATCAGTACCCCAATCCCACTTGGCTCACCAAATTTTGTTCTTCTAGGTTAAATCGTACATTGGCATTAACTGTTTAAATTTTTAGGTTTCACTCTGTTTTCTCCTATATGGATACATGTAGTTGGAACTCTAAATCAAAGATGGTTTGTGCTAGCTCTTTGAAAGTTGACACAATAAAGTATTTCCAAGTTCTATCACTATGCCTTGTTTCCTATTGATGTAGCCCTAAGCAGAGACTGGCGCAAATCACTTTTATGTAAAGGGGTTGCCAATCTTCCAAAAACTACGAATTATCTGAGATCTCAGCACACATTTTTTCACCCAATCTTGATGACACTTTCAGGTAATGATCAGTGCCCCAATCCCACTTGGTCACCAAATTTCGTTCTTCTAGGTTAAACTGTTCGTTGGCAGTAACAGTTTTAATTTTTAGGTTTCACTCTGTTTTCTCCTATATGGATACATGTACTTGGAACTCTAAATCAAACACGGATTCTGCTAGCTCTTTGACACTTGACAATATAAAGTAGTTCCAAGTTCTATCTCTATGGTTTGTTTCCTATTGATGTAGCCCTAAGCAGAAACTGGCGCAAATCACTTTCATGGAAAGGGGTTGCCAAGCTTCCAAAAAACTACGAGTTTCCTGAAATCTCAGCACACATTGTTTCACCCAATCTTGATGACACTTTCAGGTAATGATCAGTACCCCAATCCCACTTTGTCACCAAATTTCGTTCTTCTAGGTTAACCGCTCGTTGGCATTAACAGTTTTAATTTTTAGGTTTCACTCTGTTTTCTCCTATATGGATACATGTAGTTGGAACTCTAAATCAAACACGGTTTGTGCTAGCTCTTTGAAAATTGACACAATAAAGTTGTTCCAAGTTCTATCCCTATGCATTGTTTCCTATTGATGTAGCCCTAAGCAGAGACTGGCACGAATCACTTTCATGGAAAGGGGTTGCCAAGCTTCCAAAAAATTACGAGTTTCCTGAAATCTCCGCACACATTTTTTCAACCAAACTTGATGACACTTTCAGGTAATGATCAGTACCCCAATCCCACTTGGCTCACCAAATTTCATTCATCTAGGTGAAACCGTTTGTTGGCAGTAACAGTCTTAATTTTTAGGTTTCACTCTGTTTTCTCCTATATGTATACATGTAGTTGGAACTCTAAATCAAACACGGTTTGTGCTACCTCTTTGAAACTTGACACAATAAAGTAGTTCCAAGTTCTATCCCTATGCATTTATTCCTATTGATGTAGCCCTAAGCAGAGACTGGCGCAAATCACTTTCATGGAAAGGTGTTGCCAAATATCCAAAAAACTACGAGTTTCCTGAAATTTCAGCACACATTTTTTCACCCAATCTTGATGACACTTTCAGGTAAAGATCAGTACCCCAATCCCACTTGGCTCACCAAATTTCATTCATCTAGGTGAAACCGTTTGTTGGCAGTAACAGTCTGAATTTTTAGGTTTCACTCTGTTTTCTCTTATGTGGATACATGTAGTTGGAACTCTAAATCAAATACTGTTTGTGCTAGCTCTTTGAAACTTGACACAATAAAGTAGTTCCAAGTTCTTTCTCTATGGATTGTTTCCTATTGATGTAGCCCTAAGCAGAGACTGGCGCAAATCACTTTCATGGAAAGGGGTTGCTAAGCTGCCAAAAAAGTACGAGTTTCCTGAAATCTCAGCACACATTGTTTCACCCAATCTTGATGATACTTTCAGGTCATGATCAGTACCCCAATCCCCCTTGGTCACCAAATTTCGTTCTTCTACGTTAAACCGTTCGTTGGCAGTAACAGTTTTAATTTTTAGGTTTAACTGTGTTTTCTCCTATATGGATACATGTAGTTGGAAATCTAAATCAAACACGGTTTGTGCTAGCTCTTTGAAACTTGACACAAGAAAATAGTTCCAAGTTCTATCTCTATGGATTGTTTCCTATTGATGTATCCCTAAGCAGAGACTGGCGCAAATCACTTACATGGAAAGGGGTTGCCAAGCTTCCAAATAACTACGAGTTTCCTGAAATCTCAGCACACATTTTTTCACCCAATCTTGATGACACTTTCAGGTAATGATCAGTTCCCCTATTCCACTTGGCTCACCAAATTTCCTTCTTCTAGGTTAAACCGTTCGTTGGCAGTAACAGTTTTAATTTTTAGGTTTCACTGTGTTTTCTCCTATATGGATAGATGTAGTTGGAACTCTAAATCAAAGACGGTTTGTGCTAGCTCTTTGAAACTTGACACAATTCAGTAGTTCCATGTTCTATCTCTATGGTTTGTTTCCTATTGATGTAGCCCTAAGCAGAGACTGGCGCAAATCACTTTCATAAAAAGTGGTTGCCAAGCTTCCAAAAAACTATGAGTTTCCTTAAATCTCAGCATACATTTTTTCACCCAAACATGATGACACTTTCAGGTAATGATCAGTACCCCAATCCCACTTGGCTCAACAATTTCGTTCTTCTTGGTTAAACGGTTCGTTGGCAGTAACAGTCTTAATTTTTAGGTTTCACTCTGTTTTCTCCTATATGGATACATGTAGTTGGAACTATAAAGCAAACACGGTTTGTGGTAGCTCTTTGAAACTTGACACAATAAAGTAGTTCCAAGTTGTATCACTATGGTTTGTTTCCTATTGATGTAGTCCTAAGCAGAGACTGGCGCAAATCACTTTCATGGAAAGGGGTTGCCAAGCTTCAAATAACTACCAGTTTCCTGAAATCAGCACACATTTTTTCACCCAAACTTGATGACATTTTCTGGTAATGATCAGTACCCCAATCCCACTTGGCTCACGAAATTTCTTTCTTCACGGTTAAACCGTTCGTTGGCAGTAACAGTTTAAATTTTTAGGTTTCACTCTGTTTTCTCCTATATGGATACATGTAGTTGGAACTCTAAACAAACAGGGTTTGTGCTAGCTCTTTGAAACTAGACACAATAAAATAGTTCCAAGTTCTATCTCTATGGATTGTTTCTTATTGATGTATCCCTAAGCAGAGACTGGCGCAAATCACTTACATGGAAAGGGGTTGCCAAGCTTCCAAATAACCACGAGTTTCCAGAAATCTCAGCACACATTTTTTCACCCAATCTTGATAACACTTTCAGATAATGATCAGTACCCCAATCCCACTTGGCTCACCAAATTTCCTTCTTCTAGGTTAAACCGTTCGTTGGCAGTAACAGTTTTAATTTTTAGGTTTCACTGTGTTTTCTCCTATATGGATACATCTATTTGGAACTCTAAATCAAAGACTGTTTGTGCTAGCTCTTTGAAACTTGACACAATACAGTAGTTCCAGGTTCTATCTCTATGGTTTGTTTCCTATTGATGTAGCCCTAAGCAGACACTGGCACAAATCACTTTCATGGAAAGGGGTTGCCAAGCTTCCAAAAAACTACGAGTTTCCTGAAATCTCAGCACACATTTTTTTCACCCAATCTTGATGACACTTTCAGGTAATTATCAGTACCCCAATCCCCCTTGGTCACAAAATTACATTCTTCTACGTTAAACCGTTCGTTGGCAGTAACAGTTTTAATTTTTAGGTTTAACTCTGTTTTCTCCTATATGGATACATGTAGTTGGAAATCTAAATCAAACACGGTTTCTGCTAGCTCTTTGAAACTTGACACAATAAAATAGTTCCAAGTTCTATATCTATGGATTGTTTCCTATTGATGTAGCCCTAAGCAGAGACTGGCGCAAATCACTTTCATTGAAAGGGGTGCCAAGGTTCTAAAAAATACGAGTTTCCTGAAATCTCAAAACACATTTATTCACCCTATCTTGATGACACTTTCACGTAATGATCAGTACCCCAATCCCACTTGGCTCACCAAATTTCATTCATCTAGGTGAAACCGTTTGTTGGCAGTAACAGTCTTAATTTTTAGGTTTCACTCTGTTTTCTCCTATGTGGATACATGTAGTTGGAACTCTAAATCAAAGACTGTTTGTGCTAGCTCTTTGAAACTTGACACAATAAAGTAGTTCCAAGTTCTTTCTCTATGGATTGTTTCCTATTGATGTAGCCCTAAGCAGAGACTGGCGCAAATCACTTTCATGGAAAGGGGTTGCTAAGCTGCCAAAAAAGTACGAGTTTCCTGAAATCTCAGCACACATTGTTTCACCCAATCTTGATGATACTTTCAGGTCATGATCAGTACCCCAATCCCACTTTGTCACCAAATTTCGTTCTTCTAGGTTAACCGCTCGTTGGCATTAACAGTTTTAATTTTTAGGTTTCACTCTGTTTTCTCCTATATGGATACATGTAGTTGGAACTCTAAATCAAACACGGTTTGTGCTAGCTCTTTGAAAATTGACACAATAAAGTTGTTCCAAGTTCTATCCCTATGCATTGTTTCCTATTGATGTAGCCCTAAGCAGAGACTGGCACTAATCACTTTCATGGAAAGGGGTTGCCAAGCTTCCAAAAAATTACGAGTTTCCTGAAATCTCCGCACACATTTTTTCAACCAAACTTGATGACACTTTCAGGTAATGATCAGTACCCCAATCCCACTTGGCTCACCAAATTTCATTCATCTAGGTGAAACCGTTTGTTGGCAGTAACAGTCTTAATTTTTAGGTTTCACTCTGTTTTCTCCTATATGTATACATGTAGTTGGAACTCTAAATCAAACACGGTTTGTGCTACCTCTTTGAAACTTGACACAATAAAGTAGTTCCAAGTTCTATCCCTATGCATTTATTCCTATTGATGTAGCCCTAAGCAGAGACTGGCGCAAATCACTTTCATGGAAAGGTGTTGCCAAATATCCAAAAAACTACGAGTTTCCTGAAATTTCAGCACACATTTTTTCACCCAATCTTGATGACACTTTCAGGTAAAGATCAGTACCCCAATCCCACTTGGCTCACCAAATTTCATTCATCTAGGTGAAACCGTTTGTTGGCAGTAACAGTCTGAATTTTTAGGTTTCACTCTGTTTTCTCTTATGTGGATACATGTAGTTGGAACTCTAAATCAAATACTGTTTGTGCTAGCTCTTTGAAACTTGACACAATAAAGTAGTTCCAAGTTCTTTCTCTATGGATTGTTTCCTATTGATGTAGCCCTAAGCAGAGACTGGCGCAAATCACTTTCATGGAAAGGGGTTGCTAAGCTGCCAAAAAAGTACGAGTTTCCTGAAATCTCAGCACACATTGTTTCACCCAATCTTGATGATACTTTCAGGTCATGATCAGTACCCCAATCCCCCTTGGTCACCAAATTTCGTTCTTCTACGTTAAACCGTTCGTTGGCAGTAACAGTTTTAATTTTTAGGTTTAACTGTGTTTTCTCCTATATGGATACATGTAGTTGGAAATCTAAATCAAACACGGTTTGTGCTAGCTCTTTGAAACTTGACACAAGAAAATAGTTCCAAGTTCTATCTCTATGGATTGTTTCCTATTGATGTATCCCTAAGCAGAGACTGGCGCAAATCACTTACATGGAAAGGGGTTGCCAAGCTTCCAAATAACTACGAGTTTCCTGAAATCTCAGCACACATTTTTTCACCCAATCTTGATGACACTTTCAGGTAATGATCAGTTCCCCTATCCCACTTGGCTCACCAAATTTCCTTCTTCTAGGTTAAACCGTTCGTTGGCAGTAACAGTTTTAATTTTTAGGTTTCACTGTGTTTTCTCCTATATGGATAGATGTAGTTGGAACTCTAAATCAAAGACGGTTTGTGCTAGCTCTTTGAAACTTGACACAATTCAGTAGTTCCATGTTCTATCTCTATGGTTTGTTTCCTATTGATGTAGCCCTAAGCAGAGACTGGCGCAAATCACTTTCATAAAAAGTGGTTGCCAAGCTTCCAAAAAACTATGAGTTTCCTTAAATCTCAGCATACATTTTTTCACCCAAACATGATGACACTTTCAGGTAATGATCAGTACCCCAATCCCACTTGGCTCAACAATTTCGTTCTTCTTGGTTAAACGGTTCGTTGGCAGTAACAGTCTTAATTTTTAGGTTTCACTCTGTTTTCTCCTATATGGATACATGTAGTTGGAACTATAAAGCAAACACGGTTTGTGGTAGCTCTTTGAAACTTGACACAATAAAGTAGTTCCAAGTTGTATCACTATGGTTTGTTTCCTATTGATGTAGTCCTAAGCAGAGACTGGCGCAAATCACTTTCATGGAAAGGGGTTGCCAAGCTTCAAATAACTACCAGTTTCCTGAAATCAGCACACATTTTTTCACCCAAACTTGATGACATTTTCTGGTAATGATCAGTACCCCAATCCCACTTGGCTCACGAAATTTCTTTCTTCACGGTTAAACCGTTCGTTGGCAGTAACAGTTTAAATTTTTAGGTTTCACTCTGTTTTCTCCTATATGGATACATGTAGTTGGAACTCTAAACAAACAGGGTTTGTGCTAGCTCTTTGAAACTAGACACAATAAAATAGTTCCAAGTTCTATCTCTATGGATTGTTTCTTATTGATGTATCCCTAAGCAGAGACTGGCGCAAATCACTTACATGGAAAGGGGTTGCCAAGCTTCCAAATAACCACGAGTTTCCAGAAATCTCAGCACACATTTTTTCACCCAATCTTGATAACACTTTCAGATAATGATCAGTACCCCAATCCCACTTGGCTCACCAAATTTCCTTCTTCTAGGTTAAACCGTTCGTTGGCAGTAACAGTTTTAATTTTTAGGTTTCACTGTGTTTTCTCCTATATGGATACATCTATTTGGAACTCTAAATCAAAGACTGTTTGTGCTAGCTCTTTGAAACTTGACACAATACAGTAGTTCCAGGTTCTATCTCTATGGTTTGTTTCCTATTGATGTAGCCCTAAGCAGACACTGGCACAAATCACTTTCATGGAAAGGGGTTGCCAAGCTTCCAAAAAACTACGAGTTTCCTGAAATCTCAGCACACATTTTTTTCACCCAATCTTGATGACACTTTCAGGTAATTATCAGTACCCCAATCCCCCTTGGTCACAAAATTTCATTCTTCTACGTTAAACCGTTCGTTGGCAGTAACAGTTTTAATTTTTAGGTTTAACTCTGTTTTCTCCTATATGGATACATGTAGTTGGAAATCTAAATAAACACGGTTTCTGCTAGCTCTTTGAAACTTGACACAATAAAATAGTTCCAAGTTCTATATCTATGGATTGTTTCCTATTGATGTAGCCCTAAGCAGAGACTGGCGCAAATCACTTTCATTGAAAGGGGTGCCAAGGTTCTAAAAAATACGAGTTTCCTGAAATCTCAAAACACATTTATTCACCCTATCTTGATGACACTTTCACGTAATGATCAGTACCCCAATCCCACTTGGCTCACCAAATTTCATTCATCTAGGTGAAACCGTTTGTTGGCAGTAACAGTCTTAATTTTTAGGTTTCACTCTGTTTTCTCCTATGTGGATACATGTAGTTGGAACTCTAAATCAAAGACTGTTTGTGCTAGCTCTTTGAAACTTGACACAATAAAGTAGTTCCAAGTTCTTTCTCTATGGATTGTTTCCTATTGATGTAGCCCTAAGCAGAGACTGGCGCAAATCACTTTCATGGAAAGGGGTTGCTAAGCTGCCAAAAAAGTACGAGTTTCCTGAAATCTCAGCACACATTGTTTCACCCAATCTTGATGATACTTTCAGGTCATGATCAGTACCCCAATCCCCCTTGGTCACCAAATTTCGTTCTTCTACGTTAAACCGTTCGTTGGCAGTAACAGTTTTAATTTTTAGGTTTAACTGTGTTTTCTCCTATATGGATACATGTAGTTGGAAATCTAAATCAAACACGGTTTGTGCTAGCTCTTTGAAACTTGACACAAGAAAATAGTTCCAAGTTCTATCTCTATGGATTGTTTCCTATTGATGTATCCCTAAGCAGAGACTGGCGCAAATCACTTACATGGAAAGGGGTTGCCAAGCTTCCAAATAACTACGAGTTTCCTGAAATCTCAGCACACATTTTTTCACCCAATCGTGATGACACTTTCAGGTAATGATCAGTTCCCCTATCCCACTTGGCTCACCAAATTTCCTTCTTCTAGGTTAAACCGTTCGTTGGCAGTAACAGTTTTAATTTTTAGGTTTCACTGTGTTTTCTCCTATATGGATAGATGTAGTTGGAACTCTAAATCAAAGACGGTTTGTGCTAGCTCTTTGAAACTTGACACAATACAGTAGTTCCATGTTCTATCTCTATGGTTTGTTTCCTATTGATGTAGCCCTAAGCAGAGACTGGCGCAAATCACTTTCATGGAAAGGGGTTGCCAAGCTTCCAAAAAACAACGACTTTCCTGAAATCTCAGCACACATATTTTTACCCAATCTTGATGACACTTTCAGGTAATGATCAGTACCCCAATCCCACTTGGCTCACGAAATTTCGTGCTTCTAGGATAAACCATTCGTTGGCAGTAACAGTTTTAATTTTTAGGTTTCACTCTGTTTTCTCCTATATGGATAGATGTAGTTGGAGCTCTAAATCAAAGACGGTTTGTGCTAGCTCTTTGAAACTGGACACAATACAGTAGATCCAAGTTCTATCTCTATGGTTTGTTTCCTATTGATGTAGCCCTAAGCAGAGACTGGCGCAAATCACTTTCATAAAAAGTGGTTGCCAAGCTTCCAAAAAACTATGAGTTTCCTTAAAACTCAGCATACATTTTCTCACCCAAACATGATGACACTTTCAGGTAATGATCAGTACCCCAATCCCACTTGGCTCAACAATTTCGTTCTTCTCGGTTAAACGGTTCGTTGGCAGTAACAGTCTTAATTTTTTAGGTTTCACTCTGTTTTCTCCTATATGGATATATGTAGTTGGAACTATAAAGCAAACACGGTTTGTGGTAGCTCTTTGAAACTTGACACAATAAAGTAGTTCCAAGTTGTATCACTATGGTTTGTTTCCTATTGATGTAGTCCTAAGCAGAGACTGGCGCAAATCACTTTCATGGAAAGCGGTTGCCAAGCTTCAAATAACTACAAGTTTCCTGAAATCTCAGCACACATTTTTTCACCCAATCTTGATGACACTTTCTGGTAATGATCAGTACCCCAATCCCACTTGGCTCACCAAATTTCGTTCTTCTAGGCTAAACCGTTCTTTGGCATTAACAGTTTTAATTTTTAGGTTTCACTCTGTTTTCTCCTATATGGATACATGTAGTTGGAACTCTAAATCAAAGACGGTTTGTGCTAGCTCTTTGAAACTTGACACAATAAATTAGTTCCAAGTTCTATCTCTATGGTTTGTTTCCTATTGATGTAGCCCTAAGCAGAGACTGTCCAAAATCACTTTCATGGAAAGGGGTTGCTAAGCTTCCAAAAAAGTACGAGTTTCCTGAAATCTCAGCACATATTGTTTCAGCCAAACTTGATGACACTTTCAGGTAATGATCAGTACCCCAATCCCACTTGGCTCACCAAATTTCCTTCTTCTAGGTTAAACGGTTCGTTGGCAGTAACAGTTTAAATTTTTAGGTTTCACTCTGTTTTCTCCTATATGGATACAGGTGTTGGAACTCTAAATCAAAGACGGTTTGTGCTAGCTCTTTGAAACTTGACACAATAAAGTAGTTCCAAGTTCTATCTCTATGGTTTGTTTCCTATTGATGTAGCCCTAAGCAGAGACTGGCGCAAATCACTTTCATTGAAAGGGGTTGCTAAGCTTCCAAAGAACTACCAGTTTCCTGAAATCAGCACACATTTTTTCACCCAAAATTGATGACATTTTCAGGTAATGATCAGTATCCCAATCCCACTTGGCTCACCAAATTTCCTTCTTCTAGGTTAAACGGTTCGTTGGCAGTAACAGTTTAAATTTTTAGGTTTCACTCTGTTTTCTCCTATATGGATACAGGTGTTGGAACTCTAAATCAAAGACGGTTTGTGCTAGCTCTTTGAAACTTGACACAATAAAGTAGTTCCAAGTTCTATCTCTATGGTTTGTTTCCTATTGATGTAGCCCTAAGCAGAGACTGGTGCAAATCACTTTCATTGAAAGGGGTTGCTAAGCTTCCAAAAAACTACCAGTTTCCTGAAATCAGCACACATTTTTTCACCCAAACTTGATGACATTTTCTGGTAATGATCAGTACCCCAATCCCACTTGGCTCACGAAATTTCTTTCTTCTCGGTTAAACGGTTCGTTGGCAGTAACAGTTTAAATTTTTAGGTTTCACTCTGTTTTCTCCTATATGGATACATGTAGTTGGAACTCTAAACAAACAGGGTTTGTGCTAGCTCTTTGAAACTAGACACAATAAAATAGTTCCAAGTTCTATCTCTATGGATTGTTTCTTATTGATGTATCCCTAAGCAGAGACTGGCGCAAATCACTTACATGGAAAGGGGTTGCCAAGCTTCCAAATAACCACGAGTTTCCAGAAATCTCAGCACACATTTTTTCACCCAATCTTGATACCACTTTCAGGTAATGATCAGTACCCCAATCCCACTTGGCTCACCAAATTTCATTCATCTAGGTGAAACCGTTTGTTGGCAGTAACAGTCTTAATTTTTAGGTTTCACTCTGTTTTCTCCTATATGTATACATGTAGTTGGAACTCTAAATCAAACACGGTTTGTGCTACCTCTTTGAAACTTGACACAATAAAGAAGTTCCAAGTTCTATCCCTATGCATTTATTCCTATTGATGTAGCCCTAAGCAGAGACTGGCGCAAATCACTTTCATGGACAGGTGTTGCCAAGCTTCCAAAAAACTACGAGTTCCCTGAAATTTCAGCACACATTTTTTCACCCAATCTTGATGACACTTTCAGGTAAAGATCAGTACCCCAATCCCACTTGGCTCAACAAATTTCATTCATCTAGGTGAAACCGTTTTTGGCAGTAACAGTCTTAATTTTTAGGTTTCACTCTGTTTTCTCCTATGTGGATACATGTAGTTGGAACTCTAAATCAAAGACTGTTTTTGCAAGCTCTTTGAAACTTGACACAATAAAGTAGTTCCAAGTTCTTTCTCTATGGATTATTTCCTATTGATGTAGCCCTAAGCAGAGACTGGCGCAAATCACTTTCATGGAAAGGGGTTGCCAAGCTTCCAAAAAACTACGAGTTTTCTGAAATCTCAGCACACATATTTTCAACCAATCTTGTTTACAATTTAAGGTAATGATCAGTACCCCAATCCCACTTGGCTCACCAAATTTCGTTCTTCTAGGTTAAACGGTTCGTTGGCAGAAACAGTTTTAATTTTTAGTTTTCACTCTGTTTTCTCCTATATGGATACAAGTAGTTGGACTCTAAATCAAACACGGTTTGTGCTAGCTCTTTGAAACTTGACACAATAAATTACTTCCAAGTTCTATCTCTATGGATTGTTTCCTATTAAGTAGCCCTAAGCAGAGACTGGCGCAAATCACTTTCATGGAAAGGGGTTGCTAAGCTTCCAAAAAACTACGAGTTTCCTGAAATCTCAGCACACATTTTTTCACCCAATCTTGATGACACTTTCAGGTAATGATCAGTACACCAATCCCACTTGGCTCACCAAATTTCATTCTTCTAGGTTAAACCGTTCGTTGGCAGTAACCGTTTTAATTTTTAGGTTTCACTGTGTTTTCTCCTATATGGATAGATGTAGTTGGAACTCTAAATCAAAGACGGTTTGTGCTAGCTCTTTGAAACTTGACACAATACAGTAGTTCCATGTTCTATTTCCATGGTTTGTTTCCTGTTGATGTAGCACTAAGCAGAGACTGGCGCAAATCACTTTCATGGAAAGGGGTTGCCAAGCTTCCAAAAAACAAGGACTTTCCTGAAATCTCAGCACACATATTTTTACCCAATCTTGATGACACTTTCAGGTCATGATCAGTACCCCAATCCCCCTTGGTCACCAAATTTCGTTCTTCTACGTTAAACCGTTCGTTGGCAGTAACAGTTTTAATTTTTAGGTTTCACTCTGTTTTCTCCTATATGAATACATGTAGTTGAAACTCTAAATCAAACACGGTTTGTGCTAGCTCTTTGAAACTTGACACAATACAGTAGTTCCAAGTTCTATCTCTATGGTTTGTTTCCTATTGATGTAGCCCTAAGCAGAGACTGGCGCAAATCACTTTCATGGAAAGGGGTTGCCAAGCTTCCAAATAACTACAAGTTTCCTGAAATCTCAGCACACATTTTTTCACACAATCTTGATGACACTTTCTGGTAATGATCAGTACCCCAATCCTACTTGGCTCACCAAATTTCGTTCTTCTAGGCTAAACCGTTCTTTGGCATTAACAGTTTTAATTTTTAGGTTTCACTCTGTTTTCTCCTATATGGATACATGTAGTTGGAACTCTAAATCAAACACGGTTTGTGCTAGCTCTTTGAAACTTGACACAATAAATTAGTTCCAAGTTCTATCTCTATGGTTTGTTTCCTATTGATGTAGCCCTAAGCAGAGACTGTCCAAAATCACTTTCATGGAAAGGGGTTGCTAGGCTTCCAAAAAAGTACGAGTTTCCTGAAATCTCAGCACATATTGTTTCAGCCAAACTTGATGACACTTTCAGGTAATGATCAGTACCCCAATCCCACTTGGCTCACCAAATTTCCTTCTTCTAGGTTAAACGGTTCGTTGGCAGTAACAGTTTAAATTTTTAGGTTTCACTCTGTTTTCTCCTATATGGATACAGGTGTTGGAACTCTAAATCAAAGATGGTTTGTGCTAGCTCTTTGAAACTTGACACAATAAAGTAGTTCCAAGTTTATCTCTATGGTTTGTTTCCTATTGATGTAGCCCTAAGCAGAGACTGGCGCAAATCACTTTCATTGAAAGGGGTTGCTAAGCTTCCAAAAAACTACCAGTTTCCTGAAATCAGCACACATTTTTCCACCCAAACTTGATGACATTTTCTGGTAATGATCAGTACCACAATCCCACTTGGCTCACCAAATTTCGTTCTTCTAGGTTAAACCGTTCGTTGGCAGTAACAGTTTAAATTTTTAGGTTTCACTGTTTTCTCCTATATGGATACATGTAGTTGGAACTCTAAACAAACAGGGTTTGTGCTAGCTCTTTGAAACTAGACACAATAAAATAGTTCCAAGTTCTATCTCTATGGATTGTTTCCTATTGATGTATCCCTAAGCAGAGACTGGCGCAAATCACTTACATGGAAAGGGGTTGCCAAGCTTCCAAATAACCACGAGTTTCCAGAAATCTCAGCACACATTTTTTCACCCAATCATGATAACACTTTCAGATAATGATCAGTACCCCAATCCCACTTGGCTCACCAAATTTCCTTCTTCTAGGTTAAACCGTTCGTTGGCAGTAACAGTTTTAATTTTTAGGTTTCACTGTGTTTTCTCCTATATGGATACATCTATTTGGAACTCTAAATCAAAGACTGTTTGTGCTAGCTCTTTGAAACTTGACACAATACAGTAGTTCCAAGTTCTATCTCTATGGTTTGTTTCCTATTGATGTAGCCCTAAGCAGACACTGGCACAAATCACTTTCATGGAAAGGGGTTGCCAAGCTTCCAAAAAACTACGAGTTTCCTGAAATCTCAGCACACATTTTTTCACCCAATCTTGATGACACTTTCAGGTAATGATCAGTACCCCAATCCCCCTTGGTCACCAAATTTCATTCTTCTACGTTAAACCGTTCGTTGGCAGTAACAGCTTTAATTTTTAGGTTTAACTCTGTTTTCTCCTATATGGATACATGTAGTTGGAAATCTAAATCAAACACGGTTTCTGCTAGCTCTTTGAAACTTGACACAATAAAATAGTTCCAAGTTCTATATCTATGGATTGTTTCCTATTGATGTAGCCCTAAGCAGAGACTGGCGCAAATCACTTTCATGGAAAGGGGTTGCCAAGGTTCTAAAAAATACGAGTTTCCTGAAATCTCAGCACACATTTTTTCACCCTATCTTGATGACACTTTCATGTAATGATCAGTAACCCAATCCCACTTGGCTCACCAAATTTCGTTTTTCTCGGTTAAACGGTTCGTTGGTAGTAACAGTTTTAATTTTTAGGTTTCACTCTGTTTTCTCCTATATGGATACATGTAGTTAGAACTCTAAAGCAACCACGGTTTGTGCTAGCTCTTTGAAACTTGACACAAGAAAATAGTTCCAAGTTCTGTCTCTATGGATTGTTTCCTATTGATGTATCCCTAAGCAGAGACTGGCGCAAATCACTTACATGGAAAGGGGTTGCCAAGCTTCCAAATAACTACGAGTTTCCTGAAATCTCAGCACACCTTTTTTCACCCAATCTTGATGACACTTTCAGGTAATGATCAGTACCCCAATCCCACTTGGCTCACCAAATTTCCTTCTTCTAGTTTAAACCGTTCTTTGGCAGTAACAGTTTTAATTTTTAGGTTTCACTCTGTTTTCTCCTATATGGATAGATGTAGTTGGAAGTCTAAATCAAAGACGGTTTGTGCTAGCTTTTTGAAACTTGACACAATAGAGTAGTTCCATGTTCTATCTCTATGGTTTGTTTCCTATTGATGTAGCCCTAAGCAGAGACCTGCGCAAATCACTTTCATGGAAAGGGGTTGCCAAGCTTCCAAAAAACAACGAGTTTCCTGAAATCTCAGCACACATATTTTTACCCAATCTTGATGACACTTTCAGGTAATGACCAGTACACCAATCCCACTTGGCTCACGAAATTTCGTGCTTCTAGGATAAACCATTCGTTGGCAGTAACAGTTTTAATTTTTAGGTTTCACTCTGTTTTCTCCTATATGGATAGATGTAGTTGGAACTCTAAATCAAAGACAGTTTGTGCTAGCTCTTTGAAACTTGACACAATAGAGTAGTTCCAAGTTCTATCTCTATGGTTTGTTTCCTATTGATGTAGCCCTAAGCAGAGACTGGCGCAAATCACTTTCATAGAAAGGGGTTGCCAAGCTTCCAAAAAACTACGAGTTTCCTGAAATCTCAGCATATATTTTTTCACCCAATCATGATGACACTTTCAGGTGATGATCAGTACCCCAATCCCACTTGGCTCACCAAATTTTGTTCTTCTAGGTTAAATCGTACATTGGCATTAACTGTTTAAATTTTTAGGTTTCACTCTGTTTTCTCCTATATGGATACATGTAGTTGGAACTCTAAATCAAAGATGGTTTGTGCTAGCTCTTTGAAACTTGACACAATAAAGTATTTCCAAGTTCTATCACTATGCCTTGTTTCCTATTGATGTAGCCCTAAGCAGAGACTGGCGCAAATCACTTTTATGTAAAGGGGTTGCCAATCTTCCAAAAACTACGAATTATCTGAGATCTCAGCACACATTTTTTCACCCAATCTTGATGACACTTTCAGGTAATGATCAGTGCCCCAATCCCACTTGGTCACCAAATTTCGTTCTTCTAGGTTAAACTGTTCGTTGGCAGTAACAGTTTTAATTTTTAGGTTTCACTCTGTTTTCTCCTATATGGATACATGTACTTGGAACTCTAAATCAAACACGGATTCTGCTAGCTCTTTGACACTTGACAATATAAAGTAGTTCCAAGTTCTATCTCTATGGTTTGTTTCCTATTGATGTAGCCCTAAGCAGAAACTGGCGCAAATCACTTTCATGGAAAGGGGTTGCCAAGCTTCCAAAAAACTACGAGTTTCCTGAAATCTCAGCACACATTGTTTCACCCAATCTTGATGACACTTTCAGGTAATGATCAGTACCCCAATCCCACTTTGTCACCAAATTTCGTTCTTCTAGGTTAACCGCTCGTTGGCATTAACAGTTTTAATTTTTAGGTTTCACTCTGTTTTCTCCTATATGGATACATGTAGTTGGAACTCTAAATCAAACACGGTTTGTGCTAGCTCTTTGAAAATTGACACAATAAAGTTGTTCCAAGTTCTATCCCTATGCATTGTTTCCTATTGATGTAGCCCTAAGCAGAGACTGGCACTAATCACTTTCATGGAAAGGGGTTGCCAAGCTTCCAAAAAATTACGAGTTTCCTGAAATCTCCGCACACATTTTTTCAACCAAACTTGATGACACTTTCAGGTAATGATCAGTACCCCAATCCCACTTGGCTCACCAAATTTCATTCATCTAGGTGAAACCGTTTGTTGGCAGTAACAGTCTTAATTTTTAGGTTTCACTCTGTTTTCTCCTATATGTATACATGTAGTTGGAACTCTAAATCAAACACGGTTTGTGCTACCTCTTTGAAACTTGACACAATAAAGTAGTTCCAAGTTCTATCCCTATGCATTTATTCCTATTGATGTAGCCCTAAGCAGAGACTGGCGCAAATCACTTTCATGGAAAGGTGTTGCCAAATATCCAAAAAACTACGAGTTTCCTGAAATTTCAGCACACATTTTTTCACCCAATCTTGATGACACTTTCAGGTAAAGATCAGTACCCCAATCCCACATGGCTCACCAAATTTCATTCATCTAGGTGAAACCGTTTGTTGGCAGTAACAGTCTGAATTTTTAGGTTTCACTCTGTTGTCTCTTATGTGGATACATGTAGTTGGAACTCTAAATCAAATACTGTTTGTGCTAGCTCTTTGAAACTTGACACAATAAAGTAGTTCCAAGTTCTTTCTCTATGGATTGTTTCCTATTGATGTAGCCCTAAGCAGAGACTGGCGCAAATCACTTTCATGGAAAGGGGTTGCTAAGCTGCCAAAAAAGTACGAGTTTCCTGAAATCTCAGCACACATTGTTTCACCCAATCTTGATGATACTTTCAGGTCATGATCAGTACCCCAATCCCCCTTGGTCACCAAATTTCGTTCTTCTACGTTAAACCGTTCGTTGGCAGTAACAGTTTTAATTTTTAGGTTTAACTGTGTTTTCTCCTATATGGATACATGTAGTTGGAAATCTAAATCAAACACGGTTTGTGCTAGCTCTTTGAAACTTGACACAAGAAAATAGTTCCAAGTTCTATCTCTATGGATTGTTTCCTATTGATGTATCCCTAAGCAGAGACTGGCGCAAATCACTTACATGGAAAGGGGTTGCCAAGCTTCCAAATAACTACGAGTTTCCTGAAATCTCAGCACACATTTTTTCACCCAATCTTGATGACACTTTCAGGTAATGATCAGTTCCCCTATCCCACTTGGCTCACCAAATTTCCTTCTTCTAGGTTAAACCGTTCGTTGGCAGTAACAGTTTTAATTTTTAGGTTTCACTGTTTTTTCTCCTATATGGATAGATGTAGTTGGAACTCTAAATCAAAGATGGTTTGTGCTAGCTCTTTGAAACTTGACACAATTCAGTAGTTCCATGTTCTATCTCTATGGTTTGTTTCCTATTGATGTAGCCCTAAGCAGAGACTGGCGCAAATCACTTTCATAAAAAGTGGTTGCCAAGCTTCCAAAAAACTATGAGTTTCCTTAAATCTCAGCATACATTTTTTCACCCAAACATGATGACACTTTCAGGTAATGATCAGTACCCCAATCCCACTTGGCTCAACAATTTCGTTCTTCTTGGTTAAACGGTTCGTTGGCAGTAACAGTCTTAATTTTTAGGTTTCACTCTGTTTTCTCCTATATGGATACATGTAGTTGGAACTATAAAGCAAACACGGTTTGTGGTAGCTCTTTGAAACTTGACACAATAAAGTAGTTCCAAGTTGTATCACTATGGTTTGTTTCCTATTGATGTAGTCCTAAGCAGAGACTGGCGCAAATCACTTTCATGGAAAGGGGTTGCCAAGCTTCAAATAACTACAAGTTTCCTGAAATCTCAGCACACATTTTTTCACCCAATCTTGATGACACTTTCTGGTAATGATCAGTACCCCAATCCCACTTGGCTCACCAAATTTCGTTCTTCTAGGCTAAACCGTTCTTTGGCATTACAGTTTTAATTTTTAGGTTTCACTCTGTTTTCTCCTATATGGACACATGTAGTTGGAACTCTAAATCAAAGACGGTTTGTGCTAGCTCTTTGAAACTTGACACAATAAATTAGTTCCAAGTTCTATCTCTATGGTTTGTTTCCTATTGATGTAGCCCTAAGCAGAGACTGTCCAAAATCACTTTCATGGAAAGGGGTTGCTAAGCTTCCAAAAAAGTACGAGTTTCCTGAAATCTCAGCACATATTGTTTCAGCCAAACTTGATGACACTTTCAGGTAATGATCAGTACCCCAATCCCACTTGGCTCACCAAATTTCCTTCTTCTAGGTTAAACGGTTCGTTGGCAGTAACAGTTTAAATTTTTAGGTTTCACTCTGTTTTCTCCTATATGGATACAGGTGCTGGAACTCTAAATCAAAGACGGTTTGTGCTAGCTCTTTGAAACTTGACACAATAAAGTAGTTCCAAGTTCTATCTCTATGGTTTTTTTCCTATTGATGTAGCCCTAAGCAGAGACTGGCGCAAATCACTTTCATTGAAAGGGGTTGCTAAGCTTCCAAAAAACTACCAGTTTCCTGAAATCAGCACACATTTTTTCACCCAAACTTGATGACATTTTCTGGTAATGATCAGTACCCCAATCCCACTTGGCTCACGAAATTTCTTTCTTCACGGTTAAACCGTTCGTTGGCAGTAACAGTTTAAATTTTTAGGTTTCATTCTGTTTTCTCCTATATGGATACATGTAGTTGGAACTCTAAACAAACAGGGTTTGTGCTAGCTCTTTGAAACTAGACACAATAAAATAGTTCCAAGTTCTATCTCTATGGATTGTTTCTTATTGATGTATCCCTAAGCAGAGACTGGCGCAAATCACTTACATGGAAAGGGGTTGCCAAGCTTCCAAATAACCACGAGTTTCCAGAAATCTCAGCACACATTTTTTCACCCAATCTTGATAACACTTTCAGATAATGATCAGTACCCCAATCCCACTTGGCTCACCAAATTTCCTTCTTCTAGGTTAAACCGTTCGTTGGCAGTAACAGTTTTAATTTTTAGGTTTCACTGTGTTTTCTCCTATATGGATACATCTATTTGGAACTCTAAATCAAAGACTGTTTGTGCTAGCTCTTTGAAACTTGACACAATACAGTAGTTCCAGGTTCTATCTCTATGGTTTGTTTCCTATTGATGTAGCCCTAAGCAGACACTGGCACAAATCACTTTCATGGAAAGGGGTTGCCAAGCTTCCAAAAAACTACGAGTTTCCTGAAATCTCAGCACACATTTTTTTCACCCAATCTTGATGACACTTTCAGGTAATTATCAGTACCCCAATCCCCCTTGGTCACAAAATTTCATTCTTCTACGTTAAACCGTTCGTTGGCAGTAACAGTTTTAATTTTTAGGTTTAACTCTGTTTTCTCCTATATGGATACATGTAGTTGGAAATCTAAATCAAACACGGTTTCTGCTAGCTCTTTGAAACTTGACACAATAAAATAGTTCCAAGTTCTATATCTATGGATTGTTTCCTATTGATGTATCCCTAAGCAGAGACTGGCGCAAATCACTTTCATTGAAAGGGGTGCCAAGGTTCTAAAAAATACGAGTTTCCTGAAATCTCAAAACACATTTATTCACCCTATCTTGATGACACTTTCACGTAATGATCAGTACCCCAATCCCACTTGGCTCACCAAATTTCATTCATCTAGGTGAAACCGTTTGTTGGCAGTAACAGTCTTAATTTTTAGGTTTCACTCTGTTTTCTCCTATGTGGATACATGTAGTTGGAACTCTAAATCAAAGACTGTTTGTGCTAGCTCTTTGAAACTTGACACAATAAAGTAGTTCCAAGTTCTTTCTCTATGGATTGTTTCCTATTGATGTAGCCCTAAGCAGAGACTGGCGCAAATCACTTTCATGGAAAGGGGTTGCTAAGCTGCCAAAAAAGTACGAGTTTCCTGAAATCTCAGCACACATTGTTTCACCCAATCTTGATGATACTTTCAGGTCATGATCAGTACCCCAATCCCCCTTGGTCACCAAATTTCGTTCTTCTACGTTAAACCGTTCGTTGGCAGTAACAGTTTTAATTTTTAGGTTTAACTGTGTTTTCTCCTATATGGATACATGTAGTTGGAAATCTAAATCAAACACGGTTTGTGCTAGCTCTTTGAAACTTGACACAAGAAAATAGTTCCAAGTTCTATCTCTATGGATTGTTTCCTATTGATGTATCCCTAAGCAGAGACTGGCGCAAATCACTTACATGGAAAGGGGTTGCCAAGCTTCCAAATAACTACGAGTTTCCTGAAATCTCAGCACACATTTTTTCACCCAATCGTGATGACACTTTCAGGTAATGATCAGTTCCCCTATCCCACTTGGCTCACCAAATTTCCTTCTTCTAGGTTAAACCGTTCGTTGGCAGTAACAGTTTTAATTTTTAGGTTTCACTGTGTTTTCTCCTATATGGATAGATGTAGTTGGAACTCTAAATCAAAGACGGTTTGTGCTAGCTCTTTGAAACTTGACACAATACAGTAGTTCCATGTTCTATCTCTATGGATTGTTTCTTATTGATGTAGCCCTAAGCAGAGACTGGCGCAAATCACTTTCATGGAAAGGGGTTGCCAAGCTTCCAAAAAACAACGACTTTCCTGAAATCTCAGCACACATATTTTTACCCAATCTTGATGACACTTTCAGGTAATGATCAGTACCCCAATCCCACTTGGCTCACGAAATTTCGTGCTTCTAGGATAAACCATTCGTTGGCAGTAACAGTTTTAATTTTTAGGTTTCACTCTGTTTTCTCCTATATGGATAGATGTAGTTGGAGCTCTAAATCAAAGACGGTTTGTGCTAGCTCTTTGAAACTGGACACAATACAGTAGATCCAAGTTCTATCTCTATGGTTTGTTTCCTATTGATGTAGCCCTAAGCAGAGACTGGCGCAAATCACTTTCATAAAAAGTGGTTGCCAAGCTTCCAAAAAACTATGAGTTTCCTTAAAACTCAGCATACATTTTTTCACCCAAACATGATGACACTTTCAGGTAATGATCAGTACCCCAATCCCATTTGGCTCAACAATTTCGTTCTTCTCGGTTAAACGGTTCGTTGGCAGTAACAGTCTTAATTTTTAGGTTTCACTCTGTTTTCTCCTATATGGATATATGTAGTTGGAACTATAAAGCAAACACGGTTTGTGGTAGCTCTTTGAAACTTGACACAATAAAGTAGTTCCAAGTTGTATCACTATGGTTTGTTTCCTATTGATGTAGTCCTAAGCAGAGACTGGCGCAAATCACTTTCATGGAAAGGGGTTGCCAAGCTTCAAATAACTACAAGTTTCCTGAAATCTCAGCACACATTTTTTCACCCAATCTTGATGACACTTTCTGGTAATGATCAGTACCCCAATCCCACTTGGCTCACCAAATTTCGTTCTTCTAGGCTAAACCGTTCTTTGGCATTAACAGTTTTAATTTTTAGGTTTCACTCTGTTTTCTCCTATATGGATACATGTAGTTGGAACTCTAAATCAAAGACGGTTTGTGCTAGCTCTTTGAAACTTGACACAATAAATTAGTTCCAAGTTCTATCTCTATGGTTTGTTTCCTATTGATGTAGCCCTAAGCAGAGACTGTCCAAAATCACTTTCATGGAAAGGGGTTGCTAAGCTTCCAAAAAAGTACGAGTTTCCTGAAATCTCAGCACATATTGTTTCAGCCAAACTTGATGACACTTTCAGGTAATGATCAGTACCCCAATCCCACTTGGCTCACCAAATTTCCTTCTTCTAGGTTAAACGGTTCGTTGGCAGTAACAGTTTAAATTTTTAGGTTTCACTCTGTTTTCTCCTATATGGATACAGGTGTTGGAACTCTAAATCAAAGACGGTTTGTGCTAGCTCTTTGAAACTTGACACAATAAAGTAGTTCCAAGTTCTATCTCTATGGTTTGTTTCCTATTGATGTAGCCCTAAGCAGAGACTGGCGCAAATCACTTTCATTGAAAGGGGTTGCTAAGCTTCCAAAAAACTACCAGTTTCCTGAAATCAGCACACATTTTTTCACCCAAAATTGATGACATTTTCAGGTAATGATCAGTACCCCAATCCCACTTGGCTCACCAAATTTCCTTCTTCTAGGTTAAACGGTTCGTTGGCAGTAACAGTTTAAATTTTTAGGTTTCACTCTGTTTTCTCCTATATGGATACAGGTGTTGGAACTCTAAATCAAAGACGGTTTGTGCTAGCTCTTTGAAACTTGACACAATAAAGTAGTTCCAAGTTCTATCTCTATGGTTTGTTTCCTATTGATGTAGCCCTAAGCAGAGACTGGCGCAAATCACTTTCATTGAAAGGGGTTGCTAAGCTTCCAAAAAACTACCAGTTTCCTGAAATCAGCACACATTTTTTCACCCAAACTTGATGACATTTTCTGGTAATGATCAGTACCCCAATCCCACTTGGCTCACGAAATTTCTTTCCTCTCGGTTAAACGGTTCGTTGGCAGTAACAGTTTAAATTTTTAGGTTTCACTCTGTTTTCTCCTATATGGATACATGTAGTTGGAACTCTAAACAAACAGGGTTTGTGCTAGCTCTTTGAAACTAGACACAATAAAATAGTTCCAAGTTCTATCTCTATGGATTGTTTCTTATTGATGTATCCCTAAGCAGAGACTGGCGCAAATCACTTACATGGAAAGGGGTTGCCAAGCTTCCAAATAACCACGAGTTTCCAGAAATCTCAGCACACATTTTTTCACCCAATCTTGATAACACTTTCAGATAATGATCAGTACCCCAATCCCACTTGGCTCACCAAATTTCCTTCTTCTAGGTTAAACCGTTCGTTGGCAGTAACAGTTTTAATTTTTAGTTTTCACTGTGTTTTCTCCTATATGGATACATCTATTTGGAACTCTAAATCAAAGACTGTTTGTGCTAGCTCTTTGAAACTTGACACAATACAGTAGTTCCAAGTTCTATCTCTATGGTTTGTTTCCTATTGATGTAGCACTAAGCAGACACTGGCACAAATCACTTTCATGGAAAGGGGTTGCCAAGCTTCCAAAAAACTACGAGTTTCCTGAAATCTCAGCACACATTTTTTTCACCCAATCTTGATGACACTTTCAGGTAATGATCAGTACCCCAATCCCCCTTGGTCACAAAATTTCATTCTTCTACGTTAAACCGTTCGTTGGCAGTAACAGTTTTAATTTTTAGGTTTAACTCTGTTTTCTCCTATATGGATACATGTAGTTGGAAATCTAAATCAAACACGGTTTCTGCTAGCTCTTTGAAACTTGACACAATAAAATAGTTCCAAGTTCTATATCTATGGATTGTTTCCTATTGATGTAGCCCTAAGCAGAGACTGGCGCAAATCACTTTCATTGAAAGGGGTTGCCAAGGTTCTAAAAAATACGAGTTTCCTGAAATCTCAGCACACATTTTTTCACCCTATCTTGATGACACTTTCACGTAATGATCAGTACCCCAATCCCACTTGGCTCACCAAATTTCATTCATCTAGGTGAAACCGTTTGTTGGCAGTAACAGTCTTAATTTTTAGGTTTCACTCTGTTTTCTCCTATGTGGATACATGTAGTTGGAACTCTAAATCAAAGACTGTTTGTGCTAGCTCTTTGAAACTTGACACAATAAATTAGTTCCAAGTTCTTTCTCTATGGATTGTTTCCTATTGATGTAGCCCTAAGCAGAGACTGGCGCAAATCACTTTCATGGAAAGGGGTTGCTAAGCTGCCAAAAAAGTACGAGTTTCCTGAAATCTCAGCACACATTGTTTCACCCAATCTTGATGATACTTTCAGGTCATGATCAGTACCCCAATCCCCCTTGGTCACCAAATTTCGTTCTTCTACGTTAAACCGTTCGTTGGCAGTAACAGTTTTAATTTTTAGGTTTAACTGTGTTTTCTCCTATATGGATACATGTAGTTGGAAATCTAAATCAAACACGGTTTGTGCTAGCTCTTTGAAACTTGACACAAGAAAATAGTTCCAAGTTCTATCTCTATGGATTGTTTCCTATTGATGTATCCCTAAGCAGAGACTGGCGCAAATCACTTACATGGAAAGGGGTTGCCAAGCTTCCAAATAACTACGAGTTTCCTGAAATCTCAGCACACATTTTTTCACCCAATCGTGATGACACTTTCAGGTAATGATCAGTTCCCCTATCCCACTTGGCTCACCAAATTTCCTTCTTCTAGGTTAAACCGTTCGTTGGCAGTAACAGTTTTAATTTTTAGGTTTCACTGTGTTTTCTCCTATATGGATAGATGTAGTTGGAACTCTAAATCAAAGACGGTTTGTGCTAGCTCTTTGAAACTTGACACAATACAGTAGTTCCATGTTCTATCTCTATGGTTTGTTTCCTATTGATGTAGCCCTAAGCAGAGACTGGCACAAATCACTTTCATGGAAATGGGTTGCCAAGCTTCCAAAAAACAACGACTTTCCTGAAATCTCAGCACACATATTTTTACCCAATCTTGATGACACTTTCAGGTAATGATCAGTACCCCAATCCCACTTGGCTCACGAAATTTCGTGCTTCTAGGATAAACCATTCGTTGGCAGTAACAGTTTTAATTTTTAGGTTTCACTCTGTTTTCTCCTATATGGATAGATGTAGTTGGAGCTCTAAATCAAAGACGGTTTGTGCTAGCTCTTTGAAACTTGACACAATACAGTAGATCCAAGTTCTATCTCTATGGTTTGTTTCCTATTGATGTAGCCCTAAGCAGAGACTGGCGCAAATCACTTTCATAAAAAGTGGTTGCCAAGCTTCCAAAAAACTATGAGTTTCCTTAAATCTCAGCATACATTTTTTCACCCAAACATGATGACACTTTCAGGTAATGATCAGTACCCCAATCCCACTTGGCTCAACAATTTCGTTCTTCTCTGTTAAACGGTTCGTTGGCAGTAACAGTCTTAATTTTTAGGTTTCACTCTGTTTTCTCCTATATGGATACATGTAGTTGGAACTATAAAGCAAACACGGTTTGTGGTAGCTCTTTGAAACTTGACACAATAAAGTAGTTCCAAGTTGTATCACTATGGTTTGTTTCCTATTGATGTAGTCCTAAGCAGAGACTGGCGCAAATCACTTTCATGGAAAGGGGTTGCCAAGCTTCAAATAACTACAAGTTTCCTGAAATCTCAGCACACATTTTTTCACCCAATATTGATGACACTTTCTGGTAATGATCAGTACCCCAATCCCACTTGGCTCACCACATTTCGTTCTTCTAGGCTAAACCGTTCTTTGGCATTAACAGTTTTAATTTTTAGGTTTCACTCTGTTTTCTCCTATATGGATACATGTAGTTGGAACTCTAAATCAAAGACGGTTTGTGCTAGCTCTTTGAAACTTGACACAATAAATTAGTTCCAAGTTCTATCTCTATGGTTTGTTTCCTATTGAGGTAGCCCTAAGCAGAGACTGTCCAAAATCACTTTCATGGAAAGGGGTTGCTAAGCTTCCAAAAAAGTACGAGTTTTTTGAAATCTCAGCACATATTGTTTCAGCCAAACTTGATGACACTTTCAGGTAATGATCAGTACCCCAATCCCACTTGGCTCACCAAATTTCCTTCTTCTAGGTTAAACGGTTCGTTGGCAGTAACAGTTTAAATTTTTAGGTTTCACTCTGTTTTCTCCTATATGGATACAGGTGTTGGAACTCTAAATCAAAGACGGTTTGTGCTAGCTCTTTGAAACTTGACACAATAAAGTAGTTCCAAGTTCTATCTCTATGGTTTGTTTCCTATTGATGTAGCCCTAAGCAGAGACTGGCGCAAATCACTTTCATTGAAAGGGGTTGCTAAGCTTCCAAAAAACTACCAGTTTCCTGAAATCAGCACACATTTTTTCACCCAAACTTGATGACATTTTCAGGTAATGATCAGTACCCCAATCCCACTTGGCTCACGAAATTTCTTTCTTCTCGGTTAAACCGTTCGTTGGCAGTAACAGTTTAAATTTTTAGGTTTCACTCTGTTTTCTCCTATATGGATACATGTAGTTGGAACTCTAAACAAACAGGGTTTGTGCTAGCTCTTTGAAACTAGACACAATAAAATAGTTCCAAGTTCTATCTCTATGGATTGTTTCCTATTGATGTATTCCTAAGCAGAGACTGGCGCAAATCACTTACATGGAAAGGGGTTGCCAAGCTTCCAAATAATCACGAGTTTCCAGAAATCTCAGCACACATTTTTTCACCCAATCTTGATGACACTTTCAGGTAATGATCAGTACCCCAATCCCACTTGGCTCACCAAATTTCATTCATCTAGGTGAAACCGTTTGTTGGCAGTAACAGTCTTAATTTTTAGGTTTCACTCTGTTTTCTCCTATATGTATACATGTAGTTGGAACTCTAAATCAAACACGGTTTGTGCTACCTCTTTGAAACTTGACACAATAAAGTAGTTCCAAGTTCTATCCCTATGCATTTATTCCTATTGATGTAGCCCTAAGCAGAGACTGGCGCAAATCACTTTCATGGACAGGTGTTGCCAAGCTTCCAAAAAACTACGAGTTCCCTGAAATTTCAGCACACATTTTTTCACCCAATCTTGATGACACTTTCAGGTAAAGATCAGTACCCCAATCCCACTTGGCTCAACAAATTTCATTCATCTAGGTGAAACCGTTTTTGGCAGTAACAGTCTTAATTTTTAGGTTTCACTCTGTTTTCTCCTATGTGGATACATGTAGTTGGAACTCTAAATCAAAGACTGTTTGTGCAAGCTCTTTGAAACTTGACACAATAAAGTAGTTCCAAGTTCTTTCTCTATGGATTATTTCCTATTGATGTAGCCCTAAGCAGAGACTGGCGCAAATCACTTTCATGGAAAGGGGTTGCCAAGCTTCCAAAAAACTACGAGTTTTCTGAAATCTCAGCACACATATTTTCAACCAATCTTGTTTACAATTTAAGGTAATGATCAGTACCCCAATCCCACTTGGCTCACCAAATTTCGTTCTTCTAGGTTAAACGGTTCGTTGGCAGAAACAGTTTTAATTTTTAGTTTTCACTCTGTTTTCTCCTATATGGATACAAGTAGTTGGACTCTAAATCAAACACGGTTTGTGCTAGCTCTTTGAAACTTGACACAATAAATTACTTCCAAGTTCTATCTCTATGGATTGTTTCCTATTAAGTAGCCCTAAGCAGAGACTGGCGCAAATCACTTTCATGGAAAGGGGTTGCTAAGCTTCCAAAAAACTACGAGTTTCCTGAAATCTCAGCACACATTTTTTCACCCAATCTTGATGACACTTTCAGGTAATGATCAGTACACCAATCCCACTTGGCTCACCAAATTTCATTCTTCTAGGTTAAACCGTTCGTTGGCAGTAACCGATTAAATTTTTAGGTTTCACACTGTTTTCTCCTATATGGATACATGTAGTTGGAACTCTAAATCAAAGACAGTTTGTGCTAGCTCTTTGAAACTTGACACAATACAGTAGTTCCAAGTTCTATCTCTATGGTTTGTTTCTTATTGATGTAGCCCTAAGCAGAGACTGGCGCAAATCACTTTCATGGAAAGGGGTTGCCAAGCTTCCAAAAAAGTACGAGTTTCCTGAAATCTCAGCACACATTTTTTCAAACAATCTTGATGACACTTTCAGGTAATGATCAGAACCCCAATCCCACTTGGCTCACCAAGTTTCGTTCTTCTAGGTTAAACCGTTCGTTGGCAGTAACAGTTTTAATTTTTAGGTTTCAATCTGTTTTCTCCTATATGGATACATGTAGTTGGAACTCTAAATCAAAGACGGTTTGTGCTAGCTCTTTGAAACTTGACACAATAAAGTAGTTCCAAGTTCTATCTCTATGGTTTGTTTCCTATTGATGTAGCCCTAAGCACAGACTGGCGCAAATCACTTTCATGGAAAGGGGTTGTCAAGCTTCCAAAAAACTACGAGTTTCCTGAAATCTCAGCACACATTTTTTCACCCAAACTTGATGACACTTTCAGGTAATGATCAGTACCCCAATCCCACTTGGCTCACCAATTTTCGTTCTTCTAGGTTAAACCGTTCGTTGGCAGTAACAGTTTTAATTTTTAGGTTTCACTCTGTTTTCTCCTATATGGATACATGTAGATGGAACTCTAAATCAAACACGGTTTGTGCTAGCTCTTTGAAACTTGACACAATTAAATAATTCCAAGTTCTATCTCTATGGATTGTTTCCTATTGATGTAGCCCTAAGCAGAGACTGGCGTAAATCCCTTTCATGGAAAGGGGTTGCCAAATTCCAAAAAACTATGAGTTTCCTGAAATCTCAGCACACATTTTTTCACCCAATCTTGATGACACTTTCAGGTAATGATCAGTACCCCAATCCCACTTAGCTCACCAAATTTCGTTCTTCTAGGTAAAACCGTTCGTTGTCAGTAACAGTTTTCATTTTTAGGTTTCACTCTGTTTTCTCCTATATGGATACATGTAGTTGGAACTCTAAATCAAAGACGGTTTGTGCTAGCTCTTTGAAACTTGACACAATAACGTAGTTCCAAGTTCTATCTCTATGGTTTGTTTCCTATTGAGGTAGCCCTAAGCAGAGACTGGCACAAAACCCTTTCATAGAAAGGGGTTGCCATGCTTCCAAATAACTACGAGTTTCCTGAAATCTCAGCACTCATTTTTTCACCCAATCTTGATGACAATTTTAGGTAATGATCAGTACCCAAATCCCACTTGGCTCACCAAATTTTGTTCTAGGTTAACACATTGTTGGCAGTAACAGTTTTAATTTTTAGGTTTCACTCTGTTTTCTCCTATATGGATACATGTAGTTGGAACTCTGAATCAAACACGGTTTGTTCTAGCTCTTTGACACATGACACAATAAAATAGATCCAAGTTCTATATCTATGGATTGTTTCCTATTGCTGTAGTCCTAAGCAGAGACTGGGACGAATCACTTTCATGGAAAGTGGTTGCCAAGCTTCCAAAAAAATGCGAGATTTCTGAAATCACAGCCCACATTGTTTCACCCAATCTTGATGACACTTTCAGGTAATGATCAGTACCCCAATCCCACTTGGTCACCTAACTTCGTTCTTCTAGGTTAAACCGTACTTTGGCATTAACAGTTTTAATTTTTAGGGATCACTCTGTTTTCTCCTATATGGATACATGTAGTTGGAACTCTAAATCAAACATGGTTTGTGCTAGCTCTTTGAAACTTGAGACAATAACGTAGTTCCAAGTTCTATCTCTATGGATTGTTTCCTATTGATGTAGCCCTAAGCAGAGACTGGTGGAAATCACTTTCATAGAAAGGGGTTGCCAAGCTTCCAAATAACTACGAGTTTCCTGAAATCTCAGCACACATTTTTTCACACAATATTGATGACACTTTCAGGTAATGATCATTACCCCAATCCCACTTGGCTCACCAAATTTCCTTCTTCTAGGTTAAACCATTCGTTGGCAGTAACAGTTTTAATTTTTAGGTTTCACTCTGTTTTCTCTTATATGGATACATGTAGTTGGAACTCTAAATCAAACACGGTTTGTGCTAGCTCTTTGAAACTTGACACAATAAAGTAGTTCCAAGTTCTTTCTCTAAGGTTTGTTTTCTATTGATGTAGCCCTAAGCAGAGACTGGCGCAAATCACTTTCATGGAAAGGGGTTGCCAAGCTTCCCAAATACTACGAGTTTCCTGAAATCTCAGCACACATTGTTTCACCCAATCTTGATGACACTTGCAGGTAATGATCAGTACCCCAATTTCACTTGGCTCATCATATTTCGTTCTTCTAAGTTAAACTTTTCATTGGCAGTAACAATTTTAATTTTTAGGTTTCAATCTGTTTTCTCCTATATGGATACATATAGTTGGAACTCTAAATCAAAGACGGTTTGTGCTAGCTCTTTGAAAGTTGACACAATAAAGTAGTTCCAAGTTCTATCTCTATGGTTTGTTTCTTATTGATGTAGCCCTAAGCAGAGACTGGCGCAAATCACTTTCATGGAAAGGGTTTGCCAAGCTTCCAAAAAACTACGAGTTTCATGAAATCTCGGCTCATATTGTTTCACCTAAACTTAATGACACTTTCAGGTAATGATCAGTACCCCAATCCCACTTGGCTCACCAAATTTCGTTCTTCTAGGTTAAACGTTTCGTTGGCAGTAACAGTTTTAATTTTTGGGTTTCAATCTGTTTTCTCCTATATGGATACATGTAGTTGGAACTCTAAATCAAAGACGGTTGTGCTAGCTCTTTGAAACGTGACACAATAAAGTAGTTCCAAGTTCTATCTCTATGGATTGTTTCCTATTGATGTAGTCCTAAGCAGAGACTGGCCCAAATCACTTTCATGGAAAGGGGTTGCCAAGCTTCCAAAAAACTACGAGTTTCCTGAAATCTCAGCACACATTTTTGCAACCTATCTAATGACACTTGCAGGTAATGATGAGTACCCCAATCCCACTTGGCTCATCAAATTTCGTTCTTCTAGGTTAAACGTTTCGTTGGCAGTAACAGTTTTAATTCTTAGGTTTCAATCTGTTTTCCCCTATATGGATACATGTAGTTGGAACTATAAATCAAAGACGGTTTGTGCTAGCTCTTTGAAACTTGACACAATAAAGTAGTTCCAAGTTCTATCTCTATGGATTTTTTCCTACTGATGTAGCCCTAAGCAGAGATTGGCGCAAATCACATTCATGGAAAGGGGATGTCAAGCTTCCAAAAAACTACGAGTTTCCTGAAATCTCAGCACACATTGTTTCACCCAAACTTGATGACACTTTCAGGTAATGATCATTACCCCAATCCCACTTGGCTCACCAAATTTCCTTCTTCTAGGTTAAACCGTTCTTTGGCAGTAACAGTTTTAATTTTTAGGTTTCACTCTGTTTTCTCCTATATGGATAGATGTAGTTGGAAGTCTAAATCAAAGACGGTTTGTGCTAGCTTTTTGAAACTTGACACAATACAGTAGTTCCATGTTCTATCTCTATGGTTTGTTTCCTATTGATGTAGTCCTAAGCAGAGACTGGCGCAAATCACTTTCATGGAAAGTGGTTGCCAAGCTTCCAAAAAACAACGAGTTTCCTGAAATCTCAGCACACATTTTTTCACCCAATCTTGATGACACTTTCAGGTAATGACCAGTACACCAATCCCACTTGGCTCACGAAATTTCGTGCTTCTAGGATAAACCATTCGTTGGCAGTAACAGTTTTAATTTTTAGGTTTCACTCTGTTTTCTCCTATATGGATACATGTAGATGGAACTCTAAATCAAACATGGTTTGTGCTAGCTCTTTGAAACTTGACACCAAAAAATAGTTCCAAGTTCTATTTCTATGGATTGTTTCCTATTGATGTAGCCCTAAGCAGAGACCTGCGCAAATCACTTTCATGGAAAGGGGTTGCCAAGCTTCCAAAAAACTATGAGTTTCCTGAAATCTCAGCACATATTTTTTCACACAAACTTGATGACACTTTCAAGTAATGATCAGTACCCCAATCTCACTTGGCTCACCAAATTTCGTTCTTCTAGGTTAAACCTTTCGTTGGCAGTAACAGTTTTAATTTTTAGGTGTCACTCTGATTTCTCCTATACGGATACATGTAGTTGGAACTCTAAATCAAAAACGGTTTGTGCTAGCTCTTTGAAACTTGACACCATAACGTAGTTCCAACTTCTATCTCTATGGTTTGTTTCCTATTTATGTAGCCCTAAGCAGAGACTGGCGCAAATCACTTTCATGGAAATGGGTTGCCAAGCTTCCAAATATCTACGAGTTTCCTGAAATCTCAGCACACATTTTTTCAACCAATCTTGATGACACTTTCAGGTAATGATCAGTACCCCAATCCCACTTGGCTCACCAAATTTCGTTCTTCTAGGTTAAACCGTTCGTTGGCAGTAACAGTTTAAATTTTTAGGTTTCACTCTGTTTTCTCCTATATGGATACATGTATTTGGAACTCTAAATGAAACACGGTTTGTGCTAGCTCTTTGAAACTTGACACAATAAAGTAGTTCCACGTTCTTTCTCTATGGTTTGTTTCCTATTGATGTAGTCCTAAGCAGATACTGGCGAAAATCACTTTCATGGAAAGGGGTTGCCAAGCTTCCTAAAAACAACGAGTTTCCTGAAATCTCAGCACACATTTTTTCACCCAATCTTGCTTGCACTTTCAGGTAATTATCAGTACCGCAATCCCACTTGGCTCACCAAATTTCGTTCTTCTAAGTGAAACCGTTCATTGGCATTAACAGTTTTAATTTTTAGGTTTCACTCTGTTTTCTCCTATATGGATACATGTAGATGGAACTCTAAATCAAACACGGTTTGTGCTAGCTCTTTGAAACTTGACACCAAAAATAGTTCCAAGTTCTTTCTCTAAGGTTTGTTTCCTATTGATGTAGCCCTAAGCAGAGACTGGCGAAAACCACTTTCATGGAAAGGGGTTGCAAAGCTTCCCAAAATCTACGAGTTTCCTGAAATCTCAGCACACATTTTTTCACCCAATCTTAACGACACTTGCAGGTAATGATCAGTACCCCAATCCCACTTGGCTCATCATATTTCGTTTTTCTAAGTTAAACTTTTCATTGGCAGTAGCAATTTTAATTTTTAGGTTTCAATCTGTTTTCTCCTATATGGATACATGTAGTTGGAACTCTAAATCAAACACGGTTTGTGCTAGCTCTTTGAAACATGACACAATAAAATAGTTCCAAGTTCTATCTCTATGGATTGTTTCCTCTTGCTGTAGTCCTAAGCAGAGACTGGCACAAATCACTTTCATGGAAAGGGGATGCCAAGCTACCAAAAAACTACGAGTTTCCTGAAATCTCAGCACACATTGTTTCACCCAAACTTGATGACATTTTCAGGTAATGATCAGTACCCCAATTTCACTTGGCTCACCAAATTTTGTTCTTCTAGGTTAACCCATTCGTTCCAGTAACAGTTTTAATTTTTAGGTTTCAATCTGTTTTCTCCTATATGGATACATGTAGTTGGAACTCTAAATCAAACACGGTTTGTGCTAGCTCTTTGAAACATGACACAATAAAATAGTTCCAAGTTCTATCTCTATGGATTGTTTCCTCTTGCTATAGACCTAAGCAGAGACTGGCACATATCACTTTCATGGAAAGGGGTTGCCAAGCTTCCAAAAAACTACGAGTTTTCTGAAATCTCAGCACACATTGTTTCACCCAAACTTGATGACACTTTCAGGTAATGATCAGTACCCCAATCCCACTTGGCTCACCAAATTTCGTTCTTCTAGGTTAAACCATTCGTTGGCAGTAACAGTTTTAATTTTTAGGTTTCACTCTGTTTTCTCCTATATGGATATATGTAGTTGCAACTCTAATTAAAACACGGTTTGTGCTAGCTCTTTGAAACTTGACACAATAAAGTAGTTCCAAGTTCTATCTATATGGTTTGTTTCCTATTCATGTAGTCCTAAGCAGAGATTGGCGCAAATCACTTTCATGGAAATGGGTTTCCAAGCTACCAAAAAACTACGAGTTTCCTGAAATCTCAGCACACATTTTTTCACCCAATCTTGATGACACTTTCAGGTAATGATCAGTACCCCAATGCAACTTGGCTCACCAAATTTCGTTCTTCTAGGATAAACCGTTCGTTGGCAGTAACAGTTTTAATTTTTAGGTTTCACTCTGTTTTCTCCTATATGGATACATGTAGATGGAAGTCTAAATCAAACACGGTTTGTGCTAGCTCTTTGAAACTTGACACAATAAAATAGTTCCAAGTTCTATCTCTATGGATTGTTTGCTATTGATGTAGCCCTAAGCAGAGACCTGCGCAAATCACTTTCATGGAAAGGGGTTGCCAAGCTTCCAAAAAACTAGGAGTTTTCTGAAATCTCAGCACACATTGTTTCACCCAATCTTGATGACACTTTCAGGTAATGATCAGTACGCCAATGCCACTTGGTCACCAAATTTCGTTCTTCTAGGTTAAACCGTAATTTGGCATTAACAGTTTTAATTTTTAGGGATCACTCTGTTTTCTCCTATATGGATACATGTAGATGGAACTCTAAATCAAACACGGTTTGTGCTAGCTCTTTGAAACTTGACACAATAAAATAGTTCCAAGTTCTATCTCTATGGATTGTTTCCTATTGATGTAGCCCTAAGCAGAGACTGGTGGAAATCACTTTCATAGAAAGGGGTTGCCAAGCTTCCAAATAACTACGAGTTTCCTGAAATCTCAGCACACATTTTTTCACACAATATTGATGACACTTTCAGGTAATGATCATTACCCCAATCCCACTTGGCTCACCAAATTTCCTTCTTCTAGGTTAAACCATTCGTTGGCAGTAACAGTTTTAATTTTTAGGTTTCACTCTGTTTTCTCTTATATGGATACATGTAGTTGGAACTCTAAATCAAACACGGTTTGTGCTAGCTCTTTGAAACTTGACACAATAAAGTAGTTCCAAGTTCTTTCTCTAAGGTTTGTTTTCTATTGATGTAGCCCTAAGCAGAGACTGGCGCAAATCACTTTCATGGAAAGGGGTTGCCAAGCTTCCCAAATACTACGAGTTTCCTGAAATCTCAGCACACATTGTTTCACCCAATCTTGATGACACTTGCAGGTAATGATCAGTACCCCAATTTCACTTGGCTCATCATATTTCGTTCTTCTAAGTTAAACTTTTCATTGGCAGTAACAATTTTAATTTTTAGGTTTCAATCTGTTTTCTCCTATATGGATACATGTAGTTGGAACTCTAAATCAAACACGGTTTGTGCTAGCTCTTTGAAACTTGACACAATAAAGTAGTTCCAAGTTCTTTCTCTAAGGTTTGTTTCCTATTGATGTAGCCCTATGCAGAGACTGGCGCAAATCACTTTCATGGAAAGGGGATGCCAAGCTTCCCAAAAACTACGAGTCTCCTGAAATATCAGCACACATTGTTTCACCCAATCTTGATGACACTTGCTGGTAATGATCAGTACCCCAATCCCACTTGGCTCATCATATTTCGTTCTTCTATGTTAAACTTTTCATTGGCAGTAACAATTTTAATTTTTATGTTTCAATCTGTTTTCTCCTATATGGATAAATATAGTTGGAACTCTAAATGAAAGACGGTTTGTGCTAGCTCTTTGAAACTTGACACAATAAAGTAGTTCCAAGTTCTATCTCTATGGTTTGTTTCCTATTCATGTAGTCCTAAGCAGAGACTGGCCCAAATCACTTTCATGGAAAGGGTTGCCAAGCTACCAAAAAACTACGAGTTTCCTGAAATCTCAGCACACATTGTTTCACCCAAACTTGATGACACTTTCAGGTAATGATCAGTACCCCAATCCCACTTGGCTCACCAAATTTTGTTCTTCTAGGTTAACCCATTCGTTCCAGTAACAGTTTTAATTTTTAGGTTTCAATCTGTTTTCTCCTATATGGATACATGTAGTTGGAACTCTAAATCAAACAGCATTTGTGCTAGCTCTTTGAAACTTGACACAATATAGTAGTTCCAAGTTCTATCTCTAAGGATTGTTGCCTATTGATGTAGCCCTAAGCAGAGACTGGCACAAATCACTTTCATGGAAAGGGGTTGCCAAGCTTCCAAAAAACTACGAGTTTCCTGAAATCTCAGCACACATTTTTTCACCCAATCTAATGACACTTGCAGGTAATGATCAGTACCCCAATCCCTCTTGGCTCATCAAATTTCGTTCTTCTAGGTTAAACGTTTCGTTGGCAGTAACAGTTTTAATTTTTAGGTTTCAATCTGTTTTCTCCTATATGGATACATGTCGTTGGAACTCTAAATCAAAGACGGTTTGTGCTAGCTCTTTGAAACTTGAAACAATAAAGTAGTTCCAAGTTCTATCTCTATGGTTTGTTTCCTATTGATGTAGCCCTAAGCAGAGACCTGCGCAAATCACTTTCATGGAAAGGGGTTGCCAAGCTTCCAAAAAACTACGAGTTTTCTGAAATATCAGCACACATTGTTTCACACAATCTTGATGACACTTGCAGGTAATGATCAGTACCCCAATCCCACTTGGCTCACCAAATTTCGTTCTTCTTGGTTAAACCGTTCGTTGGCAGTAACAGTTTTAATTTTTAGGTGTCACTCTGTTTTCTCCTATACGGATACATGTAGTTGGAACTCTAAATCAAACACGGTTTGTTCTAGCTCTTTGAAACTTGAGACAATAACGTAGTTCCAAGTTCAGTCTCTATGGTTTGTTTCCTATTGATGTAGCCCTAAGCAGAGACTGGCGCAAATCACTTTCATAGAAAGAGGTTGCCAAGCTACCAAATAACTACGAGTTTCCTGAAATCTCAGCACACATTTTTTCACACAATCTTGATGACAGTTTCAGGTAATGATCAGTACCCCAATCCCACTTGGTCACCAAATTTCGTTCTTTTAGGTTAAACCGTACTTTGGCATTAACAGTTTTAATTTTTAGGGATCACTCTGTTTTCTCCTATATGGATACATGTAGATGGAACTCTAAATCAAAGACGGTTTGTGCTAGCTCTTTGAAACTTGACACAATAAAGTAGTTCCAAGTTCTATCTCTATGGTTTGTTTCCTATTCATGTAGTCCTAAGCAGAGACTGGCCCAAATCACTTTCATGGAAAGGGGTTGCCAAGCTACCAAAAAACTACGAGTTTCCTGAAATCTCAGCACACATTGTTTCACCCAAACTTGATGACACTTTCAGGTAATGATCAGTACCCCAATCCCACTTGGCTCACCAAATTTTGTTCTTCTAGGTTAACCCATTCGTTCCAGTAACAGTTTTAATTTTTAGGTTTCAATCTGTTTTCTCCTATATGGATACATGCAGTTGGAACTCTAAATCAAACACGGTTTGTGCTATCTCTTTGAAACATGACACAATAAAATAGTTCCAAGTTCTATCTCTATGGATGGTTTCCTCTTGCTAGTCCTAAGCAGAGACTGGCACAAATCACTTTCATGGAAAGGGGTTGCCAAGCTTCCAAAAAACTACGAGTTTTCTGAAATCTCAGCACACATTGTTTCACCCAAACTTGATGACACTTTAAGGTAATGATCAGTACCCCAATCCCACTTGGTCACCAAATTTCGTTTTTCTAGGTTAAACCGTTCTTTGGCATTAACAGTTTTAATATTAGGGATCACTCTGTTTTCTCCTATATGGATACATGTAGTTGGAACTCTAAATCAAACACGGTTTGTGCTAGCTCTTTGAAACTTGACGCAATAAAATAGTTCCAAGTTCTATCTCTAAGGATTGTTGCCTATTGATGTAGCCCTAAGCAGAGACTGGCACAAATCACTTTCATGGAAAGGGGTTGCCAAGCTTCCAAAAAACTACGAGTTTCCTGAAATCTCAGCACACATTTTTTCACCCAATCTAATGACACTTGCAGGTAATGATCAGTACCCCAATCCCTCTTGGCTCATCAAATTTCGTTCTTCTAGGTTAAACGTTTCGTTGGCAGTAACAGTTTTAATTTTTAGGTTTCAATCTGTTTTCTCCTATATGGATACATGTCGTTGGAACTCTAAATCAAAGACGGTTTGTGCTAGCTCTTTGAAACTTGAAACAATAAAGTAGTTCCAAGTTCTATCTCTATGGTTTGTTTCCTATTGATGTAGCCCTAAGCAGAGACCTGCGCAAATCACTTTCATGGAAAGGGGTTGCCAAGCTTCCAAAAAACTACGAGTTTTCTGAAATATCAGCACACATTGTTTCACACAATCTTGATGACACTTGCAGGTAATGATCAGTACCCCAATCCCACTTGGCTCACCAAATTTCGTTCTTCTTGGTTAAACCGTTCGTTGGCAGTAACAGTTTTAATTTTTAGGTGTCACTCTGTTTTCTCCTATACGGATACATGTAGTTGGAACTCTAAATCAAACACGGTTTGTTCTAGCTCTTTGAAACTTGAGACAATAACGTAGTTCCAAGTTCAGTCTCTATGGTTTGTTTCCTATTGATGTAGCCCTAAGCAGAGACTGGCGCAAATCACTTTCATAGAAAGAGGTTGCCAAGCTACCAAATAACTACGAGTTTCCTGAAATCTCAGCACACATTTTTTCACACAATCTTGATGACAGTTTCAGGTAATGATCAGTACCCCAATCCCACTTGGTCACCAAATTTCGTTCTTTTCGGTTAAACCGTACTTTGGCATTAACAGTTTTAATTTTTAGGGATCACTCTGTTTTCTCCTATATGGATACATGTAGATGGAACTCTAAATCAAACACGGTTTGTGCTAGCTCTTTGAAACTTGACACAATAAAATAGTTCCAAGTTCTATCTCTATGGATTGTTTCCTATTGATGTAGCCCTAAGCAGAGACTGGTGGAAATCACTTTCATAGAAAGGGGTTGCCAAGCTTCCAAATAACTACGAGTTTCCTGAAATCTCAGCACACATTTTTTCACACAATATTGATGACACTTTCAGGTAATGATCATTACCCCAATCCCACTTGGCTCACCAAATTTCCTTCTTCTAGGTTAAACCATTCGTTGGCAGTAACAGTTTTAATTTTTAGGTTTCACTCTGTTTTCTCTTATATGGATACATGTAGTTGGAACTCTAAATCAAACACGGTTTGTGCTAGCTCTTTGAAACTTGACACAATAAAGTAGTTCCAAGTTCTTTCTCTAAGGTTTGTTTTCTATTGATGTAGCCCTAAGCAGAGACTGGCGCAAATCACTTTCATGGAAAGGGGTTGCCAAGCTTCCCAAATACTACGAGTTTCCTGAAATCTCAGCACACATTGTTTCACCCAATCTTGATGACACTTGCAGGTAATGATCAGTACCCCAATTTCACTTGGCTCATCATATTTCGTTCTTCTAAGTTAAACTTTTCATTGGCAGTAACAATTTTAATTTTTAGGTTTCAATCTGTTTTCTCCTATATGGATACATGTAGTTGGAACTCTAAATCAAACACGGTTTGTGCTAGCTCTTTGAAACTTGACACAATAAAGTAGTTCCAAGTTCTTTCTCTAAGGTTTGTTTCCTATTGATGTAGCCCTATGCAGAGACTGGCGCAAATCACTTTCATGGAAAGGGGATGCCAAGCTTCCCAAAAACTACGAGTCTCCTGAAATATCAGCACACATTGTTTCACCCAATCTTGATGACACTTGCTGGTAATGATCAGTACCCCAATCCCACTTGGCTCATCATATTTCGTTCTTCTATGTTAAACTTTTCATTGGCAGTAACAATTTTAATTTTTATGTTTCAATCTGTTTTCTCCTATATGGATAAATATAGTTGGAACTCTAAATGAAAGACGGTTTGTGCTAGCTCTTTGAAACTTGACACAATAAAGTAGTTCCAAGTTCTATCTCTATGGTTTGTTTCCTATTCATGTAGTCCTAAGCAGAGACTGGCCCAAATCACTTTCATGGAAAGGGTTGCCAAGCTACCAAAAAACTACGAGTTTCCTGAAATCTCAGCACACATTGTTTCACCCAAACTTGATGACACTTTCAGGTAATGATCAGTACCCCAATCCCACTTGGCTCACCAAATTTTGTTCTTCTAGGTTAACCCATTCGTTCCAGTAACAGTTTTAATTTTTAGGTTTCAATCTGTTTTCTCCTATATGGATACATGTAGTTGGAACTCTAAATCAAACAGCATTTGTGCTAGCTCTTTGAAACTTGACACAATATAGTAGTTCCAAGTTCTATCTCTAAGGATTGTTGCCTATTGATGTAGCCCTAAGCAGAGACTGGAACAAATCACTTTCATGGAAAGGGGTTGCCAAGCTTCCAAAAAACTACGAGTTTCCTGAAATCTCAGCACACATTTTTTCACCCAATCTAATGACACTTGCAGGTAATGATCAGTACCCCAATCCCTCTTGGCTCATCAAATTTCGTTCTTCTAGGTTAAACGTTTCGTTGGCAGTAACAGTTTTAATTTTTAGGTTTCAATCTGTTTTCTCCTATATGGATACATGTCGTTGGAACTCTAAATCAAAGACGGTTTGTGCTAGCTCTT
Organism: Spermophilus citellus; assembly: GCF_964194105.1. Taxonomy (NCBI): domain Eukaryota; kingdom Metazoa; phylum Chordata; class Mammalia; order Rodentia; family Sciuridae; genus Spermophilus; species Spermophilus citellus. Next base: position 105,200,376 of record NC_138182.1, read on the forward strand.
TGAAACTTGAAACAATAAAGTAGTTCCAAGTTCTATCTCTATGGTTTGTTTCCTATTGATGTAGCCCTAAGCAGAGACCTGCGCAAATCACTTTCATGGAAAGGGGTTGCCAAGCTTCCAAAAAACTACGAGTTTTCTGAAATATCAGCACACATTGTTTCACACAATCTTGATGACACTTGCAGGTAATGATCAGTACCCCAATCCCACTTGGCTCACCAAATTTCGTTCTTCTTGGTTAAACCGTTCGTTGGCAGTAACAGTTTTAATTTTTAGGTGTCACTCTGTTTTCTCCTATACGGATACATGTAGTTGGAACTCTAAATCAAACACGGTTTGTTCTAGCTCTTTGAAACTTGAGACAATAACGTAGTTCCAAGTTCAGTCTCTATGGTTTGTTTCCTATTGATGTAGCCCTAAGCAGAGACTGGCGCAAATCACTTTCATAGAAAGAGGTTGCCAAGCTACCAAATAACTACGAGTTTCCTGAAATCTCAGCACACATTTTTTCACACAATCTTGATGACAGTTTCAGGTAATGATCAGTACCCCAATCCCACTTGGTCACCAAATTTCGTTCTTTTAGGTTAAACCGTACTTTGGCATTAACAGTTTTAATTTTTAGGGATCACTCTGTTTTCTCCTATATGGATACATGTAGATGGAACTCTAAATCAAAGACGGTTTGTGCTAGCTCTTTGAAACTTGACACAATAAAGTAGTTCCAAGTTCTATCTCTATGGTTTGTTTCCTATTCATGTAGTCCTAAGCAGAGACTGGCCCAAATCACTTTCATGGAAAGGGGTTGCCAAGCTACCAAAAAACTACGAGTTTCCTGAAATCTCAGCACACATTGTTTCACCCAAACTTGATGACACTTTCAGGTAATGATCAGTACCCCAATCCCACTTGGCTCACCAAATTTTGTTCTTCTAGGTTAACCCATTCGTTCCAGTAACAGTTTTAATTTTTAGGTTTCAATCTGTTTTCTCCTATATGGATACATGCAGTTGGAACTCTAAATCAAACACGGTTTGTGCTATCTCTTTGAAACATGACACAATAAAATAGTTCCAAGTTCTATCTCTATGGATGGTTTCCTCTTGCTAGTCCTAAGCAGAGACTGGCACAAATCACTTTCATGGAAAGGGGTTGCCAAGCTTCCAAAAAACTACGAGTTTTCTGAAATCTCAGCACACATTGTTTCACCCAAACTTGATGACACTTTAAGGTAATGATCAGTACCCCAATCCCACTTGGTCACCAAATTTCGTTTTTCTAGGTTAAACCGTTCTTTGGCATTAACAGTTTTAATATTAGGGATCACTCTGTTTTCTCCTATATGGATACATGTAGTTGGAACTCTAAATCAAACACGGTTTGTGCTAGCTCTTTGAAACTTGACGCAATAAAATAGTTCCAAGTTCTATCTCTAAGGATTGTTGCCTATTGATGTAGCCCTAAGCAGAGACTGGCACAAATCACTTTCATGGAAAGGGGTTGCCAAGCTTCCAAAAAACTACGAGTTTCCTGAAATCTCAGCACACATTTTTTCACCCAATCTAATGACACTTGCAGGTAATGATCAGTACCCCAATCCCTCTTGGCTCATCAAATTTCGTTCTTCTAGGTTAAACGTTTCGTTGGCAGTAACAGTTTTAATTTTTAGGTTTCAATCTGTTTTCTCCTATATGGATACATGTCGTTGGAACTCTAAATCAAAGACGGTTTGTGCTAGCTCTTTGAAACTTGAAACAATAAAGTAGTTCCAAGTTCTATCTCTATGGTTTGTTTCCTATTGATGTAGCCCTAAGCAGAGACCTGCGCAAATCACTTTCATGGAAAGGGGTTGCCAAGCTTCCAAAAAACTACGAGTTTTCTGAAATATCAGCACACATTGTTTCACACAATCTTGATGACACTTGCAGGTAATGATCAGTACCCCAATCCCACTTGGCTCACCAAATTTCGTTCTTCTTGGTTAAACCGTTCGTTGGCAGTAACAGTTTTAATTTTTAGGTGTCACTCTGTTTTCTCCTATACGGATACATGTAGTTGGAACTCTAAATCAAACACGGTTTGTTCTAGCTCTTTGAAACTTGAGACAATAACGTAGTTCCAAGTTCAGTCTCTATGGTTTGTTTCCTATTGATGTAGCCCTAAGCAGAGACTGGCGCAAATCACTTTCATAGAAAGAGGTTGCCAAGCTACCAAATAACTACGAGTTTCCTGAAATCTCAGCACACATTTTTTCACACAATCTTGATGACAGTTTCAGGTAATGATCAGTACCCCAATCCCACTTGGTCACCAAATTTCGTTCTTTTCGGTTAAACCGTACTTTGGCATTAACAGTTTTAATTTTTAGGGATCACTCTGTTTTCTCCTATATGGATACATGTAGATGGAACTCTAAATCAAAGACGGTTTGTGCTAGCTCTTTGAAACATGACACAATAAAGTAGTTCCAAGTTCCATCTCTATGGTTTGTCTCCTATTGATGTAGCCCTAAGCAGAGACTGGCGTAAATCACTTTCATGGAAAGGGGTTGCCAAGCTTCCAAAAAACTACGAGTTTCCTGAAATCTCAGCACACATTGTTTCACCCAAACTTGATGACACTTTCAGGTATTGATCAGTACCCCAATCCCACTTGGCTCACCAAATTTCGTTCTTCTAGGTTAAACCATTTGTTGGCAGTAACAGTTTTAATTTTTAGGTTTCACTCCATTTTCTCCTATATGGATACATGTAGTTGGAACTCTAAATGAAACACTGTTTGTCCTAGCTCTTTGAATCTTGACACAATAAAGTATTTCCAAGTTCTATCTCTATGGTTTGTTTCCTGTTGATGTAGCCCTTAGCAGAGACTGGCGCAAATCACCTTCTTGGAAAGGGGTTGCCAAGCTTCAAAAAAACTACGAGTTTCCTGAAACCTCAGCACACATTTTTTCACCCAATCTTGATGATACTTTCAGGTAATGATCAGTACCCCGATCCCAGTTGGTAACCAAAATTCGTTCTTCTAGGTTACACCGTTCGTTGGCATTAACAGTTTTATTTTTTAGGATTCACTCTGTTTTCTCCTATATGGATATATGTAGTTGCAACTCTAAATCAAACACGGTTTGTGCTAGCTCTTTGAAACTTGACACAATAAAGTAGTTCCAAGTTCTATCTCTATGGTTTGTTTCCTATTGATGTAGCCCTAAGCAGAGACTGGCGCAAATCATGTTCATGGAAAGGGGTTGACAATCTTCCAAAAACTAGGAGTTTCCTGAAATCTCAGCACACATTTTTTCAGCAATCTCGATGACACTTTCAGGTAATGATAACTACCCCAATCCCTCTTGGCTCACCAAATTTTGTTCTTCTTGGTTAAACGGTTCGTTGGCAGTAACAGTTTTAATTTTTAGGTTTCACTCTGTTTTATCCTATATGGATACATGTAGTTGGAACTCTAAATCAAACACGGTTTGTGCTAGCTCTTTGAAACTTGACACAATAAAATAGTTCCAAGTTCTATCTCTATGGATTGTTCCAATTGATGTAGACCTAAGCAGAGACTGGCACAAATCACTTTCATGGAAAGGGGTTGGCAAGCTTCCAAAAAACTACGAGTTTCCTGAAATCTCAGCACACCTTTTTTCACCCAATCTTGATGACACTTTCAGTTTATGATCAGTACCACAATCCCGCTTGGCTGACCAAATTTCGTTTTTCTAGGTTAAACCGTTCGTTGGCATCAACAGTTTTAATTTTTAGGTTTCAATCTGTTTTCTCCTATAGGGATACATGTAGTTGGAACTCTAAATCAAACACGGTCTCTGCTAGCTCATTGAAACTTGATACAAGAAAATAGTTCCAAGTTCTATCTGTATGGATTGTTCCAATTGATGTAGCCCTAAGCAGAGACTGGCGCAAATCACTTTCATGGAAAGGGGTTGGCAAGCTTCCAAAAAACTACGAGTTTCCTGAAATCTCAGCACACATTTTTTCACCCAATTTTGATGACACTTTCAGTTAATGATCAGTACCCCAATCCCACTTGGCTCACCAAATTTTGTTCTTCTAGATTAAACCGTTCGTTGGCAATAAGAGTTTTAATTTTTAGGTTTCACTCTGTTTTCTCCTATAGGGATACATGTAGTTGACACTCTAAATCAAACACGGTTTGTGCTAGCTCTTTGAAACTTGACACAATAAAGTAGTTCCAAGTTCTCTCTCTATGGCTTCTTTCCTATTGATGTAGCCCTAAGCAGAGACTGGCACAAATCACATTTATTGAAAGGGGTTGCCAAGCTTCCAAAAAACTATGAGTTTCCTGAAATCTCAGCACACATTTTTTCACCCAATCTTGATGACACTTTCAGGTAATGATCAGTACCCCAATCACCCTGGGCTCACTAAATTTCGTTCTTCTAGGTTAAACGGTTCGTTGGCAGTAACAGTTTTAATTTTTAGGTTTCACTCTGTTTTCTCCTATAAGGATACATGTAGTAGGAACTCTAAATCAAAGATGGTTTGTGTTAGAATTTGAAACTTGACACAGTAAAGTAGATGCACTTTCTATCTCTATATTTTCTTTCCTATTGATGTAGCCCTAAGCAGAGACTGGCGCAAATCACTTTCATTGAAAGGGGTTGCCTAGCTTACAAAAAACTACGAGTTTCCTGAAATATCAGCAAACATTTTTCACCCAATCTTGATGACACATTCAGGTAATGATCAGTACCCCAATGCCACTGGGCTCACCAAATTTCCTTCTTCTAGTTTCAACCTTTCGTTGGCAGTAACAGTTTTCATTTTTAGGTTTCACTCTGTTTTCTCCTATACGGATAGATGTCGTTGGAACTCTAAATCAAACATGGTTTGTGCCTGTTCTTTGAAACTTAACACAATAAAGTAGTTCCAAGTTCTATCTCGATGTTTAGTTTCATATTGATGTAGCCCTAAGCAGAAACTGGCGGAAATCTCTTTAATGGAAAGGTGTTGCCAAGCTTCCAAAAAAATTCGAGTTTCCTGAAATCTCAGCACACATTTTTTCTCCCAATCTTGATGACACTTTCAGGTAATGATCAGTACCCCAGTCCCGCTTGTCTCACCAAATTTCGTTCTTCTAGGTTAAATCGTTTGTTGGCATTAAGAGTTTTAATTTTTTGGTTTTACTCTGTTTTCTCCCATATGGATACCTGTATTTGGAACTGTAAATCAAACACGGTTTGTGCTATCTCTTTGAAACTTGACTCAATAAAGTAGTTCCAACTTCTATCTCTATGGTTTGTTTCCAATTGATGTAGCCCTAATCAGAGACTGGCGCAAATCACTTTCATGGAAAGGGGTTGCGAAGCTACCAAAAAACTACGAGTTTCCTGAAATCTCAGCACACATTTTTTCACCCAATCTTGATGACACTTTCAGGTAATGATCAGTACCCTAATCCCACTTGGCTCACCAAATTTCGTTCTTCTAAATTAAACCGTTCGTTGGCAGTAACAGTTTTAATTTTTAGGTTTCACTCTGTTTTCTCCTATATGGTTACATGTAGTTGGAACTCTAAATCAAACAGCATTTGTGCTAGCTCTTTGAAACTTGACACAATATAGTAGTTCCAAGTTCTATCTCTATGGTTTGTTTCCTATTGATGTAGCCCTAAGCAGAGACTGGCTAAAATCACTTTCATGGAAAGGGGTTGGCAAGCTTCTAAAAAACTACGAGTTTCCTGAAATCTCAGCTCACATTTTTGCACCCAATCTTGATGACAATTTCAGGTAATGATCAGTACCCCAATCCCGCTTGGTCACCAAATTTCGTTTTTCTAGGTTAAACCGTTCTTTGGCATTAACAGTTTTAATATTAGGGATCACTCTGTTTTCTCCTATATGGATACATGTAGTTGGAACTCTAAATCAAACACGGTTTGTGCTAGCTCTTTGAAACTTGACGCAATAAAATAGTTCCAAGTTCTATCTCTATGGTTTGTTTCCTATTGATGTAGCCCTAAGCAGAGACTGGCGCAAATCATGTTCATGGAAAGGGGTTGACAATCTTCCAAAAACTAGGAGTTTCCTGAAATCTCAGCACACATTTTTTCAGCAATCTCGATGACACTTTCAGGTAATGATAACTACCCCAATCCCTCTTGGCTCACCAAATTTTGTTCTTCTTGGTTAAACGGTTCGTTGGCAGTAACAGTTTTAATTTTTAGGTTTCACTCTGTTTTATCCTATATGGATACATGTAGTTGGAACTCTAAATCAAACACGGTTTGTGCTAGCTCTTTGAAACTTGACACAATAAAATAGTTCCAAGTTCTATCTCTATGGATTGTTTCCTCTTGCTAGTCCTAAGCAGAGACTGGCACAAATCACTTTCATGGAAAGGGGTTGCCAAGCTTCCAAAAAACTACGAGTTTTCTGAAATATCAGCACACATTGTTTCACCCAAACTTGATGACACTTTAAGGTAATGATCAGTACCCCAATCCCACTTGGTCACCAAATTTCGTTTTTCTAGGTTAAACCGTTCTTTGGCATTAACAGTTTTAATATTAGGGATCACTCTGTTTTCTCCTATATGGATACATGTAGTTGGAACTCTAAATCAAACACGGTTTGTGCTAGCTCTTTGAAACTTGACGCAATAAAATAGTTCCAAGTTCTATCTCTAAGGATTGTTGCCTATTGATGTAGCCCTAAGCAGAGACTGGCACAAATCACTTTCATGGAAAGGGGTTGCCAAGCTTCCAAAAAACTACGAGTTTCCTGAAATCTCAGCACACATTTTTTCACCCAATCTAATGACACTTGCAGGTAATGATCAGTACCCCAATCCCTCTTGGCTCATCAAATTTCGTTCTTCTAGGTTAAACGTTTCGTTGGCAGTAACAGTTTTAATTTTTAGGTTTCAATCTGTTTTCTCCTATATGGATACATGTCGTTGGAACTCTAAATCAAAGACGGTTTGTGCTAGCTCTTTGAAACTTGAAACAATAAAGTAGTTCCAAGTTCTATCTCTATGGTTTGTTTCCTATTGATGTAGCCCTAAGCAGAGACCTGCGCAAATCACTTTCATGGAAAGGGGTTGCCAAGCTTCCAAAAAACTACGAGTTTTCTGAAATATCAGCACACATTGTTTCACACAATCTTGATGACACTTGCAGGTAATGATCAGTACCCCAATCCCACTTGGCTCACCAAATTTCGTTCTTCTTGGTTAAACCGTTCGTTGGCAGTAACAGTTTTAATTTTTAGGTGTCACTCTGTTTTCTCCTATACGGATACATGTAGTTGGAACTCTAAATCAAACACGGTTTGTTCTAGCTCTTTGAAACTTGAGACAATAACGCAGTTCCAAGTTCAGTCTCTATGGTTTGTTTCCTATTGATGTAGCCCTAAGCAGAGACTGGCGCAAATCACTTTCATAGAAAGAGGTTGCCAAGCTACCAAATAACTACGAGTTTCCTGAAATCTCAGCACACACTTTTTCACACAATCTTGATGACAGTTTCAGGTAATGATCAGTACCCCAATCCCACTTGGTCACCAAATTTCGTTCTTTTAGGTTAAACCGTACTTTGGCATTAACAGTTTTAATTTTTAGGGATCACTCTGTTTTCTCCTATATGGATACATGTAGATGGAACTCTAAATCAAAGACGGTTTGTGCTAGCTCTTTGAAACATGACACAATAAAGTAGTTCCAAGTTCCATCTCTATGGTTTGTCTCCTATTGATGTAGCCCTAAGCAGAGACTGGCGTAAATCACTTTCATGGAAAGGGGTTGCCAAGCTTCCAAAAAACTACGAGTTTCCTGAAATCTCAGCACACATTGTTTCACCCAAACTTGATGACACTTCCAGGTATTGATCAGTACCCCAATCCCACTTGGCTCACCAAATTTCGTTCTTCTAGGTTAAACCATTTGTTGGCAGTAACAGTTTTAATTTTTAGGTTTCACTCCATTTTCTCCTATATGGATACATGTAGTTGGAACTCTAAATGAAACACGGTTTGTCCTAGCTCTTTGAATCTTGACACAATAAAGTATTTCCAAGTTCTATCTCTATGGTTTGTTTCTTGTTGATGTAGCCCTTAGCAGAGACTGGCGCAAATCACCTTCTTGGAAAGGGGTTGCCAAGCTTCAAAAAAACTACGAGTTTCCTGAAACCTCAGCACACATTTTTTCACCCAATCTTGATGATACTTTCAGGTAATGATCAGTACCCCGATCCCAGTTGGTAACCAAAATTCGTTCTTCTAGGTTACACCGTTCGTTGGCATTAACAGTTTTATTTTTTAGGATTCACTCTGTTTTCTCCTATATGGATATATGTAGTTGCAACTCTAAATCAAACACGGTTTGTGCTAGCTCTTTGAAACTTGACACAATAAAGTAGTTCCAAGTTCTATCTCTATGGTTTGTTTCCTATTGATGTAGCCCTAAGCAGAGACTGGCGCAAATCATGTTCATGGAAAGGGGTTGACAATCTTCCAAAAACTAGGAGTTTCCTGAAATCTCAGCACACATTTTTTCAGCAATCTCGATGACACTTTCAGGTAATGATAACTACCCCAATCCCTCTTGGCTCACCAAATTTTGTTCTTCTTGGTTAAACGGTTCGTTGGCAGTAACAGTTTTAATTTTTAGGTTTCACTCTGTTTTATCCTATATGGATACATGTAGTTGGAACTCTAAATCAAACACGGTTTGTGCTAGCTCTTTGAAACTTGACACAATAAAATAGTTCCAAGTTCTATCTCTATGGATTGTTTCCTCTTGCTATTCCTAAGCAGAGACTGGCACAAATCACTTTCATGGAAAGGGGTTGCCAAGCTTCCAAAAAACTACGAGTTTTCTGAAATATCAGCACACATTGTTTCACCCAAACTTGATGACACTTTAAGGTAATGATCAGTACCCCAATCCCACTTGGTCACCAAATTTCGTTTTTCTAGGTTAAACCGTTCTTTGGCATTAACAGTTTTAATATTAGGGATCACTCTGTTTTCTCCTATATGGATACATGTAGTTGGAACTCTAAATCAAACACGGTTTGTGCTAGCTCTTTGAAACTTGACGCAATAAAATAGTTCCAAGTTCTATCTCTAAGGATTGTTGCCTATTGATGTAGCCCTAAGCAGAGACTGGCACAAATCACTTTCATGGAAAGGGGTTGCCAAGCTTCCAAAAAACTACGAGTTTCCTGAAATCTCAGCACACATTTTTTCACCCAATCTAATGACACTTGCAGGTAATGATCAGTACCCCAATCCCTCTTGGCTCATCAAATTTCGTTCTTCTAGGTTAAACGTTTCGTTGGCAGTAACAGTTTTAATTTTTAGGTTTCAATCTGTTTTCTCCTATATGGATACATGTCGTTGGAACTCTAAATCAAAGACGGTTTGTGCTAGCTCTTTGAAACTTGAAACAATAAAGTAGTTCCAAGTTCTATCTCTATGGTTTGTTTCCTATTGATGTAGCCCTAAGCAGAGACCTGCGCAAATCACTTTCATGGAAAGGGGTTGCCAAGCTTCCAAAAAACTACGAGTTTTCTGAAATATCAGCACACATTGTTTCACACAATCTTGATGACACTTGCAGGTAATGATCAGTACCCCAATCCCACTTGGCTCACCAAATTTCGTTCTTCTTGGTTAAACCGTTCGTTGGCAGTAACAGTTTTAATTTTTAGGTGTCACTCTGTTTTCTCCTATACGGATACATGTAGTTGGAACTCTAAATCAAACACGGTTTGTTCTAGCTCTTTGAAACTTGAGACAATAACGCAGTTCCAAGTTCAGTCTCTATGGTTTGTTTCCTATTGATGTAGCCCTAAGCAGAGACTGGCGCAAATCACTTTCATAGAAAGAGGTTGCCAAGCTACCAAATAACTACGAGTTTCCTGAAATCTCAGCACACATTTTTTCACACAATCTTGATGACAGTTTCAGGTAATGATCAGTACCCCAATCCCACTTGGTCACCAAATTTCGTTCTTTTAGGTTAAACCGTACTTTGGCATTAACAGTTTTAATTTTTAGGGATCACTCTGTTTTCTCCTATATGGATACATGTAGATGGAACTCTAAATCAAAGACGGTTTGTGCTAGCTCTTTGAAACATGACACAATAAAGTAGTTCCAAGTTCCATCTCTATGGTTTGTCTCCTATTGATGTAGCCCTAAGCAGAGACTGGCATAAATCACTTTCATGGAAAGGGGTTGCCAAGCTTCCAAAAAACTACGAGTTTCCTGAAATCTCAGCACACATTGTTTCACCCAAACTTGATGACACTTCCAGGTATTGATCAGTACCCCAATCCCACTTGGCTCACCAAATTTCGTTCTTCTAGGTTAAACCATTTGTTGGCAGTAACAGTTTTAATTTTTAGGTTTCACTCCATTTTCTCCTATATGGATACATGTAGTTGGAACTCTAAATGAAACACGGTTTGTCCTAGCTCTTTGAATCTTGACACAATAAAGTATTTCCAAGTTCTATCTCTATGGTTTGTTTCTTGTTGATGTAGCCCTTAGCAGAGACTGGCGCAAATCACCTTCTTGGAAAGGGGTTGCCAAGCTTCAAAAAAACTACGAGTTTCCTGAAACCTCAGCACACATTTTTTCACCCAATCTTGATGATACTTTCAGGTAATGATCAGTACCCCGATCCCAGTTGGTAACCAAAATTCGTTCTTCTAGGTTACACCGTTCGTTGGCATTAACAGTTTTATTTTTTAGGATTCACTCTGTTTTCTCCTATATGGATATATGTAGTTGCAACTCTAAATCAAACACGGTTTGTGCTAGCTCTTTGAAACTTGACACAATAAAGTAGTTCCAAGTTCTATCTCTATGGTTTGTTTCCTATTGATGTAGCCCTAAGCAGAGACTGGCGCAAATCATGTTCATGGAAAGGGGTTGACAATCTTCCAAAAACTAGGAGTTTCCTGAAATCTCAGCACACATTTTTTCAGCAATCTCGATGACACTTTCAGGTAATGATAACTACCCCAATCCCTCTTGGCTCACCAAATTTTGTTCTTCTTGGTTAAACGGTTCGTTGGCAGTAACAGTTTTAATTTTTAGGTTTCACTCTGTTTTATCCTATATGGATACATGTAGTTGGAACTCTAAATCAAACACGGTTTGTGCTAGCTCTTTGAAACTTGACACAATAAAATAGTTCCAAGTTCTATCTCTATGGATTGTTCCAATTGATGTAGACCTAAGCAGAGACTGGCACAAATCACTTTCATGGAAAGGGGTTGGCAAGCTTCCAAAAAACTACGAGTTTCCTGAAATCTCAGCACACCTTTTTTCACCCAATCTTGATGACACTTTCAGTTTATGATCAGTACCACAATCCCGCTTGGCTGACCAAATTTCGTTTTTCTAGGTTAAACCGTTCGTTGGCATCAACAGTTTTAATTTTTAGGTTTCAATCTGTTTTCTCCTATAGGGATACATGTAGTTGGAACTCTAAATCAAACACGGTCTCTGCTAGCTCATTGAAACTTGATACAAGAAAATAGTTCCAAGTTCTATCTGTATGGATTGTTCCAATTGATGTAGCCCTAAGCAGAGACTGGCGCAAATCACTTTCATGGAAAGGGGTTGGCAAGCTTCCAAAAAACTACGAGTTTCCTGAAATCTCAGCACACATTTTTTCACCCAATTTTGATGACACTTTCAGTTAATGATCAGTACCCCAATCCCACTTGGCTCACCAAATTTTGTTCTTCTAGATTAAACCGTTCGTTGGCAATAAGAGTTTTAATTTTTAGGTTTCACTCTGTTTTCTCCTATAGGGATACATGTAGTTGACACTCTAAATCAAACACGGTTTGTGCTAGCTCTTTGAAACTTGACACAATAAAGTAGTTCCAAGTTCTCTCTCTATGGCTTCTTTCCTATTGATGTAGCCCTAAGCAGAGACTGGCACAAATCACATTTATTGAAAGGGGTTGCCAAGCTTCCAAAAAACTATGAGTTTCCTGAAATCTCAGCACACATTTTTTCACCCAATCTTGATGACACTTTCAGGTAATGATCAGTACCCCAATCACCCTGGGCTCACTAAATTTCGTTCTTCTAGGTTAAACGGTTCGTTGGCAGTAACAGTTTTAATTTTTAGGTTTCACTCTGTTTTCTCCTATAAGGATACATGTAGTAGGAACTCTAAATCAAAGATGGTTTGTGTTAGAATTTGAAACTTGACACAGTAAAGTAGATGCACTTTCTATCTCTATATTTTCTTTCCTATTGATGTAGCCCTAAGCAGAGACTGGCGCAAATCACTTTCATTGAAAGGGGTTGCCTAGCTTACAAAAAACTACGAGTTTCCTGAAATATCAGCAAACATTTTTCACCCAATCTTGATGACACATTCAGGTAATGATCAGTACCCCAATGCCACTGGGCTCACCAAATTTCCTTCTTCTAGGTTCAACCTTTCGTTGGCAGTAACAGTTTTCATTTTTAGGTTTCACTCTGTTTTCTCCTATACGGATAGATGTCGTTGGAACTCTATATCAAACACGGTTTGTGCCTGTTCTTTGAAACTTAACACAATAAAGTAGTTCCAAGTTCTATCTCGATGTTTAGTTTCATATTGATGTAGCCCTAAGCAGAAACTGGCGGAAATCTCTTTAATGGAAAGGTGTTGCCAAGCTTCCAAAAAAATTCGAGTTTCCTGAAATCTCAGCACACATTTTTTCACCCAATCTTGATGACACTTTCAGGTAATGATCAGTACCCCAGTCCCGCTTGTCTCACCAAATTTTGTTCTTCTAGGTTAAATCGTTTGTTGGCATTAAGAGTTTTAATTTTTTGGTTTTACTCTGTTTTCTCCCATATGGATACATGTATTTGGAACTGTAAATCAAACACGGTTTGTGCTATCTCTTTGAAACTTGACTCAATAAAGTAGTTCCAACTTCTATCTCTATGGTTTGTTTCCAATTGATGTAGCCCTAATCAGAGACTGGCGCAAATCACTTTCATGGAAAGGGGTTGCGAAGCTACCAAAAAACTACGAGTTTCCTGAAATCTCAGCACACATTTTTTCACCCAATCTTGATGACACTTTCAGGTAATGATCAGTACCCTAATCCCACTTGGCTCACCAAATTTCGTTCTTCTAAATTAAACCGTTCGTTGGCAGTAACAGTTTTAATTTTTAGGTTTCACTCTGTTTTCTCCTATATGGTTACATGTAGTTGGAACTCTAAATCAAACAGCATTTGTGCTAGCTCTTTGAAACTTGACACAATATAGTAGTTCCAAGTTCTATCTCTATGGTTTGTTTCCTATTGATGTAGCCCTAAGCAGAGACTGGCTAAAATCACTTTCATGGAAAGGGGTTGGCAAGCTTCTAAAAAACTACGAGTTTCCTGAAATCTCAGCTCACATTTTTGCACCCAATCTTGATGACAATTTCAGGTAATGATCAGTACCCCAATCCCGCTTGGTCACCAAATTTCGTTTATCTAGGTTAAACCGTTCTTTGGCATTAACAGTTTTAATATTAGGGATCACTCTGTTTTCTCCTATATGGATACATGTAGTTGGAACTCTAAATCAAACACGGTTTGTGCTAGCTCTTTGAAACTTGACGCAATAAAATAGTTCCAAGTTCTATCTCTATGGATTGTTGCCTATTGATGTAGCCCTAAGCAGAGACTGGCGCAAATCACTTTCATGGAAAGGGGATGCCAAGCTTCCCAAAAACTACGAGTCTCCTGAAATATCAGCACACATTGTTTCACCCAATCTTGATGACACTTGCTGGTAATGATCAGTACCCCAATCCCACTTGGCTCATCATATTTCGTTCTTCTAAGTTAAACTTTTTATTGGCAGTAACAATTTTAATTTTTATGTTTCAATCTGTTTTCTCCTATATGGATAAATATAGTTGGAACTCTAAATCAAAGACGGTTTGTGCTAGCTCTTTGAAACTTGACACAATAAAGTAGTTCCAAGTTCTATCTCTATGGTTTGTTTCTTATTCATGTAGTCCTAAGCAGAGACTGGCCCAAATCACTTTCATGGAAAGGGGTTGCCAAGCTACCAAAAAACTACGAGTTTCCTGAAATCTCAGCACACATTGTTTCACCCAAACTTGATGACACTTTCAGGTAATGATCAGTACCCCAATCCCACTTGGCTCACCAAATTTTGTTCTTCTAGGTTAACCCATTCGTTCCAGTAACAGTTTTAATTTTTAGGTTTCAATCTGTTTTCTCCTATATGGATACATGTAGTTGGAACTCTAAATCAAACACGGTTTGTGCTAGCTCTTTGAAACATGACACAATAAAATAGTTCCAAGTTCTATCTCTATGGATTGTTTCCTCTCGCTAGTCCTAAGCAGAGACTGGCACAAATCACTTTCATGGAAAGGGGTTGCCAAGCTTCCAAAAAACTACGAGTTTTCTGAAATCTCAGCACACATTGTTTCACCCAAACTTGATGACACTTTAAGGTAATGATCAGTACCCCAATCCCACTTGGTCACCAAATTTCGTTTTTCTAGGTTAAACCGTTCTTTGGCATTAACAGTTTTAATATTAGGGATCACTCTGTTTTCTCCTATATGGATACATGTAGTTGGAACTCTAAATCAAACACGGTTTGTGCTAGCTCTTTGAAACTTGACGCAATAAAATAGTTCCAAGTTCTATCTCTAAGGATTGTTGCCTATTGATGTAGCCCTAAGCAGAGACTGGCACAAATCACTTTCATGGAAAGGGGTTGCCAAGCTTCCAAAAAACTACGAGTTTCCTGAAATCTCAGCACACATTTTTTCACCCAATCTAATGACACTTGCAGGTAATGATCAGTACCCCAATCCCTCTTGGCTCATCAAATTTCGTTCTTCTAGGTTAAACGTTTCGTTGGCAGTAACAGTTTTAATTTTTAGGTTTCAATCTGTTTTCTCCTATATGGATACATGTCGTTGGAACTCTAAATCAAAGACGGTTTGTGCTAGCTCTTTGAAACTTGAAACAATAAAGTAGTTCCAAGTTCTATCTCTATGGTTTGTTTCCTATTGATGTAGCCCTAAGCAGAGACCTGCGCAAATCACTTTCATGGAAAGGGGTTGCCAAGCTTCCAAAAAACTACGAGTTTTCTGAAATATCAGCACACATTGTTTCACACAATCTTGATGACACTTGCAGGTAATGATCAGTACCCCAATCCCACTTGGCTCACCAAATTTCGTTCTGCTTGGTTAAACCGTTCGTTGGCAGTAACAGTTTTAATTTTTAGGTGTCACTCTGTTTTCTCCTATACGGATACATGTAGTTGGAACTCTAAATCAAACACGGTTTGTTCTAGCTCTTTGAAACTTGAGACAATAACGTAGTTCCAAGTTCAGTCTCTATGGTTTGTTTCCTATTGATGTAGCCGTAAGCAGAGACTGGCGCAAATCACTTTCATAGAAAGAGGTTGCCAAGCTACCAAATAACTACGAGTTTCCTGAAATCTCAGCACACATTTTTTCACACAATCTTGATGACAGTTTCAGGTAATGATCAGTACCCCAATCCCACTTGGTCACCAAATTTCGTTCTTTTAGGTTAAACCGTACTTTGGCATTAACAGTTTTAATTTTTAGGGATCACTCTGTTTTCTCCTATATGGATACATGTAGATGGAACTCTAAATCAAAGACGGTTTGTGCTAGCTCTTTGAAACATGACACAATAAAGTAGTTCCAAGTTCCATCTCTATGGTTTGTCTCCTATTGATGTAGCCCTAAGCAGAGACTGGCGTAAATCACTTTCATGGAAAGGGGTTGCCAAGCTTCCAAAAAACTACGAGTTTCCTGAAATCTCAGCACACATTGTTTCACCCAAACTTGATGACACTTTCAGGTATTGATCAGTACCCCAATCCCACTTGGCTCACCAAATTTCGTTCTTCTAGGTTAAACCATTTGTTGGCAGTAACAGTTTTAATTTTTAGGTTTCACTCCATTTTCTCCTGTATGGATACATGTAGTTGGAACTCTAAATGAAACACGGTTTGTCCTAGCTCTTTGAATCTTGACACAATAAAGTATTTCCAAGTTCTATCTCTATGGTTTGTTTCCTGTTGATGTAGCCCTTAGCAGAGATGGCGCAAATCACCTTCTTGGAAAGGGGTTGCCAAGCTTCAAAAAAACTACGAGTTTCCTGAAACCTCAGCACACATTTTTTCACCAAATCTTGATGATACTTTCAGGTAATGATCAGTACCCCGATCCCAGTTGGTAACCAAAATTCGTTCTTCTAGGTTACACCGTTCGTTGGCATTAACAGTTTTATTTTTTAGGATTCACTCTGTTTTCTCCTATATGGATATATGTAGTTGCAACTCTAAATCAAACACGGTTTGTGCTAGCTCTTTGAAACTTGACACAATAAAGTAGTTCCAAGTTCTATCTCTATGGTTTGTTTCCTATTGATGTAGCCCTAAGCAGAGACTGGCGCAAATCATGTTCATGGAAAGGGGTTGACAATCTTCCAAAAACTAGGAGTTTCCTGAAATCTCAGCACACATTTTTTCAGCAATCTCGATGACACTTTCAGGTAATGATAACTACCCCAATCCCTCTTGGCTCACCAAATTTTGTTCTTCTTGGTTAAACGGTTCGTTGGCAGTAACAGTTTTAATTTTTAGGTTTCACTCTGTTTTATCCTATATGGATACATGTAGTTGGAACTCTAAATCAAACACGGTTTGTGCTAGCTCTTTGAAACTTGACACAATAAAATAGTTCCAAGTTCTATCTCTATGGATTGTTCCAATTGATGTAGACCTAAGCAGAGACTGGCACAAATCACTTTCATGGAAAGGGGTTGGCAAGCTTCCAAAAAACTACGAGTTTCCTGAAATCTCAGCACACCTTTTTTCACCCAATCTTGATGACACTTTCAGTTTATGATCAGTACCACAATCCCGCTTGGCTGACCAAATTTCGTTTTTCTAGGTTAAACCGTTCGTTGGCATCAACAGTTTTAATTTTTAGGTTTCAATCTGTTTTCTCCTATAGGGATACATGTAGTTGGAACTCTAAATCAAACACGGTCTCTGCTAGCTCATTGAAACTTGATACAAGAAAATAGTTCCAAGTTCTATCTGTATGGATTGTTCCAATTGATGTAGCCCTAAGCAGAGACTGGTGCAAATCACTTTCATGGAAAGGGGTTGGCAAGCTTCCAAAAAACTACGAGTTTCCTGAAATCTCAGCACACATTTTTTCACCCAATTTTGATGACACTTTCAGCTAATGATCAGTACCCCAATCCCACTTGGCTCACCAAATTTTGTTCTTCTAGATTAAACCGTTCGTTGGCAATAAGAGTTTTAATTTTTAGGTTTCACTCTGTTTTCTCCTATAGGGATACATGTAGTTGACACTCTAAATCAAACACGGTTTGTGCTAGCTCTTTGAAACTTGACACAATAAAGTAGTTCCAAGTTCTCTCTCTATGGCTTCTTTCCTATTGATGTAGCCCTAAGCAGAGACTGGCACAAATCACATTTATTGAAAGGGGTTGCCAAGCTTCCAAAAAACTATGAGTTTCCTGAAATCTCAGCACACATTTTTTCACCCAATCTTGATGACACTTTCAGGTAATGATCAGTACCCCAATCACCCTGGGCTCACTAAATTTCGTTCTTCTAGGTTAAACGGTTCGTTGGCAGTAACAGTTTTAATTTTTAGGTTTCACTCTGTTTTCTCCTATAAGGATACATGTAGTAGGAACTCTAAATCAAAGATGGTTTGTGTTAGAATTTGAAACTTGACACAGTAAAGTAGATGCACTTTCTATCTCTATATTTTCTTTCCTATTGATGTAGCCCTAAGCAGAGACTGGCGCAAATCACTTTCATTGAAAGGGGTTGCCTAGCTTACAAAAAACTACGAGTTTCCTGAAATATCAGCAAACATTTTTCACCCAATCTTGATGACACATTCAGGTAATGATCAGTACCCCAATGCCACTGGGCTCACCAAATTTCCTTCTTCTAGGTTCAACCTTTCGTTGGCCGTAACAGTTTTCATTTTTAGGTTTCACTCTGTTTTCTCCTATACGGATAGATGTCGTTGGAACTCTAAATCAAACACGGTTTGTGCCTGTTCTTTGAAACTTAACACAATAAAGTAGTTCCAAGTTCTATCTCGATGTTTAGTTTCATATTGATGTAGCCCTAAGCAGAAACTGGCGGAAATCTCTTTAATGGAAAGGTGTTGCCAAGCTTCCAAAAAAATTCGAGTTTCCTGAAATCTCAGCACACATTTTTTCTCCCAATCTTGATGACACTTTCAGGTAATGATCAGTACCCCAGTCCCGCTTGTCTCACCAAATTTCGTTCTTCTAGGTTAAATCGTTTGTTGGCATTAAGAGTTTTAATTTTTTGGTTTTACTCTGTTTTCTCCCATATGGATACATGTATTTGGAACTGTAAATCAAACACGGTTTGTGCTATCTCTTTGAAACTTGACTCAATAAAGTAGTTCCAACTTCTATCTCTATGGTTTTTTTCCAATTGATGTAGCCCTAATCAGAGACTGGCGCAAATCACTTTCATTTAAAGGGGTTGCGAAGCTACCAAAAAACTACGAGTTTCCTGAAATCTCAGCACACATTGTTTCACCCAATCTTGATGACACTTTCAGGTAATGATCAGTACCCTAATCCCACTTGGCTCACCAAATTTCGTTCTTCTAAATTAAACCGTTCGTTGGCAGTAACAGTTTTAATTTTTAGGTTTCACTCTGTTTTCTCCTATATGGTTACATGTAGTTGGAACTCTAAATCAAACAGCATTTGTGCTAGCTCTTTGAAACTTGACACAATATAGTAGTTCCAAGTTCTATCTCTATGGTTTGTTTCCTATTGATGTAGCCCTAAGCAGAGACTGGCTAAAATCACTTTCATGGAAAGGGGTTGGCAAGCTTCTAAAAAACTACGAGTTTCCTGAAATCTCAGCTCACATTTTTGCACCCAATCTTGATGACAATTTCAGGTAATGATCAGTACCCCAATCCCGCTTGGTCACCAAATTTCGTTTATCTAGGTTAAACCGTTCTTTGGCATTAACAGTTTTAATATTAGGGATCACTCTGTTTTCTCCTATATGGATACATGTAGTTGGAACTCTAAATCAAACACGGTTTGTGCTAGCTCTTTGAAACTTGACGCAATAAAATAGTTCCAAGTTCTATCTCTATGGATTGTTGCCTATTGATGTAGCCCTAAGCAGAGACTGGCGCAAATCACTTTCATGGAAAGGGGATGCCAAGCTTCCCAAAAACTACGAGTCTCCTGAAATATCAGCACACATTGTTTCACCCAATCTTGATGACACTTGCTGGTAATGATCAGTACCCCAATCCCACTTGGCTCATCATATTTCGTTCTTCTAAGTTAAACTTTTCATTGGCAGTAACAATTTTAATTTTTATGTTTCAATCTGTTTTCTCCTATATGGATAAATATAGTTGGAACTCTAAATCAAAGACGGTTTGTGCTAGCTCTTTGAAACTTGACACAATAAAGTAGTTCCAAGTTCTATCTCTATGGTTTGTTTCCTATTCATGTAGTCCTAAGCAGAGACTGGCCCAAATCACTTTCATGGAAAGGGGTTGCCAAGCTACCAAAAAACTACGAGTTTCCTGAAATCTCAGCACACATTGTTTCACCCAAACTTGATGACACTTTCAGGTAATGATCAGTACCCCAATCCCACTTGGCTCACCAAATTTTGTTCTTCTAGGTTAACCCATTCGTTCCAGTAACAGTTTTAATTTTTAGGTTTCAATCTGTTTTCTCCTATATGGATACATGTAGTTGGAACTCTAAATCAAACACGGTTTGTGCTAGCTCTTTGAAACATGACACAATAAAATAGTTCCAAGTTCTATCTCTATGGATTGTTTCCTCTTGCTAGTCCTAAGCAGAGACTGGCACAAATCACTTTCATGGAAAGGGGTTGCCAAGCTTCCAAAAAACTACGAGTTTTCTGAAATCTTAGCACACATTGTTTCACCCAAACTTGATGACACTTTAAGGTAATGATCAGTACCCCAATCCCACTTGGTCACCAAATTTCGTTTTTCTAGGTTAAACCGTTCTTTGGCATTAACAGTTTTAATATTAGGGATCACTCTGTTTTCTCCTATATGGATACATGTAGTTGGAACTCTAAATCAAACACGGTTTGTGCTAGCTCTTTGAAACTTGACGCAATAAAATAGTTCCAAGTTCTATCTCTATGGATTGTTGCCTATTGATGTAGCCCTAAGCAGAGACTGGCACAAATCACTTTCATGGAAAGGGGTTGCCAAGCTTCCAAAAAACTACGAGTTTCCTGAAATCTCAGCACACATTTTTTCACCCAATCTAATGACACTTGCAGGTAATGATCAGTACCCCAATCCCTCTTGGCTCATCAAATTTCGTTCTTCTAGGATAAACGTTTCGTTGGCAGTAACAGTTTTAATTTTTAGGTTTCAATCTGTTTTCTCCTATATGGATACATGTCGTTGGAACTCTAAATCAAAGACGGTTTGTGCTAGCTCTTTGAAACTTGAAACAATAAAGTAGTTCCAAGTTCTATCTCTATGGTTTGTTTCCTATTGATGTAGCCCTAAGCAGAGACCTGCGCAAATCACTTTCATGGAAAGGGGTTGCCAAGCTTCCAAAAAACTACGAGTTTTCTGAAATATCAGCACACATTGTTTCACACAATCTTGATGACACTTGCAGGTAATGATCAGTACCCCAATCCCACTTGGCTCACCAAATTTCGTTCTTCTTGGTTAAACCGTTCGTTGGCAGTAACAGTTTTAATTTTTAGGTGTCACTCTGTTTTCTCCTATACGGATACATGTAGTTGGAACTCTAAATCAAACACGGTTTGTTCTAGCTCTTTGAAACTTGAGACAATAACGTAGTTCCAAGTTCAGTCTCTATGGTTTGTTTCCTATTGATGTAGCCCTAAGCAGAGACTGGCTAAAATCACTTTCATGGAAAGGGGTTGGCAAGCTTCTAAAAACCTACGAGTTTCCTGAAATCTCAGCACACATTTTTGCACCCAATCTTGATGACAATTTCAGGTAATGATCAGTACCCCAATCCCGCTTGGCTCACCAAATTTCGTTCTTCTAGGTTAAACCGTTCGTTGGCAGTAACACTTTTAATTTTCAAGTTTCACTCTGTTTTCTCCTATATGAATACATGTATTTGGAACTCTAAATCAAACACAGTTTGTGCTAGCTCTTTGAAACTTCACACAATAAAGTAGTTTCAAGTTCTATCTCTATGGTTTGTTTCCTATTGATGTAGCCCTAAGCAGATACGGGCGCAAATCTCTTTCATGGAAAGGGGTTGCCAAGCTTTCAAAAATCTACGAGTTTCCTGAAATCTCAGCACACATTTTTTCACCCAATCTTGATGAGACTTTCAGGTAATGATCAGTACCCCAAACCCACTTGGCTCAACAAATTTCGTTCTTCTACGTTAAACGGTTCGTTGGCAGTAACAGTTTTAATTTTTAGGTTTCACTCTGTTTTCTCCTATATGGATACATATTTTTGGAACTCTAAATCAAACACGGTTTGTGCTAGCTCTTTGAAACTTGACACAATAAAGTAGTTCCAAGTTCTCTCTCTATGGTTTGTTTATTATTGATGTAGCCCTAAGCAGAGACTGGCACAAATCACATTCATGCAAAGGGGTTGCCAAGCTTCCGAAATACTACGAGTTTCCTGAATTCTCAGCACACATTTTTTCACCCAATCTTGATGACACTTTCAGATAATGATCAGTACCCCAATCCCATTCGGCTCACCAAATTTCGTTCTTCTAGGTTAAACCGATCGTTGGCAGTAACATTTTAAATTTTTAGGTTTCACTCTGTTTTCTCCTATATGGATACATGTAGTTGGAACTCTAAATCAAACACGGTTTGTGCTAGCTCTTTGAAACTCGAAAGAATAAAGTAGTTCCAAGTTCTATCTCTATGGCTTCTTTCCTATTGATGTAACCCTTAGCAGAGACTGGCACAAATCACATTCATGGAAAGGGGTTGCCAAGCTTCCAAAAAACTATGAGTTTCCTGAAATCTCAGCACACATTTTTTCACCCAATCTTGGTGAGACTTTCAGGTAATGATCAGTACCCCAATCCCACTTGGCTCACCAAATTTCGTTCTTCTAGTTTAAACCGTTCGTTGGCAGTAACAGTTTTAATTTTTATGTTTCAATCTGTTTTCTCCTATATGGATACATATTTTGGAAGTTTAAATCAAAGACAGTTTGTGCTAGCTCTTTGAATCTTGACACAAGAAAGAAGTTCCAAGTTCTATCTTTATGGTTTGTTTCCTATTGATGTAGCCCTAAGCAGAGGCTGGCGCAAATCACTTTCATGGAAAGGGGTTGCCAAGCTTCAAAAACACTACGAGTTTCCTGAAATCTCAGCATATATTTTTTCACCCAATCTTGATGTCACTTTCAGGAAATGATCAGTACCCCAATCCCACTTGGCTCACCAAATTTCGTTCTTCTTGGTTAAACCGTTCGTTGGCAGTAACAGTTTAACTTTTTAGGTTTCACTCTGTTTTCTTTTATATGGATACATGTAGTTGGAACTCTAAATCAAAGACGGTTTGTGCTAGCTCCTTGAAACTTGACGCAATAAAGTTCCAAGTTCTATCCCTATGCATTGTTTCCTATTGATGTAGCCCTAAGCAGAGACTGGCGCAAATCACTTGCATGGAAAGGGGTTGCCAAGATTCCAAAAAACTACGAGTTTCCTGAAATCTAAGCACATATTTTTTCACCCAATCTTGATGACACTTTCAGGTAATGATCAGTACCACAAATCCCACTTGGCTCACCAAATTTTGTTCTTCTAGGTTAAACCGTTCGTTGGCAGTAACAGTTTTAATTTTTAGGTTTCACACTCTTTTCTCCTATATGGATACATGTAGTTGGAACTCTAAATCAAAGACGGTTTGTGCTTGCTATTTGAAACTTGACACAATAAAGTAGTTCCAAGTTCTATCTCTATGGTTTGTTTCCTATTGATGTAGCCCTAAGCAGAGACTGGCGCAAATCACTTTCATGGAAAGGGGTTGCCAATCTTCCAAGAAACTACGAATTTCCTGAAATCTCAGCACACATTTTTTCAAACAATCTTGATGACACTTTCAGGTAATGATCAGTACGCCAATCCCACTTGGCTCACCAAATTTCGTTCTTTTTAGGTTCAACCATTCGTTGGCAGTACAGTTTTAATTTTTAGGTTTCACTCTGTTTTCTACTACATGGATACATGTAGTAGGAACTCTAAATCAAACACGGTTTGTGCTAGCTCTTTGAAACTCGACACAATAAAGTAGTTCCAAGTTCTATCCCTATGCATTGTTTCCTATTGATGTAGCCCTAAGCAGAGACTGGCGCAAATCACTTTCATGGAAAGGGGTTGCCAAGCTTCCAAAAAACTACGAGTTTCCTGAAATCTCAGCATACATTTTTTCACCCAATCTTGATGTCACTTTCAGGAAATGATCAGTACCCCTATCCCACTTGGCTCACCAAATTTCGTTCTTCTAGGTTAAACCGTTCGTTGGCAGTAACAGTTTAACTTTTTAGGTTTCACTCTGTTTTCTTTTATATGAGTACATGTATTTGGAACTCTAAATCAAAGACGGTTTGTGCTAGCTCCTTGAAACTTGACACAATAAAGTAGTTCCAAGTTCTATCCCTATGCATTGTTTCCTATTGATGTAGCCCTAAGCAGAGACTGGTGCTAATCACTTTCATTGAAAGGGGTTGCCAATCTTCCAAGAAACTACGAGTTTCCTGAAATATCAGCACACATTTTTTCACCCAATCTTGATGACACTTTCAGGTAATGATCACTAACCCAATCCAACTTGGCTCACCAAATTTCATTCTTCTAGGTTAAACCATTCGTTGCACGTAACAGTTTCAATTTTTATGTTTCACTCTGTTTTCTCCTATATGGATACATGTAGTTGGAACTCTAAATCAAACATGGTTTGTGCTAGCTCTTTGAAACTTGACACAATAAAGTAGTTCCAAAATCTATCTCTATGGTTTGTTTCCTATTGATGTAGCCCTAAGCAGAGACTGGCGCAAATCACTTTCATGGAAAAGGGTTGCAAGATTTCAAAAAACTAAGAGTTTCCTGAAATCTAAGCACACATTTTTTCACCCAATCTTGATGAGACATTCAGGTAATGATCAGTACCCCAATCCCACTTGGCTCACCAAATTTCGTTCTTCTAGGTTAAACCGTTCGTTGGCAGTAACAGTTTTAATTTTTAGGTTTCAATCTGTTTTCTCCCATATGGATACAAGTTTTGGAAGTCTAAATCAAAGACGGTTTGTGCTAGCTCTTTGAAACTTGACACCAGAAAGTAGTTCCATGTTCTATCTCTATGGTTTGTTTCCTATTGCTGTACTCCTAAGCAGAGACTGGCGCAAATCACTTTCATTGAATGAGAATGCCAAGCTTCCAAAAAACTACGAGTTTCCTGAAATCTCAGCATACATTTTTTCACCCAAACTTGATGTCACTTTCAGGAAATGATCAGTACCCCAATCCCACTAGGCTCACCAAATTTCGTTCTTCTAGGTTAAACCATTCGTTGGCAGTAACAGTTTTAAATTTTAGGTTTCACTCTGTTTTCTCCTACATGGATACATGTAGTTGGAACTCGAAATCAAACACGGTTTATGCTAGCTCTTTGAAACTTGACACAATACAATAGTTCCAAGTTCTATCTCTATGGTTTGTTTCCTATTGATGTAGCCCTAAGCAGAGACTGGTGCAAATCACTTTCATGAAAAGGGGTTGCCAAGCTCATAAAAAAATACGAGTTTCCTGAAATCTCAGCACATATTTTTTCACCCAACCTTGATGTCACTTTCAGGTAATGATCAGTACCCCAATCCCACATGGCTCACCAAATTTCGTTCTTCTAGGTTAAACCGTTCGTTGGCAGTAACAGGTTTAATTTTTAGGTTTCACTCTGTTTTCTCCTATATGGATACATGTAGTTGGAACTCTAAATCAAACACGGTTTGTGCTAGCTCTTTGAAACTTGACACAATAAAGAAGTTCAAAGTTCTATCTCTATGGTTTTTTCCTATTGATGTAGCCCTAAGCAGAGACTGGCGCGAGTCACTTCATGGAAAGTGGTTACAAATCTTCCTAGAAACTACGAGTTTCCTGAAATCTCACCACACATTTTTTCAACCAATCTTGATGACACTTTCAGGTAATGATCTGTACCCCAATCCCACTTGGCTCACCAAATTTCGTTCTTCTAGTTTAAACCATTCGTTGGCAGTAACAGTTTTAATTTTTAGGTTTCAATCTGTTTTCTCCTATATGGATACAGGTTTTGGAATTCTAAATCAAACACGGTTTCTGCTAGCTCTTTGACACTTGACACTAGAAAGTAGTTCCAAGTTCTATCTCTATGGTTTGTTTCCTATTGATGTAGCAATAAGCAGAGGCTGGCGCAAATCACTTTCATGGAAACGGGTTGCCAAGCTTCCAAAAAACTACGAGTTTTCTGAAATATCAGCACACATTTTTTCACCCAATCTTTGTGACACTTTCAGGTAATGATCAGTACCCCAATCCCACTTGGCTCACGAAATTTCGTTCTTCTATGTTAAACCGTTCGTTCTCAGTAACAGTCTTAATTGTTAGGTTTCAATTTGTTTTCTCCTATATGGATACATGTATTTGGAATTCTAAATCAAACATGGTTTGTGCTAGCTCTTTGAAACTTGACACAATAAAGTAGTTCCAAAATCTATCTCTATGGTTTGTTTCCTATTGATGTAGCCCTAAGCAGAGAATGGCGCAAATCACTTTCATGGAAAAGGGTTGCAAGCTTTCAAAAAACTACGAGTTTCCTGAAATCTCAGCACACATTTGTTCACCCAATCTTGATGACACTTTCAGGTAATGATCAGTACCCCAATCCCAATTGGCTCACCAAATTCCGTTCTTCAAGTTTAAACCGTTCGTTGACAGTAACAGTTTATATTTTTAGGTTTCACTCTGTTTTCTCCTATATGGATACATGCAGTTGGAACTCTAAATCAAACACGGTTTTTGCTAGGCCTTTGAAACTTGACACAATAAAGTAGTTCCAAGTTCTATCTCTATGGTTTGTTTCTTATTGAAGTAGCCCTAGGCATAGACTGGCCCAAATCACTTTCATGGAAATGGGTTGCCAAGCTTCTCAAAAACTACGAGTTTCCTGAAATCTCAGCACACATTTTTTCACCCAATCTTGATGACACTTTCAGGTAATGATCAGTACCCCAATCCCACATTGCTCACCAAATTTCATTCTTCTAGGTTAAACCGTTCGTTGGCAGTAACAGTTTTAATTTTCGGGTTTCACTCTGTTTTCTCCTATATGGATACATGTATTTGGAACACTAAATCAAACTCGGATTGTGCTAGCTCTGTGACACTTGACACAATAAAGTAGTTCCAAGTTCTATCTCTATGTTTTGTTTCCTATTGATGTAGCCGTAAGCAGACACCTGCGCAAATCACTTTAATGGAAAGGGGTGGCCAAGCTTCCAAAAAACTACAAGTTTCCTGAAATCTCAGCACACATTTTTTCACCCAATCTTGATGACACTTTCAGGTAATGATCGGTACCCCAATCCCACTTGGCTCACCAAATTTCATTCTTCTAGGTTAAACCGTTCATTGGCAGTAACAGTTTTAATTTTCAGGTTTCACTCTGTTTTCTCCTATATGGATACATGTAGTTGGAACTCTAAATCAAATACGGTTTGTGCTAGCTTTTTGAAACTTTACAAAATAAAATAGTTCCAAGTTCTATCTCTATGGTTTCTTTCCTATTGATGTAGCCCTAAGCAGAGACTGTCGCAAATCAATTTCATTGAAAAGGGTTGGCAAGCTTCCAAAAAAATACGAGTTTCCTGAAATGTCAGCACACATTTTTTCACCCAATCTTGATGACACTTTCAGGTAATGATCAGTACCCCAATCCCACTTGGCTCACCAAATTTTGTTGTTCTAGGTTAAATGGTTCGTTGGCAGTAACACTTAGTTTTTAGGTTTCACTCTCTTTTCTCCTATATGGATACATGTAGTTGGAACTCTAAATCAAAGACGGTTTGTGCTAGCTCTTTGAAACTTGACACAATAAAGTAGTTCCAAGTTCTATCTCTATGGTTTGTTTACTATTGATGTAGCCCTAAGCAGAGACTGGCGCAAATCACTTTCATGGAAAGGGGTTGCCAAGCTTCCAAAAAACTACGTGTTTCCTGAAATCTCAGCACTCATTGTTTCACACAATCTTCCTGCCACTTTCAGGTAATGATCAGTACCCCAATAACATTTGGCACACCAAATTTCGTTCTTCTAGGTTAAACGGTTCGTTGGTAGTAACAGTTTTAATTTTTAGGTTTCACTCTGTTTTCTCCTATATGGATACATGTAGTTGGAACTCTAAAACAAACACGGTTTGTGCTAGCTCTTTGAAACTTGACACAAGAAAGTAGTTCCAAGTTCTGTCTTCATGGTTTGTTTCCTATTGATGTAGCCCTAAGCAGAGACTGGCGCAAATCACTTTCATGGAAACGGGTTGGCAAGCTTCCAAAAAACTACGAGTTTCCTGGAATCTCAGCACACATTTTTTCACCCCATCTTGATGACACTTTCAGGTAATGATCAGTACCCCAATCCCACTTGGCTCACCAAATTTCGTTCTTCTAGTTTAAACCGTTCGTTGGCAGTAAGAGATTTAATTTTTAGGTTTCACTCTGTTTTCTGCTATATGGTACATGTAGTTGGAACTCTAAATCAAACACGGTTTGTGCTAGCTCTTTGAAACTTGACACAATAAAGTAGTTCCAAGTTCTATCTCTATGGTTTGTTTCCTATTGATGTAGCCCTAAGCAGGGACTGGTGCAAATCACTTTCATAGAACGGGGTTGCAAAGCTTCAAAAAATTACGAGTTTCCTGAAATCTCAGCACACATTTTTTCACCCAATCTTGATGACACTTTCAGGTAATGATCAGTTCCCCAATCCCACTTGGCTCACCAAATTTCGTTCTTCTAGGTTAAACCGTTCTTTGGCAGTAACAGTTTTAATTTTTAGGTTTCACTCTGTTTTCTCCTCTATGGATACATGTAGTTGGAACTCTAAATCAAAGACGGTTTGTGCTAGCTCTTTGATACTTGACACAATAAAATAGTTCCAAGTTCTATCTCTATGGTTTTTTTCCTATTGATGTAGCCCCAAGCAGAGACTGGCGCAAATCATTTTCATGGAAAGGGGTTGCCAAGCTTCCAAATAACCAGGAGTTTCCTGAAATATCAGCACACATTGTTTCACCCAATCTTGATGACACTTTCAGGTAATGATCAGTACCCTAATCCCACTTGGCTCACCAAATTTCGTTCTTCTAAATTAAACCGTTCGTTGGCAGTAACAGTTTTAATTTTTAGGTTTCACTCTGTTTTCTCCTATATGGTTACATGTAGTTGGAACTCTAAATCAAACAGCATTTGTGCTAGCTCTTTGAAACTTGACACAATATAGTAGTTCCAAGTTCTATCTCTATGGTTTGTTTCCTATTGATGTAGCCCTAAGCAGAGACTGGCTAAAATCACTTTCATGGAAAGGGGTTGGCAAGCTTCTAAAAAACTACGAGTTTCCTGAAATCTCAGCTCACATTTTTGCACCCAATCTTGATGACAATTTCAGGTAATGATCAGTACCCCAATCCCGCTTGGTCACCAAATTTCGTTTTTCTAGGTTAAACCGTTCTTTGGCATTAACAGTTTTAATATTAGGGATCACTCTGTTTTCTCCTATATGGATACATGTAGTTGGAACTCTAAATCAAACACGGTTTGTGCTAGCTCTTTGAAACTTGACGCAATAAAATAGTTCCAAGTTCTATCTCTATGGATTGTTGCCTATTGATGTAGCCCTAAGCAGAGACTGGCGCAAATCACTTTCATGGAAAGGGGATGCCAAGCTTCCCAAAAACTACGAGTCTCCTGAAATATCAGCACACATTGTTTCACCCAATCTTGATGACACTTGCTGGTAATGATCAGTACCCCAATCCCACTTGGCTCATCATATTTCGTTCTTCTAAGTTAAACTTTTCATTGGCAGTAACAATTTTAATTTTTATGTTTCAATCTGTTTTCTCCTATATGGATAAATATAGTTGGAACTCTAAATCAAAGACGGTTTGTGCTAGCTCTTTGAAACTTGACACAATAAAGTAGTTCCAAGTTCTATCTCTATGGTTTGTTTCTTATTCATGTAGTCCTAAGCAGAGACTGGCCCAAATCACTTTCATGGAAAGGGGTTGCCAAGCTACCAAAAAACTACGAGTTTCCTGAAATCTCAGCACACATTGTTTCACCCAAACTTGATGACACTTTCAGGTAATGATCAGTACCCCAATCCCACTTGGCTCACCAAATTTTGTTCTTCTAGGTTAACCCATTCGTTCCAGTAACAGTTTTAATTTTTAGGTTTCAATCTGTTTTCTCCTATATGGATACATGTAGTTGGAACTCTAAATCAAACACGGTTTGTGCTAGCTCTTTGAAACATGACACAATAAAATAGTTCCAAGTTCTATCTCTATGGATTGTTTCCTCTTGCTAGTCCTAAGCAGAGACTGGCACAAATCACTTTCATGGAAAGGGGTTGCCAAGCTTCCAAAAAACTACGAGTTTTCTGAAATCTCAGCACACATTGTTTCACCCAAACTTGATGACACTTTAAGGTAATGATCAGTACCCCAATCCCACTTGGTCACCAAATTTCGTTTTTCTAGGTTAAACCGTTCTTTGGCATTAACAGTTTTAATATTAGGGATCACTCTGTTTTCTCCTATATGGATACATGTAGTTGGAACTCTAAATCAAACACGGTTTGTGCTAGCTCTTTGAAACTTGACGCAATAAAATAGTTCCAAGTTCTATCTCTAAGGATTGTTGCCTATTGATGTAGCCCTAAGCAGAGACTGGCACAAATCACTTTCATGGAAAGGGGTTGCCAAGCTTCCAAAAAACTACGAGTTTCCTGAAATCTCAGCACACATTTTTTCACCCAATCTAATGACACTTGCAGGTAATGATCAGTACCCCAATCCCTCTTGGCTCATCAAATTTCGTTCTTCTAGGTTAAACGTTTCGTTGGCAGTAACAGTTTTAATTTTTAGGTTTCAATCTGTTTTCTCCTATATGGATACATGTCGTTGGAACTCTAAATCAAAGACGGTTTGTGCTAGCTCTTTGAAACTTGAAACAATAAAGTAGTTCCAAGTTCTATCTCTATGGTTTGTTTCCTATTGATGTAGCCCTAAGCAGAGACCTGCGCAAATCACTTTCATGGAAAGGGGTTGCCAAGCTTCCAAAAAACTACGAGTTTTCTGAAATATCAGCACACATTGTTTCACACAATCTTGATGACACTTGCAGGTAATGATCAGTACCCCAATCCCACTTGGCTCACCAAATTTCGTTCTTCTTGGTTAAACCGTTCGTTGGCAGTAACAGTTTTAATTTTTAGGTGTCACTCTGTTTTCTCCTATACGGATACATGTAGTTGGAACTCTAAATCAAACACGGTTTGTTCTAGCTCTTTGAAACTTGAGACAATAACGCAGTTCCAAGTTCAGTCTCTATGGTTTGTTTCCTATTGATGTAGCCCTAAGCAGAGACTGGCGCAAATCACTTTCATAGAAAGAGGTTGCCAAGCTACCAAATAACTACGAGTTTCCTGAAATCTCAGCACACATTTTTTCACACAATCTTGATGACAGTTTCAGGTAATGATCAGTACCCCAATCCCACTTGGTCACCAAATTTCGTTCTTTTAGGTTAAACCGTACTTTGGCATTAACAGTTTTAATTTTTAGGGATCACTCTGTTTTCTCCTATATGGATACATGTAGATGGAACTCTAAATCAAAGACGGTTTGTGCTAGCTCTTTGAAACATGACACAATAAAGTAGTTCCAAGTTCCATCTCTATGGTTTGTCTCCTATTGATGTAGCCCTAAGCAGAGACTGGCGTAAATCACTTTCATGGAAAGGGGTTGCCAAGCTTCCAAAAAACTACGAGTTTCCTGAAATCTCAGCACACATTGTTTCACCCAAACTTGATGACACTTCCAGGTATTGATCAGTACCCCAATCCCACTTGGCTCACCAAATTTCGTTCTTCTAGGTTAAACCATTTGTTGGCAGTAACAGTTTTAATTTTTAGGTTTCACTCCATTTTCTCCTATATGGATACATGTAGTTGGAACTCTAAATGAAACACGGTTTGTCCTAGCTCTTTGAATCTTGACACAATAAAGTATTTCCAAGTTCTATCTCTATGGTTTGTTTCTTGTTGATGTAGCCCTTAGCAGAGACTGGCGCAAATCACCTTCTTGGAAAGGGGTTGCCAAGCTTCAAAAAAACTACGAGTTTCCTGAAACCTCAGCACACATTTTTTCACCCAATCTTGATGATACTTTCAGGTAATGATCAGTACCCCGATCCCAGTTGGTAACCAAAATTCGTTCTTCTAGGTTACACCGTTCGTTGGCATTAACAGTTTTATTTTTTAGGATTCACTCTGTTTTCTCCTATATGGATATATGTAGTTGCAACTCTAAATCAAACACGGTTTGTGCTAGCTCTTTGAAACTTGACACAATAAAGTAGTTCCAAGTTCTATCTCTATGGTTTGTTTCCTATTGATGTAGCCCTAAGCAGAGACTGGCGCAAATCATGTTCATGGAAAGGGGTTGACAATCTTCCAAAAACTAGGAGTTTCCTGAAATCTCAGCACACATTTTTTCAGCAATCTCGATGACACTTTCAGGTAATGATAACTACCCCAATCCCTCTTGGCTCACCAAATTTTGTTCTTCTTGGTTAAACGGTTCGTTGGCAGTAACAGTTTTAATTTTTAGGTTTCACTCTGTTTTATCCTATATGGATACATGTAGTTGGAACTCTAAATCAAACACGGTTTGTGCTAGCTCTTTGAAACTTGACACAATAAAATAGTTCCAAGTTCTATCTCTATGGATTGTTCCAATTGATGTAGACCTAAGCAGAGACTGGCACAAATCACTTTCATGGAAAGGGGTTGGCAAGCTTCCAAAAAACTACGAGTTTCCTGAAATCTCAGCACACCTTTTTTCACCCAATCTTGATGACACTTTCAGTTTATGATCAGTACCACAATCCCGCTTGGCTGACCAAATTTCGTTTTTCTAGGTTAAACCGTTCGTTGGCATCAACAGTTTTAATTTTTAGGTTTCAATCTGTTTTCTCCTATAGGGATACATGTAGTTGGAACTCTAAATCAAACACGGTCTCTGCTAGCTCATTGAAACTTGATACAAGAAAATAGTTCCAAGTTCTATCTGTATGGATTGTTCCAATTGATGTAGCCCTAAGCAGAGACTGGTGCAAATCACTTTCATGGAAAGGGGTTGGCAAGCTTCCAAAAAACTACGAGTTTCCTGAAATCTCAGCACACATTTTTTCACCCAATTTTGATGACACTTTCAGTTAATGATCAGTACCCCAATCCCACTTGGCTCACCAAATTTTGTTCTTCTAGATTAAACCGTTCGTTGGCAATAAGAGTTTTAATTTTTAGGTTTCACTCTGTTTTCTCCTATAGGGATACATGTAGTTGACACTCTAAATCAAACACGGTTTGTGCTAGCTCTTTGAAACTTGACACAATAAAGTAGTTCCAAGTTCTCTCTCTATGGCTTCTTTCCTATTGATGTAGCCCTAAGCAGAGACTGGCACAAATCACATTTATTGAAAGGGGTTGCCAAGCTTCCAAAAAACTATGAGTTTCCTGAAATCTCAGCACACATTTTTTCACCCAATCTTGATGACACTTTCAGGTAATGATCAGTACCCCAATCACCCTGGGCTCACTAAATTTCGTTCTTCTAGGTTAAACGGTTCGTTGGCAGTAACAGTTTTAATTTTTAGGTTTCACTCTGTTTTCTCCTATAAGGATACATGTAGTAGGAACTCTAAATCAAAGATGGTTTGTGTTAGAATTTGAAACTTGACACAGTAAAGTAGATGCACTTTCTATCTCTATATTTTCTTTCCTATTGATGTAGCCCTAAGCAGAGACTGGCGCAAATCACTTTCATTGAAAGGGGTTGCCTAGCTTACAAAAAACTACGAGTTTCCTGAAATATCAGCAAACATTTTTCACCCAATCTTGATGACACATTCAGGTAATGATCAGTACCCCAATGCCACTGGGCTCACCAAATTTCCTTCTTCTAGGTTCAACCTTTCGTTGGCCGTAACAGTTTTCATTTTTAGGTTTCACTCTGTTTTCTCCTATACGGATAGATGTCGTTGGAACTCTAAATCAAACACGGTTTGTGCCTGTTCTTTGAAACTTAACACAATAAAGTAGTTCCAAGTTCTATCTCGATGTTTAGTTTCATATTGATGTAGCCCTAAGCAGAAACTGGCGGAAATCTCTTTAATGGAAAGGTGTTGCCAAGCTTCCAAAAAAATTCGAGTTTCCTGAAATCTCAGCACACATTTTTTCTCCCAATCTTGATGACACTTTCAGGTAATGATCAGTACCCCAGTCCCGCTTGTCTCACCAAATTTCGTTCTTCTAGGTTAAATCGTTTGTTGGCATTAAGAGTTTTAATTTTTTGGTTTTACTCTGTTTTCTCCCATATGGATACATGTATTTGGAACTGTAAATCAAACACGGTTTGTGCTATCTCTTTGAAACTTGACTCAATAAAGTAGTTCCAACTTCTATCTCTATGGTTTTTTTCCAATTGATGTAGCCCTAATCAGAGACTGGCGCAAATCACTTTCATGGAAAGGGGTTGCGAAGCTACCAAAAAACTACGAGTTTCCTGAAATCTCAGCACACATTTTTTCACCCAATCTTGATGACACTTTCAGGTAATGATCAGTACCCTAATCCCACTTGGCTCACCAAATTTCGTTCTTCTAAATTAAACCGTTCGTTGGCAGTAACAGTTTTAATTTTTAGGTTTCACTCTGTTTTCTCCTATATGGTTACATGTAGTTGGAACTCTAAATCAAACAGCATTTGTGCTAGCTCTTTGAAACTTGACACAATATAGTAGTTCCAAGTTCTATCTCTATGGTTTGTTTCCTATTGATGTAGCCCTAAGCAGAGACTGGCTAAAATCACTTTCATGGAAAGGGGTTGGCAAGCTTCTAAAAAACTACGAGTTTCCTGAAATCTCAGCTCACATTTTTGCACCCAATCTTGATGACAATTTCAGGTAATGATCAGTACCCCAATCCCGCTTGGTCACCAAATTTCGTTTATCTAGGTTAAACCGTTCTTTGGCATTAACAGTTTTAATATTAGGGATCACTCTGTTTTCTCCTATATGGATACATGTAGTTGGAACTCTAAATCAAACACGGTTTGTGCTAGCTCTTTGAAACTTGACGCAATAAAATAGTTCCAAGTTCTATCTCTATGGATTGTTGCCTATTGATGTAGCCCTAAGCAGAGACTGGCGCAAATCACTTTCATGGAAAGGGGATGCCAAGCTTCCCAAAAACTACGAGTCTCCTGAAATATCAGCACACATTGTTTCACCCAATCTTGATGACACTTGCTGGTAATGATCAGTACCCCAATCCCACTTGGCTCATCATATTTCGTTCTTCTAAGTTAAACTTTTCATTGGCAG
This sequence comes from Spermophilus citellus, assembly GCF_964194105.1. Lineage (NCBI taxonomy): Eukaryota > Metazoa > Chordata > Mammalia > Rodentia > Sciuridae > Spermophilus > Spermophilus citellus. Next base: position 105,235,186 of record NC_138182.1, read on the forward strand.
TAACAATTTTAATTTTTATGTTTCAATCTGTTTTCTCCTATATGGATAAATATAGTTGGAACTCTAAATCAAAGACGGTTTGTGCTAGCTCTTTGAAACTTGACACAATAAAGTAGTTCCAAGTTCTATCTCTATGGTTTGTTTCCTATTCATGTAGTCCTAAGCAGAGACTGGCCCAAATCACTTTCATGGAAAGGGGTTGCCAAGCTACCAAAAAACTACGAGTTTCCTGAAATCTCAGCACACATTGTTTCACCCAAACTTGATGACACTTTCAGGTAATGATCAGTACCCCAATCCCACTTGGCTCACCAAATTTTGTTCTTCTAGGTTAACCCATTCGTTCCAGTAACAGTTTTAATTTTTAGGTTTCAATCTGTTTTCTCCTATATGGATACATGTAGTTGGAACTCTAAATCAAACACGGTTTGTGCTAGCTCTTTGAAACATGACACAATAAAATAGTTCCAAGTTCTATCTCTATGGATTGTTTCCTCTTGCTAGTCCTAAGCAGAGACTGGCACAAATCACTTTCATGGAAAGGGGTTGCCAAGCTTCCAAAAAACTACGAGTTTTCTGAAATCTTAGCACACATTGTTTCACCCAAACTTGATGACACTTTAAGGTAATGATCAGTACCCCAATCCCACTTGGTCACCAAATTTCGTTTTTCTAGGTTAAACCGTTCTTTGGCATTAACAGTTTTAATATTAGGGATCACTCTGTTTTCTCCTATATGGTTACATGTAGTTGGAACTCTAAATCAAACACGGTTTGTGCTAGCTCTTTGAAACTTGACGCAATAAAATAGTTCCAAGTTCTATCTCTATGGATTGTTGCCTATTGATGTAGCCCTAAGCAGAGACTGGCACAAATCACTTTCATGGAAAGGGGTTGCCAAGCTTCCAAAAAACTACGAGTTTCCTGAAATCTCAGCACACATTTTTTCACCCAATCTAATGACACTTGCAGGTAATGATCAGTACCCCAATCCCTCTTGGCTCATCAAATTTCGTTCTTCTAGGATAAACGTTTCGTTGGCAGTAACAGTTTTAATTTTTAGGTTTCAATCTGTTTTCTCCTATATGGATACATGTCGTTGGAACTCTAAATCAAAGACGGTTTGTGCTAGCTCTTTGAAACTTGAAACAATAAAGTAGTTCCAAGTTCTATCTCTATGGTTTGTTTCCTATTGATGTAGCCCTAAGCAGAGACCTGCGCAAATCACTTTCATGGAAAGGGGTTGCCAAGCTTCCAAAAAACTACGAGTTTTCTGAAATATCAGCACACATTGTTTCACACAATCTTGATGACACTTGCAGGTAATGATCAGTACCCCAATCCCACTTGGCTCACCAAATTTCGTTCTTCTTGGTTAAACCGTTCGTTGGCAGTAACAGTTTTAATTTTTAGGTGTCACTCTGTTTTCTCCTATACGGATACATGTAGTTGGAACTCTAAATCAAACACGGTTTGTTCTAGCTCTTTGAAACTTGAGACAATAACGTAGTTCCAAGTTCAGTCTCTATGGTTTGTTTCCTATTGATGTAGCCCTAAGCAGAGACTGGCTAAAATCACTTTCATGGAAAGGGGTTGGCAAGCTTCTAAAAACCTACGAGTTTCCTGAAATCTCAGCACACATTTTTGCACCCAATCTTGATGACAATTTCAGGTAATGATCAGTACCCCAATCCCGCTTGGCTCACCAAATTTCGTTCTTCTAGGTTAAACCGTTCGTTGGCAGTAACACTTTTAATTTTCAAGTTTCACTCTGTTTTCTCCTATATGAATACATGTATTTGGAACTCTAAATCAAACACAGTTTGTGCTAGCTCTTTGAAACTTCACACAATAAAGTAGTTTCAAGTTCTATCTCTATGGTTTGTTTCCTATTGATGTAGCCCTAAGCAGATACGGGCGCAAATCTCTTTCATGGAAAGGGGTTGCCAAGCTTTCAAAAATCTACGAGTTTCCTGAAATCTCAGCACACATTTTTTCACCCAATCTTGATGAGACTTTCAGGTAATGATCAGTACCCCAAACCCACTTGGCTCAACAAATTTCGTTCTTCTACGTTAAACGGTTCGTTGGCAGTAACAGTTTTAATTTTTAGGTTTCACTCTGTTTTCTCCTATATGGATACATATTTTTGGAACTCTAAATCAAACACGGTTTGTGCTAGCTCTTTGAAACTTGACACAATAAAGTAGTTCCAAGTTCTCTCTCTATGGTTTGTTTATTATTGATGTAGCCCTAAGCAGAGACTGGCACAAATCACATTCATGCAAAGGGGTTGCCAAGCTTCCGAAATACTACGAGTTTCCTGAATTCTCAGCACACATTTTTTCACCCAATCTTGATGACACTTTCAGATAATGATCAGTACCCCAATCCCATTCGGCTCACCAAATTTCGTTCTTCTAGGTTAAACCGATCGTTGGCAGTAACATTTTAAATTTTTAGGTTTCACTCTGTTTTCTCCTATATGGATACATGTAGTTGGAACTCTAAATCAAACACGGTTTGTGCTAGCTCTTTGAAACTCGAAAGAATAAAGTAGTTCCAAGTTCTATCTCTATGGCTTCTTTCCTATTGATGTAACCCTTAGCAGAGACTGGCACAAATCACATTCATGGAAAGGGGTTGCCAAGCTTCCAAAAAACTATGAGTTTCCTGAAATCTCAGCACACATTTTTTCACCCAATCTTGGTGAGACTTTCAGGTAATGATCAGTACCCCAATCCCACTTGGCTCACCAAATTTCGTTCTTCTAGTTTAAACCGTTCGTTGGCAGTAACAGTTTTAATTTTTATGTTTCAATCTGTTTTCTCCTATATGGATACATATTTTGGAAGTTTAAATCAAAGACAGTTTGTGCTAGCTCTTTGAATCTTGACACAAGAAAGAAGTTCCAAGTTCTATCTTTATGGTTTGTTTCCTATTGATGTAGCCCTAAGCAGAGGCTGGCGCAAATCACTTTCATGGAAAGGGGTTGCCAAGCTTCAAAAACACTACGAGTTTCCTGAAATCTCAGCATATATTTTTTCACCCAATCTTGATGTCACTTTCAGGAAATGATCAGTACCCCAATCCCACTTGGCTCACCAAATTTCGTTCTTCTTGGTTAAACCGTTCGTTGGCAGTAACAGTTTAACTTTTTAGGTTTCACTCTGTTTTCTTTTATATGGATACATGTAGTTGGAACTCTAAATCAAAGACGGTTTGTGCTAGCTCCTTGAAACTTGACGCAATAAAGTTCCAAGTTCTATCCCTATGCATTGTTTCCTATTGATGTAGCCCTAAGCAGAGACTGGCGCAAATCACTTGCATGGAAAGGGGTTGCCAAGATTCCAAAAAACTACGAGTTTCCTGAAATCTAAGCACATATTTTTTCACCCAATCTTGATGACACTTTCAGGTAATGATCAGTACCACAAATCCCACTTGGCTCACCAAATTTTGTTCTTCTAGGTTAAACCGTTCGTTGGCAGTAACAGTTTTAATTTTTAGGTTTCACACTCTTTTCTCCTATATGGATACATGTAGTTGGAACTCTAAATCAAAGACGGTTTGTGCTTGCTATTTGAAACTTGACACAATAAAGTAGTTCCAAGTTCTATCTCTATGGTTTGTTTCCTATTGATGTAGCCCTAAGCAGAGACTGGCGCAAATCACTTTCATGGAAAGGGGTTGCCAATCTTCCAAGAAACTACGAATTTCCTGAAATCTCAGCACACATTTTTTCAAACAATCTTGATGACACTTTCAGGTAATGATCAGTACGCCAATCCCACTTGGCTCACCAAATTTCGTTCTTTTTAGGTTCAACCATTCGTTGGCAGTACAGTTTTAATTTTTAGGTTTCACTCTGTTTTCTACTACATGGATACATGTAGTAGGAACTCTAAATCAAACACGGTTTGTGCTAGCTCTTTGAAACTCGACACAATAAAGTAGTTCCAAGTTCTATCCCTATGCATTGTTTCCTATTGATGTAGCCCTAAGCAGAGACTGGCGCAAATCACTTTCATGGAAAGGGGTTGCCAAGCTTCCAAAAAACTACGAGTTTCCTGAAATCTCAGCATACATTTTTTCACCCAATCTTGATGTCACTTTCAGGAAATGATCAGTACCCCTATCCCACTTGGCTCACCAAATTTCGTTCTTCTAGGTTAAACCGTTCGTTGGCAGTAACAGTTTAACTTTTTAGGTTTCACTCTGTTTTCTTTTATATGAGTACATGTATTTGGAACTCTAAATCAAAGACGGTTTGTGCTAGCTCCTTGAAACTTGACACAATAAAGTAGTTCCAAGTTCTATCCCTATGCATTGTTTCCTATTGATGTAGCCCTAAGCAGAGACTGGTGCTAATCACTTTCATTGAAAGGGGTTGCCAATCTTCCAAGAAACTACGAGTTTCCTGAAATATCAGCACACATTTTTTCACCCAATCTTGATGACACTTTCAGGTAATGATCACTAACCCAATCCAACTTGGCTCACCAAATTTCATTCTTCTAGGTTAAACCATTCGTTGCACGTAACAGTTTCAATTTTTATGTTTCACTCTGTTTTCTCCTATATGGATACATGTAGTTGGAACTCTAAATCAAACATGGTTTGTGCTAGCTCTTTGAAACTTGACACAATAAAGTAGTTCCAAAATCTATCTCTATGGTTTGTTTCCTATTGATGTAGCCCTAAGCAGAGACTGGCGCAAATCACTTTCATGGAAAAGGGTTGCAAGATTTCAAAAAACTAAGAGTTTCCTGAAATCTAAGCACACATTTTTTCACCCAATCTTGATGAGACATTCAGGTAATGATCAGTACCCCAATCCCACTTGGCTCACCAAATTTCGTTCTTCTAGGTTAAACCGTTCGTTGGCAGTAACAGTTTTAATTTTTAGGTTTCAATCTGTTTTCTCCCATATGGATACAAGTTTTGGAAGTCTAAATCAAAGACGGTTTGTGCTAGCTCTTTGAAACTTGACACCAGAAAGTAGTTCCATGTTCTATCTCTATGGTTTGTTTCCTATTGCTGTACTCCTAAGCAGAGACTGGCGCAAATCACTTTCATTGAATGAGAATGCCAAGCTTCCAAAAAACTACGAGTTTCCTGAAATCTCAGCATACATTTTTTCACCCAAACTTGATGTCACTTTCAGGAAATGATCAGTACCCCAATCCCACTAGGCTCACCAAATTTCGTTCTTCTAGGTTAAACCATTCGTTGGCAGTAACAGTTTTAAATTTTAGGTTTCACTCTGTTTTCTCCTACATGGATACATGTAGTTGGAACTCGAAATCAAACACGGTTTATGCTAGCTCTTTGAAACTTGACACAATACAATAGTTCCAAGTTCTATCTCTATGGTTTGTTTCCTATTGATGTAGCCCTAAGCAGAGACTGGTGCAAATCACTTTCATGAAAAGGGGTTGCCAAGCTCATAAAAAAATACGAGTTTCCTGAAATCTCAGCACATATTTTTTCACCCAACCTTGATGTCACTTTCAGGTAATGATCAGTACCCCAATCCCACATGGCTCACCAAATTTCGTTCTTCTAGGTTAAACCGTTCGTTGGCAGTAACAGGTTTAATTTTTAGGTTTCACTCTGTTTTCTCCTATATGGATACATGTAGTTGGAACTCTAAATCAAACACGGTTTGTGCTAGCTCTTTGAAACTTGACACAATAAAGAAGTTCAAAGTTCTATCTCTATGGTTTTTTCCTATTGATGTAGCCCTAAGCAGAGACTGGCGCGAGTCACTTCATGGAAAGTGGTTACAAATCTTCCTAGAAACTACGAGTTTCCTGAAATCTCACCACACATTTTTTCAACCAATCTTGATGACACTTTCAGGTAATGATCTGTACCCCAATCCCACTTGGCTCACCAAATTTCGTTCTTCTAGTTTAAACCATTCGTTGGCAGTAACAGTTTTAATTTTTAGGTTTCAATCTGTTTTCTCCTATATGGATACAGGTTTTGGAATTCTAAATCAAACACGGTTTCTGCTAGCTCTTTGACACTTGACACTAGAAAGTAGTTCCAAGTTCTATCTCTATGGTTTGTTTCCTATTGATGTAGCAATAAGCAGAGGCTGGCGCAAATCACTTTCATGGAAACGGGTTGCCAAGCTTCCAAAAAACTACGAGTTTTCTGAAATATCAGCACACATTTTTTCACCCAATCTTTGTGACACTTTCAGGTAATGATCAGTACCCCAATCCCACTTGGCTCACGAAATTTCGTTCTTCTATGTTAAACCGTTCGTTCTCAGTAACAGTCTTAATTGTTAGGTTTCAATTTGTTTTCTCCTATATGGATACATGTATTTGGAATTCTAAATCAAACATGGTTTGTGCTAGCTCTTTGAAACTTGACACAATAAAGTAGTTCCAAAATCTATCTCTATGGTTTGTTTCCTATTGATGTAGCCCTAAGCAGAGAATGGCGCAAATCACTTTCATGGAAAAGGGTTGCAAGCTTTCAAAAAACTACGAGTTTCCTGAAATCTCAGCACACATTTGTTCACCCAATCTTGATGACACTTTCAGGTAATGATCAGTACCCCAATCCCAATTGGCTCACCAAATTCCGTTCTTCAAGTTTAAACCGTTCGTTGACAGTAACAGTTTATATTTTTAGGTTTCACTCTGTTTTCTCCTATATGGATACATGCAGTTGGAACTCTAAATCAAACACGGTTTTTGCTAGGCCTTTGAAACTTGACACAATAAAGTAGTTCCAAGTTCTATCTCTATGGTTTGTTTCTTATTGAAGTAGCCCTAGGCATAGACTGGCCCAAATCACTTTCATGGAAATGGGTTGCCAAGCTTCTCAAAAACTACGAGTTTCCTGAAATCTCAGCACACATTTTTTCACCCAATCTTGATGACACTTTCAGGTAATGATCAGTACCCCAATCCCACATTGCTCACCAAATTTCATTCTTCTAGGTTAAACCGTTCGTTGGCAGTAACAGTTTTAATTTTCGGGTTTCACTCTGTTTTCTCCTATATGGATACATGTATTTGGAACACTAAATCAAACTCGGATTGTGCTAGCTCTGTGACACTTGACACAATAAAGTAGTTCCAAGTTCTATCTCTATGTTTTGTTTCCTATTGATGTAGCCGTAAGCAGACACCTGCGCAAATCACTTTAATGGAAAGGGGTGGCCAAGCTTCCAAAAAACTACAAGTTTCCTGAAATCTCAGCACACATTTTTTCACCCAATCTTGATGACACTTTCAGGTAATGATCGGTACCCCAATCCCACTTGGCTCACCAAATTTCATTCTTCTAGGTTAAACCGTTCATTGGCAGTAACAGTTTTAATTTTCAGGTTTCACTCTGTTTTCTCCTATATGGATACATGTAGTTGGAACTCTAAATCAAATACGGTTTGTGCTAGCTTTTTGAAACTTTACAAAATAAAATAGTTCCAAGTTCTATCTCTATGGTTTCTTTCCTATTGATGTAGCCCTAAGCAGAGACTGTCGCAAATCAATTTCATTGAAAATGGTTGGCAAGCTTCCAAAAAAATACGAGTTTCCTGAAATGTCAGCACACATTTTTTCACCCAATCTTGATGACACTTTCAGGTAATGATCAGTACCCCAATCCCACTTGGCTCACCAAATTTTGTTGTTCTAGGTTAAATGGTTCGTTGGCAGTAACACTTAGTTTTTAGGTTTCACTCTCTTTTCTCCTATATGGATACATGTAGTTGGAACTCTAAATCAAAGACGGTTTGTGCTAGCTCTTTGAAACTTGACACAATAAAGTAGTTCCAAGTTCTATCTCTATGGTTTGTTTACTATTGATGTAGCCCTAAGCAGAGACTGGCGCAAATCACTTTCATGGAAAGGGGTTGCCAAGCTTCCAAAAAACTACGTGTTTCCTGAAATCTCAGCACTCATTGTTTCACACAATCTTCCTGCCACTTTCAGGTAATGATCAGTACCCCAATAACATTTGGCACACCAAATTTCGTTCTTCTAGGTTAAACGGTTCGTTGGTAGTAACAGTTTTAATTTTTAGGTTTCACTCTGTTTTCTCCTATATGGATACATGTAGTTGGAACTCTAAAACAAACACGGTTTGTGCTAGCTCTTTGAAACTTGACACAAGAAAGTAGTTCCAAGTTCTGTCTTCATGGTTTGTTTCCTATTGATGTAGCCCTAAGCAGAGACTGGCGCAAATCACTTTCATGGAAACGGGTTGGCAAGCTTCCAAAAAACTACGAGTTTCCTGGAATCTCAGCACACATTTTTTCACCCCATCTTGATGACACTTTCAGGTAATGATCAGTACCCCAATCCCACTTGGCTCACCAAATTTCGTTCTTCTAGTTTAAACCGTTCGTTGGCAGTAAGAGATTTAATTTTTAGGTTTCACTCTGTTTTCTGCTATATGGTACATGTAGTTGGAACTCTAAATCAAACACGGTTTGTGCTAGCTCTTTGAAACTTGACACAATAAAGTAGTTCCAAGTTCTATCTCTATGGTTTGTTTCCTATTGATGTAGCCCTAAGCAGGGACTGGTGCAAATCACTTTCATAGAACGGGGTTGCAAAGCTTCAAAAAATTACGAGTTTCCTGAAATCTCAGCACACATTTTTTCACCCAATCTTGATGACACTTTCAGGTAATGATCAGTTCCCCAATCCCACTTGGCTCACCAAATTTCGTTCTTCTAGGTTAAACCGTTCTTTGGCAGTAACAGTTTTAATTTTTAGGTTTCACTCTGTTTTCTCCTCTATGGATACATGTAGTTGGAACTCTAAATCAAAGACGGTTTGTGCTAGCTCTTTGATACTTGACACAATAAAATAGTTCCAAGTTCTATCTCTATGGTTTTTTTCCTATTGATGTAGCCCCAAGCAGAGACTGGCGCAAATCATTTTCATGGAAAGGGGTTGCCAAGCTTCCAAATAACCAGGAGTTTCCTGAAATCTCAGCACACATTTTTTCACCCAATCTTGATCACACTTTCAGGTAATGATCAGTACCCCAATCCCACTTGGCTCACCAAATTTTCGTTCTTTTATGTTAAACCGTTCGTTGGCAGTAACAGTTTTAATTTTTAGGTTTCACTCTGTTTTCTCCTATATGGATACATGTAGATGAAACTCTAAATCAAACACGGTTTGTGCTAGCTCTTTGAAACTTGACACAATAAAATAGTTCCAAGTTCTATCTTTATGGATTGTTTCCTATTGATGTAGCCCTAAGCAGAGACTGGCGCAAATCACTTTCATGAAAAGGGGTTGCCAAGCTCATAAAAAAATACGAGTTTTCTGAAATCTCAGCACATATTTTTTCACCCAACCTTGATGTCACTTTCAGGTAATGATCAGTACCCCAATCCCACATGGCTCACCAAATTTCGTTCTTCTAGGTTAAACCGTTCGTTGGCAGTAACAGGTTTAATTTTTAGGTTTCACTCTGTTTTCTCCTATATGGATACATGTAGTTGGAACTCTAAATCAAACACGGTTTGTGCTAGCTCTTTGAAACTTGACACAATAAAGAAGTTCAAAGTTCTATCTCTATGGTTTTTTCCTATTGATGTAGCCCTAAGCAGAGACTGGCGCGAGTCACTTCATGGAAAGTGGTTACAAATCTTCCTAGAAACTACGAGTTTCCTGAAATCTCACCACACATTTTTTCAACCAATCTTGATGACACTTTCAGGTAATGATCTGTACCCCAATCCCACTTGGCTCACCAAATTTCGTTCTTCTAGTTTAAACCATTCGTTGGCAGTAACAGTTTTAATTTTTAGGTTTCAATCTGTTTTCTCCTATATGGATACAGGTTTTGGAATTCTAAATCAAACACGGTTTCTGCTAGCTCTTTGACACTTGACACTAGAAAGTAGTTCCAAGTTCTATCTCTATGGTTTGTTTCCTATTGATGTAGCAATAAGCAGAGGCTGGCGCAAATCACTTTCATGGAAACGGGTTGCCAAGCTTCCAAAAAACTACGAGTTTTCTGAAATATCAGCACACATTTTTTCACCCAATCTTTGTGACACTTTCAGGTAATGATCAGTACCCCAATCCCACTTGGCTCACGAAATTTCGTTCTTCTATGTTAAACCGTTCGTTCTCAGTAACAGTCTTAATTGTTAGGTTTCAATTTGTTTTCTCCTATATGGATACATGTATTTGGAATTCTAAATCAAACATGGTTTGTGCTAGCTCTTTGAAACTTGACACAATAAAGTAGTTCCAAAATCTATCTCTATGGTTTGTTTCCTATTGATGTAGCCCTAAGCAGAGAATGGCGCAAATCACTTTCATGGAAAAGGGTTGCAAGCTTTCAAAAAACTACGAGTTTCCTGAAATCTCAGCACACATTTGTTCACCCAATCTTGATGACACTTTCAGGTAATGATCAGTACCCCAATCCCAATTGGCTCACCAAATTCCGTTCTTCAAGTTTAAACCGTTCGTTGACAGTAACAGTTTATATTTTTAGGTTTCACTCTGTTTTCTCCTATATGGATACATGCAGTTGGAACTCTAAATCAAACACGGTTTTTGCTAGGCCTTTGAAACTTGACACAATAAAGTAGTTCCAAGTTCTATCTCTATGGTTTGTTTCTTATTGAAGTAGCCCTAGGCATAGACTGGCCCAAATCACTTTCATGGAAATGGGTTGCCAAGCTTCTCAAAAACTACGAGTTTCCTGAAATCTCAGCACACATTTTTTCACCCAATCTTGATGACACTTTCAGGTAATGATCAGTACCCCAATCCCACATTGCTCACCAAATTTCATTCTTCTAGGTTAAACCGTTCGTTGGCAGTAACAGTTTTAATTTTCGGGTTTCACTCTGTTTTCTCCTATATGGATACATGTATTTGGAACACTAAATCAAACTCGGATTGTGCTAGCTCTGTGACACTTGACACAATAAAGTAGTTCCAAGTTCTATCTCTATGTTTTGTTTCCTATTGATGTAGCCGTAAGCAGACACCTGCGCAAATCACTTTAATGGAAAGGGGTGGCCAAGCTTCCAAAAAACTACAAGTTTCCTGAAATCTCAGCACACATTTTTTCACCCAATCTTGATGACACTTTCAGGTAATGATCGGTACCCCAATCCCACTTGGCTCACCAAATTTCATTCTTCTATGTTAAACCGTTCATTGGCAGTAACAGTTTTAATTTTCAGGTTTCACTCTGTTTTCTCCTATATGGATACATGTAGTTGGAACTCTAAATCAAATACGGTTTGTGCTAGCTTTTTGAAACTTTACAAAATAAAATAGTTCCAAGTTCTATCTCTATGGTTTCTTTCCTATTGATGTAGCCCTAAGCAGAGACTGTCGCAAATCAATTTCATTGAAAAGGGTTGGCAAGCTTCCAAAAAAATACGAGTTTCCTGAAATGTCAGCACACATTTTTTCACCCAATCTTGATGACACTTTCAGGTAATGATCAGTACCCCAATCCCACTTGGCTCACCAAATTTTGTTGTTCTAGGTTAAATGGTTCGTTGGCAGTAACACTTAGTTTTTAGGTTTCACTCTCTTTTCTCCTATATGGATACATGTAGTTGGAACTCTAAATCAAAGACGGTTTGTGCTAGCTCTTTGAAACTTGACACAATAAAGTAGTTCCAAGTTCTATCTCTATGGTTTGTTTACTATTGATGTAGCCCTAAGCAGAGACTGGCGCAAATCACTTTCATGGAAAGGGGTTGCCAAGCTTCCAAAAAACTACGTGTTTCCTGAAATCTCAGCACTCATTGTTTCACACAATCTTCCTGCCACTTTCAGGTAATGATCAGTACCCCAATAACATTTGGCACACCAAATTTCGTTCTTCTAGGTTAAACGGTTCGTTGGTAGTAACAGTTTTAATTTTTAGGTTTCACTCTGTTTTCTCCTATATGGATACATGTAGTTGGAACTCTAAAACAAACACGGTTTGTGCTAGCTCTTTGAAACTTGACACAAGAAAGTAGTTCCAAGTTCTGTCTTCATGGTTTGTTTCCTATTGATGTAGCCCTAAGCAGAGACTGGCGCAAATCACTTTCATGGAAACGGGTTGGCAAGCTTCCAAAAAACTACGAGTTTCCTGGAATCTCAGCACACATTTTTTCACCCCATCTTGATGACACTTTCAGGTAATGATCAGTACCCCAATCCCACTTGGCTCACCAAATTTCGTTCTTCTAGTTTAAACCGTTCGTTGGCAGTAAGAGATTTAATTTTTAGGTTTCACTCTGTTTTCTGCTATATGGTACATGTAGTTGGAACTCTAAATCAAACACGGTTTGTGCTAGCTCTTTGAAACTTGACACAATAAAGTAGTTCCAAGTTCTATCTCTATGGTTTGTTTCCTATTGATGTAGCCCTAAGCAGGGACTGGTGCAAATCACTTTCATAGAACGGGGTTGCAAAGCTTCAAAAAATTACGAGTTTCCTGAAATCTCAGCACACATTTTTTCACCCAATCTTGATGACACTTTCAGGTAATGATCAGTTCCCCAATCCCACTTGGCTCACCAAATTTCGTTCTTCTAGGTTAAACCGTTCTTTGGCAGTAACAGTTTTAATTTTTAGGTTTCACTCTGTTTTCTCCTCTATGGATACATGTAGTTGGAACTCTAAATCAAAGACGGTTTGTGCTAGCTCTTTGATACTTGACACAATAAAATAGTTCCAAGTTCTATCTCTATGGTTTTTTTCCTATTGATGTAGCCCCAAGCAGAGACTGGCGCAAATCATTTTCATGGAAAGGGGTTGCCAAGCTTCCAAATAACCAGGAGTTTCCTGAAATCTCAGCACACATTTTTTCACCCAATCTTGATCACACTTTCAGGTAATGATCAGTACCCCAATCCCACTTGGCTCACCAAATTTTCGTTCTTTTATGTTAAACCGTTCGTTGGCAGTAACAGTTTTAATTTTTAGGTTTCACTCTGTTTTCTCCTATATGGATACATGTAGATGAAACTCTAAATCAAACACGGTTTGTGCTAGCTCTTTGAAACTTGACACAATAAAATAGTTCCAAGTTCTATCTTTATGGATTGTTTCCTATTGATGTAGCCCTAAGCAGAGACTGGCGCAAATCACTTTCATGGAAAGGGCTTGCCAACTTCCAAATAACTATGTGTTTCCTGAAATCTCAGCACACATTTTTTCACCCAATCTTGATGACACTTTCAGGTAATGATCAGTACCCGAATCCCACTTGGCTTACCAAATTTCGTTCTTCTAGGTTAAACCGTTCGTTGGCAGTAAAATTTTTAATTTTTAGGTTTCACTCTGTTTTCTCCTATATGGATACATATATTTGGAACTCTAAATCAAACACGGTTTGTGCTAGCTCTTTGAAACTTGACTAAATAAAGTAGTTCCAAGTTCTATCTCTATGGTTTTTTTCCTATTGATGTAGCCATAAGCAGATACTGGCGCAAATCACTTTCATGGAAAGGGGTTGACAAGCTTCCAAAAAACTACGAGTTTCCTGAAATGTCAGCACACATTTTTTCACCCAATCTTGATGACACTTTCAGGTAATGATCAATACCCTAATCCCACTTGGCTCACCAAATTTCGTTCTTCTAGGTTAAAGCGTTCGTTGGCAGTAAAAGTTTTAATTTTTAGGTTTCACTCTGTTTTCTCCAATAGGATACACGTAGTTGGAACTCTAAATCAAACACGGTTTGTGCTAGCTCTTTGAAACTTGACACAATAAAGTAGTACCAAGTTCTATCTCTATGGATTGTTTCCTATTGATGTAGCCCTAAGCAGAGACTGGCGCAAATCACTTTCATGCAAAGGGATTGCCAAGCTTCCAAAAAACTACGAGTTTCCTGAAATGTCAGCACACATTTTTTCACCCAATTCGATGACACTTTCAGGTAATGATCAGTACCCCAATCCCACTTGGCTCAGCAAGTTTCGTTCTTCTAGGTTAAACTGTTCATTGGCAGTAACAGTTTTAATTATTAGGTTTCACGCTGTTTTCTCCTATATGGATACATGTAGTTGGAACTCTAAAGCAAACACGGTTTGTGCTAGCTCTTTGATACTTGACACAATAAAGTAGTTCCAAGGTCTATATCTATGGATTTTTTCCTATTGATGTAGCCCTAAGAAGAGACTGGCGCGAATCACTTTCATGTACAGGGGTTGCTAAGCTTCCAAAAAACTACGAGTTTCCTGAAATCTCAACACACATTTTTTCACCCAATCTTGATGACACTTTCAGGTAATGATCAGTACCCCAATCCCACTTGGCTCACCAAATTTCGTTCTTCTATGTTAAACCGTTCGTTGGTAGTAACAGTTTTAATTTTTATGTTTCACTCTGTTATCTCCTATATAGATACATGTATTTGGAACTCTAAATCAAAGACGGTTTGTGCCAGCTCTATGAAACTTGACACAATAAAGTAGTTCCTACTTCTATCACTATGGATTGTTTCTTATTGATGTAGCCCTAAGCAGAGACTGGCGCAAATCACTTTCATGGAAACGGGTTGGCAAGCTTCCAAAAAACTACGAGTTTCCTGGAATCTCAGCACACGTTTTTTCACCCAATCTTGATGACACTTTCAGGTAATGATCAGTACCCCAATCCCACTTGGCTCACCAAATTTCGTTCTTCTAGTATAAACCGTTCGTTGGCAGTAAGAGATTTAATTTTTAGGTTTCACTCTGTTTTCTGCTATATGGTACATGTAGTTGGAACTCTAAATCAAACACGGTTTGTACTAGCTCTATGATACTTGACACAATAAAATAGTTCCAAGTTCTATCTCTATGGTTTTTTTTCCTATTGATGTAGCCCCAAACAGAGACTGGCGCAAATCATTTTCATGGAAAGGGGTTGCCAAGCTTCCAAATAACCAGGAGTTTCCTGAAATCTCAGCACACATTTTTTCACCCAATCTTGCTCACACTTTCAGGTAATGATCAGTACCCCAATCCCACTTGGCTCACCAAATTTTCGTTCTTCTAAGTTAAACCGTTCGTTGGCAGTAACAGTTTTAATTTTTAGGTTTCACTCTGTTTTCTCCTATATGGATACATGTAGATGAAACTCTAAATCAAACACGGTTTGTGCTAGCTCTTTGAAACTTGACACAATAAAATAGTTCCAAGTTCTATCTCTATGGATTGTTTCCTATTGATGTAGCCCTAAGCAGAGACTGGCGCAAATCACTTTCATTGAAAGGGCTTGCCAACTTCCAAATAACTATGTGTTTCCTGAAATCTCAGCACACATTTTTTCACCCAATCTTGATGACACTTTCAGGTAATGATCAGTACCCCAATCCCACTTGGCTCACCAAATTTCGTTCTTCTAGGTTAAACCGTTCGTTGGCAGTAACAGTTTTAAATTTTAGGTTTCACTCTGTTTTCTCCTATATGGATACATGTCTTTGCAACTCTAAATCAAACACGGTTTGTGCTAGCTCTTAGCAACTTGACACAACAAATTAGTTCCAAGTTCTATCTCTATGGTTTGTTTCCTATTGATGTAGTCCTAAGCAGAGTGACACAAATCACTTTCATGGAAAGGGGTTGCCAAGCTACCAAAAAACTACGAGTTTCCTGAAATGTCAGCACACATTTTTTCACCCAATTTGATGACACTTTCAGGTAATGATCAGTACCCCAATCCCACATGGCTCACCAAATTTCGTTCTTCTAGGTTAAACCGTTCGTTGGCAGTAACAGTTTTAATTTTTAGGTTTCACTCTTTTTACTCCTATATGGATACATGTCGTTGCAACTCTAAATCAAACACGGTTTGTGCTAGCTCTTTGCAACTTGACACAATAAAGTAGTTCCAAGTTCTATCTGTATGGTTTGTTTCCTATTGATGTAGTCCTAAGCAGAGTGACGCAAATCACTTTCATGGAAAGGGGTTGCCAAGCTACCAAAAAACTACGAGTTTCCTGAAATGTCAGCACACTTTTTTTCACCCAATTTGATGACACTTTCAGGTAATGATCAGTACCCCAATCCCACATGGCTCACCAAATTTCGTTCTTCTAGGTTAAACCGTTCGTTGGCAGTAACTGTTTTAATTTTTAGGTTTCACTCTGTTTTCTCCTATATGGATACACGTATTTGGAACTCTAAATCAAACACGGTTTGTGCTAGCTCTTTGAAACTTGACTAAATAAAGTAGTTCCAAGTTCTATCTCTATGGTTTGTTTCCTATTGATGTAGTCATAAGCAGATACTGGCGCAAATCACTTTCATGGAAAGGGGTTGACAAGCTTCCAAAAAACTACGAGTTTCCTGAAGTGTCAGCACACATTTTTTCACCCAATCTTGATGACACTTTCAGGTAATGATCAGTACCCCAATCCCACTTGGCTCACCAAATTTCGTTCTTCTAGGTTAAAGCGTTCGTTGGCAGTAAAAGTTTTAATTTTTAGGTTTCACTCTGTTTTCTCCAATAGGATACATGTAGTTGGAACTCTAAATCAAACACGGTTTGTGCTAGCTCTTTGAAACTTGACACAATAAAGTAGTTCCAAGTTCTATCTCTATGGATTGTTTCCTATTGATGTAGCCCTAAGCAGAGACTGGCGCAAATCACTTTCATGCAAAGGGATTGCCAAGCTTCCAAAAAACTACGAGTTTCCTGAAATCTCAGCACACATTTTTTCACCCAATCTTCATGACACTTTCAGGTAATGATCAGTACCCCAATCCCACTTGGCTCACCAAACTTCGTTCTTCTATGTTAAACCGTTCGTTGGCAGTAACAGTTTTAATTTTTATGTTTCACTCTGTTTTCTCCTGTATAGATAAATGTAGTTGGAACTCTAAATCAAAGACGGTTTGTGCCAGCTCTATGAAACTTGACACAATAAAGTAGTTCCTACTTCTATCACTATGGGTTGTTTCTTATTGATGTAGCCCTAAGCAGAGACTGGCGCAAATCACTTTCATGGAAACGGGTTGGCAAGCTTCCAAAAAAACTACGAGTTTCCTGGAATCTCAGCACACGTTTTTTCACCCAATCTTGATGACACTTTAGGGTAATGATCAGTAACCCAATCCCACTTGGCTCACCAAATTTCGTTCTTCTAGTTTAAACCGTTCGTTGGCAGTAAGAGATTTAATTTTTAGGTTTCACTCTGTTTTCTGCTATATGGTACATGTAGTTGGAACTCTAAATCAAACACAGTTTGTGCTAGCTCTTTGAAACTTGACACAATAAAGTAGTTCCAAGTTCTATCTCTATGGTTTGTTTCCTATTGATGTAGCCCTAAGCAGAGACTGGCGCAAATCACTTTCATAGAACGGGGTTGCCAAGGTTCCAAAAAATTACGAGTTTCCTGAAATCTCAGCACACATTTTTTCACCCAAACTTGATGACACTTTCAGGTAATGATCAGTTACCCAATCCCACTTGGCTCACCAAATTTCGTTCTTCTAGGTTAAACCGTTCTTTGGCAGTAACAGTTTTAATTTTTAGGTTTCACTCTGTTTTCTCCTATATGGATACATGTATTTGGAACTCTAAATCAAAGACGGTTTGTGCTAGCTCTTTGATACTTGACACAATAAAATAGTTCCAAGTTCTATCTCTATGTTTTTTTTTTTCCTATTGATGTAGCCCCAAGCAGAGACTGGCGCAAATCATTTTAATGGAAAGGTGTTGCCAAGCTTCCAAATAACCAGGAGTTTCCTGAAATCTCAGCACACAATTTTTCACCCAATCTTGATCACACTTTCAGGTAATGATCAGTACCCCAATCCCACTTGGCTCACCAAATTTCGTTCTTCTAAGTTAAACCGTTCGTTGGCAGTAACAGTTTTAATTTTTAGGTTTCTCTCTGTTTTCTCCTATATGGATACATGTAGATGAAACTCTAAATCAAACACGGTTTGTGCTAACTCTTTGAAACTTGACACAATAAAATAGTTCCAAGTTCTATCTCTATGGATTGTTTCCTATTGATGTAGCCCTAAGCAGAGACTGGCACAAATCACTTTCATGGAAAGGGGTTGCCAACTTCCAAATAACTATGGGTTTCCTGAAATCTCAGCACACATTTTTTCACCCAATCTTGATGACACTTTCAGGTAATGATCAGTACCCCAATCCCACTTGGCTCACCAAATTTCGTTCTTCTAGGTTAAACCGTTCGTTGGCAATAACAGTTTTAATTTTTAGGTTTCATTCTGTTTTCTCCTATATGGATACATGTAGATGAAACTCTAAATAAAACACGGTTTGTGGTAGCTCTTTGAATCTTGACACAATAAAGTAGATCCAAGTTCTATCTCTATGGTTTGTTTCCTATTGATGTAGTCCTAAGCTGAGTGACGCAAATCACTTTCATGGAAAGGGGTTGCCAAGCTACCAAAAAACTACGAGTTTCCTGAAATGTCAGCACACATTTTTTCACCCAATTTGATGACACTTTCAGGTAATGATCAGTACCCCAATCCCACATGGCTCACCAAATTTCGTTCTTCTAGGTTAAACCATTCGTTGGCAGTAACAGTTTAAATTTTTAGGTTCACTCTGCTTTCTCCTATATGGATACATGTAGTTGGAACTCTAAATCAAAGACGGTTTGTGCTAGCTCTTTGAAACTTGACACAATAAAGTAGTTCCAAGTTCTATCTCTATAGTTTGATTCCTATTGACGTAGCCCTAGGCAGAGACTGGCGCAAATCACTTACATGGAAAAGGGTTGCCAAACTTCCAAAAAACTACGAGTTTCCTGAAATCTCAGCACACATTTTTTCACCCAATCTTGATGACACTTTCAGGTAATGATCAGTACCCCAATCCCACTTGGCTCACCAAATTTCGTTCTTCTCGGAGAAACCGTTCGTTGGCAGTAACTGTTTTTATTTTTAGGTTTCACTCTGTTTTCTCCTATATGGATACATGTATTTGGAACTCTAAATCAAACACGGTTTGTGCTAGCTCTTTGAAACTTGAATCAATAAAGTAGTTCCAAGTTCTATCTCTATGGTTTGTTTCCTATTGATGTAGCCAGAAGCAGATACTGGCGCAAATCACTTTCATGGAAAGGGGTTGACAAGCTTCCAAAAAACTACGAGTTTCCTGAAATGTCAGCACACATTTTTTCACCCAATCTTGATGACACTTTCAGGTAATGATCAGTACCCCAATCCCAATTGGCTCACCAAATTTTGTTCTTCTATGTTAAAGCGTTCGTTGGCAGTAAAAGTTTAAATTTTTAGGTTTCACTCTGTTTTCTCCTATAGGATACATGTAGTTGGAACTCTAAATCAAACACGGTTTGTGCTAGCTCTTTGAAACTTGACACAATAAAGTAGTTCCAAGTTCTATCTCTATGGATTGTTTCCTATTGATGTAGCCCTAAGCAGAGACTGGCACAAATCACATTCATGGAAAGGGATTGCCAAGCTTCCTTCCAAAATAGTACGAGTTTCCTGAAATTTAAGCACATATTTTTTCACCCAATCTTGATGACACTTTCAGGTAATGATCAGTACCCCAATCCCGCTTGGCTCACCAAATTTTGTTCTTCCAGTTTAAACCATTCGTTGGCATCAACAGTTTAAATTTTTAGGTTTCACTCTGTTTTATTCTCTATGGATACATGTAGTTGGAACTCTAAATAAAATACTCTTTCTGCTAGCTCTTTGAAACTTGACACAATAAAATAGTTCCAAGATCTATCTCTATGGATTATTTCCTATTGATGTAGCCCTAAGCAGGCGCAAATCAATTTCATGGAAATGGGTTGGAAAGCTTACAAAAAAGTATGAGTTTCCTGAAATCTCAGCACACACTTTTTCAACCAATCTTGATGACACTTTCTGGTAATGATCAGTAACCCAATCCCACTTGGCTCACCAAATTTTGTTCTTCTAGGTTAAACGGTTCGTTGGCAGTAACAGTTTTAATTTTTAGGTTTCACTCTCTTTTCTCCTATATGGATACATGTAGTTGGAACTCTAAATCAAACACGGTTTGTGCTAGCTCTTTGAAACTTGAATCAAAAAAGTAGTTCCAAGTTCTATCTCTATGGTTTGTTTCCTATTGATGTGGCCCTAAGCAGAGACTGGCGCAAATCACTTTCATGGAAAGGTGTTGCCAAGCTTCCTAAAAACGACGAGTTTCCTGAAATCTCAGCACACATTTTGCACCCAATCTTCATGAAACTTTCAGGTAATGATCAGTACCCCAATCCCGCTTAGCTCACCAAATTTCGTTCTTCTAGGTTAAACCATTTGTTGGCATCAACAGTTTTAATTTTTAGGTTTCACTCTGTTTTCTCCTATATGGATACATGTTGTTGGAACTCAAAATCAAACAGGGTTTGTGCTATCTCTTTGAAACTTGACACAATAATGTAGTTCCAAGTTCTATCTCTATGGTTTGTTTCCTATTCATGCAGCCCTAAGCAGAGACTGACGCAAATCACATTCATGGAAAGTGGTTGTCAAGCTTCCAAAATACTACGAGATTCCAGAAATCTCAGCACACATTTTTTCACCCAATCTTGATGACACTTGAATGTAATGATTAGTACCCCAATCCTACTTGGCTCACCAAATTTCGTTCTTCTAGGTTAAATGGTTCGTTGGCAGTAAGAGTTTTAATTTTTAGGTTTCACTCTGTTTTCTCCTATATGGATACATGTAGTTGTAACTCTAAATCAAACACGGATTGTGCTAGCTCTTTGAAACTTGACACAATAAAGTAGTTCCAAGTTCTATCTCTATGGTTTGTTTCCTATTGATGTAGCCCTAAGCAGAGACTGGCGCAAATCACTTTCATGGAAATGGGTTGCCAAATTCCAAAAAACGAAGATTTTCCTGAAATCTCAGCACACATTTTTTCACCAAATCTTGATGACACTTTCAGGAAATGATCAGAACCCCAATCCCACTTGGCTCACCAAATTTCGTTCTTCTATGTTAAACCGTTCGTTGGCAGTAACAGTTTAAATTTTTAGGTTCACTCTGCTTTCTCCTATATGGATACATGTTGTTGGAACTCTAAATCAAAGACGGTTTGTGCTAGCTCTTTGAAACTTGACACCATAAAGTAGTTCCAAGTTCTATCTCTATGGTTTGTTTCCTATTGATGTAGCCCTAATCAGAGACTGGCGCAAATCACTTTCATGGAAAGGGGTTGCCAAGCTTCCAAAAAACTACCAGTTTCCTGAAATCTCAGCACACATTTTTTCACTCAATCTTGATGACACTTTCAGGTAATGATCAGTGCCCCAATCCCACCTGGCTCACCAAATTTCGTTCTTCTAAGTTAAACTGTTCGTTGGCAGTAACAGTTTTAATTTTTAGGTTTCACTCTGTTTTCTCCTATATGGATACATGTAGATGAAACTCTAAATCAAACACGGTTTGTGCTAGCTTTTTGAAACTTGACACAATAATATAGTTCCAAGTTCTATCTCTATGGATTGTTTCCTATTGATGTAGCCCTAAGCAGATACTGGCGCAAATCACTTTCATGGAAAGGGGTTGCCAAGTTTCCAAATGACTATGTGTTTCCTGAAATCTCAGCACTCATTTTTTCAACCAATCTTGATGACACTTTCAGGTAATGATCAGTACCCCAATCCCACTTGGGTCACCAAAGTTCGTTCTTCTAAGTTAAACCGTTCGTTGGCAGTAAGACTTTAAATTTTTAGGTTTTATTCTGTTTTCTCCTATATGGATACATATAGTTGGAACTGTAAATCAAAGAAGGTTTGTGCTAGCTCTTTGAAACTTGACACAATAAAGTAGTTCCAAGTTCTATCTCTATTGTTTGATTCCTATTGAAGTAGCCCTAGGCAGAGACTGGCGCAAATCACTTAGATGGAAATGGGTTGCCAAGCTTCCAAAAAACTACGAGTTTCCTGAAATCACAGGACACATTTTTTCACCCAATGTTGATGACACTCTCTGGTAATGATCAGTACCCCAATCTCACTTGGCTAACCAAATTTCGTTCTTCTATGTTCAACCGTTCGTTGGCAGTAAGAGTTTTTATTTTTAGGTTTCACTCTATTTTCTCCTGTATGGATACATGTATTTGGAACTCTAAATCAAAGACGGTTTGTGCTATCTCTTTGAAACTTGACACAATAAAGTAGTTCCAAGTTCTATCTCTATGGATTGTTTCCTATTGATGTAGCCCTAAGCAGAGACTGGCGCAAATCACTTTCATGGAAAGGGGTTGCCAAGCTTCCAAATAACTATGTGTTTCCTGAAATCTCAGCACACATTTTTTGACCCAATCTTGATGACACTTTCAGGTAATGATCAGTACCCCAATCCCACTTGGCTCACCAAATTTCGTTCTTCTAGGTTAAACCGTTCGTTGGCAGTAACAGTTTTAATTTTTAGGTTTCACTCTGTTTTCTCCTATATGGACACAGGTATTTGCAACTCTAAATCAAACACGGTTTGTGCTAGCTCTTTGAAACTTGACACAATAAAGTAGTTCCAAGTTCTATTTCTATGGATTGTTTCCTATTGATGTAGCCCTAAGCAGAGACTGGCGCAAATCACTTTCATTGAAAGGGGTTGCCAAGCTTCCAAAAAACTACCAGTTTCCTGAAATCTCAGCACACATTTTTTCACTCAATCTTGATGACACTTTCAGGTAATGATCAGTGCCCCAATCCCACTTGGCTCACCAAATTTCGTTCTTCTAAGTTAAACTGTTCGTTGGCAGTAACAGTTTTAATTTTTAGGTTTCACTCTGTTTTCTCCTATATGGATACATGTAGATGAAACTCTAAATCAAACACGGTTTGTGCTAGCTTTTTGAAACTTGACACTATAAAATAGTTCCAAGTTCTATCTCTATGGATTGTTTCCTATTGATGTAGACCTAAGCAGAGACTGGCGCAAATCACTTTCATGGAAAGGGGTTGCCAACTTTCCAAATAACTATGTGTTTCCTGAAATCTCAGCACACATTTTTTCACCCAATCTTGATGACAATTTCAGGTAATGATCAGTACCCCAATCCCACTTGGGTCACCAAATTTCGTTCTTCTAAGTTAAACCGTTCGTTGGCAGTAACAGTTTTAATTTTTAGGTTTCAGTCTGTTTTCTCCTATATGGATACATGTATTTGGAACTGTAAATCAAACACGGTTTGTGCTAGCTCTTTGAAACTTGGCACAATAAAGTAGTTACAAGTTCTATCTCTATAGTTTGATTCCTATTGAAGTAGCCCTAGGCAGAGACTGGCGCAAATCACTTACATGGAAATGGGTTGCCAAGCTTCCAAAAAACTACGAGTTTCCTGAAATCACAGCACACATTCTTTCACCCAATCTTGATGACACTTTCTGGTAATGAACAGTACCCCAATCTCACTTGTCTCCCGAAATTTTGTTCTTCTAGATTCAACCGTTCGTTGGCAGTAAGAGTTTTAATTTTTAGGTTTCACTCTGTTTTCTCCTATATGGATACATGTAGTTGGAACTCTAAATCAAAGACGGTTTGTGCTATCTCTTTGAAACTTGACACAATAAAGTAGTTCCAAGTTCTATCTCTATGGATTGTTTCCTATTGATGTAGCCCTAAGCAGAGACTGGCGCAAATCACTTTCATGCAAAGGGATTGCCAAGCTTCCAAAAAACTACGAGTTTCCTGAAATGTCAGCACACATTTTTTCACCCAATTTGATGACACTTTCAGGTAATGATCAGTACCCCAATCCCACTTGGCTCACGAAATTTTGTTCTTCTAGGTTAATCCGTTCGTTGGCAGTAACAGTTTTAATTTTTAAGTCTCACTCTGTTTTCTCCTATATGGATACATGTAGTAGGAACACTAAAGCAAACATGGTTTGTGCTAGCTCTTTGATACTTGACACAATAAAATAGTTCCAAGTTCTATCTCTATGGTTTGTTTCCTATTGATGTAGCCCTAAGCAGAGACTGGCGCAAATCACTTTCATGGAAAGGGGTTGCCAAGCTTCCAAATAACCAGGAGTTTCCTGAAATCTCAGCACACCATTTTTCATCCAATCTTGATGACACTTTCAGGTAATGATCAGTACCCCAAACCCACTTGGCTCACCAAATTTTGTTCTTCTAAATTAAACCGTTCGTTGGCAGTAACAATTTTAATTTTTAGGTTTCACTCTGTTTTCTCCTATATGGATACATGTAGATGAAACTCTAAATCAAACACGGTTTGTGCTAGCTCTCTGAAACTTGACACAATAAAATAGTTCCAAGTTCTATCTCTATGGATTGTTTCCTATTGATGTAGCCCTAAGCAGAGACTGGCAAAAATCACTTTTATGGAAAGGGGTTGCCAAGCTTCCAAATAACTATGTGTTTCCTGAAATCTCAGCACACATTTTTTCACCAAATCTTGATGACACTTTCAGGTAATGATCAGTACCCCAATCCCACTTGGCTCACCAAATTTCGCTCTTCTACGTTAAACCGTTCGTTGGCAGTAACAGTTTTAATTTTTAGGTTTCACTCTGTTTTCTCCTATATGGATACATGTAGTTGCAACTCTAAATCAAACACGGTTTGTGCTAGCTCTTTGAAACTTGACACAATAAAGTAGTTCCAAGTTCTATCTCTATGGTTTGTTTCCTATTGATGTAGTCCTAAGTAGAGACTGGCGCAAATCACTTTCATGGAAAGGGGTTGCCAAGCTACGAAAAAACTACGAGTTTCCTGAAATCTCAGCACACATTTTTTCACCCAATCTTGACGACACTTTCAGGTAATGATCAGTACCCCATTCCCACTTGGCTCACCAAATTTCGTTCTTCTAGTTTAAACCGTTCGTTGGCAGTAACAGTTTAAATTTTTAGGTTTCACTCTGTTTTCTCCTATATGGATACATGTATTTGGAACTCTAAATCAAAGACGGTTTGTGCTAGCTCTTTGAAACTCGACACAATAAAGTAGTTCCAAGTTCTATCTCTATGGATTGTTTCCTATTGATGTAGCTCTAAGCAGAGACTGGCGCAAATCACTTTCATGGAAAGGGGTTGCCAAGCTTCCAAATAACTATGTGTTTCCTGAAATCTCAGCACACATTTTTTCACCCAATCTTGATGACACTTTCAGGTAATGATCAGTACCCCAATCCCACTTGGCTCACCAAATTTCGTTCTTCTAGGTTAAACCGTTCGTTGGCAGTAACAGTTTTAATTTTTAGGTTTCACTCTGTTTTCTCCTATATGGATACATGTATTTGCAACTCTAAATCAAACACGGTTTGTGCTAGCTCTTTGAAACTTGACACAATAACGTAGTTCCAAGTTCTATCTCTATGGTTTGTTTCCTATTGATGTAGTCCTAAGCAGAGACTGGCGCAAATCACTTTCATGGAAAGGGTTTCCAAGCTACCAAAAAACTACGAGTATCCTGAAATCTCAGCACACATTTTTTCCCCCAATCTTGATGACACTTTCAGGTAATGATCAGTACCCCAATCCCACTTGGCTCACCAAATTTCGTTCTTCTAGGTTAAACCGTTCGTTGGCAGTAACAGTTTTAATTTTTATGTTTCACTCTGTTTTCTCCTATATGGTACATGTAGTTGCAACTCTAAATCAAACACGGTTTGTGCTAGCTCTTTGAAACTTGACACAATAAAGTAGTTCCAAGTTCTATCTCTATAGTTTGATTCCTATTGAAGTAGCCCTAGGCAGAGACTGGCGCAAATCACTTACATGGAAATGGGTTGCCAAGCTTCCAAAACACTACGAGTTTCCTGAAATCACAGCACACATTTTTTCACCCAATCTTGATGACAATTTCTGGTAATAATCAGTACCCCAATCCCACTTGGCTCACCAAATTTCGTTCTTCTAGGTTCAACCGTTCGTTGGCAGTAAGAGTTTTAATTTTTAGGTTTCACTCTGTTTTCTCCTATATGGATACATATAGTTGGAACTTTAAATCAAAGACGGTTTGTGCTAGCTCTTTGAAACTTGACACAATAAAGTAGTTCCAAGTTCTATCTCTATTGTTTGATTCCTATTGAAGTAGCCCTAGGCAGAGACTGGCGCAAATCACTTAGATGGAAATGGGTTGCCAAGCTTCCAAAAAACTACGAGTTTCCTGAAATCACAGGACACATTTTTTCACCCAATCTTGATGACACTCTCTGGTAATGATCAGTACCCCAATCTCACTTGGCTAACCAAATTTCGTTCTTCTATGTTCAACCGTTCGTTGGCAGTAAGAGTTTTAATTTTTAGGTTTCACTCTATTTTCTCCTGTATGGATACATGTATTTGGAACTCTAAATCAAAGACGGTTTGTGCTATCTCTTTGAAACTTGACACAATAAAGTAGTTCCAAGTTCTACCTCTATGGATTGTTTCCTATTGATGTAGCCCTAAGCAGAGACTGGCGCAAATCACTTTCATGGAAAGGGGTTGCCAAGCTTCCAAATAACTATGTGTTTCCTGAAATCTCAGCACACATTTTTTGACCCAATCTTGATGACACTTTCAGGTAATGATCAGTACCCCAATCCCACTTGGCTCACCAAATTTCGTTCTTCTAGGTTAAACCGTTCGTTGGCAGTAACAGTTTTAATTTTTAGGTTTCACTCTGTTTTCTCCTATATGGATACAGGTATTTGCAACTCTAAATCAAACACGGTTTGTGCTAGCTCTTTGAAACTTGACACAATAAAGTAGTTCCAAGTTCTATTTCTATGGATTGTTTCCTATTGATGTAGCCCTAAGCAGAGACTGGCGCAAATCACTTTCATTGAAAGGGGTTGCCAAGCTTCCAAAAAACTACCAGTTTCCTGAAATCTCAGCACACATTTTTTCACTCAATCTTGATGACACTTTCAGGTAATGATCAGTGCCCCAATCCCACTTGGCTCACCAAATTTCGTTCTTCTAAGTTAAACTGTTCGTTGGCAGTAACAGTTTTAATTTTTAGATTCACTCTGTTTTCTCCTATATGGATACATGTAGATGAAACTCTAAATCAAACACGGTTTGTGCTAGCTTTTTGAAACTTGACACTATAAAATAGTTCCAAGTTCTATCTCTATGGATTGTTTCCTATTGATGTAGCCCTAAGCAGAGACTGGCGCAAATCACTTTCATGGAAAGGGGTTGCCAACTTTCCAAATAACTATGTGTTTCCTGAAATCTCAGCACACATTTTTTCACCCAATCTTGATGACACTTTCAGGTAATGATCAGTACCCCAATCCCACTTGGGTCACCAAATTTCGTTATTCTAAGTTAAACCGTTCGTTGGCAGTAAGACTTTAAATTTTTAGGTTTCATTCTGTTTTCTCCTATATGGATACATATATTTGGAACTGTAAATCAAAGACGGTTTGTGCTAGCTCTTTGAAACTTGACACAATAAAGTAGTTCCAAGTTCTATCTCTATGGTTTTTTTCCTATTGATGTAGTCCTAAGCAGAGACTGCTGCAAATCACTTTCATGGAAAGGGGTTGCCAAGCTACCAAAAAACTACGAGTTTCCTGAAATGTCAGCACACATTTTTTCACCCAATTTGATGACACTTTCAGGTAATGATCAGTACCCCAATCCCACATGGCTCACCAAATTTCGTTCTTCTAGGTTAAACCGTTCGTTGGCAGTAACAGTTTTAATTTTTAGGTTTCACTCTTTTTACTCCTATATGGATACATGTCGTTGCAACTCTAAATCAAACACGGTTTGTGCTAGCTCTTTGCAACTTGACACAATAAAGTAGTTCCAAGTTCTATCTGTATGGTTTGTTTCCTATTGATGTAGTCCTAAGCAGAGTGACGCAAATCACTTTCATGGAAAGGGGTTGCCAAGCTACCAAAAAACTACGAGTTTCCTGAAATGTCAGCACACTTTTTTTCACCCAATTTGATGACACTTTCAGGTAATGATCAGTACCCCAATCCCACATGGCTCACCAAATTTCGTTCTTCTAGGTTAAACCGTTCGTTGGCAGTAACTGTTTTAATTTTTAGGTTTCACTCTGTTTTCTCCTATATGGATACATGTATTTGGAACTCTAAATCAAACACGGTTTGTGCTAGCTCTTTGAAACTTGACTAAATAAAGTAGTTCCAAGTTCTATCTCTATGGTTTGTTTCCTATTGATGTAGTCATAAGCAGATACTGGCGCAAATCACTTTCATGGAAAGGGGTTGACAAGCTTCCAAAAAACTACGAGTTTCCTGAAGTGTCAGCACACATTTTTTCACCCAATCTTGATGACACTTTCAGGTAATGATCAGTACCCCAATCCCACTTGGCTCACCAAATTTCGTTCTTCTAGGTTAAAGCGTTCGTTGGCAGTAAAAGTTTTAATTTTTAGGTTTCACTCTGTTTTCTCCAATAGGATACATGTAGTTGGAACTCTAAATCAAACACGGTTTGTGCTAGCTCTTTGAAACTTGACACAATAAAGTAGTTCCAAGTTCTATCTCTATGGATTGTTTCCTATTGATGTAGCCCTAAGCAGAGACTGGCGCAAATCACTTTCATGCAAAGGGATTGCCAAGCTTCCAAAAAACTACGAGTTTCCTGAAATCTCAGCACACATTTTTTCACCCAATCTTCATGACACTTTCAGGTAATGATCAGTACCCCAATCCCACTTGGCTCACCAAACTTCGTTCTTCTATGTTAAACCGTTCGTTGGCAGTAACAGTTTTAATTTTTATGTTTCACTCTGTTTTCTCCTGTATAGATAAATGTAGTTGGAACTCTAAATCAAAGACGGTTTGTGCCAGCTCTATGAAACTTGACACAATAAAGTAGTTCCTACTTCTATCACTATGGGTTGTTTCTTATTGATGTAGCCCTAAGCAGAGACTGGCGCAAATCACTTTCATGGAAACGGGTTGGCAAGCTTCCAAAAAAACTACGAGTTTCCTGGAATCTCAGCACACGTTTTTTCACCCAATCTTGATGACACTTTAGGGTAATGATCAGTAACCCAATCCCACTTGGCTCACCAAATTTCGTTCTTCTAGTTTAAACCGTTCGTTGGCAGTAAGAGATTTAATTTTTAGGTTTCACTCTGTTTTCTGCTATATGGTACATGTAGTTGGAACTCTAAATCAAACACAGTTTGTGCTAGCTCTTTGAAACTTGACACAATAAAGTAGTTCCAAGTTCTATCTCTATGGTTTGTTTCCTATTGATGTAGCCCTAAGCAGAGACTGGCGCAAATCACTTTCATAGAACGGGGTTGCCAAGGTTCCAAAAAATTACGAGTTTCCTGAAATCTCAGCACACATTTTTTCACCCAAACTTGATGACACTTTCAGGTAATGATCAGTTACCCAATCCCACTTGGCTCACCAAATTTCGTTCTTCTAGGTTAAACCGTTCTTTGGCAGTAACAGTTTTAATTTTTAGGTTTCACTCTGTTTTCTCCTATATGGATACATGTATTTGGAACTCTAAATCAAAGACGGTTTGTGCTAGCTCTTTGATACTTGACACAATAAAATAGTTCCAAGTTCTATCTCTATGTTTTTTTTTTTCCTATTGATGTAGCCCCAAGCAGAGACTGGCGCAAATCATTTTAATGGAAAGGTGTTGCCAAGCTTCCAAATAACCAGGAGTTTCCTGAAATCTCAGCACACAATTTTTCACCCAATCTTGATCACACTTTCAGGTAATGATCAGTACCCCAATCCCACTTGGCTCACCAAATTTCGTTCTTCTAAGTTAAACCGTTCGTTGGCAGTAACAGTTTTAATTTTTAGGTTTCTCTCTGTTTTCTCCTATATGGATACATGTAGATGAAACTCTAAATCAAACACGGTTTGTGCTAACTCTTTGAAACTTGACACAATAAAATAGTTCCAAGTTCTATCTCTATGGATTGTTTCCTATTGATGTAGCCCTAAGCAGAGACTGGCACAAATCACTTTCATGGAAAGGGGTTGCCAACTTCCAAATAACTATGGGTTTCCTGAAATCTCAGCACACATTTTTTCACCCAATCTTGATGACACTTTCAGGTAATGATCAGTACCCCAATCCCACTTGGCTCACCAAATTTCGTTCTTCTAGGTTAAACCGTTCGTTGGCAATAACAGTTTTAATTTTTAGGTTTCATTCTGTTTTCTCCTATATGGATACATGTAGATGAAACTCTAAATAAAACACGGTTTGTGGTAGCTCTTTGAATCTTGACACAATAAAGTAGATCCAAGTTCTATCTCTATGGTTTGTTTCCTATTGATGTAGTCCTAAGCTGAGTGACGCAAATCACTTTCATAGAAAGGGGTTGCCAAGCTACCAAAAAACTACGAGTTTCCTGAAATGTCAGCACACATTTTTTCACCCAATTTGATGACACTTTCAGGTAATGATCAGTACCCCAATCCCACATGGCTCACCAAATTTCGTTCTTCTAGGTTAAACCATTCGTTGGCAGTAACAGTTTAAATTTTTAGGTTCACTCTGCTTTCTCCTATATGGATACATGTATTTGGAACTCTAAATCAAACACGGTTTGTGCTAGCTCTTTGAAACTTGAATCAATAAAGTAGTTCCAAGTTCTATCTCTATGGTTTGTTTCCTATTGATGTAGCCAGAAGCAGATACTGGCGCAAATCACTTTCATGGAAAGGGGTTGACAAGCTTCCAAAAAACTACGAGTTTCCTGAAATGTCAGCACACATTTTTTCACCCAATCTTGATGACACTTTCAGGTAATGATCAGTACCCCAATCCCAATTGGCTCACCAAATTTTGTTCTTCTATGTTAAAGCGTTCGTTGGCAGTAAAAGTTTAAATTTTTAGGTTTCACTCTGTTTTCTCCTATAGGATACATGTAGTTGGAACTCTAAATCAAACACGGTTTGTGCTAGCTCTTTGAAACTTGACACAATAAAGTAGTTCCAAGTTCTATCTCTATGGATTGTTTCCTATTGATGTAGCCCTAAGCAGAGACTGGCACAAATCACATTCATGGAAAGGGATTGCCAAGCTTCCTTCCAAAATAGTACGAGTTTCCTGAAATTTAAGCACATATTTTTTCACCCAATCTTGATGACACTTTCAGGTAATGATCAGTACCCCAATCCCGCTTGGCTCACCAAATTTTGTTCTTCCAGTTTAAACCATTCGTTGGCATCAACAGTTTAAATTTTTAGGTTTCACTCTGTTTTATTCTCTATGGATACATGTAGTTGGAACTCTAAATAAAATACTGTTTCTGCTAGCTCTTTGAAACTTGACACAATAAAATAGTTCCAAGATCTATCTCTATGGATTATTTCCTATTGATGTAGCCCTAAGCAGGCGCAAATCAATTTCATGGAAATGGGTTGGAAAGCTTACAAAAAAGTATGAGTTTCCTGAAATCTCAGCACACACTTTTTCAACCAATCTTGATGACACTTTCTGGTAATGATCAGTAACCCAATCCCACTTGGCTCACCAAATTTTGTTCTTCTAGGTTAAACGGTTCGTTGGCAGTAACAGTTTTAATTTTTAGGTTTCACTCTCTTTTCTCCTATATGGATACATGTAGTTGGAACTCTAAATCAAACACGGTTTGTGCTAGCTCTTTGAAACTTGAATCAAAAAAGTAGTTCCAAGTTCTATCTCTATGGTTTGTTTCCTATTGATGTGGCCCTAAGCAGAGACTGGCGCAAATCACTTTCATGGAAAGGTGTTGCCAAGCTTCCTAAAAACGACGAGTTTCCTGAAATCTCAGCACACATTTTGCACCCAATCTTCATGAAACTTTCAGGTAATGATCAGTACCCCAATCCCGCTTAGCTCACCAAATTTCGTTCTTCTAGGTTAAACCATTTGTTGGCATCAACAGTTTTAATTTTTAGGTTTCACTCTGTTTTCTCCTATATGGATACATGTTGTTGGAACTCAAAATCAAACAGGGTTTGTGCTATCTCTTTGAAACTTGACACAATAAAGTAGTTCCAAGTTCTATCTCTATGGTTTGTTTCCTATTCATGTAGCCCTAAGCAGAGACTGACGCAAATCACATTCATGGAAAGTGGTTGTCAAGCTTCCAAAATACTACGAGATTCCAGAAATCTCAGCACACATTTTTTCACCCAATCTTGATGACACTTGAATGTAATGATCAGTACCCCAATCCTACTTGGCTCACCAAATTTCGTTCTTCTAGGTTAAATGGTTCGTTGGCAGTAAGAGTTTTAATTTTTAGGTTTCACTCTGTTTTCTCCTATATGGATACATGTAGTTGTAACTCTAAATCAAACACGGATTGTGCTAGCTCTTTGAAACTTGACACAATAAAGTAGTTCCAAGTTCTATCTCTATGGTTTGTTTCCTATTGATGTAGCCCTAAGCAGAGACTGGCGCAAATCACTTTCATGGAAATGGGTTGCCAAATTCCAAAAAACGAAGATTTTCCTGAAATCTCAGCACACATTTTTTCACCAAATCTTGATGACACTTTCAGGAAATGATCAGAACCCCAATCCCACTTGGCTCACCAAATTTCGTTCTTCTATGTTAAACCGTTCGTTGGCAGTAACAGTTTAAATTTTTAGGTTCACTCTGCTTTCTCCTATATGGATACATGTTGTTGGAACTCTAAATCAAAGACGGTTTGTGCTAGCTCTTTGAAACTTGACACCATAAAGTAGTTCCAAGTTCTATCTCTATGGTTTGTTTCCTATTGATGTAGCCCTAATCAGAGACTGGCGCAAATCACTTTCATGGAAAGGGGTTGCCAAGCTTCCAAAAAACTACCAGTTTCCTGAAATCTCAGCACACATTTTTTCACTCAATCTTGATGACACTTTCAGGTAATGATCAGTGCCCCAATCCCACCTGGCTCACCAAATTTCGTTCTTCTAAGTTAAACTGTTCGTTGGCAGTAACAGTTTTAATTTTTAGGTTTCACTCTGTTTTCTCCTATATGGATACATGTAGATGAAACTCTAAATCAAACACGGTTTGTGCTAGCTTTTTGAAACTTGACACAATAATATAGTTCCAAGTTCTATCTCTATGGATTGTTTCCTATTGATGTAGCCCTAAGCAGATACTGGCGCAAATCACTTTCATGGAAAGGGGTTGCCAAGTTTCCAAATGACTATGTGTTTTCTGAAATCTCAGCACTCATTTTTTCAACCAATCTTGATGACACTTTCAGGTAATGATCAGTACCCCAATCCCACTTGGGTCACCAAAGTTCGTTCTTCTAAGTTAAACCGTTCGTTGGCAGTAAGACTTTAAATTTTTAGGTTTCATTCTGTTTTCTCCTATATGGATACATATAGTTGGAACTGTAAATCAAAGAAGGTTTGTGCTAGCTCTTTGAAACTTGACACAATAAAGTAGTTCCAAGTTCTATCTCTATTGTTTGATTCCTATTGAAGTAGCCCTAGGCAGAGACTGGCGCAAATCACTTAGATGGAAATGGGTTGCCAAGCTTCCAAAAAACTACGAGTTTCCTGAAATCACAGGACACATTTTTTCACCCAATCTTGATGACACTCTCTGGTAATGATCAGTACCCCAATCTCACTTGGCTAACCAAATTTCGTTCTTCTATGTTCAACCGTTCGTTGGCAGTAAGAGTTTTAATTTTTAGGTTTCACTCTATTTTCTCCTGTATGGATACATGTATTTGGAACTCTAAATCAAAGACGGTTTGTGCTATCTCTTTGAAACTTGACACAATAAAGTAGTTCCAAGTTCTATCTCTATGGATTGTTTCCTATTGATGTAGCCCTAAGCAGAGACTGGCGCAAATCACTTTCATGGAAAGGGGTTGCCAAGCTTCCAAATAACTATGTGTTTCCTGAAATCTCAGCACACATTTTTTGACCCAATCTTGATGACACTTTCAGGTAATGATCAGTACCCCAATCCCACTTGGCTCACCAAATTTCGTTCTTCTAGGTTAAACTGTTCGTTGGCAGTAACAGTTTTAATTTTTAGGTTTCACTCTGTTTTCTCCTATATGGACACAGGTATTTGCAACTCTAAATCAAACACGGTTTGTGCTAGCTCTTTGAAACTTGACACAATAAAGTAGTTCCAAGTTCTATTTCTATGGATTGTTTCCTATTGATGTAGCCCTAAGCAGAGACTGGCGCAAATCACTTTCATTGAAAGGGGTTGCCAAGCTTCCAAAAAACTACCAGTTTCCTGAAATCTCAGCACACATTTTTTCACTCAATCTTGATGACACTTTCAGGTAATGATCAGTGCCCCAATCCCACTTGGCTCACCAAATTTCGTTCTTCTAAGTTAAACTGTTCGTTGGCAGTAACAGTTTTAATTTTTAGGTTTCACTCTGTTTTCTCCTATATGGATACATGTAGATGACACTCTAAATCAAACACGGTTTGTGCTAGCTTTTTGAAACTTGACACTATAAAATAGTTCCAAGTTCTATCTCTATGGATTGTTTCCTATTGATGTAGACCTAAGCAGAGACTGGCGCAAATCACTTTCATGGAAAGGGGTTGCCAACTTTCCAAATAACTATGTGTTTCCTGAAATCTCAGCACACATTTTTTCACCCAATCTTGATGACAATTTCAGGTAATGATCAGTACCCCAATCCCACTTGGGTCACCAAATTTCGTTCTTCTAAGTTAAACCGTTCGTTGGCAGTAACAGTTTTAATTTTTAGGTTTCAGTCTGTTTTCTCCTATATGGATACATGTATTTGGAACTGTAAATCAAACACGGTTTGTGCTAGCTCTTTGAAACTTGGCACAATAAAGTAGTTACAAGTTCTATCTCTATAGTTTGATTCCTATTGAAGTAGCCCTAGGCAGAGACTGGCGCAAATCACTTACATGGAAATGGGTTGCCAAGCTTCCAAAAAACTACGAGTTTCCTGAAATCACAGCACACATTCTTTCACCCAATCTTGATGACACTTTCTGGTAATGAACAGTACCCCAATCTCACTTGTCTCCCGAAATTTTGTTCTTCTAGATTCAACCGTTCGTTGGCAGTAAGAGTTTTAATTTTTAGGTTTCACTCTGTTTTCTCCTATATGGATACATGTAGTTGGAACTCTAAATCAAAGACGGTTTGTGCTATCTCTTTGAAACTTGACACAATAAAGTAGTTCCAAGTTCTATCTCTATGGATTGTTTCCTATTGATGTAGCACTAAGCAGAGACTGGCGCAAATCACTTTCATGCAAAGGGATTGCCAAGCTTCCAAAAAACTACGAGTTTCCTGAAATGTCAGCACACATTTTTTCACCCAATTTGATGACACTTTCAGGTAATGATCAGTACCCCAATCCCACTTGGCTCACGAAATTTTGTTCTTCTAGGTTAATCCGTTCGTTGGCAGTAACAGTTTTAATTTTTAAGTCTCACTCTGTTTTCTCCTATATGGATACATGTAGTAGGAACACTAAAGCAAACATGGTTTGTGCTAGCTCTTTGATACTTGACACAATAAAATAGTTCCAAGTTCTATCTCTATGGTTTGTTTCCTATTGATGTAGCCCTAAGCAGAGACTGGCGCAAATCACTTTCATGGAAAGGGGTTGCCAAGCTACGAAAAAACTACGAGTTTCCTGAAATCTCAGCACACATTTTTTCACCCAATCTTGACGACACTTTCAGGTAATGATCAGTACCCCATTCCCACTTGGCTCACCAAATTTCGTTCTTCTAGTTTAAACCGTTCGTTGGCAGTAACAGTTTAAATTTTTAGGTTTCACTCTGTTTTCTCCTATATGGATACATGTAGTTGGAACTGTAAATCAAACACGGTTTGTGCTAGCTCTTTGAAACTTGACACAATAAAATAGTTCCAAGTACTATCTCTATGGTTTGTTTTCTATTGATGTAGCCCTACGCAGATACTGGCACAAATCACTTTCATCGAAAGGGGTTGCCAAGCTTCGAAAAAACTACGAGTTTCCTGAAATCACAGCACACATTTTTTCACCCAATCTTGATGACACTTTCTGGTAATGATCAGTACCCCAATCTCACTTGGCTAACCAAATTTCGTTCTTCTATGTTCAACCGTTCGTTGGCAGTAAGAGTTTTAATTTTTAGGTTTCACTCTGTTTTCTCCTATATGGATACATGTATTTGGAACTCTAAATCAAAGACGGTTTGTGCTAGCTCTTTGAAACTCGACACAACAAAGTAGTTCCAAGTTCTATCTCTATGGATTGTTTCCTATTGATGTAGCTCTAAGCAGAGACTGGCGCAAATCACTTTCATGGAAAGGGGTTGCCAAGCTTCCAAATAACTATGTGTTTCCTGAAATCTCAGCACACATTTTTTCACCCAATCTTGATGACACTTTCAGGTAATGATCAGTACCCCAATCCCACTTGGCTCACCAAATTTCGTTCTTCTAGGTTAAACCGTTCGTTGGCAGTAACAGTTTTAATTTTTAGGTTTCACTCTGTTTTCTCCTATATGGATACATGTATTTGCAACTCTAAATCAAACACGGTTTGTGCTAGCTCTTTGAAACTTGACACAATAAAGTAGTTCCAAGTTCTATCTCTATGGTTTGTTTCCTATTGATGTAGTCCTAAGCAGAGACTGGCGCAAATCACTTTCATGGAAAGGGTTTCCAAGCTACCAAAAAACTACGAGTATCCTGAAATCTCAGCACACATTTTTTCCCCCAATCTTGATGACACTTTCAGGTAATGATCAGTACCCCAATCCCACTTGGCTCACCAAATTTCGTTCTTCTAGGTTAAACCGTTCGTTGGCAGTAACAGTTTTAATTTTTATGTTTCACTCTGTTTTCTCCTATATGGTACATGTAGTTGCAACTCTAAATCAAACACGGTTTGTGCTAGCTCTTTGAAACTTGACACAATAAAGTAGTTCCAAGTTCTATCTCTATAGTTTGATTCCTATTGAAGTAGCCCTAGGCAGAGACTGGCGCAAATCACTTACATGGAAATGGGTTGCCAAGCTTCCAAAACACTACGAGTTTCCTGAAATCACAGCACACATTTTTTCACCCAATCTTGATGACAATTTCTGGTAATAATCAGTACCCCAATCCCACTTGGCTCACCAAATTTCGTTCTTCTAGGTTCAACCGCTCGTTGGCAGTAAGAGTTTTAATTTTTAGGTTTCACTCTGTTTTCTCCTATATGGATACATATAGTTGGAACTATAAATCAAAGACGGTTTGTGCTAGCTCTTTGAAACTTGACACAATAAAGTAGTTCCAAGTTCTATCTCTATTGTTTGATTCCTATTGAAGTAGCCCTAGGCAGAGACTGGCGCAAATCACTTAGATGGAAATGGGTTGCCAAGCTTCCAAAAAACTACGAGTTTCCTGAAATCACAGGACACATTTTTTCACCCAATCTTGATGACACTCTCTGGTAATGATCAGTACCCCAATCTCACTTGGCTAACCAAATTTCGTTCTTCTATGTTCAACCGTTCGTTGGCAGTAAGAGTTTTAATTTTTAGGTTTCACTCTATTTTCTCCTGTATGGATACATGTATTTGGAACTCTAAATCAAAGACGGTTTGTGCTATCTCTTTGAAACTTGACACAATAAAGTAGTTCCAAGTTCTACCTCTATGGATTGTTTCCTATTGATGTAGCCCTAAGCAGAGACTGGCGCAAATCACTTTCATGGAAAGGGGTTGCCAAGCTTCCAAATAACTATGTGTTTCCTGAAATCTCAGCACACATTTTTTGACCCAATCTTGATGACACTTTCAGGTAATGATCAGTACCCCAATCCCACTTGGCTCACCAAATTTCGTTCTTCTAGGTTAAACCGTTCGTTGGCAGTAACAGTTTTAATTTTTAGGTTTCACTCTGTTTTCTCCTATATGGATACAGGTATTTGCAACTCTAAATCAAACACGGTTTGTGCTAGCTCTTTGAAACTTGACACAATAAAGTAGTTCCAAGTTCTATTTCTATGGATTGTTTCCTATTGATGTAGCCCTAAGCAGAGACTGGCGCAAATCACTTTCATTGAAAGGGGTTGCCAAGCTTCCAAAAAACTACCAGTTTCCTGAAATCTCAGCACACATTTTTTCACTCAATCTTGATGACACTTTCAGGTAATGATCAGTGCCCCAATCCCACTTGGCTCACCAAATTTCATTCTTCTAAGTTAAACTGTTCGTTGGCAGTAACAGTTTTAATTTTTAGATTCACTCTGTTTTCTCCTATATGGATACATGTAGATGAAACTCTAAATCAAACACGGTTTGTGCTAGCTTTTTGAAACTTGACACTATAAAATAGTTCCAATCTATCTCTATGGATTGTTTCCTATTGATGTAGCCCTAAGCAGAGACTGGCGCAAATCACTTTCATGGAAAGGGGTTGCCAACTTTCCAAATAACTATGTGTTTCCTGAAATCTCAGCACACATTTTTTCACCCAATCTTGATGACACTTTCAGGTAATGATCAGTACCCCAATCCCACTTGGGTCACCAAATTTCGTTATTCTAAGTTAAACCGTTCGTTGGCAGTAAGACTTTAAATTTTTAGGTTTCATTCTGTTTTCTCCTATATGGATACATATATTTGGAACTGTAAATCAAAGACGGTTTGTGCTAGCTCTTTGAAACTTGACACAATAAAGTAGTTCCAAGTTCTATCTCTATGGTTTTTTTCCTATTGATGTAGTCCTAAGCAGAGACTGCTGCAAATCACTTTCATGGAAAGGGGTTGCCAAGCTACCAAAAAACTACGAGTTTCCTGAAATGTCAGCACACATTTTTTCACCCAATCTTGACGACACTTTCGGGTAATGATCAGTACCCCAATCCCACTTGGCTCACCAAATTTCGTTCTTCTAGGTTAAACCGTTCGTTGGCAGTAACAGTTTTAATTTTTATGTTTCACTCTGTTTTCTCCCATATGGTACATGTAGTTGCAACTCTAAATCAAACACGGTTTGTGCTAGCTCTTTGAAACTTGACACAATAAAGTAGTTCCAAGTTCTATCTCTATAGTTTGATTCCTATTGAAGTAGCCCTAGGCAGAGACTGGCGCAAATCACTTACATGGAAATGGGTTGCCAAGCTTCCAAAAAACTACGAGTTTCCTGAAATCACAGCACACATTTTTTCACCCAATCTTGATGACAATTTCTGGTAATAATCAGTACCCCAATCCCACTTGGCTCACCAAATTTCGTTCTTCTAGGTTCAACCGTTCGTTGGCAGTAAGAGTTTTAATTTTTAGGTTTCACTCTGTTTTCTCCTATATGGATACATATAGTTGGAACTATAAATCAAAGACGGTTTGTGCTAGCTCTTTGAAACTTGACACAATAAAGTAGTTCCAAGTTCTATCTCTATTGTTTGATTCCTATTGAAGTAGCCCTAGGCAGAGACTGGCGCAAATCACTTAGATGGAAATGGGTTGCCAAGCTTCCAAAAAACTACGAGTTTCCTGAAATCACAGGACACATTTTTTCACCCAATCTTGATGACACTCTCTGGTAATGATCAGTACCCCAATCTCACTTGGCTAACCAAATTTCGTTCTTCTATGTTCAACCGCTCGTTGGCAGTAAGAGTTTTAATTTTTAGGTTTCACTCTATTTTCTCCTGTATGGATACATGTATTTGGAACTCTAAATCAAAGACGGTTTGTGCTATCTCTTTGAAACTTGACACAATAAAGTAGTTCCAAGTTCTATCTCTATGGATTGTTTCCTATTGATGTAGCCCTAAGCAGAGACTGGCGCAAATCACTTTCATGGAAAGGGGTTGCCAAGCTTCCAAATAACTATGTGTTTCCTGAAATCTCAGCACACATTTTTTGACCCAATCTTGATGACACTTTCAGGTAATGATCAGTACCCCAATCCCACTTGGCTCACCAAATTTCGTTCTTCTAGGTTAAACCGTTCGTTGGCAGTAACAGTTTTAATTTTTAGGTTTCACTCTGTTTTCTCCTATATGGATACAGGTATTTGCAACTCTAAATCAAACACGGTTTGTGCTAGCTCTTTGAAACTTGACACAATAAAGTAGTTCCAAGTTCTATTTCTATGGATTGTTTCCTATTGATGTAGCCCTAAGCAGAGACTGGCGCAAATCACTTTCATTGAAAGGGGTTGCCAAGCTTCCAAAAAACTACCAGTTTCCTGAAATCTCAGCACACATTTTTTCACTCAATCTTGATGACACTTTCAGGTAATGATCAGTGCCCCAATCCCACTTGGCTCACCAAATTTCGTTCTTCTAAGTTAAACTGTTCGTTGGCAGTAACAGTTTTAATTTTTAGATTCACTCTGTTTTCTCCTATATGGATACATGTAGATGAAACTCTAAATCAAACACGGTTTGTGCTAGCTTTTTGAAACTTGACACTATAAAATAGTTCCAAGTTCTATCTCTATGGATTGTTTCCTATTGATGTAGCCCTAAGCAGAGACTGGCGCAAATCACTTTCATGGAAAGGGGTTGCCAACTTTCCAAATAACTATGTGTTTCCTGAAATCTCAGCACACATTTTTTCACCCAATCTTGATGACACTTTCAGGTAATGATCAGTACCCCAATCCCACTTGGGTCACCAAATTTCGTTATTCTAAGTTAAACCGTTCGTTGGCAGTAAGACTTTAAATTTTTAGGTTTCATTCTGTTTTCTCCTATATGGATACATATATTTGGAACTGTAAATCAAAGACGGTTTGTGCTAGCTCTTTGAAACTTGACACAATAAAGTAGTTCCAAGATCTATCTCTATGGTTTTTTTCCTATTGATGTAGTCCTAAGCAGAGACTGCTGCAAATCACTTTCATGGAAATGGGTTGCCAAGCTACCAAAAAACTACGAGTTTCCTGAAATGTCAGCACACATTTTTTCACCCAATCTTGACGACACTTTCGGGTAATGATCAGTACACCAATCCCACTTGGGTCACCAAATTTCATTCTTCTAAGTTAAACCATTCGTTGGCAGTAACAGTTTTAATTTTTAGGTTTCAGTCTGTTTTCTCCTATATGGATACATGTATTTGGAACTGTAAATCAAACACGGTTTGTGCTAGCTCTTTGAAACTTGGCACAATAAAGTAGTTACAAGTTCTATCTCTATAGTTTGATTCCTATTGAAGTAGCCCTAGGCAGAGACTGGCGCAAATCACTTACATGGAAATGGGTTGCCAAGCTTCCAAAAAACTACGAGTTTCCTGAAATCACAGCACACATTCTTTCACCCAATCTTGATGACACTTTCTGGTAATGAACAGTACCCCAATCTCACTTGTCTCCCGAAATTTTGTTCTTCTAGGTTAAACCGTTCGTTGGCAGTAACAGTTTTAATTTTTAGGTTTCACTCTGTTTTCTCCTATATGGATACATGTATTTGCAACTCTAAATCAAACACGGTTTGTGCTAGCTCTTTGAAACTTGACACAATAAAGTAGTTCCAAGTTCTATCTCTATGGTTTGTTTCCTATTGATGTAGTCCTAAGCAGAGACTGGCGCAAATCACTTTCATGCAAAGGGATTGCCAAGCTTCCAAAAAACTACGAGTTTCCTGAAATGTCAGCACACATTTTTCACCCAATTTGATGACACGTTCAGGTAATGATCAGTACCCCAATCCCACTTGGCTCACCAAATTTCGTTCTTCTAGGTTTAACCGTTCGTTCGCAGTAAGAGTTTTAATTTTTAGGTTTCACTCTGTTTTCTCCTATATGGATACATGTAGTTGGAACTCTAAATCAAAGACGGTTTGTGCTAGCTCTTTGAAACTTGACACAATAAAGTAGTTCCAAGTTCTATCACTATGGATTGTTTCCTATTGATGTAGCCCCAAGCAGAGACTGGCGCAAATCACTTTCATGGAAAGGGGTTGCCAAGCTTCCAAATAACGAGTAGTTTCCTGAAATCTCAGGACACCACTTTTCACCCAATCTTGATGACACTTTCAGGTAATGATCAGTACCCCAATCCCACTTGGCTCACCAAATTTCGTTCTTCTAAGTTAAACCGTTCGTTGCCAGTAACAGTTTAAATTTTTAGGTTCACTCTGCTTTCTCCTATATGGATACATGTAGTTGGAACTCTAAATCAAAGACGGTTTTTGCTAGCTCTTTGAAACTTGACACCATAAAGTAGTTCCACTTTCTATCTCTATGGTTTGTTTCCTATTGATGTAGCCCTAAGCAGAGACTCACGCAAATCACTTTCATGGAAAGGGGTTGCCAAGCTTCCAAAAAACTACCAGTTTTCTGAAATCTCAGCACACATTTTTTCACCCAATCTTGATGACACTTTCAGGTAATGATCAGTACGCCAATCCCACTTGGCTCACCAAATTTCGTTCTTCTAAGTTAAACCGTTCGTTGGCAGTAACAGTTTTAATTTTTAGGTTTCACGCTGTTTTCTCCTATATGGATACATGTAGTTGGAACTCTAAAGCAAACACGGTTTGTGCTAGCTCTTTGATACTTGACACAATAGAGTAGTTCCAAGTTCTATCTCTATGGATTTTTTCCTATTGATGTAGCCCTAAGCAGAGACTGGCGCGAATCACTTTCATGGACAGGGGTTGCTAAGCTTCCAAAAAAGTACGAGTTTCCTGAAATCTCAGCACACATTTTTTTTACCCAATCTTGATGACACTTTCTGGTAATGATCAGTACCCCAATCCCACTTGGCTCACCAAATTTCGTTCTTCTAGGTTAAACGGTTCGTTGGCAGTAACAGTTTTAATTTTTAGGTTTCACTCTGTTTTCCCCTATATGGATACATGTATTCGGAACTCTAAATCAAACACGGTTTGTGCTAGCTCTTTGAAACTTGACTCAATAAGGTAGTTCTAAGTTCTATCTCTATGGTTTGTTTCCTATTGATGTAGCCCTAAGCAGAGACTGGCACAAATCACTTTCATGGAAAGGGGTTGCCAAGCTTCCAAAAAACTACGAGTTTCCTGAAATCTCAGCACACATTTTTTCACCCAATCTTGATGACACTTGCAGGTAATGATCAGTATCCCAATCCCACTTGGCTCACCAAATTTCGTTCTTCTAGGTTAAACCGTTCGTTGCCATAACAGTTTTAATTTTTAGGTTTCACTCTGTTTTCTCCTATATGGATACATGTAGTTGGAACTCTAAATCAAAGATGGTTTGTGCTAGCTCTTTGAAACTTGACACAATATAGTAGTTCCAAGTTGTATCTCTATGGTTTGTTTCCTATTGATGTAGCCCTAAGCAGAGACTGGCGCAAATCACTTTCATGGAAAGGGGTTGCCAAGCTTCCTAAAAACTACAAGTTTCCTGAAATCTCAGCACACATTTTTTCACCCAATCTTGATGAAACTTTCAGGTAATGATCAGTTCCCCAATCCCACTTGGCTCACCAAATTTCGTTCTTCTAGGTTAAACCGTTCTTTGGCAGTAAGAATTTTAATTTTTAGGTTTCACTCTGTTTTCTCCTATATGGAAACATGTAGTTAAAACTCTAAATCAAACACGGTTTGTGCTAGCTCTTTGAAACTTGACACAATAAAATAGTTCCAAGTTCTATCTCTATGGATTGTTCCCTATTGCTGTAGACCTAAGCAGATACTGGCGCAAATCACTTTCATGGAAAGTGGTTGCCAAGCTTCCAAAAAACTACGAGTTTCCTGAAATCTCAGCACACATTGTTTCTCCCAATCTTGATGACACTTTCAGGTAATGATCAGTACCCCAATCCCACTTGGTCACCAAATTTCGTTCTTCTAGGTTAAACCGTTCCTTGGCATAACAGTTTTAATTTTTAGGTTTCACTCTGTTTTCTCCTATATGGATACATGTAGTTGGAACTCTAAATCACAGATGGTTTTTGCTAGCTCTTTGAAACTTGACACAATATAGTAGTTCCCAGTTCTATCTCTATGGTTTGTTTCCTATTGATGTAGCCCTAAGCAGAGACTGGCACAAATCACTTTCATGGAAAGGGGTTGCCAAGCTTCCAAAAACAACGAATTTCCTGAAATCTCAGCACACATTTTTTCACCCAATCTTGATGACACTTTCAGGTAATGATCAGTACCCCAATCCCACTTGGCTCACCAAATTTCGTTCTTTTAGGTTAAACGGTTCGTTTGCAGTAACAGTTTTAATTTTTAGGTTTCACTCTGTTTTCTACTATATGGATACATGTAGTTGGAACTCTAAATCAAACACGGTTTGTGCTAGCTCTTTGAAACTTGACACAATAAAATAGTTCCAAGTTCTATCTCTATGGATTGTTCCCTATTGCTGTAGACCTTAGCAGATACTGGCGCAAATATCTTTCATGGAAAGTGGTTGCCAAGCTTCCAAAAAACTATGATTTTCCTGAAATATCAGCACACATTGTTTCTCCCAATCTTGATGACA
Source organism: Spermophilus citellus (assembly GCF_964194105.1). NCBI lineage: Eukaryota > Metazoa > Chordata > Mammalia > Rodentia > Sciuridae > Spermophilus > Spermophilus citellus. The sequence continues at coordinate 105,279,483 of NC_138182.1, forward strand.
CTTTTAGGTAAGGATCAGTACCCCAATCCCACTTGGTCACCAAATTTCGTTCTTCTAGGTTAAACCGTTCGTTGGCAGTAACAGTTTTAATTTTTAGGTTTCACTCTGTTTTCTTCTATATGGATACATGTAGTTGGAACTCTAAATCAAAGAAGGTTTGTGCTAGCTCTTTGAAACTTGACACAATATAGTAGTTCCCAGTTCTATCTCTATGGTTTGTTTCCTATTGATGTAGCCCTAATCAGAGACTGGCGGAAATCACTTTCATGGAAAGGAGTTGCCAAGCTTCCAAAAAACTACGAGTTTCCTCAAATGTCAGCACACATTTTTTCACCCAATCTTGATGACACTTTCTGGTAATGATCAGTACCCCAATCCCACTTGGCTCACCAAATTTCGTTCTTCTAGGTTAAACGGTTCGTTGGAAGTAACAGTTTTAATTTTTAGGTATCACTCGTTTTCTCCTATATGGATACATGTAGGTGTAACTCTAAATCAAACACGGATTGTGCTAGCTCTTTGAAACTTGACACAATAAAGTAGTTCCAAGTTCTATCTCTATGGTTTGTTTCCTATTGATGTAGCCCTAAGCAGAGACTGGCGCAAATCACTTTCATGGAAATGGGTTGCCAAATTCCAAAAAACTACGATTTTCCTGAAATCTCAGCACACATTTTTTCACCCAATCTTGATGACACTTTCAGGTAATGATCAGTACCCCAATCCCACTTGGCTCACCAAATTTCGTTCTTCTAGGTTAAACCGTTCGTTGGCAGTAACAGTTTTAATTTTAGGTTTCACTCTGTTTTCTCCTATATGGATACATGTAGTTGGAACTCTAAATCAAAGACGGTTTGTGCTAGCTCTTTGAAACTTGACACAATAGAGTAGTTCCAAGTTCTATCTCTATGGATTTTTTCCTATTGATGTAGCCCTAAGCAGAGATTGGCGCGAATCACTTTCATGGACAGGGGTTGCTAAGCTTCCAAAAAACTACGAGTTTCCTGAAATTTCAGCACACATTTTTTCACCCAATCTTGATGACACTTTCTGGTAATGATCAGTACCCCAATCACACTTGGCACACCAAATTTCGTTCTTCTAGGTTAAACCGTCGTTGGCAGTAACAGTTTTAATTTTTAGGTTTCACTCTCTTTTCTCCTATATGGATACATGTAGTTGGAACTCTAAATCAAACACGGTTTGTGCTAGCTCTTTGAAACTTGACTCAATAAAGTAGTTCCAAGTTCTATCTCTATGGTTTGTTTCCTATTGATGTAGCCCTAAGCAGACACTGGCGCAAATCACTTTCATGGAAAGGGGTTGCCAAGCTTCCAAAAAACTACGAGTTTCCTGAAATCTCAGCACACATTTTTTCACCCAATCTTGATGACACTTTCAGGTAATGATCAGTACCCCAATCCCACTTGACTCACCAAATTTCGTTCTTCTAGGTTAAACCGTTCGTTGGCAGTAACAGTTTTAATTTTTAGGTTTCACTCTCTTTTCTCCTATATGGATACATGTATTTGGAACTCTAAATCAAACACGGTTTGTGCTCGCTATTTGAAACTTGACTCAATAAAGTAGTTCCAAGTTCTATCTCTATGGTTTGTTTCCTATTGATGTAGCCATAAGCAGATACTGGCGTAAATCACTTTCATGGAAAGGGGTTGCCAAGCTTCCCAAAAACTACGACTTTCCTGAAATGTCAGCACACATTTTTTCACCCAATCCTGATGACATTTTCAGGTAATGATCAGTACCCCAATACCACTTGGCTCACCAAATTTCGTTCTTCTAGGTTAAAGCGTTCGTTGGCAGTAACAGTTTTAATTTTTAGGTTTCACTCTGTTTTCTACTACATGGATACATGTAGTTTTAAATCTAAATCAAACACGGTTTGTGCTAGCTCTTTGAATCTTGACATAATAAAGTAGTTCCAAGTTCTATCTCTATGGATTGTTTTCTATTGATGTAGCCCTAAGCAGAGACTGCCACAAAACACTTCCATGGAAAGGGGTTGCCAAGCTTCCAAAAACCTATGAGTTTACTGAAAACTCAGCACACTTTTTTCACACAATCTTGATGATACTTTCAGGTAATGATCAGTACACCAATACCACTTGGCACACCAAATTTCGTTCTTCTAGATTAAAGCGTTCGTTGGCAGTAATAGTTTTAATTTTTAGGTTTCAATCTGTTTTCTCCTATATGGATACATGTATTTGGAAATCTAAATCAAACACGGTTTGTGCTAGCTCTTTGAAACTTGACACAATAAAGTAGTTCCAAGTTCTATCTCTATGGATTGTTTCCTATTGATGTAGCCCTAAGCAGAGACTGGCTCAAATCACTTTCATGCAAAGGTATTGCCAAGCTTCCAAAAAACTACGAGTTTCCTGAAATGTCAGCACACATTTTTTCACCCAATTTGATGACACTTTCAGGTAATGATCAGTACCCCAATCCCACTTGGCTCACCAAATTTCGTTCTTCTAGGTTAAACCGTTCGTTGGCAGTAACAGTTTTAATTTTAGGTTTCACTCTGTTTTCTCCTATATGGATACATGTAGTTGGAACTCTAAATCAAAGACGGTTTGTGCTAGCTCTTTGAAACTTGACACAATAGAGTAGTTCCAAGTTCTATCTCTATGGATTTTTTCCTATTGATGTAGCCCTAAGCAGAGATTGGCGCGAATCACTTTCATGGACAGGGGTTGCTAAGCTTCCAAAAAACTACGAGTTTCCTGAAATTTCAGCACACATTTTTTCACCCAATCTTGATGACACTTTCTGGTAATGATCAGTACCCCAATCACACTTGGCACACCAAATTTCGTTCTTCTAGGTTAAACCGTCGTTGGCAGTAACAGTTTTAATTTTTAGGTTTCACTCTCTTTTCTCCTATATGGATACATGTAGTTGGAACTCTAAATCAAACACGGTTTGTGCTAGCTCTTTGAAACTTGACTCAATAAAGTAGTTCCAAGTTCTATCTCTATGGTTTGTTTCCTATTGATGTAGCCCTAAGCAGACACTGGCGCAAATCACTTTCATGGAAAGGGGTTGCCAAGCTTCCAAAAAACTACGAGTTTCCTGAAATCTCAGCACACATTTTTTCACCCAATCTTGATGACACTTTCAGGTAATGATCAGTACCCCAATCCCACTTGACTCACCAAATTTCGTTCTTCTAGGTTAAACCGTTCGTTGGCAGTAACAGTTTTAATTTTTAGGTTTCACTCTCTTTTCTCCTATATGGATACATGTATTTGGAACTCTAAATCAAACACGGTTTGTGCTCGCTATTTGAAACTTGACTCAATAAAGTAGTTCCAAGTTCTATCTCTATGGTTTGTTTCCTATTGATGTAGCCATAAGCAGATACTGGCGTAAATCACTTTCATGGAAAGGGGTTGCCAAGCTTCCCAAAAACTACGACTTTCCTGAAATGTCAGCACACATTTTTTCACCCAATCCTGATGACATTTTCAGGTAATGATCAGTACCCCAATACCACTTGGCTCACCAAATTTCGTTCTTCTAGGTTAAAGCGTTCGTTGGCAGTAACAGTTTTAATTTTTAGGTTTCACTCTGTTTTCTACTACATGGATACATGTAGTTTTAAATCTAAATCAAACACGGTTTGTGCTAGCTCTTTGAATCTTGACATAATAAAGTAGTTCCAAGTTCTATCTCTATGGATTGTTTTCTATTGATGTAGCCCTAAGCAGAGACTGCCACAAAACACTTCCATGGAAAGGGGTTGCCAAGCTTCCAAAAACCTATGAGTTTACTGAAAACTCAGCACACTTTTTTCACACAATCTTGATGATACTTTCAGGTAATGATCAGTACACCAATACCACTTGGCACACCAAATTTCGTTCTTCTAGATTAAAGCGTTCGTTGGCAGTAATAGTTTTAATTTTTAGGTTTCAATCTGTTTTCTCCTATATGGATACATGTATTTGGAAATCTAAATCAAACACGGTTTGTGCTAGCTCTTTGAAACTTGACACAATAAAGTAGTTCCAAGTTCTATCTCTATGGATTGTTTCCTATTGATGTAGCCCTAAGCAGAGACTGGCTCAAATCACTTTCATGCAAAGGTATTGCCAAGCTTCCAAAAAACTACGAGTTTCCTGAAATGTCAGCACACATTTTTTCACCCAATTTGATGACACTTTCAGGTAATGATCAGTACCCCAATCCCACTTGGCTCACCAAATTTCGTTCTTCTAGGTTAAACGGTTCGTTGGCAGTAACAGTTTTAATTTTTAGGTTTCACTCTTTTTTCTCCTATATGGATACATGTATTTGGAACTCTAAATCAAACACGGTTTGTGCTAGCTCTTTGAAACTTGACTCTATAAAGTAGTTCTAAGTTCTTTCTCTATGGTTTGTTTCCTATTGATGTAGCCCTAAGCAGATACTGGCGCAAATCACTTTCATGGAAAGGGGTTGCCAAGCTTCCAAAAAACTACGAGTTTCCTGAAATCTCAGCACAAATTTTTTCACCCAATCTTGATGACACTTGCAGGTAATGATCAGTACCCCAATCCCACTTGGCTCACCAAATTTCGTTCTTCTAGGTTAAACCGTTCATTGCCAGTAACAGTTTTAATTTTTAGGTTTCACTCTGTTTTCTCCTATATGGGTACATGTAGTTGGAACTCTAAATCAAAGACGGTTTGTGCTAGCTCTTTGAAACTTGACACAATATAGTAGTTTTAAGTTCTATCTCTATGGTTTGTTTCCTATTGATGTAGCCCTAAGCAGAGACTGGCGCAAATCACTTTCATGGAAAGGGGTTGCCAAGCTTCCAAAAAACTACAAGTTTCCTGCAATCTCAGCACACATTTTTTCACCCAATCTTGATGACACTTTCAGGTAATGATCAGTACCCCAATCCTACTTGGCTCACCAAATTTCGTTCTTCTAGGTTAAACCGTTCTTTGGCAGTAAGAGTTTTAATTTTTAGGTTTCACTCTGTTTTCTCCTTTATGGAAACATGTAGTTAAAACTCTAAATCAAACACGGTTTGTTCTAGCTCTTTGAAACTTGACACAATAAAATAGTTCCAAGTTCTATCTCTATGGATTGTTCCCTATTCCTGTAGACCTAAGCAGATACTGGCGCAAATCACTTTCATGGAAAATGGTTGCCAAGCTTCCAAAAAACTACGAGTTTCCTGAAATCTCAGCACACATTGTTTCTCCCAACCTTGATGACACTTTCAGGTAATGATCAGTACCCCAATCCCACTTGGTCACCAAATTTCGTTCTTCTACTTAAACCGTTCGTTGGCAGTAACAGTTTTAATTTTTAGGTTTCTCTCTATTTTCTCCTATATGGATACATGTAGTTTTAACTCTAAATCACAGACGGTTTTTGCTAGCTCTTTGAAACTGGACACAATATAGTAGTTCCCAGTTCTATCTCTATGGTTTGTTTCCTATTGATATAGCCCTAAGCAGAGACTGGCACAAATCACTTTCATGGAAAGGGGTTGCCAAGCTTCCAAAAACTACGAGTTTAATGAAATCTCAGCACACATTTTTTCACCCAATCTTGATGACACTTTCAGGTAATGATCAGTACCCCAATCCCACTTGACTAACCAAATTTCGTTCTTCTAGGTTAAACCGTTCGTTGGCAGTAACAGTTTTAAATTTTAGGTTTCACTCTGTTTTCTCCTATATGGATACATGTATTTGGAACTCTAAATCAAACACAGTTTGTGCTCGCTATTTGAAACTTGACTCACTAAAGTAGTTCCAAGTTCTATCTCTATGGTTTGTTTCCTATTGATGTAGCCATAAGCAGATACTGGCGCAAATCACTTTCATGGAAAGGGGTTGCCAAGCTTCCAGAAAACTACGCCTTTCCTGAAATGTCAGCACACATTTTTTCACCCAATCCTGATGACATTTTCAGGTAATGATCAGTACCCCAATCCCACTGGGCTCACCAAATTTCGTTCTTCTAGGTTAAACCGTTCGTTGGCAGTAACAGTTTAAATTTTTAGGTTTCACTCTGTTTTCTCCTATATGGATACATGTAGTTGGAACTCTAAATCAAACACGGTTTGTGCTAGCTCTTTGAAACTTGACACAATAAAATAGTTCCAAGTTCTATCTCTATGGATTGTTCCCTATTGCTGTAGACCTTAGCAGATACTGGCGCAAATATCTTTCATGGAAAGTGGTTGCCAAGCTTCCAAAAAACTATGATTTTCCTGAAATATCAGCACACATTGTTTCTCCCAATCTTGATGACACTTTTAGGTAAGGATCAGTACCCCAATCCCACTTGGTCACCAAATTTCGTTCTTCTAGGTTAAACCGTTCGTTGGCAGTAACAGTTTTAATTTTTAGGTTTCACTCTGTTTTCTTCTATATGGATACATGTAGTTGGAACTCTAAATCAAAGAAGGTTTGTGCTAGCTCTTTGAAACTTGACACAATATAGTAGTTCCCAGTTCTATCTCTATGGTTTGTTTCCTATTGATGTAGCCCTAATCAGAGACTGGCGGAAATCACTTTCATGGAAAGGAGTTGCCAAGCTTCCAAAAAACTACGAGTTTCCTCAAATGTCAGCACACATTTTTTCACCCAATCTTGATGACACTTTCTGGTAATGATCAGTACCCCAATCCCACTTGGCTCACCAAATTTCGTTCTTCTAGGTTAAACGGTTCGTTGGAAGTAACAGTTTTAATTTTTAGGTATCACTCGTTTTCTCCTATATGGATACATGTAGGTGTAACTCTAAATCAAACACGGATTGTGCTAGCTCTTTGAAACTTGACACAATAAAGTAGTTCCATGTTCTATCTCTATGGTTTGTTTCCTATTGATGTAGCCCTAAGCAGAGACTGGCGCAAATCACTTTCATGGAAATGGGTTGCCAAATTCCAAAAAACTACGATTTTCCTGAAATCTCAGCACACATTTTTTCACCCAATCTTGATGACACTTTCAGGTAATGATCAGTACCCCAATCCCACTTGGCTCACCAAATTTCGTTCTTCTAGGTTAAACCGTTCGTTGGCAGTAACAGTTTTAATTTTAGGTTTCACTCTGTTTTCTCCTATATGGATACATGTAGTTGGAACTCTAAATCAAAGACGGTTTGTGCTAGCTCTTTGAAACTTGACACAATAGAGTAGTTCCAAGTTCTATCTCTATGGATTTTTTCCTATTGATGTAGCCCTAAGCAGAGATTGGCGCGAATCACTTTCATGGACAGGGGTTGCTAAGCTTCCAAAAAACTACGAGTTTCCTGAAATTTCAGCACACATTTTTTCACCCAATCTTGATGACACTTTCTGGTAATGATCAGTACCCCAATCACACTTGGCACACCAAATTTCGTTCTTCTAGGTTAAACCGTCGTTGGCAGTAACAGTTTTAATTTTTAGGTTTCACTCTCTTTTCTCCTATATGGATACATGTAGTTGGAACTCTAAATCAAACACGGTTTGTGCTAGCTCTTTGAAACTTGACTCAATAAAGTAGTTCCAAGTTCTATCTCTATGGTTTGTTTCCTATTGATGTAGCCCTAAGCAGACACTGGCGCAAATCACTTTCATGGAAAGGGGTTGCCAAGCTTCCAAAAAACTACGAGTTTCCTGAAATCTCAGCACACATTTTTTCACCCAATCTTGATGACACTTTCAGGTAATGATCAGTACCCCAATCCCACTTGACTCACCAAATTTCGTTCTTCTAGGTTAAACCGTTCGTTGGCAGTAACAGTTTTAATTTTTAGGTTTCACTCTCTTTTCTCCTATATGGATACATGTATTTGGAACTCTAAATCAAACACGGTTTGTGCTCGCTATTTGAAACTTGACTCAATAAAGTAGTTCCAAGTTCTATCTCTATGGTTTCTTTCCTATTGATGTAGCCATAAGCAGATACTGGCGTAAATCACTTTCATGGAAAGGGTATGCCAAGCTTCCCAAAAACTACGACTTTCCTGAAATGTCAGCACACATTTTTTCACCCAATCCTGATGACATTTTCAGGTAATGATCAGTACCCCAATACCACTTGGCTCACCAAATTTCGTTCTTCTAGGTTAAAGCGTTCGTTGGCAGTAACAGTTTTAATTTTTAGGTTTCACTCTGTTTTCTACTACATGGATACATGTAGTTTTAAATCTAAATCAAACACGGTTTGTGCTAGCTCTTTGAATCTTGACATAATAAAGTAGTTCCAAGTTCTATCTCTATGGATTGTTTTCTATTGATGTAGCCCTAAGCAGAGACTGCCACAAAACACTTCCATGGAAAGGGGTTGCCAAGCTTCCAAAAACCTATGAGTTTACTGAAAACTCAGCACACTTTTTTCACACAATCTTGATGATACTTTCAGGTAATGATCAGTACACCAATACCACTTGGCACACCAAATTTCGTTCTTCTAGATTAAAGCGTTCGTTGGCAGTAATAGTTTTAATTTTTAGGTTTCAATCTGTTTTCTCCTATATGGATACATGTATTTGGAAATCTAAATCAAACACGGTTTGTGCTAGCTCTTTGAAACTTGACACAATAAAGTAGTTCCAAGTTCTATCTCTATGGATTGTTTCCTATTGATGTAGCCCTAAGCAGAGACTGGCTCAAATCACTTTCATGCAAAGGTATTGCCAAGCTTCCAAAAAACTACGAGTTTCCTGAAATGTCAGCACACATTTTTTCACCCAATTTGATGACACTTTCAGGTAATGATCAGTACCCCAATCCCACTTGGCTCACCAAATTTCGTTCTTCTAGGTTAAACGGTTCGTTGGCAGTAACAGTTTTAATTTTTAGGTTTCACTCTTTTTTCTCCTATATGGATACATGTATTTGGAACTCTAAATCAAACACGGTTTGTGCTAGCTCTTTGAAACTTGACTCTATAAAGTAGTTCTAAGTTCTTTCTCTATGGTTTGTTTCCTATTGATGTAGCCCTAAGCAGATACTGGCGCAAATCACTTTCTTGGAAAGGGGTTGCCAAGCTTCCAAAAAACTACGAGTTTCCTGAAATCTCAGCACACATTTTTTCACCCAATCTTGATGACACTTGCAGGTAATGATCAGTACCCCAATCCCACTTGGCTCACCAAATTTCGTTCTTCTAGGTTAAACCGTTCATTGCCAGTAACAGTTTTAATTTTTAGGTTTCACTCTGTTTTCTCCTATATGGGTACATGTAGTTGGAACTCTAAATCAAAGACGGTTTGTGCTAGCTCTTTGAAACTTGACACAATATAGTAGTTTTAAGTTCTATCTCTATGGTTTGTTTCCTATTGATGTAGCCCTAAGCAGAGACTGGCGCAAATCACTTTCATGGAAAGGGGTTGCCAAGCTTCCAAAAAACTACAAGTTTCCTGAAATCTCAGCACACATTTTTTCACCCAATCTTGATGACACTTTCAGGTAATGATCAGTACCCCAATCCTACTTGGCTCACCAAATTTCGTTCTTCTAGGTTAAACCGTTCTTTGGCAGTAAGAGTTTTAATTTTTAGGTTTCACTCTGTTTTCTCCTATATGGAAACATGTAGTTAAAACTCTAAATCAAACACGGTTTGTTCTAGCTCTTTGAAACTTGACACAATAAAATAGTTCCAAGTTCTATCTCTATGGATTGTTCCCTATTCCTGTAGACCTAAGCAGATACTGGCGCAAATCACTTTCATGGAAAATGGTTGCCAAGCTTCCAAAAAACTACGAGTTTCCTGAAATCTCAGCACACATTGTTTCTCCCAACCTTGATGACACTTTCAGGTAATGATCAGTACCCCAATCCCACTTGGTCACCAAATTTCGTTCTTCTACTTAAACCGTTCGTTGGCAGTAACAGTTTTAATTTTTAGGTTTCTCTCTATTTTCTCCTATATGGATACATGTAGTTTTAACTCTAAATCACAGACGGTTTTTGCTAGCTCTTTGAAACTGGACACAATATAGTAGTTCCCAGTTCTATCTCTATGGTTTGTTTCCTATTGATATAGCCCTAAGCAGAGACTGGCACAAATCACTTTCATGGAAAGGGGTTGCCAAGCTTCCAAAAACTACGAGTTTAATGAAATCTCAGCACACATTTTTTCACCCAATCTTGATGACACTTTCAGGTAATGATCAGTACCCCAATCCCACTTGACTAACCAAATTTCGTTCTTCTAGGTTAAACCGTTCGTTGGCAGTAACAGTTTTAAATTTTAGGTTTCACTCTGTTTTCTCCTATATGGATACATGTATTTGGAACTCTAAATCAAACACAGTTTGTGCTCGCTATTTGAAACTTGACTCACTAAAGTAGTTCCAAGTTCTATCTCTATGGTTTGTTTCCTATTGATGTAGCCATAAGCAGATACTGGCGCAAATCACTTTCATGGAAAGGGGTTGCCAAGCTTCCAAAAAACTACGCCTTTCCTGAAATGTCAGCACACATTTTTTCACCCAATCCTGATGACATTTTCAGGTAATGATCAGTACCCCAATCCCACTGGGCTCACCAAATTTCGTTCTTCTAGGTTAAACCGTTCGTTGGCAGTAACAGTTTAAATTTTTAGGTTTCACTCTGTTTTCTCCTATATGGATACATGTAGTTGGAACTCTAAATCAAAGACGGTTTGTGCTAGCTCTTTGAAACTTGACACAATATAGTAGTTCCCAGTTCTATCTCTATGGTTTGTTTCCTATTGATGTAGCACTAATCAGAGACTGGCGGAAATCACTTTCATGGAAAGGCGTTGCCAAGTTTCCAAAAAACTACGAGTTTCCTCAAATGTCAGCACACATTTTTTCACCCAATCTTGATGACACTTTCTGGTAATGATCAGTACCCCAATCCCACTTGTCTCACCAAATTTCGTTCTTCTAGGTTAAACGGTTCGTTGGAAGTAACAGTTTTAATTTTTAGGTATCACTCGTTTTCTCCTCTATGGATACATGTAGTTGTAACTCTAAATCAAACACGGATTGTGCTAGCTCTTTGAAACTTGACACAATAAAGTAGTTCTAAGTTCTATCTCTATGGATTTTTTCCTATTGATGTTGCCCCAAGCAGAGACTGGCGCAAATCACTTTCATGGAAAGGGGTTGCCAAGCTTCCAAATAACCAGCAGTTTCCTGAAATCTCAGCACACATTTTTTCACCCAATATTGATGACACTTTCAGGTAATGATCAGTACCCCAATCCCACTTGGCTCACCAAATTTCATTCTTCTTGGTTAAACCATTCGTTGGCAGTAACAGTTTTAATTTTAAGGTTTCACTCTGTTTTCTCCTATATGGATACATGTAGTTGGAACTCTAAATCACAGACGGTTTTTGCTAGCTCTTTGAAACTTGACACAATATAGTAGTTCCCAGTTCTATCTCTATGGTTTGTTTCCTATTGATGTAGCCCTAAGCAGAGACTGGCACAAATCACTTTCATGGAAAGGGGTTGCCAAGGTTCCAAAAACTACGAGTTTCCTGAAATCTCAGCACACATTTTTTCACCCAATCTTGATGACACTTTCAGGTAATGATCAGTACCCCAATCCCACTTGACTCACCAAATTTCGTTCTTCTAGGTTAAACTGTTCGTTGGCAGTAACAGTTTTAATTTTTAGGTTTCACTCTCTTTTCTCCTATATGGATACATGTATTTGGAACTCTAAATCAAACACGGTTTGCGCTTGCTATTTGAAACTTGACTCAATAAAGTAGTTCCAAGTTCTATCTCTATGGTTTGTTTCCTATTGATGTAGCCATAAGCAGATACTGGCGCAAATCACTTTCATGGAAAGGGGTTGCCAAGCTTCCAAAAAACTCCGACTTTCCTGAAATGTCAGCACACATTTTTTCACCCAATCCTGATGACATTTTCAGGTAATGATCAGTACCCCAATCCCACTGGGCTCACCAAATTTCGTTCTTCTAGGTTAAACCGTTCGTTGGCAGTAGCAGTTTTAATTTTTAGGTTTCACTCTGTTTTCTCCTGTATGGATACATGTAGTTGGAACTCTAAATCAAACACGGTTTGTGCTAGCTCTTTGAAACTTGACTCTATAAAGTAGTTCCAAGTTCTATTTCTATGGATTGTTTTCTATTGATGTAGCCCTAAGCAGAGACTGCCACAAAACACTTCCATGGAAAGGGGTTGCCAAGCTTCCAAAAACCTATGAGTTTCCTGAAAACTCAGCACACTTTTTTCACACAATCTTGATGATACTTTCAGGTAATGATCAGTACACCAATACCACTTGGCTCACCAAATTTCGTTCTTCTAGGTTAAAGCGTTCGTTGGCAGTAACAGTTTTAATTTTTAGGTTTCAATCTGTTTTCTCCTATATGGATACATGTATTTTGAAATCTAAATCAAACACGGTTTGTGCTAGCTCATTGAAACTTGACACAATAAAGTAGTTCCAAGTTCTATCTCTATGGATTGTTTCCTATTGATGTAGCCCTAAGCAGAGACTGGCGCAAATCACTTTCATGCAAAGGTATTGCCAAGCTTCCAAAAAACTACGAGTTTCCTGAAATGTCAGCACACATTTTTTCACCCAATTTGATGACACTTTCAGGTAATGATCAGTACCCCAATCCCACTTGGCACACCAAATTTCGTTCTTCTAGGTTAAACGGTTCGTTGGCAGTAACAGTTTTAATTTTTAGGTTTCACTCTTTTTTCTCCTATATGGATACATGTATTTGGAACTCTAAATCAAACACGGTTTGTGCTAGCTCTTTGAAACTTGACTCTATAAAGTAGTTCTAAGTTCTTTCTCTATGGTTTGTTTCCTATTGATGTAGCCCTAAGCAGATACTGGCGCAAATCACTTTCATGGAAAGGGGTTGCCAAGCTTCCAAAAAACTACGAGTTTCCTGAAATCTCAGCACAAATTTTTTCACCCAATCTTGATGACACTTGCAGGTAATGATCAGTACCCCAATCCCACTTGGCTCACCAAATTTCGTTCTTCTAGGTTAAACCGTTCGTTGCCAGTAACAGTTTTAATTTTTAGGTTTCACTCTGTTTTCTCCTATATGGGTACATGTAGTTGGAAGTCTAAATCAAAGACGGTTTGTGCTAGCTCTTTGAAACTTGACACAATATAGTAGTTCGAAGTTCTATCTCTATGGTTTGTTTCCTATTGATGTAGCCCTAAGCAGAGACTGGCGCAAATCACTTTCATGGAAAGGGGTTGCCAAGCTTCCAAAAAACTACAAGTTTCCTGAAATCTCAGCACACATTTTTTCACCCAATCTTGATGACACTTTCAGGTAATGATCAGTACCCCAATCCCACTTGGCTCACCAAATTTCGTTCTTCTAGGTTAAACCGTTCTTTGGCAGTAAGAGTTTTAATTTTTAGGTTTCACTCTGTTTTCTCCTATATGGAAACATGTAGTTAAAACTCTAAAACAAACACGGTTTGTGCTAGCTCTTTGAAACTTGACAGAATAAAATAGTTCCAAGTTCTATCTCTATGGATTGTTCCCTATTCCTGTAGACCTAAGCAGATACTGGCGCAAATCACTTTCATGGAAAGTGATTGCCAAGCTTCCAAAAAACTACGAGTTTCCTGAAATCTCAGCACACATTGTTTCTCCCAACCTTGATGACACTTTCAGGTAATGATCAGTACCCCAATCCCACTTGGTCACCAAATTTCGTTCTTCTACTTAAACCGTTCGTTGGCAGTAACAGTTTTAATTTTTAGGTTTCTCTCTATTTTCTCCTATATGGATACATGTAGTTGGAACTCTAAATCACAGACGGTTTTTGCTAGCTCTTTGAAACTGGACACAATATAGTAGTTCCCAGTTCTATCTCTATAGTTTGATTCCTATTGAAGTAGACCTAGGCAGAGACTAGCGCAAATCACTTACATGGAAATGGGTTGCCAAGCTTCCAAAAAACTACGAGTTTCCTGAAATCACAGCACACATTTTTTCACCCAATCTTGATGACACTTTCTGGTAATGATCAGTACCCCAATCTCACTTGGCTTTCGAAATTTCGTTCTTCTAGGTTCAACCGTTCGTTGGCAGTAAGAGTTTTAATTTTTAGGTTTCACTCTGTTTTCTCTTATATGGATACATGTAGTTGGAACTCTAAATCAAAGACGGTTTGTGCTGGCTCTTTGAAACTTGACACAATAAAGTAGTTCCAAGTTCTATCGCTATGGATTGTTTCCTATTGATGTAGCCCTAAGCAGAGACTGGCACAAATCACTTTCATGCAAAGGGATTGCCAAGCTTCCAAAAAACTACGAGTTTCCTGAAATCTCAGCACACATTTTTTCACCCAATCTTGATGACACTTTCTGGTAATGATCAGTACCCCAATCCCACTTGGCTCACGAAATTTCGTTCTTCTAAGTTAAACCGTTCGTTGGCAGTAACAGTTTTAATTTTTAGGTTTCACTCTGTTTTCTCCTATATGGATACATGTAGATGAAACTCTAAATCAAACATGGTTTGTGCTAGCTCTTTGAAACTTGACACAATAAAATAGTTCCAAGTTCTATCTCTATGGATTGTTTCCTATTGATGTAGCCCTAAGCAGAGACTGGCGCAAATCACTTTCATGGAAAGGTGTTGCCAAGCTTTCAAATAACTATGTGTTTCCTGAAATCTCAGCACACATTTTTTCACCCAATCTTGATGACACTTTCAGGTAATGATCAGTACCCCATTCCCACTTGGCTCACCAAATTTCGTTCTTCTAGGTTAAACCGTTCGTTGGCAGTAACAGTTTTAATTTTTAGGTTTCAGTCTGTTTTCTCCTATATGGATACATGTACTTGCAACTCTAAATCAAACACGGTTTGTGCTAGCTCTTTGAAACTTGACTCAATAAAGTAGTTCCAAGTTTTATCTCTATAGTTTGTTTCCTATTGATGTAGCCCTAAGAGGATACTGGCCCAAATCAGTTTCATGGAAAGGGGTTGCCAAGCTTCCAAAAAACTACGAGTTTCCTGAAATGTCAGCACATATTTTTTCACCCAATCTAGATGATACTTTCAGGTAATGATCAGTACCCCAATACCACTTGGCTCACCAAATTTCGTTCTTCTAGGTTAAAGCGTTCGTTGGCAGTAACAGTTTTAATTTTTAGGTTTCACTCTGTTTTCTACTACATGGATACATGTAGTTGGAAATCTAAATCAAACACGGTTTGTGCTAGCTCTTTGAAACTTGACACAATAAAGTAGTTCCAAGTTCTATCTCTATGGATTGTTTCCTATTGATGTAGCCCTAAGCAGAGACTGGCGCAAATCACTTTCATGCAAAGGGATTGCCAAGCTTCCAAAAAACTACGAGTTTCCTGAAATGTCAGCACACATTTTTTCACCCAATTTGATGACACTTTCAGGTAATGATCAGTACCCCAATCCCACTTGGCTCACCAAATTTCGTTCTTCTAGGTTAAACGGTTCGTTGGCAGTAACAGTTTTAATTTTTAGGTTTCACTCTGTTTTCTCCTATATGGGTACATGTAGTTGGAACACTAAAGCAAACACGGTTTGTGCTAGCTCTTTGATTCTTGACACAATAAAGTAGTTCCAAGTTCTATCTCTATGGATTTTTTTCCTATTGATGTAGCCCTAAGCAGAGACTGGCGCAAATCACTTTCATGGAAATGGGTTGCCAAGCTTCCTAATAACTTTGTGTTTCCTGAAATCTCAGCACACATTTTTTTACCCAATCTTGATGACACTTTCAGGTAATGATCAGTACCCCAATCCCACTTGGCTCACCAAATTTCGTTCTTCTAGGTTAAACAGTTCGTTGGCAGTAACAGTTTTAATTTTTAGGTTTCAGTCTGTTTTCTCCTATATGGATACATGTACTTGCAACTCTAAATCAAACACGGTTTGTGCTAGCTCTTTGATACTTGACACAATAAAGTAGTTCCAAGTTCTATCTCTATGGTTTCTTTCCTATTGATGTAGTCCTATGCAGAGACTGGCGCAAATCACTTTCATGGAAAGGGGTTGCAAAGCTACCAAAAAACTACGAGTTTCCTGAAATGTCAGCATACATTTTTTCACCCAATCTTGATGACACTTTCAGGTAATGATCAGTACCCCAATCCCACTTGGCTCACCACATTTCGTTCTTCTAAGTTAAACCGTTCGTTGGCAGTAACAGTTTTAATTTTTAGGTTTCAATCTGTTTTCTCCTATATGGATACATGTAGTTGGAACTGTAAATCAAACACGGTTTGTGCAAGCTCTTTGAAACTTGACACAATAAAGTAGTTCCAAGTTCTATGTCTATAGTTTGATTCCTATTGAAGTAGACCTAGGCAGAGACTGGAGCAAATCACTTACATGGAAATGGGTTGCCAAGCTTCCAAAAAACTACGAGATTCCTGAAATCACAGCACACATTTTTTCACCCAATCTTGATGACACTTTCTGGTAATGATCAGTACCCCAATCTCACTTGGCTTTCGAAATTTCGTTCTTCTAGGTTCAACCGTTCGTTGGCAGTAAGAGTTTTAATTTTTATGTTTCACTCTGTTTTCTCTTATATGGATACATGTAGTTGGAACTCTAAATCAAAGACGGTTTGTGCTGGCTCTTTGAAACTTGACACAATAAAGTAGTTCCAAGTTCTATCGCTATGGATTGTTTCCTATTGATGTAGCCCTAAGCAGAGACTGGCACAAATCACTTTCATGCAAAGGGATTGCCAAGCTTCCAAAAAACTACGAGTTTCCTGAAATCACAGCACACATTTTTTCACCCAATCTTGATGACACTTTCTGGTAATGATCAGTACCCCAATCCCACTTGGCTCACGAAATTTCGTTCTTCTAAGTTAAACCGTTCGTTGGCAGTAACAGTTTTAATTTTTAGGTTTCACTCTGTTTTCTCCTATATGGATACATGTAGATGAAACTCTAAATCAAACATGGTTTGTGCTAGCTCTTTGAAACTTGACACAATAAAATAGTTCCAAGTTCTATCTCTATGGATTGTTTCCTATTGATGTAGCCCTAAGCAGAGACTGGCGCAAATCACTTTCATGGAAAGGTGTTGCCAAGCTTTCAAATAACTATGTGTTTACTGAAATCTCAGCACACATTTTTTCACCCAATCTTGATGACACTTTCAGGTAATGATCAGTACCCCATTCCCACTTGGCTCACCAAATTTCGTTCTTCAAGGTTAAACCGTTCGTTGGCAGTAACAGTTTTAATTTTTAAGTTTCACTCTGTTTTCTCCTATATGGATACATGTAGTTGCAATTCTAAATCAAACACGGTTTGTGCTAGCTCTTTGAAACTTGACATAATAAAGTAGTTCCAAGTTCTATCTCTATGGTTTGTTTCCTATTGATGTATTCCTAAGCAGACACTGGCGCACATCACTTTCATGGAAAGGGGTTGCCAAGCTACTAAAACCTACGAGTTTCCAGAAATCTCAGCACACATTTTTTCACCCAATCTTGACGACACTTTGAGGTAATGATCAGGACCCCAATCCCAGTTGGCTCACCGAATTTCGTTCTTCTAGGTTAAACCGTTCGTTGGCAGTAACAGTTCTAATTTTTAGGTTTCACTCTGTTTTCTCCTATATGGATACATGTAGTTGGAACTGTAAATCAAACACGGTTTGTGCTAGCTCTTTGAATGTTGACACCATAAAGTAGTTCCAAGTTCGATCTCTATGGTTTGTTTCCTATTGATGTAGTCCTATGCAGAGACTTGGCGCAAATCACTTTCATGGAAAGGGGTTGCAAAGCTACCAAAAAACTACGAGTTTCCTGAAATGTCAGCATACATTTTTTCACCCAATCTTGATGACACTTTCAGGTAATGATCAGTACCCCAATCCCACTTGGCTCACCACATTTCGTTCTTCTAAGTTAAACCGTTCGTTGGCAGTAACAGTTTTAATTTTTAGGTTTCACTCTGTTTTCTCCTATATGGATACATGTAGTTGGAACTGTAAATCAAACACGGTTTGTGCAAGCTCTTTGAAACTTGACACAATAAAGTAGTTCCAAGTTCTATCTCTATAGTTTGATTCCTATTGAAGTAGACCTAGGCAGAGACTGGCGCAAATCACTTACATGGAAATGGGTTGCCAAGCTTCCAAAAAACTACGAGTTTCCTGAAATCACAGCACACATTTTTTCACCCAATCTTGATGACACTTTCTGGTAATGATCAGTACCCCAATCTCACTTGGCTTTCTAAATTTCGTTCTTCTAGGTTCAACCGTTCGTTGGCAGTAAGAGTTTTAATTTTTATGTTTCACTCTGTTTTCTCTTATATGGATACATGTAGTTGGAACTCTAAATCAAAGACGGTTTGTGCTGGCTCTTTGAAACTTGACACAATAAAGTAGTTCCAAGTTCTATCGCTATGGATTGTTTCCTATTGATGTAGCCCTAAGCAGAGACTGGCACAAATCACTTTCATGCAAAGGGATTGCCAAGCTTCCAAAAAACTACGAGTTTCCTGAAATGTCAGCACACATTTTTTCACCCAATCTTGATGACACTTTCTGGTAATGATCAGTACCCCAATCCCACTTGGCTCACGAAATTTTGTTCTTCTAAGTTAAACCGTTCGTTGGCAGTAACAGTTTTAATTTTTAGGTTTCACTCTGTTTTCTCCTATATGGATACATGTAGATGAAACTCTAAATCAAACATGGTTTGTGCTAGCTCTTTGAAACTTGACACAATAAAATAGTTCCAAGTTCTATCTCTATGGATTGTTTCCTATTGATGTAGCCCTAAGCAGAGACTGGCGCAAATCACTTTCATGGAAAGGTGTTGCCAAGCTTTCAAATAACTATGTGTTTCCTGAAATCTCAGCACACATTTTTTCACCCAATCTTGATGACACTTTCAGGTAATGATCAGTACCCCAATCCCACTTGGCTCACCAAATTTCGTTCTTCTAGGTTAAACCGTTCGTTGGCAGTAACAGTTTTAATTTTTAGGTTTCAGTCTGTTTTCTCCTATATGGATACATGTACTTGCAACTCTAAATCAAACACGGTTTGTGCTAGCTCTTTGAAACTTGACTCAATAAAGTAGTTCCAAGTTTTATCTCTATGGTTTGTTTCCTATTGATGTAGCCCTAAGAGGATACTGGCCCAAATCAGTTTCATGGAAAGGGGTTGCCAAGCTTCCAAAAAACTACGAGTTTCCTGAAATGTCATCACACATTTTTTCACCCAATCTTGATGATACTTTCAGGTAATGATCAGTACCCCAATACCACTTGGCTCACCAAATTTCGTTCTTCTAGGTTAAAGCGTTCGTTGGCAGTAACAGTTTTAATTTTTAGGTTTCACTCTGTTTTCTACTTCATGGATACATGTAGTTGGAAATCTAAATCAAACACGGTTTGTGCTAGCTCTTTGAAACTTGACACAATAAAGTAGTTCCAAGTTCTATCTCTATGGATTGTTTCCTATTGATGTAGCCCTAAGCAGAGACTGGCGCAAATCACTTTAATGCAAAGGGATTGCCAAGCTTCCAAAAAACTACGAGTTTCCTGAAATGTCAGCACACATTTTTTCACCCAATTTGATGACACTTTCAGGTAATGATCAGTACCCCAATCCCACTTGGCTCACCAAATTTCGTTCTTCTAGGTTAAACGGTTCGTTGGCAGTAACAGTTTTAATTTTCAGGTTTCACGCTGTTTTCTCCTATATGGGTACATGTAGTTGGAACTCTAAAGCAAACACGGTTTGTGCTAGCTCTTTGATTCTTGACACAATAAAGTAGTTCCAAGTTCTATCTCTATGGATTTTTTCCTATTGATGTAGCCCTAAGCAGAGACTGGCGCGAATCACTTTCATGGACAGGGGTTGCTAAGCTTCCAAAAAACTACCAGTTTCCTGAAATCTCAGCACACATTTTTTCACCCAATCTTGATGACACTTTCAGGTAATCATCAGTACCCCAATCCCACTTGGCTCACCAAATTTCGTTCTTCTAGGTTAAAGTGTTCGTTGGCAGGAACAGTTTTAATTTTTAGGTTTCACTCTGTTTTCTCCTATATGGATACATGTAGTAGGAACACTAAAGCAAACACGGTTTGTGCTAGCTCTTTGATACTTGACACAATAAAATAGTTCCAAGTTCTATCTCTATGGTTTGTTTCCTATTGATGTTGCCCCAAGCAGACACTGGCGCAAATCACTTTCATGGAAAGGGTTTGCCAAGCTTCCAAATAACCAGCAGTTTCCTGAAATCTCAGCACACATTTTTTCACCCAATCTTGGTGACACTTTCAGTTAATGATCAGTACCCCAATCCCACTTGGCTCACCAAATTTCGTTCTTCTAGGTTAAACCATTCGTTGGCAGTAACAGTTTTAATTTTAAGGTTTCACTCTGTTTTCTCCTATATGGATACATGTAGATGAAACTCTAAATCAAACACGGTTTGTGCTAGCTCTTTGAAACTTGACACAATAAAATAGTTCCAAGTTCTATCTCTATGGATTGTTTCCTATTGATGTAGCCCTAAGCAGAGACTGGCGCAAATCACTTTCATGGAAATGGGTTGCCAATCTTCCTAATAACTTTGTGTTTCCTGAAATCTCAGCACACATTTTTTTACCCAATCTTGATGACACTTTCAGGTAATGATCAGTACCCCAATCCCACTTGGCTCACCAAATTTCGTTCTTCTAGGTTAAACCGTTCGTTGGCAGTAACAGTTTTAATTTTTAGGTTTCAGTCTGTTTTCCCTATATGGATACATGTACTTGCAACTCTAAATCAAACACGGTTTGTGCTAGCTCTTTGATACTTGACACAATAAAGTAGTTCCAAGTTCTATCTCTATGGTTTCTTTCCTATTGATGTAGTCCTATGCAGAGACTGGCGCAAATCACTTTCATGGAAAGGGGTTGCAAAGCTACCAAGAAACTACGAGTTTCCGGAAATGTCAGCATACATTTTTTCACCCAATCTTGATGACACTTTCAGGTAATGATCAGTACCCCAATCCCACTTGGCTCACCACATTTCGTTCTTCTAAGTTAAACCGTTCGTTGGCAGTAACAGTTTTAATTTTTAGGTTTCACTCTGTTTTCTCCCATATGGATACATGTAGTTGGAACTGTAAATCAAACACGGTTTGTGCAAGCTCTTTGAAACTTGACACAATAAAGTAGTTCCAAGTTCTATCTCTATAGTTTGATTCCTATTGAAGTAGACCTAGGCAGTGACTGGCGCAAATCACTTACATGGAAATGGGTTGCCAAGCTTCCAAAAAACTACGAGTTTCCTGAAATCACAGCACTCATTTTTTCACCCAATCTTGATGACACTTTCTGGTAATGATCAGTACCCCAATCTCACTTGGCTTTCGAAATTTCGTTCTTCTAGGTTCAACCGTTCGTTGGCAGTAAGAGTTTTAATTTTTAGGTTTCACTCTGTTTTCTCTTATATGGATACATGTAGTTGGAACTCTAAATCAAAGACGGTTTGTGCTGGCTCTTTGAAACTTGACACAATAAAGTAGTTCCAAGTTCTATCGCTATGGATTGTTTCCTATTGATGTAGCCCTAAGCAGAGACTGGCACAAATCACTTTCATGCAAAGGGATTGCCAAGCTTCCAAAAAACTACGAGTTTCCTGAAATGTCAGCACACATTTTTTCACCCAATCTTGATGACACTTTCTGGTAATGATCAGTACCCCAATCCCACTTGGCTCACGAAATTTCGTTCTTCTAAGTTAAACCGTTCGTTGGCAGTAACAGTTTTAATTTTTAGGTTTCACTCTGTTTTCTCCTATATGGATACATGTATATGAAACTCTAAATCAAACATGGTTTGTGCTAGCTCTTTGAAACTTGACACAATAAAATAGTTCCAAGTTCTATCTCTATGGATTGTTTCCTATTGATGTAGCCCTAAGCAGAGACTGGCGCAAATCACTTTCATGGAAAGGTGTTGCCAAGCTTTCAAATAACTATGTGTTTCCTGAAATCTCAGCACACATTTTTTTACCCAATCTTGATGACACTTTCAGGTAATGATCAGTACCCCAATCCCACTTGGCTCACCAAATTTCGTTCTTCTAGGTTAAACCGTTCGTTGGCAGTAACAGTTCTAATTTTTAGGTTTCACTCTGTTTTCTCCTATATGGATACATGTAGGTGGAACTGTAAATCAAACACGGTTTGTGCTAGCTCTTTGAAAGTTGACACCATAAAGTAGTTCCAAGTTCGATCTCTATGGTTTGTTTCCTATTGATGTAGCCCTAAGCAGAGACTGGCGCAAATCACTTTCATGGAAAGGGGTGGTCAAGCTTCCAAAAAACTACCAGTTTCCTGAAATCTCAGCACACATTTTTTCACCCAATCTTGATGACACTTTCAGGTAGTGATCAGTACCCCAATCCCACTTGGCTCACCAAATTTAGTTCTTCTAAGTTAAACCGTTCGTTGGCAGTAACAGTTTTAATTTTTAGGTTTCACTCTGTTTTCTCCTATATGGATACATGTAGATGAAACTCTAAATCAATCACGGTTTGTGCTAGCTCTTTGAAAGTTGACACAATAAAATAGTTCCAAGTTCTATCTCTATGGATTGTTTCCTATTGATGTAGCCCTAAGGAGAGACTGGCGCAAATCACTTTCATGGAAAGGGGTTGCCAAGCTTCCAAATAACTATGTGTTTCCTGAAATCTCAGCACACATTTTTCCACCCAAACTTGATGACACTTTCAGGTAATGATCAGTACCCCAATCCCACTTGGCTCACCAAATTTTGTTCTTCTAGGTTAAACCGTTTGTTGGCAGTAACAGTTTTAATTGTTAGGTTTCACTCTGTTTTCTCCTATATGGATACATGTAGTTGCAACTCTAAATCAAACACGGTTTGTGCTAGCCCTTTGAAAATTGACACAATAAAGTATTTCCAAGTTCTATCTCTATAGTTTGTTTCGTATTGATGTAGTCCTAAGCAGAGACTGGCGCAAATCACTGTCATGGAAAGGGTTTGCCAAGCTACCAAAAAACTACGAGTTTCCTGAAATCTCAGCACATATTTTTTACCCAATCTTGATGACACTTTCAGGTAATGATCAGTACACCAATCCCACTTGGCTCACCAAATTTCGTTCTTCTAGATTAAACCGTTCCTTGGCAGTAACAGTTTTAATTTTTAGGTTTTACTCTGTTTTCTCCTATATGGATACATGTAGTTGGAACTGTAAATCAAACACGGTTTGTGCTAGCTCTTTGAAACTTGACACAATAAATTAGTTCCAAGTTCTATCTCTATGGTTTGTTTCCTATTGATATAGCCCTAAGCAGAGACTGGCGCAAATCACTTTCATGCAAAGGGATTGCCAAGCTTCCAAAAAACTACGAGTTTCCTGAAATGTCAGCACACATTTTTTCACCCAATTTGATGACACTTTCAGGTAATGATCAGTACCCCAATCCCACATGGCTCACCAAATTTCGTTCTTCTAGGTTAAACCGTTCGTTGGCAGTAACAGTTTAAATTTTTAGGTTCACTCTGCTTCTCCTATATGGATACATGTAGTTGGAACTCTAAATCAAAGACGGTTTGTGCTAGCTCTTTGAAACTTGACACCATAAAGTAGTTCCAAGTTCGATCTCTATGGTTTGTTTCCTACTGATGTAGCCCTAAGAAGAGACTGGCGCAAATCACTTTCATGGATAGGGGTTGCCAAGCTTCCAAAAAACTACCAGTTTCCTGAAATGTCAGCACATATTTTTGCACCCAATCTTGATGACACTTTCAGGTAATGATCACTACCCCAATCCCACTTGGCTCACCAAATATCGTTCTTCTAGGTTAAATGGTTCGTTGTCAGTAACAGTTTTAATTTTTAGGTTTCACTCTGTTTTCTCCTATATGGATACATGTGTTAGGAACACAAAAGCAAACACGATTTGTGCTAGCTCTTTGATACTTGACACAATAAAATAGTTCCAAGTTCTATCTCTATGGTTTGTTTCCTATTGATGTAGCCCTAAGCAGAGACTGGCGCAAATCACTTTCATGGAAAGGGGTTGCCAAGCTTCCAAATAAGTATGTGTTTCCTGAAATCCCAGCACACATTTTTTCACGCAATCTTAATGACACTTTCAGGTAATGATCAGTACCCAAATCCCACTTTGCTCACCAAATTTCATTCTTTTAGGTTAAAGCGTTCGTTGGCAGTAACAGTTTTAATTTTTAGGTTTCCCTCTGTTTTCTCCTATATGGATACATGTAGTTGGAAATCTAAATAAAACACGGTTTGTGCTAGCTCTTTGAAACTTGACACAATAAAGTAGTTCCAAGTTCTATTTCTATGGATTGTTTCCTATTGATGTAGCCCTAAGCAGAGACTGGCGCAAATCACTTTCATGCAAAGGGATTGCCAAGCTTAAAAAAAACTACGAGTTTCCTGAAATGTCAGCACACATTTTTTCACCCAATTTGATGACACTTTCAGGTAATGATCAGTACCCCAATCCCACTTGGCTCACCAAATTTTGTTCTTCTAGTTTAAACCGTTCGTTGGCAGTAAGAGTTTTAATTTTTAGGTTTCACTCTGTTTTCGCCTATATGGATACATGTAGTTAAAACTCTAAATCAAACACGGTTTGTGCTAGCTCTTTGAAACCTGACACAATAAAGTAGTTCCAAGTTCTATCTCTATGGTTTTTTTCCTATTGATGTAGCCCAAAGCAGAGACTGACGCAAATCTGTTTCATGGAAAGGGGTTGCCAAGCTTCCAAAAAACTATGAGTTTCCTGAAATCTCAGCACACATTTTTTCACCCAATCTTGATGACACTTTCAGGTAATGATCAGTATCCCAATCCCACTTGCCTCACCAAATTTCTTTCTTCTAGGTTAAACGATTCGTTGGCAGTGACAGTTTTAAATTTAGTTTTCACTCTGTTTTCTCCTATATGGATATATGTAGTTTGAACTCTAAATCAAACACGGTTTGTGCTAGCTCTTTGAAACTTGATACCATAAAATAGTTCCAAGTTCTATCTCTATGGATTGTTTCCTATTGATGTAGCCCTAAGCAGAGACTGGCGCAAATCACTTTCATGGAAAGGGGTTGCCAAGCTTCCAAAAAACTACGAGTTTCCTGAAATGTCAGCACACATTTTTTCACCCAATCTTGATGACACTATCAGGTAATGAAGAGTACCCCAATCCCACTTGGCTCACAAAATTTCGTTCTTTTAGGTTAAAGCGTTCGTTGGCAGTAACAGTTTTAATTTTTAGGTTTCAATCTGTTTTCTCCTATATGGATACATGTAGTTGGAACTCTAAAGCAAACACGGTTTGTGCCAGCTCTTTGATACTTGACCCAATAAAAGTGTTCCAAGTTCTATCTCTATGGATTGTTTCCTTGATGTAGCCCTAAGCAGAGACTGGCGCAAATCACTTTCATGGAAAGGGGTTGCCAAGATTCCAAAAAACTACGAGTTTCCTGAAATGTCAGCAAACATTTTTTCACCCAATCCTGATGACACTTTCAGGTAATGATCACTACCCCAATCCCACTTGCCTCACCAAATTTCGTTCTTCTAGTTTAAACGGTTCAGTGTCAGTAACAGTTTTAATTTTTAGGTTTCACTCTGTTTTCTCCTATATGGATACATGTGTTAGGAACACTAAAGCAAACACGGTTTGTGCTAGCTCTTTGATACTTGACACAATAAAATAGTTCCAAGTTCTATCTCTATGGTTTGTTTCCTATTGATGTGCCCCAATCAGAGACTGGCGCAATTCACTTTCATGGAAAGGGGTTGCTAAGCTTCCAAATAACCAGGAGTTTCCTGAAATCTCAGCACATATTTTTTCTCCCAATCTTGATGACACTTGCAGGTAATGATCCTTACCCCATTCCCAATTGGCTCAACAAATTTTGTTCTTCTAGGTTAAACCGTTCGTTGGCAGTAACAGTTTAAATTTTTAGGTTCACTCTGCTTTCTCCTATATGGATACACGTAGTTGGAACTCTAAATCAAAGACAGTTTGTGCTAGCTCTTTGAAACTTGACACAATAAAGTAGTTCCAAGTTCTATCACTATGATTTATTTCCTACTGATGTAGCCCTAAACAGAGACTGGCGCAAATCACTTTCATGCAAAGGGATTGCCAAACTTCCAAAAAACTATGAGTTTCCTGAAATCTCAGCACACATTTTTTCACCCAATCTTGATGACACTTTCAAGTAATGATCAGGACCCCAATCCCACTTGGCTCACCAAATTTCGTTCTTCTAGGTTAAACCGTTTGTTGGCAGTAACAGTTTTAATTTTTAGGTTTCACTCTGTTTTCTCCTATATGGATACATGTAGTTGCAACTCTAAATCAAACACGGTTTGTGCTAGCTCTTTGAAACTTGACACAATAAAGTAGTTCCAAGTTCTATCAATATGGTTTGTTTCCTATTGATGTAGTCCTAAGCAGAGACTGGCACAAATCACTTTCATCTAAAGGGGTTGCCAATCTACCAAAAAACTACGAGTTTCCTGAAATCTCAGCACATATTTTTTCACCCAATCTTGATGACACTTTCAGGTAATGATCAGTAACGCAATCCCACTTGGCTCACCAAATTTTGTTCTTCTAGGTTAAACCATTCGTTGACAGTAAGAGTTTTAATTTTTACGTTTCACTCTGTTTTCTCCTATATGGATACATGTAGTTGGAACTCTAAGTCAAACATGGTTTGTGCTAGCTCTTTGAAACTTGACACCATAAAGTAGTTCCATGTTCTATCTCTATGGTTTGTTTCCTATTGATGTAGTGCTAAGCAGAGACTGGCGCAAATCACTTTCATGTAAAGGGGTTGCCAAGCTTCCAAAAAAGTACAAGTTTCCTGAAATCTCAGCACATATTTTTTCACCAATCTTGATGACACTTTCAGGTAATGATCAGTACCCCAATCCCACTTGGCTCACCACATTTCGTTCTTCTAGGTTAAACCGTTCATTGGCAGTAACAGTTTTAATTTTTAGGTTTCACTCTGTTTTCTCCTATATGGATACATGTAGATGAAACTCTAAATCAAACACGGTTTGTGCTAGCTCTTTGAAACTTGACACAATAAAACAGTTCCTAGTTCTATCTTTATGGATTGTTTCCTATTGATGTAGCCCTAAGCAGAGACGGGCGCAAATCACTTTCATGGAAAGGGGTTGCCAAGCTTCCAAAAAACTATGAGTTTCATGAAATCTCAGCACATATTTTTTCACCCAATCTTGATGACACTTTCAGGTAATGATCAGTACCCCAATCCCACTTGGCTCACCAAATTTCATTCTTCTAGGTTAAACCGTTCGTTGGCAGTAACAGTTTTAATTTTTAGGTTTCACTCTGTTTTTTCCTATATGCATACGTGTAGTTGGAACTCTAAATCAAAGACGGTTTGGGCTAGCTTTTTGAAACTTGACACCATAAAGTAGTTCCAAGTTTTATCTCTATGGTTTGTTTCCCACTGATGTAGCCCTAAGCAGAGACTGGCGCAAATCACTTTCATGGAAAGGGGTTGCCAAGATTCAAAAAAACTACCAGTTTCCTGAAATCTCAGCACACATTTTTTCCCCCAATCTTGATGACACTTTCAGGTAATGATCAGTAACCCAATCCCACTTGGCTCATCAAATTTCGTTCTTCTAACTTAAACCGTTCGTTGGCAGTAAGAGTATTAATTTTTAGGATTCACTCTGTTTTCTCCTATATGAATACATGTAGATGGAACTCTAAATCAAACACGGTTTTTGCTAGCTCTTTGAAACTTGACACAATAAAGTAGTTCCAAGTTCTATCAATATGGTTTGTTTCCTATTGATGTAGTCCTAAGCAGAGACTGGCACAAATCACTTTCATCTAAAGGGGTTGCCAATCTACCAAAAAACTACGAGTTTCCTGAAATCTCAGCACATATTTTTTCACCCAATCTTGATGACACTTTCAGGTAATGATCAGTAACGCAATCCCACTTGGCTCACCAAATTTTGTTCTTCTAGGTTAAACCATTCGTTGACAGTAAGAGTTTTAATTTTCAGGTTTCACTCTGTTTTCTCCTATATGGATACATGTAGTTGGAACTCTAAGTCAAACACGGTTTGTGCTAGCTCTTTGAAACTTGACACCATAAAGTAGTTCCATGTTCTATCTCTATGGTTTGTTTCCTATTGATGTAGCGCTAAGCAGAGACTGGCGCAAATCACTTTCATGTAAAGGGGTTGCCAAGCTTCCAAAAAAGTACAAGTTTCCTGAAATCTCAGCACATATTTTTTCACCAATCTTGATGACACTTTCAGGTAATGATCAGTACCCCAATCCCACTTGGCTCACCAAATTTCGTTCTTCTAGGTTAAACGGTTCATTGGCAGTAACAGTTTTAATTTTTAGGTTTCACTCTGTTTTCTCCTATATGGATACATGTAGATGAAACTCTAAATCAAACACGGTTTGTGCTAGCTCTTTGAAACTTGACACAATAAAACAGTTCCTAGTTCTATCTCTATCGATTGTTTCCTATTGATGTAGCCCTAAGCAGAGACGGGCGCAAATCACTTTCATGGAAAGGGGTTGCCAAGCTTCCAAAAAACTATGAGTTTCATGAAATCTCAGCACATATTTTTTCACCCAATCTTGATGACACTTTCAGGTAATGATCAGTACCCCAATCCCACTTGGCTCACCAAATTTCATTCTTCTAGGTTAAACCGTTCGTTGGCAGTAACAGTTTTAATTTTTAGGTTTCACTCTGTTTTTTCCTATATGCATACGTGTAGTTGGAACTCTAAATCAAAGACGGTTTGGGCTAGCTTTTTGAAACTTGACACCATAAAGTAGTTCCAAGTTTTATCTCTATGGTTTGTTTCCCACTGATGTAGCCCTAAGCAGAGACTGGTGCAAATCACTTTCATGGAAAGGGGTTGTCAAGATTCAAAAAAACTACCAGTTTCCTGAAATCTCAGCACACATTTTTCCCCCAATCTTGATGACACTTTCAGGTAATGATCAGTAACCCAATCCCACTTGGCTCACCAAATTTCGTTCTTCTAACTTAAACCGTTCGTTGGCAGTAAGAGTATTAATTTTTAGGATTCACTCTGTTTTCTCCTATATGAATACATGTAGATGGAACTCTAAATCAAACACGGTTTTTGCTAGCTCTTTGAAACTTGACACAATAAAGTAGTTCCAAGTTCTATCTCTATGGTTTGTTTCCTATTGATGTAGCCCTAAGCAGAGACTGGCGCAAATCACTTTCAATGAAAGGGGTTGCCAAGATTCCAAAAAACTACAAGTTTCCTGAAATCTCAGCACACATGTTTTCACCCAATCTTGATGACACTTTCAAGTAATGATCAGTATCCCAATCCCACTTGGCTCACCATTTCGTTCTTCTAGGTTAAACCTTTTGTTGGCAGTAACAGTTTTAATTTTTAGGTTTCAATCTGTTTTCTCCTATATGGATACATGTAGTTGCAACTCTAAATCAAACACGGTTTGTGCTAGCTCTTTGAAACTTGACTCAATAAAGTAGTTCCAAGTTTTATCTCTATGGTTTGTTTCCTATTGATGTAGCCCTAAGAGGATACTGGCCCAAATCACTTTCATGGAAAGGTGTTGCCAAGCTTCCAAAAAACTACGAGTTTCCTGAAATCTCAGCACACATTTTGTCACCCAATCTTGATGTTACTTTCAGGTAATGATCAGTACCCCAATCCCACTTGGCTCACCAAATTTCGTTCTTCTAGGTTAAACCGTTCGTTGGCAGTAACAGTTTTAATTTTTAGGTCACTCTGTTTTCTCTTATATGGATACATGTAGATGGAACTCTAAATCAAACACGGTTTGAGCTAGCTCTTTGAAACTTGGCACAATAAAATAGTTCCAAGTTCTATCTCCATGGATTGTTTACTATTGTTGTAGCCATAAGCAGAGACCTGCGCAAAACACTTTCAATGAAAGGGGTTGCCAAGATTCCAAAAAACTACAAGTTTCCTGAAATCTCAGCACACATGTTTTCACCCAATCTTGATGACACTTTCAGGTAATGATCAGTAACCCAATCCCACTTGGCTCATCAAATTTCGTTCTTCTAGGTTAAACCGTTTGTTGGCAGTAACAGTTTTAATTTTTAGGTTTCAATCTGTTTTCTCCTATATGGATACATGTAGTTGCAACTCTAAATCAAACACGGTTTGTGCTAGCTCTTTGAAACTTGACACAATAAAGTAGTTCCAAGTTCTATCAATATGGTTTGTTTCCTATTGATGTAGTCCTAAGCAGAGACTGGCACATATCACTTTCATTTAAAGGGGTTGCCAATCTACCAAAAAACTACGAGTTTCCTGAAATCTCAGCACATATTTTTTCACCCAATCTTGATGACACTTTCAGGTAATGATCAGTAACGCAATCCCACTTGGCTCACCAAATTTTGTTCTTCTAGGTTAAACCATTCGTTGACAGTAAGAGTTTTAATTTTTACGTTTCACTCTGTTTTCTCCTATATGGATACATGTAGTTGGAACTCTAAGTCAAACACGGTTTGTGCTAGCTCTTTGAAACTTGACACCATAAAGTAGTTCCATGTTCTATCTCTATGGTTTGTTTCCTATTGATGTAGCCCTAAGCAGAGATTGGCGCAAATCACTTTCATGTAAAGGGGTTGCCAAGCTTCCAAATAACCAGGAGTTTCCTGAAATCTCAGCACATATTTTTTCACCAATCTTGATGACACTTTCAGGTAATGATCAGTACCCCAATCCCACTTGGCTCACCAAATTTCGTTCTTCTAGGTTAAACCGTTCATTGGCAGTAACAGTTTAAATTTTTAGGTTTCACTCTGTTTTCTCCTATATGGATACATGTAGATGAAACTCTAAATCAAACACGGTTTGTGCTAGCTCTTTGAAACTTGACACAATAAAACAGTTCCTAGTTCTATCTCTATGGATTGTTTCCTATTGATGTAGCCCTAAGCAGAGACGGGCGCAAATCACTTTCATGGAAAGGGGTTGCCAAGCTTCCAAAAAACTATGAGTTTCATGAAATCTCAGCACATATTTTTTCACCCAATATTGATGACACTTTCAGGTAATGATCCGTACCCCAATCCCACTTGGATCACCAAATTTCATTCTTCTAGGTTAAACCGTTCTTTGGCAGTAACAGTTTTAATTTTTAGGTTTCACTCTGTTTTCTCCTATATGGATATACATAGTTGCAACTCTAAATCAAACACGGTTTGTGCTAGCTCTTTGAAACTTGACACAATAAAGTAGTTCCAAGTTCTATCTCTATGGTTTGTTTCCTATTGATGTAGTCCTAAGCAGAGACTGGCGCAAATCACTTTCATGGTATGGGGTTGCCAAGCTACCAAAAAACTACGAGTTTCCTGAAATCTCAGCACACATTTTTTAACACAATCTTGATGACATTTTCAGGTAATGATCAGTACCCCAATCCCACTTGGCTCACCAAATTTCGTTTTTCTAGGTTAAACCGTTCGTTGGCAGTAAGAGTTTTAATTTTTAGGTTTCACTCTGTTTTCTCCTATATGGATACATGTAGTTGGAACTGTAAATCAAACACGGTTTGTGCTAGCTCTTTGAAACTTGACACAATAAAGTAGTTCCAAGTTCTATCTCTATGGTTTAATTCCTATTGAAGTAGCCCTAGGCAGAGACTGGCGCAAATAACTTACATGGAAATGGGTTGCAAAGCTTCCAAAAAACTACGAGTTTCCTGAAATCTCAGCACACATTTTTTCAGCCAATATTGATGACACTTTCAGGTAATGATCAGTACCCCAATCTCACTTGGCTCACCAAATTTCGTTCTTCTAGGTTCAACCGTTCGTTGGCAGTAAGAGTTTTAATTTTTAGGTTTCACTCTGTTTTCTCTTGTATGGATACATGTAGTTGGAACTCTAAATCAAAGACGGTTTGTGCTGGCTCTTTGAAACTTGACACAATAAAGTAGTTCCAAGTTCTATCGCTATGGATTGTTTCCTATTGATGTAGCCCTAAGCAGAGACTGGCACAAATCACTTTCATGCAAAGGGATTGCCAAGCTGCCAAAAAACTACGAGTTTCCTGAAATGTCAGCACACATTTTTTTCACCCAATCTTGATGACACTTTCTGGTAATGATCAGTACCCCAATCCCACTTGGCTCACCAAATTTTGTTCTTCTATGTTAAACCGTTCTTTGGCAGTAACGGTTTTAATTTTTAGGTTTCACTCTGTTTTCTCCTATATGGATACACATAGTTGCAACTCTAAATCAAACACGGTTTGTGCTAGCTCTTTGAAACTTGACACAATAAAGTAGTTCCAAGTTCTATCTCTATGGTTGTTTCCTATTGATGTAGTCCTAAGCAGAGACTGGCGCAAATCACTTTCATGGTATGGGGTTGCCAAGCTACCAAAAAACTACGAGTTTCCTGAAATCTCAGCACACATTTTTTCACACAATCTTGATGACACTTTCAGGTAATGATCAGTACCCCAATCCCACTTGGTCACCCAATTTCGTTCTTCTAGGTTAAACCGTTCGTTGGCAGTAAGAGTTTTAATTTTTAGGTTTCAATCTGTTTTCTCCTATATGGATACATGTAGTTGGAACTGTAAATCAAACACGGTTTGTGCTAACTCTTTAAAACTTGACACAATAAAGTAGTTCCAAGTTCTATCTCTATGGTTTGATTCCTATTTAAGTAGCCCTAGGCAGAGACTGGCGCAAATAACTTACATGGAAATGGGTTGCAAAGCTCCAAAAAACTACGAGATTCCTGAAATCTCAGCACACATTTTTTCAGCCAATCTTGATGACACTTTCAGGTAATGATCAGTACCCCAATCTCACTTGGCTCACCAAATTTCGTTCTTCTAGGTTAAACCGTTCGTTGGCAGAAAAAGTTTTAATTTTTATGTTTCACTTTGTTTTCTCCTATATGGATACATGTAGTTGCAACTCTAAATCAAACACGGTTTGTGCTAGCTCTTTGAAACGTGACACAATAAAGTAGTTCAAAGTTCTATATCTATGGTTTGTTTCCTATTGATGTAGACCTAAGCAGAGACTGGTGCAAATCACTTACATGGAAATGGGTTGCCAAGCTTCCCAAAAACTACGAGATTCCTGAAATCTCAGCGCACATTTTTTCATCCAATATTGATGACACTTTCTGGTAATGATCAGTACCCCAATCTCACTTGGCTCACCAAATTTCGTTCTTCTAGTTTAAACGGTTCGTTGGCAGTAACAGTTTTAATTTTTAGTTTTCACTCTGTTTTCTCCTATATGGATACATGTAGTTGGAACTCTAAATCAAACACGGTTTGTGCTAGCTCTTTGAAACTTGACACAATAAAATAGTTCCAAGTTCTATCTCTATGGATTGTTTCCTATTGATGTAGCCCTAAGCAGAGACCTGCGCAAATCACTTTCATTGAAAGGGGTTGCCACGCTTCCAAAAAACTACGAGTTTCCTGAAATCTCAGCACACATTTTTTCACCCAATCTTGATGACACTTTCAGGTAATCATCAGTATCCCAATCCCAGTTGGCTCACCAAATTTCGTTCTTCTAGGTTAAACCGTTCGTTGGCAGTAACAGTTTTAATTTTTAGGTTTCACTCTGTTTTCTCCTATATGGATATACATAGTTGCAACTCTAAATCAAACACGGTTTGTGCTAGCTCTTTGAAACGTGACAGAATAAAGTAGTTCCAAGTTCTATCTCTACGGTTTGTTTCCTATTGATGTAGTCCTAAGCAGAGACTGGCGCAAATCACTTTCATGGAAAGGGGTTGCCAAGCTACCAAAAAACTACGAGTTTCCTGAAATCTCAGCACACATTTTTCACCCAATCTTGATGACACTTTCAGGTAAAGATCAGTACCCCAATTTCACTTGGCTCACCAAATTTCGTTCTTCTAGGTTAAACCGTTCGTTGGGAGTAACAGTTTTAATTTTTAGGTTTCACTCTGTTTTCTCCTATATGGATACATGTATTTGCAACTCTAAATCAAACACGGTTTGTGGTAGCTCTTTGAAACTTCACACAAGAAAGTAGTTCCACGTTCTATCTCTATGGTTTGTTTCCAATTGATGTATCCCTAAGCAGAGACTGGCGCAAATCACTTTCATGGAAAGCGGTTGCCAAGCTTCCAAAAAACTACGAGTTTCCTGAAATCACAGCACACATTTTTTCACCCAATCTTGATGACACTTTCAGGTAATGATCAGTACCCCAATCCCACTTGGCTCACCAAATTTCGTTCTTCTAGGTTAAACCGTTCGTTGGCAGTAACAGTTTTAATTTTTAGGCTTCACTCTGTTTTCTCCTATATGGATACATGTATTTGCAACACTAAATCAAACACGGTTTGTGCTAGCTCTGTGAAACTTGACACAATAAAGTAGTTCCAAGTCCTATCTCTATGGTTTGATTCCTATTGAAGTAGCCCTAGGCAGAGACTGGCGCAAATCACTTATATGTAAATGGGTTGCCAAGCTTCCAAAAAACTACGAGTTTCCTGAAATCTCAGCACACATTTTTTCACCCAATCTTGATGACACTTTCTGGTAATGATCAGTACCCCAATCCCACTTGGCTCACCAAATTTTGTTCTTCTAGGTTAAACCATTCGTTGGCAGTAAGAGTTTTAATTTTTAGGTTTCACTCTGTTTTCTCCTATATGGATACATGTAGTTGGAACTCTAAATCAAACACGTTTTGTGCTAGCTCTTTGAAACTTGACACAATAAAGTAGTTCCAAGTTTTATCTTTAGGGATTGTTTCCTATTGATGTAGCCCTAAGCAGAGATTGGCGCAAATCACTTTAATGGAAACGGGTTGCCAAATTTCATAAAACTACGAGTTTCCTAAAATCTCAGCACACATTTTTTCACCCAACGTTGATGACACTTTCAGGTAATGATCAGTACCCCAATCCCACTTGGCTCACCAAATTTCGTTCTTCTAGGTTAAACCGTTCGTTGGCAGTAACAGTTTTAATTTTTAGGTTTCACTCTGTTTTCTCCTATATGTATACATGTATTTGGAACTCTATTTCAAACACGGTTTGTGCTAGCTCTTTGAAACTTTACACAAGAAAGTAGTTCCAAGTTCTATCTCTATGGTTTGTTTCCTATTGATGTAGCCCTAAGCAGAGACTGGCGCAAATCACTTTCATGGAAAGGGGTTGCCAAGGTTCCAAAAAACTGCGAGTTTCCTGAAATCTCAGCACACATTTTTTCACCCAATCTTGATGACACTTTCAGGTAAAGATCAGTACCCCAATCCCACTTGGCTCACCAAATTTCGTTCTTCTAGGTTAAACCGTTCATTGGCCGTAACAGTTTTAATTTTTAGGCTTCACTCTGTTTTCTCCTATATGGATACATGTAGATAAGACTCTAAATCAAACACGGTTTGTGCTAGCTCTTTGAAATTTGCCACAATAATGTAGTTCAAAGTTCTATCTCTATGGATTGTTTCCTATTGATGTAGCCCTAAGCAGTGACCTGCGCAAATCACTTTCATGGAAAGGGGTTCCCAAGCTTCCAAAAAACTACGAGTTTCCTGAAATCTCAGCACACATTTTTTCACCCAATCTTGATGTCACTTTCAGTTAATGATCAGTACCCCATTCCCACTTGGCTCACCAAATTTCGTTCTTCTAGGTTAATCCGTTCGTTGGCAGTAACAGTTTTAATTTTTAGTTTTCACTCTGTTTTCTCCTATATGGATATATGTAGTTGCAACTCTAAAACAAACACGGTTTGTGCTAGCTCTTTGAAACGTGACACAATAAAGTAGTTCCAAGTTCTATCTCTATGGTTTGTTTCCTATTGATGTACTCCTAAGCAGAGACTGGTGCAAATCACTTTCATGGAAAGGGGTTGCCAAGCTTCCAAAAAACTACGAGTTTCCTGAAATCTCAGCACATACTGTTTCACCCAAACTTGATGACACTTTCAGGTAATGATCAGTACCCAATCCCACTTGTCTCACCAAATTTCGTTCTTCTAGTTTAAACCATTCCTTGGCAGTAAGAGTTTTAATTTTTAGGTTTCACTCTGTTTTCTCCTATATGGATACATGTAGTTGGAACTCTAAATCAAACACGTTTTGTGCTAGCTCTTTGAAACTTGACACAATAAAGTAGTTCCAAGTTTTATCTTTAGGGATTGTTTCCTATTGATGTAGCCCTAAGCATAGATTGGCGCAAATCACTTTAATGGAAACGGGTTGCCAAATTTCATAAACCTCGAGTTTCCTAAAATCTCAGCACACATTTTTTCACCCAAAGTTGATGACACTTTCAGGTAATGATCAGTACCCCAATCCCACTTGGCTCACCAAATTTCGTTCTTCTAGGTTAAACCGTTCGTTGGCAGTAACAGTTTTAATTTTTAGGCTTCACTCTGTTTTCTCCTATATGGATACATGTATTTGCAACTCTAAATCAAACACGGTTTGTGCTAGCTCTTTGAAACTTGACAAAATAAAGTAGTTCCAAGTCCTATCTCTATGGTTTGATTCATATTGAAGTAGCCCTAGGCAGAGACTGGCGCAAATCACTTATATGTAAATTGGTTGCCAAGCTTCCAAAAAACTACGAGTTTCCTGAAATCTCAGCACACATTTTTTCACCCAATCTTGATGACACTTTCTGGTAATGATCAGTACGCCAATCTCACTTGGCTCACCAAATGTCATTCTTCTAGGTTAAACCGTTCGTTGGCAGTAACGGTTTTAAATTTTAGGTTTCACTCTGTTTTCTTCCATATGGATACATGTAGTTGGAACTCTAAATCAAACACGGTTTGTGCTAGCTCTTTGAAACTTGACACAATAAAGTAGTTCCAAGTTCTATATCTATGGTTTGTTTCCTATTGATGTAGCCCTAAGCAGAGATTGCGCAAATCACTTTCATGGAAAGGGGTTGCCAAGCTTCCAAAAAACTACCAGTTTCCTGAAATCACAGCACACATTCTTTCACCCAAACTTGATGACACTTTCAGGTAATGATCAGTACCCCAATCCCACTTGGCTCACCAAATTTTGTTCTTCTAGGTTAAACCTTCGTTGGCAGTAACAGTTTTAATTTTTAGGCTTCACTCTGTTTTCTCCTATATGGATACATGTAGATAAGACTCTAAATCAAACACGGTGTGTGCTAGCTCTTTGAAATTTGCCACAATAATGTAGTTCAAAGTTCTATCTCTATGGATTGTTTCCTATTGATGTAGCCCTAAGCAGTGACCTGCGCAAATCACTTTCATGGAAAGGGGTTGCCAAGCTTCCAAAAAACTACGAGTTTCCTGAAATCTCAGCACACATTTTTTCACCCAATCTTGATGTCACTTTCAGTTAATGATCAATACCCCAATCCCACTTGGATCACCAAATTTCGTTCTTCTAGGTTAAACCGTTCGTTGGCAGTAACAGTTTTAATTTTTAGTTTTCACTCTGTTTTCTCCTATATGGATATATGTAGTTGCAACTCTAAAACAAACACGGTTTGTGCTAGCTCTTTGAAACGTGACACAATAAAGTAGTTCCAAGTTCTATCTCTATGGTTTGTTTCCTATTGATGTAGTCCTAAGCAGAGACTGGCGCAAATCACTTTCATGGAAAGGGGTTGCCAAGCTTCCAAAAAACTACGAGTTTCCTGAAATCTCAGCACATATTGTTTCACCCAAACTTGATGACACTTTCAGGTAATGATCAGTACCCAATCCCACTTGTCTCACCAAATTTCGTTCTTCTAGGTTAAACCGTTCGTTGGCAGTAACAGTTTTAATTTTTAGGTTTCACTCTGTTTTCTCATATATGGATATATGTAGTTGCAACTCTAAATCAAACACGGTTTGTGCTAGCTCTTTGAAACTTGACACAATAAAGTAGTTCCAAGTTCTATCTCTATGTTTTGTTTCCTATTGATGTAGTCCTAAGCAGACTGGCGCAAATCACTTTCATGGAAAAGGGTTGCCAAGCTACCAAAAACTACGAGTTTCCTGAAATCTCAGCACATATTTTTTCACCCAATCTTGATGACACTTTCAGGTAATGATCAGTACCCCAATCCCACTTGGCTCACCAAATTTTGTTCTTCTAGGTTAAACCATTCGTTGGCAGTAAGAGTTTTAATTTTTAGGTTTCACTCTGTTTTCTCCTATATGGATACATGTAGTTGGAACTCTAAATCAAACACGTTTTGTGCTAGCTCTTTGAAACTTGACACAATAAAGTAGTTCCAAGTTTTATCTTTAGGGATTGTTTCCTATTGATATAGCCCTAAGCAGAGATTGGCGGAAATCACTTTAATGGAAACGGGTTGCCAAATTTCATAAAACTACGAGTTTCCTAAAATCTCAGCACACATTTTTTCACCCAATATTGATGACACATTCAGGTAATGATCAGTAACCCAATCCCACTTGGTCACCAAAATTCGTTCTTCTAGGTTACACCGTTCGTTGGCATTAACAGTTTTAATTTTTAGGTTTCACTCTGTTTTCTCCTATATGGATACATGTATTTGGAAATCTAAATCAAACCCGGTTTGTGCTAGCTCTTTGAAACTTGACATAATAAAGTAGTTCCTTGTTCTATCTCTATGGATTGTTTCCTATTGATGTATCCCTAAGCAGAGACTGGCACAAATCACTTTCATGGAAAGGGTTTGCCAAGCTTCCAAAAAACTACGAGTTTCCTGAAATCTCAGCACACATTTTTTCACCCAATATTGATGACACATTCAGGTAATGATCCGTACCCCAATCCCACTTGGCTCACCAAATTTCGTTCTTCTAGGTTAAACTGTTCGTTGGCAGTAACAGTTTTAATTTTTAGGTTTCACTCTGTTTTCTCCTATATGGATACATGTAGTTGGAACTCTAAATCAAACACGGTTTGTGCTAGCTCTTTGAAAGTTTACACAAGAAAGTAGTTCCAAGTTCTATCTCTATGGTTTGTTTCCTATTGATGTAGCCCTAAGCAGAGACTGGCGCAAATCACTTTCATGGAAAGGGGTTGCCAAGCTTCCAAAAAACTGCGAGTTTCCTGAAATCTCAGCACACATTTTTTCACCCAATCTTGATGACACTTTCAGGTAAAGATCAGTACCCCAATCCCACTTGGCTCACCAAATTTCGTTCTTCTAGTTTAAAACGTTCGTTGGCAGTAACACTTTTAATTTTTAGGTTTCACTCTGTTTTCTCCTATATGGATACATGTAGATGGAAATCTAAATCAAACACGGTTTGTGCTAGCTATTTGAAACTTGACACAATAAAATAGTCCCAAGATCTATCTCTATGGATTGTTTCCTATTGATGTAGCCCTAAGCAGAGACCTGCGCAAATCACTTTCATGGAGAGGGGTTGCCAAGCTTCCAAAAAACTACGAGTTTCCTGAATCACTGCACACATTTTTTCACCCATTCTTGATGACACATTCAGGTAATGATCAGTACCCCAATCCCACTTGGCTCAACAAATTTCGTTCTTCTAGGTTAAACAGTTCGTTGGCAGTAACAGTTTTAATTTTTAGGTTTCACTCTGTTTTCTCCTATATGGATACATGTAGTTGCAACTCTAAATCAAACACGGTTTGTGGTAGCTTTTTGAAACTTGACACAATAATGTAGTTCCAAGTTCTATCTATATGGTTTGTTTTCTATTGATGTAGACCTAAGCAGAGACTAGCGCAAATCACTTTCATGGAAAGGGTTTGCCAAGCTACCAAAAAACTACGAGTTTCCTGAAATCTCAGCACACATTTTTTCACCCAATCTTGATGACACTTTCTGGTAATGATCAGTACCCCAATCTCACTTGGCTCACCTAATGTCATTGTTCTAGGTTAAACCGTTCGTTGGCAGTAACAGTTTTAATTTTTAGGTTTCACTCTGTTTTCTCCCATATGGATACATGTAGTTGGAACTCTAAATCAAACATGGTTTGTGCTAGCTCTTTGAAACTTGACACAATAAAGTAGTTCCAAGTTCTATATCTATGGTTTGTTTCCTATTGATGTAGTCTTAAGCAGAGACTGTCGAAAATCACTTTCATGGAACGGGGTTGCCAAGCTTCCAAATAACTACGAGTTTCCTGAAATCTCAGCACATATTTTTTCACCCAATCTTGATGACACTTTCTGGTAATGATCAGTACCCCAATCCTACTTGGCTCACCAAATTTCGCTCTTCTCGGTTAAACGGTTCGTTGGAAGTAACAGTTTTAATTTTTAGGTTTCATTCTGTTTTCTCCTATATGGATACATGTAGTTGGAACTCTAAAGCAAACACGGTTTGTGCTAGCTCTTTGAAACTTGACACAAGAAAATAGTTCCAAGTTCTACCTCTATGGATTGTTTCCTATTGATGTATCCCTAAGCAGAGACTGGCGCAAATCACTTACATGGAAAGGGGTTGCCAAGCTTCCAAATAACTACGAGTTTCCTGAAATCTCAGCACACATTTTTTCACCTAATCTTGATGACACTTTCAGGTAATGATCAGTACCCCAATCCCACTTGGCTCACCAAATTTCCTTCTTCTAGGTTAAACTGTTCTTTGGCAGTAACAGTTTTAATTTTTAGGTTTCACTCTGTTTTCTCCTATATGGATACATGTAGTTGGAACTCTAAATCAAATACGGTTTGTGGTAGCTCTTTGAAACTTGACACAATAACGTAGTTCTAAGTTCTATCTCTATTTTTTGTTTCCTATTGATATAGCCCTAAGCAGAGACTGGCACAAATCACTTTCATGGAAAGGGGTTGCCAAACTTCCAAAAAAGTACGAGTTTCCTGAAATCTCAGCACACATATTTTCACCCAATCTTGATGACACTTTCTTTTAATGATCGGTAGCCCAATCCCACTTGGCTCACCAAATTTCGTTCTTCTATGTTAAACCGTTCTTTTCCGTAAATGTTTTAATTTTTAGGTTTCACTGTATTTTCTCCTATATGGATACATGTAGTTGGAACTCTAAATCAAAGACGGTTTGTGCTAGCTCTTTGAAACTTGACACAATAAAATAGTTCCAAGTTTTATCTCTATGGTTTGTTTCCTATTGATGTACTCCTAAGCAGAGACTGGCGCAAATCACTTTCATGGAAAGGGGTTGCCAAGCTTCCAAAAAACTACGAGTTTCCTGAAATCTCAGCACATATTGTTTCACCCAAACTTGATGACACTTTCAGGTAATGATCAGTACCCAATCCCACTTGTCTCACCAAATTTCGTTCTTCTAGGTTAAACCATTCGTTGGCAGTAAGAGTTTTAATTTTTAGGTTTCACTCTGTTTTCTCCTATATGGATACATGTAGTTGGAACTCTAAATCAAACACGTTTTGTGCTAGCTCTTTGAAACTTGACACAATAAAGTTGTTCCAAGTTTTATCTTTAGGGATTGTTTCCTATTGATGTAGCCCTAAGCAGAGATTGGCGCAAATCACTTTAATGGAAACGGGTTGCCAAATTTCATAAACCTCGAGTTTCCTAAAATCTCAGCACACATTTTTTCACCCAAAGTTGATGACACTTTCAGGTAATGATCAGTACCCCAATCCCACTTGGCTCACCAAATTTCGTTCTTCTAGGTTAAACCGTTCGTTGGCAGTAACAGTTTTAATTTTTAGGCTTCACTCTGTTTTCTCCT
Organism: Spermophilus citellus; assembly: GCF_964194105.1. Lineage (NCBI taxonomy): Eukaryota > Metazoa > Chordata > Mammalia > Rodentia > Sciuridae > Spermophilus > Spermophilus citellus. The sequence continues at coordinate 105,321,181 of NC_138182.1, forward strand.
ATATGGATACATGTATTTGCAACTCTAAATCAAACACGGTTTGTGCTAGCTCTTTGAAACTTGACAAAATAAAGTAGTTCCAAGTCTTATCTCTATTTTGATTCATATTGAAGTAGCCCTAGGCAGAGACTGGCGCAAATCACTTATATGTAAATTGGTTGCCAAGCTTCCAAAAAACTACGAGTTTCCTGAAATCTCAGCACACATTTTTTCACCCAATCTTGATGACACTTTCTGGTAATGATCAGTACGCCAATCTCACTTGGCTCACCAAATGTCATTCTTCTAGGTTAAACCGTTCGTTGGCAGTAACGGTTTTAATTTTTAGGTTTCACTCTGTTTTCTCCCATATGGATACATGTAGTTGGAACTCTAAATCAAACACGGTTTGTGCTAGCTCTTTGAAACTTGACACAATAAAGTAGTTCCAAGTTCTATATCTATGGTTTGTTTCCTATTGATGTAGCCCTAAGCAGAGATTGCGCAAATCACTTTCATGGAAAGGGGTTGCCAAGCTTCCAAAAAACTACGAGTTTCCTGAAATCACAGCACACATTTTTTCACCCAATCTTGATGACACTTTCAGGTAATGATCAGTACCCCAATCCCACTTGGCTCACCAAATTTCGTTCTTCTAGGTTAAACCGTTCGTTGGCAGTAACAGTTTTAATTTTTAGGTTTCACTCTGTTTTCTCCTATATGGATACATGTATTTGGAAATCTAAATCAAACACGGTTTGTGCTAGCTCTTTGAAACTTGACATAATAAAGTAGTTCCTTGTTCTATCTCTATGGATTGTTTCCTATTGATGTATCCCTAAGCAGAGACTGGCACAAATCACTTTCATGGAAAGGGTTTGCCAAGCTTCCAAAAAACTACGAGTTTCCTGAAATCAGCACACATTTTTTCACCCAATATTGATGACACATTCAGGTAATGATCCGTACCCCAATCCCACTTGGCTCACCAAATTTCGTTCTTCTAGGTTAAACTGTTCGTTGGCAGTAACAGTTTTAATTTTTAGGTTTCACTCTGTTTTCTCCTATATGGATACATGTAGTTGGAACTCTAAATCAAACACGGTTTGTGCTAGCTCTTTGAAACTTTACACAAGAAAGTAGTTCCAAGTTCTATCTATATGGTTTGTTTTCTATTGATGTAGACCTAAGCAGAGACTAGCGCAAATCACTTTCATGGAAAGGGTTTGCCAAGCTACCAAAAAACTACGAGTTTCCTGAAATCTCAGCACACATTTTTTCACCCAATCTTGATGACACTTTCTGGTAATGATCAGTACCCCAATCTCACTTGGCTCACCTTATCTCATTGTTCTAGGTGAAACCGTTCGTAGGCAGTAACAGTTTTAATTTTTAGGTTTCACTCTGTTTTCTCCCATATGGATACATGTAGTTGGAACTCTAAATCAAACATGGTTTGTGCTAGCTCTTTGAAACTTGACACAATAAAGTAGTTCCAAGTTCTATATCTATGGTTTGTTTCCTATTGATGTAGTCTTAAGCAGAGACTGTCGAAAATCACTTTCATGGAACGGGGTTGCCAAGCTTCCAAATAACTACGAGTTTCCTGAAATCTCAGCACATATTTTTTCACCCAATCTTGATGACACTTTCTGGTAATGATCAGTACCCCAATCCCACTTGGCTCACCAAATTTCGTTCTTCTCGGTTAAACGGTTCGTTGGAAGTAACAGTTTTAATTTTTAGGTTTCATTCTGTTTTCTCCTATATGGATACATGTAGTTGGAACTCTAAAGCAAACACGGTTTGTGCTAGCTCTTTGAAACTTGACACAAGAAAATAGTTCCAAGTTCTACCTCTATGGATTGTTTCCTATTGATGTATCCCTAAGCAGAGACTGGCGCAAATCACTTACATGGAAAGGGGTTGCCAAGCTTCCAAATAACTACGAGTTTCCTGAAATCTCAGCACACATTTTTTCACCCAATCTTGATGACACTTTCAGGTAATGATCAGTACCCCAATCCCACTTGGCTCACCAAATTTCCTTCTTCTAGGTACACTGTTCTTTGGCAGTAACAGTTTTAATTTTTAGGTTTCACTCTGTTTTCTCCTATATGGATACATGTAGTTGGAACTCTAAATCAAATACGGTTTGTGGTAGCTCTTTGAAACTTGACACAATAACGTAGTTCTAAGTTCTATCTCTATTTTTTGTTTCCTATTGATATAGCCCTAAGCAGAGACTGGCACAAATCACTTTCATGGAAAGGGGTTGCCAAACTTCCAAAAAAGTACGAGTTTCCTGAAATCTCAGCACACATATTTTCACCCAATCTTGATGACACTTTCTTTTAATGATCGGTAGCCCAATCCCACTTGGCTCACCAAATTTCGTTCTTCTATGTTAAACCGTTCTTTTCCGTAAATGTTTTAATTTTTAGGTTTCACTGTATTTTCTCCTATATGGATACATGTAGTTGGAACTCTAAATCAAAGACGGATTGTGCTAGCTCTTTGAAACTTGACACAATAAAATAGTTCCAGTTCTATCTCTATGGATTGTTTCCTACTGATGTAGCCCTAAGCAGTGACTGGCGCAAATTACTATCATGGATAGGGGTTGCCAAGCTTTCGAAATTTACGAGTTTCCTGAAATATCAGCACATATTGTTTTACCCAATCTTGATGACACTTTCAGGTAATGATCAGTACCCCATTCCCACTTGGTCACCAAGTTTCGTTCTTCTAGGTTAAATCGTTCATTGCCAGTAAGAGTTTTAATTTTTAGGTTTCACTCTGTATTCTCCTATATGGATACATGTTGATGGAACTCTAAATCAAACACGGTTTGTGCTAGCTATTTGAAACTTGACACAATAAAATAGTTCCAAGTTCTAACTCCATGGATTGTTTACTATTGATGTAGCCCTAAGCAGAGACTGGCGCAAATCACTTTCATGGAAAGGGGTTGCCAAGCTTCCAAAAAACTACGAGTTTCCAGAAATCTCAGCACACATTTTTTCACCCAATCTTGATGACACTTTCAGGTAATGATCAGTTCCCCAATCCCACTTGGCTCACCAAATTTCGTTCTTCTAGGTTAAACCGTTCGTTGGCAGTAACAGTTTTAATTTTTAGGTTTCACTCTGTTTTCTCCTATATGGATACATGTAGATGGAACTCTAAATCAAACACGGTTTGTGCTAGCTCTTTGAAACTTGACACAATAAAATAGTTTCAAGTTCTATCTCTATGGTTTGTTTCCTATTGATGTAGTCCTAGACAGAGACTGGCGCAAATCACTTTCATGGAAAGGGGTTGCCAAGCTACCAAAAAACTACGAGTTTCCTGAAATCTCAGCACACATTGTCTCACCCAAACTTGATGACACTTTCAGGTAATGATCAGTAACCCAATCCCACTTGGTCACCAAAATTCGTTCTTCCAGGTTACACCGTTCATTGGCATTAACAGTTTTAATTTTTAGGTTTCACTCTGTTTTCTCCTATATGGATACATGTATTTGGAAATCTAAATCAAACACGGTTTGTGCTAGCTCTTTGAAACTTGACACAATAAAGTAGTTCCTTGTTCTATCTCTATGGATTGTATCCTATTGATGTAGCCCTAAGCAGAGACTGGCACAAATCACTTTCATGGAAAGGGTTTGCCAAGCTTCCAAAAAACTACGAGTTTCCTGAAATCAGCACACATTTTTTCACCCAATATTGATGTCACTTTCAGGTAATGATCAGTACCCCAATCCCACTTGGCTCACCAAACTTCGTTCTTCTAGGTTAAACCGTTCGTTGGCAGTAACAGTTTTAATTTTTAGGTTTCATTCTGTTTTCTCCTATATGGATACATGTAGATGGAACTCTAAATCAATCACGGTATGTGCTAGCTCTTTGAAACTTGGCACAATAAAATAGTTCCAAGTTCTATCTCCATGGATTGTTTACTATTGATGTAGCCATAAGCAGAGACCTGCGCAAATCACTTTCAATGAAAGGGGTTGTCAAGATTCCAAAAAACTACAAGTTTCCTGAAATCTCAGCACACATTTTTTCACCCAAACTTGATGACACTTTCAGGTAATGATCAGTACCCCAATCCCACTTGGTTCACCAAATTTCGTTCTTCTAGGTTAAACCGTTCGTTGGCAGTAACAGTTTTAATTTTTAGGTTTCACTCTGTTTTCTCCTATATGGATACATGTAGTTGCAACTCTAAATCAAACACGGTTTGTGCTAGCTCTTTGAAACATGACACAATAAAGTAGTTCCAAGTTCTATCTCTATGGTTTGTTTCCTATTGATGTAGCCCTAAGCAGAGATTGGCGCAAATCACTTTCATGGAAATGGGTTGCCAAGCTTCCTAATAACTTTGTGTTTCCTGAAATCTCAGCACACATTTTTTTACCCAATCTTGATGACACTTTCAGGTAATGATCAGTACCCCAATCTCACTTGGCTCACCAAATTTCGTTCTTCTAGGTTAAACCGTTCGTTGGCAGTAACAGTTTTAATTTTTAGGTTTCACTCTGTTTTCTCCTATATGGATACATGTAGTTGAAACTGTAAATCAAACACGGTTTGTGCTAGCGCTTTGAAACTTGACACAATAAAGTAGTTCCAAGTTCTATCTCTATGGATTGTTTCCTATTGATGTAGCCCTAAGCAGAGACCTGCGCAAATCACTTTTATTGAAAGGGGTTGCCAAGCTTCCAAAAAACTACGAGTTTCCTGAAATCTCAGAACACATTTTTTCACCCAATTTTGATGACACTTTCAGGTAATGATCAGTTCCCCAATCCCACTTGGCTCACCAAATTTCGTTCTTCTAGGTTAAACCATTCGTTGGCAGTAACAGTTTTAATTTTTAGGTTTCACTCTGTTTTCTCCTATATGGATACATGTAGATGGAACTCTAAATCAAACACGGTTTGTGCTAGCTCTTTAAAACTTGACACAATAAAAGAGTTCCAAGTCCTATCTCCATGGATTGTTTACTATTGATGTAGCCCTAAGCAGAGACCTGCGCAAATCACTTTCATTGAATGGGGTTGCCAAGCTACCAAAAAACTACGAGTTTCCTGAAATCTCAGCACATATTTTTTCACCCAATCTTGATGACACTTTCAGGTAATGATCAGTACCCCAATCCCACTTGGCTCACCAAATTTCGTTCTTCTAGGTTAAACCATTCGTTGGCAGTAACAGTTTTAATTTTTAGGTTTCACTCTGTTTTCTCCTATATGGATACATGTATTTGGAAATCTAAATCAAACACGGTTTGTGCTAGCTCTTTGAAACTTGACATAATAAAGTAGTTCCTTGTTCTATCTCTATGGATTGTTTCCTATTGATGTATCCCTAAGCAGAGACTGGCACAAATCACTTTCATGGAAAGGGTTTGCCAAGCTTCCAAAAAACTACGATTTTCCTGAAATCAGCACACATTTTTTCACCCAATATTGATGACACATTCAGGTAATGATCCGTACCCCAATCCCACTTGGCTCACCAAATTTCGTTCTTCTAGGTTAAACTGTTCGTTGGCAGTAACAGTTTTAATTTTTAGGTTTCACTCTGTTTTCTCCTATATGGATACATGTAGTTGGAACTCTAAATCAAACACGGTTTGTGCTAGCTTTTTGAAACTTTACACAAGAAAGTAGTTCCAAGTTCTATCTCTATGGTTTGTTTCCTATTGATGTAGCCCTAAACAGAGACTGGCGCAAATCACTTTCATGGAAAGGGGTTGCCAAGCTTCCAAAAAACTGCGAGTTTCCTGAAATCTCAGCACACATTTTTTCACCCAATCTTGATGACACTTTCAGGTAAAGATCAGTACCCCAATCCCACTTTGCTCACCAAATTTCGTTCTTCTATTTTAAAACGTTCGTTGGCAGTAACACTTTTAATTTTTAGGTTTCACTCTGTTTTCTCCTATATGGATACATGTAGATGGAAATCTAAATCAAACACGGTTTGTGCTAGCTATTTGAAACTTGACACAATAAAATAGTCCCAAGATCTATCTCTATGGATTGTTTCCTATTGATGTAGCCCTAAGCAGAGACCTGCGCAAATCACTTTCAAGGGGAGGGGTTGCCAAGCTTCCAAAAAACTACGAGTTTCCTGAAATCACTGCACACATTTTTTCACCCATTCTTGATGACACATTCAGGTAATGATCAGTACCCCAATCCCACTTGGCTCAACAAATTTCGTTCTTCTAGGTTAAACAGTTCGTTGGCAATAACAGTTTTAAATTTTAGGTTTCACTCTGTTTTCTCCTATATGGATACATGTAGTTGCAACTCTAAATCAAACACGGTTTGTGGTAGCTTTTTGAAACTTGACACAATAAAGTAGTTCCAAGTTCTATCTATATGGTTTGTTTTCTATTGATGTAGACCTAAGCAGAGACTAGCGCAAATCACTTTCATGGAAAGGGTTTGCCAAGCTACCAAAAAACTACGAGTTTCCTGAAATCTCAGCACACATTTTTTCACCCAATCTTGATGACACTTTCTGGTAATGATCAGTACCCCAATCTCACTTGGCTCACCTAATGTCATTGTTCTAGGTTTGTGCTAGCTCTTTGAAACTTGACACAATAAAGTAGTTCCAAGTTCTATATCTATGGTTTGTTTCCTATTGATGTAGTCTTAAGCAGAGACTGTCGAAAATCACTTTCATGGAACGGGGTTGCCAAGCTTCCAAATAACTACGAGTTTCCTGAAATCTCAGCACATATTTTTTCACCCAATCTTGATGACACTTTCTGGTAATGATCAGTACCCCAATCCCACTTGGCTCACCAAATTTCGTTCTTCTCGGTTAAACGGTTCGTTGGAAGTAACAGTTTTAATTTTTAGGTTTCATTCTGTTTTCTCCTATATGGATACATGTAGTTGGAACTCTAAAGCAAACACGGTTTGTGCTAGCTCTTTGAAACTTGACACAAGAAAATAGTTCCAAGTTCTACCTCTATGGATTGTTTCCTATTGATGTATCCCTAAGCAGAGACTGGCGCAAATCACTTACATGGAAAGGGGTTGCCAAGCTTCCAAATAACTACGAGTTTCCTGAAATCTCAACACACATTTTTTCACCCAATCTTGATGACACTTTCAGGTAATGATCAGTACCCCAATCCCACTTGGCTCACCAAATTTCCTTCTTCTAGGTTAAACTGTTCTTTGGCAGTAACAGTTTTAATTTTTAGGTTTCACTCTGTTTTCTCCTATATGGATACATGTAGTTGGAACTCTAAATCAAATACGGTTTGTGGTAGCTCTTTGAAACTTGACACAATAACGTAGTTCTAAGTTCTATCTCTATTTTTTGTTTCCTATTGATATAGCCCTAAGCAGAGACTGGCACAAATCACTTTCATGGAAAGGGGTTGCCAAACTTCCAAAAAAGTACGAGTTTCCTGAAATCTCAGCACACATATTTTCACCCAATCTTGGTGACACTTTCTTTTAATGATCGGTAGCCCAATCCCACTTGGCTCACCAAATTTCGTTCTTCTATGTTAAACCGTTCTTTTCCGTAAATGTTTTAATTTTTAGGTTTCACTGTATTTTCTCCTATATGGATACATGTAGTTGGAACTCTAAATCAAAGACGGTTTGTGCTAGCTCTTTGAAACTTGACACAATAAAATAGTTCCAGTTCTATCTCTATGGATTGTTTCCTACTGATGTAGCCCTAAGAAGTGACTGGCGCAAATTACTATCATGGATAGGGGTTGCCAAGCTTTCGAAAATCACGAGTTTCCTGAAATATCAGCACATATTGTTTTACCCAATCTTGATGACACTTTCAGGTAATGATCAGTACCCCATTCCCACTTGGTCACCAAGTTTCGTTCTTCTAGGTTAAATCGTTCATTGCCAGTAAGAGTTTTAATTTTTAGGTTTCACTCTGTATTCTCCTATATGGATACATGTAGATGGAACTCTAAATCAAACACGGTTTGTGCTAGCTATTTGAAACTTGACACAATAAAATAGTTCCAAGTTCTAACTCCATGGATTGTTTACTATTGATGTAGCCCTAAGCAGAGACTGGCGCAAATCACTTTCATGGAAAGGGGTTGCCAAGCTTCCAAAAAACTACGAGTTTCCTGAAATCTCAGCACACATTTTTTCACCCAATCTTGATGACACTTTCAGGTAATGATCAGTTCCCCAATCCCACTTGGCTCACCAAATTTCGTTCTTCTAGGTTACACCGTTCATTGGCATTAAGAGTTTTAATTTTTAGGTTTCACTCTGTTTCTCCTATATGGATACATGTATTTGGAAATCTAAATCAAACACGGTTTGTGCTAGCTCTTTGAAACTTGACACAATAAAGTAGTTCCTTGTTCTATCTCTATGGATTGTTTCCTATTGATGTAGCCCTAAGCAGAGACTGGCACAAATCACTTTCATGGAAAGGGTTTGCCAAGCTTCCAAAAAACTACGAGTTTCCTGAAATCAGCACACATTTTTACACCCAATATTGATGTCACTTTCAGGTAATGATCAGTACCCCAATCCCACTTGGTTCACCAAACTTCGTTCTTCTAGGTTAAACCGTTCGTTGGCAGTAACAGTTTTAATTTTTAGGTTTCATTCTGTTTTCTCCTATATGGATACATGTAGATGGAACTCTAAATCAATCACGGTATGTGCTAGCTCTTTGAAACTTGGCACAATAAAATAGTTCCAAGTTCTATCTCCATGGATTGTTTACTATTGATGTAGCCTTAAGCAGAGACCTGCGCAAATCACTTTCAATGAAAGGGGTTGTCAAGATTCCAAAAAACTACAAGTTTCCTGAAATCTCAGCACACATTTTTTCACCCAAACTTGATGACACTTTCAAGTAATGATCAGTACCCCAATCCAACTTGGCTCACCAAATTTCGTTCTTCTAGGTTAAACCGTTCGTTGGCAGTAACAGTTTTAATTTTTAGGTTTCACTCTGTTTTCTCCTATATGGATACATGTAGTTGCAACTCTAAATCAAACACGGTTTGTGCTAGCTTGTTGAAACTTGACACAATAAAGGAGTTCCAAGTTCTATCTCTATGGTTTGTTTCCTATTGATGTAGTCCTAAGCAGAGACTGACACAAATCACTTTCATGGAAAGGGGTTGTCAAGCTACCAAAAAACTACGAGTTTCCTGAAATCTCAGCACACATGTTTTCACCCAAACTTGATGACACTTTCAGGTAATGATCAGTACCCCAATCCCACTTGGCTCACCAAATTTCGTTCTTGTAGGTTAAACCGTTCTTTGGCAGTAAGAGTTTTAATTTTTAGGTTTCCCTCTGTTTTCTCCTATATGGATACATGTAGTTGCAACCCTAAATCAAACACGGTTTGTGCTAGCTCTTTGAAACTTGACACAATAAAATAGTTCCAAGTTCTATCTCCATGGATTGTTTACTATTGATGTAGCCCTAAGCAGAAACCTGCGCAAATCACTTTCATGGAAAGGGGTTGCCAAGCTTCCAAAAAACTACGAGTTTCCTGAAATCTCAGCACACATTGTTTCACCCAATCTTGATGACACTTTCAGGTAATGATCAGTACCCCAATCCCACTTGGTTCACCAAATTTCGTTCTTCTAGGTTAAACCGTTCGTTGGCAGTAACAGTTTTAATTTTTAGGTTTCACTCTGTTTTCTCCTATATGGATACATGTAGTTGCAACTCTAAATCAAACACGGTTTGTGCTAGCTCTTTGAAACATGACACAATAAAGTAGTTCCAAGTTCTATCTCTATGGTTTGTTTCCTATTGATGTAGTCCTAAGCAGAGACTGGCGCAAATCACTTTCATGGAAAGGGGTTGCCAAGCTACCAAAAAACTACGAGTTTCCTGAAATCTCAGCACACATTTTTTCAACCAATCTTGATGACACTTTCAGGTAATGATCAGTACCCCAATCCCACTTGGTCACCAAATTTCGTTCTTCTAGGTTACACCGTTCGTTGGCATTAACAGTTTTAATTTTTAGGTTTCACTCTGTTTTCTCCTATATGGATACATGTAGTTGGAAATCTAAATAAAACACAGTTTGTGCTAGCTCTTTGAAACTTGACACAATAAAATAGTTCCTAGTTCTATCTCTATGGATTGTTTCCTATTGATGTATTCCTAAGCCGAGACTGGCGCAAATCACTTTCATGGAAAGGGTTTGCCAAGCTTCCAAAAAACTACGAGTTTCCTGAAAAATCAGCACACATTTTTTCGCCCAATCTTGATGACACATTCAGGTAATTATCAGTACACCAATCCCACTTGGCTCACCAAATTTCGTTCTTGTAGGTTAAACCGTTCGTTGGCAGTAACAGTTTTAATTTTTAGGCTTCACTCTGTTTTCTCCTATATGGATACATGTATTTGCAACACTAAATCAAACACGGTTTGTGCTAGCTCTGTGAAACTTGACACAATAAAGTAGTTCCAAGTCCTATCTCTATGGTTTGATTCCTATTGAAGTAGCCCTAGGCAGAGACTGGCGCTAATCACTTATATGTAAATGGGTTGCCAAGCTTCCAAAAAACTACGAGTTTCCTGAAATCTCAGCACACATTTTTTCACCCAATCTTGATGACACTTTCTGGTAATGATCAGTACTCCAATCTCACTTGGCTCACCAAATGTCATTCTTCTAGGTTAAACCGTTCGTTGGCAGTAACGGTTTTAATTTTTAGGTTTCACTCTGTTTTCTCCCATAAGGATACATGTAGTTGGAACTCTAAATCAAACACGGTTTGTGCTAGCTCTGTGAAATTTGCCACAATAAAGTAGTTCAAAGTTCTATCTCTATGGATTGTTTCCTATTGATGTAGCCCTAAGCAGAGACTGGCGCAAATCACTTTCATGGAAATGGGTTGCCAAGCTTCCTAATAACTTTGTGTTTCCTGAAATCTCAGCACACATTTTTTTACCCAATCTTGATGACACTTTCAGGTAATGATCAGTACCCCAATCTCACTTGGGTCACCAAATTTCGTTCTTCTAGGTTAAACCGTTCGTTGGCAGTAACAGTTTTAATTTTTAGGTTTCACTCTGTTTTCTCCTATATGGATACATGTAGTTGAAACTGTAAATCAAACACGGTTTGTGCTAGCGCTTTGAAACTTGACACAATAAAGTAGTTCCAAGTTCTATCTCTATGGATTTTTTCCTATTGATGTAGCCCTAAGCAGAGACCTGCGCAAATCACTTTCATTGAAAGGGGTTTCTAAGCTTCCAAAAAACTACAAGTTTCCTGAAATCTCAGAACACATTTTTTCACCCAATTTTGATGACACTTTCAGGTAATGATCAGTTCCCCAATCCCACTTGGCTCACCAAATTTCGTTCTTCTAGGTTAAACCATTCGTTGGCAGTAACAGTTTTAATTTTTAGGTTTCACTCTGTTTCTCCTATATGGATACATGTAGTTGCAACTCTAAATCAAACACGGTTTGTGCTAGCTCTTTGAAACGTGACACAATAAAGTAGTTCCAAGTTCTATCTCTATGGTTTGTTTCCTATTGATGTAGCCCTAAGCAGAGACTGGCGCAAATCACTTTCATGGAAATGGGTTGCCAAGCTTCCTAATAACTTTGTGTTTCCTGAAATCTCAGCACACATTTTTTCACCCAATCTTGATGACACTTTCTAATAATGATCAGTACCCCAATCTCACTTGGCTCACCAAATGTCATTCTTCTAGGTTAAACAGTTCGTTGGCAGTAACGGTTTTAATTTTTAGGTTTCACTCTGTTTTCTCCCATATGGATACATGTAGTTGGAACTCTAAATCAAACACGGTTTGTGCTAGCTCTTTGAAACTTGACAAAATAAAGTAGTTCCAAGTTCTATATCTATGGTTTGTTTCCTATTGATGTAGACCTAAGCAGAGACTGGCGCAAATCACTTTCATGGAAAGGGGTTGCCAAGCTTCCAAAAAACTACCAGTTTCCTGAAATCTCAGCACACATTTTTTCACCCAGTCTTGATGACACTTTCAGGTAATGATCAGTACCCCAATCCCACTTGGCTCACCAAATTTCGTTCTTCTAGGTTAAACCGTTCGTTGGCAGTAAGAGTTTTAATTTTTAGGTTTCACTCTGTTTTTACCTATATGGATACATGTAGTTGGAACTGTAAAGCAAACACGGTTTGTGCTAGCTCTTTGAAACTTGACACAATAAAGTAGTTCCAAGTTCTATCTCTATGGTTTGATTCCTATTGAAGTAGCCCTAGGCAGAGACTGGTGCAAATCACTTACATGGAAATGGGTTGCCAAGCTTCCCAAAAACTACGAGATTACTGAAATCTCAGCACACATATTTTCACCCAATCTTGATGACACTTTCTGGTAATGATCAGTACCCCGATCTCACTTGGCTCACCAAATTTCGTTCTTCTAGTTTAAACGGTTCGTTGGCAGTAACAGTTTTAATTTTTAGTTTTCACTCTGTTTTCTCTTATATGGATACATGTAGTTGGAATTCTAAATCAAACACGGTTTGTGCTAGCTTTTTGAAACTTGACACAATAAAATAGTTCCAAGTTCTATCTCTATGGATTGTTTCCTATTGATGTAGCCCTAAGCAGAGACCTGCGCAAATCACTTTCATTGAAAGAGGTTGCCAAGCTTCCAAAAAACTAAGAGTTTCCTGAAATCTCAGCACACATTTTTTCACCCAATCATGATGATTCTTTCAGGTAATGATCAGTTCCCCAATCCCACTTGGCTCACCAAATTTCGTTCTTCTAGGTTAAACCATTCGTTGGCAGTAACAGTTTTAATTTTTAGGTTTCACTCTGTTTTCTCCTATATGCATACATGTAGATGGAACTCTAAATCAAACACGGTTTGTGCTAGCTCTTTAAAACTTGACACAATAAAACAGTGCCAAGTCCTATCTCCATGGATTGTATACTATTGATGTAGCCCTAAGCAGAGACCTGCGCAAATCACTTTCATGGAATGGGGTTGCCAAGCTTCCAAAAAACTACGAGTTTCCTGAAATCTCAGCACACATTTTTTCACCCAATCTTGATGACACTTTCAGGTAATCATCAGTATCCCAATCCCAGTTGGCTCACCAAATTTCGTTCTTCTAGGTTAAACCGTGCGTTGGCAGTAACAGTTTTAATTTTTAGGTTTCACTCTGTTTTCTCCTATATGGATACATGTAGTTGCAAGTCTAAATCAAACACTGTTTGTGCTAGCTCTTTGAAACGTGACAGAATAAAGTAGTTCCAAGTTCTATCTCTATGGTTTGTTTCCTATTGATGTAGTCCTAAGCAGAGACTGGCGCAAATCACTTTCATGGAAAGGGGTTGCCAAGCTACCAAAAAACTACGAGTTTCCTGAAATCAGCACACATTTTTTCACCCAATCTTGATGACACTTTCTGGTAATGATCAGTACCCCAATCTCACTTGGCTCACCAAATGTCATTCTTCTAGGTTAAACCGTTCGTTGGCAGTAACGGTTTTAATTTTTAGGTTTCACTCTGTTTTCTCCCATAAGGATACATGTAGTTGGAACTCTAAATCAAACACGGTTTGTGCTAGCTCTGTGAAATTTGCCACAATAAAGTAGTTCAAATTTCTATCTCTATGGATTGTTTCCTATTGATGTAGCCCTAAGCAGAGACCTGCGCAAATCACTTTCATGGAATGGGGTTGCCAAGCTTCCAAAAACTACGAGTTTCCTGAAATCTCAGCACACATTTTTTCACCCAATCTTGATGACACTTTCAGGTAATCATCAGTATCCCAATCCCAGTTGGCTCACCAAATTTCGTTCTTCTAGGTTAAACCGTTCGTTGACAGTAACAGTTTTAATTTTTAGGTTTCACTCTGTTTTCTCCTATATGGATACATGTAGTTGCAACTCTAAATCAAACACGGTTTGTGCTAGCTCTTTGAAACATGACACAATAAAATAGTTCCAAGTTCTATCTCTATGGTTTGTTTCCTATTGATGTAGTCCTAAGCAGAGACTGGCGCAAATCACTTTCATGGAAAGGGGTTGTCAAGCTACCAAAAAACTACGAGTTTCCTGAAATCTCAGCACACATTTTTTCACCCAATCTTGATGCCACTTTCAGGTAAAGATCAGTACCCCAATTCCACTTGGCTCACCAAATTTCGTTCTTTTAGGTTAAACCGTTCGTTGGCTGTAACAGTTTTAATTTTTAGGTTTCACTCTGTTTTCTCCTATACAGATACATGTAGATGGAACTCTAAATCAAACACGGTTTGTGCTAGCTCTTTGAAACTTGACACAAGAAAGTAGTTCCAAGTTCTATCTCTATGGTTTGTTTCCTATTGATATAGCCCTAAGCAGAGACTGGCGAAAATCACTTTCATGGAAAGGGGTTGCCAAGATTCCAAAAAACTACGAGTTTCCTGGAATCACAGCACACATTTTTTCACCCAATCATGATGTCACTTTCAGGTAATGATCAGGACCCCAATCCCACTTGGCTCACCAAATTTCGTTCTTCTAGGTTAAACCGTTCGTTGGCAGTAACAGTTTTAATTTTAAGGTTTCACTCTGTTCTCTCCTATATGGATACATGTAGATGGAACTCTAAATCAAACACGGTTGTGCTAGCTCTTTGAAACTTGACACAATAAAATAGTTCCAAGTTCTATCTCCATGGATTGTTTACTATTGATGTAGCACTAAGCAGAGACCTGCGCAAATCACTTTCATGGAAAGGGGTTGTCAAGATTCCAAAAAACTACGAGTTTCCTGAAATCTCAGCACACATTTTTTCACCCAATCTTGATGACACTTTCAGGTGATGATCAGTACCCCAATCCCACTTGGTTCACCAAATTTCGTTCTTCTAGGTTAAACCGTTCGTTGGCAGTAACAGTTTTAATTTTTAGGTTTCACTCTCTTTTCTCCTATATGGATACATGTAGATGGAACTCTAAATCAAACACGGTTTGTGCTAGCTCTTTGAAACTTGGCACAATAAAATAGTTCCAAGTTCTATCTCCTTGGATTGTTTACTATTGATGTAGCCATAAGCAGAGACCTGTGCAAATCACTTTCAATGAAAGGGGTTGCCAAGATTCCAAAAAACTACAAGTTTCCTGAAATCTCAGCACACATTTTTTCACCCAATCTTGATGACTCTTTCAAGTAATGATCAGTACCCCAATCCCACTTGGCTCACCAAATTTCGTTCTTTTAGGTTAAACCGTTCGTTGGCAGTAACAGTTTTAATTTTTAGGTTTCACTCTGTTTTCTCCTATATGGATACATGTAGATGGAACTCTAAATCAAACACGGTTTTTGCTAGCTCTTTGAAACTTGACACAATAAAGTAGTTCCAAGTTCTATCTCTATGTTTTGTTTCCTATTGATGTAGCCCTAAGTAGAGACTGGCGCAAATCTCTTTAATGGAAATGGGTTGTCAAGCTTCCAAAAAACTACGACTTTCCTGAAATCTCAGCACACATTTTTTACCCAATCTTGATGACACTTTCAGGTAATGATCAGTACCCCAAACACACTTGGATCACCAAATTTCGTTCCTCTAGGTTAAACCGTTCGTTGGCAGTAACAGTTTTAATTTTTAGGTTTCACTCTGTTTTCTCCTATATGGATACATGTAGTTGGAACTCTAAATCAAACACGGTTTGTGGTAGCTCTTTGAAACTTGACACAATAAAGTTGTTCCAAGTTCTGTCTCTACGGTTTGTTTCCTATTGATGTAGCCATAAGCAGAGACTGGCGCAAATCACTTTCATGGAAAGGGGTTGCCAAGCTTCCAAAAAACTACGAGTTTCCTGAAAACTAACCACATATTTTTTAACCCAATCTTGATGACACTTTCAGGTGATGATCAGTACCCCAATCCCACTTGGCTCACCAACTTTCTTTCTTCTAGTTTAAACCGTTCGTTGCAAGTAACAGTTTTAATTTTTACGTTTCACTCTGTTTTCTCCTATATGGATACATGTAGTTAGAACTCTAAATCAAACACGGTTTGTGCTAGCTCTTTGAAACTTGACACAATAAAGTAGTTCCAAGTTCTATCTCCATGGTTTGTTTCCTATTGATGTAGCCCTAAGCAGAGACCGGCGCAAATCAGTTTCATGGAAAGGGGTTGCCAAGCTTCCAAAAAACTACGAGTTTCCTGAAAACTAACCACATATTTTTTAACCCAATCTTGATGACACTTTCAGGTGATGATCAGTACCGCAATCCCACTTGGCTCACCAACTTTCTTTCTTCTAGTTTAAACCGTTCGTTGCAAGTAACAGTTTTAATTTTTACATTTCACTCTGTTTTCTCCTATATGGATACGTGTAGTTAGAACTCTAAATCAAACACGGTTTGTGCTAGCTCTTTGAAACTTGACACAATAAAGTAGTTCCAAGTTCTATCTCTATGGTTTGTTTCCTATTGATGTAGCCCTAAGCAGAGACTGGCGCAAATCACTTTCATGGAAAGGGGTTGCCACTCTTCCAAAAAAATACGAGTTTCCTCAAATCTCAGCACACATTTTTTCACCCAATCTTGAGGACACTTTCAGGTAATGATCAGTACCCCAATCCCACTTGGCTCACCAAATTTCATTCTTCTACGTTAAACCGTTCGTTGGCAGTAACAGTTTTAATTTTTAGGTTTCACTTTGTTTTCTCCTATATGGATACATGTAGTTGGAACTCTAAATCAAACACGGTTTGTACTAGCTCTTTGAAACTTGAAACAATAAAGTAGTTAAAAGTTCTATCTCTACGGTTTGTTTCCTATTGATGTAGCCCTAAGCAGAGACAAGCGCAAATCTTTTTCATAGAAAGGGGTTGCCAAGCTTCCAAAAACTACGAGTTTCCTGAAATCTCAGCACACATTTTTTCACACAATCTTGATGACACTTTCCGGTAATGATAAGTACCCCAATCCCACTTGGCTCACCAAATTTCGTTCTTCTAGGTTAAACCGTTCGTTGGCAGAAAAAGTTTTAAATTTTAGGTTTCACTCTGTTTTCTCCTATATGGATACCTGTATTTGGAACTATAAATCAAAGACGGTTTGTGCTAGCTCTTTGAAACTTCAGACAATAAAGTAGTTCCAAGTTCTATCTCTATGGATTGTTTCCTATTGATGTAGCCCTAAGCAGAGACTGGCGCAAATCACTTTCATGGAAAGGGTTTGCCCAGCTTCAAAAAAACTACGAGTTTCCTGAAATCTCAGCACACATTTTTTCACCCAATCTTTTTTTTTTTTTTTTAAAGATAGAGTGAGAGAGGGAGAGAGAGAGAGAGAGAGAGAGAGAGAGAGAGAGAGAGAGAGAGAGAATTTTTTAATATTTATTTTTTAGTTCTCGGTGGACACAACATTTTTGTTGGTATGTGGTGCTGAGAATCGAACCCGGGCCGCACGCATGCCAGGCGAGCGCGCTACCGCTTGAGCCACATCCCCAGCCCATTTCACCCAATCTTGATGACACTTTTAGGTAATGATCAGTACCCGAATCCCACTTGGCTCACCAAATTTCGTTCTTCTATGTTAAACCGTTCTTTGGCAGTAACAGTTTTAATTTTTAGGTTTCACTCTGTTTTCTCCTGTATGGATGCATGTATTTGGAACTCCAAATCAAACACGGTTTGTGCTAGATCTTTGAAACTTGACACAATAAAGTAGTTCCAAGTTCTATCTCTATGGTTTGTTTCCTATTGATGTAGCCCTAAGCAGAGACTGGCACAAATCACTTTCATGGAAATGGGTTGCCAAGCTTCCAAAAAACTATGAGTTTCCAGAAATCTCAGCACACTTTTTTTCACCCAAACTTTATGACACTTTCATGTAATGATCAGTACCCCAATCCCTCTGGCTCACCAAATTTCTTTCTTCTAGGTTAAACCGTAAGTTGGCAGTAACAGTTTTAATTTTTAGGTTTCACTCTGTTTTCTCCTATATGAATACATGTACTTGGAACTCTAAATCAAACACGGTTTGTGCTAGCTCTTTGAAACTTGACAAAATAAAGGACTTCCAAGTTCTATCTCTATTTTTTGTTTCCTATTGATGTAGACCTAAGCGGAGACTGGCGCAAATCACTTTCATGGAAGGGGGTTGACAAGCTTCCCGTACACTATGAGTTTACTGAAATCACAGCACACATTTTTTCACCCAATCTTGATGACACTTTCATGTAATGATCAGTTCCCCAATCCCAATTCCCTCACCAAATTTCGTTCTTCTAGGTTAAACCGTTCGTGTTCAGTAACACTTTAAATTTTTAGGTTTCACTCTGTATTCTCCTATATGGATACATGTAGATGGAACTCTAAATCAAACACGGTTTTTGCTAGCTCTTTGAATCTTGACACAATAAAGTAGTTCCAAGTTCTATCTCTATTGTTTGTTTCCTATTGATGTAGCCCTAAGCAGAGACTGGCGCAAATCACTTTCATGGAAAGGGGTTGCCAAGCTTCCAAAAAACTACGAGTATCCTGAAAACTAACCACATATTTTTTAACCCAATCTTGATGACACTTTCAGGTGATGATCAGTACCCCAATCCCACTTGGCTCACCAACTTTCTTTCTTCTAGTTTAAACCGTTCGTTGCAACTAACAGTTTTAATTTTTACGTTTCACTCTGTTTTCTCCTATATGGATACATGTAGTTAGAACTCTAAATCAAACACGGTTTGTGCTAGCTCTTTGAAACTTGACACAATAAAGAAGTTCCAAGTTCTATCTCTATGGTTTGTTTCCTATTGATGTAGCCCTAAGCAGAGACTGGCGCAAATCACTTTCATGGAAAGGGGTTGCCACGCTTCCAAAAAAATACGAGTTTCCTGAAATCTCAGCACACATTTTTTCACCCAATCTTGAGGACACTTTCAGGTAATGATCAGTACCCCAATCCCACTTGGCTCACCAAATTTCATTCTTCTAGGTTAAACCGTTCGTTGGCAGTAACAGTTTTAATTTTTAGGTTTCACTCTGTTTTCTCCTATATGGATACATGTAGTTGGAACACTAAATCAAAGATGGTTTGTGCTAGCTCTTTGAAACTTGACACAATAAGTTGTTCCAAGTTCTGTCTCTATGGTTTGTTTCCTATTGATGTAGCCCTAAGCAGAGACTGGCGCAAATCTCTTTAATGGAAAGGGGTTGCCAAGCTACCAAAAAACTAAGAGTTTCCTGAAATCTCAGCACACATTTTTTCACCGAATCTTGATGACACTTTCAGGTAATGATCAGTACCCCAATCCCACTTGGCTCACCAAATCTCGTTCTTCTAGGTTAAACCGTTCCTTGGCAGAAAAAGTTTTAAATTTTAGGTTTCACTCTGTTTTCTCCTATATGGATATATGTATTTGGAACTATAAATCAAAGACGGTTTGTGCTAGCTCTTTGAAACTTGACACAATAAAGTAGTTCCAAGTTCTATCTCTATGGATTGTTTCCTATTGATGTAGCCCTAAGCAGAGACTGGCGCAAATCACTTTCATGCAAAGGGATTGCCAAGCTTCCAAAAAACTACGAGTTTCCTGAAATCTCAGCACACATTTTTTCACCCAATCTTGATGACACTTTTAGGTAATGATCAGTACCCCAATCCCACTTGGCTCACCAAATTTCGTTCTTCTATGTTAATCCGTTCTTTGGCAGTAACAGTTTTAATTTTTAGGTTTCACTCTGTTTTCTCCTGTATGGATGCATGTAGTTGGAACTCTAAATCAAACACGGTTTGTGCTAGATCTTTGAAACTTGACACAATAAAGTAGTTCCAAGTTCTATCTCTATGGTTTGTTTCCTATTGATGTAGCCCTAAGCAGAGACTGGCACAAATCACTTTCATGGAAATGGGTTGCCAAGCTTCCAAAAAACTATGAGTTTCCAGAAATCTCAGCACACTTTTTTTCACCCAAACTTTATGACACTTTCATGTAATGATCAGTACCCCAATCCCTCTGGCTCACCAAATTTCGTTCTTCTAGGTTAAACCGTAAGTTGGCAGTAACAGTTTTAATTTTTAGGTTTCACTCTGTTTTCTCCTATATGGATACATGTACTTGGAACTCTAAATCAAACACGTTTTGTGCTAGCTCTTTGAAACTTGACAAAATAAAGGACTTCCAAGTTCTATCTCTATTTTTTGTTTCCTATTGATGTAGACCTAAGCGGAGACTGGCGCAAATCACTTTCATGGAAAGGGGTTGACAAGCTTCCAGTACACTATGAGTTTACTGAAATCTCAGCACACATTTTTTCACCCAATCTTGATGACACTTTCTGGTAATGATCAGTACCCAATCTCACTTGGCTCACCAAATGTCATTCTTCTAGGTTAAACCGTTCGTTGGCAGTAACAGTTTTAATTTTTATGTTTCACTCTGTTTTCTCCTATATGGATACATGTAGATAAGACTCTAAATCAAATACGGTTTGTGCTAGCTATCTGACATTTGACACAATAAAATAGTTCCAAGTTCTATCTCTATGGATTGTTTCGTATTTATGTAGCCCTAAGCAGAGACCTGCGAAAATCACTTTCATGGAAAGGGGTTGCCAAACTTCCAAAAAACTACGAGTTTCCTGAAATCTCAGCACACATTTTTTCACCCAATCTTGATGACACTTTCAGGTAAAGATCAGTACCCCAATCCCACTTGGCTCACCAAATTTCGTTCTTCCAGGTTAAACCGTTCGTTGGCAGTAAGAGTTTTAATTTTTAGATTTCACTCTGTTTTCTTCTACATGGATACATGTAGATGGAACACTAAATCAAACATGGTTTGTGCTAGCTCTTTGAAACTTGACACAATAAAGTAGTTCCAAGTTCTATCTCTATGGTTTGTTTCCTATTGATGTAGTCCTAAGCAGAGACTCGCGCAAATCACTTTCATGGAAAGGGGTTGCCAAGCTTCCAAGAAACTACGAGTTTCCTGAAATCTCAGCACACATTTTTTCACCCAAACTTGATGACACTTTCAGGTAATGATCAGTTCCCCAATCCCACTTGGCTAACCAAATTTCGTTCTTCTAGGTTAAACCGTTCGTTGGCAGTAACAGTTTTAATTTTTTGGTTTCACTCTGTTTTCTCCTATATGGATACATGTAGATGGAACTCTAAATCAAACACGGTTTGTGCTAGCTCTTTGAAACTTGACACAATAAAAGAGTTCCAAGTTCTATCTCTATGGATTGTTTCCTATTGATGTAGCCCTAAGCAGAGACCTGCCCAAATCACTTTCATGGAAAGGGGTTTCCAAGCTTCCAAAAAACTACGAGTTTCCTGAAATATCAGCACACATTTTTTCACCCAATCTTGATGACACTTTCAGGTAATGATCAGTACCCCAATCTCACTTGGCTCACCAAATTTCGTTCTTCTAGGTTAAACCGTTCGTTGGCAGTAACAGTTTTAATTTTTAGGTTTCACTCTGTTTTCTCCTATATGGATACATGTAGATGGAAATCTAAATCAAACATGGTTTGTGCTAGCTCTTTGAAACTTGACACAATAAAATAGTTCCAAGTTCTATCTCTATGGATTGTTTCCTATTGATGTAGCCCTAAGCAGAGATTGGCGCAAATCACTTTCATGGAAAGGGGTTGCCAAGCTTCAAAAAAACTACGAGTTTCCTGAAATCTCAACACACATTTTTTCACCCAATCATGATGTCACTTTCAGGTAATGATCAGTACCCCAATCCCACTTGGCTCACCAAATTTCGTTCTTCCAGGTTAAACCGTTCGTTGGCAGTAACAGTTTTAATTTTTAGGTTTCACTCTGTTTTCTCCTTTATGGATACATGTAGTTGGAACTCTAAATCAAACGCGGTTTGTGCTAGCTCTTTGAAACTTGACACAATAAAGTATTTCCAAGTTCTATCTCTATGGTTTGTTTCCTATTGATGTAGTCCTAAGCAGAGACTCGTGCAAATCACTTTCATGGAAAGGGGTGCCAAGCTACCTAAAAACTACGAGTTTCCTGAAATCTCAGCACAAATTTTTTCACCCAATCTTGATGACACTTTCAGGTAATGATCAGTACCCCAATCCCTCTTGGCTCACCAAATTTCATTCTTCTAGGTTAAACCGTTCATTGGCAGTAAGAGTTTTAATTTTTAGGTTTCACTCTGTTTTCTCCTGTATGGATATATGTAGTTCGAACTCTAAATCAAACAAAGTTTGTGCTAGCTCTTTGAAACTTGACACAATAAAGTAGTTCCAAGTTCTATCTCTATGGTTTGTTTCCTATTGATGTAGTCCTAAGCAGAGACTCGCGCAAATCACTTTCATGGAAAGGGGTGCCAAGCTACCAAAAAACTACGAGTTTCCTGAAATCTCAGCACACATTTTTTCACCCAATCTTGATGACACTTTCAGGTAATGATCAGTACCCCAATCCCTCTTGGCTCACCAAATTTCATTCTTCTAGGTTAAACCGTTCATTGGCAGTAAGAGTTTTAATTTTTAGGTTTCACTCTGTTTTCTCCTGTATGAATACATGTAGTTGGAACTCTAAATCAAACAAGGTTTGTGCTAGCTCTTTGAAACATGACACAATAAAATAGTTCCAAGTTCTAACTCTATGGATTGTTTCTAATTGATTTAGCCCTAAGCAGAGACTGGCACATATCACTTTCATGGAAAGGGGTTGCCAAGCTTCCAAAAAACTACGAGTTTCCTGAAATCTCAGCACACATTTTTTCACCCAATCTTGATGACACTTGCAGGTAATGATCAGTACCCGAATCCCACTTGGCTCACCAAATTTGGTTCTTCTAGGTTAAACGGTTCGTTGGCAGTAAGAGTTTTAATTTTTAGGTTTCACTCTGTTTTCTCCTATATGGATACATGTAGTTGGAACCCTAAATCAAACAAAGTTTGTGCTAGCTCTTTGAAACTTGACACAATAAAGTAGTTCCAAGTTCTGTCTCTATGGTTTGTTTCCTATTGATGTAGTCCTAAGCAGAGACTGGCGCAAATCACTTTTATGGAAAGGGGTTGCCAAGCTACCAAAAAACTACGAGTTTCCTGAAATCTCAGCACACATTGTTTCACCCAAACTTGATGACACTTTCAGGTAATGATCAGTACCCAATCCCACTTGGCTCACCAAATTTCGTTCTTCTAGTTTAAAACGTTCGTTGGCAGTAACATTTTTAATTTTTAGGTTTCACTCTGTTTTCTCCTATATGGATACATGTAGATGGAACTCTAAATCAAACATGGTTTGTGCTAGCTCTTTGAAACTTGACACAATAAAGTAGTTCCAAGTTATATCTCTATGGTTTGTTTCCTATTGATGTAGTCCTAAGCAGAGACTGGCGCAAATCACTTTAATTTAAAGGGGTTGCCAAGATACCAAAAACCTACGAGTTTCCTGAAATCTCAGCACATATTTTTTCACCAGACATTGATGACACTTTCAGGTAATGATCAGTTCCCCAATCCCACTTGGCTTACCACATTTCGTTCTTCTAGGTTCAACCGTTCGTTGGCAGTAACAGTTTAATTTTTAGGTTTCACTCTGTTTTCTCCTATATGGATACATGTAGTTGGAACTCTAAATCAAACACGGTTTGTGCTAGCTCTTTGAAACTTTACACAAGACAGTACTTCCAAGTTCTATCTCCATGGTTTGTTTCCTATTGATGTAGCCCTAAGCAGAGGCTGGTGCAAATCACTTTCATGGAAAGGGGTTGCCAAATTCCAAAAAACTACGAGTTTCCTGAAATCTCAGCACACATTTTTTCACCCAATCTTGATGACACTTTCAGGTAAAGATCAGTACCCCAATCCCACTTGGCTCACCAAATTTCGTTCTTCTAGTTTAAAACATTCGTTGGCAGTAACAGTTTTAATTTTTAGGTTTCACTCTGTTTTCTCCTATATGGATACATGTAGATGGAACTCTAAATCAAACACGGTTTTTGCTAGCTCCTTGAAACTTGACACATTAAAATAGTTCCAAGTTCTATTTCTATGGATTGTTTCCTATTGATGTAGCCCTAAGCAGAGACCTGCGCAAATCACTTTCATCAAAAGGGGTTGCCAAGCTTGCAAAAAACTACGAGTTTCCTGAAATCACAGCACACATTTTTTCACCTAATCTTGATGACACTTTCAGGTAATGATCAGTACCCCAATCCCACTTGGCTCACCAAATTTCGTTCTTCTAGGTTAAACCGTTCGTTGGCAGTAACAGTTTTAATTTTTAGGTTTCACTTTGTTTTCTCCTATATGGATACATGTAGTTGGAACTCTAAATCAAACACGGTTTGTGCTAGCTCTTTGAAACTTGACACATTAAATAGTTCCAAGTTCTATCTCTATGGTTTGTTTCCTATTGTTATAGCCCTAAGCCGAGACTGGCACAAATCACTTTCATGGAAACGGGTTGCCAAGCTCCAAAAATCTACGAGTTTCCTGAACAATCAGCACACATTTTTTCACCCAATCGTGATGACACATTCAGGTAATGATCAGTACCCCAATCCCACTTGGCTCACCAAATTTCGTTCTTCTAGTTTAAACCGTTCGTTGCCAGTAACAGTTTTAATTTTTAGGTTTCACTCTGTTTTCTCCTATATGGATACATGTAGTTGGAACTCTAAATCAAAGACTGTTTGTGCTAGCTCTTTGAAACTTTACACAAGAAAGTACTTCCAAGTTCTATCTCTATGGTTTGTTTCCTATTGATGTAGACCTTAGCAGAGACTGGCGCAAATCACTTTCATGGAAAGGGGTTGCCAAATTCCAAAAAAGTATGAGTTTCCTGAAATCTCAGCACACATTTTTTCACCAAATCTTTATGACACTTTCAGGTAAAGATCAGTACCCCAATCCCACTTGACTCACCAAATTTCGTTCTTCTAGTTTAAACCGTAATTTGGCATTAACAGTTTTAATTTTTAGGGATCACTCTGTTTTCTCCTATATGGATACATGTAGATGGAACTCTAAATCAAACACGGTTTGTGCTAGCTCATTGAAACTTGACACAATAAAATAGTTCCAAGTTCTATCTCTATGGATTGTTGCCTATTGATGTAGCCCTAAGCAGAGACTGGCATAAATCACTTTCATGGAAAGGCGTTGCCAAGCTACCAAAAAACTACGAGTTTCCTGAAATCTCAGCACACATTTTTTCACCCAATCTTGATGACACTTGCAGGTAATGATCAGTACCCCAATCCCACTTGGCTCACCAAATTTCGTTCTTCTAGGTTAAACCGTTCTTTGGCAGTAACAGTTTTAATTTTTAGGTGTCACTCTGTTTTCTCCTATACGGATACATGTAGTTGGAACTCTAAATCAAACACGGTTTGTGCTAGCTCTTTGAAACTTGAGACAATAACGTAGTTCCAAGTTCAGTCTCTATGGTTTGTTTCCTATTGATGTAGCCCTAAGCAGAGACTGGCGCAAATCACTTTCATAGAAATAGGTTGCCAAGCTTCCAAATAACTACGAGTTTCCTGAAATCTCAGCACACATTTTTTCACACAATCATGATGACAGTTTCAGGTAATGATCAGTACCCCAATCTCACTTGGTCACCAAATTTCGTTCTTCTAGGTTAAACCGTTCATTGGCATTAACAGTTTTAATTTTTAGGGATCACTCTGTTTTCTCCTATATGGATACATGTAGTTGGAACTCTAAATCAAACACGGTTTGTGCTAGCTCTTTGAAACTTGACACAATAAAGTAGTTCCAAGTTCCATCTCTATGGTTTGTTTCCTATTGATGTAGCCCTAAGCAGAGACTGGCGCAAATCACTTTCATGGAAAGTGGTTGCCAAGCTTCCAAAAAACTACGAGTTTCCTGAAATCTCAGCACACATTGTTTCACCCAAACTTGATGACACTTTCAGGTAATGATCAGTACCCCAATCCCACTTGGCTCACCAAATTTCGTTCTTGTAGGTTAAACCATTTGTTGGCAGTAACAGTTTTAATTTTTAGGTTTCACTCCATTTTCTCCTATATGGATACATGTAGTTGGAACTCTAAATGAAACACGGTTTGTCCTAGCTCTTTGAATCTTGAAACAATAAAGTATTTCCAAGTTCTATCTCTATGGTTTGTTTCCTGTTGATGTAGCCCTTAGCAGAGACTGGCGCAAATCACTTTAATGGAAAGGGGTTGCCAAGCTTCAAAAAAACTACGAGTTTCCTGAAACCTCAGCACACATTTTTTCACCAAATCTTGATGATACTTTCAGGTAATGATCAGTACCCCGATCCCACTTGGTAACCAAAATTCGTTCTTCTAGGTTACACCATTTGTTGGCATTAACAGTTTTATTTTTTAGGATTCACTCTGTTTTCTCCTATATGGTTACATGTAGTTGGAACTCTAAATCAAACAACGTTTGTGCTAGCTCTTTGAAACTTGACACAATATAGTAGTTCCAAGTTCTATCTCTATGGTTTGTTTCCTATTGATGTAGCCCTAAGCAGAGACTGGCTAAAATCACTTTCATGGAAAGGGGTTGGCAAGCTTCCAAAAAACTACGAGTTTCCTGAAATCTCAGCACACATTTTTGCACCCAATCTTGATGACACTTTCAGGTAATGATCAGTACCGCAATCCCGCTTGGCTCACCAAATTTCGTTCTTCTAGGTTAAACCGTTCGTTGGCAGTAACACTTTTAATTTTCAGGTTTCACTCTGTTTTCTCCTATATGGATACATGTAGTTGGAACTCTAAATCAAACAGTGTTTGTGCTAGCTCTTTGAAACTTGACACAATAAAATAGTTCCAAGATCTACATCTATGGATTGTTTCCTATTGATATAGCCCTAAGCAGACACTGGCGCAAATCACATTCATGCAAAGGGGTTGCCAAGCTTCCGAAATACTACGAGTTTCCTGAATTCTCAGCACACATTTTTTCACCCAATCTTGATGACACTTTCAGGTAATGATCAGTACCCCAATCCCATTGGGCTCACCAAATTTCGTTCTTCTAGGTTAAACCGTTCGTTG
Organism: Spermophilus citellus; assembly: GCF_964194105.1. Lineage (NCBI taxonomy): Eukaryota > Metazoa > Chordata > Mammalia > Rodentia > Sciuridae > Spermophilus > Spermophilus citellus. The sequence continues at coordinate 105,348,172 of NC_138182.1, forward strand.
GCTGTAACAATTTTAATTTTTAGGTATCACTCTGTTTTCTCCTATATGGATACATGTAGTTGGAACTCTAAATCAAAGAAGTTTGTGCTAGCTCTTTTAAACTTGACACAATAAAGTAGTTTCAAGTTCTATCTCTATGGTTTGTTTCCTATTGATGTAGCCCTAAGCAGAGACGGGCGCAAATCACTTTCATGGAAAGGGGTTGCCAAGCTTCCAAAAATCTACGAGTTTCCTGAAATCTCAGCACACATTTTGTCACCCAATCTTGATGACACTTTCAGGTAATGATCAGTACCCCAAACCCACTTGGCTCAACAAATTTCGTTCTTCTACGTTAAACGGTTCGTTGGTAGTAACAGTTTTAATTTTTAGGTTTCACTCTGTTTTCTCCTATATGGATACATATTTTTATAACTCTAAATCAAACACGGTTTGTGCTAGCTCTTTGAAACTTGACACAATAAAGTAGTTCCAAGTTCTCTCTCTATGGTTTGTTTATTATTGATGTAGCCCTAAGCAGAGACTGGCACAAATCACATTCATGCAAAGGGGTTGCCAAGCTTCCGAAATACTACGAGTTTCCTGAATTCTCAGCACACATTTTTTCACCCAATCTTGATGACACTTTCAGGTAATGATCAGTACCCCAATCCCATTGGGCTCACCAAATTTCGTTCTTCTAGGTTAAACCGTTCGTTGGCAGTAACATTTTAAATTTTTAGGTATCACTCTGTTTTCTCCTATATGAATACATGTAGTTGGAACTCTAATTCAAAGAAGTTTGTGCTAGCTCTTTGAAACTTGAAAGAATAAAGTAGTTCCAAGTTCTAACTCTATGGCTTCTTTCCTATTGATGTAGCCCTAAGCAGAGACTGGCACAAATCACTTTCATGGAAAGGGGTTGCCAAGCTTCCAAAAAACTATGAGTTTCCTGAAATCTCAGCACACATTTTTTCACCCAATCTTGGTGATACTTTCAGGCAATGATCAGTACCCAAACCCACTTGGCTCACCAAATTTCGTTCTTCTAGTTTAAATCGTTCGTTGGCAGTAACAGTTTTAATTTTTATGTTTCAATCTGTTTTCTCCTATATGGATACATATTTTGGAAGTCTAAATCAAAGACGGTTTGTGCTAGCTCTTTGAATATTGACACAAGAAAGAAGTTCCAAGTTCTATCTTTATGTTTTGTTTCCTATTGATGTAGCCCTAAGCAGAGGCTGGCGCAAATCACTTTCATGGAAAGGGGTTGCCAAGCTTCCAAAACACTACGAGTTTCCTGAAATCTCAGCATACATTTTTTCACCCAATCTTGATGTCACTTTCAGGAAATGATCAGTACCCCAATCCCACTTGGCTCACCAAATTTCGTTCTTCTTGGTTAAACCGTTCGTTGGCAGTAACAGTTTAACTTTTTAGGTTTCACTCTGTTTTCTTTTATATGGATACATGTAGTTGGAACTCTAAATCAAAGACGGTTTGTGCTAGCTCCTTGAAACTTGACAAAATAAAGTAGTTCCAAGTTCTATCCCTATGCATTGTTTCCTATTGATGTAGCCCTAAGCAGAGACTGGCGCAAATCACTTTCATGGAAAGGGGTTGCCAAGCTTCCAAAAAACTATGAATTTCCTGAAATCTCAGCACATATTTTTTCACCCAATCTTGATGACACTTTCATGTAATGATCAGTACACCAATCCCACTTGGCTCACCAAATTTCGTTCTTTTTAGGTTCAACCATTCGTTGGCAGTAACAGTTTTAATTTTTATGTTTCACTCTGTTTTCTACTATATGGATACATGTAGTAGGAACGCTAAATCAAACAGGTTTGTGCTAGCTCTTTGAAACTCGACACAATAAAGTAGTTCCAAGTTCTATCTCTATGGTTTGTTTCCTATTGATGTAGCCCTAAGCAGAGACTGGCACAAATCACTTTCATGGAAAGGGGTTGCCAATCTTCCAAGAAACTATGAGTTTCCTGAAATCTCAGCACACATTTTTTCACCCAATCTTGATGACACTTTCAGGTAATGATCAGTACCCCAATCCCAGTTGGCTCAACAAATTTCATTCTTCTAGGTTAAACTTTCATGGAAAGGGGTTGCAAGCTTTCAAAAAACTAAGAGTTTCCTGAAAACTCAGCACACATTTTTTCATCCAATCTTGATGACACTTTCTGGTAATGATCAGTACCACAATCCCACTTGGCTCACCAATTTTCGTTCTTCTCGGAGAAACCGTTCGATGGCAGTAACAGGTTTAATTTTTAGGTTTCAATCTGTTTTCTCCTATATGGATACAGGTTTTGGAAGTCTAAATCAAAGACGGTTTGTGCTACCTCTTTGAAACTTGACACCAGAAAGTAGTTCCAAGTTCTATCTCTATGGTTTGTTTCCTATTTCTGTACTCCTAAGCAGAGACTGGCGCAAATCACTTTCATGGAATGAGGATGCCAAGCTTCCAAAAAATTATGAGTTTCCTGAAATCTCAGCATACATTTTTTCACCCAATCTTGATGACACTTTCAGGAAATGATCAGTACCCCAATCCCACTAGGCTAACCAAATTTCGTTCTTCTAGGTTAAACCGTTCGTTGGCAGTAACAGTTTTAAATTTTAGGTTTCACTCTGTTTTCTCCTATATAGATACATGTAGTTGGAACTCTAAATCAAACAGGGTTTGTGCTAGCTCTTTGAAACTTGACACAATACAATAGTTCCAAGTTCTATCTCTATGGTTTGTTTCCTATTGATGTAGCCCTAAGCACAGACTGGCCTATATCACTTTCATGGAAAGGGGTTGCCAAGCTTCCAAAAAACTATGAGTTTCCTGAAATATCAGCACACATTTTTTCACCAAATCTTGATGACACTTTCAGGTAATGATCAGTACCCCAATCCCAATTGGCTCACCAAATTTCGTTCTTCTATGATAAACCGTTTGTTCTCAGTAACAGTCTTAATTGTTAGGTTTCACTTTGTTTTCTCCTATATGGATACATGTATTTGGAATTCTAAATCACACATGGTTTGTGCTAGCTCTTTGAAACTTGGCACAATAAAGTAGTTCCAAAATCTATCTCTATGGTTTTTTTCCTATTGATGTAGCCCTAAGCAGAGACTGGCGCAAATCACTTTCATGGAAAAGGGTTGCAAGCTTTCAAAAAACTACGAGTTTCCTGAAATCTAAGCCCACATTTTTTCACCCAATCTTGATGACACTTTCGGGTAATGATCAGTACGCCAATCCCACTTGGCTCACCAAATTTCGTTCTTCTAGTTTAAACTGTTCGTTGGCAGTAACAGTTTTAATTTTTATGTTTCAATCTGTTTTCTCCTATATGGATACATATTTTGGAAGTCTAAATCAAAGACGGTTCGTGCTAGCTCTTTCATTCTTGACACAAGAAAGAAGTTCCAAGTTCTATCTTTATGGTTTGTTTCCTATTGATGTAGCCCTAAGCAGAGACTGGCGCAAATCACTTCCATGGAAAGGAGTTGCGAATCTTCTAAAACACTACGAGTTTCCTGAAATCTCAGCACACATTTTTTCAACCAATCTTGATGACACTTTCAGGAAATGATCAGTACCCCAATTCCACTTGGCTCACCAAATTTCGTTATGCTAGGTTAAACCGTTCGTTGGCAGTAACAGTTTAACTTTTTAGGTTTCACTCTGTTTTCTCCTATATGGATACATGTAGTTGGAACTCTAAATCAAACACGGTTTCTGCTAGCTCTTTGAAAATTGAGACAATAAAGTAGTTCCATGTTCTATCTCTATGGTTTGTTTCCTATTGATGTAGCCCTAAGCAGAGACTGGCACAAATCACTTTCATGGAAAGGGGTTGCCAAGCTTCGAAAAAACTACGCGTTCCCTGAAATCTCAGCACACATTTTTTCACCCAATCTTGATGACACTTTCAGGTAATGATCAGTACGCCAATCCCACTTGGCTCACCAAATTTCATTCTTTTTAGGTTCAACCGTTCGTTGGCAGTAACAGTTTTAATTTTTAGGTTTCACTCTGTTTCTACTATATGGATACATGTAGTAGGAACTCTAAATCAAACACGGTTTGTGCTAGCTCTTTGAAACTCGACACAATAAAGTAGTTTCAAGTTCTATCTCTATGGTTTGTTTCCTATTGATGTAGTCCTAAGCAGAGACTCGCGCAAATCACTTTCATGCAAAGGGGTTGCCAAGCTTCTGAAATACTACGAGTTTCCTGACTTCTCAGCACACATTTTTTCACCCAATATTGATGACACTTTCAGGTAATGATCAGTACCCCAATCCCATTGGGCTCACCAAATTTCGTTCTTCTAGGTTAAACCGTTCGTTGGCAGTAACATTTTAAATTTTTAGGTGATCACTCTGTTTTCTCCTATAGGGATACATGTAGTTGGAACTCTAAATCAAACACGGTTTGTGCTAGCTCTTTGAAACTTGAAAGAATAAAGTTGTTCCAAGTTCTATCTCTATGGCTTCTTTCCTATTGATGTAGCCCTAAGCAGAGACTGGCACAAATCACTTTCATGGAAAGGGGTTGCCAAGCTTCCAAAAAACTATGAGTTTCCTGTATTCTCAGCACACATTTTTTCACCCAATCTTGGTGATACTTTCAGGTAATGATCAGTACCCCAATCCCACTTGGCTCACCAAATTTCGTTCTTCTAGTTTAAACCGTTCGTTGGCAGTAACAGTTTTAATTTTTATGTTTCAATCTGTTTTCTCCTATAGGGATACATATTTTGGAAGTCTAAATCAAAGACGGTTTGTGCTAGCTCTTTGAATCTTGACACAAGAAAGAAGTTCCAAGTTCTATCTTGATGTTTTGTTTCCTATTGATCTAGCCCTAAGCAGAGGCTGGCGCAAATCACTTTCATGGAAAGGGGTTGCCAAGCTTCCAAAACACTACGAGTTTCCTGAAATCTCAGCATACTTTTTTTCACCCAATCTTGATGTCACTTTCAGGAAATTATCAGTACCCCAATCCCACTTGGCTCACCAAATTTCGTTCTTCTTGGTTAAACCGTTCATTGGCAGTAACAGTTTAACTTTTTAGGTTTCACTCTGTTTTCTTTTATATGGATACATGTAGTTGGAACTCTAAATCAAAGATGGTTTGTGCTAGCTCCTTGAAACTTGACCCAATAAAGTAGTTCCAAGTTCTATCCCTATGCATTGTTTCCTATTGATGTAGCCCTAAGCAGAGACTGGCGCAAATCACTTTCATGGAAAGGGGTTGCCAAGCTTCCAAAAAACTACGAGTTTCCTGAAATCTCAGCACACATTTTTTCACCCAATCTTGATGACACTTTCATGTAATGATCAGTACGCCAATCCCACTTGGCTCACCAAATTTCGTTCTTTTTAGGTTCAGCAATTCGTTGGCAGTAACAGTTTTAATTTTTATTTTTCACTCTGTTTTCTCCTATATGGATACATGTAGTAGGAACTCTAAATCAAACAGGTTTTTGCTAGCTCTTTGAAACTTGACACAATAAAGTAGTTCCAAGTTCTATCTCTATGGTTTGTTTCCTATTGATGTAGCCCTAAGCAGAGACTGGCCTATATCACTTTCATGGAAACAGGTTGCCAAGCTTCCAAAAAACTATGAGTTTCCTGAAATCTCAGCACACATTTTTTCACCCAATCTTGATGACACTTTCGGGTAATGATCAGTACGCCAATCCCACTTGGCTCACCAAATTTCGTTCTTCTAGTTTAAACTGTTCGTTGGCAGTAACAGTTTTACTTTTTATGTTTCAATCTGTTTTCTCCTATATGGATACATGCTTTTGGAATTCTAAATCAAAGACGGTTCGTGCTAGCTCTTTCAATCTTGACACAAGAAAGAAGTTCCAATTCTATCTTTATGGTTTGTTTCCTATTGATGTAGCCCTAAGCAGAGACTGGCGCAAATCACTTTCATGGAAAGGAGTTGCGAATCTTCTAAAACACTACGAGTTTCCTGAAATCTAAGCCTACATTTTTTCACCCAATCTTGATGAGACTTTTAGGTAATGATCAGTACCCCAATCACACTTGGCTCACCAAATTTCGTTCTTCTAGGTTAAACCATTCGTTGGCAGTAACAGTTTTAATTTTTAGGTTTCAATCTGTTTTCTCCTATATGGATACATGTTTTGGAAGTCTAAATCAAAGACGGTTCATGCTAGCTCTTTGAAACTTGACACCAGAAAGTAGTTCCAATTTCAATCTCTATGGTTTGTTTCCTATTGCTGTACTCCTAAGCAGAGACTGGCGCAAATCACTTTCATGGAATGAGGATGCCAAGCTTCCAAAAAACTATGAGTTTCCTGAAATCTCAGCATACATTTTTTCACCCAATCTTTATGTCACTTTCAGGAAATGATCAGTACCCCAATCCCACTAGGCTCACCAAATTTCTTTCTTCTAGGTTAAACCGTTCGTTGGCAGTAAGAGTTTTAAATTTTAGGTTTCACTCTGTATTCTCCTACATGAATACATGTATTTGGAACTCTAAATCAAACACGGTGTGTGCTAGCTCTTTGAAACTTGACACAATACAATAGTTCCAAGTTCTATCTCTATGGTTTGTTTCCTATTGATGTAGCCCTAAGCAGAGACTGGCGCAAATCACTTTCATGGAAAGGGGTTGCAAGCTTCCAAAAAAATACGAGTTTCCTGAAATCTCAGCACATATTTTTTCACCCAATCTTGATGTCACTTTCAGGTAATGATCAGTATCCCAAACCCACATGGCTCACCAAATTTCGTTCCTCTAGGTTAAACCGTTCGTTGGCAGTAACAGTTTTAATTTTTAGGTTTCAATCTGTTTTCTCCTATATGGATATATGTAGTTGGAAGTCTAAATCAAAGACGGTTTGTGCTAGCTCTTTGAAACTTGACACAAGAAAGTAGTTCCAAGTTCTATCTTTATGGTTTGTTTCCTATTGATGTAGCCCTAAGCAGAGAATGGCACAAATCACATTCAGGGAAAGGGGTTGCCAAGCTACCAAAAAACTACGAGTTTCCTGAAATCTCAGCATACATTTTTTCTCCCAATCTTGATGTCACTTTCAGAAAATGATAAGTACCCCAATCCCACTTGGCTCACCAAATTTCGTTCTTCTAGGTTAAACCGTTCGTTGGCAGTAACAGTTTTAATTTTTAGGTTTCACTCTGTTTTCTCCTATATGGATACATGTAGTTGGATGTCTAAATCAAAGACGGTTTGTGCTAGCTCTTTGAAACTTGACACAATAAAGTAGTTCCAAGTTCTCTCTCTATGGACTTTTTCCTATTGATGTAGCCCTAAACAGAGACTGGCGCAAATCACTTTCATGGAAAGGGGTTGCCAAGCTTCCAAAAAACTACGAGTTTCCTGAAATCTCAGCACACATTTTTTCACCCAATCTTGATGACACTTTCAGGAAATGATCAGAACACCAATCCCACTTGGCTCACCAAATTTCGTTCTTCTATGTTGAACCGTTCGATGGCAGTAACAGTTTTAAGTTTTAGGTTTCACTCTGTTTTCTCCTATATGGATATATGTAGTTGGAACTCTCAATCAAACACGGTTTGTGCTAGCTCTTTGAAACTTGACACAAGAAAGTAGCTCCAAGTTCTATCATTATGGTTTGTTTCCTATTGATGTAGCCCTAAGCAGAGGGTGGCGCAAATCACTTTCATGGAAACGGGTTGCCAAGCTTCAAAAATTTTACGAGTTTCCTGAAATCTCAGCACACATTTTTTCACCCAATCTTGAAGACACTTTCCGGTAATGATCAGTACAGCCATCCCACTTGGCTCACCAAATTTCGTTCTTCTAGGTTAAACCGTTCGTTCTCACTAACAGTCTTAATTGTTAGGTTTCACTCTGTTTTCTCCTATATGGATACATGTATTTGGAACTCTAAATCAAACACATTTTGTGCTAGCTCTTTGAAACTTGACACAATAAAGTAGTTCCAAGTTTTATCTCTATGGTTTGATTCCTATTGATGTAGCCCTAAGCAGAGGCTGGCGCAAATCACTTGCATGGAAACGGGTTGCCAAGCTTCCAAAAAACTACGAGTTTCCTGAAATCTCAGCACTCATTTTTTCACCCAATCTTGATGACACATTCAGGTAATGATCAGTACCCCAATCCCACTTGGCTCACCAACTTTTGTTCTTCTAGGTTAAACCGTTCGTTCTCAGTAACAGTCTTAATTTTTAGGTTTCACTCTGTTTTCTCCTATATGGATACATGTAGTTGGAACTCTAAATCAAACACGGTTTGTGCTAGCTCTTTGAAACTTGACACAATAAGTAGTTCCAAGTTCTATCTCTATGGTTTGTTTCCTATTGATGTAGCCCTAAGCAGAGACTGGCGCAAATAACTTTCATGGAAAGGGGTTGCCAAGCTTCCAAAAAACTACGAGTTTCCTGAAATCTCACCACACATTTTTTCACCCAATCTTGATGACACTTTCTGGTAATGATCAGTACCACAATCCCACTTGGCTCACCAAATTTCGTTCTTCTCGGAGAAACCGTTCGATGGCAGTAACAGTTTTAATTTTTAGGTTTCACTCTGTTTTCTCCTACATGCATACTTGTAGTTGGAACTCTAAATCAAACACGGTTTCTGCTAGCTCTTTGAAACTTGACACAATAAAGTAGTTCCAAGTTCTATCTCTATGGTTTGTTTCCTATTTATGTAGCCCTAAGCAGAAGCTGGCGCAAATCACTTTCATGGAAACGGGTTGCCAAGCTTCCAAAAAATTACGAGTTTCCTGAAATATCAGCACACATTTTTTCACCCAATCTTGATGACACTTTCAGGTAATGATCAGTACCCCAATCCCACTTAGCTCACCAAATTTCGTTCTTCTATGTTAAACCGTTCGTTCTCAGTAACAGTCTTAATTGTTAGGTTTCACTTTGTTTTCTCCTATATGGATACATGCTTTTGGAATTCTAAATCAAACATGGTTTGTGCTAGCTCTTTGAAACTTGACACAATAAAGTAGTTCCAAAATCTATCTCTATGGTTTGTTTCCTATTGATGTAGCCCTAAGCAGAGACTGGCGCAAATCACTTTCATGGAAAGGGGTTGCAAGCTTTCAAAAAACTACGAGTTTCCTGAAATCTAAGCCTACATTTTTTCACCCAATCTTGATGAGACTTTTAGGTAATGATCAGTACCCCAATCACACTTGGCTCACCAAATTTCGTTCTTCTAGGTTAAACCATTCGTTGGCAGTAACAGTTTTAATTTTTAGGTTTCAATCTGTTTTCTCCTATATGGATACATGTTTTGGAAGTCTAAATCAAAGACGGTTTATGCTAGCTCTTTGAAACTTGACACCAGAAAGTAGTTTCAATTTCTATCTCTATGGTTTGTTTTCTATTGCTGTACTCCTAAGCAGAGACTGGCGCAAATCACTTTCATGGAATGAGGATGCCAAGCTTCCAAAAAACTATGAGTTTCCTGAAATCTCAGCATACATTTTTTCACCCAATCTTTATGTCACTTTCAGGAAATGATCAGTACCCCAATCCCACTAGGCTCACCAAATTTCGTTCTTCTAGGTTAAACCGTTCGTTGGCAGTAAGAGTTTTAAATTTTAGGTTTCACTCTGTATTCTCCTACATGAATACATGTATTTGGAACTCTAAATCAAACACGGTTTGTGCTAGCTCTTTGAAACTTGACACAATACAATAGTTCCAAGTTCTATCTCTATGGTTTGTTTCCTATTGATGTAGCCCTAAGCAGAGACTGGCGCAAATCACTTTCATGGAAAGGGGTTGCAAGCTTCCAAAAAAATACGAGTTTCCTGAAATCTCAGCACATATTTTTTCACCCAATCTTGATGTCACTTTCAGGTAATGATCAGTATCCCAAACCCACATGGCTCACCAAATTTCGTTCTTCTAGGTTAAACCGTTCGTTGGCAGTAACAGTTTTAATTTTTAGGTTTCAATCTGTTTTCTCCTATATGGATATATGTAGTTGGAAGTCTAAATCAAAGACGGTTTGTGCTAGCTCTTTGAAACTTGACACAAGAAAGTAGTTCCAAGTTCTATCTTTATGGTTTGTTTCCTATTGATGTAGCCCTAAGCAGAGAATGGCACAAATCACATTCAGGGAAAGGGGTTGCCAAGCTACCAAAAAACTACGAGTTTCCTGAAATCTCAGCATACATTTTTTCTCCCAATCTTGATGTCACTTTCAGGAAATGATAAGTACCCCAATCCCACTTGGCTCACCAAATTTCGTTCTTCTAGGTTAAACCGTTCGTTGGCAGTAACAGTTTTAATTTTTAGGTTTCACTCTGTTTTCTCCTATATCGATACATGTAGTTGGATGTCTAAATCAAAGACGGTTTGTGCTAGCTCTTTGAAACTTGACACAATAAAGTAGTTCCAAGTTCTCTCTCTATGGACTTTTTCCTATTGATGTAGCCCTAAACAGAGACTGGCGCAAATCACTTTCATGGAAAGGGGTTGCCAAGCTTCCAAAAAACTACGAGTTTCCTGAAATCTCAGCACACATTTTTTCACCCAATCTTGATGACACTTTCAGGAAATGATCAGAACACCAATCCCACTTGGCTCACCAAATTTCGTTCTTCTATGTTGAACCGTTCGATGGCAGTAACAGTTTTAAGTTTTAGGTTTCACTCTGTTTTCTCCTATATGGATATATGTAGTTGGAACTCTCAATCAAACACGGTTTGTGCTAGCTCTTTGAAACTTGACACAAGAAAGTAGCTCCAAGTTCTATCATTATGGTTTGTTTCCTATTGATGTAGCCCTAAGCAGAGGCTGGCGCAAATCACTTTCATGGAAACGGGTTGCCAAGCTTCAAAAATTTTACGAGTTTCCTGAAATCTCAGCACACATTTTTTCACCCAATCTTGATGACACTTTCCGGTAATGATCAGTACCCCCATCCCACTTGGCTCACCAAATTTCGTTCTTCTAGGTTAAACCGTTCGTTCTCACTAACAGTCTTAATTGTTAGGTTTCACTCTGTTTTCTCCTATATGGATACATGTATTTGGAACTCTAAATCAAACACATTTTGTGCTAGCTCTTTGAAACTTGACACAATAAAGTAGTTCCAAGTTTTATCTCTATGGTTTGATTCCTATTGATGTAGCCCTAAGCAGAGACAGGCGCAAATCACTTTCATGGAAAGGGGTTGCAAGCTTTCAAAAAACTAAGAGTTTCCTGAAATCTCAGCACATATTTTTTACCCAATCTTGATGACACTTTCAGGTAATGATCAGTACACCAATCCCACTTGGCTCACCAACTTTAGTTCTTCTAGGTTAAATCTTTCGTTGGCATTAACAGTTTTAATTTTTAGGTTTCACTCTTTTTTCTCCTATATGGATACATGTAGTTGGAACTCTAAATCAAACACGGTTTGTGCTAGCTCTTTGAAACTTGACACAAAAAAGTAGTTCCAAGATCTATCTCTATGGTTTGTTTCCTATTGATGTAGCCCTAAGCAGAGGCTGGCGCAAATCACTTGCATGGAAACGGGTTGCCAAGCTTCCAAAAAACTACGAGTTTCCTGAAATATCAGCACACATTTTTTCACCAAATCTTGATGACACTTTCAGGTAATGATCAGTACCCCAATCCCAATTGGCTCACCAAATTTCGTTCTTCTATGTTAAACCGTTCGTTCTCAGTAACAGTCTTAATTTTTAGGTTTCACTCTGTTTTCTCCTATATGGATACATGTAGTTGGAACTCTAAATCAAACACGGTTTGTGCTAGCTCTTTGAAACTTGACACAATAAGTAGTTCCAAGTTCTATCTCTATGGTTTGTTTCCTATTGATGTAGCCCTAAGCAGAGACTGGCGCAAATAACTTTCATGGAAAGGGGTTGCCAAGCTTCCAAAAAACTACGAGTTTCCTGAAATCTCACCACACATTTTTTCACCCAATCTTGATGACACTTTCTGGTAATGATCAGTACCACAATCCCACTTGTCTCACCAAATTTCGTTCTTCTCGGAGAAACCGTTCGATGGCAGTAACAGTTTTAATTTTTAGGTTTCACTCTGTTTTCTCCTACATGCATACTTGTAGTTGGAACTCTAAATCAAACACGGTTTGTGCTAGCTCTTTGAAACTTGACACAATAAAGTAGTTCCAAGTTCTATCTCTATGGTTTGTTTCCTATTTATGTAGCCCTAAGCAGAAGCTGGCGCAAATCACTTTCATGGAAATGGGTTGCCAAGCTTCCAAAAAATTACGAGTTTCCTGAAATATCAGCACACATTTTTTCACCCAATCTTGATGACACTTTCAGGTAATGATCAGTACCCCAATCCCACTTAGCTCACCAAATTTCGTTCTTCTATGTTAAACCGTTCGTTCTCAGTAACAGTCTTAATTGTTAGGTTTCACTTTGTTTTCTCCTATATGGATACATGCTTTTGGAATTCTAAATCAAACATGGTTTGTGCTAGCTCTTTGAAACTTGACACAATAAAGTAGTTCCAAAATCTATCTCTATGGTTTGTTTCCTATTGATGTAGCCCTAAGCAGAGACTGGCGCAAATCACTTTCATGGAAAGGGGTTGCAAGCTTTCAAAAAACTACGAGTTTCCTGAAATCTAAGCCTACATTTTTTCACCCAATCTTGATGAGACTTTTAGGTAATGATCAGTACCCCAATCACACTTGGCTCACCAAATTTCGTTCTTCTAGGTTAAACCATTCGTTGGCAGTAACAGTTTAAATTTTTAGGTTTCAATCTGTTTTCTCCTATATGGATACATGTTTTGGAAGTCTAAATCAAAGACGGTTTATGCTAGCTCTTTGAAACTTGACACCAGAAAGTAGTTCCAATTTCTATCTCTATGGTTTGTTTTCTATTGCTGTATTCCTAAGCAGAGACTGGCGCAAATCACTTTCATGGAATGAGGATGCCAAGCTTCCAAAAAACTATGAGTTTCCTGAAATCTCAGCATACATTTTTTCACCCAATCTTTATGTCACTTTCAGGAAATGATCAGAACCCCAATCCCACTAGGCTCACCAAATTTCGTTCTTCTAGGTTAAACCGTTCGTTGGCAGTAACAGTTTTAAATTTTAAGTTTCACTCTGTATTCTCCTACATGAATACATCTATTTGGAACTCTAAATCAAACACGGTTTGTGCTAGCTCTTTGAAACTTGACACAATACAATAGTTCCAAGTTCTATCTCTATGGTTTGTTTCCTATTGATGTAGCCCTAAGCAGAGACTGGCGCAAATCACTTTCATGGAAAGGGGTTGCAAGCTTCCAAAAAAATACGAGTTTCCTGAAATCTCAGCACATATTTTTTCACCCAATCTTGATGTCACTTTCATGTAATGATCAGTATCCCAAACCCACATGGCTCACCAAATTTCGTTCTTCTAGGTTAAACCGTTCGTTGGCAGTAACAGTTTTAATTTTTAGGTTTCAATCTGTTTTCTCCTATATGGATATATGTAGTTGGAAGTCTAAATCAAAGACGGTTTGTGCTAGCTCTTTGAAACTTGACACAAGAAAGTAGTTCCAAGTTCTATCTTTATGGTTTGTTTCCTATTGATGTAGCCCTAAGCAGAGAATGGCACAAATCACATTCAGGGAAAGGGGTTGCCAAGCTACCAAAAAACTACGAGTTTCCTGAAATCTCAGCATACATTTTTTCACCCAATCTTGATGTCACTTTCAGGAAATGATCAGTACCGCAATCCCACTTGGCTCACCAAATTTCGTTCTTCTAGGTTAAACCGTTCGTTGGCAGTAACAGTTTTAATTTTTAGGTTTCACTCTGTTTTCTCATATATGGATACATGTAGTTGGAAGTCTAAATCAAAGACGGTTTGTGATAGCTCTTTGAAACTTGACACAATAAAGTAGTTCCAAGTTCTCTCTCTATGGACTTTTTCCTATTGATGTAGCCCTAAACAGAGACTGGCGAAAATCACTTTCATGGAAAGGGGTTGCCAAGCTTCCAAAAAACTACGAGTTTCCTGAAATCTCAGCAGACATTTTTTCACCCAATCTTGATGACACTTTCAGGAAATGATCAGAACACCAATCCCACTTGGCTCACCAAATTTCGTTCTTCTATGTTGAACCGTTCGATGGCAGTAACAGTTTTAAGTTGTAGGTTTCACTCTGTTTTCTCCTATATGGATATATGTAGTTGGAACTCTCAATCAAACACGGTTTGTGCTAGCTCTTTGAAACTTGACACAAGAAAGTAGCTCCAAGTTCTATCATTATGGTTTGTTTCCTATTGATGTAGCCCTAAGCAGAGACTGGCTCAAATCACTTTCATGGAAAGGGGTTGCCAAGCTTCCAAAAAACTACGAGTTTTCTGAAATCTCAGCACACATTGTTTCACCCAATATTGATGACACTTTCAGGTAATGATCAGTACCCCAATGCCACTTGGCTCACCAAATTTCGCTCTTCTATGTTAAACCATTCGTTGGCAGTAACAGTTTTAATTTTTAGTTTTCACTCTGTTTTCTCCTATATGGATACATGTAGTTGGAACTATAAATCAAACACGGTTTGTGCTAGCTCTTTGAAACATGACACAATAAAATAGTTCCAAGTTCTATCTCTATGGATTGTTTCCTCTTGCTATAGTCCTAAGCAGAGACTGGCACAAATCCCTTTCATGGAAAGGGGTTGCCAAGTTTCCAAAAAACTACGAGTTTTCTGAAATCTCAGCACACATTGTTTCACCCAAACTTGATGACACTTTCAGGTAATGATCAGTACCCCAATCCCACTTGGTCACCAAATTTCGTTTTTCTAGGTTAAACCGTTCTTTGGCATTAACAGTTTTAATATTAGGGATCACTCTGTTTTCTCCTATATGGATACATGTAGTTGGAACTCTAAATCAAACACGGTTTGTGCTAGCTCTTTGAAACTTGACACAATAAAATAGTTACAAGTTCTATCTCTATGGATTGTTGCCTATTGATGTAGCCCTAAGCACAGACTGGCACAAATCACTTTCATGGAAAGGGGTTGCCAAGCTTCCAAAAAACTACGAGTTTCCTGAAATCTCAGCACACATTTTTTCACCCAATCTAATGACACTTGCAGGTAATGATCAGTACCCCAATCCCTCTTGGCTCATCAAATTTCGTTCTTCTAGGTTAAACGTTTCGTTGGCAGTAACAGTTTTAATTTTTAGGTTTCAATCTGTTTTCTCCTATATGGATACATGTAGTTGGAACTCTAAATCAAAGACGGTTGTGCTAGCTCTTTGAAACTTGAAACAATAAAGTAGTTCCAATTTCTATGTCTATGGTTTGTTTCCTATTGATGTAGCCCTAAGCAGAGACTGGCGCAAATCACTTTCATGGAAAGGGGTTGTCAAGCTTCCAAAAAACTACTAGTTTCCTGAAATCTCAGCACACATTGTTTCACCCAAACTTGATGACACTTTCAGGTAATGATCAGTACCCCAATCCCACTTGGCTCACCAAATTTCGTTCTTCTAGGTTAAACCGTTCGTTGGCAGTAACAGTTTTAATTTTTAGGTTTCACTCTGTTTTCTCCTATATGGATATATGTAGTTGCAACTCTAATTAAAACACAGTTTGTGCTAGCTCTTTGAAACTTGACACAATAAAGTAGTTCCAAGTTCTATATCTATGGTTTGTTTCCTATTCATGTAGTCCTATGCAGAGACTGGCCATATCACTTTAATGGAAAGGGGTTGCCAAGCTACCAAAAAACTACGAGTTTCCTGAAATCTCAGCACACATTTTTTCACCCAATCTTGATGACTCTTTCAGGTAATGATCAGTACCCCAATGCCACTTGGCTCACCAAATTTCGCTCTTCTAGGTTAAACCATTCGTTGGCAGTAACAGTTTTAATTTTTAGGTTTCACTCTGTTTTATCCTATATGGATACATGTAGATGGAACTCTAAATCAAACACAGTTTGTGCTAGCTCTTTGAAACTTGACACCAAAAATAGTTCCAAGTTCTATCTCTATGGATTGTTTCCTATTGATGTAGCCCTAAGCAGAGTCCTGCGCAAATCACTTTCATGGAAAGGGGTTGCCAAGCTTCCAAAAAACTACGAGTTTTCTGAAATATCAGCACACATTGTTTCACCCAATCTGATGACACTTTCAGGTAATGATCAGTACCCCAATCCCACTTGGTCACCAAAATCGTTCTTCTAGGTTAAACCATAATTTGGCATTAACAGTTTTAATTTTTAGGGATCACTCTGTTTTCTCCTATATGTATATATGTAAATGGAACTCTAAATCAAACACGGTTTGTGCTAGCTCTTTGAAACTTGACCCAATAAAATAGTTCCAAGTTCTATCTCTATGGATTGTTGCCTATTGATGTAGCCCTAAGCAGAGACTGGCACAAGTCACTTTCATGGAAAGGGGTTGCCAAGCTACCAAAAAACTACGAGTTTCCTGAAATCTCAGCACACATTTTTTCACCCAATCTTGATGACACTTGCAGGTAATGATCAGTACCCCAATCCCACTTGGCTCACCAAATTTCCTTCTTCTAGGTTAAACCGTTCGTTGGCAGTAACAGTTTTAATTTTTAGGTGTCACTCTGTTTTCTCCTATCCGGATACATGTAGTTGGAACACTAAATCAAACACGGTTTGTGCTAGCACTTTGAAACTTGAGACAATAACATAGTTCCAAGTTCAGTCTCTATGGTTTGTTTCCTATTGATGTAGCCCTAAGCAGAGACTGGCGCAAATCACTTTCATAGAAAGAGGTTGCCAATCTTCCAAATAACTACGAGTTTCCTGAAATCTCAGCACACATTTTTTCACACAATTTTGATGACAGTTTCAGGTAATGATCAGTACCCGAATCCCACTTGGTCACCAAATTTCGTTCTTCTAGGTTAAACCGTACTTTGGCATTAACAGTTTTAATTTTTAGGGATCACTCTGTTTTCTCCTATATGGATACATGTAGATGGAACTCTAAATCAAAGACGGTTTGTGCTAGCTCTTTGAAACATGACACAATAAAGTAGTTCCAAGTTCCATCTCTATGGTTTGTTTCCTATTGATGTAGCCCTAAGCAGAGACTGGCGCAAATCACTTTCATGGAAAGTGGTTGCCAAGCTTCCAAAAAACTACGAGTTTCCTGAAATCTCAGCACACATTGTTTCACCCAAACTTGATGACACTTTCAGGTAATGATCAGTACCCCAATCCCACTTGGCTCACCAAATTTCGTTCTTCTAGGTTAAACCATTTGTTGGCAGTAACAGTTTTAATTTTTAGGTTTCACTCCATTTTCTCCTATATGGATACATGTAGTTGGATCTCTAAATCAAACACGGTTTGTGCTAGCTCTTTGAAACTTGACACAATAAAGTAGTTCCAAGTTCTATCTCTATGGTTTTTTTCCTATTGATGTAGTCCTAAGCAGAGACTGGCGCAAATCACTTTCATGGAAAGGGGTTGCCAAGCTACCAAAAAACTACGAGTTTCCTGAAATCTCAGCACACATTATTTCACCCAATCTTGATGACAGTTCAGGTAATGATCAGTACCCCAATCCCACTTGGCTCACCAATTTTCGTTCTTCTAGGTTAAACCGTTCATTGGCAGTAAGAGTTTTAATTTGTAGGTTTCACTCTGTTTTCTCCTATATGGATACATGTAGTTGGAACACTAAATCAAACACGGTTTGTGCTAGCTCTTTGAAACTGGACACAATAAAATAGTTCCAAGTTCTATCACTACGGTTTGTTTCCTATTGTTGTAGCCCTAGGCAGAGACTGGCGCAAATCATTTTCATGGAAAGGGGTTGACAATCTTCCAAAAACTAGGAGTTTCCTGAAATCTCAGCACACATTTTTTCACCCAATCTCGATGACACTTTCAGGTAATGATAACTACCCCAATCCCTCTTGGCTCACCAAATTTTGTTCTTCTTGGTTAAACGGTTCGTTGGCAGTAACAGTTTTAATTTTTGGGTTTCACTCTGTTTTATCCTATATGGATACTTGTAGTTGGAACTCTAAATCAAACACGGTTTGTGCTAGCTCTTTGAAACTTGACACAATAAAATAGTTCCAAGTTCTATCTCTATGGATTGTTCCAATTGATGTAGACCTAAGCAGAGACTGTCGCAAATCACTTTCATGGAAAGGGGTTGGCAAGCTTCCAAAAAACTACGAGTTTCCTGAAATCTCTGCACACATTTTTTCACCCAATCTTGATGACACTTTCAGTTTATGATCAGTACCCCAATCCCGCTTGGCTGACCAAATTTCGTTCTTCTAGGTTAAACCGTTCGTTGGCAGTAACACTTTAAATTTTTAGGTTTCACACTGTTTTCTCCTATATGGATACATGTAGTTGGAACTCTAAATCAAACACGGTTTGTGCTAGCTCTTTGAAACTTGAAAGAATAAAGTACTTCCAAGTTCTATCTCTATGGCTTCTTTCCTATTGATGTAGCCCTAAGCAGAGACTGGCACAAATCATATTCATTGAAAGGGGTTGCCAAGCTTCCAAAAAACTATGAGTTTCCTGAAATCTCAGCACACATTTTTTCACCCAATCTTGATGACACTTTCAGGTAATGATCAGTACCCCAATCACACTAGGCTCACTAAATTTCGTTCTTCTAGGTTAAACGGTTCGTTGGCAGTAACAGTTTTAATTTTTAGGTTTCACTCTGTTTTCTCCTATAAGGATACAAGTAGTAGGAACTCTAAATCAAAGACGGTTTGTGTTAGAATTTGGAACTTGACACAGTAAAGTAGTTGCACTTTCTATCTCTATATTTTCTTTCCTATTGATGTAGCCCTAAGCAGAGACTGGCGCAAATCACTTTCATTGAAAGGGGTTGCCTAGCTTACAAAAAACTACGAGTTTCCTTAAATATCAGCAAACATTTTTCACCCAATCTTGAAGACACATTCAGGTAATGATCAGTACCCCAATGCCACTGGGCTCACCAAATTTCCTTCTTCTAGGTTCAACCGTTCGTTGGCAGTAACAGTTTTCATTTTTAGGTTTCACTCTGTTTTCTCCTATACGGATAGATGTCGTTGGAACTCTAAATCAAACACGGTTTGTGCTAGTTCTTTGAAACTTAACACAATAAAGTAGTTCCAAGTTCTATCTCGATGTTTAGTTTCATATTGATGTAGCCCTAAGCAGAAACTGGCGCAAATCTCTTTAATGGAAAGGGGTTGCCAAGCTTCCAAAAAAATTCGAGTTTCCTAAAATCTCAGCACACATTTTTTCTCCCAATCTTGATGACACTTTCAGGTAATGATCAGTACCCCATTCCCGCTTGTCTCACCAAATTTCGTTCTTCTAGGTTAAATCGTTTGTTGGCATTAAGAGTTTTAATTTTTTGGTTTCACTCTGTTTTCTCCCTTATGGATACATGTAGTTGGAACTCTAAATCAAACACGGTTTGTGCTATCTCTTTGAAACTTGACTCAATAAAGTAGTTCCAACTTCTATCTCTATGGTTTGTTTCCAATTGATGTAGCCCTAATCAGAGACTGGCGCAAATCACTTTCATGGAAAGGGGTTGCGAAGCTTCCAAAAAACTACGATTTTCCTGAAATCTCAGCACACATTTTTTCACCCAATCTTGATGACAATTTCAGGTAATGATCAGTACCCCAATCCCGCTTGGCTCATCAAATTTCGTTCTTCTAGGTTAAACCGTTCGTTGGCAGTAACACTTTTAATTTTCTGGTTTCACTCTGTTTTCTCCTATATGGATACATGTTGTTGGAACTCTAAATCAAACAGTGTTTGTGCTAGCTTTTTGAACCTTGACACAATAAAATAGTTCCAAGATCTACATCTATGGATTGTTTCCTATTGATGTAGCCCTAAGCAGACACTGGCGCAAATCACTTTCATGGAAAGGGGTTGGCAAGCTTACAAAAGTATGAGTTTCCTGAAATCTCAGCACACATTTTTTCACCTAATCTTGATGACACTTTCAGGTAATGATCAGTACCTTAATCCCACTTGGCTCACCAAATTTTGTTCTTCTAGGTTAAACTGTTCGTTGGTAATAACAGTTTTAATTTTTAGGTTTCACTCTGTTTTCTCCTATATGGATACATGTAGTTGGAACTCTAAATCAAACACAGTTTGTGCTAGCTCTTTGAAACTTGACACAATAATGTAGTTCCAAGTTCTATCTCTATGTTTTGTTTCCTATTGATGTAGCCCTAAACAGAGACTGGCGCAAATCACTTTCATGGAAAGGGGTTGCCAATCTTCCAAAAAACTACGAGTTTCCTGATATCTCACCACACATTTTTTCACCCAATCTTGATGACACTTTCAGGTAATGATCAATACACCAATCCCACTTGGCTCACCAAATTTCGTTCTTCTAGTTTATACCGTTCATTGGCTGTAACAATTTTAATTTTTAGGTATCACTCTGTTTTCTCCTATATGGATACATGTAGTTGGAACTCTAAATCAAAGAAGTTTGTGCTAGCTCTTTGAAACTTCACACAATAAAGTAGTTTCAAGTTCTATCTCTATGGTTTGTTTCCTATTGATGTAGCCCTAAGCAGATACGGGCGCAAATCTCTTTCATGGAAAGGGGTTGCCAAGCTTCCAAAAATCTACGAGTGTCCTGAAATCTCAGCACACATTTTGTTACACAATCTTGATGACACTTTCCGGTAATGATCAGTACCCCAAACCCACTTGGCTCAACAAATTTCGTTCTTCTACGTTAAACGGTTCGTTGGCAGTAACAGTTTTAATTTTTAGGTTTCACTCTGTTTTCTCCTATATGGATACATATTTTTGGAAATCTAAATCAAACACGGTTTGTGCTAGCTCTTTGAAACTTGACACAATAAAGTAGTTCCAAGTTCTCTCTCTATGGTTTGTTTATTATTGATGTATCCCTAAGCAGAGAGTGGCGCGAATCACTTTCATGGAAAGGGGTTGCAAGCTTTCAAAAAACTACGAGTTTCCTGATATCTCAGCACACATTTTTTCATCCAATCTTGATGACACTTTCAGGTAATGATCAGTACCCCAATCCCACTTGGCTCACCAAATTTCGTTCTTCTAGGTTAAACCGTTCGTTGGCAGTAACACTTTTAATTTTTAGGTTTCACTCTGTTTTCTCCTATATGGATACATGTAGTTGGAACTCTAAATCAAACACGGTTTGTGCTAGCTCTTTGAAACTTGACACAATAAAGTAGTTCCAAGATCTCTCTCTATGGTTTGATTCCTATTGATGTAGCCCTAAGCAGAGACTGGCGAAAATCCCTTTCATGGAAATGGGTTGACAAGCTTCCAAAAAACTACGAGTTTCCTGAAATATCAGCACACATTTTTTCATCCAGTCTTGATGACACTTTCAGGTAATGATCAGTACCCCAATCCCACTTGGCTCACCAAATTTCGTTCTTCTAGGTTAAACCGTTCGTTGGCAGTAACACTTTTAATTTTTAGGTTTCACTCTGTTTTCTCCTATATGGATACATGTAGTTGGAACTCTAAATCAAACACGGTTTCTGCTAGCTCTTTGAAACTTGACACAGTTCCAAGTTCTATCTCTATGGTTTGTTTCCTATTGATGTAGCCCTAAGCAGAGACTGGCGCAAATCTCTTTCATTGAAAGGGGTTGCCAAGCTTCCAAAAAACTACGAGTTTCCTGAAATCTCAGCACATATTTTTTCACCCAATCTTGATGACACTTTCCGGTATTGATCAGTACCCCAATCCAAAATGGCTCACCAAATTTCATTCTTCTAGATTAAACCGTTCGTTGGCAGTAACAGTTTTAATTTTTAGGTTTCACTCTGTTTTCTCCTATATGGATACATGTAGTTGGAACTCTAAATCAAAGACGGTTTTTGATAGCTCTTTGAAACTTGACACAATAAAGTAGTTCCAAGTTCTATCTCTATGGTTTGTTTCCTATTTATGTAGCCCTAAGCAGAGACTGGCGCAAATCACTTTCATGGAAACTGGTTGCCAAGCTTCCAAAAAACTACGAGTTTCCTGAAATCTCAGCACATATTTTTTCACCCAATCTTCATGACACTTTCAGGTGATGATCAGTACCCCTATCCAACTTGGCTCACTAAATTTCGTTCTTCTAGGTTAAACAGTTCGTTGGCAGTAACAGTTTTAATTTTTAGGTTTCACTCAATTTTCTCCTATATGGATACATGTAGATGGAACTCTTAATCAAACACGGTTTGTGCAAGCTCGTTGAAACTTGACACAATAAAGTACTTCCAAGTTCTATCTCTAAGGTTTGTTTCCTATTAATGTAGCCCTATGCAGAGACTGGCGCATATCAGTTATATGGAAAGGGGATGCCAAGCTTCCAAAAAACTACGAGTTTCCTGAAATCTCAGCACACATTTTTTCACCCAATCTTTATGACACTTTCAGGTAACGATCAGTATCCCAATCCCACTTGGCTCACCAAATTTCGTTCTTCCAAGTTAAACAGTTCGTTGGCAGTAACAGTTTTAATTTGTAGGTTTCACTCTGTTTTCTCCTATATATACATGTATTTGGAACTCTAAATCAAAGATGGTTTGTGCTATCTCTTTGAAACTTGACACAATAAAGTAGTTCCAAGTTCTATCTCTATGGTTTGTTTCCTATTGATGTAGCCCTAAGCAGAGAGTGGCGCGAATCACTTTCATTGAAAGGTGTTGCAAGCTTTAAAAAAACTACGAGTTTCCTGAAATCTCAGCACCCAATTTTTCACCCAATCTTGATGACACTTTCAGGTAATGATCAGTACCCCAATCCCACTTGGCTCACCAAATTTCGTTCCTCTAGGTTAAAGCGTTCGTTGGCAGTAACAGTTTTAATTTTTAGGTTTCACTCTGTTTTCTCCTATATGGATACATGTGGATGGAACTCTAAATCAAACACGGTTTCTGCTAGCTCTTTGAAACTTGACAAAATAAAGTAGTTCCATGTTCTATCTCTATGGTTTGTTTCCTATTGATGTAGTCCTAAACAGAGACTGGCACAAACCACTTTCATGGAAAGGGGTTGCCAAGCTTCCCAAAAACTACGAGTTTACTGAAATCTCTGCACACATTTTTTCACCCAATCTTGATGACACTTTCAGGTAATGATCAGTACCCCAATCCCACTTGGCTCACCAAATTTCATTCTTCTAGGTTAAACCGTTAGTTGGCAGTAACAGTTTTAATTTTTAGGTTTCACTCTGTTTTCTCCTTTATGGATACATGTAGTTGGAACTCTAAATCAAACACGGTTTCTGCTAGCACTTTGAAACTTGAAACAGTTCCAAGTTCTATCTCTATGGTTTGTTTCCTATTGATGTAGCCCTAAGCAGAGACTGGCGCAAATCACTTTCATAGAAAGGGGTTGCCAAGCTTCCAAATAACTATGAGTTTCCTGAAATTTCAGCACACATTTTTTCACCCAATCTTGATGACACTTTCCGGTAATGATCAGTACCCCAATCCCACTTGGCTCACCAAATTTCATTCTTCTAGGTTAAACAGTTCGTTGGCAGTAACAGTTTTAATTTTTAGGTTTCACTCTGTTTTCTCCTATATGGATACATGTAGTTGGAACTCTAAATCAAAGACGGTTTGTGCTAGCTCTTTGAAACTTGACACAATAAAGTAGTTCCAAGTACTATCTCTATTGTTTGTTTCCTATTGATGTAGCCCTAAGCAGGGACTGGCGCAAATCACTTTCGTGGAAAGGGGTTGCCAAGCTTCCAAAAAACTACGAGTTTCCTGAAATCTCAGCATACATTTCTTCACCCAATCTTGATGACACTTTAAGGTAATGATCAGTACCCCAATCCCACTGGCTCACCAAATTTCATTCTTCTAGGTTAAACCATTTGGTGGCATCAAAAGTTTTAATACTTAGGTTTCACTCTGTTTTCTCCTATATGGATACATGTAGTTGGAAAGCTACATCAAACATGGTTTGTGCTAGCTCTTTGAAACTTGACACAATAAAATAGTCTCAAGATCTATCTCTATGGATTGTTTCATATTGATGTTTCCCTAAGCAGACACTGGTGCAAATCACTTTCATGGAAAGGGGTGGCAAGCTTCCAAAAACTACGAATTTCCTAAAATCTCAGCACACATTTTTTCACCCAATCTTGATGACATTTTCAGGTAATGATCAGTACCCCAATCCTACTTGGCTCACCAAATTTCGTTCTTCTAGGTTAAACGGTTCGTTGGCAGTAACAGTTTTAATTTTTAGGTTTCACTCTGTTTACTCCTATATGGATACATGTAGTTGGAACTCTAAATGAAACACGGTTTGTGCTAGCTCTTTGAAACGTGACACAATAAAATAGTTCCAAGTTCTATCTCTATGGATTGTATCCTATTGATGTGGCCCTAAGGAGAGACTGGAGCAAATCACTTTCATGGAAATGGGTTGCCAAGCTTCCAAAAAATTATGAGTTTCCTGAAATCTCAGCACACATTTTGTCACCCTATCTTGATGACATTTTCAGGTAATGATCAGTACCTCAATCCCACTTGGCTCACCAAATTTCGTTCTTCTAGGTTAAACGGTTCGTTGGCAGTAACAGTTTTGATTTTTAGGTTTCACTCTGTTTTCTCCTATATGGATACATGTAGTTGGAACTCTACATCAAACACGGTTTGTGCTACCTCTTTGAAACTTGACACAATAAAGTAGTTCCAAGTTCTATCTCTATGGTTTGTTTCCTATTGATGTAGCCCTAAGCAGAGACTGGCGCTAATCACTTTCATGGAAAGGGGTTGCTAAGCTTCCAAAAACTACTAGTTTCCTGACATATCAGCACACAATTTTTCACCCAATGTTGATGACACTTTCAGGTAATGATCAGTACTCCAATCCCACTTGGCTCACCAAATTTCGTTCTTCTAGGTTAAACTGTCGTTGGCAGTAACAGTTTTTAATTTTCAGGTTTCACTCTGTTTTCTCCTATATGGATACATGTAGTTGGAACTCTAAATCAAAAACGGTTTGTGCTAGCTCTTTGAAACTTGACACAATAAAGTAGTTCCAAGTTCTATCTCTATGGTTTGTTTCCTATTGATGTGGCCCTAAGCAGAGACTGGCGCAAATCACTTTCATTGAAAGGAGTTGCCAAGCTTCCTAAAAACGACGAGTTTCCTGAAATCTCAGCACACATTTTGCACCCAATCTTGATGACACTTTCAGGTAATGATCAGTACCCCAATCCCGCTTGGCTCACCAAATTTCGTTCTTCTAAGTTAAACCGTTCATTGGCTGTAACAGTTTTAATTTTCAGGTTTCACTCTGTTTTCTCCTACATGGATACATGTAGTTGGAATTCTAATTCAAAGACAGTTTGTGCTAGCTCTTTGAAACTTGACACAAAAATTAGTTCCAAGTTCTATCTCTATGGTTTGTTTCCTATTGATGTAGCCCTAAGCACAGACCTGCGGAAATCACTTTCATGGAAAGGGGTTGCCAAGCTTCCAAAAAACTACGAGTTTCCTGAAATCTCAGCACACTATTTTTCACCCAATCTTGATGACACTTTCAGGTAATGATCAGTACCCCAATCCCACTTGTCTCACCAAATTTCATTCTTCTAGGTTAAACCATTTGTTGGCATCAACAGTTTTAATATTTAGGTTTCACCCTGTTTTCTCCTATATGGATACATGTAGTTGGAACTCTAAATCAAACACTGTTTGTGCTAGCTCTTTGAAACTTGACACAATAAAATAGTTCCAATATCTATCTCTATGGATTGTTTCCTATTGATGTAGCCCGAAGCAGACACTGGCGCAAATCACTTTCATGGAAATGGGTTGGCAACCTTACAAAAAAGTATGTTTCCTGAAATCTCAGCACACATTTTTTCACCCAATCTTAATGACACGTTCAGGTAATGATCAGTAACCCAATCCCACTGGGTTCACCAAATTTCGTTCTTCTAGGTTAAACCATTTGTTGGCAGTAACAGTTTTAATTTTTAGGTTTCACTCTGTTTTCTCCTATATGGATACATGTAGTTGGAACTCTAAATCAAAGATGGTTTTGCTAGCTCTTTGAAACTTGACACAATAAAGTAGTCCCACGTTCTATCTCTATGGTTTGTTTCCTATTGATGTAGCCCTAAGCAGAGACCGGCGCAAATAACTTTGATGTTACGGGGTTGCCAACCGTCCAAAAAACTACGAGTTTCCTGAAATCTCAGCACACATTTTTTCACCCAAACTTGATGACACTTTCAGTTAATGATCAGTACCCCAATCCCATTGGAATACCAAATTTCGTTCTTCTAGGTTAAACCGTTCGTTGGCAGTAACACTTTTAATTTTAAGTTTCACTCTGTTTTCTCCTATATGGATACATGTAGTTGGAACTCTAAATCAAAGATGGTTTGTGCTAGCTCTTTGAAACTTAACACAATAAAGTAGTTCCAAATTCTATCTCTATGGTTTGTTTACTATTGATGTAGCCCTAAGCAGAGACTGGTGCAAATCACCTTCATGGAAAGGGGTTGCCAAGCTTCCAAAAAAACAAGAGTTTCCTGATATCTCAGCACACATTTTTTCACCCAATCTTGATGACACTTTCAGTTAATGATCAGTACCCCAATCCCACTTGGCTCACCAAATTTCGTTCTTCTAAGTTCAACCGTTCATTGGCAGTAACAGTTTTAATTTTTAGGTTTCACTCTGTTTTCTCCTATATGGATACATGTAGTTGGAACTCTAAATCAAACACGGTTTGTGCTAGCTCTTTGAAACTTGACACAATAAAGTAGTTCCAAGTTCTATCTCTATGGATTGTTCCTATTGATGTAGCCCTAAGCAGAGACTGGCGCAAATCACTTTCATGGAAAGGGGTTGGCAAGCTTCCAAAAAACTACGAGTTTCCTGGAATCTCAGCACACATTTTTTCACCCTATCTTGATGACATTTTCAGGTAATGATCAATACCCCAATCCCACTTGGCTCACCAAATTTCGTTCTCCTAGGTTAAACGGTTCGTTGGCAGGAACAGTTTTAATTTTTAGGTTTCACTCTGTTTTCTCCTATATTGATACATGTAGTTGGAACTCTAAATCAAAACGGTTTGTGCTACCTCTTGAAACTTGACACAATAAAGAAGTTCCAAGTGCTGTCTCTATGGTTGTTTCCTACTGATGTAGCCCTAAGCAGAGACTGGCGCAAATCACTTTCATGGAAAGTGGTTGCCAAGCTTTCAAAAAACTACTAGTTTCCTGAAATCTCAGCACAAAATTTTTCACCCAATTTGATGACACTTTCAGGTAATGATCAGTACCCCAATCACACTTGGCTCACCAAATTTCGTTCTCCTAGGTTAAACGGTTCGTTGGCAGTAAGAGTTTTAATTTTCAGGTTTCACTCTGTTTTCTCCTATATGGATACATGTAGTTTGAACTCTAAATCAAAGATGGTTTGTGCTAGCTCTTTGAAACTTGACACAATAAAGTATTTCCATGTTCTATCACTATGGTTTGTTTCCAATTGATGTAGCCCTAGGCAGAGACTGGCGCAAATTATTTTCATAGAAAGGGGTTGAAAAGCTTCCGAAAAACTACGAGTTTCCTGAAATATCAGCACACATTTTTTCACCCAATCTTGATGACACTTTCCGGTAATGATCAGTATCCCAATCCCGCTTGGCTCACCAAATTTCGTTCTTCTAGGTTAAATCATTCATTGGCAGTAACAGTTTTAATTTTTAGGTTTCACGCTGTTTTCTCCAATATGGATACATGTAGTTGGAACTCTAAATCAAACACGGTTTGTGCTAGCTCTTTTAAACTTCACACAATAAAATATTCCAAGTTCTGTCTCTATGGATTGTTTTCTATTGATTTAGCCCTAAGCAGAGACTGGCGCAAAACACTTTCATGGTAAGGGGTTGCCAAGCTTCCATAAAACTACTAGTTTCCTGAAATCTCAGCACACATTTTTTCATCCAATCTTGATGACACTTTCAGGTAATGATCAGTACCCCAATCCCACTTGCATCACCAAATTTCGTTCTTCTAGGTTAAACCGTTTGTTGGCAGTAACAGTTTTAATTTTTAGGTTTCACTCTGTTTTCTCCTATATGGATACATATATTTGGAACTCTAAATCAAACACGGTTTGTGCTAGCTCTTTGAAATTTGACACAATAAAGTAGTTCCAAGTTCTATCTCTATGGTTTGTTTCCTATTGATGTAGCCCTAGGCAGAGACTGGCGCAAATCATTTTCATGGAAAGGGGTTGAAAAGCTTCCAAAAAACTACGAGTTTCCTGAAATCTCAGCACACATTTTTTCACCCAATCTTGATGACACTTTCCAGTAGTGATCAGAACCCCAATCCCGCTTGGCTCACCAAATTTCCTTCTTCTAGGATAAATCGTTCGTTTGCAGTAACAGTTTAAATATTTAGGTTTCACTCTGTTTTCTCCTATATGGATACATGTATTTGGATCTCTAAATCAAACACGGTTTGTGCTAGCTCTTTGAAACTTAAAACAATAAAAGAGTTCCAAGTTCTGTCTCTATGGATTGTTTCCTATTGATGTAGCCCTAAGCAGAGACTGGCGCAAATCACTTTCATGGAAAGGGGTTGCCAAGCTTCCAAAAAACTACGAGTTTCCTGAAATCTCAGCACACATTTTTTCACCCAATCTTGATGACACTTTCAGGTAATGATCAGTACCTCAATCCCACTTGGCTCACCAAATTTCGTTCTTCTAGGTTAAACCATTTGTTGGCAGTAACAGTTTTAATTTTTAGGTTTCACTCTGTTTTCTCCTATATGGATACATGTAGTTGGAACTCTAAATCAAAGATGGTTTGTGCTAGCTCTTTGAAACTTCACACAATAAAGTAGTTCCAAGTTCTATCTCTATGGTTTGTTTCCTATTGATGTAGCCCTAAGCAGAGACTGGTGGAAATCACTTTCATGGAAAGGGGTTGCCAAGCTTCCAAAAAACTACGAGTTTCCTGAAATCTCAGCACACATTTTTTCACCCAATCTTGATGACACTTTCCGGTAATGATCAGTACCCCAATCCTGCTTGGCTAACCAAATTTCATTCTTCTAGGTTAAACCGTTCTTTGGCAGTAACAGTTTTAATTTTTAGGTTTCACTCTGTTTTCTCCTATATGGATACATGTAGTTGGAACTCTAAATCAAACACGGTTTGTGGTAGTTCTTTGAATCTTGAAACAATAAAATAGTTCCAAGACCTATCTCTATGGATTGTTTCATATTGATGTTTCCCTAAGCAGACACTGGCGTAAATCACTTTCATGGAAAGGGGTGGCAAGCTTCCAAAATCTACGAGTTTCCTGAAATCTCAGCACACATTTTTTCACCCAATCTTGATGACATTTTAAGGTAATGATCAGTACCCCAATCCCACTTGGCTCACCAAATTTCGTTCTTCTAGGTGAAACGGTTCGTTGACAGTAACAGTTTTAATTTTTAGGTTTCACTCTTTTTTCTCCTATATGGATACATGTAGTTGGAACTCTAAATCAAACACGGTTTGTGCTAGCTCTTTGAAACGTGACACAATAAAATAGTTCCAAGTTCTATCTCTATGGATTGTTTCCTATTGATGTGGCCCTAAGGAGAGACTGGAGCAAATCACTTTCATGGAAATGAGTTGCCAAGCTTCCAAAAAATTATGAGTTTCCTGAAATCTCAGCACACATTTTTTCACCCAATCTTGATGACATTTTCAGGACATGATCAGTATCCCAATCCAATTTGGCTCACCAAATTTCGTTCTTCTTGGTTAAACCGTTCGTTGGCAATAATAGTCTTAATTTTTAGGTTTCACTCTGTTTTCACCTATATGGATACCTGTGGTTGGAACTCTAAATCAAACACGGTGTGTGCTAGCTCTTTGAAACTTGTCACAATAAAATAGTTCCAAGTTCTATCAATATGGATTGTTCCTATTGATGTAGCCCTAAGCAGAGACTGGCGAAAATCACTTTCATGGAAAGGGGTTGGCAAGCTTTCACAAAACTACGAGTTTCCTGGAATCTCTGCACACATTCTTTCACCCTATCTTGATGACATTTTCAGGTAATGATCAGTACCCCAATCCCACTTAGCTCACCAATTTTCGTTCTCCTAGGTTAAACAGTTCGTTGGCAGTAACAGTTTTAATTTTCAGGTTTCACTCTGTTTTCTTCTATATGGATACATGTAGTTGGAACTGTAAATCAAACACGGTTTTTGCTAGCTCTTTGAAACTTGACACAATAATGTAGTTCCAAGTTCTATCTCTATGGTGTGTTTCCTATTGTTGTAGCCCTCAGCAGAGACTGGCGGAAATCACTTTCATGGAAAGGGGTTGCCAAGCTTCCAAAAAACTACGAGTTTCCTGAAATCTAAGCACACATTTTTTCACACAAACTTGATGACACTTTCAGGTAATGATAAGTACCCCAATCCCACTTGGCTCACCAAATTTCATTCTTCTCGGTTAAACCGCTCGTTGGCATCAACAGTTTAAATTTTTACGTTTAACTCTGTTTTCTCCTATATGGATACATGTAGTTGGAACTCTAAATAAAACACTGTTTGTGCTAGCTCTTTGAAACTTGACACAATAAAATAGTTCCAAGATCTATCTCTATGGATTGTTTCCTATTGATGTAGCCCTAAGCAGGCACAAATCACTTTCATGGAAATGGGTTGGCAAGCTTACAAAAAAGTATGAGTTTCCTGAAATCTCAGAACACATTTTTTCACCCAATCTTGATGACACTTTCAGGTAATGATCAGTAACCCAATCCCACTTGGCTCACCAAATTTTGTTCTTCTAGGTTAAACGGTTCGTTGGCAGTAAGAGTTTTAATTTTTAGGTTTCACTCTGTTTTCTCCTATATGGATACATGTATTTGGAACTCTAAATCAAACACGGTTTCTGCTAGCTCTTTGAAACTTGACACAATAAAGTAGTTCCAAGTCCTGTCTCTATGGTTTGTTTCCTATTGATGTAGCCGTAAGCAGAGAATGGCGGAAATCACTTTCATGAAAAGGGGTGGCCAAGCTTCCAAAAAACTACGAGTTTCCTGGAATCTCAGCACACATT
Organism: Spermophilus citellus; assembly: GCF_964194105.1. Taxonomy (NCBI): domain Eukaryota; kingdom Metazoa; phylum Chordata; class Mammalia; order Rodentia; family Sciuridae; genus Spermophilus; species Spermophilus citellus. The sequence continues at coordinate 105,379,293 of NC_138182.1, forward strand.
TTTTCACCCAATCTTGATGACACTTTCCGGAAATGATCAGTACCCCAATCCCGCTTGGCTAACCAAATTTCCTTCTTCTAAGTTAAACCGTTCGGTGGCAACATCAGTTTAATTTTTAGGTTTCACTCTGTTTTCTCCTATATGGATACATGTAGTTGGAACTCTAAATCAAACACGGTTTGTGCTAGCTCTTTGAAATTTGACAGAATAAAATAGTTCCAAGATCTATCACTATGGATTGTTTCCTATTGATGTAGCCCTAAGCACACACTGGCGCAAATCACTTTCATGGAAAGGGGTTGGCAAGCTTCCAAAAACTACGAGTTTCCTGAAATCTCAGCACACATTTTTTCACCCAATCTTGATGACACTTTCAGGTAATGATCAGTTCCCCAATCCCACTGGGCTTACCAAATTTCGTTCTTCTAGGGTAAACCGTTCGTTGGCAGTAACAGTCTTAATTTTTAGGTTTCACACTGTTTTCTCCTAAATGGATACATTTGGTTGGAACTCTAAATCAAACACGGTTTGTGCTAGCTCTTTGAAACTTGTCACAATAAAATAGTACCAAGTTCTATCTCTATGGATTGTTCCTATTGATGTAGCCCTAAGCAGAGACTGGCGCAAATCACTTTCATGGAAAGGGGTTGGCAAGCTTCCAAAAAACTACGAGTTTCCTGGAATCTCAGCACACATTTTTTCACCCTATCTTGATGACATTTTAAGGTAATGATCAGTACCCCAATCCCACTTGGCTCACCAAATTTCGTTCTCCTACGTTATACGGTTCGTTGGCAGGAACAGTTTTAATTTTTAGTTTCAGTCTGTTTTCTCCTATATTGATACATGTAGTTGGAACTCTAAATCAAAACGGTTTGTGCTACCTCTTGAAACTTGACAGAATAAATTAGTTCCAAGTGCTGTCTCTATGGTTGTTTCCTATTGATGTAGCCCTAAGCAGAGACTGGCGCAAATCACTTTCATGGAAAGGGGTTGCCAAGCTACCAAAAAACTGCTAGTTTCCTGAAAACTCAGCACAAAATTTTTCACCCAATGTTGATGACACTTTCAGGTAATGATCAGTACCCCAATCCCACTTGGCTCACCAAATTTCGTTCTCCTACGTTAAACGGTTCATTGGCAGTAAGAGTTGTAATTTTCAGGTTTCACTCTGTTTTCTACTATATGGATACATGTAGTTGGAACTCTAAATCAAAGATGGTCTGTGCTAGCTCTTTGAAACTTGACACAATAAAGTATTTCCAAGTTCTATCTCTATGGTTTGTTTCCAATTGATGTAGCCCTAGGCAGAGACTGGCGCAAATTATTTTCATGGAAAGGGGTTGAAAAGCTTCCAAAAAACTACGAGTTTCCTGAAATCTCAGCACACATTTTTTCACACAATCTTGATGACACTTTCCGGTATTGATCAGTATACCAATCCCGCTTGGCTAACCAAATTTCGTTCTTCTAGGTTAAATCATTCATTGGCAGTAACAGTTTTAATTTTTAGGTTTCACTCTGTTTTCTCCTAAATGGATACATGTAGTTGGAACTCTAAATCAAACACGGTTTGTGCTAGCTCTTTGAAACTTGACACAATAAAATATTCCAAGTTCTGTCTCTATGGATTGTTTTCTATTGATTTAGCCCTAAGCAGAGACTGGCACAAATCACTTTCATGGTAAGGGGTTGCCAAGCTTCCAAAAAACTACGAGTTTCCTGATTTCAGCAAACATTTTTTCATCCAATCTTGATGACACTTTCAGGTAATAATCACTACCCCAATCCCACTTGCATCACCAAATTTCGTTCTTCTAGGTTAAACCGTTTGTTGGCAGTAACAGTTTTAATTTTTAGGTTTCACTCTGTTTTCTCCTATATGGATACATGTAGTTGGAAATCTAAAACAAACATGGTTTGGCTAGCTCTTTGAAACTTAACACGATAAAGTATTTCCTAGTTCTATCTCTATGGTTTGTTTCCTATTGATGTAGCCCTAGGCAGAGACTGGCGCAAATCATTTTCATGGAAAGGGGTTGCCAAGCTTCCAAAAAACTACGAGTTTCCTGAAATCTCAGCACACATTTTTTCACCCAATCTTGATGACACTTTCAGGTAATGATCAGTATCACAATCTCGCTTGGCTCAACAAATTTCGTTCTTCTAGTTTAAACCGTTTGTTGGCAGTAACAGTTTTAATTTTTAGGTTTCACTCTGTTTTCTCCTATATGGATACATGTATTTGGAACTCTAAATCAAACACGGTTTATGCTAGCTCTTTGAAATTTGACACAATAAAGTAGTTCCAAGTTCTATCTCTATGGTTTGTTTCCTATTGATGTAGCCCTAAGAGAGACTGGCGCAAATCATTTTCATGGAAAGGGGTTGAAAAGCTTCCAAAAAACTACGAGTTTCCTGAAATCTCAGCACACATTTTTTCACCCAATCTTGATGACACTTTCCAGTAGTGATCAGAACCCCAATCCCTCTTGGCTCACCAAATTTCGTTCTTCTAGGATAATTCGTTCGTTGGCAGTAACAGTTTTAATATTTAGGTTTCACTCTGTTTTCTCCTATATGGATACATGTAGATGGATCTCTAAATCAAACACGGTTTTTGCTAGCTCTTTGAAACTTAAGACAATAAAAGAGTTCCAAGTTCTGTCTCTATGGATTGTTTCCTATTGATGTAGCCCTAAGCAGAGACTGGCGCAAATCACTTTCATGGAAAGGGGTTGCCAAGCTTCCAAAAAACTACGAGTTTTTTGAAATCTCAGCACACATTTTTTCACCCAATCTTGATGACACTTTCAGGTAATGATCAGTACCCCAATCCCACTTGCATCACCAAATTTCGTTCTTCTAGATTAAACCGTTCGGTGGCATCAACACTTTTAATTTTTAGGTTTCACTCTGTTTTCTCCTATATGGATACATGTAGTTGGAACTCTAAATCAAACACGGTTTGTGCTAGCTCTTTGAAACTTGACACAATACAATAGTTCCAAGATCTATCTCTATGGATTGTTTCATATTGATGTTTCCCTAAGAAGACACTTTCATAAATCACTTTCATGGAAAGGTGTTGCCAAGCTTCCTAAAAACGACGAGTTTCCTGAAATCTCAGCACACATTTTGCACCCAATTTTGATGACACTTTCAGGTAATGATCAGTACCCCAATCCCGCTTGGCTCACCAAATTTCGTTCTTCTAGGTTAAACCGTTCGTTGGCAGTAACAGTTTTAATTTTTAGGTTTCACTCTGTTTTCTCCTATATGGATACATGTTTTTGGAACTCTAAATGAAACACGGTTTGTGCTAGCTTTTTGAAACATCACACAATAAAATAGTTCCAAGTTCTATCTCTATGGATTGTTTCCTATTGATGTGGCCCTAAGGAGAGACTGGAGCAAATCACTTTCATGGAAATGGGTTGCAAAGCTTCCAAAAAATTATGAGTTTCCTGAAATCTCAGCGCACATTTTTTCACCCAATCTTGATGACATTTTCAGGACATGATCAGTATCCCAATCCAACTTGGCTCACCAAATTTCGTTCTTCTAGGTTAACCCGTTCGTTGGCAATAACAGTCTAAATTTTTAGGTCTCACTCTGTTTTCACCTATATGGATACCTGTGGTTGGAACTCTAAATCAAACACGGTTTGTGCTAGCTCTTTGAAATTTGTCACAATAAAATAGTTCCAAGTTCTATCTCTATGGATTGTTCCTATTGATATACCCCTAAGCAGAGACTGGGGCAAATCACTTTCATGGAAAGGGGTTGGCAAGCTTCCAAAAAACTACGAGTTTCCTGGAATCTCAGCACACATTTTTTCAGCCTATCTTGATGACATTTTCAGGTAATGATCAGTACCCCAATCCCACTTGGCTCACCAAATTTCGTTCTTCTAGGTTAAACCGTTTGTTGGCATTAACAGTTTTAATTTTTAGGTTTCACTCTGTTTTGTCCTATATGGATACATGTAGTTGGAACACTAAATCAAAGATGGTTTGTGATAGCTCTTTGAAACTTGACACAATAAAGCAGTTCCACGTTCTATCTCTATGGTTTGTTTCCTATTGATGTAGCCCTAAGCAGAGACTGGCGGAAATCATTTTCAAGGAAAGGGGTTGCCAAGCTTCCAAAAAACTACGAGTTTCCTGAAATCTCAGCACACATTTTTTCACCCAATCTTGATGACACTTTCCGGTAATGATCAGTACCCCAATCCCGCTTGCATCACCAAATTTCCTTCTTCTAAGTTAAACCGTTCGGTGGCAACATCAGTTTTAATTTTTAGGTTTCACTCTGTTTTCTCCTATATGGATACATGTAGTTGGAACTCTAAATCAAACACGGTTTGTGCTAGCTCTTAGAAACTTGACAGAATAAAATAGTTCCATGATTTATCTCTATGGATTGTTTCCTATTGATGTAGCCCTAAGCACACACTGGCGCAAATCACTATCATGGAAAGGGGTTGGCAAGCTTCCAAAAACTACGAGTTTCCTGAAATTTGAGCACACATTTTTTCACCCAATCTTGATGACACTTTCAGGTAATGATCAGTTCCCCAATCCCACTGGGCTCACCAAATTTCGTTCTTCTAGGGTAAACCGTTCGTTGGCAGTAACAGTCTTAATTTTTAGGTTTCACTCTGTTTTCTCCTAAATGGATACATTTGGTTGGAACTCTAAATCAAACACGGTTTGTGCTAGCTCTTTGAAACTTGTCACAATAAAATAGTTCCAAGTTCTATCTCTATGGATTGTTCCTATTGATGTAGCCCTAAGCAGAGACAGGAGCAAATCACTTTCATGGAAAGGGGTTGGCAAGCTTCTAAAAAACTACGAGTTTCCTGAAATCTCAGCCCACATTTTTTCACCCTATCTTGATGACATTTTCAGGTAATGATCAGTACCCCAATCCCACTTGGCTCACCAAATTTCGTTCTCCTATTTTAAACGGTTCGTTGGCATTAACAGTTTTAATTTTTAGGTTTCACTCTGTTTTCTCCTATATTGATACCTATAGTTGGAACTCTAAGGCAAACACGGTTTGTGCTACCTCTTGAAACCTGACACAATAAAGTAGTTCCAGTGTTGTCCCTATGGTTTGTTTCCTATTGATGTAGCCCTAAGCAGATACTGGCGCAAATCACTTTCATGGAAAGGGGTTGCCAAACTTCCAAAAAACTACTAGTTTCCTGAAATCTCAGCACAAAATTTTCACCCAAAGTTGATGACACTTTCAGGTAGTGATCAGTACCCCAATCCCACTTGGCTCACCAAATTTCGTTCTCCTAGGTTAAACGGTTCGTTGGCAGTAACAGTTTTAATTTAAAGGTTTCACTCTCTTTTCTCCTATACGGATACATGTAGTTGGAACTCTAAATCAAAAACGGTTTGTGCTAGCTCTTTGAATCTTGACACAATAAAGTAGTTCCAAGTTCTATCTCTATGGTTTGTTTCCTATTGATGTGGCCCTAAGCAGAGACTGGCGCAAATCACTTTCATGGAAAGGTGTTGCCAAGCTTCCAAATAACTACGAGTTTCCTGAAATCTCAGCACACATTTTGCACCCAATCTTGATGACACTTTCAGGTAATGATCAGTACCCCAATCCCGCTTGGCTCAACAAATTTCGTTCTTCTAGGATCAATCATTCGTTGGCATTAAGAGTTTTAATTTTTAGATTTAACTCTGTTTTCTCCTATATGGATACACATATTTGGAACACTAAATCAAAGATTGTTTGTGATAGCTCTTTGAAACTTGACACAATAAAGTACTTCCAAGTTCTATCTCTATGGTTTGTTTCCTATTGATGTAGCCCTAGGCAGAGACTGGCGCAAATTATTTTCATGGAAAGGGGTTGAAAAGCTTTCAAATCTACGAGTTTCCTGAAATCTCAGCCCACATTTTTTCACCCAATGTTGATGACACTTTCCGGTAATGATCAGTACCCCAGTCCCGCTTGGCTCACCAAATTTCGTTCTTCTAGTTTAAACCGTTCGTTGGCAGTAACAGTTTTAATTTTTAGGTTTCACTCTGTTTTCTCCTATATGGATACATGTATTTGGAACTCTAAATCAAACACGGTTTGTGCTAGCTCTTTGAAACTTGACACATTAATATAGTTCCAAGTTCTATCTCTATGGATTGTTCCTATTGATTTAGCCCTAAGCAGAGACTGGCGCAAATCACTTTCATGGTAAGGGGTTGCCAAGCTTCCAAAAAACTACTAGTTTCCTGAAATATCAGCACACATTTTTTCATCCAATCTTGATGACACTTTAAGGTATTGATCAGTACCCCAATCCCACTTGCATCACCAAATTTCGTTCTTCTAGATTAAACAGTTTGTTGGCTGTAACAGTTTTAATTTTTAGGTTTCACTCTGTTTTCTCCTATATGGATACATGTATTTGGAAATCTAAACCAAAGATGGTTTGTGCTAGCTCTTTGAAACTTAACACGATAAAGTATTTCCTAGTTCTATCTCTATGGTTTGTTTCCTATTGATGTAGCCCTAGGCAGAGACTGGCGCAAATCATTTTCATGGAAAGGGGTTGCCAAGCTTCCAAAAAATTATGAGTTTCCTGAAATCTCAGCACACATTTTTTCACCCAATCTTCATGACATTTTCAGGACATGATCTGTATCCCAATCCAACTTGGCTCACCAAATTTCGTTCTTCTATGTTAAACCGTTCGTTAGCAATAGTAGTCTTAATTTTTAGGTTTCACTCTCTTTTCACCTATATGGACACCTGTGGTTGGAACTCTAAATCAAACACGGTTTGTGCTAGCTCTTTGAAACTTGTCACAATAAAATAGTTCCAAGTTCTATCTCTATGGATTGTTCCTATTGATGTAGCCCTAAGCAGAGACTGGCGCAAATCACTTTCATGGAAAGGGTTGGCAAGGTTCCAAAAAACTACGAGTTTCCTGGAATCTCAGCACACATTTTTTCACCCTATATTGATGACATTTTCAGGTAATGATCAGTACCCCAATCCCACTTGGGTTACCAAATTTCGTTCTCCTAGGTTAAACGGTTCGTTGGCAGTAACAGTTTTAATTTTTAGGTTTCACTCTGTTTTCTCCTATATGGATACATGTAGTTGGAACTCTAAATCAAAGATGGTTTGTGCTAGCTTTATGAAACTTGACACAATAAAGTAGATCCAAGTTCTTTCTCTATGCTTTGTTTCCTATTGATGTAGCCCTAAGCAGAGACTGGCGGAAATCACTTTCATGGAAAGGGGTTGCCAAGATTCCAAAAAACTAAGAGTTTCCTGAAATCTCAGCACACATTTTTTCACTCAATCTTGATGACACTTTCCGGTAATGATCAGTACCCCAATCCCGTTTGGCTAACCAAATTTCGTTCTTCTAGGTTAAACCGTTCGGTGGGATCAACAGTTTTAATTTTTAGGTTTCACTCTGCTTTCTCCTATATGGATACATGTAGTTGGAACTCTAAATCAAACACTGCTTGTGCTAGCTCTTTGAAACTTGACACAATAAAATAGTTCCAAGATCTATCTCTATGGATTGTTTCCTATTGATGTAGCCCTAAGCAGACACTGGCGCAAATCACTTTCATGTAAATGGGTTGGCAAGCTTACAAAAAATATGAGTTTCCTGAAACTCAGCACACATTTTTTCACCCAATCTTGATGACACTTTCAGGTAATGATCAGTAACCCAATCCTACTTGGCTCACCAAATTTTGTTCTTCTAGGTTAAACCATTTGTTGGCAGTAACAGTTTTAATTTTTAGGTTTCACTCTGTTTTCTCCTATAGTAAACATGTAGTTGGAACTCTAAATCAAAGATGGTTTGTGCTAGCTTTATGAAACTTGACACAATAAAGTAGTTCCAAGTTCTTTCTCTATGCTTTGTTTCCTATTGATGTAGCCTTAAGCAGAGACTGGCGGAAATCTCTTTCATGGAAAGGGGTTGCCAAGATTCCAAAAAACTATGAGTTTCCTGAAATCTCAGCACATATATTTTCACACAATCTTGATGACACTTTCAGGTAATGATCAGTAGCCCAATCCCACTTGGCTCACCAAATTTCGTTCTTCTAGGTTAAGCTCTTAGTTGGCGGTAACAGTTTTAATTTTTAGGTTTCACTCTGTTTTCTCCTATATGGATACATGTAGTTGGAACTCTAAACCAAACACGGGTTCTGCTAGCTCTTTGAAACTTGACACAGTTCCAAGTTCATTCTATATGGTTTGTTTTCTATTGATGTAGCCCTAAGCAGAGACTGGCGCAAATCACTTTCATGAAAAGGGGTTGCCAAGCTTCCAAAATCTACGAGTTTCCTGAAATCTCAGCACACATTTTTTCACCCAATCTTGATGACATTTTCAGGTAAAGATCAGTACCCCAATCCCACTTGGCTCACCAAATTTTGTTCTTCTAGGTTAAACCGTTCGTTGGCAGTAAGTTTTAATTTTTAGGTTTCGCTCTGTTTTCTCCTATATGGATACATGTAGTTTGAACTCTAAATCAAACACGGTTTGTGCTAGCTCTTTGAAACTTGACACAATAAAGTAGTTCCAAGTTCTATCTCTATGGTTTGTTTCCTATTGATGTAGCCCGAAGCAGAGAGTGGCGCGAATCACTTTCATGGAAAGGGGTTGCAAGCATTCAAAAAACTACGAGTTTCCTGAAATCTCAGCACACGTTTTTGCACCCAATCTTGATGACACTTTCAGGTAATGATCAGTACCCCAATCCCACTTCGCTCACCAAATTTCCATCTTCTAGGTTAATCCGTTCGTTGGCAGTAACAGTTTTAATTTTTAGGTTTCACTCTGTTTTCTCCTATATGGATACATGTAGTTGGAACTCTAAATCAAACACGGTTTGTGCTAGCTCTTTGAAACTTGACACAATAAAGTAGTTCCAAGTTCTGTCTCTATGGTTTGTTTCCTATTGATGTAGCCCTAAGCAGAGCCTGGCGCAACTCACTTTCATGGAAAGGGTTTGCCAAGCTTCCAAAAAACTACGAGTTGCCTGAAATCCCAGCACATATTTTTTCACCCAATCTCTATGACACTTTCAGGTAATGACCAGTACACCAGTCCCACTTGGCTCAACAAATTTCGTTCTTCTAGGTTAAAACGTTCATTGGCAGTAACAGTTTTAATTTTTAGGTTTCACTCTGTTTTCTCCTATATGGATACATGTAGTTGGAACCCTAAATCAAAGACTGTTTGTGGTAGCTCTTTGAAACTTGACACAATAAATTAGTTCCAAGTTCTATCTGTATGGATTGTTTCCTATTGATGTAGCCCTAAGCAGAGAATGGCGCAAATCACTTTCATAAAAATGGGTTGACAAGCTTCAAAAAAACTATGAGGTTCCTGAAATCTCAGCACACATTTTTTCACCCAATCTTGATGACACTTTCAGGTAATGATCAGTACCCCAATCCCACTTGGCTCACCAAATTTCGTTCTTCTAGGTTAAAACGTTCGTTGGCAGTAACAGTTTTAGTTTTTAGGTTTCACTCTGTTTTCTCCTTTATAGATACATGTAGTTGCAACTCTAAATCAAACACGGTTTGTGCTAGCTCTTTGAAACTTGACACAATAAAGTAGTTCCAATTCTACCTCTATGGTTTGGTTCCTACTGATGTAGCCCTAAGCAGAGACTGGCGCAAATCACTTTCATCGAAAGGGGTTGCCAAGCTTCCAAAAAACTATGAGTTTCCTGCAATCTCAGCACATATGTTTTCACCCAATCTTGATGACACTTGCAGGTAATTATCAGTACCCAAATCCCACTTGGCTCACCAAAGTACGTTCTTCTAGGTTAATTCGTTCGTTGGCAGTAACAGTTTTAATTTTTAGGTTTCACTCTGTTTTCTCCTATATGGATACATGTAGTTGGAACTCTAAATCAAACACGGTTTGTGCTAGCACTTTGAAACTTGACACAATAAAATAGTTCCAAGTTCTATCTCTATGGATTGTTTCCTATTGATATAGCCCTAAGCAGAGACTGGCGCAAATCACTTTCATGGAAACGGGTTGCCAAGCTTCCAAAAAACTACGAGTTTCCTGAAATCTCAGCACACATTTTTTCACCCAATCTTGATGACACTTTCAGGTATTGATCAGTACCCCAATCCCACTTGGCTCACCAAATTACATTCTTCTAGGTTAAACCGTTCGTTGGCAGTAAGAGTTTTAATTTTTAGGTTTCACTGTTTTCTCCTATGTGGATACACGTAGTTGGAACTCTAAATCAAACACGGTTTGTGCTAGCTCTTTGAAACTTGACACAATAAAGTAGTTCCAAGTTGTATCTCTATGGTTTGTTTCCTATTGATGTAGCCCTAAGCAGAGACTGGCGCAAATCACTTTCAGGGAAAGGGGTTGCCAAGCTTCCAAAAAACTACGAGTTTCCTGAAATCTCAGCACACATTTTTTCACCCAATCTTGATGACACTTTCAGGTATTGATCAGTACCCCAATCCCACTTGGCTCACCAAATTACATTCTTCTAGGTTAAACCGTTCGTTGGCAGTAAGAGTTTTAATTTTTAGGTTTCACTGTTTTCTCCTATGTGGATACACGTAGTTGGAACTATAAATCAAACACGGTTTGTGCTAGCTCTTTGAAACTTGACACAATACAGTAGTTCCAAGTTCTATCTCTATGGTTTGTTTCCTATTGATGTAGCCCTAAGCAGACACTGGCACAAATCACTTTCATGGAAAGGGGTTGCCAAGGTTCTAAAAAATACGAGTTTCCTGAAATCTCAGCACACATTTTTTCACCCTATCTTGATGACACTTTCAGGTAATGACCAGTACACCAATCCCACTTGGCTCACGAAATTTCGTGCTTCTAGGATAAACCATTCATTGGCAGTAACAGTTTTAATTTTTAGGTTTCACTCTGTTTTCTCCTATATGGATAGATGTAGTTGGAACTCTAAATCAAAGACACTTTGTGCTAGCTCTTTGAAACTTGACACAATAGAGTAGTTCCAAGTTCTATCTCTATGGTTTGTTTCCTATTGATGTAGCCCTAAGCAGAGACTGGCGCAAATCACTTTCATAGAAAGGGGTTGCCAAGCTTCCAAAAAACTACGAGTTTCCTGAAATCTCAGCATATATTTTTTCACCCAATCATGATGACACTTTCAGGTGATGATCAGTACCCCAATCCCACTTGGCTCACCAAATTTTGTTCTTCTAGGTTAAATCGTACATTGGCATTAACTGTTTAAATTTTAGGTTTCACTCTGTTTTCTCCTATATGGATACATGTAGTTGGAACTCTAAATCAAAGATGGTTTGTGCTAGCTCTTTGAAACTTGACACAATAAAGTATTTCCAAGTTCTATCACTATGCCTTGTTTCCTATTGATGTAGCCCTAAGCAGAGACTGGCACAAATCACTTTTATGTAAAGGGGTTGCCAATCTTCCAAAAACTACGAATTATCTGAGATCTCAGCACACATTTTTTCACCCAATCTTGATGACACTTTCAGGTAATGATCAGTGCCCCAATCCCACTTGGTCACCAAATTTCGTTCTTCTAGGTTAAACTGTTCATTGGCAGTAACAGTTTTAATTTTTAGGTTTCACTCTGTTTTCTCCTATATGGATACATGTACTTGGAACTCTAAATCAAACACGGATTCTGCTAGCTCTTTGACACTTGACAATATAAAGTAGTTCCAAGTTCTATCTCTATGGTTTGTTTCCTATTGATGTAGCCCTAAGCAGAAACTGGCGCAAATCACTTTCAAGGAAAGGGGTTGCCAAGCTTCCAAAAAACTACGAGTTTCCTGAAATATCAGCACACATTGATTCACCCAATCTTGATGACACTTTCAGGTAATGATCAGTACCCCAATCCCACTTTGTCACCAAATTTCCTTCTTCTAGGTTAACCGCTCGTTGGCATTAACAGTTTTAATTTTTAGGTTTCAATCTGTTTTCTCCTATATGGATACATGTAGTTGGAACTCTAAATCAAACACGGTTTGTGCTAGCTCTTTGAAAATTGACACAATAAAGTTGTTCCAAGTTCTATCCCTATGCATTGTTTCCTATTGATGTAGCCCTAAGCAGAGACTGGCGCAAATCACTTTCATGGAAAGGGGTTGCCAAATATCCAAAAAACAACGAGTTTCTTGAAATTTCAGCACACATTTTTTCACCCAATCTTGATGACACTTTCAGGTAAAGATCAGTACCCCAATCCCACTTGGCTCACCAAATTTCATTCATCTAGGTGAAACCGTTTGTTGGCAGTAACAGTCTGAATTTTTAGGTTTCACTCTGTTTTCTCCTATGTGGATACATGTAGTTGGAACTCTAAATCAAATACTGTTTGTGCTAGCTCTTTGAAACTTGACACAATAAAGTAGTTCCAAGTTCTTTCTCTATGGATTGTTTCCTATTGATGTAGCCCTAAGCAGAGACTGGCGCAAATCACTTTCATGGAAAGGGGTTGCTAAGCTGCCAAAAAAGTACGAGTTTCCTGAAATCTCAGCACACATTGTTTCACCCAATCTTGATGATACTTTCAGGTCATGATCAGTACCCCAATCCCCCTTGGTCACCAAATTTCGTTCTTCTACGTTAAACCGTTCGTTGGCAGTAACAGTTTTAATTTTTAGGTTTAACTGTGTTTTCTCCTATATGGATACATGTAGTTGGAAATCTAAATCAAACACGGTTTGTGCTAGCTCTTTGAAACTTGACACAAGAAAATAGTTCCAAGTTCTATCTCTATGGATTGTTTCCTATTGATGTATCCCTAAGCAGAGACTGGCGCAAATCACTTACATGGAAAGGGGTTGCCAAGCTTCCAAATAACTACAAGTTTCCTGAAATCTCAGCACACATTTTTTCACCCAATCTTGATGACACTTTCAGGTAATGATCAGTTCCCCTATCCCACTTGGCTCACCAAATTTCCTTCTTCTAGGTTAAACCGTTCGTTGGCAGTAACAGTTTTAATTTTTAGGTTTCACTGTGTTTTCTCCTATATGGATAGATGTAGTTGGAACTCTAAATCAAAGACGGTTTGTGCTAGCTCTTTGAAACTTGACACAATACAGTAGTTCCATGTTCTATCTCTATGGTTTGTTTCCTATTGATGTAGCCCTAAGCAGAGACTGGCGCAAATCACTTTCATGGAAAGGGGTTGCCAAGCTTCCAAAAAACAACGACTTTCCTGAAATCTCAGCACACATATTTTTACCCAATCTTGATGACACTTTCAGGTAATGATCAGTACCCGAATCCCACTTGGCTCACGAAATTTCGTGCTTCTAGGATAAACCATTCGTTGGCAGTAACAGTTTTAATTTTTAGGTTTCACTCTGTTTTCTCCTATATGGATAGATGTAGTTGGAACTCTAAATCAAAGACGGTTTGTGCTAGCTCTTTGAAACTTGACACAATACAGTAGTTCCAAGTTCTATCTCTATGGTTTGTTTCCTATTGATGTAGCCCTAAGCAGAGACTGGCGCAAATCACTTTCATAAAAAGTGGTTGCCAAGCTTCCAAAAAACTATGAGTTTCCTTAAATCTCAGCATACATTTTTTCACCCAAACATGATGACACTTTCAGGTAATGATCAGTACCCCAATCCCACTTGGCTCAACAATTTTGTTCTTCTTGGTTAAACGGTTCGTTGGCAGTAACAGTCTTAATTTTTAGGTTTCACTCTGTTTTCTCCTATATGGATACATGTAGTTGGAACTATAAAGCAAACACGGTTTGTGGTAGCTCTTTGAAACTTGACACAATAAAGTAGTTCCAAGTTGTATCACTATGGTTTGTTTCCTATTGATGTAGTCCTAAGCAGAGACTGGCGCAAATCACTTTCATGGAAAGGGGTTGCCAAGCTTCAAATAACTACAAGTTTCCTGAAATCTCAGCACACATTTTTTCACCCAATCTTGATGACACTTTCTGGTAATGATCAGTACCCCAATCCCACTTGGCTCACCAAATTTCGTTCTTCTAGGCTAAACCGTTCTTTGGCATTACAGTTTTAATTTTTAGGTTTCACTCTGTTTTCTCCTATATGGATACATGTAGTTGGAACTCTAAATCAAAGACGGTTTGTGCTAGCTCTTTGAAACTTGACACAATAAATTAGTTCCAAGTTCTATCTCTATGGTTTGTTTCCTATTGATGTAGCCCTAAGCAGAGACTGTCCAAAATCACTTTCATGGAAAGGGGTTGCTAAGCTTCCAAAAAAGTACGAGTTTCCTGAAATCTCAGCACATATTGTTTCAGCCAAACTTGATGACACTTTCAGGTAATGATCAGTACCCCAATCCCACTTGGATCACCTAATTTCCTTCTTCTAGGTTAAACTGTTCGTTGGCAGTAACAGTTTAAATTTTTAGGTTTCACTCTGTTTTCTCCTATATGGATACAGGTGTTGAAACTCTAAATCAAAGACGGTTTGTGCTAGCTCTTTGAAACTTGACACAATAAAGTAGTTCCAAGTTCTATCTCTATGGTTTGTTTCCTATTGATGTAGCCCTAAGCAGAGACTGGCGCAAATCACTTTCATTGAAAGGGGTTGCTAAGCTTCCAAAAAACTACCAGTTTCCTGAAATCAGCACACATTTTTTCACCCAAACTTGATGACATTTTCTGGTAATGATCAGTACCCCAATCCCACTTGGCTCACGAAATTTCTTTCTTCTCGGTTAAACCGTTCGTTGGCAGTAACAGTTTAAATTTTTAGGTTTCACTCTGTTTTCTCCTATATGGATACATGTAGTTGGAACTCTAAACAAACAGGGTCTGTGCTAGCTCTTTGAAACTAGACACAATAAAATAGTTCCAAGTTCTATCTCTATGGATTGTTTCTTATTGATGTATCCCTAAGCAGAGACTGGCGCAAATCACTTACATGGAAAGGGGTTGCCAAGCTTCCAAATAACCACGAGTTTCCAGAAATCTCAGCACACATTTTTTCACCCAATCTTGATAACACTTTCAGATAATGATCAGTACCCCAATCCAACTTGGCTCACCAAATTTCCTTCTTCTAGGTTAAACCGTTCGTTGGCAGTAACAGTTTTAATTTTTAGGTTTCACTGTGTTTTCTCCTATATGGATACATCTATTTGGAACTCTAAATCAAAGACTGTTTGTGCTAGCTCTTTGAAACTTGACACAATACAGTAGTTCCAAGTTCTATCTCTATGGTTTGTTTCCTATTGATGTAGCCCTAAGCAGACACTGGCACAAATCACTTTCATGGAAATGGGTTGCCAAGCTTCCAAAAAACTACGAGTTTCCTGAAATCTCAGCACACATTTTTTTCACCCAATCTTGATGACACTTTCAGGTAATGATCAGTACCCCAATCCCCCTTGGTCACAAAATTTCATTCTTCTACGTTAAACCGTTCGTTGGCAGTAACAGTTTTAATTTTTAGGTTTAACTCTGTTTTCTCCTATATGGATACATGTAGTTGGAAATCTAAATCAAACAGGGTTTCTGCTAGCTCTTTGAAACTTGACACAATAAAATAGTTCCAAGTTCTATATCTATGGATTGTTTCCTATTGATGTAGCCCTAAGCAGAGACTGGCGCAAATCACTTTCATTGAAAGGGGTTGCCAAGGTTCTAAAAAATACGAGTTTCCTGAAATCTCAGCACACATTTTTTCACCCTATCTTGATGACACTTTCACGTAATGATCAGTACCCCAATCCCACTTGGCTCACCAAATTTCATTCATCTAGGTGAAACCGTTTGTTGGCAGTAACAGTCTTAATCTTTAGGTTTCACTCTGTTTTCTCCTATGTGGATACATGTAGTTGGAACTCTAAATCAAAGACTGTTTGTGCTAGCTCTTTGAAACTTGACACAATAAAGTAGTTCCAAGTTCTTTCTCTATGGATTGTTTCCTATTGATGTAGCCCTAAGCAGAGACTGGCGCAAATCACTTTCATGGAAAGGGGTTGCTAAGCTGCCAAAAAAGTACGAGTTTCCTGAAATCTCAGCACACATTGTTTCACCCAATCTTGATGATACTTTCAGGTCATGATCAGTACCCCAATCCCCCTTGGTCACCAAATTCCGTTCTTCTACGTTAAACCGTTCGTTGGCAGTAACAGTTTTAATTTTCAGGTTTAACTGTGTTTTCTCCTATATGGATACATGTAGTTGGAAATCTAAATCAAACACGGTTTGTGCTAGCTCTTTGAAACTTGACACAAGAAAATAGTTCCAAGTTCTATCTCTATGGATTGTTTCCTATTGATGTATCCCTAAGCAGAGACTGGCGCAAATCACTTACATGGAAAGGGGTTGCCAAGCTTCCAAATAACAACGAGTTTCCTGAAATCTCAGCACACATTTTTTCACCCAATCGTGATGACACTTTCAGGTAATGATCAGTTCCCCTATCCCACTTGGCTCACCAAATTTCCTTCTTCTAGGTTAAACCGTTCGTTGGCAGTAACAGTTTTAATTTTTAGATTTCACTGTGTTTTCTCCTATATGGATAGATGTAGTTGGAACTCTAAATCAAAGACGGTTTGTGCTAGCTCTTTGAAACTTGACACAATACAGTAGTTCCATGTTCTATCTCTATGGTTTGTTTCCTATTGATGTAGCCCTAAGCAGAGACTGGCGCAAATCACTTTCATGGAAAGGGGTTGCCAAGCTTCCAAAAAACAACGACTTTCCTGAAATCTCAGCACACATATTTTTACCCAATCTTGATGACACTTTCAGGTAATGATCAGTACCCCAATCCCACTTGGCTCACGAAATTTCGTGCTTCTAGGATAAACCATTCGTTGGCAGTAACAGTTTTAATTTTTAGGTTTCACTCTGTTTTCTCCTATATGGATAGATGTAGTTGGAGCTCTAAATCAAAGACGGTTTGTGCTAGCTCTTTGAAACTTGACACAATACAGTAGATCCAAGTTCTATCTCTATGGTTTGTTTCCTATTGATGTAGCCCTAAGCAGAGACTGGCGCAAATCACTTTCATAAAAAGTGGTTGCCAAGCTTCCAAAAAAGTATGAGTTTCCTTAAATCTCAGCATACATTTTTTCACCCAAACATGATGACACTTTCAGGTAATGATCAGTACCCCAATCCCACTTGGCTCAACAATTTCGTTCTTCTCGGTTAAACGGTTCGTTGGCAGTAACAGTCTTAATTTTTAGGTTTCACTCTGTTTTCTCCTATATGGATACATGTAGTTGGAACTATAAAGCAAACACGGTTTGTGGTAGCTCTTTGAAACTTGACACAATAAAGTAGTTCCAAGTTGTATCACTATGGTTTGTTTCCTATTGATGTAGTCCTAAGCAGAGACTGGCGCAAATCACTTTCATGGAAAGGGGTTGCCAAGCTTCAAATAACTACAAGTTTCCTGAAATCTCAGCACACATTTTTTCACCCAATCTTGATGACACTTTCTGGTAATGATCAGTGCCCCAATCCCACTTGGCTCACCAAATTTCGTTCTTCTAGGCTAAACCGTTCTTTGGCATTAACAGTTTTAATTTTTAGGTTTCACTCTGTTTTCTCCTATATGGATACATGTAGTTGGAACTCTAAATCAAAGACGGTTTGTGCTAGCTCTTTGAAACTTGACACAATAAATTAGTTCCAAGTTCTATCTCTATGGTTTGTTTCCTATTGATGTAGCCCTAAGCAGAGACTGTCCAAAATCACTTTCATGGAAAGGGGTTGCTAAGCTTCCAAAAAAGTACGAGTTTCCTGAAATCTCAGCACATATTGTTTCAGCCAAACTTGATGACACTTTCAGGTAATGATCAGTACCCCAATCCCACTTGGCTCACCAAATTTCCTTCTTCTAGGTTAAACGGTTCGTTGGCAGTAACAGTTTAAATTTTTAGGTTTCACTCTGTTTTCTCCTATATGGATACAGGTGTTGGAACTCTAAATCAAAGGCGGTTTGTGCTAGCCCTTTGAAACTTGACACAATAAAGTAGTTCCAAGTTCTATCTCTATGGTTTGTTTCCTATTGATGTAGCCCTAAGCAGAGACTGGCGCAAATCACTTTCATTGAAAGGGGTTGCTAAGCTTCCAAAAAACTACCAGTTTCCTGAAATCAGCACACATTTTTTCACCCAAACTTGATGACATTTTCAGGTAATGATCAGTACCCCAATCCCACTTGGCTCACCAAATTTCCCTCTTCTCGGTTAAACCGTTCGTTGGCAGTAACAGTTTAAATTTTTAGGTTTCACTCTGTTTTCTCCTATATGGATACATGTAGTTGGAACTCTAAACAAACAGGGTTTGTGCTAGCTCTTTGAAACTAGACACAATAAAATAGTTCCAAGTTCTATCTCTATGGATTGTTTCCTATTGATGTATTCCTAAGCAGAGACTTCTGCAAATCACTTACATGGAAAGGGGTTGCCAAGCTTCTAAATAACCACGAGTTTCCAGAAATCTCAGCACACATTTTTTCACCCAATCTTGATAACACTTTCAGATAATGATCAGTACCCCAATCCCACTTGGCTCACCAAATTTCCTTCTTCTAGGTTAAACCGTTCGTTGGCAGTAACAGTTTTAATTTTTAGGTTTCACTGTGTTTTCTCCTATATGGATACATCTATTTGGAACTCTAAATCAAAGACTGTCTGTGCTAGCTCTTTGAAACTTGACACAATACAGTAGTTCCAAGTTCTATCTCTATGGTTTGTTTCCTATTGATGTAGCCCTAAGCAGACACTGGCAAAAATCACTTTCATGGAAAGGGGTTGCCAAGCTTCCAAAAAACTACGATTTTCCTGAAATCTCAGCACACATTTTTTTCACCCAATCTTGATGACACTTTCAGGTAATGATCAGTACCCCAATCCCCCTTGGTCACCAAATTTCATTCTTCTACGTTAAACCGTTCGTTGGCAGTAACAGTTTTAATTTTTAGGTTTAACTCTGTTTTCTCCTATATGGATACATGTAGTTGGAAATCTAAATCAAACACGGTTTCTGCTAGCTCTTTGAAACTTGACACAATAAAATAGTTCCAAGTTCTATATCTATGGATTGTTTCCTATTGATGTAGCCCTAAGCAGAGACTGGCGCAAATCACTTTCATTGAAAGGGGTTGCCAAGGTTCTAAAAAATACGAGTTTCCTGAAATCTCAGCACACTTTTTTTCACCCTATCTTGATGACACTTTCACGTAATGATCAGTACCCCAATCCCACTTGGCTCACCAAATTTCGTTCTTCTCGGTTAAACGGTTCGTTGGCAGTAAGAGTTTTAATTTTTAGGTTTCACTCTGTTTTCTCCTATATGGATACATGTAGTTGGAAATCTAAATCAAACACGGTTTGTGCTAGCTCTTTGAAACTTGACACAAGAAAATAGTTCCAAGTTCTATCTCTATGGATTGTTTCCTATTGATGTATCCCTAAGCAGAGACTGGCGCAAATCACTTACATGGAAAGGGGTTGCCAAGCTTCCAAATAACTACGAGTTTCCTGAAATCTCAGCACACATTTTTTCACCCAATCTTGATGACACTTTCAGGTAATGATCAGTTCCCCTATCCCACATGGCTCACCAAATTTCCTTCTTCTAGGTTAAACCGTTCGTTGGCAGTAACAGTTTTAATTTTTAGGTTTCACTGTGTTTTCTCCTATATGGATAGATGTAGTTGGAACTCTAAATCAAAGACGGTTTGTGCTAGCTCTTTGAAACTTGACACAATACAGTAGTTCCATGTTCTATCTCTATGGTTTGTTTCCTATTGATGTAGCCCTAAGCAGAGACTGGCGCAAATCACTTTCATGGAAAGGGGTTGCCAAGCTTCCAAAAAACAACGACTTTCCTGAAATCTCAGCACACATATTTTTACCCAATCTTGATGACACTTTTAGGTAATGATCAGTACCCGAATCCCACTTGGCTCACGAAATTTCGTGCTTCTAGGATAAACCATTCGTTGGCAGTAACAGTTTTAATTTTTAGGTTTCACTCTGTTTTCTCCTATATGGATAGATGTAGTTGGAACTCTAAATCAAAGAGGGTTTGTGCTAGCTCTTTGAAACTTGACACAATACAGTAGTTCCAAGTTCTATCTCTATGGTTTGTTTCCTATTGATGTAGCCCTAAGCAGAGACTGGCGCAAATCACTTTCATAAAAAGTGGTTGCCAAGCTTCCAAAAAACTATGAGTTTCCTTAAATCTCAGCATACATTTTTTCACCCAAACATGATGATACTTTCAGGTAATGATCAGTACCCCAATCCCACTTGGCTCAACAGTTTTGTTCTTCTTGGTTAAACGGTTCGTTGGCAGTAACAGTCTTAATTTTTAGGTTTCACTCTGTTTTCTCCTATATGGATACATGTAGTTGGAACTATAAAGCAAACACGGTTTGTGGTAGCTCTTTGAAACTTGACACAATAAAGTAGTTCCAAGTTGTATCACTATGGTTTGTTTCCTATTGATGTAGTCCTAAGCAGAGACTGGCGCAAATCACTTTCATGGAAAGGGGTTGCCAAGCTTCAAATAACTACAAGTTTCCTGAAATCTCAGCACACATTTTTTCACCCAATCTTGATGACACTTTCTGGTAATGATCAGTACCCCAATCCCACTTGGCTCACCAAATTTCGTTCTTCTAGGCTAAACCATTCTTTGGCATTACAGTTTTAATTTTTAGGTTTCACTCTGTTTTCTCCTATATGGATACATGTAGTTGGAACTCTAAATCAAAGACGGTTTGTGCTAGCTCTTTGAAACTTGACACAATAAATTAGTTCCAAGTTCTATCTCTATGGTTTGTTTCCTATTGATGTAGCCCTAAGCAGAGACTGTCCAAAATCACTTTCATGGAAAGGGGTTGCTAAGCTTCCAAAAAAGTACGAGTTTCCTGAAATCTCTGCACATATTGTTTCAGCCAAACTTGATGACACTTTCAGGTAATGATCAGTACCCCAATCCCACTTGGCTCACCTAATTTCCTTCTTCTAGGTTAAACTGTTCGTTGGCAGTAACAGTTTAAATTTTTAGGTTTCACTCTGTTTTCTCCTATATGGATACAGGTTTTGAAACTCTAAATCAAAGACGGTTTGTGCTAGCTCTTTGAAACTTGACACAATAAAGTAGTTCCAAGTTCTATCTCTATGGTTTGTTTCCTATTGATGTAGCCCTAAGCAGAGACTGGCGCAAATCACTTTCATTGAAAGGGGTTGCTAAGCTTCCAAAAAACTACCAGTTTCCTGAAATCAGCACACATTTTTTCACCCAAACTTGATGACATTTTCTGGTAATGATCAGTACCCCAATCCCACTTGGCTCACGAAATTTCTTTCTTCTCGGTTAAACCGTTCGTTGGCAGTAACAGTTTAAATTTTTAGGTTTCACTCTGTTTTCTCCTATATGGATACATGTAGTTGGAACTCTAAACAAACAGGGTCTGTGCTAGCTCTTTGAAACTAGACACAATAAAATAGTTCCAAGTTCTATCTCTATGGATTGTTTCTTATTGATGTATCCCTAAGCAGAGACTGGCGCAAATCACTTTCATGGAAAGGGGTTGCTAAGCTGCCAAAAAAGTACGAGTTTCCTGAAATCTCAGCACACATTGTTTCACCAATCTTGATGATACTTTCAGGTCATGATCAGTACCCCAATCCCCCTTGGTCACCAAATTCCGTTCTTCTACGTTAAACCGTTCGTTGGCAGTAACAGTTTTAATTTTCAGGTTTAACTGTGTTTTCTCCTATATGGATACATGTAGTTGGAAATCTAAATCAAACACGGTTTGTGCTAGCTCTTTGAAACTTGACACAATACAGTAGTTCCATGTTCTATCTCTATGGTTTGTTTCCTATTGATGTAGCCCTAAGCAGAGACTGGCGCAAATCACTTTCATGGAAAGGGGTTGCCAAGCTTCCAAAAAACAACGACTTTCCTGAAATCTCAGCACACATATTTTTACCCAATCTTGATGACACTTTCAGGTAATGATCAGTACCCCAATCCCACTTGGCTCACGAAATTTCGTGCTTCTAGGATAAACCATTCGTTGGCAGTAACAGTTTTAATTTTTAGGTTTCACTCTGTTTTCTCCTATATGGATAGATGTAGTTGGAGCTCTAAATCAAAGACGGTTTGTGCTAGCTCTTTGAAACTTGACACAATACAGTAGATCCAAGTTCTATCTCTATGGTTTGTTTCCTATTGATGTAGCCCTAAGCAGAGACTGGCGCAAATCACTTTCATAAAAAGTGGTTGCCAAGCTTCCAAAAAAGTATGAGTTTCCTTAAATCTCAGCATACATTTTTTCACCCAAACATGATGACACTTTCAGGTAATGATCAGTACCCCAATCCCACTTGGCTCAACAATTTCGTTCTTCTCGGTTAAACGGTTCGTTGGCAGTAACAGTCTTAATTTTTAGGTTTCACTTTTTTTTCTCCTATATGGATACATGTAGTTGGAACTATAAAGCAAACACGGTTTGTGGTAGCTCTTTGAAACTTGACACAATAAAGTAGTTCCAAGTTGTATCACTATGGTTTGTTTCCTATTGATGTAGTCCTAAGCAGAGACTGGCGCAAATCACTTTCATGGAAAGGGGTTGCCAAGCTTCAAATAACTACAAGTTTCCTGAAATCTCAGCACACATTTTTTCACCCAATCTTGATGACACTTTCTGGTAATGATCAGTACCCCAATCCCACTTGGCTCACCAAATTTCGTTCTTCTAGGCTAAACCGTTCTTTGGCATTAACAGTTTTAATTTTTAGGTTTCACTCTGTTTTCTCCTATATGGATACATGTAGTTGGAACTCTAAATCAAAGACGGTTTGTGCTAGCTCTTTGAAACTTGACACAATAAATTAGTTCCAAGTTCTATCTCTATGGTTTGTTTCCTATTGATGTAGCCCTAAGCAGAGACTGTCCAAAATCACTTTCATGGAAAGGGGTTGCTAAGCTTCCAAAAAAGTACGAGTTTCCTGAAATCTCAGCACATATTGTTTCAGCCAAACTTGATGACACTTTCAGGTAATGATCAGTACCCCAATCCCACTTGGCTCACCAAATTTCCTTCTTCTAGGTTAAACGGTTCGTTGGCAGTAACAGTTTAAATTTTTAGGTTTCACTCTGTTTTCTCCTATATGGATACAGGTGTTGGAACTCTAAATCAAAGGCGGTTTGTGCTAGCTCTTTGAAACTTGACACAATAAAGTAGTTCCAAGTTCTATCTCTATGGTTTGTTTCCTATTGATGTAGCCCTAAGCAGAGACTGGCGCAAATCACTTTCATTGAAAGGGGTTGCTAAGCTTCCAAAAAACTACCAGTTTCCTGAAATCAGCACACATTTTTTCACCCAAACTTGATGACATTTTCAGGTAATGATCAGTACCCCAATCCCACTTGGCTCACCAAATTTCCTTCTTCTCGGTTAAACCGTTCGTTGGCAGTAACAGTTTAAATTTTTAGGTTTCACTCTGTTTTCTCCTATATGGATACATGTAGTTGGAACTCTAAACAAACAGGGTTTGTGCTAGCTCTTTGAAACTAGACACAATAAAATAGTTCCAAGTTCTATCTCTATGGATTGTTTCCTATTGATGTATTCCTAAGCAGAGACTTCTGCAAATCACTTACATGGAAAGGGGTTGCCAAGCTTCTAAATAACCACGAGTTTCCAGAAATCTCAGCACACATTTTTTCACCCAATCTTGATAACACTTTCAGATAATGATCAGTACCCCAATCCCACTTGGCTCACCAAATTTCCTTCTTCTAGGTTAAACCGTTCGTTGGCAGTAACAGTTTTAATTTTTAGGTTTCACTGTGTTTTCTCCTATATGGATACATCTATTTGGAACTCTAAATCAAAGACTGTTTGTGCTAGCTCTTTGAAACTTGACACAATACAGTAGTTCCAAGTTCTATCTCTATGGTTTGTTTCCTATTGATGTAGCCCTAAGCAGACACTGGCAAAAATCACTTTCATGGAAAGGGGTTGCCAAGCTTCCAAAAAACTACGATTTTCCTGAAATCTCAGCACACATTTTTTTCACCCAATCTTGATGACACTTTCAGGTAATGATCAGTACCCCAATCCCCCTTGGTCACCAAATTTCATTCTTCTACGTTAAACCGTTCGTTGGCAGTAACAGTTTTAATTTTTAGGTTTAACTCTGTTTTCTCCTATATGGATACATGTAGTTGGAAATCTAAATCAAACACGGTTTCTGCTAGCTCTTTGAAACTTGACACAATAAAATAGTTCCAAGTTCTATATCTATGGATTGTTTCCTATTGATGTAGCCCTAAGCAGAGACTGGCGCAAATCACTTTCATTGAAAGGGGTTGCCAAGGTTCTAAAAAATACGAGTTTCCTGAAATCTCAGCACACTTTTTTTCACCCTATCTTGATGACACTTTCACGTAATGATCAGTACCCCAATCCCACTTGGCTCACCAAATTTCGTTCTTCTCGGTTAAACGGTTCGTTGGCAGTAAGAGTTTTAATTTTTAGGTTTCACTCTGTTTTCTCCTATATGGATACATGTAGTTGGAACTCTAAAGCAAACACGATTTGTGCTAGCTCTTTAAAACTTGACACAAGAAAATAGTTCCAAGTTCTGTCTCTTTGGATTGTTTCCTATTGATGTATCCCTAAGCAGAGACTGGCGCAAATCACTTACATGGAAAGGGGTTGCCAAGCTTCCAAATAACTACGAGTTTCCTGAAATCTCAGCACACATTTTTTCACCCAATCTTGATGACACTTTCAGGTAATGATCAGTACCCCAATCCCACTTGGCTCACCAAATTTCCTTCTTCTAGGTTAAACCGTTCTTTGGCAGTAACAGTTTTAATTTTTAGGTTTCACTCTGTTTTCTCCTATATGGATAGATGTAGTTGGAAGTCTAAATCAAAGACGGTTTGTGCTAGCTTTTTGAAACTTGACACAATACAGTAGTTCCATGTTCTATCTCTATGGTTTGTTTCCTATTGATGTAGTCCTAAGCAGAGACTGGCGCAAATCACTTTCATGGAAAGGGGTTGCCAAGCTTCCAAAAAACAACGAGTTTCCTGAAATCTCAGCACACATATTTTTACCCAATCTTGATGACACTTTCAGGTAATGACCAGTACACCAATCCCACTTGGCTCACGAAATTTCGTGCTTCTAGGATAAACCATTCGTTGGCAGTAACAGTTTTAATTTTTAGGTTTCACTCTGTTTTCTCCTATATGGATAGATGTAGTTGGAACTCTAAATCAAAGACAGTTTGTGCTAGCTCTTTGAAACTTGACACAATAGAGTAGTTCCAAGTTCTATCTCTATGGTTTGTTTCCTATTGATGTAGCCCTAAGCAGAGACTGGCGCAAATCACTTTCATGGAAAGGGGTTGCCAAGCTTCCAAAAAAGTACGAGTTTCCTGAAATCTCAGCACACATTTTTTAAAACAATCTTGATGACACTTTCAGGTAATGATCAGTACCCCAATCCCACTTGGCTCACCAAATTTCGTTCTTCTAGGTTAAACCGTTCGTTGGCAGTAACAGTTTTAATTTTTAGGTTTCAATCTGTTTTCTCCTATATGGATACATGTAGTTGGAACTCTAAATCAAAGACGGTTTGTGCTAGCTCTTTGAAACTTGACACAATAAAGTAGTTCCAAGTTCTATCTCTATGGTTTGTTTCCTATTGATGTAGCCCTAAGCACAGACTGGCGCAAATCACTTTCATGGAAAGGGGTTGTCAAGCTTCCAAAAAACTACGAGTTTCCTGAAATCTCAGCACACATTGTTTCACCCAAACTTGATGACACTTTCAGGTAATGATCAGTACCCCAATCCCACTTGGCTCACCAATTTTCGTTCTTCTAGGTTAAACCGTTCGTTGGCAGTAACAGTTTTAATTTTTAGGTTTCACTCTGTTTTCTCTTATATGGATATATGTATTTGCAACTCTAATTCAAACACGGTTTGTGCTAGCACTTTGAAACTTGACACAATAAAGTAGTTCTAAGTTCTATCTCTATGGTTTTTTCCTATTGATGTAGTCCTAAGCAGAGACTGGCGCAAATCACTTTCATGGAAAGGGGTTGCCAAGCTACCAAAAAACTACGAGTTTCCTGAAATCTCAGCACACATTTTTTCACCCAATATTGATGACACTTTCAGGTAATGATCAGTACCCCAATCCCACTTGGCTCACCAAATTTCGTTCTTCTAGGTTAAACCGTTCGTTGGCAGTAACAGTTTTAATTTTTAGGTTTCACTCTGTTTTCTCCTATATGGATACATGTAGATGGAACTCTAAATCAAACACGGTTTGTGCTAGCTCTTTGAAACTTGACACAATTAAATAATTCCAAGTTCTATCTCCATGGATTGTTTCCTATTGATGTAGCCCTAAGCAGAGACTGGCGTAAATCCCTTTCATGGAAAGGGGTTGCCAAATTCCAAAAAACTACGAGTTTCCTGAAATCTCAGCACACATTTTTTCACCCAATCTTGATGACACTTTCAGGTAATGATCAGTACCCCAATCCCACTTGGCTCACCAAATTTCGTTCTTCTAGGTAAAACCGTTCGTTGTCAGTAACAGTTTTAATTTTTAGGTTTCACTCTGTTTTCTCCTATATGGATACATGTAGTTGGAACTCTAAATCAAAGACGGTTTGTGCTAGCTCTTTGAAACTTGACACAATAACGTAGTTCCAAGTTCTATCTCTATGGTTTCTTTCCTATTGAGGTAGCCCTAAGCAGAGACTGGCACAAATCCCTTTCATAGAAAGGGGTTGCCATGCTTCCAAATAACTTCGAGTTTCCTGAAATCTCAGCACTCATTTTTTCACCCAATCTTGATGACAATTTTAGGTAATGATCAGTACCCAAATCCCACTTGGCTCACCAAATTTTGTTCTAGGTTAACACATTGTTGGCAGTAACAGTTTTAATTTTTAGGTTTCACTCTGTTTTCTCCTATATGGATACATGTAGTTGGAACTCTGAATCAAACACGGTTTGTTCTAGCTCTTTGACACATGACACAATAAAATAGATCCAAGTTCTATCTCTATGGATTGTTTCCTATTGCTGTAGTCCTAAGCAGAGACTGGGACGAATCACTTTCATGGAAAGTGGTTGCCAAGCTTCCAAAAAACTGCGAGTTTTCTGAAATCACAGCCCACATTGTTTCACCCAATCTTGATGACACTTTCAGGTAATGATCAGTACCCCAATCCCACTTGGTCACCTAACTTCGTTCTTCTAGGTTAAACCGTACTTTGGCATTAACAGTTTTAATTTTTAGGGATCACTCTGTTTTCTCCTTTATGGATACATGTAGTTGGAACTCTAAATCAAACATGGTTTGTGCTAGCTCTTTGAAACTTGAGACAATAACGTAGTTCCAAGTTCTATCTCTATGGATTGTTTCCTATTGATGTAGCCCTAAGCAGAGACTGGTGCAAATCACTTTCATAGAAAGGGGTTGCCAAGCTTCCAAATAACTACGAGTTTCCTGAAATCTCAGCACACATTTTTTCACACAATATTGATGACACTTTCAGGTAATGATCAGTACCCCAATCCCACTTGGCTCACCAAATTTCGTTCTTCTAGGTTAAACCGTTCGTTGGCAGTAACAGTTTTAATTTTTAGGTTTCAATCTGTTTTCTCCTATATGGATACATGTAGTTGGAACTCTAAATCAAAGACGGTTTGTGCTAGCTCTTTGAAACTTGACACAATATAGTAGTTCCAAGTTCTATCTCTATGGTTTGTTTCCTATTTATGTAGCCCTAAGCACAGACTGGCGCAAATCACTTTCATGGAAAGGGGTTGTCAAGCTTCCAAAAAACTACGAGTTTCCTGAAATCTCAGCACACATTGTTTCACCCAAACTTGATGACACTTTCAGGTAATGATCAGTACCCCAATCCCACTTGGCTCACCAATTTTCGTTCTTCTAGGTTAAACCGTTCGTTGGCAGTAACAGTTTTAATTTTTAGGTTTCACTCTGTTTTCTCTTATATGGATATATGTATTTGCAACTCTAATTCAAACACGGTTTGTGCTAGCACTTTGAAACTTGACACAATAAAGTAGTTCTAAGTTCTATCTCTATGGTTTTTTCCTATTGATGTAGTCCTAAGCAGAGACTGGCGCTAATCACTTTCATGGAAAGGGGTTGCCAAGCTACCAAAAAACTACGAGTTTCCTGAAATCTCAGCACACATTTTTTCACCCAATATTGATGACACTTTCAGGTAATGATCAGTACCCCAATCCCACTTGGCTCACCAAATTTCGTTCTTCTAGGTTAAACCGTTCGTTGGCAGTAACAGTTTTAATTTTTAGGTTTCACTCTGTTTTCTCCTATATGGATACATGTAGATGGAACTCTAAATCAAACACGGTTTGTGCTAGCTCTTTGAAACTTGACACAATTAAATAATTCCAAGTTCTATCTCTATGGATTGTTTCCTATTGATGTAGCCCTAAGCAGAGACTGGCGTAAATCCCTTTCATGGAAAGGGGTTGCCAAATTCCAAAAAACTACGAGTTTCCTGAAATCTCAGCACACATTTTTTCACCCAATCTTGATGACACTTTCAGGTAATGATCAGTACCCCAATCCCACTTGGCTCACCAAATTTCGTTCTTCTAGGTAAAACCGTTCGTTGTCAGTAACAGTTTTAATTTTTAGGTTTCACTCTGTTTTCTCCTATATGGATACATGTAGTTGGAACTCTAAATCAAAGACGGTTTGTGCTAGCTCTTTGAAACTTGACACAATAACGTAGTTCCAAGTTCTATCTCTATGGTTTGTTTCCTATTGAGGTAGCCCTAAGCAGAGACTGGCACAAATCCCTTTCATAGAAAGGGGTTGCCATGCTTCCAAATAACTACGAGTTTCCTGAAATCTCAGCACTCATTTTTTCACCCAATCTTGATGACAATTTTAGGTAATGATCAGTACCCAAATCCCACTTGGCTCACCAAATTTTGTTCTAGGTTAACACATTGTTGGCAGTAACAGTTTTAATTTTTAGGTTTCACTCTGTTTTCTCCTATATGGATACATGTAGTTGGAACTCTGAATCAAACACGGTTTGTTCTAGCTCTTTGACACATGACACAATAAAATAGATCCAAGTTCTATCTCTATGGATTGTTTCCTATTGCTGTAGTCCTAAGCAGAGACTGGGACGAATCACTTTCATGGAAAGTGGTTGCCAAGCTTCCAAAAAACTGCGAGTTTTCTGAAATCACAGCCCACATTGTTTCACCCAATCTTGATGACACTTTCAGGTAATGATCAGTACCCCAATCCCACTTGGTCACCTAACTTCGTTCTTCTAGGTTAAACCGTACTTTGGCATTAACAGTTTTAATTTTTAGGGATCACTCTGTTTTCTCCTATATGGATACATGT
This sequence comes from Spermophilus citellus, assembly GCF_964194105.1. Taxonomy (NCBI): domain Eukaryota; kingdom Metazoa; phylum Chordata; class Mammalia; order Rodentia; family Sciuridae; genus Spermophilus; species Spermophilus citellus. The sequence goes on from NC_138182.1 coordinate 105,408,749, forward strand.
AGTTGGAACTCTAAATCAAACATGGTTTGTGCTAGCTCTTTGAAACTTGAGACAATAACGTAGTTCCAAGTTCTATCTCTATGGATTGTTTCCTATTGATGTAGCCCTAAGCAGAGACTGGTGCAAATCACTTTCATAGAAAGGGGTTGCCAAGCTTCCAAATAACTACGAGTTTCCTGAAATCTCAGCACACATTTTTTCACACAATATTGATGACACTTTCAGGTAATGATCATTACCCCAATCCCACTTGGCTCACCAAATTTCCTTCTTCTAGGTTAAACCATTCGTTGGCAGTAACAGTTTTAATTTTTAGGTTTCACTCTGTTTTCTCTTATATGGATACATGTAGTTGGAACTCTAAATCAAACACGGTTTGTGCTAGCCCTTTGAAACTTGACACAATAAAGTAGTTCCAAGTTCTTTCTCTAAGGTTTGTTTCCTATTGATGTAGCCCTAAGCAGAGACTGGCGCAAATCACTTTCATGGAAAGGGGTTTCCAAGCTTCCCAAAAACTACGAGTTTCCTGAAATCTCAGCACACATTGTTTCACCCAATCTTGATGACACTTGCAGGTAATGATCAGTACCCCAATTTCACTTGGCTCATCATATTTCGTTCTTCTAAGTTAAACTTTTCATTGGCAGTAACAATTTTAATTTTTAGGTTTCAATCTGTTTTCTCCTATATGGATACATATAGTTGGAAATCTAAATCAAAGACGGTTTGTGCTAGCTCTTTGAAACTTGACACAATAAAGTAGTTCCAAGTTCTATCTCTATGGTTTGTTTCTTATTGATATAGCCCTAAGCAGAGACTGGCGCAAATCACTTTCATGGAAAGGGGTTGCCAGCTTCCAAAAAACTACGAGTTTCATGAAATCTCCGCTCATATTGTTTCACCTAAACTTAATGACACTTTCAGGTAATGATCAGTACCCCAATCCCACTTGGCTCACCAAATTTCGTTCTTCTAGGTTAAACGTTTCGTTGGCAGTAACAGTTTTAATTTTTGGGTTTCAATCTGTTTTCTCCTATATGGATACATGTAGTTGGAACTCTAAATCAAAGACGGTTGTGCTAGCTCTTTGAAACTTGACACAATAAAGTAGTTCCAAGTTCTATCTCTATGGATTTTTTCCTACTGATGTAGCCCTAAGCAGAGATTGGCGCAAATCACTTTCATGGAAAGGGGATGTCAAGCTTCCAAAAAACTACGAGTTTCCTGAAATCTCAGCACACATTGTTTCACCCAAACTTGATGACACATTCAGGTAATGATCATTACCCAAATCCCACTTGGCTCACCAAATTTCGTTCTTCTAGGTTAAACCGTTCGGTGGCAGTAACAGTTTTAATTTTTAGGTTTCACTCTTTTTTCTCTTATATGGATATATGTAGTTGCAACTCCAATTCAAACACGGTTTGTGCTAGCTCTTTGAAACTTGACGCAACAAAGTAGTTCCAAGTTCTATCTCTATGGTTTGTTTCCTATTGATGTAGTCCTAAGCAGAGACTGGCGCAAATCACTTTCATGGAAAGGGGTTGCCAAGCTACCAAAAAACTACGAGTTTCCTGAAATCTCAGCACACATTTTTTCACCCAATCTTGATGACACTTTCAGGTAATGATCAGTACCCCAATCCCATTTGGCTCACCAAATTTCGTTCTTCAAGGTTAAACCATTCGTTGGCAGTAACAGTTTTAATTTTTAGGTTTCACTCTGTTTTCTCCTATATGGATACATGTAGATGGAACTCTAAATCAAACATGGTTTGTGCTAGCTCTTTGAAACTTGACACCAAAAAATAGTTCCAAGTTCTATTTCTATGGATTGTTTCCTATTGATGTAGCCCTAAGCAGAGACCTGCGCAAATCACTTTCATGGAAAGGGGTTGCCAAGCTTCCAAAAAACTACGAGTTTCCTGAAATCTCAGCACATATTTTTTCACACAAACTTGATGACACTTTCAAGTAATGATCAGTACCCCAATCTCACTTGGCTCACCAAATTTCGTTCTTCTAGGTTAAACCTTTCGTTGTCAGTAACAGTTTTAATTTTTAGGTGTCACTCTGATTTCTCCTATACGGATACATGTAGTTGGAAATCTAAATCAAACACGGTTTGTGCTAGCTCTTTGAAACTTGACACAATAACGTAGTTCCAAGTTCTATCTCTATGGTTTGTTTCCTATTTATGTAGCCCTAAGCAGAGACTGGCGCAAATCACTTTCATGGAAATGGGTTGCCAACCTTCCAAATATCTACGAGTTTCCTGAAATCTCAGCACACATTTTTTCAACCAATCTTGATGACACTTTCAGGTAATGATCAGTACCCCAATCCCACTTGGCTCACCAAATTTCGTTCTTCTAGGTTAAACCGTTCGTTGGCAGTAACAGTTTTAATTTTTAGGTTTCACTCTGTTTTCTCCTATATGGATACATGTAGTTGGAACTCTAAATGAAACACGGTTTGTGCTAGCTCTTTGAAACTTGACACAATAAAGTAGTTCCACGTTCTTTCTCTATGGTTTGTTTCCTATTGATGTAGTCCTAAGCAGAGACTGGCGAAAATCACTTTCATGGAAAGGGGTTGCCAAGCTTCCTAAAAACTACGAGTTTCCTGAAATCTCAGCACACATTTTTTCACCCAATCTTGCTGACATTTTCAGGTAATTATCAGTACCGCAATCCCACTTGGCGCACCAAATTTCGTTCTTCTAGGTTAAACCGTTCATTGGCAGTAACAGTTTTAATTTTTAGGTTTCACTCTGTTTTCTCCTATATGGATACATGTAGATGGAACTCTAAATCAAACACGGTTTGTGCTAGCTCTTTGAAACTTGACACCACAAATAGTTCCAAGTTCTTTCTCTAAGGTTTGTTTCCTATTGATGTAGCCCTAAGAAGAGACTGGCGAAAACCACTTTCATGGAAAGGGGTTGCAAACTTCCCAAAAACTACGAGTTTCCTGAAATCTCAGCACACATTTTTTCACCCAATCTTAATGACACTTGCAGGTAATGATCAGTACCCCAATAACACTTGGCTCATCATATTTCGTTTTTCTAAGTTAAACTTTTCATTGGCAGTAGCAATTTTAATTTTTAGGTTTCAATCTGTTTTCTCCTATATGGATACATGTAGTTGGAACTCTAAATCAAACACGGTTTGTGCTAGCTCTTTGAAACATGACACAATAAAATAGTTCCAAGTTCTATCTCTATGGATTGTTTCCTCTTGCTGTAGTCCTAAGCAGAGACTGGCACAAATCACTTTCATGGAGAGGGGTTGCCAAGCTACCAAAAAACTACGAGTTTCCTGAAATCTCAGCACACATTTTTTCACCCAAACTTGATGACACTTTCAGGTAATGATCAGTACCCCAATACCACTTGGCTCACCAAATTTTGTTCTTCTAGGTTAACCCATTCGTTCCAGTAACAGTTTTAATTTTTAGGTTTCACTCTGTTTTCTCCTATATGGATACATGTAGATGGAACTCTAAATCAAACATGGTTTGTGCTAGCTCTTTGAAACATGACACAATAAAATAGTTCCAAGTTCTATCTCTATGGATTGTTTCCTCTTGCCATAGTCCTAAGCAGAGACTGGCACATATCACTTTCATGGAAAGGGGTTGCCAAGCTTCCAAAAAACTACGAGTTTTCTGAAATCTCAGCACACATTGTTTCACCCAAACTTGATGACACTTTCAGGTAATGATCAGTACCCCAATCCCACTTGGCTCACCAAATTTCGTTCTTCTAGGTTAAACCGTTCGTTGGCAGTAACAGTTTTAATTTTTAGGTTTCACTCTGTTTTCTCCTATATGGATATATGTAGTTGCAACTCTAATTAAAACACGGTTTGTGCTAGCTCTTTGAAACTTGACACAATAAAGTAGTTCCAAGTTCTATCTCTATGGCTTGTTTCCTATTCATGTAGTCCTAAGCAGAGATTGGCGCAAATCACTTTCATGGAAATGGGTTTCCAAGCTACCAAAAAACTACGAGTTTCCTGAAATCTCAGCACACATTTTTTCACCCAATCTTGATGACACTTTCAGGTAATGATCAGTACCCCAATGCCACTTGGCTCACCAAATTTCGTTCTTCTAGGATAAACCGTTCGTTGGCGGTAACAGTTTTAATTTTTAGGTTTCACTCTGTTTTCTCCTATATGGATACATGTAGATGGAAGTCTAAATCAAACACGGTTTGTGCTAGCTCTTTGAAACTTGACACAATAAAATAGTTCCAAGTTCTATCTCTATGGATTGTTTGCTATTGATGTAGCCCTAAGCAGAGACCTGCGCAAATCACTTTCATGGAAAGGGGTTGCCAAGCTTCCAAAAAACTAGGAGTTTTCTGAAATCTCAGCACACATTGTTTCACCCAATCTTGATGACACTTTCAGGTAATGATCAGTACGCCAATGCCACTTGGTCACCAAATTTCGTTCTTCTAGGTTAAACCGTAATTTGGCATTAACAGTTTTAATTTTTAGGGATCACTCTGTTTTCTCCTATATGGATACATGTAGATGGAACTCTAAATCAAACACGGTTTGTGCTAGCTCTTTGAAACTTGACACAATAAAATAGTTCCAATTTCTATCTCTATGGATTGTTGCCTATTGATGTAGCCCTAAGCAGAGACTGGAATAAATCACTTTCATGGAAAGGGGTTGCCAACCTACCAAAAAACTACGAGTTTCCTGAAATCTCAGCACACATTTTTTCACCCAATCTTGATGACACTTTCAGGTAATGATCAGTACCCCAATCCCACTTGGCTCACCAAATTTCGTTCTTCTAGGTTAAACCGTTCGTTGGCAGTAACAGTTTTAATTTTTAGGTTTTACTCTGTTTTCTCCTATATGGATACATGTATTTGAAACTCTAAATCAAACACGGCTTGTGCTAGCTCTTTGAAACTTGACACAATAAAGAAGTTCTAAGTTCTATTTCTATGGTTTGTTTCCTATTGATGTAGCCCTAAGCAGAGACTGGCACAAATCACATTCATGGAAAGGGATTGCCAAGCTTTCAAAAAACTACGAGTTTCCAGAAATCTCAGCACACATTTTTTCACCCAATCTTGATGACACTTTCAGGTAATGATCCGTACCCCAATCCCACTTGGCTCACCAAATTTTGTTCTTCTAGGTTAAACCGTTCGATGGCAGTAACACTTTTAATTTTCAGGTTTCACTCTGTTTTCTCCTATATGGATACATGTAGTTGGAACTCTAAATCAAACACGGTTTGTGCTAGCTCTTTGAAACTTGACACAATAAAATAGTTCCAAGTTCTTTCTCTAAGGTTTGTTTCCTATTGATGTAGCCCTAAGCAGAGACTGGCGCAAATCACTTTCATGGAAAGGGGATGCCAAGCTTCCCAAAAACTACGAGTCTCCTGAAATATCAGCACACATTGTTTCACCCAATCTTGATGACACTTTCAGGTAATGATCAGTACCCCAATCCCACTTGGCTCACCAAATTTCGTTGTTCTAGGTTAAATGGTTCGTTGGCAGTAACACTTAGTTTTTAGGTTTCACTCTCTTTTCTCCTATATGGATACATGTAGTTGGAACACTAAATCAAAGACGGTTTGTGCTAGCTCTTTGAATCTTGACACAATAAAGTAGTTCCAAGTTCTATCTCTATGGATTGTTTCCTATTGATGTAGCCCTAAGCAGAGACTGGCGCAAATCACTTTCATAGAACGGGGTTGCCAAGCTTCAAAAAATTACGAGTTTCCTGAAATCTCAGCACACATTTTTTCACCCAATCTTGATGACACTTTCAGGTAATGATCAGTTCCCCAATCCCACTTGGCTCACCAAATTTCGTTCTTCTAGGTTAAACCGTTCTTTGGCAGTAACAGTTTTAATTTTTAGGTTTCACTCTGTTTTCTCCTCTATGGATACATGTAGTTGGAACTCTAAATCAAAGACGGTTTGTGCTAGCTCTTTGATACTTGACACAATAAAATAGTTCCAAGTTCTATCTCTATGGTTTTTTTCCTATTGATGTAGCCCCAAGCAGAGACTGGCGCAAAACATTTTCATGGAAAGGGGTTGCCAAGCTTCCAAATAACCAGGAGTTTCCTGAAATCTCAGCACACATTTTTTCACCCAATCTTGATCACACTTTCAGGTAATGATCAGTACCCCAATCCCACTTGGCTCACCAAATTTTCGTTCTTTTATGTTAAACCGTTCGTTGGCAGTAACAGTTTTAATTTTTAGGTTTCACTCTGTTTTCTCCTATATGGATACATGTAGATGAAACTCTAAATCAAACACGGTTTGTGCTAGCTCTTTGAAACTTGACACAATAAAATAGTTCCAAGTTCTATCTCTATGGATTGTTTCCTATTGATGTAGCCCTAAGCAGAGACTGGCGCAAATCACTTTCATGGAAAGGGCTTGCCAACTTCCAAATAACTATGTGTTTCCTGAAATCTCAGCACACATTTTTTCACCCAATCTTGATGACACTTTCAGGTAATGATCAGTTCCCCAATCCCACTTGGCTTACCAAATTTCGTTCTTCTAGGTTAAACCGTTCGTTGGCAGTAAAATTTTTAATTTTTAGGTTTCACTCTGTTTTCTCCTATATGGATACATGTCGTTGCAACTCTAAATCAAACACGGTTTGTGCTAGCTCTTTGCAACTTGACACAATAAAGTAGTTCCAAGTTCTATCTCTATGGTTTGTTTCCTATTGATGTAGTCCTAAGCAGAGTGACGCAAATTACTTTCATGGAAAGGGGTTGCCAAGCTACCAAAAAACTACGAGTTTCCTGAAATGTCAGCACACATTTTTTCACCCAATTTGATGACACTTTCAGGTAATGATCAGTACCCCAATCCCAAATGGCTCACCAAATTTTGTTCTTCTAGGTTAAACCGTTCGTTGGCAGTAACAGTTTAAATTTTTAGGTTCACTCTGCTTTCTCCTATATGGATACATGTAGTTGGAACTCTAAATCAAAGACGGTTTGGGCTAGCTCTTTGAAACTTGACACAATAAAGTAGTTCCAAGTTCTATCTCTATAGTTTGATTCCTATTGAAGTAGCCCTAGGCAGAGACTGGCGCAAATCACTTACATGGAAAAGGGTTGCCAAGCTTCCAAAAAACTACGAGTTTCCTGAAATCTCAGCACACATTTTTTCACCCAATCTTGATGACACTTTCAGGTAATGATCAGTACCCCAATCCCACTTGGCTCACCAAATTTCGTTCTTCTAGGTTAAACCGTTCGTTGGCAGTAACTGTTTTAATTTTTAGGTTTCACTCTGTTTTCTCCTATATGGATACATGTATTTGGAACTCTAAATCAAACACGGTTTGTGCTAGCTCTTTGAAACTTGACTAAATAAAGTAGTTCCAAGTTCTATCTCTATGGTTTTTTTCCTATTGATGTAGCCATAAGCAGATACTGGCGCAAATCACTTTCATGGAAAGGGGTTGACAAGCTTCCAAAAAACTACGAGTTTCCTGAAATGTCAGCACACATTTTTTCACCCAATCTTGATGACACTTTCAGGTAATGATCAATACCCCAATCCCACTTGGCTCACCAAATTTCGTTCTTCTAGGTTAAAGCGTTCGTTGGCAGTAAAAGTTTTAATTTTTAGGTTTCACTCTGTTTTCTCCAATAGGATACATGTAGTTGGAACTCTAAATCAAACACGGTTTGTGCTAGCTCTTTGAAACTTGACACAATAAAGTAGTCCCAAGTTCTATCTCTATGGATTGTTTCCTATTGATGTAGCCCTAAGCAGAGACTGGCGCAAATCACTTTCATGCAAAGGGATTGCCAAGCTTCCAAAAAACTACGAGTTTCCTGAAATCTCAGCACACATTTTTTCACCCAATCTTGATGACACTTTCAGGTAATGATCAGTACCCCAATCCCACTTGGCTCACCAAATTTCGTTCTTCTATGTTAAACCGTTCGTTGGTAGTAACAGTTTTAATTTTTATGTTTCACTCTGTTATCTCCTATATAGATACATGTATTTGGAACTCTAAATCAAAGACGGTTTGTGCCAGCTCTATGAAACCTGACACAATAAAGTAGTTCCTACTTCTATCACTATGGATTGTTTCTTATTGATGTAGCCCTAAGCAGAGACTGGCGCAAATCACTTTCATGGAAACGGGTTGGCAAGCTTCCAAAAAACTACGAGTTTCCTGGAATCTCAGCACACGTTTTTTCACCCAATCTTGATGACACTTTCAGGTAATGATCAGTACCCCAATCCCACTTGGCTCACCAAATTTCGTTCTTCTAGTTTAAACCGTTCGTTGGCAGTAAGAGATTTAATTTTTAGGTTTCACTCTGTTTTCTGCTATATGGTACATGTAGTTGGAACTCTAAATCAAACACGGTTTGTGCTAGCTCTTTGAAACTTGACACAATAAAGTAGTTCCAAGTTCTATCTCTATGGTTTGTTTCCTATTGATGTAGCCCTAAGCAGAGACTGGCGCAAATCACTTTCATGGAAACGGGTTGCCAAGCTTCCAATATACTACGAGTTTCCTGAAATGTCAGCACACATTTTTTCACCCAATCTTGATGACACTTTCAGGTAATGATCAGTTCCCCAATCCCACTTGGCTCACCAAATTTTGTTCTTCTAGGTTAAACCGTTCGTTGGCAGTAACAGTTTTAATTTTTAGGTTTCACTCTGTTTTCTCCTATATGGATACATGTAGTAGGAACACTAAAGCAAACACGGTTTGTGCTAGCTCTATGATACTTGACACAATAAAATAGTTCCAAGTTCTATCTCTATGGTTTTTTTTCCTATTGATGTAGCCCCAAACAGAGACTGGCGCAAATCATTTTCATGGAAAGGGGTTGCCAAGATTCCAAATAACCAGGAGTTTCCTGAAATCTCAGCACACATTTTTTCACCCAATCTTGCTCACACTTTCAGGTAATGATCAGTACCCCAATCCCACTTGGCTCACCAAATTTTCGTTCTTCTAAGTTAAACCGTTCGTTGGCAGTAACAGTTTTAATTTTTAGGTTTCACTCTGTTTTCTCCTATATGGATACATGTAGATGAAACTCTAAATCAAACACGGTTTCTGCTAGCTCTTTGAAACTTGACACAATAAAATAGTTCCAAGTTCTATCTCTATGGATTGTTTCCTATTGATGTAGCCCTAAGCAGAGACTGGCGCAAATCACTTTCATTGAAAGGGCTTGCCAACTTCCAAATAACTATGTGTTTCCTGAAATCTCAGCACACATTTTTTCACCCAATCTTGATGACACTTTCAGGTAATGATCAGTACCCCAATCCCACTTGGCTCACCAAATTTCGTTCTTCTAGGTTAAACCGTTCGATGGCAGTAACAGTTTTAATTTTTAGGTTTCACTCTGTTTTCTCCTATATGGATACATGTCTTTGCAACTCTAAATCAAACACGGTTTGTGCTAGCTCTTAGCAACTTGACACAACAAAGTAGTTCCAAGTTCTATCTCTATGGTTTGTTTCCTATTGATGTAGTCCTAAGCAGAGTGACACAAATCACTTTCATGGAAAGGGGTTGCCCAGCTACCAAAAAACTACGAGTTTCCTGAAATGTCAGCACACATTTTTTCACCCAATTTGATGACACTTTCAGGTAATGATCAGTACCCCAATCCCACATGGCTCACCAAATTTCGTTCTTCTAGGTTAAACCGTTCGTTGGCAGTAACATTTTTAATTTTTAGGTTTCACTCTTTTTACTCCTATATGGATACATGTCGTTGCAACTCTAAATCAAACACGGTTTGTGCTAGCTCTTTGCAACTTGACACAATAAAGTAGTTCCAAGTTCTATCTGTATGGTTTGTTTCCTATTGATGTAGTCCTAAGCAGAGTGACGCAAATCACTTTCATGGAAAGGGGTTGCCAAGCTACCAAAAAACTACGAGTTTCCTGAAATGTCAGCACACATTTTTTTACCCAATTTGATGACACTTTCAGGTAATGATCAGTACCCCAATCCCACATGGCTCACCAAATTTCGTTCTTCTAGGTTAAACCGTTCGTTGGCAGTAACTGTTTTAATTTTTAGGTTTCACTCTGTTTTCTCCTATATGGATACATGTATTTGGAACTCTAAATCAAACACGGTTTGTGCTAGCTCTTTGAAACTTGACTCAATAAAGTAGTTCCAAGTTCTATCTCTATGGTTTGTTTCCTATTGATGTAGCCCTAAGCAGACACTGGCGCAAATCACTTTCATGGAAAGGGGTTGCCAAGCTTCCAAAAAACTACGAGTTTCCTGAAATCTCAGCACACATTTTTTCACCCAATCTTGATGACACTTTCAGGTAATGATCAGTACCCCAATCCCACTTGGCTCACCAAACTTCGTTCTTCTATGTTAAACCGTTCGTTGGCAGTAACAGTTTTAATTTTTATGTTTCACTCTGTTTTCTCCTATATAGATAAATGTAGTTGGAACTCTAAATCAAAGACGGTTTGTGCCAGCTCTATGAAACTTGTCACAATAAAGTAGTTCCTACTTCTATCACTATGGATTGTTTCTTATTGATGTAGCCCTAAGCAGAGACTGGCGCAAATCACTTTCATGGAAACGGGTTGGCAAGCTTCCAAAAAAACTACGAGTTTCCTGGAATCTCAGCACACGTTTTTTCACCCAATCTTGATGACACTTTAGGGTAATGATCAGTAACCCAATCCCACTTGGCTCACCAAATTTCGTTCTTCTAGTTTAAACCGTTCGTTGGCAGTAAGAGATTTAATTTTTAGGTTTCACTCTGTTTTCTGCTATATGGTACATGTAGTTGGAACTCTAAATCAAACACGGTTTGTGCTAGCTCTTTGAAACTTGACACAATAAAGTAGTTCCAAGTTCTATCTCTATGGATTGTTTCCTATTGATGTAGCCCTAAGCAGAGACTGGCGCAAATCACTTTCATAGAACGGGGTTGCCAAGCTTCCAAAAAATTACGAGTTTCCTGAAATCTCAGCACACATTTTTTCACGCAAACTTGATGACACTTTCAGGTAATGATCAGTTACCCAATCCCACTTGGCTCACCAAATTTCGTTCTTCTAGGTTAAACCGTTCTTTGGCAGTAACAGTTTTAATTTTTAGGTTTCACTCTGTTTTCTCCTATATGGATACATGTATTTGGAACTCTAAATCAAAGACGGTTTGTGCTAGCTCTTTGATACTTGACACAATAAAATAGTTCCAAGTTCTATCTCTATGTTTTTTTTTTCCTATTGATGTAGCCCCTAGCAGAGACTGGCGCAAATCATTTTAATGGAAAGGTGTTGCCAAGCTTCCAAATAACCAGGAGTTTCCTGAAATCTCAGCACACAATTTTTCACCCAATCTTGATCACACTTTCAGGTAATGATCAGTACCCCAATCCCACTTGGCTCACCAAATTTCGTTCTTCTAAGTTAAACCGTTCGTTGGCAGTAACAGTTTTAATTTTTAGGTTTCACTCTGTTTTCTCCTATATGGATACATGTAGATGAAACTCTAAATCAAACACGGTTTGTGCTAACTCTTTGAAACTTGACACAATAAAATAGTTCCAAGTTCTATCTCTATGGATTGTTTCCTATTGATGTAGCCCTAAGCAGAGACTGGCACAAATCACTTTCATGGAAAGGGGTTGCCAACTTCCAAATAACTATGGGTTTCCTGAAATCTCAGCACACATTTTTTCACCCAATCTTGATGACACTTTCAGGTAATGATCAGTACCCCAATCCCACTTGGCTCACCAAATTTCGTTCTTCTAGGTTAAACCGTTCGTTGGCAATAACAGTTTTAATTTTTAGGTTTCATTCTGTTTTCTCCTATATGGATACATGTAGATGAAACTCTAAATAAAACACGGTTTGTGGTAGCTCTTTGAATCTTGACACAATAAAGTAGATCCAAGTTCTATCTCTATGGTTTGTTTCCTATTGATGTAGTCCTAAGCTGAGTGACGCAAATCACTTTCATGGAAAGGGGTTGCCAAGCTACCAAAAAACTACGAGTTTCCTGAAATGTCAGCACACATTTTTTCACCCAATTTGATGACACTTTCAGGTAATGATCAGTACCCCAATCCCACATGGCTCACCAAATTTCGTTCTTCTAGGTTAAACCATTCGTTGGCAGTAACAGTTTAAATTTTTAGGTTCACTCTGCTTTCTCCTATATGGATACATGTAGTTGGAACTCTAAATCAAAGACGGTTTGTGCTAGCTCTTTGAAACTTGACACAATAAAGTAGTTCCAAGTTCTATCTCTATAGTTTGATTCCTATTGAAGTAGCCCTAGGTAGAGACTGACGCAAATCACTTACATGGAAAAGGGTTGCCAAACTTCCAAAAAACTACGAGTTTCCTGAAATCTCAGCACACATTTATTCACCCAATCTTGATGACACTTTCATGTAATGATCAGTACCCCAATCCCACTTGGCTCACCAAATATTGTTCTTCTATGTTAAAGCGTTCGTTGGCAGTAAAAGTTTAAATTTTTAGGTTTCACTCTGTTTTCTCCTATAGGATACATGTAGTTGGAACTCTAAATCAAACACGGTTTGTGCTAGCTCTTTGAAACTTGACACAATAAAATAGTTCCAAGTTCTATCTCTATGGATTGTTTCCTATTGATGTAGCCCTAAGCAGAGACTGGCACAAATCACATTCATGGAAAGGGATTGCCAAGCTTCCTTCCAAAATAGTACGAGTTTCCTGAAATTTAAGCACATATTTTTTCACCCAATCTTGATGACACTTTCAGGTAATGATCAGTACCCCAATCCCGCTTGGCTCACCAAATTTTGTTCTTCCAGTTTAAACCATTCGTTGGCATCAACAGTTTAAATTTTTAGGTTTCACTCTGTTTTATCCTCTATGGATACATGTAGTTGGAACTCTAAATAAAATACTGTTTCTGCTAGCTCTTTGAAACTTGACACAATAAAATAGTTCCAAGATCTATCTCTATGGATTATTTCCTATTGATGTAGCCCTAAGCAGGCGCAAATCAATTTCATGGAAATGGGTTGGAAAGCTTACAAAAAAGTATGAGTTTCCTGAAATCTCAGCACACACTTTTTCAACCAATCTTGATGACACTTTCTGGTAATGATCAGTAACCCAATCCCACTTGGCTCACCAAAGTTTGTTCTTCTAGGTTAAACGGTTCGTTGGCAGTAACAGTTTTAATTTTTAGGTTTCACTCTCTTTTCTCCTATATGGATACATGTAGTTGGAACTCTAAATCAAACACGGTTTGTGCTAGCTCTTTGAAACTTGAATCAATAAAGTAGTTCCAAGTTCTATCTCTATGGTTTGTTTCCTATTGATGTGGCCCTAAGCAGAGACTGGCGCAAATCACTTTCATGGAAAGGTGTTGCCAAGCTTCCTAAAAACGACGAGTTTCCTGAAATCTCAGCACACATTTTGCACCCAATCTTCATGAAACTTTCAGGTAATGATCAGTACCCCAATCCCGCTTAGCTCACCAAATTTCGTTCTTCTAGGTTAAACCATTTGTTGGCATCAACAGTTTTAATTTTTAGGTTTCACTCTGTTTTCTCCTATATGGATACATGTTGTTGGAACTCAAAATCAAACAGGGTTTGTGCTATCTCTTTGAAACTTGACACAATAAAGTAGTTCCAAGTTCTATCTCTATGGTTTGTTTCCTATTCATGTAGCCCTAAGCAGAGACTGACGCAAATCACATTCATGGAAAGTGGTTGTCAAGCTTCCAAAATACTACGAGATTCCAGAAATCTCAGCACACATTTTTTCACCCAATCTTGATGACACTTGAAGGTAATGATCAGTACCCCAATCCTACTTGGCTCACCAAATTTCGTTCTTCTAGGTTAAATGGTTCGTTGGCAGTAAGAGTTTTAAATTTTAGGTTTCACCCTGTTTTCTCCTATATGGATACATGTAGTTGTAACTCTAAATCAAACACGGATTGTGCTAGCTCTTTGAAACTTGACACAATAAAGTAGTTCCAAGTTCTATCTCTATGGTTTGTTTCCTATTGATGTAGCCCTAAGCAGAGACTGGTGCAAATCACTTTCATGGAAATGGGTTGCCAAATTCCAAAAAACGAAGATTTTCCTGAAATCTCAGCACACATTTTTTCACCAAATCTTGATGACACTTTCAGGAAATGATCAGAACCCCAATCCCACTTGGCTCACCAAATTTCGTTCTTCTATGTTAAACCGTTCGTTGGCAGTAACAGTTTAAATTTTTAGGTTCACTCTGCTTTCTCCTATATGGATACATGTTGTTGGAACTCTAAATCAAAGACGGTTTGTGCTAGCTCTTTGAAACTTGACACCATAAAGTAGTTCCAAGTTCTATCTCTATGGTTTGTTTCCTATTGATGTAGCCCTAATCAGAGACTGGCGCAAATCACTTTCATGGAAAGGGGTGTCCAAGCTTCCAAAAAACTACCAGTTTCCTGAAATCTCAGCACACATTTTTTCACTCAATCTTGATGACACTTTCAGGTAATGATCAGTGCCCCAATCCCACCTGGCTCACCAAATTTCGTTCTTCTAAGTTAAACTGTTCGTTGGCAGTAACAGTTTTAATTTTTAGGTTTCACTCTGTTTTCTCCTATATGGATACATGTAGATGAAACTCTAAATCAAACACGGTTTGTGCTAGCTTTTTGAAACTTGACACAATAATATAGTTCCAAGTTCTATCTCTATGGATTGTTTCCTATTGATGTAGCCCTAAGCAGATACTGGCGCAAATCACTTTCATGGAAAGGGGTTGCCAAGTTTCCAAATGACTATGTGTTTCCTGAAATCTCAGCACTCATTTTTTCAACCAATCTTTATGACACTTTCAGGTAATGATCAGGACCCCAATCCCACTTGGGTCACCAAAGTTCGTTCTTCTAAGTTAAACCGTTCGTTGGCAGTAAGACTTTAAATTTTTAGGTTTCATTCTGTTTTCTCCTATATGGATACATATAGTTGGAACTGTAAATCAAAGAAGCTTTGTGCTAGCTCTTTGAAACTTGACACAATAAAGTAGTTCCAAGTTCTATCTCTATTGTTTGATTCCTATTGAAGTAGCCCTAGGCAGAGACTGGCGCAAATCACTTAGATGGAAATGGGTTTCCAAGCTTCCAAAAAACTACGAGTTTCCTGAAATCACAGGACACATTTTTTTCACCCAATCTTGATGACACTCTCTGGTAATGATCAGTACCCCAATCTCACTTGGCTAACCAAATTTCGTTCTTCTATGTTCAACCGTTCGTTGGCAGTAAGAGTTTTAATTTTTAGGTTTCACTCTATTTTCTCCTGTATGGATACATGTATTTGGAACTCTAAATCAAAGACGGTTTGTGCTATCTCTTTGAAACTTGACACAATAAAGTAGTTCCAAGTTCTATCTCTATGGATTGTTTCCTATTGATGTAGCCCTAAGCAGAGACTGGCGCAAATCACTTTCATGGAAAGGGGTTGCCAAGCTTCCAAATAAGTATGTGTTTCCTGAAATCTCAGCACACATTTTTTGACCCAATCTTGATGACACTTTCAGGTAATGATCAGTACCCCAAACCACTTGGCTCACCAAATTTCGTTCTTCTAGGTTAAACCGTTCGTTGGCAGTAACAGTTTTAATTTTTAGGTTTCACTCTGTTTTCTCCTATATGGATACAGGTATTTGCAACTCTAAATCAAACACGGTTTGTGCTAGCTCTTTGAAACTTGACACAATAAAGTAGTTACAAGTTCTATCTCTATAGTTTGATTCCTATTGAAGTAGCCCTAGGCAGAGACTGGCGCAAATCACTTACATGGAAATGGGTTGCCAAGCTTCCAAAAAACTACGAGTTTCCTGAAATCACAGCACACATTCTTTCACCCAATCTTGATGACACTTTCTGGTAATGAACAGTACCCCAATCTCACTTGTCTCCCCAAATTTTGTTCTTCTAGGTTCAACCGTTCGTTGGCAGTAAGAGTTTTAATTTTTAGGTTTCACTCTGTTTTCTCCTATATGGATACATGTAGTTGGAACTCTAAATCAAAGACGGTTTGTGCTAGCTCTTTGAAACTTGACACAATAAAGTAGTTCCAAGTTCTATCTCTATGGATTGTTTCCTATTGATGTAGCCCTAAGCAGAGACTGGCGCAAATCACTTTCATGCAAAGGGATTGCCAAGCTTCCAAATCTACGAGTTTCCTGAAATGTCAGCACACATTTTTTCACCCAATTTGATGACACTTTCAGGTAATGATCAGTACCCCAATCCCACTTGGCTCACGAAATTTTGTTCTTCTAGGTTAATCCGTTCGTTGGCAGTAACAGTTTTAATTTTTAAGTCTCACTTTGTTTTCTCCTATATGGATACATGTAGTAGGAACACTAAAGCAAACATGGTTTGTGCTAGCTCTTTGATACTTGACACAATAAAATAGTTCCAAGTTCTATCTCTATGGTTTGTTTCCTATTGATGTAGCCCTAAGCAGAGACTGGCGCAAATCACTTTCATGGAAAGGGGTTGCCAAGCTTCCAAATAACCAGGAGTTTCCTGAAATCTCAGCACACCATTTTTCATCCAATCTTGATGACACTTTCAGGTAATGATCAGTACCCCAAACCCACTTGGCTCACCAAATTTTGTTCTTCTAAATTAAACCGTTCGTTGGCAGTAACAATTTTAATTTTTAGGTTTCACTCTGTTTTCTCCTATATGGATACATGTAGATGAAACTCTAAATCAAACACGGTTTGTGCTAGCTCTTTGAAACTTGACACAATAAAATAGTTCCAAGTTCTATCTCTATGGATTGTTTCCTATTGATGTAGCCCTAAGCAGAGACTGGCAAAAATCACTTTTATGGAAAGGGGTTGCCAAGCTTCCAAATAACTATGTGTTTCCTGAAATCTAGCACACATTTTTTCACCAAATCTTGATGACACTTTCAGGTAATGATCAGTACCCCAATCTCACTTGGCTAACCAAATTTCGTTCTTCTATGTTCAACCGTTCGTTGGCAGTAAGAGTTTTAATTTTTAGGTTTCACTCTGTTTTCTCCTATATGGATACATGTATTTGGAACTCTAAATCAAAGACGGTTTGTGCTAGCTCTTTGAAACTCGAAACAATAAAGTAGTTCCAAGTTCTATCTCTATGGATTGTTTCCTATTGATGTAGCCCTAAGCAGAGACTGGCGCAAATCACTTTCATGGAAAGGGGTTGCCAAGCTTCCAAATAACTATGTGTTTCCTGAAATCTCAGCACACATTTTTTCACCCAATCTTGATGACACTTTCAGGTAATGATCAGTACCCCAATCCCACTTGGCTCACCAAATTTCGTTCTTCTAGGTTAAACCGTTCGTTGGCAGTAACAGTTTTAATTTTTAGGTTTCACTCTGTTTTCTCCTATATGGATACATGTATTTGCAACTCTAAATCAAAGACGGTTTGTGCTAGCTCTTTGAAACTCGACACAATAAAGTAGTTCCAAGTTCTATCTCTATGGTTTGTTTCCTATTGATGTAGTCCTAAGCAGAGACTGGCGCAAATCACTTTCATGCAAAGGGATTGCCAAGCTTCCAAAAAACTACGAGTTTCCAGAAATGTCAGCACACATTTTTTCACCCAATTTGATGACACTTTCAGGTAATGATCAGTACCCCAATCCCACTTGGCTCACCAAATTTCGTTCTTCTAGGTTAAACCGTTCGTTCGCAGTAAGAGTTTTAATTTTTAGGTTTCACTCTGTTTTCTCCTATATGGATACATGTAGTTGGAACTCTAAATCAAAGACGGTTTGTGCTAGCTCTTTGAAACTTGACACAATAAAGTAGTTCCAAGTTCTATCTCTATGGATTGTTTCCTATTGATGTAGCCCTAAGCAGAGACTGGCGCAAATCACTGTCATGCAAAGAGGTTGCCAAGCTTCCAAAAAACTACGAGTTTCCTGAAATGTCAGCACACATTTTTTCACCCAATTTGATGACACTTTCAGGTAATGATCACTACCCCAATCCCACTTGGCTCACCAAATTTTGTTCTTCTAGGTTTAACCGTTCGTTGGCAGTAACAGTTTTAATTTTTAGGTTTCACTCTGTTTTCTCCTATATGGATACATGTAGTAGGAACACTAAAGCAAACACGGTTTGTGCTAGCTCTTTGATACTTGACACAATAAAATAGTTCCAAGTTCTATCTCTATGGTTTGTTTCCTATTGATGTAGCCCCAAGCAGAGACTGGCGCAAATCACTTTCATGGAAAGGGGTTGCCAAGCTTCCAAATAACGAGGAGTTTCCTGAAATCTCAGGACACCACTTTTCACCCAATCTTGATGACACTTTCAGGTAATGATCAGTACCCCAATCCCACTTGGCTCACCAAATTTCGTTCTTCTAAGTTAAACCGTTCGTTGCCAGTAACAGTTTAAATTTTTAGGTTCACTCTGCTTTCTCCTATATGGATACATGTAGTTGGAACTCTAAATCAAAGACGGTTTGTGCTATCTCTTTGAAACTTGACACAATAAAGTAGTTC
The DNA here is from genome assembly GCF_964194105.1 of Spermophilus citellus. Taxonomy (NCBI): domain Eukaryota; kingdom Metazoa; phylum Chordata; class Mammalia; order Rodentia; family Sciuridae; genus Spermophilus; species Spermophilus citellus. Next base: position 105,427,329 of record NC_138182.1, read on the forward strand.
CAAGTTCTATCTCTATGGATTGTTTCCTATTGATGTAGCCCTAAGCAGAGACTGGCGCAAATCACTTTCATGGAAAGGGGTTGCCAAGCTTCCAAATAAGTATGTGTTTCCTGAAATCTCAGCACACATTTTTTGACCCAATCTTGATGACACTTTCAGGTAATGATCAGTACCCCAAACCACTTGGCTCACCAAATTTCGTTCTTCTAGGTTAAACCGTTCGTTGGCAGTAACAGTTTTAATTTTTAGGTTTCACTCTGTTTTCTCCTATATGGATACAGGTATTTGCAACTCTAAATCAAACACGGTTTGTGCTAGCTCTTTGAAACTTGACACAATAAAGTAGTTACAAGTTCTATCTCTATAGTTTGATTCCTATTGAAGTAGCCCTAGGCAGAGACTGGCGCAAATCACTTACATGGAAATGGGTTGCCAAGCTTCCAAAAAACTACGAGTTTCCTGAAATCACAGCACACATTCTTTCACCCAATCTTGATGACACTTTCTGGTAATGAACAGTACCCCAATCTCACTTGTCTCCCCAAATTTTGTTCTTCTAGGTTCAACCGTTCGTTGGCAGTAAGAGTTTTAATTTTTAGGTTTCACTCTGTTTTCTCCTATATGGATACATGTAGTTGGAACTCTAAATCAAAGACGGTTTGTGCTAGCTCTTTGAAACTTGACACAATAAAGTAGTTCCAAGTTCTATCTCTATGGATTGTTTCCTATTGATGTAGCCCTAAGCAGAGACTGGCGCAAATCACTTTCATGCAAAGGGATTGCCAAGCTTCCAAATCTACGAGTTTCCTGAAATGTCAGCACACATTTTTTCACCCAATTTGATGACACTTTCAGGTAATGATCAGTACCCCAATCCCACTTGGCTCACGAAATTTTGTTCTTCTAGGTTAATCCGTTCGTTGGCAGTAACAGTTTTAATTTTTAAGTCTCACTTTGTTTTCTCCTATATGGATACATGTAGTAGGAACACTAAAGCAAACATGGTTTGTGCTAGCTCTTTGATACTTGACACAATAAAATAGTTCCAAGTTCTATCTCTATGGTTTGTTTCCTATTGATGTAGCCCTAAGCAGAGACTGGCGCAAATCACTTTCATGGAAAGGGGTTGCCAAGCTTCCAAATAACCAGGAGTTTCCTGAAATCTCAGCACACCATTTTTCATCCAATCTTGATGACACTTTCAGGTAATGATCAGTACCCCAAACCCACTTGGCTCACCAAATTTTGTTCTTCTAAATTAAACCGTTCGTTGGCAGTAACAATTTTAATTTTTAGGTTTCACTCTGTTTTCTCCTATATGGATACATGTAGATGAAACTCTAAATCAAACACGGTTTGTGCTAGCTCTTTGAAACTTGACACAATAAAATAGTTCCAAGTTCTATCTCTATGGATTGTTTCCTATTGATGTAGCCCTAAGCAGAGACTGGCAAAAATCACTTTTATGGAAAGGGGTTGCCAAGCTTCCAAATAACTATGTGTTTCCTGAAATCTAGCACACATTTTTTCACCAAATCTTGATGACACTTTCAGGTAATGATCAGTACCCCAATCTCACTTGGCTAACCAAATTTCGTTCTTCTATGTTCAACCGTTCGTTGGCAGTAAGAGTTTTAATTTTTAGGTTTCACTCTGTTTTCTCCTATATGGATACATGTATTTGGAACTCTAAATCAAAGACGGTTTGTGCTAGCTCTTTGAAACTCGAAACAATAAAGTAGTTCCAAGTTCTATCTCTATGGATTGTTTCCTATTGATGTAGCCCTAAGCAGAGACTGGCGCAAATCACTTTCATGGAAAGGGGTTGCCAAGCTTCCAAATAACTATGTGTTTCCTGAAATCTCAGCACACATTTTTTCACCCAATCTTGATGACACTTTCAGGTAATGATCAGTACCCCAATCCCACTTGGCTCACCAAATTTCGTTCTTCTAGGTTAAACCGTTCGTTGGCAGTAACAGTTTTAATTTTTAGGTTTCACTCTGTTTTCTCCTATATGGATACATGTATTTGCAACTCTAAATCAAAGACGGTTTGTGCTAGCTCTTTGAAACTCGACACAATAAAGTAGTTCCAAGTTCTATCTCTATGGTTTGTTTCCTATTGATGTAGTCCTAAGCAGAGACTGGCGGAAATCACTTTCATGCAAAGGGATTGCCAAGCTTCCAAAAAACTACGAGTTTCCAGAAATGTCAGCACACATTTTTTCACCCAATTTGATGACACTTTCAGGTAATGATCAGTACCCCAATCCCACTTGGCTCACCAAATTTCGTTCTTCTAGGTTAAACCGTTCGTTCGCAGTAAGAGTTTTAATTTTTAGGTTTCACTCTGTTTTCTCCTATATGGATACATGTAGTTGGAACTCTAAATCAAAGACGGTTTGTGCTAGCTCTTTGAAACTTGACACAATAAAGTAGTTCCAAGTTCTATCTCTATGGATTGTTTCCTATTGATGTAGCCCTAAGCAGAGACTGGCGCAAATCACTGTCATGCAAAGAGGTTGCCAAGCTTCCAAAAAACTACGAGTTTCCTGAAATGTCAGCACACATTTTTTCACCCAATTTGATGACACTTTCAGGTAATGATCACTACCCCAATCCCACTTGGCTCACCAAATTTTGTTCTTCTAGGTTTAACCGTTCGTTGGCAGTAACAGTTTTAATTTTTAGGTTTCACTCTGTTTTCTCCTATATGGATACATGTAGTAGGAACACTAAAGCAAACACGGTTTGTGCTAGCTCTTTGATACTTGACACAATAAAATAGTTCCAAGTTCTATCTCTATGGTTTGTTTCCTATTGATGTAGCCCCAAGCAGAGACTGGCGCAAATCACTTTCATGGAAAGGGGTTGCCAAGCTTCCAAATAACGAGGAGTTTCCTGAAATCTCAGGACACCACTTTTCACCCAATCTTGATGACACTTTCAGGTAATGATCAGTACCCCAATCCCACTTGGCTCACCAAATTTCGTTCTTCTAAGTTAAACCGTTCGTTGCCAGTAACAGTTTAAATTTTTAGGTTCACTCTGCTTTCTCCTATATGGATACATGTAGTTGGAACTCTAAATCAAAGACGGTTTTTGCTAGCTCTTTGAAACTTGACACCATAAAATAGTTCCACGTTCTATCTCTATGGTTTGTTTCCTATTGATGTAGCCCTAAGCAGAGACTCACGCAAATCACTTTCATGGAAAGGGGTTGCCAAGCTTCCAAAAAACTACCAGTTTTCTGAAATCTCAGCACACATTTTTTCACCCAATCTTGATGACACTTTCAGGTAATGATCAGTACGCCAATCCCACTTGGCTCACCAAATTTCGTTCTTCTAAGTTAAACCGTTCGTTGGCAGTAACAGTTTTAATTTTTAGGTTTCAATCTGTTTTCTCCTATATGGATACATGTAGTTGCAACTCTAAATCAAACACGGTTTGTGCTAGCTCTTTGAAACTTGACACAATAAAGGAGTTCCAAGTTCTATCTCTATGGTTTGTTTCCTATTGATGTAGCCCTAAGCAGAGACTGGCACAAATCACTTTCATGGAAAGGGGTTGCCAAGCTTCCAAAAAACTACGAGTTTCCTGAAATCTCAGCACACATTTTTTCACCCAATCTTGATGACACTTGCAGGTAATGATCAGTATCCCAATCCCACTTGGCTCACCAAATTTCATTCTTCTAGGTTAAACCGTTCGTTGCCATAACAGTTTTAATTTTTAGGTTTCACTCTGTTTTCTCCTATATGGATGCATGTAGTTGGAACTCTAAATCAAAGACGGTTTGTGCTAGCTCTTTGAAACTTGACACAATATAGTAGTTCCAAGTTGTATCTCTATGGTTTGTTTCCTATTGATATAGCCCTAAGCAGAGACTGGCGCAAATCACTTTCATGGAAAGGGGTTGCCAATCTTCCTAAAAACTACAAGTTTCCTGAAATCTCAGCACACATTTTTTCACCCAAACTTGATGTCACTTTCAGGTAATGATCAGTACCCCAATCCCACTTGGCTCACCAAATTTCGTTCTTCTAGGTTAAACCGTTCTTTGGCAGTAAGAATTTAAATTTTTAGGTTTCACTCTGTTTTCTCCTATATGGAAACATGTAGTTAAAACTCTAAATCAAACACGGTTTGTGCTAGCTCTTTGAAACTTGACACAATAAAATAGTTCCAAGTTCTATCTCTATGGATTGTTCCCTATTGCTGTAGACCTAAGCAGATACTGGCGCAAATCACTTTCATGGAAAGTGGTTGCCAAGCTTCCAAAAAACTACGAGTTTCCTGAAATCTCAGCACACATTGTTTCTCCCAATCTTGATGACACTTTAGGTAATGATCAGTACCCCAATCCCACTTGGTCACCAAATTTCGTTCTTCTAGGTTAAACCATTCCTTGGCAGTAACAGTTTTAATTTTTAGGTTTCACTCTGTTTTCTCCTATATGGATACATGTAGTTGGAACTCTAAATCACAGATGGTTTTGCTAGCTCTTTGAAACTTGACACAATATAGTAGTTCCCAGTTCTATCTCTATGGTTTGTTTCCTATTGATGTAGCCCTAAGCAGAGACTGGCACAAATCACTTTCATGGAAAGGGGTTGCCAAGCTTCCAAAAACTACGAGTTTCCTGAAATCTCAGCACACATTTTTTCACCCAATCTTGATGACACTTTCAGGTAATGATCAGTACCCCAATCCCACTTGGCTCACCAAATTTCGTTCTTCTAGGTTAAACGGTTCGTTGGCAGTAACAGTTTTAATTTTTAGGTTTCACTCTGTTTTCTACTATATGGATACATGTAGTTGGAACTCTAAATCAAACACGGTTTGTGCTAGCTCTTTGAAACTTGACACAATAAAATACTTCCAAGTTCTGTCTCTATGGATTGTTCCCTATTGCTGTAGACCAAAGCAGATACTGGCGCAAATCACTTTCATGGAAAGTGGTTGCCAAGCTTCCAAAAAACTATGATTTTCCTGAAATATCAGCACACATTGTTTCTCCCAATCTTGATGACACTTTTAGGTAAGGATCAGTACCCCAATCCCACTTGGTCACCAAATTTCGTTCTTCTAGGTTAAACCGTTCGTTGGCAGTAACAGTTTTAATTTTTAGGTTTCACTCTGTTTTCTTCTATATGGATACATGTAGTTGGAACTCTAAATCAAAGACGGTTTGTGCTAGCTCTTTGAAACTTGACACAATATAGTAGTTCCCAGTTCTATCTCTATGGTTTGTTTCCTATTGATGTAGCCCTAATCAGAGACTGGCGGAAATCACTTTCATGGAAAGGAGTTGCCAAGCTTCCAAAAAACTACGAGTTTCCTCAAATGTCAGCACACATTTTTTCACCCAATCTTGATGACACTTTCTGGTAATGATCAGTTCCCCAATCTTACTTGGCTCACCAAATTTCGTTCTTCTAGGTTAAACGCTTCGTTGGAAGTAACAGTTTTAATTTTTAGGTATCACTCGTTTTCTCCTATATGGATACATGTAGTTGTAACTCTAAATCAAACACGGATTGTGCTAGCTCTTTGAAACTTGACACAATAAAGTAGTTCCAAGTTCTATCTCTATGGTTTGTTTCCTATTGATGTAGCCCTAAGCAGAGACTGGCGCAAATCACTTTCATGGAAATGGGTTGCCAAATTCCAAAAAACTACGATTTTCCTGAAATCTCAGCACACATTTTTTCACCCAATCTTGATGACACTTTCAGGTAATGATCAGTACCCCAATCCCACTTGGCTCACCAAATTTCGTTCTTCTAGGTTAAACTGTTCGTTGCCAGTAACAGTTTAAATTTTTAGGTTCACTCTGCTTTCTCCTATATGGATACATGTAGTTGGAACTCTAAATCAAAGACGGTTTGTGCTAGCTCTTTGAAACTTGAAACAATAAAGTAGTTCCAAGTTCTATCTCGATGGTTTGTTTCCTATTGATGTAGCACTAAGCAGAGACTCGCGCAAATCACTTTCATGGAAAGGGGTTGCCAAGCTTACAAAAAACTACCAGTTTTCTGAAATCTCAGCACACATTTTTTCACCCAATCTTGATGACACTTTCAGGTAATGATCAGTACGCCAATCCCACTTGGCTCACCAAATTTCGTTCTTCTAAGTTAAACCGTTCGTTGGCAGTAACAGTTTAAATTTTTAGGTTTCACGCTGTTTTCTCCTATATGGATACATGTAGTTGGAACTCTAAAGCAAACACGGTTTGTGCTAGCTCTTTGATACTTGACACAATAAAGTAGTTCCAAGTTCTATCTCTATGGATTTTTTCCTATTGATGTAGCCCTAAGCAGAGATTGGCGCGAATCACTTTCATGGACAGGGGTTGCTAAGCTTCCAAAAAACTACGAGTTTCCTGAAATTTCAGCACACATTTTTTCACCCAATCTTGATGACACTTTCTGGTAATGATCAGTACCCCAATCACACTTGGCACACCAAATTTCGTTCTTCTAGGTTAAACCGTCGTTGGCAGTAACAGTTTTAATTTTTATGTTTCACTCTGTTTTCTCCTATATGGATACATGTAGTTGGAACTCTAAATCAAACACGGTTTGTGCTAGCTCTTTGAAACTTGACTCAATAAAGTAGTTCCAAGTTCTATCTCTATGGTTTGTTTCCTATTGATGTAGCCCTAAGCAGACACTGGCGCAAATCACTTTCATGGAAAGGGGTTGCCAAGCTTCCAAAAAACTACGAGTTTCCTGAAATCTCAGCACACATTTTTTCACCCAATCTTGATGACACTTTCAGGTAATGATCAGTACCCCAATCCCACTTGACTCACCAAATTTCGTTCTTCTAGGTTAAACCGTTCGTTGGCAGTAACAGTTTTAATTTTTAGGTTTCACTCTCTTTTCTCCTATATGGATACATGTATTTGGAACTCTAAATCAAACACGGTTTGTGCTCGCTATTTGAAACTTGACTCAATAAAGTAGTTCCAAGTTCTATCTCTATGGTTTGTTTCCTATTGATGTAGCCATAAGCAGATACTGGCGCAAATCACTTTCATGGAAAGGGGTTGCCAAGCTTCCCAAAAACTACGACTTTCCTGAAATGTCAGCACACATTTTTTCACCCAATCCTGATGACATTTTCAGGTAATGATCAGTACCCCAATACCACTTGGCTCACCAAATTTCGTTCTTCTAGGTTAAAGCGTTCGTTGGCAGTAACAGTTTTAATTTTTAGGTTTCACTCTGTTTTCTACTACATGGATACATGTAGTTTTAAATCTAAATCAAACACGGTTTGTGCTAGCACTTTGAATCTTGACATAATAAAGTAGTTCCAAGTTCTATCTCTATGGATTGTTTTCTATTGATGTAGCCCTAAGCAGAGACTGCCACAAAACACTTCCATGGAAAGGGGTTGCCAAGCTTCCAAAAACCTATGAGTTTCCTGAAAACTCAGCACACTTTTTTCACACAATCTTGATGATACTTTCAGGTAATGATCAGTACACCAATACCACTTGGCACACCAAATTTCGTTCTTCTAGATTAAAGCGTTCGTTGGCAGTAACAGTTTTAATTTTTAGGTTTCAATCTGTTTTCTCCTATATGGATACATGTATTTGGAAATCTAAATCAAACACGGTTTGTGCTAGCTCTTTGAAACTTGACACAATAAAGTAGTTCCAAGTTCTATCTCTATGGATTGTTTCCTATTGATGTAGCCCTAAGCAGAGACTCGCTCAAATCACTTTCATGCAAAGGTATTGCCAAGCTTCCAAAAAACTACGAGTTTCCTGAAATGTCAGCACACATTTTTTCACCCAATTTGATGACACTTTCAGGTAATGATCAGTACCCCAATCCCACTTGGCTCACCAAATTTCGTTCTTCTAGGTTAAACGGTTCGTTGGCAGTAACAGTTTTAATTTTTAGGTTTCACTCTTTTTTCTCCTATATGGATACATGTATTTGGAACTCTAAATCAAACACGGTTTGTGCTAGCTCTTTGAAACTTGACTCTATAAAGAAGTTCTAAGTTCTTTCTCTATGGTTTGTTTCCTATTGATGTAGCCCTAAGCAGAGACTGGCGCAAATCACTTTCATGGAAAGGGGTTGCCAAGCTTCCAAAAAACTACGAGTTTCCTGAAATCTCAGCACACATTGTTTCTCCCAACCTTGATGACACTTTCAGGTAATGATCAGTACCCCAATCCCACTTGGTCACCAAATTTCGTTCTTCTACTTAAACCGTTCGTTGGCAGTAACAGTTTTAATTTTTAGGTTTCTCTCTATTTTCTCCTATATGGATACATGTAGTTGGAACTCTAAATCACAGACGGTTTTTGCTAGCTCTTTGAAACTGGACACAATATAGTAGTTCCCAGTTCTATCTCTATAGTTTGATTCCTATTGAAGTAGACCTAGGCAGAGACTGGCGCAAATCACTTACATGGAAATGGGTTGCCAAGCTTCCAAAAAACTACGAGTTTCCTGAAATCACAGCACACATTTTTTCACCCAATCTTGATGACACTTTCTGGTAATGATCAGTACCCCAATCTCACTTGGCTTTCGAAATTTCGTTCTTCTAGGTTCAACCGTTCGTTGGCAGTAAGAGTTTTAATTTTTAGGTTTCACTCTGTTTTCTCTTATATGGATACATGTAGTTGGAACTCTAAATCAAAGACGGTTTGTCCTGGCTCTTTGAAACTTGACACAATAAAATAGTTCCAAGTTCTATCGCTATGGATTGTTTCCTATTGATGTAGCCCTAAGCAGAGACTGGCACAAATCACTTTCATGCAAAGGGATTGCCAAGCTTCCAAAAAACTACGAGTTTCCTGAAATGTCAGCACACATTTTTTCACCCAATCTTGATGACACTTTCTGGTAATGATCAGTACCCCAATCCCACTTGGCTCACGAAATTTCGTTCTTCTAGCTTAAACCGTTCGTTGGCAGTAACAGTTTTAATTTTTAGGTTTCACTCTGTTTTCTCCTATATGGATACATGTAGATGAAACTCTAAATCAAACATGGTTTGTGCTAGCTCTTTGAAACTTGACACAATAAAATAGTTCCAAGTTCTATCTCTATGGATTGTTTCCTATTGATGTAGCCCTAAGCAGAGACTGGCGAAAATCACTTTCATGGAAAGGTGTTGCCAAGCTTTCAAATAACTATGTGTTTCCTGAAATCTCAGCACACATTTTTTCACCCAATCTTGATGACACTTTCAGGTAATGATCAGTACCCCATTCCCACTTGGCTCACCAAATTTCGTTCTTCTAGGTTAAACCGTTCGTTGGCAGTAACAGTTTTAATTTTTAGGTTTCAGTCTGTTTTCTCCTATATGGATACATGTACTTGCAACTCTAAATCAAACACGGTTTGTGCTAGCTCTTTGAAACTTGACACAATAAAGTAGTTCCAAGTTCTATCTCTATGGATTGTTTCCTATTGATGTAGCCCTAAGCAGAGACTGGCGCAAATCACTTTCATGCAAAGGGATTGCCAAGCTTCCAAAAAACTACGAGTTTCCTGAAATGTCAGCACACATTTCTTCACCCAATTTGATGACACTTTCAGGTAATGATCAGTACCCCAATCCCACTTGGCTCACCAAATTTCGTTCTTCTAGGTTAAACGGTTCGTTGGCAGTAACAGTTTTAATTTTTAGGTTTCACGCTGTTTTCTCCTATATGGGTACATGTAGTTGGAACTCTAAAGCAAACACGGTTTGTGCTAGCTCTTTGATTCTTGACACAATAAAGTAGTTCCAAGTTCTATCTCTATGGATTTTTTCCTATTGATGTAGCCCTAAGCAGAGACTGGCGCGAATCACTTTCATGGACAGGGTTTCCTAAGCTTCCAAAAAACTACCAGTTTCCTGAAATCTCAGCACACATTTTTTCACCCAATCTTGATGACACTTTCAGGTAATCATCAGTACCCCAATCCCACTTGGCTCACCAAATTTCGTTCTTCTAGGTTAAACTGTTCGTTGGCAGGAACAGTTTTAATTTTTAGGTTTCACTCTGTTTTCTCCTATATGGATACATGTAGTAGGAACACTAAAGCAAACACGGTTTGTGCTAGCTCTTTGATACTTGACACAATAAAATAGTTCCAAGTTCTATCTCTATGGTTTGTTTCCTATTGATGTTGCCCAAGCAGACACTGGCGCAAATCACTTTCATGGAAAGGGGTTTCCAAGCTTCCAAATAACCAGCAGTTTCCTGAAATCTCAGCACACATTTTTTCACCCAATCTTGGTGACACTTTCAGTTAATGATCAGTACCCTAATCCCACTTGGCTCACCAAATTTCGTTCTTCTAGGTTAAACCATTCGTTGGCAGTAACAGTTTTAATTTTAAGGTTTCACTCTGTTTTCTCCTATATGGATACATGTAGATGAAACTCTAAATCAAACACGGTTTGTGCTAGCTCTTTGAAACTTGACACAATAAAATAGTTCCAAGTTCTATCTCTATGGATTGTTTCCTATTGATGTAGCCCTAAGCAGAGACTGGCGCAAATCACTTTCATGGAAATGGGTTGCCAAGCTTCCTAATAACTTTGTGTTTCCTGAAATCTCAGCACACATTTTTTCACCCAATCTTGGTGACACTTTCAGTTAATGATCAGTACCCCAATCCCACTTGGCTCACCAAATTTCGTTCTTCTAGGTTAAACCGTTCGTTGGCAGTAACAGTTTTAATTTTTAGGTTTCACTCTGTTTTCTCTTATATTGATACATGTAGTTGGAACTCTAAATCAAGGACGGTTTGTGCTGGCTCTTTGAAACTTGACACAATAAAGCAGTTCCAAGTTCTATCGCTATGGATTGTTTCCTATTGATGTAGCCCTAAGCAGAGACTGGCACAAATCACTTTCATGGAAAGGGGTTGCCAAGCTTCCAAATAACGAGGAGTTTCCTGAAATCTCAGGACACCACTTTTCACCCAATCTTGATGACACTTTCAGGTAATGATCAGGACCCCAATCCCACTTGGCTCACCAAATTTCGTTCTTCTAGGTTAAACCGTTCGTTGGCAGTAACAGTTTTAATTTTTAGGTTTCAGTCTGTTTTCTCCTATATGGATACATGTACTTGCAACTCTAAATCAAACACAGTTTGTGCTAGCTCTTTGATACTTGACACAATAAAGTAGTTCCAAGTTCTATCTCTATGATTTCTTTCCTATTGATGTAGTCCTATGCAGAGACTGGCGCAAATCACTTTCATGGAAAGGGGTTGCAAAGCTACCAAAAAACTACGAGTTTCCTGAAATGTCAGCATACATTTTTTCACCCAATCTTGATGACACTCTCAGGTAATTATCAGTACCCCAATCCCACTTGGCTCACCACATTTCGTTCTTCTAAGTTAAACCGTTCGTTGGCAGTAACAGTTTTAATTTTTAGGTTTCACTCTGTTTTCTCCTATATGGATACATGTAGTTGGAACTGTAAATCAAACACGGTTTGTGCAAGCTCTTTGAAACTTGACACAATAAAGTAGTTCCAAGTTCTATCTCTATAGTTTGATTCCTATTGAAGTAGACCTAGGCAGAGACTGGCGCAAATCACTTACATGGAAATGGGTTGCCAAGCTTCCAATAAACTACGAGTTTCCTGAAATCACAGCACACATTTTTTCACCCAATCTTGATGACACTTTCTGGTAATGATCAGTACCCCAATCCCACTTGGCTCACGAAATTTCGTTCTTCTAAGTTAAACCGTTCGTTGGCAGTAACAGTTTTAATTTTTAGGTTTCACTCTGTTTTCTCCTATATGGATACATGTAGATGAAACTCTAAATCAAACACGGTTTGTGCTAGCTCTTTGAAACTTGACACAATAAAGTAGTTCCAAGTTCTATCTCTGTGGTTTGTTTCCTATTGATGTAGTCCTAAGCAGAGACTGGCGCACATCACTTTCATGGAAAGGGGTTGCCAAGCTACCAAAACCTACGAGTTTCCAGAAATCTCAGCACACATTTTTTCACCCAATCTTGACGACACTTTGAGGTAATGATCAGGACCCCAATCCCAGTTGGCTCACCGAATTTCGTTCTTCTAGGTTAAACCGTTCGTTGGCAGTAACAGTTCTAATTTTTAGGTTTCACTCTGTTTTCTCCTATATGGATACATGTAGTTGGAACTGTAAATCAAACACGGTTTGTGCTAGCTCTTTGAAAGTTGACACCATAAAGTAGTTCCAAGTTCGATCTCTATGGTTTGTTTCCTATTGATGTAGTCCTATGCAGAGACTGGCGCAAATCACTTTCATGGAAAGGGGTTGCAAAGCTATCAAAAAACTACGAGTTTCCTGAAATGTCAGCATACATTTTTTCACCCAATCTTGATGACACTTTCAGGTAATGATCAGTACCCCAATCCCACTTGGCTCACCACATTTCGTTCTTCTAAGTTAAACCGTTCGTTGGCAGTAACAGTTTTAATTTTTAGGTTTCACTCTGTTTTCTCCTATATGGATACATGTAGTTGGAACTGTAAATCAAACACGGTTTGTGCAAGCTCTTTGAAACTTGACACAATAAAGTAGTTCCAAGTTCTATCTCTATAGTTTGATTCCTATTGAAGTAGACCTAGGCAGAGACTGGCGCAAATCACTTACATGGAAATGGGTTGCCAAGCTTCCAAAAAACTACGAGTTTCCTGAAATCACAGCACACATTTTTTCACCCAATCTTGATGACACTTTCTGGTAATGATCAGTACCGCAATCTCACTTGGCTTTCGAAATTTTGTTCTTCTAGGTTCAACCGTTCGTTGGCAGTAAGAGTTTTAATTTTTATGTTTCACTCTGTTTTCTCTTATATGGATACATGTAGTTGGAACTCTAAATCAAAGACGGTTTGTGCTGGCTCTTTGAAACTTGACACAATAAAGTAGTTCCAAGTTCTATCGCTATGGATTGTTTCCTATTGATGTAGCCCTAAGCAGAGACTGGCACAAATCACTTTCATGCAAAGGGATTGCCAAGCTTCCAAAAAACTACGAGTTTCCTGAAATGTCAGCACACATTTTTTCACCCAATCTTGATGACACTTTCTGGTAATGATCAGTACCCCAATCCCACTTGGCTCACGAAATTTCGTTCTTCTAAGTTTAACCGTTCGTTGGCAGTAACAGTTTTAATTTTTAGGTTTCACTCTGTTTTCTCCTATATGGATACATGTAGATGAAACTCTAAATCAAACATGGTTTGTGCTAGCTCTTTGAAACTTGACACAATAAAATAGTTCCAAGTTCTATCTCTATGGATTGTTTCCTATTGATGTAGCCCTAAGCAGAGACTGGCGCAAATCACTTTCATGGAAAGGTGTTGCCAAGCTTTCAAATAACTATGTGTTTCCTGAAATCTCAGCACACATTTTTTCACCCAATCTTGATGACACTTTCAGGTAATGATCAGTACCCCATTCCCACTTGGCTCACCAAATTTCGTTCTTCTAGGTTAAACCGTTCGTTGGCAGTAACAGTTTTAATTTTTAGGTTTCAGTCTGTTTTCTCCTATATGGATACATGTACTTGCAACTCTAAATCAAACACGGTTTGTGCTAGCTCTTTGAAACTTGACTCAATAAAGTAGTTCCAAGTTTTATCTCTATGGTTTGTTTCCTATTGATGTAGCCCTAAGAGGATACTGGCCCAAATCAGTTTCATGGAAAGGGGTTGCCAAGCTTCCAAAAAACTACGAGTTTCCTGAAATGTCATCACACATTTTTTCACCCAATCTTGATGATACTTTCAGGTAATGATCAGTACCCCAATACCACTTGGCTCACCAAATTTCGTTCTTCTAGGTTAAAGCGTTCGTTGGCAGTAACAGTTTTAATTTTTAGGTTTCACTCTGTTTTCTACTACATGGATACATGTAGTTGGAAATCTAAATCAAACACGGTTTGTGCTAGCTCTTTGATTCTTGACACAATAAAGTAGTTCCAAGTTCTATCTCTGTGGATTTTTTCCTATTGATGTAGCCCTAAGCAGAGACTGGCGCGAATCACTTTCATGGACAGGGGTTGCTAAGCTTCCAAAAAACTACCAGTTTCCTGAAATCTCAGCACACATTTTTTCACCCAATCTTGGTGACACTTTCAGTTAATGATCAGTACCCCAATCCCACTTGGCTCACCAAATTTCGTTCATCGAGGTTAAACCATTCGTTGGCAGTAACAGTTTTAATTTTAAGGTTTCACTCTGTTTTCTCCTATATGGATACATGTAGATGAAACTCTAAATAAAACACGGTTTGTGCTAGCTCTTTGAAACTTGACACAATAAAATAGTTCCAAGTTCTATCTCTATGGATTGTTTCCTATTGATGTAGCCCTAAGCAGAGACTGGCGCAAATCACTTTCATGGAAATGGGTTGCCAAGCTTCCTAATAACTTTGTGTTTCCTGAAATCTCAGCACACATTTTTTTACCCAATCTTGATGACACTTTCACGTAATGATCAGTACCCCAATCCCACTTGGCTCACCAAATTTCATTCTTCTAGGTTAAACCGTTCGTTGGCAGTAACAGTTTTAATTTTTAGGTTTCAGTCTGTTTTCCCTATATGGATACATGTACTTGCAACTCTAAATCAAACACGGTTTGTGCTAGCTCTTTGATACTTGACACAATAAAGTAGTTCCAAGTTCTATCTCTATGGTTTCTTTCCTATTGATGTAGTCCTATGCAGAGACTGGCGCAAATCACTTTCATGGAAAGGGGTTGCAAAGCTACCAAAAAACTACGAGTTTCCTGAAATGTCAGCATACATTTTTTCACCCAATCTTGATGACACTTTCAGGTAATGATCAGTACCCCAATCCCACTTGGCTCACCACATTTCGTTCTTCTAAGTTAAACCGTTCGTTGGCAGTAACAGTTTTAATTTTTAGGTTTCACTCTGTTTTCTCCTATATGGATACATGTAGTTGGAAGTGTAAATCAAACACGGTTTGTGCAAGCTCTTTGAAACTTGACACAATAAAGTAGTTCCAAGTTCTATCTCTATAGTTTGATTCCTATTGAAGTAGACCTAGGCAGAGACTGGCGCAAATCACTTACATGGAAATGGGTTGCCAAGCTTCCAAAAAACTACGAGTTTCCTGAAATCACAGCACTCATTTTTTCACCCAATCTTGATGACACTTTCTGGTAATGATCAGTACCCCAATCTCACTTGGCTTTCGAAATTTCGTTCTTCTAGGTTCAACCGTTCGATGGCAGTAAGAGTTTTAATTTTTAGGTTTCACTCTGTTTTCTCTTATATGGATACATGTAGTTGGAACTCTAAATCAAAGACGGTTTGTGCTGGCTCTTTGAAACTTGACACAATAAAGTAGTTCCAAGTTCTATCGCTATGGATTGTTTCCTATTGATGTAGCCCTAAGCAGAGACTGGCACAAATCACTTTCATGCAAAGGGATTGCCAAGCTTCCAAAAAACTACGAGTTTCCTGAAATGTCAGCACACATTTTTTCACCCAATCTTGATGACACTTTCTGGTAATGATCAGTACCCCAATCCCACTTGGCTCACGAAATTTCGTTCTTCTAAGTTAAACCGTTCGTTGGCAGTAACAGTTTTAATTTTTAGGTTTCACTCTGTTTTCTCCTATATGGATACATGTAGATGAAACTCTAAATCAAACATGGTTTGTGCTAGCTCTTTGAAACTTGACACAATAAAATAGTTCCAAGTTCTATCTCTATGGTTTCTTTCCTATTGATGTAGTCCTATGCAGAGACTGGCGCAAATCACTTTCATGGAAAGGGGTTGCAAAGCTACCAAAAAACTACGAGTTTCCTGAAATGTCAGCATACATTTTTTCACCCAATCTTGATGACACTTTCAGGTAATGATCAGTACCCCAATCCCACTTGGCTCACCACATTTCGTTCTTCTAAGTTAAACCGTTCGTTGGCAGTAACAGTTTTAATTTTTAGGTTTCACTCTGTTTTCTCCTATATGGATACATATATTTAGAACTCTAAATCAAAGACTGTTTGTGCTAGCTCTTTGAAACTTGACACAATACAGTAGTTCCAAGTTCTATCTCTATGGTTTGTTTCCTATTGATGTAGCCCTAAGCAGAGACTGGCGCAAATCACTTTCATGGAAAGGTGTTGCCAAGCTTTCAAATAACTATGTGTTTCCTGAAATCACAGCACACATTTTTTCACCCAATCTTGATGACACTTTCAGGTAATGATCAGTACCACATTCCCACTTGGCTCACCAAATTTCGTTCTTCTAGGTTAAACCGTTCGTTGGCAGTAACAGTTTTAATTTTTAAGTTTCACTCTGTTTTCTCCTATATGGATAAATGTTGTTGCAATTCTAAATCAAACACGGTTTGTGCTAGCTCTTTGAAACTTGACACAATAAAGTAGTTCCAAGTTCTATCTCTATGGTTTGTTTCCTATTGATGTAGTCCTAAGCAGAGACTGGCGCACATCACTTTCATGGAAAGGGGTTGCCAAGCTACCAAAACCTACGAGTTTCCAGAAATCTCAGCACACATTTTTTCACCCAATCTAGACGACACTTTGAGGTAATGATCAGGACCCCAATCCCAGTTGGCTCACCGAATTTCGTTCTTCTAGGTTAAACCGTTCGTTGGCAGTAACAGTTCTAATTTTTAGGTTTCACTCTGTTTTCTCCTATATGGATACATGTAGTTGGAACTGTAAATCAAACACGGTTTGTGCTAGCTCTTTGAAAGTTGACACCATAAAGTAGTTCCAAGTTCGATCTCTATGGTTTGTTTCCTATTGATGTAGCCCTAAGCAGAGACTGGCGCAAATCACTTTCATGGAAAGGGGTGGTCAAGCTTCCAAAAAACTACCAGTTTCCTGAAATCTCAGCACACATTTTTTCACCCAATCTTGGTGACACTTTCAGGTAATGATCAGTACCCCAATCCCACTTGGCTCACCAAATTTCGTTCTTCTAAGTTAAACCGTTCGTTGGCAGTAACAGTTTTAATTTTTAGGTTTCACTCTGTTTTCTCCTATATGGATACATGTAGATGAAACTCTAAATCAATCACGGTTTGTGCTAGCTCTTTGAAAGTTGACACAATAAAATAGTTCCAAGTTCTATCTCTATGGATTGTTTCCTATTGATGTAGCCCTAAGGAGAGACTGGCGCAAATCACTTTCATGGAAAGGGGTTGCCAAGCTTCCAAATAACTATGTGTTTCCTGAAATCTCAGCACACATTTTTCCACCCAAACTTGATGACACTTTCAGGTAATGATCAGTACCCCAATTCCACTTGGCTCACCAAATTTCGTTCTTCTAGGTTAAACCGTTTGTTGGCAGTAACAGTTTTAATTTTTAGGTTTCACTCTGTTTTCTCCTATATGGATACATGTAGTTGCAACTCTAAATCAAACACGGTTTGTGCTAGCTCTTTGAAAATTGACACAATAAAGTATTTCCAAGTTCTATCTCTATAGTTTGTTTCGTATTGATGTAGTCCTAAGCAGAGACTGGCGCAAATCACTGTCATGGAAAGGGTTTGCCAAGCTACCAAAAAACTACGAGTTTTCTGAAATCTCAGCACCCGTTTTTTCACCCAATCTTGACGACACTTTCAGGTAATGATCAGTACTGCAATCCCACTTGGCTCACCAAATTTCGTTCTTCTAGATTAAACCGTTCCTTGGCAGTAACAGTTTTAATTTTTAGGTTTTACTCTGTTTTCTCCTATATGGATACATGTAGTTGGAACTGTAAATCAAACACGGTTTGTGCTAGCTCTTTGAAACTTGACACAATAAATTAGTTCCAAGTTCTATCTCTATGGTTTGTTTCCTATTGATGTAGCCCTAAGCAGAGACTGGCGCAAATCACTTTCATGCAAAGGGATTGCCAAGCTTCCAAAAAACTACGAGTTTCCTGAAATGTCAGCACAATTTTTTCACCCAATTTGATGACACTTTCAGGTAATGATCAGTACCCCAATCCCACATGGCTCACCAAATTTCGTTCTTCTAGGTTAAACCGTTCGTTGGCAGTAACAGTTTAAATTTTTAGGTTCACTCTGCTTTCTCCTATATGGATACATGTAGTTGGAACTCTAAATCAAAGACGGTTTGTGCTAGCTCTTTGAAACTTGACACCATAAAGTAGTTCCAAGTTCGATCTCTATGGTTTGATTCCTACTGATGTAGCCCTAAGCAGAGACTGGCGCAAATCACTTTCATGGATAATGGTTGCCAAGCTTCCAAAAAACTACCAGTTTCCTGAAATGTCAGCACATATTTTTTCACCCAATCTTGATGACACTTTCAGGTAATGATCAGTACCCCAATCCCACTTGGCTCACCAAATATCGTTCTTCTAGGTTAAATGGTTCGTTGTCAGTAACAGTTTTAATTTTTAGGTTTCACTCTGTTTTCTCCTATATGGATACATGTGTTAGGAACACAAAAGCAAACACGATTTGTGCTAGCTCTTTGATACTTGACACAATAAAATAGTTCCAAGTTCTATCTCTATGGTTTGTTTCCTATTGATGTAGCCCCAAGCAGAGACTGGCACAAATCACTTTCATGGAAAGGGGTTGCTAAGCTTCCAAATAACCAGGAGTTTCCTGAAATCTCAGCACATATTTTTTCTCCCAATCTTGATGACACTTGCAGGTAATGATCCTTACCCAATTCCCATTTGGCTCACCAAATTTTGTTCTTCTAGGTTAAACCGTTCGTTGGCAGTAACAGTTTTAATTTTTAGGTTTCACTCTTTTTTCTCCTATATGGATACATGTATTTGGAACTCTAAATCAAAGACAGTTTGTGCTAGCTCTTTGAAACTTGACACAATAAAGTAGTTCCAAGTTCTATCTCTATGGTTTTTTTCCTATTGATGTAGCCCTAAGCAGAGACTGGCGCAAATCACTTTCATGGAAAAGGGTTGCCAAGCTTCCAAAAAACTACGATTTTCCTGAAATCTCTGCACACATTTTTTCACCCAATCTTATGACACTTTCAGGTAATGATCAGTACCCCAATTTCACTTGGCTCACCAAATTTCGTTCTTCTAGGTTAAACCGTTCGTTGGCAGTAACAGTTTTAATTTTTAGGTTTCACTCTGTTTCCTCCTATATGGATATATGTATTTGCAACTCTAAATCAAATACGGTTTGTGCTAGCACTTTGAAACTTGACACAATATAGTAGTTCCAAGTTCTATCTCTATGGTTTTTTTTCCTATTGATGTAGTCCTAAGCAGAGACTGGCGCAAATCACTTTCATGGAAAGGGGTTGCCAACTTACCAAAAAACTACGATTTTCCTGAAATCTCAGCACACATTTTTTCACCCAATATTGTTGACACTTTCAGGTAATGATCAGTACCCAATCCCACTTGGCTCACCAAATTTCGTTCTTCTAGGTTAAAGCGTTCGTTGGCAGTAAGAGTTTTAATTTTTAGGTTTCACTCTGTTTTCTCCTATATGGATACAAGAGGTTGGAAATCTAAATCAAACACAGTTTGTGCTATCTCTTTGAAACTTGACACAATAAAGAGTTCCAAGTTCTATATCTTTGGATTGTTTCCTACTGATGTAGCCCTATGCAGAGACTGGCACAAATCACTTTCATGGAAAGGGGTTGCCAAGCTTCCAAAAAACTACGAGTTTCCTGAAATGTCAGCACACATTCTTTCACCCTATCTTGATGACACTTTCTGGTAATGATCAGTACCCCAATCTCACTTGGCTCCCCAAATTTCGTTCTTCTAGGTTAAACCGTTCGTTGGCAGTAAGAGTTTTAATTTTTAGGTTTCACTCTGTTTTCTCCTATATGGATACATGTAGTTGGAACTCTAAATCAAAGACGGTTTGTGCTAGCTCTTTGAAACATGACACAATAAAGTAGTTCCAAGTTCTATCTCTATGAATTGTTTCCTATTGATGTAGCCCTAAGCAGAGACTGGCGCAAATCACTTTCATGCAAAGGGATTGCCAAGCTTCCAAAAAACTACGAGTTTCCTGAAATGTCAGCACACATTTTTTCACCCAATTTGATGACACTTTCAGGTAATGATCAGTACCCCAATCCCACTTGGCTCACCAAATTTTGTTCTTCTAGGTTAAACCGTTCGTTGGCAGTAACAGTTTTAATTTTTAGGTTTCACTGTGTTTTCTCCTATATGGATACATGTAGTAGGAACACTAAAGCAAACACGGTTTGTGCTAGCTCTTTGAAACTTGACACAATAAAGTAGTTCCAAGTTCTATCTCTATGGTTTGTTTCCTATTGATGTAGTCCTAAGCAGAGACTGGCGCAAATCACTTTTATGGAAAGGGGTTGCCAAGCTACCAAAAAACTACGAGTTTCCTGAAATCTCAGCACACATTTTTTCACCCAATCTTGACGACACTTTCAGGTAATGATCAGTACCCCAATCCCACTTGGCTCACCACATTTCGTTCTTCTAATTTAAACCGTTCGTTGGCAGTAACAGTTTTAATTTTTAGGTTTCACTCTGTTTTCTCCTATATGGATACATGTAGTTGGAACTCTAAATCAAACACGGTTTGTGCTAGCTCTTTGAAACATGACACAATAAAATAGTTCCAAGTTCTATCTCTATGGATTGTTTCCTCTTGCTATAGTCCTAAGCAGAGACTGGCACAAATTACTTTCATGGAAAGGGGTTGCCAAGCTTCCAAAAAACTACGAGTTTTCTGAAATCTCAGCACACATTGTTTCACCCAAACTTGATGACACTTTCAGGTAATGATCAGTACCCCAATCCCACTTGGCTCACCAAATTTTGTTCTTCTAGGTTAACCCATTCGTTCCAGTAACAGTTTTAATTTTTAGGTTTCAATCTGTTTTCTCCTATATGGATACATGTAGTTGGAACTCTAAATCAAACACGGTTTGTGCTAGCTCTTTGAAACATGACACAATAAAATAGTTCCAAGTTCTATCTCTATGGATTGTTTCCTCTTGCTATAGTCCTAAGCAGAGACTGGCACAAATCACTTTCATGGAAAGGGGTTGCCAACTTCCAAAAATCTACGAGTTTCATGAAATCTCAGCACACATTGTTTAACCAAACTTAATGACACTTTCAGGTAATGATCAGTACCCCAATCCCACTTGGTTCACCAAATTTCTTTCCTCTAGGTTAAACGTTTCGTTGGCAGTAACAGTTTTAATTTTTAGGTTTCAATCTCTTTTCTCCTATATGGATACATGTAGATGGAACTCTAAATCAAACACGGTTTGTGCTAGCTCTTTGAAACTTGACACAATAAAGTAGTTCCAAGTTCTATCTCTATGGTTTCTTTCCTATTGATGTAGCCCTAAGCAGAGACTGGCCCAAATCACTTTCATGGAATGGGGTTGACAAGCTTCCAAAAAACTATGAGTTTCCTGAAATCTCAGCACACATGATTTCACCCAATCTTGATGACACTTTCAGGTAATGATCAGTACCCCAATCCCACTTGGCTCACCAAATTTCGTTCTTCTAGGTTAAACGGTTCGTTGGCAGTAACAGTTTTAATTTTTAGGTTTCACGCTGTTTTCTCCTATATGGGTACATGTAGTTGGAACTCTAAAGCAAACACGGTTTGTGCTAGCTCTTTGATTCTTGACACAATAAAGTAGTTCCAAGTTCTATCTCTATGGATTTTTTCCTATTGATGTAGCCCTAAGCAGAGACTGGCGCGAATCACTTTCATGGACAGGGTTTCCTAAGCTTCCAAAAAACTACCAGTTTCCTGAAATCTCAGCACACATTTTTTCACCCAATCTTGATGACACTTTCAGGTAATCATCAGTACCCCAATCCCACTTGGCTCACCAAATTTCGTTCTTCTAGGTTAAACTGTTCGTTGGCAGGAACAGTTTTAATTTTTAGGTTTCACTCTGTTTTCTCCTATATGGATACATGTAGTAGGAACACTAAAGCAAACACGGTTTGTGCTAGCTCTTTGATACTTGACACAATAAAATAGTTCCAAGTTCTATCTCTATGGATTGTTTCCTATTGATGTAGCCCTAAGCAGAGACTGGCGCAAATCACTTTCATGGAAATGGGTTGCCAAGCTTCCTAATAACTTTGTGTTTCCTGAAACCTCAGCACACATTTTTTCACCCAATCTTGGTGACACTTTCAGTTAATGATCAGTACCCCAATCCCACTTGGCTCACCAAATTTCGTTCTTCTAGGTTAAACCGTTCGTTGGCAGTAACAGTTTTAATTTTTAGGTTTCACTCTGTTTTCTCTTATATTGATACATGTATTTGGAACTCTAAATCAAAGACGGTTTGTGCTGGCTCTTTGAAACTTGACACAATAAAGCAGTTCCAAGTTCTATCGCTATGGATTGTTTCCTATTGATGTAGCCCTAAGCAGAGACTGGCACAAATCACTTTCATGGAAAGGGGTTGCCAAGCTTCCAAATAACGAGGAGTTTCCTGAAATCTCAGGACACCACTTTTCACCCAATCTTGATGACACTTTCAGGTAATGATCAGGACCCCAATCCCACTTGGCTCACCAAATTTCGTTCTTCTAGGTTAAACCGTTCGTTGGCAGTAACAGTTTTAATTTTTAGGTTTCAGTCTGTTTTCCCTATATGGATACATGTACTTGCAACTCTAAATCAAACACGGTTTGTGCTAGCTCTTTGATACTTGACACAATAAAGTAGTTCCAAGTTCTATCTCTATGGTTTCTTTCCTATTGATGTAGTCCTATGCAGAGACTGGCGCAAATCACTTTCATGGAAAGGGGTTGCAAAGCTACCAAAAAACTACGAGTTTCCTGAAATGTCAGCATACATTTTTTCACCCAATCTTGATGACACTTTCAGGTAATGATCAGTACCCCAATCCCACTTGGCTCACCACATTTCGTTCTTCTAAGTTAAACCGTTCGTTGGCAGTAACAGTTTTAATTTTTAGGTTTCACTCTGTTTTCTCCTATATGGATACATGTAGTTGGAAGTGTAAATCAAACACGGTTTGTGCAAGCTCTTTGAAACTTGACACAATAAAGTAGTTCCAAGTTCTATCTCTATAGTTTGATTCCTATTGAAGTAGACCTAGGCAGAGACTGGCGCAAATCACTTACATGGAAATGGGTTGCCAAGCTTCCAAAAAACTACGAGTTTCCTGAAATCACAGCACTCATTTTTTCACCCAATCTTGATGACACTTTCTGGTAATGATCAGTACCCCAATCTCACTTGGCTTTCGAAATTTCGTTCTTCTAGGTTCAACCGTTCGTTGGCAGTAAGAGTTTTAATTTTTAGGTTTCACTCTGTTTTCTCTTATATGGATACATGTAGTTGGAACTCTAAATCAAAGACGGTTTGTGCTGGCTCTTTGAAACTTGACACAATAAAGTAGTTCCAAGTTCTATCGCTATGGATTGTTTCCTATTGATGTAGCCCTAAGCAGAGACTGGCGCGAATCACTTTCATGGACAGGGGTTGCCAAGCTTCCAAAAAACTACGAGTTTCCTGAAATGTCAGCACACATTTTTTCACCCAATCTTGATGACACTTTCTGGTAATGATCAGTACCCCAATCCCACTTGGCTCACGAAATTTCGTTCTTCTAAGTTAAACCGTTCGTTGGCAGTAACAGTTTTAATTTTTAGGTTTCACTCTGTTTTCTCCTATATGGATACATGTAGATGAAACTCTAAATCAAACATGGTTTGTGCTAGCTCTTTGAAACTTGACACAA
Organism: Spermophilus citellus; assembly: GCF_964194105.1. NCBI lineage: Eukaryota > Metazoa > Chordata > Mammalia > Rodentia > Sciuridae > Spermophilus > Spermophilus citellus. Next base: position 105,451,081 of record NC_138182.1, read on the forward strand.
TAAAATAGTTCCAAGTTCTATCTCTATGGATTGTTTCCTATTGATGTAGCCCTATGCAGAGACTGGCGCAAATCACTTTCATGGAAAGGTGTTGCCAAGCTTTCAAATAACTATGTGTTTCCTGAAATCTCAGCACACATTTTTTCACCCAATCTTGATGACACTTTCAGGTAATGATCAGTACCCCAATCCCACTTGGCTCACCAAATTTCGTTCTTCTAGGTTAAACCGTTCGTTGGCAGTAACAGTTTTAATTTTTAGGTTTCAGTCTGTTTTCTCCTATATGGATACATGTACTTGCAACTCTAAATCAAACACGGTTTGTGCTAGCTCTTTGATACTTGACACAATAAAGTAGTTCCAAGTTCTATCTCTATGGTTTCTTTCCTATTGATGTAGTCCTATGCAGAGACTGGCGCAAATCACTTTCATGGAAAGGGGTTGCAAAGCTACCAAAAAACTACGAGTTTCCTGAAATGTCAGCATACATTTTTTCACCCAATCTTGATGACACTTTCAGGTAATGATCAGTACCCCAATCCCACTTGGCTCACCACATTTCGTTCTTCTAAGTTAAACCGTTCGTTGGCAGTAACAGTTTTAATTTTTAGGTTTCACTCTGTTTTCTCCTATATGGATACATATATTTGGAACTCTAAATCAAAGACTGTTTGTGCTAGCTCTTTGAAACTTGACACAATACAGTAGTTCCAAGTTCTATCTCTATGGTTTGTTTCCTATTGATGTAGCCCTAAGCAGAGACTGGCGCAAATCACTTTCATGGAAAGGTGTTGCCAAGCTTTCAAATAACTATGTGTTTCCTGAAATCACAGCACACATTTTTTCACCCAATCTTGATGACACTTTCAGGTAATGATCAGTACCACATTCCCACTTGGCTCACCAAATTTCGTTCTTCTAGGTTAAACCGTTCGTTGGCAGTAACAGTTTTAATTTTTAAGTTTCACTCTGTTTTCTCCTATATGGATAAATGTAGTTGCAATTCTAAATCAAACACGGTTTGTGCTAGCTCTTTGAAACTTGACACAATAAAGTAGTTCCAAGTTCTATCTCTATGGTTTGTTTCCTATTGATGTAGTCCTAAGCAGAGACTGGCGCACATCACTTTCATGGAAAGGGGTTGCCAAGCTACCAAAACCTACGAGTTTCCAGAAATCTCAGCACACATTTTTTCACCCAATCTAGACGACACTTTGAGGTAATGATCAGGACCCCAATCCCAGTTGGCTCACCGAATTTCGTTCTTCTAGGTTAAACCGTTCGTTGGCAGTAACAGTTCTAATTTTTAGGTTTCACTCTGTTTTCTCCTATATGGATACATGTAGTTGGAACTGTAAATCAAACACGGTTTGTGCTAGCTCTTTGAAAGTTGACACCATAAAGTAGTTCCAAGTTCGATCTCTATGGTTTGTTTCCTATTGATGTAGCCCTAAGCAGAGACTGGCGCAAATCACTTTCATGGAAAGGGGTGGTCAAGCTTCCAAAAAACTACCAGTTTCCTGAAATCTCAGCACACATTTTTTCACCCAATCTTGGTGACACTTTCAGGTAATGATCAGTACCCCAATCCCACTTGGCTCACCAAATTTCGTTCTTCTAAGTTAAACCGTTCGTTGGCAGTAACAGTTTTAATTTTTAGGTTTCACTCTGTTTTCTCCTAGATGGATACATGTAGATGAAACTCTAAATCAATGACGGTTTGTGCTAGCTCTTTGAAAGTTGACACAATAAAATAGTTCCAAGTTCTATCTCTATGGATTGTTTCCTATTGATGTAGCCCTAAGGAGAGACTGGCGCAAATCACTTTCATGGAAAGGGGTTGCCAAGCTTCCAAATAACTATGTGTTTCCTGAAATCTCAGCACACATTTTTCCACCCAAACTTGATGACACTTTCAGGTAATGATCAGTACCCCAATTCCACTTGGCTCACCAAATTTCGTTCTTCTAGGTTAAACCGTTTGTTGGCAGTAACAGTTTTAATTTTTAGGTTTCACTCTGTTTTCTCCTATATGGATACATGTAGTTGCAACTCTAAATCAAACACGGTTTGTGCTAGCTCTTTGAAAATTGACACAATAAAGTATTTCCAAGTTCTATCTCTATAGTTTGTTTCGTATTGATGTAGTCCTAAGCAGAGACTGGCGCAAATCACTGTCATGGAAAGGGTTTGCCAAGCTACCAAAAAACTACGAGTTTTCTGAAATCTCAGCACCCGTTTTTTCACCCAATCTTGACGACACTTTCAGGTAATGATCAGTACTGCAATCCCACTTGGCTCACCAAATTTCGTTCTTCTAGATTAAACCGTTCCTTGGCAGTAACAGTTTTAATTTTTAGGTTTTACTCTGTTTTCTCCTATATGGATACATGTAGTTGGAACTGTAAATCAAACACGGTTTGTGCTAGCTCTTTGAAACTTGACACAATAAATTAGTTCCAAGTTCTATCTCTATGGTTTGTTTCCTATTGATGTAGCCCTAAGCAGAGACTGGCGCAAATCACTTTCATGCAAAGGGATTGCCAAGCTTCCAAAAAACTACGAGTTTCCTGAAATGTCAGCACAATTTTTTCACCCAATTTGATGACACTTTCAGGTAATGATCAGTACCCCAATCCCACATGGCTCACCAAATTTCGTTCTTCTAGGTTAAACCGTTCGTTGGCAGTAACAGTTTAAATTTTTAGGTTCACTCTGCTTTCTCCTATATGGATACATGTAGTTGGAACTCTAAATCAAAGACGGTTTGTGCTAGCTCTTTGAAACTTGACACCATAAAGTAGTTCCAAGTTCGATCTCTATGGTTTGATTCCTACTGATGTAGCCCTAAGCAGAGACTGGCGCAAATCACTTTCATGGATAATGGTTGCCAAGCTTCCAAAAAACTACCAGTTTCCTGAAATGTCAGCACATATTTTTTCACCCAATCTTGATGACACTTTCAGGTAATGATCAGTACCCCAATCCCACTTGGCTCACCAAATATCGTTCTTCTAGGTTAAATGGTTCGTTGTCAGTAACAGTTTTAATTTTTAGGTTTCACTCTGTTTTCTCCTATATGGATACATGTGTTAGGAACACAAAAGCAAACACGATTTGTGCTAGCTCTTTGATACTTGACACAATAAAATAGTTCCAAGTTCTATCTCTATGGTTTGTTTCCTATTGATGTAGCCCCAAGCAGAGACTGGCACAAATCACTTTCATGGAAAGGGGTTGCTAAGCTTCCAAATAACCAGGAGTTTCCTGAAATCTCAGCACATATTTTTTCTCCCAATCTTGATGACACTTGCAGGTAATGATCCTTACCCAATTCCCATTTGGCTCACCAAATTTTGTTCTTCTAGGTTAAACCGTTCGTTGGCAGTAACAGTTTTAATTTTTAGGTTTCACTCTTTTTTCTCCTATATGGATACATGTATTTGGAACTCTAAATCAAAGACAGTTTGTGCTAGCTCTTTGAAACTTACACAATAAAGTAGTTCCAAGTTCTATCTCTATGGTTTTTTTCCTATTGATGTAGCCCTAAGCAGAGACTGGCGCAAATCACTTTCATGGAAAAGGGTTGCCAAGCTTCCAAAAAACTACGATTTTCCTGAAATCTCTGCACACATTTTTTCACCCAATCTTATGACACTTTCAGGTAATGATCAGTACCCCAATTTCACTTGGCTCACCAAATTTCGTTCTTCTAGGTTAAACCGTTCGTTGGCAGTAACAGTTTTAATTTTTAGGTTTCACTCTGTTTCCTCCTATATGGATATATGTATTTGCAACTCTAAATCAAATACGGTTTGTGCTAGCACTTTGAAACTTGACACAATATAGTAGTTCCAAGTTCTATCTCTATGGTTTTTTTCCTATTGATGTAGTCCTAAGCAGAGACTGGCGCAAATCACTTTCATGGAAAGGGGTTGCCAACTTACCAAAAAACTACGATTTTCCTGAAATCTCAGCACACATTTTTTCACCCAATATTGATGACACTTTCAGGTAATGATCAGTACCCAATCCCACTTGGCTCACCAAATTTCGTTCTTCTAGGTTAAAGCGTTCGTTGGCAGTAAGAGTTTTAATTTTTAGGTTTCACTCTGTTTTCTCCTATATGGACACAATAGGTTGGAAATCTAAATCAAACACAGTTTGTGCTATCTCTTTGAAACTTGACACAATAAAGAGTTCCAAGTTCTATATCTTTGGATTGTTTCCTACTGATGTAGCCCTATGCAGAGACTGGCACAAATCACTTTCATGGAAAGGGGTTGCCAAGCTTCCAAAAAACTACGAGTTTCCTGAAATGTCAGCACACATTCTTTCACCCTATCTTGATGACACTTTCTGGTAATGATCAGTACCCCAATCTCACATGGCTCCCCAAATTTCGTTCTTCTAGGTTAAACCGTTCGTTGGCAGTAAGAGTTTTAATTTTTAGGTTTCACTCTGTTTTCTCCTATATGGATACATGTAGTTGGAACTCTAAATCAAAGACGGTTTGTGCTAGCTCTTTGAAACATGACACAATAAAGTAGTTCCAAGTTCTATCTCTATGAATTGTTTCCTATTGATGTAGCCCTAAGCAGAGACTGGCGCAAATCACTTTCATGCAAAGGGATTGCCAAGCTTCCAAAAAACTACGAGTTTCCTGAAATGTCAGCACACATTTTTTCACCCAATTTGATGACACTTTCAGGTAATGATCAGTACCCCAATCCCACTTGGCTCACCAAATTTTGTTCTTCTAGGTTAAACCGTTCGTTGGCAGTAACAGTTTTAATTTTTAGGTTTCACTCTGTTTTCTCCTATATGGATACATGTAGTAGGAACACTAAAGCAAACACGGTTTGTGCTAGCTCTTTGAAACTTGACACAATAAAGTAGTTCCAAGTTCTATCTCTATGGTTTGTTTCCTATTGATGTAGTCCTAAGCAGAGACTGGCGCAAATCACTTTTATGGAAAGGGGTTGCCAAGCTACCAAAAAACTACGAGTTTCCTGAAATCTCAGCACACATTTTTTCACCCAATCTTGACGACACTTTCAGGTAATGATCAGTACCCCAATCCCACTTGGCTCACCACATTTCGTTCTTCTAATTTAAACCGTTCGTTGGCAGTAACAGTTTTAATTTTTAGGTTTCACTCTGTTTTCTCCTATATGGATACATGTAGTTGGAACTCTAAATCAAACACGGTTTGTGCTAGCTCTTTGAAACATGACACAATAAAATAGTTCCAAGTTCTATCTCTATGGATTGTTTCCTCTTGCTATAGTCCTAAGCAGAGACTGGCACAAATTACTTTCATGGAAAGGGGTTGCCAAGCTTCCAAAAAACTACGAGTTTTCTGAAATCTCAGCACACATTGTTTCACCCAAACTTGATGACACTTTCAGGTAATGATCAGTACCCCAATCCCACTTGGCTCACCAAATTTTGTTCTTCTAGGTTAACCCATTCGTTCCAGTAACAGTTTTAATTTTTAGGTTTCAATCTGTTTTCTCCTATATGGATACATGTAGTTGGAACTCTAAATCAAACACGGTTTGTGCTAGCTCTTTGAAACATGACACAATAAAATAGTTCCAAGTTCTATCTCTATGGATTGTTTCCTCTTGCTATAGTCCTAAGCAGAGACTGGCACAAATCACTTTCATGGAAAGGGGTTGCCAACTTCCAAAAATCTACGAGTTTCATGAAATCTCAGCACACATTGTTTAACCAAACTTAATGACACTTTCAGGTAATGATCAGTACCCCAATCCCACTTGGTTCACCAAATTTCTTTCCTCTAGGTTAAACGTTTCGTTGGCAGTAACAGTTTTAATTTTTAGGTTTCAATCTCTTTTCTCCTATATGGATACATGTAGATGGAACTCTAAATCAAACACGGTTTGTGCTAGCTCTTTGAAACTTGACACAATAAAGTAGTTCCAAGTTCTATCTCTATGGTTTGTTTCCTATTGATGTAGCCCTAAGCAGAGACTGGCCCAAATCACTTTCATGGAAAGGGGTTGACAAGCTTCCAAAAAACTATGAGTTTCCTGAAATCTCAGCACACATGATTTCACCCAATCTTGATGACACTTTCAGGTAATGATCAGTACCCCAATCCCACTTGGCTCACAAAATTTCATTCTTCTAGGTTGAACCGTTCGTTGGCAGTAACAGTTTTAATTTTTAGGTTTCACTCTCTTTTCTCCTATATGGATACATGTAGTTACAACTATAAATCAAACACGGTGTGTGCTAGCTCTTTGAAACTTTTCACAATAAAGTAGTTCCAAGTTCTATCCCTATGGTTTTTTTCCTATTGATGTAGTCCTAAGCAGAGACTGGCGCAAATCACTTTCATGGAAAGGGGTTGCCAAGCTACCAAAAAACTACGAGTTTCCTGAAATCTCAGCACACATGTTTTCACCCAATCTTGATGACAATTGCAGGTAATGATCAGTACCCCAATCCCACTTGGCTCACCAAATTTCGTTCTTCTAGGTTAAACGTTTCGTTGGAAGTATCAATTTTAATTTTTAGGTTTCTATCTCTTTTCTCCGATATGGATACATGTATTTGGACTCTAAATCAAAGACGGTTTGTGCTAGCTCTTTGAAACTTGACACAATAAAATAGTTCCAAGTTCTATCTCTATGGATTGTTTCCTATTGATATAGCCCTAAGCAGAGACTGGCGCAAATCACTTTCATGGAAAGGGGTTGCCAAGCTTCCAAAATCTCCTCGTTTCCTGAAATCTCAGCACACATTTTTTCACCCAATGTTGATGACACTTTCAGGTAATGATCTGTACCCCAATCCCACTTGGCTCACCAAATTTCGTTCTTCTAGGTTTAACCATTCGTTGGCAGTAACAGTTTTAATTTTTAGGTTTCACTCTGTTTTCTCCTATATGGATACATGTAGATGGAACTCTAAAGCAAACACGGTTTGTGCTAGCTCTTTGAAACATGACACAATAAAATAGTTCCAAGTTCTATCTCTATGGATTGTTTCCTATTGATGTAGTCCTAAGCAGAGACTGGCACAAATGACTTTCATGAAAAGGGGTTGCCAAGTTTCCAAAAAACTACGAGTTTCCTGAAATCTCAGCACACATGTTTTCACCCAATCTTGATGACAATTGCAGGTAATGATCAGTACCCCAATCCCACTTGGCTCACCAAATTTCGTTCTTCTAGGTTAAACGTTTCGTTGGCAGTAACAATTTTAATTTTTAGATTTCTATCTGTTTTATCCTATATGGATACATGTATTTGGAACTCTAAATCAAACACGGTTTGTGCTAGCTCTTTGAAACTTGACACAATAAAGTAGTTCCATGTTCTATCTCTATGGTTTGTTTCCTCTTTATGTAGCCCTAAGCAGAGACTGGCGCAAATCACTTTCATGGAAAAGGGTTGCCAAGCTTCCAAAAAACTACGAGTTTCCTGAAATCTCAGCACACATTTTTTCACCCAATCTTGATGACACTTTCAGGTAATGATCAGTACCCCAATCCCACTTGGCTCACAAAATTTCATTCTTCTAGGTTGAACCGTTCGTTGGCAGTAACAGTTTTAATTTTTAGGTTTCACTCTCTTTTCTCCTATATGGATACATGTAGTTACAACTATAAATCAAACAGGGTGTGTGCTAGCTCTTTGAAACTTGACACAATTAACTAGTTCCAAGTTCTATCTCTATGGATTGTTTCCTATTGATGTAGCCCTAAGCAGAGACTGGCGCAAATCCCTTTCATGGAAAGGGGTAGCCAAATTCAAAAAAACTACGAGTTTCCTGAAATCTCAGCACACATTTTTTCACCCAATCTTGATGACACTTTCAGGTAATGATCAGTACCCCAATCCCACTTGGCTCACCAAATTTCGTTCTTCTAGGTTAAACCGTTCGTTGGCAGTAACAGTTTAAATTTTTAGGTTTCATCTGTTTTCTCCTATATGGATACATGTAGTTGGAACTCTATATCAAAGACGGTCTGTGCTAGCTCTTTGAAACTTGACACAATAACGTAGTTCCAAGTTCTATCTCTATGGTTTGTTTCCTATTGATGTAGCCCTAAGCAGAGACTGGCACAAATCCCTTTTATAGAAAGGTGTTGCCAAGCTTCCAAATAAGTACGAGTTTCCTGAAATCTCAGCACACATTTTTTCACCCAATCATGATGACACTTTCAGGTAATGATCAGTACCCCAATCCCACTTGGCTCACCAAATTTTGTTCTTCTAGGTTAAACCATTCGTTGGCAGTAACAGTTTTAATTTTTAGGTTTCAATCTGTTTTCTCCTATATGGATACATATAGTTGGAACTCTAAATCAAAACGGTTTGTGGTAGCTCTTTGAAACTTGAAACAATAAAGTAGTTCCAAGTTCTATCTCTACAGTTTGTTTCCTATTGATGTAGCCCTAAGCAGAGACTGGCGCAAATCACTTTCATGGAAAGGGGTTGCCAAGCTCCAAAAAACTACGAGTTTCCTGAAATCTCAGCACACATTGTTTCACCCAAACTTAATGACACTTTCAGATAATGATCAGTACCCCAATCCCACTTGGCTCACCAAATTTCATTCTTCTAGGTTAAACCGATCATTGGCAGTAAGAGTTTTAATTTTTAGGTTTCATTCTGTTTTCTCCTATATGGATACATGTAGTTGGAATTCTAAATCAAACACGGTTTCTGCTAGCTCTTTGAAACTTGACACAATTAAATAATTCCAAGTTCTATCTCTATGGATTGTTTCCTATTGCTGTAGCCCTAAGCAGAGACTGGCGTAAATCCCTTTCATGGAAAGGGGTTGCCAAATTCCAAAAAACTACGAGTTTCCTGAAATCTCAGCACACATTTTTTCACCCAATTTGAAGACACTTTCAGGTAATGATCAGTACCCCAATCTCACTTGGCTCACCAAATTTTTTCTTCTAGGTTCAACTGTTCGTTGGCAGTAAGAGTTTTAATTTTTAGGTTTCACTCTGTTTTCTCCTATATGGATACATGTAGTTGGAACTCTAAATCAAAGACAGTTTGTGCTAGCTCTTTGAAACTTGACACAATAAAGTAGTTCCAAGTTCTATCTCTATGGATTGTTTCCTATTGATGTAGCCCCAAGCAGAGACTGGCGCAAATCACTTTCATGGAAAGGGGTTGCCAAGCTTCCAAATAACGAGGAGTTTCCTGAAATCTCATTACACCATTTTTCACCCAAACTTGATAACTCTTTCAGGTAATGATCAGTACCCCAATCCCACTTGGCTCACCAAATTTTGTTCTTCTAAGTTAAACCGTTCGTTGGCAGTAACAATTTTAATTTTTAGGTTTCACTCTGTTTTCTCCTATATGGATACATGTAGATGAAACTCTAAATCAAACACGGTTTGTGCTAGCTCTTTGAAACTTGACACAATAAAATAGTTCCAAGTTCTATCTCTATGGATTGTTTCCTATTGATGTAGCCCTAAGCAGAGACTGGCGAAAATCACTTTTATGGAAAGGTGTTGCCAAGCTTCCAAATAACTATGGGTTTCCTGAAATCTCAGCACACATTTTTTCACCCAATCTTGATGACACTTTCTGGTAATGATCAGTACCCCAATCCCACTTGGCTCACCAAATTTCGCTCTTCTACGTTAAACCGTTCGTTGGCAGTAACAGTTTTAATTTTTAGGTTTCACTCTGTTTTCTCCTATATGGATACATGTAGTTGCAACTCTAAATCAAACACGGTTTGTGCTAGCTCTTTGAAACTTGACACAATAAAGTAGTTCCAAGTTCTATCTCTATAGTTTGATTCCTATTGAAGTAGCCCTAGGCAGAGACTGGCGCAAATCACTTATATGGAAATGGGTTGCCAAGCTTCCAAAAAACTACGAGTTTCCTGAAATCACAGCACACATTTTTTCACCCAATCTTGATGACACTTTCTGTTAATGATCAGTACCCCAATCTCACGTGGCTCACCAAATTTCGTTCTTCTAGGTTCAACCGTTCGTTGGCAGTAACAGTTTTAATTTTTAGGTTTCACTCTGTTTTCTCCTATATGGATATATGTATTTGCAACTCTAAATCAAACACGGTTTGTGCTAGCTCTTTGAAACTTGACACAATGAAGTAGTTCCAAGTTCTATCTCTATGGTTTGTATCCTATTGATGTAGTCCTAAGCAGAGACTGGCGCAAATCACTTTCATGGAAAGGGGTTGCCAAGCTACCAAAAAACTATGAGTATCCTGAAATCTCAGCACACATTTTTTCACCCAATCTTGATGACACTTTCAGGTAATGATCAGTACCCCAATCCCACTTGGCTCACCAAATTTCGTTCTTCTAGGTTAAACCGTTCATTGGCAGTAACAGTTTTAATTTTTAGGTTTCACTCTGTTTTCTCCTATGTGGATACATGTAGTTGCAACTCTAAATCAAACACGGTTTGTGCTAGCTCTTTGAAACTTGACACAATAAAGTAGTTCCAAGTTCTATCTCTATGGTTTGTTTCCTATTGATGTAGTCCTAAGCAGAGACTGGCGCAAATCACTTTCATGTAAAGGGGTTGCCAAGCTTCCAAAAAACAACAAGTTTCCTGAAATCACAGCACACATTTTTTTCACACAATCTTGATGACACTTTCTGGTAATGATCAGTACCCCAATCCCACTTGGCTCACCAAATTTCGTTCTTCTAGGTTCAACCGTTCGTTGGCAGTAAGAGTTTTAATTTTTAGGTTTCACAATGTTTTCTCCTATATGGATACATGTAGTTGGAACTCTAAATCAAAGACGGTTTGTGCTAGCTCTTTGAAACTTGACACAATAAAGTAGTTCCAAGTTCTATCTCTATAGTTTGATTCCTATTGAAGTAGCCCTAGGCAGAGACTGGCGCAAATCACTTACATGGAAATGGGTTGCCAAGCTTCCAAAAACCTAAGTGTTTTTTGAAATAACAGCACACATTCTTACACCCAATCTTGATGACACTTTCTGGTAATGATCAGTACCCCAATCTCACTTGGCTCCCCAAATTTCGTTCTTCTATGTTCAACCGTTCGTTGGCAGTAAGAGATTTAATTTTTAGGTTTCACTCTGTTTTCTCCAATATGGATACATGTAGTTGGAACTCTAAATCAAAGACGGTTGTGCTAGCTCTGTGAGACTTGACACAATAAAGTAGTTCCAAGTTCTATCTCTATGGATTGTTTCCTATTGATGTAGTCCTAAGCAGAGACTGGCACAAATCACTTTCATGCAAAGGGATTGCCAAGCTTCCAAAAAACTACAAGTTTCCTGAAATGTCAGCACACATTTTTTTCACCCAATTTGATGACACTTTCAGGTAATGATCAGTACCCCAATCCCACTTGGCTCACCAAATTTTGTTCTTCTAGGTTAAACCGTTCGTTGGCAGTAACAGTTTTAATTTTTAGGTTTCACTCTGTTTTCTCCTATATGGATACATGTAGTAGGAACACTAAAGCAAACACGGTTTGTGCTAGCTCTTTGATACTTGACACAATAAAATAGTTCCAAGTTCTATCTCTATGGTTTGTTTCCTATTGATGTAGCCCTAAGCAGAGACTGGCGCAAATAACTTTCATGGAACGGGGTTGCCAACCTTCCAAATAACGAGGAGTTTCCTGAAATCTCAGCACACCATTTTTCACCCAATCTTGATGACACTTTCAGGTAATGATCAGTACCCCAATCCCACTTGGCTCACCAAATTTTGTTCTTCTAAGTTAAACCGTTCATTGGCAGTAACAATTTTAATTTTTAGGTTTCGCTCTGTTTTCTCCTATATGGATACATGTAGTTGCAACACTAAATCAAACACGGTTTGTGCTAGCTCTTTGAAACTTGACACAATAAAGTAGTTCCAAGTTCTATCTCTATGGTTTGTTTCCTATTGATGTAGTCCTAAGCAGAGACTGGCGCAAATCACTTTCATGGAAAGGGGTTGCCAAGCTACCAAAAACTACGAGTTTCCTGAAATCTCAGCACACATTTTTTCACCCAATCTTGACGATACTTTCAGGTAATGATCTGTACCCCAATCCCACTTGGCTCACCACATTTCGTTCTTCTAAGTTAAACCATTCGTTGGCAGTAACAGTTTTAATTTTTAGGTTTCACTCTGTTTTCTCCTATATGGATACATGTAGTTGGAACTGTAAATCAAACACGGTTTGTGCTAGCTCTTTGAAACTTGACACAATAAAGTAGTTCCAAGTTCTATCTCTATAGTTTGATTCCTATTGAAGTAGCCCTAGGCAGAGACTGGCGCAAATCACTTACATGGAAATGGGTTGCCAAGCTTCCAAAAAACTACGAGTTTCCTGAAATCACAGCACACATTTTTTCACCCAATCTTGATGACACTTTCTGGTAATGATCAGTACCCCAATCGCACTTGGCTCACCAAATTTCGTTCTTCTAGGTTCAACCGTTCGTTGGCAGTAACAGTTTTAATTTTTAGGTTTCACTCTGTTTTCTCCTATATGGATACATGTAGTTGGAACTCTAAATAAAAGACGGTTTGTGCTAGCTCTTTGAAACTTGACACAATAAAGTAGTTCCAAGTTCTATCTCTATAGTTTGATTCCTATTGAAGTAGCCCTAGGCAGAGACTGGCGCAAATCACTTACATGGAAATGGGTTGCCAAGCTTCCAAATAACCAGGAGTTTCCTGAAATCTCAGCACACCATTTTTCACCCAAACTGATGACACTTTCAGGTAATGATCAGTACCCCAATCCAACTTGGCTCACCAAATTTTGTTCTTCTAAGTTAAACCGTTCATTGCCAGTAACAATTTTAATTTTTAGGTTTCACTCTGTTTTCTCCTATATGGATACATGTAGATGAAACACTTAATCAAACACGGTTTGTGCTAGCTCTTTGAAACTTGACACAATAAAATAGTTCCAAGTTCTATCTCTATGGTTTGTTTCCTATTGATGTACCCCTAAGCAGAAACTGGCGAAAATCACTTTCATGGAAAGGGGTTGCCAAGCTTCCAAATAACTATGTGTTTCCTGAAATCTCAGCACACATTTTTTCACCCAATCTTGATGACACTTTCAGGTAATGATCAGTACCCCAATCCCACTTGGCTCACCAAATTTCGTTCTTCTAGGTTAAACCGTTCGTTGGCAGTAAGAGTTTTAATTTTTAGGTTTCACTCTGTTTTCTCCTATATGGATACATGTAGTTGCAACTCTAAATCAAACACGGTTTGTGCTAGCTCTTTGAAACGTGACAGAATAAAGTAGTTCCAAGTTCTATCTCTATGGACTGTTTCCTATTGATGTAGCCCTAAGCAGAGACTGGTGCAAATCACTGACATGGAAATGGGTTGCCAAGCTTCCAAAAACTACGAGTTTCCTGAAATCACAGCAAACATTTTTTCACCCAATCTTGATGACACTTTCTGGTAATGATCAGTACCCCAATCTCACTTGGCTCACTAAATTTCGTTCTTCTAGGTTAAACCGTTTGTTGGCAGTAACAGTTTAAATTTTTAGGTTTCACTCTGTTTTCTTCTATATGGATACATGTAGTTGGAACTGTAAATCAAACACGGTTTGTGCTAGCTCTTTGAAACTTGAGACAATAAAATAGTTCCCAGGTCTATCTCTATGGTTTGATTGCTATTGAAGTAGCCCTAGGCAGAGACTGGTGCAAATCACTTACATGGAAATGTGTTGCCAAGCTTCCAAAAACTACGAGTTTCCTGAAATCACAGCACACATTTTTTCACCCAATCTTGATGACACCTTCAGGTAATGATCAGTACCCCAATCTCACTTGGCTCACCAAATTTCGTTCTTCTAGGTTCAACTGTTCGTTGGCAGTAAGAGTTTTAATTTTTAGGTTTCACTCTGCTTTCTCCTATATGGATACATGTAGTTGGAACTCTAAATCAAAGACGGTTTGTGCTAGCTCTTTGAAACTTGACACAATAAAGTAGTTCCAAGTTCTATCTCTATGGATTGTTTCCTATTGATGTAGCCCCAAGCAGAGACTGGCGCAAATCACTTTCATGGAAAGGGGTTGCCAAGCTTCCAAATAACGAGGAGTTTCCTGAAATCTCAGCACACCATTTTTCATCCAATCTTGATAACACTTTCAGGTAATGATCAGTACACCAATTCCACTTGGCTCACCAAATTTTGTTCTTCTAAGTTAAACCGTTCGTTGGCAGTAACAATTTTAATTTTTAGGTTTCACTCTGTTTTCTCCTATATGGATACATGTAGATGAAACTCTAAATCAAACACGGTTTGTGCTAGCTCTTTGAAACTTGACACAATAAAATAGTTCCAAGTTCTATCTCTATGGATTGTTTCCTATTGATGTAGCCCTAAGGAGAGACTGGCGAAAATCACTTTTATGGAAAGGTGTTGCCAAGCTTCCAAATAACTATGGGTTTCCTGAAATCTCAGCACACATTTTTTCACCCAATCTTGATGACACTTTCTGGTAATGATCAGTACCCCATTCCCACTTGGCTCACCAAATTTCGTTCTTCTAGGTTCAACTGTTCGTTGGCAGTAAGAGTTTTAATTTTTAGTTTTCACTCTTTTTTCTCCTATACGGATACATGTAGTTGGAACTCTAAATCAAAGACGGTTTGTGCTAGCTCTTTGAAACTTGACACAATAAAATAGTTCCAAGTTCTATCTCTATGGTTTGTTTCCTATTGATGTAGTCCTAAGCAGAGACTGGCGCAAATCACTTTCATGGAAAGGGGTTGCCAAGCTACCAAAAAACTACGAGTATCCTGAAATCTCAGCACACATTTTTTCACCCAATCTTGATGACACTTTCAGGTAATGATCAGTACCCCAATTCCATTTGGCTCACCAAATTTCGTTCTTCTCGGTTAAACCGTTCGTTGGCAGTAACAGTTTTAATTTTTAGGTTTCACTCTGTTTTCTCCTATATGGATATATGTAGTTGCAACTCTAATTAAAACACGGTTTGTGCTAGCTCTTTGAAACTTGACACAATAAAGTAGTTCCAAGTTCTATCTCTATGGATTGTTTCCTATTGATGTAGCCCCAAGCAGAGACTGGCGAAAATCACTTTTATGGAAAGGTGTTGCCAAGCTTCCAAATAACTATGGGTTTCCTGAAATCTCAGCACACATTTTTTCACCCAATCTTGATGACACTTTCTGGTAATGATCAGTACCCCAATCCCACTTGGCTCACCAAATTTCGCTCTTCTACGTTAAAACGTTCGTTGGCAGTAACAGTTTTAATTTTTAGGTTTCACTCTGTTTTCTCCTATATGGATACATGTAGTTGCAACTCTAATTCAAACACGGTTTGTGCTAGCTCTTTGAAACTTGACACAATAAAGTAGTTCCAAGTTCTATCTCTATAGTTTGATTCCTATTGAAGTAGCCCTAGTCAGAGACAGGCGCAAATCACTTACATGGAAATGGGTTGCCAAACTTCCAAAAAACTACGAGTTTCCTGAAATCACAGCACACATTTTTTCACCCAATCTTGATGACACTTTCTGGTAATGATCAGTACCCCAATCTCACGTGGCTCACAAAATTTCGTTCTTCTAGGTTCAACCGTTCGTTGGCAGTAAGAGTTTTAATTTTTAGGTTTCACTCCTTTTTCTCCTATATGGATACATGTAGTTGGAACTCAAAATCAAAGACGGTTTGTGCTGGCTCTTTGAAACTTGACACAATATAGTAGTTCCCAGTTCTATCTCTATGGTTTGTTTCCTATTGATGTAGCACTAATCAGAGACTGGCGGAAATCACTTTCATGGAAAGGAGTTGCCAAGCTTCCAAAAAACTACGAGTTTCCTCAAATGTCTGCACACATTTTTTCACCCAATCTTGATGACACTTTCTGGTAATGATCAGTACCCCAATCCCACTTGGCTCACCAAATTTCGTTCTTCTAGGTTAAACGGTTCGTTGGAAGTAACAGTTTTAATTTTTAGGTATCACTCGTTTTCTCCTATATGGATACATGTAGTTGTAACTCTAAATCAAACACGGATTGTGCTAGCTCTTTGAAACTTGACACAATATAGAAGTTCCAAGTTCTATCTCTATGGTTTGTTTCCTATTGATGTAGCCCTAAGCAGAGACTGGCGCAAATCACTTTCATGGAAATGGGTTGCCAAATTCCAAAAAACTACGAATTTCCTGAAATCTCAGCACACATTTTTTCACCCAATCTTGATGACACTTTCAGGTAATGATCAGTACCCCAATCCCACTTGGCTCACCAAATTTCGTTCTTCTAGGTTAAATTGTTCGTTGCCAGTAACAGTTTAAATTTTTAGGTTCACTCTGCTTTCTCCTATATGGATACATGTAGTTGGAACTCTAAATCAAAGACGGTTTTTGCTAGCTCTTTGAAACTTGACACCATAAAGGAGTTCCACATTCTATCTCTATGGTTTGTTTCCCATTGATGTAGCCCTAAGCAGAGACTCGCGCAAATCACTTTCATGGAAAGGGGTTGCCAAGCTTCCAAAAAACTACCAGTTTTCTGAAATCTCAGCACACATTTTTTCACCCAAACTTGATGACACTTTCTGGTAATGATCAGTACCCCAATCCCACTTGGCTCACCAAATTTCGTTCTTCTAAGTTAAACCGTTCGTTGGCAGTAACAGTTTTAATTTTTAGGTTTCACGCTGTTTTCTCCTATATGGATACATGTAGTTGGAACTCTAAAGCAAACACGGTTTGTGCTAGCTCTTTGATACTTGACACAATAGAGTAGTTCCAAGTTCTATCTCTATGGATTTTTTCCTATTGATGTAGCCCTAAGCAGAGATTGGCGCAAATCACTTTCATGGACAGGGGTTGCTAAGCTTCCAAAAAACTACGAGTTTCCTGAAATCTCAGCACACATTTTTTCACCCAATCTTGATGACACTTTCAGGTAATGATCAGTACCCCAATCCCACTTGGCACACCAAATTTCGTTCTTCTAGGTTAAACCGTCGTTGGCAGACACAGTTTTAATTTTTAGGTTTCACTCTGTTTTCTCCTATATGGATACATGTAGTTGGAACTCTAAATCAAACACGGTTTGTGCTAGCTCTTTGACACTTGACTCAATAAAGTAGTTCCAAGTTCTATCTCTATGGTATGTTTCCTATTGATGTAGCCCTAAGCAGACACTGGCGCAAATCACTTTCATGGAAAGGGGTTGCCAAGCTTCCAAAAAACTACGAGTTTCCTGAAATATCAGCACACATTGTTTCTCCCAATCTTGATGACACTTTTAGGTAAGGATAAGTACCCCAATCCCACTTGGTTACCAAATTTCGTTCTTCTAGTTTAAACCATTCGTTGGCAGTAACAGTTTTAATTTTTAGGTTTCACTCTGTTTTCTTCTATATGGATACATGTAGTTGGAACTCTAAATCAAAGACGGTTTGTGCTAGCTCTTTGAAACTTGACACAATATAGTAGTTCCCAGTTCTATCTCTATGGTTTGTTTCCTATTGATGTAGCCCTAATCAGAGACTGGCGGAAATCACTTTCATGGAAAGGAGTTGCCAAGCTTCCAAAAAACTACGAGTTTCCTCAAATGTCAGCACACATTTTTTCACCCAATCTTGATGACACTTTCTGGTAATGATCAGTACCCCAATCCCACTTGGCTCACCAAATTTCGTTCTTCTAGGTTAAACGCTTCGTTGGAAGTAACAGTTTTAATTTTTAGGTATCACTCGTTTTCTCCTATATGGATACATGTAGTTGTAACTCTAAATCAAACACGGATTGTGCTAGCTCTTTGAAACTTGACACAATAAAGTAGTTCCAAGTTCTATCTCTATGGTTTGTTTCCTATTGATGTAGCCCTAAGCAGAGACTGGCGCAAATCACTTTCATGGAAATGGGTTGCCAAATTCCAAAAAACTACGAATTTCCTGAAATCTCAGCACACATTTTTTCACCCAATCTTGATGACACTTTCAGGTAATGATCAGTACCCCAATCCCACTTGGCTCACCAAATTTCGTTCTTCTAGGTTAAACCGTTCGTTGCCACAAACAGTTTAAATTTTTAGGTTCACTCTGCTTTCTCCTATATGGATACATGTAGTTGGAACTCTAAATCAAAGACGATTTTTGCTAGCTCTTTGAAACTTGACACCATAAAGGAGTTCCACGTTCTATCTCTATGGTTTGTTTCCTATTTATGTAGCCCTAAGCAGAGACTCGCGCAAATCACTTTCATGGAAAGGGGTTGCCAAGCTTCCAAAAAACTACCAGTTTTCTGAAATCTCAGCACACATTTTTTCACCCAAACTTGATGACACTTTCTGGTAATGATCAGTCCCCCAATCCCACTTGGCTCACCAAATTTCGTTCTTCTAAGTTAAACCGTTCGTTGGCAGTAACAGTTTTAATTATTAGGTTTCACGCTGTTTTCTCCTATATGGATACATGTAGTTGGAACTCTAAAGCAAACATGGTTTGTGCTAGCTCTTTGATACGTGACACAATAGAGTAGTTCCAAGTTCTATCTCTATGGATTTTTTCCTATTGATGTAGCCCTAAGCAGAGATTGGCGCAAATCACTCTCATGGACAAGGGTTGCTAAGCTTCCAAAAAACTACGAGTTTCCTGAAATATCAGCACACATTTTTTCACCCAATCTTGATGACACTTTCTGGTAATGATCAGTACCCCAATCCCTCTTGGCACACCAAATTTCGTTCTTCTAGGTTAAACCGTCGTTGGCAGTAACAGTTTTAATTTTTAGGTTTCACTCTGTTTTCTCCTATATGGATACATGTAGTTGGAACTCTAAATCAAACATGGTTTGTGCTAGCTCTTTGAAACTTGACTCAATAAAGTAGTTCCAAGTTCTATCTCTATGGTTTGTTTCCTATTGTTGTAGCCCGAAGCAGACACTGGCGCAAATCACTTTCATGGAAAGGGGTTGCCAAGCTTCCAAAAAACTACGAGTTTCCTGAAATCTCAGCACACATTTTTCACCCAATCTTGATGACACTTTCAGGTAATGATCAGTACCCCAATCCCACTTGGCTCACCAAATTTCGTTCTTCTAGGTTATACCGTTCGTTGGCAGTAACAGTTTTAATTTTTAGGTTTCACTCTCTTTTCTCCTATATGGATACATGTATTTGGAACTCTAAATCAAACACGGTTTGTGCTCGCTATTTGAAACTTGACTCAATAAAGTAGTTCCAAGTTCTATCTCTATGGTTTGTTTCCTATTGATATAGCCCTAAGCAGAGACTGGCACAAATCACTTTCAAGGAAAGGGGTTGCCAAACTTCCAAAAACTACGAGTTTCCTGAAATTTCAGCATACATTTTTTCACCCAATCTTGATGACACTTTCAGGTAATGATCAGAACCCCAATCCCACTTGGCTCACCAAATTTCGTTCTTCTAGGTTAAACGGTTCGTTTACAGTAACAGTTTTAATTTTTAGGTTTCACTCTGTTTTCTACTATATGGATACATGTAGTTGGAACTCTAAATCAAACACGGTTTGTGCTAGCTCTTTGAAACTTGACACAATATAGTTGTTCCCAGTTCTATCTCTATGGTTTGTTTCCTATTGATGTAGCCCTAAGCAGAGACTGGCACAAATCACTTTCATGGAAAGTGGTTGCCAAGCTTCCAAAAACTACGAGTTTCCTAAAATCTCAGCACACATTTTTTCACCCAATTTGATGACACTTTCAGGTAATGATCAGAACCCAAATCCCACTTGGCTCACCAAATTTCGTTCTTCTGGGATAAACGTTTCGTTTGCAGTAACAGTTTTAATTTTTAGGTTTCACTCTGTTTTCTACTATATGGATACATGTAGTTGGAACTCTAAATCAAACACGGTTTGTGCTAGCTCTTTGAAACTTGACACAATAAAATAGTTCCAAGTTCTATCTCTATGGATTGTTCCCAATTGCTGTAGACCTAAGCAGATACTGGCGCAAATCACTTTCATGGAAAGTGGTTGCCAAGCTTCCAAAAAACTACGAGTTTCCTGAAATATCAGCACACATTGTTTCTCCCAATCTTGATGACACTTTTAGGTAAGGATCAGTACCTCAATCCCACTTGGTTACCAAATTTCGTTCTTCTAGGTTAAACCGTTCGTTGGCAGTAACAGTTTTAATTTTTAGGTTTCACTCTGTTTTCTTCTATATGGATACATGTAGTTGGAACTCAAAATCAAAGACGGTTTGTGCTGGCTCTTTGAAACTTGACACAATATAGTAGTTCCCAGTTCTATCTCTATGGTTTGTTTCCTATTGATGTAGCACTAATCAGAGACTGGCGGAAATCACTTTCATGGAAAGGAGTTGCCAAGCTTCCAAAAAACTACGAGTTTCCTCAAATGTCTGCACACATTTTTTCACCCAATCTTGATGACACTTTCTGGTAATGATCAGTACCCCAATCCCACTTGGCTCACCAAATTTCGTTCTTCTAGGTTAAACGGTTCGTTGGAAGTAACAGTTTTAATTTTTAGGTATCACTCGTTTTCTCCTATATGGATACATGTAGTTGTAACTCTAAATCAAACACGGATTGTGCTAGCTCTTTGAAACTTGACACAATAAAGTAGTTCCAAGTTCTATCGCTATGGTTTGTTTCCTATTGATGTAGCCCTAAGCAGAGACTGGCGCAAATCACTTTCATGGAAATGGGTTGCCAAATTCCAAAAAACTACGAATTTCCTGAAATCTCAGCACACATTTTTTCACCCAATCTTGATGACACTTTCAGGTAATGATCAGTACCCCAATCCCACTTGGCTCACCAAATTTCGTTCTTCTAGGTTAAACCGTTCGTTGCCAGTAACAGTTTAAATTTTTAGGTTCACTCTGCTTTCTCCTATATGGATACATGTAGTTGGAACTCTAAATCAAAGACGGTTTTTGCTAGCGCTTTGAAACTTGACACCATAAAGGAGTTCCACATTCTATCTCTATGGTTTGTTTCCTCTTTATGTAGCCCTAAGCAGAGACTCGCGCAAATCACTTTCATGGAAAGGGGTTGCCAAGCTTCCAAAAAACTACCAGTTTTCTGAAATCTCAGCACACATTTTTTCACCCAAACTTGATGACACTTTCTGGTAATGATCAGTACCCCAATCCCACTTGGCTCACCAAATTTCGTTCTTCTAAGTTAAACCGTTCGTTGGCAGTAACAGTTTTAATTTTTAGGTTTCACGCTGTTTTCTCCTATATGGATACATGTAGTTGGAACTCTAAAGCAAACACGGTTTGTGCTAGCTCTTTGATACTTGACACAATAGAGTAGTTCCAAGTTCTATCTCTATGGATTTTTTCCTATTGATGTAGCCCTAAGCAGAGATTGGCGCAAATCACTTTCATGGACAGGGGTTGCTAAGCTTCCAAAAAACTACGAGTTTCCTGAAATCTCAGCACACATTTTTTCACCCAATCTTGATGACACTTTCAGGTAATGATCAGTACCCCAATCCCACTTGGCACACCAAATTTCGTTCTTCTAGGTTAAACCGTCGTTGGCAGACACAGTTTTAATTTTTAGGTTTCACTCTGTTTTCTCCTATATGGATACATGTAGTTGGAACTCTAAATCAAACACGGTTTGTGCTAGCTCTTTGACACTTGACTCAATAAAGTAGTTCCAAGTTCTATCTCTATGGTATGTTTCCTATTGATGTAGCCCTAAGCAGACACTGGCGCAAATCACTTTCATGGAAAGGGGTTGCCAAGCTTCCAAAAAACTACGAGTTTCCTGAAATATCAGCACACATTGTTTCTCCCAATCTTGATGACACTTTTAGGTAAGGATAAGTACCCCAATCCCACTTGGTTACCAAATTTCGTTCTTCTAGTTTAAACCATTCGTTGGCAGTAACAGTTTTAATTTTTAGGTTTCACTCTGTTTTCTTCTATATGGATACATGTAGTTGGAACTCTAAATCAAACACGGTTTGTGCTAGCTCTTTGAAACTTGACTCAATAAAGTAGTTCCAAGTTCTATCTCTATGGTTTGTTTCCTATTGTTGTAGCCCGAAGCAGACACTGGCGCAAATCACTTTCATGGAAAGGGGTTGCCAAGCTTCCAAAAAACTACGAGTTTCCTGAAATCTCAGCACACATTTTTCACCCAATCTTGATGACACTTTCAGGTATTGATCAGTACCCCAATCCCACTTGGCTCACCAAATTTCGTTCTTCTAGGTTATACCGTTCGTTGGCAGTAACAGTTTTAATTTTTAGGTTTCACTCTCTTTTCTCCTATATGGATACATGTATTTGGAACTCTAAATCAAACACGGTTTGTGCTCGCTATTTGAAACTTGACTCAATAAAGTAGTTCCAAGTTCTATCTCTATGGTTTGTTTCCTATTGATGTAGCCATAAGCAGATACTGGCGCAAATCACTTTCATGGAAAGGGGTTGCCAAGCTTCCAAAAAACTACGACTTCCCTGAAATGTCAGCACACATTTTTTCACCCAATCCTGATGACACTTTCAGGTAATGATCAGTACTCCAATCCCACTGGGCTTACCAAATTTCGTTCTTCTAGGTTAAACCGTTCTTTGGCAGTAACAGTTTTAATTTTTAGGTTTCACTCTGTTTTCTCCTATATGGATACATGTAGTTGGAACTCTAAATCAAACACGGTTTGTGCTAGCTCTTTGAATCTTGACATAATAAAGTAGTTCCAAGTTCTATCTCTATGGATTGTTTTCTATTGATGTATCCCTAAGCAGAGACTGCCACAAAACACTTCCATGGAAAGGGGTTGCCAAGCTTCCAAAAACCTACGGGTTTCCTGAAAACTCAGCACACTTTTTTCACACAATCTTGATGATACTTTCAGGTAATGATCAGTACACCAATACCACTTGGCACACCAAATTTCGTTCTTCTAGGTTAAAGCGTTCGTTGGCAGTAACAGTTTTAATTTTTGGTTTCAATCTGTTTTCTCCTATATGGATACATGTAGTTGGAAATCTAAATCAAACACGGTTTGTGCTAGCTCTTTGAAACTTGACACAATAAAGTAGTTCCAAGTTCTATCTCTATGGATTGTTTCCTATTGATGTAGTCCTAAGCAGAGACTGGCGCAATCACTTTCATGCTAAGGTATTGCCAAGCTTCCAAAAAACTACGAGTTTCCTGAAATGTCAGCACACATTTTTTCACCCAATATGATGACACTTTCAGGTAATGATCAGTACCCCAATCCCACTTGGCTCACCAAATTTCGTTCTTCTAGGTTAAACGGTTCGTTGGCAGTAACAGTTTTAATTTTTAGGTTTCACTCTTTTTTCTCCTATATGGATACATGTATTTGGAACTCTAAATCAAAGACGGTTTGTGCTAGCTCTTTGAAACTTGACACAATATAGTAGTTCGAAGTTCTATCTCTATGGTTTGTTTCCTATTGATGTAGCCCTAAGCAGAGACTGGCGCAAATCACTTTCATGGAAAAGGGTTGCCAAGGTTCCAAAAAACTACAAGTTTCCTGAAATCTCAGCACACATTTTTTCACCCAATCTTGATGACACTTTCAGGTAATGATCAGTACCCCAATCCCACTTGGCTCACCAAATTTCGTTCTTCTAGGTTAAACCGTTCTTTGGCAGTAAGAATTTTAATTTTTAGGTTTCACTCTGTTTTCTCCTATATGGAAACATGTAGTTAAAACTCTAAATCAAACACGGTTTGTGCTAGCTCTTTGAAACTTGACACAATAAAGTAGTTCCAAGTTCTATCTCTATGGATTGTTCCCTATTCCTGTAGACCTAAGCAGATACTGGCGCAAATCACTTTCATGGAAAGTGGTTGCCAAGCTTCCAAAAAACTACGAGTTTCCTGAAATCTCAGCACACATTGTTTCTCCCAACCTTGATGACACTTTCAGGTAATGATCAGTACCCCAATCCCAATTGGTCACCAAATTTCGTTCTTCTACTTAAACCGTTCTTTGGCAGTAACAGTTTTAATTTTTAGGTCTCTCTCTATTTTCTCCTATATGGATACATGTAGTTGGAACTCTAAATCACAGACGGTTTTTGCTAGCTCTTTGAAACTTGACACAATATAGTAGTTCCCAGTTCTATCTCTATGGTTTTTTTCCTATTGATATAGCCCTAAGCAGAGACTGGCACAAATCACTTTCAAGGAAAGGGGTTGCCAAACTTCCAAAAACTACGAGTTTCCTGAAATGTCAGCATACATTTTTTCACCCAATCTTGATGACACTTTCAGGTAATGATCAGAACCCCAATCCCACTTGGCTCACCAAATTTCGTTCTTCTAGGTTAAACGGTTCGTTTACAGTAACAGTTTTAATTTTTAGGTTTCACTCTGTTTTCTACTATATGGATACATGTAGTTGGAACTCTAAATCAAACACGGTTTGTGCTAGCTCTTTGAAACTTGACACAATAAAATAGTTCCAAGTTCTATCTCTATGGATTGTTCCCTATTGCTGTAGACCTAAGCAGATACTGGCACAAATCACTTTCATGGAAAGTGGTTGCCAAGCTTCCAAAAGACTACGAGTTTCCTGAAATATCAGCACACATTGTTTCTCCCAATCTTTGTGACACGTTTAGGTAATGATCAGTACCCCAATCCCACTTGGTCACCAAATTTCGTTCTTCTAGGTTAAACCGTTCGTTGGCAGTAACAGTTTTAATTTTTAGGTTTCACTCTGTTTTCTCCTATATGGATACATGTAGTTGGAACTCTAAATCAAAGACGGTTTGTGCTAGCTCTTTGAAACTTGACACAATATAGTAGTTCCCAGTTCTATCTCTATGGTTTGTTTCCTATTGATGTAGCACTAATCAGAGACTGGCGGAAATCACTTTCATGGAAAGGAGTTGCCAAGTTTCCAAAAAACTACGAGTTTCCTCAAATGTGAGCACACATTTTTTCACCCAATCTTGATGACACTTTCTGGTAATGATCAGTACCCCATTCCCACTTGGCTCACCAAATTTCGTTCTTCTAGGTTAAACGGTTCGTTGGAAGTAACAGTTTTAATTTTTAGGTATCACTCGTTTTCTCCTATATGGATACATGTAGTTGTAACTCTAAATCAAACACGGATTGTGCTAGCTCTTTGAAACTTGACACAGTAAAGTAGTTCCAAGTTCTATCTCTATGGATTTTTTCCTATTGATGTTGCCCCAAGCAGAGACTGGCGGAAATCACTTTCATGGAAAGGGGTTGCCAAGCTTCCAAATAACCAGCAGTTTCCTGAAATCTCAGCACACATTTTTTCACCCAATCTTGATGACACTTTCTGGTAATGATCAGTACCCCAATCTCACTTGGCTTTCGAAATTTCGTTCTTCTAGTTTAAACCATTCGTTGGCAGTAACAGTTTTAATTTTTAGGTTTCACTCTGTTTTCTTCTATATGGATACATGTAGTTGGAACTCTAAATCAAATACGGTTTGTGCTAGCTTTTTGAAACTTGACACAATAAAGTAGTTCCAAGTTCTTTCTCTATGGATTGTTTCCTATTGATGTAGCCCTAAGCAGAGACTGGCAAAAAACACTTCCATGGAAAGGGGTTGCCAAGCTTCCAAAAACCTACGAGTTTCCTGAAATCTCAGGAAACTTTTTTCACACAATCTTGATGATACTTTCAGGTAATGATCAGTACCCCAATACCACTTGGCTCACCAAATTTCGTTCTTCTAGGTTAAAGCGTTCGTTGGCAGTAACAGTTTTAATTTTTAGGTTTCACTCTGTTTTCTACTATATGGATACATGTAGTTGGAAATCTAAATCAAAGACGGTTTGTGCTAGCTCTTTGAAACTTGACACAATAAAGTAGTTCCAAGTTCTATCTCTATGGATTGTTTCCTATTGATGTAGCCCTAAGCAGAGACTGGCGCAAATCACTTTCATGCAAAGGGATTGCCAAGCTTCCAAAAAACTACGAGTTTCCTGAAATGTCAGAACACATTTTTTCACCCAATTTGATGACACTTTCAGGTAATGATCAGTACCCCAATCCCACTTGGCTCACCAAATTTCGTTCTTCTAGGTTAAACGGTTCGTTGGCAGTAACAGTTTTAATTTTTAGGTTTCACGATGTTTTCACCTATATGGATACATGTAGTTGGAACTCTAAAGCAAACACGGTTTGTGCTAGCTCTTTGATTCTTGACACAATAAAGTAGTTCCAAGTTCTATCTCTATGGATTTTTTCCTATTGATGTAGCCCTAAGCAGAGACTGGCGCGAATCACTTTCATGGACAGGGGTTGCTAAGCTTCCAAAAAACTACCAGTTTCCTGAAATCTCAGCACACATTTTTTCACCCAATCTTGATGACACTTTCAGGTAATGATCAGTACCCCAATCCCACTTGGCTCACCAAATTTCGTTCTTCTAGGTTAAACTGTTCGTTGGCAGGAACAGTTTTAATTTTTAGGTTTCACTCTGTTTTCTCCTATATGGATGCATGTAATAGGAATACTAAAGCAAACACGGTTTGTGCTAGCTCTTTGATACTTGACACAATAAAATAGTTCCAAGTTCTATCTCTATGGTTTGTTTCCTATTGATGTTGCCCCAAGCAGACACTGGCGCAAATCACTTTCATGGAAAGGGGTTGCCAAACTTCCAAATAACCAGCAGTTTCCTGAAAACTCAGCACACATTTTTTCACCCAATCTTGGTGGCACTTTCAGTTAATGATCAGTACACCAATCCCACTTGGCTCACCAAATTTCGTTCTTCTAGGTTAAACCATTCGTTGGCAGTAACAGTTTTAATTTTAAGGTTTCACTCTGTTTTCTCCTATATGGATACATGTAGATGAAACTCTAAATCAAACACGGATTGTGCTAGCTCTTTGAAACTTGACACAATAAAATAGTTCCAAGTTCTATCTCTATGGATTGTTTCCTATTGATGTAGCCCTAAGCAGAGACTGGCGCAAATCACTTTCATGGAAATGGGTTGCCAAGCTTCCAAATAACTATGTGTTTCCTGAAATCTCAGCACACATTTTTTCACCCAATCTTGATGACACTGTCAGGTAATGATGAGTACCCCAATCCCACTTGGCTCACCAAATTTCGTTCTTCTAGGTTAAACCGTTCGTTGGCAGTAACAGTTTTAATTTTTAGGTTTCAGTCTGTTTTCTCCTTTATGGATACATGTACTTGCAACACTAAATCTAACACGGTTTGTGCTAGCTCTTTGATACTTGACACAATAAAGTAGTTCCAAGTTCTATCTCTATGGTTTCTTTCCTATTGATGTAGTCCTATGCAGAGACTGGCGCAAATCACTTTCATGGAAAGGGGTTGCAAAGGTACCAAAAAATTACGAGTTTCCTGAAATGTCAGCATACATTTTTTCACCCAATCTTGATGACACTTTCAGGTAATGATCAGTACCCCAATCCCACTTGGCTCACCACATTTCGTTCTTCTAAGTTAAACCGTTCTTTGGCAGTAACAGTTTTAATTTTTAGGTTTCACTCTGTTTTCTCCTATATGGATACATGTAGTTGGAACTGTAAATCAAACACGGTTTGTGCAAGCTCTTTGAAACTTGACACAATAAAGTAGTTCCAAGTTCTATCTCTATAGTTTGATTCCTATTGAAGTAGACCTAGGCAGAGACTGGCGCAAATCACTTACATGGAAATGGGTTGCCAAGCTTCCAAAAAACTACGAGTTTCCTGAAATCACAGCACACATTTTTTCACCCAATCTTGATGACACTTTCTGGTAATGATCAGTACCCCAATCTCACTTGGCTTTCGAAGTTTCGTTCTTCTAGGTTAAACCGTTCGTTGGCAGTAACAGTTCTAATTTTTAGGTTTCACTCTGTTTTCTCCTATATGGATACATGTAGTTGGAACTGTAAATCAAACACGGTTTGTGCTAGCTCTTTGAAAGTTGACACCATAAAGTAGTTCCAAGTTCTATCTCTATGGTTTGTTTCCTATTGATGTAGCCCTAAGCAGAGACTGGCGCAAATCACTTTCATGGAAAGGGGTGGTCAAGCTTCCAAAAAACTACCAGTTTCCTGAAATCTCAGCACACATTTTTTCACCCAATCTTGATGACACTTTCAGGTAATGATCAGTACCCCAATCCCACTTGTCTCACCAAATTTAGTTCTTCTAAGTTAAACCGTTCGTTGGCAGTAACAGTTTTAATTTTTAGGTTTCACTCTGTTTTCTCCTATATGGATACATGTAGATGAAACTCTAAATCAAACACGGTTTGTGCTAGCTCTTTGAAACTTGACTCAATAAAGTAGTTCCAAGTTTTATCTCTATGGTTTGTTTCCTATTGATGTAGCCCTGAGAGGATACTGGCCCAAATCAGTTTCATGGAAAGGGGTTGCCAAGCTTCCAAAAAACTAAGAGTTTCCTGAAATGTCAGCACAGATTTTTTCACCCAATCTTGATGACACGTTCAGGTAATGATCAGTACCCCAATCCCACTTGGCTCACCAAATTTCGTTCTTCTAGGTTAAACCGTTCGTTGGCAGTAACTGTTTTAATTTTTAGGTTTCACACTGTTTTCTCCTATATGGATACATGTAGTTGGAACTCTAAATCAAATACGGTTTGTGCTAGCTCTTTGAAACTTGACACAATAAAGTAGTTCCAAGTTCTTCCTCTATGGATTGTTTCCTATTGATGTAGCCCTAAGCAGAGACTGGCAAAAAACACTTTCATGGAAAGGGGTTGCCAAGCTTCCAAAAACCTACGAGTTTCCTGAAATCTCAGGAAACTTTTTTCACACAATCTTGATGATACTTTCAGGTAATGATCAGTACCCCAATACAACTTGGCTCACCAAATTTCGTTCTTCTAGGTTAAAGCGTTCGTTGGCAGTAACAGTTTTAATTTTTAGGTTTCACTCTGTTTTCTACTATATGGATACATGTAGTTGGAAATCTAAATCAAACACGGTTTGTGCTAGCTCTTTGAAACTTGACACAATAAAGTAGTTCCAAGTTCTATCTCTATGGATTGTTTCCTATTGATGTAGCCCTAAGCAGAGACTGGCGCAAATCACTTTCATGCAAAGGGATTGCCAAGCTTCCAAAAAACTACGAGTTTCCTGAAATGTCAGAACACATTTTTTCACCCAATTTGATGACACTTTCAGGTAATGATCAGTACCCCAATCCCACTTGGCTCAACAAATTTCGTTCTTCTAGGTTAAACGGTTCGTTGGCAGTAACAGTTTTAATTTTTAGGTTTCACTCTTTTTTCTCCTATATGGATACATGTATTTGGAACTCTAAATCAAAGACGGTTTGTGCTAGCTCTTTGAAACTTGACACAATATAGTAGTTCGAAGTTCTATCTCTATGGTTTGTTTCCTATTGATGTAGCCCTAAGCAGAGACTGGCGCAAATCACTTTCATGGAAAAGGGTTGCCAAGGTTCCAAAAAACTACAAGTTTCCTGAAATCTCAGCACACATTTTTTCACCCAACCTTGATGACACTTTCAGGTAATGATCAGTACCCCAATCCCACTTGGTCACCAAATTTCGTTCTTCTACTTAAACCGTTCTTTGGCAGTAACAGTTTTAATTTTTAGGTCTCTCTCTATTTTCTCCTATATGGATACATGTAGTTGGAACTCTAAATCACAGACGGTTTTTGCTAGCTCTTTGAAACTTGACACAATATAGTAGTTCCCAGTTCTATCTCTATGTTTTTTTTCCTATTGATATAGCCCTAAGCAGAGACTGGCACAAATCACTTTCAAGGAAAGGGGTTGCCAAACTTCCAAAAACTACGAGTTTCCTGAAATGTCAGCATACATTTTTTCACCCAATCTTGATGACACTTTCAGGTAATGATCAGAACCCCAATCCCACTTGGCTCACCAAATTTCGTTCTTCTAGGTTAAACGGTTCGTTTACAGTAACAGTTTTAATTTTTAGGTTTCACTCTGTTTTCTACTATATGGATACATGTAGTTGGAACTCTAAATCAAACACGGTTTGTGCTAGCTCTTTGAAACTTGACACAATAAAATAGTTCCAAGTTCTATCTCTATGGATTGTTCCCTATTGCTGTAGACCTAAGCAGATACTGGCACAAATCACTTTCATGGAAAGTGGTTGCCAAGCTTCCAAAAGACTACGAGTTTCCTGAAATATCAGCACACATTGTTTCTCACAATCTTTGTGACACGTTTAGGTAATGATCAGTACCCCAATCCCACTTGGTCACCAAATTTCGTTCTTCTAGGTTAAACCGTTCGTTGGCAGTAACAGTTTTAATTTTTAGGTTTCACTCTGTTTTCTCCTATATGGATACATGTAGTTGGAACTCTAAATCAAAGACGGTTTGTGCTAGCTCTTTGAAACTTGACACAATATAGTAGTTCCCAGTTCTATATCTATGGTTTGTTTCCTATTGATGTAGCACTAATCAGAGACTGGCGGAAATCACTTTCATGGAAAGGAGTTGCCAAGTTTCCAAAAAACTACGAGTTTCCTCAAATGTGAGCACACATTTTTTCACCCAATCTTGATGACACTTTCTGGTAATGATCAGTACCCCATTCCCACTTGGCTCACCAAATTTCGTTCTTCTAGGTTAAACGGTTCGTTGGAAGTAACAGTTTTAATTTTTAGGTATCACTCGTTTTCTCCTATATGGATACATGTAGTTGTAACTCTAAATCAAACACGGATTGTGCTAGCTCTTTGAAACTTGACACAGTAAAGTAGTTCCAAGTTCTATCTCTATGGATTTTTTCCTATTGATGTTGCCCCAAGCAGAGACTGGCGGAAATCACTTTCATGGAAAGGGGTTGCCAAGCTTCCAAATAACCAGCAGTTTCCTGAAATCTCAGCACACATTTTTTCACCCAATCTTGATGACACTTTCTGGTAATGATCAGTACCCCAATCTCACTTGGCTTTCGAAATTTCGTTCTTCTAGTTTAAACCATTCGTTGGCAGTAACAGTTTTAATTTTTAGGTTTCACTCTGTTTTCTTCTATATGGATACATGTAGTTGGAACTCTAAATCAAATACGGTTTGTGCTAGCTTTTTGAAACTTGACACAATAAAGTAGTTCCAAGTTCTTTCTCTATGGATTGTTTCCTATTGATGTAGCCCTAAGCAGAGACTGGCAAAAAACACTTCCATGGAAAGGGGTTGCCAAGCTTCCAAAAACCTACGAGTTTCCTGAAATCTCAGGAAACTTTTTTCACACAATCTTGATGATACTTTCAGGTAATGATCAGTACCCCAATACCACTTGGCTCACCAAATTTCGTTCTTCTAGGTTAAAGCGTTCGTTGGCAGTAACAGTTTTAATTTTTAGGTTTCACTCTGTTTTCTACTATATGGATACATGTAGTTGGAAATCTAAATCAAAGACGGTTTGTGCTAGCTCTTTGAAACTTGACACAATAAAGTAGTTCCAAGTTCTATCTCTATGGATTGTTTCCTATTGATGTAGCCCTAAGCAGAGACTGGCGCAAATCACTTTCATGCAAAGGGATTGCCAAGCTTCCAAAAAACTACGAGTTTCCTGAAATGTCAGAACACATTTTTTCACCCAATTTGATGACACTTTCAGGTAATGATCAGTACCCCAATCCCACTTGGCTCACCAAATTTCGTTCTTCTAGGTTAAACGGTTCGTTGGCAGTAACAGTTTTAATTTTTAGGTTTCACGATGTTTTCACCTATATGGATACATGTAGTTGGAACTCTAAAGCAAACACGGTTTGTGCTAGCTCTTTGATTCTTGACACAATAAAGTAGTTCCAAGTTCTATCTCTATGGATTTTTTCCTATTGATGTAGCCCTAAGCAGAGACTGGCGCGAATCACTTTCATGGACAGGGGTTGCTAAGCTTCCAAAAAACTACCAGTTTCTTGAAATCTCAGCACACATTTTTTCACCCAATCTTGATGACACTTTCAGGTAATGATCAGTACCCCAATCCCACTTGGCTCACCAAATTTCGTTCTTCTAGGTTAAACTGTTCGTTGGCAGGAACAGTTTTAATTTTTAGGTTTCACTCTGTTTTCTCCTATATGGATGCATGTAATAGGAATACTAAAGCAAACACGGTTTGTGCTAGCTCTTTGATACTTGACACAATAAAATAGTTCCAAGTTCTATCTCTATGGTTTGTTTCCTATTGATGTTGCCCCAAGCAGACACTGGCGCAAATCACTTTCATGGAAAGGGGTTGCCAAACTTCCAAATAACCAGCAGTTTCCTGAAAACTCAGCACACATTTTTTCACCCAATCTTGGTGGCACTTTCAGTTAATGATCAGTACCCCAATCCCACTTGGCTCACCAAATTTCGTTCTTCTAGGTTAAACCATTCGTTGGCAGTAACAGTTTTAATTTTATGGTTTCACTCTGTTTTCTCCTATATGGATACATGTAGATGAAACTCTAAATCAAACACGGATTGTGCTAGCTCTTTGAAACTTGACACAATAAAATAGTTCCAAGTTCTATCTCTATGGATTGTTTCCTATTGATGTAGCCCTAAGCAGAGACTGGCGCAAATCACTTTCATGGAAATGGGTTGCCAAGCTTCCAAATAACTATGTGTTTCCTGAAATCTCAGCACACATTTTTTCACCCAATCTTGATGACACTGTCAGGTAATGATGAGTACCCCAATCCCACTTGGCTCACCAAATTTCGTTCTTCTAGGTTAAACCGTTCGTTGGCAGTAACAGTTTTAATTTTTAGGTTTCAGTCTGTTTTCTCCTTTATGGATACATGTACTTGCAACACTAAATCTAACACGGTTTGTGCTAGCTCTTTGATACTTGACACAATAAAGTAGTTCCAAGTTCTATCTCTATGGTTTCTTTCCTATTGATGTAGTCCTATGCAGAGACTGGCGCAAATCACTTTCATGGAAAGGGGTTGCAAAGGTACCAAAAAATTACGAGTTTCCTGAAATGTCAGCATACATTTTTTCACCCAATCTTGATGACACTTTCAGGTAATGATCAGTACCCCAATCCCACTTGGCTCACCACATTTCGTTCTTCTAAGTTAAACCGTTCTTTGGCAGTAACAGTTTTAATTTTTAGGTTTCACTCTGTTTTCTCCTATATGGATACATGTAGTTGGAACTGTAAATCAAACACGGTTTGTGCAAGCTCTTTGAAACTTGACACAATAAAGTAGTTCCAAGTTCTATCTCTATAGTTTGATTCCTATTGAAGTAGACCTAGGCAGAGACTGGCGCAAATCACTTACATGGAAATGGGTTGCCAAGCTTCCAAAAAACTACGAGTTTCCTGAAATCACAGCACACATTTTTTCACCCAATCTTGATGACACTTTCAGGTAATGATCAGTACCCCAATCCCACTTGTCTCACCAAATTTAGTTCTTCTAAGTTAAACCGTTCGTTGGCAGTAACAGTTTTAATTTTTAGGTTTCACTCTGTTTTCTCCTATATGGATACATGTAGATGAAACTCTAAATCAAACACGGTTTGTGCTAGCTCTTTGAAACTTGACTCAATAAAGTAGTTCCAAGTTTTATCTCTATGGTTTGTTTCCTATTGATGTAGCCCTGAGAGGATACTGGCCCAAATCAGTTTCATGGAAAGGGGTTGCCAAGCTTCCAAAAAACTACGAGTTTCCTGAAATGTCAGCACAGATTTTTTCACCCAATCTTGATGACACGTTCAGGTAATGATCAGTACCCCAATCCCACTTGGCTCACCAAATTTCGTTCTTCTAGGTTAAACCGTTCGTTGGCAGTAACTGTTTTAATTTTTAGGTTTCACACTGTTTTCTCCTATATGGATACATGTAGTTGGAACTCTAAATCAAATACGGTTTGTGCTAGCTCTTTGAAACTTGACACAATAAAGTAGTTCCAAGTTCTTCCTCTATGGATTGTTTCCTATTGATGTAGCCCTAAGCAGAGACTGGCAAAAAACACTTCCATGGAAAGGGGTTGCCAAGCTTCCAAAAACCTACGAGTTTCCTGAAATCTCAGGAAACTTTTTTCACACAATCTTGATGATACTTTCAGGTAATGATCAGTACCCCAATACAACTTGGCTCACCAAATTTCGTTCTTCTAGGTTAAAGCGTTCGTTGGCAGTAACAGTTTTAATTTTTAGGTTTCACTCTGTTTTCTACTATATGGATACATGTAGTTGGAAATCTAAATCAAACACGGTTTGTGCTAGCTCTTTGAAACTTGACACAATAAAGTAGTTCCAAGTTCTATCTCTATGGATTGTTTCCTATTGATGTAGCCCTAAGCAGAGACTGGCGCAAATCACTTTCATGGAAAGGGGTTGCCAAGCTTCCAAATAACCAGCAGTTTCCTGAAATCTCAGCACACATTTTTTCACCCAATCTTGGTGACACTTTCAGTTAATGATCAGTACCCCAATCCCACTTGGCTCACCAAATTTCGTTCTTCTAGGATAAACCGTTCGTTGGCAGTTACAGTTTTAATTTTAAGGTTTCACTCTGTTTTCTCCTATATGGATACATGTAGATGAAACTCTAAATCAAACACGGTTTGTGCTAGCTCTTTGAAAGTTGACACAATAAAATAGTTCCAAGTTCTATCTCTATGGATTGTTTCCTATTGATGTAGCCCTAAGCAGAGACTGGAGCAAATCACTTTCATGGAAAGGGGTTGCCAAGCTACCAAAAAACTACGAGTTTCCTGAAATCTCAGCAAACATTTTTTTCACCCAATCTTGACGACATTTTCAGGTAATGATCCGTACCCCAATCCCACTTGGCTCACCAAATTTCGTTCTTCTAGGTTAAACCGTTCGTTGGCAGTAACAGTTTTAATTTTTAGGTTTCACTCTGTTTTCTCCTATATGGATACATGTAGTTGGAACTGTAAATCAAACACGGTTTGTGCTAGCTCTTTGAAACGTGACACAATAATGTAGTTCAAAGTTCTATCTCTATGGTTTGTTTCCTATTGATGTAGCCCTAAGCAGAGACTGGCGCAAATCACTTTCATGCAAAGGGATTGCCAAGCTTCCAAAAAACTACGAGTTTCCTGAAATGTCAGCACACATATTTTCACGCAATTTGATGACCCTTTCAGGTAATGATCAGTACCCCAATCCCATATGGCTCACCAAATTTCGTTCTTCTAGGTTAAACCGTTCGTTGGCAGTAACAGTTTAAATTTTTAGGTTCACTCTGCTTTCTCCTGTATGGATACATGTAGTTGGAACTCTAAATCAAAGACGGTTTGTGCTAGCTCTTTGAAACTTGACACCATAAAGTAGTTCCAAGTTCGATCTCTATGGTTTGTTTCCTATTGATGTAGCCCTAAGCAGAGACTGGCGCAAATCACTTTCATGGAAAGGGGTTGCCGAGCTTCCAAAAAACTACCAGTTTCCTGAAATCTCAGCACACATTTTTTCACCCAATCTTGATGACACTTTCATGTAATGATCAGTATTCCAATCCCACTTGGCTCACCAAATTTCGTTCTTCTAGGTTAAACCATTCGTTGGCAGTAACAGTTTTAATTTTAGGTTTCACTCTGTTTTCTCCTATATGCATACATGTAGATGAAACTCTAAATCAAACACGGTTTGTGCTAGCTCTTTGAAACTTGACACAATAAAATAGTTCCAAGTTCTATCTCTATGGATTGTTTCCTATTGATGTAGCCCTAAGCAGAGACTGGCGCAAATCACTTTCATGGAAATGGGTTGCCAAGCTTCCAAATAACTATGTGTTACCTGAAATGTCAGCACACATTTTTTCACCCAATCTTGATCACACTTTCTGGTAATGATCAGTACCCCAATCCCACTTGGCTCACCACATTTCGTTCTTCTAAGTTAAACCGTTCGTTGGCAGTAACAGTTTTAATTTTTAGGTTTCACTCTGTTTTCTCCTATATGGATACATGTAGTTGGAACTGTAAATCAAACACGGTTTGTGCTAGCTCTTTGAAACTTGACACAATAAAGTAGTTCCAAGTTCTATCTCTATAGTTTTATTCCTATTGAAGTAGCCCTAGGCAGAGACTGGCGCAAATCACTTACATGGAAATGGGTTGCCAAGCTTCCAAAAAACAACAAGTTTCCTGAAATCACAGCACACATTTTTTCACGCAATCTTGATGACACTTTCTGGTAATCACCAGTACCCCAATCCCACATGGCTCACCAAATTTCGTTCTTCTAGGTTAAACCGTTCTTTGGCAGTAACAGTTTAAATTTTTAGGTTCACTCTGCTTTCTCCTATATGGATAAATGTAGTTGGAACTCTAAATCAAAGACGGTTTGTGCTAGCTCTTTGAAACTTGACACCATAAAGTAGTTCCAAGTTCGATCACTATGGTTTGTTTCCTATTGATGTAGCCCTAAGCAGAGACTGGCGCAAATCACTTTCATGGAAAGGGGTTGCCAAGCTTCCAAAAAACTACCAGTTTCCTGAAATCTCAGCACACATTTTTTCACCCAATCTTGATTACACTTTCAGGTAATAATGAGTACCCCAATCCCACTTGGCTCACCAAATTTGGTTCTTCTAAGTTAAACCGTTCGTTGGCAGTAATAGTGTTAATTTTTAGGTTTCACTCTGTTTTCTCCTATATGGATACATGTAGATGAAACTCTAAATCAAACACGGTTTGTGCTAGCTCTTTGAAACTTGACACAATAAAATAGTTCCAAGTTCTATCTCTATAGATTGTTTCCTATTGATGTAGCCCTAAGCAGAGACTGGCGCAAATCACTTACATGGAAATGGGTTGCCAAGCTTCCAAAAAACTACGAGTTTCCTGAAATCACAGCACACATTTTTTCACCCAATCTTGATGACACTTTCTGGTAATGATCAGTACCCCAATCTCACTTGTCTCACCAAATTTCGTTCTTCTAGGTTCAACCGTTCGTTGGCAGTAAGAGTTTTAATTTTTAGGTTTCACTCTGTTTTCTCCTGTATGGATACATGTATTTGCAACTCTAAATCAAACACGGTTTGTCTAGCTCTTTGAAACTTGACACAATAAAGTAGTTCCAAGTTCTATCTCTATGGTTTGTTTCCTATTGATGTAGTCCTAAGCAGAGACTGGCGCAAATCACTTTCATGGAAAGGGGTTGCCAAGCTACCAAAAAACTACGAGTTTCCTGAAATCTCAGCACACATTTTTTCACCCAATCTTGACGACACTTTCAGGTAATGATCAGTACCCCAATCCCACTTGGCTCACCAAATTTCGTTCTTCTAGGTTAAACCGTTTGTTGGCAGTAACAGTTTTAATTTTTAGGTTTCACTCTGTTTTCTCCTATATGGATACATGTAGTTGCAACTCTAAATCAAACACGGTTTGTGCTAGCTCTTTGAAACTTGACACAATAAAGTAGTTCCAAGTTCTATCTCTATGGTTTGTTTCCTATAAATGTAGTCCTAAGTAGAGACTGGCACAAATCACTTTCATGGAAAGGGGTTGCCAAGCTACCAAAAAACTACGAGTTTCCTGAAATCTCAGCACACATTTTTTCACCCAATCTTGACGACACTTTCAGGTAATGATCAGTACCCCATTCCCACTTGGCTCACCAAATTTCGTTCTTCTAGGTTAAACCGTTCGTTGGCAGTAACAGTTTTAATTTTTAGGTTTCACTCTTTTTTCTCCTATATGGATACATGTAGATGGAACTGTAAATCAAACACGGTTTGTGCTAGCTCTTTGAAAGTTGACACAATAAAATAGTTCCCAGATCTATCTCTATGGTTTGATTCCTATTGAAGTAGCCCTAGGCAGAGACTGGCGCAAATCACTTAAATGGAAATGGGTTGCCAAGATTCCAAAAAACTACGAGTTTCCTGAAATCACAGCACACATTTTTTCCCCCAATCTTGATGACACTTTCAGGTAAAGATCATTACCCCAATCCCAATTGGCTCACCAAATTTCATTCTTCTAGGTTCAACCGTTCGTTGGCAGTAAGAGTTTTAATTTTTAGGTTTCACTCTGTTTTCTCCTATATGGATACATGTAGTTGGAACTCTAAATCAAAGACGGTTTTTGCTAGCTCTTTGAAACTTGACACAATAATGTAGTTCCAAGTTCTATCTCTATGGATTGTTTCCTATTGATGTAGCCCTAAGCAGAGACTGGCGCAAATCACTTTCATGGAAATGTGTTTCCAAGCTTCCAAATAACTATGGGTTTCCTGAAATCTCAGCACACATTTTTTCACCCAATCTTGATGACACTTTCAGGTAATGATCAGTACCCCAATCCCACGTGGCTCACCAAATTTCGTTCTTCTAGGTTAAAGCGTTCGTTGGTAGTAACAGTTTTAATTTTTAGGTTTCACTCTGTTTTCTCCTATATGGATACATGTAGTTGCAACTCTAAATCAAACACGGTTTGTGCTAGCTCTTTGAAACTTGACACAATAAAGTAGTTCCAAGTTCTATCTCTATGATTTCTTTCCTATTGATGTAGCCCTAAGCAGAGACTGGCGCAAATCACTTTCATGGAGAGGGGTTGCCAAGCTTCCAAAAAACTACGAGTTTCCTGAAGTCTCAGCACACATTTTTTCAACCAATCTTGATGACACCTTCAGGTAATGATCAGTACCCCAATCCCACTTGGCTCACCACATTTCGTTCTTCTAAGTTAAACCGTTCGTTGGCAGTAACAGTTTTAATTTTTAGGTTTCACTCTGTTTTCCCCTATATGGATACATGTAGTTGGAACTGTAAATCAAACACGGTTTGTGCAAGCTCTTTGAAATTGACACAATAAAGTAGTTGCAAGTTCTATCTCTATAGTTTGATTCCTATTGAAGTAGCCCTAGGCAGAGACTGGCACAAATCATTTACATGGAAATGGGTTGCCAAGCTTCCAAAAAAGTACGAGTTTCCTGAATTCTCAGCACACATTTTTTCACCCAATCTTGATGACAATTGCAGGTAATGATCAGTACCCAAATTACCCTTGGGTCACCAAATTTCATTCTTCTAGGTTAAACGGTTCGTTGGCTGTAACAGTTTTAATTTTTAGGTTTCACGCTGTTTTCTCCTATATGGATACATGTAGTTGGAACTCTAAAGCCAACACGGTTTGTGCTAGGTTTCAAACTTGACACAATAAAGTAGTTCCAAGTTCTATCTCTATGGTTTGTTTCCTATTGATGTAGCCCCAAGCAGAGGCTGGCGCATCACTTTCATGGAAATGGGTTGCCAAGCTTCCAAATAACCAGGAGTTTCCTGAAATCTCAGCACACATTTTTTCACCCAATCTTGATGACACTTTCAGTTAATGATCAGTACCCCAATCCTACTTGGCTCACCAAAGTTCCTTCTTCTAGGTTACACCGTTCGTTGGCATTAACAGTTTAATTTTTAGGTTTCACTCTGTTTTCTCCTATATGGATACATGTAGTTTGAAATCTATATCAAACACGGTTTGTGCTAGCTTTTGAAACTTGACACAATAAAATAGTTCCAAGTTCTATCTCTATGGATTGTTTCCTATTGATGTAGCCCTAAGCCAAGACTGGCACAAATCACTTTCATGGAAAGGGGTATGTCAAGCTCCAAAAACTACAAGTTTCCTGTAAAATCAGCACAAATATTTTTCACCCAATCGTGATGACACATTCAGTGAATGATCAGTACCCCAATCCCACTTGGCTCACCAAATTTTGTTCTTCTAGGTTAAACGGTTCGTTGGCAGTAACAGTTTTAATATTTAGTTTCACTCTGTATTCTCCTATATGGATACATGTAGTTGAAACTCTAAAGCAAACACGGTTTGTGCTAGCTCTTTGATACTTGACACAATAAAGTAGTTCCAAGTTCTATCTATATGGATTGTTTCCTATTAATGTAGTCCTAAGCAGAGACTGGCGTGAATCACTTTCATAGACAGGGGTTGCTAAGCTTCCAAAAAACTACGAGTTTCCTGAAATCTCAGCACACATTTTTTCAACCAATCTTGATGACACTTTCAGGTAATGATCAGTACCCCAATCCCACTTGGTCACCAAATTTCGTTCTTCTAGGTTAAACCGTTCGTTGGCAGTAAGTTTTAATTTTTAGGTTTCACTCTGTTTTCTCCTATATGGATACATGTAGTTGGAACTCTAAATCAAACACGGTTTCTGCTAGCTATTTGAAACTTGACACAATAAAGTAGTTCCAAGTTCTATGTCTATGTTTTCTTTCCTATTGATGTAGTCCTAAGCAGAGACTGGCGCAAATCACTTTCATGGAAAGGGGTTGCAAAGCTACCAAAAAACTACGAGTTTCCTGAAATGTCAGCACACATTTTTTCACCCAATCTTGATGACACTTTCAGGTAATGATCAGTACCCCAATCCCACTTGGCTCACCACATT
This sequence comes from Spermophilus citellus, assembly GCF_964194105.1. Lineage (NCBI taxonomy): Eukaryota > Metazoa > Chordata > Mammalia > Rodentia > Sciuridae > Spermophilus > Spermophilus citellus. The sequence continues at coordinate 105,491,460 of NC_138182.1, forward strand.
TCGTTCTTCTAAGTTAAACCGTTCGTTGGCTGTAACAGTTTTAATTTTTAGGTTTCACTCTGTTTTCTCCTATATGGATACATGTAGTTGGAACTGTAAATCAAACACGGTTTGTGCAAGCTCTTTGAAACTTGACACAATAAAGTAGTTCCAAGTTCTATCTCTATAGTTTGATTCCTATTGAAGTAGACCTAGGCAGAGACTGGCGCAAATCACTTATATGGAAATGGGTTGCCAAGCTTCCAAAAAACTACGAGTTTCCTGAAATCACAGCACACATTTTTTCACCCAATCTTGATGACACTTTCTGGTAATGATCAGTACCCCAATCTCACTTGGCTCCCGAAATTTCGTTCTTCTAGGTTCAACCGTTCGTTGGCAGTAAGAGTTTTAATTTTTAGGTTTCACTCTGTTATCTCTTATATGGATACATGTAGTTGGAACTCTAAATCAAAGACGGTTTGTGCGGGCTCTTTGAAACTTGACACAATAAAGTAGTTCCAAGTTCTATCTCTATGGATTGTTTCCTATTTATGTAGCCCTAAGCAGAGACTGGCACAAATCACATTCATGCAAAGGGATTGCCAAGCTTCCAAAAAACTACGAGTTTCCTGAAATGTCAGCACACATTTTTTCACCCAAATTGATGACAATTTCAGGTAATGATCAGTACCCCAATCCCACTTGGCTCACCAAATTTCGTTCTTCTAAGTTAAACCGTTCGTTGGCAGTAACAGTTTTAATTTTTAGGTTTCACTCTGTTTTATCCTATATGGATACATGTAGATGAAACTCTAAATCAAACATGGTTTGTGCTAGCTCTTTGAAACTTTACACAATAAAATAGTTCCAAGTTCTATCTCTATGGATTGTTTCCTATTGATGTAGCCCTAAGCAGAGACTGGCGCAAATCACTTTCATGGAAAAGTGTTGCCAAGCTTTCAAATAACTATGTGTTTCGTGAAATCTCAGCACACATTTTTTCACCCAATCTTGATGACACTTTCAGGTAATGATCAGTACCCCAATCCCACTTGGCTCACCAAATTTCGTTCTTCTAGGTTAAACCGTTCGTTGGCAGTAACAGTTTTAATTTTTAGGTTTCACTCTGTTTTCTCCTATATGGATACATGTAGTTGCAACTCTAAATCAAACACGGTTTGTGCTAGCTCTTTGAAACTTGACACAATAAAGTAGTTCCAAGTTCTATCTCTATGGTTTGTTTCCTATTGATGTAGTCCTAAGCAGAGACTGAGGCAAATCACTTTCATGGAAAGGGGTTGCCAAGCTTCCAAAAAACTACCAGTTTCCTGAAATCTCAGCACACATTTTTTCACCCAAACTTGATTACACTTTCAGGTAATAATGAGTACCCCAATCCCACTTGGCTCACCAAATTTGGTTCTTCTAAGTTAAACCGTTCGTTGGCAGTAATAGTGTTAATTTTTAGGTTTCACTCTGTTTTCTCCTATATGGATACATGTAGATGAAACTCTAAATCAAACACGGTTTGTGCTAGCTCTTTGAAACTTGACACAATAAAATAGTTCCAAGTTCTATCTCTATGGATTGTTTCTTATTGATGTAGCCCTAAGCAGAGACTGGCGCAAATCACTTACATGGAAATGGGTTGCCAAGCTTCCAAAAAACTACGAGTTTCCTGAAATCACAGCACACATTTTTTCACACAATCTTGATGACACTTTCTGGTAATGATCAGTACCCCAATCTCACTTGTCTCACCAAATTTCGTTCTTCTAGGTTCAACCGTTCGTTGGCAGTAAGAGTTTTAATTTTTAGGTTTCACTCTGTTTTCTCCTGTATGGATACATGTATTTGCAACTCTAAATCAAACACGGTTTGTCTAGCTCTTTGACACTTGACACAATAAAGTAGTTCCAAGTTCTATCTCTATGGTTTGTTTCCTATTGATGTAGTCCTAAGCAGAGACTGGCGCAAATCACATTCATGGAAAGGGGTTGCCAAGCTACCAAAAAACTACGAGTTTCCTGAAATCTCAGCACACATTTTTTCACCCAATCTTGACGACACTTTCAGGTAATGATCAGTACCCCAATCCCACTTGGCTCACCAAATTTCGTTCTTCTAGGTTAAACCGTTCGTTGGCAGTAACAGTTTTAATTTTTAGGTTTCACTCTGTTTTCTCCTATATGGATACATGTAGTTGCAACTCTAAATCAAACACGGTTTGTGCTAGCTCTTTGAAACTTGACACAATAACGTAGTTCCAAGTTCTATCTCTATGGTTTGTTTCCTATAAATGTAGTCCTAAGTAGAGACTGGCACAAATCACTTTCATGGAAAGGGGTTGCCAAGCTACCAAAAAACTACGAGTTTCCTGAAATCTCAGCACACATTTTTTCACCCAATCTTGACGACACTTTCAGGTAATGATCAGTACCCCATTCCCACTTGGCTCACCAAATTTCGTTCTTCTAGGTTAAACCGTTCGTTGGCAGTAACAGTTTTAATTTTTAGGTTTCACTCTTTTTTCTCCTATATGGATACATGTAGATGGAACTGTAAATCAAACACGGTTTGTGCTAGCTCTTTGAAAGTTGACACAATAAAATAGTTCCCAGATCTATCTCTATGGTTTGATTCCTATTGAAGTAGCCCTAGGCAGAGACTGGCGCAAATCACTTAAATGGAAATGGGTTGCCAAGATTCCAAAAAACTACGAGTTTCCTGAAATCACAGCACACATTTTTTCCCCCAATCTTGATGACACTTTCAGGTAAAGATCATTACCCCATTCCCAATTGGCTCACCAAATTTCATTCTTCTAGGTTCAACCGTTCGTTGGCAGTAAGAGTTTTAATTTTTAGGTTTCACTCTGTTTTCTCCTATATGGATACATGTAGTTGGAACTCTAAATCAAAGATGGTTTTTGCTAGCTCTTTGAAACTTGACACAATAATGTAGTTCCAAGTTCTATCTCTATGGATTGTTTCCTATTGATGTAGCCCTAAGCAGAGACTGGCGCAAATCACTTTCATGGAAATGGTTTCCAAGCTTCCAAATAACTATGGGTTTCCTGAAATCTCAGCACACATTTTTTCACCCAATCTTGATGACACCTTCAGGTAATGATCAGTACCCCAATCCCACTTGGCTCACCAAATTTCGTTCTTCTAGGTTAAAGCGTTCGTTGGTAGTAACAGTTTTAATTTTTAGGTTTCACTCTGTTTTCTCCTATATGGATACATGTAGTTGCAACTCTAAATCAAACACGGTTTGTGCTAGCTCTTTGAAACTTGACACAATAAAGTAGTTCCAAGTTCTATCTCTATGGTTTGTTTCCTATTGATGTAGTCCTAAGCAGAGACTGGCGCAAATCACTTTCATGGAAAGGGGTTGCCAAGCTACCAAAAAACTACGAGTTTCCTGATGTCAGCACACATTTTTTCACCCAATCTTGACGACACCTTCAGGTAATGATCAGTACCCCAATCCCACTTGGCTCACCACATTTCGTTCTTCTAAGTTAAACCGTTCGTTGGCAGTAACAGTTTTAATTTTTAGGTTTCACTCTGTTTTCCCCTATATGGATACATGTAGTTGGAACTGTAAATCAAACACGGTTTGTGCAAGCTCTTTGAAATTGACACAATAAAGTAGTTCCAAGTTCTATCTCTATAGTTTGATTCCTATTGAAGTAGCCCTAGGCAGAGACTGGCGCAAATCACTTACATGGAAATGGGTTGCCAAGCTTCCAAAAAAGTACGAGTTTCCTGAAATCTCAGCACACATTTTTTCACCCAATCTTGATGACAATTGCAGGTAATGATCAGTACCCAAATTACCCTTGGCTCACCAAATTTCATTCTTCTAGGTTAAACGGTTCGTTGGCTGTAACAGTTTTAATTTTTAGGTTTCACGCTGTTTTCTCCTATATGGATACATGTAGTTGGAACTCTAAAGCCAACACGGTTTGTGCTAGGTTTCAAACTTGACACAATAAAGTAGTTCCAAGTTCTATCTCTATGGTTTGTTTCCTATTGATGTAGCCCCAAGAGGAGGCTGGCGCATCACTTTCATGGAAATGGGTTGCCAAGCTTCCAAATAACCAGGAGTTTCCTGAAATCTCAGCACACATTTTTTCACCCAATCTTGATGACACTTTCAGTTAATGATCAGTACCCCAATCCTACTTGGCTCACCAAAGTTCCTTCTTCTAGGTTACACCGTTCGTTGGCATTAACAGTTTTAATTTTTAGGTTTCACTCTGTTTTCTCCTATATGGATACATGTAGTTTGAAATCTATATCAAACACGGTTTGTGCTAGCTTTTGAAACTTGACACAATAAAATAGTTCCAAGTTCTATCTCTATGGATTGTTTCCTATTGATGTAGCCCTAAGCCAAGACTGGCACAAATCACTTTCATGGAAAGGGGTATGTCAAGCTCCAAAAACTACAAGTTTCCAGTAAAATCAGCACACATATTTTTCACCCAATCGTGATGACACATTCAGTGAATGATCAGTACCCCAATCCCACTTGGCTCACCAAATTTTGTTCTTCTAGGTTAAACGGTTCGTTGGCAGTAACAGTTTTAATATTTAGTTTCACTCTGTATTCTCCTATATGGATACATGTAGTTGAAACTCTAAAGCAAACACGGTTTGTGCTAGCTCTTTGATACTTGACACAATAAAGTAGTTCCAAGTTCTATCTATATGGATTGTTTCCTATTAATGTAGTCCTAAGCAGAGACTGGCGTGAATCACTTTCATAGACAGGGGTTGCTAAGCTTCCAAAAAACTACGAGTTTCCTGAAATCTCAGCACACATTTTTTCAACCAATCTTGATGACACTTTCAGGTAATGATCAGTACCCCAATCCCACTTGGTCACCAAATTTCGTTCTTCTAGGTTAAACCGTTCGTTGGCAGTAAGTTTTAATTTTTAGGTTTCACTCTGTTTTCTCCTATATGGATACATGTAGTTGGAACTCTAAATCAAACACGGTTTCTGCTAGCTATTTGAAACTTGACACAATAAAGTAGTTCCAAGTTCTATGTCTATGTTTTCTTTCCTATTGATGTAGTCCTAAGCAGAGACTGGCGCAAATCACTTTCATGGAAAGGGGTTGCAAAGCTACCAAAAAACTACGAGTTTCCTGAAATCACAGCACACATTTTTTCACCCAATATTGATGACACTTTCTGGTAATGATCAGTACCCCAATCTCACTTGGCTCCCGAAATTTCGTTCTTCTAGGTTCAACCGTTCGTTGGCAGTAAGAGTTTTAATTTTTAGGTTTCACTCTGTTATCTCTTATATGGATACATGTAGTTGGAACTCTAAATCAAAGACGGTTTGTGCTGGCTCTTTGAAACTTGACACAATAAAGTAGTTCCAAGTTCTATCTCTATGGATTGTTTCCTATTTATGTAGCCCTAAGCAGAGACTGGCACAAATCACTTTCATGCAAAGGGATTGCCAAGCTTCCAAAAAACTACGAGTTTCCTGAAATGTCAGCACACATTTTTTCACCCAAACTTGATGACACTTTCAGGTAATGATCAGTACCCCAATCCCACTTGGCTCACCAAATTTCGTTCTTCTAAGTTAACCCGTTCGTTGGCAGTAACAGTTTTAATTTTTAGGTTTCACTCTGTTTTATCCTATATGGATACATGTAGATGAAACTCTAAATCAAACATGGTTTGTGCTAGCTCTTTGAAACTTTACACAATAAAATAGTTCCAAGTTCTATCTCTATGGATTGTTTCCTATTGATGTAGCCCTAAGCAGAGACTGGCGCAAATCACTTTCATGGAAAAGTGTTGCCAAGCTTTCAAATAACTATGTGTTTCCTGAAATCTCAGCACACATTTTTTCACCCAATCTTGATGACACTTTCAGGTAATGATCAGTACCCCAATCCCACTTGGCTCACCAAATTTCGTTCTTCTAGGTTAAACCGTTCGTTGGCAGTAACAGTTTTAATTTTTAGGTTTCACTCTGTTTTCTCCTATATGGATACATGTAGTTGCAACTCTAAATCAAACACGGTTTGTGCTAGCTCTTTGAAACTTGACACAATAAAGTAGTTCCAAGTTCTATCTCTATGGTTTTTTTCCTATTGATGTATCCTAAGCAGAGACTGGGGCAAATCACTTTCATGGAAAGGGGTTGCCAAGCTACCAAAAAACTACGAGTTTCCTGAAATCTCAGCACACATTTTTTCACCCAATCTTGACGACACTTTCAGGTAATGATCAGTACCGCAATCCCACTTGGCTCACCAAATTTTCTTCTTCTAGGTTAAACGGTTCGTTGGCAGTAACAGTTTTAATATTTAGTTTCACTCTGTTTTCTCCTATATGGATACATGTAGTAGAAACTCTAAAGCAAACACGGTTTGTGCTAGCTCTTTGATACTTGACACAATAAAGTAGTTCCAAGTTCTATCTATATGGATTTTTTCCTATTGATGTACTCCTAAGCAGAGACTGGCGTGAATCACTTTCATGGACAGGGGTTGCTAAGCTTCCAAAAACTACGAGTTTCCTTAAATCTCAGCACATATTTTTTCAACCAATCTTGATGACACTTTCAGGTAATGATCAGTACCCCAATCCCACTTGGTCACCAAATTTCGTTCTTCTAGGTTAAACCGTTCGTTGGCAGTAAGTTTTAATTTTTAGGTTTCACTCTGTTTTCTCCTATATGGATACATGTAGTTGGAACTCTAAATCAAACACGGTTTGTGCTAGGTCTTTGAAACTTGACTCAATAAAGTAGTTCCAAGTTCTCAATCTATGGTTTGTTTCCTATTGATGTAGCCCTAAGCAGAGACTGGCGCAAATCACTTTCATGGAAATGGGTTGCCAAGCTTCCAAATAACTATGTGTTTCCTGAAATCTCAGCACACATTTTTTCACGCAATCTTGATGACACTTTCAGGTAATGATCAGTACGCCAATACCACTTGGCTCACCAAATTTCGTTCTTCTAGCTTAAACCGTTCGTTGGCAGTAACAATATTAATTTTTAGGTTTCACTCTGTTTTCTCCTATATGGATACATGTATTTGTAACTCTAAATCAAACACGGATTGTGCTAGCTATTTGAAACTTGACACAATAAAGTAGTTCCAAGTTCTATCTCTATGGTTTGTTTCCTATTAATGTAGCCCTAAGCAGAGACTGGCGCAAATCACTTTCATGGAAAGGCATTGCCAAATTCCAAAAAACTACGAGTTTCCTGAAATCTCAGCACAATTTTTTTCACCCAATCTTGATGACACTTTCAGGTAATGATCAGTACCCCAATCCCACTTGGCTCACCAAATTTCGTTCTTCTAGGTTAAACCGTTCGTTGGCAGTAACAGTTTTAATTTTTAGGTTTCACTCTGTTTTCTCCTATATGGATACATGTAGTTGGAACTGTAAATCAAACACCGTTTGTGCTAGCTCTTTGAAAGTTGACACCATAAAGTAGTTCCAAGTTTGATCTCTATGGTTTGTTTCCTATTGATGTAGCCCTAAGCAGAGACTGGCGCAAATCACTTTCATGGAAAGGGGTGGCCAAGCTTCCAAAAAACTACCAGTTTCCTGAAATCTCAGCACACATTTTTTCACCCAATCTTCATGCCACTTTCAGGTAATGATCAGTACCCCAATCCCACTTGGCTCACCAAATTTAGTTCTTCTAAGTTAAACCGTTCGTTGGCAGTAACAGTTTTAATTTTTAGGTTTCACTCTGTTTTCTCCTATATGGATACATGTAGATGAAACTCTAAATCAAACACGGTTTGTGCTAGCTCTTTGAAAGTTGACACAATTAAATAGTTCCAAGTTCTATCTCTATGGATTGTTTCCTATTGATGTAGCCCTAAGCAGAGACTGGCGCAAATCACTTTCATGGAAAGGGGTTGCCAAGCTTCCAAATAACTATGTGTTTCCTGAAATCTCAGCACACATTTTTCCACCCAATCTTGATGACACTTTCAGGTAATGATCAGTACCCCAATCCCACTTGGCTCACCAAATTTCGTTCTTCTAGGTTAAACTGTTCGTTGGCATTAACAGTTTTAATTTTTAGGTTTCACTCTGTTTTCTCCTATATGGATACATGTAGTTGCAACTCTAAATCAAACACGGTTTGTGCTAGCTCTTTGAAACATGACACAATAAAGTATTTCCAAGTTCTATCTCTATAGTTTGTTTCCTATTGATGTAGTCCTAAGCAGAGACTGGCGCAAATCACTGTCATGGAAAGGGGTTGCCAAGTTACCAAAAAACTACGAGTTTTCTGAAATCTCAGCACACATTTTTTCACCCAATCTTGACGACACTTTCAGGTAATGATCAGTACTGCAATCCCACTTGGCTCACCAAATTTCGTTCTTCTAGGTTAAACCGTTCATTGGCAGTAACAGTTTTAATTTTTAGGTTTCACTCTGTTTTCTCCTATATGGATACACGTAGTTGGAACTGTAATTCAAACACGGTTTGTGCTAGCTCTTTGAAACTTGACACAATAAATTAGTTCCAAGTTCTATCTCTATGGTTTGTTTCCTATTGATGTAGCACTAAGCAGAGACTGGCGAAAATCAGTTTCATGCAAAGGGATTGCCAAGCTTCCAAAAAACTACGATTTTCCTGAAATGTCAGCACACATTTTTTCACCCAATTTGATGACACTTTCATGTAATTATCAGTACCCCAATCCCACATGGCTCACCAAATTTCGTTCTTCTAGGTTAAACCGTTCGTTGGCAGTAACAGTTTTAATTTTTAGGTTTCACTCTGTTTTCTCCTATATGGATACATGTAGATGCAACTCAAAATCAAACACGGTTTGTGCTAGCTCTTTGATACTTGACACAATAAAGTAGTTCCAAGTTCTATGTCTATGGTTTCTTTCCTATTGATGTAGTCCTAAGCAGAGACTGGCGCAAATCACTTTCATGGAAAGGGCTTGCAAAGCTACCAAAAAACTACGAGTTTCCTGAAATCTCAGCACACATTTTTTCAACCAATCTTGATGACACTTTCAGGTAATGATCTGTACCCAAATCCCACTTGGTCACCAAATTTCGTTCTTCTAGGTTAAACCGTTCGTTGGCAGTAAGTTTTAATTTTTAGGTTTCACTCTGTTTTCTCCTATATGGATACATGTAGTTGGAACTCTAAATCAAAAACGGTTTGTGCTAGCTATTTGAAACTTGACACAATAAAGTAGTTCCAAGTTCTATGTCTATGGTTTCTTTCCGATTGATGTAGTCCTAAGCAGAGACTGGCGCAAATCACTTTCATGGAAAGGGGTTGCAAAGCTACCAAAAAACTACGAGTTTCCTGAATTGTCAGCACACATTTTTTCACCCAATCTTGATGACACTTTCAGGTAATGATCAGTACCCCAATCCCACTTGGCTCACCACATTTTGTTCTTCTAAGTTAAACCGTTCGTTGGCAGTAAGAGTTTTAATTTTTAGGTTTCACTCTGTTTTCTCCTATATAGATACATGTAGATGAAACTCTAAATCAAACATGGTTTGTGCTAGCTCTTTGAAACTTGACACAATAAAATAGTTCCAAGTTCTATCTCTATGGATTGTTTCCTATTGATGTAGCCCTAAGCAGAGACTGGCGCAAATCACTTTCATGGAAAGGGGTTGCCAAGTTTCCAAATAACTATGTGTTTCCTGAAATCTCAGCACACATTTTTTCACCCAATCTTGATGACACTTTCAGGTAATGATCAGTACCACAATCCCACTTGGCTCACCAAATTTCGTTCTTCTTGGTTAAACAGTTCGTTGGCAGTAACAGTTTTAATTTTTAAGTTTCACTCTGTTTTCTCCTATATGGATACATGTTGTTGCAACTCTAAATCAAACACGGTTTGTGCTAGCTCTTTGAAACTTGACACAATAAAGTAGTTCCAAGTTCTATCTCTATGGTTTGTTTCCTATTGATGTAGTCCTAAGCAGAGACTGGCGCAAATCACTTTCATGGAAAGGGGTTGCCAAGCTATGAAAAAACTACAAGTTTCCTGAAATCTCAGCACACATTTTTTCACCCAATCTTGACGACACTTTCAGGTAATGATCAGTACCCCAATCCCAGTTGGCTCACCGAATTTCGTTCTTCTAGGTTAAACCGTTCGTTGGCAGTAACAGTTTTAATTTTTAGGTTTCACTCTGTTTTCTCCTATATGGATACATGTAGTTGCAACTCTAAATCAAACACGGTTTGTGCTAGCTCTTTGAAACTTGACACAATAAAGTAGTTCCAAGTTCTATCTCTATGGTTTGTTTCCTATTGATGTAGTCCTAAGCAGAGACTGAGGCAAATCACTTTCATGGAAAGGGGTTGCCAAGCTTCCAAAAAACTACCAGTTTCCTGAAATCTCAGCACACATTTTTTCACCCAAACTTGATTACACTTTCAGGTAATAATGAGTACCCCAATCCCACTTGGCTCACCAAATTTGGTTCTTCTAAGTTAAACCGTTCGTTGGCAGTAATAGTGTTAATTTTTAGGTTTCACTCTTTTTTCTCCTATATGGATACATGTAGATGGAACTGTAAATCAAACACGGTTTGTGCTAGCTCTTTGAAAGTTGACACAATAAAATAGTTCCCAGATCTATCTCTATGGTTTGATTCCTATTGAAGTAGCCCTAGGCAGAGACTGGCGCAAATCACTTAAATGGAAATGGGTTGCCAAGATTCCAAAAAACTACGAGTTTCCTGAAATCACAGCACACATTTTTTCCCCCAATCTTGATGACACTTTCAGGTAAAGATCATTACCCCAATCCCAATTGGCTCACCAAATTTCATTCTTCTAGGTTCAACCGTTCGTTGGCAGTAAGAGTTTTAATTTTTAGGTTTCACTCTGTTTTCTCCTATATGGATACATGTAGTTGGAACTCTAAATCAAAGACGGTTTTTGCTAGCTCTTTGAAACTTGACACAATAATGTAGTTCCAAGTTCTATCTCTATGGATTGTTTCCTATTGATGTAGCCCTAAGCAGAGACTGGCGCAAATCACTTTCATGGAAATGGGTTTCCAAGCTTCCAAATAACTATGGGTTTCCTGAAATCTCAGCAGACATTTTTTCACCCAATCTTGATGACACTTTCAGGTAATGATCAGTACCCCAATCCCACTTGGCTCACCAAATTTCGTTCTTCTAGGTTAAAGCGTTCGTTGGTAGTAACAGTTTTAATTTTTAGGTTTCACTCTGTTTTCTCCTATATGGATACATGTAGTTGCAACTCTAAATCAAACACGGTTTGTGCTAGCTCTTTGAAACTTGACACAATAAAGTAGTTCCAAGTTCTATCTGTATGGTTTGTTTCCTATTGATGTAGTCCTAAGCAGAGACTGGCGCAAATCACTTTCATGGAAAGGGGTTGCCAAGCTACCAAAAAACTACGACTTTCCTGATGTCAGCACACATTTTTTCACCCAATCTTGACGACACCTTCAGGTAATGATCAGTACCCCAATCCCACTTGGCTCACCAAATTTCGTTCTTCTAAGTTAAACCGTTCGTTGGCAGTAACAGTTTTAATTTTTAGGTTTCACTCTGTTTTCCCCTATATGGATACATGTAGTTGGAACTGTAAATCAAACACGGTTTGTGCAAGCTCTTTGAAATTGACACAATAAAGTAGTTCCAAGTTCTATCTCTATAGTTTGATTCCTATTGAAGTAGCCCTAGGCAGAGACTGGCGCAAATCACTTACATGGAAATGGGTTGCCAAGCTTCCAAAAAAGTACGAGTTTCCTGAAATCTCAGCACACATTTTTTCACCCAATCTTGATGACAATTGCAGGTAATGATCAGTACCCAAATTACCCTTGGCTCACCAAATTTCATTCTTCTAGGTTAAACGGTTCGTTGGCTGTAACAGTTTTAATTTTTAGGTTTCACGCTGTTTTCTCCTATATGGATACATGTAGTTGGAACTCTAAAGCCAACACGGTTTGTGCTAGGTTTCAAACTTGACACAATAAAGTAGTTCCAAGTTCTATCTCTATGGTTTGTTTCCTATTGATGTAGCCCCAAGCAGAGGCTGGCGCATCACTTTCATGGAAATGGGTTGCCAAGCTTCCAAATAACCAGGAGTTTCCTGAAATCTCAGCACACATTTTTTCACCCAATCTTGATGACACTTTCAGTTAATGATCAGTACCCCAATCCTACTTGGCTCACCAAAGTTCCTTCTTTAGGTTACACCGTTCGTTGGCATTAACAGTTTTAATTTTTAGGTTTCACTCTGTTTTCTCCTATATGGATACATGTAGTTTGAAATCTATATCAAACACGGTTTGTGCTAGCTTTTGAAACTTGACACAATAAAATAGTTCCAAGTTCTATCTCTATGGATTGTTTCCTATTGATGTAGCCCTAAGCCAAGACTGGCACAAATCACTTTCATGGAAAGGGGTATGTCAAGCTCCAAAAACTACAAGTTTCCAGTAAAATCAGCACACATATTTTTCACCCAATCGTGATGACACATTCAGTGAATGATCAGTACCCCAATGCCACTTGGCTCACCAAATTTTGTTCTTCTAGGTTAAACGGTTCGTTGGCAGTAACAGTTTTAATATTTAGTTTCACTCTGTATTCTCCTATATGGATACATGTAGTTGAAACTCTAAAGCAAACACGGTTTGTGCTAGCTCTTTGATACTTGACACAATAAAGTAGTTCCAAGTTCTATCTATATGGATTGTTTCCTATTAATGTAGTCCTAAGCAGAGACTGGCGTGAATCACTTTCATAGACAGGGGTTGCTAAGCTTCCAAAAAACTACGAGTTTCCTGAAATCTCAGCACACATTTTTTCAACCAATCTTGATGACACTTTCAGGTAATGATCAGTACCCCAATCCCACTTGGTCACCAAATTTCGTTCTTCTAGGTTAAACCGTTCGTTGGCAGTAAGTTTTAATTTTTAGGTTTCACTCTGTTTTCTCCTATATGGATACATGTAGTTGGAACTCTAAATCAAACACGGTTTCTGCTAGCTATTTGAAACTTGACACAATAAAGTAGTTCCAAGTTCTATGTCTATGTTTTCTTTCCTATTGATGTAGTCCTAAGCAGAGACTGGCGCAAATCACTTTCATGGAAAGGGGTTGCAAAGCTACCAAAAAACTACGAGTTTCCTGAAATGTCAGCACACATTTTTTCACCCAATCTTGATGACACTTTCAGGTAATGATCAGTACCCCAATCCCACTTGGCTCACCACATTTCGTTCTTCTAAGTTAAACCGTTCGTTGGCTGTAACAGTTTTAATTTTTAGGTTTCACTCTGTTTTCTCCTATATGGATACATGTAGTTGGAACTGTAAATCAAACACGGTTTGTGCAAGCTCTTTGAAACTTGACACAATAAAGTAGTTCCAAGTTCTATCTCTATAGTTTGATTCCTATTGAAGTAGACCTAGGCAGAGACTGGCGCAAATCACTTATATGGAAATGGGTTGCCAAGCTTCCAAAAAACTACGAGTTTCCTGAAATCACAGCACACATTTTTTCACCCAATCTTGATGACACTTTCTGGTAATGATCAGTACCCCAATCTCACTTGGCTCCCGAAATTTCGTTCTTCTAGGTTCAACCGTTCGTTGGCAGTAAGAGTTTTAATTTTTAGGTTTCACTCTGTTATCTCTTATATGGATACATGTAGTTGGAACTCTAAATCAAAGACGGTTTGTGCTGGCTCTTTGAAACTTGACACAATAAAGTAGTTCCAAGTTCTATCTCTATGGATTGTTTCCTATTTATGTAGCCCTAAGCAGAGACTGGCACAAATCACTTTCATGCGAAGGGATTGCCAAGCTTCCAAAAAACTACGAGTTTCCTGAAATGTCAGCACACATTTTTTCACCCAAACTTGATGACACTTTCAGGTAATGATCAGTACCCCAATCCCACTTGGCTCACCAAATTTTGTTCTTCTAAGTTAAACCGTTCGTTGGCAGTAACAGTTTTAATTTTTAGGTTTCACTCTGTTTTATCCTATATGGATACATGTAGATTAAACTCTAAATCAAACATGGTTTGTGCTAGCTCTTTGAAACTTTACACAATAAAATAGTTCCAAGTTCTATCTCTATGGATTGTTTCCTATTGATGTAGCCCTAAGCAGAGACTGGCGCAAATCACTGTCATGGAAAAGTGTTGCCAAGCTTTCAAATAACTATGTGTTTCCTGAAATCTCAGCACACATTTTTTCACCCAATCTTGATGACACTTTCAGGTAATGATCAGTACCCCAATCCCACTTGGCTCACCAAATTTCGTTCTTCTAGGTTAAACCGTTCGTTGGCAGTAACAGTTTTAATTTTTAGGTTTCACTCTGTTTTCTCCTATATGGATACATGTAGTTGCAACTCTAAATCAAACACGGTTTGTGCTAGCTCTTTGAAACTTGACACAATAAAGTAGTTCCAAGTTCTATCTCTATGGTTTTTTTCCTATTGATGTAGTCCTAAGCAGAGACTGGGGCAAATCACTTTCATGGAAAGGGGTTGCCAAGCTACCAAAAAACTACGAGTTTCCTGAAATCTCAGCACACATTTTTTCACCCAATCTTGACGACACTTTCAGGTAATGATCAGTACCGCAATCCCACTTGGCTCACCAAATTTTCTTCTTCTAGGTTAAACGGTTCGTTGGCAGTAACAGTTTTAATATTTAGTTTCACTCTGTTTTCTCCTATATGGATACATGTAGTAGAAACTCTAAAGCAAACACGGTTTGTGCTAGCTCTTTGATACTTGACACAATAAAGTAGTTCCAAGTTCTATCTATATGGATTTTTTCCTATTGATGTACTCCTAAGCAGAGACTGGCGTGAATCACTTTCATGGACAGGGGTTGCTAAGCTTCCAAAAACTACGAGTTTCCTTAAATCTCAGCACACATTTTTTCAACCAATCTTGATGACACTTTCAGGTAATGATCAGTACCCCAATCCCACTTGGTCACCAAATTTCGTTCTTCTAGGTTAAACCGTTCGTTGGCAGTAAGTTTTAATTTTTAGGTTTCACTCTGTTTTCTCCTATATGGATACATGTAGTTGGAACTCTAAATCAAACACGGTTTGTGCTAGGTCTTTGAAACTTGACTCAATAAAGTAGTTCCAAGTTCTCTATCTATGGTTTGTTTCCTATTGATGTAGCCCTAAGCAGAGACTGGCGCAAATCACTTTCATGGAAATGGGTTGCCAAGCTTCCAAATAACTATGTGTTTCCTGAAATCTCAGCACACATTTTTTCACGCAATCTTGATGACACTTTCAGGTAATGATCAGTATGCCAATACCACTTGGCTCACCAAATTTCGTTCTTCTAGCTTAAACCGTTCGTTGGCAGTAACAATATTAATTTTTAGGTTTCACTCTGTTTTCTCCTATATGGATACATGTATTTGTAACTCTAAATCAAACACGGATTGTGCTAGCTATTTGAAACTTGACACAATAAAGTAGTTCCAAGTTCTATCTCTATGGTTTGTTTCCTATTAATGTAGCCCTAAGCAGAGACTGGCGCAAATCACTTTCATGGAAAGGCATTGCCAAATTCCAAAAAACTACGAGTTTCCTGAAATCTCAGCACAATTTTTTTCACCCAATCTTGATGACACTTTCAGGTAATGATCAGTACCCCAATCCCACTTGGCTCACCAAATTTCGTTCTTCTAGGTTAAACCGTTCGTTGGCAGTAACAGTTTTAATTTTTAGGTTTCACTCTGTTTTCTCCTATATGGATACATGTAGATGCAACTCAAAATCAAACACGGTTTGTGCTAGCTCTTTGATACTTGACACAATAAAGTAGTTCCAAGTTCTATGTCTATGGTTTCTTTCCTATTGATGTAGTCCTAAGCAGAGACTGGCGCAAATCACTTTCATGGAAAGGGCTTGCAAAGCTACCAAAAAACTACGAGTTTCCTGAAATCTCAGCACACATTTTTTCAACCAATCTTGATGACACTTTCAGGTAATGATCTGTACCCAAATCCCACTTGGTCACCAAATTTCGTTCTTCTAGGTTAAACCGTTCGTTGGCAGTAAGTTTTAATTTTTAGGTTTCACTCTGTTTTCTCCTATATGGATACATGTAGTTGGAACTCTAAATCAAACACGGTTTGTGCTAGCTATTTGAAACTTGACACAATAAAGTAGTTCCAAGTTCTATGTCTATGGTTTCTTTCCGATTGATGTAGTCCTAAGCAGAGACTGGCGCAAATCACTTTCATGGAAAGGGGTTGCAAAGCTACCAAAAAACTACGAGTTTCCTGAATTGTCAGCACACATTTTTTCACCCAATCTTGATGACACTTTCAGGTAATGATCAGTACCCCAATCCCACTTGGCTCACCACATTTCGTTCTTCTAAGTTAAACCGTTCGTTGGCAGTAATAGTTTTAATTTTTAGGTTTCACTCTGTTTTCTCCTATATAGATACATGTAGATGAAACTCTAAATCAAACATGGTTTGTGCTAGCTCTTTGAAACTTGACACAATAAAATAGTTCCAAGTTCTATCTCTATGGATTGTTTCCTATTGATGTAGCCCTAAGCAGAGACTGGCGCAAATCACTTTCATGGAAAGGGGTTGCCAAGTTTCCAAATAACTATGTGTTTCCTGAAATCTCAGCACACATTTTTTCACCCAATCTTGATGACACTTTCAGGTAATGATCAGTACCACAATCCCACTTGGCTCACCAAATTTCGTTCTTCTTGGTTAAACAGTTCGTTGGCAGTAACAGTTTTAATTTTTAGGTTTCACTCTGTTTTCTCCTATATGGATACATGTTGTTGCAACTCTAAATCAAACACGGTTTGTGCTAGCTCTTTGAAACTTGACACAATAAAGTAGTTCCAAGTTCTATCTCTATGGTTTGTTTCCTATTGATATAGTCCTAAGCAGAGACTGGCGCAAATCACTTTCATGGAAAGGGGTTGCCAAGCTATGAAAAAACTACCAGTTTCCTGAAATCTCAGCACACAATTTTTCACCCAATCTTGACGACACTTTCAGGTAATGATCAGTACCCCAATCCCAGTTGGCTCACCGAATTTCGTTCTTCTAGGTTAAACCGTTCGTTGGCAGTAACAGTTTTAATTTTTAGGTTTCACTCTGTTTTCTCCTATATGGATACATGTAGTTGGAACTGTAAATCAAACACCGTTTGTGCTAGCTCTTTGAAAGTTGACACCATAAAGTAGTTCCAAGTTTGATCTCTATGGTTTGTTTCCTATTGATGTAGCCCTAAGCAGAGACTGGCGCAAATCACTTTCATGGAAAGGGGTGGCCAAGCTTCCAAAAAACTACCAGTTTCCTGAAATCTCAGCACACATTTTTTCACCCAATCTTCATGCCACTTTCAGGTAATGATGAGTACCCCAATCCCACTTGGCTCACCAAATTTAGTTCTTCTAAGTTAAACCGTTCGTTGGCAGTAACAGTTTTAATTTTTAGGTTTCACTCTGTTTTCTCCTATATGGATACATGTAGATGAAACTCTAAATCAAACACGGTTTGTGCTAGCTCTTTGAAAGTTGACACAATTAAATAGTTCCAAGTTCTATCTCTATGGATTGTTTCCTATTGATGTAGCCCTAAGCAGAGACTGGCGCAAATCACTTTCATGGAAAGGGGTTGCCAAGCTTCCAAATAACTATGTGTTTCCTGAAATCTCAGCACACATTTTTCCACCCAATCTTGATGACACTTTCAGGTAATGATCAGTACCCCAATCCCACTTGGCTCACCAAATTTCGTTCTTCTAGGTTAAACTGTTCGTTGGCATTAACAGTTTTAATTTTTAGGTTTCACTCTGTTTTCTCCTATATGGATACATGTAGTTGCAACTCTAAATCAAACACGGTTTGTGCTAGCTCTTTGAAACATGACACAATAAAGTATTTCCAAGTTCTATCTCTATAGTTTGTTTCCTATTGATGTAGTCCTAAGCAGAGACTGGCGCAAATCACTGTCATGGAAAGGGGTTGCCAAGCTACCAAAAAACTACGAGTTTTCTGAAATCTCAGCACACATTTTTTCACCCAATCTTGACGACACTTTCAGGTAATGATCAGTACTGCAATCCCACTTGGCTCACCAAATTTCGTTCTTCTAGGTTAAACCATTCATTGGCAGTAACAGTTTTAATTTTTAGGTTTCACTCTGTTTTCTCCTATATGGATACATGTAGTTGGAACTGTAATTCAAACACGGTTTGTGCTAGCTCTTTGAAACTTGACACAATAAATTAGTTCCAAGTTCTATCTCTATGGTTTGTTTCCTATTGATGTAGCACTAAGCAGAGACTGGCGAAAATCAGTTTCATGCAAAGGGATTGCCAAGCTTCCAAAAAACTACGATTTTCCTGAAATGTCAGCACACATTTTTTCACCCAATCTTGATGACACTTTCAGGTAATGATCAGTACCCCAATCCCACTTGGCTCACCACATTTCGTTCTTCTAAGTTAAACCGTTCGTTGGCTGTAACAGTTTTAATTTTTAGGTTTCACTCTGTTTTCTCCTATATGGATACATGTAGTTGGAACTGTAAATCAAACACGGTTTGTGCAAGCTCTTTGAAACTTGACACAATAAAGTAGTTCCAAGTTCTATCTCTATAGTTTGATTCCTATTGAAGTAGACCTAGGCAGAGACTGGCGCAAATCACTTATATGGAAATGGGTTGCCAAGCTTCCAAAAAACTACGAGTTTCCTGAAATCACAGCAGACATTTTTTCACCCAATCTTGATGACACTTTCTGGTAATGATCAGTACCCCAATCTCACTTGGCTCCCGAAATTTCGTTCTTCTAGGTTCAACCGTTCGTTGGCAGTAAGAGTTTTAATTTTTAGGTTTCACTCTGTTATCTCTTATATGGATACATGTAGTTGGAACTCTAAATCAAAGACGGTTTGTGCTGGCTCTTTGAAACTTGACACAATAAAGTAGTTCCAAGTTCTATCTCTATGGATTGTTTCCTATTTATGTAGCCCTAAGCAGAGACTGGCACAAATCACTTTCATGCAAAGGGATTGCCAAGCTTCCAAAAAACTACGAGTTTCCTGAAATGTCAGCACACATTTTTTCACCCAAACTTGATGACACTTTCAGGTAATGATCAGTACCCCAATCCCACTTGGCTCACCAAATTTCGTTCTTCTAAGTTAAACCGTTCGTTGGCAGTAACAGTTTTAATTTTTAGGTTTCACTCTGTTTTATCCTATATGGATACATGTAGATTAAACTCTAAATCAAACATGGTTTGTGCTAGCTCTTTGAAACTTTACACAATAAAATAGTTCCAAGTTCTATCTCTATGGATTGTTTCCTATTGATGTAGCCCTAAGCAGAGACTGGCGCAAATCACTTTCATGGAAAAGTGTTGCCAAGCTTTCAAATAACTATGTGTTTCCTGAAATCTCAGCACACATTTTTTCACCCAATCTTGATGACACTTTCAGGTAATGATCAGTACCCCAATCCCACTTGGCTCACCAAATTTCGTTCTTCTAGGTTAAACCGTTCGTTGGCAGTAACAGTTTTAATTTTTAGGTTTCACTCTGTTTTCTCCTATATGGATACATGTAGTTGCAACTCTAAATCAAACACGGTTTGTGCTAGCTCTTTGAAACTTGACACAATAAAGTAGTTCCAAGTTCTATCTCTATGGTTTGTTTCCTATTGATGTAGTCCTAAGCAGAGACTGGGGCAAATCCCTTTCATGGAAAGGGGTTGCCAAGCTACCAAAAAACTACGAGTTTCCTGAAATCTCAGCACACATTTTTTCACCCAATCTTGACGACACTTTCAGGTAATGATCAGTACCGCAATCCCACTTGGCTCACCAAATTTTCTTCTTCTAGGTTAAACGGTTCGTTGGCAGTAACAGTTTTAATATTTAGTTTCACTCTGTTTTCTCCTATATGGATACATGTAGTAGAAACTCTAAAGCAAACACGGTTTGTGCTAGCTCTTTGATACTTGACACAATAAAGTAGTTCCAAGTTCTATCTATATGGATTTTTTCCTATTGATGTACTCCTAAGCAGAGACTGGCGTGAATCACTTTCATGGACAGGGGTTGCTAAGCTTCCAAAAACTACGAGTTTCCTTAAATCTCAGCACACATTTTTTCACCCAATCTTGATGACACTTTCAGGTAATGATCAGTACCCCAATCCCACTTGGTCACCAAATTTCGTTCTTCTAGGTTAAACCGTTCGTTGGCAGTAAGTTTTAATTTTTAGGTTTCACTCTGTTTTCTCCTATATGGATACATGTAGTTGGAACTCTAAATCAAACACGGTTTGTGCTAGGTCTTTGAAACTTGACTCAATAAAGTAGTTCCAAGTTCTCTATCTATGGTTTGTTTCCTATTGATGTAGCCCTAAGCAGAGACTGGCGCAAATCACTTTCATGGAAATGGGTTGCCAAGCTTCCAAATAACTATGTGTTTCCTGAAATCTCAGCACACATTTTTTCACGCAATCTTGATGACACTTTCAGGTAATGATCAGTACGCCAATACCACTTGGCTCACCAAATTTCGTTCTTCTAGCTTAAACCGTTCGTTGGCAGTAACAATATTAATTTTTAGGTTTCACTCTGTTTTCTCCTATATGGATACATGTATTTGTAACTCTAAATCAAACACGGATTGTGCTAGCTATTTGAAACTTGACACAATAAAGTAGTTCCAAGTTCTATCTCTATGGTTTGTTTCCTATTAATGTAGCCCTAAGCAGAGACTGGCGCAAATCACTTTCATGGAAAGGCATTGCCAAATTCCAAAAAACTACGAGTTTCCTGAAATCTCAGCACAATTTTTTTCACCCAATCTTGATGACACTTTCAGGTAATGATCAGTACCCCAATCCCACTTGGCTCACCAAATTTCGTTCTTCTAGGTTAAACCGTTCGTTGGCAGTAACAGTTTTAATTTTTAGGTTTCACTCTGTTTTCTCCTATATGGATACATGTAGATGCAACTCAAAATCAAACACGGTTTGTGCTAGCTCTTTGATACTTGACACAATAAAGTAGTTCCAAGTTCTATGTCTATGGTTTCTTTCCTATTGATGTAGTACTAAGCAGAGACTGGCGCAAATCACTTTCATGGAAAGGGCTTGCAAAGCTACCAAAAAACTACGAGTTTCCTGAAATCTCAGCACACATTTTTTCAACCAATCTTGATGACACTTTCAGGTAATGATCTGTACCCAAATCCCACTTGGTCACCAAATTTCGTTCTTCTAGGTTAAACCGTTCGTTGGCAGTAAGTTTTAATTTTTAGGTTTCACTCTGTTTTCTCCTATATGGATACATGTAGTTGGAACTCTAAATCAAACACGGTTTGTGCTAGCTATTTGAAACTTGACACAATAAAGTAGTTCCAAGTTCTATGTCTATGGTTTCTTTCCGATTGATGTAGTCCTAAGCAGAGACTGGCGCAAATCACTTTCATGGAAAGGGGTTGCAAAGCTACCAAAAAACTACGAGTTTCCTGAATTGTCAGCACACATTTTTTCACCCAATCTTGATGACACTTTCAGGTAATGATCAGTACCCCAATCCCACTTGGCTCACCACATTTCGTTCTTCTAAGTTAAACCGTTCGTTGGCAGTAATAGTTTTAATTTTTAGGTTTCACTCTGTTTTCTCCTATATAGATACATGTAGATGAAACTCTAAATCAAACATGGTTTGTGCTAGCTCTTTGAAACTTGACACAATAAAATAGTTCCAAGTTCTATCTCTATGGATTTTTTCCTATTGATGTAGCCCTAAGCAGAGACTGGCGCAAATCACTTTCATGGAAAGGGGTTGCCAAGTTTCCAAATAACTATGTGTTTCCTGAAATCTCAGCACACATTTTTTCACCCAATCTTGATGACACTTTCAGGTAATGATCAGTACCACAATCCCACTTGGCTCACCAAATTTCGTTCTTCTTGGTTAAACAGTTCGTTGGCAGTAACAGTTTTAATTTTTAGGTTTCACTCTGTTTTCTCCTATATGGATACATGTTGTTGCAACTCTAAATCAAACACGGTTTGTGCTAGCTCTTTGAAACTTGACACAATAAAGTAGTTCCAAGTTCTATCTCTATGGTTTGTTTCCTATTGATATAGTCCTAAGCAGAGACTGGCGCAAATCACTTTCATGGAAAGGGGTTGCCAAGCTATGAAAAAACTACCAGTTTCCTGAAATCTCAGCACACAATTTTTCACCCAATCTTGACGACACTTTCAGGTAATGATCAGTACCCCAATCCCAGTTGGCTCACCGAATTTCGTTCTTCTAGGTTAAACCGTTCGTTGGCAGTAACAGTTTTAATTTTTAGGTTTCACTCTGTTTTCTCCTATATGGATACATGTAGTTGGAACTGTAAATCAAACACCGTTTGTGCTAGCTCTTTGAAAGTTGACACCATAAAGTAGTTCCAAGTTTGATCTCTATGGTTTGTTTCCTATTGATGTAGCCCTAAGCAGAGACTGGCGCAAATCACTTTCATGGAAAGGGGTGGCCAAGCTTCCAAAAAACTACCAGTTTCCTGAAATCTCAGCACACAATTTTTCACCCAATCTTCATGCCACTTTCAGGTAATGATCAGTACCCCAATCCCACTTGGCTCACCAAATTTAGTTCTTCTAAGTTAAACCGTTCGTTGGCAGTAACAGTTTTAATTTTTAGGTTTCACTCTGTTTTCTCCTATATGGATACATGTAGATGAAACTCTAAATCAAACACGGTTTGTGCTAGCTCTTTGAAAGTTGACACAATTAAATAGTTCCAAGTTCTATCTCTATGGATTGTTTCCTATTGATGTAGCCCTAAGCAGAGACTGGCGCAAATCACTTTCATGGAAAGGGGTTGCCAAGCTTCCAAATAACTATGTGTTTCCTGAAATCTCAGCACACATTTTTCCACCCAATCTTGATGACACTTTCAGGTAATGATCAGTACCCCAATCCCACTTGGCTCACCAAATTTCGTTCTTCTAGGTTAAACTGTTCGTTGGCATTAACAGTTTTAATTTTTAGGTTTCACTCTGTTTTCTCCTATATGGATACATGTAGTTGCAACTCTAAATCAAACACGGTTTGTGCTAGCTCTTTGAAACATGACACAATAAAGTATTTCCAAGTTCTATCTCTATAGTTTGTTTCCTATTGATGTAGTCCTAAGCAGAGACTGGCGCAAATCACTGTCATGGAAAGGGGTTGCCAAGCTACCAAAAAACTACGAGTTTTCTGAAATCTCAGCACACATTTTTTCACCCAATCTTGACGACACTTTCAGGTAATGATCAGTACTGCAATCCCACTTGGCTCACCAAATTTCGTTCTTCTAGGTTAAACCGTTCATTGGCAGTAACAGTTTTAATTTTTAGGTTTCACTCTGTTTTCTCCTATATGGATACATGTAGTTGGAACTGTAATTCAAACACGGTTTGTGCTAGCTCTTTGAAACTTGACACAATAAATTAGTTCCAAGTTCTATCTCTATGGTTTGTTTCCTATTGATGTAGCACTAAGCAGAGACTGGCGAAAATCAGTTTCATGCAAAGGGATTGCCAAGCTTCCAAAAAACTACGATTATCCTGAAATGTCAGCACACATTTTTTCACCCAATTTGATGACACTTTCATGTAATTATCAGTACCCCAATCCCACATGGCTCACCAAATTTCGTTCTTCTAGGTTAAACCGTTCGTTGGCAGTAACAGTTTTAATTTTTAGGTTTCACTCTGTTTTCTCCTATATGGATACATGTAGATGCAACTCAAAATCAAACACGGTTTGTGCTAGCTCTTTGATACTTGACACAATAAAGTAGTTCCAAGTTCTATGTCTATGGTTTCTTTCCTATTGATGTAGTCCTAAGCAGAGACTGGCGCAAATCACTTTCATGGAAAGGGCTTGCAAAGCTACCAAAAAACTACGAGTTTCCTGAAATCTCAGCACACATTTTTTCAACCAATCTTGATGACACTTTCAGGTAATGATCTGTACCCAAATCCCACTTGGTCACCAAATTTCGTTCTTCTAGGTTAAACCGTTCGTTGGCAGTAAGTTTTAATTTTTAGGTTTCACTCTGTTTTCTCCTATATGGATACATGTAGTTGGAACTCTAAATCAAAAACGGTTTGTGCTAGCTATTTGAAACTTGACACAATAAAGTAGTTCCAAGTTCTATGTCTATGGTTTCTTTCCGATTGATGTAGTCCTAAGCAGAGACTGGCGCAAATCACTTTCATGGAAAGGGGTTGCAAAGCTAACAAAAAACTACGATTTTCCTGAAATGTCAGCACACATTTTTTCACCCAATTTGATGACACTTTCAGGTAATGATCAGTACCCCAATCCCACATGGCTCACCAAATTTCGTTCTTCTAGGTTAAACCGTTCGTTGGCAGTAACAGTTTAAATTTTTAGGTTCACTCTGCTTTCTCCTATATGGATACATGTAGTTGGAACTCTAAATCAAAGACGGTTTGTGCTAGCTCTTTGAAACTTGACACCATAAAGTAGTTCCAAGTTCGATCTCTATGGTTTGTTTCCTACTGATGTAGCCCTAAGCAGAGACTGGCGCAAATCACTTTCATGGAAAGGTGTTGCCAAGCTTCCAAAAACTACCAGTTTTCTGAAATCTCAGCACCCATTTTTTCACCCAATCTTGATGACACTTTCAGGTAACGATCAGTACCCCAATCACACTTGGCTCACCAAATTTAGTTCTTCTAAGTTAAACCGTTCGTTGGCAGTAACAGTTTTAATTTTTAGGTTTCACTCTGTTTTCTCCTATATGGATACATGTAGATGAAACTCTAAATCAAACATGGTTTGTGCTAGCTCTTTGAAACTTGACACAATAAAACAGTTACAAGTTCTATCTCTATGGATTGTTTCCTATTGATGTAGCCCTAAGCAGAGACTGGCGCAAATCACTTTCATGGAAAGGGGTTGCCAAGCTTCCAAAAAACTACCAGTTTCCTAAAATCTCAGCACACATTTTTTCACCCAATCTTGATGACACTTTCAGGTAATGATCAGTACCCCAATCCCACTTGGCTCACCAAATTTTGTTCTTCTAGGTTAAACCGTTAATTGGCAGTAACAGTTTTAATTTTTAGGTTTCACTCTGTTTTCTCCTATATGGATACATGTAGTTGGAACTGTAAATCAAACACGGTTTGTGCTAGCTCTTTGAAACTTGACTAAATAAAGTAGTTCCAAGTTCTATCTCTATGGATTGTTTCCTATTGATGTAGCCCTAAGCAGAGACTGGCGCAAATCACTTTCATGCAAAGGGATTGCCAAGCTTCCAAAAAACTACGAGTTTAATGAAATGTCAGCACACATTTTTTCACACAATTTGATGACACTTTCAGGTAAAGATCAGTACCCCAATCCCACTTGGCTCACCAAATTTTGTTCTTCTAGGTAAAACGGTTCGTTGGCAGTAACAGTTTTAATTTTTAGGTTTCACTCTGTTTTCTCCTATATGGATACATGTAGTTGGAATTCTAAATCAAACACGGTTTGGGCTAGCTCTTTGAAACTTGACACAATAAAGTAGTTCCAAGTTCTATCTCTATGGATTGTTTCCTATTGATGTATCCCTAAGCAGAGACTGGCGCAAATCACTTTCATGCAAAGGGATTGCCAAGCTTCCAAAAACTACCAGTTTCCTCAAATGTCAGCACACATTTTTTCACCCAATTTGATGACACTTTCAGGTAATGATCAGTACCCCAATCCCACTTGGCTCACCAAATTTCGTTCTTCTAGGTTAAACCGTTCATTGGCAGTAACAGTTTTAATTTTTAGGTTTCACTCTGTTTTCTCCTATATGGATACATGTAGTTGGAACTGTAATTCAAACACGGTTTGTGCTAGCTCTTTGAAACTTGACACAATAAATTAGTTCCAAGTTCTACCTCTATGGTTTGTTTCCTATTGATGTAGCACTAAGCAGAGACTGGCGAAAATCAGTTTCATGCAAAGGGATTGCCAAGCTTCCAAAAAACTACGATTTTCCTGAAATGTCAGCACACATTTTTTCACCCAATTTGATGACACTTTCATGTAATTATCAGTACCCCAATCACACATGGCTCACCAAATTTCGTTCTTCTAGGTTAAACCGTTCGTTGGCAGTAACAGTTTTAATTTTTAGGTTTCACTCTGTTTTCTCCTATATGGATACATGTAGATGCAACTCAAAATCAAACACGGTTTGTGCTAGCTCTTTGATACTTGACACAATAAAGTAGTTCCAAGTTCTATGTCTATGGTTTCTTTCCTATTGATGTAGTCCTAAGCAGAGACTGGCGCAAATCACTTTCATGGAAAGGGCTTGCAAAGCTACCAAAAAACTACGAGTTTCCTGAAATCTCAGCACACATTTTTTCAACCAATCTTGATGACACTTTCAGGTAATGATCTGTACCCAAATCCCACTTGGTCACCAAATTTCGTTCTTCTAGGTTAAACCGTTCGTTGGCAGTAAGTTTTAATTTTTAGGTTTCACTCTGTTTTCTCCTATATGGATACATGTAGTTGGAACTCTAAATCAAAAACGGTTTGTGCTAGCTATTTGAAACTTGACACAATAAAGTAGTTCCAAGTTCTATGTCTATGGTTTCTTTCCGATTGATGTAGTCCTAAGCAGAGACTGGCGCAAATCACTTTCATGGAAAGGGGTTGCAAAGCTAACAAAAAACTACGATTTTCCTGAAATGTCAGCACACATTTTTTCACCCAATTTGATGACACTTTCAGGTAATGATCAGTACCCCAATCCCACATGGCTCACCAAATTTCGTTCTTCTAGGTTAAACCGTTCGTTGGCAGTAACAGTTTAAATTTTTAGGTTCACTCTGCTTTCTCCTATATGGATACATGTAGTTGGAACTCTAAATCAAAGACGGTTTGTGCTAGCTCTTTGAAACTTGACACCATAAAGTAGTTCCAAGTTCGATCTCTATGGTTTGTTTCCTACTGATGTAGCCCTAAGCAGAGACTGGCGCAAATCACTTTCATGGAAAGGTGTTGCCAAGCTTCCAAAAACTACCAGTTTTCTGAAATCTCAGCACCCATTTTTTCACCCAATCTTGATGACACTTTCAGGTAACGATCAGTACCCCAATCACACTTGGCTCACCAAATTTAGTTCTTCTAAGTTAAACCGTTCGTTGGCAGTAACAGTTTTAATTTTTAGGTTTCACTCTGTTTTCTCCTATATGGATACATGTAGATGAAACTCTAAATCAAACATGGTTTGTGCTAGCTCTTTGAAACTTGACACAATAAAACAGTTACAAGTTCTATCTCTATGGATTGTTTCCTATTGATGTAGCCCTAAGCAGAGACTGGCGCAAATCACTTTCATGGAAAGGGGTTGCCAAGCTTCCAAAAAACTACCAGTTTCCTAAAATCTCAGCACACATTTTTTCACCCAATCTTGATGACACTTTCAGGTAATGATCAGTACCCCAATCCCACTTGGCTCACCAAATTTTGTTCTTCTAGGTTAAACCGTTAATTGGCAGTAACAGTTTTAATTTTTAGGTTTCACTCTGTTTTCTCCTATATGGATACATGTAGTTGGAACTGTAAATCAAACACGGTTTGTGCTAGCTCTTTGAAACTTGACTAAATAAAGTAGTTCCAAGTTCTATCTCTATGGATTGTTTCCTATTGATGTAGCCCTAAGCAGAGACTGGCGCAAATCACTTTCATGCAAAGGGATTGCCAAGCTTCCAAAAACTACCAGTTTCCTCAAATGTCAGCACACATTTTTTCACCCAATTTGATGACACTTTCAGGTAATGATCAGTACCCCAATCCCACTTGGCTCACCAAATTTCGTTCTTCTAGGTTAAACGGTTCGTTGGCAGTAACATTTTTAATTTTTAGGTTTCACTCTGTTTTCTCCTATTTGGATACATGTACTTGGAACTCTAAAGCAAACACGGTTTGTGCTAGCTCTTTGATTCTTGACACAATAAAGTAGTTCCAAGTTCTATCTTTATGGATTTTTTCCTATTGATGTAGCCCTAAGCAGAGACTGGCACAAATCACTTTCATGGAAAGGGGTTGCCAAGCTTCCAAATAACCAGGAGTTTCCTGAAATCTCAGCACACATTTTTTCACCCCATCTTGATGACACTTTCAGTTAATGATCAGTACCCCAATCACACTTGGCTCACCAAATTTCGTTCTTCTAGGTTAAACCATTCGTTGGCAGTAACAGTTTTAATTTTTAGGTTTCACTCTGTTTTCTCCTATATGGATACATGTAGATGAAACTCTAAATCAAACACGGTTTGTGCTAGCTCTTTGAAACTTGACACAATAAAATAGTTCCAAGTTCTATCTCTATGGATTGTTTCCTATTGATGTAGCCCTAAGCAGAGACTGGCGCAAATCACTTTCATGGAAATGGGTTGCCAAGCTTCCAAATAACTATGGGTTTCCTGAAATCTCAGCACACATTTTTTCACCCAATCTTGATGACACTTTCAGGTAATGATCAGTACCCCAATCCCACTTGGCTCACCAAATTTCGTTCTTCTAGGTTATACCGTTCGTTGGTAGTAACAGTTTTAATTTTTAGGTTTCACTCTGTTTTCTCCTATATGGATACATGTAGTTGCAACTCTAAATCAAACACGGTTTGTGCTAGCTCTTTGAAACTTGACACAATAAAGTAGTTCCAAGTTCTATCTCTATGGTTTGTTTCCTATTGATGTAGTCCTAAGCAGAGACTGGCGCAAATCACTTTCATGGAAAGGGGTTGCCAAGCTACCAAAAAACTACGAGTTTCCTGAAATGTCAGCACACATTTTTTCACCCAATCTTGACGACACTTTCAGGTAATGATCAGTACCCCAATCCCACGTGGCTCACCACATTTCGTTCTTCTAAGTTAAACCGTTCGTTGGCAGTAACAGTTTTAATTTTTAGGTTTCACGCTGTTTTCTCCTATATGGATACATGTAGTTGGAACTCTAAAGCCAACACGGTTTGTGCTAGGTTTCAAACTTGACACAATAAAGTAGTTCCAAGTTCTATCTCTATGGTTTGTTCCTATTGATGTAGCCCCAAGCAGAGGCTGGCGCATCACTTTCATGGAAAGGGGTTGCCAAGCTTCCAAATAACCAGGAGTTTCCTGAAATCTCAGCACACATTTTTTCACCCAATCTTGATGACACTTTCAGTTAATGATCAGTACCCCAATCCTACTTGGCTCACCAAAGTTCCTTCTTCTAGGTTACACCGTTCGTTGGCATTAACAGTTTTAATTTTTAGGTTTCACACTGTTTTCTCCTATATGGATACATGTAGTTTGAAATCTATATCAAACACGGTTTGTGCTAGCTCTTTGAAACTTGACACAATAAAATAGTACCAAGTTCTATCTCTATGGATTGTTTCCTATTGATGTAGCCCTAAGCAGAGACTGGCGCAAATCACTTTCATGGAAAGGGGTTGCCAAGCTTCCAAAAAACTACCAGTTTCCTAAAATCTCAGCACACATTTTTTCACCCAATCTTGATGACACTTTCAGGTAATGATCAGTACGCCAATCCCACTTGGCTCACCAAATTTCTTTCTTTTTAGGTTCAACCATTCGTTGGCAGTAACAGTTTTAATTTTTAGGTTTCACTCTGTTTTCTACTATATGGACACATGTAGTAGGAACTCTAAATCAAACAGGTTTGTGCTAGCTCTTTGAAACTCGACACAATAAAGTAGTTCCAAGTTCTATCTCTATGGTTTGTTTCCTATTGATGTAGCTCTAAGCAGAGACTGGCACAAATCACATTCATGGAAAGGGGTTGCCAATCTTCCAAGAAACTACGAGTTTCCTGAAATCTCAGCACACATTTTTTCACCCAATCTTGATGACACTTTCAGGTAATGATCAGTACCCCAATCCCAGTTGGCTCACCAAATTTCATTCTTCTAGGTTAAACTTTCATGGAAAGGGGTTGCAAGATTTCAAAAAACTAAGAGTTTCCTGAAATCTCAGCACACATTTTTTCACCCAATCTTGATGACACTTTCTGGTAATGATCAGTACCAGAATCCCACTTGGCTCACCAAATTTCGTTTTTCTCGGAGAAACCGTTCGATGGCAGTAAAAGGTTAAATTTTTAGGATTCACTCTGTTTTCTCCTATATGCATATTGTAGTTGTAACTCTAAATCAAACACGGTTTGTGGTAGCTCCTTGAAACTTGACAAAATAAAGTAGTTCCAAGTTCTATCTCTATGGTTTGTTTCCTATTGATGTAGCCCTAAGCAGAAGCTGGCGCAAATCACTTTCATGGAAACGGGTTGCCAAGCTTGCAAAAAACTACGAGTTTCCTGAAATATCAGCACACATTTTTTCACCCAATCTTGATGACACTTTCAGGTAATGATCAGCACCCCAATCCCACTTGGCTCACCAAATTTCGTTCTTCTATGTTAAACCGTTTGTTCTCAGTAACAGTCTTAGTTGTTAGGTTTCACTTTGTTTTCTCCTATATGGATACATGCTTTTGGAATTCTAAATCACACATGGTTTGTGCTAGCTCTTTGAAACTTGGCACA
Organism: Spermophilus citellus; assembly: GCF_964194105.1. Classification (NCBI taxonomy): domain Eukaryota; kingdom Metazoa; phylum Chordata; class Mammalia; order Rodentia; family Sciuridae; genus Spermophilus; species Spermophilus citellus. The sequence goes on from NC_138182.1 coordinate 105,522,119, forward strand.
ATAAAGTAGTTCCAAAATCTATCTCTATGGTTTGTTTCCTATTGATGTAGCCCTAAGCAGAGACTGGCGCAAATCACTTTCATGGAAAAGGGTTGCAAGCTTTCAAAAAACTAAGAGTTTCCTGAAATCTAAGCCCACATTTTTTCACCCAATCTTGATGAGACTTTTAGGTAATGATCAGTACCCCAATCCCACTTGGCTCACCAAATTTCGTTCTTCTATGTTAAACCGTTCGTTCTCAGTAACAGTCTTAATTGTTAGGTTTCACTTTGTTTTCTCCTATATGGATACATGTATTTGGAATTCTAAATCACACATGTTTTGTGCTAGCTCCTTGAAACTTGGCACAATAAAGTAGTTCCAAAATCTATCTCTATGGTTTGTTTCCTATTGATGTAGCCCTAAGCAGAGACTGGCGCAAATCACTTTCATGGAAAAGGGTTGCAAGCTTTCAAAAAACTAAGAGTTTCCTGAAATCTAAGCCCACATTTTTTCACCCAATCTTGATGAGACTTTCAGGTAATGATCAGTACCCCAATCCCACTTGGCTCACCAACTTTCGTTCTTCTAGGTTAAAGCGTTCGTTCGCAGTAACAGTTTTAATTTTTAGGTTTCAATCTGTTTTTTCCTATATGGATACATGTTTTGGAAGTCTAAATCAAAGACGGTTTGTGCTAGCTCTTTGAAACTTGACACCAGAAAGTAGTTCCAAGTTCTATCTCTATGGTTTGTTTCCTATTGCTGTACTCCTAAGCAGAGACTGGCGCAAATCACTTTAATGGAATGAGGATGCCAAGCTTCCAAAAAACTACGAGTTTCCTGAAATCTCAGCATACATTTTGTCACCCAATCTTGATGTCACTTTCAGGAAATGATCAGTACCCAAATCCCACTAGGCTCACCAAATTTCGTTTTTCTAGGTTAAACCGTTCGTTGGCAGTAACAGTTTTAAATTTTAGGTTTCACTCTGTTTTCTCCTACATGGATACATGTTGTTGGAACTCTAAATCAAACACGGTTTGTGCTAGCTCTTTGAAACTTGACACAATAAAGAAGTTCCAAATTCTATCTCTATGGTTTGTTTCCTATTGATGTAGCCCTAAGCAGAGACTGGCGCGAATCACTTTCATGGAAAGGGGTTGCCAATCTTCCAAGAAACTACGAGTTTCCTGAAATCTCAGCACACATTTTTTCACCCAATCTTGATGACACTTTCGGGTAATGATCAGTACGCCAATCCCCCTTGGCTCACCAAATTTCATTCTTCTAGTTTAAACTGTTCGTTGGCAGTAACAGTTTTAATTTTTATGTTTCAATCTGTTTTCTCCTATATGGATACATATTTTGGAAGTCTAAATCAAAGACGGTTCGTGCTAGCTCTTTCAATCTTGACACAAGAAAGAAGTTCCAAGTTCTATCTTTATGGTTTGTTTCCTATTGATGTAGCCCTAAGCAGAGACTGGCACAAATCACTTTCATGGGAAGAGGTTGCCAAGCTTCGAAAAAACTACGCGTTCCCTGAAATCTCAGCACACATTTTTTCACCCAATCTTGATGACACTTTCAGGTAATGATCAGTACGCCAATCCCACTTGGCTCACCAAATTTCGTTCTTTTTAGGTTCAACCGTTCGTTGGGAGTAACAGTTTTAATTTTTAGGTTTCACTCTGTTTTCTACTATGTGGATACATGTAGTAGGAACTCTAAATCAAACACGGTTTGTGCTAGCTCTTTGAAACTCGACACAATAAATAGTTCCAAGTTCTATCTCTATGGTTGGTTTCGTATTGATGTACCCCTAAGCAGAGGCTGGCGCTAAACACTTTCATGGAAACGGGTTGCCAAGCTTCAACAATTTTATGAGTTTCCTGAAATCTCAGCACACATTTTTTCACCCAATCTGATGACACTTTCCGGTAATGATCAGTACCCCAATCCCACTTGGCTCACCAAATTTCGTTCTTCTAGGTTAAACCGTTCGTTCTCACTAACAGTCTTAATTGTTAGGTTTCACTCTGTTTTGTCCTATATGGATACATGTATTTGGAACTCTAAATTAAACACGGTTTGTGCTAGCTCTTTGAAACTTGACACAATAAAGTAGTTCCAAGTTCTATCTCTATGGTTTGTTTCCTATTGATGTAGCCCTAAGCAGAGGCTGGCGCAAATCACTTGCACGGAAAGGGGTTGCCAAGCTTCCAAAAAACTACGGGTTTCCTGAAATCTCAGCACACATTTTTTCACCCAATCTTGATGACACATTCAGGTAATGATCAGTACCCCAATCCCACTTGGCTCACCAACTTTTGTTCTTCTAGGTTAAACCGTTCGTTCTCAGTAACAGTCTTAATTGTTAGGTTTCACTCTGTTTTCTCCTATATGGATACATGTAGTTGGAACTCTAAATCAAACACTGTTTGTGCTAGCTCTTTGAAACTTGACACAATAAGTAGTTCCAAGTTCTATCTCTATGGTTTGTTTCCTATTGATGTAGCCCTAAGCAGAGACTGGCGCAAATAACTTTCATGGAAAGGGGTTGCCAAGCTTCCAAAAAACTACGAGTTTCCTGAAATCTCAGCACACATTTTTTCACCAAATCTTGATGACACTTTCTGGTAATGATCAGTACCACAATCCCACTTGGCTCACCAAATTTCGTTCTTCTCGGAGAAACCGTTCGATGGCAGTAACAGTTTTAATTTTTAGGTTTCACTCTGTTTTCTCCTATATGCATACTTGTAGTTGGAACTCTAAATCAAACACGGTTTGTGCTAGCTCTTTGAAACTTGACACAATAAAGTAGTTCCAAGTTCTATCTCTATGGTTTGTTTCCTATTGATGTAGCCCTAAGCAGAAGCTGGCGCAAATCACTTTCATGGAAACGGGTTGCCAAGCTTCCAAAAAATTACGAGTTTCCTGAAATATCAGCACACATTTTTTCACCCAATCTTGATGACACTTTCAGGTAATGATCAGTACCCCAATCCCACTTGGCTCACCAAATTTCGTTCTTCTATGATAAACCGTTTGTTCTCAGTAACAGTCTTAGTTGTTATGTTTCACTTTGTTTTCTCCTATATGGAAACATGCTTTTGGAATTCTAAATCAAACATGGTTTGTGCTAGCTCTTTGAAACTTGACACAATAAAGTAGTTCCAAAATCTATCTCTATGGTTTGTTTCCTATTGATGTAGCCCTAAGCAGAGACTGGCGCAAATCACTTTCATGGAAAGGGGTTGCAAGCTTTCAAAAAACTACGAGTTTCCTGAAATCTAAGCCCACATTTTTTCACCCAATCTTGATGAGACTTTTATGTAATGATCAGTACCCCAATCCCACTTGGCTCACCAAATTTCGTTCTTCCAGGTTAAACCATTCGTTGGCAGTAACAGTTTTAATTTTTAGGTTTCAATCTGTTTTCTCCTATATGGATACAGGTTTTGGAAGTCTAAATCAAAGACGTTTTATGCTAGCTCTTTTAAACTTGACACCAGAAAGTAGTTCCAATTTCTATCTCTATGGTTTGTTTCCTATTGCTGTACTCCTAAGCAGAGACTGGCGCAAATCACTTTCATGGAATGAGGATGCCAAGCTTCCAAAAAACTATGAGTTTCCTGAAATCTCAGCATACATTTTTTCACCCAATCTTTATGTCACTTTCAGGAAATGATCAGTACCCCAATCCCACTAGGCTCACCAAATTTCGTTCTTCTAGGTTAAACCGTTCGTTGGCAGTAACAGTTTTAAATTTTAGGTTTCACTCTGTTTTCTCCTACATGAATACATGTATTTGGAACTTTAAATCAAACACGGTTTGTGCTAGCTCTTTGAAACTTGACACAATACAATAGTTCCAAGTTCTATCTCTATGGTTTGTTTCCTATTGATGTAGCCCTAAGCAGAGACTGGTGCAAATCACTTTCATGGAATGGGGTTGCAAGCTTCCAAAAAAATACGAGTTTCCTGAAATCTCAGCACATATTTTTTCACCCAATCTTGATGTCACTTTCAGGTAATGATCAGTACCCCAATCCCACTTGGCTAACCAAATTTCGTTCTTCTAGGTGAAACCGTTGGTTGGCAGTAACAGTTTTAATTTTTAGGTTTCACTCTGTTTTCTCCTATATGGATACATGTAGTTGGAAGTCTAAATCAAAGACGGTTTGTGCTAGCTCTTTGAAACTTGACACAATAAAGTAGTTCCAAGTTCTATCTCTATGGTTTGTTTCCTATTGATGTAGCCCTAAGCAGAGACTGGCGCAAATCACTTTCATGGAAAGGGGTTGCCAAGCTACCAAAAAACTACGAGTTTCCTGAAATCTCAGCATACATTTTTTCACCCAATCTTGATGTCACGTTCAGGAAATGATAAGTACCCGAATCCCAATTGTCTCACTAAATTTCATTCTTCTAGGTTAAACCGTTCGTTGGCAGTAACAGTTTTAATTTTTAGGTTTCACTCTGTTTTCTCCTTTATGCATACATGTAGTTGAAACTCTAAATCAAACACGGTTTGTGCTAGCTCTTTGAAACCTGAAAGAATAAAGTAGTTCCAAGTTCTCTCTCTATGGATTTTTTCCTATTGATGTAGCCCTCAACAGAGACTGGCGCAAATCACTTTCATGGAAAGGGGTTGCCAAGCTTCCAAAAAACTACGAGTTTCCTGAAATCTCAGCAGACATTTTTTCACCCAATCTTGATGACACTTTCAGGAAATGATCAGAACACCAATCCCACTTGGCTCACCAAATTTCGTTCTTCTATGTTGAACCGTTCGATGGCAGTAACAGTTTTAAGTTTTAGGTTTCATTCTGTTTTCTCCTATATGGATATATGTAGTTGGAACTCTCAATCAAACACGGTTTGTGCTAGCTCTTTGAAACTTGACACAAGAAAGTAGCTCCAAGTTCTATCATTATGGTTTGTTTCCTATTGATGTAGCCCTAAGCAGAGACTGGCTCAAATCACTTTCATGGAAAAAGGTTGCCAAGCTTCCAAAAAACTACGAGTTTTCTGAAATCTCAGCACACATTGTTTCACCCAATATTGATGACACTTTCAGGTAATGATCAGTACCCCAATCCCACTTGATCACCAAATTTCGTTTTTCTAGGTTAAAGTGCTCTTTGGCATTAACAGTTTTAATATTAGGGATCACTCTGTTTTCTCCTATATGGATACATGTAGATGGAACTCTAAATCAAACACGGTTTGTGCTAGCTCTTTGAAACTTGACACCATAAAATAGTTCCAAGTTCTATCTCTATGGATTGTTTCCTATTGATGTAGCCCTAAGCAGAGACCTGCGCAAATCCCTTTCATGGAAAGGGGTTGCCAAGCTTCCAAAAAACTATGAGTTTCATGAAATCTCAGTACACATTTTTTCACACAATCTTGATGACACTTTCAGGTAATGATCAGTACCCCAATCCCACTTGGCTCACCAAATTTTGTTCTTCTAGGTTAAACCGTTCGTTGGCAGTAACAGTTTTAATTTTTAGGTTTCACTCTGTTTTCTCCTATATGGATACATGTAGTTGGAACTCTAAATCAAACACGGTTTGTGCTAGCTCTTTGAAACTTGAGACAATAACGTAGTTCCAAGTTCTATCTCTATGGTTTGTTTCCTATTAATGTAGCCCTAAGCAGAGACTGGCGCAAATCACTTTCATAGAAGGGGGTTGCCAAGCTTCCAAATAACTACGAGTTTCCTGAAATATCAGCACACATTTTTCACCCAAACTTGATGACACTTTCAGGTAATGATCAGTACACCAATCCCACTTGGCTCACCAAATTTCCTTCTTCTAGGTTTAACCATTCGTTGGCAGTAACAGTTTTAATTTTTAGGTTTCACTCTGTTTTCTCCTATATGGATACATGTAGTTGGAACTCTAAATCAAACACGGTTTGTGCTAGCTCTTTGAAACTTGACACAATAAAGTAGTTCCAAGTTTTTTCTCTAAGGTTTGTTTCCTATTGATGTAGCCCTAAGCAGAGACTGGCGCAAATCACTTTCATGGAAAGGGGATGCCAAGCTTCCCAAAAACTATGAGTATCCTGAAATATCAGCACACATTGTTTCACCCAATCTTGATGACACTTGCAGGTAATGATCAGTACCCCAATCCTACTTGGCTCATCATATTTCGTTCTTCTAAGTTAAACTTTTCATTGGCAGTAACAATTTTAATTTTTATGTTTCAATCTGTTTTCTCCTATATGGATAAATATAGTTGGAACTCTAAATCAAAGACGGTTTGTGCTAGCTCTTGGAAACTTGACACAATAAAGTAGTTCCAAGTTCTATCTCTATGGTTTATTTCCTATTGATGTAGCCCTAAGCAGAGACTGGCGCAAATCACTTTCATGGAAAGGGGTTGCCAAGCTTCCAAAAAACTACGAGTTTCATGAAATCTCAGCACACATTGTTTCACCCAAACTTAATGACACTTTCAGGTAATGATCAGTACCCCAATCCCACTTGGCTCACCAAATTTCGTTCTTCTAGGTTAAACCGTTCGTTGGCAGTAACATTTTAAATTTTTAGGTTTCACTCTGTTTTCTTTTATATGGATACATGTAGTTGGAACTCTAAATCAAACACGGTTTGTGCTAGCTCTTTGAAACTTGAAAGAATAAAGTAGTTCCAACTTCTATCTCTATGGTTTGTTTCCAATTGATGTAGCCCTAATCAGGGACTGGCGCAAATCACTTTCATGGAAAGGGGTTACGAAGCTTCCAAAACCTACGATTTTCCTGAAATCTCAGCACACATTTTTTCACCCAATCTTGATGACACTTTCAGGTAATGATCAGTAATCTAATCCCACTTGGCTCACCAAATTTCGTTCTTCTAAATTAAACCGTTCGTTGGCAGTAACAGTTTTAATTTTTAGGTTTCACTCTGTTTTCTCCTATATGGTTACATGTAATTGGAACTCTAAATCAAACAACGTTTGTGCTAGCTCTTTGAAACTTGACACAATATAGTAGTTCCAAGTTCTATCTCTATGGATTGTTTCCTCTTGCTATAGTCTTAAGCAGAGACTGGCACAAATCACTTTCATGGAAAGGGGTTGCCAAGCTTCCAAAAAACTACGAGTTTTCTGAAATCTCAGCACACATTGTTTCACCCAAACTTGATGACACTTTCAGGTAATGATCAGTACCGCAATCCCACTTGGTCACCAAATTTCGTTTTTCTAGGTTAAACCGTTCTTTGGCATTAACAGTTTTAATATTAGGGTTCACTCTGTTTTCTCCTGTATGGATACATGTAGTTGGAACTCTAAATAAAACACGGTTTGTGCTAGCTCTTTGAAACTTGACACAATAAAATAGTTCCAAGTTCTATCTCTATGGATTGTTGCCTCTTGATATAGCCCTAAGCAGAGACTGGCACAAATCACTTTCATGGAAAGGTGTTGCCAAGCTTCCAAAAAACTACGAGTTTCCTGAAATCTCAGCACACATTTTTTCACCCAATCTAATGACACTTGCAGGTAATGATCAGTACCCCAATCCCTCTTGGCTCATCAATTTTGTTCTTCTAGGTTAAACGTTTCGTTGGCAGTAACAGTTTTAATTTTTAGGTTTCAATCTGTTTTCTCCTATATGGATACATGTAGTTGGAACTCTAAACCAAAGACGGTTTGTGCTAGCTCTTTGAAACTTGAAACAATAAAGTAGTTCCAAGTTCTATCTCTATGGTTTGTTTCCTATTGATGTAGCCCTAAGCAGAGACTGGCGCAAATCACTTTCATGGAAAGGGGTTGTCAAGCTTCCAAAAAACTACGAGTTTCCTGAAATCTCAGCACACATTGTTTCACCCAAACTTGATGACACTTTCAGGTAATGATCAGTACCCCAATCCCACTTGGCTCACCAAATTTCGTTCTTCTAGGTTAAACCGTTCGTTGGCAGTAACAGTTTTAATTTTTAGGTTTCACTCTATTTTCTCCTATATGGATACATGTAGATGGAACTCTAAATCAAACACAGTTTGTGCTAGCTCTTTGAAACTTGACACCAAAAATAGTTCCAAGTTCTATCTCTATGGATTGTTTCCTATTGATGTAGCCCTAAGCAGAGACCTGCGCAAATCACTTTCATGGAAAGGGGTTGCCAAGCTTCCAAAAAACTACGAGTTTTCTGAAATATCAGCACACATTGTTTCACCCAATCTTGATGACACTTTCAGGTAATGATCAGTTCCCCAATCCCACTTGGTCACCAAATATCGTTCTTCTAGGTTAAACCGTAATCTGGCATTAACAGTTTTAATTTTTAGGGATCACTCTGTTTTCTCCTATATGGATACATGTAGATGGAACTCTAAATCAAACACGGTTTTTGCTAGCTCTTTGAAACTTGACACAATAAAATAGTTCCAAGTTCTATCTCTATGGATTGTTGCCTATTGATGTAGCCCTAAGCAGAGACTGGCACAAATCACTTTCATGGAAAGGGGTTGCCAAGCTTCCAAATAACTACGAGTTTCCTGAAATCTCAGCACACATTTTTTCACACAATCTTGATGACACTTTCAGGTAATGATCAGTACCACAATCCCACTTGGTCACCAAATTTCGTTCTTCTAGGTTAAACCGTACTTTGGCATTAACAGTTTTAATTTTTAGGGATCACTCTGTTTTCTCCTATATGGATACATGTAGATGGAACTCTAAATCAAAGACGGTTTGTGCTAGCTCTTTGAAACATGACACAATAAAGTAGTTCCAAGTTCCATCTCTATGGTTTGTTTCCTATTGATGTAGCCCTAAGCAGAGACTGGCGCAAATCACTTTCATGGAAAGGGGTTGCCAAGCTTCCAAAAAACTACGAGTTTTCTGAAATCTCAGCACACATTGTTTCACCCAAACTTGATGACACTTTCAGGTAATGATCAGTACCCCAATCCCACTTGGCTCACCAAATTTCGTTCTTCTAGGTTAAACCATTTGTTGGCAGTAACAGTTTTAATTTTTAGGTTTCTCTCCATTTTCTCCTATATGGATACATGTAGTTGGAACTCTAAATGAAACACGGTTTGTCCTAGCTCTTTGAATCTTGACACAATAAAGTATTTCCAAGTTCTATCTCTATGGTTTGTTTCCTGTTGATGTAGCCCTTAGCAGAGACTGGCGCAAATCACTTTCATGGAAAGGGGTTGCCAAGCTTCAAAAAAACTACGAGTTTCCTGAAACCTCAGCACACATTTTTTCACCCAATCTTGATGATACTTTCAGGTAATGATCAGTACCCCGATCCCAGTTGGTAACCAAAATTCGTTCTTCTAGGTTACACCGTTCGTTATCATTAACAGTTTTATTTTTTAGGATTCACTCTGTTTTCTCCTATATGGATATATGTAGTTGCAACTCTAAATCAAACACGGTTTGTGCTAGCTCTTTGAAACTTGACACAATAAAGTAGTTCCAAGTTCTATCTCTATAGTTTGTTTCCTATTGATGTAGTCCTAAGCAGAGACTGGCGCAAATCACTGTCATGGAAAGGGGTTGCCAAGCTACCAAAAAACTACGAGTTTTCTGAAATCTCAGCACACATTTTTTCACCCAATCTTGACGACACTTTCAGGTAATGATCAGTACTGCAATCCCACTTGGCTCACCAAATTTCGTTCTTCTAGGTTAAACCGTTCATTGGCAGTAACAGTTTTAATTTTTAGGTTTCACTCTGTTTTCTCCTATATGGATACATGTAGTTGGAACTGTAATTCAAACACGGTTTGTGCTAGCTCTTTGAAACTTGACACAATAAATTAGTTCCAAGTTCTATCTCTATGGTTTGTTTCCTATTGATGTAGCACTAAGCAGAGACTGGCGAAAATCAGTTTCATGCAAAGGGATTGCCAAGCTTCCAAAAAACTACGATTTTCCTGAAATGTCAGCACACATTTTTTCACCCAATTTGATGACACTTTCATGTAATTATCAGTACCCCAATCCCACATGGCTCACCAAATTTCGTTCTTCTAGGTTAAACCGTTCGTTGGCAGTAACAGTTTTAATTTTTAGGTTTCACTCTGTTTTCTCCTATATGGATACATGTAGATGCAACTCAAAATCAAACACGGTTTGTGCTAGCTCTTTGAAACTTGACACAATAAAGTAGTTCCAAGTTCTATGTCTATGGTTTCTTTCCGATTGATGTAGTCCTAAGCAGAGACTGGCGCAAATCACTTTCATGGATAGGGGTTGCAAAGCTACCAAAAAACTACCAGTTTCCTGAATTGTCAGCACACATTTTTTCACCCAATCTTGATGACACTTTCAGGTAATGATCAGTACCCCAATCCCACTTGGCTCACCACATTTCGTTCTTCTAAGTTAAACCGTTCGTTGGCAGTAACAGTTTTAATTTTTAGGTTTCACTCTGTTTTCTCCTATATAGATACATGTAGATGAAACTCTAAATCAAACATGGTTTGTGCTAGCTCTTTGAAACTTGACACAATAAAATAGTTCCAAGTTCTATCTCTATGGATTGTTTCCTATTGATGTAGCCCTAAGCAGAGACTGGCGCAAATCACTTTCATGGAAAGGGGTTGCCAAGTTTCCAAATAACTATGTGTTTCCTGAAATCTCAGCACACATTTTTTCACCCAATCTTGATGACACTTTCAGGTAATGATCAGTACCACAATCCCACTTGGCTCACCAAATTTCGTTCTTCTTGGTTAAACAGTTCGTTGGCAGTAACAGTTTTAATTTTTAGGTTTCACTCTGTTTTCTCCTATATGGATACATGTTGTTGCAACTCTAAATCAAACACGGTTTGTGCTAGCTCTTTGAAACTTGACACAATAAAGTAGTTCCAAGTTCTATCTCTATGGTTTGTTTCCTATTGATGTAGTCCTAAGCAGAGACTGGCGCAAATCACTTTCATGGAAAGGGGTTGCCAAGCTATGAAAAAACTACCAGTTTCCTGAAATCTCAGCACACATTTTTTCACCCAATCTTGACGACACTTTCAGGTAATGATCAGTACCCCAATCCCAGTTGGCTCACCGAATTTCGTTCTTCTAGGTTAAACCGTTCGTTGGCAGTAACAGTTTTAATTTTTAGGTTTCACTCTGTTTTCTCCTATATGGATACATGTAGTTGGAACTGTAAATCAAACACCGTTTGTGCTAGCTCTTTGAAAGTTGACACCATAAAGTAGTTCCAAGTTTGATCTCTATGGTTTGTTTCCTATTGATGTAGCCCTAAGCAGAGACTGGCGCAAATCACTTTCATGGAAAGGGGTGGCCAAGCCTCCAAAAAACTACCAGTTTCCTGAAATCTCAGCACACATTTTTTCACCCAATCTTCATGCCACTTTCAGGTAATGATCAGTACCCCAATCCCACTTGGCTCACCAAATTTAGTTCTTCTAAGTTAAACCGTTCGTTGGCAGTAACACTTTTAATTTTTAGGGTTCACTCTGTTTTCTCCTATATGGATACATGTAGATGAAACTCTAAATCAAACACGGTTTGTGCTAGCTCTTTGAAAGTTGACACAATTAAATAGTTCCAAGTTCTATCTCTATGGATTGTTTCCTATTGATGTAGCCCTAAGCAGAGACTGGCGCAAATCACTTTCATGGAAAGGGGTTGCCAAGCTTCCAAATAACTATGTGTTTCCTGAAATCTCAGCACACATTTTTCCACCCAATCTTGATGACACTTTCAGGTAATGATCAGTACCCCAATCCCACTTGGCTCACCAAATTTCGTTCTTCTAGGTTAAACCGTTCATTGGCAGTAACAGTTTTAATTTTTAGGTTTCACTCTGTTTTCTCCTATATGGATACATGTAGTTGGAACTGTAATTCAAACACGGTTTGTGCTAGCTCTTTGAAACTTGACACAATAAATTAGTTCCAAGTTCTATCTCTATGGTTTGTTTCCTATTGATGTAGCACTAAGCAGAGACTGGCGAAAATCAGTTTCATGCAAAGGGATTGCCAAGCTTCCAAAAAACTACGATTTTCCTGAAATGTCAGCACACATTTTTTCACCCAATTTGATGACACTTTCATGTAATTATCAGTACCCCAATCCCACATGGCTCACCAAATTTCGTTCTTCTAGGTTAAACCGTTCGTTGGCAGTAACAGTTTTAATTTTTAGGTTTCACTCTGTTTTCTCCTATATGGATACATGTAGATGCAACTCAAAATCAAACACGGTTTGTGCTAGCTCTTTGATACTTGACACAATAAAGTAGTTCCAAGTTCTATGTCTATGGTTTCTTTCCTATTGATGTAGTCCTAAGCAGAGACTGGCGCAAATCACTTTCATGGAAAGGGCTTGCAAAGCTACCAAAAAACTACGAGTTTCCTGAAATCTCAGCACACATTTTTTCAACCAATCTTGATGACACTTTCAGGTAATGATCTGTACCCAAATCCCACTTGGTCACCAAATTTCGTTCTTCTAGGTTAAACCGTTCGTTGGCAGTAAGTTTTAATTTTTAGGTTTCACTCTGTTTTCTCCTATATGGATACATGTAGTTGGAACTCTAAATCAAAAACGGTTTGTGCTAGCTATTTGAAACTTGACACAATAAAGTAGTTCCAAGTTCTATGTCTATGGTTTCTTTCCGATTGATGTAGTCCTAAGCAGAGACTGGCGCAAATCACTTTCATGGAAAGGGGTTGCAAAGCTACCAAAAAACTACGAGTTTCCTGAATTGTCAGCACACATTTTTTCACCCAATCTTGATGACACTTTCAGGTAATGATCAGTACCCCAATCCCACTTGGCTCACCACATTTCGTTCTTCTAAGTTAAACCGTTCGTTGGCAGTAACAGTTTTAATTTTTAGGTTTCACTCTGTTTTCTCCTATATAGATACATGTAGATGAAACTCTAAATCAAACATGGTTTGTGCTAGCTCTTTGAAACTTGACACAATAAAATAGTTCCAAGTTCTATCTCTATGGATTGTTTCCTATTGATGTAGCCCTAAGCAGAGACTGGCGCAAATCACTTTCATGGAAAGGGGTTGCCAAGTTTCCAAATAACTATGTGTTTCCTGAAATCTCAGCACACATTTTTTCACCCAATCTTGATGACACTTTCAGGTAATGATCAGTACCACAATCCCACTTGGCTCACCAAATTTCGTTCTTCTTGGTTAAACAGTTCGTTGGCAGTAACAGTTTTAATTTTTAGGTTTCACTCTGTTTTCTCCTATATGGATACATGTTGTTGCAACTCTAAATCAAACACGGTTTGTGCTAGCTCTTTGAAACTTGACACAATAAAGTAGTTCCAAGTTCTATCTCTACGGTTTGTTTCCTATTGATGTAGTCCTAAGCAGAGACTGGCGCAAATCACTTTCATGGAAAGGGGTTGCCAAGCTATGAAAAAACTACCAGTTTCCTGAAATCTCAGCACACATTTTTTCACCCAATCTTGACGACACTTTCAGGTAATGATCAGTACCCCAATCCCAGTTGGCTCACCGAATTTCGTTCTTCTAGGTTAAACCGTTCGTTGGCAGTAACAGTTTTAATTTTTAGGTTTCACTCTGTTTTCTCCTATATGGATACATGTAGTTGGAACTGTAAATCAAACACCGTTTGTGCTAGCTCTTTGAAAGTTGACACCATAAAGTAGTTCCAAGTTTGATCTCTATGGTTTGTTTCCTATTGATGTAGCCCTAAGCAGAGACTGGCGCAAATCACTTTCATGGAAAGGGGTGGCCAAGCTTCCAAAAAACTACCAGTTTCCTGAAATCTCAGCACACATTTTTTCACCCAATCTTCATGCCACTTTCAGGTAATGATCAGTACCCCAATCCCACTTGGCTCACCAAATTTAGTTCTTCTAAGTTAAACCGTTCGTTGGCAGTAACAGTTTTAATTTTTATTTTTCACTCTGTTTTCTCCTATATGGATACATGTAGATGAAACTCTAAATCAAACACGGTTTGTGCTAGCTCTTTGAAAGTTGACACAATTAAATAGTTCCAAGTTCTATCTCTATGGATTGTTTCCTATTGATGTAGCCCTAAGCAGAGACTGGCGCAAATCACTTTCATGGAAAGGGGTTGCCAAGCTTCCAAATAACTATGTGTTTCCTGAAATCTCAGCACACATTTTTCCACCCAATCTTGATGACACTTTCAGGTAATGATCAGTACCCCAATCCCACTTGGCTCACCAAATTTCGTTCTTCTAGGTTAAACCGTTCATTGGCAGTAACAGTTTTAATTTTTAGGTTTCACTCTGTTTTCTCCTATATGGATACATGTAGTTGGAACTGTAATTCAAACACGGTTTGTGCTAGCTCTTTGAAACTTGACACAATAAATTAGTTCCAAGTTCTATCTCTATGGTTTGTTTCCTATTGATGTAGCACTAAGCAGAGACTGGCGAAAATCAGTTTCATGCAAAGGGATTGCCAAGCTTCCAAAAAACTACGATTTTCCTGAAATGTCAGCACACATTTTTTCACCCAATTTGATGACACTTTCATGTAATTATCAGTACCCCAATCCCACATGGCTCACCAAATTTCGTTCTTCTAGGTTAAACCGTTCGTTGGCAGTAACAGTTTTAATTTTTAGGTTTCACTCTGTTTTCTCCTATATGGATACATGTAGATGCAACTCAAAATCAAACACGGTTTGTGCTAGCTCTTTGATACTTGACACAATAAAGTAGTTCCAAGTTCTATGTCTATGGTTTCTTTCCTATTGATGTAGTCCTAAGCAGAGACTGGCGCAAATCACTTTCATGGAAAGGGCTTGCAAAGCTACCAAAAAACTACGAGTTTCCTGAAATCTCAGCACACATTTTTTCAACCAATCTTGATGACACTTTCAGGTAATGATCTGTACCCAAATCCCACTTGGTCACCAAATTTCGTTCTTCTAGGTTAAACCGTTCGTTGGCAGTAAGTTTTAATTTTTAGGTTTCACTCTGTTTTCTCCTATATGGATACATGTAGTTGGAACTCTAAATCAAAAACGGTTTGTGCTAGCTATTTGAAACTTGACACAATAAAGTAGTTCCAAGTTCTATGTCTATGGTTTCTTTCCGATTGATGTAGTCCTAAGCAGAGACTGGCGCAAATCACTTTCATGGAAAGGGGTTGCAAAGCTACCAAAAAACTACGAGTTTCCTGAATTGTCAGCACACATTTTTTCACCCAATCTTGATGACACTTTCAGGTAATGATCAGTACCCCAATCCCACTTGGCTCACCACATTTCGTTCTTCTAAGTTAAACCGTTCGTTGGCAGTAACAGTTTTAATTTTTAGGTTTCACTCTGTTTTCTCCTATATAGATACATGTAGATGAAACTCTAAATCAAACATGGTTTGTGCTAGCTCTTTGAAACTTGACACAATAAAATAGTTCCAAGTTCTATCTCTATGGATTGTTTCCTATTGATGTAGCCCTAAGCAGAGACTGGCGCAAATCACTTTCATGGAAAGGGGTTGCCAAGTTTCCAAATAACTATGTGTTTCCTGAAATCTCAGCACACATTTT
The DNA here is from genome assembly GCF_964194105.1 of Spermophilus citellus. NCBI lineage: Eukaryota > Metazoa > Chordata > Mammalia > Rodentia > Sciuridae > Spermophilus > Spermophilus citellus. The sequence continues at coordinate 105,537,633 of NC_138182.1, forward strand.
TTCACCCAATCTTGATGACACTTTCAGGTAATGATCAGTACCACAATCCCACTTGGCTCACCAAATTTCGTTCTTCTTGGTTAAACAGTTCGTTGGCAGTAACAGTTTTAATTTTTAGGTTTCACTCTGTTTTCTCCTATATGGATACATGTTGTTGCAACTCTAAATCAAACACGGTTTGTGCTAGCTCTTTGAAACTTGACACAATAAAGTAGTTCCAAGTTCTATCTCTACGGTTTGTTTCCTATTGATGTAGTCCTAAGCAGAGACTGGCGCAAATCACTTTCATGGAAAGGGGTTGCCAAGCTATGAAAAAACTACCAGTTTACTGAAATCTCAGCACACATTTTTTCACCCAATCTTGACGACACTTTCAGGTAATGATCAGTACCCCAATCCCAGTTGGCTCACCGAATTTCGTTCTTCTAGGTTAAACCGTTCGTTGGCAGTAACAGTTTTAATTTTTAGGTTTCACTCTGTTTTCTCCTATATGGATACATGTAGTTGGAACTGTAAATCAAACACCGTTTGTGCTAGCTCTTTGAAAGTTGACACCATAAAGTAGTTCCAAGTTTGATCTCTATGGTTTGTTTCCTATTGATGTAGCCCTAAGCAGAGACTGGCGCAAATCACTTTCATGGAAAGGGGTGGCCAAGCTTCCAAAAAACTACCAGTTTCCTGAAATCTCAGCACACATTTTTTCACCCAATCTTCATGCCACTTTCAGGTAATGATCAGTACCCCAATCCCACTTGGCTCACCAAATTTAGTTCTTCTAAGTTAAACCGTTCGTTGCCAGTAACAGTTTTAATTTTTATTTTTCACTCTGTTTTCTCCTATATGGATACATGTAGATGAAACTCTAAATCAAACACGGTTTGTGCTAGCTCTTTGAAAGTTGACACAATTAAATAGTTCCAAGTTCTATCTCTATGGATTGTTTCCTATTGATGTAGCCCTAAGCAGAGACTGGCGCAAATCACTTTCATGGAAAGGGGTTGCCAAGCTTCCAAATAACTATGTGTTTCCTGAAATCTCAGCACACATTTTTCCACCCAATCTTGATGACACTTTCAGGTAATGATCAGTACCCCAATCCCACTTGGCTCACCAAATTTCGTTCTTCTAGGTTAAACTGTTCGTTGGCATTAACAGTTTTAATTTTTAGGTTTCACTCTGTTTTCTCCTATATGGATACATGTAGTTGCAACTCTAAATCAAACACGGTTTGTGCTAGCTCTTTGAAACATGACACAATAAAGTATTTCCAAGTTCTATCTCTATAGTTTGTTTCCTATTGATGTAGTCCTAAGCAGAGACTGGCGCAAATCACTTTCATGGAAAGGGGTTGCCAAGCTACCAAAAAACTACGAGTTTTCTGAAATCTCAGCACACATTTTTTCACCCAATCTTGACGACACTTTCAGGTAATGATCAGTACTGCAATCCCACTTGGCACACCAAATTTCGTTCTTCTAGGTTAAACCGTTCATTGGCAGTAACAGTTTTAATTTTTAGGTTTCACTCTGTTTTCTCCTATATGGATACATGTAGTTGGAACTGTAATTCAAACACGGTTTGTGCTAGCTCTTTGAAATTTGACACAATAAATTAGTTCCAAGTTCTATCTCTATGGTTTGTTTCCTATTGATGTAGCACTAAGCAGAGACTGGCGCAAATCAGTTTCATGCAAAGGGATTGCCAAGCTTCCAAAAAACTATGATTTTCCTGAAATGTCAGCACACATTTTTTCACCCAATTTGATGACACTATCAGGTAATGATCAGTACCCCAATCCCACATGGCTCACCAAATTTCGTTCTTCTAGGTTAAACCGTTCGTTGGCAGTAACAGTTTAAATTTTTAGGTTCACTCTGCTTTCTCCTATATGGATACATGTAGTTGGAACTCTAAATCAAAGACGGTTTGTGCTAGCTCTTTGAAACTTGACACCATAAAGTAGTTCCAAGTTCGATCTCTATGGTTTGTTTCCTACTGATGTAGCCCTAAGCAGAGACTGGCGCAAATCACTTTCATGGAAAGGTGTTGCCAAGCTTCCAAAAACTACCAGTTTCCTGAAATCTCAGCACCCATTTTTTCACCCAATCTTGATGACACTTTCAGGTAACGATCAGTACCCCAATCACACTTGGCTCACCAAATTTAGTTCTTCTAAGTTAAACCGTTCGTTGCCAGTAACAGTTTTAATTTTTAGGTTTCACTCTGTTTTCTCCTATATGGATACATGTAGATGAAACTCTAAATCAAACATGGTTTGTGCTAGCTCTTTGAAACTTGACACAATAAAACAGTTCCAAGTTCTATCTCTATGGATTGTTTCCTATTGATGTAGCCCTAAGCAGAGACTGGCGCAAATCACTTTCATGGAAAGGGGTTGCCAAGCTTCCAAAAAACTACCAGTTTCCTAAAATCTCAGCACACATTTTTTCACCCAATCTTGATGACACTTTCAGGTAATGATCAGTACCCCAATCCCACTTGGCTCACCAAATTTTGTTCTTCTAGGTTAAACCGTTAATTGGCAGTAACAGTTTTAATTTTTAGGTTTCACTCTGTTTTCTCCTATATGGATACATGTAGTTGGAACTGTAAATCAAACACGGTTTGTGCTAGCTCTTTGAAACTTGACTAAATAAAGTAGTTCCAAGTTCTATCTCTATGGATTGTTTCCTATTGATGTAGCCCTAAGCAGAGACTGGCGCAAATCACTTTCATGCAAAGGGATTGCCAAGCTTCCAAAAAACTACGAGTTTAATGAAATGTCAGCACACATTTTTTCACACAATTTGATGACACTTTCAGGTAAAGATCAGTACCCCAATCCCACTTGGCTCACCAAATTTTGTTCTTCTAGGTAAAACGGTTCGTTGGCAGTAACAGTTTTAATTTTTAGGTTTCACTCTGTTTTCTCCTATATGGATACATGTAGTTGGAACTCTAAATCAAACACGGTTTGGGCTAGCTCTTTGAAACTTGACACAATAAAGTAGTTCCAAGTTCTATCTCTATGGATTGTTTCCTATTGATGTATCCCTAAGCAGAGACTGGCGCAAATCACTTTCATGCAAAGGGATTGCCAAGCTTCCAAAAACTACCAGTTTCCTCAAATGTCAGCACACATTTTTTCACCCAATTTGATGACACTTTCAGGTAATGATCAGTACCCCAATCCCACTTGGCTCACCAAATTTCGTTCTTCTAGGTTAAACGGTTCGTTGGCAGTAACAGTTTTAATTTTTAGGTTTCACTCTGTTTTCTCCTATTTGGATACATGTACTTGGAACTCTAAAGCAAACACGGTTTGTGCTAGCTCTTTGATTCTTGACACAATAAAGTAGTTCCAAGTTCTATCTTTATGGATTTTTTTCTATTGATGTAGCCCTAAGCAGAGACTGGCACAAATCACTTTCATGGAAAGGGGTTGCCAAGCTTCCAAATAACCAGGAGTTTCCTGAAATCTCAGCACACATTTTTTCACCCCATCTTGATGACACTTTCAGTTAATGATCAGTACCCCAATCACACTTGGCTCACCAAATTTCGTTCTTCTAGGTTAAACCATTCGTTGGCAGTAACAGTTTTAATTTTTAGGTTTCACTCTGTTTTCTCCTATATGGATACATGTAGATGAAACTCTAAATCAAACACGGTTTGTGCTAGCTCTTTGAAACTTGACACAATAAAATAGTTCCAAGTTTTATCTCTATGGATTGTTTCCTATTGATGTAGCCCTAAGCAGAGACTGGCGCAAATCACTTTCATGGAAATGGGTTGCCAAGCTTCCAAATAACTATGGGTTTCCTGAAATCTCAGCACACATTTTTTCACCCAATCTTGATGACACTTTCAGGTAATGATCAGTACCCCAATCCCACTTGGCTCACCAAATTTCGTTCTTCTAGGTTATACCGTTCGTTGGTAGTAACAGTTTTAATTTTTAGGTTTCACTCTGTTTTCTCCTATATGGATACATGTAGTTGCAACTCTAAATCAAACACGGTTTGTGCTAGCTCTTTGAAACTTGACACAATAAAGTAGTTCCAAGTTCTATCTCTATGGTTTGTTTCCTATTGATGTAGTCCTAAGCAGAGACTGGCGCAAATCACTTTCATGGAAAGGGGTTGCCAAGCTACCAAAAAACTACGAGTTTCCTGAAATGTCAGCACACATTTTTTCACCCAATCTTGACGACACTTTCAGGTAATGATCAGTACCCCAATCCCACGTGGCTCACCACATTTCGTTCTTCTAAGTTAAACCGTTCGTTGGCAGTAACAGTTTTAATTTTTAGGTTTCACTCTGTTTTCTCCTATATGGATACATGTAGTTGGAACTGTAAATCAAACACTGTTTGTGCAAGCTCTTTGAAATTGACACAATAAAGTAATTCCAAGTTCTATCTCTATAGTTTGATTCCTATTGAAGTAGCCCTAGGCAGAGACTGGCGCAAATCACTTACATGGAAATGGGTTGCCAAGCTTCCAAAAAACTACGAGTTTCCTGAAATCTCAGCACACATTTTTTCACCCAATCTTGATGACAATTGCAGGTAATGATCAGTACCCCAATTACCCTTGGCTCACCAAATTTCATTCTTCTAGGTTAAACGGTTCGTTGGCTGTAACAGTTTTAATTTTTAGGTTTCACGCTGTTTTCTCCTATATGGATACATGTAGTTGGAACTCTAAAGCCAACACGGTTTGTGCTAGGTTTCAAACTTGACACAATAAAGTAGTTCCAAGTTCTATCTCTATGGTTTGTTCCTATTGATGTAGCCCCAAGCAGAGGCTGGCGCATCACTTTCATGGAAAGGGGTTGCCAAGCTTCCAAATAACCAGGAGTTTCCTGAAATCTCAGCACACATTTTTTCACCCAATCTTGATGACACTTTCAGTTAATGATCAGTACCCCAATCCTACTTGGCTCACCAAAGTTCCTTCTTCTAGGTTACACCGTTCGTTGGCATTAACAGTTTTAATTTTTAGGTTTCACACTGTTTTCTCCTATATGGATACATGTAGTTTGAAATCTATATCAAACACGGTTTGTGCTAGCTCTTTGAAACTTGACACAATAAAATAGTACCAAGTTCTATCTCTATGGATTGTTTCCTATTGATGTAGCCCTAAGCAGAGACTGGCGCAAATCACTTTCATGGAAAGGGGTTGCCAAGCTTCCAAAAAACTACCAGTTTCCTAAAATCTCAGCACACATTTTTTCACCCAATCTTGATGACACTTTCAGGTAATGATCAGTACGCCAATCCCACTTGGCTCACCAAATTTCTTTCTTTTTAGGTTCAACCATTCGTTGGCAGTAACAGTTTTAATTTTTAGGTTTCACTCTGTTTTCTACTATATGGACACATGTAGTAGGAACTCTAAATCAAACAGGTTTGTGCTAGCTCTTTGAAACTCGACACAATAAAGTAGTTCCAAGTTCTATCTCTATGGTTTGTTTCCTATTGATGTAGCTCTAAGCAGAGACTGGCACAAATCACATTCATGGAAAGGGGTTGCCAATCTTCCAAGAAACTACGAGTTTCCTGAAATCTCAGCACACATTTTTTCACCCAATCTTGATGACACTTTCAGGTAATGATCAGTACCCCAATCCCAGTTGGCTCACCAAATTTCATTCTTCTAGGTTAAACTTTCATGGAAAGGGGTTGCAAGCTTTCAAAAAACTAAGAGTTTCCTGAAATCTCAGCACACATTTTTTCACCCAATCTTGATGACACTTTCTGGTAATGATCAGTACCACAATCCCACTTGGCTCACCAAATTTCGTTCTTCTCGAAGAAACCGTTCGATGGCAGTAAAAGGTTTAATTTTTAGGTTTCACTCTGTTTTCTCCTATATGCATATTGTAGTTGTAACTCTAAATCAAACACGGTTTGTGGTAGCTCCTTGAAACTTGACAAAATAAAGTAGTTCCAAGTTCTATCTCTATGGTTTGTTTCCTATTGATGTAGCCCTAAGCAGAAGCTGGCGCAAATCACTTTCATGGAAACGGGTTGCCAAGCTTGCAAAAAACTACGAGTTTCCTGAAATATCAGCACACATTTTTTCACCCAATCTTGATGACACTTTCAGGTAATGATCAGCACCCCAATCCCACTTGGCTCACCAAATTTCGTTCTTCTATGTTAAACCGTTTGTTCTCAGTAACAGTCTTAGTTGTTAGGTTTCACTTTGTTTTCTCCTATATGGATACATGCTTTTGGAATTCTAAATCACACATGGTTTGTGCTAGCTCTTTGAAACTTGGCACAATAAAGTAGTTCCAAAATCTATCTCTATGGTTTGTTTCCTATTGATGTAGCCCTAAGCAGAGACTGGCGCAAATCACTTTCATGGAAAAGGGTTGCAAGCTTTCAAAAAACTAAGAGTTTCCTGAAATCTAAGCCCACATTTTTTCACCCAATCTTGATGAGACTTTTAGGTAATGATCAGTACCCCAATCCCACTTGGCTCACCAAATTTCGTTCTTCTATGTTAAACCGTTCGTTCTCAGTAACAGTCTTAATTGTTAGGTTTCACTTTGTTTTCTCCTATATGGATACATGTATTTGGAATTCTAAATCACACATGTTTTGTGCTAGCTCCTTGAAACTTGGCACAATAAAGTAGTTCCAAAATCTATCTCTATGGTTTGTTTCCTATTGATGTAGCCCTAAGCAGAGACTGGCGCAAATCACTTTCATGGAAAAGGGTTGCAAGCTTTCAAAAAACTAAGAGTTTCCTGAAATCTAAGCCCACATTTTTTCACCCAATCTTGATGAGACTTTCAGGTAATGATCAGTACCCCAATCCCACTTGGCTCACCAACTTTCGTTCTTCTAGGTTAAAGCGTTTGTTCGCAGTAACAGTTTTAATTTTTAGGTTTCAATCTGTTTTTTCCTATATGGATACATGTTTTGGAAGTCTAAATCAAAGACGGTTTGTGCTAGCTCTTTGAAACTTGACACCAGAAAGTAGTTCCAAGTTCTATCTCTATGGTTTGTTTCCTATTGCTGTACTCCTAAGCAGAGACTGGCGCAAATCACTTTAATGGAATGAGGATGCCAAGCTTCCAAAAAACTACGAGTTTCCTGAAATCTCAGCATACATTTTGTCACCCAATCTTGATGTCACTTTCAGGAAATGATCAGTACCCAAATCCCACTAGGCTCACCAAATTTCGTTTTTCTAGGTTAAACCGTTCGTTGGCAGTAACAGTTTTAAATTTTAGGTTTCACTCTGTTTTCTCCTACATGGATACATGTTGTTGGAACTCTAAATCAAACACGGTTTGTGCTAGCTCTTTGAAACTTGACACAATAAAGAAGTTCCAAATTCTATCTCTATGGTTTGTTTCCTATTGATGTAGCCCTAAGCAGAGACTGGCGCGAATCACTTTCATGGAAAGGGGTTGCCAATCTTCCAAGAAACTACGAGTTTCCTGAAATCTCAGCACACATTTTTTCACCCAATCTTGATGACACTTTCGGGTAATGATCAGTACGCCAATCCCCCTTGGCTCACCAAATTTCATTCTTCTAGTTTAAACTGTTCGTTGGCAGTAACAGTTTTAATTTTTATGTTTCAATCTGTTTTCTCCTATATGGATACATATTTTGGAAGTCTAAATCAAAGACGGTTCGTGCTAGCTCTTTCAATCTTGACACAAGAAAGAAGTTCCAAGTTCTATCTTTATGGTTTGTTTCCTATTGATGTAGCCCTAAGCAGAGACTGGCACAAATCACTTTCATGGGAAGAGGTTGCCAAGCTTCGAAAAAACTACGCGTTCCCTGAAATCTCAGCACACATTTTTTCACCCAATCTTGATGACACTTTCAGGTAATGATCAGTACGCCAATCCCACTTGGCAAACCAAATTTCGTTCTTTTTAGGTTCAACCGTTCGTTGGGAGTAAGTTTTAATTTTTAGGTTTCACTCTGTTTTCTACTATGTGGATACATGTAGTAGGAACTCTAAATCAAACACGGTTTGTGCTAGCTCTTTGAAACTCGACACAATAAATAGTTCCAAGTTCTATCTCTATGGTTGGTTTCGTATTGATGTACCCCTAAGCAGAGGCTGGCGCTAAACACTTTCATGGAAACGGGTTGCCAAGCTTCAACAATTTTATGAGTTTCCTGAAATCTCAGCACACATTTTTTCACCCAATCTGATGACACTTTCCGGTAATGATCAGTACCCCAATCCCACTTGGCTCACCAAATTTCGTTCTTCTAGGTTAAACCGTTCGTTCTCACTAACAGTCTTAATTGTTAGGTTTCACTCTGTTTTGTCTTATATGGATACATGTATTTGGAACTCTAAATCAAACACATTTTGTGCTAGCTCTTTGAAACTTGACACAATAAAGTAGTTCCAAGTTTTATCTCTATGGTTTGTTTCCTATTGATGTAGCCCTAAGCAGAGACTGGCGCAAATCACTTACATGGAAAGGGGTTGCAAGCTTTCAAAAAACTAAGAGTTTCCTGAAATCTCAGCACACATTTTTTACCCAATCTTGATGACACTTTCAGATAATGATCAGAACCCCAATCCCACTTGCCTCACCAACTTTAGTTCTTCTACGTTAAACCGTTCGTTGGCAGTAGCAGTTTTAATTTTTAGGTTTCACTCTGTTTTCTCCTATATGGATACATGTAGTTGGAACTCTAAATTAAACACGGTTTGTGCTAGCTCTTTGAAACTTGACACAATAAAGTAGTTCCAAGTTCTATCTCTATGGTTTGTTTCCTATTGATGTAGCCCTAAGCAGAGGCTGGCGCAAATCACTTGCACGGAAAGGGGTTGCCAAGCTTCCAAAAAACTACGGGTTTCCTGAAATCTCAGCACACATTTTTTCACCCAATCTTGATGACACATTCAGGTAATGATCAGTACCCCAATCCCACTTGGCTCACCAACTTTTGTTCTTCTAGGTTAAACCGTTCGTTCTCAGTAACAGTCTTAATTGTTAGGTTTCACTCTGTTTTCTCCTATATGGATACATGTAGTTGGAACTCTAAATCAAACACTGTTTGTGCTAGCTCTTTGAAACTTGACACAATAAGTAGTTCCAAGTTCTATCTCTATGGTTTGTTTCCTATTGATGTAGCCCTAAGCAGAGACTGGCGCAAATAACTTTCATGGAAAGGGGTTGCCAAGCTTCCAAAAAACTACGAGTTTCCTGAAATCTCAGCACACATTTTTTCACCAAATCTTGATGACACTTTCTGGTAATGATCAGTACCACAATCCCACTTGGCTCACCAAATTTCGTTCTTCTCGGAGAAACCGTTCGATGGCAGTAACAGTTTTAATTTTTAGGTTTCACTCTGTTTTCTCCTATATGCATACTTGTAGTTGGAACTCTAAATCAAACACGGTTTGTGCTAGCTCTTTGAAACTTGACACAATAAAGTAGTTCCAAGTTCTATCTCTATGGTTTGTTTCCTATTGATGTAGCCCTAAGCAGAAGCTGGCGCAAATCACTTTCATGGAAACGGGTTGCCAAGCTTCCAAAAAATTACGAGTTTCCTGAAATATCAGCACACATTTTTTCACCCAATCTTGATGACACTTTCAGGTAATGATCAGTACCCCAATCCCACTTGGCTCACCAAATTTCGTTCTTCTATGATAAACCGTTTGTTCTCAGTAACAGTCTTAGTTGTTATGTTTCACTTTGTTTTCTCCTATATGGAAACATGCTTTTGGAATTCTAAATCAAACATGGTTTGTGCTAGCTCTTTGAAACTTGACACAATAAAGTAGTTCCAAAATCTATCTCTATGGTTTGTTTCCTATTGATGTAGCCCTAAGCAGAGACTGGCGCAAATCACTTTCATGGAAAGGGGTTGCAAGCTTTCAAAAAACTACGAGTTTCCTGAAATCTAAGCCCACATTTTTTCACCCAATCTTGATGAGACTTTTATGTAATGATCAGTACCCCAATCCCACTTGGCTCACCAAATTTCGTTCTTCCAGGTTAAACCATTCGTTGGCAGTAACAGTTTTAATTTTTAGGTTTCAATCTGTTTTCTCCTATATGGATACAGGTTTTGGAAGTCTAAATCAAAGACGGTTTATGCTAGCTCTTTTAAACTTGACACCAGAAAGTAGTTCCAATTTCTATCTCTATGGTTTGTTTCCTATTGCTGTACTCCTAAGCAGAGACTGGCGCAAATCACTTTCATGGAATGAGGATGCCAAGCTTCCAAAAAACTATGAGTTTCCTGAAATCTCAGCATACATTTTTTCACCCAATATTTATGTCACTTTCAGGAAATGATCAGTACCCCAATCCCACTAGGCTCACCAAATTTCGTTCTTCTAGGTTAAACCGTTCGTTGGCAGTAACAGTTTTAAATTTTAGGTTTCACTCTGTTTTCTCCTACATGAATACATGTATTTGGAACTTTAAATCAAACACGGTTTGTGCTAGCTCTTTGAAACTTGACACAATACAATAGTTCCAAGTTCTATCTCTATGGTTTGTTTCCTATTGATGTAGCCCTAAGCAGAGACTGGTGCAAATCACTTTCATGGAATGGGGTTGCAAGCTTCCAAAAAAATACGAGTTTCCTGAAATCTCAGCACATATTTTTTCACCCAATCTTGATGTCACTTTCAGGTAATGATCAGTACCCCAATCCCACTTGGCTAACCAAATTTCGTTCTTCTAGGTTAAACCGTTCGTTGGCAGTAACAGTTTTAATTTTTAGGTTTCACTCTGTTTTCTCCTATATGGATACATGTAGTTGGAAGTCTAAATCAAAGACGGTTTGTGCTAGCTCTTTGAAACTTGACACAATAAAGTAGTTCCAAGTTCTATCTCTATGGTTTGTTTCCTATTGATGTAGCCCTAAGCAGAGACTGGCGCAAATCACTTTCATGGAAAGGGGTTGCCAAGCTACCAAAAAACTACGAGTTTCCTGAAATCTCAGCATACATTTTTTCACCCAATCTTGATGTCACGTTCAGGAAATGATAAGTACCCGAATCCCAATTGTCTCACTAAATTTCATTCTTCTAGGTTAAACCGTTCGTTGGCAGTAACAGTTTTAATTTTTAGGTTTCACTCTGTTTTCTCCTTTATGCATACATGTAGTTGAAACTCTAAATCAAACACGGTTTGTGCTAGCTCTTTGAAACTTGAAAGAATAAAGTAGTTCCAAGTTCTCTCTCTATGGATTTTTTCCTATTGATGTAGCCCTAAACAGAGACTGGCGCAAATCACTTTCATGGAAAGGGGTTGCCAAGCTTCCAAAAAACTACGAGTTTCCTGAAATCTCAGCAGACATTTTTTCACCCAATCTTGATGACACTTTCAGGAAATGATCAGAACACCAATCCCACTTGGCTCACCAAATTTCGTTCTTCTATGTTGAACCGTTCGATGGCAGTAACAGTTTTAAGTTTTAGGTTTCACTCTGTTTTCTCCTATATGGATATATGTAGTTGGAACTCTCAATCAAACACGGTTTGTGCTAGCTCTTTGAAACTTGACACAAGAAAGTAGCTCCAAGTTCTATCATTATGGTTTGTTTCCTATTGATGTAGCCCTAAGCAGAGACTGGCTCAAATCACTTTCATGGAAAAAGGTTGCCAAGCTTCCAAAAAACTACGAGTTTTCTGAAATCTCAGCACACATTGTTTCACCCAATATTGATGACACTTTCAGGTAATGATCAGTACCCCAATCCCACTTGATCACCAAATTTCGTTTTTCTAGGTTAAACTGCTCTTTGGCATTAACAGTTTTAATATTAGGGATCACTCTGTTTTCTCCTATATGCATACATGTAGATGGAACTCTAAATCAAACACGGTTTGTGCTAGCTCTTTGAAACTTGACACCATAAAATAGTTCCAAGTTCTATCTCTATGGATTGTTTCCTATTGATGTAGCACTAAGCAGAGACTGGCGAAAATCAGTTTCATGCAAAGGGATTGCCAAGCTTCCAAAAAACTACGATTTTCCTGAAATGTCAGCACACATTTTTTCACCCAATTTTATGACACTTTCATGTAATTATCAGTACCCCAATCCCACATGGCTCACCAAATTTCGTTCTTCTTGGTTAAACCGTTCGTTGGCAGTAACAGTTTTAATTTTTAGGTTTCACTCTGTTTTCTCCTATATGGATACATGTAGATGCAACTCAAAATCAAACACGGTTTGTGCTAGCTCTTTGATACTTGACACAATAAAGTAGTTCCAAGTTCTATGTCTATGGTTTCTTTCCTATTGATGTAGTCCTAAGCAGAGACTGGCGCAAATCACTTTCATGGAAAGGGCTTGCAAAGCTACCAAAAAACTACGAGTTTCCTGAAATCTCAGCACACATTTTTTCAACCAATCTTGATGACACTTTCAGGTAATGATCTGTACCCAAATCCCACTTGGTCACCAAATTTCGTTCTTCTAGGTTAAACCGTTCGTTGGCAGTAAGTTTTAATTTTTAGGTTTCACTCTGTTTTCTCCTATATGGATACATGTAGTTGGAACTCTAAATCAAAAACGGTTTGTGCTAGCTATTTGAAACTTGACACAATAAAGTAGTTCCAAGTTCTATGTCTATGGTTTCTTTCCGATTGATGTAGTCCTAAGCAGAGACTGGCGCAAATCACTTTCATGGAAAGGGGTTGCAAAGCTACCAAAAAACTACGAGTTTCCTGAATTGTCAGCACACATTTTTTCACCCAATCTTGATGACACTTTCAGGTAATGATCAGTACCCCAGTCCCACTTGGCTCACCACATTTCGTTCTTCTAAGTTAAACCGTTCGTTGGCAGTAACAGTTTTAATTTTTAGGTTTCACTCTGTTTTCTCCTATATAGATACATGTAGATGAAACTCTAAATCAAACATGGTTTGTGCTAGCTCTTTGAATCTTGACACAATAAAATAGTTCCAAGTTCTATCTCTATGGATTGTTTCCTATTGATGTAGCCCTAAGCAGAGACTGGCGCAAATCACTTTCATGGAAAGGGGTTGCCAAGTTTCCAAATAACTATGTGTTTCCTGAAATCTCAGCACACATTTTTTCACCCAATCTTGATGACACTTTCAGGTAATGATCAGTACCACAATCCCACTTGGCTCACCAAATTTCGTTCTTCTTGGTTAAACAGTTCGTTGGCAGTAACAGTTTTAATTTTTAGGTTTCACTCTGTTTTCTCCTATATGGATACATGTTGTTGCAACTCTAAATCAAACACGGTTTGTGCTAGCTCTTTGAAACTTGACACAATAAAGTAGTTCCAAGTTCTATCTCTATGGTTTGTTTCCTATTGATGTAGTCCTAAGCAGAGACTGGCGCAAATCACTTTCATGGAAAGGGGTTGCCAAGCTATGAAAAAACTACCAGTTTCCTGAAATCTCAGCACACATTTTTTCACCCAATCTTGACGACACTTTCAGGTAATGATCAGTACCCCAATCCCAGTTGGCTCACCGAATTTCGTTCTTCTAGGTTAAACCGTTCGTTGGCAGTAACAGTTTTAATTTTTAGGTTTCACTCTGTTTTCTCCTATATGGATACATGTAGTTGGAACTGTAAATCAAACACCGTTTGTGCTAGCTCTTTGAAAGTTGACACCATAAAGTAGTTCCAAGTTTGATCTCTATGGTTTGTTTCCTATTGATGTAGCCCTAAGCAGAGACTGGCGCAAATCACTTTCATGGAAAGGGGTGGCCAAGCTTCCAAAAAACTACCAGTTTCCTGAAATCTCAGCACACATTTTTTCACCCAATCTTCATGCCACTTTCAGGTAATGATCAGTACCCCAATCCCACTTGGCTCACCAAATTTAGTTCTTCTAAGTTAAACCGTTCGTTGGCAGTAACAGTTTTAATTTTTATTTTTCACTCTGTTTTCTCCTATATGGATACATGTAGATGAAACTCTAAATCAAACACGGTTTGTGCTAGCTCTTTGAAAGTTGACACAATTAAATAGTTCCAAGTTCTATCTCTATGGATTGTTTCCTATTGATGTAGCCCTAAGCAGAGACTGGCGCAAATCACTTTCATGGAAAGGGGTTGCCAAGCTTCCAAATAACTATGTGTTTCCTGAAATCTCAGCACACATTTTTCCACCCAATCTTGATGACACTTTCAGGTAATGATCAGTACCCCAATCCCACTTGGCTCACCAAATTTCGTTCTTCTAGGTTAAACTGTTCGTTGGCATTAACAGTTTTAATTTTTAGGTTTCACTCTGTTTTCTCCTATATGGATACATGTAGTTGCAACTCTAAATCAAACACGGTTTGTGCTAGCTCTTTGAAACATGACACAATAAAGTATTTCCAAGTTCTATCTCTATAGTTTGTTTCCTATTGATGTAGTCCTAAGCAGAGACTGGCGCAAATCACTTTCATGGAAAGGGGTTGCCAAGCTACCAAAAAACTAGGAGTTTTCTGAAATCTCACCACACATTTTTTCACCCAATCTTGACGACACTTTCAGGTAATGATCAGTACTGCAATCCCACTTGGCACACCAAATTTCGTTTTTCTAGGTTAAACCGTTCATTGGCAGTAACAGTTTTAATTTTTAGGTTTCACTCTGTTTTCTCCTATATGGATACATGTAGTTGGAACTGTAATTCAAACACGGTTTGTGCTAGCTCTTTGAAACTTGACACAATAAATTAGTTCCAAGTTCTATCTCTATGGTTTGTTTCCTATTGATGTAGCACTAAGCAGAGACTGGCGCAAATCAGTTTCATGCAAAGGGATTGCCAAGCTTCCAAAAAACTACGATTTTCCTGAAATGTCAGCACACATTTTTTCACCCAATTTGATGACACTTTCAGGTAATGATCAGTACCCCAATCCCACATGGCTCACCAAATTTCGTTCTTCTAGGTTAAACCGTTCGTTGGCAGTAACAGTTTAAATTTTTAGGTTCACTCTGCTTTCTCCTATATGGATACATGTAGTTGGAACTCTAAATCAAAGACGGTTTGTGCTAGCTCTTTGAAACTTGACACCATAAAGTAGTTCCAAGTTCGATCTCTATGGTTTGTTTCCTACTGATGTAGCCCTAAGCAGAGACTGGCGCAAATCACTTTCATGGAAAGGTGTTGCCAAGCTTCCAAAAACTACCAGTTTCCTGAAATCTCAGCACCCATTTTTTCACCCAATCTTGATGACACTTTCAGGTAACGATCAGTACCCCAATCACACTTGGCTCACCAAATTTAGTTCTTCTAAGTTAAACCGTTCGTTGGCAGTAACAGTTTTAATTTTTAGGTTTCACTCTGTTTTCTCCTATATGGATACATGTAGATGAAACTCTAAATCAAACATGGTTTGTGCTAGCTCTTTGAAACTTGACACAATAAAACAGTTCCAAGTTCTATCTCTATGGATTGTTTCCTATTGATGTAGCCCTAAGCAGAGACTGGCGCAAATCACTTTCATGGAAAGGGGTTGCCAAGCTTCCAAAAAACTACCAGTTTCCTAAAATCTCAGCACACATTTTTTCACCCAATCTTGATGACACTTTCAGGTAATGATCAGTACCCCAATCCCACTTGGCTCACCAAATTTTGTTCTTCTAGGTTAAACCGTTAATTGGCAGTAACAGTTTTAATTTTTAGGTTTCACTCTGTTTTCTCCTATATGGATACATGTAGTTGGAACTGTAAATCAAACACGGTTTGTGCTAGCTCTTTGAAACTTGACTAAATAAAGTAGTTCCAAGTTCTATCTCTATGGATTGTTTCCTATTGATGTAGCCCTAAGCAGAGACTGGCGCAAATCACTTTCATGCAAAGGGATTGCCAAGCTTCCAAAAAACTACGAGTTTAATGAAATGTCAGCACACATTTTTTCACACAATTTGATGACACTTTCAGGTAAAGATCAGTACCCCAATCCCACTTGGCTCACCAAATTTTGTCCTTCTAGGTAAAACGGTTCGTTGGCAGTAACAGTTTTAATTTTTAGGTTTCACTCTGTTTTCTCCTATATGGATACATGTAGTTGGAATTCTAAATCAAACACGGTTTGGGCTAGCTCTTTGAAACTTGACACAATAAAGTAGTTCCAAGTTCTATCTCTATGGATTGTTTCCTATTGATGTATCCCTAAGCAGAGACTGGCGCAAATCACTTTCATGCAAAGGGATTGCCAAGCTTCCAAAAACTACCAGTTTCCTCAATGTCAGCACACATTTTTTCACCCAATTTGATGACACTTTCAGGTAATGATCAGTAGCCCAATCCCACTTGGCTCACCAAATTTCGTTCTTCTAGGTTAAACGGTTCGTTGGCAGTAACAGTTTTAATTTTTAGGTTTCACTCTGTTTTCTCCTATTTGGATACATGTACTTGGAACTCTAAAGCAAACACGGTTTGTGCTAGCTCTTTGATTCTTGACACAATAAAGTAGTTCCAAGTTCTATCTTTATGGATTTTTTTCTATTGATGTAGCCCTAAGCAGAGACTGGCACAAATCACTTTCATGGAAAGGGGTTGCCAAGCTTCCAAATAACCAGGAGTTTCCTGAAATCTCAGCACACATTTTTTCACCCCATCTTGATGACACTTTCAGTTAATGATCAGTACCCCAATCACACTTGGCTCACCAAATTTCGTTCTTCTAGGTTAAACCATTCGTTGGCAGTAACAGTTTTAATTTTTAGGTTTCACTCTGTTTTCTCCTATATGGATACATGTAGATGAAACTCTAAATCAAACACGGTTTGTGCTAGCTCTTTGAAACTTGACACAATAAAATAGTTCCAAGTTCTATCTCTATGGATTGTTTCCTATTGATGTAGCCCTAAGCAGAGACTGGCGCATATCACTTTCATGGAAATGGGTTGCCAAGCTTCCAAATAACTATGGGTTTCCTGAAATCTCAGCACACATTTTTTCACCCAATCTTGATGACACTTTCAGGTAATGATCAGTACCCCAATCCCACTTGGCTCACCAAATTTCGTTCTTCTAGGTTATACCGTTCGTTGGTAGTAACAGTTTTAATTTTTAGGTTTCACTCTGTTTTCTCCTATATGGATACATGTAGTTGCAACTCTAAATCAAACACGGTTTGTGCTAGCTCTTTGAAACTTGACACAATAAAGTAGTTCCAAGTTCTATCTCTATGGTTTGTTTCCTATTGATGTAGTCCTAAGCAGAGACTGGCGCAAATCACTTTCATGGAAAGGGGTTGCCAAGCTACCAAAAAACTACGAGTTTCCTGAAATGTCAGCACACATTTTTTCACCCAATCTTGACGACACTTTCAGGTAATGATCAGTACCCCAATCCCACGTGGCTCACCACATTTCGTTCTTCTAAGTTAAACCGTTCGTTGGCAGTAACAGTTTTAATTTTTAGGTTTCACTCTGTTTTCTCCTATATGGATACATGTAGTTGGAACTGTAAATCAAACACTGTTTGTGCAAGCTCTTTGAAATTGACACAATAAAGTAATTCCAAGTTCTATCTCTATAGTTTGATTCCTATTGAAGTAGCCCTAGGCAGAGACTGGCGCAAATCACTTACATGGAAATGGGTTGCCAAGCTTCCAAAAAACTACGAGTTTCCTGAAATCTCAGCACACATTTTTTCACCCAATCTTGATGACAATTGCAGGTAATGATCAGTACCCCAATTACCCTTGGCTCACCAAATTTCATTCTTCTAGGTTAAACGGTTCGTTGGCTGTAACAGTTTTAATTTTTAGGTTTCACGCTGTTTTCTCCTATATGGATACATGTAGTTGGAACTCTAAAGCCAACACGGTTTGTGCTAGGTTTCAAACTTGACACAATAAAGTAGTTCCAAGTTCTATCTCTATGGTTTGTTCCTATTGATGTAGCCCCAAGCAGAGGCTGGCGCATCACTTTCATGGAAAGGGGTTGCCAAGCTTCCAAATAACCAGGAGTTTCCTGAAATCTCAGCACACATTTTTTCACCCAATCTTGATGACACTTTCAGTTAATGATCAGTACCCCAATCCTACTTGGCTCACCAAAGTTCCTTCTTCTAGGTTACACCGTTCGTTGGCATTAACAGTTTTAATTTTTAGGTTTCACACTGTTTTCTCCTATATGGATACATGTAGTTTGAAATCTATATCAAACACGGTTTGTGCTAGCTCTTTGAAACTTGACACAATAAAATAGTACCAAGTTCTATCTCTATGGATTGTTTCCTATTGATGTAGCCCTAAGCAGAGACTGGCACAAATCACTTTCATGGAAAGGGGTTGCCAAGCTTCCAAAAAACTACCAGTTTCCTAAAATCTCAGCACACATTTTTTCACCCAATCTTGATGACACTTTCAGGTAATGATCAGTACGCCAATCCCACTTGGCTCACCAAATTTCTTTCTTTTTAGGTTCAACCATTCGTTGGCAGTAACAGTTTTAATTTTTAGGTTTCACTCTGTTTTCTACTATATGGACACATGTAGTAGGAACTCTAAATCAAACAGGTTTGTGCTAGCTCTTTGAAACTCGACACAATAAAGTAGTTCCAAGTTCTATCTCTATGGTTTGTTTCCTATTGATGTAGCTCTAAGCAGAGACTGGCACAAATCACATTCATGGAAAGGGGTTGCCAATCTTCCAAGAAACTACGAGTTTCCTGAAATCTCAGCACACATTTTTTCACCCAATCTTGATGACACTTTCAGGTAATGATCAGTACCCCAATCCCAGTTGGCTCACCAAATTTCATTCTTCTAGGTTAAACTTTCATGGAAAGGGGTTGCAAGCTTTCAAAAAACTAAGAGTTTCCTGAAATCTCAGCACACATTTTTTCACCCAATCTTGATGACACTTTCTGGTAATGATCAGTACCACAATCCCACTTGGCTCACCAAATTTCGTTCTTCTCGAAGAAACCGTTCGATGGCAGTAAAAGGTTTAATTTTTAGGTTTCACTCTGTTTTCTCCTATATGCATATTGTAGTTGTAACTCTAAATCAAACACGGTTTGTGGTAGCTCCTTGAAACTTGACAAAATAAAGTAGTTCCAAGTTCTATCTCTATGGTTTGTTTCCTATTGATGTAGCCCTAAGCAGAAGCTGGCGCAAATCACTTTCATGGAAACGGGTTGCCAAGCTTGCAAAAAACTACGAGTTTCCTGAAATATCAGCACACATTTTTTCACCCAATCTTGATGACACTTTCAGGTAATGATCAGCACCCCAATCCCACTTGGCTCACCAAATTTCGTTCTTCTATGTTAAACCGTTTGTTCTCAGTAACAGTCTTAGTTGTTAGGTTTCACTTTGTTTTCTCCTATATGGATACATGCTTTTGGAATTCTAAATCACACATGGTTTGTGCTAGCTCTTTGAAACTTGGCACAATAAAGTAGTTCCAAAATCTATCTCTATGGTTTGATTCCTATTGATGTAGCCCTAAGCAGAGACTGGCGCAAATCACTTTCATGGAAAAGGGTTGCAAGCTTTCAAAAAACTAAGAGTTTCCTGAAATCTAAGCCCACATTTTTTCACCCAATCTTGATGAGACTTTTAGGTAATGATCAGTACCCCAATCCCACTTGGCTCACCAAATTTCGTTCTTCTATGTTAAACCGTTCGTTCTCAGTAACAGTCTTAATTGTTAGGTTTCACTTTGTTTTCTCCTATATGGATACATGTATTTGGAATTCTAAATCACACATGTTTTGTGCTAGCTCCTTGAAACTTGGCACAATAAAGTAGTTCCAAAATCTATCTCTATGGTTTGTTTCCTATTGATGTAGCCCTAAGCAGAGACTGGCGCAAATCACTTTCATGGAAAAGGGTTGCAAGCTTTCAAAAAACTAAGAGTTTCCTGAAATCTAAGCCCACATTTTTTCACCCAATCTTGATGAGACTTTCAGGTAATGATCAGTACCCCAATCCCACTTGGCTCACCAACTTTCGTTCTTCTAGGTTAAAGCGTTTGTTCGCAGTAACAGTTTTAATTTTTAGGTTTCAATCTGTTTTTTCCTATATGGATACATGTTTTGGAAGTCTAAATCAAAGACGGTTTGTGCTAGCTCTTTGAAACTTGACACCAGAAAGTAGTTCCAAGTTCTATCTCTATGGTTTGTTTCCTATTGCTGTACTCCTAAGCAGAGACTGGCGCAAATCACTTTAATGGAATGAGGATGCCAAGCTTCCAAAAAACTACGAGTTTCCTGAAATCTCAGCATACATTTTGTCACCCAATCTTGATGTCACTTTCAGGAAATGATCAGTACCCAAATCCCACTAGGCTCACCAAATTTCGTTTTTCTAGGTTAAACCGTTCGTTGGCAGTAACAGTTTTAAATTTTAGGTTTCACTCTGTTTTCTCCTACATGGATACATGTTGTTGGAACTCTAAATCAAACACGGTTTGTGCTAGCTCTTTGAAACTTGACACAATAAAGAAGTTCCAAATTCTATCTCTATGGTTTGTTTCCTATTGATGTAGCCCTAAGCAGAGACTGGCGCGAATCACTTTCATGGAAAGGGGTTGCCAATCTTCCAAGAAACTACGAGTTTCCTGAAATCTCAGCACACATTTTTTCACCCAATCTTGATGACACTTTCGGGTAATGATCAGTACGCCAATCCCCCTTGGCTCACCAAATTTCATTCTTCTAGTTTAAACTGTTCGTTGGCAGTAACAGTTTTAATTTTTATGTTTCAATCTGTTTTCTCCTATATGGATACATATTTTGGAAGTCTAAATCAAAGACGGTTCGTGCTAGCTCTTTCAATCTTGACACAAGAAAGAAGTTCCAAGTTCTATCTTTATGGTTTGTTTCCTATTGATGTAGCCCTAAGCAGAGACTGGCACAAATCACTTTCATGGGAAGAGGTTGCCAAGCTTCGAAAAAACTACGCGTTCCCTGAAATCTCAGCACACATTTTTTCACCCAATCTTGATGACACTTTCAGGTAATGATCAGTACGCCAATCCCACTTGGCTCACCAAATTTCGTTCTTTTTAGGTTCAACCGTTCGTTGGGAGTAACAGTTTTAATTTTTAGGTTTCACTCTGTTTTCTACTATGTGGATACATGTAGTAGGAACTCTAAATCAAACACGGTTTGTGCTAGCTCTTTGAAACTCGACACAATAAATAGTTCCAAGTTCTATCTCTATGGTTGGTTTCGTATTGATGTACCCCTAAGCAGAGGCTGGCGCTAAACACTTTCATGGAAACGGGTTGCCAAGCTTCAACAATTTTATGAGTTTCCTGAAATCTCAGCACACATTTTTTCACCCAATCTGATGACACTTTCCGGTAATGATCAGTACCCCAATCCCACTTGGCTCACCAAATTTCGTTCTTCTAGGTTAAACCGTTCGTTCTCACTAACAGTCTTAATTGTTAGGTTTCACTCTGTTTTGTCCTATATGGATAGATGTATTTGGAACTCTAAATCAAACACATTTTGTGCTAGCTCTTTGAAACTTGACACAATAAAGTAGTTCCAAGTTTTATCTCTATGGTTTGTTTCCTATTGATGTAGCCCTAAGCAGAGACTGGCGCAAATCACTTACATGGAAAGGGGTTGCAAGCTTTCAAAAAACTAAGAGTTTCCTGAAATCTCAGCACACATTTTTTACCCAATCTTGATGACACTTTCAGGTAATGATCAGTACCCCAATCCCACTTGCCTCACCAACTTTAGTTCTTCTACGTTAAACCGTTCGTTGGCAGTAGCAGTTTTAATTTTTAGGTTTCACTCTGTTTTCTCCTATATGGATACATGTAGTTGGAACTCTAAATTAAACACGGTTTGTGCTAGCTCTTTGAAACTTGACACAATAAAGTAGTTCCAAGTTCTATCTCTATGGTTTGTTTCCTATTGATGTAGCCCTAAGCAGAGGCTGGCGCAAATCACTTGCACGGAAAGGGGTTGCCAAGCTTCCAAAAAACTACGGGTTTCCTGAAATCTCAGCACACATTTTTTCACCCAATCTTGATGACACATTCAGGTAATGATCAGTACCCCAATCCCACTTGGCTCACCAACTTTTGTTCTTCTAGGTTAAACCGTTCGTTCTCAGTAACAGTCTTAATTGTTAGGTTTCACTCTGTTTTCTCCTATATGGATACATGTAGTTGGAACTCTAAATCAAACACTGTTTGTGCTAGCTCTTTGAAACTTGACACAATAAGTAGTTCCAAGTTCTATCTCTATGGTTTGTTTCCTATTGATGTAGCACTAAGCAGAGACTGGCGAAAATCAGTTTCATGCAAAGGGATTGCCAAGCTTCCAAAAAACTACGAGTTTCCTGAAATCTCAGCA
This sequence comes from Spermophilus citellus, assembly GCF_964194105.1. Classification (NCBI taxonomy): domain Eukaryota; kingdom Metazoa; phylum Chordata; class Mammalia; order Rodentia; family Sciuridae; genus Spermophilus; species Spermophilus citellus. The sequence goes on from NC_138182.1 coordinate 105,559,925, forward strand.
CACATTTTTTCACCAAATCTTGATGACACTTTCTGGTAATGATCAGTACCACAATCCCACTTGGCTCACCAAATTTCGTTCTTCTCGGAGAAACCGTTCGATGGCAGTAACAGTTTTAATTTTTAGGTTTCACTCTGTTTTCTCCTATATGCATACTTGTAGTTGGAACTCTAAATCAAACACGGTTTGTGCTAGCTCTTTGAAACTTGACACAATAAAGTAGTTCCAAGTTCTATCTCTATGGTTTGTTTCCTATTGATGTAGCCCTAAGCAGAAGCTGGCGCAAATCACTTTCATGGAAACGGGTTGCCAAGCTTCCAAAAAATTACGAGTTTCCTGAAATATCAGCACACATTTTTTCACCCAATCTTGATGACACTTTCAGGTAATGATCAGTACCCCAATCCCACTTGGCTCACCAAATTTCGTTGTTCTATGATAAACCGTTTGTTCTCAGTAACAGTCTTAGTTGTTATGTTTCACTTTGTTTTCTCCTATATGGAAACATGCTTTTGGAATTCTAAATCAAACATGGTTTGTGCTAGCTCTTTGAAACTTGACACAATAAAGTAGTTCCAAAATCTATCTCTATGGTTTGTTTCCTATTGATGTAGCCCTAAGCAGAGACTGGCGCAAATCACTTTCATGGAAAGGGGTTGCAAGCTTTCAAAAAACTACGAGTTTCCTGAAATCTAAGCCCACATTTTTTCACCCAATCTTGATGAGACTTTTATGTAATGATCAGTACCCCAATCCCACTTGGCTCACCAAATTTCGTTCTTCCAGGTTAAACCATTCGTTGGCAGTAACAGTTTTAATTTTTAGGTTTCAATCTGTTTTCTCCTATATGGATACAGGTTTTGGAAGTCTAAATCAAAGACGGTTTATGCTAGCTCTTTTAAACTTGACACCAGAAAGTAGTTCCAATTTCTATCTCTATGGTTTGTTTCCTATTGCTGTACTCCTAAGCAGAGACTGGCGCAAATCACTTTCATGGAATGAGGATGCCAAGCTTCCAAAAAACTATGAGTTTCCTGAAATCTCAGCATACATTTTTTCACCCAATCTTTATGTCACTTTCAGGAAATGATCAGTACCCCAATCCCACTAGGCTCACCAAATTTCGTTCTTCTAGGTTAAACCGTTCGTTGGCAGTAACAGTTTTAAATTTTAGGTTTCACTCTGTTTTCTCCTACATGAATACATGTATTTGGAACTTTAAATCAAACACGGTTTGTGCTAGCTCTTTGAAACTTGACACAATACAATAGTTCCAAGTTCTATCTCTATGGTTTGTTTCCTATTGATGTAGCCCTAAGCAGAGACTGGTGCAAATCACTTTCATGGAATGGGGTTGCAAGCTTCCAAAAAAATACGAGTTTCCTGAAATCTCAGCACATATTTTTTCACCCAATCTTGATGTCACTTTCAGGTAATGATCAGTACCCCAATCCCACTTGGCTAACCAAATTTCGTTCTTCTAGGTTAAACCGTTCGTTGGCAGTAACAGTTTTAATTTTTAGGTTTCACTCTGTTTTCTCCTATATGGATACATGTAGTTGGAAGTCTAAATCAAAGACGGTTTGTGCTAGCTCTTTGAAACTTGACACAATAAAGTAGTTCCAAGTTCTATCTCTATGGTTTGTTTCCTATTGATGTAGCCCTAAGCAGAGACTGGCGCAAATCACTTTCATGGAAAGGGGTTGCCAAGCTACCAAAAAACTACGAGTTTCCTGAAATCTCAGCATACATTTTTTCACCCAATCTTGATGTCACGTTCAGGAAATGATAAGTACCCGAATCCCAATTGTCTCACTAAATTTCATTCTTCTAGGTTAAACCGTTCGTTGGCAGTAACAGTTTTAATTTTTAGGTTTCACTCTGTTTTCTCCTTTATGCATACATGTAGTTGAAACTCTAAATCAAACACGGTTTGTGCTAGCTCTTTGAAACTTGAAAGAATAAAGTAGTTCCAAGTTCTCTCTCTATGGATTTTTTCCTATTGATGTAGCCCTAAACAGAGACTGGCGCAAATCACTTTCATGGAAAGGGGTTGCCAAGCTTCCAAAAAACTACGAGTTTCCTGAAATCTCAGCAGACATTTTTTCACCCAATCTTGATGACACTTTCAGGAAATGATCAGAACACCAATCCCACTTGGCTCACCAAATTTCGTTCTTCTATGTTGAACCGTTCGATGGCAGTAACAGTTTTAAGTTTTAGGTTTCACTCTGTTTTCTCCTATATGGATATATGTAGTTGGAACTCTCAATCAAACACGGTTTGTGCTAGCTCTTTGAAACTTGACACAAGAAAGTATCTCCAAGTTCTATCATTATGGTTTGTTTCCTATTGATGTAGCCCTAAGCAGAGACTGGCTCAAATCACTTTCATGGAAAAAGGTTGCCAAGCTTCCAAAAAACTACGAGTTTTCTGAAATCTCAGCACACATTGTTTCACCCAATATTGATGACACTTTCAGGTAATGATCAGTACCCCAATCCCACTTGATCACCAAATTTCGTTTTTCTAGGTTAAACTGCTCTTTGGCATTAACAGTTTTAATATTAGGGATCACTCTGTTTTCTCCTATATGGATACATGTAGATGGAACTCTAAATCAAACACGGTTTGTGCTAGCTCTTTGAAACTTGACACCATAAAATAGTTCCAAGTTCTATCTCTATGGATTGTTTCCTATTGATGTAGCCCTAAGCAGAGACCTGCGCAAATCCCTTTCATGGAAAGGGGTTGCCAAGCTTCCAAAAAACTATGAGTTTCATGAAATCTCAGTACACATTTTTTCACACAATCTTGATGACACTTTCAGGTAATGATCAGTACCCCAATCCCACTTGGCTCACCAAATTTTGTTCTTCTAGGTTAAACCGTTCGTTGGCAGTAACAGTTTTAATTTTTAGGTTTCACTCTGTTTTCTCCTATATGGATACATGTAGTTGGAACTCTAAATCAAACACGGTTTGTGCTAGCTCTTTGAAACTTGAGACAATAACGTAGTTCCAAGTTCTATCTCTATGGTTTGTTTCCTATTAATGTAGCCCTAAGCAGAGACTGGCGCAAATCACTTTCATAGAAGGGGGTTGCCAAGCTTCCAAATAACTACGAGTTTCCTGAAATATCAGCACACATTTTTCACCCAAACTTGATGACACTTTCAGGTAATGATCAGTACACCAATCCCACTTGGCTCACCAAATTTCCTTCTTCTAGGTTTAACCATTCGTTGGCAGTAACAGTTTTAAATTTTAGGTTTCACTCTGTTTTCTCCTTATGGATAAATGTAGTTGGAACTCTAAATCAAACACGGTTTGTGCTAGCTCTTTGAAACTTGACACAATAAAGTAGTTCCAAGTTTTTTCTCTAAGGTTTGTTTCCTATTGATGTAGCCCTAAGCAGAGACTGGCGCAAATCACTTTCATGGAAAGGGGATGCCAAGCTTCCCAAAAACTATGAGTATCCTGAAATATCAGCACACATTGTTTCACCCAATCTTGATGACACTTGCAGGTAATGAACAGTACCCCAATCCCACTTGGCTCATCATATTTCGTTCTTCTAAGTTAAACTTTTCATTGGCAGTAACAATTTTAATTTTTATGTTTCAATCTGTTTTCTCCTATATGGATAAATATAGTTGGAACTCTAAATCAAAGACGGTTTGTGCTAGCTCTTTGAAACTTGACACAATAAAGTAGTTCCAAGTTCTATCTCTATGGTTTATTTCCTATTGATGTAGCCCTAAGCAGAGACTGGCGCAAATCACTTTCATGGAAAGGGGTTGCCAAGCTTCCAAAAAACTACGAGTTTCATGAAATCTCAGCACACATTGTTTCACCCAAACTTAATGACACTTTCAGGTAATGATCAGTACCCCAATCCCACTTGGCTCACCAAATTTCGTTCTTCTAGGTTAAACCGTTCGTTGGCAGTAACATTTTAAATTTTTAGGTTTCACTCTGTTTTCTTTTATATGGATACATGTAGTTGGAACTCTAAATCAAACACGGTTTGTGCTAGCTCTTTGAAACTTGAAAGAATAAAGTAGTTCCAACTTTTATCTCTATGGTTTGTTTCCAATTGATGTAGCCCTAATCAGGGACTGGCGCAAATCACTTTCATGGAAAGGGGTTACGAAGCTTCCAAAAAACTACGATTTTCCTGAAATCTCAGCACATATTTTTTCACCCAATCTTGATGACACTTTCAGGTAATGATCAGTAATCTAATCCCACTTGGCTCACCAAATTTCGTTCTTCTAAATTAAACCGTTCGTTGGCAGTAACAGTTTTAATTTTTAGGTTTCACTCTGTTTTCTCCTATATGGTTACATGTAATTGGAACTCTAAATCAAACAACGTTTGTGCTAGCTCTTTGAAACTTGACACAATATAGTAGTTCCAAGTTCTATCTCTATGGATTGTTTCCTCTTGCTATAGTCTTAAGCAGAGACTGGCACAAATCACTTTCATGGAAAGGGGTTGCCAAGCTTCCAAAAAACTACGAGTTTTCTGAAATCTCAGCACACATTGTTTCACCCAAACTTGATGACACTTTCAGGTAATGATCAGTACCGCAATCCCACTTGGTCACCAAATTTCGTTTTTCTAGGTTAAACCGTTCTTTGGCATTAACAGTTTTAATATTAGGGATCACTCTGTTTTCTCCTGTATGGATAAATGTAGTTGGAACTCTAAATCAAACACGGTTTGTGCTAGCTCTTTGAAACTTGACACAATAAAATAGTTCCAAGTTCTATCTCTATGGATTGTTGCCTCTTGATATAGCCCTAAGCAGAGACTGGCACAAATCACTTTCATGGAAAGGGGTTGCCAAGCTTCCAAAAAACTACGAGTTTCCTGAAATCTCAGCACACATTTTTTCACCCAATCTAATGACACTTGCAGGTAATGATCAGTACCCCAATCCCTCTTGGCTCATCAATTTTGTTCTTCTAGGTTAAACGTTTCGTTGGCAGTAACAGTTTTAATTTTTAGGTTTCAATCTGTTTTCTCCTATATGGATACATGTAGTTGGAACTCTAAACCAAAGACGGTTTGTGCTAGCTCTTTGAAACTTGAAACAATAAAGTAGTTCCAAGTTCTATCTCTATGGTTTGTTTCCTATTGATGTAGCCCTAAGCAGAGACTGGCGCAAATCACTTTCATGGAAAGGGGTTGTCAAGCTTCCAAAAAACTACGAGTTTCCTGAAATCTCAGCACACATTGTTTCACCCAAACTTGATGACACTTTCAGGTAATGATCAGTACCCCAATCCCACTTGGCTCACCAAATTTCGTTCTTCTAGGTTAAACCGTTCGTTGGCAGTAACAGTTTTAATTTTTAGGTTTCACTCTATTTTCTCCTATATGGATACATGTAGATGGAACTCTAAATCAAACACAGTTTGTGCTAGCTCTTTGAAACTTGACACCAAAAATAGTTCCAAGTTCTATCTCTATGGATTGTTTCCTATTGATGTAGCCCTAAGCAGAGACCTGCGCAAATCACTTTCATGGAAAGGGGTTGCCAAGCTTCCAAAAAACTACGAGTTTTCTGAAATATCAGCACACATTGTTTCACCCAATCTTGATGACACTTTCAGGTAATGATCAGTTCCCCAATCCCACTTGGTCACCAAATATCGTTCTTCTAGGTTAAACCGTAATCTGGCATTAACAGTTTTAATTTTTAGGGATCACTCTGTTTTCTCCTATATGGATACATGTAGATGGAACTCTAAATCAAACACGGTTTTTGCTAGCTCTTTGAAACTTGACACAATAAAATAGTTCCAAGTTCTATCTCTATGGATTGTTGCCTATTGATGTAGCCCTAAGCAGAGACTGGCACAAATCACTTTCATGGAAAGGGGTTGCCAAGCTTCCAAATAACTACGAGTTTCCTGAAATCTCAGCACACATTTTTTCACACAATCTTGATGACACTTTCAGGTAATGATCAGTACCACAATCCCACTTGGTCACCAAATTTCGTTCTTCTAGGTTAAACCGTACTTTGGCATTAACAGTTTTAATTTTTAGGGATCACTCTGTTTTCTCCTATATGGATACATGTAGATGGAACTCTAAATCAAAGACGGTTTGTGCTAGCTCTTTGAAACATGACACAATAAAGTAGTTCCAAGTTCCATCTCTATGGTTTGTTTCCTATTGATGTAGCCCTAAGCAGAGACTGGCGCAAATCACTTTCATGGAAAGGGGTTGCCAAGCTTCCAAAAAACTACGAGTTTTCTGAAATCTCAGCACACATTGTTTCACCCAAACTTGATGACACTTTCAGGTAATGATCAGTACCCCAATCCCACTTGGCTCACCAAATTTCGTTCTTCTAGGTTAAACCATTTGTTGGCAGTAACAGTTTTAATTTTTAGGTTTCTCTCCATTTTCTCCTATATGGATACATGTAGTTGGAACTCTAAATGAAACACGGTTTGTCCTAGCTCTTTGAAACTTGACACAATAAAGTAGTTCCATGTTCTATCTCTATGGTTTGTTTCCTATTGATGTAGTCCTAAGCAGAGACTGGCGCAAATCACTTTCATGGAAAGGGGTTGCCAAGCTACCAAATAACTACGAGTTTCCTGAAATCTCAGCACACATTATTTCACCCAATCTTGATGACAGTTCAGGTAATGATCAGTACCACAATCCCACTTGGCTCACCAATTTTCGTTCTACTAGGTTAAACCGTTCGTTGGCAGTAAGAGTTTTAATTTTTAGGTTTCACTCTGTTTTCTCCTATATGGATACATGTAGTTGGAACACAAAATCAAACACGGTTTGTGCTAGCTCTTTGAAACAGGACACAATAAAGTATTTCCAAGTTCTATCTCTATGGTTTGTTTCCTGTTGATGTAGCCCTTAGCAGAGACTGGCGCAAATCACTTTCTTGGAAAGGGGTTGCCAAGCTTCAAAAAAACTACGAGTTTCCTGAAACCTCAGCACACATTTTTTCACCCAATCTTGATGATACTTTCAGGTAATGATCAGTACCCCGATCCCAGTTGGTAACCAAAATTCGTTCTTCTAGGTTACACCGTTCGTTATCATTAACAGTTTTATTTTTTAGGATTCACTCTGTTTTCTCCTATATGGATATATGTAGTTGCAACTCTAAATCAAACACGGTTTGTGCTAGCTCTTTGAAACTTGACACAATAAAGTAGTTCCAAGTTCTATCTCTATGGTTTGTTTCCTATTGATGTAGTCCTAAGCAGAGACTGGCGCAAATCACTTTCATGGAAAGGGGTTGCCAAGCTACCAAATAACTACGAGTTTCCTGAAATCTCAGCACACATTATTTCACCCAATCTTGATGACAGTTCAGGTAATGATCAGTACCACAATCCCACTTGGCTCACCAATTTTCGTTCTACTAGGTTAAACCGTTCGTTGGCAGTAAGAGTTTTAATTTTTAGGTTTCACTCTGTTTTCTCCTATATGGATACATGTAGTTGGAACACAAAATCAAACACGGTTTGTGCTAGCTCTTTGAAACAGGACACAATAAAATAGTTCCAAGTTCTATCACTACGGTTTGTTTCCTATTGTTGTAGCCCTAGGCAGAGACTAGTGCAAATCATGTTCATGGAAAGGGGTTGACAATCTTCCAAAAACTAGGAGTTTCCTGAAATCTCAGCACACATTTTTTCACCCAATCTTGATGACACTTTCATGTAATGATAACTACCCCAATCCCTCTTGGCTCACCAAATTTTGTTCTTCTTGGTTAAACGGTTCGTTGGGAGTAACAATTTTAATTTTTAGGTTTCACTCTGTTTTATCCTATATGGATACATGTAGTTGGAACTCTAAATCAAACATGGTTTGTGCTAGCTCTTTGAAACTTGACACAATAAAATAGTTCCAAGTTCTATCTCTATGGATTGTTCCAATTGATGTAGACCTAAGCAGAGACTGGCGCAAATCACTTTCATGGAAAGGGGTGGCCAAGCTTCCAAAAAACTACCAGTTTCCTGAAATCTCAGCACACCTTTTTTCACCCAATCTTGATGACACTTTCAGTTTATGATCAGTACCCCAATCCCGCTTGGCTGACCAAATTTCGTTCTTCTAGGTTAAACCGTTCGTTAGCATCAACAGTTTTAATTTTTAGGTTTCACTCTGTTTACTCCTATAGGGATACATGTAGTTGGAACTCTAAATCAAACACGGTCTGTGCTAGCTCATTGGACCTTGATACAAGAAAATAGTTCCAAGTTCTATCTGTATGGATTGTTCCAATTGATGTAGCCCTAAGCAGAGACTGGCGCAAATCACTTTCATGGAAAGGGGTTGGCAAGCTTCCAAAAAACTACGAGTTTCCTGAAATCTCAGCACACATTTTTTCACCCAATTTTGATGACACTTTCAGTTAATGATCAGTACCCCAATCCCACTTGGCTCACCTAATTTTGTTCTTCTAGGTTAAACCGTTCCTTGGCAATAAGAGTTTTAATTTTTAGGTTTCACTCTGTTTTCTCCTATATGGATACATGTAGTTGACACTCTAAATCAAACACGGTTTGTGCTAGCTCTTTGAAACTTGACACAATAAAGTAGTTCCAAGTTCTCTCTCTATGGTTTGTTTACTATTGATGTAGCTCTAAGCAGAACCTGGCACAAATCACATTCATGCAAAGGGTTTGCCAAGCTTCCAAAATACTACGAGTTTCCTGAATTCACAGCACACATTTTTTCACCCAAACTTGATGACACTTTCAGGTAATGATCAGTACCCCAATCCCATTGGGCTCACCAAATTTAGTTCTTCTAGGTTAAACCGTTCGTTGGCAGTAACATTTTAAATTTTTATGTTTCACTCTGTTTTCTCCTATATGGATACATGTAGTTGGAACTCTAAATCAAACACGGTTTGTGCTAGCTCTTTGAAACTTGAAAGAATAAAGTAGTTCCAAGTTCTATCTCTATGGCTTCTTTCCTATTGATGTAGCCCTAAGCAGAGACTGGCACAAATCACATTTATTGAAAGGGGTTGCCAAGCTTCCAAAAAACTATGAGTTTCCTGAAATCTCAGCACACATTTTTTCACCCAATCTTGATGACACTTTCAGGTAATGATCAGTACCCCAATCACACTGGGCTCACTAAATTTCGTTCTTCTAGGTTAAACGGTTCGTTGGCAGTAACAGTTTTAATTTTTAGGTTTCACTCTGTTTTCTCCTATAAGGATAAATGTAGTAGGAACTCTAAATCAAAGATGGTTTGTGTTAGAATTTGAAACTTGCACAGTAAAGTAGTTGCACTTTCTATCTCTATATTTTCTTTCCTATTGATGTAGCCCTAAGCAGAGACTGGCGCAAATCACTTTCATTGAAAGGGGTTGCCTAGCTTACAAAAAACTACGAGTTTCCTGAAATATCAGCAAACATTTTTCACCCAATCTTTATGACACATTCAGGTAATGATCAGTACCCCAATGCCACTGGGATCAACAAATTTCCTTCTTCTAGGTTCAACCTTTCGTTGGCAGTAACAGTTTTCATTTTTAGGTTTCACTCTGTTTTTTCCTATACGGATAGATGTCGTTGGAACTCTAAATCAAACACGGTTTGTGCTAGTTCTTTGAAACTTTACACAATAAAGTAGTTCCAAGTTCTATCTCGATGTTTAGTTTCATATTGATGTACCCCTAAGCAGAAACTGGCGCAAATCTCTTTAATGGAAAGGGGTTGCCAAGCTTCCAAAAAAATTCGAGTTTCCTGAAATCTCAGCACACATTTTTTCTCCCAATCTTGATGACACTTTCAGGTAATGATCAGTACCCCAGTTCCGCTTGTCTCACCAAATTTCGTTCTTCTAGGTTAAATCGTTTGTTGGCATTAAGAGTTTTAATTTTTTGGTTTCACTCTGTTTTCTCCCATATGGATACATGTAGTTGGAACTGTAAATCAAACACGGTTTGTGCTATTTCTTTGAAACTTGACTCAATAAAGTAGTTCCAACTTCTATCTCTATGGTTTGTTTCCAATTGATGTAGCCCTAATCAGGGACTGGCGCAAATCACTTTCATGGAAAGGGGTTACGAAGCTTCCAAAAAACTACGATTTTCCTGAAATCTCAGCACACATTTTTTCACCCAATCTTGATGACACTTTCAGGTAATGATCAGTAATCTAATCCCACTTGGCTCACCAAATTTCGTTCTTCTAAATTAAACCGTTCGTTGGCAGTAACAGTTTTAATTTTTAGGTTTCACTCTGTTTTGTCCTATATGGTTACATGTAATTGGAACTCTAAATCAAACAACGTTTGTGCTAGCTCTTTGAAACTTGACACAATATAGTAGTTCCAAGTTCTATCTCTATGGTTTGTTTCCTATTGATGTAGCCCTAAGCAGAGACTGGCTAAAATCACTTTCATGGAAAGGGGTTGCCAAGCTTCCAAAAAACTACGAGTTTCCTGAAATCTCAGCACACATTTTTGCACCCAATCTTGATGACAATTTCAGGTAATGATCAGTACCCCAATCCCGCTTGGCTCACCAAATTTCGTTCTTCTAGGTTAAACCGTTCGTTGGCAGTAACACTTTTAATTTTCAGGTTTCACTCTGTTTTCTCCTATATGGATACATGTAGTTGGAACTCTAAATCAAACACTGTTTGTGCTAGCTCTTTGAAACTTGACACAATAAAATAGTTCCAAGATCTACATCTATGGATTGTTTCCTATTGATGTAGCCCTAAGCAGACACTGGCACAAATCACCTTCATGAAAAGGGGTTGGCAAGCTTAGAAAAGTATGAGTTTCCTGAAATCTCAGCACATATTTTTTCACCCAATCTTGATGATACTTTCAGGTAATGATCAGTACCTTAATCCCACTTGGCTCACCAAATTTTGTTCTTCTAGGTTAAACCGTTCGTTGGTAATAACAGTTTTAATTTTTAGGTTTCACTCTGTTTTCTCCTATATGGATACATGTAGTTGGAACACTAAATCAAACACAGTTTGTGCTAGCTCTTTGAAACTTGACACAATAAAGTAGTTCCAAGTTCTATCTCTATGTTTTGTTTCCTATTGATGTAGCCCTAAACAGATACTGGCGCAAATCACTTTCATGGAAAGGGGTTGGCAAGCTTCCAAAAAACTACGAGTTTCCTGATATCTCACCACACATTTTTTCACCCAATCTTGATGACACTTTCAGGTAATGATCAATACACCAATCCCACTTGGCTCACCAAATTTTGTTCTTCTAGTTTATACCGTTCATTGGCTGTAACAATTTTAATTTTTAGGTATCACTCTGTTTTCTCCTATATGGATACATGTAGTTGGAACTCTAAATCAAAGAAGTTTGTGCTAGCTCTTTGAAACTTCACACAATAAAGTAGTTTCAAGTTCTATCTCTATGGTTTGTTTCCTATTGATGTAGCCCTAAGCAGATACGGGCGCAAATCTCTTTCATGGAAAGGGGTTGCCAAGCTTCCAAAAATCTACGAGTTTCCTGAAATCTCAGCACACATTTTGTTACCCAATCTTGATGACACTTTCAGGTAATGATGAGTACCCCAAACCCACTTGGGTGAACAAATTTCGTTCTTCTACGTTAAACGGTTCGTTGGCAGTAACAGTTTTAATTTTTCGGTTTCACTCTGTTTTCTCCTATATGGATCCATATTTTTGGAACTCTAAATCAAACACGGTTTTTGCTAGCTCTTTGAAACTTGACACAATAAAGTAGTTCCAAGTTCTCTCTCTATGGTTTGTTTATTATTGATGTAGCCCTAAGCAGAGACTGGCACAAATCACATTCATGCAAAGGGGTTGCAAAGCTTCCGAAATACTACGAGTTTCCTGAATTCTCAGCACACATTTTTTCACCCAATCTTGATGACACTTTCAGGTAATGATTAGTACCCCAATCCCATTGGGCTCACCAAATTTCTTTCTTCTAGGTTAAACCGTTCGTTGGCAGTAACATTTTAAATTTTTAGGTTTCACTCTGTTTTCTTTTATATGGATACATGTAGTTGGAACTCTAAATCAAACACGGTTTGTGCTAGCTCTTTGAAACTTGAAAGAATAAAGTAGTTCCAAGTTCTATCTCTATGGCTTCTTTCCTATTGATGTAGCCCTAAGCAGAGACTGGCACAAATCACATTCATGGAAAGGGGTTGCCAAGCTTCCAAAAAACTATGAGTTTCCTGAAATCTCAGCACACATTTTTTCACCCAATCTTGGTGAGACTTTCAGGTAATGATCAGTACCCCAATCCCACTTGGCTCACCAAATTTCGTTCTTCTAGTTTAAACCGTTCGTTGGCAGTAACAGTTTTAATTTTTATGTTTCAATCTGTTTTCTCCTATATGGATACATATTTTGGAAGTTTAAATCAAAGACGGTTTGTGCTAGCTCTTTGAATCTTGACACAAGAAAGAAGTTCCAAGTTCTATCTTTATGGTTTGTTTCCTATTGATGTAGCCCTAAGCAGAGGCTGGCGCAAATCACTTTATTGGAAAGGGGTTGCCAAGCTTCCAAAAAACTACGAGTTTCCTGAAATCTCAGCACATATTTTTTCACCCAATCTTGATGACACTTTCAGGTAATGATCAGTACCCCAATCCCAGTTGGCTCACCAAATTTCGTTCTTCTTGGTTAAACCGTTCGTTGGCAGTAACAGTTTAACTTTTTAGGTTTCACTCTGTTTTCTTTTATATGGATACATGTAGTTGGAACTCTAAATCAAAGACGGTTTGTGCTAGCTCCTTGAAACTTGACACAATAAAGTAGTTCCAAGTTCTATCCCTATGCATTGTTTCCTATTGATGTAGCCCTAAGCAGAAACTGGCGCAAATCACTTTCATGGAAAGGGGTTGCCAAGCTTCCAAAAAACTACGAGTTTCCTGAAATCTCAGCACACATTTTTTCACCCAATCTTGATGACACTTTCAGGTAATGATCAGTACCCCAATCCCAGTTGGCTCACCAAATTTCATTCTCCTAGGTTAAACCGTTCGTTGGCAGTAACAGTTTCAATTACTGGGTTTCACTCTGTTTTCTCCTATATGGATACATGTTTTGGAAGTCTAAATCAAAGACGGTTTGTGCTAGCTCTTTGAAACTTGACACAATAAAGTAGTTACAAGTTCTATCTCTATGGTTTGTTTCCTATTGATGTAGCCCTAAGCAGAGACTGGCGCAAATCACTTTCATTGAAAGGGGTTGCAAAGCATCCAAAAAACTACGAGTTTCCTGAAATCTCAGGACACATTTTTTCAAACAATCTTGATGACACTTTCAGGTGATGATCAGTACCCCAATCCCACTTGGCTCACCAAAATTCGTTCTTCTAGGTTAAATCGTTCGTTGGCATTAACAGTTTTAATTTTTAGGTTTCACTCTGTTTTCTCCTATATGGATACATGTAGTTGGAACTCTAAATCAAACACGGTTTGTGCTAGCTCTTTGAAACTTGACACAATAAAGTAGTTCCAAGTTCTAACTCTATGGTTTGTTTCCTATTGATGTAGCCCTAAGCAGAGACTGGTGCGAATCACTTTCATGGAAAGGGGTTGCCAGTCTTCCAAGAAACTACGAGTTTCCTGAAATCTCTGCACACATTTTTTCACCCAATCTTGATGACACTTTCAGGTAATGATCACTACCCCAATCCAACTTGGCTCACCAAATTTCATTCTTCTAGGTTAAACCGTTCGTTGGACGTAACAGTTTCAATTTTTATGTTTCACTCTGTTTTCTCCTATATGGATACATGTAGTTGGAACTCTAAATCAAACACGGTTTGTGCTAGCTCTTTGAAACTTGACACAATAAAGTAGTTCCAAGTTCTATCTCTATGGTTTGTTTCCTATTGATGTAGCCCTAAGCAGAGGCTGGTACAAATCACTTTCATGGAAACGGGTTGCCAAGCTTCCAAAAAACTACGAGTTTCCTGAATTATCAGCACACATTTTTTCACTCAATCTTGATGACACTTTCAGGTAATGATCAGTACCCCAATCCCACTTGGCTCACCAAATTTCGTTCTTCTATGTTATACCGTTCGTTCTCAGTAACAGTCTTAATTGTTAGGTTTCACTTTGTTTTCTCCTATATGGATACATGTATTTGGAATTCTAAATCAAACATGGTTTGTGCTAGCTCTTTGAAACTTGACACAATAAAGTAGTTCCAAAATCTATCTCTATGGTTTGTTTCCTATTGATGTAGCCCTAAGCAGAGACTGGCGCAAATCACTTTCATGGAAAAGGGTTGCAAGCTTTCAAAAAACTAAGAGTTTCCTGAAATCTAAGCCCACATTTTTTCACCCAATCTTGATGAGACTTTCAGGTAATGATCAGTACCCCAATCCCATTTGGCTCACCAAATTTCATTCTTCTAGGTTAAACCGTTCGTTGGCAGTAACAGTTTTAATTTTTAGGTTTCAATCTGTTTTCTCCTATATGGATACATGTTTTGGAGTCTAAATCAAAGAAGGTTTGTGCTAGCTCTTTAAAACTTGACACAATAAAGTAGTTCCAAGTTCTATCTTTATGGTTTGTTTCCTATTGATGTAGCCCTAAGCAGAGACTGGCGCAAATCACTTTAATGGAAAGGGGTTGCCAAGCTACCAAAAAACTACGAGTTTCCTGAAATCTCAGCATACATTTTTTCACCCAACCTTGATGTCACTTTCAGGTAATGATCAGTACCCCAATCCCACTTGGCTCACCAAATTTCGTTCTTATTGGTTAAACCGTTCGTTGGCAGTAACAGTTTTAATTTTTAGGTTTCACTCTGTTTTCTCCTATATAGATACATATAGTTGGAAGTCTAAATAAGAGATGTTTTGCGCTAGCTCTTTGAAACTTAACACAATAAAGTAGTTCCAAGTTCTATCTCTATGGTTCGTTTCCTAGTGATGTAGCCCTAAGCAGAGACTGGCGCAAATCACTTTCATGGAAAGGTGTTGCAAGCTTTCAAAAAACTACGAGTTTCCTGAAATCTCAGCACACATTTTTTCACCCAATCTTGATGACACTTTCAGGTAATGATCAGTACCCCAATCCCACTTGGCTCACCAAATTTCGTTCTTCTAGATTAAACCGTTCATTGGCAGTAACAGTTTTAATTTTTAGGTTTCACTCTTTTTTCTCCTATATGGATACATGTAGTTGGAACTCTAAATCAAACACGGTTTCTGCTAGCTCTTTGAAACTTGACACAATAAAGGAGTTCCAAGTTCTATCTCTATGGTTTGTTTACTGTTGATGTAGCACTAAGCAGAGACTGGCACAAATCACTTTCATGGAAAGGGGTTGCCAAGCTTCGAAAAAACTACGAGTTTCCTGAAACCTCAGCACACATTTTTTCAAACAATCTTGATGACACTTTCAGGTGATGATCAGTACCCCAATCCCACTTGGCTCACCAAATTTCGTTCTTCTAGGTTAAATCGTTCGGTGGCAGTAACAGTTTTAATTTTTAGGTTTCAGTCTGTTTTCTCCTATATGGATACATGTAGTTGGAGCTCTAAATAAAAGACGGTTTGTGCTAGCTCTTTGAAACTTGACACAATAAAGTAGTTCCAATTTCTATCCCTATGCATTGTTTCCTATTGATGTAGCCCTAAGCAGAGACTGGCGCAAATCACTTTCATGGAAAGGGGTTGCCAAGCTTCCAAAAACTACGAGTTTCCTGAAATCTCAGCACACATTTTTTCAACCAATCTTGATGACACTTAATGGTAATGATCAGTACCCCAATCCCACTTGTCTCACCAAATTTCCTTCTTCTAGGTTAAACCGTTCGATGGCAGTAACAGTTTTAATTTTTAGGTTTCACTCTGTTTTCTCCTATATGGATACATGTAGTTGGAACTCTAAATCAAACACGGTTTGTGCTAGCTCTTTGAAACTTGACACAATAAAGAAGTTCCAAGTTCTATCTCTATGGTTTGTTTCCTATTGATGTAGCCCTAAGCAGAGAATGGCGCGGATCACTTTCATGGAAAGGGGTTTCTAATCTTCCAAGAAACTACGAGTTTCCTGAAATCTCAGCACACATTTTTTCAACCAATTTGATGACACTTTCAGGAAATGATCAGTACCCCATTCCCACTTGGCTCACCAAATTTCGTTCTTCTAGGTTAAACCGTTCCTTGGCAGTAACAGTTTAACTTTTTAGGTTTCACTCTGTTTACTCCTATATGGATACATGTATTTGGAACTCTAAATCAAAGACGGTTTCTGGTAGCTCCTTGAAACTTGACACAATAAAGTAGTTCCAAATTCTATCCCTATGCATTGTTTCCTATTGATGTAGCCCTAAGCATAGACTTGCGCAAATTACTTTCATTGAAAGGGGTTGCCAAGCTTCCAAAAAATTACGAGTTTCCTGAAATCTCAGCACACATTTTTTCACCCAATCTTGATGACACTTTCAGGTAATGATCAGTAGCCCAATCCCACTTGGCTCACCAAATTTCGTTCCTCTAGTTTAAACCGTTCGTTGGCAGTAACAGTTTTAATTTTTATGTTTCAATCTGTTTTCTCCTACATAGATACATATTTTGGAAGTCTAAATCAAAGACGGTTTGTGCTTGCTCTTTGAATCTTGACACAAGAAAGAAGTTTCAAGTTCTATCTTTATGGTTTGTTTCCTATTGATGTAGCCCTAAGCAGAGGCTGGCACTAATCACTTTCATGGAAAGGGGTTGCCAAGCTTCCAAAACACTACGAGTTTCCTGAAATCTCAGCATACATTTTTTCAAACAATCTTGATGTCACTTTCAGGAAATGATCAGTACCCCAATCCCACTTGGCTCACAAAATTTCGTTCTTCTTGGTTAAACCGTTCGTTGGCAGTAACAGTTTAACTTTTTAGGTTTCACTCTGTTTTCTTATATATGCATACTTTTAGGTGGAACTCTAAATCAAACACAGTTGGTGCTAGCTCTTTGAAACTTGACACAATAAAGTAGTTCCAAGTTCTATCTCTATGGTTTGTTTCCTATTGATGTAGCCCTAAGCAGAAGCTGGCGCAAATCACTTTCATGGAAACGGGTTGCCAAGCTTGCAAAAAACTACGAGTTTCCTGAAATATCAGCACACATTTTTTCTCCCAATCTTGATGACACTTTCAGGTAATGATCAGCACCCCAATCCCACTTGGCTCACCAAATTTCGTTCTTCTATGTTATACCGTTCGTTCTCAGTAACAGTCTTAATTGTTAGGTTTCACTTTGTTTTCTCCTATATGGATACATGTATTTGGAATTCAAAATCAAACAGGGTTTGTGCTAGCTCTTTGAAACTTGACACAATAAAGTAGTTCCAAAATCTATCTCTATGGTTTTTTTCCTATTGATGTAGCCCTAAGCAGAGACTGGCGCAAATCACTTTCATGGAAAGGGGTTGCAAGCTTTCAAAAAACTACGAGTTTCCTGAAATCAAAGCCACATTTTTTCACCCAATCTTGATGAGACTTTCAGGTAATGATCAGTACCCCAATCCCACTTGGCTCACCAAATTTCGTTCTTCTAGGTTAAACCATTCGTTGGCAGTAACAGTTTTAATTTTTAGGTTTCAATCTGTTTTCTCCTATATGGATACAGGTTTTGGAAGTCTAAATCAAAGAAGGTTTGTGCTAGCTCTTTGAAACTTGACACAAGAAAGTAGCTCCAAGTTCTATCTCTATGGTTTGTTTCCTATAGCTGTACTCATAAGCAGAGACTGGCGCAAATCACTTTCATGGAATGAGGATGCCAAGCTTCCAAAAAACTATGAGTTTCCTGAAATCTCAGCATACATTTTTTCACCCAATCTTGATGACACTTTCAGGAAATGATCAGTACCAAAATCCCACTAGGCTCACCAAATTTCGTTCTTCTAGGTTAAACCGTTCGTTGGCAGTAAGAGTTTTAAATTTTAGGTTTCACTCTGTTTTCTCCTACATGGATACATGTAGTTGGAACTCTAAATCAAACACGGTTTGTGCTAGCTCTTTGAAACTTGACACAATAAAGAAGTTCCAAATTCTATCTCTATGGTTTGTTTCCTATTGATGTAGCCCTAAGCAGAGACTGGCGCGAATCACTTTCATGGAAAGGGGTGGCCAATCTTCCAAGAAACTACGAGTTTCCTGAAATCTCAGCACACATTTTTTCACCCAATCTTGATGACACTTTCAGGTAATGATCAGTACGCCAATCCCACTTGGTTCACCAAATTTCGTTCTTCTAGTTTAAACAGTTCGTTGGCAGTAACAGTTTCAATTTTTATGTTTCAATCTGTTTTTTCCTATATGGATACATATTTTGGAAGTCTAAATCAAAGACGTTTCGTGCTAGCTCTTTCAATCTTGACACAAGAAAGAAGTTCCAAGTTCCATCTTTATGGTTTGTTTCCTATTGATGTAGCCCTAAGTAGAGACTGGTGCAAATCACTTCCATGGAAAGGAGTTGCGAATCTTCTAAAATACTACGAGTTTCCTGAAATCTCAGCACATATTTTTTCACCCAATCTTGATGACACTTTCAAGTAATGATCAGTACCCCAATCCCACTTGGCTCACCAAATTTCGTTCTTCTCGGAGAAACCGTTCGATGGCAGTAACAGTTTTAATTTTTAGGTTTCACTCTGTTTTCTCCTATATGCATACTTGTAGTTGGAACTCTAAATCAAACACGGTTTGTGCTAGCTCTTTGAAACTTGACACAATAAAATAGTTCAAAGTTCTATCTCTATGGTTTGTTTCCTATTGATGTAGCCCTAAGCAGAAGCTGGCGCAAATCACTTTCATGGAAACGGGTTGCCAAGCTTCCAAAAAACTACGAGTTTCCTGAAATCAGCACACATTTTTTCACCCAATCTTGATGACACTTTCATTTAATGATCAGTACCCCATTCCCACTTGGCTCACCAAATTTCGTTCTTCTATGTTAAACCGTTCGTTTTCAGTAACCGTCTTAATTGTTAGGTTTCACTTTGTTTTCTCCTATATGGATACATGCTTTTGGAATACTAAATCAAACATGGTTTGTGCTAGCTCTTTGAAACTTGACACAATAAAGTAGTTCCAAAATCTATCTCTATGGTTTGTTTCCTATTGATGTAGCCCTAAGCAGAGACTGGCGCAAATCACTTTCATGGAAAGGGGTTGCAAGCTTTCAAAAAACTACGAGTTTCCTGAAATCTAAGCCCACATTTTTTCACCCAATCTTGATGAGACTTTTAGGTAATGATCATTACCCCAATCCCACTTGGCTCACCAAATTTCTTTCTTCTAGGTTAAACAGTTCGTTGGCAGTAACAGTTTTAATTTTTAGGATTCACTCTGTTTTCTCCTATATGGATACATGTAGTTGGAACTCTAAATCAAACACAGTTTGTGCTAGCTCTTTGAAACTTTACAAAATAAAGTAGTTCAAAGTTCTATCTCTATGGTTTGTTTCCTATTGATGTAGCCCTAAGCGGAGACTGGCGCAAATCACTTTCATGGAAAGGGGTTGCCAAGCTACCAAAAAACTACGAGTTTCCTGAAATCTCAGCATACATTTTTTCACCCAATCTTGATGTCACTTTCAGGAAATGATCAGTACCCGATTCCCAATTGTCTCACTAAATTTCATTCTTCTAGGTTAAACCGTTCATTGGCAGTAACAGTTTTAATTTTTAGGTTTCACTCTGTTTTCTCCTTTATGCATACATGTAGTTGAAACTCTAAATCAAACACGGTTTGTGCTAGCTCTTTGAAACTTGACACAATAAAGTAGTTCCAAGTTCTCTCTCTATGGATTTTTTCCTATTGATGTAGCCCTAAACAGAGACTGGCGCAAATCACTTTCATGGAAAGGGGTTGCCAAACTTCCAAAAAACTACGAGTTTCCTGAAATCTCAGCAGACATTTTTTCACTCAATCTTGATGACACTTTCAGGAAATGATCAGAACACCAATCCCACTTGGCTCACCAAATTTCGTTCTTCTATGTTGAACCGTTCGATGGCAAAACAGTTTTAAGTTTTAGGTTTCACTCTGTTTTCTCCTATATGGATATATGTAGTTGGAACTCTCAATCAAACACGGTTTGTGCTAGCTCTTTGAAACTTAACACAAGAAAGTAGCTCCAAGTTCTATCATTATGGTTTGTTTCCTATTGATGTAGCCATAAGCAGAGACTGGCTCAAATCACTTCCATTGAAAGGAGTTGCCAAGCTTCCAAAACTACGAGTTTCCTGAAATCTCAGCACACATTTTTTCACCCAATTTTTATGACACTTTCAGGAAATGATCAGTACCCGAATCCCAATTGTCTCACTAAATTTCGTTCTTCTAGGTTAAACCGTTCGTTGGCAGTAACAGTTTTAATTTTTAGGTTTCACTCTGTTTTCTCCTGTATGGATCCATGTAGTTGGAACTCTAAATCAAACACGGTTTGTGCTAGCTCTTCGAAACTTGACACAATAAAGTAGATCCAAGTTCTATCTCTATGGTTTGTTTCCCATTGATGGAGCCCTAAGCAGAGACTGGCGCAAAAGACTTTCATGGGAAGGCGTTGCCAAGCTTCCAAAAACTACGAGTTTCCTGAAATATCAGCACACATTTTTTCACCCAATCTTGAAGACACTTTCCGGTAATGATCAGTACCCCAATCCCACTTGGCTCACCAAATTTCGTCTTCTAGGTTAAACCGTTCTTTGGCAGTAACAGTTTTAATTTTAGGTTTCACTCTGTTTTCTCCTGTATGGATACATGTAGTTGGAACTCTAAATCAAACACGGTTTGGGCTAGATCTTTGAAACTTGACACAATAAAGTAGTTCCAATTTCTAACTCTATCGTTTGTTTCCTATTGATATTGCCCTAAGCAGAGACTGGCGTGAATCACTTTCATGGAAAGGGTTTGCAAGCTTTCAAATTACTACGAGTTTCCTGAAATCTCAGCACACATTTATTTTCCCAATCTTGATGACACTTTCAGGTAATGATCAGTATCCCAATCCCACTTGGCTCACCAAATTTCGTTCTTCTAAGTTAAACCGTTCGTTGGCAGTAACAGTTTTAATTTTTAGGTTTCACTCCGTTTTCTCCTATATGGATACATGTATTTGGAACTCTAAATCAAAGACGGTTTGTGCTATCTCTTTGAAACTGGACACAATAAAGTAGTTCCAAGTTCTATCTCTATGGTTTGTTTCCTATTGATGTAGCCCTAAGCATAGACTGGCGCCAATCACTTTCATGGAAAGGGGTTGCAAGGTTTCAAAAAACTACGAGTTTCCTGAAATCTCAGCACACATTTTTTTTCCCCCAATCTTGATGACACTTTCAGGTAATGATCAATACCCCAATCCCACTTGGCTCACCAAATTTCGTTCTTCTAGGTTAAACAGTTCGTTGGCAGTAACAGTTTTAATTTTTAGGATTCACTCTGTTTTCTCCTATATGGACACATGTAGTTGGAACTCTAAATCAAACACAGTGTGTGCTAGCTCTTTGAAACTTTACCAAATAAAGTAGTTCAAAGTTCTATCTCTATGGTTTGTTTCCTATTGATGTAGTCCTAAGCAGAGACTGGCGCAAATCACTTTCATGGAAAGGGGTTGCCAAGCTTCCAAAAAACTACGAGTTTCCTGAAATCTCAGCACACATTTTTTCACCCAATCTTGATGACACTTTCAGGTAATGATCAGTACCCCAATCCCACTTGGCTCACCAAATTTCGTTCTTCTAGGTTAAACCGTTCGTTGGCAGTAACAGTTTTAATTTTTAGGTTTCACTCAGTTTTCTCCTATATGGATACATGTACTTGGAACTCTAAATCAAACACAGTTTGTACTAACTCTTTGAAACTTGACACAATAAAGTAGTTCCAAGTTCTATCTCTATGGTTTGTTTCCTATTGTTGTAGCCCTAAGCAGAGACTGGCTCAAATCACTTTAATGGAAAGGGGTTGCCAAGCTTCCAAAAAACTACGAGTTTCCTGAAATCTCAGCACACATTTTTTCACCCAATCTTGATGACACTTTCAGGTGATGATCAGTACCCCAATCCCACTTGGCTCACCAAATTTCGTTCTTCTAGGTTAAAGCGTTCGTTGCCAGTAACAGTTTTAATTTTTAGGTTTCACTCTGTTTTCTCCTATATGGATACATGTAGTTGGAACTCTAATTTAAAGATGGTTTTTGCTATCTCCTTGAAACTTGACACAATACAGTAGTTCCAAGTTCTATCTCTATGGTTTCTTTCCTATTGATGTAGCCCTAAGCAGAAAGTGGCGCGAATCACTTACATGGAAAAGATTTGCAAGCTTTCAAAAAACTACGAGTTTCCTGAAATCTCAGCACACATTTTTTCACCCAATCTTGATGACACTTTCAGGTAATGATCAGTACCCCAATCCCACTTGGCTCACCAAATTTCGTTATTCTAGGTTAAACCGTTCGTTGGCAGTAACAGTTTTAATTTTTAGGTTTCACTCTGTTTTCTCCTATATGGATACATGTATTTGGAACTCTAAATCAAACACGGGTTCTGCTAGCTCTTTGAAACTTGACACAGTTCCAAGTTCTATCACTATGGTTTGTTTTCTATTGATGTAGCCCGAAGCAGAGACTGGCGCAAATCACTTTCATGGAAAATGGTTGCCAAGCTTCCAAAATCTACGAGTTTCCTGAAATCTCAGCACACATTTTTTCACCCAATCTTGATGGCACTTTCAGGTAATAATCAGTACCCCAATCCCACTTGGCTCACCAAATTTCATTCTTCTAGGTTAAACCGTTCGTTGGCAGTAATAGTTTCAATTTTTAGGTTTCACTCTGTTTTCTCCTATATGGATACATGTAGTTGGAACTCTAAATCAAACACGGGTTCTGCTAGCTCTTTGAAACTTGATACAGTTCCAAGTTCTATCTCTATGGTTTGTTTCCTGTTGATGTAACCCTAAGCAGAGACTGGCGCAAATCACTTTCATGGAAAGTCGTTGCCGAGCTTCCAAAATCTACGAGTTTCCTTATATCTCAGCACACATTTTTTCACCCAATCTTGATGACACTTTCAGGTAATGATCAGTACCCGAATCCCACTTGACTCACCAAATTTCGTTCTTCTAGATTAAACCGTTCGTTGGCAGTAACAGTTTTAATTTTTAGGTTTCACTCTGTTTTCTCCTATATGGATACATGTAGTTGGAACTCTAAATCAAACACGGTTTGTGCTCGCTCTTTGAAACTTGACACAATAAAATAGTTCCAAGTTCTATCTCTACGGTTTGTTTCCTATTGATGTAGCCCTAAGCAGAGAATGGCGCAAATCATTTTCATGGAAAGGGGTTGCCAAGCTTCCAAAACCTACGAGTTTCCTGAAATCTCAGCATATATTTTTTTATCCAATCTTGATGACACTTTCAGGTAATGATCAGTACCCCAATCCCACTTGGCTCACCAAATTTCGTTCTTCTAGGTTAAACCGTTCGTTGGCAGTAACAGTTTTAATTTTTAGGTTTCACTCAGTTTTCTCCTATATGGATACATGTAGTTGGAACTCTAAATCAAACACAGTTTGTACTAACTCTTTGAAACTTGACACAATAAAGTAGTTCCAAGTTCTATCTCTATGGTTTGTTTCCTATTGTTGTAGCCCTAAGCAGAGACTGGCTCAAATCACTTTAATGGAAAGGGGTTGCCAAGCTTCCAAAAAACTACGAGTTTCCTGAAATCTCAGCACACATTTTTTCACCCAATCTTGATGACACTTTCAGGTGATGATCAGTACCCCAATCCCACTTGGCTCACCAAATTTCGTTCTTCTAGATTAAAGCGTTCGTTGCCAGTAACAGTTTTAATTTTTAGGTTTCACTCTGTTTTCTCCTATATGGATACATGTAATTGGAACTCTAAATCAAAGACGGTTTGTACAAGCTCTTTGAAACTTGACACAATAAAGTAGTTCCAAGTTCTGTCTCTATGTTTTGTTTCCTATTGATGTAGCCCTAAGCAGAGCCTGGCGCAACTCACTTTCATGGAAAGGGTTTGCCAAGCTTCCAAAAAACTACGAGTTTCCTGAAATCTCAGCACACATTTTTTCACCCAATCTCTATGACACTTTCAGGTAATGACCAGTACACCAGTCCCACTTGGCTCACCAAATTTCGTTATTCTAGGTTAAAACGTTCGTTGGGAGTAACAGTTTTAATTTTTAGGTTTCACTCTGTTTTCTCCTATATGGATACATGTATTTGGAACTCTAAATCAAACACGGGTTCTGCTAGCTCTTTGAAACTTGACACAGTTCCAAGTTCTATCACTATGGTTTGTTTTCTATTGATGTAGCCCGAAGCAGAGACTGGCGCAAATCACTTTCATGGAAAATGGTTGCCAAGCTTCCAAAATCTACGAGTTTCCTGAAATCTCAGCACACATTTTTTCACCCAATCTTGATGGCACTTTCAGGTAATGATCAGTACCCCAATCCCACTTGGCTCACCAAATTTCATTCTTCTAGGTTAAACCGTTCGTTGGCAGTAATAGTTTCAATTTTTAGGTTTCACTCTGTTTTCTCCTATATGGATACATGTAGTTGGAACTCTAAATCAAACACGGGTTCTGCTAGCTCTTTGAAACTTGATACAGTTCCAAGTTCTATCTCTATGGTTTGTTTCCTGTAGATGTAACCCTAAGCAGAGACTGGCGCAAATCACTTTCATGGAAAGTCGTTGCCGAGCTTCCAAAATCTACGAGTTTCCTTATATCTCAGCACACATTTTTTCACCCAATCTTGATGACACTTTCAGGTAATGATCAGTACCCGAATCCCACTTGACTCACCAAATTTCGTTCTTCTAGATTAAACCGTTCGTTGGCAGTAACAGTTTTAATTTTTAGGTTTCACTCTGTTTTCTCCTATATGGATACATGTAGTTGGAACTCTAAATCAAACACGGTTTGTGCTCGCTCTTTGAAACTTGACACAATAAAATAGTTCCAAGTTCTATCTCTACGGTTTGTTTCCTATTGATGTAGCCCTAAGCAGAGAATGGCGCAAATCATTTTCATGGAAAGGGGTTGCCAAGCTTCCAAAATCTACGAGTTTCCTGAAATCTCAGCATATATTTTTTTATCCAATCTTGATGACACTTTCAGGTAATGATCAGTACCCCAATCCCACTTGGCTCACCAAATTTCGTTCTTCTAGGTTAAACCGTTCGTTGGCAGTAACAGTTTTAATTTTTCGGTTTCACTAAGTTTTCTCCTATATGGATACATGTAGTTGGAACTCAAAATCAAACACGGGTTCTGCTAGCTCTTTGAAACTTGACACAGTACCAAGTTCTATCTCTACGGTTTGTTTCCTATTGATGTAGCCTTAAGCAGAGACTGGCGCAAATCACTTTCATGGAAAGTGGTTGCCAAGCTTCCAAAATCTACGAGTTTCCTGAAATCTCAGCACACAATTTTTCACCCAATCTTGATGACACTTTCCGGTAATGATCAGTACCCCAATCCCACTTGGCTCATCAAATTTCATTCTTCTAGGTTAAACCGTTCGTTGGCAGTAACAGTTTTAATTTTTATGTTTCACTCTGTTTTCTCCTATATGGATACATGTAGTTGGAACTCTAAATCAAACACGGTTTGTGCTAGCTATTTGAAACTTGACACAATAAAGTAGTTCCAAGTTCTATCACTATGGTTTGTTTCCTATTGATGTAGCCCTAAGTAGAGACGGGCGCAAATCACTTTCATGGAAAGGAGTTGCCAAGCTTCCAAAAAACTACGAGTTTCCTGAAATCTCAGCACACATTTTTTCATCCAATCTTGATGACACTTTCAGGTAATGATCAGTACCCCAATCACACTTGGCTCACCAAATTTCGTTCTTCTAGGTTAAAGCGTTCGTTGGCAGTAACAGTTTAAATTTTTAGGTTTCACTCTGTTTTCTCCTATATGGATACATGTAGTTGGAACTCTAAATCAAAGACGGTTTGTACTAGCTCTTTGAAACTTGACACAATAAAGTAGTTCCAAGTTCTGTCTCTATGTTTTGTTTCCTATTGATGTAGCCCTAAGCAGAGCCTGACGCAACTCACTTTCATGGAAAGGGTTTGCCAAGCTTCCAAAAAACTACGAGTTTCCTGAAATCTCAGCACACATTTTTTCACCCAATCTCTATGACACTTTCAGGTAATGACCAGTACACCAGTCCCACTTGGCTCACCAAATTTCGTTATTCTAGGTTAAAACGTTCGTTGGGAGTAACAGTTTTAATTTTTAGGTTTCACTCTGTTTTCTCCTATATGGATACATGTAGTTGGAACTCTAAATAAAACACGGTTTGTGCTAGCTCTTTGAAACTTGACACAATAAAGTAGTTCTAATTTCTATCTGTATGGATTATTTTCTATTGATGTAGCCCTAAGCAGAGACTGGCGCAAAAGACTTTCATGGAAAGGAGTTGCCAAGCTGCCAAAAATCTACGAGTTTCCTGAAATATCTGCACACATTTTTTCACCCAATCTTGATGACACTTTCCGGTAATGATCAGTACCCCAATCCCACTTGGCTCACCAAATTTCGTTCTTCTAGGTTAAATCGTTCGTTCGCAGTAACAGTTTTAATTTTTAGGTTTCACTCTCTTTTCTCCTGTATGGATACATGTAGTTGGAACTCTAAATCAAACACGGTTTGTGCTAGCTCTTTGAAACTTGACACAATAAATTAGTTCCAAGTTCTATCTCTATGCTTTGTTTCCAATTGATGTAGCCCTAAACAGAGACTGGCGCAAATCACTTTCATTGAAAGGGGTTGCCAAGCTTCCCAAAAACTACGAGTTTACTGAAATCTGAGCAAACATTTTTTCACCCAATCTTGATGACACTTTCAGGTGATGATCAGTACCCCAATCCCACTTGGCTCACCAAATTTCGTTGTTCTAGGTTAAATGGTTCGTTGGCAGTAACACTTAGTTTTTAGGTTTCACTCTGTTTTCTCCTATATGGATACATGTAGTTGGAACTCTAAATCAAAGACGGTTTGTGCTAGCTCTTTGAAACTTGACACAATAAAGTAGTTCCTAGTTCTATCTCTATGGTTTGTTTCCTATTGATGTAGCCCTAAGCAGAAAGTGGCACGAATCACTTTCATGGAAAGCTGTTGCAAGCTTTCAAAAAACTACGAGTTTCCTGAAATCTCAGCACACATTTTTTCACCCAATCTTGATGACACTTTCAGGTAATGATCAGTACCCCAATCCCAATTGGCTCACCAAATTCCGTTCTTCAAGTTTAAACCGTTCGTTGGCAGTAACAGTTTTAATTTTTAGGTTTCACTCTGTTTTCTCCTATATGGATACATGCAGTTGGAACTCTAAATCAAACACGGTTTTTGCTAGGCCTTTGAAACTTGACACAATAAAGTAGTTCCAAGTTCTATCTCTATGGTTTGTTTCCTATTGAAGTAGCCCTAGGCATAGACTGGCGCAAATCACTTTCATGGAAATGGGTTGCCAAGCTTCTCAAAAACTACGAGTTTCCTGAAATCTCAGCACACATTTTTTCACCCAATCTTGATGACACTTTCAGGTAATGATCAGTACCCCAATCCCACTTTGCTCACCAAATTTCATTCTTCTAGGTTAAACCGTTCGTTGGCAGTAACAGTTTTAATTTTCGGGTTTCACTCTGTTTTCTCCTATATGGATACATGTATTTGGAACTATAAATCAAACACGGTTTGTGCTAGCTCTTTGAAATTTGACAGAATATAGTACTTGCAAGTTCTATCTCTATGGTTTGTTTCCTATTGATGTAGCCATAAGCAGAGACCGGCGCAAATCACTTTCATGGAAAGGGGTTGCCAAGCTTCCAAAAAACTACGAGTTTCCTGATATCTCAGCACACATTTTTTCAACCAATCTTGATGACACTTTCAGGTAATGGTCAGTACCCCAATCCCACTTGGTCACCAAATTTCATTTTTCTAGTTTAAACCGTTCGTTGGCAGTAACGGTTTTAATTTTTAGGTTTCACTAAGTTTTCTCCTATATGGATACATGTAGTTGGAACTCTAAATCAAACTCGGTTTGTGCTAGCTCTGTGATACTTGACACAATAAAGTAGTTCCAAGTTCTATCTCTA
This sequence comes from Spermophilus citellus, assembly GCF_964194105.1. Lineage (NCBI taxonomy): Eukaryota > Metazoa > Chordata > Mammalia > Rodentia > Sciuridae > Spermophilus > Spermophilus citellus. Next base: position 105,588,066 of record NC_138182.1, read on the forward strand.
TGTTTTGTTTCCTATTAATGTAGCCGTAAGCAGAGACCTGCGCAAATCACTTTGATGGAAAGGGGTGGCCAAGCTTCCAAAAAACTACAAGTTTCCTGAAATCTCAGCACACATTTTTTCACCCAATCTTGATGACACTTTCAGGTAATGATCAGTACCCAATCCCACTTGGCTCACCAAATTTCGTTCTTCTAGGTTAAACCGTTCGTTGGCAGTAACAGTTTTAATTTTTAGGTTTCACTCAGTTTTCTCCTATATGGATACATGTAGTTGGAACTCTAAATCAAACACAGTTTGTACTAACTCTTTGAAACTTGACACAATAAAGTAGTTCCAAGTTCTATCTCTATGGTTTGTTTCCTATTGTTGTAGCCCTAAGCAGAGACTGGCTCAAATCACTTTAATGGAAAGGGGTTGCCAAGCTTCCAAAAAACTACGAGTTTCCTGAAATCTCAGCACACATTTTTTCACCCAATCTTGATGACACTTTCAGGTGATGATCAGTACCCCAATCCCACTTGGCTCACCAAATTTCGTTCTTCTAGGTTAAAGCGTTCGTTGCCAGTAACAGTTTTAATTTTTAGGTTTCACTCTGTTTTCTCCTATATGGATACATGTAGTTGGAACTCTAATTTAAAGATGGTTTTTGCTATCTCCTTGAAACTTGACACAATACAGTAGTTCCAAGTTCTATCTCTATGGTTTCTTTCCTATTGATGTAGCCCTAAGCAGAAAGTGGCGCGAATCACTTACATGGAAAAGATTTGCAAGCTTTCAAAAAACTACGAGTTTGCTGAAATCTCAGCACACATTTTTTCACCCAATCTTGATGACACTTTCAGGTAATGATCAGTACCCCAATCCCACTTGGCTCACCAAATTTCGTTATTCTAGGTTAAACCGTTCGTTGGCAGTAACAGTTTTAATTTTTAGGTTTCACTCTGTTTTCTCCTATATGGATACATGTATTTGGAACTCTAAATCAAACACGGGTTCTGCTAGCTCTTTGAAACTTGACACAGTTCCAAGTTCTATCACTATGGTTTGTTTTCTATTGATGTAGCCCGAAGCAGAGACTGGCGCAAATCACTTTCATGGAAAATGGTTGCCAAGCTTCCAAAATCTACGAGTTTCCTGAAATCTCAGCACACATTTTTTCACCCAATCTTGATGGCACTTTCAGGTAATGATCAGTACCCCAATCCCACTTGGCTCACCAAATTTCATTCTTCTAGGTTAAACCGTTCGTTGGCAGTAATAGTTTCAATTTTTAGGTTTCACTCTGTTTTCTCCTATATGGATACATGTAGTTGGAACTCTAAATCAAACACGGGTTCTGCTAGCTCTTTGAAACTTGATACAGTTCCAAGTTCTATCTCTATGGTTTGTTTCCTGTTGATGTAACCCTAAGCAGAGACTGGCGCAAATCACTTTCATGGAAAGTCGTTGCCGAGCTTCCAAAATCTACGAGTTTCCTTATATCTCAGCACACATTTTTTCACCCAATCTTGATGACACTTTCAGGTAATGATCAGTACCCGAATCCCACTTGACTCACCAAATTTCGTTCTTCTAGATTAAACCGTTCGTTGGCAGTAACAGTTTTAATTTTTAGGTTTCACTCTGTTTTCTCCTATATGGATACATGTAGTTGGAACTCTAAATCAAACACGGTATGTGCTCGCTCTTTGAAACTTGACACAATAAAATAGTTCCAAGTTCTATCTCTACGGTTTGTTTCCTATTGATGTAGCCCTAAGCAGAGAATGGCGCAAATCATTTTCATGGAAAGGGGTTGCCAAGCTTCCAAAACCTACGAGTTTCCTGAAATCTCAGCATATATTTTTTTATCCAATCTTGATGACACTTTCAGGTAATGATCAGTACCCCAATCCCACTTGGCTCACCAAATTTCGTTCTTCTAGGTTAAACCGTTCGTTGGCAGTAACAGTTTTAATTTTTCGGTTTCACTAAGTTTTCTCCTATATGGATACATGTAGTTGGAACTCAAAATCAAACACGGTTTCTGCTAGCTCTTTGAAACTTGACACAGTACCAAGTTCTATCTCTACGGTTTGTTTCCTATTGATGTAGCCTTAAGCAGAGACTGGCGCAAATCACTTTCATGGAAAGTGGTTGCCAAGCTTCCAAAATCTACGAGTTTCCTGAAATCTCAGCACACAATTTTTCACCCAATCTTGATGACACTTTCCGGTAATGATCAGTACCCCAATCCCACTTGGCTCATCAAATTTCATTCTTCTAGGTTAAACCGTTCGTTGGCAGTAACAGTTTTAATTTTTATGTTTCACTCTGTTTTCTCCTATATGGATACATGTAGTTGGAACTCTAAATCAAACACGGTTTGTGCTAGCTATTTGAAACTTGACACAATAAAGTAGTTCCAAGTTCTATCACTATGGTTTGTTTCCTATTGATGTAGCCCTAAGTAGAGATGGGTGCAAATCACTTTCATGGAAAGGAGTTGCCAAGCTTCCAAAAAACTACGAGTTTCCTGAAATCTCAGCACACATTTTTTCATCCAATCTTGATGACACTTTCAGGTAATGATCAGTACCCCAATCACACTTGGCTCACCAAATTTCGTTCTTCTAGGTTAAAGCGTTCGTTGGCAGTAACAGTTTTAATTTTTAGGTTTCACTCTGTTTTCTCCTATATGGATACATGTAATTGGAACTCTAAATCAAAGACGGTTTGTACTAGCTCTTTGAAACTTGACACAATAAAGTAGTTCCAAGTTCTGTCTCTATGTTTTGTTTCCTATTGATGTAGCCCTAAGCAGAGCCTGGCGCAACTCACTTTCATGGAAAGGGTTTGCCAAGCTTCCAAAAAACTACGAGTTTCCTGAAATCTCAGCACACATTTTTTCACCCAATCTCTATGACACTTTCAGGTAATGACCAGTACACCAGTCCCACTTGGCTCACCAAATTTCGTTATTCTAGGTTAAAACGTTCGTTGGGAGTAACAGTTTTAATTTTTAGGTTTCACTCTGTTTTCTCCTATATGGATACATGTATTTGGAACTCTAAATCAAACACGGGTTCTGCTAGCTCTTTGAAACTTGACACAGTTCCAAGTTCTATCACTATGGTTTGTTTTCTATTGATGTAGCCCGAAGCAGAGACTGGCGCAAATCACTTTCATGGAAAATGGTTGCCAAGCTTCCAAAATCTACGAGTTTCCTGAAATCTCAGCACACATTTTTTCACCCAATCTTGATGGCACTTTCAGGTAATGATCAGTACCCGAATCCCACTTGACTCACCAAATTTCGTTCTTCTAGATTAAACCGTTCGTTGGCAGTAACAGTTTTAATTTTTAGGTTTCACTCTGTTTTCTCCTATATGGATACATGTAGTTGGAACTCTAAATCAAACACGGTTTGTGCTCGCTCTTTGAAACTTGACACAATAAAATAGTTCCAAGTTCTATCTCTACGGTTTGTTTCCTATTGATGTAGCCCTAAGCAGAGAATGGCGCAAATCATTTTCATGGAAAGGGGTTGCCAAGCTTCCAAAATCTACGAGTTTCCTGAAATCTCAGCATATATTTTTTTATCCAATCTTGATGACACTTTCAGGTAATGATCAGTACCCCAATCCCACTTGGCTCACCAAATTTCATTCTTCTAGGTTAAACCGTTCGTTGGCAGTAACAGTTTTAATTTTTCGGTTTCACTAAGTTTTCTCCTATATGGATACATGTAGTTGGAACTCAAAATCAAACACGGGTTCTGCTAGCTCTTTGAAACTTGACACAGTACCAAGTTCTATCTCTACGGTTTGTTTCCTATTGATGTAGCCTTAAGCAGAGACTGGCGCAAATCACTTTCATGGAAAGTGGTTGCCAAGCTTCCAAAATCTACGAGTTTCCTGAAATCTCAGCACACAATTTTTCACCCAATCTTGATGACACTTTCCGGTAATGATCAGTACCCCAATCCCACTTGGCTCATCAAATTTCATTCTTCTAGGTTAAACCGTTCGTTGGCAGTAACAGTTTTAATTTTTATGTTTCACTCTGTTTTCTCCTATATGGATACATGTAGTTGGAACTCTAAATCAAACACGGTTTGTGCTAGCTATTTGAAACTTGACACAATAAAGTAGTTCCAAGTTCTATCACTATGGTTTGTTTCCTATTGATGTAGCCCTAAGTAGAGACGGGCGCAAATCACTTTCATGGAAAGGAGTTGCCAAGCTTCCAAAAAACTACGAGTTTCCTGAAATCTCAGCACACATTTTTTCATCCAATCTTGATGACACTTTCAGGTAATGATCAGTACCCCAATCACACTTGGCTCACCAAATTTCGTTCTTCTAGGTTAAAGCGTTCGTTGGCAGTAACAGTTTTAATTTTTAGGTTTCACTCTGTTTTCTCCTATATGGATACATGTAGTTGGAACTCTAAATCAAAGACGGTTTGTACTAGCTCTTTGAAACTTGACACAATAAAGTAGTTCCAAGTTCTGTCTCTATGTTTTGTTTCCTATTGATGTAGCCCTAAGCAGAGCCTGGCGCAACTCACTTTCATGGAAAGGGTTTGCCAAGCTTCCAAAAAACTACGAGTTTCCTGAAATCTCAGCACACATTTTTTCTCCCAATCTCTATGACACTTTCAGGTAATGACCAGTACACCAGTCCCACTTGGCTCACCAAATTTCGTTATTCTAGGTTAAAACGTTCGTTGGGAGTAACAGTTTTAATTTTTAGGTTTCACTCTGTTTTCTCCTATATGGATACATGTAGTTGGAACTCTAAATAAAACACGGTTTGTGCTAGCTCTTTGAAACTTGACACAATAAAGTAGTTCTAATTTCTATCTGTATGGATTATTTTCTATTGATGTAGCCCTAAGCAGAGACTGGCGCAAAAGACTTTCATGGAAAGGAGTTGCCAAGCTGCCAAAAAACTACGAGTTTCCTGAAATATCTGCACACATTTTTTCACCCAATCTTGATGACACTTTCCGGTAATGATCAGTACCCCAATCCCACTTGGCTCACCAAATTTCGTTCTTCTAGGTTAAATCGTTCGTTCGCAGTAACAGTTTTAATTTTTAGGTTTCACTCTGTTTTCTCCTGTATGGATACATGTAGTTGGAACTCTAAATCAAACACGGTTTGTGCTAGCTCTTTGAAACTTGACACAATAAATTAGTTCCAAGTTCTATCTCTATGCTTTGTTTCCAATTGATGTAGCCCTAAACAGAGACTGGCGCAAATCACTTTCATTGAAAGGGGTTGCCAAGCTTCCCAAAAACTACGAGTTTACTGAAATCTGAGCAAACATTTTTTCACCCAATCTTGATGACACTTTCAGGTGATGATCAGTACCCCAATCCCACTTGGCTCACCAAATTTCGTTGTTCTAGGTTAAATGGTTCGTTGGCAGTAACACTTAGTTTTTAGGTTTCACTCTGTTTTCTCCTATATGGATACATGTAGTTGGAACTCTAAATCAAAGACGGTTTGTGCTAGCTCTTTGAAACTTGACACAATAAAGTAGTTCCTAGTTCTATCTCTATGGTTTGTTTCCTATTGATGTAGCCCTAAGCAGAAAGTGGCACGAATCACTTTCATGGAAAGCTGTTGCAAGCTTTCAAAAAACTACGAGTTTCCTGAAATCTCAGCACACATTTTTTCACCCAATCTTGTTGACACTTTCAGGTAATGATCAGTACCCCAATCCCAATTGGCTCACCAAATTCCGTTCTTCAAGTTTAAACCGTTCGTTGGCAGTAACAGTTTTAATTTTTAGGTTTCACTCTGTTTTCTCCTATATGGATACATGCAGTTGGAACTCTAAATCAAACACGGTTTTTGCTAGGCCTTTGAAACTTGACACAATAAAGTAGTTCCAAGTTCTATCTCTATGGTTTGTTTCCTATTGAAGTAGCCCTAGGCATAGACTGGCGCAAATCACTTTCATGGAAATGGGTTGCCAAGCTTCTCAAAAACTACGAGTTTCCTGAAATCTCAGCACACATTTTTTCACCCAATCTTGATGACACTTTCAGGTAATGATCAGTACCCCAATCCCACTTTGCTCACCAAATTTCATTCTTCTAGGTTAAACCGTTCGTTGGCAGTAACAGTTTTAATTTTCGGGTTTCACTCTGTTTTCTCCTATATGGATACATGTATTTGGAACTATAAATCAAACACGGTTTGTGCTAGCTCTTTGAAATTTGACAGAATATAGTACTTGCAAGTTCTATCTCTATGGTTTGTTTCCTATTGATGTAGCCATAAGCAGAGACCGGCGCAAATCACTTTCATGGAAAGGGGTTGCCAAGCTTCCAAAAAACTACGAGTTTCCTGATATCTCAGCACACATTTTTTCAACCAATCTTGATGACACTTTCAGGTAATGGTCAGTACCCCAATCCCACTTGGTCACCAAATTTCATTCTTCTAGTTTAAACCGTTCGTTGGCAGTAACGGTTTTAATTTTTAGGTTTCACTAAGTTTTCTCCTATATGGATACATGTAGTTGGAACTCTAAATCAAACTCGGTTTGTGCTAGCTCTGTGATACTTGACACAATAAAGTAGTTCCAAGTTCTATCTCTATGTTTTGTTTCCTATTAATGTAGCCGTAAGCAGAGACCTGCGCAAATCACTTTGATGGAAAGGGGTGGCCAAGCTTCCAAAAAACTACAAGTTTCCTGAAATCTCAGCACACATTTTTTCACCCAATCTTGATGACACTTTCAGGTAATGATCAGTACCCCAATCCCACTTGGCTCACCAAATTTCGTTCTTCTAGGTTAAACCGTTCGTTGGCAGTAACAGTTTTAATTTTTAGGTTTCACTCAGTTTTCTCCTATATGGATACATGTAGTTGGAACTCTAAATCAAACACAGTTTGTACTAACTCTTTGAAACTTGACACAATAAAGTAGTTCCAAGTTCTATCTCTATGGTTTGTTTCCTATTGTTGTAGCCCTAAGCAGAGACTGGCTCAAATCACTTTAATGGAAAGGGGTTGCCAAGCTTCCAAAAAACTACGAGTTTCCTGAAATCTCAGCACACATTTTTTCACCCAATCTTGATGACACTTTCAGGTGATGATCAGTACCCCAATCCCACTTGGCTCACCAAATTTCGTTCTTCTAGGTTAAAGCGTTCGTTGCCAGTAACAGTTTTAATTTTTAGGTTTCACTCTGTTTTCTCCTATATGGATACATGTAGTTGGAACTCTAATTTAAAGATGGTTTTTGCTATCTCCTTGAAACTTGACACAATACAGTAGTTCCAAGTTCTATCTCTATGGTTTCTTTCCTATTGATGTAGCCCTAAGCAGAAAGTGGCGCGAATCACTTACATGGAAAAGATTTGCAAGCTTTCAAAAAACTACGAGTTTCCTGAAATCTCAGCACACATTTTTTCACCCAATCTTGATGACACTTTCAGGTAATGATCAGTACCCCAATCCCACTTGGCTCACCAAATTTCGTTCTTCTAGGTTAAACCGTTCGTTGGCAGTAACAGTTTTAATTTTTAGGTTTCACTCTGTTTTCTCCTATATGGATACATGTATTTGGAACTCTAAATCAAACACGGGTTCTGCTAGCTCTTTGAAACTTGACACAGTTCCAAGTTCTATCACTATGGTTTGTTTTCTATTGATGTAGCCCGAAGCAGAGACTGGCACAAATCACTTTCATGGAAAATGGTTGCCAAGCTTCCAAAATCTACGAGTTTCCTGAAATCTCAGCACACATTTTTTCACCCAATCTTGATGGCACTTTCAGGTAATGATCAGTACCCCAATCCCACTTGGCTCACCAAATTTCATTCTTCTAGGTTAAACCGTTCGTTGGCAGTAATAGTTTCAATTTTTAGGTTTCACTCTGTTTTCTCCTATATGGATACATGTAGTTGGATCTCTAAATCAAACACGGGTTCTGCTAGCTCTTTGAAACTTGATACAGTTCCAAGTTCTATCTCTATGGTTTGTTTCCTGTTGATGTAACCCTAAGCAGAGACTGGCGCAAATCACTTTCATGGAAAGTCGTTGCCGAGCTTCCAAAATCTACGAGTTTCCTTATATCTCAGCACACATTTTTTCACCCAATCTTGATGACACTTTCAGGTAATGATCAGTACCCGAATCCCACTTGACTCACCAAATTTCGTTCTTCTAGATTAAACCGTTCGTTGGCAGTAACAGTTTTAATTTTTAGGTTTCACTCTGTTTTCTCCTATATGGATACATGTAGTTGGAACTCTAAATCAAACACGGTATGTGCTCGCTCTTTGAAACTTGACACAATAAAATAGTTCCAAGTTCTATCTCTACGGTTTGTTTCCTATTGATGTAGCCCTAAGCAGAGAATGGCGCAAATCATTTTCATGGAAAGGGGTTGCCAAGCTTCCAAAATCTACGAGTTTCCTGAAATCTCAGCATATATTTTTTTATCCAATCTTGATGACACTTTCAGGTAATGATCAGTACCCCAATCCCACTTGGCTCACCAAATTTCGTTCTTCTAGGTTAAACCGTTCGTTGGCAGTAACAGTTTTAATTTTTCGGTTTCACTAAGTTTCTCCTATATGGATACATGTAGTTGGAACTCAAAATCAAACACGGGTTCTGCTAGCTCTTTGAAACTTGACACAGTACCAAGTTCTATCTCTACGGTTTGTTTCCTATTGATGTAGCCTTAAGCAGAGACTGGCGCAAATCACTTTCATGGAAAGTGGTTGCCAAGCTTCCAAAATCTACGAGTTTCCTGAAATCTCAGCACACAATTTTTCACCCAATCTTGATGACACTTTCCGGTAATGATCAGTACCCCAATCCCACTTGGCTCATCAAATTTCATTCTTCTAGGTTAAACCGTTCGTTGGCAGTAACAGTTTTAATTTTTATGTTTCACTCTGTTTTCTCCTATATGGATACATGTAGTTGGAACTCTAAATCAAACACGGTTTGTGCTAGCTATTTGAAACTTGACACAATAAAGTAGTTCCAAGTTCTATCACTATGGTTTGTTTCCTATTGATGTAGCCCTAAGTAGAGACGGGCGCAAATCACTTTCATGGAAAGGAGTTGCCAAGCTTCCAAAAAACTACGAGTTTCCTGAAATCTCAGCACAAATTTTTTCATCCAATCTTGATGACACTTTCAGGTAATGATCAGTACCCCAATCACACTTGGCTCACCAAATTTCGTTCTTCTAGGTTAAAGCGTTCGTTGGCAGTAACAGTTTTAATTTTTAGGTTTCACTCTGTTTTCTCCTATATGGATACATGTAGTTGGAACTCTAAATCAAAGACGGTTTGTACTAGCTCTTTGAAACTTGACACAATAAAGTAGTTCCAAGTTCTGTCTCTATGTTTTGTTTCCTATTGATGTAGCCCTAAGCAGAGCCTGGCGCAACTCACTTTCATGGAAAGGGTTTGCCAAGCTTCCAAAAAACTACGAGTTTCCTGAAATCTCAGCACACATTTTTTCACCCAATCTCTATGACACTTTCAGGTAATGACCAGTACACCAGTCCCACTTGGCTCACCAAATTTCGTTATTCAAGGTTAAAACGTTCGTTGGGGGTAACAGTTTTAATTTTTAGGTTTCACTCTGTTTTCTCCTATATGGATACATGTAGTTGGAACTCTAAATAAAACACGGTTTGTGCTAGCTCTTTGAAACTTGACACAATAAAGTAGTTCTAATTTCTATCTGTATGGATTATTTTCTATTGATGTAGCCCTAAGCAGAGACTGGCGCAAAAGACTTTCATGGAAAGGAGTTGCCAAGCTGCCAAAAAACTACGAGTTTCCTGAAATATCTGCACACATTTTTTCACCCAATCTTGATGACACTTTCAGGTAATGATCAGTACCCCAATCCCACTTGGCTCACCAAATTTCGTTCTTCTAGGTTAAATCGTTCGTTCGCAGTAACAGTTTTAATTTTTAGGTTTCACTCTGTTTTCTCCTGTATGGATACATGTAGTTGGAACTCTAAATCAAACACGGTTTGTGCTAGCTCTTTGAAACTTGACACAATAAATTAGTTCCAAGTTCTATCTCTATGCTTTGTTTCCAATTGATGTAGCCCTAAACAGAGACTGGCGCAAATCACTTTCATTGAAAGGGGTTGCCAAGCTTCCCAAAAACTACGAGTTTACTGAAATCTGAGCAAACATTTTTTCACCCAATCTTGATGACACTTTCAGGTGATGATCAGTACCCCAATCCCACTTGGCTCACCAAATTTCGTTGTTCTAGGTTAAATGGTTCGTTGGCAGTAACACTTAGTTTTTAGGTTTCACTCTGTTTTCTCCTATATGGATACATGTAGTTGGAACTCTAAATCAAAGACGGTTTGTGCTAGCTCTTTGAAACTTGACACAATAAAGTAGTTCCTAGTTCTATCTCTATGGTTTGTTTCCTATTGATGTAGCCCTAAGCAGAAAGTGGCACGAATCACTTTCATGGAAAGCTGTTGCAAGCTTTCAAAAAACTACGAGTTTCCTGAAATCTCAGCACACATTTTTTCACCCAATCTTGATGACACTTTCAGGTAATGATCAGTACCCCAATCCCAATTGGCTCACCAAATTCCGTTCTTCAAGTTTAAACCGTTCGTTGGCAGTAACAGTTTTAATTTTTAGGTTTCACTCTGTTTTCTCCTATATGGATACATGCAGTTGGAACTCTAAATCAAACACGGTTTTTGCTAGGCCTTTGAAACTTGACACAATAAAGTAGTTCCAAGTTCTATCTCTATGGTTTGTTTCCTATTGAAGTAGCCCTAGGCATAGACTGGCGCAAATCACTTTCATGGAAATGGGTTGCCAAGCTTCTCAAAAACTACGAGTTTCCTGAAATCTCAGCACACATTTTTTCACCCAATCTTGATGACACTTTCAGGTAATGATCAGTACCCCAATCCCACTTTGCTCACCAAATTTCATTCTTCTAGGTTAAACCGTTCGTTGGCAGTAACAGTTTTAATTTTCGGGTTTCACTCTGTTTTCTCCTATATGGATACATGTATTTGGAACTATAAATCAAACACGGTTTGTGCTAGCTCTTTGAAATTTGACAGAATATAGTACTTGCAAGTTCTATCTCTATGGTTTGTTTCCTATTGATGTAGCCATAAGCAGAGACCGGCGCAAATCACTTTCATGGAAAGGGGTTGCCAAGCTTCCAAAAAACTACGAGTTTCCTGATATCTCAGCACACATTTTTTCAACCAATCTTGATGACACTTTCAGGTAATGGTCAGTACCCCAATCCCACTTGGTCACCAAATTTCATTCTTCTAGTTTAAACCGTTCGTTGGCAGTAACGGTTTTAATTTTTAGGTTTCACTAAGTTTTCTCCTATATGGATACATGTAGTTGGAACTCTAAATCAAACTCGGTTTGTGCTAGCTCTGTGATACTTGACACAATAAAGTAGTTCCAAGTTCTATCTCTATGTTTTGTTTCCTATTAATGTAGCCGTAAGCAGAGACCTGCGCAAATCACTTTGATGGAAAGGGGTGGCCAAGCTTCCAAAAAACTACAAGTTTCCTGAAATCTCAGCACACATTTTTTCACCCAATCTTGATGACACTTTCAGGTAATGATCAGCACCCCAATCCCACTTGGCTCACCAAATTTCATTCTTCTAGGTTAAACCGTTCATTGGCAGTAACAGTTGTAATTTTCAGGTTTCACTCTGTTTTCTCCTATATGGATACATGTAGTTGGAACTCTAAATCAAATACGGTTTGTGCTAGCTTTTTGAAACTTTACAAAATAAAATAATTCCAAGTTCTAGCTCTATGGTTTGTTTCCTATTGATGTAGCCCTAAGCAGAGACTGTTGCAAATCAATTTCATGGAAAAGGGTTGGCAAGCTTCCAAAAAAATACGAGTTTCCTGAAATGTCAGCACATATTTTTTCACCCAATCTTGATGACACTTTCAGGTAATGATCAGTACCCCAATCCCACTTGGCTCACCAAATTTCGTTGTTCTAGGATAAATGGTTCGTTGGCAGTAACACTTAGTTTTTAGGTTTCACTCTGTTTTCTCCTATATGGATACATGTAGTTGGAACTCTAAATCAAAGACGGTTTGTGCTAGCTCTTTGAAACTTGACACAATAAAGTAGTTCCAAGTTCTATCTCTATGGTTTGTTTACTATTGATGTAGCCCTAAGCAGAGACTGGCGCAAATCACTTTCATGGAAAGGGGTTGCCAAGCTTCCAAAAAACTACGTGTTTCCTGATATCTCAGCACACATTTTTTCACCCAATCTTGATAACACTTTAAGGTAATGACCAGTACCCCAATCCCACTTGGCTCACCAAATTTCGTTCTTCTAGGTTAAACCGTTCGTTGGCAGTAACAGTTTAAATTTTTAGGTTTCACTCTGTTTTCTCCTATATGGATACATGTAGTTGGAACTCTAAATCAAACACGGTTTCTGTTAGCTCTTTGAAACTTGACACAATAAAGTAGTTCCAAGTTCTATCTCTAGGGTTTGTTTCCTATTGATGTAGCCCTAAGCAGAGACTGCAAAAGACTTTCATGGAAAGGAGTTGCCAAGCTGCCAAAAAACTAAGAGTTTCCTGAAATATCTGCACACATTTTTTCACCCAATCTTGATGACACTTTCAGGTAATGATCAGTACACCAATCCCACTTGGCTCACCATTTTCATTCTTCTAGGTTAAACCGTTCATTGGCAGTAACAGTTTTAATTTTCAGGTTTCACTCTGTTTTCTCCTATATGGATACATGTAGTTGGAACTCTAAATCAAATACGGTTTGTGCTAGCTTTTTGAAACTTGACACAATAAAGTGGTTCCAAGTTCTATCTCTATGGTTTGTTTCCTATTGATGTAGCCCTAAGCAGAGACTGTCGCAAATCAATTTCATGGAAAAGGGTTGGCAAGCTTCCAAAAAAATACGAGTTTCCTGAAATCTCAGCACACATTTTTTCACCCAATCTTGATGACACTTTCAGGTAATGATCAGTACCCCAATCCCACTTGGCTCACCAAATTTCGTTGTTCTAGGTTAAATGGTTCGTTGGCAGTAACACTTAGTTTTTAGGTTTCACTCTGTTTTCTCCTATATGGATACATGTAGTTGGAACTCTAAATCGAAGACGGTTTGTGCTAGCTCTTTGAAACTTGACACAATAAAGTAGTTCTAATTTCTATCTGTATGGATTATTTTCTATTGATGTAGCCCTAAGCAGAAAGTGGCACGAATCACTTTCATGGAAAGCTGTTGCAAGCTTTCAAAAAACTACGAGTTTCCTGAAATCTCAGCACACATTTGTTCACCCAATCTTGATGACACTTTCAGGTAATGATCAGTACCCCAATCCCAATTGGCTCACCAAATTCCGTTCTTCAAGTTTAAACCGTTCGTTGGCAGTAACAGTTTTACTTTTTAGGTTTCACTCTGTTTTATCCTATATGGATACATGTAGTTGGAACTCTAAATCAAACACGGTTTTTGCTAGGCCTTTGAAACTTGACACAATAAAGTAGTTCCAAGTTCTATCTCTATGGTTTGTTTACTATTGGTGTAGCCCTAAGCAGAGACTGGCGCAAATCACTTTCATGGAAAGGGGTGGCCAAGCTTCCAAAAAACTACGTGTTTCCTGATATCTCAGCACACATTTTTTCACCCAATCTTGATAACACTTTAAGGTAATGACCAGTACCCCAATCCCACTTGGCTCACCAAATTTTGTTCTTCTAGGTTAAACCGTTCGTTGGCAGTAACAGTTTAAATTTTTAGTTTTCACTCTGTTTTCTCCTATATGGATACATGTAGTTGGAACTCTAAATCAAACACGGTTTCTGCTAGCTCTTTGAAACTTGACACAATAAAGTGGTTCCAAGTTCTGTCTCTATGGTTTGTTTCCTATTGATGTAGCCCTAAGCAGAGACTGGCGCAAATCACTTTCATGGAAAGGAGTTGCCAAGCTGCCAAAAAACTACGAGTTTCCTGAAATATCAGCACACATTTTTTCACCCAATCTTGATGACACTTTCAGGTAATGATCAGTACCCCAATCCCACTTGGCTCACCAAATTTCGTTGTTCTAGGTTAAACCATTCGTTGGCATTAACAGTTTTAATTTTTAGTTTTCACTCTGTTTTCTCCTGTATGGATACATGTAGTTGGAACTCTAAATCAAACACGGTTTGCGCTAGCTCTTTGAAACTTGACACAATAAAGTGGTTCCAAGTTCTATCTCTATGGTTTGTTTCCAATTGATGTAGCCCTAAACAGAGACTGGCGCAAATCACTTTCATTGAAAGGGGTTGCCAAGCTTCCCAAAAACTAAGAGTTTACTGAAATCTCAGCACACATTTTTTCACCCAATCTTGATGACATTTTCAGGTGATGATCAGTACCCCAATCCCACTTGGCTCACCAAATTTTGTTCTTCTAGGTTAAACCGTTCGTTGTCAGTGACAGTTTTAATTTTTAGGTTTCACTCTGTTTTCTCCTATATGGATACATGTAGTCGGAACTCTAAATCAAAGACGGTTTGTGCTAGCTCTTTGAATCTTGACACAATAAAGTAGTTACAAGTTCTATCTCTATGGTTTGTTTCCTATTGATGTAGCCCTAACAGAGACTGGCCCAAATCACTTTCATGGAAAGCGGTTGCCAAGCTTCCAAAAAAATACGAGTTTCTTGAAATCTCATCACACATTTTTTCACCCAATCTTGTTGCCACTTTCAGGTAATGATCAGTACCCCAATCCCACTTGGCTCACCAAATTTCGTTCTTCTAGGTTAAACCCTTCGTTGGCATTAACAGTTTTAATTTTTAGGTTTCACTCTGTTTTCTCCTATATGGATACATGTAGTTGGAACTCTAAATCAAACACGGTTTGTGCTAGCTCTTTGAAACTTGACACAATAAAGTAGTTCCAAGTTCCTCTCTATGGTTTGTTTCCTATTGATGTAGCCCTTAGCAGAAACTGGCGCAAATCACTTTCATGGAAATGGGTTGACAAGCTTCCAAAAAACTAGGAGTTTCCTGAAATCTCAGCACATATTTTTTCACCCAATCTTGATGACACTTTCAGGTAATGATCAGTACCCCAATCCCACTTGGCACACCAAATTTCATTCTTCTAGGTTAAACCGTTCGTTGGCAGTAACAGTTTTAATTTTTAGGTTTCACTCTGTTTTCTCCTTTACGGATACATGTAGTTGGAACTCTAAATCAAACACGGTTTCTGCTAGCTCTTTGAAACTTGACACAGTTCCAAGTTCTATCTCTATGGTTTGTTTCCTATTGATGTAGCCCTAAGCAGAAAGTGGCACGAATCACTTTCATGGAAAGCTGTTGCAAGCTTTCAAAAAACTACGAGTTTCCTGAAATCTCAGCACACATTTTTTCACCCAATCTTGATGACACTTTCAGGTAATGATCAGTACCCCAATCCCAATTGGCTCACCAAATTCCGTTCTTCAAGTTTAAACCGTTCGTTGGCAGTAACAGTTTTAATTTTTAGGTTTCACTCTGTTTTCTCCTATATGGATACATGCAGTTGGAACTCTAAATCAAACACGGTTTTTGCTAGGCCTTTGAAACTTGACACAATAAAGTAGTTCCAAGTTCTATCTCTATGGTTTGTTTCCTATTGAAGTAGCCCTAGGCATAGACTGGCGCAAATCACTTTCATGGAAATGGGTTGCCAAGCTTCTCAAAAACTACGAGTTTCCTGAAATCTCAGCACACATTTTTTCACCCAATCTTGATGACACTTTCAGGTAATGATCAGTACCCCAATCCCACTTTGCTCACCAAATTTCATTCTTCTAGGTTAAACCGTTCGTTGGCAGTAACAGTTTTAATTTTCGGGTTTCACTCTGTTTTCTCCTATATGGATACATGTATTTGGAACTATAAATCAAACACGGTTTGTGCTAGCTCTTTGAAATTTGACAGAATATAGTACTTGCAAGTTCTATCTCTATGGTTTGTTTCCTATTGATGTAGCCATAAGCAGAGACCGGCGCAAATCACTTTCATGGAAAGGGGTTGCCAAGCTTCCAAAAAACTACGAGTTTCCTGATATCTCAGCACACATTTTTTTCAACCAATCTTGATGACACTTTCAGGTAATGGTCAGTACCCCAATCCCACTTGGTCACCAAATTTCATTCTCCTAGTTTAAACCGTTCGTTGGCAGTAACGGTTTTAATTTTTAGGTTTCACTAAGTTTTCTCCTATATGGATACATGTAGTTGGAACTCTAAATCAAACTCGGTTTGTGCTAGCTCTGTGATACTTGAAACAATAAAGTAGTTCCAAGTTCTATCTCTATGTTTTGTTTCCTATTAATGTAGCCGTAAGCAGAGACCTGCGCAAATCACTTTGATGGAAAGGGGTGGCCAAGCTTCCAAAAAACTACAAGTTTCCTGAAATCTCAGCACACATTTTTTCACCCAATCTTGATGACACTTTCAGGTAATGATCAGCACCCCAATCCCACTTGGCTCACCAAATTTCATTCTTCTAGGTTAAACCGTTCATTTGCAGTAACAGTTGTAATTTTCAGGTTTCACTCTGTTTTCTCCTATATGGATACATGTAGTTGGAACTCTAAATCAAATACGGTTTGTGCTAGCTTTTTGAAACTTTACAAAATAAAATAATTCCAAGTTCTATCTCTATGGTTTGTTTCCTATTGATGTAGCCCTAAGCAGAGACTGTCGCAAATCAATTTCATGGAAAAGGGTTGGCAAGCTTCCAAAAAAATACGAGTTTCCTGAAATGTCAGCACACATTTTTTCACCCAATCTTGATGACACTTTCAGGTAATGATCAGTACCCCAATCCCACTTGGCTCACCAAATTTCGTTGTTCTAGGATAAATGGTTCGTTGGCAGTAACACTTAGTTTTTAGGTTTCACTCTGTTTTCTCCTATATGGATACATGTAGTTGGCACTCTAAATCAAAGACGGTTTGTGCTAGCTCTTTGAAACTTGACACAATAAAGTAGTTCCAAGTTCTATCTCTATGGTTTGTTTACTATTGATGTAGCCCTAAGCAGAGACTGGCGCAAATCACTTTCATGGAAAGGGGTTGCCAAGCTTCCAAAAAACTACGTGTTTCCTGATATCTCAGCACACATTTTTTCACCCAATCTTGATAACACTTTAAGGTAATGACCAGTACCCCAATCCCACTTGGCTCACCAAATTTCGTTCTTCTAGGTTAAACCGTTCGTTGGCAGTAACAGTTTAAATTTTTAGGTTTCACTCTGTTTTCTCCTATATGGATACATGTAGTTGGAACTCTAAATCAAACACGGTTTCTGTTAGCTCTTTGAAACTTGACACAATAAAGTAGTTCCAAGTTCTATCTCTAGGGTTTGTTTCCTATTGATGTAGCCCTAAGCAGAGACTGCAAAAGACTTTCATGGAAAGGAGTTGCCAAGCTGCCAAAAAACTAAGAGTTTCCTGAAATATCTGCACACATTTTTTCACCCAATCTTGATGACACTTTCAGGTAATGATCAGTACACCAATCCCACTTGGCTCACCAAATTTCATTCTTCTAGGTTAAACCGTTCATTGGCAGTAACAGTTTTAATTTTCAGGTTTCACTCTGTTTTCTCCTATATGGATACATGTAGTTGGAACTCTAAATCAAATACGGTTTGTGCTAGCTTTTTGAAACTTTACAAAATAAAATAGTTCCAAGTTCTATCTCTATGGTTTGTTTCCTATTGATGTAGCCCTAAGCAGAGACTGTCGCAAATCAATTTCATGGAAAAGGGTTGGCAAGCTTCCAAAAAAATACGAGTTTCCTGAAATCTCAGCACACATTTTTTCACCCAATCTTGATGACACTTTCAGGTAATGATCAGTACCCCAATCCCACTTGGCTCACCAAATTTCGTTGTTCTAGGTTAAATGGTTCGTTGGCAGTAACACTTAGTTTTTAGGTTTCACTCTGTTTTCTCCTATGTGGATACATGTAGTTGGAACTCTAAATCGAAGACGGTTTGTGCTAGCTCTTTGAAACTTGACACAATAAAGTAGTTCTAATTTCTATCTGTATGGATTATTTTCTATTGATGTAGCCCTAAGCAGAAAGTGGCACGAATCACTTTCATGGAAAGCTGTTGCAAGCTTTCAAAAAACTACGAGTTTCCTGAAATCTCAGCACACATTTGTTCACCCAATCTTGATGACACTTTCAGGTAATGATCAGTACCCCAATCCCAATTGGCTCACCAAATTCCGTTCTTCAAGTTTAAACAGTTCGTTGGCAGTAACAGTTTTACTTTTTAGGTTTCACTCTGTTTTCTCCTATATGGATACATGTAGTTGGAACTCTAAATCAAACACGGTTTTTGCTAGGCCTTTGAAACTTGACACAATAAAGTAGTTCCAAGTTCTATCTCTATGGTTTGTTTACTATTGGTGTAGCCCTAAGCAGAGACTGGCGCAAATCACTTTCATGGAAAGGGGTGGCCAAGCTTCCAAAAAACTACGTGTTTCCTGATATCTCAGCACACATTTTTTCACCCAATCTTGATAACACTTTAAGGTAATGACCAGTACCCCAATCCCACTTGGCTCACCAAATTTTGTTCTTCTAGGTTAAACCGTTCGTTGGCAGTAACAGTTTAAATTTTTAGTTTTCACTCTGTTTTCTCCTATATGGATACATGTAGTTGGAACTCTAAATCAAACACGGTTTCTGCTAGCTCTTTGAAACTTGACACAATAAAGTGGTTCCAAGTTCTGTCTCTATGGTTTGTTTCCTATTGATGTAGCCCTAAGCAGAGACTGGCGCAAATCACTTTCATGGAAAGGAGTTGCCAAGCTGCCAAAAAACTACGAGTTTCCTGAAATATCAGCACACATTTTTTCACCCAATCTTGATGACACTTTCAGGTAATGATCAGTACCCCAATCCCACTTGGCTCACCAAATTTCGTTGTTCTAGGTTAAACCATTCGTTGGCATTAACAGTTTTAATTTTTAGTTTTCACTCTGTTTTCTCCTGTATGGATACATGTAGTTGGAACTCTAAATCAAACACGGTTTGCGCTAGCTCTTTGAAACTTGACACAATAAAGTGGTTCCAAGTTCTATCTCTATGGTTTGTTTCCAATTGATGTAGCCCTAAACAGAGACTGGCGCAAATCACTTTCATTGAAAGGGGTTGCCAAGCTTCCCAAAAACTAAGAGTTTACTGAAATCTCAGCACACATTTTTTCACCCAATCTTGATGACATTTTCAGGTGATGATCAGTACCCCAATCCCACATGGCTCACCAAATTTTGTTCTTCTAGGTTAAACCGTTCGTTGTCAGTGACAGTTTTAATTTTTAGGTTTCACTCTGTTTTCTCCTATATGGATACATGTAGTCGGAACTCTAAATCAAAGACGGTTTGTGCTAGCTCTTTGAATCTTGACACAATAAAGTAGTTACAAGTTCTATCTCTATGGTTTGTTTCCTATTGATGTAGCCCTAACAGAGACTGGCCCAAATCACTTTAATGGAAAGCGGTTGCCAAGCTTCCAAAAAAATACGAGTTTCTTGAAATCTCATCACACATTTTTTCACCCAATCTTGTTGCCACTTTCAGGTAATGATCAGT
Organism: Spermophilus citellus; assembly: GCF_964194105.1. Lineage (NCBI taxonomy): Eukaryota > Metazoa > Chordata > Mammalia > Rodentia > Sciuridae > Spermophilus > Spermophilus citellus. The sequence goes on from NC_138182.1 coordinate 105,607,706, forward strand.
ACCCCAATCCCACTTGGCTCACCAAATTTCGTTCTTCTAGGTTAAACCCTTCGTTGGCATTAACAGTTTTAATTTTTAGGTTTCACTCTGTTTTCTCCTATATGGATACATGTAGTTGGAACTCTAAATCAAACACGGTTTGTGCTAGCTCTTTGAAACTTGACACAGTAAAGTAGTTCCAAGTTCCTCTCTATGGTTTGTTTCCTATTGAAGTAGCCCTAAGCAGAAACTGGCGCAAATCACTTTCATGGAAATGGGTTGACAAGCTTCCAAAAAACTAGGAGTTTCCTGAAATCTCAGCACATATTTTTTCACCCAATCTTGATGACACTTTCAGGTAATGATCAGTACCCCAATCCCACTTGGCACACCAAATTTCATTCTTCTAGGTTAAACCGTTCGTTGGCAGTAACAGTTTTAATTTTTAGGTTTCACTCTGTTTTCTCCTATATGGATACATGTAGTTGGAACTCTAAATCAAACACGGTTTCTGCTAGCTCTTTGAAACTTGACACAGTTCCAAGTTCTATCTCTATGGTTTGTTTCCTATTGATGTAGCCCTAAGCAGAGACTGGCGCAAATCTCTTTCATGGAAAGGGGTTGCCAAGCTTCCAAAAAACTACGAGATTCCTGAAATCTCAGCACACATTTTTAACCCAATCTTGATGACACTTTCCGGTAATGATCAGTTCCCCAATCCCACTTGGCTCACCAAATTTCGTTCTTTTAGGTTAAACCGTTTTTTGGCAATAACATTTTGAATTTTTAGGTTTCACTCTGTATTCTCCTTTATGGTACATGTACTTGGAACTCTAAATCCGAGATAGTTTGTGCTAGCTGTTTGAAACTTGACACAATAAAGTAGTTCCAAGTTCTAACTCTATGGTTTGTTTCCTATTGATGTAGCCCTAAGCACTGACTGGGGCAAATTACTTTCATGGAAAGGGATTGCCAAGCTTCGAAAAAAATACGAGTTTCCTGAAATCTCAGCACACATTTTTTCACCCAATCGTGATGACACTTTCAGGTAATGATCAGTACCCCAATCCCACTTGGCTCACCAAATGTCGTTCTTCTAGGTTAAAAGTTCGTTGGCAGTAACAGTTATAATTTTTAGGTTTCACTCTTTTTTCTCCTATTTGGATACATTTAGTTGGAACTCTAAATCAAAGACGGTTTGTGCTAGCTCTTTGAATCTTGACACAATAATGTAGTTCCCAGTTCTATCTCTATGGTTTGTTTCCTATTGATGTAGCCCTAAGCAGAGACTGGCGTAAATCACTTTCATGGAAAGGAGTTGCTAAGTTTCCAAAAAACTACGAGTTTCTTGAAATCTCAGCACACATTTTTTCACCCAATCGTGATGACACTTTCAGGTCACGATCAGTACCCCAATCCCACTTGACTCACCAAATTTTGTTCTTCTAGTTTAAACCGTTCATTGGCAGTAACAGTTTTAATTTTTAGGTTTCACTCTGTTTTCTTATACATGGATACATGTAGTTGGAACTCTAAAACAAAGACGGTTTGTGCTAGCTATTTGAAACTTGACACAATAAAGTAGTTACAAGTTCTGTCTCTATGGTTTGTTTCCTATTGATGTAGCCCTCAGGGGAGACCGGCGCAAATCACTTTCATGAAAAGGGGTTGCCAAGCTTCCAAAAAACTTCGAGTTTCCTGAAATCTCAGCACATATTTTTTCACCCAATCGTGATGACACTTTCAAGAAATGATCAATTCTCGAATCCCACTTGGCTTACCAAATTTCGTTCTTCTAGGTTAAACTGTTCATTGGCAGTAACACTTTGAATTTTTAGGTTTCACTCTGTTTTCTCCTATATGGATACATGTTGTTGGAACTCTAAATCAAAGACGGTTTGTGGTAGCTCTTTGAAACTTGACACAATAAAGTAGTTACAAGTTCTATCTCTATGGTTTGTTTCCTATTGATGTAGCCCTAAGCAGTGACTGGCGCAAATCACTTTCATGGAAAGGGGTTGTCAAGCTACCAAAAAACTACGAGTTTCCTGAAATCTCAGCACACATTTTTTCACCCAATCTTGATGACACTTTCAGGTAATGATCAGTACCCCAATCCCAGTTTCTCACCAAATTTCGTTCTTCTAGGTTAAACCATACGTTGGCCGTAACAGTTTTAATTTTTAGGTTTCACTCTGTTTTCTCCCATATGGATACATGTAGTTGGAACTCTAAATCAAAGACGGTTTGTGCTAGCTCTTTGAAACTTGACACAATAAAGTAGTTCCAAGTTCTATCACTATGGTTTGTTTCCTATTGATATAGCCCTAAGCAGAGACCGGCGCAAATCACTTTCATTCAAAGGGGTTGCCAAACTTCCAAAAAACTACGAGTTTCCTCAAAACTCAGCACAAATTTTTTAACCCAATCTTGATGACACTTTTAGGTCATGATCAGTACCCCAATCCCACTTGGCTCACCAAATTTCGTTCTTCTAGGTTAAACCGTTCGTTGGCAGTAACAGTTTTAATTTTTAGGTTTCACTCTGTATTCTCCTATATGGATACATGTAGTTGGAACTCTAAATTAAACACGGTTTGTGCTAGCTGTATGAAACTTGACGCAATAAAGTAGTTCCAAGTTCTATCTCTACGGTTTGTTTCCTATTGATGTAGCCCTAAGCAGAGACTGGCGCAAATCACTTTCATGGAAAGGGGTTGCCAAGCTTCCAAAATACTACGAGTTTCCAGAAATCTCAGCACACATTTTTTCACCCAATCTTGATGACACTTTCAGGACAGGATCAGTATCCCAATCCCGCTTGGCACACCAAATTTCGTTCTTCTAGGTTAAACCATTCGTTGGCAGTAACAGTTTTAATTTTATGTTTCACTCTGTTTTCTCCTATATGGATACATGTATTTGGAAATCTAAATCAAACACGGTTTGTGCTAGCTCTTTGAAACTCGAAACAATAAAGTAGTTCAAAGTTCTTTCTCTATGGTTTTTTTCCTTTTGATGATGCCCTAAGCAGTGACTGGCGCAAATCACTTTCATGGAAAGGGGTAGCCAAGCTTCCAAAAAACTACGAGTTTCCTGAAATCTCAGCACACATTTTTTCACCCAATCTTGATGACACTTTCAGGTAATGATCAGTACCCCAGTCTCACTTGGCTCACCAAATTTCGTTCTTCTTGGTTAAACCGATCGTTGGCAGTAACAGTTTTAATTTTTAGGTTTCACTCTGTTTTCTCCTATAAGGATACATGTAGTTGGAACTCTAAATCAAAGACTGTTTGTGCTAGCTCTTTGAAACTTGACACAATAAAGTAGTTCCAAGTTCTATCTCTATGGATTGTTTCCTATTGATGTAGCCCTAAGCAGAGACTGGAGCAAATCACTTTCATGGAAAGGGGTTGCCAAGCTTCCAAAAAACTACGAGTTTCCTGAAATCTCAGCACACATTTTTTCACCCAATCTTGATGACACTTTCAGGTAATGATCAGTACCCCAATCCCACTTGGCTCACCAAATTTCGTTCTTCTAGGTTAAACCGTTCGTTGGCAGTAACAGTTTTAATTTTTAGGTTTCACTCTGTTTTCCTCTACATGGATACATGTAGTTGAAACTCTAAATCAAACACGGTTTGTGCTAGCTCGTTGAATCTTGACACAATAAAGTAGTTCCAAGTTCTATCTCTATGGTTTGTTTCCTATTGATGTAGGCCTAAGCAGAGACTGGCACAAATCACTTCCATGGAAAGGGGTTGCCAAGCTTCAAAAAAACTACGAGTTTCCTGAAATGTCAGCACACATTTTTTCACCCAATCTTGATGACACTTTCAGGTAATGATCAGTATCACAATCCCACTTGGCTCACCAAATTTCCTTCTTCTAGGTTAAACCGTTTGTTGACAGTAACAGTTTTAATTTTTAGGTTTCACTCTGTTTTCTCCTATATGGATACATGTAGTTGGAACTCTAAATCAAAGACTGTTTGTGCTAGCTCTTTGAAACTTGACACAATAAAGTAGTTCCAAGTTCTATCTCTATGGATTGTTTCCTATTGATGTAGCCTTAAGCAGAGACTGGCGCAAATCACTTTCATGGAAAGGGGTTGCCAAGCTTCCAAAAAACTACGAGTTTCCTGAAATCTCAGCACACATTTTTTCTCCCAATCTTGATGACATTTTCAGGACATGATCAGTATCCCAATCCCGCTTGGCTCACCAAATTTCCATCTTCTAGGTTAAACCGTTCGTTGGCAGTAACAGTTTTAATTTTTAGGTTTCACTCTGTTTTCTCCTATATGGATACATGTAGTTGGAACTCTAAATCAAAGACGGTTCGTGCTAGCTCTTTGAAACTCGACACAATAAAGGAGTTCAAAGTTCTTTCTCTATGGTTTGTTTCCTATTGATGATGCCCTAAGCAGAGACTTGCGCAAATCACTTTCATGGATAGGGGTAGCCAAGCTTCCAAAAAACTACGAGTTTCCTGAAATCTCAGCACACATTTTTTCACCCAATCTTGATGACACTTGCAAGTAATGATCAGTACCCCAATCCCACTTCGCTCACCAAATTTCGTTCTTCTAGGTTAAACCGTTTGTTGGCAGTAACAGTTTTAATTTTTAGGTTTCACTCTGTTTCCTCCTATATGGATACATGTAGTTGGAACTCTAAATCAAAGACGGTTTGTGCTAGCTCTATGAAACTTGACACCATAAAGCAGTTCCAAGTTCTATCTCTATGGTTTGTTTCCTATTGATGTAGCCCTAAGCAGAGACTGGCGCAAATCACTTTCATGGAAAGGGGTTGCCAAGCTTCCAAAAAACTACGAGTTTCCTGAAATCTCAGCACACATTTTTTCACCCAATCTTGATGACACTTTCAGGTAATGATCAGTACCCCAATCCCACTTGGCTCACCAAATTTCGTTCTTCTAGTTTACACCGTTCGTTGGCAGTAAGAGTTTTAATTTTTAGGTTTCACTCTGTTTTCTCCTATAAGGATACATGTAGTTGGAACTTTAAATCAAAGACTGTTTGTGCTAGCTCTTTGAAACTTGACACAGTAAAGTAGTTCCAAGTTCTATCTCTATGGATTGTTTCCTATTGATGTATCCCTAAGCAGAGACTGGCGCAAATCACTTTCATGGAAAGGGGTTGCCAAGCTTCCAAAAAACTACGAGTTTCCTGAAATCTCAGCACACATTTTTTCACCCAATCTTGATGACACTTTCAGGTAATGAGCAGTACCCCATTCAGACTTGGCTCACCAAATTTCGTTCTTCTAGGTTAAACCGTTCGTTGGCAGTAACAGTTTTAATTTTTAGGTTTCACTCTGTTTTCTCCTATATGGATTTATGTAGTTGCAACACTAAATCCAACACGGTTTGTGCTAGCTCTTTGAAACTTGACACAATAAATTAGTTCCAAGTTGTATCTCTATGGTTTGTTTCCTATTGATGTAGCCCTAAGCAGAGAATGGCGCAAATTACTTTCATGGAAAGGGGTTGCCAAGCTACCAAAAAACCACGAGTTTCCTGAAATCTCAGCACACATTTTTTCATCCAATATTGATAACACTTTCAGGAAATGATCAGAACGCCAATTCCACTTGGCTCACCAAATTTCGTTCTTCTTCGTTAACACGTTCGTTGGCAGTAAGAGTTTAAATTTTTAGGTTTCACTCTGTTTTCTCCTATAAGGATACATGTAGTTGGAACTTTAAATCAAAGACTGTTTGTGCTAGCTCTGTGAAACTTGACAGAATGAAGTAGTTCCAAGTTCTCTCTCTATGGTTTGTTTCCTATTGATGTAGCCCTAAGCAGAGACTGGCACAAATCACTTTCATGGAAAGGGGTTGAAAGCTTCCTAAAAACTAAGAGTTTCCTGAAATCTCAGCACACATTTTTTCACCCAGCCTTGATGACACTTTCAGGTAATGACGACTACCCCAATCCAACTTGGCTCACCAAATTTCGTTCTTCTAGGTTAAACCGTTCTTTGGCAGTAACAGTTTTAATTTTTAGGTTTCACTCTGTTTTCTCCTATATGGATACATGTAGTTGGAACTCTAAATCAAAGACGGTTTGTGCTAGCTCTTTGAAACTTGACACAATAAAGTAGTTCCAAGTTCAATCTCTATGGTTTGTTTCCTATTGATGTAGCCCTAAGCAGAGACTGGCGAAAATCACTTTCATGGAAAGGTGTTGATAAGCTACCAAAAAACTACGAGTTTCCTGAAATCTCAGCACACATTTTTTCAACCAATCTTGATGACACTTTCAGGTAATGATCAGTACGCCAATCCAACTTGGCTCACCAAATTTCGTTCTTCTAGGTTAACCCGTTCGTTAACAGTAACAGTTTTAATTTTTAGGTTTCACTCTGTTTTCTCCTATATGGATACATGTAGTTGGAACTCTAAATTAAACACGGTTTGTGCTAGCTCTTTGAAACTTGACACAATAAAGTAGTTCCAAGTTCTATCTCTATGGTTTGTTTCCTATTGATGTAGCCCTAAGCAGAGACTGGCGCAAATCACTTTCATGGAAAGGGGTAGCCAAGCTTCCAAAAAACTATGAGTTTCCTGAAATCTCAGCACACATTTTTTCACCCAATCTAGATGACACTTGCAAGTAATGATCAGTACCCCAATCCCACTTGGCTCACCAAATTTCGTTCTTCTAGGTTAACCCGTTCGTTAACAGTAACAGTTTTAATTTTTAGGTTTCACTCTGTTTTCTCCTATATGGATACATGTAGTTGAAACTCTAAATCAAACACGGTTTGTGCTACCTCTTTGAAACTTGACACAATAAAGTAGTTCCAAGTTCTATCTCTATGGTTTGATTCCTATTGATGTAGGCCTAAGCAGAGACTGGCACAAATCACTTTCATGGAAAGGGGTTGAAAGCTTCCATAAAACTAAGAGTTTCCTGAAATCTCAGCACACATTTTTTCACCCAATGTTGATGACACTTTCAGGACAGGATCAGTATCCCAATCCCGCTTGGCTCACCAAATTTCGATCTTCTAGGTTAATCCGTTCGTTGGCAGTAACAGTTTTAATTTTTAGGTTTCACTCTGTTTTCTCCTATATGGATACATGTAGTTGGAACTCTAAATCAAAGACGGTTCGTGCTAGCTCTTTGAAACTTGACACAATAAAGGAGTTCAAAGTTCTTTCTCTATGGTTTGTTTCCTATTGATGATGCCCTAAGCAGAGACTGGCGCAAATCACTTTCATGGAAAGGGGTAGCCAAGCTTCCAAAAAACTACGAGTTTCCTGAAATCTCAGCACACATTTTTTCACCCAATCGTGATGACACTTGCCAGTAATGATCAGTACCCCAATCAGACTTGGATCACCAAATTTCGTTCTTCTAGGTTAAACCATTCTTTGGCAGTAACAGTTTTAATATTTAGGTTTTACTCTGTTTTCTCCTATATGGATACATGTAGTTGCAACTCTAAATCAAACACGGTTTGTGCTAGCTCTATCAAACTTGACACCATAAAGCAGTTCCAAGTTCTATCTCTATGGTTTGTTTCCTATTGATGTAGGCCTAAGCAGAGACTGGCACAAATCACTTTCATGGAAAGGGGTTGAAAGCTTCCATAAAACTAAGAATTTCCTGAAATCTCAGCACACATTTTTTCTCCCAATCTTGATGACATTTTCAGGACATGATCAGTATCCCAATCCCGCTTGGCTCACCAAATTTCCATCTTCTAGTTTAAACCGTTCGTTGGCAGTAACAGTTTTAATTTTTAGGTTTCACTCTGTTTTCTCCTATATGGATACATGTAGTTGGAACTCTAAATCAAAGACAGTTCCTGCTAGCTCTTTGAAACTCGACACCATAAAGGAGTTCAAAGTTCTTTCTCTATGGTTTGTTTCCTATTGATGATGCCCTAAGCAGAGACTGGCGCAAATCACTTTCATTGAAAGGGGTAGCCAAGCTTCCAAAAAACTACGAGTTTCCTGAAATCTCAGCACACATTTTTTCACCCAATCTTGATGACACTTGCAAGTAATGATCAGTACCCCAATCCCACTTCGCTCACCAAATTTCGTTCTTCTAGGTTAAACCGTTTGTTGGCAGTAACAGTTTTAATTTTTAGGTTTCACTCTGTTTCCTCCTATATGGATACATGTAGTTGGAACTCTAAATCAAAGACGGTTTGTGCTAGCTCTATGAAACTTGACACCATAAAGCAGTTCCAAGTTCTATCTCTATGGTGTGTTTCCTATTGATGTAGCCCTAAGCAGAGACTGGCGCAAATCACTTTCATGGAAAGGGGTTGCCAAGCTTCCAAAAAACTACGAGTTTCCTGAAATCTCAGCACACATTTTTTCACCCAATCTTGATGACACTTTCAGGTAATGATCAGTACCCCAATCCCACTTGGCTCACCAAATTTCGTTCTTCTAGGTTACACCGTTCGTTGGCAGTAAGAGTTTTAATTTTTAGGTTTCACTCTGTTTTCTCCTATAAGGATACATGTAGTTGGAACTTTAAGTCAAAGACTGTTTGTGCTAGCTCTTTGAAACTTGACACAGTAAAGTAGTTCCAAGTTCTATCTCTATGGATTGTTTCCTATTGATGTATCCCTAAGCAGAGACTGGCGCAAATCACTTTCATGGAAAGGGGTTGCCAAGCTTCCAAAAAACTACGAGTTTCCTGAAATCTCAGCACACATTTTTTCACCCAATCTTGATGACACTTTCAGGTAATGAGCAGTACCCCATTCAGACTTGGCTCACCAAATTTCATTCTTCTAGGTTAAACCATTCGTTGGCAGTAACAGTTTTAATTTTTAGGTTTCACTCTGTTTTCTCCTATATGGATACATGTAGTTGCAACACTAAATCAAACACGGTTTGTGCTAGCTCTTTGAAACTTGACACAATAAATTAGTTCCAAGTTGTATCTCTATGGTTTGTTTCCTATTGATGTAGCCCTAAGCAGAGAATGGCGCAAATTACTTTCATGGAAAGGGGTTGCCAAGCTACGAAAAAACCACGAGTTTCCTGATATCTCAGCACACATTTTTTCACCCAATATTGATAACACTTTCAGGTAATGATCAGAACGCCAATTCCACTTGGCTCACCAAATTTCGTTCTTCTTGGTTAACACGTTCGTTGGCAGTAAGAGTTTAAATTTTTAGGTTTCACTCTGTTTTCTCCTATAAGGATACATGTAGTTGGAACTTTAAATCAAAGACTGTTTGTGCTAGCTCTGTGAAACTTGACAGAATGAAGTAGTTCCAAGTTCTCTCTCTATGGTTTGTTTCCTATTGATGTAGCCCTAAGCAGAGACTGGCACAAATCACTTTCATGGAAAGGGGTTGAAAGCTTCCTAAAAACTAAGAGTTTCCTGAAATCTCAGCACACATTTTTTCACCCAGCCTTGATGACACTTTCAGGTAATGACGACTACCCCAATCCAACTTGGCTCACCAAATTTCGTTCTTCTAGGTTAAACCGTTCTTTGGCAGTAACAGTTTTAATTTTTAGGTTTCACTCTATTTTCTCCTATATGGATACATGTAGTTGGAACTCTAAATCAAAGACGGTTTGTGCTAGCTCTTTGAAACTTGACACAATAAAATAGTTCCAAGTTCAATCTCTATGGTTTGTTTCCTATTGATGTAGCCCTAAACAGAGACTGGCGAAAATCACTTTCATGGAAAGGTGTTGATAAGCTACCAAAAAACTACGAGTTTCCTGAAATCTCAGCACACATTTTTTCAACCAATCTTGATGACACTTTCAGGTAATGATCAGTACGCCAATCCCACTTGGCTCACCAAATTTCGTTCTTCTAGGTTAACCCGTTCGTTAACAGTAACAGTTTTAATTTTTAGGTTTCACTCTGTTTTCTCCTATATGGATACATGTAGTTGGAACTCTAAATTAAACACGGTTTGTGCTAGCTCTTTGAAACTTGACACAATAAAGTAGTTCCAAGTTCTATCTCTATGGTTTGTTTCCTATTGATGTAGCCCTAAGCAGAGACTGGCGCAAATCACTTTCATGGAAAGGGGTAGCCAAGCTTCCAAAAAACTACGAGTTTCCTGAAATCTCAGCACACATTTTTTCACCCAATCTAGATGACACTTGCAAGTAATGATCAGTACCCCAATCCCACTTGGCTCACCAAATTTCGTTCTTCTAGGTTAACCCGTTCGTTAACAGTAACAGTTTTAATTTTTAGGTTTCACTCTGTTTTCTCCTATATGGATACATGTAGTTGAAACTCTAAATCAAACACGGTTTGTGCTAGCTCTTTGAAACTTGACACAATAAAGTAGTTCCAAGTTCTATCTCTATGGTTTGATTCCTATTGATGTCGGCCTAAGCCGAGACTGGCACAAATCACTTTCATGGAAAGGGGTTGAAAGCTTCCACAAAACTAAGAGTTTCCTGAAATCTCAGCACACATTTTTTCACCCAATGTTGATGACACTTTCAGGACAGGATCAGTATCCCAATCCCGCTTGGCTCACCAAATTTCGATCTTCTAGGTTAATTTGTTCGTTGGCAGTAACAGTTTTAATTTTTAGGTTTCACTCTGTTTTCTCCTATATGGATACATGTAGTTGGAACTCTAAATCAAAGACGGTTCGTGCTAGCTCTTTGAAACTTGACACAATAAAGGAGTTCAAAGTTCTTTCTCTATGGTTTGTTTCCGATTGATGATGCCCTAAGCAGAGACTGGCGCAAATCACTTTCATGGAAAGGGGTAGCCAAGCTTCCAAAAAACTACGAGTTTCCTGAAATCTCAGCACACATTTTTTCACCCAATCGTGATGACACTTGCCAGTAATGATCAGTACCCCAATCAGACTTGGCTCACCAAATTTCGTTCTTCTAGGTTGAACCATTCGTTGGCAGTAACAGTTTTAATTTTTAGGGTTCACTCTGTTTTCTCCTATATGAATACATGTACTTGCAACACTAAATCAAACACGGTTTGTGCTAGCTCTTTGAAACTTGACACCATAAAGCAGTTCCAAGTTCTATCTCTATGGTTTGTTTCCTATTGATGTAGCCCTAAGCAGAGAATGGCGCAAATTACTTTCATGGAAAGGGGTTGCCAAGCTACCAAAAAACCACGAGTTTCCTGAAATCTCAGCACACATTTTTTCATCCAATATTGATGACACTTTCAGGTAATGATCAGAACACCAATCCCACTTGGCTCACCAAATTTCGTTCTTCTTGTTTAACCCGTTCGTTAACAGTAACAGTTTTAATTTTTAGGTTTCACTCTGTTTTCTCCTATAAGGATACATGTCGTTGGAACTCTAAATCAAACACGGTTTATGATAGCTCTTTGAAATTTGACACAATAAAGTAGTTCCAAGTTCTATCACTATGGTTTGTTTCCTATTGATGTAGCCTTAAGCAGAGACTGGTGCAAATCACTTTCATACAAAGGGGTTGCCAAGCTTCCAAAAAACTACGAGTTTCCTGAAATCTCAGCGCACATTTTTTCACCCAATCTTGATGGCACTTTCAGGTAATGATCAGTACCCCATTCCCACTTGGCTCACCAAATTTCGTTCTTCTAGGTTAAACAATTCGTTAGCAGTAACAGTTTTAATTTTTAGGTTTCAATCTGTTTTCTCCTATATGGATAAATGTAGTTGGTTCTCTAAATTAAACACGGTTAGTGCTAGCTCTTTGAAACTTGACACAATAAAGTAGTTCCAAGTTCCAAGTTCCTATTGATGTAGCCCTAAGCAGAGACTGGCGCAAATCACTTTCATGGAAAGGGCTTGCCAAGCTTCCAAAAAACTACAAGTTTCCTGAAATCTCAGCACACATTTTTCACCAATCTTGATGACATTTTCAGGTAATGATCGGTACGCCAATCCCACTTGGCTCACTAAATTTCGTTCTTCTAGGTTAAACCGTTTGTTGGCAGTAACAGTTTTAAATTTTAGGTTTCACTCTGTTTTCTCCTATATGGATACATGTAGTTGGAACTCTAAATCAAACACGGTTTGGGCCAGCTCTTTGAAACTTGACACAATAAAGTAGTTCCATGTTCTATCTCTATGGTTTGTTTCCTATTGATGTAGCCCTAAGTAGAAACTGGCGCAAATCACTTTCATAGAAAGGTAAAGCCAAGCTTCCATATAACTATGAGTTTCCTGAAATCTCAGCACACATTTTTTCACCCAAACTTGATGACACTTTCATGTAATGATCTTACCTTAATCACACTTGGCTCACCAAATTTCGTTCGTCTAGGTTAAACGGTTCGTTGGCAGTAACAGTTTTAATTTTCAGGTTTCACTCGGTTTTCTCCCATATGGATACATGTAGTTGGATCTCTAAATCAAAGATGGTTTGTGCTAGCTCTTTGAAACTTGACACAATAAAATAGTTCCAAGTTCTATCTCTATGGATTGATTCCTATTGATGTAGCCCTAAGCAGAGACTGGCACAAATCACTTTCAGGGAAAGGGGTTGCCAAGCTTCCAAAAAACTACGAGTTTCCTGAAATATCAGCACACATTTTTTCAACCAATCTTGATGACACTTTCAGGTAATGATCAGTACGCCAATCCCACTTGGCTCACCAAATTTCGTTCTTCTAGGTTAACCCGTTCGTTAACAGTAACAGTTTTAATTTTTAGGTTTCACTCTGTTTTCTCCTATATGGATACATGTAGTTGGAACTCTAAATTAAACACGGTTTGTGCTAGCTCTTTGAAACTTGACACAATAAAGTAGTTCCAAGTTCTATCTCTATGGTTTGTTTCCTATTGATGTAGCCCTAAGCAGAGACTGGCGCAAATCACTTTCATGGAAAGGGGTAGCCAAGCTTCCAAAAAACTACGAGTTTCCTGAAATCTCAGCACACATTTTTTCACCCAATCTAGATGACACTTGCAAGTAATGATCAGTACCCCAATCCCACTTGGCTCACCAAATTTCGTTCTTCTAGGTTAACCCGTTCGTTAACAGTAACAGTTTTAATTTTTAGGTTTCACTCTGTTTTCTCCTATATGGATACATGTAGTTGAAACTCTAAATCAAACACGGTTTGTGCTAGCTCTTTGAAACTTGACACAATAAAGTAGTTCCAAGTTCTATCTCTATGGTTTGATTCCTATTGATGTCGGCCTAAGCAGAGACTGGCACAAATCACTTTCATGGAAAGGGGTTGAAAGCTTCCACAAAACTAAGAGTTTCCTGAAATCTCAGCACACATTTTTTCACCCAATGTTGATGACACTTTCAGGACAGGATCAGTATCCCAATCCCGCTTGGCTCACCAAATTTCGATCTTCTAGGTTAATTTGTTCGTTGGCAGTAACAGTTTTAATTTTTAGGTTTCACTCTGTTTTCTCCTATATGGATACATGTAATTGGAACTCTAAATCAAAGACGGTTCGTGCTAGCTCTTTGAAACTTGACACAATAAAGGAGTTCAAAGTTCTTTCTCTATGGTTTGTTTCCGATTGATGATGCCCTAAGCAGAGACTGGCGCAAATCACTTTCATGGAAAGGGGTAGCCAAGCTTCCAAAAAACTACGAGTTTCCTGAAATCTCAGCACACATTTTTTCACCCAATCGTGATGACACTTGCCAGTAATGATCAGTACCCCAATCAGACTTGGCTCACCAAATTTCGTTCTTCTAGGTTAAACCATTCTTTGGCAGTAACAGTTTTAATATTTAGGTTTTACTCTGTTTTCTCCTATATGGATACATGTAGTTGCAACTCTAAATCAAACACGGTTTGTGCTAGCTCTATCAAACTTGACACCATAAAGCAGTTCCAAGTTCTATCTCTATGGTTTGTTTCCTATTGATGTAGGCCTAAGCAGAGACTGGCACAAATCACTTTCATGGAAAGGGGTTGAAAGCTTCCATAAAACTAAGAATTTCCTGAAATCTCAGCACACATTTTTTCTCCCAATCTTGATGACATTTTCAGGACATGATCAGTATCCCAATCCCGCTTGGCTCACCAAATTTCCATCTTCTAGTTTAAACCGTTCGTTGGCAGTAACAGTTTTAATTTTTAGGTTTCACTCTGTTTTCTCCTATATGGATACATGTAGTTGGAACTCTAAATCAAAGACAGTTCCTGCTAGCTCTTTGAAACTCGACACCATAAAGGAGTTCAAAGTTCTTTCTCTATGGTTTGTTTCCTATTGATGATGCCCTAAGCAGAGACTGGCGCAAATCACTTTCATTGAAAGGGGTAGCCAAGCTTCCAAAAAACTACGAGTTTCCTGAAATCTCAGCACACATTTTTTCACCCAATCTTGATGACACTTGCAAGTAATGATCAGTACCCCAATCCCACTTCGCTCACCAAATTTCGTTCTTCTAGGTTAAACCGTTTGTTGGCAGTAACAGTTTTAATTTTTAGGTTTCACTCTGTTTCCTCCTATATGGATACATGTAGTTGGAACTCTAAATCAAAGACGGTTTGTGCTAGCTCTATGAAACTTGACACCATAAAGCAGTTCCAAGTTCTATCTCTATGGTGTGTTTCCTATTGATGTAGCCCTAAGCAGAGACTGGCGCAAATCACTTTCATGGAAAGGGGTTGCCAAGCTTCCAAAAAACTACGAGTTTCCTGAAATCTCAGCACACATTTTTTCACCCAATCTTGATGACACTTTCAGGTAATGATCAGTACCCCAATCCCACTTGGCTCACCAAATTTCGTTCTTCTAGGTTACACCGTTCGTTGGCAGTAAGAGTTTTAATTTTTAGGTTTCACTCTGTTTTCTCCTATAAGGATACATGTAGTTGGAACTTTAAGTCAAAGACTGTTTGTGCTAGCTCTTTGAAACTTGACACAGTAAAGTAGTTCCAAGTTCTATCTCTATGGATTGTTTCCTATTGATGTATCCCTAAGCAGAGACTGGCGCAAATCACTTTCATGGAAAGGGGTTGCCAAGCTTCCAAAAAACTACGAGTTTCCTGAAATCTCAGCACACATTTTTTCACCCAATCTTGATGACACTTTCAGGTAATGAGCAGTACCCCATTCAGACTTGGCTCACCAAATTTCATTCTTCTAGGTTAAACCATTCGTTGGCAGTAACAGTTTTAATTTTTAGGTTTCACTCTGTTTTCTCCTATATGGATACATGTAGTTGCAACACTAAATCAAACACGGTTTGTGCTAGCTCTTTGAAACTTGACACAATAAATTAGTTCCAAGTTGTATCTCTATGGTTTGTTTCCTATTGATGTAGCCCTAAGCAGAGAATGGCGCAAATTACTTTCATGGAAAGGGGTTGCCAAGCTACGAAAAAACCACGAGTTTCCTGATATCTCAGCACACATTTTTTCACCCAATATTGATAACACTTTCAGGTAATGATCAGAACGCCAATTCCACTTGGCTCACCAAATTTCGTTCTTCTTGGTTAACACGTTCGTTGGCAGTAAGAGTTTAAATTTTTAGGTTTCACTCTGTTTTCTCCTATAAGGATACATGTAGTTGGAACTTTAAATCAAAGACTGTTTGTGCTAGCTCTGTGAAACTTGACAGAATGAAGTAGTTCCAAGTTCTCTCTCTATGGTTTGTTTCCTATTGATGTAGCCCTAAGCAGAGACTGGCACAAATCACTTTCATGGAAAGGGGTTGAAAGCTTCCTAAAAACTAAGAGTTTCCTGAAATCTCAGCACACATTTTTTCACCCAGCCTTGATGACACTTTCAGGTAATGACGACTACCCCAATCCAACTTGGCTCACCAAATTTCGTTCTTCTAGGTTAAACCGTTCTTTGGCAGTAACAGTTTTAATTTTTAGGTTTCACTCTATTTTCTCCTATATGGATACATGTAGTTGGAACTCTAAATCAAAGACGGTTTGTGCTAGCTCTTTGAAACTTGACACAATAAAATAGTTCCAAGTTCAATCTCTATGGTTTGTTTCCTATTGATGTAGCCCTAAACAGAGACTGGAGAAAATCACTTTCATGGAAAGGTGTTGATAAGCTACCAAAAAACTACGAGTTTCCTGAAATCTCAGCACACATTTTTTCAACCAATCTTGATGACACTTTCAGGTAATGATCAGTACGCCAATCCCACTTGGCTCACCAAATTTCGTTCTTCTAGGTTAACCCGTTCGTTAACAGTAACAGTTTTAATTTTTAGGTTTCACTCTGTTTTCTCCTATATGGATACATGTAGTTGGAACTCTAAATTAAACACGGTTTGTGCTAGCTCTTTGAAACTTGACACAATAAAGTAGTTCCAAGTTCTATCTCTATGGTTTGTTTCCTATTGATGTAGCCCTAAGCAGAGACTGGCGCAAATCACTTTCATGGAAAGGGGTAGCCAAGCTTCCAAAAAACTACGAGTTTCCTGAAATCTCAGCACACATTTTTTCACCCAATCTAGATGACACTTGCAAGTAATGATCAGTACCCCAATCCCACTTGGCTCACCAAATTTCGTTCTTCTAGGTTAACCCGTTCGTTAACAGTAACAGTTTTAATTTTTAGGTTTCACTCTGTTTTCTCCTATATGGATACATGTAGTTGAAACTCTAAATCAAACACGGTTTGTGCTAGCTCTTTGAAACTTGACACAATAAAGTAGTTCCAAGTTCTATCTCTATGGTTTGATTCCTATTGATGTCGGCCTAAGCAGAGACTGGCACAAATCACTTTCATGGAAAGGGGTTGAAAGCTTCCACAAAACTAAGAGTTTCCTGAAATCTCAGCACACATTTTTTCACCCAATGTTGATGACACTTTCAGGACAGGATCAGTATCCCAATCCCGCTTGGCTCACCAAATTTCGATCTTCTAGGTTAATTTGTTCGTTGGCAGTAACAGTTTTAATTTTTAGGTTTCACTCTGTTTTCTCCTATATGGATACATGTAGTTGGAACTCTAAATCAAAGACGGTTCGTGCTAGCTCTTTGAAACTTGACACAATAAAGGAGTTCAAAGTTCTTTCTCTATGGTTTGTTTCCGATTGATGATGCCCTAAGCAGAGACTGGCGCAAATCACTTTCATGGAAAGGGGTAGCCAAGCTTCCAAAAAACTACGAGTTTCCTGAAATCTCAGCACACATTTTTTCACCCAATCGTGATGACACTTGCCAGTAATGATCAGTACCCCAATCAGACTTGGCTCACCAAATTTCGTTCTTCTAGGTTGAACCATTCGTTGGCAGTAACAGTTTTAATTTTTAGGGTTCACTCTGTTTTCTCCTATATGAATACATGTACTTGCAACACTAAATCAAACACGGTTTGTGCTAGCTCTTTGAAACTTGACACCATAAAGCAGTTCCAAGTTCTATCTCTATGGTTTGTTTCCTATTGATGTAGCCCTAAGCAGAGAATGGCACAAATTACTTTCATGGAAAGGGGTTGCCAAGCTACCAAAAAACCACGAGTTTCCTGAAATCTCAGCACACATTTTTTCATCCAATATTGATGACACTTTCAGGTAATGATCAGAACACCAATCCCACTTGGCTCACCAAATTTCGTTCTTCTTGTTTAACCCGTTCGTTAACAGTAACAGTTTTAATTTTTAGGTTTCACTCTGTTTTCTCCTATAAGGATACATGTCGTTGGAACTCTAAATCAAACACGGTTTATGATAGCTCTTTGAAATTTGACACAATAAAGTAGTTCCAAGTTCTATCACTATGGTTTGTTTCCTATTGATGTAGCCTTAAGCAGAGACTGGTGCAAATCACTTTCATACAAAGGGGTTGCCAAGCTTCCAAAAAACTACGAGTTTCCTGAAATCTCAGCGCACATTTTTTCACCCAATCTTGATGGCACTTTCAGGTAATGATCAGTACCCCATTCCCACTTGGCTCACCAAATTTCGTTCTTCTAGGTTAAACAATTCGTTAGCAGTAACAGTTTTAATTTTTAGGTTTCAATCTGTTTTCTCCTATATGGATAAATGTAGTTGGTTCTCTAAATTAAACACGGTTAGTGCTAGCTCTTTGAAACTTGACACAATAAAGTAGTTCCAAGTTCCAAGTTCCTATTGATGTAGCCCTAAGCAGAGACTGGCGCAAATCACTTTCATGGAAAGGGCTTGCCAAGCTTCCAAAAAACTACCAGTTTCCTGAAATCTCAGCACACATTTTTCACCAATCTTGATGACATTTTCAGGTAATGATCGGTACGCCAATCCCACTTGGCTCACTAAATTTCGTTCTTCTAGGTTAAACCGTTTGTTGGCAGTAACAGTTTTAAATTTTAGGTTTCACTCTGTTTTCTCCTATATGGATACATGTAGTTGGAACTCTAAATCAAACACGGTTTGGGCCAGCTCTTTGAAACTTGACACAATAAAGTAGTTCCATGTTCTATCTCTATGGTTTGTTTCCTATTGATGTAGCCCTAAGCAGAAACTGGCGCAAATCACTTTCATAGAAAGGTAAAGCCAAGCTTCCATATAACTATGAGTTTCCTGAAATCTCAGCACACATTTTTTCACCCAAACTTGATGACACTTTCAGGTAATGATCTTACCCCAATCACACTTGGCTCACCAAATTTCGTTCTTCTAGGTTAAACGGTTCGTTGGCAGTAACAGTTTTAATTTTCAGGTTTCACTCGGTTTTCTCCCATATGGATACATGTAGTTGGATCTCTAAATCAAAGATGGTTTGTGCTAGCTCTTTGAAACTTGACACAATAAAATAGTTCCAAGTTCTATCTCTATGGATTGATTCCTATTGATGTAGCCCTAAGCAGAGACTGGCACAAATCACTTTCAGGGAAAGGGGTTGCCAAGCTTCCAAAAAACTACGAGTTTCCTGAAATATCAGTACACATTGTTTTACCCAATTTTGATGACACTTTCAGGTAATGATCAGTACCCCATTCCAAATTGGTCACCAAATTTCGTTCTTCTAGGTAAAACGGTTCGTTGGCAGTAACAGTTCAAAGTTTTAGGTTTCACTCTTCTCCTGCATGGATACATGTAGTTGCAATTCTAAATCAAACATGGTTTGTGCTAGCTCTTTGAAACTTGACACAATAAAGTACTTTCAAGTTCTATCTCTATGGTTTGTTTCCTATTGACGTAGTCCTAAGCAGAGACTGGCGCAAATCCCTTTCATGTTAAGGGTTTGCCAATCTACCAAAAAACTACGAGTTTCCTGAAATCTCAGCACACATTTTTTCACCCAATCTTGATGACACTTTCAGGTAATGATCAGTACCCGAATCCCACTTGGCTCACCAAATTTCTTTCTTCTAAGTTACACCGTTCGTTGGCATTAACAGTTTAAATTTTTAGGTTTCACTCTGTTTGCTCCTATATGGATACATGTAGTTTGAAATCTAAATCAAACACGGTTTGTGCTAGCTCTTTGAAACTTGACACAATAAAATAGTTCCAAGTTCTATCTCTATGGATTGCTTCCTATTGATGTAGCCCTAAGCCGAGACTGGCACAAATCACTTTCATGGAAAGGGCTTGCCAAATTCCAAAAAACTATGAGTTTCCTGAAAAATCAGCACACATTTTTTCACACAATCGTGATGACACATTCAGGTAATGATCAGTACCCCAATCCCACTTGGCTCAACAATTTTCATTATTCTCAGTTAAACCGTTCGTTGGCAGTAACAGTTTCAATTTTTAGGTTTCACTCTGTTTTCTCCTATATATATACATGTAGTTGTATCTCTAAATCAAACAAGGTTTGTGCTAGCTCTTTGAAACTTGACACAATAAAGTAGTTCCATGTTCTATCTCTATGGTTTGTTTCCTATTGATGTAGCCCTAAGCAGAGACTGGTGCAAATCACTTTCATGGAAAGGGGTTGCGAAATTCCAAAAAACTACGATTTTCCTGAAATCTCAGCACGCATTTTTTCACCCAATCTTGATGATTCTTTCAGGTAATGATCAGTACCCCATTCCCACTAGGCTCACCAAATTTCGTTCTACTAGGTTAAACCGTTCGTTGGCAGTACCAGTTTTAATTTTTAGGTTTCACTCTGTTTTCTCCTATATGGATACATGTAGTTGGAACTCTAAATCAAACACGGTTTGTGCTAGCTCTTTGAAACTTGACACAATAAAGTAGTTGCAAGTTCTATATCTATGGTTGTTTCCTATTGATGTAGCCCTATGCAGAGGCTGGCGCAAATCAGTTTCATGGAAAGGGGTTGCCAAGCTTCCAAAAAACTACGAGTTTCCTGAAATCTCACCAAACCTTTTTTCACCCAATATTGAGGACACTTTCAGGTAATGATCAATACCCCAATCCCACTTGGCTCACCAAATTTCGTTCTTCTAGGTTAAACCATTCGTTGGCAGTAACAGTTTAAATTTTTAGGTTTCACTCTGTTTTCTCCTATATGGATACATGTAGATGGAACTCTAAATCAAACACGGTTTGTGCTAGCTCCTTGAAACATGACACAATAAAATAGTTCCAAGTTCTATCTCTATGGATTGTTTCCTCTTGCTGTAGTCCTAAGCAGAGACTGGAGCAAATCACTTTCATGGAAAGGGGTTCCCAAGCTTCCAAAAAAATACGAGTTTCCTGAAATCTCAGCACACATTTTTTCACCCAATCGTGATGACACTTTCAGGCAATGACCAGTACCCAATCACACTTGGCTCACCAAATTTCGTTCTTCTAAGTGAAACCGTTCGTTGGCAGTAACAGTTTTAATTTTTAGGTTTCACTCTGTTTTCTCCTATATGGATACATGTAGTTGGAACTCTAAATCAAACACGGTTTGTGCTAGGTTGTTGAAACTTGACACAAGAAAGTAGTTCCAAGTTCTATCTCTATGGTTTGTTTCCTATTGATGTAGCCCTAAGCAGAGACTGGCGCAAATCACTTTCATGGAAAGGGGTTGCCAAGCTTCCAAAAAACTACGAGTTTCCTGAAATCTCAGCACACATTTTTTCACCCAATCTTGATGTCACTTTCAGGAAATGATCAGTACCCCAATCCCACTTGGCTCATCAAATTTCGTTCTTCTAGGTTAAACCGTTCGTTGGGAGTAGCAGTTTTAATTTTTAGGTTTCACTCTGTTTTCTCCCATATGGATACATGTAGTTGGAACTCTAAATCAAAGACGGTTTGTGCTAGCTCTTTGAAACTTGACAGCATAAAATAGTTGCAAGTTCTATCTGTATGGTTTGTTTCCTATTGATGTAGCCCTAAGCAGAGACTGGCACAAATCACTTTCATGGAATGGGGTTGCCAAGCTTCCAAAAAACTACGAGTTTTCTGAAATCTCAGCACACATTGTTTCACCCAATCTTGATGACACTTTCAGGTAATGATCAGTAACTCAATCCCACTTGGTCACCAAAATTCGTTCTTCTAGGTTACACAGTTCGTTGGCATTAATAGTTTTAATTTTTAGGTTTCACTCTGTTTTCTACTATATGGATACATGTAGTTGGAAATCTAAATCAAACACGGTTTGTGCTAGCTCTTTGAAACTCTACACAATAAAATAGTTCCAAGTTCTATACCTATGGATTGTTTCCTATTGATTTAGCCCTAAGCCCAGACTGGCACAAATCACTTTCATGGAAAGGGGTTGCCAAGCTTCCAAAATCTACGAGTTTCCTGAAAAATCAGCACACAGTTTTTCACCAAATCTTGATGACACATTCAGGTAATATCAGTACCCCAATCCCACTTGGCTCACCAAATTTCATTCTTCTAATTTAAACCGTTCGTTGGCAGTAACAGTTTTAATTTTTAGGTTTCACTCTGTTTTCTCCTATATGGATACATGTAGTTGCAACTCTAAATCAAACACGGTTTGTGCTAGCTCTTTGAAACTTGATACAATAATGTAGTTCCAAGTTCTATCTCTATGCTTTGTTTCCTATTGATGTAGCCCTAAGCAGAGACTTCCACAAATCAATTTCATGGAAAGGGGTTGCCAAGCTTTCAAAAAACTACGATTTTCCTGAAATCTCAGCACACATTTTTTCACCCAATCTTGATGACACTTTCCGATAATGATCAGTACCCCAATCCCACTTGGCTCACCAAATTTCGTTCTTCTAGGTTAAACCGTTCATTGGCAGTAACAGTTTTAATTTTTAGGTTCACTCTGTTTTCTCCTATATGGATACATGTAGTTGGAACTCTAAATCAAAGACGGTTTGTGCTAGCTCTTTGAAACTTGACACCATAAAGTAGTTCCAAGTTCTATCTGTATTGTTTGTTTCCTATTGATGTAGCCCTAAGCAGAGACTGGCGCAAATCACTTTCATGGAAAGGGGTTGCCAAGCTTCCAAAACACTACGAGTTTACTGAAATCTGAGCACACATTTTTCACCCAATCTTGATGACACTTTCATGTAATGATCAGTAACCCAATCCCACTTGGCTCACCAAATTTCGTTCTTCTAGGTTAAACCGTTCGTTGGCAGTAAGAGTTTAAATTTTTAGGTTTCACTCTGTTTTCTCTCATGGATACATGTAGTTGGAACTCTAAATCAAACACGGTTTGTGCTAGCTCCTTGAAACATGACACAATAAAATAGTTCCAAGTTCTATCTCTATGGATTGTTTCCTCTTGCTGTAGTCCTAAGCAGAGACTGGCACGAATTACTTTCATGGAAAGGGGTTGCCAAACTTCCAAAAAACTACGAGTTTTATAAAATCTCAGCACACATTGTTTCACCCAATCTTGATGACACTTTCAGGTAATGATCAGTACCCCAATCCCACTTGGCATACCAAATTTCGTTCTTCTAGGTTAAACCGTTCGTTGGTAGTAACAGTTTTAATTTTTAGGTTTCACTCTGTTTTCTCCTATATGGATACATGTAGTTTGAAATCTAAATCAAACACGGTTTGGACTAGCTCTTTGAATTGTGACACAATAAAGTAGTTCCAAGGTCTATCTCTATGGTTTGTTTCCTATTGATGTAGCCCTAAGCAGAGATTGGCACAAATCACTTTCATGGAAATGGGTTGCCAAGCTTCCAAAAATTTTTAGTTTCCTGAAATCTCAGCACACATTTTTTGAACCAATCTTGATGACGCTTTCAGGTAATGATCAGTACCCCAATCCCACTTGGCTCACAAAATTTCCTTCTTCTAGGTTAAACCGTTCGTTGGCAGTAACAGTTTTAATTTTTAGGTTTCATTCTGTTTTCTCCTATATGGATACATGTACTTGGAACACTAAATCAAAGACGGTTTGTGCTAGCTCTTTGAAACTTGACACAATAAAGTAGTTCCAAGTTCTGTCTCTATGGTTTGTTATCTATTGTTGTAGCCCTAAGCAGAGACTGGCGCAAATCACTTATATGAAAAGGGGTTGCCAAGCTTCCAATAAACTATGAGTTTCCTGAAATCTCAGCACACATTTTTTTCACCCAATTTTTATGACCCTTTCAGGTAATGTTCAGTTCCCCAATCCCACTTGGCTCACCAAATTTCGTTCTTCTATGTTAAACCGTTCGTTGGCAGTAACAGTTTTAATTTTTAGGTTTCACTCTGTTTTCTCCTATATGGATACATGTAGTTGGAACTCTAAATCAAACACGGTTTGTGCTAGCTCTTGGAAACTTGACACAATAAAGTAGTTCCAAGTTCTATCTCTATGGTTTGTTTCCTATTGATGTAGTCCTAAGCAGAGACTGGCACAAATCACTTTCATGGAAAGGAGTTGCCAAGCTTCCATAAAACTATGAGTTTCATGAAATCTCAGCACATATTTTTTCACCCAATCTTGATGACACATTCAGGTAATGATCAGTACCCAATCCCATTTGGATCACCAAATTTCATTCTTCAAAGTTAATCCGTTCTTTGGGAGTAACAGTTTTAATTTTTAGGTTTCAGTCTGTTTTCTCCTATATGGATACATGTAGTTGGAACTCTAAATCAAACACGGTTTGTGCTAGCTCTACGAAACTTGACACAATAAAATAGTTTTAAGTTCTACCTCTATAGATTGTTTCCTATTGATGTACCCTAAGATGAGACTGCCTCAAATCACTTTAATGGAAAGGGGTTGCCAAGCTTCCAAAAAACTACGAGTTTCCTGAAATCTCAGCACACATTTTTTCACCCAAACTTGATGAGACTTTCAGGTAATGATCAGTACCCCAATCTCACTTGGCTCACAAAATTTCGTTCTCCTAGGTTAAACCATTCGTTGGCAGTAACAGTTTTAATTTTTAGGTTTCACTCTGTTTTCTCCCATATGGATACATGTAGTTGGAACTCTAAATCAAACACAGTTTCTGCTAGCTCTTTGAAACTTGACAGAATAAAATAGTTCCACGTTCTATCTCTATGGATTGTTTCCTATTGATGTAGCCCTAAGCAGAGACTGGCGCAAATCACTTTCATGGAAAGGGGTTGCCAAGCTTTTAAAAACTACGAGTTTCCTGAAATCTCAGCACACATTTTTTCACCCAATGTTGATGACTGTTTCAGGTAATGATCAGTATCCCAATCCCACGTGGCTCACCAAATTTCATTCTTCTAGGTTAAACCCTACGTTGGCAGTAACAGTTTTAATGTTTAGGTTTCACTCTGTTTTTTCCTATATTCATACATGTAGTTGGAACTCTAAATCAAACACGATTTGTGCTAGCTCTTTGAAACTTCACACAATATAGTAGTTCCAAGTTCTATCTCTATGATTTTCTTCCTATTGATGTAGCCCTAAGCAGAGACTGGCCCAAATATCTTTCATGGAAAGGGGTTGCCAAGCTTCCAAAAAACTATGAGTTTCCTGAAATCTCAGCTCACATTTTTTCAACCCATCTTGATGACACTTTCCGGTAATGATCAGTACCCCAATCCCACTTGGCTCACCAAATTTCGTTCTTCTAGGTTAAACAGTTCGTTGGCAGTAAAAGTTTTAATTTTTAGATTTTACTCTGTTTTCTCCTATATGGATACAGGTAGTTGGAACTCTAAATCAAACACGGTTTGTGCTAGCTCTTTGAAACTTGACACAATAATGTAGTTCCAAGTTCTATCTCTATGGGTTGTTTCCTATTGATGTAGCCCTAAGCAGAGACTGGCGCAAATCACTTTCATGGAAAGGGGTTGCCAAGCTTCCAAAAAACTACGAGTTTTTTGAAATCTCAGCACACATTTTTTCACCCAATCTTGAAGACACTTTCAGGTGATGATCAGTACCCAAATCCCACATGGCTCACCACATTTGGTTCTTCTAGGTTAAAGCGTTCGTTGGCAGTATCAGTTTAAATTTTTAGGTTTCTCTCTGTTTTCTCCTATATGGATACATGTAGTTGGAACTCTAAATCAAACACAGTTTGTGCTAGCTCTTTGAAACTTGACCCAATAAAGTAGTTCCAAGTTCTATCTCTATGATTTGTTTCCTATTGATGTATCCCTAAGTAGAGACTGGCGCAAATCACTTTCATTGAAAGGGGTTGCCAAGCTTCCAAAAAACTACGAGTTTCCTGAAATCTCAGCACACATTTTTTCACCCAATCTTGATGACACTTTCCGGTAATGATCAGTACCCCAATCCCACTAGGCTCACCAAATTTCATTCTTCTAGGTTAAACCGTTAGTTGGCAGTAAGAGTTTTAATTTTTAGGTTTCACTCTGTTTTCTCCTATATGGATACATGTAGTTGGAACTCTAAATCAAACACGGTTTGTGCTAGCCCTTTGAAACTTGACACAATAAAGTAGTTCCATGTTCTATGTCTATGGTTTGTTTCCTATTAATGTAGGCCTAAGCAGAGACTGGCGCAAATCACTTTCATGGAAAGGTGTTGCCAAGCTTCCAAAACACTACGAGTTTCCTGAAATCTCAGCACACATTTTTTCATCCAATCGTGATGACACTTTCAGGTAATGATCAGTACCCCAATCCCACTTGGATCACCAAATTTCCTTCTTCTAGGTTAAACCGTTCATTGGCAGTAACAGTTTTAATTTTTAAGTTTCACTCTGTTTTCTCCTATATGGATACATGTAGTTGGAACTCCTAATCAAACACGGTTTGTGCTAGCTCTTTGAAACTTGACACAATAAAGTAGTTCCAAGTTCTATCTCTATGGTTTGTTTCCTATTGATGTAGCCCTAAGCAGAGAGTGGCGCAAATCACTTTCATGGAAAGGGGTTGCCAAGCTTCCAAAAAACTACGAGTTTCCTGAAATCTCAGCACACAATTTTTCAGCCAATCTTGATGACACTTTTTGGTAATGATCAGTACCCCAATCCCACTTGGATCAACAAATTTCGTTCTTCTAGATTAAACCGTTCATTGGCAGTAGAAGTTTTAATTTTTATATTTTACTCTGTTTTCTCCTATATGGATACATGTAGTTGGAACTCCTAATCAAACACGGTTTTTTGCTAGCTCTTTGAAACTTGACACAATAAAGTAGTTCCAAGTTCTATCTCTATGGTTTGTTTCCTATTGATGTAGCCCTAACGAGACAATGGCGCAAATCACTTTCATAAAAAGGGGTTGCCAAGCTTCCAAAAAACTACGAGTTTCATGAAATCTCAGCACACATTTTTTCATCCAATCTTGATGACACTTTCAGGTGATGATCAGTACCCCAATCCCACTTGGCTCACCAAATTTCGTTCTTCTAGGTTAAACCATTCGTTGGCAGTAACAGTTTAAATTTTTAGGTTTCACTCTGTTTTCTCCTATATGGATACATGTAGTTGGAACTCTAAATCAAACACTGTTTGTGCTAGCTCTTTGAGACTTGACACAATAAAGTAGTTCCAAGTTCTATCTCTATGGTTTGTTTCCTATTGATGTAGCCCTAAGCAGAGACTGGCACAAATCACTTTCATGGAAAGCGGTTGCCAGCTTCCAAAAAACTACAAGTTTCCTGTAATCTCAGCACACATTTTTTCACCCAGTCTTGATGACACTTTCCGGTAATGATCAGTACCCAATCCCACTAGGCTCACCAAATTTCCTTCTTCTAGTTTAAACCGTTCGTTGGCAGTAAGAGTTTTAATTTTTAGGTTTCACTCTGTTTTCTCCTATATGGATACATGTAGTTGGAACTCTAAATCAAACACGGTTTGTGCTAGCTCTTTGAAACTTGACACAATAAAGTAGTTCCAAGTTCTATCTCTATGGATTGTTTCCTATTGATGTAGCCCTAAGCAGACACTGGCGCAAATCACTTTCATGGAAATGGGTTGGCAAGCTTACAAAAAAGTATGAGTTTCCTGAAATCTCAGCACACATTTTTTCACCCAATCGTGATGACACTTTCAGGTAATGATCAGTACCCCAATGCTACTTGGCTCACCAAATTTCCTTCTTCTAGGTTAAACCGTTCATTGGCAGTAACAGTTTAAATTTTTAAGTTTCACTCTGTTTTCTACTATATGGATACATTTAGTTGGAACTCCTAATCAAACACGGTTTGTGCTAGCTCTTTGAAACTTGACACAATAAAGAAGTTCCAAGTTCTATCTCTATGGTTTGTTTCCTATTGATGTAGCCCTAAGCAGAGACGGGCGCAAATCACTTTTATGGAAAGGTGTTGCCAAGCTTTCAAAAAACTACGAGTTTCCTCAATTCTCAGCACACATTTTTTCACCCAGACTTGATGACACTTTCCGGTAATGATCAGTACCCCAATTCCACTTGGCTCAACAAATTTCCTTCTTCTAGGTTAAACCGTTCGTTGTCAGTAACAATTTTAAATTTTAGGTTTCACTCTGTTTTCTCCTATATGGATACATGTATTTGGATCTCTAAATCATAGACTGTTTGTGTTAGCTCTTTGAAACTTGACACAATAAAGTAGTTCCAAGTTCTATCTCTATGGTATGTTTCCTATTGATGTAGCCCTAAGCAGAGACTGGCGCAAATCACTTTCATGGAAAGGGGTTGCCAAGCTTCCAAAAAACTACGAGTTTCCTGAAATCTCAGCACACATTTTTTCAACGAATCTTGATGACACTTTTCGGTAATGATCAGTACCCCAATCCCACTTGGCTCACCAAATTTTGTTCTTCTAGATTAAACCGTTTGTTGGCAGTAGAAGTTTTAATTTTTATATTTTACTCTGTTTTCTCCTATATGGATACAATTATTTGGAACTCCTAATCGAACACGGTTTGTGCTAGCTCTATGAAACTTGACACAATAAAGTAGTTCCAACTTCTATCTCTATGGTTTGTTTCCTATTGATGTAGCCCTAAGCAGAGACTGGCGCAAATCACTTTCATGGAAAGGGGTTGCCAAGCTTCCAAAAAACTACGAGTTTCCTGAAATCTCAGCACACATTTTTTCACCCAATCGTGATGACACTTTCAGGTAATGATCAGTACCCCAATCCCACTTGGCTCACCAAATTTCCTTCTTCTAGGTTAAACCGTTCGTTGGCAGTAACAGTTTTAATTTTTAAGATTCACTCTGTTTTCTCCTATATGGATACATGTAGTTGGAACTCCTAATCAAACACGGTTTGTGCTAGCTCTTTGAAACTTGACACAATAAAGTAGTTCCAAGTTCTATCTCTATGGTTTGTTTCCTATTGATGTAGCCCTAAGCAGAGACTGGCGCAAATCACTTTCATGGAAAGGGGTTGTCAAGCTTTCAAAAAACTACGAGTTTCCTCAATTCTCAGCACACATTTTTTCACCCAGTCTTGATGACACTTTCCGGTAATGATCAGTACCCCAATTCCACTTGGCTCACCAAATTTCCTTCTTCTAGGTTAAACCGTTTGTTGGCAGTAACAATTTTAAATTTTAGGTTTCACTCTGTTTTCTCCTATATGGATACATGTAGTTGGAACTCCAAATCAAAGACTGTTTGTGTTAGCTCTTTGAAACGTGACAGAATAAAGTAGTTCGAAGTTCTATCTCTATGGTTTGTTTCCTATTGATGTAGCCCTAAGCAGAGATTGGCCCAAATCTCTTTCATGGAAAGGGGTTGCCAAGCTTCCAAAAAACTTCGGGTTTCCTGTAATCTCAGCAAACATTTTTTCACCCAATCTTGATGACACTTTCCGGTAATGATCAGTACCCCAATCCCACTTGGCGCACCAAATTTCGTTCTTCTAGATTAAACCATTCGTTGGCAGTAGAAGTTTTAATTTTTATATTTTACTCTGTTTTCTCCTATATGGATACATGTAGTTGGAACTCCTAATCAAACACGGTTTGTGCTAGCTCTTTGAAACTTGACACAAGAAATAGTTCCAATTTCTATGTCTATGGTTTGTTTCCTATTGATGTAGCCCTAAGGAGACAATGGTGCAAATCACTTTCATGGATAGGGGTTGCCAAGCTTCCAAAAAACTACGAGTTTCCTGAAATCTCAGCACACATTTTTTCACCCAATCTTAATGACACCTTCAGGTGATGATCAGTACCCCAATCCCACTTGGCTCACCAAATTTCGATCTTCTAGGTTAAACCGTTCGTTGGCAGTAACAGTTTAAATTTTTAGGTTTCACTCTGTTTTCTACTATATGGATACATGTAGTTGGAACTCCTAATCAAACACGGTTTGTGCTAGCTCTTTGAAACTTGACACAATAAAGAAGTTCCAAGTTCTATCTCTATGGTTTGTTTCCTATTGATGTAGCACTAAGCAGAGACTGGTGCAAATCACTTTCATGGAAAGGGGTTGCCAGCTTCCAAAAAACTACGAGTTTCCTGTAATCTCAGCACATATTCTTTCACCCAGTCTTGATGACACTTTCCGGTAATGATCAGTACCCCAATCCCACTTGGCTCACCAAATTTCGTTCTTCTAGGTTAAACCGTTCGTTGGCAGTAACAGTTTTAATTTTAAGGTTTCACTCTGTTTTCTCCTGTATGGATACATGTAGTTGGAACACTAAATCAAACACGGTTTGTGCTAGCTCTTTGAAACTTGACACAATAAAGTAGTTCCAAGTTCTATCTCTATGGTTTGTTTCCTATTGATGTAGCCCTAAGCAGAGACTGGCGCAAATCACTTTCATGGAAAGGGGATGCCAAGCTTCCAAAAAACTACGAGTTTCCTGTAATCTCAGCAAACATTTTTTCACCCAATCTTGATGACACTTTCCGGTAATGATCAGTACCCCAATCCCACTTGGCGCACCAAATTTCCTTCTGCTAGATTAAACCATTCGTTGGCAGTAGAAGTTTTAATTTTTATATTTTACTCTGTTTTCTCCTATATGGATACATGTAGTTGGAACTCCTAATCAAACACGGTTTGTGCTAGCTCTTTGAAACTTGACACAATAAATAGTTCCAAGTTCTATGTCTATGGTTTGTTTCCTATTAATGTAGCCCTAAGGAGACAATGGTGCAAATCACTTTCATGGATAGGGGTTGCCAAGCTTCCTACAAACTACGAGTTTCCTGAAATCTCAACACACATTTTTTCACCCAATCTTAATGACACCTTCAGGTGATGATCAGTACCCCAATCCCACTTGGCTCACCAAATTTCGATCTTCTAGGTTAAACCGTTCGTTGGCAGTAACTGTTTAAATTTTTAGGTTTCACTCTTTTTTCTCCTATATGGATACATGTAGTTGGAACTCTAAATCAAACACGGTTTGTGCTAGCTCTTTGAAACTTGACACAATAAAGTAGTTCCAAGTTCTATCTCTATGGTTTGTTTCCTATTGATGTAGCCCTAAGCAGACACTGGCGCAAATCACTTTCATGGAAAGGGGTTGCCAGCTTCCAAAAAACTACGAGTGTCCTCATTTCTCAGCACACATTTTTTCACCCAGTCTTGATGACACTTTCCGGTAATGATAAGTACCCCAATCCCACTTAGCTCACCATATTTCATTCTTCTAGGTTAAACTGTTCGTTGGCAGTAACAGTTTTAATTTTTAGGTTTCCCTCTGTTTTCTCCTATGTGGATACATGTAGATGGAACTCTAAATCAAACACGGTTTGGGCTAGCTCTTTGAAACTTGACACAATAAAGTAGTTAGAAGTTCTATCTCTATGGTTTGTTTCCTATTGATGTAGCCCTAAGCAGAGACTGGCGCAAATCACTTCCATGGAAAGGTGTTGCCAAGCTTCCAAAAAACTACGAGTTTCCTGAAATCTCAGCACACATTTTTTCACCCAATCTTGATGACACTTTCATGTAATGATCAGTACCCCAATCCCACTTGGCTCACCAAATTTCCTTCTTCTAGGTTAAACCGTTCGTTGGCAGTAACAGTTTTAATTTTTAGGTTTCACTCTGTTTTATCCTATATGGAAACATGTAGTTGGAACACTAAAACAAACACGATTTGTGCTAGCTCTTTGAAACTTGACACAATAAAGTAGTTCTAAGTTCTATCTCTATGGTTTGTTTCCTATTGATGTAGCCCTAAGCAGAGACTGGCGCAAATCACTTTCATGGAAAGGGGTTGCCAGCTTCCAAAAAACTACGAGTTTCCTCATTTCTCAGCACACATTTTTTCACCCAGTCTTGATGACACTTTCCGGTAATGATAAGTACCCCAATCCCACTTAGCTCACCATATTTCATTCTTCTAGGTTAAACTGTTCGTTGGCAGTAACAGTTTTAATTTTTAGGTTTCCCTCTGTTTTCTCCTATGTGGATACATGTAGATGGAACTCTAAATCAAACACGGTATGGGCTAGCTCTTTGAAACTTGACACAATAAAGTAGTTAGAAGTTCTCTCTCTATGGTTTGTTTCCTATTGATGTAGCCCTAAGCAGAGACTGGCGCAAATCACTTCCATGGAAAGGTGTTGCCAAGCTTCCAAAAAACTACGAGTTTCCTGAAATCTCAGCACACATTTTTTCACCCAATCTTGATGACACTTTCATGTAATGATCAGTACCCCAATCCCACTAGGCTCACCAAATTTCCTTCTTCTAGGTTAAACCGTTCGTTGGCAGTAACAGTTTTAATTTTTAGGTTTCACTCTGTTTTATCCTATATGGAAACATGTAGTTGGAACACTAAAACAAACACGATTTGTGCTAGCTCTTTGAAACTTGACACAATAAAGTAGTTCTAAGTTCTATCTCTATGGTTTGTTTCCTATTGATGTAGCCCTAAGCAGAGACTGGCGCAAATCACTTTCATGGAAAGGGGTTGCCAAGCTTCCAAAAAACTACGAGTTTCCTGAAATCTCAGCACACATTTTTTCACCCAATCTTGATGACACTTTCCGGTAATGATCAGTACCCGAATACCACTTGGCTCACCAAATTTCCTTCTTCTAGATTAAACCGTTCGTTGGCAGTAGAAGTTTTAATTTTTATATTTTACTCTGTTTTCTCCTATATGGATACATGTATTTGGAACTCTAAATCAAACACGGTTTGTGCTAGCTCTTTAAAACTTGACACAATAAAGTTGTTCCAAGTTCTATGTCTATGGTTCGTTTCCTATTAGTGTAGGTCTAAGCAGAGAATGGCGCAAATCACTTTCATGGAAAGGGGTTGCCAAGCTTCCAAAAAACTACGAGTTTCCTGAAATCTCAGCACACATTTTTTCACCCAACCTTGATGACACTTTCAGGTAATGATCAGTACCCCAATCCCACTTGGCTCCCCAAATTTCCTTCTTCTAGTTTAAACCGTTCGTTGGCATGAACAGTTTTAATTTTTAAGTTTCACTCTGTTTTCTTCTGTATGGATACATGTAGTTGGAACTCCTAATCAAACACGGTTTGTGCTAGCTCTTTGAAACTTGACACAATAAAGTAGTTCCAAGTTCTATCTCTATGGTTTGTTTCCTACTTATGTAGCCCTAAGGAGACAAAGGCGCAAATCACTTTCATGGAAAGGGGTTGCCAAGCTTCCAAAAAACTACGAGTTTCCTGAAATCTCAGCACACATTTTTTCACCCAATCTTGATGACACTTTCAGGTGATGATCAATACCCCAATCCCACTTGGCTCACCAAATTTCGTTCTTCTAGGTAAAACCGTTCGTTGGCAGTAACAGTTTTAATTTTAAGGTTTCAATCTGTTTTCTCCTATATGGATACATATAGTTGGAACTCTAAATCAAACACGGTTTGTGCTAGCTCTTTGAAACTTGACACAATAAAGTAGTTCCAAGTTCTATCTCTATGGTTTGTTTCCTATTGATGTAGCCCTAAGCAGAGACTGGCGCAAATCACTTTCATGGAAAGGGGTTGCCAGCTTCCAAAAAACTACGAGTTTCCTCATTTCTCAGCACACATTTTTTCACCCAGTCTTGATGACACTTTCCGGTAATGATAAGTACCCCAATCCCACTTAGCTCACCATATTTCATTCTTCTAGGTTAAACTGTTCGTTGGCAGTAACAGTTTTAATTTTTAGGTTTCCCTCTGTTTTCTCCTATGTGGATACATGTAGATGGAACTCTAAATCAAACACGGTTTGGGCTAGCTCTTTGAAACTTGACACAATAAAGTAGTTACAAGTTCTATCTCTATGGTTTGTTTCCTATTGATGTAGCCCTAAGCAGAGACTGGCGCAAATCACTTCCATGGAAAGGTGTTACCAAGCTATCAAAAAACTAGGATTTTCCTCAATTCTCAGCACACATTTTTTCACCCAGTCTTGATGACAGTTTCCGGTAAGGATCAGTACCCAATCCCACTTGGCTCACCAAATTTCCTTCTTCTAGGTTAAACCGTTCGTTGGCAGTAACAGTTTTAATTTTTAGGTTTCACTCTGTTTTATCCTATATGGATACATGTAGTTGGAACACTAAAACAAACACGATTTGTGCTAGCTCTTTGAAACTTGACACAATAAAGTAGTTCTAAGTTCTATCTCTATGGTTTGTTTCCTATTGATGTAGCCCTAAGCAGAGACTGGCACAAATCACGTTCATGGAAAGGGGTTGCCAAGCTTCCAAAAAACTACGAGTTTCCTGAAATCTCAGCACCCATTTTTTCACCCAATCTTGATGACACTTTCCAGTAATGATCAGTACCACAATCCCACTTGGCTCACCAAATTTCGTTCTTCTAGGTTAAACCGTTCGTTGGCAGTAACAGTTTTAATTTTTAGGTTACACTGTGTTTTTTCCTATATGGATACATGTAGTTGGAACTCTAAATCAAACACGGTTTGTGCTAGCTCTTTGAAACTTGACACAATAAAGTAGTTCCAAATTCTATATCTATGGTTTGTTTCCTATTGATGTAGCCCTAAGCAGAGACTGGCGCAAATCACTTTCATGGAAAGCGGTTGCCAAGCTTCCAAAAAACTACGAGTTTCCTGAAATATCAGCAAACAGTTTTTCAGCCAATCTTGATGACACTTTCCGGTAATGATCAGTACCCCAATCCCACTTGGATCAACAAATTTCGTTCTTCTAGATTAAACCGTTCGTTGGCAGTAGAAGTTTTAATTTTTATATTTTACTCTGTTTTTTCCTGTATGGATACATGTAGTTGGAACTCCTAATCAAACACGGTTTGTGCTAGCTCTTTGAAACTTGACACAATAAAGTAGTTCCAAGTTCTATCTCTATGGTTTGTTTCCTACTTATGTAGCCCTAAGGAGACAAAGGCGCAAATCACTTTCATGGAAAGGGGTTGCCAAGCTTCCAAAAAACTACGAGTTTCCTGAAATCTCAGCACACATTTTTTCACCCAATCTTGATGACACTTTCAGGTGATGATCAGTACCCCAATCCCACTTGGCTCACCAAATTTCGTTCTTCTAGGTAAAACCGTTCGTTGGCAGTAACAGTTTTAATTTTTAGGTTTCAATCTGTTTTCTCCTATATGGATACATATAGTTGGAACTCTAAATCAAACACGGTTTGTGCTAGCTCTTTGAAACTTGACACAATAAAGTAGTTCCAAGTTCTATCTCTATGGTTTGTTTCCTATTGATGTAGCCCTAAGCAGAGACTGGCGCAAATCACTTTCATGGAAAGGGGTTGCCAGCTTCCAAAAAACTACGAGTTTCCTCATTTCTCAGCACACATTTTTTCACCCAGTCTTGATGACACTTTCCGGTAATGATAAGTACCCCAATCCCACTTAGCTCACCATATTTCATTCTTCTAGGTTAAACTGTTCGTTGGCAGTAACAGTTTTAATTTTTAGGTTTCCCTCTGTTTTCTCCTATGTGGATACATGTAGATGGAACTCTAAATCAAACACGGTTTGGGCTAGCTCTTTGAAACTTGACACAATAAAGTAGTTACAAGTTCTATCTCTATGGTTTGTTTCCTATTGATGTAGCCCTAAGCAGAGACTGGCGCAAATCACTTCCATGGAAAGGTGTTACCAAGCTATCAAAAAACTAGGATTTTCCTCAATTCTCAGCACACATTTTTTCACCCAGTCTTGATGACAGTTTCCGGTAAGGATCAGTACCCAATCCCACTTGGCTCACCAAATTTCCTTCTTCTAGGTTAAACCGTTCGTTGGCAGTAACAGTTTTAATTTTTAGGTTTCACTCTGTTTTATCCTATATGGATACATGTAGTTGGAACACTAAAACAAACACGATTTGTGCTAGCTCTTTGAAACTTGACACAATAAAGTAGTTCTAAGTTCTATCTCTATGGTTTGTTTCCTATTGATGTAGCCCTAAGCAGAGACTGGCACAAATCACGTTCATGGAAAGGGGTTGCCAAGCTTCCAAAAAACTACGAGTTTCCTGAAATCTCAGCACCCATTTTTTCACCCAATCTTGATGACACTTTCCAGTAATGATCAGTACCACAATCCCACTTGGCTCACCAAAATTCGTTCTTCTAGGTTAAACCGTTCGTTGGCAGTAACAGTTTTAATTTTTAGGTTACACTGTGTTTTTTCCTATATGGATACATGTAGTTGGAACTCTAAATCAAACACGGTTTGTGCTAGCTCTTTGAAACTTGACACAATAAAGTAGTTCCAAATTCTATATCTATGGTTTGTTTCCTATTGATGTAGCCCTAAGCAGAGACTGGCGCAAATCACTTTCATGGAAAGCGGTTGCCAAGCTTCCAAAAAACTACGAGTTTCCTGAAATATCAGCAAACAGTTTTTCAGCCAATCTTGATGACACTTTCCGGTAATGATCAGTACCCCAATCCCACTTGGATCAACAAATTTCGTTCTTCTAGATTAAACCGTTCGTTGGCAGTAGAAGTTTTAATTTTTATATTTTACTCTGTTTTTTCCTGTATGGATACATGTAGTTGGAACTCCTAATCAAACACGGTTTGTGCTAGCTCTTTGAAACTTGACACAATAAAGTAGTTCCAAGTTCTATCTCTATGGTTTGTTTCCTATTGATGTAGCCCTAAGGAGACAATGGCGCAAATCACTTTCATGGAAAGGGGTTGCCAAGCTTCCAAAAAACTACGAGTTTCCTGAAATCTCAGCACACATTTTTTCACCCAATCTTGATGACACTTTCAGGTGATGATCAGTACCCCAATCCCACTTGGCTCACCAAATTTCTTTCTTCTAGGTTAAACCGTTCGTTGGCAGTAACAGTTTAGATTTTTAGGTTTCACTCTGTTTTCTCCTATATGGATACATGTAGTTGGAACTCTAAATCAAACACTGTTTGTGCTAGCTCTTTGAACCTTGACACAATACAGTAGTTCCAAGTTCTATCTCTATGGTTTCTTTCCTATTGATGTACCCCTAAACAGAGACTGGCACAAATCACTTTCATGGAAAGGGGTTGCCAAGCTTCCAAAACACTACGAGTTTACTGAAATCTGAGCACATATTTTTCACCCAATCTTGATGACACTTTCATGTAATGATCAGTAACCCAATCCCACTTGGCTCACCAAATTTCGTTCTTCTAGGTTAAACCGTTCGTTGGCAGTAAGAGTTTAAATTTTTAGGTTTCACTCTGTTTTCTCTTATATGGATACATGTAGTTGGAACTCTAAATCAAACACGGTTTGTGCTAGCTCCTTGAAACATGACACAATAAAATAGTTCCAAGTTCTATCTCTATGGATTGTTTCCTCTTGCTGTAGTCCTAAGCAGAGACTGGCACGAATTACTTTCATGGAAAGGGGTTGCCAACCTTCCAAAAAACTACGAGTTTTATAAAATCTCAGCACACATTGTTTCACCCAATCTTGATGACACTTTCAGGTAATGATCATTACCCCAATCCCACTTGGCACACCAAATTTCGTTCTTCTAGGTTAAACCGTTCATTGGTAGTAACAGTTTTATTTTTAGGTTTCACTCTGTTTTCTCCTATATGGATACATGTAGTTTGAAATCTAAAACAAACACGGTTTGGGCTAGCTCTTTAAATTGTGACACAATAAAGCAGTTCCAAGGTCTATCTCTATGGTTTGTTTCCTATTGATGTAGCCCTAAGCAGAGATTGGCACAAATAAGTTTCATGGAAATGGGTTGCCAAGCTTCCAAAAATTTATGAGTTTCCTGAAATCTCAGCACACATTTTTTGAACCAATCTTGATGACGCTTTCAGGTAATGATCAGTACCCCAATCCCACTTGGCTCACAAAATTTCCTTCTTCTAGGTTAAACCGTTCGTAGGCAGTAACAGTTTTAATTTTTAGGTTTCATTCTGTTTTCTCCTATATGGATACATGTACTTGGAACACTAAATCAAAGACGGTTTGTGCTAGCTCTTTGAAACTTGACACAATAAAGTAGTTCCAAGTTCTGTCTCTATGGTTTGTTTCCTATTGTTGTAGCCCTAAGCAGAGACTGGCGCAAATCACTTATATGAAAAGGGGTTGCCAAGCTTTCAAAAAACTATGAGTTTCCTGAAATCTCAGCACACAGTTTTTTCACCCAATTTTTATGACCCTTTCAGGTAATGTTCAGTTCCCCAATCCCACTTGGCTCACCAAATTTCGTTCTTCTATGTTAAACCGTTCGTTGGCAGTAACAGTTTTAATTTTTTGGTTTCACTCTCTTTTCTCCTATATGCATACATGTAGTTGGAACTCTAAATCAAACACGGTTTGTGCTAGCTCTTTGAAACTTGACACAATAAAGTAGTTCCAAGTTCTATCTCTATGGTTTGTTTCCTATTGATGTAGCCCTAAGCAGAGACTGGCACAAATCACTTTCATGGAAAGGAGTTGCCAAGCTTCCAAAAAACTATGAGTTTCATGAAATCTCAGCACATATTTTTTCACCCAATCTTGATGACACATTCAGGTAATGATCAGTACCCAATCCCATTTGGAACACCAAATTTCATTCTTCTAAGTTAATCCGTTCTTTGGGAGTAACAGTTTTAATTTTTAGGTTTCAGTCTGTTTTCTCCTATATGGATACATGTAGTTGGAACTCTAAATCAAACACGGTTTGTGCTAGCTCTATGAAACTTGACACAATAAAATAGTTTTAAGTTCTACCTCTATAGATTGTTTCCTATTGATGTACCCTAAGATGAGACTGGCTCAAATCACTTTAATGGAAAGGGGTTGCCAAGCTTCCAAAACACTACGAGTTTCCTGAAATCTCAGCACACATTTTTTCACCCAAACTTGATGACACTTTCAGGTAATGATCAGTACCCCAATCTCACTTGGCTCACAAAATTTCGTTCTCCTAGGTTAAACCGTTCATTGGAAGTAACAGTTTTAATTTTTAGGTTTCACTCTGTTTTCTCCTATATGGATACATGTAGTTGGAACTCTAAATCAAAGACGGTTTGTGCTAGCTCTTTGAAACTTGACACAATAAAGCAGATCCAAGTTCTATCTCTATAGTTTGTTTCCTATTGATGTAGCCATAAGCAGAGACTTGTGCAAATCACTCTCATGGAAAGGGCTTGGAAGCTTCAAAAAAACTACCAGTTTCCTGAAATCAGAGCACACATTTTTTCACCCAGTCTTGATGACACTTTCAGGTAATGATCAGTACCCCAATGCCGCTTGGCTCACCATATTTTGTTCTTCTAGGATAAATCGTTCGTTGGCATTAACAGTTTTAATTTGTAGGTTTCACTCTGTTTTCTCCTATATGGATACATGTAGTTGGAACTCTAAATCAAACATGGTTTGTGCTAGCTCTTTGAAACTTGACACAATAAAATAGTTCCAAGTTATATCTATATGGATTGTTTCCTATTGATGTAGCCCTAAGCAGAGACTGGCGCAAACCACTTTCATGGAAAGGGGTGGAAAGCTCCCAAAAAACTACGAGTTTCCTGAAATCTCAGCACACATTTTTTGACCCAATCTTGGTGACACTTTCAGGTAATGATCAGTACACCATCCCACTTGTCCCACCAAATTTCGTTCTTCTAGTTTAATCCGTTCGTTGGGAG
Organism: Spermophilus citellus; assembly: GCF_964194105.1. Taxonomy (NCBI): domain Eukaryota; kingdom Metazoa; phylum Chordata; class Mammalia; order Rodentia; family Sciuridae; genus Spermophilus; species Spermophilus citellus. The sequence continues at coordinate 105,646,878 of NC_138182.1, forward strand.
TAACAGTTTAAATTTTTAGGTTTCACTCTGTTTTCTCCTATATGGATACATGTAGTTGGAACTCTAAATCAAACACGGTTTGTGCTAGCTCTTTGAAACTTGACACAATAAAATAGTTCCAAGTTCTATCTCTATGGATTGTTTCCTATTGATGTAGCCCCAAGCAGAGACTGGCGCAAATCACTTTCATGGAAAGCGGTTGGGAAGCCTCAAAAAACTACGAGTTTCCTGAAATATCTGCACACATTTTTTCACCCAATCTTTTTGACACTTTCAGGTAAGGTTCAGTACCCCAATCCTGCTTGGCTCACCAAATTTCGTTCTTCTAGGTTAAATCATACATTGGAATTAACAGATTTAATTTGTAGGTTTCACTCTGTTTTCTCCTATATGGATACATGTAGTTGGAACTTTAAATCAAACACGGTTTGTGCTAGCTCTTTGAAACTTGACACAATAATGTAGTTCCTTGTTCTATCTCTATGATTTGTTTCCTATAGATGTAGCCCTAAGCAGAGACTGCCGCAAATCACTTTCATGGAAAGGGGTTGCCAAGCTTCCAATAAACTACGAGTTTCCTGAAATCTCAGCACACATTTTTTCACCCAATCTTGATGACACTTTCATATAATGATCAGTACCCCAATCCGACTTGGCTCACCAAATTTCCTTCTTCTAGGTTAAACCGTTCGTTGGGAGTAACAGTTTTAATTTTTAGGTTTCCCTGTGTTTTCTCCTATATGGATATATGTAGTTGGGACTCTAAATCAAAGACGGTTTGTGCAAGCTCTTTGAAATTTGACACAATAAAGTACTTCCAAGTTCTTTCTCTGTGGTTTGTTTCCTATTGATGTAGCCCTAAGCAGAGACTGGCGCAAATCACTTTCATGAAAAGGGGTTGCAAAGCTTCCAAAAATCTACGAGTTTCCTGAAATCACAGCACACATTTTTTCAACCAAACTTGATGACACTTTCAGGTAATGATCAGTACCCCAATCCCACTTGGCCCACCAAATTTCGTCTTTCTAGGTTAAACCGTTCGTTGGCAGTAACAGTTTTAATTTTTAGGTTTCACTCTGTTTTCTCCTATATGGATACATGTAGTTGGAACTCTAAATCCAACACGGTTTGTGCTAGCTCTTTGAAACTTGACACAATAAAGTAGTTCAAAGTTCTATCTCTATGGTTTGTTTCTTATTGATGTAGCCCTAAGCAGATACTGGCACAAATCACTTTCATGGAAAGGGGTTGCCAAGCTTTTAAAAAACTACGTGTTTCCTGAAATCTCAGCACAAAATTTTTCACCCAATCTAGATGACACTTTCAGGTAATGATCAGTACCCCAATCCCACATGGTCACCAAATTTCGTTTTTCTATGTTAAACTGTTCGTTGGCAGTAACAGTTTTAATTTTTAGGTTTCACTCTGTTTTCTCCTATATGGATACATGTAGTTGGAACTCTAAATCAAACACGGTTTGTGCTAGCACTTTCAAACTTGACACAATAAAGTAGTTCCAAGTTCTATCTCTATGGTTTGTTTCCTATTGATATAGCCCTAAGCAGAGACCGGCGCAAATCACTTTCATGGAAAGGGGTTGCCAAGCTTCCAAAAAACTACGAGTTTCCTGAAATCTAAGAACACATTTTTTCACCCAATGTTGATGACAGTTTCAGGTAATGATCAGTAACCCAATCCCACTTGGCTCACCAAATTTCGTTCTTCTAGTGGGATCAAATCAAAGACGGTTTGTGCTAGCTCTTTGAAACTTGTCACAATAAAGTAGTTCCAAGTTCTTGTCACAATAATGTAGTTCCAAGTTCTATTTCTATGGTTTGTTTCCTATTGATGTAGTCCTAAGCAGAGACTGGCGCAAATCACTTTCATGGAAAGGGCTTGCCAAGCTTCCAAAAGACTAAGAGTTTCGTGAAATCTCAGCACACATTTTTTCACCCAATCTTGATGACACTTTCAGGTAATGATCAGTACCCCAATCCCACTTGGCTCACCAAATTTCGTTCTTCTAGTTTAAACGGTTCGTTGGCAGTAACAGTTTAATTTTTAGGTTTCACTCTGTTTTCTCCTATATGGATACATGTAGTTGGAACTCTAAATCAAACACGGTTTGTGCTAGCTCTTTGAGACTTGACACAATAAAGTAGTTCCAAGTTCTATCTCTATGGTTTGTTTCCTATTGATGTAGCCCTAAGCAGAGACTGGCGCAAATCACTTTCATGGAAAGGGGTTACCAAGCTTCCAGAAAACTAAGAGTTTCCTGAAATCTCAGCACATATTTTTCCACCCAATCTTGATGACACTTTCAGGTAATGATCAGTACCCCAATCACACTTGGCTCACCAAATTTCGTTCTTCTAGGTTAAGGTGTTCGTTGGCAGTAACAGTTTTAATTTTTAGGTTTCACTCTGTTTTCTCCTATACGGATACATGTAGTTGGAACTCTAAATCAAACACGGTTTCTGCTAGCTCTTTGAAACTTGACACAAGAAAATAGTTCCACGTTCTATCTCTATGGATTGTTTCCTATTGATGTAGCCCTAAGCAGAGACTGGCGCAAATCACTTTCATGGAAAGGGGTTGCCAAGCTTTTAAAAACTACGAGTTTCCTGAAATCTCAGCACACATTTTTTCAACCAATGTTGATGACTGTTTCAGGTAATGATCAGTATCCCAATCCCACGTGGCTCACCAACTTTCATTCTTCTAGGTTAAACCGTACGTTGGCAGTAACAGTTTTAATGTTTAGGTTTCAGTCTGTTTTATCCTATATGGATACATGTAGTTGGAACTCTAAATCAAACACGATTTGTGCTAGCTCTTTGAAACTTGACACAATAAAGTAGTTCCAAGTTCTATCTCTACGATTTTCTTCCTATTGATGTAGCCCTAAGCAGAGACTGGCCCAAATCACTTTCATGGAAAGGGGTTGCCAAGCTTCCAAAAAACTATGAGTTTCCTGAAATCTCAGCTCACATTTTTTCAACCCATCTTGATGACACTTTCCGGTAATGATCAGTACCCCAATCCCACTTGGCTCACCAAATTTCGTTCTTCTAGGTTAAACAGTTCGTTGGCAGTAAAAGTTTTAATTTTTAGATTTTACTCTGTTTTCTCCTATATGGATACAGGTAGTTGGAACTCTAAATCAAACACGGTTTGTGCTACCTCTTTGAAACTTGACACAATAAAGTAGTTCCAAGTTCTATCTCTATGGTTTGTTTCCTATTGATGTAGCCCTAAGGAGACAATGGCGCAAATCACTTACATGGAAAGGGGTTGTCATGCTTCCAAAAAACTACGAGTTTCCTGAAATCTCACCACACATTTTTTCACCCAATCTTGATGACACTTTCCAGTAATGATCAGTACCCCAATCCCACTTGGCTCACCAAATTCGTTCTTCTAGGTTAAACCGTTCGTTGGCAGTAACAGTTTTAATTTTTAGGTTACACTGTGTTTTTTTCCGATATGGATACAAGTAGTTGGAACTCTAAATCAAACACGGTTTGTGCTAGCTCTTTGAAACTTGACACAATAAAGTAGTTCCAAATTCTATATCTATGGTTTGTTTCCTATTGATGTAGCCCTAAGCAGAGACTGGCGCAAATCACTTTCATGGAAAGGGGTTGCCAAGCTTCCAAAAAACTACGAGTTTCCTGAAATATCAGCAAACAGTTTTTCAGCTAATCTTGATGACACTTTCCGGTAATGATCAGTACCCCAATCCCACTTGGATCAACAAATTTCGTTCTTCTAGATTAAACCGTTCGTTGGCAGTAGAAGTTTTAATTTTTATATTTTACTCTGTTTTCTCCTATATGGATACATGTAGTTGGAACTCCTAATCAAACACGGTTTGTGCTAGCTCTTTGAAACTTGACACAATAAAGTAGTTCCAAGTTCTATCTCTATGGTTTGTTTCCTATTGATGTAGCCCTAAAGAGACAATGGCGCAAATCACTTTCATGGAAAGGGGTTGCCAAGCTTCCAAAAAACTACGAGTTTCCTGAAATCTCAGCACACATTTTTTCACCCAATCTTGATGACACTTTCAGGTGATGATCAGTACCCCAATCCCACTTGGCTCACCAAATTTCGTTCTTCTAGGTTAAACCGTTCGTTGGCAGTAACAGTTTAAATTTTTAGGTTTCACTCTGTTTTCTCCTATATGGATACATGTAGTTGGAACTCTAAATCAAACACTGTTTTTGCTAGCTCTTTGAACCTTGACACAATAAAGTAGTTCCAAGTTCTATCTCTATGGTTTGTTTCCTATTGATGTAGCCCTAAGCAGAGACTGGCAAAAATCACTTTCATGGAAAGGGGTTGAGAGCTTCCAAAAAACTACGAGTTTCCTGTAATCTCAGCACACATTTTTTCACCCAGTCTTGATGACACTTTCCGGTAATGATCAGTACCCCAATCCCACTTGGCTCACCAAATTTCGTTCTTCTAGGTTAAACCGTTCATTGGCAGTAACAGTTTAATTTTAAGGTTTCACTCTGTTTTCTCCTATATGGATACATGTAGTTGGAACTCCTAATCAAACACGGTTTGTGCTAGCTCTTTGAAACTTGACACAATAAAGTAGTTCCAAGTTCTATCTCTATGGTTTGTTTCCTATTGATGTAGCCCTAAGGAGACAATGGCGCAAATCACTTTCATGGAAAGGGGTTGCCAAGCTTTTAAAAAACTAAGAGTTTCCTGACATCTCAGCACACATTTTTTCACCCCATCTTGATGACACATTCAGGTGATGATCAGTACCCCAATCCCACTTGGCTCACCAAATTTCGTTCTTCTAGGTTAAACCGTTCATTGGCAGTAACAATTTAAATTTTTAGGTTTCACTCTGTTTTCTCCTATATGGATACAGGTATTTGGAACTCTAAATCAAATACGGTTTGTACTAGCTCTTTGAAACTTGACACAATAAAGTAGTTCCAAGTTCTATCTCTATGGTTTGTTTCCTATTGATGTAGCCCTAAGCAGAGACTGGCACAAATCACTTTAAAGGAAAGGGGTTGCCAAGCTTCCAAAAAACTACGAGTTTCCTGAAATCTCAGCACACATTTTTTCACCCAATCTTGATGACACTTTCCGGTAATGATCAGTACCCCAATCCCACTAGGCTCACGAAATTTCCTTCTTCTAGGTTAAACCGTTCGTTGGCAGTAATAGTTTTAATTTTTAGGTTTCACTCTGTTTTCTCCTATTATGATACATGTAGTTGGAACTCTAAATCAAACACGGTTTGTGCTAGCTCTTTGAAACTTGACACAATAAAGTAGTTCCAAGTTCTATCTCTATGGATTGTTTCCTATTGATGTAGCCCTAAGCAGACACTGGCGCAAATCACTTTCTTGGAAATGGGTTGGCAAGCTTACAAAAAGTATGAGTTTCCTGAAATCTCAGCACACATTTATTCACCCAATCGTGATGACGCTTTCAGGTAATGATCAGTTCCCCTGTCCCACTTGGCTCACCAAATTTCGTTCTTCTAAGTTAAACCATTCGTTGTCAGTAACACATTAAATTTTTTGTTTTCACTCTGTTTTCTCCTATATGGATACATGTAGTTGGAATTCTAAATCAAACACGGGTTTGTGCAAGTACTTTGAAACTTGACACAATAAAGTAGTTCCAAGTTCTTTCTCTATGGTTTGTTTCCTATTGATGTAGCCCTAAGCAGAGACTGGCGCAAATCACTTTCATGGAAAGGGGTTGCCAAGCTTCCAAAAAACTACGAGTTTCCTGAAATCTCAGCTCATTTTTTCACCCAATCTTGATGACACTTTCTGGTAATGATCAGTACCCCAATCCTACTTGGGTCACCAAATTTCCTTCTTCTAGTTTAAACCGTTCGTTGGCAGTAACAGTTTTAATTTTTAAGTTTCACTCTGTTTTCTCCTATATGGATACATGTAGTTGGAACTCCTAATCAAACACGGTTTGTGCTAGCTCTTTGAAACTTGACACAATAAAGTAGTTCCAAGTTCTATCTCTATGGTTTGTTTCCTATTGATGTAGCCCTAAGCAGAGACTGGCGCAAATCACTTTCATGGAAAGGGGTTGCCAAGCTTTCAAAAAACTACGAGTTTCCTCAATTCTCAGCACACATTTTTTCATCCAGTCTTGATGACACTTTCCGGTAATGATCAGTACCCCAATCCTACTTGGCTCACCAAATTTCCTTCTTCTAGATTAAACCGTTCGTTGGCAGTAACAGTTTTAATTTTTAGGTTTCACTCTGTTTTCTCCTATGTGGATACATGTAGTTGGAACACTAAATCAAACACGATTTGTGCTAGCTCTTTGAAACTTGACACAATAAATTAGTTACAAGTTCTATCTCTATGGTTTGTTTCCTATTGAAGTAGCCCTAAGAAGAGACTGGCGCAAATCACTTTCATGGAAAGGGGTTGCCAAGCTTCCAAAAAACTACGAGTTTCCTGACATCTCAGCACACATATTTTAACCCCATCTTGATGACACATTCAGGTGATGATCAGTACCCCAATCCCACTTGGCTCACCAAATTTCGTTCTTCTAGGTTAAACCGTTCATTGGCAGTAACAATTTAAATTTTTAGGTTTCACTCTGTTTTCTCCTATATGGATACATGTATTTGGAACTCTAAATCAAATACGGTTTGTACTAGCTCTTTGAAACTTGACACAATAAAGTAGTTCCAAGTTCTATCTCTATGGTTTGTTTCCTATTGATGTAGCCCTAAGCAGAGACTGGCACAAATCACTTTAAAGGAAAGGGGTTGCCAAGCTTCCAAAAAACTACGAGTTTCCTGAAATCTCAGCACACATTTTTTCACCCAATCTTGATGACACTTTCCGGTAATGATCAGTACCCCAATCCCACTAGGCTCACGAAATTTCCTTCTTCTAGGTTAAACCGTTCGTTGGCAGTAATAGTTTTAATTTTTAGGTTTCACTCTGTTTTCTCCTATTATGATACATGTAGTTGGAACTCTAAATCAAACACGGTTTGTGCTAGCTCTTTGAAACTTGACACAATAAAGTAGTTCCAAGTTCTATCTCTATGGATTGTTTCCTATTGATGTAACCCTAAGCAGACACTGGCGCAAATCACTTTCTTGGAAATGGGTTGGCAAGCTTACAAAAAGTATGAGTTTCCTGAAATCTCAGCACACATTTTTTCACCCAATCGTGATGACGCTTTCAGGTAATGATCAGTTCCCCTGTCCCACTTGGCTCACCAAATTTCGTTCTTCTAAGTTAAACCATTCGTTGGCAGTAACACATTAAATTTTTTGTTTTCACTCTTTTTTCTCCTATATGGGTACATGTAGTTGGAACTCTAAATCAAACACGGTTTCTGCTAGCTCTTTGAAACTTGACACAATAAAGTAGTTCCAAGTTCTAACTCTATGGTTTGTTTCCTATTGATGTAGCCCTAAGCAGAGACTGGTGTGAATCACTTTCATGGAAAGGGGTTGCCAATCTTCCAAGAAACTACGAGTTTCCTGAAATCTCAGCACACATTTTTTCACCCAATCTTGATGACACTTTCAGGTAATGATCTGTACCCCAATCCCACTTGGCTCACCAAATTTCGTTCTTCTAGTTTAAACAATTCGTTGGCAGTAACAGTTTTAATTTTTAGGTTTCAATCTGTTTTCTCCTATATGGATACATGTTTTGGAAGTCTAAATCAAAGACGGTTTGTGCTAGCTCTTTGAAACTTGACACAAGAAAGTAGTTCCAAGTTCTATCTTTATGGTTTTTTTCCTATTGATGTAGCCCTAAGCAGAGACTGGCGCAAATCACTTTCATGGAAAGGGGTTTCCAAGCTACCAAAAAACTACGAGTTTCCTGAAATCTCAGCCTACATTTTTTCACCCAATCTTGATGTCACTTTCAGGAAATGATCAGTACCCCAATCCCACTTGGCTCACCAAATTTCGTTCTTCTAGGTTAAACCGTTCTTGGCAGTAACAGTTTTAATTTTTAGGTTTCACTCTGTTTTCTCCTATATGGATACATGTAGTTGGAAGTCTAAATCAAAGACTGTTTGTGCTAGCTCTTTGAAACTTGACACAATAAAGTAGTTCCAAGTTCTATCTCTATGGTTTGTTTCCTATTGATGTAGCACTAAGCAGAGACTGGCGCAAATCACTTTCATGAAAATGGGTTGCCAAATTCCAAAAAACTAGGATTTTCCTGAAATTTCAGCACACATTTTTTCACCCAATCTTGATGACACTTTCAGGTAATGATCAGTACCCCAATCCCACTTGGCTCACCAAATTTCGTTCTTCTAGGTTAAACGGTTCGTTGGAAGTAACAGTTTTAATTTTTAGGTATCACTCGTTTTCTCCTATATGGATACATGTAGTTGTAACTCTAAATCAAACACGGATTGTGCTAGCTCTTTGAAACTTGACACAATAAAGTAGTTCCAAGTTAATCTCTATGGTTTGTTTCCTATTGATGTAGCCCTAAGCAGAGATTGGCACAAATCACTTTCATGGAAATGGGTTGCCAAATTCCAAAAAACTACGATTTTCCTGATATCTCAGCACACATTTTTTCACCCAATCTTGATGACACTTTCAGGTAATGATCAGTACCCCAATCCCACTTGGCTCACCAAATTTCGTTCTTCTAGGTTAAACCGTTCGTTGGCAGTAACAGTTTAAATTTTTAGGTTCACTCTGCTTTCTCCTATATGGATACATGTAGTTGGAACTCTAAATCAAAGACGGTTTTTGCTAGCTCTTTGAAACTTGACACCATAAAGTAGTTCCATGTTCTATCTCTATGGTTTGTTTCCTATTGATGTAGCCCTAAGCAGAGACTCACGCAAATCACTTTCATGGAAAGGGGTTGCCAAGCTTCCAAAAAACTACCAGTTTTCTGAAATCTCAGCACACATTTTTTCACCCAATCTTGATGACACTTTCAGGTAATGATCAGTACACCAATCCCACTTGGCTCACCAAATTTCGTTATTCTAAGTTAAACCGTTCGTTGGCAGTAACAGTTTTAATTTTTAGGTTTCACGCTGATTTCTCCTATATGGATACATGTAGTTGGAACTCTAAATCAAAGACGGTTTGTGCTAGCTCTTTTATACTTGACACAATAGAGTAGTTCCAAGTTCTATCTCTATGGATTTTTTCCTATTGATGTAGCCCTAAGCAGAGATTGGCGCGAATCACTTTCATGGACAGGGGTTGCTAAGCTTCCAAAAAACTACGAGTTTCCTGAAATCTCAGCACACATTTTTTCACCCAATCTTGATGACACTTGCAGGTAATGATCAGTACCCCAATCCCACTTGGCACACCAAATTTCGTTCTTCTAGGTTAAACCGTTCGTTGGCAGTAACAGTTTTAATTTTTAGGTTTCACTCTGTTTTCTCCTATATGGATACATGTAGTTGGAACTCTAAATCAAAGAGGGTTTGTGCTAGCTCTTTGAAACTTGACACCATAAAGTACTTCCAAGTTGTATCTATATGGTTTGTTTCTTATTGATGTAGCCCTAAGCGGAGACTGGCGCAAATCACTTTCATGGAAAGGGTTTGCCAAGCTTCCAAAAAACTACCAGTTTCCTGAAATATCAGCACACATTTTTTTCACCCAATCTTGATGACACTTTCTGGTAATGATCAGTACCCAAATCCCACTTGGCTCACCAAATTACGTTCTTCTAAGTTAAACCGTTCATTGGCAGTAACAGTTATAATTTTTAGGTTTCAATCTGTTTTCTCCTATATGAATACATGTAGTTGGAACTCTAAATCAAACACGGTTTGTGCTAGCTCTTTGAAACTTGACACAATAAAGTAGTTCCAAGTTCTATCTCTATGGATTGTTTCCTATTGATGTAGCCCTAAGCAGAGACTGGCGCAAATCACTTTCATGCAAAGGGATTGCCAAGCTTCCAAAAAACTACGAGTTTCCTAAAATGTCAGCACACATTTTTTCACCCAATTTGATGACACTTTCAGGTAATGATCAGTACCCCAATCCCACATGGCTCACCAAATTTTGTTATTCTAGGTTAAACGGTTCGTTGGCAGTAACAGTTTTAATTTTTAGGTTTCACTCTGTTTTCTCCTATATGGATACATGTAGTTGGAACTCTAAATCAAATACGGTTTGTGCTAGCTCTTTGAAACTTGACACAATATAGTAGTTCCCAGTTCTATCTCTATGGTTTGTTTCCTATTGATGTAGCCCTAAGCAGAGACTGGCGCAAATCACTTTCATGAAAATGGGTTGCCAAATTCCAAAAAACTAGGATTTTCCTGAAATTTCAGCACACATTTTTTCACCCAATCTTGATGACACTTTCAGGTAATGATCAGTACCCCAATCCCACTTGGCTCACCAAATTTCGTTCTTCTAGGTTAAACGGTTCGTTGGAAGTAACAGTTTTAATTTTTAGGTATTACTCGTTTTCTCCTATATGGATACATGTAGTTGTAACTCTAAATCAAACACGGATTGTGCTAGCTCTTTGAAACTTGACACAATAAAGTAGTTCCAAGTTAATCTCTATGGTTTGTTTCCTATTGATGTAGCCCTAAGCAGAGACTGACGCGAATCACTTTCATGAAAATGGGTTGCCAAATTCCAAAAAACTAGGATTTTCCTGAAATTTCAGCACACATTTTTTCACCCAATCTTGATGACACTTTCAGGTAACGATCAGTACCCCAATAACACTTGGCTCACCAAATTTAGTTCTTCTAAGTTAAACCGTTCGTTGGCAGTAACAGTTTTAATTTTTAGGTTTCACTCTGTTTTCTCCTATATGGATACATGTAGATGAAACTCTAAATCAAACACGGTTTGTGCTACCTCTTTGAAACTTGACACAATAAAATAGTTCCAAGTTCTATCTCTATGGATTGTTTCCTATTGATGTAGCCCTAAGCAGAGACTGGAGCAAATCACTTTCATGGAAAGGGGTGGCCAATCTTCCAAAAAAATACGAGTTTCCTGAAATGTCAGCACACATATTTTCACCCAATTTGATGAACCTTTAAGGTAATCATCAGTACCCCAATCCCACATGGCTCACCAAATTTCGTTCTTTTAGGTTAAACCGTTCTTTGGCAGTAACAGTTTAAATTTTTAGGTTCACTCTGCTTTCTCCTATATGGATACATGTAGTTGGAACTCTAAATCAAAGACGGTTTGTGCTAGCTCTTTGAAACTTGACACCATAAAGTAGTTCCAAGTTCGATCACTATGGTTTGTTTCCTATTGATGTAGACCTAAGCAGAGTGACGCAAATCACTTTCATGGAAAGGGGTTGCCAAGCTTCCAAAAAACTACGAGTTTCCTGAAATGTCAGCACACATTTTTTCACACAATTTGATGACACTTTCAGGTAATGATCAGTACCCCAATCCCACTTGGCTCACCAAATTTGGTTCTTCTAGGTTAAACCGTTCGTTGGCAGTAACAGTTTTAATTTTTAGGTTTCACTCTGTTTTCTCCCATATGGATATATGTAGTAGGAACACTAAAGCAAACACGGTTTGTGCTAGCTCTTTGATACTTGACACAATAAAATAGTTCCAAGTTCTATCTCTATGGTTTGTTTCCTATTGATGTAGCCCCAAGCAGAGACTGGCGCAAATCACTTTCATGGAAAGGGGTTGCCAAGCTTCCAAATAACCAGGATTTTCCTGAAATCTCAGCACACATTTTTGACCCAATCTTGATGACACATTCAGGTAAAAATCAGTACCCCAATCCCACTTGGCTCACCAAATTTCGTTCTTCTAGGTTCAACCTTTCGTTGGCAGTAAGAGTTTTAATTTTTAGGTTTCACTCTGTTTTCTCCTATATGGATACATGTAGTTGGAACTCTAAATCAAAGACGGTTTGTGCTAGCTCTTTGAAACTTGACAAAATAATATAGTTCCAAGTTCTATCTCTATGGATTGTTTTTTATTGATGTAGACCTAAGCAGAGACTGGCGCAAATCACTTTCATGCAAAGGGATTGCCAAGCTTCCAAAAAACTACGAGTTTCCTGAAATGTCAGCACACATTTTTTCACCCAATTTGATGACACTTTCAGGTAATGATCAGTACCCCAATCCCACTTGGCTCACCAAATTTCGTTCTTCTAGGTTAAACGGTTCGTTGTCAGTAACAGTTTTAATTTTTAGGTTTCATTCTGTTTTCTCCTATATGGATTCATGTAGTTGGAACTCTAAAGCAAACACGGTTTGTGCTAGCTCTTTGATACTTGACACAATAAAGTAGTTCCAAGTTCTATCTCTATGGATTTTTTCCTATTGATGTAGCCCTAAGCAGAGACTGGCGCGAATCACTTTCATGGTCAGGGGTTGCTAAGTTTGCAAAAAACTACGAGTTTCCTGAAATCTCAGCACACATTTTTTCACCCAATCTTGATGACACTTACAGGTAATGATCAGTACCCAATCCCACTTGGCTCACCAAATTTCGTTCTTCTAGGTTAAACCGTTCGTTGGCAGTAACAGTTTTAATTTTTAGGTTTCACTCTCTTTTCTCCTATATGGATACTTGTATTTGGAACTCTAAATCAAACACCGTTTGTGCTCGCTATTTGAAACTTGACTCAATAAAGTAGTTCAAAGTTCTATCTCTATGGCTTGTTTCTTATTGATATAGCTATAAGCAGATACTGGCGCAAATCACTTTCATGGAAAGGGGTTGCCAAGCTTCCAAAAAACTACGAGTTTCCTGAAATGTCAGCACACATTTTTTCACCCAATCTTGATGACACTTTCAGGTAATGATCAGGACCCCATTCCCACTTGGCTCACCAAATTTCGTTCTTCTAGGTTAAACCGTTCGTTGGCAGTAACAGTTTTAATTTTTAGGTTTCACTCTGTTTTCTCCTATATGGATACATGTAGTTGGAACTCTAAATCAAACACGGTTTGTGCTAGCTCTTTGAAACTTGACACAATAAAGTAGTTCCAAGTTCTATCTCTATGGATTGTTTCCTATTGATGTAGCCCTAAGCAGAGACTGGCGCAAATCACTTACATGGAAATGGGTTGCCAAGCTTCCAAAAAACTATGAGTTTCCTGAAATCACAGCACACATTTTTTCACCCAATCTTGATGACACTTTCTGGTAATGATGAGTACCCCAATCTCACTTGTCTCACCAAATTTCGTTCTTCTAGTTTCAACCGTTCGTTGGCAGTAAGAGTTTTAATTTTTAGGTTTCACTCTGTTTTCTCCTGTATGGATACATGTATTTGGAACTCTAAATCAAAGACGGTTTGTGCTAGCTCTTTGAAACTTGACACAATAAAGTAGTTCCAAGTTCTATCTCTATAGTTTGATTCCTATTGAAGTAGCCCTAGGCAGAGACTGGCGCAAATCACTTACATGGAAATTGGTTGCCAAGCTTCCAAAAAACTACTAGTTTCCTGAAATCACAGCACACATTTTTTCACCCAAACTTGATGACACTTTCTGGTAATGATCAGTACCCCAATCTCACTTGGCTCACCTAATTTTGTTCTTCTAGGTTCAACCGTTCGTTGGCAGTAAGAGTTTTAATTTTTAGGTTTCACTCTGTTTTCTCCTATATGGATACTTGTAGTTAGAACTCTAAATCAAAGACGGTTTATTCTAGCTCTTTGAAACTTGACACAATAAAGTAGTTCCAAGTTCTATCTCTATGGATTGTTTCCTATTGATGTATCCCTAAGCAGAGACTGGCGCAAATCACTTTCATTCAAAGGGATTGCCAAGCTTCCAAAAAACTAAGAGTTTCCTGAAATGTCAGCACACATTTTTTCACACAATTTGATGACACCTTCAGGTAATGATCAGTACCCCAATCCCACTTGGCTCACCAAATTTTGTTCTTCTAGGTTAAACCTTTCGTTGGCAGTAACAGTTTTAATTTTTAGGTTTCACTCTGTTTTCTCCTATATGGATACATGTAGTAGGAACACTAAACAAACACGGTTTGTGCTAGCTCTTTGATAATTGACACAATAAAATAGTTCCAAGTTCTAACTCTATGGTTTGTCTCCTATTGATGTAGCCCCAAGCAGAGACTGGCGCAAATCACTTTCATGGAAAGGGGTTGCCAAGCTTCCAAATAACCAGGAGTTTCCTGAAATCTCAGCACACATTTTTTGACCCAATCTTGATGATACATTCAGGTAATGATCAGTACCCCAATCCCACTTGGCTCACCAAATTTCGTTCTTCTAAGTTAAACCGTTCGTTGGCAGTAACAGTGTTAATTTTTAGGTTTCACTCTGTTTTCTCCTATATGGATACATGTAGATGAAACTCTAAATCAAACACGGAGTGTGCTAGCTCTTTGAAACTTGACACAGTAAAATAGTTCCAAGTTCTATCTCTATGTATTGTTTCCTATTGATGTAGCACTAAGCAGAGACTGGCGCAAATCACTTTCATGGAAAGTGGTTGCCAAGCTTCCAAAAAACTGCGAGTTTTCTGAAATCACAGCCCACATTGTTTCACCCAATCTTCATGACACTTTCAGGTAATGATCAGTACCCCAAACCCACTTGTCACCTAACTTCGTTCTTCTAGGTTAAACCGTACTTTGGCATTAACAGTTTTAATTTTTAGGGATCACTCTGTTTTCTCCTATATGGATACATGTAGATGGAACTCTAAATCAAACACGGTTTGTGCTAGCTCTTTGAAACTTGACACCATAAATTAGTTCCAAGTTCTATCTCTATGGATTGTTTCCTATTGACGTAGCACTAAGCAGAGACCTGTGCAAATCACTTTCATGGAAAGGGGTTGCCAAGCTTCCAAAAAACTACGAGTTTCATAAAATCTCAGTACACATTTTTTCACACATTCTTGATGACACTTTCAGGTAATGATCATTACCCCAATCCCACTTGGCTCACCAAATTTTGTTCTTCTAGGTTAAACCGTTCGTTGGCAGTAACAGTTTTAATTTTTAGGTTTCACTCTGTTTTCTCCTATATGGATACATGTAGTTGGAACTCTAAATCAAAAATGGTTTGTGCTAGCTCTTTGAAACTTGAGACAATAACGTAGTTCCAAATTCTATCTCTATGGATTGTTTCCTATTGATGTAGCCCTAAGCAGAGACTGGTGCAAATCTCTTTCATAGAAAGGGGTTGCCAAGCTTCCAAATAACTACTAGTTTCCTGAAATATCAGCACACATTTTTTCAACCAATCTAATGACACTTGCAGGTAATGATCAGTACCCCAATCCCACTTGGCTCACCAAATTTCCTTCTTCTAGGTTAAACCATTCGTTGGCAGTAACAGTTTTAATTTTTATGTTTCACTCTGTTTTCTCCTATATGGATACATGTAGTTGGAACTCTAAATCAAAGATGGTTTGTGCTAGCTCTTTGAAACTTGACACAATTAACTAGTTCCAAGTTCTTTCTCTAAGGATTGTTTCCTATTGATGTAGTCCTAAGCAGAGACTGGCCCAAATCACTTTCATGGAAAGGGGTTGCCAAGCTTCCAAAAAACTACGAGTTTCCTGAAATCTCAGCACACATTGTTTCACCCAAACTTGATGAGACTTTCAGGTAATGATCAGTACCCCAATCCCACTTGGCTCACCAAATTTCGTTCTTCTAGGTTAAACCGTTCGGTGGCAGTAACAGTTTTAATTTTTAGGTTTCACTCTTTTTTCTCTTATATGGATATATGTAGTTGCAACTCCAATTCAAACACGGTTTGTGCTAGCTCTTTGAAACTTGACACAACAAAGTAGTTCCAAGTTCTATCTCTATGGTTTGTTTCCTATTGATGTAGTCCTAAGCAGAGACTGGCGCAAATCACTTTCATGGAAAGGGGTTGCCAAGCTACCAAAAAACTACGAGTTTCCTGAAATCTCAGCACACATTTTTTCACCCAATCTTGATGACACTTTCAGGTAATGATCAGTACCCCAATCCCATTTGGCTCACCAAATTTCGTTCTTCTAGGTTAAACCGTTCGTTGGCAGTAACAGTTTTAATTTTTAGGTTTCACTCTGTTTTCTCCTATATGGATACATGTAGATGGAACTCTAAATCAAACATGGTTTGTGCTAGCTCTTTGAAACTTGACACCAAAAAATAGTTCCAAGTTCTATTTCTATGGATTGTTTCCTATTGATGTAGCCCTAAGCAGAGACCTGCACAAATCACTTTCATGGAAAGGGTTTGCCAAGCTTCCAAAAAACTACGAGTTTCCTGAAATCTCAGCACACATTTTTTCACACAAACTTGATGACACTTTCAAGTAATGATCAGTACCCCAATCTCACTTGGCTCACCAAATTTCGTTCTTCTAGGTTAAACCTTTCGTGGCAGTAACAGTTTTAATTTTTAGGTGTCACTCTGATTTCTCCTATACGGATACATGTAGTTGGAACTCTAAATCAAACACGGTTTGTGCTAGCTCTTTGAAACTTGACACAATAACGTAGTTCCAAGTTCTATCTCTATGGTTTGTTCCTATTTATGTAGCCCTAAGCAGAGACTGGCGCAAATCAGTTTCATGGAAATGGGTTGCCAAGCTTCCAAATAACTACGAGTTTCCTGAAATCTCAACACACATTTTTTCAACCAATCCTGATGACACTTTCAGGTAATGATCAGAACCCCAATCCCACTTGGCTCACCAAATTTCGTTCTTCTAGGTTAAACGGTTCGTTGGTAGTAACAGTTTTAATTTTTAGGTTTCACTCTGTTTTCTCCTATATGGATACATGTAGTTGGAACTCTAAATGAAACACGGTTTGTGCTAGCTCTTTGAAACTTGACACAATAAAGTAGTTCCACGTTCTTTCTCTATGGTTTGTTTCCTATTGATGTAGTCCTAAGCAGAGACTGGCGAAAATCACTTTCATGGAAAGGGGTTGCCAAGCTTCCTAAAAACTACGAGTTTCCTGAAATCTCAGCACACATTTTTTCACCCAATCTTGCTGACACTTTCAGGTAATTATCAGTACCGCAATCCCACTTGGCTCACCAAATTTCGTTCTTCTAGGTTAAACCGTTCATTGGCAGTAACAGTTTTAATTTTTAGGTTTCACTCTGTTTTCTCCTATATGGATACATGTAGATGGAACTCTAAATCAAACACGGTTTGTGCTAGCTCTTTGAAACTTGACACCAAAAATAGTTCCAAGTTCTTTCTCTAAGGTTTGTTTCCTATTGATGTAGCCTTAAGCAGAGACTGGCGAAAACCACTTTCATGGAAAGGGGTTGCAAAGCTTCCCAAAAACTACGAGTTTCCTGAAATCTCAGCACACATTTTTTCACCCAATCTTAATGACACTTGCAGATAATGATCAGTACCCCAATCCCACTTGGCTCATCATATTTCGTTTTTCTAAGTTAAACTTTTCATTGGCAGTAGCAATTTTAATTTTTAGGTTTCAATCTGTTTTCTCCTATATGGATACATGTAGTTGGAACTCTAAATCAAACACGGTTTGTGCTAGCTCTTTGAAACATGACACAATAAAATAGTTCCAAGTTCTATCTCTATGGATTGTTTCCTCTTGCTGTAGTCCTAAGCAGAGACTGGCACAAATCACTTTCATGGAAACGGGTTGCAAAGCTTCCAAAAAACTACGAATTTTCTGAAATCTCAGCACACATTGTTTCAACCAATCTTGATGACACTTTCAGGTAATGATCAGTACCCCAATCGCACTTCATCACCAAATTTTGTTTTTCTAGGTTAAACTGCTCTTTGGCATTAACAGTTTTAATATTAGGGATCACTCTGTTTTCTCCTATATGGATACATGTAGATGAAACTCTAAATCAAACACGGTTTGTGCTAGCTCTTTGAAACTTGACACCATAAAATAATTCCAAGTTCTATCTCTATGGATTGTTTCCTATTGATGTAGCCCTAAGCAGAGACCTGCGCAAATCACTTTCATTGAAAGGGGTTGCCAAGCTTCCAAAAAACTACGAGTTTCATGAAATCTCAGTACACATTTTTTCACACAATCTTGATGACACTTTCAGGTAATGATCAGTACCCCAATCCCACTTGGCTCACCAAATTTTGTTCTTCTAGGTTAAACCATTCGTTGGCAGTAACAGTTTTAATTTTTAAGGTTTCACTCTGTTTTCTCCTATATGGATACAAGTAGTTGGAACTCTAAATCAAACACGGTTTGTGCTAGCTCTTTGAAACTTGACACAATAAAATAGTTCCAAGTTCTTTTCTAAGGTTTGTTTCCTATTGATGTAGCCCTAAGCAGAGACTGGCGCAAATCACTTTCATGGAAAGGGGTTGCCAAGCTTCCCAAAAACTACGAGTTTCCTGAAATCTCAGCACACATTGTTTCACCCAATCTTGATGACACTTGCAGGTAATGATCAGTACCCCAATCCCACTTGGCTCATCATATTTCGTTCTTCTAAGATAAACTTTTCATTGGCAGTAACAATTTTAATTTTTATGTTTAAATCTGTTTTCTCCTATATGGATACATATAGTTGGAACTCTAAATCAAAGACAGTTTGTGATAGCTCTTTGAAACTTGACACAATAAAGTAGTTCCAAGTTCTATTTCTATGGTTTATTTCCTATTGATGTAGCCCTAAGCAGAGACTGGCGCAAATCACTTTCATGGAAAGGGGTTGCCAAGCTTCCAAAAAACTACGAGTTTCATGAAATCTCAGCACACATTGTTTCACCCAAACTTAATGACACTTTCAGGTAATGATCAGTACCCCAATCCCACTTGGCTCACCAAATTTCGTTCTTCTAGGTTAAACGTTTCGTTGGCAGTAAAAGTTTTAATTTTTAGGTTTCAATCTGTTTTCTCCTATATGGATACATGTAGTTGGAACTCTAAATCAAGACGGTTTGTGCTAGCTCTTTGAAACTTGACACAATAAAGTAGTTCCAAGTTCTATCTCTATGGTTTGTTTCCTATTGATGTAGTCCTAAGCAGAGACTGGCCCAAATCACTTTCATGAAAAGGGGTTGCCAAACTACCAAAAAACTACTATTTTCCTGAAATCTCAGCACACATTGTTTCACCCAAACTTGATGACACTTTCAGGTAATGATCAGTACCCCATTCCCACTTGGCTCACCAAATTTTGTTCTTCTAGGTTAACCCATTCGTTCCAGTAACAGTTTTAATTTTTAGGTTTCAATCTGTTTTCTCCTATATGGATACATGTAGTTGGAACTCTAAATCAAACACGGTTTGTGCTAGCTCTTTGAAACATGACACAATAAAATAGTTCCAAGTTCTATCTCTATGGATTGTTTCCTCTTGCTATAGTCCTAAGCAGAGACTGGCACAAATCACTTTCATGGAAAGGGGTTGCCAAGCTTCCAAAAAACTACGAGTTTTCTGAAATCTCAGCACACATTGTTTCACCCAACCTTGATGACACTTTCAGGTAATGATCAGTACCCCAATCCCACTTGGTCACCAAATTTCGTTTTTCTAGGTTAAACCGTTCATTTGCAGTAACAGTTTTAATATTAGGTTTCACTCTGTTTTCTCCTATATGGATATATGTAGTTGCAACTCTAATTAAAACTCGGTTTGTGCTAGCTCTTTGAAACTTGACACAATAAAGTAGTTCCAAGTTCTATCTCTATGGTTTGTTTCCTATTCATGTAGTCCTAAGCAGAGACTGGCATAAATCACTTTCATGGAAAGGGGTTGCCAAGCTACCAAAAACTACGAGTTACCTGAAATCTCAGCACACATTTTTTCACCCAATCTTGATGACACTGGCAGGTAATGATCAGTACCCCAATCCCACTTAGCTCACCAAATTTCGTTCTTCTAGGTTAAACCATTCGTTGGCAGTAACAGTTTTAATTTTTAGGTGTCACTCTGTTTTCTCCTATACGGATACATGTAGTTGGAACTCTAAATCAAACACGGTTTGTGCTAGCTCTTTGAAACTTGAGACAATAA
The DNA here is from genome assembly GCF_964194105.1 of Spermophilus citellus. NCBI lineage: Eukaryota > Metazoa > Chordata > Mammalia > Rodentia > Sciuridae > Spermophilus > Spermophilus citellus. Next base: position 105,666,845 of record NC_138182.1, read on the forward strand.
CATAGTTCCAAGTTCAGTCTCTATGGTTTGTTTCCTATTGATGTAGCCCTAAGCAGAGACTGGCGCAAATCACTTTCATAGAAATAGGTTGCCAAGCTTCCAAATAACTACGAGTTTCCTGAAATCTCAGCACACATTTTTTCACACAATCTTGATGACAGTTTCAGGTAATGATCAGTACCCCAATCCCACTTGGTCACCAAATTTCGTTCTTCTAGATTAAACAGTTCGTTGGCATTAACAGTTTTAATTTTTAGGGATCACTCTGTATTCTCCTATATGGATACATGTAGAAGGAACTCTAAATCAAAGACGGTTTGTGCTAGCTCTTTGAAACTTGACACAATAAAGTAGTTCCAAGTTCCATCTCTATGGTTTGTTTCCTATTGATGTAGCCCTAAGCAGAGACTGGCGCAAATCACTTTCATGGAAAGGGGTTGCCAAGCTTCCAAAAAACTACGAGTTTCCTGAAATCTCAGCACACATTTTTTCACCCAAACTTGATGACACTTTCTGGTAATGATCAGTACCCCAATCCCACTTGGCTCACCAAATTTCGTTCTTCTAGGTTAAACCATTTGTTGGCAGTAACAGTTTTAATTTTTAGGTTTCACTCCATTTTATCCTATATGGATACATGTAGTTGGAACTCTAAATGAAACACGGTTTCTCGTAGCTCTTTGAATCTTGACACAATAAATTATTTCCAAGTTCTATCTCTATGGTTTGTTTCCTGTTGATGTAGCCCTTAGCAGAGACTTGCGCAAATCACTTTAATAGAAAGGGGTTGCCAAGCTTCAAAAAAACTACGAGTTTCCTGAGACCTCAGCACACATTTTTTCACCCAATCTTGATGATACTTTCAGGTAATGATCAGTACCCGGATCCCACTTGGTAACCAAAATTCCTTCTTCTAGGTTACACCATTTGTTGGCATTAACTGTTTTATTTTTAAGGATTCACTCTGTTTTCTCCTATATGGATATATGCAGTTGCAACTCTAAATCAAACACGGTTTGTGCTAGCTCTTTGAAACTTGACACAATAAAGTAGTTACAAGTTCTATCTCTATGATTTGTTTCCTATTGATGTAGCCCTAAACAGAGACTGGCGCAAATCACTTTCATGGAAAGGGGTTGCCAAGCTTCCAAAAAACTACGAGTTTCCTGATATCTCACACCACATTTTTTCACCCAATCTTGATGACACTTTCAGGTAATGATCAATACACCAATCCCACTTCGCTCACCAAATTTCGTCTTCTAGTTTAAACCGTTCGTTGGCTGTAACAATTTTAATTTTTAGGTATCACTCTGTTTTCTCCTATATGGATACATGTAGTTGGAACTCTAAATCAAAGAAGTTTGTGCTAGCTCTTTGAAACTTGACACAATAAAGTAGTTTCAAGTTCTATCTCTATGGTTTGTTTCCTATTGATGTAGCCCTAAGCAGAGACGGGCGCAAATCACTTTCATGGAAAGGGGTTGCCAAGCTTCCGAAAATCTACGAGTTTCCTGAAATCTCAGCACACATTTTGTCACCCAATCTTGATGACACTTTCAGGTAATGATCAGTACCCCAAACTAACTTGGCTCAACAAATTTCGTTCTTCTACGTTAAACGGTTCGTTGGTAGTAACAGTTTTAATTTTTAGGTTTCACTCTGTTTTCTCCTATATGGATACATATTTTTGGAACTCTAAATCAAACACGGTTTGTGCTAGCTCTTTGAAACTTGACACAATAAAGTAGTTCCAAGTTCTCTCTCTATGGTATGTTTATTATTGATGTAGCCCTAAGCAGAGACTGGCACAAATCACATTCATGCAAAGGGGTTGCCAAGCTTCCGAAATACTACGAGTTTCCTGAATTCTCAGCACACAATTTTTCACCCAATCTTGATGACACTTTCAGGTAATGATCAGTACCCCAATCCCATTGGGCTCACCAAATTTCGTTCTTCTAGGTTAAACCGTTCGTTGGCAGTAACATTTTAAATTTTTAGGTTTCACTCTGTTTTCTCCTATATGGATACATGTAGTTGGAACTCTAAATCAAACACGGTTTGTGCTAGCTCTTTGAAACTTGAAAGAATAAAGTAGTTCCAAGTTCTATCTCTATGGCTTCTTTCCTATTGATGTAGCCCTAAGCAGAGACTGGCACAAATCACTTTCATGGAAAGGGGTTGCCAAGCTTCCAAAAAACTACGAGTTTCCTGAAATCTCAGCACACATTTTGTCACCCAATCTTGATGACACTTTCATGTAATGATCAGTACGCCAATCCCACTTGGCTCACCAAATTTCGTTCTTTTTAGGTTCAACCATTCGTTGGCAGTAACAGTTTTAATTTTTAGGTTTCACTCTGTTTTCTACTATATGGATACATGTAGTAGGAACTCTAAATCAAACACGGTTTGTGCTAGCTCTTTGAAACTTGACACAATACAATAGTTCCAAGTTCTATATCTATGGTTTGTTTCCTATTGATGTAGCCCTAAGCAGAGACTGGCGCAAATCACTTTCATGGAAACGGGTTGCCAAGCTTCCAAAAACTACGAGTTTCCTGAAATATCAGCACACATTTTTTCACCAAATCTTGATGACACTTTCAGGTAATGATCAGTACCCCAATCCCAATTGGCTCACCAAATTTCGTTCTTCTATGTTAAACCGTTCGTTCTCAGTAACAGTCTTAATTGTTAGGTTTCACTTTGTTTTCTCCTATATGGATACATGTATTTGGAATTCTAAATCACACATGGTTTGTGCTAGCCCTTTGAAACTTGGCACAATAAAGTAGTTCCAAAATCTATCTCTATGGATTGTTTCCTATTGATGTAGCCCTAAGCAGAGACTGGCGCAAATCACTTTCATGGAAAAGGGTTGCAAGCTTTCAAAAAACTACGAGTTTCGTGAAATCTAAGCCCACATTTTTTCACCCAATCTTGATGAGACTTTCAGGTAATGATCAGTACCCCAATCCCACTTGGCTCACCAAATTTCGTTTTTCTAGGTTAAACCGTTCGTGGCAGTAACAGTTTTAATTTTTAGGTTTCAATCTGTTTTCTCCTATATGGATACATGTTTTGGAAGTCTAAATCAAACACGGTTTGTGCTAGCTCTTTGAAACTTGACACCAGAAAGTAGTTCCAAGTTCTATCTCTATGGTTTGTTTCCTATTGCTGTACTCCTAAGCAGAGACTGGCGCAAATCACTTTAATGGAATGAGGATGCCAAGCTTCCAAAAAACTACGAGTTTCCTGAAATCTCAGCATACATTTTTCCACCCAATCTTGATGTCACTTTCAGGAAATGATCAGTACCCAAATCCCACTAGGCTCACCAAATTTCGTTCTTCTAGGTTAAACCGTTCGTTGGCAGTAACAGTTTTAATTTTTAGGTTTCACTCTGTTTTCTACTATATGGATACATGTAGTAGGAACTCTAAATCAAACACGGTTTGTGCTAGCTCTTTGAAACTCGACACAATAAAGTAGTTTCAAGTTCTATCTCTATGGTTTGTTTCCTATTGATGTAGCCCTAAGCAGAGACGGGCGCAAATCACTTTCATGGAAAGGGGTTTCCAAGCTTCCAAAAATCTACGAGTTTCCTGAAATCTCAGCACACATTTTGTCACCCAATCTTGATGACACTTTCAGGTAATGATCAGTACCCCAAACCCACTTGGCTCAACAAATTTCGTTCTTCTACGTTAAACGGTTCGTTGGCAGTAACAGTTTTAATTTTTAGGTTTCACTCTGTTTTCTCATATATGGATACATGTAGTTGGAACTCTAAATCAAACACGGTTTGTGCTAGCTCTTTGAAACTTGAAAGAATAAAGTAGTTCCAAGTTCTCTCTCTATGGCTTCTTTCCTATTTATGTAGCCCTAAGCAGAGACTGGCACAAATCACTTTCATGGAAAGGGGTTGCCAAGCTTCTGAAAAACTATGAGTTTCCTGAATTCTCAGCACACATTTTTTCACCCAATCTTGGTGATACTTTCAGGTAATGATCAGTACCCCAATCCCACTTGGCTCACCAAATTTCGTTCTTCTATTTTAAACCGTTCGTTGGCAGTAACAGTTTTAATTTTTATGTTTCAATCTGTTTTCTCCTATATGGATACATATTTTGGAAGTCTAAATCAAAGACGGTTTGTGCTAGCTCTTTGAATCTTGACACAAGAAAGAAGTTCCAAGTTCTATCTTTATGTTTTGTTTCCTATTGATGTAGCCCTAAGCAGAGGCTGGCGCAAATCACTTTCATGGAAATGGGTTGCCAAGCTTCCAAAAAACTACGAGTTTCATGAAATCTCAGCACACATTGTTTCACCCAAACTTAATGACACTTTCATGTAATGATCAGTACGCCAATCCCACTTGGCTCACCAAATTTCGTTCTTTTTAGGTTCAACCATTCGTTGGCAGTAACAGTTTTAATTTTTAGGTTTCACTCTGTTTTCTACTATATGGATACATGTAGTAGGAACTCTAAATCAAACAGGTTTGTGCTAGCTCTTTGAAACTCGACACAATAAAGTAGTTCCAAGTTCTATCTCTATGGTTTGTTTCCTATTGATGTAGCCCTAAGCAGAGACTGGCACAAATCACTTTCATGAAAAGGGGTTGCCAATCTTCCAAGAAACTACGAGTTTCCTGAAATCTCACCACACATTTTTTCATCCAATCTTGATGACACTTTCAGGTAATGATCAGTACCACAATCCCACTTGGCTCACCAAATTTCGTTCTTCTCGGAGAAACCGTTCGATGGCAGTATCAGGTTTAATTTTTAGGTTTCACTCTGTTTTCTCCTATATGCATACTTGTAGTTGGAACTCTAAATCAAACACGGTTTGTGCTAGCTCTTTGAAACTTGACACAATAAAGTATTTCCAAGTTCTATCTCTATGGTTTGTTTCCTATTGATGTAGCCCTAAGCAGAAGCTGGCGCAAATCACTTTCATGGAAACGGGTTGCCAAGCTTGAAAAAAACTACGAGTTTCCTGAAATATCAGCACACATTTTTTCACCCAATCTTGATGACACTTTCAGGTAATGATCAGCACCCCAATCCCACTAGGCTCACCAAATTTCGTTCTTCTAGGTTATACCGTTCGTTGGCAGTAACAGTTTTAAATTTTAGGTTTCACTCTATTTTCTCCTATATGGATACATGTAGTTGGAACTCTAAATCAAACACAGTTTGTGCTAACTCTTTGAAACTTGACACAATACAATAGTTCCAAGTTCTATCTCTATGGTTTGTTTCCTATTGATGTAGCCCTAAGCAGAGACTGGCGCAAATCACTTTCATGGAAACGGGTTGCCAAGCTTCCAAAAACTACGAGTTTCCTGAAATATCAGCACACATTTTTTCACCAAATCTTGATGACACTTTCAGGTAATGATCAGTACCCCAATCTCAATTGGCTCACCAAATTTCGTTCTTCTATGTTAAACCGTTCGTTCTCAGTAACAGTCTTAATTGTTAGGTTTCACTTTGTTTTCTCCTATATGGATACATGTATTTGGAATTCTAAATCACACATGGTTTGTGCTAGCTCTTTGAAACTTGGCACAATAAAGTAGTTCCAAAATCTATCTCTATGGTTTGTTTCCTATTGATGTAGCCCTAAGCAGAGACTGGCGCAAATCACGTTCATGGAAAAGGGTTGCAAGCTTTCAAAAAACTACGAGTTTCCTGAACTCTAAGCCCACATTTTTTCACCCAATCTTGATGAGACTTTCAGGTAATGATCAGTACCCCAATCCCACTTGGCTCACCAAATTTCGTTTTTCTAGGTTAAACCGTTCGTTGGCAGTAACAGTTTTAATTTTTAGGTTTCAATCTGTTTTCTCCTATATGGATACATGTTTTGGAAGTCTAAATCAAAGACGGTTTGTGCTAGCTCTTTGAAACTTGACATCAGAAAGTAGTTCCAAGTTCTATCTCTATGGTTTGTTTCCTATTGCTGTACTCCTAAGCAGAGACTGGCGCAAATCACTTTAATGGAATGAGGATGCCAAGCTTCCAAAAAACTACGAGTTTCCTGAAATCTCAGCATACATTTTTTCACCCAATCTTGATGTCACTTTCAGGAAATGATCAGTACCCAAATCCCACTAGGCTCACCAAATTTCGTTCTTCTAGGTTAAACCGTTCGTTGGCAGTAACAGTTTTAAATTTTAGGTTTCACTCTGTTTTCTCCTACATGGATACATGTAGTTGGAACTCTAAATCAAACTCGGTTTGTGCTAGCTCTTTGAAACTTGACACCATAAAGAAGTTCCAAATTCTATCTCTATGGTTTGTTTCCTATTGATGTAGCCCTAAGCAGAGACTGGCGTGAATCACTTTCATGGAAAGGGGTTGCCAATCTTCCAAGAAACTACGAGTTTCCTGAAATCTCAGCACACATTTTTTCACCCAAACTTGATGACACTTTCGGGTAATGATCAGTACGCCAATCCCACTTGGCTCACCAAATTTCGTTCTTCTAGTTTAAACAGTTCGTTGGCAGTAACAGTTTTAATTTTTATGTTTCAATCTGTTTTCTCCTATATGGATACATATTTTGGAAGTCTAAATCAAAGACGGTTCGTGCTAGCTCTTTCAATCTTGACACAAGAAAGAAGTTCCAAGTTCTATCTTTATGGTTTGTTTCCTATTGATGTAGCCCTAAGCAGAGACTGGCGCAAATCACTTCCATGGAAAGGAGTTGCGAATCTTCTAAAACACTACGAGTTTCCTGAAATCTCAGCACACATTTTTTCAACCAATCTTGATGACACTTTCAGGAAATGATCAGTACCGCAATTCCACTTGGCTCACCAAATTTCGTTATTCTAGGTTAAACCGTTCGTTGGCAGTAACAGTTTAACTTTTTAGGTTTCACTCTGTTTTCTCCTATATGGATACATGTAGTTGTAACTCTAAATCAAACACGGTTTCTGCTAGCTCTTTGAAAATTGACACAATAAATTAGTTCCAAGTTCTATCTCTATGGTTTGTTTCCTATTGATGTAGCCCTAAGCAGAGACTGGCACAAATCACTTTCATGGAAAGGGGTTGCCAAGCTTCGAAAAAACTACGCGTTCCCTGAAATCTCAGCACACATTTTTTCACCCAAACTTGATGACACTTTCAGGTAATGATCAGTACGCCAATCCCACTTGGCTCACCAAATTTCGTTCTTTTTAGGTTCAACCATTCGTTGGCAGTAACAGTTTTAATTTTTAGGTTTCACTCTGTTTTCTACTATATGGATACATGTAGTAGGAACTCTAAATCAAACACGGTTTGTGCTAGCTCTTTGAAACTGGACACAATAAAGTAGTTTCAAGTTCTATCTTTATGGTTTGTTTCCTATTGATGTAGCCCTAAGCAGAGACGGGCGCAAATCACTTTCATGGAAAGGGGTTTCCAAGCTTCCAAAAATCTACGAGTTTCCTGAAATCACAACACACATTTTGTCACCCAATCTTGATGACACTTTCAGGTAATGATCAGTACCCCAAAACCACTTGGCTCAACAAATTTCGTTCTTCTACGTTAAACGGTTCGTTGGTAGTAACAGTTTTAATTTTTAGGTTTCACTCTGTTTTCTCCTATATGGATACATATTTTTGGAACTCTAAATCAAACACAGTTTGTGCTAGCTCTTTGAAACTTGACACAATAAACTAGTTCCAAGTTCTCTCTCTATGGTTTGTTTATTATTGATGTGGCCCTAAGCAGAGACTGGCACAAATCACATTCATGCAAAGGGGTTGCCAAGCTTCCGAAATACTACGAGTTTCCTGAATTCTCAGCACACATTTTTTCACCCAATCTTGATGACACTTTCAGGTAATGATCAGTACCCCAATCCCATTGGGCTCACCAAATTTCGTTCTTCTAGGTTAAACCGTTCGTTGGCAGTAACATTTTAAATTTTTAGGTTTCACTCTGTATTCTCCTATATGGATACATGTAGTTGGAACTCTAAATCAAACACGGTTTGTGCTAGCTCTTTGAAACTTGAAAGAATAAAGTAGTTCCAAGTTCTATCTCTATGGCTTCTTTCCTATTGATGTAGCCCTAAGCAGAGACTGGCACAAATCACTTTCATGGAAAGGGGTTGCCAAGGTTCCAAAAAACTATGAGTTTCCTGAAATCTCAGCACACATTTTTTCACCCAATCTTGGTGATACTTTCAGGTAATGATCAGTACCCCAATCCCACTTGGCTCACCAAATTTCGTTCTTCTAGTTTAAACCGTTCGTTGGCAGTAACAGTTTTAATTTTTATGTTTCAATCTGTTTTCTCCTATATGGATACATATTTTGGAAGTCTAAATCAAAGACGGTTTGTGCTAGCTCTTTGAATCTTGACACAAGAAAGAAGTTCCAAGTTCTATCTTTATGTTTTGTTTCCTATTGATGTAGCCCTAAGCAGAGGCTGGCGCAAATCACTTTCATGGAAAGGGGTTGCCAAGCTTCCAAAACACTACGAGTTTCCTGAAATCTCAGCATACATTTTTTCACCCAATCTTGATGTCACTTTCAGGAAATGATCAGTACCCCAATCCCACTTGGCTCACCAAATTTCGTTCTTCTTGGTTAAACCGTTCGTTGGCAGTAACAGTTTAACTTTTTAGGTTTCACTCTGTTTTCTTTTATATGGATACATGTAGTTGGAACTCTAAATCAAAGACGGTTTGTGCTAGCTCCTTGAAACTTGACACAATAAAGTAGTTCCAATTTCTATCCCTATGCATTGTTTCCTATTGATGTAGCCCTAAGCAGAGATTGGCGCAAATCACTTTCATGGAAAGGGGTTGCCAAGCTTCCAAAAAACTACGAGTTTCCTGAAATCTCAGCAGACCTTTTTTCACCCAATCTTGATGACACTTTCATGTAATGATCAGTACGCCAATCCCACTTGGCTCACCAAATTTCGTTCTTTTTAGGTTCAACCATTCGTTGGCAGTAACAGTTTTAATTTTTAGGTTTCACTCTGTTTTCTACTATATGGATACAAGTAGTTGGAACTCTAAATCAAACACGGTTTGTGCTAGCTCTTTGAAACTTGACACAATAAAGTAGTTCCAAAATCTATCTCTATGGTTTGTTTCTTATTGATGTAGCCCTAAGCAGAGACTGGCGCAAATCACTTTCATGGAAAGGGTTTGCAAGCTTTCAAAAAACTAAGAGTTTCCTGAAATCTAAGCCCACATTTTTTCACCCAATCTTGATGAGACTATTAGGTAATGATCAGTACCCCAATCCCACTTGGCTCACCAAATTTCGTTCTTCTAGGTTAAACCATTCGTTGGCAGTAACAGTTTTAATTTTTAGGTTTCAATCTGTTTTCTCCTATATGGATACAGGTTTTGGAAGTCTAAATCAAAGACGGTTTGTGCTGGCTCTTTGAAACTTGACACCAGAAAGTAGTTCCAAGTTCTATCTCTATGGTTTGTTTCCTATTGCTGTACTCCTAAGCAGAGACTGGCGCAAATCACTTTCATGGAATGAGGATGCCAAGCTTCCAAAAAACTATGAGTTTCCTGAAATCTCAGCATACATTTTTTCACCCAATCTTGATGACACTTTCAGGAAATAATCAGTACCCCAATCCCACTAGGCTCACCAAATTTCGTTCTTCTAGGTTAAACCGTTCGTTGGCAGTAACAGTTTTAAATTTTAGGTTTCACTCTGTTTTCTCCTATATGGATACATGTAGTTGGAACTCTAAATCAAACACGGTTTGTGCTAGCTCTTTGAAACTTGACACAATAAAGAAGTTCCAAATTCTATCTCTATGGTTTGTTTCCTATTGATGTAGCCCTAAGCAGAGACTGGCGCGAATCTCTTTCATGGAAAGGGGTTGCCAATCTTCCAAGAAACTACGAGTTTCCTGAAATCTCAGCACACATTTTTTCACCCAATCTTGATGACACTTTCGGCTAATGATCAGTACCCCAATCCCACTTGGCTCACCAAATTTCATTCTTCTAGTTTAAACTGTTCGTTGGCAGTAACAGTTTTAATTTTTATGTTTCAATCTGTTTTCTCCTATATGGATACATATTTTGGAAGTCTAAATCAAAGACGGTTCGTGCTAGCTCTTTCAATCTTGACACAAGAAAGAAGTTCCAATTCTATCTTTATGGTTTGTTTCCTATTGATGTAGCCCTAAGCAGAGACTGGCGCAAATCACTTCCATGGAAAGGAGTTGCGAATCTTCTAAAACACTACGAGTTTCCTGAAATCTCAGCACACATTTTTTCAACAAATCTTGATGACCCTTTCAGGTAATGATCAGTACCCCAATCCCACTTGGCTCACCAACTTTTGTTCTTCTAGGTTAAACCGTTGGTTCTCAGTAACAGTCTTAATTGTTAGGTTTCACTCTGTTTTCTCCTATTGGATACATGTAGTTGGAACTCTAAATCAAACACGGTTTCTGCTAGCTCTTTGAAACTTGACACAATAAAGTAGTTCCCAAATCTATCTCTATGGTTTGTTTCCTATTGATGTAGCCCTAAGCAGAGACTGGCGCAAATCACTTTCATGGAAAGGGGTTGCCAAGCTACCAAAAAACTACGAGTTTCCTGAAATCTCAGCATACATTTTTTCACCCAATCTTGATGTCACTTTCAGGAAATGATCAGTACCCGAATCCCAATTGTCTCACTAAATTTCATTCTTCTAGGTTAAACAGTTTGTTGGCAGTAACAGTTTTAATTTTTAGGTTTCACTCTGTTTTCTCCTTTATGCATACATGTAGTTGAAACTCTAAATCAAACACGGTTTGTGCTAGCTCTTTGAAACTTGACACAATAAAGTAGTTCCAAGTTCTCTCTCTATGGATTTTTTCCTATTGATGTAGCCCTAAACAGAGACTGGCGCAAATCACTTTCATGGAAACGGGTTGCCAAGCTTCCAAAAAACTACGAGTTTCCTGAAATCTCAGCAGACATTTTTTCACCCAATCTTGATGACACTTTCAGGAAATGATCAGAACACCAATCCCACTTGGCTCACCAAATTTCGTTCTTCTATGTTGAACCGTTCGATGGCAGTAACAGTTTTAAGTTTTAGGTTTCACTCTGTTTTCTCCTATATGGATATATGTAGTTGGAACTCTCAATCAAACACGGTTTGTGCTAGCTCTTTGAAACTTGACACAAGAAAGTAGCTCCAAGTTCTATCATTATGGTTTGTTTCCTATTGATGTAGCCCTAAGCAGAGACTGGCTCAAATCACTTTCATGGAAAGGGGTTGCCAAGCTTCCAAAAAACTACGAGTTTTCTGAAATCTCAGCACACATTTTTTCACACAATCTTGATGACACTTTCAGGTAATGATCAGTACCCCAATCCCACTTGGCTCACCAAATTTTGTTCTTCTAGGTTAAACCGTTCGTTGGCAGTAAGAGTTTTAATTTTTAGGTTTCACTCTGTTTTCTCCTATATGGATACATGTAGTTGGAACTCTAAATCAAACACGGTTTGTGCTAGCTCTTTGAAACTTGAGACAATAACGTAGTTCCAAGTTCTATCTCTATGGTTTGTTTCCTATTGATGTAGCCCTAAGCAGAGACTGGCGCAAATCACTTTCATAGAAGGGGGTTGCCAAGCTTCCTAATAACTACGAGTTTCCTGAAATGTCAGCACATATTTTTTCACCCAAACTTGATGACACTTTCAGGTAATGATCAGTACACCAATCCCACTTGGCTCACCAAATTTCCTTCTTCTATGTTAAACCATTCGTTGGCAGTAACAGTTTTAATTTTTAGGTTTCATCTGTTTTCTCCTATATGGATACATGTAGTTGGAACTCTAAATCAAACACGGTTTGTGCTAGCTCTTTGAAACTTGACACAATAAAGTAGTTCCAAGTTCTATCTCTATGGATTGTTGCCTATTGATGTAGCCCTAAGCAGAGACTGGCACAAATCACTTTCATGAAAGGGGTTGCCAAGCTTCCAAAAAACTACGAGCTTCCTGAAATCTCAGCACACATTTTTTCACCCAATCTAATGACACTTGCAGGTAATGATCAGTACCCCAATCCCTCTTGGCTCATCAAATTTCGTTCTTCTAGGTTAAACCTTTCGTTGGCAGTAACAGTTTTAATTTTTAGGTTTCAATCTGTTTTCTCCTATATGGATATATATTTTGGAAGTCTAAATCAAAGACGGTTTGTGCTAGCTCTTTGAATCTTGACACAAGAAAGAAGTTTCAAGTTCTATCTTTATGGTTTGTTTCCTATTGATGTAGCCCTAAGCAGAGGCTGGCGCTAATCACTTTCATGGAAAGGGGTTGCCAAGCTTCCAAAACACTACGAGTTTCCTGAAATCTCAGCATACATTTTTTCAAACAATCTTGATGTCACTTTCAGGAAATGATCAGTACCCCAATCCCACTTGGCTCACAAAATATCGTTCTTCTTGGTTAAACCGTTCGTTGGCAGTAACAGTTTAACTTTTTAGGTTTCACTCTGTTTTCTTTTATATGGATACATGTAGTTGAAACTCTAAATCAAAGACGGTTTGTGCTAGCTCCTTGAAACTTGACACAATAAAGTAGTTCCAAGTTCTATCCCTATGCATTGTTTCCTATTGATGTAGCCCTAAGCACAGACTGGCGCAAATCACTTTCATGGAAAGGGGTTGCCAAGCTTCCAAAAAACTACGAGTTTCCTGAAATCTCAGCACACATTTTTTCACCCAATCTTGATGAAACTTTCAGGTAATTATCAGTACGCCAATCCCACTTGGCTCACCAAATTTCGTTCTTTTTAGGTTCAACCATTCGTTGGCAGTAACAGTTTTAATTTTTAGGTTTCACTCTGTTTTCTACTATATGGATACATGTAGTAGGAACTCTAAATCAAACAGGTTTGTGCTAGGTCTTTGAAACTCGACACAATAAAGTAGTTCCAAGTTCTATATCTATGGTTTGTTTCCTATTGATGTAGCCCTAAGCAGAGACTGGCACAAATCACTTTCATGGAAAGGGTTTGCCAATCTTCCAAGAAACTACGAGTTTCCTGAAATCTCAGCACCCTTTTTTTCACCCAATCTTGATGACACTTTCAGGAAATGATCAGTACCCCAATCCCAGTTGGCTCACCAAATTTCATTCTTCTAGGTTAAACTTTCATGGAAAGGGGTTGCAAGCTTTCAAAAAACTAAGAGTTTCCTGAAATCTCAGCACACATTTTTTCACCCAATCTTGATGACACTTTCTGGTAATTATCATTACCACAATCCCACTTGGCTCACCAAATTTCGTTCTTCTCGGAGAAACCGTTCGATGGCAGTAACAGGTTTAATTTTTAAGTTTCACTCTGTTTTCTCCTATATGCATACTTGTAGTTGGAACTCTAAATCAAACACAGTTTGTGCTAGCTCTTTGAAACTTGACACAATAAAGTAGTTCCAAGTTCTATCTCTATGGTTTGTTTCCTATTGATGTAGCCCTAAGCAGAAGCTGGCGCAAATCACTTTCATGGAAACGGGTTGCCAAGCTTGCAAAAACTACGAGTTTCCTGAAATATCAGCACACATTTTTTCTCCCAATCTCGATGACACTTTCAGGTAATGATCAGCACACCAATCCCACTTGGCTCACCAAATTTCATTCTTCTATGTTATACCGTTCGTTCTCAGTAACAGTCTTAATTGCTAGGTTTCACTTTGTTTTCTCCTATATGGATACAAGTATTTGGAATTCTAAATCACACATGGTTTGTGCTAGATCTTTGAAACTTGACACAATGAAGTAGTTCCAAAATCTATCTCTATGGTTTTTTTCCTATTGATGTAGCCCTAAGCAGAGACTGGCGCAAATCACTTTCATGGAAACGGGTTGCCAAGCTTCCAAAAAACTACGAGTTTCCTGAAATCTCAGCACACATTTTTTCATCCAATCTTTATGAGACTTTCAGGTAATGATCAGTTCCCCAATCCCACTTGGCTCACCAAATTTCGTTCTTCTAGGTTAAACCGTTCGTTAGCAATAACAGTTTTAATTTTTAGGTTTCAATCTGTTTTCTCCTATATGGATACATGTTTTGGAAGTCTAAATCAAAGACGGTTTGTGCTAGCTCTTTGAAACTTGACACCAGAAAGTAGTTCCAAGTTCTATCTCTATGGTTTGTTTCCTATTGCTGTACTCCTAAGCAGAGACTGGCGCAAATCACTTTAATGGAATGAGGATGCCAAGCTTCCAAAAAACTACGAGTTTCCTGAAATCTCAGCATACATTATTTCACCCAATCTTGATGTCACTTTCAGGAAATGATCAGTACCCCAATCCCACTAGGCTCACCAAATTTCGTTCTTCTAGGTTAAACCGTTCGTTGGCAGTAACAGTTTTAAATTTTAGGTTTCACTCTCTTTTCTCCTACATGGATACATGTAGTTGGAACTCTAAATCAAACACGGTTTGTGCTGGCTCTTTGAAACTTGACACAATAAAGAAGTTCCAAATTCTATCTCTATGGTTTGTTTCCTATTGATGTAGCCCTAAGCAGAGACTGGCGCGAATCACTTTCATGGAAAGGGGTTGCCAATCTTCCAAGAAACTACGAGTTTCCTGAAATCTCAGCACACATTTTTTCACCCAATCTTGATGACACTTTCAGGTAATGATCAGTACGCCAATCCCACTTGGCTCACCAAATTTCGTTCTTTTTAGGTTCAACCTTTGGTTGGCAGTAACAGTTTTAATTTTTAGGTTTCACTCTGTTTTCTACTATATGGATACATGTAGTAGGAACTCTAAATCAAACACGGTTTGTGCTAGCTCTTTGAAACTCGACACAATAAAGTAGTTCCAAGTTCTATCTCTATGGTTTGTTTCCTATTGATGTAGCCCTAAGCAGAGACTGGCACAAATCACTTTCGTGGAAAGGGGTTGCAAGCTTTCAAAAAACTATGAGTTTCCTGAAATCTAAGCCCACATTTTTTCACCCAATCTTGATGAGACTTTTAGGTAATGATCAGTACCCCAATCCCACTTGGCTCACCAAATTTCGTTCTTCTAGGTTAAACCATTCGTTGGCAGTAACAGTTTAAATTTTTAGGTTTCAATCTGTTTTCTTCTATATGGATACAGGTTTTGGAAGTCTAAATCAAAGACGGTTTATGCTAGCTCTTTGAAACTTGACACCAGAAAGTAGTTCCAAGTTCTATCTCTATGGTTTGTTTCCTATAGCTGTACTCCTAAGCAGAGACTGGCGCAAATCACTTTCATGGAATGAGGATGCCAAGCTTCCAAAAAACTATGAGTTTCCTGAAATCTCAGCATACATTTTTTCACCCAATCTTGATGTCACTTTCAGGAAATGATCAGTACCCCAATCCCACTAGACTCACCAAATTTCGTTCTTCTAGGTTAAACCGTTCGTTGGCAGTAACAGTTTTAAATTTTAGGTTTCACTCTGTTTTCTCCTACATGAATACATGTAGTTGGAACTCTAAATCAAACACGGTTTGTGCTAGCTCTTTGAAACTTGACACAATACAATAATTCCAAGTTCTATCTCTATGGTTTGTTTCCTATTGATGTAGCCCTAAGCAGAGACTGGTGCAAATCACTTTCATGGAAAGGGGTTGCAAGATTTCAAAAAAATACGAGTTTCCTGAAATCCCAGCACATATTTTTTCACCCTATCTTGATGTCACTCTCAGTTAATGATCAGTACCCCAATCCCACATGGCTCACCAAATTTCGTTCTTCTAGGTTAAACCGTTCGTTGGCAGTAACAGTTTTAATTTTTAGGTTTCAATCTGTTTTCTCCTATATGGATATATGTAGTTGGAAGTCTAAATCAAAGACGGTTTGTGCTAGCTCTTTGAAACATGACACAAGAAAGTAGTTCCAAGTTCTATCTTTAAGGTTTGTTTCCTATTGATGTAGCCCTAAGCAGAGACTGGCGCAAATCAGTTTCAGGGAAAGGGGTTGCCAAGCTACCAAAAAACTACGAGTTTCCTGAAATCTCAGCATACATTTTTTCACCCAATCTTGATGTCACTTTCAGGAAATGATCAGTACCCCAATCCCACTTGGCTCACCAAATTTCGTTCTTCTAGGTTAAACCGTTCGTTGGCAGTAACAGTTTTAATTTTTAGGTTTCACTCTGTTTTCTCCTATATAGATACATGTAGTTGGAAATCTAAATCAAAGACGGTTTGTGCTAGCTCTTTGAAACTTGACACAATAAAGTAGTTCCAAGTTCTATCTCTATGGTTTGTTTTTTATTGATGTAGCCCTAAGCAGAGACTGGCGCGAATCACTTTCATGGAAAGGGGTTGCCAATCTTCCAAGAAACTACGAGTTTCCTGAAATCTCAGCACACATTTTTTCACCCAATCTTGATGACACTTTCAGGTAATGATCAGTACGCCAATCCCACTTGGTTCACCAAATTTCGTTCTTCTAGTTTAAACAGTTCGTTGGCAGTAACAGTTTCAATTTTTATGTTTCAATCTGTTTTCTCCTATATGGATACATATTTTGGAAGTCTAAATCAAAGACGTTTCGTGCTAGCTCTTTCAATCTTGACACAAGAAAGAAGTTCCAAGTTCTATCTTTATGGTTTGTTTCCTATTGATGTAGCCCTAAGCAGAGACTGGCGCAAATCACTTCCATGGAAAGGAGTTGCGAATCTTGTAAAATACTACGAGTTTCTTGAAATCTCAGCACACATTTTTTCAACCAATCTTGATGACACTTTCAGGAAATGATCAGTACCCCAATCCCACTTGGCTCACCAAATTTCGTTATTCTAGGTTAAACCGTTCGTTGGCAGTAACAGTTTAACTTTTTAGGTTTCACTCTGTTTTCTCCTATATGGATACATGTAGTCGGAACTCTAAATCAAACACGGTTTCTGCTAGCTCTTTGAAAATTGACACAATAAAGTAGTTCCAAGTTCTATCTCTATGGTTTGTTTCCTATTGATGTATCCCTAAGCAGAGACTGGCACAAATCACTTTCATGGAAAGGGGTTGCCAAGCTTCGAAAAAACTATGCGTTCCCTGAAATCTCAGCACACATTTTTTCACCCAATCTTGATGACACTTTCAGGTAATGATCAGTACGCCAATCCCACTTGGCTCACCAAATTTCGTTCTTTTTAGGTTCAACCGTTGGTTGGCAGTAACAGTTTTAATTTTTAGGTTTCACTCTGTTTTCTCCTATATGGATACATGTACTTGGAACTCTAAATACAAGACGGTTTGTGCTAGCTCTTTGAAACTTGACACAATAAAGTAGTTCCAAGTTCTATCTCTATGGTTTGTTTTCTATTGATGAAGCCCTAAGCAGAGACTGGCACAAATCACTTTCATGGAATGGGGTTGCCAAGCTTCCAAAAAACTACGAGTTTCCTGAAATCTCAGCACACATTTTTTCACCCAATCTTGATGACACTTTCAGGTAATGATCAGTACCCCAATCCCTCTTGGCTCTCCAAATTTCGTTCTCCTAGGTTAAACCGTTCTTTGGCAGTAACAGTTTTAATTTTTAGGTTTCACTCTGTTTTCTCCTATATGGATACATGTAGTTGGAACTCTAAATCAAACATGGTTTGTGCTAGCTCTTTGAATCTTGACACAATAAAGTAGTTCAAAGTTCTATCTCTATGGTTTCTTTCCTATTGATGTAGCCCAAAGCAGAGACTGGCACAAATCACTATCATGGAAAGGGGTTGCCAAGCTTCCAAAAAACTATGAGTTTCCTGAAATCTCAGCACACATTTTTTGAACCAATCTTGATGACACGTTCAGGTAATGATCAGTACCCCAATCCCATTTGGCTCACCAAATTTCCTTCTTCTAGGTTAAACCGTTCATTGGCAGTAACTGTTTTAATTTTTAGGTTTCACTCTGTTTTCTCCTATATGGATACATGTACTTGGAACTCTTAATCAAAGACGGTTTGTGCTATCTCTTTGAAACTTGACACAATAAAGTAGTTCCAAGTTGTGTCTTTATGGTTTGTTTCCTATTGTTGTAGCCCTAAGCAGAGACTGGCGCAAATCACTAACATGAAAAGGGGTTGCCAAGCTTCCAGAAAACTATGAGTTTCCTGAAATCTCAGCACACATTTTTTCACCCAATCTTTATTACCCTTTCAGGTAATGTTCAGTACCCCAATCCCGCTTGGCTCACCAAAGTTCGTTCTCCTAGGTTAAACCGTTCGTTGGCAGTAACAGTTTTAATTTTTTTAGGTTTCACTCTGTTTTTTCCTATATGGATACATGTAGTTGGAACTCTAAATCAAACATGGTTTGTGCTAGCTCATTGAATCGTGACACAATAAAGTAGTTCCAAGTTCTATCTCTATGGTTTGTTTCCTATTGATGTAGCCCTAAGCAGAGACTGGCACAAATCAGTTTCATGGAAAGGGGTTGCCAAGCTTCCAAAAACTATGAGTTTCCTGAAATCTCAGCACACATTTTTTGAACCAATCTTTATGACACTTTCAGGTAATGATCAGGACCCCACTCCCACTTTGCTCACCAATTTTCCTTCTTCTAGGTTAAACCGTTCGTTGGCAGTAACAGTTTTAATTTTTACGTTTCACTCTGTTTTCTCCTATATGGATACATGTACTTGGAACTCTAAATCAAAGATGGTTTGTGCTAGCTCTTTGAAACTTGACACAATAAAGTAGTTCCAAGTTCTATCTCTATGGTTTGTTTCCTATTGATGTAGCCCTAAGAAGAGACTGGCACTTATCACTTTCAAGGAAATGGGTTGCCAAGCTTCCAAAAAACTACGAGTTTCCTGAAATCTCAGCATACATTTTATCACCCAATCTTGATGTCACTTTCAGGAAATGATCAGTACCCCAATCCCACTTGGCTCACCAAATCATTCTTCTATTTTAAACCGTTCGTTGGCAGTAACAGTTTTAATTTTTATGTTTCAATCTGTTTTCTCCTATATGGATACATATTTTGGAAGTCTAAATCAAAGACGGTTTGTGCTAGCTCTTTGAATCTTGACACAGGAAAATAGTTCCATGTTCTATCTTTATGGTTTGTTTCCTATTGATGTAGCCCTAAGCAGAGACTGGCGCAAATCACTTTCATGGAAAGGGGTTGCCAAGCTTCCAAAAAACTACGAGTTTCCTGAAATCTCAGCATACATTTTTTCAGCCAATCTTGATGTCACTTTCAGGAAATGATCAGTACCCCAATCCCACTTGGCTCACCAAATTTCATTCTTCTTGGTTAAACCGTTTGCTGGCAGTAACAGTTTTGATTTTTAGGTTTCACTCTGTTTTTTCCTATATGGATACATATTGTTGGAAGTCTAAATCAAAGACGGTTTGTGCTAGCTCCTTGAAACTTGAAACAATAAAGTAGTTCCAAGTTCTATCTCTATGGTTTGTTTCCTATTGATGTAGCCCTAAGCAGAGACTGGCGCAAATCACTTCCATGGAAAGGGGTTGCGAAGCTTCTAAAACACTACGAGTTTCCTGAAATCACAGCACACATTTTTTCAACCAATTTGATGACACTTTCAGCAAATGATCAGTACCCCATTCCCACATGGCTCACCAAATTTCGTTCTTCTAGTTTAAACCGTTCGTTGGCAGTAACAGTTTAACTTTTTAGGTTTCACTCTGTTTTCTCCTATAAGGATACATATATTTGGAACTCTAAATCAAAGACGGTTTGTGCTAGCTCCTTGAAACTTGACACAATAAATTAGTTCCAATTTCTATCCCTATGCATTTTTTCCTATTGATGTAGCCCTAAGCATAGACTTGCACAAATCACTTTCATTGAAAGGGGTTGCCAAGCTTCCAAAAATCTAGGAGTTTCCTGAAATCTCAGCACACATTTTTGCACCCAATCTTGATGACACTTTCAGGTAATGATCAGTAGCCCAATACCACTTGGCTCACCAAATTTCGTTATTCTAGGTTAAACCGTTCGTTGGCAGTAACAGTTTTAATTTTTAGGTTTCACTCTTTTTTCTCCTATATGGATACATGTAGTTGGAACTCTAAATCAAACACGGTTTCTGCTAGCTCTTTGAAACTTGACACAATAAAGTAGTTCCAAGTTCTAACTCTATGGTTTGTTTCCTATTGATGTAGCCCTAAGCAGAGACTGGTGTGAATCACTTTCATGGAAAGGGGTTGCCAATCTTCCAAGAAACTACGAGTTTCCTGAAATCTCAGCACACATTTTTTCACCCAATCTTGATGACACTTTCAGGTAATGATCTGTACCCCAATCCCACTTGGCTCACCAAATTTCGTTCTTCTAGTTTAAACAATTCGTTGGCAGTAACAGTTTTAATTTTTAGGTTTCAATCTGTTTTCTCCTATATGGATACATGTTTTGGAAGTCTAAATCAAAGACGGTTTGTGCTAGCTCTTTGAAACTTGACACAAGAAAGTAGTTCCAAGTTCTATCTTTATGGTTTTTTTCCTATTGATGTAGCCCTAAGCAGAGACTGGCGCAAATCACTTTCATGGAAAGGGGTTTCCAAGCTACCAAAAAACTACGAGTTTCCTGAAATCTCAGCCTACATTTTTTCACCCAATCTTGATGTCACTTTCAGGAAATGATCAGTACCCCAATCCCACTTGGCTAACCAAATTTCGTTCTTCTAGGTTAAACCGTTCTTGGCAGTAACAGTTTTAATTTTTAGGTTTCACTCTGTTTTCTCCTATATGGATACATGTAGTTGGAAGTCTAAATCAAAGACTGTTTGTGCTAGCTCTTTGAAACTTGACACAATAAAGTAGTTCCAGTTCTATCTCTATGGTTTGTATCCTATTGATGTAGCATTAAGCAGAGACTGCCGCAAATCACTTTCATGGAAAGGGGTTGCCAATCTTCCAAGAAACTACGAGTTTCCTGAAATCTCAGCACATATTTTTTCACCCAGTCTTGATGACACTTTCAGGTAATGATCAGTACCCCAATCCCACTTGGCTCACCAAATTTCATTCTTCTAGATTAAACCGTTCGTTGGCAGTAACAGTTTCAATTTTTATGTTTCACTCTGTTTTCTCCTATATGGATACATGTAGTTGGAATTCTAAATCAAACACGGTTTGTGCTAGCTCTTTGAAACTTGACACAATAAAGTAGTTCCAAGTTCTATCTCTATGGTTTGTTTCCTATTGATGTAACCTATCAGAGGCTGGCACAAATCACTTTCATGGAAATGGGTTGCCAAGCTTCCAAGAAACTACGAGTTTCCTGAAATATCAGCACACATTTTTTCACCCAATCTTGATGGCACTTTCAGGTAATGATCAGTAACCAAATGCCACTTGGCTCACCAAATTTCGTTCTTCTATGTTAAACCGTTCGTTCTCAGTAACAGTCTTAATTGTTAGGTTTCACTTTGTGTTCTTCTATATGGATACATATATTTAGAATTCTAAATCAAACACGGTTTGTGCTAGCTCTTTGAAACTTGACACAATAAAGTAGTTCCAAAATCTATCTCTATTGTTTGTTTCCTATTGCTGTACTCCTAAGCAGAGACTGGCGCAAATCACTTTCATGGAAAGGGGTTGCCAAGCTACCAAAAAACTACGAGTTTCCCGAAATCTCAGCATACATTTTTTCACCCAATCTTGATGTCACTTTCAGAAAATTATCAGTACCCCAATCCCACTTGGCTCACCAAATTTCGTTCTTCTAGGTTAAACCGTTCGTTGGCAGTAACAGTTTTAATTTTTAGGTTTCACTCTGTTTTCTCATATATGGATACGTGTAGTTGGAACTCTAAATCAAACACGGTTTGTGCTGGCTCTTTGAAACTTGACACAATAAAGTAGTTCCAAGTTCTATCTCTATGGTTTGTTTCCTATTGATGTAGCCCTAAGCAGAGACTGGCGCAGATCACTTTCATGGAAAGGGGTTGCAAGCTTTCAAAAAACTACGAGTTTCCTGAAATCTCAGCACACATTTTTTCACCCAATCTTGATGACACTTTCAGGTAATGATCAGTACCCCAATCCAACTTATGTCACCAAATTTCGTTATTCTAGGTTAAACCGTTCGTTGGCAGTAACAGTTTTAATTTTTAGGTTTCACTCTTTTTTCTCCTATATGGATATATGTAGTTGGAAGTCTAAATCAAAGATGGTTTGTGCTAGCTCTTTGAAACATGACACAATAAAGTAGTTCCAAGTTCTATCTCTATGGTTTGTTTCCTATTGATGTAGCCCTAAGCAGAGACTGGCGCAAATCACTTTCATGGAAAGGGGTTGCAAGCTTTCAAAAAACTACGAGTTTCCTGAAATCTCAGCACACATTTTTTCACCCAATCTTGATGACACTTTCAGGTAATGATCAGTACCCCAATCCCACTTGGCTCACCAAATTTCGTTCTTCTAGGTTAAACCGTTCGTTGGAAGTAACAGTTTTAATTTTTAGGTTTCACTCTTTTTTCTCCTATATGGATACATGTAGTTGGAACTCTAAATCAAACACGGTTTGTGCTAGCTCTTTGAAACTTGACACAATAAAGTAGTTCCAAGTTGTATCTCTATGGTTTGTTTCCTATTGACGTAGCACTAAGCAGAGACTGACAAAAATCACTTTCATGGAAAGGTGTTGCCAAGCTTCGAAAAAACTACGAGTTTCCTGAAACCTCAGCACACATTTTTTCAAACAATCTTGATGACACTTTCAGGTGATGATCAGTACCCCAATCCCACTTGGCTCACCAAATTTCGTTCTTCTAGGTTAAACCGTTCGTTGGCAGTAACAGTTTTAATTTTTAGGTTTCACTCTGTTTTCTCCTATATGGATACATGTAGTTGGAACTCTAAATCAAAGACGGTTTGTGCTAGCTCTTTGAGACTTGACACAATAAAGTAGTTCAAAGTTCTATCTCTATGGTTTGTTTCCTATTGATGTAGCCCTAAGCAGAGACTGGCGCAAATCACTTTCATGGAAAGGGGTTGCAAAGCTTCCAAAAAACTACGAGTTTCCTAAAATCTCAGCATACATTTTTTTAAACAAATTGATGACACTTTCAGGTGATGATCAGTACCCCAATCCCACTTGGCTCACCAAAATTCGCTCTTCTAGGTTAAATCGTTCGTTGGCAATAACAGTTTTAATTTTTAGGTTTCACTCTGTTTTCTCCTATATGGATACATGTAGTTGGAACTCTAAATCAAACACGGTTTGTGCTAGCTCTTTGAAACTTGACACAATAACGTCGTTCCAAGTTCTATCTCTATGGTTTGCTTCCTATTGATGTAGCCTAAGCAGAGACTGCTGTGAATCACTTTCATGGAAAGGGGTTGCCAATCTTCCAAGATACTACGAGTTTCCTGAAATCTCAGCACACATTTTTTCACCCAATCTTGATGACACTTTCAGGTAATGATCAGTACCCCAATCCCGCTTGGCTCACCAAATTTCATTCTTTTAGGTTAAACCGTTCGTTGGCAGTAACAGTTTCAATTTTTATGTTTCACTCGGTTTTCTCCTATATGGATACATGTAGTTGGAACTCTAAATCAAACACGGTTTGTGCTAGCTCTTTGAAACTTGACACAATACAGTAGTTTCAAGTTCTATCTCTATGGTTTGATTCCTATTGATGTAGCCCTAACCAGAGGCTGGCACAAATCACTTTCATGGAAACGGGTTGCCAAGCTTCCAAAAAACTACGAGTTTCCTGAAATATCAGCACACATTTTTTCACCCAATCTTGATGACACTTTCAGGTAATGATCAGTACCCCAATCCCACTTGGCTCACCAAATTTCGTTCTTCTATGGTAAACCGTTCGTTCTCAGTAACAGTCTTAATTGTTAGGTTTCACTTTGTTTTCTCCTATATGGATACATGTATTTGGAATTCTAAATCAAACATGGTTTGTGCTAGCACTTTGAAACATGACACAATAAAGTAGTTCCAAAATCTATCTCTATGGTTTGTTTCCTATTGATGTAGCCCTAAGCAGAGAATGGCACAAATCACTTTCATGGAAAGGGGTTGCAAGCTTTCAAAAAACTACGAGTTTCCTGAAATCTAAGCCCATATTTTTTCACCCAATCTTGATGACACTTTCAGGTAATGATCAGTACCCCAATCCCACTTGGCTCACCAAATTTCGTTCTTCTATGGTAAACCGTTCGTTCTCAGTAACAGTCTTAATTGTTAGGTTTCACTTTGTTTTCTCCTATATGGATACATGTAGTTGGAAGTCTAAATCAAAGACGGTTTTTGCTAGCTCTTTGAAACTTGACACAGAAAGTAGTTCCAAGTTCTATCTTTATGGTTTGTTTCCTATTGATGTAGCCCTAAGCAGAGACTGGCGCGAATCACTTTCATGGAAAGGGTTTGCAAGCTTTCAAAAAACTACGAGTTTCCTGAAATCTCAGCATACATTTTTTCACCCAATCTTGATGTCACGTTCAGGAAATGATAAGTACCCGAATCCCAATTGTCTCACTAAATTTCATTCTTCTAGGTTAAACCGTTCGTTGGCAGTAACAGTTTTAATTTTTAGGTTTCACTCTGTTTTCTCCTATATGGATACATGTAGTTGAAACTCTAAATCAAACACTGTTTGTGCTAGCTCTTTGAAACTTGACACAATAAAGTAGTTCCAAGTTCTATCACTATGGTTTGTTTCCTATTGATGTAGCCCTAAGCAGAGACTGGCGCAAATCACTTCCATTGAAAGGGGTTGCCAAGCTTCCAAAAAAATACGAGTTTCCTGAAATCTCAGCACACATTTTTTCACCCAATCTTGATGACACTTTCAGGAAATGATCAGTACCCGAATCCCAATTGTCTCACTAAATTTCGTTCTTCTAGGTTAAAATGTTCGTTGCCAGTAACAGTTTTAATCTTTAGGTTTCACTCTGTTTTCTCCTGTATGGATACATGTAGTTGAAACTCTAAATCAAACACGGTTTGTGCTAGCTCTTTGAAATTGACACAAGAAAGTAGTTCCATGTTCTGTCTCTATGGATTGTTTCCTATTGATGTAGCCCTAAGCACAGACTGGCGCAAATCACTTTGAGGGAAAGGGGTTGCCAAGCTTCCAAAAAACTACGAGTTTCCTGAAATCTCAGCACACATTTTTTCACCCAATCTTGATGACACTTTCAGGTGATGATCAGTACCCCAATCCCACTTGGCTCACCAAATTTCGTTCTTCTAGGTTAAAGCGTTTGTTGGCAGTAACAGTTTTAATTTTTAGGTTTCACTCTGTTTTCTCCTATATGGATACATGTAGTTGGAACTCTAAATCAAAGACGGTTTGTGCTAGCTCCTTGAAACTTGACACAATAAAGTAGTTCCAAGTTCTATCCCTATGCATTGTTTCCTATTCATGTAGCCCTAAACAGAGACTGGTGTGAATCACTTTCATGGAAAGGGGTTACCAAGCTTCCAAATAACTACGATTTTCCTGAAATTTCAGCACACGTTTTTTCACCCAATCTTGATGACACTTTCAGGTAATGATGAGTTCCACAATCCCACTTGGCTCACCAAATTCCGTTCTTCTCGGATAAACCTTTCGATGGCAGTAACAGTCTTAATTTTTAGGTTTCACTCTGTTTTCTCCTATATGGATACATGTAGTTGGAACTCTAAATCAAACACGGTTTGTGCTAGCTCTTTGAAACTTGACACAATAAAGTACTTCCAAGTTTTATCTCTATGTTTGTTTCCTATTGATGTAGCCCTAAGCAGAGACTGGCGCAAATCACTTTCAAGGAAAGGGGTTGCAAGCTTCCAAAAAACTACGAGTTTCCTGAAATATCAGCACACATTTTTTCACCCAATCTTGATGACACTTTCAGGTAATGATCAGTACCACAATCCCACTTGGCTCACCAAATTTCGTTCTTCTAGTTTAAACCATTCGTTGGCAGTAACAGTTTTAATTTTCATGTTTCAATCTGTTTTCTCCTATATGGATACATGTTTTGGAAGTCTAAATCAAAGACGGTTTGTGCTAGCTCTTTGAAACTTGACACAATAAAGTAGTTCAAAGTTCTATCTCTATGCTTTGTTTCCTATTGATGTAGCCCTAAGCAGAGACTGGCGCAAATCACTTTCATGGAAAGGGGTTGCAAAGCTTCCAAAAAACTACGAGTTTCCTAAAATCTCAGCACACATTTTTTTAAACAAACTTAATGACACTTTCAGGTGATGATCAGTACCCCAATCCCACTTGGCTCACCAAAATTCGCTCTTCTAGGTTAAATCGTTCGTTGGCAATAACAGTTTTAATTTTTAGGTTTCACTGTGTTTTCTCCTATATGGATACATGTAGTTGGAACTCTAAATCAAACACGGTTTGTGCTAGCTCTTTGAAACTTGACACAAAAAAGGAGTTCCAAGTTCTATCTCTATGGTTTGTTTCCTATTGATGTAGCCTAAGCAGAGACTGCTGTGAATCACTTTCATGGAAAGGGGTTGCCAATCTTCCAAGAAACTACGAGTTTCCTGAAATCTCAGCACACATTTTTTCACCCAATCTTGATGACACTTTCAGGTAATGATCAGTACCCCAATCCCACTTGGCTCACCAAATTTCATTCTTTTAGGTTAAACCGTTCGTTGGCAGTAACAGTTTTAATTTTTATGTTTCACTCTGTTTTCTCCTATATGGATACATGTAGTTGGAACTCTAAATCAAACACGGTTTGTGCTAGCTCTTTGAAACTTGACACAATAAAGTAGTTCCAAGTTCTATCTCTATGGTTTGTTTCCTATTGATGTAGCCCTAAGCAGAGTCTGGCACAAATCTCTTTCAAGGAAACGGGTTGCCAAGCTTCCAAAAAACTACGAGTTTCCTGAAATATCAGCACACATTTTTTCACCCAATCTTGATGGCACTTTCAGGTAATGATCAGTAACCAAATCCCACTTGGCTCACCAAATTTCGTTCTTCTATGTTAAACCGTTCGTTCTCAGTAACAGTCTTAATTGTTAGGTTTCACTTTGTGTTCTTCTATATGGATACATATATTTGGAATTCTAAATCAAACATGGTTTGTGCTAGCTCTTTGAAACTTGACACAATAAAGTAGTTCCAAAATCTATCTCTATGGTTTGTTTCCTATTGATGTAGCCCTAAGCAGAGAATGGCGCAAATCACTTTCATGGAAAGGGGTTGCAAGCTTTCAAAAAACTACGAGTTTCCTGAAATCTAAGCCCACATTTTTTCACCCAATCTTGATGAGACTTTCAAGTAATGATCAGTACCCCAATCCCATTTGGCTCACCAAATTTCGTTCTTCTAGGTTAAACCGTTCGTTGGCAGTAACAGTTTTAATTTTTAGGTTTCACTCTGTTTTCTCCTATATGGATACATGTAGTTGGAACTCTAAATCAAATACGGTTTGTGCTAGCTCTTTGAAACTTGACACAATATAGTAGTTCCCAGTTCTATCTCTATGGTTTGTTTCCTATTGATGTAGCCCTAAGCAGAGAATGGCGCAAATCACTTTCATGGAAAGGGGTTGCAAGCTTTCAAAAAACTACGAGTTTCCTAAAATCTAAGCCCACATTTTTTCACCCAATCTTGATGACACTTTCAGGTAATGATAAGTACGCCAATCCCACTTGGCTCACCAAATTTCGTTTTCTAAGTTAAACCGTTCGTTGGCAGTAACAGTTTTAATTTTTAGGTTTCACGCTGTTTTCTCCTATATGGATACAAGTAGCTGGAACTCTAAAGCAAACACGGTTTGTGCTAGCTCTTTGATACTTGACACAATAGAGTAGTTCCAAGTTCTATCTCTATGGATTTTTTCCTATTGATGTAGCCCTAAGCAGAGATTGGCGCGAATCACTTTCAGGGACAGGGGTTGCTAAGCTTCCAAAAAACTACGAGTTTCCTGAAATCTCAGCACACATTTTTTCACCCAATCTTGATGGCACTTGCAGGTAATGATCAGTACCCCAATCCCACTTGGCACACCAAATTTCGTTCTTCTAGGTTAAACCGTTCGTTGGCAGTAACAGTTTTAATTTTTAGGTTTCACTCTGTTTTCTCCTATATGGATACATGTAGTTGGAACTCTAAATCAAAGACGGTTTGTGCTAGCTCTTTGAAACTTGACACCATAAAGTAGTTCCAAGTTGTATCTATATGGTTTGTTTCTTATTGATGTAGCCCTAAGCGGAGACTGGCGCAAATCACTTTCATGGAAAGGGGTTGCCAAGCTTCCAAAAGACTACGATTTTCCTGAAATATCAGCACACATTGTTTCTCCCAAACTTGATGACACTTTTAGGTAATGATCAGTACCCCAATCCCACTTGGTCACCAAATTTCGTTCTTCTAGGTTAAACCGTTCGTTGGCAGTAACAGTTTTAATTTTTAGGTTTCACTCTGTTTTATCCTATATGGATACATGTAGTTGGAACTCTAAATCAAAGACGGTTTGTGCTAGCTCTTTGAAACTTGACACAATATAGTAGTTCCCAGTTCTATCTCTATGGTTTGTTTCCTATTGATGTAGCCCTAAGCAGAGACTGGCGCAAATCACTTTCATGAAAATGGGTTGCCAAATTCCAAAAAACTAGGATTTTCCTGAAATTTCAGCACACATTTTTTCACCCAATCTTGATGACACTTTCAGGTAATGATCAGTACCCCAATCCCACTTGGCTCACCAAATTTCGTTCTTCTAGGTTAAACGGTTCGTTGGAAGTAACAGTTTTAATTTTTAGGTATCACTCGTTTTCTCCTATATGGATACATGTAGTTGTAACTCTAAATCAAACACGGATTGTGCTAGCTCTTTGAAACTTGACACAATAAAGTAGTTCCAAGTTAATCTCTATGGTTTGTTTCCTATTGATGTAGCCCTAAGCAGAGATTGGCACAAATCACTTTCATGGAAATGGGTTGCCAAATTCCAAAAAACTACGATTTTCCTGAAATCTCAGCACACATTTTTTCACCCAATCTTGATGACACTTTCAGGTAATGATCAGTACCCCAATCCCACTTGGCTCACCAAATTTCGTTCTTCTAGGTTAAACCGTTCGTTGGCAGTAACAGTTTAAATTTTTAGGTTCACTCTGCTTTCTCCTATATGGATACATGTAGTTGGAACTCTAAATCAAAGACGGTTTTTGCTAGCTCTTTGAAACTTGACACCATAAAGTAGTTCCAGGTTCTATCTCTATGGTTTGTTTCCTATTGATGTAGCCCTAAGCAGAGACTCACGCAAATCACTTTCATGGAAAGGGGTTGCCAAGCTTCCAAAAAACTACCAGTTTTCTGAAATCTCAGCACACATTTTTTCACCCAATCTTGATGACATTTTCAGGTAATGATCAGTACACCAATCCCACTTGGCTCACCCAATTTCGTTATTCTAAGTTAAACCGTTCGTTGGCAGTAACAGTTTTAATTTTTAGGTTTCACGCTGTTTTCTCCTATATGGATACATGTAGTTGGAACTCTAAATCAAAGACGGTTTGTGCTAGCTCTTTGATACTTGACACAATAGAGTAGTTCCAAGTTCTATCTCTATGGATTTTTTCCTATTGATGTAGCCCTAAGCAGAGATTGGCGTGAATCACTTTCATGGACAGGGGTTGCTAAGCTTCCAAAAAACTACGAGTTTCCTGAAATCTCAGCACACATTTTTTCACCCAATCTTGATGACACTTGCAGGTAATGATCAGTACCCCAATCCCACTTGGCACACCAAATTTCGTTCTTCTAGGTTAAACCGTTCGTTGGCAGTAACAGTTTTAATTTTTAGGTTTCACTCTGTTTTCTCCTATATGGATACATGTAGTTGGAACTCTAAATCAAAGAGGGTTTGTGCTAGCTCTTTGAAACTTGACACCATAAAGTACTTCCAAGTTGTATCTATATGGTTTGTTTCTTATTGATGTAGCCCTAAGCGGAGACTGGCGCAAATCACTTTCATGGAAAGGGTTTGCCAAGCTTCCAAAAAACTACCAGTTTCCTGAAATATCAGCACACATTTTTTCACCCAATCTTGATGACACTTTCTGGTAATGATCAGTACCCAAATCCCACTTGGCTCACCAAATTACGTTCTTCTAAGTTAAACCGTTCATTGGCAGTAACAGTTATAATTTTTAGGTTTCAATCTGTTTTCTCCTATATGAATACATGTAGTTGGAACTCTAAATCAAACACGGTTTGTGCTAGCTCTTTGAAACTTGACACAATAAAGTAGTTCCAAGTTCTATCTCTATGGATTGTTTCCTATTGATGTAGCCCTAAGCAGAGACTGGCGCAAATCACTTTCATGCAAAGGGATTGCCAAGCTTCCAAAAAACTACGAGTTTCCTAAAATGTCAGCACACATTTTTTCACCCAATTTGATGACACTTTCAGGTAATGATCAGTACCCCAATCCCACTTGGCTCACCAAATTTTGTTATTCTAGGTTAAACGGTTCGTTGGCAGTAACAGTTTTAATTTTTAGGTTTCACTCTGTTTTCTCCTATATGGATACATGTAGTTGGAACTCTAAATCAAATACGGTTTGTGCTAGCTCTTTGAAACTTGACACAATATAGTAGTTCCCAGTTCTATCTCTATGGTTTGTTTCCTATTGATGTAGCCCTAAGCAGAGACTGGCGCAAATCAATTACATGAAAATGGGTTGCCAAATTCCAAAAAACTAGGATTTTCCTGAAATTTCAGCACACATTTTTTCACCCAATCTTGATGACACTTTCAGGTAATGATCAGTACCCCAATCCCACTTGGCTCACCAAATTTCGTTCTTCTAGGTTAAACGGTTCGTTGGAAGTAACAGTTTTAATTTTTAGGTATTACTCGTTTTCTCCTATATGGATACATGTAGTTGTAACTCTAAATCAAACACGGATTGTGCTAGCTCTTTGAAACTTGACACAATAAAGTAGTTCCAAGTTAATCTCTATGGTTTGTTTCCTATTGATGTAGCCCTAAGCAGAGACTGACGCGAATCACTTTCATGAAAATGGGTTGCCAAATTCCAAAAAACTAGGATTTTCCTGAAATTTCAGCACACATTTTTTCACCCAATCTTGATGACACTTTCAGGTAACGATCAGTACCCCAATAACACTTGGCTCACCAAATTTAGTTCTTCTAAGTTAAACCATTCGTTGGCAGTAACAGTTTTAATTTTTAGGTTTCACTCTGTTTTCTCCTATATGGATACATGTAGATGAAACTCTAAATCAAACACGGTTTGTGCTAGCTCTTTGAAACTTGACACAATAAAATAGTTCCAAGTTCTATCTCTATGGATTGTTTCCTATTGATGTAGCCCTAAGCAGAGACTGGAGCAAATCACTTTCATGGAAAGGGGTGGCCAATCTTCCAAAAAACTACGAGTTTCCTGAAATGTCAGCACACATATTTTCACCCAATTTGATGAACCTTTAAGGTAATCATCAGTACCCCAATCCCACATGGCTCACCAAATTTCGTTCTTTTAGGTTAAACCGTTCTTTGGCAGTAACAGTTTAAATTTTTAGGTTCACTCTGCTTTCTCCTATATGGATACATGTAGTTGGAACTCTAAATCAAAGACGGTTTGTGCTAGCTCTTTGAAACTTGACACCATAAAGTAGTTCCAAGTTCGATCACTATGGTTTGTTTCCTATTGATGTAGACCTAAGCAGAGTGACGCAAATCACTTTCATGGAAAGGGGTTGCCAAGCTTCCAAAAAACTACGAGTTTCCTGAAATGTCAGCACACATTTTTTCACACAATTTGATGACACTTTCAGGTAATGATCAGTACCCCAATCCCACTTGGCTCACCAAATTTGGTTCTTCTAGGTTAAACCGTTCGTTGGCAGTAACAGTTTTAATTTTTAGGTTTCACTCTGTTTTCTCCCATATGGATATATGTAGTAGGAACACTAAAGCAAACACGGTTTGTGCTAGCTCTTTGATACTTGACACAATAAAATAGTTCCAAGTTCTATCTCTATGGTTTGTTTCCTATTGATGTAGCCCCAAGCAGAGACTGGCGCAAATCACTTTCATGGAAAGGGGTTGCCAAGCTTCCAAATAACCAGGAGTTTCCTGAAATCTCAGCACACATTTTTGACCCAATCTTGATGACACATTCAGGTAAAAATCAGTACCCCAATCCCACTTGGCTCACCAAATTTCGTTCTTCTAGGTTCAACCTTTCGTTGGCAGTAAGAGTTTTAATTTTTAGGTTTCACTCTGTTTTCTCCTATATGGATACATGTAGTTGGAACTCTAAATCAAAGACGGTTTGTGCTAGCTCTTTGAAACTTGACACAATAATGTAGTTCCAAGTTCTATCTCTATGGATTGTTTTTTATTGATGTAGACCTAAGCAGAGACTGGCGCAAATCACTTTCATGCAAAGGGATTGCCAAGCTTCCAAAAAACTACGAGTTTCCTGAAATGTCAGCACACATTTTTTCACCCAATTTGATGACACTTTCAGGTAATGATCAGTACCCCAATCCCACTTGGCTCACCAAATTTCGTTCTTCTAGGTTAAACGGTTCGTTGTCAGTAACAGTTTTAATTTTTAGGTTTCATTCTGTTTTCTCCTATATGGATTCATGTAGTTGGAACTCTAAAGCAAACACGGTTTGTGCTAGCTCTTTGATACTTGACACAATAAAGTAGTTCCAAGTTCTATCTCTATGGATTTTTTCCTATTGATGTAGCCCTAAGCAGAGACTGGCGCGAATCACTTTCATGGTCAGGGGTTGCTAAGTTTGCAAAAAACTACGAGTTTCCTGAAATCTCAGCACACATTTTTTCACCCAATCTTGATGACACTTTCAGGTAATGATCAGTACCCAATCCCACTTGGCTCACCAAATTTCGTTCTTCTAGGTTAAACCGTTCGTTGGCAGTAACAGTTTTAATTTTTAGGTTTCACTCTCTTTTCTCCTATATGGATACTTGTATTTGGAACTCTAAATCAAACACCGTTTGTGCTCGCTATTTGAAACTTGACTCAATAAAGTAGTTCAAAGTTCTATCTCTATGGCTTGTTTCCTATTGATGTAGCTATAAGCAGATACTGGCGCAAATCACTTTCATGGAAAGGGGTTGCCAAGCTTCCAAAAAACTACGAGTTTCCTGAAATGTCAGCACACATTTTTTCACCCAATCTTGATGACACTTTCAGGTAATGATCAGTACCCCATTCCCACTTGGCTCACCAAATTTCGTTCTTCTAGGTTAAACCGTTCGTTGGCAGTAACAGTTTTAATTTTTAGGTTTCACTCTGTTTTCTCCTATATGGATACATGTAGTTGGAACTCTAAATCAAACACGGTTTGTGCTAGCTCTTTGAAACTTGACACAATAAAGTAGTTCCAAGTTCTATCTCTATGGATTGTTTCCTATTGATGTAGCCCTAAGCAGAGACTGGCGCAAATCACTTACATGGAAATGGGTTGCCAAGCTTCCAAAAAACTATGAGTTTCCTGAAATCACAGCACACATTTTTTCACCCAATCTTGATGACACTTTCTGGTAATGATAAGTACCCCAATCTCACTTGTCTCACCAAATTTCGTTCTTCTAGTTTCAACCGTTCGTTGGCAGTAAGAGTTTTAATTTTTAGGTTTCACTCTGTTTTCTCCTGTATGGATACATGTATTTGGAACTCTAAATCAAAGACGGTTTGTGCTAGCTCTTTGAAACTTGACACAATAAAGTAGTTCCAAGTTCTATCTCTATAGTTTGATTCCTATTGAAGTAGCCCTAGGCAGAGACTGGCGCAAATCACTTACATGGAAATTGGTTGCCAAGCTTCCAAAAAACTACTAGTTTCCTGAAATCACAGCACACATTTTTTCACCCAAACTTGATGACACTTTCTGGTAATGATCAGTACCCCAATCTCACTTGGCTCACCTAATTTTGTTCTTCTAGGTTCAACCGTTCGTTGGCAGTAAGAGTTTTAATTTTTAGGTTTCACTCTGTTTTCTCCTATATGGATACATGTAGTTAGAACTCTAAATCAAAGACGGTTTATTCTAGCTCTTTGAAACTTGACACAATAAAGTAGTTCCAAGTTCTATCTCTATGGATTGTTTCCTATTGATGTAGCCCTAAGCAGAGACTGGCGCAAATCACTTTCATTCAAAGGGATTGCCAAGCTTCCAAAAAACTACGAGTTTCCTGAAATGTCAGCACACATTTTTTCACACAATTTGATGACACCTTCAGGTAATGATCAGTACCCCAATCCCACTTGGCTCACCAAATTTTGTTCTTCTAGGTTAAACCTTTCGTTGGCAGTAACAGTTTTAATTTTTAGGTTTCACTCTGTTTTCTCCTATATGGATACATGTAGTAGGAACACTAAACAAACACGGTTTGTGCTAGCTCTTTGATAATTGACACAATAAAATAGTTCCAAGTTCTAACTCTATGGTTTGTCTCCTATTGATGTAGCCCCAAGCAGAGACTGGCGCAAATCACTTTCATGGAAAGGGGTTGCCAAGCTTCCAAATAACCAGGAGTTTCCTGAAATCTCAGCACACATTTTTTGACCCAATCTTGATGATACATTCAGGTAATGATCAGTACCCCAATCCCACTTGGCTCACCAAATTTCGTTCTTCTAAGTTAAACCGTTCGTTGGCAGTAACAGTGTTAATTTTTAGGTTTCACTCTGTTTTCTCCTATATGGATACATGTTGATGAAACTCTAAATCAAACACGGAGTGTGCTAGCTCTTTGAAACTTGACACAGTAAAATAGTTCCAAGTTCTATCTCTATGTATTGTTTCCTATTGATGTAGCCCTAAGCAGAGACTGGCGCAAATCACTTTCATGGAAAGGGGTTGCCAAGCTTCCAAATAACTATGTGTTTCCTGAAATCTCAGCACACATTTTTTCACCCAATCTTGATGACACTTTCAGGTAATGATCAGTACCCCAATCCCACTTGGCTCACCAAATTTCGTTCTTCTAGTTTAAACCGTTCGTTGGCAGTAACAGTATTAATTTTTAGGTTTCACTCTGTTTTCTCCTATATGGATACATGTAGTCGGAACTCTAAATCAAACACGGTTTGTGCTAGCTCTTTGACACATGACACAATAAAATAGATCCAAGTTCTATCTCTATGGTTTGTTTCCTATTGATGTAGCACTAAGCAGAGACTGGCGCAAATCACTTTCATGGAAAGTGGTTGCCAAGCTTCCAAAAAACTGCGAGGTTTTTGAAATCACAGCCCACATTGTTTCACCCAATCTTCATGACACTTTCAGATAATGATCAGTACCCCAAACCCACTTGTCACCTAACTTCGTTCTTCTAGGTTAAACCGTACTTTGGCATTAACAGTTTTAATTTTTAGGGATCACTCTGTTTTCTCCTATATGGATACATGTAGATGGAACTCTAAATCAAACACGGTTTGTGCTAGCTCTTTGAAACTTGACACCATAAATTAGTTCCAAGTTCTATCTCTATGGATTGTTTCCTATTGATGTAGCACTAAGCAGAGACCTGTGCAAATCACTTTCATGGAAAGGGGTTGCCAAGCTTCCAAAAAACTACGAGTTTCATAAAATCTCAGTACACATTTTTTCACACATTCTTGATGACACTTTCAGGTAATGATCATTACCCCAATCCCACTTGGCTCACCAAATTTTGTTCTTCTAGGTTAAACCGTTCGTTGGCAGTAACAGTTTTAATTTTTAGGTTTCACTCTGTTTTCTCCTATATGGATACATGTAGTTGGAACTCTAAATCAAAAATGGTTTGTGCTAGCTCTTTGAAACTTGAGACAATAACGTAGTTCCAAATTCTATCTCTATGGATTGTTTCCTATTGATGTAGCCCTAAGCAGAGACTGGTGCAAATCTCTTTCATAGAAAGGGGTTGCCAAGCTTCCAAATAACTACTAGTTTCCTGAAATATCAGCACACATTTTTTCACACAATCTTGATGACACTTTCAGGTAATGATCATTATCCCAATCCCACTTGGCTCACCAAATTTCCTTCTTCTAGGTTAAACCATTCGTTGACAGTAACAGTTTTAATTTTTATGTTTCACTCTGTTTTCTCCTATATGGATACATGTAGTTGGAACTCTAAATCAAAGATGGTTTGTGCTAGCTCTTTGAAACTTGACACAATTAAGTAGTTCCAAGTTCTTTCTCTAAGGATTGTTTCCTATTGATGTAGTCCTAAGCAGAGACTGGCCCAAATCACTTTCATGGAAAGGGGTTGCCAAGCTTCCAAAAAACTACGAGTTTCCTGAAATCTCAGCACACATTTTTTCAACCAATCTAATGACACTTGCAGGTAATGATCAGTACCCCAATCCCACTTGGCTCATCAAATTTCGGTCTTCTAGGTTAACGTTTCGTTGGCAGTAACAGTTTTAATTTTTAGGTTTCAATCTGTTTTCTCCTATATGGATACATGTAGTTGGAACTCTAAATCAAAGATGGTTTGTGCTAGCTCTTTGAAACTTGACACAATAAAGTAGTTCCGAGTTCTATCTCTATGGATTTTTTCCTACTGATGTAGCCCTAAGCAGAGATTGGCGCAAATCACTTTCATGGAAAGGGGATGTCAAGCTTCCAAAAAACTACGAGTTTCCTGAAATCTCAGCACACATTGTTTCACCCAAACTTGATGAGACTTTCAGGTAATGATCAGTACCCCAATCCCACTTGGCTCACCAAATTTCGTTCTTCTAGGTTAAACCGTTCGGTGGCAGTAACAGTTTTAATTTTTAGGTTTCACTCTTTTTTCTCTTATATGGATATATGTAGTTGCAACTCCAATTCAAACACGGTTTGTGCTAGCTCTTTGAAACTTGACACAACAAAGTAGTTCCAAGTTCTATCTCTATGGTTTGTTTCCTATTGATGTAGTCCTAAGCAGAGACTGGCGCAAATCACTTTCATGGAAAGGGGTTGCCAAGCTACCAAAAAACTACGAGTTTCCTGAAATCTCAGCACACATTTTTTCACCCAATCTTGATGACACTTTCAGGTAATGATCAGTACCCCAATCCCATTTGGCTCACCAAATTTCGTTCTTCTAGGTTAAACCGTTCGTTGGCAGTAACAGTTTTAATTTTTAGGTTTCACTCTGTTTTCTCCTATATGGATACATGTAGATGGAACTCTAAATCAAACATGGTTTGTGCTAGCTCTTTGAAACTTGACACCAAAAAATAGTTCCAAGTTCTATTTCTATGGATTGTTTCCTATTGATGTAGCCCTAAGCAGAGACCTGCACAAATCACTTTCATGGAAAGGGTTTGCCAAGCTTCCAAAAAACTAAGAGTTTCCTGAAATCTCAGCACACATTTTTTCACACAAACTTGATGACACTTTCAAGTAATGATCAGTACCCCAATCTCACTTGGCTCACCAAATTTCGTTCTTCTAGGTTAAACCTTTCGTGGCAGTAACAGTTTTAATTTTTAGGTGTCACTCTGATTTCTCCTATACGGATACATGTAGTTGGAACTCTAAATCAAACACGGTTTGTGCTAGCTCTTTGAAACTTGACACAATAACGTAGTTCCAAGTTCTATCTCTATGGTTTGTTCCTATTTATGTAGCCCTAAGCAGAGACTGGCGCAAATCAGTTTCATGGAAATGGGTTGCCAAGCTTCCAAATAACTACGAGTTTCCTGAAATCTCAGCACACATTTTTTCAACCAATCTTGATGACACTTTCAGGTAATGATCAGAACCCCAATCCCACTTGGCTCACCAAATTTCGTTCTTCTAGGTTAAACCGTTCGTTGGCAGTAACAGTTTTAATTTTTAGGTTTCACTCTGTTTTCTCCTATATGGATACATGTAGTTGGAACTCTAAATGAAACACGGTTTGTGCTAGCTCTTTGAAACTTGACACAATAAAGTAGTTCCACGTTCTTTCTCTATGGTTTGTTTCCTATTGATGTAGTCCTAAGCAGAGACTGGCAAAAATCACTTTCATGGAAAGGGGTTGCCAAGCTTCCTAAAAACTACGAGTTTCCTGAAATCTCAGCACACATTTTTTCACCCAATCTTGCTGACACTTTCAGGTAATTATCAGTACCGCAATCCCACTTGGCTCACCAAATTTCGTTCTTCTAGGTTAAACCGTTCAATGGCAGAAACAGTTTTAATTTTTAGGTTTCACTCTGTTTTCTCCTATATGGATACATGTAGATGGAACTCTAAATCAAACACGGTTTGTGCTAGCTCTTTGAAACTTGACACCAAAAATAGTTCCAAGTTCTTTCTCTAAGGTTTGTTTCCTATTGATATAGCCTTAAGCAGAGACTGGCGAAAACCACTTTCATGGAAAGGGGTTGCAAAGCTTCCCAAAAACTACGAGTTTCCTGAAATCTCAGCACACATTTTTTCACCCAATCTTAATGACACTTGCAGATAATGATCAGTACCCCAATCCCACTTGGCTCATCATAATTCGTTTTTCTAAGTTAAACTTTTCATTGGCAGTAGCAATTTTAATTTTTAGGTTTCAATCTGTTTTCTCCTATATGGATACATGTAGTTGGAACTCTAAATCAAACACGGTTTGTGCTAGCTTTTTGAAACATGACACAATAAAATAGTTCCAAGTTCTATCTCTATGGATTGTTTCCTCTTGCTGTAGTCCTAAGCAGAGACTGGCACAAATCACTTTCATGGAAACGGGTTGCAAAGCTTCCAAAAAACTACGAGTTTTCTGAAATCTCAGCACACATTGTTTCAACCAATCTTGATGACACTTTCAGGTAATGATCAGTACCCCAATCGCACTTCATCACCAAATTTCGTTTTTCTAGGTTAAACTGCTCTTTGGCATTAACAGTTTTAATATTAGGGATCACTCTGTTTTCTCCTATATGGATACATGTAGATGAAACTCTAAATCAAACACGGTTTGTGCTAGCTCTTTGAAACTTGACACCATAAAATAATTCCAAGTTCTATCTCTATGGATTGTTTCCTATTGATGTAGCCCTAAGCAGAGACCTGCGCAAATCACTTTCATTGAAAGGGGTTTCCAAGCTTCCAAAAAACTACGAGTTTCATGAAATCTCAGTACACATTTTTTCACACAATCTTGATGACACTTTCAGGTAATGATCAGTACCCCAATCCCACTTGGCTCACCAAATTTTGTTCTTCTAGGTTAAACCATTCGTTGGCAGTAACAGTTTTAATTTTTAAGGTTTCACTCTGTTTTCTCCTATATGGATACAAGTAGTTGGAACTCTAAAACAAACACGGTTTGTGCTAGCTCTTTGAAACTTGACACAATAAAATAGTTCCAAGTTCTTTTCTAAGGTTTGTTTCCTATTGATGTAGCCCTAAGCAGAGACTGGCGCAAATCACTTTCATGGAAAGGGGTTGCCAAGCTTCCCAAAAACTACGAGTTTCCTGAAATCTCAGCACACATTGTTTCACCCAATCTTGATGACACTTGCAGGTAATGATCAGTACCCCAATCCCACTTGGCTCATCATATTTCGTTCTTCTAAGATAAACTTTTCATTGGCAGTAGCAATTTTAATTTTTATGTTTAAATCTGTTTTCTCCTATATGGATACATATAGTTGGAACTCTAAATCAAAGACAGTTTGTGATAGCTCTTTGAAACTTGACACAATAAAGTAGTTCCAAGTTCTATTTCTATGGTTTATTTCCTATTGATGTAGCCCTAAGCAGAGACTGGCGCAAATCACTTTCATGGAAAGGGGTTGCCAAGCTTCCAAAAAACTACGAGTTTCATGAAATCTCAGCACACATTGTTTCACCCAAACTTAATGACACTTTCAGGTAATGATCAGTACCCCAATCCCACTTGGCTCACCAAATTTCGTTCTTCTAGGTTAAACGTTTCGTTGGCAGTAAAAGTTTTAATTTTTAGGTTTCAATCTGTTTTCTCCTATATGGATACATGTAGTTGGAACTCTAAATCAAGACGGTTTGTGCTAGCTCTTTGAAACTTGACACAATAAAGTAGTTCCAAGTTCTATCTCTATGGTTTGTTTCCTATTGATGTAGTCCTAAGCAGAGACTGGCCCAAATCACTTTCATGAAAAGGGGTTGCCAAACTACCAAAAAACTACTAGTTTCCTGAAATCTCAGCACACATTGTTTCACCCAAACTTGATGACACTTTCAGGTAATGATCAGTACCCCATT
This sequence comes from Spermophilus citellus, assembly GCF_964194105.1. Taxonomy (NCBI): domain Eukaryota; kingdom Metazoa; phylum Chordata; class Mammalia; order Rodentia; family Sciuridae; genus Spermophilus; species Spermophilus citellus. Next base: position 105,707,006 of record NC_138182.1, read on the forward strand.
CCCACTTGGCTCACCAAATTTTGTTCTTCTAGGTTAACCCATTCGTTCCAGTAACAGTTTTAATTTTTAGGTTTCAATCTGTTTTCTCCTATATGGATACATGTAGTTGGAACTCTAAATCAAACACGGTTTGTGCTAGCTCTTTGAAACATGACACAATAAAATAGTTCCAAGTTCTATCTCTATGGATTGTTTCCTCTTGCTATAGTCCTAAGCAGAGACTGGCACAAATCACTTTCATGGAAAGGGGTTGCCAAGCTTCCAAAAAACTACGAGTTTTCTGAAATCTCAGCACACATTGTTTCACCCAACCTTGATGACACTTTCAGGTAATGATCAGTACCCCAATCCCACTTGGTCACCAAATTTCGTTTTTCTAGGTTAAACCGTTCATTGGCAGTAACAGTTTTAATATTAGGTTTCACTCTGTTTTCTCCTATATGGATATATGTAGTTGCAACTCTAATTAAAACTCGGTTTGTGCTAGCTCTTTGAAACTTGACACAATAAAGTAGTTCCAAGTTCTATCTCTATGGTTTGTTTCCTATTCATGTAGTCCTAAGCAGAGACTGGCATAAATCACTTTCATGGAAAGGGGTTGCCAAGCTACCAAAAACTACGAGTTACCTGAAATCTCAGCACACATTTTTTCACCCAATCTTGATGACACTGGCAGGTAATGATCAGTACCCCAATCCCACTTAGCTCACCAAATTTCGTTCTTCTAGGTTAAACCATTCGTTGGCAGTAACAGTTTTAATTTTTAGGTGTCACTCTGTTTTCTCCTATACGGATACATGTAGTTGGAACTCTAAATCAAACACGGTTTGTGCTAGCTCTTTGAAACTTGAGACAATAACGTAGTTCCAAGTTCAGTCTCTATGGTTTGTTTCCTATTGATGTAGCCCTAAGCAGAGACTGGCGCAAATCACTTTCATAGAAATAGGTTGCCAAGCTTCCAAATAACTACGAGTTTCCTGAAATCTCAGCACACATTTTTTCACACAATCTTGATGACAGTTTCAGGTAATGATCAGTACCCCAATCCCACTTGGTCACCAAATTTCGTTCTTCTAGATTAAACAGTTCGTTGGCATTAACAGTTTTAATTTTTAGGGATCACTCTGTATTCTCCTATATGGATACATGTAGAAGGAACTCTAAATCAAAGACGGTTTGTGCTAGCTCTTTGAAACTTGACACAATAAAGTAGTTCCAAGTTCCATCTCTATGGTTTGTTTCCTATTGATGTAGCCCTAAGCAGAGACTGGCGCAAATCACTTTCATGGAAAGGGGTTGCCAAGCTTCCAAAAAACTACGAGTTTCCTGAAATCTCAGCACACATTGTTTCACCCAAACTTGATGACACTTTCTGGTAATGATCAGTACCCCAATCCCACTTGGCTCACCAAATTTCGTTCTTCTAGGTTAAACCATTTGTTGGCAGTAACAGTTTTAATTTTTAGGTTTCACTCCATTTTATCCTATATGGATACATGTAGTTGGAACTCTAAATGAAACACGGTTTCTCGTAGCTCTTTGAATCTTGACACAATAAAGTATTTCCAAGTTCTATCTCTATGGTTTGTTTCCTGTTGATGTAGCCCTTAGCAGAGACTGGCGCAAATCACTTTAATAGAAAGGGGTTGCCAAGCTTCAAAAAAACTACGAGTTTCCTGAGACCTCAGCACACATTTTTTCACCCAATCTTGATGATACTTTCAGGTAATGATCAGTACCCCGATCCCACTTGGTAACCAAAATTCCTTCTTCTAGGTTACACCATTTGTTGGCATTAACTGTTTTATTTTTAAGGATTCACTCTGTTTTCTCCTATATGGATATATGTAGTTGCAACTCTAAATCAAACACGGTTTGTGCTAGCTCTTTGAAACTTGACACAAGAAAGTAGTTCCAAGTTCTATCTCTATGATTTGTTTCCTATTGATGTAGCCCTAAACAGAGACTGGCGCAAATCACTTTCATGGAAAGGGGTTGCCAAGCTTCCAAAAAAGTACGAGTTTCCTGATATCTCACACCACATTTTTTCACCCAATCTTGATGACACTTTCAGATAATGATCAATACACCAATCCCACTTGGCTCACCAAATTTCGTCTTCTAGTTTAAACCGTTCGTTGGCTGTAACAATTTTAATTTTTAGGTATCACTCTGTTTTCTCCTATATGGATACATGTAGTTGGAACTCTAAATCAAAGAAGTTTGTGCTAGCTCTTTGAAACTTGACACAATAAAGTAGTTTCAAGTTCTATCTCTATGGTTTGTTTCCTATTGATGTAGCCCTAAGCAGAGACGGGCGCAAATCACTTTCATGGAAAGGGGTTGCCAAGCTTCCGAAAATCTACGAGTTTCCTGAAATCTCAGCACACATTTTGTCACCCAATCTTGATGACACTTTCAGGTAATGATCAGTACCCCAAACTAACTTGGCTCAACAAATTTCGTTCTTCTACGTTAAACGGTTCGTTGGTAGTAACAGTTTTAATTTTTAGGTTTCACTCTGTTTTCTCCTATATGGATACATATTTTTGGAACTCTAAATCAAACACGGTTTGTGCTAGCTCTTTGAAACTTGACACAATAAAGTAGTTCCAAGTTCTCTCTCTATGGTATGTTTATTATTGATGTAGCCCTAAGCAGAGACTGGCACAAATCACATTCATGCAAAGGGGTTGCCAAGCTTCCGAAATACTACGGGTTTCCTGAATTCTCAGCACACAATTTTTCACCCAATCTTGATGACACTTTCAGGTAATGATCAGTACCCCAATCCCATTGGGCTCACCAAATTTCGTTCTTCTAGGTTAAACCGTTCGTTGGCAGTAACATTTTAAATTTTTAGGTTTCACTCTGTTTTCTCCTATATGGATACATGTAGTTGGAACTCTAAATCAAACACGGTTTGTGCTAGCTCTTTGAAACTTGAAAGAATAAAGTAGTTCCAAGTTCTATCTCTATGGCTTCTTTCCTATTGATGTAGCCCTAAGCAGAGACTGGCACAAATCACTTTCATGGAAAGGGGTTGCCAAGCTTCCAAAAAACTACGAGTTTCCTGAAATCTCAGCACACATTTTGTCACCCAATCTTGATGACACTTTCATGTAATGATCAGTACGCCAATCCCACTTGGCTCACCAAATTTCGTTCTTTTTAGGTTCAACCATTCGTTGGCAGTAACAGTTTTAATTTTTAGGTTTCACTCTGTTTTCTACTATATGGATACATGTAGTAGGAACTCTAAATCAAACACGGTTTGTGCTAGCTCTTTGAAACTTGACACAATACAATAGTTCCAAGTTCTATATCTATGGTTTGTTTCCTATTGATGTAGCCCTAAGCAGAGACTGGCGCAAATCACTTTCATGGAAACGGGTTGCCAAGCTTCCAAAAACTACGAGTTTCCTGAAATATCAGCACACATTTTTTCACCAAATCTTGATGACACTTTCAGGTAATGATCAGTACCCCAATCCCAATTGGCTCACCAAATTTCGTTCTTCTATGTTAAACCGTTCGTTCTCAGTAACAGTCTTAATTGTTAGGTTTCACTTTGTTTTCTCCTATATGGATACATGTATTTGGAATTCTAAATCACACATGGTTTGTGCTAGCCCTTTGAAACTTGGCACAATAAAGTAGTTCCAAAATCTATCTCTATGGTTTGTTTCCTATTGATGTAGCCCTAAGCAGAGACTGGCGCAAATCACTTTCATGGAAAAGGGTTGCAAGCTTTCAAAAAACTACGAGTTTCGTGAAATCTAAGCCCACATTTTTTCACCCAATCTTGATGACACTGGCAGGTAATGATCAGTACCCCAATCCCACTTGGCTCACCAAATTTCGTTTTTCTAGGTTAAACCGTTCGTGGCAGTAACAGTTTTAATTTTTAGGTTTCAATCTGTTTTCTCCTATATGGATACATGTTTTGGAAGTCTAAATCAAACACGGTTCGTGCTAGCTCTTTGAAACTTGACACCAGAAAGTAGTTCCAAGTTCTATCTCTATGGTTTGTTTCCTATTGCTGTACTCCTAAGCAGAGACTGGCGCAAATCACTTTAATGGAATGAGGATGCCAAGCTTCCAAAAAACTACGAGTTTCCTGAAATCTCAGCATACATTTTTCCACCCAATCTTGATGTCACTTTCAGGAAATGATCAGTACCCAAATCCCACTAGGCTCACCAAATTTCGTTCTTCTAGGTTAAACCGTTCGTTGGCAGTAACAGTTTTAATTTTTAGGTTTCACTCTGTTTTCTACTATATGGATACATGTAGTAGGAACTCTAAATCAAACACGGTTTGTGCTAGCTCTTTGAAACTCGACACAATAAAGTAGTTTCAAGTTCTATCTCTATGGTTTGTTTCCTATTGATGTAGCCCTAAGCAGAGACGGGCGCAAATCACTTTCATGGAAAGGGGTTTCCAAGCTTCCAAAAATCTACGAGTTTCCTGAAATCTCAGCACACATTTTGTCACCCAATCTTGATGACACTTTCAGGTAATGATCAGTACCCCAAACCCACTTGGCTCAACAAATTTCGTTCTTCTACGTTAAACGGTTCGTTGGCAGTAACAGTTTTAATTTTTAGGTTTCACTCTGTTTTCTCATATATGGATACATGTAGTTGGAACTCTAAATCAAACACGGTTTGTGCTAGCTCTTTGAAACTTGAAAGAATAAAGTAGTTCCAAGTTCTCTCTCTATGGCTTCTTTCCTATTTATGTAGCCCTAAGCAGAGACTGGCACAAATCACTTTCATGGAAAGGGGTTGCCAAGCTTCCGAAAAACTATGAGTTTCCTGAATTCTCAGCACACATTTTTTCACCCAATCTTGGTGATACTTTCAGGTAATGATCAGTACCCCAATCCCACTTGGCTCACCAAATTTCGTTCTTCTAGTTTAAACCGTTCGTTGGCAGTAACAGTTTTAATTTTTATGTTTCAATCTGTTTTCTCCTATATGGATACATATTTTGGAAGTCTAAATCAAAGACGGTTTGTGCTAGCTCTTTGAATCTTGACACAAGAATGAAGTTCCAAGTTCTATCTTTATGTTTTGTTTCCAATTGATGTAGCCCTAAGCAGAGGCTGGCACAAATCACTTTCATGGAAATGGGTTGCCAAGCTTCCAAAAAACTACGAGTTTCATGAAATCTCAGCACACATTGTTTCACCCAAACTTAATGACACTTTCAGGTAATGATCAGTACCCCAATCCCACTTGGCTCACCAAATTTCGTTCTTCTAGGTTAAACCGTTCGTTGGCAGTAACATTTTAAATTTTTAGGTTTCACTCTGTTTTCTTTTATATGGATACATGTAGTTGGAACTCTAAATCAAAGACGGTTTGTGCTAGCTCCTTGAAACTTGACACAATAAAGTAGTTCCAAGTTCTATCCCTATGCATTGTTTCCTATTGATGTAGCCCTAAGCAGAGATTGGCGGAAATCACTTTCATGGAAAGGGGTTGCCAAGCTTCCAAAAAACTACGAGTTTCCTGAAATCTCAGCAGACCTTTTTTCACCCAATCTTGATGACACTTTCATGTAATGATCAGTACGCCAATCCCACTTGGCTCACCAAATTTCGTTCTTTTTAGGTTCAACCATTCGTTGGCAGTAACAGTTTTAATTTTTAGGTTTCACTCTGTTTTCTACTATATGGATACATGTAGTAGGAACTCTAAATCAAACAGGTTTGTGCTAGCTCTTTGAAACTCGACACAATAAAGTAGTTCCAAGTTCTATCTCTATGGTTTGTTTCCTATTGATGTAGCCCTAAGCAGAGACTGGCACAAATCACTTTCATGGAAAGGGGTTGCCAATCTTCCAAGAAACTACGAGTTTCCTGAAATCTCAGCACACATTTTTTCATCCAATCTTGATGACACTTTCAGGTAATGATCAGTACCCCAATCCCAGTTGGCTCACCAAATTTCATTCTTCTAGGATAAACTTTCATGGAAAGGGGTTGCAAGCTTTCAAAAAACTAAGAGTTTCCTGAAATCTCAGCACACATTTTTTCACCCAATCTTGATGACACTTTCTGGTAATGATCAGTACCACAATCCCACTTGGCTCACCAAATTTCGTTCTTCTCGGAGAAACCGTTCGATGGCAGTATCAGGTTTAATTTTTAGGTTTCACTCTGTTTTCTCCTATATGCATACTTGTAGTTGGAACTCTAAATCAAACACAGTTTGTGCTAGCTCTTTGAAACTTGACACAATAAAGTAGTTCCAAGTTCTATCTCTATGGTTTGTTTCCTATTGATGTAGCCCTAAGCAGAAGCTGGCGCAAATCACTTTCATGGAAACGGGTTGCCAAGCTTGAAAAAAACTACGAGTTTCCTGAAATATCAGCACACATTTTTTCACCCAATCTTGATGACACTTTCAGGTAATGATCAGCACCCCAATCCCACTAGGCTCACCAAATTTCGTTCTTCTAGGTTATACCGTTCGTTGGCAGTAACAGTTTTAAATTTTAGGTTTCACTCTATTTTCTCCTATATGGATACATGTAGTTGGAACTCTAAATCAAACACAGTTTGTGCTAGCTCTTTGAAACTTGACACAATACAATAGTTCCAAGTTCTATCTCTATGGTTTGTTTCCTATTGATGTAGCCCTAAGCAGAGACTGGCGCAAATCACTTTCATGGAAACGGGTTGCCAAGCTTCCAAAAACTACGAGTTTCCTGAAATATCAGCACACATTTTTTCACCAAATCTTGATGACACTTTCAGGTAATGATCAGTACCCCAATCTCAATTGGCTCACCAAATTTCGTTCTTCTATGTTAAACCGTTCGTTCTCAGTAACAGTCTTAATTGTTAGGTTTCACTTTGTTTTCTCCTATATGGATACATGTATTTGGAATTCTAAATCACACATGGTTTGTGCTAGCTCTTTGAAACTTGGCACAATAAAGTAGTTCCAAAATCTATCTCTATGGTTTGTTTCCTATTGATGTAGCCCTAAGCAGAGACTGGCGCAAATCACGTTCATGGAAAAGGGTTGCAAGCTTTCAAAAAACTACGAGTTTCCTGAACTCTAAGCCCACATTTTTTCACCCAATCTTGATGAGACTTTCAGGTAATGATCAGTACCCCAATCCCACTTGGCTCACCAAATTTCGTTTTTCTAGGTTAAACCGTTCGTTGGCAGTAACAGTTTTAATTTTTAGGTTTCAATCTGTTTTCTCCTATATGGATACATGTTTTGGAAGTCTAAATCAAAGACGGTTTGTGCTAGCTCTTTGAAACTTGACATCAGAAAGTAGTTCCAAGTTCTATCTCTATGGTTTGTTTCCTATTGCTGTACTCCTAAGCAGAGACTGGCGCAAATCACTTTAATGGAATGAGGATGCCAAGCTTCCAAAAAACTACGAGTTTCCTGAAATCTCAGCATACATTTTTTCACCCAATCTTGATGTCACTTTCAGGAAATGATCAGTACCCAAATCCCACTAGGCTCACCAAATTTCGTTCTTCTAGGTTAAACCGTTCGTTGGCAGTAACAGTTTTAAATTTTAGGTTTCACTCTGTTTTCTCCTACATGGATACATGTAGTTGGAACTCTAAATCAAACTCGGTTTGTGCTAGCTCTTTGAAACTTGACACCATAAAGAAGTTCCAAATTCTATCTCTATGGTTTGTTTCCTATTGATGTAGCCCTAAGCAGAGACTGGCGTGAATCACTTTCATGGAAAGGGGTTGCCAATCTTCCAAGAAACTACGAGTTTCCTGAAATCTCAGCACACATTTTTTCACCCAAACTTGATGACACTTTCGGGTAATGATCTGTACGCCAATCCCACTTGGCTCACCAAATTTCGTTCTTCTAGTTTAAACAGTTCGTTGGCAGTAACAGTTTTAATTTTTATGTTTCAATCTGTTTTCTCCTATATGGATACATATTTTGGAAGTCTAAATCAAAGACGGTTCGTGCTAGCTCTTTCAATCTTGACACAAGAAAGAAGTTCCAAGTTCTATCTTTATGGTTTGTTTCCTATTGATGTAGCCCTAAGCAGAGACTGGCGCAAATCACTTCCATGGAAAGGAGTTGCGAATCTTCTAAAACACTACGAGTTTCCTGAAATCTCAGCACACATTTTTTCAACCAATCTTGATGACACTTTCAGGAAATGATCAGTACCGCAATTCCACTTGGCTCACCAAATTTCGTTATTCTAGGTTAAACCGTTCGTTGGCAGTAACAGTTTAACTTTTTAGGTTTCACTCTGTTTTCTCCTATATGGATACATGTAGTTGGAACTCTAAATCAAACACGGTTTCTGCTAGCTCTTTGAAAATTGACACAATAAATTAGTTCCAAGTTCTATCTCTATGGTTTGTTTCCTATTGATGTAGCCCTAAGCAGAGACTGGCACAAATCACTTTCATGGAAAGGGGTTGCCAAGCTTCGAAAAAACTACGCGTTCCCTGAAATCTCAGCACACATTTTTTCACCCAAACTTGATGACACTTTCAGGTAATGATCAGTACGCCAATCCCACTTGGCTCACCAAATTTCGTTCTTTTTAGGTTCAACCGTTCGTTGGCAGTAACAGTTTTAATTTTTAGGTTTCACTCTGTTTTCTACTATATGGATACATGTAGTAGGAACTCTAAATCAAACACGGTTTGTGCTAGCTCTTTGAAACTGGACACAATAAAGTAGTTTCAAGTTCTATCTTTATGGTTTGTTTCCTATTGATGTAGCCCTAAGCAGAGACGGGCGCAAATCACTTTCATGGAAAGGGGTTTCCAAGCTTCCAAAAATCTACGAGTTTCCTGAAATCACAACACACATTTTGTCACCCAATCTTGATGACACTTTCAGGTAATGATCAGTACCCCAAAACCACTTGGCTCAACAAATTTCGTTCTTCTACGTTAAACGGTTCGTTGGTAGTAACAGTTTTAATTTTTAGGTTTCACTCTGTTTTCTCCTATATGGATACATATTTTTGGAACTCTAAATCAAACACGGTTTGTGCTAGCTCTTTGAAACTTGACACAATAAACTAGTTCCAAGTTCTCTCTCTATGGTTTGTTTATTATTGATGTAGCCCTAAGCAGAGACTGGCACAAATCACATTCATGCAAAGGGGTTGCCAAGCTTCCGAAATACTACGAGTTTCCTGAATTCTCAGCACACATTTTTTCACCCAATCTTGATGACACTTTCAGGTAATGATCAGTACCCCAATCCCATTGGGCTCACCAAATTTCGTTCTTCTAGGTTAAACCGTTCGTTGGCAGTAACATTTTAAATTTTTAGGTTTCACTCTGTTTTCTCCTATATGGATACATGTAGTTGGAACTCTAAATCAAACACGGTTTGTGCTAGCTCTTTGAAACTTGAAAGAATAAAGTAGTTCCAAGTTCTATCTCTATGGCTTCTTTCCTATTGATGTAGCCCTAAGCAGAGACTGGCACAAATCACTTTCATGGAAAGGGGTTGCCAAGGTTCCAAAAAACTATGAGTTTCCTGAAATCTCAGCACACATTTTTTCACCCAATCTTGGTGATACTTTCAGGTAATGATCAGTACCCCAATCCCACTTGGCTCACCAAATTTCGTTCTTCTAGTTTAAACCGTTCGTTGGCAGTAACAGTTTTAATTTTTATGTTTCAATCTGTTTTCTCCTATATGGATACATATTTTGGAAGTCTAAATCAAAGACGGTTTGTGCTAGCTCTTTGAATCTTGACACAAGAAAGAAGTTCCAAGTTCTATCTTTATGTTTTGTTTCCTATTGATGTAGCCCTAAGCAGAGGCTGGCGCAAATCACTTTCATGGAAAGGGGTTGCCAAGCTTCCAAAACACTACGAGTTTCCTGAAATCTCAGCATACATTTTTTCACCCAATCTTGATGTCACTTTCAGGAAATGATCAGTACCCCAATCCCACTTGGCTCACCAAATTTCGTTCTTCTTGGTTAAACCGTTCGTTGGCAGTAACAGTTTAACTTTTTAGGTTTCACTCTGTTTTCTTTTATATGGATACATGTAGTTGGAACTCTAAATCAAAGACGGTTTGTGCTAGCTCCTTGAAACTTGACACAATAAAGTAGTTCCAATTTCTATCCCTATGCATTGTTTCCTATTGATGTAGCCCTAAGCAGAGATTGGCGCAAATCACTTTCATGGAAAGGGGTTGCCAAGCTTCCAAAAAACTACGAGTTTCCTGAAATCTCAGCAGACCTTTTTTCACCCAATCTTGATGACACTTTCATGTAATGATCAGTACGCCAATCCCACTTGGCTCACCAAATTTCGTTCTTTTTAGGTTCAACCATTCGTTGGCAGTAACAGTTTTAATTTTTAGGTTTCACTCTGTTTTCTACTATATGGATACAAGTAGTTGGAACTCTAAATCAAACACGGTTTGTGCTAGCTCTTTGAAACTTGACACAATAAAGTAGTTCCAAAATCTATCTCTATGGTTTGTTTCTTATTGATGTAGCCCTAAGCAGAGACTGGCGCAAATCACTTTCATGGAAAGGGTTTGCAAGCTTTCAAAAAACTAAGAGTTTCCTGAAATCTAAGCCCACATTTTTTCACCCAATCTTGATGAGACTATTAGGTAATGATCAGTACCCCAATCCCACTTGGCTCACCAAATTTCGTTCTTCTAGGTTAACCATTCGTTGGCAGTAACAGTTTTAATTTTTAGGTTTCAATCTGTTTTCTCCTATATGGATACAGGTTTTGGAAGTCTAAATCAAAGACGGTTTGTGCTGGCTCTTTGAAACTTGACACCAGAAAGTAGTTCCAAGTTCTATCTCTATGGTTTGTTTCCTATTGCTGTACTCCTAAGCAGAGACTGGCGCAAATCACTTTCATGGAATGAGGATGCCAAGCTTCCAAAAAACTATGAGTTTCCTGAAATCTCAGCATACATTTTTTCACCCAATCTTGATGACACTTTCAGGAAATAATCAGTACCCCAATCCCACTAGGCTCACCAAATTTCGTTCTTCTAGGTTAAACCGTTCGTTGGCAGTAACAGTTTTAAATTTTAGGTTTCACTCTGTTTTCTCCTATATGGATACATGTAGTTGGAACTCTAAATCAAACACGGTTTGTGCTAGCTCTTTGAAACTTGACAAAATACAATAGTTCCAAGTTCTATCTCTATGGTTTGTTTCCTATTGATGTAGCCCTAAGCAGAGACTGGCGCAAATCACTTTCATGGAAACGGGTTGCCAAGCTTCCAAAAACTACGAGTTTCCTGAAATATCAGCACACATTTTTTCACCAAATCTTGATGACACTTTCAGGTAATGATCAGTACCCCAATCTCAATTGGCTCACCAAATTTCGTTCTTCTATGTTAAACCGTTCGTTCTCAGTAACAGTCTTAATTGTTAGGTTTTCCTATATGGATACATGTATTTGGAATTCTAAATCACACATGGTTTGTGCTAGCTCTTTGAAACTTGGCACAATAAAGTAGTTCCAAAATCTATCTCTATGGTTTGTTTCCTATTGATGTAGCCCTAAGCAGAGACTGGCGCAAATCACTTTCATGGAAAAGGGTTGCAACCTTTCAAAAAACTACGAGTTTCCTGAAATCTAAGCCCACATTTTTTCACCCAATCTTGATGAGACTTTCAGGTAATGATCAGTACCCCAATCCCACTTGGCTCACCAAATTTCGTTCTTCTAGGTTAAACTGTTCGTTCGCAGTAACAGTTTTAATTTTTAGGTTTCAATCTGTTTTCTCCTATATGGATACATGTTTTGGAAGTCTAAATCAAAGACGGTTTGTGCTAGCTCTTTGAAACTTGACACCAGAAAGTAGTTCCAAGTTCTATTTCTATGGTTTGTTTCCTATTGCTGTACTCCTAAGCAGAGAGTGGCGCAAATCACTTTAATGGAATGAGGATGCCAAGCTTCCAAAAAACTACGAGTTTCCTGAAATCTCAGCATACATTTTGTCACCCAATCTTGATGTCACTTTCAGGAAATGATCAGTACCCAAATCCCACTAGGCTCACCAAATTTCGTTCTTCTAGGTTAAACCGTTCGTTGGCAGTAACAGTTTTAAATTTTAGGTTTCACTTTGTTTTCTCCTACATGGATACATGTAGTTGGAACTCTAAATCAAACACGGTTTGTGCTAGCTCTTTGAAACTTGACACAATAAAGAAGTTCCAAATTCTATCTCTATGGTTTGTTTCCTATTGATGTAGCCCTAAGCAGAGACTGGCGCGAATCTCTTTCATGGAAAGGGGTTGCCAATCTTCCAAGAAACTACGAGTTTCCTGAAATCTCAGCACACATTTTTTCACCCAATCTTGATGACACTTTCGGCTAATGATCAGTACCCCAATCCCACTTGGCTCACCAAATTTCGTTCTTCTAGTTTAAACTGTTCGTTGGCAGTAACAGTTTTAATTTTTATGTTTCAATCTGTTTTCTCCTATATGGATACATATTTTGGAAGTCTAAATCAAAGACGGTTCGTGCTAGCTCTTTCAATCTTGACACAAGAAAGAAGTTCCAATTCTATCTTTATGGTTTGTTTCCTATTGATGTAGCCCTAAGCAGAGACTGGCGCAAATCACTTCCATGGAAAGGAGTTGCGAATCTTCTAAAACACTACGAGTTTCCTGAAATCTCAGCACACATTTTTTCAACAAATCTTGATGACCCTTTCAGGTAATGATCAGTACCCCAATCCCACTTGGCTCACCAACTTTTGTTCTTCTAGGTTAAACCGTTGGTTCTCCGTAACAGTCTTAATTGTTAGGTTTCACTCTGTTTTCTCCTATTGGATACATGTAGTTGGAACTCTAAATCAAACACGGTTTCTGCTAGCTCTTTGAAACTTGACACAATAAAGTAGTTCCCAAATCTATCTCTATGGTTTGTTTCCTATTGATGTAGCCCTAAGCAGAGACTGGCGCAAATCACTTTCATGGAAAGGGGTTGCCAAGCTACCAAAAAACTACGAGTTTCCTGAAATCTCAGCATACATTTTTTCACCCAATCTTGATGTCACTTTCAGGAAATGATCAGTACCCGAATCCCAATTGTCTCACTAAATTTCATTCTTCTAGGTTAAACAGTTCGTTGGCAGTAACAGTTTTAATTTTTAGGTTTCACTCTGTTTTCTCCTTTATGCATACATGTAGTTGAAACTCTAAATCAAACACGGTTTGTGCTAGCTCTTTGAAACTTGACACAATAAAGTAGTTCCAAGTTCTCTCTCTATGGATTTTTTCCTATTGATGTAGCCCTAAACAGAGACTGGCGCAAATCACTTTCATGGAAACGGGTTGCCAAGCTTCCAAAAAACTACGAGTTTCCTGAAATCTCAGCAGACATTTTTTCACCCAATCTTGATGACACTTTCAGGAAATGATCAGAACACCAATCCCACTTGGCTCACCAAATTTCGTTCTTCTATGTTGAACCGTTCGATGGCAGTAACAGTTTTAAGTTTTAGGTTTCACTCTGTTTTCTCCTATATGGATATATGTAGTTGGAACTCTCAATCAAACACGGTTTGTGCTAGCTCTTTGAAACTTGACACAAGAAAGTAGCTCCAAGTTCTATCATTATGGTTTGTTTCCTATTGATGTAGCCCTAAGCAGAGACTGGCTCAAATCACTTTCATGGAAAGGGGTTGCCAAGCTTCCAAAAAACTACGAGTTTTCTGAAATCTCAGCACACATTTTTTCACACAATCTTGATGACACTTTCAGGTAATGATCAGTACCCCAATCCCACTTGGCTCACCAAATTTTGTTCTTCTAGGTTAAACCGTTCGTTGGCAGTAAGAGTTTTAATTTTTAGGTTTCACTCTGTTTTCTCCTATATGGATACATGTAGTTGGAACTCTAAATCAAACACGGTTTGTGCTAGCTCTTTGAAACTTGAGACAATAACGTAGTTCCAAGTTCTATCTCTATGGTTTGTTTCCTATTGATGTAGCCCTAAGCAGAGACTGGCGCAAATCACTTTCATAGAAGGGGGTTGCCAAGCTTCCTAATAACTACGAGTTTCCTGAAATGTCAGCACATATTTTTTCACCCAAACTTGATGACACTTTCAGGTAATGATCAGTACACCAATCCCACTTGGCTCACCAAATTTCCTTCTTCTAGGTTAAACCATTCGTTGGCAGTAACAGTTTTAATTTTTAGGTTTCATCTGTTTTCTCCTATATGGATACATGTAGTTGGAACTCTAAATCAAACACGGTTTGTGCTAGCTCTTTGAAACTTGACACAATAAAGTAGTTCCAAGTTCTATCTCTATGGATTGTTGCCTATTGATGTAGCCCTAAGCAGAGACTGGCACAAATCACTTTCATGAAAGGGGTTGCCAAGCTTCCAAAAAACTACGAGCTTCCTGAAATCTCAGCACACATTTTTTCACCCAATCTAATGACACTTGCAGGTAATGATCAGTACCCCAATCCCTCTTGGCTCATCAAATTTCGTTCTTCTAGGTTAAACCTTTCGTTGGCAGTAACAGTTTTAATTTTTAGGTTTCAATCTGTTTTCTCCTATATGGATATATATTTTGGAAGTCTAAATCAAAGACGGTTTGTGCTAGCTCTTTGAATCTTGACACAAGAAAGAAGTTTCAAGTTCTATCTTTATGGTTTGTTTCCTATTGATGTAGCCCTAAGCAGAGGCTGGCGCTAATCACTTTCATGGAAAGGGGTTGCCAAGCTTCCAAAACACTACGAGTTTCCTGAAATCTCAGCATACATTTTTTCAAACAATCTTGATGTCACTTTCAGGAAATGATCAGTACCCCAATCCCACTTGGCTCACAAAATATCGTTCTTCTTGGTTAAACCGTTCGTTGGCAGTAACAGTTTAACTTTTTAGGTTTCACTCTGTTTTCTTTTATATGGATACATGTATTTGAAACTCTAAATCAAAGACGGTTTGTGCTAGCTCCTTGAAACTTGACACAATAAAGTAGTTCCAAGTTCTATCCCTATGCATTGTTTCCTATTGATGTAGCCCTAAGCAGAGACTGGCGCAAATCACTTTCATGGAAAGGGGTTGCCAAGCTTCCAAAAAACTACGAGTTTCCTGAAATCTCAGCACACATTTTTTCACCCAATCTTGATGAAACTTTCAGGTAATTATCAGTACGCCAATCCCACTTGGCTCACCAAATTTCGTTCTTTTTAGGTTCAACCATTCGTTGGCAGTAACAGTTTTAATTTTTAGGTTTCACTCTGTTTTCTACTATATGGATACATGTAGTAGGAACTCTAAATCAAACAGGTTTGTGCTAGCTCTTTGAAACTCGACACAATAAAGTAGTTCCAAGTTCTATATCTATGGTTTGTTTCCTATTGATGTAGCCCTAAGCAGAGACTGGCACAAATCACTTTCATGGAAAGGGTTTGCCAATCTTCCAAGAAACTACGAGTTTCCTGAAATCTCAGCACCCTTTTTTTCACCCAATCTTGATGACACTTTCAGGAAATGATCAGTACCCCAATCCCAGTTGGCTCACCAAATTTCATTCTTCTAGGTTAAACTTTCATGGAAAGGGGTTGCAAGCTTTCAAAAAACTAAGAGTTTCCTGAAATCTCAGCACACATTTTTTCACCCAATCTTGATGACACTTTCTGGTAATTATCATTACCACAATCCCACTTGGCTCACCAAATTTCGTTCTTCTCGGAGAAACCGTTCGATGGCAGTAACAGGTTTAATTTTTAAGTTTCACTCTGTTTTCTCCTATATGCATACTTGTAGTTGGAACTCTAAATCAAACACAGTTTGTGCTAGCTCTTTGAAACTTGACACAATAAAGTAGTTCCAAGTTCTATCTCTATGGTTTGTTTCCTATTGATGTAGCCCTAAGCAGAAGCTGGCGCAAATCACTTTCATGGAAACGGGTTGCCAAGCTTGCAAAAACTACGAGTTTCCTGAAATATCAGCACACATTTTTTCTCCCAATCTCGATGACACTTTCAGGTAATGATCAGCACACCAATCCCACTTGGCTCACCAAATTTCGTTCTTCTATGTTATACCGTTCGTTCTCAGTAACAGTCTTAATTGTTAGGTTTCACTTTGTTTTCTCCTATATGGATACAAGTATTTGGAATTCTAAATCACACATGGTTTGTGCTAGATATTTGAAACTTGACACAATGAAGTAGTTCCAAAATCTATCTCTATGGTTTTTTTCCTATTGATGTAGCCCTAAGCAGAGACTGGCGCAAATCACTTTCATGGAAACGGGTTGCCAAGCTTCCAAAAAACTACGAGTTTCCTGAAATCTCAGCACACATTTTTTCACCCAATCTTTATGAGACTTTCAGGTAATGATCAGTTCCCCAATCCCACTTGGCTCACCAAATTTCGTTCTTCTAGGTTAAACCGTTCGTTAGCAATAACAGTTTTAATTTTTAGGTTTCAATCTGTTTTCTCCTATATGGATACATGTTTTGGAAGTCTAAATCAAAGACGGTTTGTGCTAGCTCTTTGAAACTTGACACCAGAAAGTAGTTCCAAGTTCTATCTCTATGGTTTGTTTCCTATTGCTGTACTCCTAAGCAGAGACTGGCGCAAATCACTTTAATGGAATGAGGATGCCAAGCTTCCAAAAAACTACGAGTTTCCTGAAATCTCAGCATACATTTTTTCACCCAATCTTGATGTCACTTTCAGGAAATGATCAGTACCCCAATCCCACTAGGCTCACCAAATTTCGTTCTTCTAGGTTAAACCGTTCGTTGGCAGTAACAGTTTTAAATTTTAGGTTTCACTCTGTTTTCTCCTACATGGATACATGTAGTTGGAACTCTAAATCAAACACGGTTTGTGCTGGCTCTTTGAAACTTGACACAATAAAGAAGTTCCAAATTCTATCTCTATGGTTTGTTTCCTATTGATGTAGCCCTAAGCAGAGACTGGCGCGAATCACTTTCATGGAAAGGGGTTGCCAATCTTCCAAGAAACTACGAGTTTCCTGAAATCTCAGCACACATTTTTTCACCCAATCTTGATGACACTTTCAGGTAATGATCAGTACGCCAATCCCACTTGGTTCACCAAATTTCGTTCTTCTAGTTTAAACAGTTCGTTGGCAGTAACAGTTTCAATTTTTATGTTTCAATCTGTTTTCTCCTATATGGATACATATTTTGGAAGTCTAAATCAAAGACGTTTCGTGCTAGCTCTTTCAATCTTGACACAAGAAAGAAGTTCCAAGTTCTATCTTTATGGTTTGTTTCCTATTGATGTAGCCCTAAGCAGAGACTGGCGCAAATCACTTCCATGGAAAGGAGTTGCGAATCTTCTAAAATACTACGAGTTTCCTGAAATCTCAGCACACATTTTTTCAACCAATCTTGATGACACTTTCAGGAAATGATCAGTACCCCAATCCCACGTGGCTCACCAAATTTCGTTATTCTAGGTTAAACCGTTCGTTGGCAGTAACAGTTTAACTTTTTAGGTTTCACTCTGTTTTCTCCTATATGGATACATGTAGTCGGAACTCTAAATCAAACACGGTTTCTGCTAGCTCTTTGAAAATTGACACAATAAAGTAGTTCCAAGTTCTATCTCTATGGTTTGTTTCCTATTGATGTATCCCTAAGCAGAGACTGGCACAAATCACTTTCATGGAAAGGGGTTGCCAAGCTTCGAAAAAACTATGCGTTCCCTGAAATCTCAGCACACATTTTTTCACCCAATCTTGATGACACTTTCAGGTAATGATCAGTACGCCAATCCCACTTGGCTCACCAAATTTCGTTCTTTTTAGGTTCAACCGTTGGTTGGCAGTAACAGTTTTAATTTTTAGGTTTCACTCTGTTTTCTACTATATGGATACATGTAGTAGGAACTCTAAATCAAACACGGTTTGTGCTAGCTCTTTGAAACTCGACACAATAAAGTAGTTCCAAGTTCTATCTCTATGGTTTGTTTCCTATTGATGTAGCCCTAAGCAGAAGCTGGCGCAAATCACTTTAATGGAAACGGGTTGCCAAGCTTCCAAAAAACTACGAGTTTTCTGAAATATCAGCACACATTTTTTCACCCAATATTGATGACACTTTCAGGTAATGATCAGTACCCCAATCCCACTTGGCTCACCAAATTTCGTTCTTCTATGTTAAACCGTTCGTTCTCAGTAACAGTCTTAATTGTTAGGTTTCACTTTGTTTTCTCCTATATGGATACATGCTTTTGGAATTCTAAATCAAACATGGTTTGTGCTAGCTCTTTGAAACTTGACACAATAAAGTAGTTCCAAAATCTATCTCCATGGTTTGTTTCCTATTGATGTAGCCCTAAGCAGAGACTGGCGCAAATCACTTTCATGGAAAGGGGTTGCAAGCTTTCAAAAAACTACGAGTTTCCTGAAATCTAAGCCCACATTTTTTCACCCAATCTTGATGAGACTTTTAGGTAATGATCAGTACCCCAATCCCACTTGGCTCACCAAATTTCGTTCTTCTAGGTTAAACCATTCGTTGGCAGTAACAGTTTAAATTTTTAGGTTTCAATCTGTTTTCTCCTATATGGATACAGGTTTTGGAAGTCTAAATCAAAGACGGTTTATGCTAGCTCTTTGAAACTTGACACCAGAAAGTAGTTCCAAGTTCTATCTCTATGGTTTGTTTCCTATAGCTGTACTCCTAAGCAGAGACTGGCGCAAATCACTTTCATGGAATGAGGATGCCAAGCTTCCAAAAAACTATGAGTTTCCTGAAATCTCAGCATACATTTTTTCACCCAATCTTGATGTCACTTTTAGGAAATGATCAGTACCCCAATCCCACTAGACTCACCAAATTTCGTTCTTCTAGGTTAAACCGTTCGTTGGCAGTAACAGTTTTAAATTTTAGGTTTCACTCTGTTTTCTCCTTCATGAATACATGTAGTTGGAACTCTAAATCAAACACGGTTTGTGCTAGCTCTTTGAAACTTGACACAATACAATAGTTCCATGTTCTATCTCTATGGTTTGTTTCCTATTGATGTAGCCCTAAGCAGAGACTGGTGCAAATCACTTTCATGGAAAGGGGTTGCAAGCTTCCAAAAATATACGAGTTTCCTGAAATCTCAGCACATATTTTTTCACCCAATCTTGATGTCACTTTCAGGTAATGATCAGTACCCCAATCCCACATGGCTCACCAAATTTCGTTCTTCTAGGTTAAACCGTTCGTTGGCAGTAACAGTTTAAATTTTTAGGTTTCAATCTGTTTTCTCCTATATGGATATATGTAGTTGGAAGTCTAAATCAAAGACGGTTTGTGCTAGCTCTTCGAAACATGACACAAAAAAGTAGTTAAAAGTTCTATCTTTATGGTTTGTTTCCTATTGATGTAGCCCTAAGCAGAGACTGGCGCAAATCAGTTTCAGGGAAAGGGGTTGCCAAGCTACCAAAAAACTACGAGTTTCCTGAAATCTCAGAACACATTTTTTCACCCAATCTTGATGTCACTTTCAGCAAATGATCACTACCCCAATCCCACTTGGCTCACCAAATTTCGTTCTTCTAGGTTAAACCGTTCGTTGGCAGTAACAGTTTTAATTTTTAGGTTTCACTCTGTTTTCTCCTATATGGATACATGTAGTTGGAAGTCTAAATCAAAGACGGTTTGTGCTAGCTCTTTGAAACTTGACACAATAAAGTAGTTCCAAGTTCTATCTCTATGGTTTGTTTCCTATTGATGTAGCCCTAAGCAGAGACTGGCGCAAATCACTTTCATGGAAAGGGGTTGCCAAGCTACCAAAAAACTACGAGTTTCCTGAAATCTCAGCATACATTTTTTCACCCAATCTTGATGTCACTTTCAGGAAATGATCAGTACCCGAATCCCAATTGTCTCACTAAATTTCATTCTTCTACGTTAATCCGTTTGTTGGCAGTAACAGTTTTAATTTTTAGGTTTCACTCTGTTTTCTCCTTTATGCATACATGTAGTTGAAACTCTAAATCAAACACGGTTTGTGCTAGCTCTTTGAAACTTGACACAATAAAGTAGTTCCAAGTTCTCTCTCTATGGATTTTTTCCTATTGATGTAGCCCTAAACAGAGACTGGCGCAAATCACTTTCATGGAAAGGGGTTGCCAAGCTTCCAAAAAACTACGAGTTTCCTGAAATCTCAGCAGACATTTTTTCACCCAATCTTGATGACACTTTCAGGAAATGATCAAAACACCAATCCCACTTGGCTCACCAAATTTCGTTCTTCTATGTTGAACCGTTCGATGGCAGTAACAGTTTTAAGTTTTAGGTTTCACTCTGTTTTCTCCTATATGGATATATGTAGTTGGAACTCTCAATCAAACACGGTTTGTGCTAGCTCTTTGAAACTTGACACAAGAAAGTAGCTCCAAGTTCTATCATTATGGTTTGTTTCCTATTGATGTAGCCCTAAGCAGAGACTGGCTCAAATCACTTCCATTGAAAGGAGTTGCCAAGCTTACAAAACTACGAGTTTCCTGAAATCTCAGCACACATTTTTTCACCCAATCTTGATGACACTTTCAGGTAATGATCAATACCCCAATCCACTTGGCTCACCAAATTTCGTTCTTCTAGGTTAAACCGTTCGTTTGCAGTAACAGTTTTGATTTTTAGGTTTCACTCAGTTTTCTCCTATATGGATACATGTAGTTGGAACTCTAAATCAAACACGGTTTTTGCTAGCTCTTTGAAACTTGACACAATAAAGTAGTTCGAAGTTCTATCTGTATGGATTATTTTCTATTGATGTAGCCCTAAGGAGAGACTGGCACAAATCACTTTAATGGAAAGGTGTTGCCAAGCTTCCAAAAAACTACGAGTTTCCTGAAATCTCAGCACACATTTTTTCACCAATCTTGATGACACTGTCAGGAAATGATCAGTACCCCAATCACACTTGGCTCACCAAATTTCGTTCTTCTATGTTAAACCGTTCGATGGCAGTAACAGTTTTAAGATTTAGGTTTCACTCTGTTTTCTCCTATATGTATATATGTACTTGGAACTCTAAATCAAATACGGTTTGTGCTAGCTCTTTGAAACTTGACACAAGAAAGTAGTTCCAAGTTCTATCTCTATGGTTTGTTTCCCTTTGATGTATCCCTAAGCAGAGACTGGCGCAAAAGACTTTCATGGGAAGGGGTTGCCAAGCTTCCAAAAACTACGAGTTTCCTGAAATATCAGCACACATTTTTTCACCCAATCTTGATGTCACTTTCAGGTAATGATCAGTACCCCAATCCCACTAGGCTCACCAAATTTCGTTCTTCTAGGTTAAGCCGTTCGTTGGCAGTAACAGTTTTAATTTTTAGGTTTCAATCTGTTTTCTCCTATATGAATATATGTAGTTGGAAGTCTAAATCAAAGACGGTTTGTGCTAGCTCCTTGAAACTTGACACAAGAAAGTAGTTCCAAGTTCTGTCTTTATGGTTTGTTTCCTATTGATGTAGCCCTAAGCAGAGACTGGCGCAAATCAGTTTCAGGGAAAGGGGTTGCCAAGCTACCAAAAAACTACGAGTTTCCTGAAATCTCAGCATACATTTTTTCACCCAATCTTGATGTCACTTTCAGCAAATGATCAGTACCCCAATCCCACTTGGCTCACCAAATTTCGTTCTTCTAGGTAAAAACCGTTCGATGGCAGTAACAGTTTTAAGTTTTAGGTTTCACTCTGTTTTCTCCTATATGGATATATGTAGTTGGAACTCTCAATCAAACACGGTTTGTGCTAGCTCTTTGTAACTTGACACAAGAAAGTAGCTCCAAGTTCTATCATTATGGTTTGTTTCCTATTGATGTAGCCCTAAGCAGAGACTGGCTCAAATCACTTCCATTGAAAGGAGTTGCCAAGCTTCCAAAACTACGAGTTTCCTGAAATCTCAGCACACATTTTTTCACCCAATCTTGATGACCCTTTCAGGAAATGATCAGTATCCGAATCCCAATTGTCTCACTAAATTTCGTTCTTCTAGGTTAAACCGTTCGTTGGCAATAACAGTTTTAATTTTTAGGTTTCACTCTGTATTCTCCTGTATGGATCCATGTAGTTGGAACTCTAAATCAAACACGGTTTGTGCTAGCTCTTCGAAACTTGACACAATAAAGTAGTTCCAAGTTCTATCTCTATGGTTTGTTTCCCATTGATGTAGCCCTAAGCAGAGACTGGCGCAAAAGACTTTCATGGGAAGGGGTTGCCAAGCTTCCAAAAACTACGAGTTTCCTGAAATATCAGCACACATTTTTTCACCCAATCTTGAAGACACTTTCCGGTAATGATCAGTACCCTAATCCCACTTGGCTCACCAAATTTCGTCTTCTAGGTTAAACCGTTCTTTGGCAGGAACAGTTTTAATTTTAGGTTTCACTCTGTTTTCTCCTGTATGGATACATGTAGTTGGAACTCTAAATCAAACACGGTTTGGGCTAGCTCTTTGAAACTTGACACAATAAAGTAGTTCCCATTTCTATCTCTATCGTTTGTTTCCTATTGATGTAGCCCTAAGCAGACACTGGCGTGAATCACTTTCATGGAAAGGGGTTGCAAGCTTTCAAAAAACTAAGAGTTTCCTGAAATCTCAGCACACATTTTTTCAACAAATCTTGATGACCCTTTCAGGTAATGATCAGTACCCCAATCCCACTTGGCTCACCCAATTTCGTTCTTCTAGGTTAAACCGTTCGTTGGCAGTAACAGTTTTAATTTTTAGGTTTCACTCCGTTTTCTCCTATATGGATACATGTAGTTGGAACTCTAAATCAAAGACGGTTTGTGCTATCTCTTTTAAACTGGACAAAATAAAGTAGTTCCAAGTTCTATCTCTATGGTTTGTTTCCTATTGATGTAGCCCTAAGCATAGACTGGCGCAAATCACTTTCATGGAAAGCGGTTGCAAGGTTTCAAAAAACTACGAGTTTCCTGAAATCTCAGCACACATTTTTTTCACCCAATCTTGATGACACTTTCAGGTAATGATCAGTACCCCAATCCCACTTTGCTCACCCAATTTCGTTCTTCTAGGTTAAACAGTTCGTTGGCAGTAACAGTTTTAATTTTTATGATTCACTCTGTTTTCTCCTATATGGATACATGTAGTTGGAACTCTAAATCAAACACAGTTTGTGCTAGCTCTTTGAAACTTTACAAAATAAAGTAGTTCAAAGTTCTATCTCTATGGTTTGTTTCCTATTGACGTAGTCCTAAGCAGAGACTGGCGCAAATCACTTTCATGGAAAGGGGTTGCCAAGCTTCCAAAAAACTACGAGTTTCCTGAAATCTCAGCACATATTTTTTCACCCAATCTTGATGACACTTTCAGGTAATGATCAGTACCCCAATCCCACTTGGCTCACCAAATTTCGTTCTTCTAGGTTAAACCATTCGTTGGCAGTTACAGTTTTAATTTTTAGGTTTCACTCTGTTTTCTCCTGTATGGATCCATGTAGTTGGAACTCTAAATCAAACACGGTTTGTGCTAGCTCTTCGAAACGTGACACAATAAAGTAGTTCCAAGTTCTATCTCTATGGTTTGTTTCCCATTGATGTATCCCTAAGCAGAGACTGGCGCAAAAGACTTTCATGGGAAAAGGTTGCCAAGCTTCCAAAAACTACGAGTTTCCTGAAATATCAGCACACATTTTTTCACCCAATTTGATGACACTTTCATTTAATGATCAGTACCCCATTCCCACTTGGCTCACCAAATTTCGTTCTTCTATGTTAAACCGTTCGTTTTCAGTAACAGTCTTAATTGTTAGGTTTCACTTTGTTTTCTCCTATATGGATACATGCTTTTGGAATACTAAATCAAACACGGTTTGTGCTAGCTCTTTGAAACTTGACAGAATAAAGTAGTTCCAAGTTCTATCTCTATGGTTTGTTTCCTATTGATGTAGCCCTAAGCAGAAGCTGGCGCAAATCACTTTCATGGAAAGGGGTTGCAAGCTTTCAAAAAAACTACGAGTTTCCTGAAATCTAAGCCCACATTTTTTCACCCAATCTTGATGAGACTTTTAGGTAATGATCAGTACCCCAATCCCACTTGGCTCACCAAATTTCGTTCTTCTAGGTTAAACCATTCGTTGGCAGTAACAGTTTTAATTTTTAGGTTTCATTCTGTTTTCTCCTATATGGATACAGGTTTTGGAAGTCTAAATCAAAGACGGTTTATGCTAGCTCTTTGAAACTTGACACCAGAAAGTAGTTCCAATTTCTATCTCTATGGTTTGTTTCCTATTGCTGTACTCCTATGCAGAGACTGGCGCAAATCACTTACATGGAATGAGGATGCTAAGCTTCCAAAAGCTATGAGTTTCCTGAAATCTCAGCATACATTTTTTCACCCAATCTTGATGTCACTTTCAGGAAATGATCACTACCCCAATCCCACTAGGCTCACCAAATTTCGTTCATCTAGGTTAAACCGTTCGTTGGCAGTAACAGTTTTAAATTTTAGGTTTCACTCTGTTTTCTCCTACATGAATACATGTAGTTGGAACTCTAAATCAAACACGGTTTGTGCTAGCTCTTTGAAACTTGACAGAATACAATAGTTCCAAGTTCTTTCTCTATGGTTTGTTTCCTATTGATGTAGCCCTAAGCAGAGACTGGTGCAAATCACTTTCATGGAAAGGGGTTGCAAGATTTCAAAAAAATACGAGTTTCCTGAAATCCCAGCACATATTTTTTCACCCAATCTTGATGTCACTTTCAGGTAATGATCAGTACCCCAATACCACATGGCTCACCAAATTTCGTTCTTCTAGGTTAAACCGTTCGTTGGCAGTAACAGTTTTGATTTTTAGGTTTCAATCTGTTTTCTCCTATATGGATATATGTAGTTGGAAGTCTAAATCAAAGACGGTTTGTGCAAGCTCTTTGAAACATGACACCAGAAAGTAGTTCCAAGTTCTATCTTTATGGTTTGTTTCCTATTGATGTAGCCCTAAGCAGAGACTGGTGCAAATCAGTTTCAGGGAAAGGGGTTGCCAAGCTACCAAAAAACTACGAGTTTCCTGAAATCTCAGCATACATTTTTTCACCCAATCTTGATGTCACTTTCAGCAAATGATCAGTACCCCAATCCCACTTGGCTCACCAAATTTCGTTCTTCTAGGTTAAACTGTTCGTTGGCAGTAACAGTTTTAATTTTGAGATTTCACTCTGTTTTCTCCTATATGGATACATGTTTTGGAAGTCTAAATCAAAGACGGTTTGTGCTATCTCTTTGAAACTTGACACAATAAAGAAGTTCCAAGTTCTATCTCTATGGTTTGTTTCCTATTGATGTAGCCCTAAGCAGAGACTGGCGCAAATCACTTTCATGGAAAGGGGTTGCAAGCTTTCAAAAAACTAAGAGTTTCCTGAAATCTCAGCTCAAATTTTTTCAACAAATCTTGATGACACTTTCAGGTAATGATCAGTACCCCAATCCCACTTGGCTCACCAAATTTCGTTCTTCTAGGTTAAACCGTTCGTTGGCAGTAACAGTTTTAATTTTTAGGTTTCACTCCGTTTTCTCCTATATGGATACATGTAGTTGGAACTCTAAATCAAAGACGGTTTGTGCTATCTCTTTGAAACTGGACACAATAAAGTAGTTCCAAGTTCTATCTCTATGGTTTGTTTCCTATTGATGTAGCCCTAAGCATAGACTGGCGCAATTCACTTTCATGGAAAGGGGTTGCAAGGTTTCAAAAAACTACGAGTTTCCTGAAATCTCAGCACACATTTTTTTCACCCAATATTGATGACACTTTCAGGTAATGATCAATACCCCAATCCCACTTGGCTCACCAAATTTCGTTCTTCTAGGTTAAACAGTTCGTTGGCAGTAACAATTTTAATTTTTAGGATTCACTCTGTTTTCTCCTATATGGATACATGTAGTTGGAACTCTAAATCAAACACAGTTTGTGCTAGCTCTTTGAAACTTTACAAAATAAAGTAGTTCAAAGTTCTATCTCTATGGTTTGTTTCCTATTGATGTAGTCCTAAGCAGAGACTGGCGCAAATCACTTTCATGGAAAGGGGTTGCCAAGCTTCCAAAAAACTATGTGTTTCCTGAAATCTCAGCACACATTTTTTCACCCAATCTTGATGACACTTTCAGGTAATGATCAGTACCCCAATCCCACTTGGCTCACCAAATTTCGTTCTTCTCGAAGAAACCGTTCGATGGCAGTAACAGTTTTAATTTTTAGGTTTCACTCTGTTTTCTCCTACATGAATACATGTAGTTGGAACTCTAAATCAAACATGGTTTGTGCTAGCTCTTTGAAACTTGACACAATAAAGTAGCTCCAAGTTCTATCATTATGGTTTTTTTCCTACTGTTGTAGCCCTAAGCAGAGACTGGCTCAAATCACTTCCATTGAAAGGAGTTGCCAAGCTTCCAAAACTACGAGTTTCCTGAAATCTCAGCACACATTTTTTCACCCAATCTTGATGACACTTTCAGGAAATGATCAGTACCCGAATCACAATTGTCTCACTAAATTTCGTTCTTCTAGGTTAAACCGTTCG
Organism: Spermophilus citellus; assembly: GCF_964194105.1. NCBI lineage: Eukaryota > Metazoa > Chordata > Mammalia > Rodentia > Sciuridae > Spermophilus > Spermophilus citellus. The sequence continues at coordinate 105,733,541 of NC_138182.1, forward strand.
TTGGCAGTAACAGTTTTAATTTTTAGGTTTCACTCTGTTTTCTCCTGTATGGATCCATGTAGTTGGAACTCTAAATCAAACACGGTTTGTGGTAGCTCTTCGAAACTTGACACAATAAAGTAGTTCCAAGTTCTATCTCTATGGTTTGTTTCCCATTGATGTAGCCCTAAGCAGAGACTGGCGCAAAAGACTTTCATGGGAAGGCGTTGCCAAGCTTCCAAAAACTACGAGTTTCCTGAAATATCAGCACACATTTTTTCACCCAATCTTGAAGACACTTTCCGGTAATGATCAGTACCCCAATCCCACTTGGCTCACCAAATTTCGTCTTCTAGGTTAAACCGTTCTTTGGCAGTAACAGTTTTAATTTTAGGTTTCACTCTGTTTTCTCCTGTATGGATACATGTAGTTGGAACTCTAAATCAAACACGGTTTGGGCTAGCTCTTTGAAACTTGACACAATAAAGTAGTTCCAAGTTCTATCTCTATGGTTTGTTTCCTATTGATGTAGCCCTAAGCAGAGACTGGCGCAAATCACTTTCATGGAAAGGGGTTGCCAAGCTTCCAAAAAACTACGAGTTTCCTGAAATCTCAGCACACAATGTTTTACCCAATCTTGATGACACTTTCAGGTAATGATCAGTACCCCAATTCCACTTGGTCACTAAATTTCGTTCTTCTAGGTTAAACCGTTCGTTGGCATTAACAGTTTACATTTTTAGGTTTCACTCTGTTTTCTCCTATATGGATACATGTAGTTGGAAATCTAAATCAAACACGGTATGTGCTAGCTCTTTGAAACTTGACACAATAAAATAGTTCCAAGTTCTATATCTATGGATTGTTTCCTATTGATGTAGCCCTAAGCAGAGACTGGCGAAAATCACTTTCATGGAAACGGGTTTCCAAGCTTCCAAAAAACTACGAGTTTCCTGAAATCTCAGCCCACATTTTTTCACCTAATCTTGCTGACACTTTCAGGTAATGATCAGGACACCAATCCCACTTGGCTCACCAAATTTCGTTCTTCTAGTTTAAACCGTTCGTTGGCAGTACCAGTTTTAATTTTTAGGTTTCACTCTGTTTTCTCCTATAGGGATGTTTGTAGTTGGAACTCTAAATCAAAGACGGTTTGTGCTAGCTCTTTGAAACTTGACACAATAAAGTAGTTCCAAGTTCTATCTCTATGGTTTGTTTCCTATTGATGTAGCCCTAAGCAGAGACTGGCGCAAATCACTTACATGGAAAGGGGTTGCCAAGCTTCCAAAAAACTATGATTTTCCTGAAATTTCAGCCCAAATTGTTTCACCCAATCTTGATGACACTTTCAGGTAATGATCAGTACCCCAATCCCACTTGGCTCACCAAATTTCGTTCTTCTAGGTTAAAACGTTCGTTGGCAGTAAGAGTTTTAATTTTTAGGTTTCACTCTGTTTTCCCCTATATGGATACATGTAGTTTGAACTCGAAATCAAACACGGTTTGTGCTAGCTCTTTGAAACTTGACACAATAAAGTATTTCCAAGTTCTATCTCTATGGTTTGTTTCCTATTGATGTAGCCCTAAGCAGAGACTGGCGCAAATCACTTTCATGGAAATGGGTTGCCAAGCTTCCAAAAAACTACGAGTTTCCTGAAATCTCAGCACACATTTTTTCATCCAATCTTGATGACACTTTCAGGTAATGATCAGTACCCCAATCCTACTTGGATCACCAACTTTCGTTCTTCTAGGTTAAACCGTTCGTTGGCAGTAACAGTTTTAATTTTTAGATTTTACTCTGTTTTCTCCTATAAGGATACATGTACTTGGAACTCTAAAGCAAACACGGTTTGTGCTAGCTCTTTGAAACTTGACACAATAAAATAGTTCCAAGTTCTATCTCTATGTGTTGTTTCCTATTGATGTATCCCTAAGCAGAGACTTGCGCAAATCACTTACATGGAAAGGGGTTGCCAAGCCTCCAAATAACTACGAGTTTCCTGAAATCTCAGCACACATTTTTTCACCCAATCTTGATGACACTTTCAGGGAATGATCAGTACCCCATTCCCACTTGGCTCACCAAATTTCGTTCTTCAAGGTTAAACCGTTCGTCGGCAGTAACAATTTTAATTTTTAGGTTTCACTCTGTTTTCTCATATATGGATATATGTAGTTGGAACTCTAAATCAAACACGGTTTGTGCTAGCTCTTTGAAACTTGACACAATAACGTAGTTCCAAGTTCTATCTCTATGGTTTGTTTCCTATTGATGTAGCCCTAAGCAGAGACTGGCGCAAATCACTTCAATGGAAAGGGGTTGCCAAGCTTCCAAAAAACTACGATTTTCCTGAAATCTCAGCACACATTGTTTCAACCAATCTTGAAGACACTTTCAGGTAATGATCAGTACCCCAATCCCACTTGGTCACCAAATTTCGTTTTCTAGGTTAAACCGTTCGTTGGCAGTAAGAGTTTTAATTTTTAGGTTTCACTCTGTTTTCTCCTATATGGATTCATGTGGTTGGAACTCTACAGCAAACACGGTTTGTGCTAGCTCTTCGAAACTTGACACAATAACGTAGTTCCAAGTTCTATCTCTATGGTTTGTTTCCTATTGATGTAGCCCTAAGCAGAGACTCTCGAAAATCACTTTCATGGACAGGGGTTGCCAAGCTACCAAAAAACTACGAGTTTCCTGAAATCTCAGCACACATTTTTTCACCCAATCTTGATGACACTTTCAGTAAATGATCACTACCCAAATCCCACTTGGCTCACCAAATTTCGTTCTTCTAGGTTAAACCGTTCGTTGGCAGTACCAGTTTTAATTTTTAGGTTTCACTCTGTTTTCTCCTATATGGATACATGTAGTTGGAACTCTAAATCAAACACGGTTTGTGCTAGCACTTTGAAACTTGACACAATAAAGTAGTTCCAAGTTCTATCTCTATGGTTTGTTTCCTATTGATGTAGCCCTAAGCAGAGACTGGCGCAAATCACTTTCATGGAAAGGGGTTGCCAAGCTTCCAAAAAACTACGAGTTTCCTGAAATCTCAGCACACATTTTTTCACCCAATCTTGATGACACTTTCAGGTAATGATCAGGACACCAATCCCACTTGGCTCACCAAATTTCGTTATTCTAGGTTAAACCGTTCGTTTGCAGTAACAGTTTTAATTTTTAGGTTTCACTCTGTTTTCTCCTATATGGATACATGTAGTTGGAACTCTAAATCAAAGACGGTTTGTGCTAGCTCTTTGAAACTTGACACAATAAAGTAGTTCCAAGTTCTATCTCTATGGTTTGTTTCCTATTGATGTAGCCCTAAGCAGAGACTGGCGCAAATCACTTTCATGGAAAGAAGTTGCCAAGCTTCCAAAAAACTATGATTTTCCTGAAATATCAGCCCAAATTGTGTCACCCAATCTTGATGACACTTTCAGGTAATGATCAGTACCCCAATTCCACTTGGTCACCAAATTTGGTTCTTCTAGGTTAAACCATTCTTTGGCATTAACAGTTTTAATTTTTAGGTTTCACTCTGTTTTCTCCTATATGGATACATGTAGTTGGAAATCTAAATCAAACACGGTTTGTGCTACCTCTTTGAAACTTGACACAATAAAATAGTTCCAAGTTCTATATATCTATGGATTGTTTCCTATTGATGTAGTCCTAAGCAGAGACTGGCGCAACTCACTTTCATGGAAACGGGTTGCAAAGCTTCCAAAAAACTACGAGTTTCCTGAAATCTCAGCACACATTGTTTCAGCCAATCTTGATGACACTTTCTGGTAATGATCAGTACCCCAATCCCACTTGGCTCACCAAATTTCGTTCTTCTAGTTAAACCGTTCGTTGGCAGTAACAATTTTAATTTTTAGGTTTCACTCTGTTTTCTCGTATATGGATATATGTAGTTGGAACTCTAAATCAAATACTGTTTGTGCTAGCTCATTGAAACTTGACACAATAAAGTAGTTCCAAGTTCTATCTCTATGGTTTGTTTCCTATTGATGTAGCCCTAAGCAGAGACTGGCGCAAATCACTTTCATGGAAAGAAGTTGCAAAGCTTCCAAAAAACTACGATTTTCCTGAAATCTCAGCACACATTGTTTCAACCAATCTTGATGACACTTTCAGGTAATGATCAGTACCCCAATCCCACTTGGTCACCAAATTTCGTTCTTCTAGGTTAAACTGTTTGTTGGCATTAACAGTTTTAATTTTTAGGTTTCACTCTGTTTTCTCCTATATGGATACATGTAGTTGGAACTCTAAAGCAAACACGGTTTGTGGTAGCTCTTTGAAACTTGACACAATAAAATAGTTCCAAGTTCTATCTCTATGGTTTGTTTCCTATTGATATAGCCCTAAACAGAGACTGGCGCAAATCACTTCATGCAAAGGGGTTGCCAAGCTTACGAAGTCTACGAGTTTCCTGAATCCCCAGCACACATTTTTTCACCAAATCTTGATGACACTTTTAGGGAATGATCAGTACCCCATTCCCACTTGGCTCACCAAATTTCGTTCTTCTAGGTTAAACTGTTCGTTGGCAGTAAGAGTTTTAATTTTTAGGTTTCACTCTGTTTTCTCCTATATGGATACATGTAGTTGGAACTCTAAAGCAAACACGGTTTGTGCTAGCTCTTCGAAACTTGACACAATAACGTAGTTCCAAGTTCTATCTCTATGGTTTGTTTCCTATTGATGTAGCCCTAAGCAGAGACTGGCGGAAATCACTTTCATGGAAAGGGGTTGCCAAGCTTCGAAAAAACTACGAGTTTCCTGAAATCTCAGCACACATTTTTTCACCCAATCTTGATGACACTTTCAATAAATGATCAGTACCCCAATCCCACTTGGCTCAAAAATTTCATTCTTCTAGGTTAAACCGTTCGTTGGCAGTACCAGTTTAATTTTTAGGTTTCACTCTCTTTTCTCCTATATGGATACATGTAGTTGGAACTCTAAATCAAACACGGGTTGTGCTAGCTCTTTGAAACTTGACACAATAAAGTAGTTCCAAGTTCTATCCCTATGGTTTGTTTCCTATTGATGTAGCCCTAAGCAGAGACTGGTGCAAATCACTTTCATGGAAAGGGGTTGCCAAGCTTCCAAAAACTACGAGTTGTCTGAGATCTCAGCACACATTTTTTCAACCAAACTTGATGACACTTTCAGGAAATGATCAGTACCCCAATCCGACTTGGCTCACCAAATTTCGTTCTTCTAGGTTAAACCGTTCGTTGGCAGTAACAGTTTTAATTTTTAGGTTTCACTCTGTTTTCTCCTATAGGGATACATGTATTTGGAACTCTAAATCAAAGACGGTTTGTGCTAGCTCTTTGAAACTTGAAACAATAAAGTAGTTCCAAGTTCTATCTTTATGGTTTGTTTCCTATTGATATAGCCCTAAGCAGAGACTGGCGCAAATCACTTTCATGGAAAGGGGATGGAAAGCTTCCAAAAAACTACGAGTTTCCTGAAATCTCAGCACACATTTTTCACCCAATCTTGATGACACCTTCAGGTAATGATCAGTACCCCAATCCCACTTGGCTCACCAAATTTCCTTCTTCTAGGTTAAACCGTTCGTTGGCAGTAACAGTTTTAATTTTCAGGTTTCACTCTGTTTTCTCCTATATGGATACATGTAGTTGGAACTCTAAATCAAACACGGTTTGTGCTAGCTCTTTGAACCTTGACAGAATAAAGTAGTTCCAAGTTCTATCCCTATGCATTGTTTCCTATTGATGTAGCCCTAAGCAGAGACTGGCGCAAATCCCTTTCATGGAAAGGGGTTGCCAAGCTTCCAAAAACTACGTATTATCTGAGATCTCAGCACACATTTTTTCACCCAATCTTGATGTCACTTTCAGGAAATGTACAGTACCCAATCCCACTTGGCTCACCAAATTTCGTTCTTCTAGGTTAATCCGTTCGTTGGCAGTAACAGTTTTAATTTTTAGGTTTCACTCTGTTTTCTCCTATAGGGATACATGTAGTTGGAACTCTAAATCAAACACGGTTTGTGCTAGCTTTTTGAACCTTGACAGAATAAAGTAGTTCCAAGTTTTATCTCTATGGTTTGTTTCTTATTGATGTAGCCCTAAGCAGAGACTTGCGCAAATAACTTTCATGGAAAGGGGTTGCCAAGCTTCCAAAATACTACGAGTTTCCTGAAATCTCAGCACACATTTTTTTTCACCCACACTTGATGACACTTTCAGGTAATGATCAGTACCCCAATCCCACTTGGCTCACCAAATTTCGTTCTTCTATGTTAAACGGTTCCTTGGCAGTAACAGTTTTAATTTTTAGGTTTCACTCTGTTTTCTCCTATATGGATACATGTATTTGGAACTCTATATCAAACACGGTTTGTGCTAGCTCTTTGAAACTTGACACAATACAGTAGTTCCAAGTTCTATCTCTATGCTATGTTTCCTATTGATGTAGCCCTAAGCAAAGACTGGCGCAAATCACTTTCATGGAAAGGGGTTGCCAAGCTTCCAAAAAACTACGAGTTTCCTGAAATCTCAGCACACATTTTTTCACCCAATTTTAATGACACGTTCAGGTAATGATCAGCACCCCAATCCCACTTGGCTCACCAAATTTCGTTCTTCTAGGTTAAACCGTTCGTTGGCAATAACAGTCTTAATTTTTAGGTTTCACTCTGTTTTCTTCTATATGGATACATGTAGTTGGAACTCTAAATCAAACACTCTTTGTGCTAGCTCTTTGAAACTTGACAAAATAAAGTAGTTCCAAGTTCTATCTCTATGGTTTGTTTGCTATTGATGTAGACCTAAGCAGAGACTGGCGCAAATCAGTTTCATGGAAAGGGGTTGCCAAGATACCAAAAAACTACGAGTTTACTGAAATCTCAGCACACATTTTTTCAAACAATCTTGATGACACTTTCAGGTGATGATCAGTAACCCAATCCCACTTGGCTCACCAAATTTCGTTCTTCTAGGTTAAATCGTACGTTGGCATTAACAGTTTTAATTTTTAGGTTTCACTCTGTTTTCTCCTATATGGATACATGTAGTTGGAACTCTAAATCAAACACTGTTTGTGCTAGCTCTTTGAAACTTGAAACAATAAGGTAGTTCCTAGTTCTATCCATATGCCTTGTTTCCTATTGATGTAGCCCTAAGCAGAGACTGAAGCAAATCACTTTCATGGAAAAGGGTTGCCAAGCTTCCAAAAACTACGAATTATCTGAGATCTCAGCACACATTTTTTCACCCAATCTTGATGTCACTTTCAGGAAATGTTCAGTACCCAATCCCACTTGGCTCACCAAAATTCGTTCTTCTAGTTTAAACCGTTCGTTGGCAGTAACAGTTTTAATTTTTAGGTTTCACTCTGTTTTCTCCTATATGGATACATGTAGTTGGAAGTTTAAATTAAAGACTTTTTGTGCTAGCTCTTAGAAACTTCACACAATAAAGTAGTACCAAGTTCTATCTCTATGGTTTGTTTCCTATTAATGTAGCCCTAAGAAGAGACTGGCGCAAATCACTTCAATAAAAAGGGGTTGCCAAGCTTCCAAAAAACTACGAGTTTCCTGAAATCTCAGGACACATTTTTTCACCCAATCTTGATGAAACTTTCAGGAAATGATCAGTACCCCAATCCTACTTGGTTCACCAAATTTCGTTCTTCTAGGTTAAACCGTTCGTTGGCAGTAACAGTTTTAATTTTTAGGTTTCACTCTGTTTTCTCCTATATGGATACATGTAGTTGGAACTCTAAATCAAACACGGTTTGTGCTAGCTCTTTGAAACTTGACAGAATACAGTAGTTCCAAGTTCTATCTCTATGCTTTGTTTCCTATTGATGTAGCCCTAAGCACAGGCTGGCGCAAATCACTTTCATGGAAAGGGTTTGCCAATCTTCAAAGAAACTACGAGTTTCCTGAAATCTAAGCACACATTTTTTCAACAATCTTGATGACACTTTCAGGTTATGATCACTACCCCAATCCCGCTTGGCTCACCAAATTTCGTTCTTCTAGGTTAAACCGTTCGTTGGCTGTAACAGTTTTAATTTTTAGGTTTCACTCTGTTTCCTCCTATATGGATACATGTAGTTGGAACTCTAAATCAAACACGGTTTGTGCTAGCTCCTTGAAATTAACACAAGAAAGTAGTTCCAAGGTCTATCTCTATGGATTTTTTCCTATTGATGTAGCCCTAAGCAGAGACTCGCGCAAATCTCTTTCATGTAATGGGGTTGCCAAGCTTCCAAAAAACTACGAGTTTCCTGAAATCTCAGCACACATTTTTTCACCCAATCTTAATGATACTTTCAGGTAATGATCAGTACCCAAATCCCGCTTGGCTCACCCAATTTCGTTCTTCTAGGTTAAACCGTTCGTTGCCAGTAACAGTTTTAATTTTTAGGTTTCACTCTGTTTTGTCCTATATGGATACATGTAGTAGGAACTATAAATCAAACACGATTTGTGCTAGCTCTTTGAAACTTGACACAATAAAGTACTTCAAGTTCTATCTCTATGATTTGTTTCCTATTGATGTAGCCCTAAGCAGAGACTGGCAATTATCACTTTCATTTAAAGGGGTTGCAAGGTTTCAAAAAACTACGAGTTTCCTAAAATCTCAGCACATATTTTTTCACCCAAACTTGATGACACTTTCAGGTAATGACCAGTACCCCAATCCCACTTCGCTCACCAAATTTCGTTCTTCTAGGATAAACAGTTCATTTGCAGTAACAGTTTTAATTTTTAGGTTTCACTCTGTTTTCTCCTATATGGATACATGTAGTTGGAACTCTAAATCAAAAACGGGTTGTGCTAGCTCTTTGAAATTTGACAAAATAAAGTAGTTCCAAGTTCTATCTCTATGGTTTGTTTCCTATTGATGTATCCCTAAGCAGAGACTGGCGTAAATCACTTACATGGAAAGGGTTTGCCAAGCTTCCAAAACTACGAGTTTCCTGAAATCTCAACACACAATTTTTCACACAATCTTGATGACACTTTCAGGTAATGATCAGTACCCCAATCACACTTGGCTCACCAAATTTCGTTCTTCTAGATTAAAGCGTTCGTTGGCAGTAACAGTTTGAATTTTTAGGTTTCACTCTGTTTTCTCCTATATGGATACATGTAGTTGAAACTCTAAATCAAACACGGTTTTTGCTCGCTCTTTGAAACTTGACACAATAAAGTAGTTCCAAGTTCTATCTCTATGGTTTGTTTCCTATTGATGTAGCCCTAAGCAGAGACTGGCTCAAATAACTTTCATGGAAAGGGGTTGCCAAGCTTCCCAAAAACTGCGAGTTTACTGAAATCTCAGCACACATTTTTTCACCAAAACTTGATGACACTTTCAGGTAATGATCAGTACCCCAATCCCACTTGGCTCACCAAATTTCGTTCTTCTAGGTTAAACCGTTCGTTGGCAGTAACAGTTTTAATTTTTAGGTTTCACTCTGTTTTCTCCTATATGGATATATGTAGTTGGAACTCTAAATCAAACACGGTTTGTACTAGCTCTTTGAAACTTGACACAATAACGTAGTTCCAAGTTCTATCTCTATGGTTTGTTTCCTATTGATGTAGCCCTAAGCAGAGACTGGCGCAAATCACTTCAATGGAAAGGGGTTGCCAAGCTTCCAAAAAACTACGATTTTCCTGAAATCTCAGCACACATTGTTTCAACCAATCTTGAAGACACTTTCAGGTAATGATCAGTACCCCAATGCCACTTGGTCACCAAACTTTGTTCTTCTAGGTTAAACCGTTCGTTGGCAGTAAGAGTTTTAATTTTTAGGTTTCACTCTGTTTTCTCCTATATGGATACATGTAGTTGGAACTCTACAGCAAACATGGTTTGTGCTAGCTCTTCGAAACTTGACACAATTACGTAGTTCCAAGTTCTATCTCTATGATTTGTTTCCTATTGATGTAGACCTAAGCAGAGACTGGCACAAATCACTTTCATGGACAGGGGTTGCCAAGCTACCAAAAAACTATGAGTTTCCTGAAATCTCAGCACACATTTTTTCACCCAATCTTGATGACACTTTCAGTAAATGATCAGTACCCCAATCCAACATGGCTCACCAAATTTCGTTCTTCTAGGTTAAACCGTTCGTTGGCAGTACCAGTTTTAATTTTTAGGTTTCACTCTGTTTTCTCCTATATGGATACATGTAGTTGGAACTCTAAATCAAACACGGTTTGTGCTAGCTCTTTGAAACTTGACACAATAAAGTAGTTCCAAGTTCTATCTCTATGGTTTGTTTCCTATTGATGTAGCCCTAAGCAGAGACTGGCTCAAATAACTTTCATGGAAAGGTGTTGCCAAGCTTCCAAAAAACTACGAGTTTCCTGAAATCTCAGCACACATTTTTTCACCCAATCTTGATGACACTTTCAGGTAATGATCAGGACACCAATCCCACTTGGCTCACCAAATTTCGTTATTCTAGGTTAAACCGTTCGTTGGCATTAACAGTTTTAATTTTTAGGTTTCACTCTGTTTTCTCCTATATGGATACATGTAGTTGGAACTCTAAATCAAAGACGGTTTGTGCTAGCTCTTTGAAACTTGACTCAATAAATTAGTTCCAAGTTCTATTTCTATGGTTTTTTTCCTATTTATGTAGCCCTAAGCAGAGACTGGCGCAAATCACTTTCATGGAAAGGGGTTGCCAAGCTTCCAAAAAACTATGATTTTCCTGAAATATCAGCCCAAATTGTGTCACCCAATCTTGATGACACTTTCAGGTAATGATCAGTACCCCAATTCCACTTGGTCTCCAAATTTCGTTCTTCTAGGTTAAACCATTCGTTGGCATTAACAGTTTTAATTTTTAGGTTTCACTCTGTTTTCTCCTATATGGATACATGTAGATGGAAATCTAAATCAAACACGGTTTGTGCTACCTCTTTGAAACTTGACACAATAAAATAGTTCCAAGTTCTATATATCTATTGATTGTTTCCTATTGATGTAGTCCTAAGCAGAGACTGGCGCAAATCACTTTCATGGAAACGGGTTGCAAAGCTTCCAAAAAACTACGAGTTTCCTGAAATCTCAGCACACATTGTTTCACCCAATCTTGATGACACTTTCTGGTAATGATCAGTACCCCAATCCCACTTGGCTCACCAAATTTCGTTATTCTAGTTAAACCGTTCATTGGCAGTAACAATTTTAATTTTTAGATTTCACTCTGTTTTCTCCAATATGGATACATGTACTTGGAACTCTAATGCAAACACGGTTTTTGCTAGCTCTTTGAAACTTGACACAATAAAATAGTTCCAAGTTCTATCTCTATGGGTTGTTTCCTATTGATGTATCCCTAAGCAGAGACTTGCGCAAATCACTTACATGGAAAGGGGTTGCGAAGCATCCAAATAACTACGAGTTTCCTGAAATTTCAGCACACATTTTTTCACCCAATCTTGATGACACTTTCAGGTAATGATCAGTACCCCAATCCCACTTGGCTCACCAAATTTCGTTCTTCTAGGTTAAACCATTCGTTTGCAGTAACAATTTTAATTTTTAGGTTTCACCCTGTTTTCTCCTATATGGATACATGTTGTTGGAACTCTAAATTAAAGACGGTTTGTGCTAGCTCTTTGAAACTTGACACAATAAAGTAGTTCCATGTTCTATCTCTATTTTTTGTTTCCTATTGATATAGCCCTAAGCAGAGACTGGCGCAAATCACTTCATGGAAAGGGGTTGCCAATCTTACAAAATCTACGAGTTTCCTGAAACCCCAGCACACATTTTTTCACCCAATCTTGATGACACTTTCAGGGAATGATCAGTACCCCAATCCCACTTGGCTCACCAAATTTCGTTCTTCTAGTTTAAACCGTTCGTTGTCAGTAATAGTTTTAATTTTTAGGTTTCACTTTGTTTTCTCCTATATGGATAAATGTATTTGGAACTCTAAATCAAACAGGGTTTGTGATAGCTCTTTGAAACTTGACACCATAAAGTAGTTCCAAGTTCTATCTCTATGGTTTGTTTCCAATTGATGTAGCCCTAAGCAGAGACTGGCGCAAATCACTTTCACGGAAATGGGTTGCCACGCTTCCAAAAAACCACAAGTTTCCTGAAATCTCAGCACACATTTTTTCACCCAATCTTGATGACACTTTCAGGTAATGATCAGGACACCAATCACACTTGGCTCACCAAATTTCGTTCTTCTAGGTTAAACCGTTCATTGGCAGTAACAGTTTTAATTTTTAAGTTTCACTCTGTTTTCTCCTATATGGATACATGTAGTTGGAACTCTAAATCAAACACGGTTTGTGCTAGCTCTTTGAAACTTGACACAATAAAGTAGTTCCAAGTTCAATCTCTATGGTTTGTTTCCTATTGATGTAGCCCTAAGCAGAGACTGGCGCAAATCACTTACATGGAAAGGGGTTGCCAAGCTTCCAAAAAACTATGATTTTCCTGAAATCTCAGCCCACAATGTTTTACCCAATCTTGATGACACTTTCAGGTAATGATCAGTACCCCACTTCCACTTGGTCACTAAATTTCGTTCTTCTAGGTTAAACCGTTCGTTGGCATTAACAGTTTACATTTTTAGGTTTCACTCTGTTTTCTCCTATATGGATACATGTACGTGGAACTCTAAAGCAAACACGGTTTGTGCTAGCTCTTTGAAACTTGACACAATAAAATAGTTCCAAGTTCTATCTCTATGGTTTGTTTCCTATTGATATAGCCCGAAACAGAGACTGGCGCAAATCACTTCATGGAAAGGGGTTGCCAAGCTTACAAAATCTACGAGTTTCCTGAAACCCCAGCACACATTTTTTCACCCAATCTTGATGACACTTTCAGGGAATGATCAGTACCCCAATCCCACTTGGCTCACCAAATTTCGTTCTTCTAGTTTAAACCGTTCGTTGTCAGTAATAGTTTTAATTTTTAGGTTTCACTTTGTTTTCTCCTATATGGATACATATATTTGGAACTCTAAATCAAACAGGGTTTGTGATAGCTCTTTGAAACTTGACACCATAAAGTAGTTCCAAGTTCTATCTCTATGGTTTGTTTCCAATTGATGTAGCCCTAAGCAGAGGCTGGCGCAAATCACTTTCACGGAAATGGGTTGCCACGCTTCCAAAAAACTACAAGTTTCCTGAAATCTCAGCACACATTTTTTCACCCAATCTTGATGACACTTTCAGGTAATGATCAGGACACCAATCCCACTTGGCTCACCAAATTTCGTTCTTCTAGGTTAAACCGTTCGTTGGCAGTAACAGTTTTAATTTTTAAGTTTCACTCTGTTTTCTCCTATATGGATATATGTATTTGGAACTCTAAATCAAACACGGTTTGTGCTAGCTCTTTGAAACTTGACACAATAACGTAGTTCCAAGTTCTATCTCTATGGTTTGTTTCCTATTGATGTAGCCCTAAGCAGAGACTGGCGCAAATCACTTCAATGTAAAGGGGTTGCCAAGCTTCCAAAAAACTACGATTTTCCTGAAATCTCAGCACACATTGTTTCAACCAATCTTGAAGACACTTTCAGGTAATGATCAGTACCCCAATGCCACTTGGTCACCAAATTTCGTTCTTCTAGGTTAAACCGTTCGTTGGCATTAACAGTTTTAATTTTTAGGTTTCACTCTGTTTTCTCCTATATGGATACATGTAGTTGGAACTCTAAAGCAAACACGGTTTGTGCTAGCTCTTTGAAACTTGACACAATAAAATAGTTCCAAGTTCTATCTCTATGGTTTGTTTCCTATTGATATAGCCCTAAACAGAGACTGGCGCAAATCACTTCATTGAAAGGGGTTGCCAAGCTTACAAAATCTACGAGTTTCGTGAAACCCCAGCACACATTTTTTCACCAAATCTTGATGACACTTTCAGGGAATGATCAGTACCCCATTCCCACTTGGCTCACCAAATTTTGTTCTTCTAGGTTAAACCGTTCGTTGGCAGTGAGAGTTTTAATTTTTAGGTTTCACTTTGTTTTCTCCTATATGGATACATGTATTTGGAACTCTAAATCAAACAGGGTTTGTGATAGCTCTTTGAAACTTGACACAATAAAGTAGTTCCAAGTTCTATCTCTATGGTTTGTTTCCAATTGATGTAGCCCTAAGCAGAGACTGTCGCAAATCACTTTCACGGAAATGGGTTGCCAAGCTTCCAAAAACCTTCAAGTTTCCTGAAATCTCAGCACACATTTTTTCACCCAATCTTGATGACACTTTCAGGTAATGATCAGGACACCAATTCCACTTGGTCACCAAATTTCGTTCTTCTAGGTTAAACCGTTCGTTGGCATTAACAGTTTTAATTTTTAGGTTTCACTCTGTTTTCTCCTTTATGGATACATGTAGTTGGAACTCTAAAGCAAACACGGTTTGTGCTAGCTCTGTGAAACTTGACACAATAAAATAGTTCCAAGTTCTATCTCTATGGTTTGTTTCCTATTGATATAGCCCTAAACAGAGAATGGCGCAAATCACTTCATGGAAAGGGGTTGCCAAGCTTACAAAATCTACGAGTTTCCTGAAACCCCAGCACACATTTTTTCACCCAATCTTGATGACACTTTCAGGGAATGATCAGTACCCCATTCCCACTTGGCTCACCAAATTTCGTTCTTCTAGGTTAAACCGTTCGTTGGCAGTAAGAGTTTTAATTTTTAGGTTTCACTCTGTTTTCTCCTCTATGGATACATGTAGTTGGAACTCTACAGCAAACATGGTTTGTGCTAGCTCTTCGAAACTTGACACAATAACGTAGTTCCAAGTTCTATCTCTATGGTTTGTTTCCTATTGATGTAGCCCTAAGCAGAGACTGGCGCAAATCACTTTCTTGGACAGGGATTGCCAAGCTACCAAAAAACTTCGAGTTTCCTGAAATCTCAGCACACATTTTTTCACCCAATCTTGATGACACTTTCAGTAAATGATCAGTACCCAAATCCCACTTGGCTTACCAAATTTCGTTCTTCTAGGTTAAACCGTTCGTTGGCAGTACCAGTTTTAATTTTTAGGTTTCACTCTGTTTTCTCCTATATGGATACATGTAGTTGGAACTCTAAATCAAACACGGTTTGTGCTAGCTCTTTGAAACGTGACACAATAAAGTAGTTCCAAGTTCTATCTCTATGGTTTGTTTCCTATTGATATAGCCCTAAGCAGAGACTGGCTCAAATCACTTTCATGGAAAGGGTTTGCCAAGCTTCCAAAAAACTATGATTTTCCTGAAATATCAGCCCAAATTGTGTCACCCAATCTTGATGACACTTTCAGGTAATCATCAGTATCCCAATTCCACTTGGTCACCAAATTTCGTTCTTCTAGGTTAAATCATTCGTTGGCATTAACAGTTTTAATTTTTAGGTTTCACTCTGTTTTCTCCTATATGGATACATGTAGTTGGAAATCTAAGTCAAACACGGTTTGTGCTACCTCTATGAAACTTGACACAATAAAATAGTTCCAAGTTCTATATATCTATGGATTGTTTCCTATTGATGTAGTCCTAAGCAGAGACTGGCGCAAATCACTTTCATGGAAACGGGTTGCAAAGCTTCCAAAATACTACGAGTTTCCTGAAATCTCAGCACACATTGTTTCACCCAATCTTGATGACACTTTCTGGTAATGATCAGTACCCCAATCCCACTTGGCTCACCAAATTTCGTTCTTCTAGTTAAACCGTTCGTTGGCAGTAACTATTTTAATTTTTAGATTTCACTCTGTTTTCTCCAATATGGATACATGTACTTGGAAGACTAAAGCAAACACGGTTTGTGCTAGCTCTATGAAACTTGACACAATAAAATAGTTCCAAGTTCTATCTCTATGGGTTGTTTCCTATTGATGTATCCCTAAGCAGAGTCTTGCGCAAATCACTTATATGGAAAGGGGTTGCCAAGCATCCAAATAACTACGAGTTTCCTGAAATTTCAGCACACGTTTTTTCACCCAATCTTGATGACACTTTCAGGTAATGATCAGTACTCCAATCCGACTTGGTTCACCAAATTTCATACTTCTAGGATAAACCGTTCGTTGGTAGTAACAGTTTTAATTTTTAGGTTTCACTCTGTTTTCTAATATATGGATACATGTATTTGGAACTCTAAATCAAACACGGTTTGTGCTAGCTCTTTGAAACTTGACAGAATAATGTAGTTCCAAATTCTATCTCTATGGTTTGTTTCCTCTTGATGTAGCCCTAAGCAGAGCCTGGCAATTATCACTTTCATTGAAAGGGGTTGCAAGATTTCAAAAAACTACGAGTTTCCTAAAATCTCAGCACACATTTTTTCACCAAATCTTGATGACACTTTCAGGTAATGATCAGTACACCAATCCCATTGGCTTACCAAATTTCGTTCTTCTTGTTTAAACCGTTCGTTGGCAGTAACAGTTTTAATTTTTAGGTTTCACTCTGTTTTCTCCTATATGGATACATGTAGTTGGGACTCTAAATCAAAGGCGGTTGTGCTAGCTCTTTGAAACTTGACACAAAAAAGTAGTTCCAAGTTCTATCTCTATGGTTTGTTTCCTATTGATGTAGCCCTAAGCAGAGACTGGGGCAAATCACTTCCATGGAAAGGTGTTGCCAAGCTTCCAAAAAACTACGAGTTTCCTGAAATCTCAGCATACATTTTTTCACCCAATTTGATGTCACTTTCCCTAAATTATCAGTATCCCAATCCCACTTGGCTCACCAAATTTCGTTCTTCTAGGTTAAACCGTTCGTTGGCAGTAACAGTTTTAATATTTAAGTTTCAATCTGTTTTCACCTATAAGTATACATGTAGGTGGAACTCTAAATCAACCACGGTTTGTGCTAGCTCTTTGAAACTTAACACAATAAAGTAGTTCCACGTTCTATCACTATGGTTTGTTTCCTATTGATGTAGCCCTAAGCACAGACTGGGGCAAATCTCTTCCATGGAAAGGTGTTGCCAAGCTTCCAAAAAACTACGAGTTTCCTGAAATCTCAGCACACATTTTTTCACCGAATCTTGATGACACTTTCAGGAAATGATCAGTACCCGAATCCCGCTTGGCTCACCGAATTCCGTTCTTCTAGGTTAAACCGTTCGTTGGCAGCAACAGTTTTATTTTTTGGGTTTCACTCTTTTTTCTCCTATATGGATACATGTAGTTGGAACTCTAAATTAACGACGGTTTGTGCTAGCTCTTTGAAACTTGACACAATAAAGTAGTTCCAAGTTCTATCTCTATGGTTTGTTTCCTATTGATGTAGCCCTAAGAAGAGACTGGCACAAATCACTTCAATGGAAAGGGGTTGCCAAGCTTCCAAAAAACTACGAGTTTACTGAAATCTCAGCACACATTTTTTCACCCAATCTTGATGACACTTTCAGGAAATGATCAGTACCCCAATCCCACTTGGCTCACCAAATTTTGTTATTCTAGATTAAACCGTTTGTTGGCAGTAACAGTTTTAATTTTCAGATTTCACTCTGTTTTCTCCTATATGAATACATGTAGTTGGAACTCTAAATCAAACACGGTTTGTGCTAGCTCTTTGAAACTTGACACAATAAAGTAGTTCCAAGTTCTATCTCTATGGTTTGTTTCCTATTGATGTAGCCCTAAGCAGAGACTGGCGCAAATCACTTTCATGGAAAGGGGTTGCCAAGCTTCCAAAAAACTACGAGTTTCCTGAAATCTGAGCACACATTTTTTCACCCAATCTTGATGACACTTTCAGGTAATGATCAGTACCCCAATCCCGCTTGGCTCACCAAATTTCGTTCTTCTAGGTTAAACCGTTCGTTGGCAGCAACAGTTTTAATTTTTAGGTTTCACTTTGTTTTCTCCTGTATGGATACATGTAGTTGGAACTCTAAATCAAACATGGTTTGTGCTAGGTCTTTGAAACTTGACACAAGAAAGTAGTTCCAAGTTCTATCTGTATGGTTTGTTTCCCATTGATGTAGCCCTAAGCAGAGACTGGCACAAAAGACTTTCATGGAAAGGGGTTGCCAAGCTTCCAAAAAACTACGAGTTTCCTGAAATCTCAGCACACATTTTTTCACCCAATCTTGATGACACTTTCCGGTAATGATCAGTACCCCAATCCCACATGGCTCACCAAATTTCGTTCTTCTAGTTTAAACCGTTCGTTGGCAGTAACAGTTTTAATTTTAGGTTTCACTCTGTTTTCTCCTATATGGATACATGTAGTTGGAACTCTAAATCAAAGACGGTTTGTGCTAGCTCTTTGAAACTTGACACAATAAAGTAGTTCCAAGTTCTATCTCTATGGTTTGTTTCCTATTGATGTAGCCCTAAGCAGAGACTGGCGCAAATCACTTTCATGGAAAGGGGTTGCAAGCTTTCAAAAAAACTACGAGTTTCCTGAAAACTCAGCACACATTTTTTCACCCAATCTTGATGACACTTTCAGGTAATTATCAGTACCCCAATCCCACTTGGCTCACCAAATTTCATTCTTCTAGGTTAAACAGTTCATTGGCAGTAACAGTTTTAATTTTTAGGTTTCACTCTTTTTTCTCCTATATGGATACATGTAGTTGGAACTCTAAATCAAACACGGTTTGTGCTAGCTCTTTGAAACTTGACACAATAAAGTAGTTCCAAGTTCTATCTCTATGGTTTTTTTCCTATTGATGTAGCCTTAAGCAGAGACTGGCGCAAATCACTTTCATGGAAAGGGGTTGCGAAGCTTCCAAAAAACTACGAGTTTCATGAAATCTCAGCACACATTTTTTCACCCAATCTTGATGACACTTTCAGGTAATGATCAGTCCCCCAGACCACGTGGCTCACCAAATTTCATTCTTGTAGTTTAAACCATTCGTTGGCAGTAACAGTTTTAATTTTTAGGTTTCACTCTGTTTTCTCTTATATGGATACATGTAGTTGGAACTCTAAATCAAACACGGTTTGTGCTAGCTCTTTGAAACTTGACACAATAAAGTAATTCCAAGTTCTGTCTCT
Organism: Spermophilus citellus; assembly: GCF_964194105.1. NCBI lineage: Eukaryota > Metazoa > Chordata > Mammalia > Rodentia > Sciuridae > Spermophilus > Spermophilus citellus. The sequence continues at coordinate 105,752,542 of NC_138182.1, forward strand.
ATGGTTTGTTTCCTATTGATGTAGTCCTAAGCAGAGACTGGCGCTAATGACTTTCATGGAAAGGGGTTGCCAAGCTTCCACAAAACTACGAGTTTCCTGAAATCTCAGCACACATTTTTTCACCCAATCTTGATGACACTTTCAGGTAATGATCAGTACCCCAATCCCACTTGACTCACCAAATTTCGTTCTTCTAGGTTAAACCGTTCGTTGGCAGTAACAGTTTAAATTTTTAGGTTTCACTCTGTTTTCTCCTATATGGATACATATAGTTGGAACTCTAAATCAAACACGGTTTCTGCTAGCTCTTTGAAACTTGACACAGTTCCAAGTTCTATCTCTATGGTTTGTTTCCTATTGATGTAGCCCTAAGCAGAGACTGGCGCAAATCACTTATATTGAAAGGGGATGCCAAGCTTCCAAAAAAATTCGAGTTTCCTGAAATATCAGCACACATTTTTTCACCAAATCTTGATGACACTTTCAGGTAATGACCAGTACCCCAGTCCCACTTGGCTCACCAAATTTCATTCTTCTAGGTTAAAACGTTCGTTGGCAGTAACAGTTTTAATTTTTAGGTTTCACTCTGTTTTCTTCTATATGGATACATGTAGTTGGAACTCTAAATCAAACACGGTTTGTGCTAGCTCTTTGAAACTTGAAACAATAAAGTAGTTCCAAGTTCTATCTCTATGGCTTGTTTCCTATTGAGGTATCCCTAAGCAGAGACTGGTACATTACACTTATATTGAAAGGGGATGCCAAGCTTCCAAAAAACTACGAGTTTCGTGAAATCTCAGCACACATTTTTTCACCCAATTTTGATGACACTTTGAGGTAATGATCAGTACCCCAATCCCACTTGGCTCACCAAATTTCGTTCTTCTAGGTTAAAGCGTTCGTTGGCAGTAACAGTTTTAATTTTTAGGTTTCACTCTGTTTTCTCCTATATGGATACATGTAGTTGGAATTCTAAATCAAACACGGTTTGTGCTAGCTCTTTGAAACATGACACAATAAAGTAGTTCCAAGTTCTATCTCTATGGTTTGTTTCCTATTCATGTAGCCCTAAGCAGAGACTGGCGCAAATCACTTTCATGGAAAGGGAATGCTAAGCTTCCAAAAAACTACGAGTTTCCTGAAATCTCAGCACACATTTTTTCACCCAATCTCGTTGACACTTTCAGGTAATGATCAGTACCCCAATCCCTCTTGGCTCATCAAATTTTGTTCTTCTAGTTTAAACGGTACGTTGGCAGTAACAGTTTTAATTTTTAGGTTTCACTTTGTTTTCTCCTATATGGATACATGTATTTGGAACTCTAAATCAAACACGGTTTGTGCTAGCTCTTTGAAACTTGACACAATTAAATACTTCCAAGTTCTATCTCTATGGATTGTTTCCTATTGATGTGGTCCTAAGCAGAGACTGGCGAAAATGACTTTCATGAAAAGGGGTTGCCAAGCTTCCACAAAAGTACGAGTTTCCTGAAATCTCAGCACACATGTTTTCACCCAATCTTGATGACACTTTCCGGTAATGATCAGTACCCCAATCCCACTTGGCTCACCAAATTTCGTTCTTCTAGGTTAAACCGTTCGTTGGCAGTAACAGTTTTAATTTTAGGTTTCACTCTGTTTTCTCCTATATGGATACATGTAGTTGGAGCTCTAAATCAAAGACGGTTTGTGCTAGCTCTTTGAAACTTGACACAATAAAGTAGTTCCAAGTTCTATCTCTATGGTTTTTTTCCTATTGATGTAGCCTTAAGCAGAGACTGGCGCAAATCACTTTCATGGAAAGGGGTTGCGAAGCTTCCAAAAAACTACGAGTTTCATGAAATCTCAGCACACATTTTTTCACTCAATCTTGATGACACTTTCAGGTAATGATCAGTACCCCAATCCCACTTGGCTCACCAAATTTCGTTCTTCTAGGTTAAAGCGTTCGTTGTCAGTAACAGTTTTAATTTTTAGGTTTCACTCTGTTTTCTCCTATATGAATACATGTAGTTGGAACTCTAAATCAAACACGGTTTCTGCTAGCTCTTGGAAACTTGACACAGTTCCAAGTTCTATCTCTAAGGTTTGTTTCCTATTGATGTAGCCCTAAGCAGAGACTGGCGCAAATCTCTTATATTGAAAGGGGATGCCAAGCTTCCAAAAAACTACGAGTTTCCTGAAATCTCAGCACACATTTTTTCACCCAATCTTGATGACACTTTCAGGTAATGACCAGTACGCCAGTCCCACTTGGCTCACCAAATTTCGTTCTTCTAGGTTAAAACGTTCGTTGGCAGTAACAGTTTTAATTTTTAGGTTTCACTCTGTTTTCTTCTATATGGATACATGTATTTGGAACTCTAAATCAAACACGGTTTGTGTTAGCTCTTTGAAACTTGACACAATAAAGTAGTTCCAAGTTCTATCTCTATGGCTTGTTTCCTATTGAGGTATCCCTAAGCAGAGACTGGCGCATATCACTTACATTGAAAGGGGATGTCAAACTTCCACAAAACTGCGAGTTTCCTGAAATCTCAGCAAACATTTTTTCACCCAATCTTGATGACACTTTGAGGTAATGATCAGTACCCCAATCCCACTTGGCTCACCAAATTTCGTTCCTCTAGGTTAAAGCGTTTGTTGGCAGTAACAGTTTTAATTTTTAGGTTTCACTCTGTTTTCTACTGTATGGATACATGTAGTTGGAACTCTAAATCAAACATGGTTTGTGCTAGCTCTTTGAAACTTGACACAATAAAATATTTCCAAGTTCTATCTCTATGGTTTGTTTCCTATTCAAGTAGCACTAAGCAGAGACTGGCGCGAATCACTTACATGCAAAGGGGTTGCAAGCATTCAAAAAACTACGAGTTTCCTGAAATCTCAGCACACATTTTTTCACCCAATCTTGATGACACTTTCCGGTAATGATCAGTACCCCAATCCCACTTGGCTCACCAAATTTCGTTCTTCTAGGTTAAACCGTTCGTTGGCAGTAACAGTTTTAATTTTTTTGTTTCACTCTGTTTTCTCCTATATGGATACATGTAGTTGGAACTCTAAATCAAAGACGGTTTGTGCTAGCTCTTTGAAACTTGACACAATAAAGTAGTTCCAAGTTCTATCTCTATGGTTTTTTTCCTATTGATGTAGCCTTAAGCAGAGACTGGCGCAAATCACTTTCATGGAAAGGGGTTGCGAAGCTTCCAAAAAACTACGAGTTTCATGAAATCTCAGCACACATTTTTTCACTCAATCTTGATGACACTTTCAGGTAATGATCAGTACCCCAATCCCACTTGGCTCACCAAATTTCGTTCTTCTAGGTTAAAGCGTTCGTTGTCAGTAACAGTTTTAATTTTTAGGTTTCACTCTGTTTTCTCCTATATGAATACATGTAGTTGGAACTCTAAATCAAACACGGTTTCTGCTAGCTCTTTGAAACTTGACACAGTTCCAAGTTCTATCTCTATGGTTTGTTTCCTATTGATGTAGCCCTAAGCAGAGACTGGCGCAAATCACTTATATTGAAAGGGGATGCCAAGCTTCCAAAAAACTACGAGTTTCCTGAAATCTCAGCACACATTTTTTCACCCAATCTTGATGACACTTTCAGGTAATGACCAGTACGCCAGTCCCACTTGGCTCACCAAATTTCGTTCTTCTAGGTTAAAACGTTCGTTGGCAGTAACAGTTTTAATTTTTAGGTTTCACTCTGTTTTCTTCTATATGGATACATGTATTTGGAACTCTAAATTAAACACGGTTTGTGTTAGCTCTTTGAAACTTGACACAATAAAGTAGTTCCAAGTTCTATCTCTATGGCTTGTTTCCTATTGAGGTATCCCTAAGCAGAGACTGGCGCATATCACTTACATTGAAAGGGGATGTCAAACTTCCACAAAACTGCGAGTTTCCTGAAATCTCAGCAAATATTTTTTCACCCAATCTTGATGACACTTTGAGGTAATGATCAGTACCCCAATCCCACTTGGCTCACCAAATTTCGTTCCTCTAGGTTAAAGCGTTTGTTGGCAGTAACAGTCTTAATTTTTAGGTTTCACTCTGTTTTCTACTGTATGGATACATGTAGTTGGAACTCTAAATCAAACACGGTTTGTGCTAGCTCTTTGAAACTTGACACAATAAAATATTTCCAAGTTCTATCTCTATGGTTTGTTTCCTATTCAAGTAGCCCTAAGCAGAGACTGGCGCGAATCACTTACATGCAAAGGGGTTGCAAGCATTCAAAAAACTACGAGTTTCCTGAAATCTCAGCACACATTTTTTCACCCAATCTTGATGACACTTTCCGGTAATGATCAGTACCCCAATCCCACTTGGCTCACCAAATTTCGTTCTTCTAGGTTAAACCGTTCGTTGGCAGTAACAGTTTTAATTTTTTTGTTTCACTCTGTTTTCTCCTATATGGATACATGTATTTGGAACTCTAAATCAAACAGGGTTTGTGCTACGTCTTTGAAACTTGACACAAGAAAGTAGTTCCAAGTTCTATCTGTATGGTTTGTTTCCCATTGATGTAGCCCTAAGCAGAGACTGGCACAAAAGTCTTTCATGGAAAAGGGTTGCCAAGCTTCCAAAAAAGTACGAGTTTCCTGAAATCTCAGCACACATTTTTTCACCCAATCTTGATGACACTTTCAGGTAATGATCAGTACCCCAATCCCACTTGGCTCACCAAATTTAGTTCTTCTAGGTTAAACCATTCTTTTCCGAAACAGTTTTAATTTTTAGGTTTCACTCTATTTTCTCCTATATGGATACATGTAGTTGGAACTCTATATCAAAGACGGTTTGTGCTAGCTCTTTGAAACTTGACACAATAAAATAGTTCCAAGTTCTATCTGTAGGGTTTGATTCCTATTGATGTAGCCCTAAGCAGAGACTAGCACAATTCACTTTCATGGAAAAGGGTTGCCAAACTTCCAAAAAACTATGAGTTTCCTGAAATCTCAGCACACATTTTTTCAACCAATCTTGATGACACTTTCAGGTAATGATCTGTACCCCAAACCCTCTTGGCTCACCAAAATTCGTTCTTCTAGGTTAATCCGTTCGTTGGCAGTAACAGTTTTAATTTATGGGTTTCACTCTGTTTTCTCCTATATGGATACATGTAGTTGCAACTCTAAATCAAACACGGTTTGTGCTAGCTCTTTGAAACTTGACACCATAAAGTAGTTCCAAGTTCTATCTCTATGGTTTGTTTCCTACTGATGTAGCCCTAAGCAGAGACTGGCGCAAATCACTATCATGGAAAGGGGTTGCCAAGATTCCAAAAAAGTACGAGTTTCCTGAAATCTCAGCACACATTGTTTTAACCAATCTTGATGACACTTTCAGGTAATGATCAGTACCCCAATCCCACTTGGCTCACCAAATTTCGTTCTTCTAGATTAAACCGTTCGTTGGCAGTAACAGTTTTAATTTATAGGTTTCACTCTGTTTTCTCCTATATGGATACATGTAGATGGAACTCTAAATCAAACACGGTTTGTGCTAGCTTTTTGAAACTTGACACAATAAAATAGTTCCAAGTTCTATCTCTTTGGATTTTTTACTATTGATATAGCCCTAAGCAGAGACTGGCGCAAGTCCCTTTCATGGAAAGGGGTTGCCAAGCTTCCAAAATCTACGAGTTTCCTGAAATCTCAGCACACATTTTGTCACCCAATCTTGATGTCACTTTCAGGTAATGATCAGTACCCCAATCCCACTTGGCTCACCAAATTTCGTTCTTCTAAGTTAAACCGTTCGTTGGCAGTAACAGTTTTAATTTTTAGGTTTCACTCTGTTTTCTCCTATATGGATACATGTAGTTGCAACTCTAAATCAAACACGGTTTGTGCTAGCTCTTTGAAACTTGACACAATAAAATAGTTCCTAGTTCTTTCTCTACGGTTTGTTTCCCATTGATGTAGCCCTAAGCAGAGACTGGCGCAAATCACTTTCATAAAAAGGGGTTGCCAAGCTTCCAAAAAACTACCAGTTTCCTGAAATCTCAACACACATTGTTCACCCACTATTGATGACACTTTCAGGTAATGATCAGTAGCCAATCCCACTTGGCTCACCAAATTTCGTTCTTCTACGTTAAACCGTTCGTTGGCAGTAACAGTTTTAATTTTTAGGTTTCACTTTGTTTTCTCCTATATGGATACATGTAGTTGGAACTCTAAATCAAACTCGGTTTGTGCTAGCTCTTTGACTTGACAACATAAAGTAGTTCCAAGTTCTCTCTCTATGGTTTGTTTCCTATTGATGTAGCCCTAAGCAGAGACTGGCGCAAATCACTTTCATGGAAAGGGGTTGCCAAGCTTCCAAATAACTACGAGTTTCCTGAAACATCAGCACACATTTTTTCACCCAATCTTGATGACACTTTCAGGTAATGATCAGTACCCCAATCCCACTTGGCTCACCAAATTTCGTTCTTCTAGGTTAAACCGTTCGTTGGCAGTAACAGTTTTAATTTTTAGGTTTCACTCTGTTTTCTCCTATATGGATACATGTAGTTGCAACTCTAAATCAAACACGGTTTGTGCTAGCTCTTTGAAACTTGACACAATAAAATAGTTCCTAGTTCTTTCTCTACGGTTTGTTTCCCATTGATGTAGCCCTAAGCAGAGACTGGCGCAAATCACTTTCATAAAAAGGGGTTGCCAAGCTTCCCAAAAACTACGAGTTTCCTGAAATCTCAGCACACATTTCTTAACCCAATCTTGATAGCACTTTAAGGTAATGATCAGTACCCCAAGCCCACTTTGCTCACTAAATTTCGTTCTTCTAGGTTAAACGGTTCGTTGGCAGTAACAGTTTTAATTTTTAGGTTTCACTCTGTTTTCTCCTATATGGATACATGTAGTTGGAACTCTAAAGCAAACACGGTTTGTGCTAGCTCTTTGATACTTGACACAATAAAATAGTTCCAAGTTCTGTCTCTATGGTTTGTTGCCTATTAATATAGCCCTAAGCAGAGACTGGCGCAAATCACTAATGGAAAGGGGGTGCCAAGCTTTCAAAAAACTACGAGTTTCCTGAAATCTCAGCACACATTTTTTCACCCAATCTTGATGACACTTTCAGGTAAAGATCAGTACCCCAATCCTACTTGGCTCACCAAATTTTGTTCTTCTAGTTTAAAACGTTCGTTGGCAGTAACAGTTTTAATTTTTAGGTTTCACTCTGTTTTCTCCTATATGGATATATGTAGATGGAACTCTAAATCAAACACGGTTTGTGCTAGCTCTTTGAAACTTGACACAATAAAATATTTCCAAGTTCTATCTCTATGGATTGTTTCCTATTGATATAGCTCTAAGCAGAGACCTGCGCAAATCACTTTCATGGAAAGGGGTTGCCAAGCTTCCAAAAAACTACGAGTTTCCTGAAATCTCAGCACATATTTTTTCACCCAATCTTGATGACACTTTCAGGTAATGATCAGTACCCCAATCCCACTTGTCTCACCAAATTTCGTTCTTCTAGGTTAAACAGTTCGTTGGCAGTAACAGTTTTAATTTTTAGGTTTCACTCTGTTTTCTCCTATATGGATACATGTAGTTGCAACTCTTAATTAAACACGGTTTGTGCTAGCTCTTTGAAACTTGACACAATAAAGTAGTTCCAAGTTCTATCTCTATGGTTTGTTTCCTATTGATGTAGTCCTAAGCAGAGACTGGCACAAATCACTTTCATGGAAAGGGTTTGCCAAGCTACCAAAAAACTACGAGTTTCCTGAAATCTCAGCACACATTTTTTCATCCAATCTTGATGTCAATTTCTGGTAATGATCAGTACCCCAATCCCACTTGGCTCACCAAATGTCATTCTTCTAGGTTAAACCATTCGTTGGCAGTAACAGTTTAAATTTTTAGGTTTCACTCTGTTTTCTCCCATATGGATACATGTAGTTGGAACTCTAAATCAAACACGGTTTGTGCTAGCTCTTTGAAACTTGAAACAATTAAGTAGTTCCAAGTTCTATATCTATGGTTTGTTTCCTATTGATGTAGCCCTAAGCAGAGACTGGTGCAAATCACTTTCATGGAAAGGGGTTGCCAAGCTTCCAAAAAACTACCAGTTTCCTGAAATCTCAGCACAAATTTTTTCACCCAATCTTGATGACAATTTCAGGTAATGATTAGTACCCCAATCCCACTTGGCTCACCAAATTTTGTTCTTCTAGGTTAAACCGTTCGTTGGCAGTAACAGTTTTAATTTTTAGGCTTCACTCCGTTTTCTCCTATATGGATACATGTAGATAAGACTCTAAATCAAACACGGTTTGTGCTAGCTCTTTGAAATTTGACACAATAAAGTAATTCAAAGTTCCATCTCTATTGATTGTTTCCTATTGATGTTGCCCTAAGCAGAGACCTGCGCAAATCACTTTCATGGAAATGGGTTGCCAATCTTCCAAAAAACTATGAGTTTCCTGAAATCTCAGCACACATTTTTTCACCCAATCTTGATGACACTTTCAGGTAATGATCAGTACCCCAATCCCACTTGGCTCACCAAATTTCGTTCTTCTAGGTTAAATCGTTCGTTGGCAGTAACAGTTTTAATTTTTAGGTTTCACTCTGTTTTCTCCTATATGGATACATGTAGTTGCAACTCTAAATCAAACACGGTTTGTGCTAGCTCTTTGAAATTTGACACAACAAAGTAGTTCAAAGTTCTATCTTTATGGATTGTTTCCTATTGATGTAGCCCTAAGCAGAGACCTGCGCAAATCACTTTCATGGAAAGGGGTTGCCAAGCTACGAAAAAACTACGAGTTTCCTGAAATCTCAGGACACATTTTTTCACCCAATCTTGATGACACTTTCAGGTAATGATCAGTACCCCAATCCCACTTGGCTCACCAAATTTCGTTCTTCTAGGTTAAACTGTTCTTTGGCTGTAACATTTTTAATTTTTAGGTTTCACTCTATTTTCTCCTATATGGATACATGTAGTTGGAACTCTAAATCAAAGACGGTTTGTGCTAGCTCTTTGAAACTTGACACAATAAAATAGTTCCAAGTTCTATCTCTATGGATTGTTTCCTACTGATGTAGACCTCAGCAGAGATTGGCGCAAATCACTATCATGGAAAGGGGTTGCCAAGCTTCCAAAAATGTACGAGTTTCCTGAAATATCAGCACACATTGTTTTACCCAATCTTGATGACACTTTCAGGTAATGATCAGTACCCCATTCCCACTTAGCTCAAAAATTTCGTTCTTCTAGGTTAAATCATTCGTTGGCAGTAAGAGTTTTAATTTTTAGGTTTCACTCTGTTTTCTCCTATATGGATACATGTAGATGGAACTCTAAATCAAACACGGTTTGTGCTAGCTATTTGAAACTTGACACAATAAAATAGTTCCAAGTTCTATCTCCATGGAATTTTTACTATTGATGTAGCCCTAAGCAGACACCTGCGCAAATCACTTTCATGGAAAGGGGTTGCCAAGCTTCCAAAAAACTACGAGTTTCCTGAAATCTCAGCACACATTTTGTCACCCAATCTTGATGACACTTTCAGGTAATGATCAGTACCCCAATCCCACTTGGCTCACCAAATTTCGTTCTTCTAGGTTAAACCGTTTGTTGTCAGTAACTGTTTGAATTTTAGGTTTCACTCCCTTTTCTCCTATATGGATACATGTAGTTGCAACTCTAAATCAAACACGGTTTGTGCTAGCTCTTTGAAACTTGACACAATAAAGTAGTTCCAAGTTCTATCTCTATGGATTGTTTCCTATTGATGTAGTCCTAAGCAGAGACTGGCACAAATCACTTTCATGGAAAGGGGTTGCCAAACTTCCAAAAAAGTACGAGTTTCCTGAAATCTCAGCACACATTTTTTCACCCAATCTTGATGACACTTTCAGGTAATGATCAGTACCCCAATCCCACTTGGCTCACCAAATTTAGTTCTTCTAGGTTAAACCATTCTTTTCCGAAACAGTTTTAATTTTTAGGTTTCACTCTATTTTCTCCTATATGGATACATGTAGTTGGAACTCTATATCAAAGACGGTTTGTGCTAGCTCTTTGAAACTTGACACAATAAAATAGTTCCAAGTTCTATCTGTAGGGTTTGATTCCTATTGATGTAGCCCTAAGCAGAGACTAGCACAATTCACTTTCATGGAAAAGGGTTGCCAAACTTCCAAAAAACTATGAGTTTCCTGAAATCTCAGCACACATTTTTTCAACCAATCTTGATGACACTTTCAGGTAATGATCTGTACCCCAAACCCACTTGGCTCACCAAAATTCGTTCTTCTAGGTTAATCCGTTCGTTGGCAGTAACAGTTTTAATTTATAAGTTTCACTCTGTTTTCTCCTATATGGATACATGTAGTTGCAACTCTAAATCAAACATGGTTTGTGCTAGCTCTTTGAAACTTGACACCATAAAGTAGTTCCAAGTTCTATCTCTATGGTTTGTTTCCTACTGATGTAGCCCTAAGCAGAGACTGGCGCAAATCACTATCATGGAAAGGGGTTGCCAAGATTCCAAAAAAGTACGAGTTTCCTGAAATCTCAGCACACATTGTTTTAACCAATCTTGATGACACTTTCAGGTAATGATCAGTACCCCAATCCCACTTGGCTCACCAAATTTCGTTCTTCTAGATTAAACCGTTCGTTGGCAGTAACAGTTTTAATTTATAGGTTTCACTCTGTTTTCTCCTATATGGATACATGTAGATGGAACTCTAAATCAAACACGGTTTGTGCTAGCTTTTTGAAACTTGACACAATAAAATAGTTCCAAGTTCTATCTCTTTGGATTTTTTACTATTGATATAGCCCTAAGCAGAGACTGGCGCAAGTCCCTTTCATGGAAAGGGGTTGCCAAGCTTCCAAAAAACTACGAGTTTTCTGAAATCTCAGCACACATTTTGTCACCCAATCTTGATGTCACTTTCAGGTAATGATCAGTACCCCAATCCCACTTGGCTCACCAAATTTCGTTCTTCTAGGTTAAACCGTTCGTTGGCAGTAACAGTTTTAATTTTTAGGTTTCACTCTGTTTTCTCCTATATGGATACATGTAGTTGCAACTCTAAATCAAACACGGTTTGTGCTAGCTCTTTGAAACTTGACACAATAAAATAGTTCCTAGTTCTTTCTCTACGGTTTGTTTCCCATTGATGTAGCCCTAAGCAGAGACTGGCGCAAATCACTTTCATAAAAAGGGGTTGCCAAGCTTCCAAAAAACTACCAGTTTCCTGAAATCTCAACACACATTGTTCACCCAATATTGATGACACTTTCAGGTAATGATCAGTAGCCAATCCCACTTGGCTCACCAAATTTCGTTCTTCTACGTTAAACCGTTCGTTGGCAGTAACAGTTTTAATTTTTAGGTTTCACTTTGTTTTCTCCTATATGGATACATGTAGTTGGAACTCTAAATCAAACTCGGTTTGTGCTAGCTCTTTGACTTGACAACATAAAGTAGTTCCAAGTTCTCTCTCTATGGTTTGTTTCCTATTGATGTAGCCCTAAGCAGAGACTGGCGCAAATCACTTTCATGGAAAGGGGTTGCCAAGCTTCCAAATAACTACGAGTTTCCTGAAACATCAGCACACATTTTTTCACCCAATCTTGATGACACTTTCAGGTAATGATCAGTACCCCAATCCCACTTGGCTCCCCAAATTTCGGTCTTCTAGGTTAAACCGTTCGTTTTCAGTAACAGTTTTAATTTTTAGGTTTCACTCTGTTTTCTCCTATATGGATACATGTAGTTGGAACTCTAAAGCAAACACGGTTTGTGCTAGCACTTTGATACTTGACACAATAAAATAGTTCCATGTTCTGTCTCTATGGTTTGTTTCCTATTGATGTAGCCCTAAGCAGAGACTGGCGATAATCACTTTCAAGGATAGGGGTTGCCAAGCTTCCCAAAAACTACGAGTTTCCTGAAATCTCAGCACACATTTCTTAACCCAATCTTGATAGCACTTTAAGGTAATGATCAGTACCCCAAGCCCACTTTGCTCACTAAATTTCGTTCTTCTAGGTTAAACGGTTCGTTGGCAGTAACAGTTTTAATTTTTAGGTTTCACTCTGTTTTCTCCTATATGGATACATGTAGTTGGAACTCTAAAGCAAACACGGTTTGTGCTAGCTCTTTGATACTTGACACAATAAAATAGTTCCAAGTTCTGTCTCTATGGTTTGTTGCCTATTAATATAGCCCTAAGCAGAGACTGGCGCAAATCACTAATGGAAAGGGGGTGCCAAGCTTTCAAAAAACTACGAGTTTCCTGAAATCTCAGCACACATTTTTTCACCCAATCTTGATGACACTTTCAGGTAAAGATCAGTACCCCAATCCCACTTGGCTCACCAAATTTTGTTCTTCTAGTTTAAAACGTTCGTTGGCAGTAACAGTTTTAATTTTTAGGTTTCACTCTGTTTTCTCCTATATGGATATATGTAGATGGAACTCTAAATCAAACACGGTTTGTGCTAGCTCTTTGAAACTTGACACAATAAAATATTTCCAAGTTCTATCTCTATGGATTGTTTCCTATTGATATAGCTCTAAGCAGAGACCTGCGCAAATCACTTTCATGGAAAGGGGTTGCCAAGCTTCCAAAAAACTACGAGTTTCCTGAAATCTCAGCACATATTTTTTCACCCAATCTTGATGACACTTTCAGGTAATGATCAGTACCCCAATCCCACTTGTCTCACCAAATTTCGTTCTTCTAGGTTAAACAGTTCGTTGGCAGTAACAGTTTTAATTTTTAGGTTTCACTCTGTTTTCTCCTATATGGATACATGTAGTTGCAACTCTTAATTAAACACGGTTTGTGCTAGCTCTTTGAAACTTGACAGAATAAAGTAGTTCCAAGTTCTATCTCTATGGTTTGTTTCCTATTGATGTAGTCCTAAGCAGAGACTGGCACAAATCACTTTCATGGAAAGGGTTTGCCAAGCTACCAAAAAACTACGAGTTTCCTGAAATCTCAGCACACATTTTTTCATCCAATCTTGATGTCAATTTCTGGTAATGATCAGTACCCCAATCCCACTTGGCTCACCAAATGTCATTCTTCTAGGTTAAACCATTCGTTGGCAGTAACAGTTTAAATTTTTAGGTTTCACTCTGTTTTCTCCCATATGGATACATGTAGTTGGAACTCTAAATCAAACACGGTTTGTGCTAGCTCTTTGAAACTTGAAACAATTAAGTAGTTCCAAGTTCTATATCTATGGTTTGTTTCCTATTGATGTAGCCCTAAGCAGAGACTGGTGCAAATCACTTTCATGGAAAGGGGTTGCCAAGCTTCCAAAAAACTACCAGTTTCCTGAAATCTCAGCACAAATTTTTTCACCCAATCTTGATGACAATTTCAGGTAATGATTAGTACCCCAATCCCACTTGGCTCACCAAATTTTGTTCTTCTAGGTTAAACCGTTCGTTGGCAGTAACAGTTTTAATTTTTAGGCTTCACTCTGTTTTCTCCTATATGGATACATGTAGATAAGACTCTAAATCAAACACGGTTTGTGCTAGCTCTTTGAAATTTGACACAATAAAGTAATTCAAAGTTCCATCTCTATTGATTGTTTCCTATTGATGTTGCCCTAAGCAGAGACCTGCGCAAATCACTTTCATGGAAATGGGTTGCCAATCTTCCAAAAAACTGTGAGTTTCCTGAAATCTCAGCACACATTTTTTCACCCAATCTTGATGACACTTTCAGGTAATGATCAGTACCCCAATCCCACTTGGCTCACCAAATTTCGTTCTTCTAGGTTAAATCGTTCGTTGGCAGTAACAGTTTTAATTTTTAGGTTTCACTCTGTTTTCTCCTATATGGATACATGTAGTTGCAACTCTAAATCAAACACGGTTTGTGCTAGCTCTTTGAAATTTGACACAACAAAGTAGTTCAAAGTTCTATCTTTATGGATTGTTTCCTATTGATGTAGCCCTAAGCAGAGACCTGCGCAAATCACTTTCATGGAAAGGGGTTGCCAAGCTACGAAAAAACTACGAGTTTCCTGAAATCTCAGGACACATTTTTTCACCCAATCTTGATGACACTTTCAGGTAATGATCAGTACCCCAATCCCACTTGGCTCACCAAATTTCGTTCTTCTAGGTTAAACTGTTCTTTGGCTGTAACATTTTTAATTTTTAGGTTTCACTCTATTTTCTCCTATATGGATACATGTAGTTGGAACTCTAAATCAAAGACGGTTTGTGCTAGCTCTTTGAAACTTGACACAATAAAATAGTTCCAAGTTCTATCTCTATGGATTGTTTCCTACTGATGTAGACCTCAGCAGAGATTGGCGCAAATCACTATCATGGAAAGGGGTTGCCAAGCTTCCAAAAATGTACGAGTTTCCTGAAATATCAGCACACATTGTTTTACCCAATCTTGATGACACTTTCAGGTAATGATCAGTACCCCATTCCCACTTAGCTCAAAAATTTCGTTCTTCTAGGTTAAATCATTCGTTGGCAGTAAGAGTTTTAATTTTTAGGTTTCACTCTGTTTTCTCCTATATGGATACATGTAGATGGAACTCTAAATCAAACACGGTTTGTGCTAGCTATTTGAAACTTGACACAATAAAATAGTTCCAAGTTCTATCTCCATGGAATTTTTACTATTGATGTAGCCCTAAGCAGACACCTGCGCAAATCACTTTCATGGAAAGGGGTTGCCAAGCTTCCAAAAAACTACGAGTTTCCTGAAATCTCAGCACACATTTTGTCACCCAATCTTGATGACACTTTCAGGTAATGATCAGTACCCCAATCCCACTTGGCTCACCAAATTTCGTTCTTCTAGGTTAAACCGTTTGTTGTCAGTAACTGTTTGAATTTTAGGTTTCACTCCCTTTTCTCCTATATGGATACATGTAGTTGCAACTCTAAATCAAACACGGTTTGTGCTAGCTCTTTGAAACTTGACACAATAAAGTAGTTCCAAGTTCTATCTCTATGGATTGTTTCCTATTGATGTAGTCCTAAGCAGAGACTGGCACAAATCACTTTCATGGAAAGGGGTTGCCAAACTTCCAAAAAAGTACGAGTTTCCTGAAATCTCAGCACACATTTTTTCACCCAATCTTGATGACACTTTCAGGTAATGATCAGTACCCCAATCCCACTTGGCTCACCAAATTTAGTTCTTCTAGGTTAAACCATTCTTTTCCGAAACAGTTTTAATTTTTAGGTTTCACTCTATTTTCTCCTATATGGATACATGTAGTTGGAACTCTATATCAAAGACGGTTTGTGCTAGCTCTTTGAAACTTGACACAATAAAATAGTTCCAAGTTCTATCTGTAGGGTTTGATTCCTATTGATGTAGCCCTAAGCAGAGACTAGCACAATTCACTTTCATGGAAAAGGGTTGCCAAACTTTCAAAAAACTATGAGTTTCCTGAAATCTCAGCACACATTTTTTCAACCAATCTTGATGACACTTTCAGGTAATGATCTGTACCCCAAACCCACTTGGCTCACCAAAATTCGTTCTTCTAGGTTAATCCGTTCGTTGGCAGTAACAGTTTTAATTTATGGGTTTCACTCTGTTTTCTCCTATATGGATTCATGTAGTTGCAACTCTAAATCAAACACGGTTTGTGCTAGCTCTTTGAAACTTGACATCATAAAGTAGTTCCAAGTTCTATCTCTATGGTTTGTTTCCTACTGATGTAGCCCTAAGCAGAGACTGGCGCAAATTACTATCATGGAAAGGGGTTGCCAAGATTCCAAAAAAGTACGAGTTTCCTGAAATCTCAGCACACATTGTTTTAACCAATCTTGATGACACTTTCAGGTAATGATCAGTACCCCAATCCCACTTGTCTCACCAAATTTCGTTCTTCTAGATTAAACCGTTCGTTGGCAGTAACAGTTTTAATTTATAGGTTTCACTCTGTTTTCTCCTATATGGATACATGTAGATGGAACTCTAAATCAAACACGGTTTGTGCTAGCTTTTTGAAACTTGACACAATAAAATAGTTCCAAGTTCTATCTCTTTGGATTTTTTACTATTGATATAGCCCTAAGCAGAGACTGGCGCAAGTCCCTTTCATGGAAAGGGGTTGCCAAGCTTCCAAAAAACTACGAGTTTCCTGAAATCTCAGCACACATTTTGTCACCCAATCTTGATGTCACTTTCAGGTAATGATCAGTACCCCAATCCCACTTGGCTCACCAAATTTCGTTCTTCTAGGTTAAACCGTTCGTTGGCAGTAACAGTTTTAATTTTTAGGTTTCACTCTGTTTTCTCCTATATGGATACATGTAGTTGCAACTCTAAATCAAACACGGTTTGTGCTAGCTCTTTGAAACTTGACACAATAAAATAGTTCCTAGTTCTTTCTCTACGGTTTTTTTCCCATTGATGTAGCCCTAAGCAGAGACTGGCGCAAATCACTTACATAAAAAGGGGTTGCCAAGCTTCCAAAAAACTACCAGTTTCCTGAAATCTCAGCACACATTTTTTCCCCCAATCTTGATGACACTTTCAGGTAATGATCAGTACCCCAATCCCACTTGGCTCACCAAATTTCGTTCTTCTAGATTAAACCCTTTCTTGGCAGTAACAGTTTTAATTTTTAGGTTTCACTCTGTTTTCTCCTATATGGATACATGTAGATGGAACTCTAAATCAAACACGGTTTTTGCTAGCTCTTTGAAACTTGACACAATAAAGTAGTTCCAAGTTCTATCTCTATGGTTTGTTTCCTTTTGATGTAGCCCTAAGCAGAGACTGGCGCAAATCACTTTCATGAAAAGGGGTTGCCAAGCTTCCAAAAAACTACGAGTTTCCTGAAATCTCAGCACACATTTTGTCACCCAATCTTGATGTCACTTTCAGGTAATGATCAGTACCCCAATCCCACTTGGCTCACCAAATTTCATTCTTCTAGGTTAAACCGTTCGTTGGCAGTAACAGTTTTAATTTTTAGGTTTCACTCTGTTTTCTCCTATATGGATACATGTAGTTGCAACTCTAAATCAAACACGGTTTGTGCTAGCTCTTTGAAACATGACAAAATAAAGTAGTTCCAAGTTCTATCTCTATGGTTTGTTTCCTATTGATGTAGTCATAAGCAGAGACTGGCACAAATCACTTTCATGGAAAGGGGTTGCCAAGCTACCAAAAAACTACGAGTTTCCGGAAATCTCAGCACACATTGTTTCACCCAAACTTGATGATACTTTCAGGTAATGATCAGTAACCCAAACACACTTCGTCACCATAATTCGTTCTTCTAGGTTACACCGTTCGTTGGCATTAACAGTTTTAATTTTTAGGTTTCACTCTGTTTTCTCCTATATGGATACATGTAGCTGGAAATCTAAATAAAACACAGTTTGTGCTAGCTCTTTGAAACTTGACACAATAAAATAGTTCCTAGTTCTATCTCTATGGATTGTTTCCTATTGATGTATTCCTAAGCCGAGACTGGCGCAAATCACTTTCATGGAAAGGGTTTGCCAAGCTTCCAAAAAACTACGAGTTTCCTGAAAAATCAGCACACATTTTTTCGCCCAATCTTGATGACACATTCAGGTAATTATCACTACACCAATCCCACTTGGCTCACCAAATTTTGTTCTTCTAAGTTAAACCGTTCTTTGGCAGTAACAGTTTTAATTTTTAGGTTTCACTCTGTTTTCTCCTATATGGATACTTGTATTTGGAACTCTAAATCAAAGATGGTTTGGGCTAGCTTTTTGAAACTTGACACCATAAAGTAGTTCCAAGTTCTATCTCTATTGTTTGTTTCCCATTGATGTAGCCCTAAGCAGAGACTGGCGCAAATCACTTTAATGGAAAGGGGTTGCCAAGCTTCCAAAAAACTACCAGTTTCCTGAAATCTCAGCACACATTTTTTCATCCAATCTTGATGACACTTTCAGGAAATGATCAGTACCCCAATCCCACTTGGCTCACCAAATTTCGTTCTTCTAGATTAAACCGTTCGTTGGCAGTAACAGTTTTAATTTTTAGGTTTCACTCTGTTTCTCCACTATGGATACATATACATGGAACTCTAAATCAAACACGGTTTGTGCTAGCTCTTTGAAACTTGACACAATAAAGTAGTTCCAAGTTCTATCTCTATGGTTTGTTTCTTATTGATGTAGCCCTAAGCAGAGACTGGCGCAAATCACTTTCATGTAAAGGGGTTGCCAAGCTTCCAAAAAACTACGAGTTTCCTGAAATCTCAGCACACATTTTGTCACCCAATCTTGATGTCACTTTCAGGTAATGATCAGTACCCCAATCCCACTTGGCTCACCAAATTTCATTCTTCTAGGTTAAACCGTTCGTTGGCAGTAACAGTTTTAATTTTTAGGTTTCACTCGGTTTTCTCCTATATGGATACATGTAGTTGCAACTCTAAATCAAACACGGTTTGTGCTAGCTCTTTGAAACTTGACACAATAAAGTAGTTCCAAGTTCTATCTCTATGGTTTGTTTCCTATTGATGTAGTCCTAAGCAGAGACTGGCGCAAATCACTTTCATGGAAAGGGGTTGCCAAGCTACCAAAAAACTACGAGTTTCCTGAAATCTCAGCACACATTGTTTCACCCAAACTTGATGACACTTTCAGGTAATGATCAGTAACCCAGTCCCAATTCGTCACCAAAATTCGTTCTTCTAGGTTACACCGTTCGTTGGCAGTAAGAGTTTTAATTTTTAGGTTTCACTCTGTTTTTTCCTATATGGATACGTGTAGTTGGAACTCTAAATCAAAGACGGTTTGGGCTAGCTTTTTGAAACTTGACACCATAAAGTAGTTCCAAGTTCTATCTCTATGGTTTGTTTCCCACTGATATAGCCCTAAGCAGAGACTGGCAGAAATCACTTTCATGGAAAGGGGTTGCCAAGATTCAAAAAAACTTCCAGTTTCCTGAAATCTCAGCACACATTTTTCCCCCTATCTTGATGACACTTTCAGGTAATGATCAGTAACCCAATCCCACTTGGCTCACCAAATTTCATTCTTCTAGATTAAACCGTTCGTTGGCAGTAAGAGTATAAATTTTTAGGTTTCACTATGTTTTCTCCTATATGGATACATGTAGATGGAACTCTAAATCAAACACGGTTTTTGCTAGCTCTTTGAAACTTGTCACAATAAAGTAGTTCCAAGTTCTATCTCTATGGTTTGTTTCCTATTGATGTAGCCCTAAGCAGAGACTGGCGCAAATCACTTTCATGGAAAGGTGTTGCCAAGCTTCCAAAAAACTACGAGTTTCCTGAAATCTCAGCACACACTTTGTCACCCAATCTTGATGTTACTTTCAGGTAATGATCAGTACCCCAATCCCACTTGGTTCACCAAATTTCGTTCTTCTAGGTTAAACCGTTCGTTGGCAGTAACAGTTTTAATTTTTAGGTTTCACTCTGTTTTCTCTTATATGGATACATGTAGATGGAACTCTAAATCAAACACGGTTTGAGCTAGCTCTTTGAAACTTGGCACAATAAAATAGTTCCAAGTTCTATCTCCATGGATTGTTTACTATTGATGTAGCCATAAGCAGAGACCTGCGCAAAACACTTTCAATGAAAGGGGTTGCCAAGATTCCAAAAAACTCCAAGTTTCCAGAAATCTCAGCACACATTTTTTCACCCAATCTTGATGACACTTTCAAGTAATGATCAGTACCCCAATCCCACTTGGCTCACCAAATTTCGTTCTTCTAGGTTAAACCGTTTGTTGGCAGTAACAGTTTTAATTTTTAGGTTTCACTCTGTTTTCTCCTATATGGATACATGTAGTTGCAACTCTAAATCAAACACGGTTTGTGCTAGCTCTTTGAAACTTGACACAATAAAGTAGTTCCAAGTTCTATCAATATGGTTTGTTTCCTATTAATGTAGTCCTAAGCAGAGACTGGCACAAATCACTTTCATCTAAAGGGGTTGCCAATCTACCAAAAAACTACGAGTTTCCTGAAATCTCAGCACATATTTTTTCACCCAATCTTGATGACACTTTCAGGTAATGATCAGTAACGCAATCCCACTTGGCTCACCAAATTTTGTTCTTCTAGGTTAAACCATTCGTTGACAGTAAGAGTTTTAATTTTTAAGTTTCACTCTGTTTTCTCCTATATGGATACATGTAGTTGGAACTCTAAATCAAACACGGTTTGTGCTAGCTCTTTGAAACTTGACACCATAAAGTAGTTCCATGTTCTATCTCTATGGTTTGTTTCCTATTGATGTAGCGCTAAGCAGAGACTGGCGCAAATCACTTTCATGTAAAGGGGTTGCCAAGCTTCCAAAAAAGTACAAGTTTCCTGAAATCTCAGCACACATTTTTTCACCCAATCTTTATGACACTTTCAGGTAAAGATCAGTACCCCAATCCCACTTGGCTCACCAAATTTCGTTCTTCCAGGTTAAACCGTTCGTTGGCAGTAACAGTTTTAATTTTTAGGTTTCACTCTGTTTTCTCCTATATGGATACATGTAGTTGGAACTCTAAATCAAACGCGGTTTGTGCTAGCTCTTTGAAACTTGACACAATAAAGTATTTCCAAGTTCTATCTCTATGGTTTGTTTCCTATTGATGTAGTCCTAAGCAGAGACTGGCACATATCACTTTCATGGAAAGGGGTTGCCAAGCTTCCAAAAAACTACGAGTTTCCTGAAATCTCAGCACACATTTTTTCACCCAATCTTGATGACACTTTCAGGTAATGATCAGTACCCCAATCCCACTTGGCTCACCAAATTTCGTTCTTCTAGTTTAAACCGTTCGTTGGCAGTAACAGTTTTAATTTTTAGGTTTCACTCTGTTTTCTCCTATATGAATAAATGTAGTTGGAACTCTAAATCAAACAAGGTTTGTGCTAGCTACTTGAAACTTGACACATTAAAATAGTTCCAAGTTCTATTTCTATGGATTGTTTCTAATTGATTTAGCCCTAAGCAGAGACTGGCACATATCACTTTCATGGAAAGGGGTTGCCAAGCTTCCAAAAAACTACGAGTTTCCTGAAATCTCAGCACACATTTTTTCACCTAATCTTGATGACACTTTCAGGTAATGATCAGTACCCGAATCCCACTTGGCTCACCAAATTTGGTTCTTCTAGGTTAAACGGTTCGTTGGCAGTAACAGTTTTAATTTTTAGGTTTCACTCTGTTGTCTCCTATATGGATACATGTAGTTAGAACTCTAAATCAAACAAAGTTTGTGCAAGCTCTTTGAAACTTGACACAATAAAGTAGTTCCAAGTTCTATCTCTATGGTTTGTTTCCTATTAATGTAGTCCTAAGCAGAGACTGGCGCAAATCACTTTCATGGAAAGGGGTTGCCAAGCTACCAAAAAACTACGAGTTTCCTGAAATCTCAGCACACATTGTTTCACCCAAACTTGATGACACTTTCAGGTAATGATCAGTAACCCAGTCCCAATTCGTCACCAAAATTCGTTCTTCTAGGTTACACCGTTCGTTGGCAGTAAGAGTTTTAATTTTTAGGTTTCACTCTGTTTTTTCCTATATGGATACGTGTAGTTGGAACTCTAAATCAAAGACGGTTTGGGCTAGCTTTTTGAAACTTGACACCATAAAGTAGTTCCAAGTTCTATCTCTATGGTTTGTTTCCCACTGATGTAGCCCTAAGCAGAGACTGGCAGAAATCACTTTCATGGAAAGGGGTTGCCAAGATTCAAAAAAACTACCAGTTTCCTGAAATCTCAGCACACATTTTTCCCCCTATCTTGATGACACTTTCAGGTAATGATCAGTAACCCAATCCCACTTGGCTCACCAAATTTCATTCTTCTAGATTAAACCGTTCGTTGGCAGTAAGAGTATAAATTTTTAGGTTTCACTATGTTTTCTCCTATATGGATACATGTAGATGGAACTCTAAATCAAACACGGTTTTTGCTAGCTCTTTGAAACTTGTCACAATAAAGTAGTTCCAAGTTCTATCTCTATGGTTTGTTTCCTATTGATGTAGCCCTAAGCAGAGACTGGCGCAAATCACTTTCATGGAAAGGTGTTGCCAAGCTTCCAAAAAACTACGAGTTTCCTGAAATCTCAGCACACACTTTGTCACCCAATCTTGATGTTACTTTCAGGTAATGATCAGTACCCCAATCCCACTTGGTTCACCAAATTTCGTTCTTCTAGGTTAAACCGTTCGTTGGCAGTAACAGTTTTAATTTTTAGGTTTCACTCTGTTTTCTCTTATATGGATACATGTAGATGGAACTCTAAATCAAACACGGTTTGAGCTAGCTCTTTGAAACTTGGCACAATAAAATAGTTCCAAGTTCTATCTCCATGGATTGTTTACTATTGATGTAGCCATAAGTAGAGACCTGCGCAAAACACTTTCAATGAAAGGGGTTGCCAAGATTCCAAAAAACTACAAGTTTCCAGAAATCTCAGCACACATTTTTTCACCCAATCTTGATGACACTTTCAAGTAATGATCAGTACCCCAATCCCACTTGGCTCACCAAATTTCGTTCTTCTAGGTTAAACCGTTTGTTGGCAGTAACAGTTTTAATTTTTAGGTTTCACTCTGTTTTCTCCTATATGGATACATGTAGTTGCAACTCTAAATCAAACACGGTTTGTGCTAGCTCTTTGAAACTTGACACAATAAAGTAGTTCCAAGTTCTATCAATATGGTTTGTTTCCTATTAATGTAGTCCTAAGCAGAGACTGGCACAAATCACTTTCATCTAAAGGGGTTGCCAATCTACCAAAAAACTACGAGTTTCCTGAAATCTCAGCACATATTTTTTCACCCAATCTTGATGACACTTTCAGGTAATGATCAGTAACGCAATCCCACTTGGCTCACCAAATTTTGTTCTTCTAGGTTAAACCATTCGTTGACAGTAAGAGTTTTAATTTTTAAGTTTCACTCTGTTTTCTCCTATATGGATACATGTAGTTGGAACTCTAAATCAAACACGGTTTGTGCTAGCTCTTTGAAACTTGACACCATAAAGTAGTTCCATGTTCTATCTCTATGGTTTGTTTCCTATTGATGTAGCGCTAAGCAGAGACTGGCGCAAATCACTTTCATGTAAAGGGGTTGCCAAGCTTCCAAAAAAGTACAAGTTTCCTGAAATCTCAGCACACATTTTTTCACCCAATCTTTATGACACTTTCAGGTAAAGATCAGTACCCCAATCCCACTTGGCTCACCAAATTTCGTTCTTCCAGGTTAAACCGTTCGTTGGCAGTAACAGTTTTAATTTTTAGGTTTCACTCTGTTTTCTCCTATATGGATACATGTAGTTGGAACTCTAAATCAAACGCGGTTTGTGCTAGCTCTTTGAAACTTGACACAATAAAGTATTTCCAAGTTCTATCTCTATGGTTTGTTTCCTATTGATGTAGTCCTAAGCAGAGACTGGCACATATCACTTTCATGGAAAGGGGTTGCCAAGCTTCCAAAAAACTACGAGTTTCCTGAAATCTCAGCACACATTTTTTCACCCAATCTTGATGACACTTTCAGGTAATGATCAGTACCCCAATCCCACTTGGCTCACCAAATTTCGTTCTTCTAGTTTAAACCGTTCGTTGGCAGTAACAGTTTTAATTTTTAGGTTTCACTCTGTTTTCTCCTATATGAATAAATGTAGTTGGAACTCTAAATCAAACAAGGTTTGTGCTAGCTACTTGAAACTTGACACATTAAAATAGTTCCAAGTTCTATTTCTATGGATTGTTTCTAATTGATTTAGCCCTAAGCAGAGACTGGCACATATCACTTTCATGGAAAGGGGTTGCCAAGCTTCCAAAAAACTACGAGTTTCCTGAAATCTCAGCACACATTTTTTCACCTAATCTTGATGACACTTTCAGGTAATGATCAGTACCCGAATCCCACTTGGCTCACCAAATTTGGTTCTTCTAGGTTAAACGGTTCGTTGGCAGTAACAGTTTTAATTTTTAGGTTTCACTCTGTTGTCTCCTATATGGATACATGTAGTTAGAACTCTAAATCAAACAAAGTTTGTGCAAGCTCTTTGAAACTTGACACAATAAAGTAGTTCCAAGTTCTATCTCTATGGTTTGTTTCCTATTAATGTAGTCCTAAGCAGAGACTGGCGCAAATCACTTTCATGGAAAGGGGTTGCCAAGCTACCAAAAAACTACGAGTTTCCTGAAATCTCAGCACACATTGTTTCACCCAAACTTGATGACACTTTCAGGTAATGATCAGTAACCCAGTCCCAATTCGTCACCAAAATTCGTTCTTCTAGGTTACACCGTTCGTTGGCAGTAAGAGTTTTAATTTTTAGGTTTCACTCTGTTTTTTCCTATATGGATACGTGTAGTTGGAACTCTAAATCAAAGACGGTTTGGGCTAGCTTTTTGAAACTTGACACCATAAAGTAGTTCCAAGTTCTATCTCTATGGTTTGTTTCCCACTGATGTAGCCCTAAGCAGAGACTGGCAGAAATCACTTTCATGGAAAGGGGTTGCCAAGATTCAAAAAAACTACCAGTTTCCTGAAATCTCAGCACACATTTTTCCCCCTATCTTGATGACACTTTCAGGTAATGATCAGTAACCCAATCCCACTTGGCTCACCAAATTTCATTCTTCTAGATTAAACCGTTCGTTGGCAGTAAGAGTATAAATTTTTAGGTTTCACTATGTTTTCTCCTATATGGATACATGTAGATGGAACTCTAAATCAAACACGGTTTTTGCTAGCTCTTTGAAACTTGTCACAATAAAGTAGTTCCAAGTTCTATCTCTATGGTTTGTTTCCTATTGATGTAGCCCTAAGCAGAGACTGGCGCAAATCACTTTCATGGAAAGGTGTTGCCAAGCTTCCAAAAAACTACGAGTTTCCTGAAATCTCAGCACACACTTTGTCACCCAATCTTGATGTTACTTTCAGGTAATGATCAGTACCCCAATCCCACTTGGTTCACCAAATTTCGTTCTTCTAGGTTAAACCGTTCGTTGGCAGTAACAGTTTTAATTTTTAGGTTTCACTCTGTTTTCTCTTATATGGATACATGTAGATGGAACTCTAAATCAAACACGGTTTGAGCTAGCTCTTTGAAACTTGGCACAATAAAATAGTTCCAAGTTCTATCTCCATGGATTGTTTACTATTGATGTAGCCATAAGTAGAGACCTGCGCAAAACACTTTCAATGAAAGGGGTTGCCAAGATTCCAAAAAACTACAAGTTTCCAGAAATCTCAGCACACATTTTTTCACCCAATCTTGATGACACTTTCAAGTAATGATCAGTACCCCAATCCCACTTGGCTCACCAAATTTCGTTCTTCTAGGTTAAACCGTTTGTTGGCAGTAACAGTTTTAATTTTTAGGTTTCACTCTGTTTTCTCCTATATGGATACATGTAGTTGCAACTCTAAATCAAACACGGTTTGTGCTAGCTCTTTGAAACTTGACACAATAAAGTAGTTCCAAGTTCTATCAATATGGTTTGTTTCCTATTAATGTAGTCCTAAGCAGAGACTGGCACAAATCACTTTCATCTAAAGGGGTTGCCAATCTACCAAAAAACTACGAGTTTCCTGAAATCTCAGCACATATTTTTTCACCCAATCTTGATGACACTTTCAGGTAATGATCAGTAACGCAATCCCACTTGGCTCACCAAATTTTGTTCTTCTAGGTTAAACCATTCGTTGACAGTAAGAGTTTTAATTTTTAAGTTTCACTCTGTTTTCTCCTATATGGATACATGTAGTTGGAACTCTAAATCAAACACGGTTTGTGCTAGCTCTTTGAAACTTGACACCATAAAGTAGTTCCATGTTCTATCTCTATGGTTTGTTTCCTATTGATGTAGCGCTAAGCAGAGACTGGCGCAAATCACTTTCATGTAAAGGGGTTGCCAAGCTTCCAAAAAAGTACAAGTTTCCTGAAATCTCAGCACACATTTTTTCACCCAATCTTTATGACACTTTCAGGTAAAGATCAGTACCCCAATCCCACTTGGCTCACCAAATTTCGTTCTTCCAGGTTAAACCGTTCGTTGGCAGTAACAGTTTTAATTTTTAGGTTTCACTCTGTTTTCTCCTATATGGATACATGTAGTTGGAACTCTAAATCAAACGCGGTTTGTGCTAGCTCTTTGAAACTTGACACAATAAAGTATTTCCAAGTTCTATCTCTATGGTTTGTTTCCTATTGATGTAGTCCTAAGCAGAGACTGGCACATATCACTTTCATGGAAAGGGGTTGCCAAGCTTCCAAAAAACTACGAGTTTCCTGAAATCTCAGCACACATTTTTTCACCCAATCTTGATGACACTTTCAGGTAATGATCAGTACCCCAATCCCACTTGGCTCACCAAATTTCGTTCTTCTAGTTTAAAACGTTCGTTGGCAGTAACAGTTTTAATTTTTAGGTTTCACTCTGTTGTCTCCTATATGGATACTTATAGATGGAACTCTAAATCAAACACGGTTTGTGCTAGCTCTTTGAAACTTGACACAATAAAATAGTTCCAAGTTCTATCTCTATGGATTGTTTCCTATTGATGTAGCCCTAAGCAGATACCTGCGCAAATCACTTTCATGGAAAGGGGTTGCCAAACTTCCAAGAAACTACGAGTCTCCTGAAATCTCAGCACACATTTTTTCACCCAATCTTGATGACAATTTCTGGTAATGATCAGTATCCCTATCCTACTTGGCTCACCAAATGTCATTCTTCTAGGTTAAACCGTTCGTTGGCAGTAACAGTTTTAATTTTTAGGTTTCACTCTTTTTTCTCCTATATGGATACATGTAGATAAGACTCTAAATCAAACACGGTTTGTGCTAGCTCTTTGACATTTGACACAATAAAATAGTTCCAAGTTCTATCTCTATGGATTGTTTCCTATTGATGTAGCCCTAAGCAGAGACCTGCGCAAATCACTTTCATGGAAAGGGGTTGCCAAGCTACCAAAAAACTACGAGTTTCCTGAAATGTCAGCACACATTTTTTCACCAAATCTTGATGACACTTTCAGGTAATGATCAGTACCCCAATCCCACTTGGCTCACCAAATTTCGTTCTTCTAGCTTAAACTGTTCTTTTGCAGTAGCAGTTTTAATTTTTAGGTTTCACTCTGTTTTCTCCTATATGGATACATGTAGTTGGAACTCTAAATCAAACACGGTTTGTGCTAGCTTTTGAAACTTGACACAATAACGTAGTTCCAAGTTCTATCTCTATGGTTTGTTTCCTATTGATGTAGCCCTTAGCAGAGACTGGCACAAATCACTTTCATAGAAAGGGTTTGCCAAGCTTCCAAATAACTACGAGTTTCCTGAAATCTCAGCACACATTTTTTCACCCAATCTTGATGACACTTTCAGGTAATGATCAGTACCCATATCCCTCTTGGCTCACCAAATTTCGTTCTTCTAGGTTAAACGGTTCGTTGGCAGTAAGAGTTTTAATTTTTAGGTTTCACTCTGTTTTCTCCTATATGGATACATGTAGTTGGAACTCTAAATCAAATACGGTTTGTGCTAGCTCCTTGAAACTTGACACATTAAAATAGTTCCAAGTTCTATCTCTATGGTTTATTTCCTATTGATGTAGCCCTAAGTAGAGACAGGCACAAATCACTTTCATAGAAAGGGGTTGTCAAGCTTCCAAATAACTACGAGTTTCCTGAAATCTCAGCACACATTTTTTCACCCAATCTTGATGACACTTTCAGGTAAAGATCAGTACCCCAATCCCACTTGGCTCACCAAATTTCGTTCTTCTAGGTTAAACCATTTGTTGGCAGCAACAGTTTTAACTTTAGGTTTCACTCTGTTTTCTCCTATATGGATACATGTAGTTGGAACTCTAAATCAAAGACGGTTTGTGCTAGCTCTTTGAAACTTGACACAATAACGTAGTTCCAAGTTCTATCTCTATGGTTTGTTTCCTATTGATGCAGCCCTTAGCAGAGACTGGCGCAAATCACTTTCATACAAAGGGGTTGCCAAGCTTCCAAATAACTACGAGTTTCCTGAAATCTCAGCACACATTTTTTCACCCAATCTTGATGACACTTTCAAGTAATGATCAGTACCCCAATCCCTCTTGGCTCACCAAATTTCGTTCTTCTAGGTTAAACGGATCGTTGGCAGTAAGAGTTTTAATTTTTAGGTTTCACTCTGTTTTCTCCTATATGGATACATGTAGTTGGAACTCTAAATCAAGCAAGGTTTGTGCTAGCTCTTTGAAACTTGACACAATAAAGTAGTTCCAAGTTCTATCTCTATGGTTTGTTTCCTATTTATGTCGTCCTTAGCAGAGACTGGCGCAAATCACTTTCATGGAAAGGGGTTGCCAAACTTCCAAAAAACTACGAGTTTCCTGAAATCTCAGCACACATTGTTTCACCCAATCTTGATGACACTTTCAGGTAATGATCAGAAACCCAATCCCACTTGGTCACCAAAATTCGTTCTTCTAGGTTACACCGTTCATTGGCATTAACAGTTTTAATTTTTAGGTTTCACTCTGTTTTCTCCTATATGGATACATGTAGTTTGAAATCTAAATCAAACACGGTCTGTGCTAGCTCTTTGAAACTTGACACATTAAATAGTTCCAAATTCTATCTCTATGGTTTGTTTCCTATTGATGTAGCCCTAAGCCGAGACTGGCACAAATCACTTTCATGGAAAGGGGTTGCCAAGCTCCAAAAATCTACGAGTTTCCTGAACAATCAGCACACATTTTTTCACCCAATCGTGATGACACATTCAGGTAATGATCAGTACCCCAATCCCACTTGGCTCACCAAATTTTGTTCTTCTAGTTTAAACCGTTCGTTGCCAGTAACAGTTTTAATTTTTAGGTTTCACTCTGTTTTCTCCAATATAGATACATGTAGATGGAACTCTAAATCAAAGACTGTTTGTGCTAGATCTTTGAAACTTGACACAATAAAGTAGTTCCAAGTTCTTTCTCTATGGTTTGTCTACTATTGATATAGCCCTAAGCAGAGACTGGCGCAAATCACTTTCATGGAAAGGGTTTGCCAAGCTTCCAAAAAACTATGAGGTTCCTGAAATCTCAGCACACATTTTTCACCCAATCTTGATGACACTTTCAGGTAATGATCAGTACCCTAATCCCACTTGGTCACCAAATTTCGTTCTTCTAGGTTAAACCATTCGTTGGCAGTAACAGTTTTAATTTTTAGGTTTCACTCTGTTTTCTCCTATATGGATACATGTAGTTGGAAATCTAAATCAAACACGGTTTATGCTAGCTCTTTGAAACTTGACACAATAAAGTAGTTCCAAGTTCTATCTCTATGGATTGTTTCCTATTGATGTAGCCCTAAGCAGACACTGGCGCAAATCACTTTCAAGGAAAGGGGTTGCCAAGCTTCCAAAAAACTACGAGTTTCCTGAAATGGCAGCACACATTTTTTCACCCAATCTTGATGACACTTTCAGGTAATGATCAGTACCCCAAGCCCACTTGGCTCACCAAATTTCGTTCTTCTAATTTAAACGGTTCTTTGGCAGTAACAGTTTTAATTTTTAGGTTTCACTCTGTTTTCTCCTAAATGGATACATGCAGTTGGAACTCTAAATCAAAGACGGTTTGTGCTAGCTCTTTGAACCTTGACACAATAATGTAGTTCCTAGTTCTATCTCTATGGTTTGTTTCCTATTGATGTACTCCTAAGCAGAGACTGGCGCAAATCACTTTTATGGAAATGGGTTGCCAAGCTTCCAAAAAACTACGAGTTTCCTGAAATCACAGCACACATTTTTTTCACCCAATCTTGACGACACTTTCAGGTAATGATCACTACCCCAATCTCACTTGGCTCACCAAATTTCGTTCTTCTAGGTTCAACCGTTCGTTGGCAGTAAGAGTTTTAATTTTTAGGTTTCACTCTGTTTTCTCCTATATGGATACATGTAGTTGGAACTCTAAATCAAAGACGGTTTGTGGTAGTTCTTTTAAACTTGACACAATAAAGTAGTTCCAAGTTCTATCTCTATGGATTGTCCTATTGATGTAGCCCTAAGCAGAGACTGGCGCAAATCACTTTCATGGAAAGGGGTTTCCAAGCTTCCAAATAACCAGGAGTTTCCTGAAATCTCAGCACACATTTTTTCACCCAATCTTGATGTCACTTTCAGGTAATGATCAGTACACCAATCCCACTTGGCTCACCAAATTTCGTTCTTCTAAGTTAAACCGTTCGTTGGCAGTAACAGTTTAAATTTTTAGGTTTCACTCTGTTTTCTCCTATATGGATACATGTAGAGGAAACTCTAAATCAAACACGGTTTGTGCTAGCTCTTTGAAACTTGACACAATAAAGTAGTTCCAAGTTCTATCTCTATGGTTTGCTTCCTATTGAAATAGCCCTAGGCAGAGACTGGCGCAAATAACTTACATGGAAATGGGTTGCAAAGCTTCCAAAAAACTACGAGATTCCTGAAATCTCAGCACACATTTTTTCAGCCAATCTTGATGACACTTTCAGGTAATGATCAGTACCCCAATCTCACTTGGCTCACCAAATTTCGTTCTTCTAGGTTAAACCGTTCGTTGGCAGTAACAGTTTTAATTTTTACGTTTCACTCTGTTTTCTCCTATATGGATACATGTAGTTGCAACTCTAAATCAAACACGGATTGTGCTAGCTCTTTGAAACTTCACACAAGAATGCAGTTCCAAGTTATATCTCTATGGTTTGTTTCCTATTGATGTAGCCCTAAGCAGAGACTGGCGCAAATCACTTTCATGGAAAGGGGTTTCCAAGCTTCCAAAAAACTACGAGTTTCTTGAAATCTCAGCACACCTTTTTTCACCCAATCATGATGTCACTTTCAGGTAATGATCAGTACCCCAATCCCAATTGGCTCACCAAATTTCGTTCTTCTAGGTTAAACCGTTCGTTGGCAGTAACAGTTTTAATTTTTAGGTTTCACTCTGTTTTCTCCTATATGGATACATGTAGATGGAACTCTAAATCAAAGACGGTTTGTGCTAGCTCTTTGAAACTTGACACAATAAAACAGTTCCAAGTTCTATCTTCATGGATTGTTTACTATTGATGTAGCCCTAAGAAGAGACCTGCGCAAATCACTTTCATGGAAAGGGGTTGCCAAGATTCCAAAAAACTACGAGTTTCCTGAAATCTCAGCACATATTTTTTCACCCAATCTTCATGACACTTTCAGGTAGTGAACAGTCCCCAATCCCACTTGGCTCACCAAATTTCGTTCTTCTAGGTGAAACCGTTCGTTGGCAGTAAGAGTTTTAATTTTTAGGTTTCACTCTGTTTTTACCTATATGGATACATGTATTTGCAACTCTAAATCAAACACGGTTTGTGCTAGCTTTTTGAAACTTGACACAATAAAGTAGTTCCAAGTTCTATCTCTATGGATTGTTTCCTATTGATGTAGCCCTAAGCAGAGACCTGCGCAAATCACTTTCATTGAAAGGGGTAGCCAAGCTTCCAAAAAACTACGAGTTTCCTGAAATCTCAGCACACTTTTTTTCACCCAATCATGATGACACTTTCAGGTAATGATCAGTTCCCCAATCCCACTTGGCTCACCAAATTTCGTTCTTCTAGGTTAAACCATTCGTTGGCAGTAACAGTTTTAATTTTTAGGTTTCACACTGTTTTCTCCTATATGGATACATGTAGATGGAACTCTAAATCAAACACGGTTTGTGCTACCTCTTTAAAACATGACACAATAAAAGAGTTCCAAGTCCTATCTCCATGGATTGTTTACTATTGATGTAGCCCTAAGCAGAGACCTGCGCAAATCCCTTTCATTGAATGGGGTTGCCAAGCTTCCAAAATCTACGAGTTTCCTGAAATCTCAGCACACATATTTTCACCCAATCTTGATGACACTTTCAGGTAATCATCAGTATCCCAATCCTAGTTGGCTCACCAAATTTCATTCTTCTAGGTTAAACCGTTCGTTGGCAGTAACAGTTTTAATTTTTAGTTTTCACTCTGTTTTCTCCTATATGGATACATGTAGTTGCAACTCTAAATCAAACACGGATTGTGCTAGCTCTTTCAAACTTCACACAAGAAAGTAGTTCCAAGTTCTATCTCTATGGTTTGTTTCCAATTGATGTATCCCTAAGCAGAGACTGGAGTAAATCACTTTCATGGAAAGGGGTTGCCAAGCTTCCAAAAAACTACCAGTTTCCTGAAATCTCAGCACACATTTTTTCACCCAATCTTGATGACACTTTCAGGTGATGATCAGTACCCCAATCCCACTTGGCTCACCAAATTTCGTTCTTCTAGGTTAAACCGTTCGTTGGCAGTAACAGTTTTAATTTTTAGGGTTCACTCTGTTTTCTCCTATATGGATACATGTAGATGGAACTCTAAATCAAACACGGTTTGTGCTAGCTCTTTAAAACTTGACACAATAAAAGAGTTCCAAGTCCTATCTCCATGGATTGTTTACTATTGATGTAGCCCTAAGCAGAGACCTGCGCAAATCACTTTCATGGAAAGTGGTTGCCAAGCTTCCAAAAAACTACGAGTTTCCTGAAATCTCAGCACACATTTTTTCACCCAATCTTGATGACACTTTCAGGTAAAGATCAGTACCCCAATTCCACTTGGCTCACCAAATTTCGTTCTTCTAGGTTAAACCGTTCTTTGGCAGTAACTGTTTTAATTTTTAGGTTTCACTCTGTTTTCTCCTATATGGATACATGTAGTTGCAACTCTAAATCAAACACGGTTTGTGCTAGCTCTTTGAAACTTCACACAAGAAAGTAGTTCCAAGTTCTATCTCTATGGTTTGTTTCCTATTGATGTAGCCCTAAGCAGAGACTGGCGCAAATCACTTTCATGGAAAGGGGTTGCCAAGCTTCCAAAAAACTACGAGTTTCTTGAAATCTCAGCACACATTTTTTCACCCAATCATGATGTCACTTTCACGTAATGAGCAGTACCCCAATCCCACTTGGCTCACCAAATTTCGTTCTTCTAGGTTAAATCGTTCGTTGGCAGTAACAGTTTTAATTTTTAGGTTTCACTCTGTTTCCTCCTATATGGATACATGTAGATGGAACTCTAAATCAAACACGGTTTGTGCTAGCTCTTTGAAACTTGACACAATAAAAGAGTTCCAAGTCCTATCTCCATGGATTGTTTACTATTGATGTAGCCCTAAGCAGAGACCTGCGCAAATCACTTTCATGGAAAGTGGTTGCCAAGCTTCCAAAAAACTACGAGTTTCCTGAAATCACAGCACACATTTTTTCACCCAATCTTGATGACACTTTCAGGTAATGATCAGTACCCCAATCCCACTTGGCTCACCAAATTTCGTTCTTCTAGGTTAAACCGTTTGTTGGCAGTAACAGTTTTAATTTTTAGGCTTCACTCTGTTTTCTCCTATATGGATACATGTATTTGCAACTCTAAATCAAACACGGTTTGTGCTAGCTCTTTGAAACTTGACACAATAAAGTAGTTCCAAGTCCTATCTCTATGGTTTGATTCCTATTGAAGTAGCCCTAGGCAGAGACTGGCGCAAATCACTTATATATAAATGGGTTGCCAAGCTTCCAAAAAACTACGAGTTTCCTGAAATCTCAGCACACATTTTTTCACCCAATCTTGATGACACTTTCTGGTAATGATCAGTACCCCAATCTCACTTGGCTCACCAAATGTCATTCTTCTAGGTTAAACCGTTCGTTGGCAGTAACGGTTTTAATTTTTAGGTTTCACTCTGTTTTCTCCCATATGGATACATGTAGTTGGAACTCTAAATCAAACACGGTTTGTGCTAGCTCTTTGAACCTTGACACAATAAAGTAGTTCCAAGTTCTATCTCTATGTTTTGTTTCCTATTGATGTAGTCCTAAGCAGAGACTGGCGCAAATCACTTTCATGGAAAGGGGTTGCCAAGCTACCAAAAAACTACGAGTTTCCTGAAATCTCAGCACATATTTTTTCACCCAATCTTGATGACACTTTCAGGTAATGATCAGTACCCCAATCCCACTTGGCTCACCAAATTTTGTTTTTCTAGGTTAAACCATTCGTTGGCAGTAAGAGTTTTATTTTTTAGGTTTCACTCTGTTTTCTCCTATATGGATACATGTAGTTGGAACTCTAAATCAAACACGTTTTGTGCTAGCTCTTTGAAACTGGACACAATAAAGTAGTTCCAAGTTTTATCTTTATGGATTGTTTCCTATTGATGTAGCCCTAAGCAGAGATTGGCGCAAATCACTTTAATGGAAACGGGTTGGCAAATTTCATAAAACTACGAATTTCCTAAATCTCAGCACACATTTTTTCACCCAAAGTTGATGACACTTTCAGGTAATGATCAGTACCCCAATCCCACTTGGCTCACCAAATTTCGTTCTTCTAGGTTAAACAGTTCGTTGGCAGTAACAGTTTTAATTTTTAGGTTTCACTCTGTTTTCTCCTATAAGGATACATGTAGTTGCAACTCTAAATAAAACACGGTTTGTGGTAGCTTTTTGAAACTTGACACAATAAAGTAGTTCCAAGTTCTTTCTCTATGGATTGTTTCCTATTGATGTAGCCCTAAGCAGAGACCTGCGCAAATCACTTTCATGGAAAGGGGTTGCCAAGCTTCCAAAAAACTACGAGTTTTCTGAAATCTCAGCACACATTGTTTCACCCAATCTTGATGACACTTTCAGGTAATGATCAGTACCCCAATACCACTTGGTCACCAAATTTCGTTCTTCTAGGTTAAACCGTAATTTGGCATTAACAGTTTTAATTTTTAGGGATCACTCTGTTTTCTCCTATATGGACACATGTAGATGGAACTCTAAATCAAACACGGTTTGTGCTAGCTCTTTGAAACTTGACACAATAAAATAGTTCCAAGTTCTATCTCTATGGATTGTTGCCTATTGATGTAGCCCTAAGCAGAGACTGGCATAAATCACTTTCATGGAAAGGGGTTGCCAAGCTACCAAAAAACTACGAGTTTCCTGAAATCTCAGCACACATTTTTTCACCCAATCTTGATGACACTTGCAGGTAATGATCAGTACCCCAATCCCACTTGGCTCACCAAATTTCGTTCTTCTAGGTTAAACCGTTCGTTGGCAGTAACAGTTTTAATTTTTAGGTGTCACTCTGTTTTCTCCTATACGGATACATGTAGTTGGAACTCTAAATCAAACACGGTTTGTGCTAGCTCTTTGAAACTTGAGACAATAACGTAGTTCCAAGTTCAGTCTCTATGGTTTGTTTCCTATTGATGTAGCCCTAAGCAGAGACTGGCGCAAATCACTTTCATAGAAATTGGTTGCCAAGCTTCCAAATAACTACGAGTTTCCTGAAATCTCAGCACACATTTTTTCACACAATCTTGATGACAGTTTCAGGTAATGATCAGTACCCCAATCCCACTTGGTCACCAAATTTCGTTCTTCTAGGTTAAACCGTTCGTTGGCATTAACAGTTTTAATTTTTAGGGATCACTCTGTTTTCTCCTATATGGATACATGTAGTTGGAACTCTAAATCAAACTCGGTTTGTGCTAGCTCTTTGAAACTTGACACAATAAAGTAGTTCCAAGTTCCATCTCTATGGTTTGTTTCCTATTGATGTAGCCCTAAGCAGAGACTGACGCAAATCACATTCATGGAAAGGGGTTGCCAAGCTTCCAAAAAACTACGAGTTTCCTGAAATCTCAGCACACATTGTTTCACCCAAACTTGATGACACTTTCAGGTAATGATCAGTACCCCAATCCCACTTGGCTCACCAAATTTCGTTCTTCTAGGTTAAACCATTTGTTGGCAGTAACAGTTTTAATTTTTAGGTTTCACTCCATTTTCTCCTATATGGATACATGTAGTTGGAACTCTAAATCAAACACGGTTTGTGCTAGCTCTTTGAAACTTGACACAATAAAGTAGTTCCAAGTTCCATCATATGGTTTGTTTCCTATTGATATAGCCCTAAGCAGAGACTGGCGCAAATCACATTAATGGAAAGGGGTTGCCAAGCTTCAAAAAAACTACGAGTTTCCTGAACAATCAGCACACATTTTTTCACCAAATCTTGATGATACTTTCTGGTAATGATCAGTACCCCGATCCCACTTGGTAACCAAAATTCGTTCTTCTAGGTTACACCATTTGTTGGCATTAACAGTTTTATTTTTTAGGATTCACTCTGTTTTCTCCTATATGGATATATGTAGTTGCAACTCTAAATCAAACACGGTTTGTGCTAGCTCTTTAAAACTTGACACAATAAAGTAGTTCCAAGTTCTATCTCTATGGATTGTTTCCTCTTGCTGTAGTCCTAAGCAGAGACTGGCGCAAATCACTTTCATGGAAAGGGGTGGGCAAACTTACAACGTATGAGTTTCCTGAAATCTCAGCACACATTTTTTCACCCAGTCTTGATGACACTTTCAGGTAATGATCAGTACCCCAATCCCACTTGGCTCACCAAATTTTGTTCTTCAAGTTAAACCTTTCGTTGGCAGTAAGAGTTTTAATTTTTAGGTTTTACTCTGTTTTCTCCTATATGGATACATGTAGTTGAAACTCTAAATCAAACACGGCTTGTGCTAGCTCTTTGAAACTTGACACAATAAAGAAGTTCTAAGTTCTATTTCTATGGTTTATTTCCAATTGATGTAGCCCTAAGCAGAGACTGGCACAAATCACATTCATGGAAAGGGATTGCCAAGCTTTCAAAAAACTACGAGTTTCCTGAAATCTCAGCACACATTTTTTCACCCAATCTTGATGACACTTTCAGGTCATGATCCGTACCCCAATCCCACTTGGCTCACCAAATTTTGTTCTTCTAGGTTAAACCGTTCGTTGGCAGTAACACTTTTAATTTTCAGGTTTCACTCTGTTTTCTCCTATATGGATACATGTAGATGGAACTCTAAATCAAACACGGTTTGTGCTAGCTCCTTGAAACTTGACACATTAAAATAGTTCCAAGTTCTATTTCTATGGATTGTTTCCTATTGATGTAGCCCTAAGCAGAGACCTGCGCAAATCACTTTCATCAAAAGGGGTTGCCAAGCTTCTAAAAAACTACGAGTTTCCTGAAATCACAGCACACATTTTTTCACCTAATCTTGATGACACTTTCAGGTAATGATCAGTACCCCAATCCCACTTGGCTCACCAAATTTCATTCTTCTAGGTTAAACCGTTCGTTGGCAGTAACAGTTTTAATTTTTAGGTTTCACTCTGTTTTCTCCTATATGGATACATGTAGTTGGAACTCTAAATCAAAGACTGTTTGTGCTAGCTCTTTGAAACTTGACACATTAAATAGTTCCAAGTTCTATCTCTAAGGTTTGTTTCCTATTGATATAGCCCTAAGCCGAGACTGGCACAAATCACTTTCATGGAAAGGGGTTGCCAAGCTCCAAAAATCTACGAGTTTCCTGAACAATCAGCACACATTTTTTTCACCCAATCGTGATGAAACATTCAGGTAATGATCAGTACCCCAATCCCACTTGGCTCACCAAATTTCGTTCTTCTAGTTTAAACCGTTCGTTGCCAGTAACAGTTTTAATTTTTAGGTTTCACTCTGTTTTCTCCTATATGGATACATGTAGTTGGAACTCTAAATCAAAG
Organism: Spermophilus citellus; assembly: GCF_964194105.1. Lineage (NCBI taxonomy): Eukaryota > Metazoa > Chordata > Mammalia > Rodentia > Sciuridae > Spermophilus > Spermophilus citellus. Next base: position 105,790,207 of record NC_138182.1, read on the forward strand.
ACTGTTTGTGCTAGCTCTTTGAAACTTTACACAAGAAAGTACTTCCAAGTTCTATCTCTATGGTTTGTTTCCTATTGATGTAGACCTAAGCAGAGACTGGCGCAAATCACTTTCATGGAAAGGGTTTGCCAAATTCCAAAAAACTATGAGTTTCCTGAAATCTCAGCACACATTTTTTCACCCAATCTTGATGACACTTTCAGGTAAAGATCAGTACCCCAATCCCACTTGACTCACCAAATTTCGTTCTTCTAGTTTAAAACGTTCGTTGGCAGTAACAGTTTTATTTTTTAGGTTTCACTCTGTTGTCTCCTATATGGATACATATAGATGGAACTCTAAATCAAACACGGTTTGTGCTAGCTCTTTGAAACTTGACACAATAAAATAGTTCCAAGTTCTATCTCTATGGATTGTTTCCTATTGATGTAGCCCTAAGCAGATACCTGCGCAAATCACTTTCATGGAAAGGGGTTGCCAAACTTCCAAGAAACTACGAGTCTCCTGAAATCTCAGCACACATTTTTTCACCCAATCTTGATGACAATTTCTGGTAATGATCAGTATCCCTATCCTACTTGGCTCACCAAATGTCATTCTTCTAGGTTAAACCGTTCGTTGGCAGTAACAGTTTTAATTTTTAGGTTTCACTCTTTTTTCTCCTATATGGATACATGTAGATAAGACTCTAAATCAAACACGGTTTGTGCTAGCTCTTTGACATTTCACACAATAAAATAGTTCCAAGTTCTATCTCTATGGATTGTTTCCTATTTATGTATCCCTAAGCAGAGACCTGCGCAAATCACTTTCATGGAAAGGGGTTGCCAAGCTACCAAAAAACTACGAGTTTCCTGAAATCTCAGCACACATTTTTTCACCCAATCTTGATGACACTTGCAGGTAAAGATCAGTACCCCAATCCCACTTGGCTCACCAAATTTCGTTCTTCTAGGTTAAACCATTTGTTGGCAGCAACAGTTTTAACTTTAGGTTTCACTCTGTTTTCTCCTATATGGATACATGTAGTTGGAACTCTAAATCAAAGACGGTTTGTGCTAGCTCTTTGAAACTTGACACAATAACGTAGTTCCAAGTTCTATCTCTATGTTTTGTTTCCTATTGATGCAGCCCTTAGCAGAGACTGGCGCAAATCACTTTCATAGAAAGGGGTTGCCAAGCTTCCAAATAACTACGAGTTTCCTGAAATCTCAGCACACATTTTTTCACCCAATCTTGATGACACTTTCAAGTAATGATCAGTACCCCAATCCCTCTTGGCTCACCAAATTTCGTTCTTCTAGGTTCAACCGTTCGTTGGCAGTAAGAGTTTTAATTTTTAGGTTTCACTCTGTTTTCTCCTATATGGATTCATGTAGTTGGAACTCTAAATCAAGCAAGGTTTGTGCTAGCTCTTTGAAACTTGACACAATAAAGTAGTTCCAAGTTCTATCTCTATGGTTTGTTTCCTATTTATGTAGTCCTTAGCAGAGACTGGCGCAAATCACTTTCATGGAAAGGGGTTGCCAAACTTCCAAAAAACTACGAGTTTCCTGAAATCTCAGCACACATTGTTTCACCCAATCTTGATGACACTTTCAGGTAATGATCAGAAACCCAATCCCACTTGGTCACCAAAATTCGTTCTTCTAGGTTACACCGTTCATTGGCATTAACAGATTTAATTTTTAGGTTTCACTCTGTTTTCTCCTATATGGATACATGTAGTTTGAAATCTAAATCAAACATGGTCTGTGCTAGCTCTTTGAAACTTGACGCATTAAATAGTTCCAAATTCTATCTCTATGGTTTGTTTCCTATTGATGTAGCCCTAAGCCGAGACTGGCACAAATCACTTTCATGGAAAGGGGTTGCCAAGCTCCAAAAATCTACGAGTTTCCTGAACAATCAGCACACATTTTTTCACCCAATCGTGATGACACATTCAGGTAATGATCAGTACCCCAATCCCACTTGGCTCACCAAATTTTGTTCTTCTAGTTTAAACCGTTCGTTGCCAGTAACAGTTTTAATTTTTAGGTTTCACTCTGTTTTCTCCAATATAGATACATGTAGATGGAACTCTAAATCAAAGACTGTTTGTGCTAGATCTTTGAAACTTGACACAATAAAGTAGTTCCAAGTTCTTTCTCTATGTTTTGTTTCCTATTGATATAGCCCTAAGCAGAGACTGGCGCAAATCACTTTCATGGAAAGGGGTTGCCAAGCTTCCAAAAAACTACGAGGTTCCTGAAATCTCAGCACACATTTTTCACCCAATCTTGATGACACTTTCAGGTAATGATCAGTACCCTAATCCCACTTGGTCACCAAATTTCGTTCTTCTATGTTAAACCGTTCGTTGGCAGTAACAGTTTTAATTTTTAGGTTTCACTCTGTTTTCTCCTATATGGATACATGTAGTTGGAAATCTAAATCAAACACGGTTTATGCTAGCTCTTTGAAACTTGACACAATAAAGTAGTTCCAAGTTCTATCTCTATGGATTGTTTCCTATTGATGTAGCCCTAAGCAGACACTGGCGCAAATCACTTTCAAGGAAAGGGGTTGCCAAGCTTCCAAAAAACTACGAGTTTCCTGAAATGGCAGCACACATTTTTTCACCCAATCTTGATGACACTTTCAGGTAATGATCAGTACCCCAAGCCCACTTGGCTCACCAAATTTCGTTCTTCTAATTTAAACGGTTCTTTGGCAGTAACAGTTTTAATTTTTAGGTTTCACTCTGTTTTCTCCTAAATGGATACATGCAGTTGGAACTCTAAATCAAAGACGGTTTGTGCTAGCTCTTTGAACCTTGACACAATAATGTAGTTCCAAGTTCTATCTCTATGGTTTGTTTCCTATTGATGTACTCCTAAGCAGAGACTGGCGCAAATCACTTTTATGGAAAGGGGTTGCCAAACTTCCAAAAAACTACGTGTTTCCTGAAATCTCAGCACACATTTTGTCACCCAATCTTGACGACACTTTCTGGTAATGATCAGTACCCCAATCCCACTTGGCTCACCAAATTTTGTTCTTCTAGGTTCAATCGTTCGTTGGCAGTAAGAGTTTAAATTTTTAGGTTTCACTCTGTTTTCTCCTATATGGATACATGTATTTGGAACTCTAAATCAAAGACGGTTTGTGTTGGGCTGGGGATGTGGCTCAAGCGGTAGCGCGCTCGCCTAGCATGCGTGCGGCCCGGGTTCGATCCTCAGCACCACATACCCACAAAGATGTTGTGTCCGCCGAGAACTAAAAAATAAATATTAAAAAAAAATTCTCTCTCTCTGTCTCTCTCTCTTAACTCTCTCCTCTCTCATTCTCTCTTAAAAAAAAAAAAAAACACGGATTGTGCTAGCTCTTTGATACTTGGCCCAATAAAAGTGTTCCAAGTTCTATCTCTATGGATTGTTTCCTATTGATGTAGCCCTAAGCAGAGACTTCCATAAATCTCTTTCATGGAAAGGGGTTGCCAAGCTTCCAAAAAACTACGAGTTTCCTGAAATCTCTGCACACATTTTTTCACCCAATCTTGATGACACTTTCTGGTAATCATCAGTACCCCAATCCCACTTGGCTCACCAAATTTCGTTCTTCTAGGTTAAACGGTTCGTTGGCAGTAACACTTTTAATTTTTAGGTTTCACTCTGTTTTCTCCTATATGGATAAATGTACTTGGAACTCTAAATCAAAGACGGTTTGTGCTAGGTTTGAAACTTGACACAATAAAGTAGTTCCAAGTTCTATCTCTATGGTTTGTTTCCTATTGATGTAGTCCTAAGCAGAGACTGGCCCAAATCACTTTCATGGAAAGGGGTTGCCAAACTTCCAAGAAACTACGAGTTTCCTGAAATCTCAGCACACATTGTTTCACCCAATCTTGGTGACACTTTCAGGTAATGATCAGTACCCCAATTCCACTTGGTCACCAAATTTCGTTCTTCTAGGTTAAAACGTTCGTTGGCAGTAACAGTTTTAATTTTTAGGTTTCATTCTGTTTTCTGCTTTATGGATACATGTAGTTTGAAATCTATATCAAACACGGTTTCTGCTAGCTCTTTGAAACTTGACACAATAAAATAGTTCCAAGTTCTATCTCTATGATTGTTTCCTATTGATGTAGCCCTAAGCCGAGACTGGCACAAATCACTTTCATGGAAAGGGGTTGCCAAGCTAAAAAAAACTACAAGATTCCTGAAAAATCAGCACACATATTTTTCACCCAATCGTGATGACACTTTCAGGTAATGATCAGTACCCCAATTCCACTTGGTCACCAAATTTCGTTCTTCTAGGTTAAAACGTTCGTTGGCAGTAACAGTTTTAATTTTTAGGTTTCACTCTGTTTTCTCCTATATGGATACATGTAGTTGTAACTCTAAATCAAACACGGATTGTGCTAGCTCTTTGAAACTTGACACAATAAAGTCGTTCCAAATTCTATCTCTATAGTTTGATTCCTATTGAAGTAGCCCTAGGCAGAGACTGGCGCAAATCACTTACATGGAAATGGGTTGCCAAGCTTCCAAAAAACTACGAGTTTCCTGAAATCACAGCACACATTTTTTCACCCAATCTTGATGACACTTTCTGGTAATGATCACTACCCCAATCTCACTTGGCTCACCAAATTTCGTTCTTCTAGGTTCAACCGTTCGTTGGCAGTAAGAGTTTTAATTTTTAGGTTTCACTCTGTTTTCTCCTATATGGATACATGTAGTTGGAACTCTAAATCAAAGACGGTTTGTGGTAGTTCTTTTAAACTTGACACAATAAAGTAGTTCCAAGTTCTATCTCTATGGATTGTCCTATTGATGTAGCCCGAAGCAGAGACTGGCGCAAATCACTTTCATGCAAAGGGATTGCCAAGCTTCCAAAAAACTACGAGTTTCCTGAAATGTCAGCACACATTTTTTCACCCAATTTGATGACACTTTCAGGTAATGATTAGTACCCCAATCCCACTTGGCTAACCAAATTTTGTTCTTCTAGGTTAAACGGTTCGTTGGCAGTAACAGTTTTAATTTTTAGGTTTCACTCTGTTTTCTCCTATATGGATACATGTAGTTGGAACTCTAAAGCACACACGGTTTGTGCTAGCTCTTTGATACTTGACACAATAAAGTAGTTCCAAGTTCTATCTATATGGATTTTTTCCTATTGATGTAGCCCTAAGCAGAGACTGGCGCGAATCACTTTCATGGACAGGGGTTGCTAAGCTTCCAAAAAACTACGAGTTTCCTGAAATCTCAGCACACATTTTCTACCCAATATTGATGACACTTTCAGGTAATGATCAGTACCCCAATCCCACTTGGCTCACCAAATTTCATTCTTCTAGGTTAAACCGTTCGTTGGCAGTAACTGTTTTAATTTTTAAGTTTCACTCTGTTTTCTCCTATATGGATACATGTATTTGGAACTCTAAATCAAACACGGTTTGTGCTAGCTCTTTGAAACTTGACTCAATAAAGTAGTTCCAAGTTGTATCTCTATGATTTGTTTCCTATTGATGTAGCCCTAAGAAGATCCTGGCGCAAATCACTTTCATGGAAAGGGGTTGCCAAGCTTCCAAAAAACTAAGAGTTTCCTGAAATGTCAGCACACATTTTTTCACCCAATCTTGATGACACTTTCAGGTAATGATCAGTACCCCAATCCCACTTGGCTCACCAAATTTCATTCTTCTAGGTTCAACCGTTCGTTGGCAGTAAGAGTTTTAATTTTTAGGTTTCACTCTGTTTTCTCTTATATGGATACATGTAGTTTGAAATCTATATCAAACACGGTTTGTGCTAGCTCTTTGAAACTTGACACAATAAAATAGTTCCAAGTTCTATCTCTATGGATTGTTTCCTATTGATGTAGCCCTAAGCCGAGACTGGCACAAATCACTTTCATGGAAAGGGGTTGTCAAGCTCCAAAAAACTACAAGATTCCTGAAAAATCAGCACACATATTTTTAACCCAATCGTGATGACACATTCAGGGAATGATCAGTACCCCAATCCCACTTGGCTCACCAAATTTCGTTCTTCTAAGTTAAACTGTTCGTTGGCAGTAACAGTTTTAATTTTTAGGTTTCACTCTGTTTTCTCCTATATGGATACATGTAGTTGTAACTCTAAATCAAACACGGATTGTGCTAGCTCTTTGAAACTTGACACAATAAAGTAGTTCCAAGTTCTATCTCTATGGTTTGTTTCCTATTAATGTAGTCCTAAGCAGAGACTGGCGCAAATCACTTTCATGGAATGGGGTTGCCAAGCTTCCAAAAACCTACGTGTTTCCTGAAATCTCAGCAAACTTTTTTCACACAATCTTGATGATACTTCCAGGTAATGATCAGTACCCCAAGCCCACTTGGCTCACCAAATTTTGTTCTTCTAGGTTAAAGCGTTCGTTGGCAGTAACAGTTTTAATTTTTAGGTTTCACTCTGTTTTCTCCTATATGGATACATGTAGTAGGAACACTAAAGCAAACACGGTTTGTGCTAGCTCTTTGATACTTGACACAATAAAATAGTTCCCAGTTCTATCTCTATGGTTTGTTTCCTATTGATGTAGCCCCAAGCAGAGACTGGCGCAAATCACTTTCATGGAAAGGGGTTTCCAAACTTCCAAATAACCAGGAGTTTCCTGAAATCTCAGCACACATTTTTTCACCCAATCTTGATGTCATTTTCAGGTAATGATCAGTACCCCAATCCCACTTGGCTCACCAAATTTCGTTCTTCTAAGTTAAACCGTTCCTTGGCAGTAACAGTTTAAATTTTTAGGTTTCACTCTGTTTTCTCCTATATGGATAAATGTAGAGGAAACTCTAAATCAAACACGGTTTGTGCTAGCTCTTTGAAACTTGACACAATAAAGTAGTTCCAAGTTCTATCTCTATGGTTTGATTCCTATTGAAATAGCCCTAGGCAGAGACTGGCACAAATAACTTACATGGAAATGGGTTGCAAAGCTTCCAAAAAACTACGAGATTCCTGAAATCTCAGCACACATTTTTTCAGCCAATCTTGATGACACTTTCAGGTAATGATCAGTACCCCAATCTCACTTGGCTCACCAAATTTCGTTCTTCTAGGTTAAACCGTTCGTTGGCAGTAACAGTTTTAATTTTTACGTTTCACTCTGTTTTCTCCTATATGGATACATGTAGTTGCAACTCTAAATCAAACACGGATTGTGCTAGCTCTTTGAAACTTCACACAAGAATGCAGTTCCAAGTTATATCTCTATGGTTTTTTCCTATTGATGTAGCCCTAAGCAGAGACTGGCGCAAATCACTTTCATGGAAAGGGGTTTCCAAGCTTCCAAAAAACTACGAGTTCCTTGAAATCTCAGCACACCTTTTTTCACCCAATCATGATGTCACTTTCAGGTAATGATCAGTACCCCAATCCCAATTGGCTCACCAAATTTCGTTCTTCTAGGTTAAACCGTTCGTTGGCAGTAACAGTTTTAATTTTTAGGTTTCACTGTGTTTTCTCCTATATGGATACATGTAGATGGAACTCTAAATCAAACACGGTTTGTGCTAGCTCTTTGAAACTTGACACAATAAAACAGTTCCAAGTTCTATCTTCATGGATTGTTTACTATTGATGTAGCCCTAAGAAGAGACCTGCGCAAATCACTTTCATGGAAAGGGGTTGCCAAGATTCCAAAAAACTACGAGTTTCCTGAAATCTCAGCACATATTTTTTCACCCAATCTTGATGACACTTTCAGGTAGTGAACAGTACCCCAATCCCACTTGGCTCACCAAATTTCGTTCTTCTAGGTTAAACCCTTCGTTGGCAGTAAGAGTTTTAATTTTTAGGTTTCACTCTGTTTTTACCTATATGGATACATGTATTTGCAACTCTAAATCAAACACGGTTTGTGCTAGCTCTTTGAAACTTGACACAATAAAGTAGTTCCAAGTTCTATCTCTATGGATTGTTAACTATTCATGAGGCCTAAGCAGAGACCTGCGCAAATCACTTTCATTGAAAGGGGTTGCCAAGCTTCCAAAAAACTACGAGTTTCCTGAAATCTCAGCACACATTTTTTCACCCAATCATGATGACACTTTCAGGTAATGATCAGTTCCCCAATCCCACTTGGCTCACCAAATTTCATTCTTCTAGGTTAAACCGTTCTTTGGCAGTAACAGTTTTAATTTTTAGGTTTCACTCTGTTTCTCCAATATGGATACATGTAGTTGCAACTCTAAATCAAACACGGTTTGTGCTAGCTCTTTGAAACGTGACACAATAAAGTAGTTCAAAGTTCTATCTCTATGGTTTGTTTCCTATTGTTGTAGTCCTAAGCAGAGACTGGCGCAAATCACTTTCATGGAAAGGGGTTGCCAAGCTACGAAAAAACTACGAGTTTCCTGAAATCTCAGCACACATTTTTTCACGCAATCTTGATGACACTTTCAGGTAAAGATCAGTACGCCAATTCCACTTGGCTAACCAAATTTCGTTCTTCTAGGTTAAACCGTTCGTTGGCAGTAACAGTTTTAATTTTTAGGTTTCACTGTGTTTCTCCTATATGGATACATGTAGTTGGAACTCTAAATCAAACACGGTTTGTGCTAGCTCTTTGAAACATGACACAATAAAGTAGTTCCAAGTTCTATCTCTATGGTTTTTTTCCTATTGATGTAGCCCTAAGCAGAGACTGGCGCAAATCAGTTTCATGTAAAGGGGTTGCCAAACTTCCAAAATCTACGAGTTTCCTGATATCTCAGCACACATTTTTTCACCCAATCTTGATGACACTTTCAGGTAATGATCAGTACCCCAATCCCACTTGGCTCACCAAATTTCGTTCTTCTAGGTTAAACCGTTCGTTGGCAGTAACAGTTTTAATTTTTAGGCTTCACTCTGTTTTCTCCTATATGGATACATGTAGATGGAACTCTAAATCAAACACGGTTTGTGCTAGCTCTTTGAATCTTGACACAATAAAAGAGTTCCAAGTCCTATCTCCATGGATTGTTTACTATTGATGTAGCCCTAAGCAGAGACCTGCGCAAATCACTTTCATGGAAAGTGGTTGCCAAGCTTCCAAAAAACTACGAGTTTCCTGAAATCACAGCACACATTTTTTCACCCAAACTTGATGACACTTTCAGGTAATGATCAGTTCCCCAAACCCACTTGGCTCACCAAATTTCGTTCTTCTAGGTTAAACCGTTCGTTGGCAGTAACAGTTTTAATTTTTAGGCTTCACTCTGTTTTCCCCTATGGATACATGTATTTGCAACTCTAAATCAAACACGGTTTGTGCTAGCTCTTTGAAACTTGACACAATAAAGTAGTTCCAAGTCCTATCTCTATGGTTTGATTCATATTGAAGTAGCCCTAGGCAGAGTCTGGCGCAAATCACTTATATGTAAATGGGTTGCCAAGCTTCCAAAAAACTACGAGTTTCCTGAAATCTCAGCACACATTTTTTCACCCAATCTTGATGACACTTTCTGGTAATGATCAGTACCCCAATCTCACTTGGCTCACCAAATGTCATTCTTCTGGGTGAAACAGTTCGTTGGCAGTAACGGTTTTAATTTTTAGGTTTCACTCTGTTTTCTCCCATATGGATACATGTAGTTGGAACTCTAAATCGAACACGGTTTGGGCTAGCTCTTTGAAACTTGACACAATAAAGTAGTTCCAAGTTCTATATCGATGGTTTGTTTCCTATTGATGTAGACCTAAGCAGAGACTGGCGCAAATCACTTTCATGGAAAGGGGTTGCCAAGCTTCCAAAAAACTACCAGTTTCCTGAAATCTCAGCACACATTTTTTCACCCAATCTTGATGACACTTTCAGGTAATGATCAGTACCCCAATCCCACTTGGCTCACCAAATTTCGTTCTTTAGGTTAAACCGTTCGTTGCCAGTAAGAGTTTTAATTTTTAGGTTTCACTCTGTTTTTACCTATATGGATACATGTAGTTGGAACTGTAAATCAAACACGGTTTGTGCTAGCTCTTTGAAATTTGACACAATAAAGTAGTTCCAAGTTCTATCTCTATGGTTTGATTCCTATTGAAGTAGCCCTAGGCAGAGACTGGTGCAAATCACTTACTTGGAAATGGGTTGCCAAGCTTCCCAAAAACTATGAGATTCCTGAAATCTCAGCACACATTTTTTCACCCAATCTTGATGACACTTTCTGGTAATGATCAGTACCCCGATCTCACTTGGCTCACCAAATTTCGTTCTTCTAGTTTAAACCATTCGTTGGCAGTAACAGTTTTAATTTTTAGGTTTCACTCTGTTTTCTCCTATATGGATACATGTATTTGCAACTCTAAATCAAACACGGTTTGTGCTAGCTCTTTGAAACGTGACACAATAAAGTAGTTCCAAGTTCTATCTCTATGGTTTGTTTCCTATTGATGTAGTCCTAAGCAGAGACTGGCGCAAATCACTTTCATGGAAAGGGGTTGCCAAGCTACCAAAAAACTATGAGATTCCTGAAATCTCAGCACACATTTTTTCAGCCAATCTTGATGACACTTTCAGATAAAGATCAGTACCCCAATTCCACTTGGCTCACCAAATTTCGTTCTTCTAGGTTAAACCGTTCGTTGGCAGTAACAGTTTTAATTTTTAGGTTTCACTCTGTTTTCTCCTATATGGATACATGTATTTGCAACTCTAAATCAAACACGGTTTGTGCTAGCTCTTTAAAACTTGACACAATAAAAGAGTTCCAAGTCCTATCTCCATGGATTGTTTACTATTGATGTAGCCCTAAGCAGAGACCTGCGCAAATCACTTTCATGGAATGGGGTTGCCAAGCTTCCAAAAAACTACGAGTTTCCTGAAATCTCAGCACACATTTTTTCACCCAATCTTGATGACACTTTCCGGTAATCATCAGTATCCCAATCCCAGTTGGCTCACCAAATTTGGTTCTTCTAGGTTAAACCGTTCGTTGGCAGTAACAGTTTTAATTTTTAGGTTTCACTCTGTTTTCTCCTATATGGATACATGTAGTTGCAACTCTAAATCAAACACGGTTTGTGCTAGCTCTTTGAAACTTGACACAATAAAGCAGTTCCAAGTTCTATCTCTATGGTTTGTTTCCTATTGATGTAGCCCTAAGCAGAGACCTGCGCAAATCACTTTCATGGAATGGGGTTGCCAAGCTTCCAAAAAACTACGAGTTTCCTAAAATCTCAGCACACATTTTTTCACCCAATCTTGATGACACTTTCAGGTAAAGATCAGTACCCCAATTCCACTTGGCTCACCAAATTTCGTTCTTCTAGTTTAAACCGTTCTTTGGCAGTAACTGTTTTAATTTTTAGGTTTCACTCTGTTTTCTCCTATATGGATACATGTAGTTGCAACTCTAAATCAAACACGGTTTGTGCTAGCTCTTTGAAACTTCACACAAGAAAGTAGTTCCAAGTTCTATCTCTATGGTTTGTTTCCTATTGATGTAGCCCTAAGCAGAGACTGGCGCAAATCACTTTCATGGAAAGGGGTTGCCAAACTTCCAAAAAACTACGAGTTTCTTGAAATCTCAGCACACATTTTTTCACCCAATCATGATGTCACTTTCATGTAATGATCAGTACCCCAATCCCACTTGGCTCACCAAATTTCGTTCTTCTAGGTTAAACCGTTCGTTGGCAGTAACAGTTTTAATTTTTAGGTTTCACTCTGTTTTCTCCTATATGGATACATGTAGATGGAACTCTAAATCAAACACGGTTTGTGCTAGCTCTTTGAAACTTGACACAATAAAAGAGTTCCAAGTCCTATCTCCATGGATTGTTTACTATTGATGTAGCCCTAAGCAGAGACCTGCGCAAATCACTTTCATGGAAAGTGGTTGCCAAGCTTCCAAAAAACTACGAGTTTCCTGAAATCACAGCACACATTTTTTCACCCAATCTTGATGACACTTTCAGGTAATGATCAGTACCCCAATCCCACTTGGCTCACCAAATTTCCTTCTTCTAGGTTAAACCGTTCGTTGGCAGTAACAGTTTTAATTTTTAGGCTTCACTCTGTTTTCTCCTATATGGATACATGTATTTGCAACTCTAAATCAAACACGGTTTGTGCTAGCTCTTTGAAACTTGACACAATAAAGTAGTTCCAAGTCCTATCTCTATGGTTTGATTCCTATTGAAGTAGCCCTAGGCAGAGACTGGCGCAAATCACTTATATGTAAATGGGTTGCCAAGCTTCCAAAAAACTACGAGTTTCCTGAAATCTCAGCACACATTTTTTCACCCAATCTTGATGACACTTTCTGGTAATGATCAGTACCCCAATCTCACTTGGCTCACCAAATGTCATTCTTCTAGGTTAAACCGTTCGTTGGCAGTAAGGGTTTTAATTTTTAGGTTTCACTCTGTTTTCTCCCATATGGATACATGTAGTTGGAACTCTAAATCAAACACGGTTTGTGCTAGCTCTTTGAAACTTGACACAATAAAGTAGTTCCAAGTTCTATATCTATGGTTTCTTTCCTATTGATGTAGCCCTAAGCAGAGACTGGCGTAAATCACTTTCATGGAAAGGGGTTGCCAAGCTACCAAAAAACTACGAGTTACCTGAAATCTCAGCACACATTTTGTCACCCAATCTTGATGTCACTTTCAGTTAATGATCAGTACCCCAATCCCACTTGGCTCACCAAATTTCGTTCTTCTAGGTTAAACCGTTCGTTGGCAGTAACAGTTTTAATTTTTAGTTTTCACTCTGTTTTCTCCTATATGGATATATGTAGTTGCAACTCTAAAACAAACACGGTTTGTGCTAGCTCTTTGAAACGTGACACAATAAAGTAGTTCCAAGTTCTATCTCTATGGTTTGTTTCCTATTGATGTAGTCCTAAGCAGAGACTGGCGCAAATCACTTTCATGGAAAGGGGTTGCCAAGCTACCAAAAAACTATGAGTTTCCTGAAATCTCAGCACATATTGTTTCACCCAAACTTGATGACACTTTCAGGTAATGATCAGTACCCAATCCCACTTGGCTCACCAAATTTCGTTCTTCTAGGTTAAACCGTTCGTTGGCAGTAACAGTTTTAATTTTTAGGTTTCACTCTGTTTTCTCCTATATGGATATATGTAGTTGCAACTCTAAATCAAACAAGGTTTGTGCTAGCTCTTTGAACTTTGACACAATAAAGTAGTTCCAAGTTCTATCTCTATGTTTTGTTTCCTATTGATGAAGTCCTAAGCAGAGACTGGCGCAAATCACTTTCATGGAAAGGGGTTGCCAAGCTACCAAAAAACTACGAGTTTCCTGAAATCTCAGCACATATTTTTTCACCCAATCTTGATGACACTTTCAGGTAATGATCAGTACCCCAATCCCACTTGGCTCACCAAATTTTGTTTTTCTAGGTTAAACCATTCGTTGGCAGTAAGAGTTTTAATTTTTAGGTTTCACTCTGTTTTCTCCTATATGGATACATGTAGTTGGAACTCTAAATCAAACACGTTTTGTGCTAGCTCTTTGAAACTGGACACAATAAAGTAGTTCCAAGTTTTATCTTTATGGATTGTTTCCTATTGATGTAGCCCTAAGCAGAGATTGGCGCAAATCACTTTAATGGAAACGGGTTGGCAAATTTCATAAAACTACGAGTTTCCAAAAATCTCAGCACACATTTTTTCACCCAAAGTTGATGACACTTTCAGGTAATGATCAGTACCCCAATCCCACTTGGCTCACCAAATTTCGTTCTTCTAGGTTAAACAGTTCGTTGGCAGTAACAGTTTTAATTTTTAGGTTTCACTCTGTTTTCTCCTATAAGGATACATGTAGTTGCAACTCTAAATAAAACACGGTTTGTGGTAGCTTTTTGAAACTTGACACAATAAAGTAGTTCCAAGTTCTATCTCTATGGATTGTTTCCTATTGATGTAGCCCTAAGCAGAGACCTGCGCAAATCACTTTCATGGAAAGGGGTTGCCAAGCTTCCAAAAAACTACGATTTTTCTGAAATCTCAGCACACATTGTTTCACCCAATCTTGATGACACTTTCAGGTAATGATCAGTACCCCAATACCACTTGGTCACCAAATTTCGTTCTTCTAGGTTAAACCGTAATTTGGCATTAACAGTTTTAATTTTTAGGGATCACTCTGTTTTCTCCTATATGGATACATGTAGATGGAACTCTAAATCAAACACGGTTTGTGCTAGCTCTTTGAAACTTGACACAATAAAATAGTTCCAAGTTCTATCTCTATGGATTGTTGCCTATTGATGTAGCCCTAAGCAGAGACTGGCATAAATCACTTTCATGGAAAGGAGTTGCCAAGCTACCAAAAAACTACGAGTTTCCTGAAATCTCAGCACACATTTTTTCACCCAATCTTGATGACACTTGCAGGTAATGATCAGTACCCCAATCCCACTTGGCTCACCAAATTTCGTTCTTCTAGGTTAAACCGTTCGTTGGCAGTAACAGTTTTAATTTTTAGGTTTCACTCTGTTTTCTCCTATACGGATACATGTAGTTGGAACTCTAAATCAAACACGGTTTGTGCTAGCTCTTTGAAACTTGAGACAATAACGTAGTTCCAAGTTCAGTCTCTATGGTTTGTTTCCTATTGATGTAGCCCTAAGCAGAGACTGGCGCAAATCACTTTCATGGAAAGGGGTTGCCAAGCTTCCAAAAAACTACGAGTTTCCTGAAATCTCAGCACACATTGTTTCACCCAAACTTGATGACACTTTCAGGTAATGATCAGTACCCCAATCCCACTTGGCTCACCAAATTTCGTTATTCTAGGTTAAACCATTTGTTGGCAGTAACAGTTTTAATTTTTAGGTTTCACTCCATTTTCTCCTATATAGATACATGTAGTTGGAACTCTAAATCAAACACGGTTTGTGCTAGCTCTTTGAAACTTGACACAATAAAGTAGTTCCAAGTTCCATCTCTATGGTTTGTTTCCTATTGATGTAGCCCTAAGCAGAGACTGGCGCAAATCACTTTAGTGGAAAGGGGTTGCCAAGCTTCAAAAAAACTACGAGTTTCCTGAAACCTCAGCACACATTTTTTCACCAAATCTTGATGATACTTTCTGGTAATGATCAGTACCCCGATCCCACTTGGTAACCAAAATTCGTTCTTCTAGGTTACACCATTTGTTGGCATTAACAGTTTTATTTTTTAGGATTCACTCTGTTTTCTCCTATATGGATATATGTAGTTGCAACTCTAAATCAAACACGGTTTGTGCTAGCTCTTTGAAACTTGACACAATAAAGAAGTTCCAAGTTCTATCTCTATGGATTGTTTCCTCTTGCTGTAGTCCTAAGCAGAGACTGGCGCAAATAACTTTCATGGAAAGGGGTGGGCAAGCTTACAAAGTATGAGTTTCCTGAAATCTCAGCACACATTTTTTCACCCAGTCTTGATGACACTTTCAGGTAATGATCAGTACCCCAATCCCACTTGGCTCACCAAATTTTGTTCTTCTAGGTTAAACCTTTCGTTGGCAGTAACAGTTTTAAATTTTAGGTTTTACTCTGTTTTCTCCTATATGGATACATGTAGTTGAAACTCTAAATCAAACACGGCTTGTGCTAGCTCTTTGAAACTTGACACAATAAAGAAGTTCTAAGTTCTATTTCTATGGTTTATTTCCTATTGATGTAGCCCTAAGCAGAGACTGGCACAAATCACATTCATGGAAAGGGATTGCCAAGCTTTCAAAAAACTACGAGTTTCCTGAAATCTCAGCACACATTTTTTCACCCAATCTTGATGACACTTTCAGGTCATGATCCGTACCCCAATCCCACTTGGCTCACCAAATTTTGTTCTTCTAGGTTAAACCGTTCGTTGGCAGTAACACTTTAATTTTCAGGTTTCACTCTGTTTTCTCCTATATGGTTACATGTAGTTGGAACCCTAAATCAAACAACGTTTGTGCTAGCTCTTTGAAACTTGACACAATATAGTAGTTCCAAGTTCTATCTCTATGGTTTGTTTCCTATTGATGTAGCCCTAAGCAGAGGCTGGCGCAAATCACTTTCATGGAAAGGGGTTGCCAAGCTTCCAAAACACTACGAGTTTCCTGAAATATCAGCATACATTTTTTCACCCAATCTTGATGTCACTTTCAGGAAATGATCAGTACCCCAATCCCACCTGGCTCACCAAATTTCTTTCTTCTTGGTTAAACCGTTCGTTGGCAGTAACAGTTTAACTTTTTAGGTTTCACTCTGTATTCTTTTATATGGATACATGTAGTTGGAACTCTAAATCAAAGACGGTTTGTGCTAGCTCCTTGAAACTTGACACAATAAAATAGTTCCAAGTTCTATCCCTATGCATTGTTTCCTATTGATGTAGCCCTAAGCAGAGACTGGCGCAAATCACTTTCATGGAAAGGGGTTGCCAAGCTTCCAAAAAACTACGAGTTTCCTGAAATCTCAGCACATATTTTTTCACCCAATCTTGATGACACTTTCATGTAATGATCAGTACACCAATCCCACTTGGCTCACCAAATTTCGTTCTTTTTAGGTTCAACCATTCGTTGGCAGTAACAGTTTTAATTTTTAGGTTTCACTCTGTTTTCTACTATATGGATACATGTAGTAGGAACGCTAAATCAAACAGGTTTGTGTTAGCTCTTTGAAACTCGACACAATAAAGTAGTTCCAAGTTCTATCTCTATGGTTTGTTTCCTATTGATGTAGCCCTAAGCAGAGACTGGCACAAATCACTTTCATGGAAAGGGGTTGCCAATCTTCCGAGAAACTATGAGTTTCCTGAAATCTCAGCACACATTTTTTCACCCAATCTTGATGACACTTTCAGGTAATGATCAGTACCCCAATCCCAGTTGGCTCAACAAATTTCATTCTTCTAGGTTAAACTTTCATGGAAAGGGGTTGCAAGGTTTCAAAAAACTAAGAGTTTCCTGAAATCTCAGCACACATTTTTTCATCCAATCTTGATGACACTTTCTGGTAATGATCAGTACCACAATCCCACTTGGCTCACCAAATTTCGTTCTTCTCGGAGAAACCGTTCGATGGCAGTAAAAGGTTTAATTTTTAGGTTTCAATCTGTTTTCTCCTATATGGATACAGGTTTTGGAAGTCTAAATCAAAGACGGTTTGTGCTACCTCTTTGAAACTTGACACCAGAAAGTAGTTCCAAGTTCTATCTCTATGGTTTGTTTCCTATTGCTGTACTCCTAAGCAGAGACTGGCGCAAATCACTTTCATGGAATGAGGATGCCAAGCTTCCAAAAAACTATGAGTTTCCTGAAATCTCAGCATACATTTTTTCACCCAATCTTGATGACACTTTCAAGAAATGATCAGTACCCCAATACCACTAGGCTCACCAAATTACGTTCTTCTAGGTTAAACCGTTCGTTGGCAGTAACAGTTTTAAATTTTAGGTTTCACTCTGTTTTCTCCTATATGGATACATGTAGTTGGAACTCTAAATCAAACACGGTTTGTGCTAGCTCTTTGAAACTTGACACAATACAATAGTTCCAAGTTCTATCTCTATGGTTTGTTTCCTATTGATGTAGCCCTAAGCAGAGACTGGCGCAAATCACTTTCATGGAAACGGGTTGCCAAGCTTCCAAGAACTACGAGTTTCCTGAAATATCAGCACACATTTTTTCACCAAATCTTGATGACACTTTCAGGAAATGATCAGTACCCCAATCCCAATTGGCTCACCAAATTTCGTTCTTCTATGTTAAACCGTTCGTTCTCAGTAACAGTCTTAATTGTTAGGTTTCATTTTGTTTTCTCCTATATGGATACATGTATTTGGAATTCTAAATCACACATGGTTTGTGCTAGCTCTTTGAAACTTGGCACAATAAAGTAGTTCCAAAATCTATCTCTATGGTTTGTTTCCTATTGATGTAGCCCTAAGCAGAGACTGGCGCAAATCACTTTCATGGAAAAGGGTTGCAAGCTTTCAAAAAACTACGAGTTTCCTGAAATCTAAGCCCACATTTTTTCACCCAATCTTGATGACACTTTCAGGAAATGATCAGTACCCCAATCCCACTAGGCTCACCAAATTTCATTCTTCTAGGTTAAACTTTCATGGAAAGGGGTTGCAAGCTTTCAAAAAACTAAGAGTTTCCTGAAATCTCAGCACACATTTTTTCACCCAATCTTGATGACACTTTCTGGTAATGATCAGTACCACAATCCCACTTGGCTCACCAAATTTCGTTCTTCTCGGAGAAACCGTTCGATGGCAGTAACAGGTTTAATTTTTAGGTTTCACTCTGTTTTCTCCTATATGCATACTTGTAGTTGGAACTCTAAATCAAACACGGTTTGTGCTAGCTCTTTGAAACTTGACACAATAAAGTAGTTCCAAGTTCTATCTCTATGGTTTGTTGCCTATTGATGTAGCCCTAAGCAGAAGCTGGCGCAAATCACTTTCATGGAAACGGGTTGCCAAGCTTGCAAAAAACTATGAGTTTCCTGAAATATCAGCACACATTTTTTCACCCAATCTTGATGACACTTTCAGGTAATGATCAGCACCCCAATCCCACTTGGCTCACCAAATTTCGTTCTTCTATGTTATACCGTTCGTTCTCAGTAACTGTCTTAATTGTTAGGTTTCACTTTGTTTTCTCCTATATGGATACATGTATTTGGAATTCTAAATCAAACATGGTTTGTGCTAGCTCTTTGAAACTTGACACAATAAAGTAGTTCCAAAATCTATCTCTATGGTTTGTTTCCTATTGATGGAGCCCTAAGCAGAGACTGACGCAAATCACTTTCATGGAAAGGGGTTGCAAGCTTTCAAAAAACTACGAGTTTCCTGAAATCTCAGCACACATTTTTTCACCCAATCTTGATGAGACTTTTAGGTAATGATCAGTACCCCAATCCCAATTGGCTCACCAAAATTCGTTCTTCTAGGTTAAACAATTCGTTGGCAGTAACAGTTTTAATTTTTAGGTTTCAATCTGTTTTCTCCTATATGGATACAGGTTTTGGAATTCTAAATCAAAGACGGTTTGTGCTAGCTCTTTGAAACTTGACACCAGAAAGTAGTTCCAAGTTCTATCTCTATGGTTTGTTTCCTATTGCTGTACTCCTAAGCAGAGACTGGCGCAAATCACTTTCATGGAATGAGGATGCCAAGCTTCCAAAAAACTATGAGTTTCCTGAAATCTCAGCATACATTTTTTCACCCAATCTTGATGACACTTTCAGGAAATGATCAGTACCCCAATCCCACTAGGCTCACCAAATTTCGTTCTTCCAGGTTAAACCGTTCGTTGGCAGTAACAGTTTTAAATTTTAGGTTTCACTCTGTTTTCTCCTATATGGATATATGTAGTTGCAACTCTAAAACAAACACGGTTTGTGCTAGCTCTTTGAAACGTGACACAATAAAGTAGTTCCAAGTTCTATCTCTATGGTTTGTTTCCTATTGATGTAGTCCTAAGCAGAGACTGGCGCAAATCACTTTCATGGAAAGGGGTTGCCAAGCTACCAAAAAACTATGAGTTTCCTGAAATCTCAGCACATATTGTTTCACCCAAACTTGATGACACTTTCAGGTAATGATCAGTACCCAATCCCACTTGGCTCACCAAATTTCGTTCTTCCAGGTTAAACCGTTCGTTGGCAGTAACAGTTTTAATTTTTAGGTTTCACTCTGTTTTCTCCTATATGGATATATGTAGTTGCAACTCTAAATCAAACAAGGTTTGTGCTAGCTCTTTGAACTTTGACACAATAAAGTAGTTCCAAGTTCTATCTCTATGTTTTGTTTCCTATTGATGTAGTCCTAAGCAGAGACTGGCGCAAATCACTTTCATGGAAAGGGGTTGCCAAGCTACCAAAAAACTACGAGTTTCCTGAAATCTCAGCACATATTTTTTCACCCAATCTTGATGACACTTTCAGGTAATGATCAGTACCCCAATCCCACTTGGCTCACCAAATTTTGTTTTTCTAGGTTAAACCATTCGTTGGCAGTAAGAGTTTTAATTTTTAGGTTTCACTCTGTTTTCTCCTATATGGATACATGTAGTTGGAACTCTAAATCAAACACGTTTTGTGCTAGCTCTTTGAAACTGGACACAATAAAGTAGTTCCAAGTTTTATCTTTATGGATTGTTTCCTATTGATGTAGCCCTAAGCAGAGATTGGCGCAAATCACTTTAATGGAAACGGGTTGGCAAATTTCATAAAACTACGAGTTTCCAAAAATCTCAGCACACATTTTTTCACCCAAAGTTGATGACACTTTCAGGTAATGATCAGTACCCCAATCCCACTTGGCTCACCAAATTTCGTTCTTCTAGGTTAAACAGTTCGTTGGCAGTAACAGTTTTAATTTTTAGGTTTCACTCTGTTTTCTCCTATAAGGATACATGTAGTTGCAACTCTAAATAAATCACGGTTTGTGGTAGCTTTTTGAAACTTGACACAATAAAGTAGTTCCAAGTTCTATCTCTATGGATTGTTTCCAATTGATGTAGCCCTAAGCAGAGACCTGCGCAAATCACTTTCATGGAAAGGGGTTGCCAAGCTTCCAAAAAACTACGATTTTTCTGAAATCTCAGCACACATTGTTTCACCCAATCTTGATGACACTTTCAGGTAATGATCAGTACCCCAATACCACTTGGTCACCAAATTTCGTTCTTCTAGGTTAAACCGTAATTTGGCATTAACAGTTTTAATTTTTAGGGATCACTCTGTTTTCTCCTATATGGATACATGTAGATGGAACTCTAAATAAAACACGGTTTGTGCTAGCTCTTTGAAACTTGACACAATAAAATAGTTCCAAGTTCTATCTCTATGGATTGTTGCCTATTGATGTAGCCCTAAGCAGAGACTGGCATAAATCACTTTCATGGAAAGGAGTTGCCAAGCTACCAAAAAACTACGAGTTTCCTGAAATCTCAGCACAAATTTTTTCACCCAATCTTGATGACACTTGCAGGTAATGATCAGTACCCCAATCCCACTTGGCTCACCAAATTTCGTTCTTCTAGGTTAAACCGTTCGTTGGCAGTAACAGTTTTAATTTTTAGGTGTCACTCTGTTTTCTCCTATACGGATACATGTAGTTGGAACTCTAAATCAAACACGGTTTGTGCTAGCTCTTTGAAACTTGAGACAATAACGTAGTTCCAAGTTCAGTCTCTAAGGTTTGTTTCCTATTGATGTAGCCCTAAGCAGAGACTGGCGCAAATCACTTTCATAGAAATTGGTTGCCAAGCTTCCAAATAACTACGAGTTTCCTGAAATCTCAGCACACATTTTTTCACACAATCTTGATGACAGTTTCAGGTAATGATCAGTACCCCAATCCCACTTGGTCACCAAATTTCGTTCTACTAGGTTAAACCGTTCGTTGGCATTAACAGTTTTGATTTTTAGGGATCACTCTGTTTTCTCCTATATGGATACATGTAGTTGGAACTCTAAATCAAACACGGTTTGTGCTAGCTGTTTGAAACTTGACACAATAAAGTAGTTCCAAGTTCCATCTCTATGGTTTGTTTCCTATTGATGTAGCCCTAAGCAGAGACTGGCGCAAATCACTTTCATGGAAAGGGGTTGCCAAGCTTCCAAAAAACTACGAGTTTCCTGAAATCTCAGCACACATTGTTTCACCCAAACTTGATGACACTTTCAGGTAATGATCAGTACCCCAATCCCACTTGGCTCACCAAATTTCGTTCTTCTAGGTTAAACCATTTGTTGGCAGTAACAGTTTTAATTTTTAGGTTTCACTCCATTTTCTCCTATATGGATACATGTAGTTGGAACTCTAAATCAAACACGGTTTGTGCTAGCTCTTTGAAACTTGACACAATAAAGTAGTTCCAAGTTCCATCTCTATGGTTTGTTTCCTATTGATGTAGCCCTAAGCAGAGACTGGCGCAAATCACTTTAATGGAAAGGGGTTGCCAAGCTTCAAAAAAACTACGAGTTTCCTGAAACCTCAGCACACATTTTTTCACCAAATCTTGATGATACTTTCTGGTAATGATCAGTACCCCGATCCCACTTGGTAACCAAAATTCGTTCTTCTAGGTTACACCATTTGTTGGCATTAACAGTTTTATTTTTTAGGATTCACTCTGTTTTCTCCTATATGGATATATGTAGTTGCAACTCTAAATCAAACACGGTTTGTGCTAGCTCTTTGAAACTTGACACAATAAAGTAGTTCCAAGTTCTATCTCTATGGATTGTTTCCTCTTGCTGTAGTCCTAAGCAGAGACTGGCGCAAATAACTTTCATGGAAAGGGGTGGGCAAGCTTACAAAGTATGAGTTTCCTGAAATCTCAGCACACATTTTTTCACCCAGTCTTGATGACACTTTCAGGTAATGATCAGTACCCCAATCCCACTTGGCTCACCAAATTTTGTTCTTCTAGGTTAAACCTTTCGTTGGCAGTAACAGTTTTAAATTTTAGGTTTTACTCTGTTTTCTCCTATATGGATACATGTAGTTGAAACTCTAAATCAAACACGGCTTGTGCTAGCTCTTTGAAACTTGACACAATAAAGAAGTTCTAAGTTCTATTTCTATGGTTTATTTCCTATTGATGTAGCCCTAAGCAGAGACTGGCACAAATCACATTCATGGAAAGGGATTGCCAAGCTTTCAAAAAACTACGAGTTTCCTGAAATCTCAGCACACATTTTTTCACCCAATCTTGATGACACTTTCAGGTCATGATCCGTACCCCAATCCCACTTGGCTCACCAAATTTTGTTCTTCTAGGTTAAACCGTTAGTTGGCAGTAACACTTTAATTTTCAGGTTTCACTCTGTTTTCTCCTATATGGTTACATGTATTTGGAACCCTAAATCAAACAACGTTTGTGCTAGCTCTTTGAAACTTGACACAATATAGTAGTTCCAAGTTCTATCTCTATGGTTTGTTTCCTATTGATGTAGCCCTAAGCAGAGGCTGGCGCAAATCACTTTCATGGAAAGGGGTTGCCAAGCTTCCAAAACACTACGAGTTTCCTGAAATATCAGCATACATTTTTTCACCCAATCTTGATGTCACTTTCAGGAAATGATCAGTACCCCAATCCCACCTGGCTCACCAAATTTCGTTCTTCTTGGTTAAACCGTTCGTTGGCAGTAACAGTTTAACTTTTTAGGTTTCACTCTGTATTCTTTTATATGGATACATGTAGTTGGAACTCTAAATCAAAGACGGTTTGTGCTAGCTCCTTGAAACTTGACACAATAAAATAGTTCCAAGTTCTATCCCTATGCATAGTTTCCTATTGATGTAGCCCTAAGCAGAGACTGGCGCAAATCACTTTCATGGAAAGGGGTTGCCAAGCTTCCAAAAAACTACGAGTTTCCTGAAATCTCAGCACATATTTTTTCACCCAATCTTGATGACACTTTCATGTAATGATCAGTACACCAATCCCACTTGGCTCACCAAATTTCGTTCTTTTTAGGTTCAACCATTCGTTGGCAGTAACAGTTTTAATTTTTAGGTTTCACTCTGTTTTCTACTATATGGATACATGTAGTAGGAACGCTAAATCAAACAGGTTTGTGTTAGCTCTTTGAAACTCGACACAATAAAGTAGTTCCAAGTTCTATCTCTATGGTTTGTTTCCTATTGATGTAGCCCTAAGCAGAGACTGGCACAAATCACTTTCATGGAAAGGGGTTGCCAATCTTCCAAGAAACTATGAGTTTCCTGAAATCTCAGCACACATTTTTTCACCCAATCTTGATGACACTTTCAGGTAATGATCAGTACCCCAATCCCAGTTGGCTCAACAAATTTCATTCTTCTAGGTTAAACTTTCATGGAAAGGGGTTGCAAGGTTTCAAAAAACTAAGAGTTTCCTGAAATCTCAGCACACATTTTTTCATCCAATCTTGATGACACTTTCTGGTAATGATCAGTACCACAATCCCACTTGGCTCACCAAATTTCGTTCTTCTCGGAGAAACCGTTCGATGGCAGTAAAAGGTTTAATTTTTAGGTTTCAATCTGTTTTCTCCTATATGGATACAGGTTTTGGAAGTCTAAATCAAAGACGGTTTGTGCTACCTCTTTGAAACTTGACACCAGAAAGTAGTTCCAAGTTCTATCTCTATGGTTTGTTTCCTATTGCTGTACTCCTAAGCAGAGACTGGCGCAAATCACTTTCATGGAATGAGGATGCCAAGCTTCCAAAAAACTATGAGTTTCCTGAAATCTCAGCATACATTTTTTCACCCAATCTTGATGACACTTTCAAGAAATGATCAGTACCCCAATACCACTAGGATCACCAAATTACGTTCTTCTAGGTTAAACCGTTCGTTGGCAGTACCAGTTTTAAATTTTAGGTTTCACTCTTTTTTCTCCTATATGGATACATGTAGTTGGAACTCTAAATCAAACACGGTTTGTGCTAGCTCTTTGAAACTTGACACAATACAATAGTTCCAAGTTCTATCTCTATGGTTTGTTTCCTATTGATGTAGCCCTAAGCAGAGACTGGCGCAAATCACTTTCATGGAAACGGGTTGCCAAGCTTCCAAAAACTACGAGTTTCCTGAAATATCAGCACACATTTTTTCACCAAATCTTGATGACACTTTCAGGAAATGATCAGTACCCCAATCCCAATTGGCTCACCAAATTTCGTTCTTCTATGTTAAACCGTTCGTTCTCAGTAACAGTCTTAATTGTTAGGTTTCACTTTGTTTTCTCCTATATGGATACATGTATTTGGAATTCTAAATCACACATGGTTTGTGCTAGCTCTTTGAAACTTGGCACAATAAAGTAGTTCCAAAATCTATCTCTATGGTTTGTTTCCTATTGATGTAGCCCTAAGCAGAGACTGGCGCAAATCACTTTCATGGAAAAGGGTTGCAAGCTTTCAAAAAACTACGAGTTTCCTGAAATCTAAGCCCACATTTTTTCACCCAATCTTGATGACACTTTCAGGAAATGATCAGTACCCCAATCCCACTAGGCTCACCAAATTTCATTCTTCTAGGTTAAACTTTCATGGAAAGGGGTTGCAAGCTTTCAAAAAACTAAGAGTTTCCTGAAATCTCAGCACACATTTTTTCACCCAATCTTGAAGACACTTTCTGGTAATGATCAGTACCACAATCCCACTTGGCTCACCAAATTTCGTTCTTCTCGGAGAAACCGTTCGATGGCAGTAACAGGTTTAATTTTTAGGTTTCACTCTGTTTTCTCCTATATGCATACTTGTAGTTGGAACTCTAAATCAAACACGGTTTGTGCTAGCTCTTTGAAACTTGACACAATAAAGTAGTTCCAAGTTCTATCTCTATGGTTTGTTTCCTATTGATGTAGCCCTAAGCAGAAGCTGGCGCAAATCACTTTCATGGAAACAGGTTGCCAAGCTTGCAAAAAACTATGAGTTTCCTGAAATATCAGCACACATTTTTTCACCCAATCTTGATGACACTTTCAGGTAATGATCAGCACCCCAATCCCACTTGGCTCACCAAATTTCGTTCTTCTATGTTATACCGTTCGTTCTCAGTAACTGTCTTAATTGTTAGGTTTCACTTTGTTTTCTCCTATATGGATACATGTATTTGGAATTCTAAATCAAACATGGTTTGTGCTAGCTCTTTGAAACTTGACACAATAAAGTAGTTCCAAAATCTATCTCTATGGTTTGTTTCCTATTGATGGAGCCCTAAGCAGAGACTGACGCAAATCACTTTCATGGAAAGGGGTTGCAAGCTTTCAAAAAACTACGAGTTTCCTGAAATCTCAGCACACATTTTTTCACCCAATCTTGATGAGACTTTTAGGTAATGATCAGTACCCCAATCCCAATTGGCTCACCAAAATTCGTTCTTCTAGGTTAAACAATTCGTTGGCAGTAACAGTTTTAATTTTTAGGTTTCAATCTGTTTTCTCCTATATGGATACAGGTTTTGGAATTCTAAATCAAAGACGGTTTGTGCTAGTTCTTTGAAACTTGACACCAGAAAGTAGTTCCAAGTTCTATCTCTATGGTTTGTTTCCTATTGCTGTACTCCTAAGCAGAGACTGGCGCAAATCACTTTCATGGAATGAGGATGCCAAGCTTCCAAAAAACTATGAGTTTCCTGAAATCTCAGCATACATTTTTTCACCCAATCTTGATGACACTTTCAGGAAATGATCAGTACCCCAATCCCACTAGGCTCACCAAAATTCGTTCTTCCAGGTTAAACCGTTCGTTGGCAGTAACAGTTTTAAATTTTAGGTTTCACTCTGTTTTCTCCTATATGGATACATGTAGTTGGAACTCTAAAGCAAACACGGTTTGTGCTAGCTCTTTGAAACTTGACACAATACAATAGTTCCAAGTTCTATCTCTATGGTTTGTTTCCTATTGATGTAGCCCTAAGCAGAGACTGGCGCAAATCACTTTCATGGAAAGGGGTTGCCAAGCTTCCAAAAAACTACGAGTTTCCTGAAATATCAGCACACATTTTTTTACCCAATATTGATGACACTTTCGGGTAATGATCAGTACGCCAATCCCACTTGGCTCACCAAATTTCGTTCTTCTAGTTTAAACTGTTCGTTGGCAGTAACAGTTTTAATTTTTATGTTTCAGTCTGTTTTCTCCTATATGGATACATATTTTGGAAGTCTAAATCAAAGACGGTTCGTGCTAGCTCTTTCAATCTTGACACAAGAAAGAAGTTCCAAGTTCTATCTTTATGGTTTGTTTCCTATTGATGTAGCCCTAAGCAGAGACTGGCGCAAATCACTTCCATGGAAAGGAGTTGCGAATCTTCTAAAACACTACGAGTTTCCTGAAATCTCAGCACACATTTTTTCAACCAATCTTGATGACACTTTCAGGAAATGATCAGTACCCCAATTCCACTTGGCTCACCAAATTTCGTTATTCTAGGTTAAACCGTTCGTTGGCAGTAACAGTTTAACTTTTTAGGTTTCACTCTGTTTTATTTTATATGGATACATGTAGTTGGAACTCTAAATCAAAGACGGTTTGTGCTAGCTCCTTGAAACTTGACACAATAAAGTAGTTCCAAGTTCTATCCCTATGCATTGTTTCCTATTGATGTAGCCCTAAGCAGAGACTGGCGCAAATCACTTTCATGGAATGGGGTTGCCAAGCTTCCAAAAAACTACGAGTTTCCTGAAATCTCAGCACACATTTTTTCACCCAATCTTGATGACACTTTCATGTAATGATCAGTACGCCAATCCCACTTGGCTCACCAAATTTCGTTCTTTTTAGGTTCAACCATTCATTGGCAGTAACAGTTTTAATTTTTAGGTTTCACTCTGTTTTCTCCTATATGGATACATGTAGTAGGAACTCTAAATCAAACAGGTTTGTGCTAGCTCTTTGAAACTTGACACAATAAAGTAGTTCCAAGTTCTATCTCTATGGTTTGTTTCCTATTGATGTAGCCCTAAGCAGAAGCTGGCGCAAATCACTTTCATGGAAGGGGGTTGCCAAGCTTGCAAAAAACTACGAGTTTCCTGAAATATCAGCACACATTTTTTCACCCAATCTTGATGACACTTTCAGGAAATGATCAGTACCCCAATCCCACTAGGCTCACCAAATTTCGTTCTTCTAGGTTAAACCGTTCGTTGGCAGTAACAGTTTTAAATTTTAGGTTTCACTCTGTTTTCTCCTACATGGATACATGTAGTTAGAACTCTAAATCAAACACGGTTTGTGCTAGCTCTTTGAAACTTGACACAATAAAGAAGTTCCAAGTTCTATCTCTATGGTTTGTTTCCTATTGATGTAGCCCTAAGCAGAGACTGGCACGAATCACTTTCATGGAAAGGGGTTGCCAATCTTCCAAGAAACTACGAGTTTCCTGAAATCTCAGCACACATTTTTTCACCCAATCTTGATGACACTTTCGGGTAATGATCAGTACGCCAATCCCACTTGGCTCACAAAATTTCGTTCTTCTAGTTTAAACTGTTCGTTGGCAGTAACAGTTTTAATTTTTATGTTTCAATCTGTTTTCTCCTATATGGATACATATTTTGGAAGTCTAAATCAAAGACGGTTCGTGCTAGCTCTTTCAATCTTGACACAAGAAAGAAGTTCCAATTCTATCTTTATGGTTTGTTTCCTATTGATGTAGCCCTAAGCAGAGACTGGCGCAAATCACTTCCATGGAAAGGAGTTGCGAATCTTCTAAAACACTACGAGTTTCCTGAAATCTCAGCACACATTTTTTCAACCAATCTTGATGACACTTTCAGGTAATGATCAGTACGCCAATCCCACTTGGCTCACCAAATTTCGTTCTTTTTAGGTTCAACCGTTCGTTGGCAGTAACAGTTTTAATTTTTAGGTTTCACTATGTTTTCTACTATATGGATACATGTAGTAGGAACTCTAAATCAAACACGGTTTGTGCTAGCTCTTTGAAACTCGACACAATAAAGTAGTTCCAAGTTCTATCTCTATGGTTGGTTTCCTATTGATGTAGCCCTAAGCAGAGGCTGGCGCAAATCACTTTCATGGAAACAGGTTGCCAAGCTTCAAAAAAACTACGATTTCCCTGAAATCTCAGCACACATTTTTTAACCCAATCTTGATGACACTTTCTGGTAATGATCAGTACCCAATCTCACTTGGCTCACCAAATGTCATTCTTCTAGGTTAAACCGTTCGTTGACAGTAACAGTTTTAATTTTTATGTTTCACTCTGTTTTCTCCTATATGGATACATGTTTTGGAAGTCTAAATCAAAGACGGTTTATGCTAGCTCTTTGAAACTTGACACCAGAAAGTAGTTCCAATTTCTATCTTTATGGTTTGTTTCCTATTGCTGTACTCCTAAGCAGAGACTGGCGCAAATCACTTTCATGGAATGAGGATGCCAAGCTTCCAAAAAACTATGAGTTTCCTGAAATCTCAGCATACATTTTTTCACCCAATCTTTATGTCACTTTCAGGAAATGATCAGTACCCCAATCCCACTAGGCTCACCAAATTTCGTTCTTCTAGGTTAAACCGTTCGTTGGCAGTAACAGTTTTAAATTTTAGGTTTCACTCTGTTTTCTCCTACATGAATACATGTATTTGGAACTCTAAATCAAACACGGTTTGTGCTAGCTCTTTGAAACTTGACACAATACAATAGTTCCAAGTTCTATCTCTATGGTTTGTTTCCTATTGCTGTACTCCTAAGCAGAGACTGGCGCAAATCACTTTAATGGAATGAGGATGCCAAGCTTCCAAAAAACTACGAGTTTCCTGAAATCTCAGCATACATTTTTTCACCCAATCTGGATGTCACTTTCTGGAAATGATCAGTACCCAAATCCCTCTAAGCTCACCAAATTTCGTTCTTCTATGTTAAACCGTTCGTTGGCAGTAACAGTTTTAAATTTTAGGTTTCACTCTGTTTTCTCCTACATGGATACATGTAGTTGGAACTCTAAATCAAACACGGTTTGTGCTAGATCTTTGAAACTTGACACAATAAAGAAGTTCCAAATTCTATCTCTATGGTTTGTTTCCTATTGATGTAGCCCTAAGCAGAGACTGGCGCGAATCACTTTCATGGAAAGGGGTTGCCAATCTTCCAAGAAACTACGAGTTTCCTGAAATCTCAGCACACATTTTTTTACCCAATATTGATGACACTTTCGGGTAATTATCAGTACGCCAATCCCACTTGGCTCACCAAATTTCGTTCTTCTAGTTTAAACTGTTCGTTGGCAGTAACAGTTTTAATTTTTATGTTTCAATCTGTTTTCTCCTATATGGATACATATTTTGGAAGTCTAAATCAAAGACGGTTCGTGCTAGCTCTTTCAATCTTGACACAAGAAAGAAGTTCCAAGTTCTATCTTTATGGTTTGTTTCCTATTGATGTAGCCCTAAGCAGAGACTGGCGCAAATCACTTCCATGGAAAGGAGTTGCGAATCTTCTAAAACACTACGAGTTTCCTGAAATCTCAGCACACATTTTTTCAACCAATCTTGATGACACTTTCAGGAAATGATCAGTACCCCAATTCCACTTGGCTCACCAAATTTCGTTATTCTAGGTTAAACCGTTCGTTGGCAGTAACAGTTTAACTTTTTAGGTTTCACTCTGTTTTATTTTATATGGATACATGTAGTTGGAACTCTAAATCAAAGACGGTTTGTGCTAGCTCCTTGAAACTTGACACAATAAAGTAGTTCCAAGTTCTATCCCTATGCATTGTTTCCTATTGATGTAGCCCTAAGCAGAGACTGGTGCAAATCACTTTCATGGAAAGGGGTTGCAAGCTTCCAAAAAAATACGAGTTTCCTGAAATCTCAGCACATATTTTTTCACCCAATCTTGATGTCACTTTCAGGTAATGATCAGTACCCCAATCCCACATGGCTCACCAAATTTCATTCTTCTAGGTTAAACCGTTCGTTGGCAGTAACAGTTTTAATTTTTATGTTTCACTCTGTTTTCTCCTATATGGATACATGTAGTTGGAACTCTAAATCAAAGACGGTTTGTGCTAGCTCCTTGAAACTTGACACAATAAAGTAGTTCCAAGTTCTATCCCTATGCATTGTTTCCTATTGATGTAGCCCTAAGCAGAGACTGGCGCAAATCACTTTCATGGAATGGGGTTGCCAAGCTTCCAAAAAACTACGAGTTTCCTGAAATCTCAGCACACATTTTTTCACCCAATCTTGATGACACTTTCATGTAATGATCAGTACGCCAATCCCACTTGGCTCACCAAATTTCGTTCTTTTTAGGTTCAACCATTCATTGGCAGTAACAGTTTTAATTTTTAGGTTTCACTCTGTTTTCTCCTATATGGATACATGTAGTAGGAACTCTAAATCAAACAGGTTTGTGCTAGCTCTTTGAAACTTGACACAATAAAGTAGTTCCAAGTTCTATCTCTATGGTTTGTTTCCTATTGATGTAGCCCTAAGCAGAAGCTGGCGCAAATCACTTTCATGGAAGGGGGTTGCCAAGCTTGCAAAAAACTACGAGTTTCCTGAAATATCAGCACACATTTTTTCACCCAATCTTGATGACACTTTCAGGTAATGATCAGCACCCCAATCCCACTTGGCTCACCAAATATCATTCTTCTAGGTTAAACCATTCGTTGGCAGTAACAGTTTTAATTTTTAGGTTTCACTCTGTTTTCTACTATATGGATACATGTAGTAGGAACGCTAAATCAAACAGGTTTGTGTTAGCTCTTTGAAACTCGACACAATAAAGTAGTTCCAAGTTCTATCTCTATGGTTTGTTTCCTATTGATGTAGCCCTAAGCAGAGACTGGCACAAATCACTTTCATGGAAAGGGGTTGCCAATCTTCCAAGAAACTATGAGTTTCCTGAAATCTCAGCACACATTTTTTCACCCAATCTTGATGACACTTTCAGGTAATGATCAGTACCCCAATCCCAGTTGGCTCAACAAATTTCATTCTTCTAGGTTAAACTTTCATGGAAAGGGGTTGCAAGGTTTCAAAAAACTAAGAGTTTCCTGAAATCTCAGCACACATTTTTTCATCCAATCTTGATGACACTTTCTGGTAATGATCAGTACCACAATCCCACTTGGCTCACCAAATTTCGTTCTTCTCGGAGAAACCGTTCGATGGCAGTAAAAGGTTTAATTTTTAGGTTTCAATCTGTTTTCTCCTATATGGATACAGGTTTTGGAAGTCTAAATCAAAGACGGTTTGTGCTACCTCTTTGAAACTTGACACCAGAAAGTAGTTCCAAGTTCTATCTCTATGGTTTGTTTCCTATTGCTGTACTCCTAAGCAGAGACTGGCGCAAATCACTTTCATGGAATGAGGATGCCAAGCTTCCAAAAAACTATGAGTTTCCTGAAATCTCAGCATACATTTTTTCACCCAATCTTGATGACACTTTCAAGAAATGATCAGTACCCCAATACCACTAGGATCACCAAATTACGTTCTTCTAGGTTAAACCGTTCGTTGGCAGTACCAGTTTTAAATTTTAGGTTTCACTCTTTTTTCTCCTATATGGATACATGTAGTTGGAACTCTAAATCAAACACGGTTTGTGCTAGCTCTTTGAAACTTGACACAATACAATAGTTCCAAGTTCTATCTCTATGGTTTGTTTCCTATTGATGTAGCCCTAAGCAGAGACTGGCGCAAATCACTTTCATGGAAACGGGTTGCCAAGCTTCCAAAAACTACGAGTTTCCTGAAATATCAGCACACATTTTTTCACCAAATCTTGATGACACTTTCAGGAAATGATCAGTACCCCAATCCCAATTGGCTCACCAAATTTCGTTCTTCTATGTTAAACCGTTCGTTCTCAGTAACAGTCTTAATTGTTAGGTTTCACTTTGTTTTCTCCTATATGGATACATGTATTTGGAATTCTAAATCACACATGGTTTGTGCTAGCTCTTTG
Source organism: Spermophilus citellus (assembly GCF_964194105.1). Taxonomy (NCBI): domain Eukaryota; kingdom Metazoa; phylum Chordata; class Mammalia; order Rodentia; family Sciuridae; genus Spermophilus; species Spermophilus citellus. The sequence goes on from NC_138182.1 coordinate 105,822,637, forward strand.
AAACTTGGCACAATAAAGTAGTTCCAAAATCTATCTCTATGGTTTGTTTCCTATTGATGTAGCCCTAAGCAGAGACTGGCGCAAATCACTTTCATGGAAAAGGGTTGCAAGCTTTCAAAAAACTACGAGTTTCCTGAAATCTAAGCCCACATTTTTTCACCCAATCTTGATGACACTTTCAGGAAATGATCAGTACCCCAATCCCACTAGGCTCACCAAATTTCATTCTTCTAGGTTAAACTTTCATGGAAAGGGGTTGCAAGCTTTCAAAAAACTAAGAGTTTCCTGAAATCTCAGCACACATTTTTTCACCCAATCTTGAAGACACTTTCTGGTAATGATCAGTACCACAATCCCACTTGGCTCACCAAATTTCGTTCTTCTCGGAGAAACCGTTCGATGGCAGTAACAGGTTTAATTTTTAGGTTTCACTCTGTTTTCTCCTATATGCATACTTGTAGTTGGAACTCTAAATCAAACACGGTTTGTGCTAGCTCTTTGAAACTTGACACAATAAAGTAGTTCCAAGTTCTATCTCTATGGTTTGTTTCCTATTGATGTAGCCCTAAGCAGAAGCTGGCGCAAATCACTTTCATGGAAACAGGTTGCCAAGCTTGCAAAAAACTATGAGTTTCCTGAAATATCAGCACACATTTTTTCACCCAATCTTGATGACACTTTCAGGTAATGATCAGCACCCCAATCCCACTTGGCTCACCAAATTTCGTTCTTCTATGTTATACCGTTCGTTCTCAGTAACTGTCTTAATTGTTAGGTTTCACTTTGTTTTCTCCTATATGGATACATGTATTTGGAATTCTAAATCAAACATGGTTTGTGCTAGCTCTTTGAAACTTGACACAATAAAGTAGTTCCAAAATCTATCTCTATGGTTTGTTTCCTATTGATGGAGCCCTAAGCAGAGACTGACGCAAATCACTTTCATGGAAAGGGGTTGCAAGCTTTCAAAAAACTACGAGTTTCCTGAAATCTCAGCACACATTTTTTCACCCAATCTTGATGAGACTTTTAGGTAATGATCAGTACCCCAATCCCAATTGGCTCACCAAAATTCGTTCTTCTAGGTTAAACAATTCGTTGGCAGTAACAGTTTTAATTTTTAGGTTTCAATCTGTTTTCTCCTATATGGATACAGGTTTTGGAATTCTAAATCAAAGACGGTTTGTGCTAGTTCTTTGAAACTTGACACCAGAAAGTAGTTCCAAGTTCTATCTCTATGGTTTGTTTCCTATTGCTGTACTCCTAAGCAGAGACTGGCGCAAATCACTTTCATGGAATGAGGATGCCAAGCTTCCAAAAAACTATGAGTTTCCTGAAATCTCAGCATACATTTTTTCACCCAATCTTGATGACACTTTCAGGAAATGATCAGTACCCCAATCCCACTAGGCTCACCAAAATTCGTTCTTCCAGGTTAAACCGTTCGTTGGCAGTAACAGTTTTAAATTTTAGGTTTCACTCTGTTTTCTCCTATATGGATACATGTAGTTGGAACTCTAAAGCAAACACGGTTTGTGCTAGCTCTTTGAAACTTGACACAATACAATAGTTCCAAGTTCTATCTCTATGGTTTGTTTCCTATTGATGTAGCCCTAAGCAGAGACTGGCGCAAATCACTTTCATGGAAAGGGGTTGCCAAGCTTCCAAAAAACTACGAGTTTCCTGAAATATCAGCACACATTTTTTTACCCAATATTGATGACACTTTCGGGTAATGATCAGTACGCCAATCCCACTTGGCTCACCAAATTTCGTTCTTCTAGTTTAAACTGTTCGTTGGCAGTAACAGTTTTAATTTTTATGTTTCAGTCTGTTTTCTCCTATATGGATACATATTTTGGAAGTCTAAATCAAAGACGGTTCGTGCTAGCTCTTTCAATCTTGACACAAGAAAGAAGTTCCAAGTTCTATCTTTATGGTTTGTTTCCTATTGATGTAGCCCTAAGCAGAGACTGGCGCAAATCACTTCCATGGAAAGGAGTTGCGAATCTTCTAAAACACTACGAGTTTCCTGAAATCTCAGCACACATTTTTTCAACCAATCTTGATGACACTTTCAGGAAATGATCAGTACCCCAATTCCACTTGGCTCACCAAATTTCGTTATTCTAGGTTAAACCGTTCGTTGGCAGTAACAGTTTAACTTTTTAGGTTTCACTCTGTTTTATTTTATATGGATACATGTAGTTGGAACTCTAAATCAAAGACGGTTTGTGCTAGCTCCTTGAAACTTGACACAATAAAGTAGTTCCAAGTTCTATCCCTATGCATTGTTTCCTATTGATGTAGCCCTAAGCAGAGACTGGCGCAAATCACTTTCATGGAATGGGGTTGCCAAGCTTCCAAAAAACTACGAGTTTCCTGAAATCTCAGCACACATTTTTTCACCCAATCTTGATGACACTTTCATGTAATGATCAGTACGCCAATCCCACTTGGCTCACCAAATTTCGTTCTTTTTAGGTTCAACCATTCATTGGCAGTAACAGTTTTAATTTTTAGGTTTCACTCTGTTTTCTCCTATATGGATACATGTAGTAGGAACTCTAAATCAAACAGGTTTGTGCTAGCTCTTTGAAACTTGACACAATAAAGTAGTTCCAAGTTCTATCTCTATGGTTTGTTTCCTATTGATGTAGCCCTAAGCAGAAGCTGGCGCAAATCACTTTCATGGAAGGGGGTTGCCAAGCTTGCAAAAAACTACGAGTTTCCTGAAATATCAGCACACATTTTTTCACCCAATCTTGATGACACTTTCAGGAAATGATCAGTACCCCAATCCCACTAGGCTCACCAAATTTCGTTCTTCTAGGTTAAACCGTTCGTTGGCAGTAACAGTTTTAAATTTTAGGTTTCACTCTGTTTTCTCCTACATGGATACATGTAGTTAGAACTCTAAATCAAACACGGTTTGTGCTAGCTCTTTGAAACTTGACACAATAAAGAAGTTCCAAGTTCTATCTCTATGGTTTGTTTCCTATTGATGTAGCCCTAAGCAGAGACTGGCACGAATCACTTTCATGGAAAGGGGTTGCCAATCTTCCAAGAAACTACGAGTTTCCTGAAATCTCAGCACACATTTTTTCACCCAATCTTGATGACACTTTCGGGTAATGATCAGTACGCCAATCCCACTTGGCTCACAAAATTTCGTTCTTCTAGTTTAAACTGTTCGTTGGCAGTAACAGTTTTAATTTTTATGTTTCAATCTGTTTTCTCCTATATGGATACATATTTTGGAAGTCTAAATCAAAGACGGTTCGTGCTAGCTCTTTCAATCTTGACACAAGAAAGAAGTTCCAATTCTATCTTTATGGTTTGTTTCCTATTGATGTAGCCCTAAGCAGAGACTGGCGCAAATCACTTCCATGGAAAGGAGTTGCGAATCTTCTAAAACACTACGAGTTTCCTGAAATCTCAGCACACATTTTTTCAACCAATCTTGATGACACTTTCAGGTAATGATCAGTACGCCAATCCCACTTGGCTCACCAAATTTCGTTCTTTTTAGGTTCAACCGTTCGTTGGCAGTAACAGTTTTAATTTTTAGGTTTCACTATGTTTTCTACTATATGGATACATGTAGTAGGAACTCTAAATCAAACACGGTTTGTGCTAGCTCTTTGAAACTCGACACAATAAAGTAGTTCCAAGTTCTATCTCTATGGTTGGTTTCCTATTGATGTAGCCCTAAGCAGAGGCTGGCGCAAATCACTTTCATGGAAACAGGTTGCCAAGCTTCAAAAAAACTACGATTTCCCTGAAATCTCAGCACACATTTTTTAACCCAATCTTGATGACACTTTCTGGTAATGATCAGTACCCAATCTCACTTGGCTCACCAAATGTCATTCTTCTAGGTTAAACCGTTCGTTGACAGTAACAGTTTTAATTTTTATGTTTCACTCTGTTTTCTCCTATATGGATACATGTTTTGGAAGTCTAAATCAAAGACGGTTTATGCTAGCTCTTTGAAACTTGACACCAGAAAGTAGTTCCAATTTCTATCTTTATGGTTTGTTTCCTATTGCTGTACTCCTAAGCAGAGACTGGCGCAAATCACTTTCATGGAATGAGGATGCCAAGCTTCCAAAAAACTATGAGTTTCCTGAAATCTCAGCATACATTTTTTCACCCAATCTTTATGTCACTTTCAGGAAATGATCAGTACCCCAATCCCACTAGGCTCACCAAATTTCGTTCTTCTAGGTTAAACCGTTCGTTGGCAGTAACAGTTTTAAATTTTAGGTTTCACTCTGTTTTCTCCTACATGAATACATGTATTTGGAACTCTAAATCAAACACGGTTTGTGCTAGCTCTTTGAAACTTGACACAATACAATAGTTCCAAGTTCTATCTCTATGGTTTGTTTCCTATTGCTGTACTCCTAAGCAGAGACTGGCGCAAATCACTTTAATGGAATGAGGATGCCAAGCTTCCAAAAAACTACGAGTTTCCTGAAATCTCAGCATACATTTTTTCACCCAATCTGGATGTCACTTTCTGGAAATGATCAGTACCCAAATCCCTCTAAGCTCACCAAATTTCGTTCTTCTATGTTAAACCGTTCGTTGGCAGTAACAGTTTTAAATTTTAGGTTTCACTCTGTTTTCTCCTACATGGATACATGTAGTTGGAACTCTAAATCAAACACGGTTTGTGCTAGATCTTTGAAACTTGACACAATAAAGAAGTTCCAAATTCTATCTCTATGGTTTGTTTCCTATTGATGTAGCCCTAAGCAGAGACTGGCGCGAATCACTTTCATGGAAAGGGGTTGCCAATCTTCCAAGAAACTACGAGTTTCCTGAAATCTCAGCACACATTTTTTTACCCAATATTGATGACACTTTCGGGTAATTATCAGTACGCCAATCCCACTTGGCTCACCAAATTTCGTTCTTCTAGTTTAAACTGTTCGTTGGCAGTAACAGTTTTAATTTTTATGTTTCAATCTGTTTTCTCCTATATGGATACATATTTTGGAAGTCTAAATCAAAGACGGTTCGTGCTAGCTCTTTCAATCTTGACACAAGAAAGAAGTTCCAAGTTCTATCTTTATGGTTTGTTTCCTATTGATGTAGCCCTAAGCAGAGACTGGCGCAAATCACTTCCATGGAAAGGAGTTGCGAATCTTCTAAAACACTACGAGTTTCCTGAAATCTCAGCACACATTTTTTCAACCAATCTTGATGACACTTTCAGGAAATGATCAGTACCCCAATTCCACTTGGCTCACCAAATTTCGTTATTCTAGGTTAAACCGTTCGTTGGCAGTAACAGTTTAACTTTTTAGGTTTCACTCTGTTTTATTTTATATGGATACATGTAGTTGGAACTCTAAATCAAAGACGGTTTGTGCTAGCTCCTTGAAACTTGACACAATAAAGTAGTTCCAAGTTCTATCCCTATGCATTGTTTCCTATTGATGTAGCCCTAAGCAGAGACTGGTGCAAATCACTTTCATGGAAAGGGGTTGCAAGCTTCCAAAAAAATACGAGTTTCCTGAAATCTCAGCACATATTTTTTCACCCAATCTTGATGTCACTTTCAGGTAATGATCAGTACCCCAATCCCACATGGCTCACCAAATTTCATTCTTCTAGGTTAAACCGTTCGTTGGCAGTAACAGTTTTAATTTTTATGTTTCACTCTGTTTTCTCCTATATGGATACATGTAGTTGGAACTCTAAATCAAAGACGGTTTGTGCTAGCTCCTTGAAACTTGACACAATAAAGTAGTTCCAAGTTCTATCCCTATGCATTGTTTCCTATTGATGTAGCCCTAAGCAGAGACTGGCGCAAATCACTTTCATGGAATGGGGTTGCCAAGCTTCCAAAAAACTACGAGTTTCCTGAAATCTCAGCACACATTTTTTCACCCAATCTTGATGACACTTTCATGTAATGATCAGTACGCCAATCCCACTTGGCTCACCAAATTTCGTTCTTTTTAGGTTCAACCATTCATTGGCAGTAACAGTTTTAATTTTTAGGTTTCACTCTGTTTTCTCCTATATGGATACATGTAGTAGGAACTCTAAATCAAACAGGTTTGTGCTAGCTCTTTGAAACTTGACACAATAAAGTAGTTCCAAGTTCTATCTCTATGGTTTGTTTCCTATTGATGTAGCCCTAAGCAGAAGCTGGCGCAAATCACTTTCATGGAAGGGGGTTGCCAAGCTTGCAAAAAACTACGAGTTTCCTGAAATATCAGCACACATTTTTTCACCCAATCTTGATGACACTTTCAGGTAATGATCAGCACCCCAATCCCACTTGGCTCACCAAATATCATTCTTCTAGGTTAAACCATTCGTTGGCAGTAACAGTTTTAATTTTTAGGTTACAATCTGTTTTCTCCTATATGGATACAGGTTTTGGAAGTCTAAATCAAAGACGGTTTGTGCTAGCTCTTTGAAACTTGACACCAGAAAGTAGTTCCAAGTTCTATCTCTATGGTTTGTTTCCTATTGCTGTACTCCTAAGCAGAGACTAGCGCAAATCACTTAAATGGAATGAGGATGCCAAGCTTCCAAAAAACTATGAGTTTCCTGAAATCTCAGCATACATTTTTTCACCCAATCTTGATGACACTTTCAGGAAATGATCAGTACCCCAATCCCACTAGGCTCACCAAATTTCGTTCTTCTAGGTTAAACCGTTCGTTGGCAGTAACAGTTTTAAATTTTAGTTTTCACTCTGTTTTCTCCTATATGGATACATGTAGTTGGAACTCTAAATCAAACACGGTTTGTGCTAGCTCTTTGAAACTTGACACAATATAATAGTTCCAAGTTCTATCTCTATGGTTTGTTTCCTATTGATGTAGCCCTAAGCAGAGACTGGCGCATATCACTTTCATGGAAACGGGTTGCCAAGCTTCCAAAAAACTACGAGTTTCCTGAAATATCAGCACACATTTTTTCACCAAATCTTCATGACACTTTCAGGTAATGATCAGTACCCCAATCCCAATTGGCTCACCAAATTACGTTCTTCTATGTTAAACCGTTCGTTCTCAGTAACAGTCTTAATTGTTAGGTTTCACTTTCTTTTCTCCTATATGGATACATGTATTTGGAATTCTAAATCACACATGGTTTGTGCTAGCTCTTTGAAACTTGGCACAATAAAGTAGTTCCAAAATCTATCTCTATGGTTTTTTTCCTATTGATGTAACCCTAAGCAGAGTCTGGCGCAAATCACTTTCATGGAAAAGGGTTGCAAGCTTTCAAAAAACTACGAGTTTCCTGAAATCTAAGCCCACATTTTTTCACCCAATCTTGTTGAGACTTTCAGGTAATGATCAGTACCCCAATCCCACTTGGCTCACCAAATTTCGTTCTTCTAGGTTCAACCGTTCGTTGGCAGTAACAGTTTTAATTTTTAGGTTTCAATCTGTTTTCTCCTATATGGATACATGTTTTGGAAGTCTAAATCAAAGACGGTTTGTGCTAGCTCTTTGAAACTTGACACCAGAAAGTAGTTCCAAGTTCTATATCTATGGTTTGTTTCCTATTGCTGTACTCCTAAGCAGAGACTGGCGCAAATCACTTTAATGGAATGAGGATGCCAAGCTTCCAAAAAACTACGAGTTTCCTGAAATCTCAGCATACATTTTTTCACCCAATCTGGATGTCACTTTCTGGAAATGATCAGTACCCAAATCCCTCTAAGCTCACCAAATTTCGTTCTTCTATGTTAAACCGTTCGTTGGCAGTAACAGTTTTAAATTTTAGGTTTCACTCTGTTTTCTCCTACATGGATACATGTAGTTGGAACTCTAAATCAAACACGGTTTGTGCTAGATCTTTGAAACTTGACACAATAAAGAAGTTCCAAATTCTATCTCTATGGTTTGTTTCCTATTGATGTAGCCCTAAGCAGAGACTGGCGCGAATCACTTTCATGGAAAGGGGTTGCCAATCTTCCAAGAAACTACGAGTTTCCTGAAATCTCAGCACACATTTTTTTACCCAATATTGATGACACTTTCGGGTAATTATCAGTACGCCAATCCCACTTGGCTCACCAAATTTCGTTCTTCTAGTTTAAACTGTTCGTTGGCAGTAACAGTTTTAATTTTTATGTTTCAATCTGTTTTCTCCTATATGGATACATATTTTGGAAGTCTAAATCAAAGACGGTTCGTGCTAGCTCTTTCAATCTTGACACAAGAAAGAAGTTCCAAGTTCTATCTTTATGGTTTGTTTCCTATTGATGTAGCCCTAAGCAGAGACTGGCGCAAATCACTTCCATGGAAAGGAGTTGCGAATCTTCTAAAACACTACGAGTTTCCTGAAATCTCAGCACACATTTTTTCAACCAATCTTGATGACACTTTCAGGAAATGATCAGTACCCCAATTCCACTTGGCTCACCAAATTTCGTTATTCTAGGTTAAACCGTTCGTTGGCAGTAACAGTTTAACTTTTTAGGTTTCACTCTGTTTTATTTTATATGGATACATGTAGTTGGAACTCTAAATCAAAGACGGTTTGTGCTAGCTCCTTGAAACTTGACACAATAAAGTAGTTCCAAGTTCTATCCCTATGCATTGTTTCCTATTGATGTAGCCCTAAGCAGAGACTGGTGCAAATCACTTTCATGGAAAGGGGTTGCAAGCTTCCAAAAAAATACGAGTTTCCTGAAATCTCAGCACATATTTTTTCACCCAATCTTGATGTCACTTTCAGGTAATGATCAGTACCCCAATCCCACATGGCTCACCAAATTTCATTCTTCTAGGTTAAACCGTTCGTTGGCAGTAACAGTTTTAATTTTTATGTTTCACTCTGTTTTCTCCTATATGGATACATGTAGTTGGAACTCTAAATCAAAGACGGTTTGTGCTAGCTCCTTGAAACTTGACACAATAAAGTAGTTCCAAGTTCTATCCCTATGCATTGTTTCCTATTGATGTAGCCCTAAGCAGAGACTGGCGCAAATCACTTTCATGGAATGGGGTTGCCAAGCTTCCAAAAAACTACGAGTTTCCTGAAATCTCAGCACACATTTTTTCACCCAATCTTGATGACACTTTCATGTAATGATCAGTACGCCAATCCCACTTGGCTCACCAAATTTCGTTCTTTTTAGGTTCAACCATTCATTGGCAGTAACAGTTTTAATTTTTAGGTTTCACTCTGTTTTCTCCTATATGGATACATGTAGTAGGAACTCTAAATCAAACAGGTTTGTGCTAGCTCTTTGAAACTTGACACAATAAAGTAGTTCCAAGTTCTATCTCTATGGTTTGTTTCCTATTGATGTAGCCCTAAGCAGAAGCTGGCGCAAATCACTTTCATGGAAGGGGGTTGCCAAGCTTGCAAAAAACTACGAGTTTCCTGAAATATCAGCACACATTTTTTCACCCAATCTTGATGACACTTTCAGGTAATGATCAGCACCCCAATCCCACTTGGCTCACCAAATATCATTCTTCTAGGTTAAACCATTCGTTGGCAGTAACAGTTTTAATTTTTAGGTTACAATCTGTTTTCTCCTATATGGATACAGGTTTTGGAAGTCTAAATCAAAGACGGTTTGTGCTAGCTCTTTGAAACTTGACACCAGAAAGTAGTTCCAAGTTCTATCTCTATGGTTTGTTTCCTATTGCTGTACTCCTAAGCAGAGACTAGCGCAAATCACTTAAATGGAATGAGGATGCCAAGCTTCCAAAAAACTATGAGTTTCCTGAAATCTCAGCATACATTTTTTCACCCAATCTTGATGACACTTTCAGGAAATGATCAGTACCCCAATCCCACTAGGCTCACCAAATTTCGTTCTTCTAGGTTAAACCGTTCGTTGGCAGTAACAGTTTTAAATTTTAGTTTTCACTCTGTTTTCTCCTATATGGATACATGTAGTTGGAACTCTAAATCAAACACGGTTTGTGCTAGCTCTTTGAAACTTGACACAATATAATAGTTCCAAGTTCTATCTCTATGGTTTGTTTCCTATTGATGTAGCCCTAAGCAGAGACTGGCGCATATCACTTTCATGGAAACGGGTTGCCAAGCTTCCAAAAAACTACGAGTTTCCTGAAATATCAGCACACATTTTTTCACCAAATCTTCATGACACTTTCAGGTAATGATCAGTACCCCAATCCCAATTGGCTCACCAAATTACGTTCTTCTATGTTAAACCGTTCGTTCTCAGTAACAGTCTTAATTGTTAGGTTTCACTTTCTTTTCTCCTATATGGATACATGTATTTGGAATTCTAAATCACACATGGTTTGTGCTAGCTCTTTGAAACTTGGCACAATAAAGTAGTTCCAAAATCTATCTCTATGGTTTTTTTCCTATTGATGTAACCCTAAGCAGAGTCTGGCGCAAATCACTTTCATGGAAAAGGGTTGCAAGCTTTCAAAAAACTACGAGTTTCCTGAAATCTAAGCCCACATTTTTTCACCCAATCTTGTTGAGACTTTCAGGTAATGATCAGTACCCCAATCCCACTTGGCTCACCAAATTTCGTTCTTCTAGGTTCAACCGTTCGTTGGCAGTAACAGTTTTAATTTTTAGGTTTCAATCTGTTTTCTCCTATATGGATACATGTTTTGGAAGTCTAAATCAAAGACGGTTTGTGCTAGCTCTTTGAAACTTGACACCAGAAAGTAGTTCCAAGTTCTATATCTATGGTTTGTTTCCTATTGCTGTACTCCTAAGCAGAGACTGGCGCAAATCACTTTAATGGAATGAGGATGCCAAGCTTCCAAAAAACTACGAGTTTCCTGAAATCTCAGCATACATTTTTTCACCCAATCTTGATGTCACTTTCTGGAAATGATCAGTACCCAAATCCCTCTAAGCTCACCAAATTTCGTTCTTCTAGGTTAAACCGTTCGTTGGCAGTAACAGTTTTAAATTTTAGGTTTCACTCTGTTTTCTCCTACATGGATACATGTAGTTGGAACTCTAAATCAAACACGGTTTGTGCTAGCTCTTTGAAACTTGACACAATAAAGAAGTTCCAAATTCTATCTCTATGGTTTGTTTCCTATTGATGTAGCCCTAAGCAGAGACTGGCGCGAATCACTTTCATGGAAAGGGGTTGCCAATCTTCCAAGAAACTACGAGTTTCCTGAAATCTCAGCACACATTTTTTTACCCAATATTGATGACACTTTCGGGTAATGATCAGTACGCCAATCCCACTTGGCTCACCAAATTTCGTTCTTCTAGTTTAAACTGTTCGTTGGCAGTAACAGTTTTAATTTTTATGTTTCAATCTGTTTTCTCCTATATGGATACATATTTTGGAAGTCTAAATCAAAGACGGTTCGTGCTAGCTCTTTCAATCTTGACACAAGAAAGAAGTTCCAAGTTCTATCTTTATGGTTTGTTTCCTATTGATGTAGCCCTAAGCAGAGACTGGCGCAAATCACTTCCATGGAAAGGAGTTGCGAATCTTCTAAAACACTACGAGGTTCCTGAAATCTCAGCACACATTTTTTCAACCAATCTTGATGACACTTTCAGGAAATGATCAGTACCCCAATTCCACTTGGCTCACCAAATTTCGTTATTCTAGGTTAAACCGTTCGTTGGCAGTAACAGTTTAACTTTTTAGGTTTCACTCTGTTTTATTTTATATGGATACATGTAGTTGGAACTCTAAATCAAAGACGGTTTGTGCTAGCTCCTTGAAACTTGACACAATAAAGTAGTTCCAAGTTCTATCCCTATGCATTGTTTCCTATTGATGTAGCCCTAAGCAGAGACTGGTGCAAATCACTTTCATGGAATGGGGTTGCCAAGCTTCCAAAAAACTACGAGTTTCCTGAAATCTCAGCACACATTTTTTCACCCAATCTTGATGACACTTTCATGTAATGATCAGTACGCCAATCCCACTTGGCTCACCAAATTTCGTTCTTTTTAGGTTCAACCATTCATTGGCAGTAACAGTTTTAATTTTTAGGTTTCACTCTGTTTTCTCCTATATGGATACATGTAGTAGGAACTCTAAATCAAACAGGTTTGTGCTAGCTCTTTGAAACTTGACACAATAAAGTAGTTCCAAGTTCTATCTCTATGGTTTGTTTCCTATTGATGTAGCCCTAAGCAGAAGCTGGCGCAAATCACTTTCATGGAAGGGGGTTGCCAAGCTTGCAAAAAACTACGAGTTTCCTGAAATATCAGCACACATTTTTTCACCCAATCTTGATGACACTTTCAGGTAATGATCAGCACCCCAATCCCACTTGGCTCACCAAATTTCATTCTTCTAGGTTAAACCATTCGTTGGCAGTAACAGTTTTAATTTTTATGTTTCACTCTGTTTTCTCCTATATGGATACATGTTTTGGAAGTCTAAATCAAAGACGGTTTATGCTAGCTCTTTGAAACTTGACACCAGAAAGTAGTTCCAATTTCTATCTTTATGGTTTGTTTCCTATTGCTGTACTCCTAAGCAGAGACTGGCGCAAATCACTTTCATGGAATGAGGATGCCAAGCTTCCAAAAAACTATGAGTTTCCTGAAATCTCAGCATACATTTTTTCACCCAATCTTTATGTCACTTTCAGGAAATGATCAGCACCCCAATCCCACTAGGCTCACCAAATTTCGTTCTTCTAGGTTAAACCGTTCGTTGGCAGTAACAGTTTTAAATTTTAGGTTTCACTCTGTTTTCTCCTACATGAATACATGTATTTGGAACTCTAAATCAAACACGGTTTGTGCTAGCTCTTTGAAACTTGACACAATACAATAGTTCCAAGTTCTATCTCTATGGTTTGTTTCCCATTGATGTAGCCCTAAGCAGAGACTGGTGCAAATCACTTTCATGGAAAGGGGTTGCAAGCTTCCAAAAAAATACGAGTTTCCTGAAATCTCAGCACATATTTTTTCACCCAATCTTGATGTCACTTTCAGGTAATGATCAGTACCCCAATCCCACATGGCTCACCAAATTTCATTCTTCTAGGTTAAACCGTTCGTTGGCAGTAACAGTTTTAATTTTTAGGTTTCAATCTGTTTTCTCCTATATGGATATATGTAGTTGGAAGTCTAAATCAAAGACGGTTTGTGCTAGCTCTTTGAAACTTGACACAAGAAAGTAGTTCCAAGTTCTATCTTTATGGTTTGTTTCCTATTGATGTAGCCCTAAGCAGAGAATGGCACAAATCACTTTCAGGGAAAGGGGTTGCCAAGCTACCAAAAAACTACGAGTTTCCTGAAATCTCAGCATACATTTTTTCACCCAATCTTGATATCACTTTCAGGAAATGATCAGTACCCCAATCCCACTTGGCTCACCAAATTTCGTTCTTCTAGGTTAAACCGTTCGTTGGCAGTAACAGTTTTAATTTTTAGGTTTCAATCTGTTTTCTCCTATATGGATACATGTAGTTGGATGTCTAAATCAAAGACGGTTTGTGCTAGCTCTTTGAAACTTGACACAATAAAGTAGTTCCAAGTTCTCTCTCTATGGATTTTTTCCTATTGATGTAGCCCTAAACAGAGACTGGCGCAAATCACTTTCATGGAAAGGGGTTGCCAAGCTTCCAAATAACTGCGAGTTTCCTGAAATGTCAGCACACATTTTTTCACCCAAACTTGATGACACTTTCAGGTAATGATCAGTACACCAATCCCACTTGGCTCACCAAATTTCCTTCTTCTAGGTTAAACCATTCGTTGGCAGTAACAGTTTTAATTTTTAGGTTTCACTCTGTTTTCTCCTATATGGATACATGTAGTTGGAACTCTAAATCAAACACGGTTTGTGCTAGCTCTTTGAAACTTGACACAATAAAGTAGTTCCAAGTTCTTTCTCTAAGGTTTGTTTCCTATTGATGTAGCCCTAAGCAGAGACTGGCGCAAATCACTTTCATGGAAAGGGGTTGCCAAGCTTCCCAAAAACTACGAGTCTCCTGAAATCTCAGCACACATTGTTTCACCCAATCTTGATGACACTTGCAGGTAATGATCAGTACCCCAATCCCACTTGGCTCATCATATTTCGTTCTTCTAAGTTAAACTTTTCATTGGCAGTAACAATTTTAATTTTTATGTTTCAATCTGTTTTCTCCTATATGGATAAATATAGTTGGAACTCTAAATCAAAGACGGTTTGTGCTAGCTCTTTGAAACTTGACACAATAAAGTAGTTCCAAGTTCTATCTCTATGGTTTATTTCCTATTGATGTAGCCCTAAGCAGAGACTGGCGCAAATCACTTTCATGGAAAGGGGTTGCCAAGCTTCCAAAAAACTACGAGTTTCATGAAATGTCAGCACACATTGTTTCACCCAAACTTAATGACACTTTCAGGTAATGATCAGTACCCCAATCCCACTTGGCTCACCAAATTTCGTTCTTCTAGGTTAAACGTTTCGTTGGCAGTAACAATTTTAATTTTTAGGTTTCAATCTGTTTTCTCCTATATGGATACATGTAGTTGGAACTCTAAATCAAAGACGGTTTGTGCTAGCTCTTTGAAACTTGACACAATAAAGTAGTTCCAAGTTCTATCTCTATGGTTTGTGTCCTATTGATGTAGTCCTAAGCAGAGACTGGCCCAAATCACTTTCATGGAAAGGGGTTGCCAAGCTACCAAAAAACTACAAGTTTCCTGAAATCTCAGCACACATTGTTTCACCCAAACTTGATGACACTTTCAGGTAATGATCAGTACCCCAATCCCACTTGGCTCACCAAATTTTGTTCTTCTAGGTTAACCCATTCGTTCCAGTAACAGTTTTAATTTTTAGGTTTCAATCTGTTTTCTCCTATATGGATACATGTAGTTGGAACTATAAATCAAACACAGTTTGTGCTAGCTCTTTGAAACATGACACAATAAAATAGTTCCAAGTTCTATCTCTATGGATTGTTTCCTCTTGCTATAGTCCCAAGCAGAGACTGGCACAAATCACTTTCATGGAAAGGGGTTGCCAAGCTTCCAAAAAACTACGAGTTTTCTGAAATCTCAGCACACATTGTTTCACCCAAACTTGATGACACTTTCAGGTAATGATCAGTACCCCAATCCCACTTGGTCACCAAATTTCGTTTTTCTAGGTTAAACCGTTCTTTGGCATTAACAGTTTTAATATTAGGGATCACTCTGTTTTCTCCTATATGGATACATGTAGTTGGAACTATAAATCAAACACGGTTTGTGCTAGCTCTTTGAAACTTGACACAATAAAACAGTTCCAAGTTCTATCTCTATGGATTGTTGCCTATTGATGTAGCCCTAAGCAGAGACTGGCACAAATCACTTTCATGGAAAGGGGTTGCCAAGCTTCCAAAAAACTACGAGTTTCCTGAATTCTCAGCACACATTTTTTCACCCAATCTAATGACACTTGCAGGTAATGATCAGTACCCCAATCCCCTTTGGCTCATCAAATTTCGTTCTTCTAGGTTAAACGTTTCGTTGGCAGTAACAGTTTTAATTTTTAGGTTTCAATCTGTTTTCTCCTATATGGATACATGTAGTTGGAACTCTAAATCAAAGACGGTTTGTGCTAGCTCTTTGAAACTTGAAACAATAAAGTAGTTCCAAGTTCTA
This sequence comes from Spermophilus citellus, assembly GCF_964194105.1. Lineage (NCBI taxonomy): Eukaryota > Metazoa > Chordata > Mammalia > Rodentia > Sciuridae > Spermophilus > Spermophilus citellus. The sequence continues at coordinate 105,838,198 of NC_138182.1, forward strand.
TCTCTATGGTTTGTTTCCTATTGATGTAGCCCTAAGCAGAGACTGGCTCAAATCACTTTCATGGAAAGGGGTTGCCAAGCTTCCAAAAATCTACGAGTTTTCTGAAATATCAGCACACATTGTTTCACCCAATCTTGATGACACTTTCAGGTAATGATCAGTACCCCAATCCCACTTAGTCACCAAATATCGTTCTTCTAGGTTAAACCGTAATCTGGCATTAACAGTTTTAATTTTTAGGGATCACTCTGTTTTCTCCTATATGGATACATGTAGATGGAACTCTAAATCTAACACGGTTTGTGCTAGCTCTTTGAAACTTGACACAATAAAATAGTTCCAAGTTCTATCTCTATGGATTGTTGCCTATTGATGTAGCCCTAAGCAGAGACTGGCACAAATCACTTTCATTGAAAGGGGTTGCCAAGCTACCAAAAAACTACGAGTTTCCTGAAATCTCAGCACACATTTTTTCACCCAATCTTGATGTCACTTGCAGGTAATGATCAGTACCCCAATCCCACTTGGCTCACCAAATTTCGTTCTTCTAGGTTAAACCGTTCGTTGGCAGTAACAGTTTTAATTTTTAGGTGTCACTCTGTTTTCTCCTATATGGATACATGTAGTTGGAACTCTAAATCAAACACGGTTTGTGCTAGCTCTTTGAAACTTGAGACAATAACATAGTTCCAAGTTCAGTCTCTATGGTTTGTTTCCTATTGATGTAGCCCTAAGCAGAGACTGGCGCAAATCACTTTCATAGAAAGAGGTTGCCAAGCTTCCAAATAACTACGAGTTTCCTGAAATCTCAGCACACATTTTTTCACACAATCATGATGACAGTTTCAGGTAATGATCAGTACCCCAATCCCACTTGGTCACCAAATTTCGTTCTTCTAGGTTAAAGCGTACTTTGGCATTAACAGTTTTAATTTTTAGGGATGACTCTGTTTTCTCCTATATGGATACATGTAGATGGAACTCTAAATCAAAGACGGTTTGTGCTAGCTCTTTGAAACATGACACAATAAAGTAGTTCCAAGTTCCATCTCTATGGTTTGTTTCCTGTTGATGTAGCCCTTAGCAGAGACTGGCGCAAATCACTTTTTTGGAAAGGGGTTGCCAAGCTTCAAAAAAACTACGAGTTTCCTGAAACCTCAGCACACATTTTTTCACCCAATCTTGATGATACTTTCAGGTAATGATCAGTACCCCGATCCCAGTTGGTAACCAAAATTCGTTCTTCTAGGTTAAACCGTTCGTTGGCATTAACAGTTTTATTTTTTAGGATTCACTCTGTTTTCTCCTATATGGATATATGTAGTTGCAACTCTAAATCAAACACGGTTTGTGCTAGCTCTTTGAAACTTGACACAATAAAGTAGTTCCAAGTTCTATCTCTATGGTTTGTTTCCTATTGATGTAGTCCTAAGCAGAGACTGGCGCAAATCACTTTCATGGAAAGGGGTTGCCAAGCTACCAAAAAACTACGAGTTTCCTGAAATCTCAGCACACATTATTTCACCCAATCTTGATGACAGTTCAGGTAATGATCAGTACCCCAATCCCACTTGGCTCACCAATTTTCGTTCTTCTAGGTTAAACCGTTCATTGGCAGTAAGAGTTTTAATTTTTAGGTTTCACTCTGTTTTCTCCTATATGGATACATGTAGTTGGAACACTAAATCAAACACGGTTTGTGCTAGCTCTTTGAAACAGGACACAATAAAATAGTTCCAAGTTCTATCACTACGGTTTGTTTCCTATTCTTGTAGCCCTAGGCAGAGACTGGCGCAAATCATTTTCATGGAAAGGGGTTGACAATCTTCCAAAAACTAGGAGTTTCCTGAAATCTCAGCACACATTTTTTCACCCAATCTCGATGACACTTTCAGGTTATGATAACTACCCCAATCCCTCTTGGCTCACCAAATTTTGTTCTTCCTGGTTAAACGGTTCGTTGGCAGTAACAGTTTTAATTTTTAGGTTTCACTCTGTTTTATCCTATATGGATACATGTAGTTGGAACTCTAAATCAAACACGGTTTGTGCTAGCTCTTTGAAACTTGACACAATAAAATAGTTCCAAGTTCTATCTCTATGGATTGTTCCAATTGATGTAGACCTAAGCAGAGACTGGCGCAAATCACTTTCATGGAAAGGGGTTGGCAAGCTTCCAAAGAACTACGAGTTTCCTGAAATCTCAGCACACCTTTTTTCACCCAATCTTGATGACACTTTCAGTTTATGATCAGTACCCCAATCCGGCTTGGCTGACCAAATTTTGTTCTTCTAGGTTAAACCGTTCGTTGGCAGTAACATTTTAAATTTTTAGGTTTCACTCTGTTTTCTCCTATATGGATACATGTAGTTGGAACTCTAAATCAAACACGATTTGTGCTAGCTCTTTGAAACTTGAAAGAATAAAGTAGTTCCAAGTTCTATCTCTATGGCTTCTTTCCTATTGATGTAGCCCTAAGCAGAAACTGGCGCAAATCTCTTTAATGGAAAGGGGTTGCCAAGCTTCCAAAAAAATTCGAGTTTCCTGAAATCTCAGCACACATTTTTTCTCCCAATCTTGATGACACTTTCAGGTAATGATCAGTACCCTAATCCCACTTGGCTCACCAAATTTCGTTCTTCTAGGTTAAATCGTTTGTTGGCATTAAGAGTTTTAATTTTTTTGTTTCACTCTGTTTTCTCCCTTATGGATACATGTAGTTGGAACTGTAAATCAAACACGGTTTGTGCTATCTCTTTGAAACTTGACTCAATAAAGTAGTTCCAACTTCTATCTCTATGGTTTGTTTCCAATTGATGTAGCCCTAATCAGAGACTGGCGCAAATCACTTTCATGGAAAGGGGTTGCGAAGCTTCCAAAAAAATACGAGTTTCCTGAAATCTCAGCACACATTTTTTCACCCAATCTTGATGACACTTTCAGGTAATGATCAGTACCCTAATCCCACTTGGCTCACCAAATTTCGTTCTTCTAAATTAAACCGTTCGTTGGCAGTAAACAGTTTTAATTTTTAGGTTTCACTCTGTTTTCTCCTATATGGTTACATGTAGTTGGAACTCTAAATCAAACAACGTTTGTGCTAGCTCTTTGAAACTTGACACAATATAGTAGTTCCAAGTTCTATCTCTATGGATTGTTTCCTATTGATGTAGCCCTAAGCAGAGACTGGCTAAAATCACTTTCATGGAAAGGGGTTGGCAAGCTTCCAAAAAACTACGAGTTTCCTGAAATCTGAGCACACATTTTTGCACCCAATCTTGATGACAATTTCAGGTAATGATCAGTACCCCAATCCCGCTTGGCTCACCAAATTTCGTTCTTCTAGGTTAAATCGTTCGTTGGCAGTAACACTTTTAATTTTCAGGTTTCACTCTGTTTTCTCCTATATGGATACATGTAGTTGGAACTATAAATCAAACAGTGTTTGTGCTACCTCTTTGAAACTTGACACAAGAAAATAGTTCCAAGATCTAAATCTATGGATTGTTTCCTATTGATGTAGCCCTAAGCAAACACTGGCGCAATTCACTTTCATGGAAAGGGGTTGGCAAGCTTACAAAAGTATGAGTTTCCTGAAATCTCAGCACACATTTTTTCACCCAATCTTGATGACACTTTCAGGTAATGATCAATACACCAATCCCACTTGGCTCACCAAATTTCGTTCTTCTAGTTTATACCGTTCGTTGGCTGTAACAATTTTAATTTTTAGGTATCACTCTGTTTTCTTCTAAATGGATACATGTAGTTGGAACTCTAAATCAAAGAAGTTTGTGCTAGCTCTTTGAAACTTCACAAAATAAAGTAGTTTCAAGTTCTATCTCTATGGTTTGATTCCTATTGATGTAGCCCTAAGCAGATACGGGCGCAAATCTCTTTCATGGAAAGGGGTGGCCAAGCTTCCAAAAATCTACGAGTTTCCTGAAATCTCAGCACACATTTTGTTACCCAATCTTGATGACACTTTCAGGTAATGATCAGTACCCCAAACCCATTTGGCTCAACAAATTTCGTTCTTCTACGTTAAACGGTTCGTTGGTAGTAACAGTTTTAATTTTTAGGTTTCACTCTGTTTTCTCCTATATGGATACATATTTTTGGAACTCTAAATCAAACACGGTTTGTGCTAGCTCTTTGAAACTTGACACAATAAAGTAGTTCCAAGTTCTCTCTCTATGGTATGTTTATTATTGATGTAACCTAAGCAGAGACTGGCACAAATCACATTCATGCAAAGGGGTTGCCAAGCTTCCGAAATACTACGAGTTTCCTGAATTCTCAGCACACATTTTTTCACCCAATCTTGATGACACTTTCAGGTAATGATCAGTACCCCAATCCCATTGGGCTCACCAAATTTCGTTCTTCTAGGTTAAACCGTTCGTTGGCAGTAACATTTTAAATTTTTAGGTTTCACTCTGTTTTCTCCTATATGGATACATGTAGTTGGAACTCTAAATCAAACACGGTTTGTGCTAGCTCTTTGAAACTTGAAAGAATAAAGTAGTTCCAAGTTCTATCTCTATGGCTTCTTTCCTATTGATGTAGCCCTAAGCAGAGACTGGCACAAATCACTTTCATGGAAAGGGGTTGCCAAGCTTCCAAAAAACTATGAGTTTCCTGAAATCTCAGCACACATTTTTTCACCCAATCTTGGTGAGACTTTCAGGTAATGATCAGTACCCCAATCCCACTTGGCTCACCAAATTTCGTTCTTCTAGTTTAAACCGTTCGTTGGCAGTAACAGTTTTAATTTTTATGTTTCAATCTGTTTTCTCTTATATGGATACATATTTTGGAAGTTTAAATCAAAGACGGTTTGTGCTAGCTCTTTGAATCTTGACACAAGAGAGAAGTTCCAAGTTCTATCTTTATGGTTTGTTTCCTATTGATGTAGCCCTAAGCAGAGGCTGGCGCAAATCACTTTCATTGAAAGGGGTTGCCAAGCTTCCAAAACACTACGAGTTTCCTGAAATCTCAGCATACATTTTTTCACCCAATCTTGATGTCACTTTCAGGAAATGATCAGTACCCCAATCCCACTTGGCTCACCAAATTTTGTTCTTCTTGGTTAAACCGTTCGTTGGCAGTAACAGTTTAACTTTTACGGTTTCACTCTGTTTTCTTTTATGTGGATACATGTAGTTGGAACTCTAAATCAAAGACGGTTTGTGCTAGCTCCTTGAAACTTGACACAATAAAGTAGTTCCAAGTTCTATCCCTATGCATTGTTTCCTATTGATGTAGCCCTAAGCAGAGACTGGCGCAAATCACTTTCATGGAAAGGGGTTGCCAAGCTTCCAAAAAACTACGAGTTTCCTGAAATCTCAGCACACATTTTTTCACCCAATCTTGATGACACTTTCAGGTAATGATCAGTACGCCAATCCCACTTGGCTCACCAAATTTCGTTCTTTTTAGGTTCAACCATTCGTTGGCAGTAACAGTTTTAATTTTTAGGTTTCACTCTGTTTTCTACTATATGGATACATGTAGTAGGAACTCTAAATCAAACACGGTTTGTGGTAGCTCTTTGAAACTCGACACAATAAAGTAGTTCCAAGTTCTATCTCTATGGTTTGTTTCCTATTGATGTAGCCCTAAGCAGAGACTGGAACAAATCACTTTCATGGAAAGGGGTTGCCAATCTTCCAAGAAACTATGAGTTTCCTGAAATCTCAGCACACATTTTTTTACCCAATATTGATGACACTTTCAGCTAATGATCAGTACCCCATTCCCACTTGGCTCACCAAATTTCGTTCTTCTAGGTTAAACCGTTCGTTCTCACTAACAGTCTTAATTGTTAGGTTTCACTCTGTTTTCTCGTATATGGATACAAGTTTTGGAAGTCTAAATCAAAGACGGTTTGTGCTAGCTCTTTGAAACTTGACACAATAAAGTAGTTCCAAGTTCTATCTCTATGGTTTGTTTCCTATTGATGTAGCCCTAAACAGAGACTGGCGCAAATCACATTCATGGAAAGGGGTGGCCAAGCTACCAAAAAACTACGAGTGTCCTTAAATCTCAGCATACGTTTTTTCACCCAATCTTGATGTCACTTTCAGGAAATGATCAGTACCCCAATCCCACTTGGCTCACCAAATTTCGTTCTTCTAGGTTAAACCGTTTGTTGGCAGTAACAGTTTTAATTTTTAGGATTCACTCTGTTTTCTCCTATATGGATACATGTAGTTGGAAGTCTAAATCAAAGACAGTTTGTGCTACCTCTTTGAATCTTGACACAAGAAAGAAGTTCCAAGTTCTATCTTTATGATTTGTTTCCTATTGATGTAGCCCTAAGCAGAGGCTGGCCCAAATCACTTTCATGGAAAGGGGTTGCCAAGCTTCCAAAAAACTACGAGTTTCCTGAAATCTCAGCACACATTTTTTCACCCAATCTTGATATCACTTTCAGGAAATGATCAGTACCCCAATCCCACTTGGCTCACCAAATTTCGTTCTTCTAGGTTAAACCGTTCGTTGGCAGTAACAGTTTTAATTTTTAGGTTTCACTCTGTTTTCTCCTATATGGATACATGTAGTTGGAACTCTAAATCAAAGACGGTTTGTGCTAGCTCTTTGAAACTTGACACAATAAAGTAGTTCCAAGTTCTATCCCTATGGTTTGTTTCCTATTGATGTAGCCCTAAGCAGAGACTGGCACAAATAACTTTCATGGAAAGGGGTTGCCAAGCTTCCAAAAAACTATGATTTTCCTGAAATATCAGCCCAAATTGTGTCACCCAATCTTGATGACACTTTCAGGTAATGATCAGTACCCCAATTCCACTTGGTCACCAAATTTCGTTCTTCTAGGTTAAACCATTCGTTGTCATTAACAGTTTTAATTTTTAGGTTTCACTCTGTTTTCTCCTATATGGATACATGTAGATGGAAATCTAAATCAAACACGGTTTGTGCTACCACTTTGAAACTTGACACAATAAAATAGTTCCAAGTTCTATATATCTATGGATTGTTTCCTATTGATGTAGTCCTAAGCAGAGACTGGCGCAAATCACTTTCATGGAAACGGGTTGCAAAGCTTCCAAAAAACTACGAGTTTCCTGAAATCTCAGCACACATTGTTTCACCCAATCTTGATGACACTTTCTGGTAATGATCAGTACCCCAATCCCACTTGGCTCACCAAATTTCGTTCTTCTAGTTAAACCGTTCGTTGGCAGTAACAATTTTAATTTTTAGGTTTCACTCTGTTTTCTCCTATATGGATATATGTAGTTGGAACTCTAAATCAAATACGGTTTGCGCTAGCTCTTTGAAACTTGACACAATAAAGTAGTTCCAAGTTCTATCTCTATGGTTTGTTTCCTATTGATGTAGCCCTAAGCAGAGACTGGCGCAAATCACTTTCATGGAAAGGGGTTGCCAGGCTACCAAAAAACTACGGTTTTCCTGAAATCTCAGCACACATTGTTTCAACCAATCTTGATGACACTTTCAGGTAATGATCAGTACCCCAATCCCGCTTGGCTCACCAAATTTCGTTCTTCTAGGTTAAATTGTTTGTTGGCATTAACAGTTTTAATTTTTAGGTTTCACTCTGTTTTCTCCTATATGGATACATGTTGTTGGAACTCTAAATTAAAGACGGTTTGTGCTAGCTCTTTGAAACTTGACACAATAAAGTAGTTCCAAGTTCTATCTCTATTTTTTCTTTCCTATTGATATAGCCCTAAGCAGAGACTGGCGCAAATCACTTCATGGAAAGGGGTTGCCAAGCTTACAAAATCTACGAGTTTCCTGAAACCCCAGCACACATTTTTTCACCCAATCTTGATGACACTTTCAGGTAATGATCAGTACCCCAATCCCACATGGCTCACCAAATTTCGTTCTTCTAGGTTAAACCGTTCGTTGGCAGTAACAGTTTTAATTTTAGGGTTCACTCTGTTTTCTCCTATATGGATACATATATTTGGAACTCTAAATCAAAGACGGTTTGTGCTAGCTCTTTGAAACTTGACACAATAAATAGTTCCAAGTTCTATCTCTATGGTTTTTTTCCTATTGATGTAGCCTTAAGCAGAGACTGGCGCAAATCACTTTCATGGAAAGGGGTTGCCAAGCTTCCAAAAAACTACGAGTTTCATGAAATCTCAGCACACATTTTTTCACCCAATCTTGATGACACTTTCAGGTAATGACCAGTACCCCAGTCCCACTTGGCTCACCAAATTTCATTCTTCTAAGTTAAAACGTTCGTTGGCAGTAACAGTTTTAATTTTTAGGTTTCACTCTGTTGTCTTCTATATGGATACATGTATTTGGAACTCTAAATCAAACACGGTTTTTGCTAGCTCTTTGAAACTTGACACAATAAAGTAGTTCCAAGTTCTTTTTCTATGCCTCGTTTCCTATTGAGGTATCCCTAAGCAGAGACTGGCGCATATCACTTATATTGAAAGGGGATGCCAAGCTTCCACAAAACTACGAGTTTCCTGAAATCTCAGCACACATTTTTTCACCCAATCTTGATGACACTTTGAGGTAATGATCAGTACCCCAATCCCACTTGGCTCACCAAATTTCGTTCTTCTAGGTTAAAGCGTTTGTTGGCAGTAACAGTTTTAATTTTTAGGTTTCACTCTATTTTCTCCTGTATGGATACATGTAGTTGGAACTCTAAATCAAACACGGTTTGTGCTACGTCTTTGAAACTTGACACAAGAAAGTAGTTCCAAGTTCTATCTGTATGGTTTGTTTCCCATTGATGTAGCCCTAAGCAGAGACTGGCGCAAATCACTTTTATGGAAAGGGGTTGCCAAGCTTCCTAAAAACGACGAGTTTCCTGAAATCTCAGCACACATTTTTCACCCAATCTTGATGACACTTTCAGGTAATGATTACTACCACAGTCCCACTAGGATCAACAAATTTCGTTCTTCTAGGTTAAACCGTTCGTTGGCAGTAACAGTTTTAATTTTAGGGTTCACTCTTTTTTCTCCTATATGGATACATGTAGTTGGAACTCTAAATCAAAGACGGTTTGTGCTAGCTCTTTGAAACTTGACACAATAAAGTAGTTCCAAGTTCTATCTCTATGGTTTGTTTCCTATTGATGTAGCCCTAAGCAGAGACTGGGGCAAATCATTTTCATGGAGAGTGGTTGCCAAGCTTTTAAAAAATACGAGTTTCCTGAAATGTCAGCACACATTTTTTCACCCAATCTAGATGACATTTTCAGGTAATGATCAGTACCCCAATCCCACTTGGTCACCAAATATCGTTCTTCTAGATTAAACCGTTCGTTGGCAGTAACAGTTTTAATTTTTAGGTTTCACTCAGTTTTCTCCTATATGGATATATGTAGTTGGAACTCTAAATCAAACACGGTTTGTGCTAGCTCTTTGGAACTTGACACAATAAAGTAGTTCCAAGTTCTATCTCTATGGTTTGTTTCCTATGGATGTAGCCTAAGCAGAGACCAGCGCAAATCACTTTCATGGAAAGGGTTTGCCAAGCTTCCAAAAAACTACGAGTTTCCTGAAATCTCAGCACACATTTTTTCACCCAATGTTTACGACACTTTCAGGTAATGATCAGTACCCCACTCCCACTTGGCTCACCAAATTTCATTCTTCTAGTTTAAACCTTTCATTGGCAGTAACAGTTTTAATTTTCAGGATTCACTCTGTTTTCTCCTATATGGAATATGTAGTTGGAACTCTAAATCACAGATGGTTTGTGCTAGCTTTTTGAAACTTTACAAATAAAGTAGTTCCAAGTTCTATCTCCATGGTTTGTTTCCTATTGATGTAGCCCTAAGCAGAGACCGGCGCAAATCACTTTCATGTTACGGGGTTGCCAAGCTTCCAAAAAACTACGAGTTTCCTGAAATCTCAGCACACATTGTTTCACCCAATCTTGATGACACTTTCAGGTAATGATCAGTACCCCAATCCCGCTTGGCTCACCAAATTTCTTTCTTCTAGGTTCAACCGTTCGTTGGCAGTAACAGTTTTAATTTGTAGGTTTCACTCTGTTTTCTCCTATATGGATATATGTAGTTGGAACTCTAAATCAAACACGGTATGTGCTAGCTCTTTGAAACTTTACAAAATAAAGTAGTTCCAAGTTCTATCTCTATGGTTTGTTTCCTATTGATGTAGCCCTAAGTAGAGACTGGCGCAAATCACTTTCATGGAAAGGGGCTGCCAAGCTTCCTTAAAACGACGAGTTACCTGAAATCTCAGTACACATTTTTTCACCCAATCTTGATGACACTTTCAGGTAATGATCCATACCCCAATCCAACTTGGATCAACAAATTTCATTCTTCTAGGTTAAACGGTTCATTTACAGTAACAGTTTTAATTTTTAGGTTTCAATCTGTTTTCTCCTATATGGATACATGTAGTTTGTACTCTAAATCAAACACGGTGTGTGCTATCTCTTTGAAACATGACACAATAGAGTAGTTCCAAGTTCTATCTCTATGGTTTGTTTCCTATTCATGTAGCCCTAAGCAGTGACTGGCGCAAATCACTTTCATGGAAAGGGGTTGCCAAGCTTCCTAAAAACTACGAGTTTCCTGAAATCTCAGCACACATTTTTTCACCCAATCTTGATGACACTTTCAGGTAATGATCAGTACCCCAATCCCACTTGGCTCACCAATTTCGTTTTCTAGTTTAAACCTTTCGTTGGCAGTAACAGTTTTAATTTTTAGGTTTCACTCTGTTTTCTCCTATATGGATACATGTAGTTGGAACTCTAAATCAAAGACGGTTTGTGCTAGCTCTTTGAAACTTGACACAATAAAGAAGTTCCAAGTTCTATCTCTATGGTTTGTTTCCTATTGATGTAGCCCTAAGCAGAGACTGGCGCACATCACTTTCAGGGAAAGGGGTTGACAAGCTTCCAAAAAACTACGATTTTCCTGAAATGTCAGCACACATTTTTTCACCCAATCTTGATGACACTTTCAGGTAATGATCAGTACCCCAATACCACTTGGCTCACCAAATTTTCTTTTCTAGGTTAAACCGTTCGTTGGCAGTAACAGTTTTAATTTTTAGGTTTCACTCAGTTTTCTCCTATATGGATACATGTAGTTGGAACTCTAAATTATACACGGTTTGTGCTAGCTCTTTGAAACTTGACACAATAAAGTAGTTCCAAGTTCTATCTCTATGGTTTGTTTCCTATTGATGTAGCCCTAAGCAGAGACCGGCGCAAACCACTTTCATGTTACGGGGTGGGCAAGCTTCCAAAAAACTACGAGTTTCCTGAAATCTCAGCACACATTTTTTCACGCAATCTTGATGACACTTTCAGGTAATGATCAGTACCCCAATCCCACTTGGCTCACCAAATTTCGTTCTTCTAGGTTAAACGGTTCATTTGCAGTAACAGTTTTAATTTTTAGGTTTCATTCTGTTTTCTCCTATATGGATACATGTAGTTTGTACTCTAAATCAAACACGGTGTGTGCTATCTCTTTGAAACATGACACAATAGAGTAGTTCCAAGTTCTATCTCTATGGTTTGTTTCCTATTCATGTAGCCCTAAGCAGTGACTGGCGCAAATCACTTTCATGGAAAGGGGTTGCCAAGCTTCCTAAAAACTACGAGTTTCCTGAAATCTCAGCACACATTTTTTCACCCAATCTTGATGACACTTTCAGGTAATGATCAGTACCCCAATCCCACTTTTCTCACCAATTTCGTTTTCTAGTTTAAACCTTTCGTTGGCAGTAACAGTATTAATTTTTAGGTTTCACTCTGTTTTCTCCTATATGGATACATGTAGTTGGAACTCTAAATCAAAGACTGTTTGTGCTAGCTCTTTGAAACTTGACACAATAAAGTAGTTCCAAGTTCTATCTCTATTGTTTGTTTCCTATTGATGTAGCCCTAAGCAGAGACTGGCGCACATCACTTTCAGGGAAAGGGGTTGACAAGCTTCCAAAAAACTACGAGTTTCCTGAAATCTCAGCACACATTTTTTCACGCAATCTTGATGACACTTTCAGGTAATGATCAGTACCCCAATCCCACTTGGTCACCAAATTTCGTTCTTCTCAGTTAAACGGTTCGTTGGCAGTAACACTTTTAATTATTTTTTTATTCTTTTTTTTTTTTATTGGTTGTTCACAACATTACAAAGCTCTTGAAATAACCCACTTCATACATTTTAATTTTTAGGTTTCACTCTGTTTTCTCCTATATGGATACATGTAGTTGGAACTCTAAATAAAACACGGTTTGTGCTAGCTCTTTGAAACTTGACACGATTAAATAGTTCCGAGTTCTATCTCTATGGATTGTTACCTATTGATGTAGCCCTAAGCAGAGACTGGCGCAAATCACTTTCATGGAAAGGGGTTGCCAAGCTTCCAAAAAACTACGAGTTTCCTGATATCTCCGCACAAATTTTTTCACCCAATCTTGATGACACTTTCAGGTAATGATCAGAACCCCAATCCCACTTGGCACACCAAATTTCCTTCTTCTAGGTTAAACCGTTCCTTGGCAGTAACAGTTTAAATTTTTAGGTTTTACCTGTTTTCTCCTATATGGATACATGTAGTTGGAACTCTAAATCAAAGCCGGTTTGTGCTAGCTCTTTGAAACTTGACAGAATAAAGTAGTTCCAAGTTCTTTCTCTATGGTTTGTTTCCTATTTATGTAGCCCTAAGCACAGACTGGCACAAATAACTTTCATGGAAAGGGGTTGCCAAGCTTCCAAAAAACTACGAGTTTCCTGAAATCTCAGCACACATTTTTTCACCAATCTTGATTACACTTTCAGGTAATAATCAGTACCCCAATCCCACTTGGTAACCAAATTTCGTTCTTCTAGGTTAAACCGTTCATTGGCAGTAACACTTTTAAATTTTAGGTTTCACTCTGTTTTCTCCTATATGGATACATGCAGTTGGAACTCTAAATCAAAGACGGTTTGTGCTAGCTCTTTGAAACTTGACACAATAAAGTAGTTCAAAGTTCTATCTCTATGGTTTGTATCCTATTGATGTAGCACTAAGAAGAGACAGGCGCAAATCACTTTCATGGAAAGGGTTGCCAAGCTTCCAAAAAACTACGAGTTTTCTGTAATGTCACCACACATTTTTTCATCCAATCTTGATGACACTCTCAGGTAATGATCAGTACCCCAATCCCACTTGGTCACCAAATTTCGTTCTTTTAGGTTAAACCGTTCGTTGGCAGTAACAGTTTTAATTTTTAGGTTTCACTCAGTTTTCTCCTATATGGATACATGTAGTTGGAACTCTAAATCAAACACCGTTTGTGCTAGCTCTTTGAAACTTGACACAATAAAGTAGTTCCAAGTTCTATCTCTATGGTTCGTTTCCTATTGATGTAGCCCTAAGCAGAGACCAGCGCAAATCACTTTCATGGAAAGGGGTTGCCAAGCTTCCAAAAAACTACGAGTTTAATGATATCTCAGCACACATTTTTTCACCCAATCTTGATGTCACTTTCAGGTAATAATCAGTACCAAAATCCCACTTGGCTCACCAAATTTCGTTCTTCTAGGTTAAACCATTCGTTGGCAGTAACAGTTTTAATTTTCAGGTTTCACTCTGTTTTCTCCTAAGTGGATACTTGTAGTTGGAACTGTAAATCAAAGACGGGTTGTGCTATCTCTTTGAAACTTGACACAATAAAATAGTTCCAAGTTCTATCTCTATGGTTTGTTTCCTATTGATGTACCCTAAGAAGAGACTGGCGCAAATCACTTTCATGGAAAGGGGTTGCCAAGCTTTCTAAAAACGACGAGTTTCCTGAAATCTCAGCACACATTTTTTCACCCAATCTTGATGACACTTTCAGGAATTGATCAGTACCCCAATCAAATTTGGATCAACAAATTTCATTCTTCTAGGTCAAACGGTTCGTTTGCAGTAACAGTTTTAATTTTTAGGTTTCTCTCTGTTTTCTCCTATGTGGATACATGTAGTTTGTACTCTAAATCAAACACGGTGTGTGCTAGCTCTTTGAAACAAGACACAATAAAGTAATTCCAAGTTCTATCTCTATGGTTTGTTTCCTATTGATGTAGCCCTAAGCAGAGACTGGCGCAAATCACTTACATGGAAAGGGGTTGCCAAGCTTCCAAAAAACTACGAGTTTCCTGAAATCTCAGCACACATTTTTTCACGCAATCTTGATGACACTTTCAGGTAATGATCAGTACCCCAATCCCACTTGGTCACCAAATTTCGTTCTTCTCAGTTAAACGGTTCGTTGGCAGTAACACTTTTAATTTTTTTTTTATTCTTTTTTTTTTTTATTGGTTGTTCACAACATTACAAAGCTCTTGACATAACCCACTTCATACATTTTAATTTTTAGGTTTCACTCTGTTTTCTCCTATATGGATACATGTAGTTGGAACTCTAAATAAAACACGGTTTGTGCTAGCTCTTTGAAACTTGACACGATTAAATAGTTCCGAGTTCTATCTCTATGGATTGTTACCTATTGATGTAGCCCTAAGCAGAGACTGGCGCAAATCACTTTCATGGAAAGGGGTTGCCAAGCTTCCAAAAAACTACGAGTTTCCTGATATCTCCGCACAAATTTTTTCACCCAATCTTGATGACACTTTCAGGTAATGATCAGTACCCCAATCCCACTTGGCACACCAAATTTCCTTCTTCTAGGTTAAACCGTTCCTTGGCAGTAACAGTTTAAATTTTTAGGTTTTACCTGTTTTCTCCTATATGGATACATGTAGTTGGAACTCTAAATCAAAGCCGGTTTGTGCTAGCTCTTTGAAACTTGACAGAATAAAGTAGTTCCAAGTTCTTTCTCTATGGTTTGTTTCCTATTTATGTAGCCCTAAGCACAGACTGGCACAAATAACTTTCATGGAAAGGGGTTGCCAAGCTTCCAAAAAACTACGAGTTTCCTGAAATCTCAGCACACATTTTTTCACCAATCTTGATTACACTTTCAGGTAATAATCAGTACCCCAATCCCACTTGGTAACCAAATTTCGTTCTTCTAGGTTAAACCGTTCGTTGGCAGTAACACTTTTAATTTTTAGGTTTCACTCTGTTTTCTCCTATATGGATACATGCAGTTGGAACTCTAAATCAAAGACGGTTTGTGCTAGCTCTTTGAAACTTGACACAATAAAGTAGTTCAAAGTTCTATCTCTATGGTTTGTATCCTATTGATGTAGCACTAAGAAGAGACAGGCGCAAATCACTTTCATGGAAAGGGTTGCCAAGCTTCCAAAAAACTACGAGTTTTCTGTAATGTCACCACACATTTTTTCATCCAATCTTGATGACACTCTCAGGTAATGATCAGTACCCCAATCCCACTTGGTCACCAAATTTCGTTCTTTTAGGTTAAACCGTTCGTTGGCAGTAACAGTTTTAATTTTTAGGTTTCACTCAGTTTTCTCCTATATGGATACATGTAGTTGGAACTCTAAATCAAACACCGTTTGTGCTAGCTCTTTGAAACTTGACACAATAAAGTAGTTCCAAGTTCTATCTCTATGGTTCGTTTCCTATTGATGTAGCCCTAAGCAGAGACCAGCGCAAATCACTTTCATGGAAAGGGGTTGCCAAGCTTCCAAAAAACTACGAGTTTAATGATATCTCAGCACACATTTTTTCACCCAATCTTGATGTCACTTTCAGGTAATAATCAGTACCAAAATCCCACTTGGCTCACCAAATTTCGTTCTTCTAGGTTAAACCATTCGTTGGCAGTAACAGTTTTAATTTTCAGGTTTCACTCTGTTTTCTCCTAAGTGGATACTTGTAGTTGGAACTGTAAATCAAAGACGGGTTGTGCTATCTCTTTGAAACTTGACACAATAAAATAGTTCCAAGTTCTATCTCTATGGTTTGTTTCCTATTGATGTACCCTAAGAAGAGACTGGCGCAAATCACTTTCATGGAAAGGGGTTGCCAAGCTTTCTAAAAACGACGAGTTTCCTGAAATCTCAGCACACATTTTTTCACCCAATCTTGATGACACTTTCAGGAATTGATCAGTACCCCAATCAAATTTGGATCAACAAATTTCATTCTTCTAGGTCAAACGGTTCGTTTGCAGTAACAGTTTTAATTTTTAGGTTTCTCTCTGTTTTCTCCTATGTGGATACATGTAGTTTGTACTCTAAATCAAACACGGTGTGTGCTAGCTCTTTGAAACAAGACACAATAAATTAATTCCAAGTTCTATCTCTATGGTTTGTTTCCTATTGATGTAGCCCTAAGCAGAGACTGGCGCAAATCACTTACATGGAAAGGGGTTGCCAGGCTTCCAAAAAACTACGAGTTTCCTTAAATCTCAGCACACATTTTTTCACTCAATCTTGATGACACTTTCAGGTAATAATCAGTACCCCAATCCCTCTTGGTCACCAAATTTCGTTCTTCTAGGTTAAACCGTTCGTTGGCAGTAACAGTTTTAATTTTTAGGTTTCACTCTGTTTTCTCCTATATGGATACATGTACTTGGAACTCTAAATCAAAGACGGTTTGTGCTAGCTCTTTGAAACGTGACACAATAAAGTAGTTCCAAGTTCTATCTCTATGGTTTGTTTCCTACTGATGTAGCCCGAAGCAGAGACTGGCGCAAATCACTTTCATGGAAAGGGGTTGCCAAGCTTCCAAAAAACTATGAGTTTCCTGAAATGACAGCACACATTTTTTCACCCAATCTAGATGACACTTTCAGGTAATGATCAGTACCCCATTCCCACTTGGTCACCAAATTTCATTCTTCTAGTTTAAACCGTTCGTTGGCATTAACAGTTTTATTTTTAGGTTTACTCAGTTTTCTACTATATGGATACATGTAGTTTGAACTCTAAAGCAAACATGGTTTGTGCTAGCTCTTTGTTACTTGACATAATATAATAGTTCCAAGTTCTGTCTCTATGATTTGTTTCCTATTAATATAGCCCTAAGCAGAGACTGGCTCAAATCACTAATGGAAAGGGGTTGCCAAGCTTCCAAAAAACTACTAGTTTCGTGAAATCTCAGCACACATTTTTTCACCCAATCTTGATGACACTTTCAGGTAATGATCAGTGTCCCAATCCCACTTGGCTCACAAATTTCGTTCTTCTAGGTTAAACCGTTCGTTGGCAGTAACAGTTTTAATTTTCAGGTTTCACTCTGTTTTCTCCTAAGTGGATACTTGTAGTTGGAACTGTAAATCAAAGACGGGTTGTGCTATCTCTTTGAAACTTGACACAATAAAATAGTTCCAAGTTCTATCTCTATGGTTTGTTTCCAGATCTGTTCTCTTCCCAAGTGAATGCATGGGCTCAGCCACTGCAGGCACCGAAAGGCTGCCACCACCTGCGATGTGAGACCAGGTCCATAGGACATGCTGTTCCTGGAGACCCACCTTTATTCTCGATTGCTCCCACACTGCCTCCTCGTGCTTCCCTAGAGAACTGGGGAATCCAGAGTTCAGAGACCTCAGAGATAAATCAACTTGAGACCTAAATCCTGAGGTAGCCCAGCCTGCCCAGTGTCCCTTGATGAATTCAGGGCAGAACAGGGCAAGCAGCCTGGTGGCCTGCAACATCACCACACTGGGGACCAGGCTTCCAACACATGAATCCAGAGGGACAAACCACATCCTAACCACAACAAATGAGTTCACGCTTATGGCCCTTCCTGTGGAGGGGGATTAGAGGGGTGCCCTTATCCCCGAAGCACTTAATTTCTGTGCCTCGTCACTGCCTGCTCTGACCCAGTGTGCCCTGGAAACCCGGGAAGTCAAGATTCACCCCGTCTCCTGGCACCTAGTGAGACGTGGAGTCTCCAGACCAGCTTGCTGCACTGTCCCTGGCTGTCACCTGCTCATTAGTTCGTCCCACCCACCCAGAGGCCCACCCAATGGGATGGTGTCACTGAGTTCCAGGAACACATTTACTGAAGCCCTTCACTATCCCTTTGCAAGGGTCACATTTTCACATAAACACAAAACCAGAATAAAACACAAAGAGGGTTTTTTTGGTTTGGGGGGTTTGTCCCACACATGGCACAACACTAGAAAGAGCACCGTGGCTGGCTTCCTCCGGTGGGAGTTTGGTGTAATACCCCATTATTGTGAGGATTCAATGGAGCTGAATCCACATGAAGTGGCTGACACTCGTTAGATAGTCAACGACGAGTGGCTCTTTTTTTTTATCCTTTAAGCTTCCTTCTAGACAAAGCTCAGCTGCAGTCACTTCTCTAAGTCCTTCTGAGCACCTTCCTGCGCTCCAGCCCAAATTATGAAAATGCTCCTGAGACACTCAATTTTTTTGACAGTGAACACATTCTGACCTTTAGTATCATTATGCACCTTTAAGTCAATGGAAGGAAGCTGTCTCTGCCCCTTGCTTGTCACAGGTGAGTGATATGGGACAGGAGAGGCTGGACACTTGAGGAATTTCAGGAAACAGGTTTATTGACTGCAGGGTGCAGAAAGGGCTATCGCCTAAGATTCTCTGAACAAAGATTTTGGGAATTCTTTGAACTTCATATCCAGTGGCAGGGGAGGGCTTGGAGGTTCACATGACAAGTGCTCTCTGTTCCATCCTCCAGACCAGACACAGGTGACACAAGTGTTTACCAAGAACACAGAGAAAATATCCTTTTTGTACAATAAGCTTGCAGACTACCTCTGTCTCACCTTTTGTGTGCAAACCTGGCATTTACAAGAAAGAGGAAACTACCAACCACAATCACCTCTGCAGACATCCTGCTGATCTGACAAGAGGAGAAGCTGAATTATGACAAGGGTCTTTTGAGTGGGGGTCTCTGTACTTCATGAGTAGAGTTGGGTTGGACTGGAGTGGTTGGGACTTGACATGGCTAGCTCAGCCTTGAACTCGCTGTGTGACCTCTCTCTGTATCTGAGCTTACTTGTCTACAGTTCAGGATGGTGATACGAGAAAAGAGGGCTTTGTCCCAGAGCTGCAGTTCTCAAAGCATCCTCCTCAAATCAGCACCATCCTCATCATCCCCTGGAACTGAGCAAAAATGCAAAAACTTAGACTCCACTCCAGACTTACCAAATCAGAAAAACCAGGGGTGAGCCCATCATTAGTTAAATGAGTCCCTTTAAAAATGCAGAAAAACATCTGCACCCTGAGAACTCCAAAACTCCACGCAAAACTCCACGTGTATGTACCCAAGCTTGCAGGTGCTTCTCCTGCAGGACTGTGCTTAGCCTTCTGTCTTCTCCAGGTTTCTCATCCTTAAGAAGAGGCTGACAGCTCTGAGTCGGCTTTACCCTAGGCTTCCTTCTTGGTATGAAATGCCAAGAGTCTTACCAGAAAGAAAAAGAATCCGTAACAATTAACACATACACGGCTTCATTTCCATGCTGATTGATTAGATGAACATAAGGGACAGGGCAATACACCAACAAGGACTGCAGGAGGGAACAGCATGTGTGCAAGTCTGCTGACCACTCTGAAGATGGAATTAGTCCCAGACCTCTGTCCTTCCCAACATCCTGATGCCATCATCCCTTCCCTATCTCAAAAATCATAACTTCGGGCTGGGGATGTGGCTCAAGTGGTAGCGCGCTCCCCTGGCATGCGTGCGGCCCGGGTTCGATCCTCAGCACCACATACCAACAAAGATGTTGTGTCCGCTGAGAACTAAAAAATAAATATTAAAAATTCTCTCTCTCTCTCTCTCTCTCTCTCTCTCTCTCTCTCTCTCTCTCTCTCCTCTCTCACTCTCTCTTTAAAAAAAATCATAACTTCTCAGAGTAGGCAGGGTCATCAGAGTCCATCTGAGGTCTGCTTATGTATTAGGACCACCTGGGGGATTTCAGGAAGTACTAGAGCTGAAGCCCACTCCCAAACACTCCTACAACAGTGTTCTCAGATAGAGCCTGACCAACTCTTTTGGTTAAGGTCCTTCAAATGATACTGTAGTGCCAAGTAGGAACCACTAAGGCTCAGGGGATTGTTTCTCAAAAAACTCTCTTCTGTCCCCACCTGCCCTGGATCAAAACCAGGTCATGGCCTGTCAATGAGGAACATCTGCTCTAAAGAGATGGTGGAGTCCAGGGGCCCAGGGAGCAGGTCTGGGAATGAGAACTGGATTCAGTGAGCACAGACCTTCTTTGCCATTGTATAGCTCTCTGAACTTGTCAGAATCCCATGATCTCTCTGAGCTGAGTTTCTTGGCTCGGAGAAAATAGGGGAGTTCTAGCTTCTCACATGCTTTTGTGAGCAGGCATCAGATAATCATGCAAACGGGGCTTTGTGACTGGTGAGCACAAGGCCAAGGTATGGGGATGAAAGGATGTGCCAGGGAGGGGCACTGGGGAAGTTTCCACTTTCCAAGCAGGAGGCTGGCGACAAGGTTGCCCTCTGAATACAGGGCAAGGAAGGGCAGGGCCCACATAGCAGCAGCAGCAGCTCCGGGGGACAGCCCAGTTGAGCTGATGTCTTCCGGAGCCTTTGGGAGCAGGGAGCACTAAGGGGTTAACTCTGGCTGCCAGGCATCCCTGCTGCTGGCAGGATCATTTTTTTTTTGCTTTGGCTAATTAAAAACAGGTGTGTTTGCTTGCTGGGGACTTGCACTGGGAGCCTTTCTGGGGCCTGGTTGCCCTGGAGACTACCCTCTCCATGGGTAATCAAGTTAGGGAAGCGCTCTGGCTTCATTTGCATAGGAGAATTTGGGTTTCACCTGAGGTTCATAGAAAGAACAGAAACATTATATGTGTGCTTAGTTGTTCTCCGAGAGAAAATGGCTTGATTGAAAAGATCTCTGCAAAGGCAGAAAAGGCATAAAGAATGAGCATGGCTCCTTCAAAGGGCCCATGGGGAGAGCCCAGGCTGTAGAGCCAGCAGCTTGGGATTCTGGTTCCAGGGCTGCCGCTATCCTCTGGCCTCACACAGTAGGCAAAAAGTGCACATGCCCGGTTGTGTGCTCTCTCCTTTGAGTCTGTGCCTTTATTTCCACGTGAAAGATGTGACAACTGCAAAAGGATCAGTTGCTCCAAGTCATTCCACCAGATAAGGACGAGCACAACTCAAACCCAGTTCCACTGGCCTTTGCCACTCGACCATGCTGCTATTCTGCTCTGAGCCTCAAACTCTTGCATAAAATGAAGAGGTTACACCTCTCTAGCTTCTGTCTTGCCCTGTGGATCTATAACACCAGCCCATTCTACTGCAGCAGAGTAGAGTGTTTTCCTGAAGTTCCATCTGTCTTGCCACCTCAAAGCCAAAGTCCCTCTGCGAACCCAAGCCTGGACTTTCTGACTCCGAGCTAAGGAGAGAAGAGGTAGTTCAAAGATATTAGGGAAAGAGAGAGAGGAACCTGAAACAGCTACTCAAAAAGCTTTAATTTGATTTTGAGTTTGTGTGGGGCAGATTGGAAGCTGGCATTTGGAGTGGATGATTTGGATGTCAAGATGAAGCCAAGAACTTGATTTATAGTGGCTAGGATCTGTGCCCAAGGATTTAACATCTGATTTCCCCCCACACACACTTTTTAATTTACGGCTCTCCAGCCAATTTAATTGGATTTGTCTTCAGTGGGGCTGTTTATTACCATTTGAGAAAGCAGGCTTTCAAAATTATAAGAGCCTTCAAAATTGTATTGGGGATAGTGAAGAATCAGAAGACAAGAATTCCAATGTTCCTTGGTAATTTACCCACACAGCATGAAGCCGGGGAGACAGGCTAAAGTTAGTGTATTACCCAGAATGACTTGGCTGGATTGCAACTTTGGAAAAGTTGAGCAAAATCAACTTCTTTTTTCCCAAGTCAATCACTTGAGGATTTGAAAACGTGTCTCTGTGTTCCTTCGTTTGAACAAAGAAACTCAAAGTTACCTTTTTGAACCTTCCCCTCAAATTTAGCTTTTAAGATGTTGTCAAAAGTAAAGTTTCCAACAGTCTACCAGCTTTTCAAGATCACTCAACTTGGCTATCACTCAGAACTCTGGAGGAGCTGTGAAGAAGTGGAAATTTCACTGGTCCTGAAGCAGAAAATGTGCCTTTGTTCTTATCTCCTGCCTATTTGACCTTGAACAAGTCACTTCACCATTGAATTCAAAAGTTTTCTCCCCAATCTGACAGAGTAGCACTTCCCCTGTGTGCCTGGGAACTTCCATTAGGATCTGCTGGGGTGGCATGAGCATGCCACACGGTATTTCCGACAGGTGCAGGAAGGAAGTGACTCCCTGAGAGAGGTACATGGTTTGTCGCAGGGTAGGACAGGACAACTGTGGGGTCTAGAGAGAAGCTCACCTAAGGTCATGCGTAGCCCGTCTCTGCCACTGATCACTCCCCCATGGCCTTTGGTGCAAAGCTCCTTCAACTACAAAGTGAGAGTGAGATCTCAACCACTTTCTGTCAAAATTAAAGAAAATGATCTAAATCCCAATAGTTAACACTCAGCAAGAATTCAGTGAAGTTCCCTTCCCTAGTAGAGCGGTAAATCACCCAAATTCTATAGCTGAATTATCTATCTCAAATCCCAGCTTCCTAGCTGTGTGGTCCTGGATAAGTTACCTAATGTCTCTGAGTCTCAGCTTCCTCTTCTAAAATGGAGAGAATTGTAGGGTCATCATGAGGAAAGAAATAAATATATTATTTGAAAAGGGCTTAGAGAAGTTGTTGAAAATAGTTAAGTGCTATATATCCAACATAGTAATAAAAATTTGCTCAAACCTCTGCTTTACTCGGGCAGCATTAGTAAGTGCAATTATTTCTAGGAAAGGCTGACCCTCAACTTCACCCTTCATTATCTCACCTCAAAAGTGCAATTATTTCAGTCTGCAAAATCTGCCCCAACATACATACACACGTGTGAAATAGAAGAAGCTCAGAACCCAAGTATCCTATCAGCTCAGGGCTGTGCCGGATGACCCCTGGCTTCAAAGGAGAAGGAAAGCCTGGGCCTAGACGTGGGCCAAACCCTCTCCTTACTCTTCTAATGTAGAACCCTCCTTTCTTGTTAGTCATTGCAAACTAGGAGGCCAGCCTCTGCCAGGCCCTGTTTCTCTAGGTGTATCGGGACATTCCCCAGCATGCATTTACTTTTTAAAATATCCTTTTACCAAGTCAATTTAAGGGTCCCACAGCATTTTCTTGCTACAGGGGAAGTTTTTTAATCTAAAATGATGGTAGAGGCCACAGTTTTCCTCGCCTCCTATTCCACATCCTGGTCTGGAACTATTTTATTTTTAACAACACAAGACACAGACTGAAAATTCCCAAGAGCCTTCCCAAGAGCAATTTCTCATTTCCTGACCCTATAAATTTATACTCTCAGAATAGAATCGTGCTAAGCAGTTTCTTTTGGAATCAGGTTAATAGGAACATGAAATAATGGGGAAAAGCTGAAAAAAATGAACGCAAGACCTTTCACAAAACCTGTTGAGGCTGCATCTCATTCATGAGAATCAAAGGAAACCACTCTCTGGCACTGAACTATTTAGCTGCCGATCCCTCGTTAATTCACAAATATTTATCGAGTACCATCATGTTCCAGAGGCTGCGATCGGCCTTGGCATTTAGAGTCCACTGGAAAAGGATCCTCAAGAGCAGAACCTGGACACGGGCTATTGGAGGAGCGTGGGAAGGGGTCACAGTCCAGAGCTGGGCGCCCTTCACAGGGTCTTGACCACAAAGACAGTAGCAGGCCTGAAACCAAGGCCTGAGGTCGGGGGGAAACCTGGGGAGATTTTGGGGAGGCGGAGAAGAAACCAGACAGGAAAAGTCAGGGGTAGACTACGGGGTGGGGATGGGGATTCCTACCCTGAGAGCTCCCGGGAAAGCCATGGATTTCAAGCAGGGAGGGATGCTGTGGTCTGAATGTGTCCCCCAAAGGTGTGTGTTGGAAACAACCCCCAGAGCAACACTGTGAGAGGTGGTCCCCTGGAAGGTGTCTAGGTCAGGAGGGCCCCGCACGCCAATGGAGTAGTATTAACTGTAAAGGTGTCTCCTGCTCTCTCTCTCTCGCTCACCCAGGTGCTGCCTTCCAACATGGGATTGTACGTAAGAAGGCCCTTGCCAACGTGGGCCTCCAACCTTGGACTTTCTAGCCTCTAGGCCTAGAAGAGACGAATCTCCATTTGTATTAGTTACCCAATCCCGAATTCTGTTATGGTAGCACAGACGGTATTCAGGAGCAAACTGAGATTAGTGCTGGAGGAAGTGGGGATCGTTGAGTGGAGGGCAGCAGGCCAGGAAAGGGACCCGTTAGAAGGTTCTGCAAAGACCATGCAGAGTGCTGAGGGCCAGGGAGTAGACAGCAGCCAGGAGGAGGAGGTGGGCGGCAGAAGAGCTGGACAGAAAAAAGACTGCAAATTGGCTTGTCTGAACAATCCACAGGCTGAAAGGGACCTGGAACCTGCCGTTCAGAGATGCACAGGTCCCCTTGGTCCTCAGGTACAGTGTGGTCCAGCGAGGCGGCGCCCTCTGCTGGTACAGACGGGGCGGTGTCAGGCCATTCAAGGCAGCACTTAGGGCCAAATGTGAACCTGAGGATCTGGACCTCGGCCTGTTGCAAAGAGCTTGGGTGAATGTGGGGGACATGTCTCCAGGGCTGCTGTGCCGGGCACTTGTGGGCCGTTAGGGCTTCAGAAGGTGAATATTTTGAGGAGAGGGTTGTGTGCTCATGATGGGCACATTGAGTTGAAGGGACTGAATGTGAAAAGTCTGACAATGAGTCCTTGGATGTGGGTGTCTGGAAGTTCAAGTTAGATCCACCGTCCACCTGCTGGGAGTCTTTCTCTACATGCTCCCTACTCAGGGCTTTGTTTACGCCACCAAGTGTGAAGGTGTTTGTTATGTAGCAAAACCTCACTGATACAGTGGCCCTCACCTAGAGGCAGGTCAGAGAGAAAGACACAAGTCAGGCTTTCCAGGGCATGCTGGGAACAGCCCTCCAGGGCACTAATAGGAAAAGGGAGGCTGTGGGTGGTGAATTAATTCCTGTCCTTTCTGTTTTCCTAGATACAAGCTTATTAGCAAAGGTTTCTGTCTTTACGTCAACTGGATCTTTTGGAAGGAGTGTTTAACCAAAGTGAGTTCAGTGTTGAGAAGTAGTGTGGCCTGGTGCTTAAAGGCTGCAGATATGGGGTCAGAAAGAGCTGCATGTGAACCCAGTCTCTCTTTTCGCCTACTGAGCTGTGTGACATGGCACAGGTTTCTTAACCTCTCTGAGAATTCTCTTTTCCATCCATAAATTGAGGATAATAGTAATACTATCAGTTTGCTCTGAGAATCAAATTTCCAATGGTGTTCCTGACATTTTATTTGTCTCTTCTCTCCCACCAACCCTGATTTATGATACAAAACAAATCCAGGCCTCTGTCTCATCTTGGATCCCCATATGTGAAAAGAAATATTTCAGTTAAAAGATTTCTATGCCCCATCTACCACAAACATTCTAGGAGAGCAACATAAAGGATTCAAACCTATTAGGCAGGAACATTCTGTGAATTTCTTAAAGGCCTTTAAGTAAGTGTTCTACAGCTGTGCAGGAAGTTTTAACTGTTTTCTTGATTCTTCTTTTTCTCCTCCTCTTAAAACAATCACAGAGCTACTTGTCAGTTCAAGATAAAGCATATCTCATCTAAGTTATGTCCTGCTGACCATCTGTTGTGTAGCATAGCTAAATATCATGCCTCGATTTCTCTCTCTCTCTCTCTCTCTCTCTCTCTCTCTCTCTCTCTCTGTGTGTGTGTGTGTGTGTGTGAAGGATGGAACCATCAAGGCTGAATGGTTAGTCTTCTCACTGTAACCACTGTGACTCTGCCCAGCAATCTTGCCCAGCAGATGGACGGCCATGTGGTGCAGAGCTGCTAAGCCTGTAGGATCATTTATTAGCTCCTCCTGGTTGTCTGGGCAGATACCTGTGTTCAGATGGGGCTCCACCCACAGTCTCAGAGTCTGAGGTTATCTTCTTCTGGTTGAAACAGTGAAGCAGACAGTGACTGCGTATAAACAGTGTTTAGAGTTCTTTTCTGCAGCCTATTCTCAACTCCCTGTCCATAAGGTGGGCCAGATTGGAACATCATCCTTCTTTATCATCCATGAATAATACTAGAAAGCAGAACTTCACCTGCAGTTTTCAATATTCCTACAGGAAATCAGCCATGTGCTGACTGGATCCAGGGCAAGAAGTTCCCCAGGTTTGATGGACATACAGCCAGAAAATTCCACATAAGTGTATTAGGTATATTGCTGAATAAAAAATAGCTAAAACCTTAGCAGCTTAAAACACATGTATGATCTCACAAATGCTGTGGGCCAGGAGTTGGGAGGGACTTCCCCAGGTCCTCAGCTGCAGTTCCTCCTGGGGCTACCATCACGGCCGGATTCCATCAAAGGCCTGAGTGGGAGGAATCTGCTGCTGAGTTCACACACGAGGTTGTTATAGAATCCAGGTCCTCAGTTTCCTTCTGCCCATTGGCCCAAGGCCACCCCCCTTCCTTGCTAGGCATCTCACCAACACAACAGCTTGGTTCATCAAAGCCAGCCAGGGAGAGAACCTGATGAATGTCAGCCAGATGAATGTCACAACCTCTGGAACCTATCACAGAGGGGCCACTCCATGACCTTTGCCAGACCCTATTGGTTAAATATTGGGAATCATACATGGTGTAAAACCAGGGAGCAGAGATCCCAGAAGGCCACCCCAGAGGGTCAAAACTGGAGATCCCTCAGCCACATGCCCTGAGGCAGCACTGTGGCCACCCTGGATAAGGAATGCCCCTCTGCAGTTCACCTGTCTCCTTTTACACAGGAATGTCACATGCACCAACAATAACCCTGAGTCCAAAATGCACCTACCGAGGGAGACAGGCAGCTCCGCAAGTAGGGACAGGTAGGGTCAAATGAGCTGGAAAGTACACACTCCATAAAGGCTCTCATGTCCTTTGTCCCCAGCCCACCCTTGTGACCCCTCAGATTCAATATCCTACAAGTAAATCATATGTGCAGCACCCAAGTTCTAGTTCCTTCCTTCTGAGAGGGGAGGGGGCCTCAGACCTGTGAACTTGTTCTCATGACCAGTGCTCAGCCCTGGAGAACAGCCCTAGGTAACCCTGGGTAATGGAGTGGGATGCTCTCCCTGAAGGGGTCTTAGATTGCTGAGCTGGTCCCTCCCCCATCTCCCAGGGTCATTTTACCCACATTCCAACCTCCACTCGCTTTCCGGTTTCTTGTGCCTTGTTCATTGAGCGGTTCCTGAGAACGGGCTCTGGGCCAGGCTCTTCACTGGGCACTGCTATGAGTCAGTACATGAGGTCCTTATCCTGGAAAGAAAGAAATCCATGCAATGAAATCAATGTGACAGCTTCTCATGCGTGACTCAATCTGACCTGGGCACGAAGAGTTGGGACAACAAAGAAGAATATTGTCAGAAAAGGATCAGGAGAGGAAGCCCTGTTTGGTTTGAGTAAAGTCTTTTAAAAGACTTTAAGGTGATAAGTTTAAAATACTACCAAAGTTTCCCCTTATCCTCAGGGAGACATGTTCCATTCAGGGGAAGGATGAAACCCTTCATAGTCTAACCCCTACATTTATTCTTTTCTTCCTGTACACATGTACTTATGATAAAGTTCAATATATGCATTCGATCCAGCATGAGATGTATAGCAATCACTAATAATAAAATAGAAGAATCATTACTGTATACTGTAATAAAATTTCCAGTATCACCACCCGTGTGCTTTGGAGCCATTATCAAGTCAGGTAAGGGTCACCCAAACCTGAGCAGTCCCAAGCACAGTGATCCACCCGACAACCAAGACAGCCGCTCAGAGACTAAGGAGCACATGGTTTACACTGTGTGGGTGCCCAGACAAAGGGATGGTTGGCATCCCAGGCAGGGCCCAGGGGCCTAGCCCAAGATCTCATAAAGCAACTCAGAATGAAAGCAACTTAAAACCTGTGAATTTTTTAGTTCTGGGATTTTCTGTTTAGTCTTTTCAGACCACAGTTGACCAAGGATAAATGAAATCACAGAAAACAAAATTATGGTTAAGGGGAGAGTACTGTACTTGGAGGGCCAGGGAGGGTCATCTTAGCAACTCTGGCCAAAGCCCAGTGCCACAGAGGAGAGGAGCTGAGGACCCCCTGGGACCCTTGACAACTCCGCACTTGTCATGCTCTGAAGAGTTTCCCTTGAGGCCTCAGCATGATGACCTCGGCACTTCAAAAATGCCACCATGGCCACAGTGGGTGTCAGGATGAGAGAGGACAGAGATTCAAGCTGAGGGCTAGGGGCAAAGCTTTCTCAGTGACCCAGGATGGAGGAGAGGCGTGGATGGGAGAAATTTCAAGAGGCACAGCTGACGTGGTAGTGATGAGAAGTGGCCTGCACTGAGGCAGGAGGAGTTGGGATGCAGAGTGGTGACAGTAAGGAGTTACTGCCACAGTCTCCGAACCCTGTAGATAGAGGAAGAAGGGTCCTGAGGTCAGCGGGGGAATCATGGCACCACATTCCAGAGTAATCCATGCAGGGCCTGGAGCAGGTGTGGAGGCTCTGCAGCTAGTTCTGCCTGCAGCTCACCACGGTTGAAGTCGACAGTGGTGGTCACCAGTGCACACCTGTGACAGGTGCACTCACAGGTCTAGAGCTCAAGGTAGACATCTGTCTTCACAACTTGCCTAATTCCATAGTCTTTTCTTCCAGACAGGATGGTGTTAGTTCTGTCCATCCAAAAGTTTATGGAGTCTTAGTAATTAAAAATTAAAAATTACTAAGACTGGGTCCCTTAAACTCCTGGAATATATTTCTCAAAAATGAATGTCTGCATTTTGTTTCTTGACTGTTGAAGCAAATGGAAATGAGGTTTCTCTCATTCACCTATGAACCAGGCAGCTGTGATGCCATTTCCAAGCCACCAGGAAAATTAAGTTGCTCCTGAGCATGAGGTGCCTGTCAAGTACAGAGGCAGATAAGGGATGACCCAGACCCAGGGGACCATCTTTGCCGCCGTGCACCGTGAGAGAAGATATGATTTGCAAGCTTCAGAAGTCATCCTTCCAAAGCACACTTGGCTGGAATCCAAGGAATGTTCACACATAAAACCACAAAGTATAACTGCTATTATACATTTTGTACGACTCACCTCTGTTTTAATGACAAATGTGGCCGCTAAAAGTATCTTCCTATCAAATCCACCACTGTGACCCTTTTCAAATAGCCTGCCACTCATATTCAAAGTGTTGATTGAGCATCTCGTACATTCCAGAAACTCAGGGAGGCCCCTGTGTTACCAGCTCAAAGGTCCCTGTTGTAATCAAGCCGCTACCTTGGAGATTGAGCATGTTGAACTAATAGTACCTCCAAGAATGAACACTTCTTAGCCAACATGAGCAGTAAGTAAAGTGACCAGGTCATGTTTTACCAGTTTAGTAGACTGGTTGCAGGACCCAGTGACTAGATAGCAGAGACCGTGGTAGGGAAGATGTGGCAGAAGAGCACAGGCTATGGACCAGACTGTGTGCTGTGATTCACCTGTGTGTACTTGACTAAGTCGCTTTCCTGTGGTGTACACTGGTTTTCCCATCTGTAAGGTAAGGAGGAGGGCTGGGTTTAAGATCATTTAAAATTTGATAATGGTGGGAGAAGAGGTCAGGGAAGTCCAGCAGGGAGGGGACTAATACTTCCTGTTGGGAAGTATTAGTCAGCCCAGGCTGCAGTAACAAAACACCAGCTGAGCAGCACAGACTCCTGGAATACATTTTTATAGTCTTGGAGGTGAGAAGTCCAAGACCTAGGTGCCAGCAGAGTTGGTTCCTCCTAAGACCTCTCCCTGTGGCTAGCAAAGGCTGTCTTACTGTGTCCTCTTACGGCCTTTTCCCTACACATGCTGTTTCCTGCAGTCTCTTCTTATCAGGACACTGTCTTATTGGATCAGGCCCCACTCTTATGACCTCTGTTATCCCTAATTACCTCCTTACGAGCCCTGTCTCAAATACAGTAATTTGGGGGGTTAAGATTCTACTTAACAATTTTTTTTGGGGGGGTACAATTTCATCCACAACCAGGAGATGGCAGATTTTTTTGGAAAATGGTTGGCAAAGGGCCTGATTACTGGAGGGAGATATAAATTAAAACTGACCTGGTCATTTTACTTACTGCTCATGTTGGCTAAGAAGTGCTCATTCAGTTATTCACTGGTCTCTCATTCACTCGTTCATTCCTTCATTTGTGTCTCCCTCACTAAAAGTCAATCCTGTGCCAAGCCCAGGCTGGGGCCTGGAAATAGATAGATATGGCCAGCCTCTTCCTCTTAGGAGCTTGTAGTCTTTGGGAAGAAAGCAGTGAACAGATGATAAGTACAGAGTTTGCACAAATGCCGTGCAAGTCCAGAGGGCTCCTGGCAGGGGGCCCCAGGAGAGGAGGGATTGTGAGTGAACATATGATCTGCAAGCTTCCCTCATCTGTCACAGACTTGTCTAATGCTCACTCTTGACAGGACTGTCCAGCCCTCAGCAGTCCCCCAGTAAACCAGATGGCCAGGTTTCACTCAGGTGAAGCTTATTCTGCAGTGGGAAAGCTCTCATCGGAGCCCACAAAAGAGGGGGCTAAGGAGGCGGGGGTGGGGGATCTATGAGAAAAGGGCAAGAAAGACATTCCGTGACAGGGGAGACACGAAAGGCCAGAGCTCACGCTGAGAAAGCCAGGTGGATCTTTGAGAGCCTGCAAATGACCTGGCTGGAGCACAACGTGCATTCTGAGGAGTGAGGAGATGGTCCTCCAGTGGAGGAAAGGAGTGGATGGGAAGGCGTCAGTGCAGATCAGCATTTTTGGAAAACTTTTTTCCCGAGGCTGGGTGCAAATTTATTAGAAGGAAAAGGAGTAAGTTCTGCTGTCATTGGTGGGTGGAGGGAGGGAGCTTCTCCCAGACTCTCTGGTCTGCATCCCCTCCCTCACCTGGACCTTCCCATCTGGTTGATCACCTCCATACGCCACATGCAAACATCTCTTTCCCAAAGACCCCACACATAATACATCTACCAGCCCTTCCTTCTGACATTTCCCGGGTTCTGCCCAGAAATGCAGAGGGTAGAACAATTTTGAAATGTAAGAGGAAAGAGATTTTGAATGATACAAACTAAAATCAATCTAAGAACAACACAATCAAATAAAGTTTGTCCAGGGGTGTTTTTTTGGAAACTTCAAAAAGCACCAAATGCAGATTACTGTCATTGAGATGATGTAAAGGATTTCAACATTCCCCCAATATATTCAGGAATATGTAATGGACTAGTAGATGCTCATTTGAAATTCTGCTTTAGAATAAATGGCGAGAAAGAAGTTGCTTTATATTCCTCTTACTACTAAGGCCTCACAGCTAAATCCACAGAGCCACAGGCCTGCCTGCTAATTCTGCTCTGGAGATATGTGCATTCATTTTTCAGACATATACATTGAAGGCAAATCCAAAATGTTCTCACTAGGGAGCTGAGATGCTCAGAATGACCTCTCAGGTTCTGGGTTATTTCATAGATAATAGCATCCCCTGTATATCTGAAAAGGCCAATACCAATACTTTTCCTTTTGAACAGAAAATTGACTCCCTGTTAGCTTCAGTTCTCAATTTCTTCAAATAAAGACATGTTAACTCCACTAGTAACGGGGACTTTTAGGAAAACTGCCAAAGTAACTTTGAGGGTTTCTTTTCTCAAAACATTACCTCACCCTATAAAATGATTTATTTAATGAAAGGTCCACGTAGATTCATTCATAATACCTACAAATGCAAATATGCCTACCAGAGGGTGCGGTCTCTCAGCTATTTCACTTTCATCTGAATTAGCTTTAATCTATGATTCTCTGGCATCTAATTGAACTATACTAAAAGACAGACTGTTTGGATGAGAAAAACGTACATGACTCAAATAAAGAGGAGGGAACCTCTGTAATGTGACTTCTACTTTCCCAGAGCTTCCTGAAGTTACAGGTACATTCCTATGGGAATTTTCACCAAGGTCAATTTTCAAACGAGGATCTCTGGGTCCCACAGATCAGCAAACACAACTATGGCTCTTGCTAAGTTTATGACAATTATGTATCAATAATTTATTTTTACCCTTTTTCAATATGCAGAGTTCTCACAAAGATGACCTCATGAGCCATTCACAGGAGATCTCAGGATACCATCCTTAGTTCCTTTGCCCAGAGAGATATCATTCTAGAAATTTCTCAAGTAGAAATATTTCTTAACCCTGGAACTTATGTCTTCATCTTGGTATTTGCCACTGCAAAACTAGGCCACCAACCCCTACTGAGCCATTTATTAATTAAATAATCTAATTCAGCCTTGTTTTTATCCTCTAAAACATGTTCATAAAAAATGCAAGTTGAGATTATTTCAAAGTTGTGACAGTGTCTAAAGCACTTTGTTGACTGTATCCTCTGCATCTGGCTCTTGGAAAGGCCTTTTCCCTCTTCTTTATGGAAAAATTGCATCTATTCTCCCACGTCTCTGTGTCAATGCAGTATTTTCTGAGACACATGTACATGGAATGGTTCAGTCACTCCCTCCTCGGTGACCCCAAGGTTAATTTATTCTTGCTACAGTTTTCAGTCTGTTCCCAACTTTGAAACTAGACTGAACCACAAAAGGGCAAGAGCTGTGCCTTGTTCCAATTTGTCAGGCTCTAGAAGAGTTTAGCTTAAATTAAAAAGTTGAGCTAAACTAAATACAGTATGAGATTGAACGGAGTCACCAAAATTTTCAACTAACCCCTTGGATCGTTTTGCCCACTGACTGGCTTAAATACAATTTGGTGAGGATGTGGACTCCTCCTGCAAGAATTCACTTATCCTTTGGCCTGTTGAATGGCGCTGGACCCATCTGTTCTGGAAAACCTGATTCCTAGTACAATGAGCTATAATTTCGATGTACTTAGGAATCCCCCAGGAATGTGAAATTCAGATTTCTGGGAAGAGTATGATAGGGCCAGAAAGTTGCATTTAAGTTCCTCGGGGGTCTTGGAACAGCAGGGTTTATAGAGACTGACTCCTGGGGAGGTGAAATCCTGGTGAAATGAGTGGAGATGTCATACCCAGCCCCACTGAGGCTGGCAAGGCCTGACCTTCCGCGGCTCCTCCACCCAACAGCTGCTCTGCTCTGGCCTTCCTGGACACGGCCAGCTCCCTGCTAGGTCTTCCACACAGCAATGAGGTGAGCTAGCGAGAGCCTCGAGGAAGGAGAATGGCCTTGGCTTCCGTACAGCCTCCACTGTATGGAAGTGCTGACCTTGGTGCTGACCTTGGCTCTGTCATGAAGCCTGAAAACTGGGGCCAATAATGCCATTTCAGTCAGCAGTGGTGCAGAAAACTGGAAAGGCATGTAATAGTTCCCAGCACACAACACGTGTTCCATGAGGGAGAGCTTTCTTCTGTCTGTTTATCATGGTAAAGAACACACGACATAAAATTT
Source organism: Spermophilus citellus (assembly GCF_964194105.1). Lineage (NCBI taxonomy): Eukaryota > Metazoa > Chordata > Mammalia > Rodentia > Sciuridae > Spermophilus > Spermophilus citellus. The sequence goes on from NC_138182.1 coordinate 105,871,630, forward strand.
GCCCATGTAGCCACTTTGAAGTGTGCCAGTCTGTGGCACTAAGTATATCCCCACAGTTAGGTGCCCATCACCAGCTTCCATCCCCAGAACTTCTTCATCTTTCCACACTGAAACTGCTTCATAAGACACCCCCATGTTCCCTCTGGTGGCTCCTGCAACCATTGCTCTACTCCCTGTCTCTGCACAAAGAGCCTCATGTAAGTGTGTGCTATGGTCTGGATACATGGCCCCAAGGCCACAGGCTGAAGCTTTGCTCAGCTGTAGGGCTGTCGGGAAGCCGTGGAACCCTGAAGTGGGGGCCTGGTGGGATGAAGTGAGGTCATGATCCTGGGGGTGAAATTGGGAGCTGGCCCTTCCTTTCTCTCTCTTTGCTTTCTGGCTGCCATATGTGACCAGGCCTCCTTTACCCTGCACTCCCCCATGATGAACCGGGCCACCATCCAACAGGGCCAAGTGAGGCCCGACCGGCACCTCTGAAACTGTGAGCCCAAGTAAACCTTCCCTCCTTTCCCGCTGATGTTCTTGGGTATTTTAATGAAAAGCTGACTACCACAGCATGTGATGGATAATTTAATGCATCAACTTAGCTGGTACCCAAATGTTCAGTCAAACATTACTCTGGATATCTCTGCAAGAGTATTTTTGTAAAAATAATAATAATAATAATAATACCATTAGAATCGGTGCCTTTGAGTGAAGCAGTTTGTCCACCATCCTGTGGGTGGGCTGCATCCAAACAGTAGAAGACCTGAATAAGCCAAAGGCTGACCTCTCCTGAGAAGGAGGAATTCTTCAGAAGATTATCCTTGGACCTCATCTGCCACATCAGATCTTGCTGGCTTCCCAGCACACAGTCTTTGGACTCAAGCTGGGACTCTCCTGGTCTCCAGCCTACTGACCTCCCCTATCAGATCAGATCCGGCCTCCCCAAGTCTCCACGGTCCCATGAGCCAGCTCCTCAAAATAAATCTCTTCCTGTATTAAAAAAAAAAAAAAAATCCTAAGGCTGGGGTCGTGGCTCAGTGGTAGAGCATTTGCCTCATGTGTGTGAGGCACTGGGTTCACTTCTCAGCACCACATATAAATAAATGAAAAAAATAAAGGTCCATCAACAACTAAAAATATATATTTAAAAAAAAACCTCCTATTGGTTCTGCTTCTTTGGAGAATCCTGTCGAGCACAAAGTAGAATCATATCATATTTGTTCCTTTCTTATTGATTTACTTCTCTCAGCCTGATGCCTTCAAAGTTAATCCATGTTGAGAGTATATCCAAATTTCCTTCACTTTAAAACCAAACAGTGCTCTGCTGTAGGTATAGACCACATTTGGTTAGTCCCTTCCTGTCTTCCTGGACCCTGGGGCTGTTTCCCGTGTTTGGCTATTGTGAATAATGCTGCTGTGAATGTTAGTGTCCAAGTAACCGTTTGAACCCTGCTTTCAGTTCTTTTTAGTTTCTCCCTGGATGTAGAAGGCTGGTCCTTATGGTAATTCTAGGTTTGAGCTTTTGAAGAATAGCACACCATTTTCCACAGTGGCTGTCCCACCTTACATTCCCACCAGCAGTGCACAAGGTTCCAGTTTGAACACATCCTTGCCAATACCACTTGTCTTCTGGTTTTTTGATGACATCGCAAGCCCAATGGTTTGAGGTCTCGCTGTGGTTGTGACTGGCACTGTCCTAATGACCATTGAGGGTCCCCTTCCATGTGCTCATCGGCCACCTGTATATCTTCTTTGGAGAAATATCTATTCAAGTCTTTTACCCATTTTTTAAATTAGATCATTAGTTTTTTTTATTATCATTGAGTTATAGAACTATACAGGGAGTGTTTGATTAATAAGATCATGGATTTATTTTACAAGGTATTTTATCTCAGATTTATTCATTTCTTCATATTTTCATATTTACTATTTTCCAATTTTATTTATTTATTTTTCTCCTTGCCTGGTTAGCTTTTCAAGGTTTGATCATCTTACTACTTATTAGTTTTGTAGGTGATTATTACCTTCCTAATAATATTATGCTATATCAGAAACACAAATGAGAGGTCTTTTTCTCTGAGGAATCCCTTCTGTTTTCTTCTGTGTGAGACTTTCCCTGGTGACCTGTCATGAAGAGCCCAGGGCTCAACCTTTGCTTTGACTCCAAATGCAAATCCAGGGACACAGGGTGACTGGAATGCCTAAATGATCATTCCTATTTCTAAGCAGATCACCTCTCACAGCACATAGTAAGCAAACAGAAAGTTTTTCACAATAGGTAGAGAGAGAAAATACAAGAGTTAAATATATTTTCATTTGTTACAGGTTTATATTACTCTTGGGGAGAGCTTTGGGTAGGAAATATGATGCTTTTTTGTATAAGATCTACTTTGCAATATAATGAAATAAATAAACAATATATTTTAATATAAATGATAAGTAATCATTTTATGAGTGATACTTTTGTCCTTCAAATAATTCTTTATTGATTTTCACCTAAAAAAAATCTCAGTTTAGTTTAAGAAGTCAGCTAGATAGTTTGTTTTTGTTTTGTTTCCCGTTTATTATTTTTATCACTATTGTTATTGTCATTGGAAAGACTCTGTCTCACCATGACATTTATGGCTACCTTCTGAATCACCAAGGTTTAGGAAGCTGATTGGACTTGGAAAGGACTAATGGGAAGCAAGCCCTTCTGGCAGACATTGAAGGACTCTGGGACAGTGAAGAGCCAGGACTGAAATCTGGGTCATTATAGGTTCGTAAGTGCCCTCCCACCGGCCTGTACAGTCCCCTCAGAGGGCAGAGATTCGGGCCCAGGAAAGTGTGAGGCTGGACAGAACTTGGCTCATATTTGTAGCCAAGCTCTAGGTGGCCTTAGAGGATCTGGAGCCCAATAAAGACCGGGATTGGAGACTACTCTTGGGAAGAGCTTTCCATAGATAAGGCTTGGACAGGGCAGTCCCTTCACCTGGCCTGCCCTTTCATCCTCAATAGGGGATTAGAGCAATCTGGATCCTTACCTCTGTAGGGGCCGGAGAGCACCGTAATAGCTCACAGTGCTGTTTTCCTGGCAGCCAGGGATCGGCCACTTCAGAATGGAGGAGGGGAGGACATGTATTTAGCATGCCGATTCCTGTCCCATCCCAGACCTACTGAATCAGAATAGCTGAGGCTGCTGTGAAGGACACTGCCTGTGTCTATTAATATGTGTCAGCACTGCACACTAACGGGAGACAGAAGGTGGCGGATTCAAGGAAGGCTCCTTCTCTCCAGTTGCTCCGTGGCTTAGATTCCAGCAGCGGGAACTACTACTTTTCAGCAAGGCAAGTAAAAGAGGAAATTCACTAAAATTCAAAACTCTTAGAAACTCATAAATTTGAGTGCATGGGACAAAGATCAAGAAGGAGTATGTTGGAGCCATACTGGCTGTGGCAGGGGCAGCCGCCCTGGCTCACCTCCGAGAGAAGGGATAATAGAGAAAAGAACACAAGGGAGGAATTTGGCATGGAAAAGCCTGTAGAACAGAGATGCAGTCTACACTTAGCTGAATTGGAGGTTGCCAGAGAGCTGGTATTTAAAAAGTAAGCTGTTTCTCAACTGCCAAGTGGAGAACAGGGACTTGGAGCCACCTTGAGAAGGCCATGCTGCCGCATGCTGCTGTCCTGTCCCAGCAAGTACCTCCCATGTGGCCTGGGTGTACCTAGCAGAATATGAATATAACAGGCCCAGAAAGATTGTACCCAGGAGGGTTCAAGTCAGAGGTATGAAAGACAGTGCACCCTTACTTTCCCTTTGAGTTTAGTGGCTCACATGACCAGCTGAAGAAGGTCAGGAAACTGAACAGGTGGGCATGATTACACACAGGAACTGAGCCTGGGAAGGCCACATTTGTGGGCAATGGAGTGTGTGAGGCCTGTGGAGAGTTGGTTGGCTCCCCTATCCTATGAGTTAGAATTCTCAGGAGGCTCCGAGGATTCAGACTCCCAGCAGAGATATGCCCCTGCCCTCGGGGTGTGTGGATCTAATCTCTCCAGAACAGAGTCTGCCCACCACAGTCCAAAAGGCCTGAAACTCCCCACTTGGAACTCTGTAGCAGCCTCACCCTGGAAGTGCATCGATGTGCATGGAGCTAGTGTGTCTGGACAGAACTCCAACTGGCAGTACTTCCCGTTCCATCCCACCCTGTGTTAATGAGAAGGGAATCTAAATGCTATTTCACTTTTAGGCCACTTCAGCTGAGAGCTCAGTGAGCAACACAGAAGAGGAAGAGATTAACAAACCCCAGTCCTTGCTCTCTCTAAGGGGTATGCAGACCAAGAAGAAATGGAAAGAACACTCAGGCGTGGGCAATGCCCATCCTTACCAACAGTTTTGACAATGATGGAGATAATTCTTTTTTTAAATTATCAAACAAATATATATATTACACATAAATATATATGGTTGTTCCTTTTTTTCTTGTTTTTGCATTTTTTATGATTGTTGCTTTTCTTGGTCTCGTCTTTTGAGGGTTAGGTTGGGAGGGTAAGATGGAGGGAAGGTCAGGAGGGTAAGATGGACGGAGGGTGAAGACAGACTCCCTCAGGCTCCCTCATGCTGGTGTGGAACTAGAGAGAGCCTGAGAAGCACAGACTTGGATGAGAGAGATGTGTGGAGGCTGAGCTTGGCCTGGACTTCTCAGTACCTGAATCTCAGCCTGATGATGACTGCAGAAGCCAGGACTCTGCCAGCCAAACCGTCCCTAGTGAGAAGGTGACAGCTGATAGAATGAGGTTGAAGAGGAGAAGGAAATGAGTAGTTTCCTGCTTATCCCCTTGGAGTCTTACCTCTTCACAAACCAGGTGAACCCTGTTTCCACCAGAGGCCCATACACGCTTCCCGCCAGTCGCTTCAGAATGGAAAATAAGCCTGAATATTTTCCATGTTGTCGATAGAAGACATCTGGCTGGGCTTTGACACTGGGGACTATTTAACAAACAGACTCCAAAGAGCAATGAATCCCATTATTGACCTAGCTCCTGCAGAAATATGGCTTTTCTGATCCCAGTCCTTTGTAGTACCAACTGCTTTCATCCACAGCATCATCATTATCAAAAATGGCAATTGAAGAAACAAAAGGATAAAGAGGTGAAAGTATATAAGTTTCTAAGTCTCACAAACTCATAGCTCACTGAGTATCTCCCCCTTTCCAACAGAGAGTAGAAAAGGGGTGGACTTAGTCCTGAATAAGGTTTCTTCTGTGAAATCAGCATCTGATACAGGGAGCTCTTAATCCAGGGCAATGGTAGTTGGAGTACTGAGGCCAGGGAGCTGAACAAAAGAATCAATGAGTGGATGAATGAGTAGCTAACAAGAAAGTTAGGGAGCTAGGATCTAATCACCAGATTGGGAGAGTTGGTAAATCCAAATGTGTAAGTCTGCTTTTCACCAATGTGACCAATACACCTGACAAGAACAATTCAGAGGGAAAAAAATTGAATTGCATACTTTCACCCATGGTTTCGGAGGTTCTGCCTACGGTCATTCAACTCCATTGCTCTGGGCCCACGGTGAGCCAGAACATCATGGTGGGGGTGGAGGGTGTGTGATGGAGGAGCAAGGCTATGCTCCTGGTGGCCAGGAAGCGAGACAGAGAGGAAGAGGACAAGGGAGGCATCAGGAAAATTAAAAAAAAAAAAAAAACAGAGACATGCTCCCCATGACTCATTCCTCCAGCCACACACGCCTGCCTAGAGTTGGCAGCTAGTCCATTCAAACTATTAATCCATGAAATGGATGAGTCCACTGAACAGTTGACAACTCTCATAATCTAATCACTTCACTTTGGAACATTCCTGCAGTAACACAGGAGCTTGGGGGAGACACCTCATATCCAGACCATAACACCAAGGAACCAAAGATGAAAGGAAAACAGACCCTGAAGTAGCAGTCAGGAGACCCTGGATCCAGGAAGCTGCCAGAAGTGAAGGCAAAAATGAGGAACATTCGCTGGGCATGGTCCTAAACAATTAATTACCCCCAAACCACATGCAGTTTCCTTATTGACATTGCACGGTCATAATGTGGGAGTGGTGCAGGGCCTAAAGGATCCAAGGGAGATAGGCAACTCCCTTGGCTCTTAACCACCATCAATTCCAGGCCCGGATTAAAGGAGACGTGTACCCCACAGTCTGTGTGCTCCTCTGTAGCATTAGCTATTGCTCATTAGCTATTGGTTAATTGAAAAGTGATAAGAAAACAGTGCAAAAGTTATAATTCATGGCAATTTGTCCCAGCTGCCACAAACAATAGAGACTGAACACAAAGGACATCGCTCCGGCTGTGCAGGGCACATTTTGAAAGAACTAGGTACTCTGTGTACCCACATTTATCTTCTCTGGGTTCAATTGGCCACACGCTTTTTGGTACAAGGCTCCAAGTGTGATTCTGCCTGATCCCTGTGCCTTTGTCTATGCCTCCTGACCCATTCTCACTTCTCCTTCTACCAGGGTACTGTCACCTTTTTTAAAAAACACAATTCTGTATATTTTGCTGTATATCCTTACTTATTAGAAATCAAACCCGTGCTGGGTTTTTTTTTTTTTTTTTTTTTTGCCAGTGTTCTTTGTTAAGGTCATTGTTTTTCTAAGTGTTATGGTAACATGGGTAGTGACCTTCCCATTGTCTTCAGTGTACGGTTTTATAGAATGTACAGTGTGCCTGGGTGACATGTGTCAACCCATAGCAGAAACACCTTTCATTCCTGTGTTATCTGCTTTCGATTACTGTAACAAACTACCTGCCATAGCCAATGTATAAAGAGGAAAGGTTTACTTTGGCTCACAGGTTTGGAGGTTCAGTCCATGGTCGGGTGGCTCTGTTTCTCTGGAACTGTGCTGATGTAGCACGTCATGGCAGGAGAGTGTGGAAAGAACACACGGCAGAGCCACGCTGCTCACCTCACCAGCCCAAGAGCCAGGAGAAAGAGGAATGGACTGGGGAGGCCCCCACTATTCAAGGGCACACCCCTCAGGGCAAAGACTCCTGTGGGAGTCTGTGGACCCCACCTCCTGAAGGTTCCACCACCTCCCAGCACCTCTGTGCTGGGATCCAGCCTTTAACACCTGGGCACTTAGGGCACATTCAAGATCTAGACAGTAGCCCTTCCCTTCTGCAGGGACCCGCAGAATGACACCACCCCAAACACTTCACAGCATCATGGACCTTCATCTGGTTTTATCCCCAGCCACCAGTACAGCGTCAGGAGCTGGCGTGGGAGACACTTTGAGACTGAGCCTTCAGCTCTTCAAAAAGGCTCCCAGAATCACTGGTTGGGGAAGAAAAAGAACAAGAACAACACACAGAAGCCCAGGGACCCCCGAATCCACCACTGATAGCAGGTGTGCTTTTCTGTGGTTCACAAATCGGGGCTCCAAAAACAGTGGGTTCTTGTCATTTGGTACCATCCTCCCATTGAGCAGATGAGGAAGGACATCGAGGCCCACAGCCAGTTGGTGACTGGGCCGGAAGAGCCTGGGGTCCTAACCCTCGGCTTTCCCTTGCATCGTTTGTATCTCTGTGCCTTTAAGATGCCGTCAAAGACCAAGCTCAAAAGGAAGCCCATGTGCCGCGCCCCCGTTTGCATGATATTAACCGCATCAGCATGACCGGCACCCACGTTCCCTGTGAATGCCGTTGCCTGAGCTGAATCCCTAATCTCTAGGACCGAGACTGTGGGAACACTGGGTGTTTTTAAATGATGCCGAGGCCGTGGCCAGACCTGGGAGTGGAGGTGGAACAGGGAAAGTCATTGTTTGGGCCTCCACCCCCTTTTTTAGTGGTTTGTCCTCTAAAGCCCTAAAAATGAGAAAGGCTCCTTACAATAGCTACTGCCAATGTGGTTTCTATAGTTACTCCTGATAACGAAAAAAGGCATGTTTAGCTGAAATGGCAGATATTGCACAGTAGAACTAATATTTTACTGAATATTAAGGCAGCCAGCTCACTGAAAGCTATTTTTTCTCAAAAGAAAGATGCTTCTGAGTTTTATTCCTGCTTATCCTGTGCAATTATATAGTGCAAAACTGGGGCGATTTTTCTGAGACCTTCTAGTAAAATCCCATTGTTTCACAGAGAAGGAAACTGAGTCCCGAGAGATTGAATTACGTATGCGACAACACGCAGCAACTGACCAGCAAGCCAGGCATTGGGGCTGACTCCTGGCCCCGCACCCTGGTTACTCCACCTCTCCTCAGCAACAGATGCCTTCATCCAACTGTAAGAAACAGAAACGCTTGGTGTGGAAATGTACCCTGTAGACATTAACCGTTCCTTGAAGACCCATCCTAAATCAGCCCAAGCAAAGACAAACAGCTATGCTTAAAAGCAGAGAAAAAGCGCACAACATAAACCTCACTGTTCAATAAAATGATGAATAGTCCAGGGCAACAAGGTAACTAATTATTAACTGTAACATTAAACAAGAAGTTAACAGAGATTAATCTTCCAGTCTGTATGCAAAGTACACAGATAACTCATTAGCTTGCTAATTCCTCTTTTTTTTTTTTTTTTGGCATCCTGAATAAATGACCTTCTTTAAAAAAAACATGAGTGATCTGGGCTGCGTGGGCCCCAGCAACCTGAAGGATGACCAAGGTGAGCAGATTCCACGGGAACTCGGCAAGGAGTGGGGAGGCGTGATTGGTGCTTTCAGCTCCACCACTTTCAGGATGCTCTCTCCTAATCACACGAGCTGCTTTGCAATTATTTTCATATGAGAAATCCTATAACTGGTCTTTCATTTAGAATTTTGACTCCTAAAAATAAAAGTATTTTGTTTTTAAAGGCTTGTTTGTGTAATATTCACGAGTTCATTTGTGGTGGAAGGTAAAACACTCTAAAGTGAAGTTGAGAGGGTTTACGGGTTTTCTCTTATTTGGGGGGAAAAAAAAACAAAACAAAAAGCCACGGTGGTCTCTGGGGGGTACAAACACAGTAATGTTACAGACTCTGATTGAAACTCTCAACTCTGGTCCAGCTCACCAGCCTGGGACTTTGCAAAACCAAAGTCTTGCTTGTTTCGCATTAAAATATTGCTCATGTTATCAGAGGAACATGAAGAATAAAACTGACCCCATTTTCTCAACACTCAGACCCAGTTCCCACAGCCGTCCTTTTACATGGATTCCTTTTTCTTCTGCTAAAGTATCTCCTGAAGTGATTTCTTTCATCCTGGCCATGTGAGAGCCAAACTCTGAAATCACGTATGTCTAGAAGTGCTTTATTTGGCCTTCAACCTCACAATGGTTGTCTAGATATAGAATTCTAGATTCAAAACTATTTTCTTTCAGAACTTTAAAAGTAATATTCCATATCCATAGCCCCCAAAGCTGCTAATGAAAACAATCTATGTTGGTTTAATGCTTATTTCTTTGTAGGTAACGTGCGTCTTTCTTGGAGCTTATAAGATTTTCCTTCTATCCCAGGATCTGAAATATATATTTTTCACTAATCCAGGATATACCTATTTCCATTCATGCAGCTCAGCCCTCAGTGAGCCTGTCTTCCAGCTCAGAAAACCATCCTATTTTGATTTTGATTACTTCATCTCCTTTGTTTTCTCCTTCTAGAATTCCAGTTGCATAGATGCTGAATCCCCAAATCTCTCCTTTGTATTTCTTATTCACTTATCATGCTTCCTCTCTCTTCTGCTTACTGTGTGTCCCAGACCTTGGCTTTGCGACCAGTATTTAGTTCTACTCATGTACTTCTTTAGGCCACACATTGACATTTGTATTTTTGCATCATTTTTTAAAATTTCCTATGTCTAGCAATTATTTGCCAAGTACTCCTTTTTAAAATGTTGTACTATATTCGATGTATTAAGTTCTCAAATCCAAAGATAATACAAATTTTTTTAAGTGTCTTATGCACCTTGAGTGTGTGCTGCTGTTTACCTTGGTCCTTCCTCGTGCTACTGGATGGGCCTCAAATATCTAGTAATTCTTAGTTTTCCAATTATACTTATGAATAATGGATAATATAGATTCATTATGGATAGTGTTATGGTTTTCTCTGGCAGTTATGCCAATAATGTGTCCCCTTTCAGCAGTGCCAGTTTAAGCATCCATTATAATTCTGTGAGCACCACCGGTCACTGTGCTGCAAAGGTCCCCTGCTACTTCCAAGTTCTGCAACAGAACATCTTGCAGTGCCCAGGCGAGGTCCTCCAGCCCGTGTGCTGCAGGCTTCTCTCAGGCCCTCACGCTTGTGCCTCTGCTGCCAGGCTTCTCTCTGCCCCATCCCTGGCTGCCAAGATGGAATGGGGTGCCAAGCAGGAGTCTGCTCTCAGTTCATCTCCAGCCAACTCACCCTCCTCGCAACAAAAAAAGCACAAATGAAGGCAGAGACAGCCTCTCCTCTCCCAAGCCACCCCCAGATGATGCTGGCCTGGAACTACATGCAGATCATTTCTACCAGGAGAAACAACATCTGTGTATCAGAATCAAAGCAGCATGTGCCAAATTAAAAATGTACATAGAATATTAAGTTAATCTATACTAAATTGTTTCTATTATAGTAAACATGAGAGTGCTACTCCACTGCTAAACAAACCCTGAGCAGGAAAACCCAGAGCACAATTAGGGGATCTTTAGGAGAAGTCCGTGGGCTTGCTATACTCTTCTAACATTGATCCATGAAATCCATTGGCACAAACCAACCGAATGACAACCAAAATGTTATTTGTATAGTTTCATCCCTTAGTTTTGGAAGAATGAGAATGAAAATCACTTCCATTAGAAATCACAGTTATAATTGGACCTATGGATGAACTGGGTATCCAAGTATCTTTAGCACCTAAGCCAGGTCTCTGTAGTGTAGCGCTAAGGAAGGATTCTGCTTCAGGTGAAATATCAGTCCATCCAACACAAGGACCACATTCTGTGGAAAAGAGGAGAGAGGGGATATGGTGGCAGCAGCCCGGCTCATCTCCTCAGCCACCTTCCCCCACCTGGGAATCAACCATCCTGGCCACCAGCCTGAGAAGGATGCCAGTTCCTGCCTCTTGTCTTTCTCCAACAGCACTTGAGACACATGCATGGGGGTGAATGTTGGAGGGCAGAATTTGGGGGGCACACGGAGGAGAAACAAGAAAATGAAAGAAGTCTCCAGAGCAGAGCCCACCACACAGGAGCTGACCTCTGCTGAACAGAGGATCCCGGCGCACTCACACAGCACGCCCCAGCCTTCCCCACCCAGGGTGGGAAGCCCTGATGCTCAAAGAACTGTTGAGAAAAACCTAGAATGCAGTTCTCAGGGACTTTACCAGTGAGCCTTCATGCTGTGCAAAGAACCGTAACATCAGGTGCTATAAAATGTGTGCATTAACCTCCTAGAAAAGGCTACCTCCAAAGACAAACAATGACACTTAGCAGATGTGTCATTAAAAAAAAAAGAAGAAGAAGAAGAAGAGAGAGCAGTAAGGAACAAGATAACAGAGCAAAGGCAGAGAAGGTGGTGGGAAGGAAGGGGACTTTGCTGAGTCCCCATCTCTGAGGTATCTCCCCTTCCACAGGCAGCGGAGGACATTTGATTGGATACCTGACAGTTGTATAGTAGAATGGTTGAGAGTGCAGACTCCTGTTTCCAGGGTGTAAATCCTTCTATTAGGGTGGAAATCTCTGCTATTAGCAGGAAGTATGATACTTAGAAGTTTGCTTTATCTCTCTGAACCCCAGTTCCCTGATGGAGTCGTCCTAAGTAATACAGTGAGTTGATTCAGATGATGTGCTCTATACTGAAAGCATTATACAACTGTTAGCCTGCATCATTACTATTACCATTAAATATTTATAATGATAAATTTAAAATTCATCATGGAATTTTTTAAGAAAAATATATATGTGCATGTACACACAGAGAGAGCTTATATGTCTACTGTTTTCAAAATACCCTCTTATTAATCCTCATTTGATTTTCACTATAACCCTTTGAAGCAGAGATTATTATGCCCAAGAGAAAATGGTGGTTTAAGGAAATTAAATGACTTCATAAGTTGCTTTGCTAATGGGTTTTGAAATTTGAAACCTGCTCAGTCTCAATCCAAAAATCTCCATTCAATATCATACAGACATAAGTAATATGCAGAGAAAGAATGGGGAAACATTTCTCCAGGAGCTTGACTGATTTGCATGCAAAGTATTAAGAACACCAGATTCTATCAAGTCTGGCCACTACCTAGCTACACAATCTTATTGTAAGAGGAGGACCATCACCCACCCCTTGCAAATCTTGCAAAGCAATTGCACCTGCGGAGCCCTCCTTAACATTTACATGTAACTGTAAGCAGGGCCACTTTGAGGAACTACATTAGATACTCAAAGCAATAAAGGCTCATAGTGTTTAAATGTCCTGTGATATTAACTCTGAATCTGTGAGTGTGTGTCTGTTTGTGTGTGTGTGTGTGTGTGTGTGCATGTGTGCACACATGCATGCACAACTGTCCCTCCTGTAGCCACTGGAGTGATTAGAGATTAAGACATTCTAGTTCAATAGAAGGCTCTCAGCTTGGCATCACCAAGGAAACAGAGAGCACCCCTCAACCCACAGGAGCCCTATTTGGTCTCACAAACCTTCTCGGCCTCAACTGCACTGTCAATGGCAGGTATCACTGAGCCCTACCCCAGCAGGCTCATAATTGCCTAAAACCGCTGGCTCCTATTAGACAGTCTGGGTTGCACTTCCTCACCTCTGATTGACTATCCCATAATAAGCAGAGGGTAGAAATCTGATAGTCCTGGAAGGGTTTAGTGCCCCAGCTGGGTGCCTGCAGGGCAGGCCTCTGCCTGGCCGCCCCTCATGGCCCTGGCTGCTGGCTGTGATCACAGCTGCTGGGCCCTGACAGCTGGGCTCCTGTTCCATCACATGCAGCTTCCGTTTCTTTATGCCAGCTTCTTGTCCCCAGTATCTACAGCTCTGCTCCCTTGCCTGCTTCAGTACTGGCCTTTTCTAATCCCTATTTCAGGAAGACATGAAAAGGTATTCTTGATAAGACTTAATAATTCACCTATTGCCTACTGTGTACAACTTTTCTTCAATAGGCCAAGGGCACAGCCAAGACGAGCCGAGCCTGGGCTTCAGCAAAGCCTCTGAGCCCAGGTTGCAGGAACTCTCCTCCCTGAAGGCTGCCTCCTGGCCCCCATTTCTTCATGAACAAGGTCCTGAGTGGGACTGAACCAAGTGTTTGTAGCCCAGAGCCCACGGACAGGAGCAAGATCCTCAGTGGGCTTCATGGAGAGAGCAAAGCTGTACCAACTCCTGGCGGACATTTCAGTGGGAGAGTATAAGTGCATTTTCCTGAGAAACACTCCTGTGAATTTTTAAAATACTCCAAAGATGCCCAAAATGTTAAGAATTACTTTGGAAAATTATGCCTAAGTTCTCACTTGGCCCTAACATTCTATAAAATGCTAGCATAGACCAACTGAAATCTAGCTCTGGTGTAGGTATAAGATTTTGAAGGACACTGGCAGCCATGTGGCTAAGTAATTAAAAGGAAAAACAATCAGGACACTCTTTGGTTCAAATTAAATCTTAGCTTCCCTCAATACATTGTGGAGCCTGGGGCTGAGGTCCTGTCCTTCCCCCCTGCAGTAGCCAAGCAACACCCAACGGAAGCAGCACACAGAACTCTCTGATCTAGCTCCATATTCCAAGCACACCAATTCTTCTACCACATCTCTGTGTGCTGGTAGAACCTCCAGGAAAAAGTAACTTGCCACCTCAGAGATCTGCCTGCTAGAAAGTTCTCATCACACTGAAAGACAATGTGCTTTTTTGATGTCTCTAGCAACTCTCCCTGGTTCCGTCCACTCAAGGGAGCCGCACAGCAGAACTGTAAGCCCTCCTCTGCCCAACAGCTCACCGGGTGTGAGGTGGATTCACCTCTGGCAGAGTCTTTTCTTCTCCATCTTCAACAGCACAGTGACACACCCCCCCCAACGAACACACACACATTGCCCCTAAGAGGCAGGTATCCCTCAAAGTCCTTTCCCTGGGATCCCGCTCTGGTTTTCCAGGGCTGCTCCTACGGCCCGGAATTGAACTCAACATTGGAAAATTCTAAAGTACCCCAGGAATGGTCAGAATTCTCACCTCTCCCACTCATTTCTCCATGCTACAACACACCACATTGCAATAAGTATCTGACTCCTTTACTATATTGCAAACCACTCAAGAGATGGCTAAATCCTCTGTTTATCTTCTATCTCAAGCCCCTAGCCTAGTTTTTCTAAATATAAAAGTATGCAATGTGCCAGGCATATTTATAATCACTAGAAATTCATCCATGAACAAAACTGACAAAATATTTGCTCTCCTGGAATTTACATTCTATAAAGGATGAGGGGCAGGGGAGGGGAGGGGGTGTTTGTCTAATAAAATTTCCATGATGAATGAGTCTGTGGTCGTGTCAAAGGGAAGGGAAGCCTCAGACGCCCCTAGTAGGTGACTACACTCTTCACGGCAATGCATGCCCCCAGGGACACTGCAGATGAAGGGAGTTTGCAGGAACGCCTCAGACAGCTCGGGCAGGTGACGGGCCTCCTTTCCACCCAGAGCAATGCTCCTCAGCTGCTCATTTTGGCAGAACATACACACTTGGGCCTCTGCGAGCTTCAAAAGAATTTGCTCCGTCTTCCATGGCTACTCCCAGAAAGAACAGGGAGCTCTTCTTATAAATAGCTGACCGTCCTCTAAGTGAAAAGGAATCCTGGAAGCTTCCAAAGCCTCCCTTCTGGCCCTGAGCCCCAGGCCTTCTTGAGATGCACTTTTCAGGAACAAGGAAGGCAGAGCAGATGGATGGCTTGCTGATGGACTCAAAAATACTTCCTGGAGCACAGAAAGCAGGGAGAATGCTGTTCATGCCGCTGCTGGATGTCACCCACTCCCACGGAGGACAGCACTGAATTAGGAAACTTTAAACTCAATTGTCATAGCGACAGATGATCTGATGGTCGACATTTTCTGCTGATTTTGCTTAGGAATTTGTTATCTGACAGCAGATTTAGCATTTCCACTCTCCCCGGCTTTCTTGTTCATTCTGATTTCTACTTTCTGGACTTGCTTTTCAGTTTGAAAATGGAAGGACTGGATAGACCAAGGGACAGCGGCTCTGCTGACTGACAGATGATTGGCAGTGGCCTTGCTTCCTGTAACCACTTGGCAGAGTTGCTCTTTCTCTCAGGCGAGTTGGGAGTCTATCCAGCAACTTCTCAGATATTTAGACCTCAAACCTTTGAGCATCAAATTGGGACATGATGGCTCAAGAAATCCCCTTCCAAATCCCTTATTTTATAATATAGACCATGGTCCAGAAAAAGGAGGTAATGTTCCAAAAGCTTCTCAGACGTCGAAGCTAAAGCCAAGATGCCTTTGACGCCTCAGTCAGCACTGTTTCCACCTTTTTCCAAGAGCTGCTGCGATCTTGAGGGAGCCCCAAGTCCCTTTCCCTCCAGGGAAATGTGGAAAGTCACAGTCCGCAGATATCCAGGACCAGAGAAAGGAAGGGAAGACAAAGTGTCATGAGGCCCTGCCAGGCGCACAGTAGGGACTCAACTCATGACAGCTGAGTCTGAACCTAAAGGGAAAATGATTCTCACTAGTGTGGTTAGAGAGGCAGCCCTTTGTCTGAAATCTCAAGCGAGCCCATGATGAAGGGGAAGACCTGGTTTCTGCTCTGGCAGAAACAGAGCCAGGGACCTCTCGGCAGATCTGCCTTCTTCTCTGGAGACACGTCCCAGCAAAGAGAACACTAAGGTGAGTCTCCTTGTGGTTTTATTAAGGCTAATGAACAACATGTTCCCTCTTTACTCATTCTCAGCATGAGCCTATTAGCATATTCACCAGGCGCTAGCCCTCCAAACTTAGAAGCACATGCATAAGTTATCAGATGAACTGTTTTGAAGCCAAGCTTCCAGTCATGTTCCTAATCAGACTCTCAATGGCTCGCGGAAACCTTCACAATGAAGGGCCACCAGATATGCTTGTAGCAAGCTTGACTACACCTCAAAGAGCCACTTATGCCCTCAATTCCACGCATGAGCAGAGCTAAAAGGGCCACTAACAATATCATCCTTAGCAACTCCTTATAAATTTCCATATTAGAGTCAAATTTTATCCCAGAGACGGGAAACATTCTTAAGTGGCAAAAACCAGTGTATCTGCTGTAAAATTAGCTACTGACTATGATTCCAAAAAGCTACAAAATTCCATTAGAGTGTCAACCTAGAAAATTTATAGATCATAGAATCTAATATTTGGAAGAAAATATTAGAGTAATCTAGGTTTATTAATAAGTATCGCTCAGCACCCCAGGAATTAGCACATTTTCTTGCACACAGTAAATGTTCAAAACATATTTACATAATTATTAATTGCTAATCATCCCTACCTCTTTTTAACATCTGTGGAAACTGAGTTTCAGGTAAAAGTGATTTGCCCAAGCTAACAGATATCAAAGTTCCAATTAAAACTACATGTTCAGGGCTGGGATTGTGGCTCACTGGTAGAGCATTTGCCTAGCATGTGTGAAGCATTGAGTTCGATTCTCAGCACCACACATAAATAGATGAATAAAATAAAGGTTTATCAACATATAAATTTTTTTTTAAAAAAACTATATGTTCAGATTCTCAGGAACTTAGTTTTTATAACTATGTCTGATGAAACCCCTTCTATTTTTATTAATTTTTCAAAAATCATAAGAGTAAATTCAAAGTAAATTGTTTTCAAATAGATTTTGACAAAGCACCTTGCTTATTTACTTGCAAGTATAGCAAGTGAGGAGTACATGATATTGCCCCACGTCCCAGGGGAGTAACCCCCTCAGTTTGTAAACTGCCCCTATTTCTTCAGGCAGCTATGAGGGTGAATTGTCCATTCATTTAACAAAAAACTGCAAAAGCTTATGATCTCCTGCTGTGACTCGGACATGGTGCCAGGTGCTGACACTTCACGTATCTTAGTAAATCTCACCCCCACTCCTCCAGCTGGCTCTGTTCTTTCCAATGCACCATCCGTAGAACCGGTACAGGAGACACGGGATGACATTGCTCATCTCTGACAGAGTAGGGACTTGAACCCAGGTCTGGGTGACTTTCAGAACTGAGTTCACTTTCCAGGAAGTTGTGAAATGGAGAGTGAACCCTCGAGCTGGGGTGATGGCAGGTAACAGGTGACCGCAAGACAGCATGATGGGGTCTCCGTGGGGTGAGGAGGAGCAGAGCGCTGTTGGAACACGGCAAAGGTGCACCCAGCTCGGGTGCAGGGTAAGGGCGCAGGATCACAGAAGATCTACCCAGAAAGGTGACGTTTGATTTGGGTTTCCCACATGAAAAAAAAAAAAAGTAAGAGAAATATATCTTTCTCCTTTAATGACTGTCCTGGTGAATATCCAAGCACAGTTCTGGAACGCAAGGCCTCTGGCAGTCATTAGCTTTTTTAGGCCTGGAGAATTTGAGATGTTTGTCTCTGTGCTTAAAGCAGCAGCTCCTCTCTCCTCCTGCCCAAGGTCCCTGTGGGCCTGGGGAAAGGTCATTTATGTTGGAGTAGTGGTCTCTATCACAGAAAGGACCCGTCCTCCACCAATTCTCAACATGAGCTAAAAGGAGTGCTTCCTCTATACTCTGCAGAGCCAACATCCCATTTCAATTCCATTTCAGACTTAGATTCAAACCATTCTGTATCCATCAGTGAGTTTGAGTTTTTCCCTCTAGTTTACTTAGTACAGGAAGAGGGGATAGGAGGTAGATAGAACAGAAAAAAAGAAAACCTTCCTGTTTGGCCTTAGAGCAGGGCCGAGCTATCCCGTGGGGAAGGGAGTGACTATCACATGCTCTGCATCCTCCTCCTGCTTTAAGCCAGAGCCCCGGCACTGTGCAGCAGGAGCCCTGGTTCATGATCCCTACCCTCCCGCCATCCCAACCTAACGGACTCCATAGTTGGAGCAGTTCATCTGCTGGCCACTCTTTGGGAAGCTCAGTAGATTGTTTTCTGGGTCTCAGTCACACATGGAAAGCCAACCTGAGCTTGGCATCCCCTGGAGGATCCAAATGTTGGTCCTCAACAGCTTAAATCAGCCAAGTCACTTGACCTTTCAGCCTACCCAGATCACTCACCTGTGGATTCACATTTTCCCCCTGCTTAATATTTCTTTTGTTTCTGAGCTATAATGTGCCGTAGGAAGAAAACTCCCTTTCACTGGACACTTCCTCTGTGCTCCACTATGGTCAGTGCTTGACATGGTTGATCACTTTTCAATCTCAGAGCCATCTCATGCAGTAGCAAGTCAAGTCATGAGGTCATTGACCCTGGAGCAGGTGGAAAGTCCCATGTGAGTTTCTCTCCTCCCAGGGCTGCTTTTGAGCTCAAATAATCTGAAAACAGAACACTTGCTCTTTTTCTATGATCTTGCTTTCTTCCTTGATCTTCACATATCCCATAGAATTCAACTGGAAGAAAATGATCTCCATGTCCTTGGGGTAGGTGGGGGGCAAAATACCAAAGAAAACTTTTTACTCTCTGGTGTTTCTTAGCTCCAAGAGGTGGAGCCCTTTCTCTCTGCACCCTCTGCCTCTCCAAGGCCACCACCACCCCCACCCCCACCCACCCCCCACCCCCGAGCTCAGCCCAGAATGTCCTCCCATGTTCAGCTGTGGTCAAGGAACCTGGCAACCCAGCACAGAAGCACCTTAGCAGAGCCACTGAATTCCTTCACAAAAAGCCTTGCAAGTGGCAATCCCAGCACCTGCACTTATATCATAGATACGATGTGATGAGACTTTCCATCTTCCTCGTTTCTATTTCTTTACAACATGGATAGGAATAAAAGAAAGGTGGATTTTTCCCTCTCCCTTTGGTTCTTTGGAAATGTAACCATGCAATATTTGTTTAGCACCTTCTAGGTTCCAGGCCCTGTGCAAGGGAAGAAAAAACCCAGGGATAATTCAGGGATTGGCTGGAGAAAGAGGAGAAATCAGAAAAGATCCGTGACAGAAGCTGTATAATGTGCTCTGGGTCCATAGAAGAAAAGACTTTTCTAGGAATGTTTTTCATACCACACTGCTCTCACTGGTGCCAGTAATGTATGCTTTTAAGCAGGTCAATTGTGTTTTAGGACACTCTCAGGTGTGAGCATTTTCAAGGTCAGCAATACTGGGCACCCAGCAGAGAGCCTGCCAGAGATTTCACTGATTCCAGTAATGTCCACAGAGTTCCTGCTGTATGCCAGGCTGTGATGTGCAGCAATGAATCCCCACTCTGGGAGGGTGGGGGTCAAGTACACAGGCGCCTGCAGTGTGAGACGGGTACACCGAGGAGGAGCAGCTCACCTCATCTGCAGGGTGTCAGCCTAGCACCCAGACACCACGGATGCTTGAACTGCCTCATGACAGAGAGGCAGCAGTTTCCCGGAAAATTGGGGCAAATGGGGAGGGAGGCTGCCAGAAATGTGGGTGTTCTGGACAGAAGACGTGGCACAAAAAACCCTTGGAAGCAAGAAAAAGCATCGCAGGCAGTGACTGGCCCTGGCTAGCGGGGCCTGAGCTGGGAGGTGAAGCTGGAGCAGAGGACAGACCACACTTAAAGCATAGAACTGAGAGGACTGCAGCAAGGATACGAAGCTGCAGAGAGCAGGCACCAAGTCAGGGAGCACATCCGGGCTACAGCAGGGTGCATTCGACCAGGGAAGGGAGAGCAGGAGAGCAGGGGTTCCAAGATGGGTTCATCAAAGGCAAGGGACCGCATCATTGCTTTAAGTAAGGGAGAGGAGAAAGAAGAAGGCAGCACCTCAACAGTAGTCTCCAACCACAGGGCAAACTCCCCCTCGGGCTTCCAGGTCAGAACCAGGATTTCTGAGATGATGGGGCTGCAACCAGGGTCAGAACCGCCTGGTTCCATGGAGTGACAGGTAGCGGTGTGTGCCTTGGCCACCTCCCAGCTGTCCTACCTGCCTGCCTTGTGCACAGAAGCTGCAGGCACCTCTGCCCACTGTTGAGACAGTTTCCCAGGGGCTCCATCTTCTGGTTCAGCCAGGCTTTAGGCCAGCCTAAAATTAAGTCCCAGAGAGGGGAAACAAGAAAGGGGAGATGCACACTGGCATGAGTCCTAGCATGCACTGTGAGGTGAGAAGGAGCAGGTTTTATTAGAGATGGTGGCAGTAGGCAGAGTGGGGTGGAGAAGTCAGGTGCCATGAAGATGGAACCATGGGAGGTGACACGGCACCACAGATGGCTGAACAGGTACCTGGGGTCAGGGGTCAAACATCAGGGTAGGATACCTTACCTCCCTGAATTGCAGAGCCTCCAACAGTAAATTGGGACCAGTAATTCCTACTCTGCTTCCTTCCCGAGATTGTCAGAAGGAATTAAAAAGATGGGATACAAAGGTGCTTTGGATCCAGAGCTACTCATGGAGGAAAGACAATGTGAAGACTCCAGGAGAAACAGCATCTAGAATCCAATGAGAGGGGCCTGAGCAGATCCTTCCTCAGACAGGCCCAACCCTGCCAACTCCTGTGTTGATTGACAAAAGGCAGAAAGTATCTCATGAGTCCATAATCACTGTGAAAATAGCTACTGAGGATGCAGAGCCACTAGTCTGCGGTGGCATCTCAGGGGCACTTCTCTCCCCAGAAATGTCCTTTAGGCCCTTGGTAAGAAACAAAGTCTTAATAGGAGTTTCAGTTCAACCGTGTCCACCCAAATTTCGTATGTCAAAATCCTAATTCCCTGCACTCGAGAACATGACCTGACTTAGAGAGAGGGTCTTTATAAAGGTAATCAAGTTAAAGCAAGGTCATTACAGTGGGTCCTAATCCAATATGAATAATGTCATTATAAAAAGGGGAAACTTGGTTCCAGAGCTACTCATGGAGGAAAGATGATGTGAAGACTCCGGGAAAAACAGCCATCTAGAAGCCAAGGAGAGGGACCTGAGTAGATCCTTCTGCAGACAGGACCAACCTTGCCAATATCTTATCTCAGACTTCCAGCATCCAGAATTGTGAGCCAGCACATTTCTGTTGTTTAAGCCACCCAGCCAGTCTGTGGTACTTTGATGCAGTAGCCCAAGGAAACTAGTGCAATAAGAAACTGAGTCAATCCAAGAGATGAGACCTTGGATGAAATCTCTGGGGGTCTCTAAGGGCAGGTATCCCTTTCATTCTGAGCAACAATAGACACAGGAGCTGACCAGGCAGCTTCTGAACAGCATGCCAGTGACCATGGGTCAAGTTGGTTCTAGAATTTTCTACACTTCACAGCTGCATCTAGCCTCAGGTCCTCCAACAGTTTCCTACATTTATTAAGTTTGCCTTGGCTTTCACCTTAACATGTATTTATTGTTTTTTAAAGTATTGACTTTTTTTAAAAAATTCTATAGTTTTAGATGGACAGAATGTCTTTATTATGTTATGTGGTGCTGAGGATCAAACCCAGTGCCCCACACATGTTAGGCAAGTGCTCTGCCACTGAGCCCCAGTTCCAGCCCTTAGTATGAATTTTAAACTTGTCACTCAGCCACACTGTGAAGTCAGAAATTGTACCTTCCAGTTCTTGTGATGGCCCTAGAGTCATATTTTATTGAAATTCATATTTTATTTGCAAGGACAAACCACGGAGCAAAGCAGTAGGAACATCCAGACCAGAAGAGCAGGTTCTGGCCCCTCCCACAGCCAGGTGTCCCTGGAGAGCCACCTGCATGCACAGAATCTGCCTTTCCCCTCTGCACAGGGCTGGACTTTAGGGTCTTGCCACAGTCTGGCTGGGCACAAAATAACCAAGCAACCACACACCTTGTAGATTCAAACAGCAACTCTTTATTCTCGAACTGTCACCGGCACTCTACACGCACATTCTGGGGAAAAATACACCCTCCACCGGGCTCTGCGTACCAAATACCCTCTGAATCCCGTGAGAACTCAACGGGAACTCAAGGAGTGGGCGCCTGAGGCAGCAGGATATGCCCTATTCCCAGCAGGATCCACCCTAAACCTGGAACCGCCCTATTCCCAGCAGGATCCACCCTAAACCTGGATCCACTCTAAACCCGGATCCACCCTGGTCCTTGAGCAGGGTCACCTTTCAACCAAAACTCTCAAACATTCATGCAATGTCACTGCAAATGACCTGGGTCCAAGGCACACCCATTTCCACAATGGAGAGTCCTCCCTCTAAGCAACATTGGGTAGGCTGACAAGCAAATTGCCATGCGTCATTCCTACTTGGCTATGGCTCTCAGCAGGGTCTCTAACTTTTCTTTTGGTGTTTGAGGACTAAATCTGCAGAACTCTGAGAAGAAATGCTAAGGGGAGTAAGACCTGATCCGCTCACAGGCAAGGAGTGGACAGGGACCAGATGAGCAGCACACACCAGGAGGGAAGGAGCCGGGGGCAGCAGAATAAGGGAGCAAATTCCTCACTCGTTCCTGGGAGTTATATTAGCCAAATGAAATGCAAGAGGTGGGAACCGGAGGAGGAAAGACTCTTTTAGGAGCAACTGGACGTGGGTATCTCTTATGCATTCGCCTCCTTTAATTATTCTTAGAGGTGGTTATTAATACAATAGTTTTCAGGGCCTTGCTTTTCAGAAAGTAGAAAATTGTGGAAAGAAAGGCCAATGACAGAGAGTAGCTTGGAAAAGTTATTAAAGTTATTCCACAGGCTGCTGGCCTTGTCCTGAAGGCAAAGATGGAATCCCTTCAAACCGCAATGGGGTCCAGATGGGTCCATATATGCAGGGGGTCTGTAATCACAAAGCAGAAGGCCTAGAGCTCTAGCAATCAAAAGGCAAATAAATAAAGGGACCAGGAAGGACGGCTGGGGACACAGGGTGCAGAGGATTGGGCAGTCCACATTTAGGTCTTTCAGGAAGAAGAAGGAAAGACTGTGAAGAGTCCCTGTGGACGGGTGGCAGTCCCAGGGTGGGTCCCCAGACAGCTGTTTCTTTTTTTCTTGCCCCAGCAGCTCCAGTGGCTCTGTGAAGGAGCCACTTCACCCAATGAAATTGCTTTTGCATCTGCAGGACAAGGTGAACTCTACCTGCTCTGACTGAGCTCCGCAGGAGCAGGTGAAGCCTACGATGCACCAGGTGTCTGAGATGTGCTGTGCCAACGCACACCATCCTAAAGCAGCAAGCAATCATCCTATTATGCGCTGGTGGTGCGAGGCCCAGCAATCTCCCCAGTACCCCGCCTTCTCCCGCACTCGACCACTGCCACTGCCTGGTGGTGCGTTGCCATCCTCATCGAGCCGAGCCATCTTTCCAGACTGCGGTTGTGTGGCAGCCCTCCCTTTCTTCTGACACTTCCCATCATCTCTAGATTACACTTAAGGCTTCTTAAGAACACAGGCAAGACCCTTCATGACCTGTCCTTCATCCGCCGATTTCCAAACACTGCTAACCTCTGACTGCCACAATCTCTATCCTGCAGCCAAGTCAAACTATCCGAAATTCCCCCAATAATCTGGATCTTCCACGACCCCGGGACTTTATATGTGTCTGGTCCTTTTCCTGAAGAGTCCTTTCCCATCGGACATGTTCCAACTCACCATTCAAACCCAGTTCAAATGCAATCAATATCTAGTTCAAATACCATCCTCCCTGAGACGCCTTCTCCTGCCCCCCAGGCAGTTAATACTTCTGTTACCTTCGATTTTTACCAAAAGATTCATTTTTTCACACTGGAAATTCTACCATTTCCCATAGGAAAAAAAATGTTCTATAAACTGCTTTTTGCATTTGATTCTCTGCTCTTTCCTTGATAGCCCTGAAAATTTTACCTTATTGACAGCTCCAAGGTCAGAGTTTTGGAAATGATGCTTCTTTTAGCTTATACTGCTCACTAGGACTAAATTATACTTTAAAAAAAATAGATACAATCTGTAGACGACCATCGTCTGCCAAGTGGCACATTTCTGTAAATGTACGAGAGGGAAATTCAATTGCTTTGTTAATTCCAGAGACTCTTCACATCTGAATGAGTGAGAACTTCCTCCTTTGCCCTCCCAGAGCTCTGTACATGACTATGGCACAGCCTGGATACAGAGCTCCTCATGGTGTCCCCTCAGCTTCCCACAGAAGGCCCTGAATGCTTGGTGGCCAGGGACTGTTCCCCATGTTCCCCAGCACCCAGCCCCCTTTGTGTGACACAGTGTCAGTCAATCCAGAAATATTCATTGGAAAAATAGTAATATCTACAATTAAGGGCTGCATGTGCACCAGGCCCAGGGCTAGACACTGTGCGTGAACTCACTGGAGTGTCACCACATCCCGGTGAGACAGGCATTGTGATCATCCCCACGCTGAAGATGAGAAAGGCTGAGTTTCAGCAGAAGTCTGATTTAAAACCAAGACACTCTCGCAAGAGAGCACATGCCTCTGCCACTCCACTGTCTTGCCTTTCACATCCAATAAAAAAACACTCTTCATGAGTTCCATCATAAGAGGACTCTGTACTCTTCTACCCACTTTCAGAAAGAAGACAAGGAGATCTGCGTGCTGAGTTGTTTCATTGAGTAAACGTACATCAAACTATCTTTGTGCCAAACATCAGTCCTGGGTTCTGTGGGACCTAAGAGGAGTTGGACTTTGCACTGTACAGAATCTGGCCCTCCAATTCACCTCCAAAAGCATCACTTTCCAGGTTATGCAGCTGTGTTTGAGAATAAGGAAGTTACCGTCCAGAGGAACCTCCCAGAGCCAGCAGGTCATCCTTACAGGACGAGGTGTAAAGAACAGGCCTCAGAGACCCCAGGAGGAGGCCTCCGGCATGCAGGGCAGCCAGGTGCAGCCAGGACAATTACCCCAGCGGCAGCCCGGACTTCCC
This sequence comes from Spermophilus citellus, assembly GCF_964194105.1. Taxonomy (NCBI): domain Eukaryota; kingdom Metazoa; phylum Chordata; class Mammalia; order Rodentia; family Sciuridae; genus Spermophilus; species Spermophilus citellus. The sequence goes on from NC_138182.1 coordinate 105,896,479, forward strand.
CTGAGGGAGTGGGTTTCTCTGGTGGAGCTGAGTTCCTGCAGGCTGACCTCTAGTTTCCATAAAAGTCTGTTGAAGAGGAGACTGAAGAGTCCCAGCTTCCAGGAGAGCAATCTGGAGGAAATGGGAGTGTAAAGGAAAAATAGGAGAACCTAGCTAATAATGAAAGTGAGATCTCATTCTTACAACAATCCTCTGATACAGGCGTTATTTGGATTCTTGGTTTGCAATTGAGGCAACAGGCGCAGGGAGGCTAAGGGGCCAAAGTTTGTGTGATAAAACCCTTCCCCGTGATTTCCTCCATCTTCTCAAAACTTTACTAGGTTTTCTCAAAATCGTCATTGTGATAATGCATATTTCCACTGAAGTAAGTGCCCGCCCTGAACTTCCTCTGGAGGTTGAATGAGGGTGAAAGGAGGCGGTGGCATATGTACATACACATCTGTTTGGGACATGGGGGATGAGACGACAACATTCATTCAACAGCAAAAATAATCACCTCCAAGAGATGCTTCGGAGGGACAGTTACACACATGAGCTGTCATCGGTTAAATCGCTGGGAAGGAGAAAAGAAGTCATCTAATTCCGCAGAGATCCAAACAAAGCAACCCAGAAGTCACTGGAAGAATTTTAAATGGGCACAAGGGCTCCACACACTTGGGGGCATCCATCCAGACTCCTCACCGTCCCCATGTGCCCTGGGCTTGACCTAGTGAGGCCAAGTGTGGGTTCTTTTCTCCTTTCCCTTTTCACATTGTGCCAAAGAACACATATCTCCCGCTCCTTCCCAAACTTCAGATTATGCATTGCTCAGGGTGCCAAAATCTCCAGAGAGAAGAAAAACCATTCAGAATACAGTGAATGATCATATTTAGAGTGAAAACAGGAGTCAGCCAGCTGGAATCCACAGGCTGAACACAAACTTCTACCTCTTCTTTTGAACAAATCCCATGGGAATGTGACCACACCACAGCCATCACATGTCACCCAGCCCTTTCTCGTTTCAGCAGCAGGGTTGAGTGGTTAGGCAGAGACTCTCTGGCACACAAAGTTTATAATACCTGGGCCTCTGCAGAAAAATATTTGCCAACTCTTGTGGTAAGCAACAGATGCTTCTCAAATACCATAAGGTTATGACCCCAAAACTCCATCATAAGTTGAAAATATAAAAGTCAAAAATATATTTAATTCTCCTAACCTACCAAATGTCATAGCAACAGAACACACTGACCAGCAGTGACCTGGTGGCTCGTGACCACAGGACAGATCAACTGCAGCTTACTGCCAGTACCCAGCATCACAAGAGTCTCTTATTGCTTGATAATCACACATAAAGATCAAAATTCAAAATTTGAAGTATGGTTTCTACTGAATGCATGTGGCCTTTGCACTATTGTAAAGTGGAAAAAGCATAAGTCAAAACATGGGGGTCTATCTGCACTTTTTCAGGTCAGGTGGTTTCAAATTTGTTTCTTTCAACAAAAATGAAGGCGAGCTTAAAGGATGATCTATGCTGAACACCTGCTTTCCTTCTGGGAGCCTGGAATTTTGGTGTGTTCCAGGCAGGCAGAGGAAGCCAACGTGCGCAGCCCCCAAGTAAAGCCGAAGTAAAGATCTAAGGATCTTTCCTGGTAGTTGACATTTCACACGTCTTGTCACATCACCTTGCTGATGGAATTAAGTAGATCCTGTGTAACTGCTGAGACAGGACTCTTGAGGCTTGAGCCCTGTTTCCAGTGGACTTCACCATGTGCGCTTTTCCCCTTGCTGATTTTGCTTTGTGTGCTTCCCTATAATAAATCCTAGTCATAAGAATGACAATGTGCTGATCCCATGAGTCCTGCCAACCTGCTCCCCCCACCAGACTGTGACACCTCATCATTCATAGACTGAAGGTAGAGCCTCAGAAGGGTCTTGTCTCAGGAGTGGGGTCTAATTAGCCTGGAACAAACACTGCTATGTCCTAGCAAACAAACTCTAAAAACAAGACCAAAAAGAAATTAAACTGGTTTCAAGCAACTTAGCTGATTCCAAAAGCAAAAATCAAACATATTTATGGGCAATACTCAACACCAAATATGGTAAAATTCACAATGCCTGGCACTCAATCAAAAGTCACCAAGCAAAGAAACAGGTGTACAGCACCCATCAGATAAGCCAGTGAAGTGAAACTGTACATAACCAACACAGGTGTAAGAATCAACAGACAAGTACATTAAAAAATTATTATTAAAATTGGACACCCTACATTCAGAAAGCTAATAGACATACAGACAGCATCAATAAGATGCAAATCAAATTTTTAGAAATGAAAATTATGTTTGAGCTAAAAAATAGAAAGATACACTGGATGAGATGAATGGCAGATTAAATACTACAGAAGAAACGGTAAGAGCATAATAGTAGCTACATCCATACCAAAGAGGAAAAAAAAAAAAGATGGATTCACTGAGAAGACAGCAGTCCTAAACATTTATATCGTTAAAAACAGAATCAAAACACATGAAGGAAAAACTGATAAATTTATAAGAAAAACAAAAATCCATAGCTATCAGATATATCAACAGTTTTCCATTAGCAGTTGACAATAATAAACAGAAAAGGATATAAAATACAGAAAGGACATGAATGGCTTGAATATTAACACAAACACCTTGATCCAATTGACATTCATGGAACATGCCATCCAACACCAGTCAAGTGTTGAGGCATTGACCAAGACAGATCATATTCAAAGGCATAAAACACTCGGTAAACATCAGAGAATATGAGTCAAACAAAGGATGTTCTCCATCCATAGAACTAAAATAGAAATCAATAACTGAAAGATATTTTTCAAAATTCCCAAATATCTAGAAAATTAAATTACATTTCTAAATACACATCAAATAATAAGTCAAAAGGGAAGTCAGAAAGTATTTTAAATTGAATGAAAATGGAAACCAAATATATAAAAGTGGATAGTACACTAATAAAACAGCACTTGGGTATTTCACAGCACTAAACCACTACAGTTAGAAAAGAATACAATCTCACCAACTTTGGTACTGCACGCCTATAATTTCAACTACTTAGGAAGCTGAGGCAGGAGGATCACAACTTCAAGGCCAGCTTCAGTCACTTGATGAGAATCTGTCTCAAAATAAAAATAAAAAGAGCTGAGGTGTAGTTCTGGTGTACCCCAAGTTTAATCCTAAGAACTGGAGGGAAAAAAAGAATACAAGGTCAAATCCATCATATCAGATTTAATCTTAAAAAAAACAAAAATGAACATGGCGGTGGGCACAGAGAGATCAAGTCTCTGACCTCTTCAGCTGTGCAGGCATAGGGAGTCGTAAAAAATCTAAATTCTGTTTGCTCAGGATCACTAGGCAATGCTGAACTGACGTGGATCTGGGACGAACAGTCTGGGCCTCTCAGAACACACACTGAGCCCGAATCAGCTGAATTCAAGCTCCCGTTCGCCTGCTTCCCACAGACAAACAGCTTTGACTCAGCACTAATCCATCCGGCTGAAACAACTGGTCGGCCCTTCTGTTCCTACGGAGGTAAATGCCAACTGAGCCTTCATAGGTAGTGGCCACAGGTTTGAAACGGGGCTTGGGAGAGACAGTAAGGACCCACCCGTTGCATTGGTCACCCGGCAAAGGGAAACGAACTGTCGCCATTTGCAAGAGATACCACCATGGCAGAAAACTGACGTCATCAGACTGCGGCAGAGGAGATAACTTCATTGAAACCTGCGGCTACAGGTGTGTAATTCCCTAGCCTTCCCTCTCCACACATCGGGGAAACCTTAAGGGCCCCTCCCAGCTCTCACTTAAGGGCCCCTACCAGCTCTCCCGTGAGCGCGATAGCCAGACCGAGGGAATCAGATGTGGCGTGGGACCCATGGCGTGGAACTCCCAGCTACCGCTCCCACCAGTGCAGACAACTGAGGTCTCTTGCACCAGCTACCAGGGACGTGGCTACCGGAGGGCAAGTAAAATTCACTGAGGATTCTCAGCCCCAAGCTCTACAAACTTAGGGTCTGAGGGAATGGCAAACAGGGAGAGTGTGCCCAGTCATTCATGAAAACAGGGCTCCCGGGAGCAGCAGACCTGGTGTGTAGCCAGTATTGTGGTGAGCGGCACCCGTGAGAGGGACCTGGCTAGAGGAAAAGTGGGGAAGTAACTAGACACAAGTGGAAGCCCTAGGCACTCAGGATTGGAGACTCGCCCAGTCTGGGAGGAGGAGCTGCTGCACAGTGATAGGTTCCTGCATATTGACAGGAGAAACTTGGCCTGGTGGGCACAGCTCCACCTACTGGAAGAGAAGTTAATCAAACTCTAAGACTGCATTTATTAGTTTTTTTTTTTTCCTCTTTTTTTTGATTTGGGTTTTTTCTTTCATTTTCATTTTCCTTTCTTGTTGTTTTTTAAATTTTTTGTTTTACAATTTTTTAAAAATTTTTTTCTTCTAATTTTAATTTTAATTTTTTTATTATTATTTTTTTAAATTATTTTCTTTTTTTATTTCCTATTTTTTCTTCTTTTGTCTTTTCATTTCTTTTCTATTTTCTTATTCCCCCTTCCTTGAATTCTACCTGCTTACTCTCATTCTCTTTAGTGACTTCTTCCCTTCCCTTCTAATACCTTTCCACCCAAGCATCAAATAAATCTATAGGAGTAAACAGTAACTCAGCAGTCAAACAGAACAGGAAGTAACATGAGCAACTTGAAAAAGCAAGGAAGAAAAGGAGTACAAACAATGCAGGACAGCCTAAATATTCAGGAGGACCTAGAGTCATCAGAAAAATGGTCATATAAAGAACTCAAGGAACACCTTAGACAGATGGAATGGAACCTTAAAGAGAATAAGAGACAGCAAATTCAAGCAGCAAAAGAACACATTGAGAATGAATTACATAAACAGATAAAAGAAGAAGTTAAGCATCTTTATCAGGAGATAGAGATTATAAAAAATAATCAAACAATAATTCTAGAAATGAAGGAAACGATAAACCAAATTAAAAACTCAATTGAGAGTATCACTAACAGAGTGGAGCAAGTAGAAGCCAGAACGTCAGATAATGAAGACAAAATATATCATCTTGAAAAGAGTCTAGCCAACTCAGAAAGGCTGGTAAAAAATCACAAGAAAAACATCCAAGAGTTATGGGATAACATAAAAAAACCAAACTTACGAGTCATCGGGATAGAAGAAGGTATAGAGTTTCAAACCAAGGGAATGAGTAACCTGCTGAATGAAATAATTACAGAAAACTTTCCAGAAATAAAAAAGGAAACAGATATACAAATTGAAGATGCATACAGGACACTGAGCACACAAAATCACAGTAGACCAACGCCAAGACACATTGTTATGAAGATATCCAATATACAGAACAAAGAGAAAATATTAAAAGCTACAAGAGAAAGGAGACAGATTACATTCAGGGGTAAACCAATAAGGTTAACAACGGATTTTTCATCACAGATGCTGAAAGCAAGAAGGTCATGGAACAATGTATTTCAAACACTGAAAGACAATGGATGCCAACCAAGAATTCTGTATCCAGCAAAATTAAGCTTCAGGTATGACAATGAAATAAAAATCTTTCATGATAAACAAAAGTTAAAAGAATTTGCAGCCAGAAAACCAGCATTGCAAAGCATTTTGAGCAAAACACTACACGAGGAAGAAATGAAAAACAATAACCAAAACCATCAGTGGGAAGTGCCTTAGTAAAGACAGAGGGCAAGGGGAAAGATAATCATGGAGAAACAAACTACATTTTTTTTAAAAAAGGATAAATAATCAAACATAGCTGGAAGTACAAACCATATATCAATAGTATATTCCAATAAAATAGAAGATAGTGAAGACATCGATAAATTTCTTAAGTCATATGATTTGCCCAGACTGAGTCAGGAGGATACACACAATTTGAACAGACCAATATCAATGGATGAAATTGAAGAAGCCATCAAAAGACTACCAACCAAGAAAAGCCCAGGACCGGATGGGTATACAGCGGAGTTTTACAAAACCTTTAAAGAAGAATTAATACCAATACTTTTCAAGTTATTTCAGGAAATAGAAAAAGAGGGAGCTCTTCAAAATTCATTCTATGAGGCCAACATCACCCTGATTCCAAAACCAGACAAAGACACCTCAAAGAAAGAAAACTACAGACCAATATCTCTAATGAACCTAGATGCAAAAATCCTCAATAAAATTCTGGCAAATCGAATACAAAAACACATCAAAAAAAAATGTGCACCATGATCAAGTAGTTTTCATCCCTGGGATGCAAGGATGGTTCAATATACGGAAATCAATAAATGTTATTCACCACATCAATAGACTTAAAGATAAGAACCATATGATCATCTCGATAGACGCAGCGAAAGCATTCGACAAAGTACAGCATCCCTTTATGTTCAAAACATTAGAAAAACTAGGGATAACAGCAACTTACCTTGACATTGTAAAAGCTATCTATGCTAAGCCTCAGGCTAGCATCATTCTGAATGGAGAAAAATTGAAGGCATTCCCTCTAAAATCTGGAACAAGACAGGGATGCCCCCTATCACCACTTCTGTTCAATATAGTTCTCGAAACACTGGCCAGAGCAATTAGACAGACGAAAGAAATTAAAGGCATAAAAATAGGAAAAGAAAAACTTAAATTATCAATATTTGTGGACGACATGATTCTATACCTAGAAGACCCAAAAGCATCTACAAAGAAATTACTAGAACTAATAAATGAATTCAGCAAAGGGGCAGGATATAAAATCAACACGCATAAATCAAAGGCATTTCTGTATATCAGCGACAAAACATCTGAAACGGAAATGAGGAAAAACACTCCATTCACAATATCCTAAAAAAAAATAAAATACTTGGGAATCAACCTAACAAAAGAGGTGAAAGACCTATACAATGAAAACTACAGAACCCTAAAGAGAGAAGTAGAAGAAGATCTTAGAAGATGGAAAAATATACCCTGTTCATGGATAGGCAGAACTAACATTATCAAAATGGCGATATTACCAAAAGTTCTCTATAGGTTTAATGCAATGCCAATCAAAATCCCAATGGCATTTCTTGTAGAAATAGATAAAGCAATCATGAAATTCATATGGAAAAATAAAAGACCCAGAATAGCAAAAGCAATTCTAAGCAGGAAGTGTGAATCAGGCGGTATAGCGATACCAGATTTCAAACTATATTACAGAGTAATAGTGACAAAAACAGCATGGTGCTGGTACCAAAACAGGCGGGTGGACCAATGGTATAGAATAGAGGACACAGAGACTAATCCGCAAAGTTACAACTATCTTATATTTGATAAAGGGGCTAAAAGCATGCAATGGAGGAAGGATAGCATCTTCAACAAATGGTGTTGGGAAAACTGGAAATCCATATGCAACAAAATGAAACTGAATCCCTTTCTCTCGCCATTCACAAAAGTTAACTCAAAATGGATCAAGGAGCTTGATATCAAATCAGAGACTCTGCGTCTGATAGAAGAAAAAGTTGGCTCAGATCTACATATTGTGGGGTCGGGCTCCAAATTCCTTAATAGGACACCCATAGCACAAGAATTAATAACAAGAATCAACAAATGGGACTTACTTAAACTAAAAGGTTTTTTTCTCAGCAAGAGAAACAATAAGAGAGGTCAATAGGGAGCCTACATCCTGGGAACAAATTTTTACTCCTCACACTTCAGATAGAGCCCTAATATCCAGAGTATACAAAGAACTCAAAAAATTAGACAATAAGATAACAAATAACCCAATCAACAAATGGGCCAAGGACCTGAACAGACACTTCTCAGAGGAGGATATACAATCAATCAACAAGTACATGAAAAAATTCTCACCATCTCTAGCAGTCAGAGAAATGCAAATCAAAACCACCCTAAGATACCATCTCACTCCAGTAAGATTAGCAGCCACTATGAAGTCAAACAACAACAAGTGCTGGCGAGGATGTGGAGAAAAGGGTACACTTGTACATTGCTGGTGGGACTGCAAATTGGTGCGGCCAATTTGGAAAGCAGTTTGGAGATTCCTGGGAAAGCTGGGAATAGAACCACCATTTGACCCTGCTATTGCCCTTCTCGGACTATTCCCTGAAGAACTTAAAAGAGCATGCTACAGGGATACTGCCACATCAATGTTCATAGCAGCATAATTCACAATAGCTAGACTGTGGAACCAACCCAGATTCCCTTCAATAGATGAATGGATAAAAAAAATGTGGCATTTATACACCATGGAATATTACGCAGCACTAAAAAATGACAAAATCATGGAATTTGCAGGGAAATGGATGGCACTAGAGCAGATTATGCTTAGTGAAGCAGGCCAAGCCCTAAAAAACAAATACCAAATGTCTTCTTTGATATAATGAGAGCAACTATGAACAGAGTAGGGAGGAAGAGTAGGAAGAAAAGATTAACCTTAAATAGAGACATGAGATGGGAGGGAAAGAGAGAGAAAAGGGAAATTGCATGGAAATGAAGGGAGACCCTCATTGCTATACAAAATTACATATAAGAGGTTGTGAGGGGAATGGGAAAATAAACAAGGAGAGAAATGAATTACAGTAGATGGGGTAGAGAGAGAAGATGGGAGGGAAGGGGAGGGGGGATAGTAGGGGATAGGAAAGGTAGCAGAATACAACAATTACTAATAGGGCATTATGTAAAATTGTGGATGTGTAACCGACGTGATTCTGCAATCTGCATTGGGGTAAAATTGGGAGTTCATAACCCACTTCAATCTAATGTATGAAATATGATATGTCAAGAGCTTTGTAATGTTGTGAACAACCAATAAAAAATAAATAAAAAAAAATTAAAAAAAATAAACACAAAAATGATGGGCAAATGAAAAATAAATAATATAGAAAAAAGTAAATAATAATGATCACAATAGAATTTGATGAAATAGCAGAAAAACAATAAACAGAGATTGTATCTTGAGAATATAAAAAAAATTGATATCCTTACCCAGGCAAGTCAGTAAAAAAAAAAAAAAAAAGCAGAGGGCTCTTATGTTATCAAAACCAAGAATGATTATAGATTCTACAGGAATTAAAAGGATAATGGAAGAATATTAAGACAATTTTATGTCAAAACATTCAACCATTGAGATGAAATTGGAAAAGTCCTTGAGAAAGATGTACCACCAAAATCCACTCACAAAGAGAGAGAGACACTTCAGAGCACAGTATCTACCAAAGCATGTGAATCTGTAGTTAAAAGCTTTTCAAAAAGGAAAATTCACAGCCAAATGGCTTCACTGGAGAATCCTGTCAAACATTTAAGGAAGAAATGTTACTAATTCACCAAAACTGATTCCAGCAAAGAGGAGGGTGTCTTTCACAACTAAGTCTACTGTGCTAATATTATCCTGAGAGCAAAACCAAAGAAAGATGATATTTTTTAAAAATAAAACTATGAACAATCCCCTTCACAATCACAAATGCAAAATTTTAACAAATTGATTTCCAACAATGTATTTTTTTAAAATAATACATTCTGACTATAGATGGTAAAATTGTGTCTCCCGACAAGATATGCTCAATCCTTAATAACTGTATGCATGACTTTACTTAGAAATAGGATCTCTGTAGGGGTTCATAACCCACTTTAGTGGGGTTCATAACCCACTTCAGTCCAATGTATGAAGTATGTTATGTCAAGAGCTTTGTAATGTTGTGAACAACCAATTAAAAAAAAAAAAAAGGATCTCTGTAGATATAACCAAGTTGAGATGAGGTCATAATGAATTTGGATGAGCTTGGTGTCCTCATGAGAAAATAGAAATTTTAACAGAGAGTCACAAAAGGAAAACGTCTGATGATAATGGAGGCAGAGACAGGGTACTGCATCAATAAGCCAAGGAATGCCAAGGCTTGTCGGGAGCCACAGGAAGCTGGGAAGAGAGAAGGAAGGATAACCCCCAGAGCCTGCAGGGCACTTTGATTTTAGACTGTCAGCCTCCAGTACTGTGAGGACACAGTGCTGAATTTTCAAGGCATCAGTTTGTGGCACTTGGTTACAGCAGCCCTAAGAAACTACTAATACAACAACCAGGAGGGTTTATGCCATGAATGCACATGTAAGCCAACCTTTGAAAATCAGTGAATGTATCTTATTTTATTAGTGCACTCAAAAATAAACATAAACTGTATGATCATCTCTATGATTGATCAATCTTCCATCAAAGTGAGAGTAGAAGGGAGTGTCATGAGCCTCATCTGCAAAAACCTACAACTAATGTCATCCATAAAGATGAAAAGCTGAGCAAGACACAGGAGTCCACTCTCCCCACTTCTATCCAACCTCATGTTCAGAGTCCTAGTCAGGCATATATTAAGAAAAAGAAATGACACCATCTCTGTTGCAAAGAAAGGAGCAAACGTCCTTTGCTCACAGGTGACATGATCATCTATATAGAAAATCTGGTGGGATCCACAACAAAGCTGCCAGAACCAAATGACCTTTGCAAAGTTGGGGGTTGTGAGATCAATATACAAATGTCAATCGTATTTTTATGTACTAGCCATGAAAAAGTATAAATCAAAGCAAAATATGCAAACTGAATGACACAAACGTATAACTCTTAACGATCACTCTGTCAAAATTGGATAAGATCTTTACAACAAAAACTACAAAACACAGCTGAGGTAAAAGTAAAGAAGATGTCAATAAATGAAGATATATGTTGTGCATTTGGGTTGCAATACTGAAGATTGCTGAGGTGTCAGTTCTCCCCCAAACTGAAATGCAATTGCAGTCAAACTACAGAAGGAATTTTTTTTTTCCTAGAAATTGACAAACCAGTTTCAAAATTCACATGGAAATGCTAAGGACATGAACAGACCAACTTTGAAAGATAACAAATGTACAGGAATGACACTACTTGATTTCAAGCCTTTAAAAAAAAAAAAAAAAAAAAAAAACTAAAGTAACCAGAACAGAGTGAGACTCTCATAAAGGTAGGCAAAGGTCAAGGAAGCAGAAAAAGAAAATCCAAGAAGAATGCAAATGGGAACCAATTTTGACAAAGGCATAAAATCATCTCAGTGAAGAATACTCACATGCACAAATTAACTTAAAATGGGGAATATACTAAAAGCTAAAAACTAGACATCTCTCAGAAGACATCAAGCACAGGAATAAATCTCTGTTTCCTTGGGTTTGAGAATGAGCTCTAAGATACAACATCCAAAGCATACATGACAAAAGAGGACAAATTGGCCCTCACCAAAATAAGACTTTTGTGTGCAAAAAATACAATCAAGAAAGTGAAGAGATAATCCACAGAATGGGGGAAAATACTTACAAATAACATGTCTGATGAAGGAGTTACATCCTCAGAGCACAAAGAGTTATGCCAATTTTGATGCTTGACCTCAGCAGCTCTTGAGCCCCACCACTCCTTCCCCATCTCTGGGAAAACCTGTGAGAAAGCCCATGTGATCCTCCTGGTCACTAGAAAGAGTTCCAATGACCAGGGCCTGAGAACAAAGTGGAAACCCAAGCTTTACCCCAAACCACAGTGAAAGTCAGCCCATCTGCTTTCCCTGATGGCTCAAGCCATTTTTGGACTTCCCTGGAATGTCTCTCTGCTCTCCCCTAAAACCTTAATGAAGTGAATGACAAAGCTTTTCAGACCCTGTTGGTAAAGGTGTGGTATCTTTGTTCATTTTCTGTTGCTAAAACAAAATACCTGAGACTGGGTAATCTGTAAAAATAGAGGTTCAGCCTCGCATGTGCAAGGTCCTGGATTTGATCCCCAGCACCAAAAAAAAAGAAGAAGAAAGAAGAAACGGATTTGGCTGACAGTTCTGGAGGCTGGCAAGTCCACGGCACTGCCATCTGCCCAGCGTCTGGTGTCTGGTGGGGGCCTCAGTGCCGCATCACGACAGGCAGAGGGCATGATGTGGCAAGACAGAGCAAGTGCTAGCTCAGGTCTCCTTCTTCTCATAAAGACACTAAGGCCATCATTGGGGCCCCACCCTCATGGCCTCATCCGAGGCTAATTACCTCCCACAGGGCTCACCTCCAAATACCATTAACACGTGAATTTGAAGATTAAGTTTAAGTTTCCAACACCTGAGCTTTGAGGAGACACATTCAAACCCAGCACCTGGTATTATCAACATTGAAATCAAAACCAAGTTTTGGGTGAGGAGGTCCAGTCCTCTTATGTGGGGTGACCCTAGGAAAAGAATAAGAACTCTTACAACTCAGTAATAAAAAGACAAAGATCCCACTTTAAAATGGCAAAAGATCTGAAGAGTCATTCATTGAAAGTTACACAAATGACAAATAAGTATATGAAAAGATATTCAACATCTTGAGTCATTAAGAAATGCAAATCAAAACCACAAAGAGATCCACTTCATACCCTCCATGATGACTACAATAATAAAAAAAAAAGACAATAACAAGTCTTAGCAAGGATGAAGAGAAATCAGAACCTCATGCATTGCCAGCGGAAATGTAAAATGGAGAAACTGCTTTGGAAAGCAGTTTGGCAGTTCCTCAAATTTCTTAAACATAGAGTTACATATGGCTCAGCAATTCTAGTCGTAGGTATATATCCAGGAAAAACAAAAAACATACGCCTACACAAAAACTTGTACAAAAAGTTCTTAGCAGTATTATTCACAGTAACCCAAAATGGAGAAATAACTCAAATGTCCATCAACTGACCAGCAGATACACAGAATATGGTATATCCACCAAAAGTATTATTTGGCCAGAAAGAAGAATAGTACAATGTGGATGAACCCTGTAAACAGGGTGCTGAGTGAAATGAACCAATCACCAAAGATTGGCTTTGTGTGAATCTATTTATATGAATTGTGCAGAACTGGCAACTCTACATAGAAAGCAGGTGAGTGGTTGCCTAGGGTAGAGGGCCTGGGAAGTCTTGGGCAATTGCTTAACAGACATGGGGTTTCTTTTTGGAGTAACAAAAGTGTTGTAAAATCAATGGTGGTGATAATTGCACAAATTATAATGAAACAATTGATCACATACTTTAAATGGGTGAATTATGTGGTATGTAAATTACATAAATAATAAAGCTGTTTAAAAAGTTTGGTGTAGAAAGGACAGTCTTATCAACAAATGATGCTGGAAAAAATTGGATATTCACATCAAAAATAAATAAATAAAGTTCAATTTACACCTACTGTAGCATACACAAAAATTAATTCAGCCTGGGAAGAGAAAGCTCAGTTGATAGAATGCTTGCCTTGATTGCACAAGGCCCTGGGTTCAATCCCCAGCACCACAAAAAGAAAATTAATTTGGTACAAATCGAAGCAATATAAAGTAAAGCTTGGGGGAGGAGCAGCAGCTGTTGAGACCATAACTCCATCAGAAGGACTCCACCTGCAGGAACCAGGGGCTTTCATCAGTAGGATTTCTGAAAGTTTCCCAAAGATAAAAAATTATCTGAAGTGACCACTCAAAATGAGCCTTTTAGGAAAATCAGTAATTCAGGTCCTGCCTGAATCAGACTCTGTCTGGGGAAGACGTGATAGTCTTCCCATTTAATATGCATCCACCGTGAGCCTTATTGCTGGGGAAGTTTAGGAAATATTTATTCTCTGTCACAAATATTTTTGCTAACAAATGGATGTAAAATATAATTAAAAATTTTAAATGATCTATATGGATCTTTAGTAATTTCAACATATAGAGTATGAACCTCATTTGCCTGTGAAACACCATACGGCATCATGTTTAAGAGTCTTCGCTCAAGCTGGGCTATGGGAGTCTGCACAGGACTCTATCCCTAGACAAGTGAGGTGAGCTTGGAAGCATCTCACATTTTTGTGAGCATGGAGAAAAATCCATAAAAATCATTTGACACAATGACAAGCACATGGTAACCCTTCTACAAACTGAACACTGCATCGTCATAGGACAATCAACCTCTCTCCCCACATTTGAATTTTTAACTGCCCCCTGCCTCCTGATAATGAATGCCTCTTGATCAGGTTGGGCAAAGCTAATGCTAAACCTTCATTAATAAAAGAGGAACCAGGCTCAAGACCAGCTGTAATGGCAAAAGGAATCCCACCCTCCACTTTCTCCTTAGAACAGCCTGTCTGAGAAGGGTTTTGTAGAAACAAAAAAAAAGTCCTTGGGGGGGGAATTATAACTTAGAATCACTCATCCATCACAACCATTAAAATATCTAAATTGACAACTAAGCTTTTGCATGCAGTAGGTCTTTAAAGGGAACTTAGGAAAGATGCTTTGTTGAGAACTGACACTGTGGGGCAGGATGCACCGGTGGAGGTTTCAAAGATGAGTGACCAGAGACACAGAGTCAGAAGAAAAATAACAAACCTGCCACTATTGGGAAAAAAAACCACTTCTAAGTTAACAGTACAGCCCCACTTGTGAAGACAAAAGTTAGGGTCTCCCTGAAAATATTCCTGGGTCAAAACACTAAGAAAGAGGTAGGGAATGGGCAGACTGCAGGTAGGCCAGATCAGACATTCTGTCTGGATTTCAGGTACTTGGGTCTCTGCTTGAGGAATCTAACACTCCGGAAGCATTCCAATTAGAAATGGAAAGATGAACTGGGCCAGAGGAAGGCGGCCTAGGACCAGGCGAGAGGAGTGAGATGTGGGGCCCAGCAGTCAGCCAAAGTGGCTTCAGGAAACTCATTCTGCATCCCAGGTAGATCATAAATGACAACAAACAGACAGGTCCTGGGATTTCCTGTGTCGTGATTCATCAAAACCATGCATCTAAATCCTCAAATGCCAAGACGCTGCTGAATAAGATCTCCATGTGATGAGCCAAGTGTCCCCCCCTACAGCTCCTGCAGCTCCTGCATCTCCAGCAACTAGACATGCTCATCTCCAGAGCTCAGGATGATGCCTGTGATAACGTATGTGAGGAAGCACAACCATTTTCCACTCTAGGTTCTCAACATGCTGAATGCAGAGATCCACACAGGCTACAGGTCAATCAGTCTTTGCCAAACGGTACCGTCTGTTAAAGAAGCCAGATGAAAAATAGCTTTTGAAAATTAAAATGAATGGGCCCTACATGAACCCGAATGGTGTTGAGCACCTGATATGGAGATCTAATTTATGGGTGATCTAATTTGTCCTCACAGACTAAAGGAAGTGAGGTGATTTCCTGAGATCACACAGCTATTAAGCTGTGGAACCAGATGAAAATACAGGTCTCTGTGACTCTGAGGGCAGTGTTGGCCCTCAGAAGCACCATCTGGAAGGAACCCTTTAAGACAGACAGGAGGCCAGGGCTGGCTAGCAGGAGGGCTACATTTCCAGGAGCCAATTTTTATGAGAAGCCTAAGCAAAGGCCACAATAGCTGTCACCTAAGCTGGTGGCTGTCCCCAGGGATGGCATATTCTGAGTCACCAACCCTGAACCCTGTGAGACTGCTTTTGAATTATGGTTCATAAAATTCTTGTATAAAATAAGCCTCTGCAGTCAGAGGATGACAACATGGAATACTTAAACAAGTAAAATTGATCTGATTTTATTTTTAAAGTGAATTTTAAAACTGGCCTTGAATATGTACATTGCATCTGATTCAAAATAGGCTTTTGAGAGACATAGGTAAAGCAGCTGAAGGTAAAAAAAATACAGAATTTAAAGTATATCCAGGGCTTTCACAGCATCACACAAGCTTCATTGACACACACAGAAAAGAACCTTCAAGCCACAGCCCAGAAACAAGGAGAATCAAAGGCGAAGGAAATGAGCAAACAGAATTAAGCGAGGTGTTCTTTCTTCCCCAGGAATAATTTCAGTTTATGGCTTGTTGTTAAAGTTTACTGTGTGCCATTAGGATGCCGTGCATGCGCTTTCTGTGAATGTCTGAGTTGCCTTGTTCCTGTGAAGCTGGTTGGGAGGAGATGTCCTCGTTATTGTACCCACTTAGCAGAATGCTCCCTGATGTCTTGCACCAGGCTCCAGTACTCAGCCTCATTCCCGTCCCTAGGACATGACTCATGCCCATTCTCCAGCTTCGTCCCCGCAACTCCCTCTGCCATAAGTTCCATTCCCAACCACCATGGTCCCAAGTCCTTCTCATTCTTTGAGAGCCAGATCCAAAGCAAGCCAGCTCTTCCCCAGAATCCTTCCTAAGTTCACTCAAAGCAAAGGATGATCTCTTCCCTCTAAGCTCAGGCCTTGTGTCTGTGCATGCCCACAACCAATTTACTTAAAACGCTGCACTCGGTCTTCTACATCTGTTCTCTTGTTTCCCCCACTACACACTGAGCTCCTGAGGAAGACACCATGGCTCCCTGTCCCATGGAAACTCTAAATTACCTACAAAAGAACTCATAACATAGAAATGACTAAAGTAAAAATGCCACAGAATGAATAGAAGTTGCAGCTCTGGGAGTCGGCTTCCTCGTGGCTGTAACAAACACCTGCAATAAACAACAGAAAGGAGGAAATATTTATTTTGGGTCACACTTTCAGAGATTCCAGTCCCTGGTTGGTTGGTTGCATTGTTTCTAAGCCTGTGGTGAGACAAAACATCATGGTGGGGAGTGCATGGTGGAGGAAAGCTATGCACCTCATGGCAGGTAGGAAGTAAACAGATAAATGCACCAGGGTCGTGATATCCCCCATTCGTGAACATGCTCCCAATGGCCAACTGTCACCAACAAGGCCCCCTTCTCCAAAGGTTCTGTCATCTCCCATTAATACCCCTGGCTGGTGACCAAGCCTTCAGCACATGGCCTCTGGAGGACATTCAAGGGCCAAACCATGACAAGCTCCTGTAAGCATGTCTGGTGCATAGAAAGGTACAGCAGCTGTAGATGAAGGTCTCTGGTGGGCAGTGGAAGTAGTGGTCATAGTGGGAGACCAGAGAAGGGCCTTTGCTGGTGGAGGAAGTGAGAAAAATGTGCAGAGCTAGATCTACAACCAAAGAGATCTGCTGAGGCACAAGTTGATTACCCAGTGTTACAATAACAATTAACTAAATTTATAATTTTGTGTCAATCAATCCCTGTTTGCAGTCATTTTTTTCTGAATCATGTTTTACACAAAACACTCATTTAAAAAAAAAAAAAGGACTTTAAAGTCGATCTCATGTAAGGGCCCATTCTGTTTGAGAAGCTTGGAGACCTGTATGCTGAATGGTCATCCGTTCTCTACTGGGATGTTACAACCTGAGGGAGGCAGAATTCCAAACGAATCCCCAAGATCCCATCCCCCCAAGGGCCTGGAACCAGTGACGTGGAGAAATGTCACTCCTATGACTGTGTTGTGTTATGTGACACAATTCACCTTCAAAAGGAAGACAGGATGGATGGATCTAATCTAATCACATGAGCCCTTAAAAGCAAATAATTCTCCCCAGCTGGTGGTAGGAATCAGAGAAATTGGAAACACAAGAAAGATTTGGCTCCCTGTTGCTGGTTTTGAAGATGAAAGAGACAAGTCAAGAACTTCAGGTGGCTTCCAGAAGCTCAGAACAACTCCTGGCTCACAGCCTGCAAGGACCTGGGACCTGCGCCGTATGCATTGCAAAACCGAGTTCTGCCAACAACCGAGTGAGCCAGAAGCAAGTTCTCCCCAGGTAACAGCCCAGGCCAGCCAACATTCTGAATGGGGCTTCTGAGACCCTGGACTTCTGACCCACAGAACTGTGAGATAATGAAGGGTATTGTTCTAAGCTGCCAAACTTGTGGCAATTTGTGATTGTTTGGCAAGCAATCAAAAACGTATACACCTTCAGTGATAGGAAGTCACTCCATCTTTTATCTTTGGAAAGCTCTGTTTACTAGAAAGTTCTTTTTTCAATTCAACAAATGATTCTTTCCTATAGAACGACCATTGATCCTGCTCCTATCACTTGGTTCACTTACAGCAGCTACAATCTTTCTTTCACATGACAGCCTTTCAAGAATTAGAGTTGGTGACTCATTTCTGTGTGTGCATTACTCTTTAAAAATAAAAACAAATGCATTTTTTTAAAAAAAGAGTTTGAGTTGAGTCTCATATCATATCCTTAGTCCTGCACAGTTTTCTTTTTATTCCCTGACTTTGCTTGTTTTTGCCATCTGTTCGTCAACCTATGAGCATGTCTTCACTTATCCAGGTGACAAATAGAGTGAGGTATTCACAAAGAGCACTGAATTGATGGACCCCATTTAGGCACTCCGCCATCTCTAAATATCTTAAGACAGCCCAGCAGCCTTCTCCAGAGGGAAGCCTGGGGCCAATGGGCAGGGATAATTGGTGTTCCAAGATGGTTTACCTTCCAGCTTTGCTCTCTCTGGGTCAGCCATATTTTTATAATGGCTGGGTAGAGAAAAAATGGCCCAAAAGAAGTCTGATTTTTCAATTCCAAGCTCTTACTTGACATCCACCTAAATATATGTACAGTTTATGAAGTTCAGGGAGGAACATCTCCTTTGACAGTGATGGAATAACCGCTACCCATGTAATCTTCCCGCTGTAAACAACTATAAAACCAGGAAAAAATATGTGAATTGACTCTTTCCAGACATTGAAAAATAAACAGCACCAAACTGTGATTTTTGAAAGAAGGAAATACAGAAGATAGCGGTCGTGGACCTGGCAATGAAGAGGGGAAGATTTGGAGCTAAAAAGCAATAAATTAATAAATGGAACATGGGTTGGGCCTGCTGATTTCCCTGGTTTTCTTCCTGGAGGCACATTTAAGATTGCAGCGTGGAAAGGTGGATCCCAAGCAGGGCGCACCAAGTCTGCCAGATCTGGGGAGAAACACAGAGGAGATGGGGGCTGATGAGTTACCCAGAACTTACAGAGCTTGGGGCCATCGAGGAGCGAGCCAGACAGAGAAAGGGCTCCACAAAGCTGCAGAGAGGTCTCCTTAAACCTTTGGCTGAAGACTAAGTCTACAATGTTTACAAGTCTACCAGGGAGTCTAGGAAAACACTATCTTTGCTTTATAATTGTTTGCACTGGGAGGATTAGTTAGGTACAAGTTATTCGATCCTTGTCAAAGGAGATGTTCCTTCCTAAACTTCAAGATCCTTGCTTCAAAAACTTTCTACCAAATGTTCAAAAGAAAGTAGCCACCTTCTTAGGAACCCCACATTCATTCTTGGCCTGAGAGATGGTGGCACTTCGCCTGAGCTGGGACTGTTAGGAAGTTTTCAATAGAACCAAAAGCAGCCAGGTGCAGTGGTGCGCACCTGTCTCAGCTCCTCTGGAAGTTGAAGCAGGAGGATCACGAGTTAAGGCCAACCTTGGTGAGCTAGTGGGACCCTGACTCAAAATAAAATTAAAAAGCAGGTTTAAATGCAGCCTAGTGGTAAAACACCTCTGGGTTCAAACCCCACATGAACAAATAATAATAATAATAGAATAAAACTTCTCTCTTTTGGAGATTCCTGAATGCCTTGTCTCCTCTTAGCTACAGCATGAATCTTACTCAGATTCTTTAGTAGGCATTTTAAAATTAAACTACCCTCATTTATTTCTAAAAAAATCAAGTTGCAGAATTTGAAGAGGCCTGAGTACAACTCTTAAAATTTGGGGATAGCGAGGCAAAGAATATCAACTGTCTCCTGCTGATTTTGTTTAACCAGATGTCATGCTCCCACCATTCCACATGTACCCATGTGATGTCATGCCTAAGTGCCACTGTTTGGGCCAACCCCTGCTCCTGGACCCCTGCCCTTGTCTTCTGTGCTTATCAAAGCCTCACCCTTTTCTTTCAGGCTTAGCATAGAGGTCCTCTGCTCTGTGCCACCTTCCAGGTCCTTCCCAGCAGAGTGACTCTCTTCCTCCTGTCGCCTCTAGAATTTGTAGGCCCTCTGTCTAGGCACCTACCACCATATTCTTTGTATTTAGGCCACACTATTCATGTCCACCTTCTCCTCTGGAGTGCGGGCTTTGGAGGTGCAAGAATTACATCTTTATTCCTCTTTGAAACCCTCACTGATCCTGCCTAGAGAAGCTTGGCACAGATAACAACTAATCAATACTTATTGACTTCAATCAAATTCTATCATTAAGGACTAACCTCAAAGAATTTTCTGTGCACATATTGGAACTTTGGACAAATATTAGAAGATCTGGGGCTTCTTTTCTGGGTAAAGAGAAAAAGAAAATTGTGGAGTACTGGCCTTGAGAGTAGCTGGCACATAGTAGGTAGACAAGTAATACTTTTTAAGTTGAATGGCATGCGCAGGATCACAGCCTGTAATCAGAAGAATGGAAGACATGTAGATAAAGAAACTAAAGATCAGAGAGGATGAGAAAATTTCCTCGAGCCACACAGCATAGAGTAGCAGAGTTGTCTTAAACCTTCTCCTTTGCACGCCAGTAAAACCCAGACTTCACCACGTTCCGTTTCAGAGGTGCTACCTGCAGTCCCTGCCCCCAACACTGGTCCAACCCAAATAAACACCTGGTGCCTTCTGACAAGCCTCTACCTCAATCTCACTTTCACACCACCCTCCAGGTACATGGGGTGTCTGTGTTGCGAAACGTGAATATAAGGTGCATCAAGGTGCACAGAGAGCTATTTGCTGCTGGATTCCATTAGTCACAGCCAAGGTTGGGGGAGAAAGTTTTCATTTTTGTGAGTCACTGTTTATCTGTCTATAAATTTAGTAATGAAATGCCTATGCCACAGGGATGTGAAGAAATTTCATCTTTGCTTATAAAATCCTCAGGGCATGTTTGGATACAAAATGCAATAACACTATAAAATATTGCCCTGATATTGCTATCTCCAAGCCTAGAACTCATTTCTACATTATGAGAAGCAAAGAAGAAGATTTATGGGAAAGATAAGGAGATAGCTTTTCTCGAGTATTTAAATGAGGTTTTTCTTTAAATAGTCCTGGTTCACCGGCGCCCTGTTGTTTGGAACTGACAAAGAATATTTGTCAGTAGCTCTAGAAACTTTCTAGCCTTTGCTAGTCATGCCAATACTTCAGCAGAAAAAAATCTGCTGCAATTTATTAGGCCTCACTAATATACCACTTTCTACCATCATCACTTTAAGTTCTCAAAATCTCTCTACAGAGTAGGTGCTGTTAGTACTTTGTAGATAATGAAACAAAGGTTCAGAGAGGGTGAGCAAATTACCCTAGGTCACACACAGATTACTTACAACCAGACCTTTGTGACTGCAGAGCTTTTGCTCTTTCTACTAGTGGTTCATATAAAACTAAGTAGCAACAGATCCGTAACTATGACTCAGCTGGGCTCATCATCCAGCAACTCCTGATTATCTTTAGAAAAAAAAATTTAAAAATAGATACAGATAGGAGAAGCGCATTGATGTAGGCACCACTCAAAGTCACTCCCGGCCCAGGCTTAAATGCTTGGGGGAAGAGTCTAGGCCTAAAAGTGTAAGTCAAGGAGACAACTTTGGAAGCTGGAGGCCCCTCAACTATGGGAAGCCCTGGAGGCAATAGATCATCTTCCCTTCTGTCTTGCCGAAAACCCTGATAGATGAAGTTGAAGGAATGAGAAGCTGTAAACCTACCAGGGCAAACTGAACAGGAGAGGGAACAGGAACGTGTACAATATTTTAAAAATATTGAAAGGCAGGAAGCAGTTGGAGGAGCCGCAGCTTCTTTGGCAACTTGAAAGCCAGCGTGAATGTGCAGGAGCTAACAGGAGGCGAGGCCCGGGAACAGGACTTGGACAAGGTAAAGCCCGGGGAGGGGACGGAGCATGACACCTGCTGGAGGATGCTAGCCGGGGCTCAAGGTGCCTCCTCCTAACCCCAAGCAACCAGACCATGACCACCACTGCACAACCCCCTCAAGGCATCCTGAAATTTATCATCTGGGGAAATTAATCCATACAGCTCTGTGTTTGCAGATGGCAGGCAAAGTTCAGACAGAGACGAAGCCCAGGGCTGGAAATGGAAACACCAAGGACCGCCCCACCCCAGGCCTGGTGCCCAGCTGCTCCTACGGCGTGGCAGCCTGGTGAGCACCCAGGAATGGTGCTTGGGAGGAAACTGGGCACCCCGGAGTTCCCAAGTGCCCATTGGGAGATTTCCAGCAGAAGGAACCACTTTCTTTGAGACCACCATACAGGGAGGCCTATGGTGGGAAGAGAGACCCCAACCCAGGGGTCAGAGTGCATTTTAGTCATCAGTTTTTTTTTGGGGGGTGGATACCAGGGATTGAACTCATGGGCAAATTCTTAAGTATTTGATTCTTAAATGTAAATTGATGAGGAAAAACTCCCTAGCTATGTGAACATGGTTCTAACACCAAAGATAGAGCCAAAATAACATAGTAGAATCCAGAAGTTAGAGAAGGAAGACATTTTTTGAAAAATATGTGATTTTAATATGTTCAGAAAGATGAGGGAAGATAATGCACCCTATGAAGAAAAACAAGATGCTGTTGAAAGGGAAAATACAGAACACAAGAAATAGATCTTGTTGAAACTTAATAGTTGATTGCCCAAAATTTTTATTTCAATAAAAGCTGAAAGATAAAATTGGAGGAACCAGCCAGAAAGCAGATCTAAAAGAGAAAGATTAGAGGATGATAAGAAAATCAGACAATCCGTCCAAGATACCCAACACCTAAGAGGAGTAAAAGAGAAGAAGGAAAAATTTTATCAAAGAAATTATGATGAAATCTCTCCTGTAAATGAAGCCTTTGAGTCTTGAGATTCTAAGGGCCCACCAAGTGCTATAAAACTGTAGATGGAAGCACTAGACTAAACCATCGTAAAATAATATCCAGAGCCCAGTGTTTAGTAGATGACCTTCAAATCTTGCAGAAAGAAAAGAAAGAAAGAAAGCTATTCACATTCAAAGAACAAGAATCAAAATGGCATCAGATTCATGGACGTAGTCCATGTGAAGCAATGCCTTCAAAAGTAAAAGGAAAAATTATGTTACCCTAAAATTCTCCACCTAGTCTATCTATCATAGGGAAGGCTATATTAAGCTGGTTTCTTGATGTGCAAAGATCAAGGGATATTTTTATAAGCATTTTAATCAGAAACTATTGGTAATTGTGCTCCTACAAAGAAAGATGGAAGATACAACTATCCTCCAAATCATAATCTGTCTTCCATTTTTAGAGTTTTTCTTGGGCACCTGCTACCTACCCAGGGATTACTTATCTCAGAACCCTTTGCATTTAGGTTTAGCCATGTGATTGATTCTCAACAACAGGATGGAGAGAGAAGTGATGTGTCTTTTTTCTGGTCCCAGAGAGTATGAAGCAGAGGTATCTCCTATATTCTTCCTCTCTTCACCCTATAGCCCAAAGCATTCCTAGGGGAATGAGGAACCATACATGGAATGTGGAGGTGAAAGGAAGAAAAGAAACATGTGCATGAGAAATAAAAGGTTATTGTTTTAAGTCAGGGGAATGATAGGATTTATTTATGATAGCAGCGTTACTCTGACACAATAGTAGTCTCAAAGATGGTTTCCAGCTAGTCTGTCTCTCCTTCTATACACCTGGGGCTCCTCACAACAAGAGAGGATATCTAATTCCTTTTCCTGGAAACTGTGATGCCTTGGTGATTGTGTTAGTCAGCTTTTCACTACTGTAACAAAATATCTGAGAAAATAAACTTAAAAAGAAGAAAGGTTTAGTTTGGCTCACAGTTTCAGAGGTTTCAGTCATGGTCACTTGGCCTTTTTGCCTTTGGGACTGTGGTAAGGCAGCCGATCGTGGAAGGAGTACATGGCAGAGGAAAACTGCTTCCCTCATGGCTGTCAAGAAGCAAAGGAAAATGAGCAAAAGGCCAGTATCCCACCATTCCCCTTGAGGATGCACCCTGTGACCTAAGAGGTCTCACTAGGCCCCACGTCTTAAAAGTTCCACCACCTCTCTCAGTAGTGCCACGTGATTTGAACCAAGCCTTTAACACATGGGGCTTTGGAGATGTTCCAGATCCAAATTGTAGGCGTGATTTTGCTGGCACAGTAGAATGCAGACCAAGGGATGTTCTAGGACTTCCAGAGCTAGGTGGTGAGAAGTTTCCTGGGCCCCCTGTGGGCGTGTTAAGAAGCTCATTCTTGGCATGCTCCTTTCCAGATCCCAGCTGCCACGCTGGGCAAGGCCCAGGCCAGGCAGTCAGGCTGTCCACTGGTGCTCTGGTGGACTGCTCAAGCCAAGCTCCCAGCCAACTGCAGCACCACCCACCACTGTGAGTGGGCCACCCTGAGTCTGCAGACCAGCAAGCCCATGCGAACTGCAGATGTCCCAGCGCCCCAGGCCCTCTGGCATCCTTCATGGTACAGGAGAACAAGCCCTTTGACCCAGTGAACAGCAGGGATAAGAAATGGATTGAAGCCATGAGTTTTGGGGTGGTTTTTGATTCAATAGGGGAGCCAGTCAACAAAGGAAAGATCTGGGATCCAGGAAGTAAGACCACGTTCTAAGGACAGTCCAGGTCCAGGATGAGAGCCACACAGTCTGCCCAGAGACCAAGAGACCACCTCCAGAATGAGACAGCAGGCGTTCCGAGAGAGAGCTTCAGAGCGTGTGCCCTGGGTGAGGGATGCGATATGTCTAAACATTTAGAAAAACAGGTCGTTGGAGGGAATTGGGGGCAAAAATAAGAATGGTTGCAAAGCAACCAAGCAAATGAAAAATGAAGCAATTATTTCTTCCAGGAAAAAAAAGAATTAAATGAGAAAGAAAATGTAATAAATATAAATGACTCGGTTCATAAACAATCAAAATTCTGCAGAGTTACAATAAAGTAAACATGAATGAATGAGAAATTGTGGGACAGGAAGATGAAGAGGTTGGATCAGAAGCAAGGAGAAGAATATCCGGAGCTACAGCATTGTCTGACATGAAGGAGCTCAACCAATAAAACTGATCCATTAGTAAATGACAGTGAACATGTATTATTTAGAAATAAAGAGGTAAAAATCAGAAAATAAAATACTAGAAAGGGTTCAGAGTGTTTGTCTCTGGGAAGAAGAGCGAGTGTGGGGAGGAGGGGACAGGGTACCCCTTCCACTGACAGCAGAGGGGCAGCGACAGTCCTGTGCCACAGGGCGGCTGACGTCTCATCCCTACCACTTATAAGCTCCGTGACTTAGACAATTCAATAAGCTTCTTAGTACCCCGATGTCCCTCCTGCAAGACAGAGATAGTAATAGTAACTCTATTATTCATTGAGCTCATCCATATAAAACATTCTGAATCACACCTGACACTTAAAAGCACATGCTATGGGTTTGCAGTCCCAACATCAAACCCGTCAGCCCCATGTGATTTTAATCTATGTGTGAGAATTACTTGGATAAAAATGAAAACTGACTTAATAGCTACTATAAAATAAATCTAGAGATCAGAGATGTGCTGCTTGCCAATTTTTCCATATTCTCCAGAAGCTGAGTGCAGGTTCACAGAAAAAAATCAATATGTTTCCTCATCTATAAAAGGGACATGTCACCTGTCTCATGGAGTGGTAAAGAGATTGAGGAAATGACTACAACTCCAGGCACTGTACAGGGGACCCCACTAGCCAACTACAGAACACTTTATCAACAACTCAATGAAGAACAGTTAAAGGCACTAGGAGTATTTTTCTGGGGAAAGAAAGTCTGCTCAGTTAATTTGGAAGGGGGCAGGGAAAGTCCCTTTTGTGGGAAGTGTAAAAGCAGAATGCGGGCCCATGGTGCAAGAGACTTTTCCATGTCCCTGACACAAAACAGCGATGGACCATGAGACCTGCTGGCATCCGAATCCGACTCACTGAATGTGAACATCTGGGGCTTCAGAGGGCACGTGTCAGCCCTGGTTCTGTAACGAGTAGACCCTCAGGCACACCTTGCCCCAGAAACTAACCATGCAGGACCTTCCGTCCAAGCTGCTGTATGAGCCTCATCTTCTCCCCTGTTCAGTCCCTAACTCCACGCCTGGACGTTGGTCTCTGCTTCCTTCCCTTCAGAGACATCTCTGTGCATCACCTCCCTCTGGGCACGGAGACCTGGCACTTCTCTGTGGCTTCCTGCTCCTTCCAGATGAGGCTTTGCCCTGCAGTTCATGGACCTGATCATTAATTAGAAGGTGAAATAAGGAAATTTTCAAGGCTGCAGTAAAACAAGGGAGAACCTTGAAGGATGTGTGCTTTCTGGAGACCACTGATGCAACGGGGAAATAAGGGACTGAGTAGAACTGGAAAGTGACCATGAGCAGAACTTCCCAGAGGTAGAGAGAGCTCTGGTGCAGTGAATGTCACGCCACTGGGAAGCCACGCCGTCCTGTGTCTAGCCCACAGTGACCTCCGCCTCTCTCCCTTTGCTTCCTTCCTTGTCCTGTCCCCTCCCCAGCCCTCACCCCCAGGAGAGTTGATTTGATCACTGATGGGCCATTTTCCATCCAGAACGCTGACCAGTCCTGGACACCTGTAAGGGATGGTACCTGGATGATCTGGACCCGTCTTCTCCCGCCTCCTTCTCCTGGACACACAGGTGGGCTCAGGTCCGGGACCCACTCTGTGAGATGAGGCACAGTAGGTGTGCAGACTTCAGAAACAAGCAGATGCCATGTGAGTGGGTTCCTGTAACACTAGAGTGGGTCTTCTTTGGGGTCTTGGAATGGTAGAAAAACCTCATGAAATTATTGTAACTCAAGATATAAACATTGATTCTAAAAGCCTGCATCTAGAATATGATGGTTCAAAGAATCAGCTCCATCTGGGGCACAGGTAAATCTACAGTCAGGAAAGAAATGAAAAGGGTGTGGGAACACAGCTCTGTGAAGGAACAGAGTGGTCCTGCATGCGTGAGGCTCTGGGTTCAAAAGGAAAGGGGATTTGGGGGACTGGCTTATTTCACTTAGCATGATACTCTCCAGTTCCATCCATTTACCGGCAAATGCCATAATTTCATTCTTCTTTATGGTTGATGAATATTCCATTGTGCATCTATACCACATTTCTTTATCCACTCATCTGTTGAAGGACACCTAGATTGGTTCCATAGCTTAGCTATTGTGAGTTGAGCTGCTATAAACATTGAAGCGGCTGTGTCACTGTAGAATGCTGATTTTAAGTTCCTTGGATCTAAACCAAGAAGTGGGATAGGTGGGTCAAATGGTGGCTCCCTTCCAAGTTTCCTGTGGAATCTCTGTGAACCCATAACAAGCGAGGGGAAGCTTAGAAGTTTGCTGGGCCCAAAAAGGGGAATGAAGGGGGGGAACGGTAATAGGAAAGACGGGAGACTGAATGGGACATATCTTTCCTGTCCCCATATATAAATACATGAGCAATGTAACGGCACATCATGTCAACCACAGTAATGGGATCCTAATTGGAACAAGCTGTACTCATTCTATGTACGTAAACTATTTCAAAATATACTCTACTGTCATGTAAAAAATAAATAAATAAGGGAAGGGGAGGGAAGAGGAAGGGAGGGTGCGGGAGGGAGAGGAATAACAAGGACAGACAAGGTTCTCATCCAGAAGACTCTGCTGGCCCCACGCATGATGAAGGGGAAATGAGGGCAACTGCAGGAACAGGACCCAAGTTTTAAGCATACTGGCACCAATCTAAAAAACAGCAGGGTAATAAGAAAGAAATGAAGTGCTAGAAACATATCCACTGCCGATAAAAGGGGAGCTGGGCAGGAGAGCCCCCGGTAACACTAAAGCAGCACAAGATAGAGGAAGTCAGCACGGGGACAGGCTGGGAGGGGGCCAGACCCTGGGGAGGAGCGGGGAACGAGGTCAGGTGGCTGCCCTCTGAGCCCCCGGGCGCCCCGAGCACATGCAGCTCCCGGCTCAGCTCCGAAGTCCGTGGCCCCCGGGGGCCTCCCACACCCCGACCTCAGAGCAGATCCATATGAAATCCATATGGATTTCCATATGAAAGAGCATTTCTCATCTGTAGACTTCGCCACCATTTTAACTTTCATAGTGCTCAGTTCAGGAAGAGGTCATTGCTGGTGACAGGGTGAAGAGCATAAGCTTGGGGGCTTACTCCTCAGAAGACACTGATGGTGACATCAACAAGGAAATCATCCCACATGCAGGAAGAGAAGACTTTCACAGAAATCATCCTTGCAGCGTCATTCACCAGGGAGAGCACTGAGTCCTCCCATGTGTCCAGCTGTCAGTGACACGCCTCCCAGCTGGGGGGGGGGGCGTACCTTTGAAACAGTATTACCCAACCACTAAAAAGGATGCTTGCAAAAGTAGTAATAACACATGGGAACGAGGTGCTATAATTTGAAGTGGGAAAAAAAAAGGATGTAAATGGTACACAAACAGCATTATCATGATTCTGCTTTTAAAATACTGTGTTCATTAAACAGACCAGAAAGAAATAGATCCAAATAGAAATAGACCCGTTTATATTTGGGTCACAAGATTATAGGAAACCTTTAACTCTCTTTTTTTTCCCTCTTTTTTATTCTTCATCTTCTGATTAATTGGAAATGAGCCTGTTTCTCATTATATTATCATCCTTAAATTATTAAAATAGCATGGACACTTCTGGCTCAGTTGAAAATGGCAGGGACAAAGCACATAAACATTTTAGTATTTTGAATGAAGTCTAAAATCAAATTACAGTTGCGCGTCACTTAGCAACTCAGATATGTCCTGAAAATCCATAGTTAAGCTGTTTCCTTGTTAGGTGAGCATCATAGAACCTACCTGTACAAACTAGGATGGTCCCGATGATGTGAGGCAATATGGGTACCATGGCCCGTCGATTACCAAAATGTGGTACATGACTGTAGTAAATAGCAAGATTAATATCTGAATCTTACATTGAGTATCACATTTTTAATTTTCCACAATTTGCTTTCATCTTTCAGGTCCTTATAATCTTAAAACATCTCTTTAAAGCAGATAAAGTCATTTTGTCATCCTTTTTAATTCAACATACATACCAAGCACCTCTTATAGTGGATCCAACAGTGTGGATAGCAGGAAAATAAGACAGTTCTTGAAACTGGATTGCTCACAGCTTGGAAGAAGCACATGAAGAAATACATGCTGGTCACAACTACAGAGGTGGGGACCCAGAAGGGGCACAGGGGCAGCTGAGCCTGGCTGTGGAGGGTAAGTAGGAATTTGACAGCTAAAGAAGAGGGGAAGGCAGAGCGCGCAGCACACTCATCTATCCATGATCCAGAGCTTGACAAGAGGACAGATGTCCATGGGGGGCAGGTGTGCACAGGAGGAAAAGAGACTCCAGAATCCGGCTACACCCAACTCAGTGGTCAGGACTGGGACTAGAACCTAGATCTTCTGATCCACACCCTGGTCTTTCTCTCCTTGGGTTAATAAATAAATTGAAATAATTCTTTAAAAATCCAACAACCTACTGAATTCATGTCTCAGCTCTATAAGGATAACCTCAGGGAGTCTATTTCTCTGGAAAGGGAGGGCCACCCTTCTGTCAGGTTGTAAGCAACTAATGGAAAAACCTTAAAGTCTTTTGTCAACCCCCAAAATATAAAATACCATTAGTACTCTTCTTACCCTTTTCATTTGAAAGTTAGACAGCCATGGCAAATTTTCCCACACCATCATGGTTCTCAAATTTTGCTGGACTTTGGAAATGCCTAGAAAGTTTTAAAACTGCTGCTGCCCAGGTGTACCCTTACCCATCAAATCTGAAATTCTGCAGGTGTGGTCCAGATGTGATGCCGTTTAAAACCTCCCTAGGTGATTCCAGCCTTTCAGCCATGTTTGGGCACTTGTGCTAGAGAATCTTGCTACTTGGTATGGTCGAGTCCCTTCATCAGGGTACTTAGTGGACATGCAGAATCTCAGCCCTACCCAGTCGTGCTATATGAGAATCTTCCTTTTAGTAAATCTCCAGGTGATTGGGATGAATATTAAATTTTGAGAAGCAGTGTTCAATCCAGATTTATGCATTCAATAAACATTCTCCAAGCTTCTCCTGTTCCCACTTTCAGGACACAGCACGGAATTAATTCTAGCCCCATCCTCGGGGATTAAGGAGGGTGTGCACATGCATCATGCTGTGAGGCTACTGAAGAAAGATAGCTTTTTCTGAGGGGGGTGGTCAAATCAAGAAAGCTCCCTGGAGAAGAGGCGGTGAGGCTGGCCCACCAGGACGTCACAGAACTCAGTGTGGGCCAGGTTACATTTTTAGGAACAGCAGGTTTGCAGTTTGGAATTTCAAAGTTTGGTGAGGAGGTTCAGATGGGTGATATAATACTTGTGAAAATACTCTATAAACTGTAAGTCATTATGCCAATGGAGTATTTATATTATCCTTCACAAGTTCTACTGGGTCTTTCTCATAATACAGTTTTCAGGGAATTAACCTCTTAATTATAGCTAAAGGATATCACTGATTCAGTCTGGGTATTCAGCTGAGTGTTCCTTACAAGTGATGAAAATGATTCCAGGCAGCGCTGTCACCTGGCCAGGTAACTGACCAGGTGACCAAACATCCTGCTTTGTCCAGGACAGTCTGAGGTATGCCTGTCATCCAGCACAATTTCTAATGGTGCCCTCATTTCAAAAGTGTCCTGTTTGGATGCTCTAAGTATATGGTTACCTTGTATTAGACCCATAGAGCTTCAAAAAGGAAAATGGGATTTCTTTACTTTGGGGAAATGGTCCAGGGCAGCCCCAGCAGGCACAGTATCCAGGCTCACATGGAGTCAGCCCTGAATCCAGGTTATTTTCTTTGCTCGAAACAGCTCCAGGATCCCCAGACACTATGCACATTCCACACCAACATCCTCAACCCATAAGCCATGAGTGAGGGTCTGCAAAGGCCTTGAGGTTATCAATTTGCCGTTGACAAGGGACCATCTACCACCAGACAATCATTGATTCTGAACTGATCGGACAGCCTTCTGAGG
This sequence comes from Spermophilus citellus, assembly GCF_964194105.1. Taxonomy (NCBI): domain Eukaryota; kingdom Metazoa; phylum Chordata; class Mammalia; order Rodentia; family Sciuridae; genus Spermophilus; species Spermophilus citellus. The sequence continues at coordinate 105,927,317 of NC_138182.1, forward strand.
CTACTGGCTTCTGCAGCGTGAGGAAGGGGCGATGAAAACTGGGACAAAGCACCATTCCAGATAAACACCAGTGCAGGCCCAGCCTCTCAGAGCCATTTCTTTCCCCTTCACCAGAGAACACAGCTGCCAGTGTCCAGCAATTAACTGCTTCCGTTTCCGTGTCTCCAAATTCTATTTCTGAATAAACCAAACAACTGTTCATCCAATCTCAAAAAGAATAATTTTATAATGTTTGTGAGAATCTCTTCCTGATTTCTGAGCTCCCCCTGAGCTCTCCTTGGTTATCTCAAGGACGGGAACCTCTAAAGCAAGTGATCATTTGCTGAGTCCCACATCACCTGTGATGTCTTGTGCAGGCTACTTTACATCTAGCATCTCCTTGGATCCTCATTTACAGCGACCCCAAAAGAATGCACCAGTCTCCCCATTTCACACAGGAGAAAACCGACCCTAGGAGAGAGAAAATTGTTCAGGTTACAATTGAGGATACTATAGGCCTATAATTTAGCTCACACCTGTCTCATTTATCTTTTTTCATTTCTGCTACATCACAAGCAAATTATCCCAGTTTAGGACATCGGCAGGAAGCCAAAGAGCAGAATCTGCTGCCTTGGCTTTTGTCTGGTATTTCATTCCTGTTCTCCTGCTCTCCTGACCTTGCTCTTTTCTAATGCAATCTCTGGCCATTCTGCTTTTACTGGACATTTAAAGAAAGTACTAGAACATTACTGAACCCTAACCAAAACCATTTCATGCAATTTTATCCATCTTCTTCTAATTGGTCAAAATAATTTTGTATATCAAAATTTGGCCTTTCAACATAGTGGCAGACTCTTCTAATTCACAATTGTCTAAAAACATCCAAGCTATATGCTCTGTTTATTCCTTACAAAGCACGTTTATTAAAAACTCACTCACTGCCAGAAATAAAACTAAATCCAATTCAAACTCTCTTAAATCTGTCTTTCCATTAGCTTGATATCATGTAATATATTCCTGAACATCTTTTAAATCAAAACAAACAATCATATTTATTAAAAACATAATATAATATAAAATTTGATGCAAGCCATTTCAGTGAATTAAACAGCAGCTGTGATCATCCACTGCTTCAGAGGGAGAAGACCAGAAGTAAAACCTGGGTTTTTCTTTCCCTGCACTGAGCTCGCTGAGAACTGAGAGTTTGTCCAGGTCCAGCACCAAACGCAGGGACAGGTTCACAAAGTGTCCTGAATAAGTACAATTTTAATTGAACTGAGTCGCCCTACACTGAAAACTGACTGCCATGAACAAACACACTCCATGAAGGTGTACCATTAAGGAAAGCGGAGGCTGTGGCTGTTGAAATGTGGTGGAAGGGTTATTCCCAGTCTTGCCCAAGTTCGGTCCTGCTGAATTTCTCTGACACACTCAAAGCCCAGCAGGCCTCTGCAGCCTGAAGTGGCTCAAAGATCAAAGAGTCCGACCTGCAGGTGCCAGGACAGGGTTTGATGAGGCTGGAGGTCAGAACATGTGGGATTCCAGCTTCTCTACCTGGATGAGCCTGGGTGTGGCTGGTGCTCCTCAGTGCTCTCCTAACAAGGCTTCCCAGCCACAGCTTGGGAGTCGCTGCTCTGCCATTTGCCTCCACTCTGGAAATCTATCTGCCAAACCCTCTAGCTCCCAAAGTCCTCACAATGGCTTCTCCTTGTCCTATCTTATCTTCCCAACCTTAACCAGCCACCTGTCCCAGTTGGGACCTAGGCTGTGCTGGGAAGGAGGCCCGGCTTTCTCCCTTTTCTCTTAGCCAGCCCTCTGCATGGGCTGAGGACCCTCCAGCCCTAAGAGCCTGGGATTCCCATCAGCATCAGGCCACCTCCCCAAGTGAGCTGCTTATACCTGGCTCCTCTCAAGGGGCGGCACCAGAGATGACCAAACCCCATCCGTGGAGCCCAGAACTTTATCACTAAACAACAATCAACTGGACAGTTTGTCCACGGTATATGGTTCCCATTCCCAACCTGCAGAGTCTAACTAAGTGGGTCACATGGGAGCAGAGGAACCTGCATTTTCACAGCTCCCATGAGATTCAGAGAAGCATCTGGATTTGGAGCTGCCATCCTGCTGAGGGCTGTTGCATGTGTTCTACACCCTTAGGCTGGACCAGAACTACCCGCCCCGTCACTGCTGGGCTCCTACAGCATGGTGCTGAAGAGGCTCCCCAACCCCACCCCACCCAACACTTCGCATGATGGGATCCATGCCTGACCTCACCCAGGCTGCGTTGCTCAGCAAATGCAAACACACCTCAGCGTGACTTGTCACAGCCTGGACCTATCGTTACCCGCCATTCTGCTGTTCCTCAGAGGCTCAGGGCTGAGCTGTGTCCCCGATGGTACTTCCCTCGCACCATCTATGCCCAATCTGGAAGTCCAAAGCCACATGACTCTAACCCATCCACATCACACACGGTCTCCCACCCACTGAAAATGCACACAGCATTATCATAAGCTGTCCCTTCCAAGTCCTTACCAGGCCTATCCAGAAGGTGACCTTCTCTGTTGTCCTTCTCTGAGGTTGAAGGGAAGTAATGTGTACAATGTGTGTAAGTCACAGTGCTTGGCACACTGTAGATCTCCAAGAATTGCCTTCTGCATCTGATCCAGAAAAGACAGAAGAGCCCCATTGCCTTTCTCTGATGGCTAGATTCACCAGGATAGTTGCAGTGACAAGAGTTCCTGACATGTATGTTCATGCCATGTGTCAACATCTTTGAGGAATTTCTTATGTATCAGCTTCCTGCCTCCTGCAGGTTCTCTTAGCTGACTATATTTCTGATTCCAATTTACAGATGAGGAAATAGAAGCCCAGGAGGTGTGACATCACATATCCAAGGTCATACAGCCAGTGAGGGTGGAGTCCGGATTCAATCCAGGGTGTCTCCAACCCAGGCTGCACTCAGCAATGGGCTGCTCTCCATGGTCAACCTCCCCACTAAATCAGGGGACATCTGCTCCAGCCTTGTCTACCTGCACAAGTCACAGCCCAGGGGAAAATGCTTCCAACATAACTGCTCAGAGCTGTTGGGAGGTACTGTGGTTTCTTTGCAATGACATGTGCCCTGAGGTGCTGGGAACAGTATTCAAAACCTTGTCTTCTCAGGGATGAATTTAATATTGTGGGAAGAAGGCTTCTGTTGGGGACCCCCGAGGTCCTTCTGCCTTCCAAAGGACAGGAAATCAGATGTTGATCTTATGAGAACTATTCCCCAGATAAACCAAGTACAAAGTGTTTCAAGGACTCAGAAGAAAAGAGCTGCCCCACCCCTCGATATTCTCTCCAGCAGAGCTGCGTGCACAGTAAAGATCCCCCTTCTCTATCCCAAGAAGCCCAGCAGAGATACATGGGCAGTTTCAGGAAGATTTTTGTCCAAAGAATAGGAAAATTAACATCACTGATTTAAACCAAAACAAGGGAGAAAACTAGTCTTTACTTGAATTTGCAAAGTCCAAGTTTATGACCCTATAATAGCAGTTTTGTGGTTTTGTTTATGAAAATAATGTGGAGCCAGATAATTTTTTGAATTGCTTTTCTTTGTAGTCTAGCCCATGAAGTTGATCTTCTACCAAATTAATCACTTCAAATTAAGTTCAGTTCAACATTTGCCCAGCACTGACCAGAATTTTTGAGGTATAATTGACCAATAAAATTGTACAAACCTCAGGTGCACAATGCAATAATTAGGTATATTATGTACTGTGGTCACCACGGTCAAGTTAGCTAACACACCATCACCTCACACACTGTTCTTGTTGTTAATTTGGGAACATTTATCATCTAAATAATACAGTATCATTAACTGTCACCACATGCTGTGCATTAGATCCCCAGAACTGATCCATCTTTCAACTGGAAGTTTGTGCCCTTTGACCAACATCTCTCTATTGCTCCCCATTCCCAGCCACGGAAAACCACCTTCTACTCTCATCCTCCATGAGTTTTAGTCTTGGGGTCATGAGATATTTCATGATTTGGAATGCTCCCCCAAAGCTCATGTATTGAAGGCTTGGTCCTCAAGGGAGAAATGTCCAGAAGTAGAGTTTGGGGAAAGTGATTGGATCATGAGGGCTCTGGTCTCATTAGGTGGATGAATCAATCCATTGAGAGCTAAATGGACTATTGGGAGGTGGTAGAAATGGTAGGCAGGTGGGACATTGTTGGAGGAAGTTCATTGGGGGTGCACCCAGGAAACTATATCTTGTTTTTGAGGTATAATTGACCAATTGTACCTTCTTCCTCTTCCTCCTCTTCCTCCTCTCTCTCCCTTCTCTCTGCTACCATGAGCTTTCCTCTGCCACCCCCCTCCACCATGATGTTCTACATCACCTCAGGCCAAAACAGTGGAGTCGGTCAACCAGGGACTGAGACCTCTGAAACCATGAACTAAAACAAATCTTTCCTCTTCTAAGTAGTTCTCATCAGGTATTTTGGTCACAGTTACAAAAAGGTGATCACACAAGACAAGCTGGCGGGTAACATAAACCAGGGGGCAACCTAACTCACTCTGGACTTTCTCCTCCTTCCCCTCCATTTCCTCCCCTCCAGACAGTTTCGCCTCCAGTCATGATCTATTCTTCACGAGCTCTCTGCATCCGCAGGGCCTCTGACCGAGAGTGAGAGTCGACCTATGGATTTTCTGCTTTCCTTCAGGCCCCAGGGGAGGAAAAGAAGCATCAAGCCCTTCCCTTTCTTCTTTCTCCCAAACACAACAAACACCACATTGGATAGAAGCTCTCTCCTTCCTCTGACAGATTTTTCAAAATCATAAACAAAAAAAGAAAGAAGAAGATCTAATTGCAATGCACCCGAGTCCTGGAGGCAGTAAGTCAAAGCTGGGACCTAACCCAGTCTTCTGCCCACAGAGCCCCGGGGCCCACTGCTCCCAGGGACTGGTCGGCTGAGCAAGCTCCAGCAGCAAGTGCCAGCACCGTGGATACCTGCTGTAAGACTCAGCCTCTTATGAATCAGTGGCTGTGTCCTCACCTTGCCTATGTGAGGACAAGGAAAAGGAAGTGGCAAATGAATGCAGTTTGTTACTGCAACGTTATGGAGAAAATATACACATCAAGGGAAGCAATAAATCCAGCATCCGCTGCTCCAGGGGATTCCAATTCCCCTCTCTTCCCATTTCTGCCTTTCAGACTTGCATGCTAAGGGGAGCTGCTTTTTTTCCCCTAATGTATACATTAAATGCTTTTTGTGTGCATACACACACACACACACACACACACACACACACAGGCACTGCAGTTTCTATGGAAACCATCTGGAGAACTTCCTGTCTTTTATTCAGTTAAAATTTCACCCTCACATCTCTGTGGAGTACACCTTCATTCATAGCAGGACGGTGAGGAAAAGGGACCCAATGGGTGGCCTCTCCTAAGAGCAGGCTGAGTTTCTCCAAATCTGCTCATCTTTCAGGAGGTTCACAGCACACAGGCGATCAGCACACTATCCCTATTTAGTGTTCAAGCAAGCTCACAAAACTCAGGTGCTGAGCGAGCCCTGCTATCTCCTCTCGGCTCTGGGGAGAGAAAGATGGGCCCGATGACCACAGCTTCTCAGCAGCCACTATGGCTATCTCTGTAGCTATCTCTGGGTCACTTAACCTCTGGGGCCTCCACCAGCCATCTGTGGCAAACTCAGAAGAAGGAGGGTGTGAACACCCATTTGTTCAGGGCTCTTCTTCTCCATGGAGAAGGCGTGCAAACCAGCCTTGTACATACAATCGCTCAGGACCTGGCAGTGTAAGCTAGCCAACTACTCTGCAACAACTCCAAGGACTCCATTTACACACTCACCTGGTAATGGCCACGTGAGCAAATTTGAGGACCGCTTGAGTTGATGCAGCGATAAAAATCTCTTTTATCTCTTCATTAAATTCCTGGGTGGCAGCCAGAAGGCTAAGTCCGTATCTCACTCCCAGCGTTTACTGCCCTTGGGCACCCCACCCCAATGCCTTACACTCCTTGAGCCACAAATTCCTCATCTGTGAAACAAGACTAATAATGCATACAGCGTCACCAGATGATGAGGCAAAGGACAAATAAGAAAGGTGTGAACTGCGGATTGCAAATGGTACCTGTTCGTAGCTACTGCCAGGAGGCCGCGCTTCTGCACAACTTCTTGCTTGCCAAACTGAGTGAAGACTCACGTTTCTATTACTTTTATGACATTAGAGAATGTCTTTTACAAAAGAAGAAGAAGGAGGAGGAGGAAGAGGAGGAAGAGGAGGGGAGGAGGAGGAGGAGGAGGAATATCTTTACGAGTAACAAATATCAGGGCTGGGGCCGGCATGAGGCAAGTTCTTGGTGGCTTAAATTGGGCTGGGATGAAACCTTTCTTATCAGTTCATCAGAGTGGGATTTCTGCCACTGTTCAACTGGCTCAGGATTGTCTGTATCTTACCTGGAAAAATAAAAAAGCCAGCACTGGGAATGATGTGCTCCTGGGGATCTCTGGGCCAGTCCGTTCTCCTTCTTTAAACCCATCCTTTTGCCAGCTCCCGTCCTGAGTGCAGGGACGCGGCCGTGGAAGAAGACTTGGTCGTTGCGCCTGAGAACCTGGCCCTCAGCAGCTGCGGCTGTGAGGCTGAACCCAAGCTGATTCTTTTCCAAGGATTATGTCCTGCCTGCTCCTTTGGGCTCAGCTGCTCTCAGGTAATATGACAATAATGAATGTCACAAAGAAATTGTAAGGAAGCTGGTGACAAATATTAAATAAACCGTGGTGACCGGTGATAAATAAGCTGCATTTCTAATTTCCTCCTGGATGAAAATGTTCCTTGAAGACAAGGAGCGCGTGAGGCATTCCGAGCGGCTCCTTTGCACTGAGAAGTGACCAGGACCTCTACGGCTGAGTGTGTGCCTTGGTGCACACCTGAGATCTTGACTTTCAGGCTCTCACTTAACCTTCAAAGGGTTAAGTAATTGTGAGAGATGCACGGAAGCATCAGGCAAACAATGGGTATAGACGCTGGGCACACCGAGCCTGGTACTAGGACTGTACCTGGGTGATGGTGGGGAGGAAAAAGCATTGACTCAAAGTTGTTGAAATAAAAGAGGCCTCATGGCATACTCCGCGAGGTTGCTGGAAGCTGGATTAATTGTCTCTTTGCCTTCCAGCCATCCACTAGCTCCACTTTTCTCCTGGATTCTTCCAGAATTTTCATCTGTGTACTATGATAATTGGGCTGCTTATTCCAAAATCATTTAGAGAGTGTCTTCTATATATGATGTAAGATAATATTAAGCACATCTGGATTCTTATCCTCATGGATTTCAGAGTCAAGGGAAAACTACAGAGCCATATTACAAATATATTACAATAGTTTTACTATAATATGTAATATAATATAGTACTACTACATAATACAAAGTTAAATCATGTTATAGTTTGTTCCCTGTATGTCTGCATGTTTCATACTTTTACATGCATATTTTGTGTCATATATATATATAGCCTAATACAGTATAAAGAATTTTTTAAATGCTCAAGCTGTTCAGAGTGAGGAAAAATCAATTTCCAGAGAGCCAGGTCAAGCCAGGCATTTGGAGATGGAGCGTTTAAACTGGGCTTTTAAGATGCAAACATTGTTAAAGGGAAGGAGGAAGAACAGTCTAGGCAGAAGAAGTTTGCTCTGTATTCAGCACCTTTTGATTGATCAAAGGAAGCCTAGATCCACCAGGAAGTCCTGGGAGCTGTCTGTATTACTGCACATTATCACCATTTACTCACTCATGCTTTCAACCAGTACCCCTGGTGAGCTTTCCTACCACAGGTGCTCAGGTGGTTCTAGGTAACATGAACACAGCAGCAAACAGACCCAACCACTTCCTGCAGTTCCCAACCTCTCATCCCAGACAGAGAAGACACTATGCAAAATGAGGAATTCATTCTGCCATGAGGAAGAGCCAGGCAGAGGTGAGGGTTGGGACTTGTGCTACTATCCACAGGCTCTAGGTGAGCCGCTTGTGTGGACCCCGGGAATGAGCAGCCCCCACAGCTCCCTCCCCAGGCCCACGCTCCAAGCTCTTTTGACAGAGCCCAGACCCCAGCTTCCCAGAGGCTGTTACCGCTTTGTCACTTCTTAGAATTAGATTCTAACCAACCAGGGCCAAAATATTTATGGCAAGATAGTCTTGGCTGTGAGAAAGCAAATCGCATTAAAGCACCTGATATTTCAAAGTTCGTGACTGGATTAGTTTTAATTAGAATTCTCTCCTGCTCCTGAACCATAAATGCAGGACACAGTATCAGAAAATCAGCTTTCCTCTTGTGACTCGTGAAAAATAAATCAACTTGAGAAATTTCCAGTCGTTTCCAGACATCTATTTTTTAAATACCATAAAAAATTGGGACATTCTTTAAATTATTTTTAGGTCATTGGAATCTGTAACATTTTAAAGTATGTTTTAGAGCCAAGGATTCATATGCACAATCTCGAGTTTTCACAAATTGGATTCCTGGCCCCAGGTCACTAATAAACTTGGTCTCCTTCAACATATAAAACAGTTTCTTTGCTCTTCAGTTCATTTAGCACAGCATTGGCTTTTGTCCTCCTTTTTATTTGTATTTTCTGATTTGATGCCAAGTTTTCAAAATAAGTGGTTTCTAGACCTGAAAATGTTTTATGTAAACAATTTATCATTTTTAAGAGTTTTTTTTTAAATAAACTTTGCTTAGATATAAGGAAAAGCTTTTGTTCACAAATCATCTTTTTAAAAATATTTTATCATTAGATTGTCCTTGATTTTTTATATTTGTTTCAACATTTTAAACAAAAATACTTGGTAGCTTCCTCAAAACTGGCATCTGGTAATGTGTTACTTGGCAAAATATGAGTGAGGAAACACAGTTATTTTTATCAGTTTAGAAAGTGTTTTTAGGGATCAAACAGTGAGTGACAAGTATCAGCTTTTATTACAAAATGAAGTTTCTATTTTTAGTAGTGAAATGGTATTAATAAGACAGTGGGAAGTTGTTGTATTACTTTTATCTTATAAATTAATTATCTTATTAATTTTGTTGTCTTATTAATTTTCCTGAATTGTCCAGGAAAAGTTGGGAAAACTACCTACCAGCTAGAGAGATCTTAATATAACCAAAACTGGCAGTAATCCGACAACATTTTACTCATGTATGAAACAAATTCATGCTATGAACTTTGGCAAGTCTAAGTTTCTTGTTCTTATAAAAGTAAACCCCTGAGAACTAATTTTTCATATTTCACTTTATCTCAGTAAGCATGCTCAATATGAGATCCACCCTCTTTACCGATTTCTGAGTGTGCACAATACTGTACAGCAGATCTCTAGAATCTCTGTGTCTTGCCTAACTGAAATTTTAGACCTGTCATCAGCCCCCTCTCACCTGCCCTTAGCCCCTGGCAACTGACATTCTATTCTTTGCTTCTGGTGTCTGCCTGTTTTATATGCCCCTGCTTTAAAGGGGCAGGAGTATTTATTTAGAACTGTGCCTTTACTGACAACCTACATACATCATTTCACTTTGTCCTCTCAGCAACTCAGAGAGGCGGGCATTATTGCAGAGAATGTGAAATGCCTGCTTCAGTCATGGCCACATGAGTGGCAACTGTGAGCTTGGAGCCCAAGGAGGTCTAACTCAAGGACAGAGGGCTCGACTCTGCTCTGCTATCCATTAGGAAAGTGAAGGCAAGACATGGAACAGAGACATGGTATTTCTTCCATCTGGATTCTTAAAGAAATCTTCACTGCCCCCCTGCTAGCCTGATCCTAGCTAGTCTCAAAAGACCATTCAATCCCAGTTTCCTGAGCAGGTCTGTAGGTCCAGGGTGTGTGGTAGCTGGGACCATGCTGCCAGGGATTTATGCAGAGGGCAAGGAATTACCTCTACTGCCATCAGACACAGAGAGCCTTAGAGAGAGTCGATACAGGAGAAATGCAATGAGTGTTGATTTTAGGAACAATTACTGCAATATAGGGAGGACAGGAGAGGGAATGCATAACCCGGCAGCGAGACCAGTTTGAAATTAATTCAAGATGAATAAGCAAACAACATGAGAAAAGCAAATAATGCCAAGAAACATATTTGATAATGAACAAGGGAAAATATTTCATTTTAACAGCAACCCGATAAATGTACATGAAACAAATACGCACTTTTTAATTAAAATAGCAGAGTTAAAAACTAAGAAAACAGTTCAAACGGGCATGTGTTATAACAGACAAAATGACATAGTCCTTTTGCGAAGCAAATTGTCAGCATGTATCAAGAACTTATTTCTTTGATCCAGAAATTCCACCTTTGCAAATTTATCCAAAAGAATCCTTTGGAAGCAAGGAAATAAGTTATTTACAAAGATGTTCTTTACGGCACTTTTTTTTTTACATGTTATTTTAATGAGTGAAAAAACTGGAAAAAAAATCTAGAGAAGGTATGGTTTACTATACCTACTATAGTACATCCATGGGGTTATTACAAAACCATCAAAATACATAATTATGCAGATAATTTAAGGATACTGTTATAAGATAAAGGTAATAGAAAAGAATAGACATTCTATACATGATATAATTATGACTCTCCTTTAAAAAATAAAATCAATACGAGAATAGAATAGGAAGTATTTTCATAATAAGGTGAATGATGATTTGTTTGGTGACAAGGGCTAAAGCCAATTCTTTATTCTTCTTTCTAGGTTCCTATAAAATATAAACTGCCTCAATATAATGCTATTATAGTTTAAAATGCAATCTTTTAAAGTCTTTTCCAGCTCTTCAAGCACCTACTTTGCAAATTCAGAGGTATGAATATGCCCCTTGGCTATGCACATCCACAAACAGCAGTGCTTGGGACAGGCCACCAGATCCTTTCAGGCGTGCACAGGCCTTCTGAGTTTTACTAATTCTCGCCATTGTGGGAGGAGGTTGTGGTGACTGTTCTGTTTCTGACATTCATTTGTATTTTCTCCACTCCTTGTTGTTGGTTGGTCATAGGCCTCCATTTAGGATCTACTTAAAACATCATTAAACACTGTTCAGTCCTTCTTTGTCATCATTAAAGTAGACATTAAGCCAGTCAGGAATTCTCAGCCACCCCAGGGGGATCTTGGACAAGATGCCAAGCAAGGACAGAGAACCATTTATCATTTCGATTTGCTTTCTTCCAAGGGCGTTTTCAATACATGTGCTGATTTTCATCTTCATAGAATTTCAACTAATTTTAAAACTAAATTATCAGGATGCGTGAGGTGAGCCAATTATCTAAGGCCAGGCTCTGAGGGCCGCCATGATCTTTTTCCCACATAATGGGAAATTCTACTTAGAAGCCAGAGCGGATGCTGAGACACATTCAGTCCCATGCTGTTTGACAGGTAGGAAGCCAATTCTATCAATGGTTTTCATTTTCTCTTTTAATATTGTTTCATTTATTCATGATTTTCAAATTCAAGCATATCTTATAATTTCTCATCTTTGTCATCCTGGTTTTTAAATTTATGTTGTCTGTTTGAAGAAGGTGGGGACATTTTTCATATTGTAGTCATTTTCCTTGTTAATTTTTTTTCCCTGTCAACTACATTTTTGCCAAGAATCTGGAGGTAAACTTAATGTAAAGAACTTCTGTTAATAACCCAGAGTTTCTGAGCTTCTAATCTCATGAGTGCTAATGGGAAATTATGATTCTCTTCAGGGAGAGTGCATTGTAAACATAAAGAAATTATCTTATTCAAGTCCAGATATCAAGCATGACTCTCTCTGGAATGACAGTAAAGGTTGAAGACCATTTGAAGTATGTTGAAAATGAGGAGAGCTTGGGCTTTGGTTTTAATCTAAGTTCAACTCCCAGATCCACAATATACGACACGGCATGACTTTCCTCTGGTTACTTTTTAAGCTCCCTTATCCAATTTATAGAACTTTCATGAAGATTTACAAAATAATGTACCCCCAATATAATAGTTTAACATGACATTATTTGGTCCCTCTGTAAGGGTCCGGCGAAACGTCGGAGAAGGAAAGACCACACGAGACTAGCTTCATGCAATGGCAAGGGGGATTTTTTATTAGGGATCCGTTCCAACGCGTTGGGACTCTGTGCTCACTCAAGAAGGAAGAGCAGCCCAGAGCCCAGAGCAGAGGTCAAGCAGAGCTTCAGTACACTTTTTGGAGAGGGTGGGGGGCTTTACATACATCAGAACAAATCATCATGAGGCGCGGGGAAATTGAACAACAATTCTAATACATGATTAGTCCATTCATTGGCGGGAACAGTTTGGGCAGGGGTGATTGGTCACTTCTAAGTGGGGTACACATTCAAACTGATTGGTCCTGGGGCCTGGATGCCTACGTGCCATGCTACCTGGAACCCTTAGCTATTAAACAACCAGGGAATCAATGGAGATATTTACTGGGCAGCTCTCGCATTGTTCTAACAACTTCACAAAGATTACAGGTTCTGGGGATAGCAGGGGAATTGTTTACTTTTTAGCCCAGGCCTTGCAATCTAGAAGCTTTACAATGCCCTAGTCTTTTACACTTTAACTCAGACTTTTGCAGCTTAGAATCAGCTTAGAAATTTTACCCTTACACCTCCAGCTTAGTAAGATGTCTCCCATCAACAGGGGTTCCAACATTGATTCCCACTGACAATTTCTCCATTAGCCATGGTAATGCCTTCCAGCAATTCTGGCTCTAAAGGGTAACTCCCAACAGCAAAGACAATCAGCAGAGGTGATCTGCACTCATAAAGGGCCCTCGGCAGTAGCACTTTCAAATAATTATTGCCATTCAAGAGTCTCTATGGGGCCCATCATCTCCTACTTCCTTTCCTTTATAGGGAATTCCCTCCGTTTGTTCTCCTTGGAGGACAGAGTTACCACTGATCTGTGCTGCAGGATTCTACTAAGGATTCATTCCTTGTGGGGATTATTCACTAGGGAAATCTTGATACACCTCCAATCCTTTCCCATGGTTCCCGGGTGCCAACTCAAGTTGGCATAAACTCTCTTTCTAAGTGCCCCTCCTAGGTCCATTCACTCCTCCTGGAGGAACTTAGGCATCTAGTACATTTAAATGCCCAAGAGCATAACCAACATCCTCTAAGTCCAACTGAATTCTAAGCCCAAGGCTCTCCTCAAAGCCCCCAATAACTATGGGAAAGTTAAATTGCCATTTAGCGTCACCTTTGGTAATTGAAGACGTCATAAATGTCAGCAAGTAAAATTCTTGCCCCTGCTTCATAAAGACTTGAGGATATAAAGAAGAAAGATGAACACTGTCTCTCTTACCAGTGTCTGGCCATCCCAAACACATATGGCAATTTATTTTCAGACATTCTACATTGGAGATGACACACACTTATAGACTGAAAAAGAAGGAGTGCGTCTTAAACTTCGAGATAACCCCTGGGCTTATGCTATGGTGTGGCAGAGGGTCTCCCAAAGACCTGAATGTAGAGGCTGGATCCTCTGGGGGAGGCCCGTGGCAGAGCCCTGGAACTCCAAGAGTGGTGCAAGGTGGGAGGGGCTTAGTTATTGGGGAACATGCGGTGGCCTGGCCAGCCCCTCATGCAGTTGTCTCTGCTTTGTGGCTGGAAATGTGACAGTTGGTTCTAATTCACGCTCCTGCCATGCCACGCTGTCCTCACTAGAGGCCCAAACACACGTGGCCACTTCGTCTTGGACTTGAACCTCTAGAACCTGAGCCAGAATAAACCTCTTTTATTTCATAGGTAGCTGTGTCAGGGGTTTTATTATATAATGATGGGAAACTGACTAAAACAGAGTAGCAAATAGCCAATGGGAAAAGATTTACCTGTTTCTTTCTAAAGACTATTAAAAAAAATCTCAGCCAGTGATTTCTAAATTTTAACTACTAAGAATATCAATTTTCTAGGGCCCAATATGAAGTTCTATGTGTAAGATGTTACCATACCTGCAACCAAGTAAGGTGGCCTTAGCTTGCTACTGTGTGTATCAGAGAGATATATAAAAATAAAATATGCACAGGGGCTGGGGTTGTGGCTCAGCAGTAGAGCAACCTAGCACGTGCGAGGCCCTGGCTCCCATCCTCAGCATGACATAAAAATCAATAAACAAAATAAAGGTATTGTGTCCAACTACTTCTAAAAAAAATAAATATTTAAAAGTATAATATGCATCTCCCTGCATGTGTAGAAACTTGCACCAGAAGACCATAACCCCCCCACCAAATTACAAACTCAGAACTTCTTTAGGAACTGCTGGCACACCTTGCCCTCTTTTCTGGAGAAAGAGAAAGAAAGAGGGAGGGAGAGAGGGAGAAAAATGATAGCCGGGCAATAAATTATTACCCTGGAGCATAAACAAATCCCCTCATGGATAAGTGGGAGTGGTCTCTAACCTGGAAGGTAAGTAATAGTCTCTGGGATGATGAAAAGGCACTTTATGTCCTCATTACCTTTGGAATAGGAACAAGCAGCTCGGGAGGAGAGGAGACAGCCCTCTTCTTAGTGGGCCAGTGTCCTTTGCTCAGAAGGCTTGAACCAGGCAGGACACCGGAAGAACCATAAATGACTGATAAACCATAAAGTGTTCCAACAACAACCAGCCCAACGAGGAATCAATAATTACCCTAAGAAGCACGGACTTAGACTCGGCAATAGGAAGCCATGTGTTCACCCCTCTCCAGCATAAAAATAAAGTACAACATGTCCTTGACGTGGGGATCTTCTGATCCAGGGAAGTGCTGCTCCACGTGAGCTTCTGGAAGGATCCCACCTGAGCTGCCTTCAGAGGGAAAGGGGGGGGGCAGCAGGGAACCTCCTCACCACTGCAGGTCTCAGGGTGTCCAGATGCCTGACAAGACAAAGCAGCTTGAAGTCCCAGGGGTCAGTCACGCTGCTCCGCAGAGAGGACCACCTTTGAGCCCTGCTCCAGCTCAGCCCCATCTGCCCACAATAACACCGACTCCAGTGTTCAGTGGTAGATCACAATTTTACAAGAAATTTCCACAGTCACCATCTTATTCGATACTCATAACAACCCTGTGAAACTGGCAGAGCAGGAGCCACGATCATCCTTGTTTCGCAGATGAAAAGAAAATGTGGCTCCACGAGGGTGACGAGCTGACACGGTTACACCAAGATGGAGAGTGGCCGAGAAAGTGTCAAGCCCACTGCCCAAGTGCGGAGTCCGCGACCTCACCTTGATGGCACTCTGCCTTCCCACAGGTGACTAGGCTGATGCAACCCGGAGACGCTGACAGCCGGCCAATAAAGTTGGCTTCCTCTTGGGTCCTTTCAAATCATTAAATGACAAGCTTTACTATTCCCCAAATTATTGGCATGTTTTTATTATTGTGGTTGCTATTGATTTAAGAATGTTTTTGAAAAATCATCCAATAGTTTTGGTATGGTGGGGGTCTAAACATTTTACCTGGGCATATCAATAAGAGGATTGAGTTCCACTTTTAGGGTTCCTTTCTTAATCAATAATTAATTGATACTATTAGATAATTAATTGCTAAATATTAGAGAAGAGAAGGGGGATTAGGGAGACAGAGAGGGGAACAGGCAGGGGTGAATACAATCAAAATATGTTATATGCATGTACCAATATGTCACATGAAACCCATCAGGAATTAAAATGAACTAATAAAATAATAATAATTAAAATGAACTAATAAAAATTTTAAAAGAATTAATCAAGCCGGGTGTGGTAGGGCACACCTGTAATCCCAGCTGGTCAGAAGGCTGAGGCAAGAGGATCATAGGTTCAAAGCCAGCCTCAGAAAAAGCAAGGTGCTAAGCAACTCAGTGAGACCCTGTCTCTAAATAAAATACAAAATAGGGCTGAGATGTGGCTCAGTGGTAGAGGGCCCTTGAGTTCAATCCTTGGTCCCTCCCCCCAAAAACAGAATTAATTAATTAACAGCAACATGAATTGCTATGAAACAGTGTTTCTACATTTTATTCTTATAGATGCAAGTTTGAAAATTATTTCTACACATAGTAATTTCTATATACATTCAAATAAGCCAACCCTTAGTTTCTGAGATCCAGGTTAAAAACTCTCTTCCTGAAGTAAAAGATTTGTTCCCTCTTTATTGAAACCCACCTAACTTTTCGCCATTTTTGCACAGAATTTCATGCACATGCATGAAGGTAATTCATGCAAAAACTGCAGCCTCTGAGTGCTGTAAGTTTATCCATCTACCGTGATTATGCACATAAGAAATGCTCCTTCTGCATTTCAATAAGCCACAGAATGGTCCAGTTCAAAACATGCAGTTCAATGAAATGATAATGATTTCATTAATGTATCAAGCCATGTCTAATTCTTTTCAAGGAACATAAGACAATTTACATTCACTCTGAATGCATAATAAGTAAATAGTCAAATTGGCAATAGATTAAATGTGTTCTCTACAATCAGAGCCCTGATATAGACATTGTTGCAGAATCATTAGAAATTGTTGGGAAGGACGGTGAATTGGGGTCTGACGTTAAAATGGAGGAAATGTTTTTGTGGTTCTAATTATACAGGAGGTAAATAATTAGACGAGCATTTAAGGCCTATTCATCAGATGTTGTGTATTCACACAGCTTGATTCCTGTTAAAAGGTCAGAGTATTTCTCTCATATCCTATTATGTGGTCCCATGGGTACATCTCTCTGAGATGCCAGGTAGAGGAGAGGCAGCCACAGTCAGAGGCAGATAATCAGAGTTGCAGGGGACATGGAAGTCCAGGCAGGTTGATGAGGCAGTGATATGGCATGAGGGTCTCTCTGCCCAGCAAAGCAAACATGTCATCTTACTTTACCTTGTGGCTACTTGTTAGGGAGTGAATGTTGGTGTCCCTCTCAAAAGTCAACACACTGAAACCTAATTCCCGGCATGATGGTGTCTAGAGGTAGGGTCTCAGGGGAGGATTGGCTCATGAGAATGGAGCCCCTACAAGAAGAGGCCAGAGAGGCTGCTAGAGCTCCTTCCCCGAGGTGAGAACGCGAGGGGTCTGCAGTCTGCACCAGAAGGGGTACCTCACCAGAGCCACACTGGGTTGGTCTCAGACTTCCAGTCTCCAGAACTGTGGACCATACCTTTCTGCTATTAGGACACTAAACACCAGAGAAGTTCTACCCATGTCTGGACTGAGTCACATCCTGGATAGTCTAGAGTTATTGTCCCATTTTACAGATAAGGAGATCAAAGCTTAGAGACTAAGCTGTGAGAGAGCAGCCCCTACCACAGAACTGGAAGGTGACCTCCGTCTGTTGAACTCCCAAGTTCTCCATCTTTTTCACTCTGTGTCCCCAAAGAAGGAGAGTTCCCACAGGGAGAAAGGGGCCGCAGTTTTAAGTGTCCTCACAGTGGCTGAAGAGAATGAAGAGTCTGAGAGTCGTGGAAGTATTGAGATTGTCTGGAGCAGGTCCAGTGCCCTGTGAGCAAGAAGATCACCTTGCAAAGGGCCGTGTGCAGAAGGATGGGAGCAACTGCACAAGCCCTCCTTCAGGAAAGGTGCCGGTGAGCAGGTGAGCAGGGAGGAAACGGGAATCCGGAGCCTGAGGGGGCAGCAGCTGGCTTCAGAATGGGGGGAAGGAGGGAGTGAAGATGAAAATAAGGCAGAGGTCATGGATGGAGCAAGATCCCAGGGGGCACAGAGGCCCTGTGGGCTGTTCCTGAGGACAAGAGGAACACAAGAACACAGTGAGCCTGGCCCAGTGGCACACACCTGTAATCCAGCACTTCAGGAGGCTGAGGCAGGAGGATCGCAAGTTTGAGACCAACATCAGCAACTTAGGGAGGCCCTAAGCAGCTTAGCAAGACCCAGTCTCAAAATAAAACATAAAAAGGGCTGGGAATGTGGCTGTTTTAATATTTTCAGAATGTTTGGTTTTTAGAAATCTTTTCATTTAATCATTTGTACTCACAGACAGGCACACAATTTTATATGAATGAGATTAAAACATATCTATCTATCTATACACACACACACACGTGCGTGATGTATGTGTGTGTGTGTGTGTGTGTGTGTGTGTGTGTGATCCTTTTCTATTTGTCTTTTTTCTATCCCTTGTTTATTTGGCTTCCTATCTTTCCCCTCATCTATAACAACTTCCCACTCCCCAAACTGTGGGCCATTTTGCTAAGCTGTGTTTCTCTAGGTCTGTACCACATTATTACACACACACACACACACACACACACACACACACACATTTAGAATATATATAGAGAGAATATATTTGTATATATATATTCTATAGATATATGTGTATATACGCATGCCTATTGCACATAGAAGACATTGTGGTCAGTTTGATTTATAAAAATGGAGCCCTGTTATATGTAGTTTCCTACATCTTGCCTTTCTCACTCAACAATAGTGGGAGGTCCCTCAACTCAACTGAATAGATCATTCGTTTTTAATGACTACATAGTATTCCATGTTATGTGTACAACCATCATTTATTCAGTTATTTCCCCTATTAATGGGTATTCACCTTGTTTCCAGTTTTCTTAAATTTTGTTTGTTTTGTTTGTCTCAATAAGTAATGCCACATGAATCATCATTATTCATAAATCCTTATATCTTGGAACTTTTTTGTCTGTGAGACAGATTACCAGAAGCAGGGCTGCTTGAACAAAGGATATATGTCACTTGCATTTTAGTAGATGTGTGCTCATTGCTTTATGAAAAGGTGCAGCTTTCCCCTCTCCCCTAACTGAAACCAGAAGCATGACCATGACTTCATATGGTCTTCTACCAGTTTCATGTTTCCCTTTACATTTTTTAAATCAATAGGAATAAAATTATGTCCCATTGTTACTTTAATTTCCATTTCCTTAACTGATAGTTAATTTAAGCTTCAATCAATATGTTTACTTGCAACAGATACTTGCTTTTCCCTGGGTTGAAAGTTGATTCACCTTGTTCATCTTCTTAATGATTGTTCATCTTTTTGTTAACTTGTGAGAGAACTTTGGAAAATTAAAATATTCAAACTTTGTTCATTATCCCTAGTATTATCAAAGCGTTACTTTTGGCAATTGACATTATTTGTGAGGCTTTTATACGTGGTATTCAAAATTTTAATTTCTTTATATTCAAATATGCCCTCACATTCTTATATGGCATTTGAATGTGTGGTTTTGGTTCAGGAGATATCCCCAGTGTGCCTGCATATTGTCCATGTAGTTGTCCAGGTATTGTCCAGTGGTAAGGTAAAACCCGTGACACTTCAGTTAGTCTGGACTATATCTCTATGTACGATACAGAAAAAAGGTGGCCCAAGCAGCTGTCCTTTGTGTTCTTTCAGAGGAGTAGTAGGTTGTCCCAGCATCATTTCTGAAAAGGCAAAGTCTCCCATATTGGGCTCTCTTTGTGACTTCTCTGTCTGGTAACCCATTAGCCTATTTGTGCATCCACAAAGTAGCTTCCTGTCAGCCTGATTACAGCGGCTTTGGGGAGTAATGATAATTAGTAAGGCAACGCTCCACTCCCTGCTCTTTCTGGATATTTCCTCCCAGGCTTTTCCCCTTCCCCATAAACCTTATGATCATGTTTTCAATCCCTTCCAAAAAATGGAGGATTCTAATCGGAATGGCATTAAAATTTAATATTAATTTAGATCAATCAATTAGTTTGTGATACGAAGTCTTCCACTTGTAGAACTTCTTATTCTATACACCCATGAAAAACAGACATTTTTGATTCAGACTGGTTTTGTGATTTTAAATAAGATCCATCGCATTTTCTTCACATGCAGGTATCCTTCAGAATCTGTGGATACTGGTCCCAGGAATCTGTGATGCTCTAGCTCCCTATATAAAATGGTCTGGTCTTTGCAAATAATCTGTGTACATCTTCTCATATGCTTTAACTCATCTCTTGATGACTTATAATGCCTAACTCTATGTAAATGCCATCTAAATGGTTGCTATACTATTGTTTGGGGAAGAATGATGGGGGAAAGGCTGTAGGTATTCAGTACAGAGGCCATTTTTTCCCAAACATTTTCAGACTGTGGTTAGCTGCATTCATGGGGGCAGAGTTCATGGGTTCAGAGGGCTGGCTGTAGATTTCCTGCCTCTCTGGTTTTATTTATTTTTAAATACTTGTGATTTTTCAGCATTGTGAATGAATTTTTCCCTGATCAAAAGAAGGTCGTTAATTTTTGTAGATAGCTCCTATATCCAGCCACCTTAACGTGGTCTCCAAATAATTATAGTAGTTTCAAAAGTCATTTGAGTTTCAAATATAAAATATATCATAAGCTAAAATATAGTTTTTAACAGTTATTTTGTGATACTGTGTTTTTGCATTTACTAAAAACTCCCTAACCATGGGAAGCTTCCCATACAGTTCCTGATTAGGGGGCAGGTGGTGGGGGGAGTTACCGGGGATTGAACTCAGGGACACTCGACCACTGAGCTACTTCCCCAGCCCTATTTTGTATTTTATTTAGAGACATGGACTCACTGAGTTGCTTAGCAACTTTTTCTCACTTTTTCTGAGGCTGGCTTTGAACTCAAAATCCTCCAGCCTTAGCCACCCAAGCTGCTGGGGTAACATGTGTGTGCCACCACACCCAGCTCAGCTCCTGATTTTTAATTCAAGTCTTTTTTTTCCATTTAGAATAATATTTGTCACTGATTTTCAGTTGTCAATACTGCGTATCTGCTGTACTTCATCTTTACATAGTAAGTTGTTTTATTTGGTTCCTATTTTTGAGTTATCAATAGGTATTGATGATAAATTTTATCAAATGTCTTCTCAGCATTTGTCATTATGACCACAAATGTTTTCTCCTTCAGTTTGACGACATAATGAAAAATGTTTACATAGTTCATTAATGTTGAAATTTATTTATTGGAAAGCAGCTCTGCCGTATCCTCACATATCATATCATTCTTCATATACATTATTGAAAACTATTGATGGATATTTAGAATTTTTGCATTGATATTCATGAATGCATTTGCTTTCGGGTTGTGTTGAATAGATCAATTGCTGCAGAAGAGTCTGGAAAATAATTAAAACACTGTCATTGGGAAACTCATCAGAAATGGAGATGCTCACAGGTGCATTTTATTCAACCTTTAAATAACAGATAATTGCATTGCTTTCTGACCCAGTGATTTTTAAATTTTGGTATGAACAGAATGCAGAAAAGTTGGTGGGAAACAAAATAAGAGAGGCCCAGACCTTTCTGTCCTTCCATGAGTCCCTGTCTGTGTGTTCTGAATTTGCTTCCAGGTGATTCTGACACATGAACTAAAATGAGAAGAATTGTTCTGGAATGTTTAGAAAGCTCTGGTGCATTTTGTAAAGCAAAAACAAAAGTGAAAAAAGCTAGGGAATTTTAAAAAAATACAAATCATATTGTGTCATCCTTCTGCTTAAAACTTTTGAATAGTTTAACTCCATTGCATAAAACCCAAATTGCACACTCTGGCCAGTGAGGCCTTGCGTACTGTAGCTGTGGTCCTCTGACATCATCCTGCCTTCTAAGCCAACAAGCTCCATCTACTGAGGGCCTTTGCAGTCTCTCCCACCTGGAACACCTCTCCTTCAGGTATTGACACCCTCACTCCCTGACATTCCAGCAAAAGGTAGGTCTTTCCCTGCTCTAAAGTAGACCCCATTGCTACCATGTTACTCAGGGTCCTGGGGATGGTTTTGGAGCACTTATTGCCATCTGATGCCCCCCCCCCTTTCTTGTAATTGATCAGTATTGGTGAGCTCTTTCCTCTCCCCACCACCCCTCTCCTAGAATGTAACAGGCATAACAGCATCTTGTTTACCACTAACCCCTCAGCACCTAGAATAATGCCTGACACTTGGAGTGGATTGATTCCCTTATTAGTCTGAGGTTTCTGAAAGACACTTGATCTGGTGCATATCTATAGGCCCAGAGCCTGGTCCCAAGCATGCATTCAGAAAACATTTGCCAAAAGAGAAATGAATGCTTGCTGATATTTATTTCACTCCAAAAGGATTCATAATAAAGGATGGTTGATTTTAAAATATTGTTTTTAAAGCCTGTGGAGGCCTCACTAAGAACAAGGAGGTCAGACTGGCCTGAGGAAGAAGGTCCCATTAGGAGTGTCCAGCTACAAATTCTAAACAAAGTGCCTTTTCCCAAAGGTGTGCCCACCCTTACAACTATAATTGCATTGTAAATCATACACCAAAAGGAGCCATAAACGGTCATGGGTACAGACTGTGCCTTCAGGCTGCTTGGCATCATTATCCTTACTTCATAGAGGGAGCTTGTAAGTTACAAAAGAAAAAGAGGAACCTCCGGATAAGAAAGGGGGGAAATGAGGTAAAATACAGAAGTCAAACTAGAGTAATTTCATCCAACTCTTGGGAGAGATAAAGGAATTTGAAGAAATCCTTTACTGGACCTCGGAAGTCTACTCTGGCATGTGTTGTGGCAAGAAGTATGTGAGAAGGGCGTCCTTGCCTGGGCAAACCATTCTGCTTTAGCTCTCTTGGGTGTCCAGCGAGTTCTCATCAGGGGATAGAGCAGAGTGGAGTGGGACGTGGGAAACAGGGTCAGAAAGAGAGGAGGATGCAGGGAGCAGCCTTGTGTCCATGGCAGCCACGTAGGATGAAGGCCACACTGAGTGCAAGAGGATCATCCATATCTATTTCCACCTTGAGGACTTTTTCATATCTTTATTCAAACATTAGAGTTGTGCATGATGGTGGGATTTGTTGTGACATAGTCATACGTGGATACAATATAATTTAGTCAATATCATTCCCCAGTATTTCCCTCCTCCTCTTCGTCCCTTTCCTCTAATCTACTGATCTCCCTTGGATTTTCATGAAATCTCCTCCCCCACCACCTCTCTTTTCTATTTTCCTCTCTAGCTTCCACATGAGAGAATCATATGTCCCTTAGCCTTCTGAGTTTGGCTTATGTTGCTTAATATAGTGTTCTCAAGTTCTATCCGTCTTCCTGCAAATCACAATTTCTGTTTTCTTTATGGCTGAATAAACTCTGTTATGTATACCTACCACGTTTCCACCTTCAGTTCTATGAAGAGGAGATGAAGAAGGCAAAGGGTTAATGACTTCACCAAAACCACACCAAAGGACAGAGAGGACACTGGCAGTGTGGACCTGTCTTCCAGTCCAGCTCTGTCACTGTAACCTGGGGGACTTTGGCTGGTGCTCTTTCCAAGGTGACCTTGGTGCTCAGGAGAAGAGGACAGGGAAGGTCCAGGAGATGCTATGTGCTTTCTACTCGGGCTCCCCGGTCTAAGATTTTCAGTGTTCTCTCAAATGAGACCTGAGAACTCAAGAAAGATGCTGCTCAAAGGGATCCACTCTTCAAAAAATCTTAGTAATTTAGTCTTCTGAAAAGCAACCTTCTTAGTGTGAGGAGAAAAAAAATCTAGGCTCAAAGACTCCACTGCTCACCAGGGAGGAAACTTATCGCTATGCTGTTTCTGCTCTTAATTAATTTAAGCAGCTGTCTCTTGCCTGCAGACAATCACCTTCTAGGAAAGTGGGAAGTTGGTATTTTTAAGCAGATTTTTTCCCCAAAGAATCCCACCAAAGGTCTTAGGAGCAAAGAAGCAGGATGTGATCTGGAGCAGCTTCAAGATCAGGATGAAGCCCATGGTGGTCAGGAAAGAGTGGAAGGAAGCAGGGGATGCAAAGGTGACCAGGAGTTAAAATTCTGTGGGTCACAGCAATGCTTCAACGTAAAGAGTTGGCACTTTGTTTGCAGGAGAATGACTGGCAGGGGTTTGGCCATCACTGAGTCTGAAACATGCTACAGAACACGTCTTCTCCTCCGTCTCTGACACTGCCTCAGAACCCTAGTTTTGAGTCTCAGATCTGCCATTAAGCCTCCACTCAATCATTTGACTACAAATATGCAGAGAGTATAAAATCTCTAAGTGTTTTCTTGTGTATAATGAATTCTATGGTTATAAACCAGCCACCAGAAGTCGAGGTATTAAGAATCTCATGTTTAGAATTTATGATAGTTGGCATGAGATTGGAAGTGACAAGGGTTACCAGCAACAAGCTCTCACTGAAATTAACAGCCAGCCCCACCACTAAGTAGCTGTGTGTGGATAAATTGCTTAGTGTCTCTGAGCCCCAGGATTCTATTTCTAAAGAGGAGGATTTAAGGACCATAATTGACATTTCCACAATCTGTGATGGAGTCAGTCAAGCTGCCTAAATTCTCAGTGGATACTACATGCCGTTCTTCTTGTGATCGTTTTGGGGACACTCTGTGGCAATGAGTGTCCACGACTCCCACAGTCCAGAGGGAGACAGAGCAAGCACCTTAGCCAAGCACCCACCTCCGCTGTACACCTGAGGTTGGGTGAAAGAAGAAACTAGAGCATTTGAGGGAGGCTGTTGATGTCTAGTCCTACCTCCCTTTCTCAAGTCCAGCCTGATGAAGGGAACTTCAAGGATACTAGGAAAGCTTGTCTTAGATTCCCAAAGTTTGTACTCATGCCTGGAAAACTCTTATGCCTTGGAAATCTGAAAAGCCTGTGGCCAACTAGTTGCTTGGACAGCACCATTGCCAGAAGAGAGGCTGATGAACAGATGCCCACCCAGATGCCCACCAACTGATGAGGGAATAAAGGAAGCATGGTACATATACACAACGGAGGTCCACTCAGCCATAAAGAAGAACGAAATCGTGACATTTGCAGGAAAAGGGATGGAACTAGAGATCACGTTAAATGAAACAAGCCAGACTCGGAAAGTGAAGGTCGACTGTTTCCCCTCATATGTGGAAGCCAGAGAGGAAAAAGGAATTTTAAAATGGGGGGGGGGCTCATGAAAGTAGAAAGGGGATCAGTAGAGGAGAGGTAGGAGATGGGGGGGTGAAGGAGAAGCAGAAGGAAAGGGGAAGAACTAGGGTATTAAAATCAACCAAATTATCCTACATGCATTAGGATCATACCACAATGGGTCCCATTCCTATGTATAACTTTGATGCACCCATGGAAAAAACAGATGAAAATAAATAGAAGGAAAACCAGAGTAGAGGAAAGGGAGCACTGGGGGGAAGGAGAAGTAGTGAGGCTGAATTGGAGCAAACTATGTCGTGTCCATATATGAATATGCCAAAATGAACATATTTAATTATAATGCACTAATAAAAACATTTTTTAAAGAATAACTAATGATGGCTGGTGGTGTAGCACAGCAGTAGAGCACTCATCTAACATTCTCAAGCCTCCGGTTTGATCCCCTTCATCACAGAAAAAAAAATAGAGCAATGAAGAGTTGTTTAAAAGAAGAGGGAGGAGGAGGAGGAGGAGGAGGAAGAGAAGCAGTTGTGTAGAAAGCCTCATGGCAAAATGTGTGACGAGATGGGGCCTGATGAGGGGGTTATCCTAGATCCTGCCAAATGTCCAAGAGACCCCGGCTGGAAGAATCTAGATGTACAGGGGCTGAATGAGCAGGGGCTGCAGAAGGAGTCTTGAGTGATCCTCCAGGGAAAGAGAGAAGGCAGAGTTGACTCCACGGTGCAGATCTGCTGAAGCTGTGGAGGGAGAGTCCAGTGGTTTCTGAGCACACTCTCAAGCCCCCTGGTTAAACTGGTACTAGTACTCGGTCCTTATGCTTCTCCTAGACTTGAGCCTTGTTATAGACAGAATGCTTGTGACTAAGACAGAAATCAGGACCGGGAAGTGGGGCACTGCTGTAACAAATACCTGAAAACACAGAAGCAGACTTGGAACTGGGTGATGGGCAGAAGCTGAAGGAATTTTGAGATGGGTGTTTGAAGAAGCTGAGGTCATCATGAAGGAGATGTTCAAGACCATACTGATGAGGCTGCAGATGGAAATGAGAAATGTGCAACTGGACATTAGACAACAAAAAAGCAATCCTGAATGTTAGAGTCTGTAAACAAGTCAGGATGGCCCCTGGCATTTTGCCAGGGGAATGTTAGAGTCTCTAAACAAGTCTGGATGGCGCCTGGCAAATTGTCAGAGGGAGTGGTTTGTGAAGTAATGCCAGTGAGCCATTAAGTATGGAGATTCCTTATTGGTTGACTGCTGTATCGAGTTTATGTTAATTAGATAAGCTGTGTGGAATGTATATATACACACACGCCTCCTGTCCTACAATAAAGACTCCCACTCCTGCTGTATCAATGTACACAAGTTGTTCGTTGCCCCCGGGTTATTTTGCTGCAGCCCCTGACTTGTTTACAGACTCTAACAGTTACCAAGAGGCAAAGAACCTGGCTGAATTGTGTTCCTACTTCGGTGTCATGAGGAGGGTAGAACTGGGGAGGGGTGAAATAACACATTGAGCTCAGGAGATTTCTAGGCAAAGTGTTGGATGAGCAGCTTGGTTCCTCCTGACTGCTTGTAGTAAAATGCAAGAGAAAAGAATGAATTTGAAGACAGAATTATTGCGTGCAGAGAGCAAACTGTGCCGTGCAAAGTTGCTCCACAGTGTCCCTACAGCAGTTCTCAGACTGTGCCTGACCCTGAGTTACTCCATTTCATAAGGCAACAGTTTTCCATGAGTTATTGCACTTTGAGAACAAGAACTGTGGAAGAATGCACATCTTGTTTGCACAAACAATCACCATCTGCCCAGCACCACCGTAAGGCACCAACTGATAAATTATTTAATCATGCTACTAAAAATGACCACCTGTAAACTTATCAAACAAATCTAAAATCCCAGGGGAAACCTACATTGTTGTATTTTTAAATGATATTTTATTGGTGTTTCAATTGGTATTTTCTTGATTACCAATGATCTTGACTCCTACTGAGGTACCTGGAAGGGCCACTAGTATGAAATAAATGTTAGGTGTTTTTTAATAAGGTTTCCCAAGTAATTGCAAGAGCAAAATCATTTATGAGGTAACATGCTTAGGAGGTATACCGTATTTCACTACAATAATCATTACAGATCCTATGCCAAACTTTTTTTGCAAAAAAAAAAAAAAAAGTGGGACATAATCATAATATGAAACTTTTCTTTTTTTAAAAAAAAGTCTATGCCAGTATCACTAAAAAATCATTTATTACTAAACTATTTTTGCTGTAAGAGTAGGATGCAAGTATTTGTGAATATATGTCAATGCTGTGGTGACAGTTATCTTCATGACCTCATGGAGTCCCTCAATTGTTCTCTAGCATTTTTATTTTTCTTTCCCATGTTATAATGAAGACAGAAGCCCTGCAAGATTAAGCAAATCCTCAAGGTCATTCAGATATTATGACACTATAAAATTGCAGCCTCTCCAGAAACTGAGTTACATTCTACTTTATCATCCCCAAATCCTGATTGAGTAGCTTTCCTATGCAAGGAACTGACACTGACCCCCTTGAGGCATAACGGGAGGATTTGACATGAGTACAGTGAACCATCGGCACAGAGCCACCTTTGTCACTATAGCTTATAAATTACAGCTTACAAAATGCTTCTCTTCTGTGGCATCCTTGGAACTCAGGAAGCTCTTCAGGTAGACCGGGTGGGGCTTACATAAGTGGGATTCATCCCAGATTCTGCAGATGTAGAACGTGGTTCACAGAGTGGCCACTGATTCACAACTGGCATAGAAAATGTGAGTGTTCAAGGAGAGGCCTGGTAGGAAAGACCACTGGAATACCTGGGGAAGGTCCCTGGAGGCTGGTCACACAGAGAAGGTTCTGGAAGATGCAGGATTTGACTAAGGCTAAGGATATGAGCAGGCTCATGGGTGAGGTGGGAGGAAGAACAAGAACACCAAAGGGACAGAAACATCAATATTCTTTTGCGCTCATTAAGATACTCATAGGATTCTTATAATGCAAAATGGAGCTTCATTTTTTATTCTTCTCTGAGCTAAGTGGTCATTTTTTTTCCTTCCTCCGCTACCTTTGAAATACCTGGGTCCCTGCTCATGTTGCGTTCAAGTTCCCTCATGAGGTCAAAGTGGGACGGATCATACCCCCATTTCAAACCCCCGTGGGAGTGGAGGGAAAATCTTATTCTTCTCTGTGTCTCCCCATCCCATCCCCATCCTGCCTCCACCTGCGAGGTTCACAACCACCCCTGCCTACACTTTCAGAGATTTCTATAGTTCATAAAATGTCTCTCTGGCCATGGGTGGTAGTAGTTTCTCTGAAATCTGAAAGTTTATTGCTTGAGGAATCTTCTATTATAACAAATAAAATAAGAAATTAAAAACTTTCTAAAATAAGAAATTAAAGTTGAGTTAATGAATAATTATTTGGAATAAAAAATAA
Organism: Spermophilus citellus; assembly: GCF_964194105.1. NCBI lineage: Eukaryota > Metazoa > Chordata > Mammalia > Rodentia > Sciuridae > Spermophilus > Spermophilus citellus. The sequence continues at coordinate 105,955,569 of NC_138182.1, forward strand.
AATTTTTATAAATGACAAAATGTCAAAAGCAGAAATATACAGTAAATGCTACAAAATCTAGAACATGATATAGTTCTTTTGTTCTAATGATTTTCTTGTTATACCTTCGTAATCTTTTTTTCTACATTTCATGGCTGTATATGCTTTGATCCTCTTCTCACATGGTGATGATCTGCTATATCTCTATAAGGAAACAATGAAAAATTAATTCAGTCTCTCTTCTAGCATGATTGATTAGAGCTTGCTTTTTAGTAATGATATTTGGGTTGCATAAAGCATGCAGCTTTATACACAGACATGCTTGCTAATTGTTGGACTGTTGTACCAATGGCCCTCCCTGAGGCTGTGGCCCAGTCTCTGTCAGCTTCCTGTCACATGATTCCCATCCGATGATGAAAGTGTGGTGGGTTTATAATTGCATGCACATGTGGTTGGTGTGTGCTCAGCAGGATGGGAACTCCACTTGACCATTAGATGAGAACCAGTGTCTCAGTCTTGCACATCTCATGACTGAAAGAAGTCCACACCGACTAGCCATGACTGCTCCTTTTACACCTCACGTCCACCAACTCCCAGGGACATCTGATGCCAGGTGCCACAGGATGCTCCAGAATGCCTCAATACCTCTGGCCTACTTCCTTGGGTCCCAATTCCAGTTGAACCAGTGAATGGTAGGAGAACAGATGGAAGAGGCCCTTCCTTTCTCAGGACAAGGAGCCGTCACTGAACTATTCCTGAAAGTGACTGAGACCGCTAAATATATTTCACTGAGCCCAAACATGTACATCCCCCAATCAAGTGTCCTTTGGCTGATTCCAGAAAGCACACAGTCACTCTATGCCACCTGACCCAACAAGAAGCACAAGGGGAAGTCAGAGTGGAAAGAGACAGTGGTCTTAACCCCAGGTGGGTAGCTTACTATGGAAAATTTTACTAAAAATAGGACCATCTGAACCTGGGGGGAGGGCCCTGAGACATCCCCTTCATTAGCCTTGTGGCAAACCCCACTCTGCTTCAGCTCCTGATATAGTCCTGACTCCCAAGGAGACACTAGGAATGAATTTCTGTGCAGTGACTCTGCTCTTGTGAGACTGGGAATTGTGGGAACAGAAGACCTCAATTTGCATACAGAGCCTGACTCTGACTAGCCAGGTGTCTTAGGGAAAGTAGTAACTCATCTGCTTTTGAAACTTCCTAATCTGTAAAATGGAAATGAGGATACCAGCCCCAGGAGGCTGCATTGAGGATTAAAGCAGATAATGTGTGTGTAAGTGTCAATCAGAGTGCTGCCAGTGCCACTGCAGTTGACACTGAACAGAGGGGAACACTGGAAGCCGGGCCCTGGCTTCCTGGGCTGACAACCACTCGGGTGCCTTCAGCTCAGAAACATGGTATGATCCAGAATTCACGTAGAAATAAATCAGGGGAGGATTTAAAGAAATAGTTATGTGCAATTTTTCACAGGCTAATCTGTGGCTCTGTGTGGGTCAAAGAAGATTAAGGGCTCCTGGAAATTCAAAGGCTGATTGCTTCAAGTCCTGTCGCAGGAGCCCACAGGAGGGTGTACACCACCGCTCAATACTTTGCACACAAGGCAGGATCTTTCAGAGACACATTTCAGGGGAGGCTAACAAGGAGAAGCTGCGACTTTAAACAAACCTACTGAAGCCCAGAGAGCTGAGCTCCATTTGCAGCCTCCACATCCAGGGGCTGCACCCCTGAGCTGTGGCCTGGCCACATACCCCAGTCCCTGCTGCAAAGCACTCTTCCTGTAGCCCCTGAGGGCTGGGAGGGCTCAGAAAGGGCAGCCTGGAGGTTCCTTCCCTCTCACCCCTCCTGCAAGCTCGGCTGAGGGTGAAGAGGTGCCTGACTTAATGAGAAACAAATTAAGTGACAGTATAAATCTTGTAACAGGTCATGCAGGTGGTGAGGTGAGTGATACATCTTCAAGACAGTGATCCATCAACTCTGTCTCCAGAGAGAATACAGATTCACAGAGAGAGGGGACCATGCCAAGAACGGGTTCAGGCGGGTCAATAGCCTGGTGCCCATCCCTGGTGCTGCCCCACAACTGCCCCTGCCCAAGGCTTTCAGAAGGTCCTGGAGCTTGGAGCACCTGCAAGGAGAGGATCCTAATACCAAAGGAGGCTTCAGTGGTTTCGCCTGCCTTTCCCCAACTACATAATCAGACGCATTGCCAGCACGGATGGTGTCCCTACCATGTGTCAGACACAAACTTTATCTCATTTGATCCTGGCCACAGTCCATGAAGGTGAGTATTGCTATAAGTAGAAAAGCTGAGTCTCAAAGAGGTTACAGTGGCCTTCCCTAGGTCAGCAGGCCCGAATTCACCACCAGCTCAGGATGTCTGATGGCCACAGGTCTCAAGCTTGTTCGGCACATCTTCCCTGGGTCGTGATCATTGCGTAAGGACTTGACCGTGCATGACAACCCAAACCCAAGGAGACAAACCTGCAGGGCCCTGGAGGAGGAAATCACAGGAGAAGAGCCTCAGGAAGTCGGGCAAACCCAGGAAAGCACGGCTGCTAGTGAACGTGTGCTGCTGAACTCAGGAAGCAGACCTGGAGCTCAGCATCCAACCTCAGCGTGACCAGCTGGTCCTGAGCCAGTGGGCCCTTGGACAAGCCTCTCATGCTGGTCCTCCAAGTCAGAGGCCTTGTCTTTCACGAGCCCCACTGTTGCCTTTGGCCCTGGAGACAGTCTTCTCGGGGGCTGCTCATCGCCCATCAGGCTCCGCTTGTTACTGAGAAACCCCAGGGCTTGCATCTGCCCCTCGGTTATTCTGTGACAGTCGATCTGAAGGTCCCATCCCACATCGCCTGATCTGTCTGATGGTCAAGGTTGTCTCTGCCTCACCAGGCAGTCCAGCCAGTGCAAAACTCCTGTCTCCAAGTCTGTTTCTCTCATTGGTTTGTTTTCATTCCCTTCTGTCTAATCATTAAGCCTGTGATTTCCTCCCAGGCTTAACCCTCTCAATCTGAGCTACCTGTCTGTAATGGGCAGATCACATTTGCAGAAGTCTGATTGTGTCAGCCCCTAAGCACAGTCCTTCAGGGAAAGCTCCCATTTGCATAAGGCCAAACCCTTACTCCAGTCTTCCTGTCTCACTCTGAGCCACCTCATGTTTCCTGAGCAGAAAGCAGATCTCACCATGTCTGAAACTGCTGGCCCACACCAGTGGCCTCACCTGATGGGCTGCAGGCCTGGGTGAGAACAGAGAGCCATTTCTTTTTCTTTTCCTTCTTTCTTTCTTTCTTTTTCTTTCTTTTTTTTCCTAATTAGTTACACATGACAGCAGAATACATTTCATTTCATTGAACACAAATGGAGCACAACTTTTCATTTCTCTGTTGCTCATGATGTAGAGTCACACTATTCATGCAATCATATATGTACTCAGGAAAATGATGTCCATCTCATTCCACCATCTTTCCCACTCCCATCCCCCTTCCACTCCCCTCATTCCCCTCCACCCAATCTAAAGTTCCCCCATTCTTCCCTTCCCTTGTCCTCCCCCATTATAGATCAACATCCACATATCAGAGAAAACATTTAGCCTTTGTTTTGGGGGCTTGGCTTATTTCACTTAGCATAATATTCTCCAGCTCCATCCATTTACCTACAAATGCCATAATTTTATTCTGTTTTAAAGCTGAGTACTATTCCATTGTGTATATATGCCACAGTTTCTTTATCCATTCATCTATTGAAGGGCATGTAGGCTGGTTCCATAGTTTAGCTATTGTGAATTGAGCTGCTGTAAATATTGATGTGGCTGCATCACTGTAATATGCTGATTTTAAGTCCTTTGGGTATAAACTAAGGAATGGGATAGCTGGGTCAAATAGTGGTTCCACATCTGGGCCACCGCACCATCTGCACAACAGGTCATGGCCATCTCGCTTCTGAGGGCTCTGCCAGCACCCATGTTCTGGGTTTTTCTGTTTTGTTTTGCTTTGTCTTTTCTTCTCCAAGAACAAATTGAAACCAGGCCTGGGATGGTGGGGCCATGTTCAGGTTTGAGAGCGCAAGTCCAAATCCGGCTTTGGAACCAGCTTTATTTAAGCAAGTGCAAAGTGAAGTGGGAAATGAAGGTGGTTTGCGTTTGTGCTTCACATGTTTCACGATTTGCTTTAAACACAGACCATGTTTAATAGCACATGCCACTTCTAAATCCCCCTGATGTTTCTGGAGCCAAGAATTGCTGGAGGCCTCACATAAAAACTTAGTCCAAATTGGTTTCTTTTGTCAGAAAGGGAATGACAAGCAAGGAGGCGAACCTGGGAGGCAGGTGGCTCTCCCCCAGTCCTTTCCTGTCTGTAAATGTGTCATTGCCCTCCTCGGAGCTAGGAAATGCCAAGGGGTTGGAACCAAAGAAGTGACGGAGTCACAGCTGGCTGGAATTGAGCACTGGAGCAATAATGACCGTAATTTAATTTGGTTTCTACTTATTATTACACAGGTTGTTAATTGGAATAGAAGAAAGAAAATTGCTGAGAGAAGGAAGTAGGGAAACAAAATTACTCCAGGAAATTGGTAAATGATTGAAATGATCAACAATCAGGCTAAGATTACCACCGGCAAAGAACAGAGAAGGAAAGAACGCAAATATTTTACATAGGGATTCATGGGAAGCCCTTGGCAATGGTCTTGTGTCTGCATTTCTTCTGAGGGATGACCCGGGACTGCAACTAGACAATTTGCTGTGTCTTCTCTGCAAGAAAAGAGCTTGGTGTGGACCTTTCCTTAAGAGAAACCGCTCCACTCAGGGTCCCGGGTCCCTTGCACAATAGCAGTCAAATCATCATGGAAGGCATTCTGGAATCTTCCCATGTCAGTTAATCATCAAACTTGGCAAGACTATAATCCACAATTTAAACCAGAAAGAAAACTTCAGTCACAGGCTGGATAGGAAGTATTTCAGACTCAGAGGGCCCCTTGGTTTCTGATGCCATGACTCAGCTCTGCTGCTGTAGAATAAAGGCAGCATGAACCAAGGAGCATGGCTGCAGTCCCACAGAACTTGATTTACAAAAGCAGGCAGCAGGCCACGTTCAGTCCCTGAGCCCTCGTTGGCTCACCCCTGATTTAAACAATAATAGCAAATCCTATTTGACAGCACTTTGCCATTCGCTTGTCACCCTTCCTTGCCTTATCATTGGGTCATCTCGGTAATCTGTGGAAGGACAATGTGATCACCAGACTCAACTGACAGGCAGGAGTTGGCCCTCACAGGAAAGAAATGCATTGTGCAAGGCCAGTCTGTGGGCAGCAGAAACCATGCTGTGACCGTGGCCCCTGCACATCTTGTTCAGCTCCTGGTCCTGCTGCCTCTACCTGCTGTGGTTGCTGGATCTACGTTATCCTCACTGCCCTGGGCCGCTTTGTCTTTCCTGAGAGGCATCTTTTCCCTCCCTTTTCCCCCGGCTGTACTGCTGCCTGCAGGAACCTTATATCCCATCTATGTGTGATATATCAAAGTGCATAAATGCATTCACTGTCATGTATAACTAATTAAAACAAATAAAAAAGATTTTTAAAAATTCAATTTGAACACATCGCACTCTGTAAAAGCCCTTCCGTGTCCCCCCCATGACCTCCAGGCTAAGGTCCCACCTTCTTGGCTCAGGACAGCTCCCCTGGCTCCAGCCTCCACCTAACTCTTCTTCTTCACCCCTTGCTCTAAACCCTAAACCTCTGCAATTTTAAACAGCATGATGTGTCTCCAAATCATCAGGTGATGGCAGCTCCTGCACCTGTGTTCATACTGAGACCCATCCCAGAAGCCCCATCCCTCCACCTACCCACTGCTCACATCAGGATTCCTTTGCCAGGGAGCCCATGGAGGCATGGAGATTTTAAAATTCCCCAGGAACTAGAAAACCTGGCTTCTACATCTAACTCTGCCAGGGCCTGGTGGCCCTCTACTGTCCTGCCAGCCCTCCAGCACTCAGCTCAATTAACTCAGCTGGAGGTCAACTTCTGACCTGCCACCCTCCCACACTGCTGGACCCCCAGGACTCCCTGTGATTGTAAGAAGTCCCCACAGTGCAATGTCTTTGTCTGTCATTATCTGCAAACCTGACCATTTGGGAAGAAATTCTGTTAACCTCTCTTTTCTCAAGCATGTGGCAGGTGCCTGGTACAGGGCAATGAATGTAGATTGACTGGATGGATAAATGAATAAATCGATGAAGGAAGTTCATTAGACGAGGAAACTAAGGTTTGGGGACTTTTTTAAAATAAAAAATGAGTTGAGAAAGAGAAAACTTTCCTTTTTCTACTCCATAAAATTCAGGCAGTTCCCCAGTTGGGCTTCTAATTGTTTAGATTCCAAATGACCAAATTAGCATCCTGTGAGACTACCTGTTAATATGCTGATGCTGCATGATTTGCAGGTATGGGGTGGGGGAGGAAGATTTCTTTTCATGGCTGAGCTCCCTCACACTGATGAAGAATTGGTGACAGCTGACTTAACAATAAACTCCCAGCTCAGAACCCCCACAGTCCAATTATTTCAGCTATATCCAAGCCTATTGACATTGCATATACAGAAGAATGAACAGCAAAACTGTATTAATGAGGTTTTTCATAAGATAGAAAAATAAATGCAATCTGCAGCAAAGCGTACTAACAAGGGGCTCAGCAGACTACAGAATTAAGATTGCACAAAATAACCGGAGTGGCAGAGATCTTTTCCTGGGAGGCCAGGGAACATGTGGAGAACCTCCGAGTTGGACCCTTAGGTGGTGTCCTGATTCAGAGGTCAGCAAGTCATTTTGCTTGCATAGGACTCAATGGGGGTGGCAGTCTAGGCCCTGCCTACCTCACAGTCTCGTCTGAGGGTTTGGTGAGATAACTGCGGCCTCTTCCAAAGTGTAAGTAACTATAAACAAATGGATTTCCCCTATCTTTCATGCTTCTGTTCAAGACAATTATTTTTCACTGGAGGACAACACAATGCATCCCATATAAAGACAATGCTTTGAGCATTTAGCCTTCTGTTGGAAATGAAACAAAGGCATTTGCTAGCACCAGAACATAATTGGGGAAAGGCTGGTGCACAGCAATGAAATGTCATATGCTAATAGGAGACCCCTAAGGGACAGTGTATCAGAATCGGATTTCAAGAGGAAAGAGCCCATTCTGCCCAATTAGCAGTCTGATCAATTTCTAAATATGGTCTCTGAAAATAAATATCAGAATCTCAATCATGTACTTTCCAAAGTTCCTGAAGCACTCAAATTAGACAAATCAATCTAGGGGGTTCTAATTGACCACCATTGCTACATAGGGCACTGTGTTGTGAGCTAAAAATACAATACACACGACACTGAGCTCACAGTCCAACAGGGTAACAGGAGAGAGAATAAAGTATTCCGGAAGAGCGTGAGAGGGCTAATGCTGAGGTCTGAACAGAATGCTGAGGAGCACAGAGGGAACCATCCTCTGCGTACTGGTGGGCCATGGCTTTCCAACCCACCAGCAGCTCGCTGTCTGGGGCACAGTCGAGTGGCCCAGATACATTTTGTTTGGTTTTCTGAAAGCATGTAGAATTGCCTTCCCCACTCAGTTCAAAAATGCCTTTCCCAACTTTAGCCACAAGGCCCCAAAGTCCAACATTAATGGGTTTCACACAAAGATCCTCCAGTTTGTCAGTCCATGCTAGTCTGGTCTGGGAAAGGGGAGAAGAGGTATCTGCCAGGTCCACTCCAAGGCTGGCTCTTGCCCTGCATCTTTCACTGTCATTACCTTGGCTAATCCTCATTCCAAGACTAAGAAAAAGGTTATTTTAATTCACTTACAGAGGACACTGATGCTCAGAGACATTTCATGGCTCCTCCAGCAAACCTTGGATTCTCCATTTCCAAGCCCCCATCTTGGCAGACCCTGGGCCACTTCAAGCATCAAGTCCTTCTTGCTTGGGGATACAACTTGCAAAGTTTCCTAGGACCCCATTTCACCAAATCACCAAAGACATTCAGGGTTTCCCCAGCTTTGTTGAGGTATAACTGACAAATAAAATTGTGTATAAGGTGTACAATGTGATACTTTGATATATATATTGTGAAATATTTCTAGTAAACACAGTTGTGTGTGTGTGTGTGTGTGTGTGTGTGTGTGTGTGTGTTGAGAACTTTTAAGAAATACACTTAGCAAATTTCAAGTAACTGCATGACCTGCATACATGCTATCACCTTGACCTCTCACCTTTGAAGCTAACACTTGAATCGAATCCAGCACTTCAATCTAATCTCCCTGGTGGTGCTATGGATGGCATTTAGCATTCATGCTTATAGATGAGCAAACTGAGGCTTGCAGTCATTGAGGTGACATGCCTCAGAGAAGAAAACGAGGGCTAGGGGTGAAAGGTTTGAACCCTTGTTTCCTGGTTCTGAAGCTTGAGCTCTGCTCCAGAAATATCCCTGGCCTATTGGCCAAATTCTTTATCTATTTCTACTCTTTTTTTAATAGCACTTTTGATTTTTTTAAATTTTTATTTGAAAATACTTCCGGATTTACAGAAATTTGGAAAGGTAGCTCAGAGTTTTCCATACACCTTTCACCCAGCTCAATGGTTTGAAAGCATTGTGTAAAAATTCATGTGTTGGAAATTTAATGGCCAATAAGAACAGTGTTGGAAAGTGAGCCTAATGGGAGGCATTTAGTATTTAGCTACCCCACCATGGCATGGGTGAACGCGGTTCTACAAAGAGCATTCCTCTTCCCCAAAGGACACGACAGCAAGGTGACCAGGGATTCTGTAGAATATCCCGCAATTTGGATCTGTGCAATGTTGTCTCATAATTAGACTAAGGTTAGGGATTTCGGGGGGAAGGATACAACAAGGTAAGATGAACTATTACTTATTGAGAGCACACGACACCAACCTGAATTATACAGGTGACATTAGCCTTGTGTCTGGTTTTCCTTTCCCATACACTGTTAAAAACCACCATGGAAATTGTAAATTTAAGGGGAGCTATTTGGGACCTATGATAATATCCTGCTTCCCCTTAAAATTTTGCCCACTCATTTTAGAATCTATTAGTTGTCCATGACTGAAGTTATTGTAACTTTAGTTCCCTCATTTATTTTACATTTGTTAATCAAAATTCTTATCTAAGGAAGATTTGTCCTCTTTCACACCACCTACATATTTGTTTGATCATTTTTTTACATTAGTTTCTTCTTTCCACCTGCCCCAGACCTAGAATCAGCCATTTATCTAAGGAGCCAGGTTGCTTTTATTGGAGAGGGGCTTTAGAAACCCAGATCTGGGTGCTGGGTGTGCTCCTTCCTACTGGGGTGGCACTGCTCCCAGCCTCTCTCAGCACGTAGAACAGGGGACAGATGTATGCCTGCTGAGTCATGTGCACTGACAAAGACTCTCCCCAAACCAGTCAGACTCCTCTATCCCTCTTCCAGACGAGGCCTCTGCTGGGAGTAGCCACCAGTGCCATCAACATCAGACAAGGCCACAGCCCTGCAGATCAGGGCTAGCGAGCTGCAGTGGACATGGAGGGTGGGATGGGGCAGGATTTCTCATCCTTCCCCCACCACTGCTGCTCCCCTCCATAGCTCTGCATTCAGACCTTTTATGTGGGTGCCCTCAGAAGGAAGACGGGGCCCCTAGGGTTTGTAGAAAAAAGCCTTCAGGAGGGTGTGTGTCCCCCAACCTGAGCAGCCCCAGGGTACCCATGTGTCCCCAAAGCCCCCACTCAGCCTTCCCCATTTAGCTCTTCTAGATGAGCACTTTCTATGCTGTGACCAGCTGAGGTGAACTCAAGGACACAGCTTCTCCCACAGACACGGGCTCTCCTTAGATTTCCCATTCCTTGCTACCAGTACGATCTCTGATGACTTCAAAAACTGTCATGTGTTTGAAATTAGTCCAACTTTTTCTCATTGCAAGGTGGCAGCAATACTCTCTCTAGCTCTCTGCATCCCGGGGTGGAAACTGAATTCAGAATATTTTCACAGCTAATGTTTATTTTAATTCTCAAGGCTTAATTTGAATGAGCCCAAAACCATCTTCACTGAAATGTCTTATTGCAATTCACATAAATTTTAAAAGTTTTTTAAAAAAACTTTTAGATCTCACGTCATATGTCTAATTCCATGAAATCTCTTTTAACCAGAGTACACACGTAATTAAAGAATTTGGAAGGATTATCACTTACCCAACAAACATAAACTCCAGACATTCCTTTATTGGCTCCTGCAGCAATCATAATGAGGATGACTTGAAGGGGTATAGAAAGAAACCTTCCCTTCTGGAATCACCAGAAGCAGCTGCTACTGTGTGGAAATGGGAAGCCATTCTATTTTTATTATATTTATTTTGTTTTTTGCCACTTTAATACTGAGTGGTTTTATTTTTAGTTCACATTTAATTGGTTGTACAGAAGAGAGTCTGAGTCAGTTCCAGGCAAGGATAAAAAGGGGGGAGTTTCTAGCCAACTCCATACGAACAGAGATGTGAAGTCTGGTGAAGGGGCATGGATTTAACAAATAACCAGCTCTCCAGTCGGGGCATCCGTGAAGGTCCACCAAGGCAGCTGCTGGACCTTAAAGGGTCAGGTCCAGAGGCAGTGTGGGGATGGAGAGAAAAAGACACAGATTCACAAACAAGTGCTCCAAAGAGAGCCATGTTCACCACCCTGGTCAGGTGACATGAGCAGGGGGCACCAACAGAAGGCTGGGGTCCTGTTAGAAGGTCCTGCTAGTGGGCAGACAGCCAGGGAGGTTGCAGTCTTGGTTTCTGGGCAGCGAGGTACTCTCTGAAGCTGAATCTGATAAGCAGGAGAGATGGAAGGAGGGAGGCTCAGGTTGTGCAGCAGGGTCTAGTAGTGAAGCAGTCAGAGCCCCCCCCTCCCCCGCCCAGGGTTCCGCAATGGGCTGAAAAGGCTTGAGAGGAAGAGGACTTGGTTTTTGCCTGGATATTATAAACAAAAGAGAGGGAGGGAGGAAAGATGGTGCAGTCCTAAGCCTCTTGCAAAGACACAGAGTGCTGGGCAGGTGCTGGGCAGATGAGCAGCGGGTGAGGCTGTCTTGGCCAAAGGACAGAACACATGTTCTGTCAGCAGGCCAGCCTGGGTTGCCATCCACCTCTGCCTCTGACTCACTGTGACAAGTTACCTAACTTCTTTGCCCTGGGTGCCCCAACTGGAAAACAGGGATATCAACATCAAAGCATTTTGTGAAGTTTAGATCTAAAAACCTGTATCAGGGGCTCAGCACGGTGCTTGGTTCAAGAATGCCGTCAACAACTGAGTCGTGATTCTCAGAATTTGCCTTCAGCAAATGGCTACTAGAATCTTCTGTGTACCAGGGACTCCACTTAGCTGTGGGGATGCAGCAGTGAGAAAGATGGACACGTCCTTGCTACCCTCCTAAAAAGCCCCAAGCACTACTGGTGCAAGACTGGTCCTAGAGCCCGAGAGCAAACGAATGACCCTGCACTGAGGAGGGGAGGGCCAAGGAGGCAGGAGGGCCCAGCAAGTTGCTAGATGCAGTTTGGTTTCCAGTCCACCCCACCTGACTCTCTTTCCCTGCCCTGGACATCCCTTGAACAGGGGACACTGCCAAGCCCAGTCTGAGACAGCCCCATCTATTCTCCCGTCCACCTCAAAGCACATCCACCTTCTTCACAACCCCAGCCCCCCCCCCCCAGGCCTTCTCTCCAGGGACAAAAGAGCTACACGGCGGCAGTGTCTCTTGCACCAGGAAGTGGGGTGGCCCCACACACAACCTGGTATGCCACTGGCTCCCTCCTCTCCCCAGATGAGTACTACCTGCAGTCTTAATCCTAAACAAAGCTCTAACTCCTGATCCCACCCAGGTCAGAATGAAGGTGACCTGCCTCAAAAAAACAGATGCCACTACCCAGTGACCAGGTTGCAGCACCTGGTTCTGACAAGGCAGCTACCTCCTTATTCCTAGATGACCCTCCCTACAAGTAGCTCCTAGTTCCCTGCCCACCTGGATCCTTTCATGTAACATGTACTGAGAGCCACCCCGCTTAGGTACTGTCCTGCACATTAGGATTCAGTCGGACAAGATACTGACCCTAGTTGCAGGGGAGTAAGGAGTCAGCGGTGAATGTGTGGTGGAGAGGAGGGTGCGTGAGAGAGGCTGCCACCCGATGGCCAGGGGCAGGCACCAGGATGGGAAGCATCCTACAGAAGTGACAGCAAAGTGGACTCTCCCAGCAGGAAGAGCAGTGGCCAGCGTGGAGATTCTGCTGGCAGGGGAAGGAGCCACAGGGTGAAGGAGGCGGGGCCGTGTAAAAGGAACTGTGACCTGCGCAGTGTGCCTGGGTGTCCCTTGGAAGCTGGCGTGCTGCCTCAAACAGTTCCATCCAGGACTCCAAACCTGCAGCTGCAGCTGGCCGCCTGCACCCACAGCTCCCTGAAGCCAGTTACCTCCTGCCAAAAGCTCAGATGTCACCTGCTGCCAGACTCTCCAACGCCACACTTCAGCCACCTGCAGGGCCACCACTGCCAGGCCTCTGGCATGCCACCTTCTGCTCAGGCTGCCTCTGTTCCTTTGTCACTCTCTCTTCTGGGTCATGCCTGCTGCTCCTGCTCCATCTCCTACAGCAGGAAGGTCCCCACTGCCCAGCTGGTGTTCCACTGCCAAGGCACGGTCCCTCTGAGCTCTGACAAGGACAGGAGGGGTTTGCTGGGCTGTAGGGGGCTTGAGATATCAGCACCACAGTCCTGTTCATCTAACCAAGGAAGCTCAAGGCCACTTTCTTCTGAAATAGCACAGAAATCTCCACTGGGGGAGGGGGGAGCAGCCAGAAGGAGGGTCTGACAGGTCCATGAGCTCCTTCGGGGCTGTTGTCACATGATGGAGACAAGTGCCCGCTACCTCCTAGCAGGGAGGACCACAGTCTGGCCACACATCTCTGCCTTCAGCCGCTGACCTAGGGGAGTTTCCAGGGGGCCCTGTAAACAAGCTGGTGACAGCACCAGCCAGCAGGTGCCTAGAGAGCCCACAGAAGGACTGGCAGCCAGAAGCTGGAACTTGCCTCTGTCCATGTGTCAAGCTCTCATGCACCAGCTGCAGGGGTCCGTTGTTGGCAGCCCAGATAGCCCATCCCAGCCTGGCTACATAGCTGGGTACCCTAGAAACCTTGACCCAGGAGCTCAGGACCCAGGTTTTAGCCCAGCTGCAATTCTAGTTAAATGTGTGGCCTCAGGCAAGTTTCTTCTCCTCTCTGGGTCTCAGTGGTGTCACCTGTCAATTATCCAAACACCCTAAGTTTCTTCCACCACTCGGGGTGTCTAAGACTTGCTTTCCATTTCAGCCCAGTAGCCTTATCCTACAATCATCCCGACAGACACCCTTAAACAGGAAGCAGTCCTCCTCCATCTAATTCCCACTACATTTTTTATATATGTGGTTTTTTTTAAATCACTTCCCTTTTTTTAATCAGACTGAATCTCTACTATAAGTCCATATTCCTTTATCCACAACCCACAGTGCTTCAAAAGTAAAAATTTTCCTGATTTTTAAAGGGAGTAGGGTCCATTTAATGCATATCCTGTAATCCCCAGCCAGGCCTTGGGCAGAAGCCCACCACCAGATACATTAGCAATCCTACAGCAAAGCACAGCACTAGGAAGAGGCCTCCAAAATGGGATAAGGACGACTCAGCTCAGACCAGGAAAGGAAATCAGGATGGAGGATCGGGACTTCAGAGCTCTGGCTGAGAGTGACAGTCCCACAGGACAGCATGGGCCACACCCCAGCGCCAGGCTACAGGCCAGCATGCATGAGGAGGGCTTTCACAAAGTGACTGATGGAGTGTGACAGACACAAGACAATCCAGGTTGTCCTGCAGAGCCTGGGCTCCATGAGGGCTGCCACCTTTAGCTGCATACTTGGGCATACTCTGACAAGGCAGCTGCCTCCTTGTTCCTAGATGACTCTCAGGGGTCAGGCCTCAGTTCTCCCGTCTGTAAGCAGAGATTATGATAACTGGCCACAGGCCACAGACTGTAAAGATGACAGGAGACTGGACTGGACCCTCAGAGCTACGCTGAGTCTTTTCCCTCCGTGTTCCCAGTACCGTGGCTCCTAATTGGGCTGTCTGTGGCCCAAGCCACTGCTCCCAGCCCATCCCACTGCTGCAGAAAAGGCCACAGTCTTATTTCAGGAGTTTAATTCAGACTAAGGAAAGGGACTTGTTCAGGTCACATAGTGACTTAGCGATAGATAGAGCTAGGGCCAAAACCTGGGACTGAGTTCCCTCCTACCTTGCTCTCTATGCACCAGGTATTAATCTTTTAGACTTATTGTTTCATACTAAATATTGCCTTTATTTTACCTTTGCCAGTTCAGATTTCAGCAGGTTTTTACAGTGCAATAAATAATCTGCTGAAATCTGAACTAGTAAAGGCGAAATAAAGGAATATTTACCTCTATCACTAAATCACAATGTGACCTGAACAAGTCCTCTTCTGAGCCTCAGTTTACCCACAAAAGGAGAGAGGTGGAAGTTCGTCAGACTCTTTAAAGTTTAAAACACTTCATCTGCTAATTTCCTGGAAAGTAACATGGGTTCTGAAAGGTAGATAAACCCCAAACTGACTTAGTCTGAACTCCTAAAACAAAACTGCCTCCAGGTCTGGATCCTCCGGTGAATGAAGGAGGAATCCAGTGTCCTTTCCTCCTGCAGAGTTTGGGCCATTTCAAGGTCTGGTTATAAAGAAGGAGCCAGGGGTGCATTTGGGGGCCTCCTAGCTTTCCTACGCTTCTTTACCCATCACTTCAAAATAAAAAGCAAAATGGCCAGCTTCCAGGAAGATTTTTGTGGCCAAGTGGGGAGTGGTGTCCTCAAACCAACCTACACAATTGCTCAGTCATGGAGATCACCAGTGAGCACTGGCCTCCAACGCACTCCTTGCAAGTGTTCTACTTGGTATTTACAGAGTTCCAGGTCTGCAATAGCCTCTCTGTGCTCAACTCTCACTCACCGTCCAACCCAAAGTGTCAACAGTGCAAAGGTTGGGAAACCTGGAATTTATTATCTAACAACAAAAATAATCCACAAATTTAAAAAAAAATGGGGGGGGGCTATTTTGAACTAAAAATTCTATTACTGCCACTGGTCTGGCAGCTGTGGAGATTTTCATGGGCTAAACCACACAAGGACAAAGAGTTCCAGCTCCTGACTCTCAAGCCCAGCTTGACAGTACAGAGCACATAAAGCACACCCAGATTATTCTGCTCTGGGAAATTGTAAAATGGGAGGAAAGACAGAGTCCTTGAGGCAGAAACGGCACGTGGTAATGGAAAGGGACTGAGGTGACAGGGTCAGAAGGCCAATATTTAATTTCAGTTCTGGAATCTCCACATTTCCTTATCCATAAAATGTGGCAAATGTCCTCAAATCATTTTCCATACCACCCCTGGTTGACTCTGTGGACTTGTACCACAAGCCAGGTGACACACAAAAGGAGGCCTTGAAAGCCAGCATCTGTCCTGAGTGACAGCCACATCCCTTAGGTTCCTCTCTGAACCTCTGGTTCCTACTCTTTAAAATTCCTATCCCCAAGTCTTTGCTTCAAACACCAGCTTAGCATCTGCTTCCAGTCCATCTGTCTGAGCAACTTTCTGGCTTCCCACTGGAGTCTGAACCTCTATGTCTCAAAAGCTATCAGTTTGGCCCCTGTTTTGAGCATCTCCCTGTTTTTCTGAGTCCTGGCCCTTGCAAAATTTGTCACCAGATTGGGTTAAGACTGATAGGACAGCTGTGAGATGAAATATATGGAGACAATTTGTAAGCCTGAAAGTGCTCCACAAATAGTTATTGTTAGGCAACATCTTACTGGCTCTCCTGCCCTCAGGGTCCCAAGCCTTAAACATAACTGAGGTTCAGCAAATGCTCTTTGTTGAGGATGAGGCTGGGAGGTGAAGTGTCGGGCACCAGGGGAGGAGACAGAAGTGGCTGGCTGGTTCCCAGGGAGCTTATCAGCAGAGGAAGATGGCCCCAGGCACAGCAGAGGGCCCCACCTGGATATGGACCCATGTGCAGTAGATGGACAAATTCTCTCCAGAGCCTGCCTCACCAAGAGCCCAGGGGCCCAACACAACCTGCAGAGCCCTACCTGGGCCTGACCTGATCAGAACCCACCTGGGGTGTTGAACTTCCATTTTCCATGATACATGCACGTGCAGAAGCGCAGCCAGAGGAGGTGACCAGGGCAGAGAGGAGCCTGGATCCTGCCCTGCAGAGAACAGAGTGGGAAGCAGAGACACTGCCCTGAGGAAGAGAGGACTGTGAAGCTCAGGGGGCCTCAGGTAGGATAAAAGGAGAGAGTCCAGCTCAGAAGAAGTAGAGCTTTCTGGAAACTGGAGTCAGTTCACAGGAAAGTATGTATTTTTTTATATTTATATTTTTAGTTGTATGTATTCACAATACCTTTATTTTGATTATTTAAGTTTTTTATGTGGTTCTGGGGATTTAACCCAGTACCTAACACATGCTAGGCAAGCGCTCTACCACTGAGCCACAACCCCAGCCCCGTATGTGTTTTTAATTGTGAACTAATACTGACAGGAAAGGATGGTGGTGGTGTGCAGAAACAAAAAAGAAAAAAAAAAAAAAACTCCATATAGAAGTCTGAAGTCTGATCGTTTAATATATGAAACAATTTCCTAGTCAACTCAGCTCTGCCATCACCCACCGAGTGACATTAAGAGTCACTTAATGTCATTGGGCCTCCATTCCATTGTCTGTAAAAGTGGATGACTACGCCCACAAGCATCAAAATGAAATTGGTAAGCCTGTTTTGAGAAGGCCTAGGGTGAGACCTAGAGGGCAGGGATTTGTGTCAAAAACTTCTGTCCCCCTCCGGGTCAGCGGCAGCTCTCCCACCCAGTGTCCCCTTGCAGTGCAGTGTCATTACCACCAGCATGTAAATGAACTCTCCTCTTAGTGGGGCGGAGCAGGGAGCCTTCAATTTAATGAATCCGAGGACTGTGCTTGTGCCGTCTGGAGGAAGACCAGGTTTTATTGAATCAAGGGGGGGGCCAAACATGGGCCTGCTGGGCCCTGATCCTGGCCATTATCAGCAACAAGCTGAGCTCACACAGGGCCAGTGGCATCCCTCCAGTGCCCAGGGGTCTGCAGAGCTGGCAGGGCTGAGAGGCAGGAGAGGGCACCCACCCAGCCTGCTACAGCAGCAAGAGGAGGGAGGGACTTCAAGTGGGGGGTCCCAGATCAGGAACTTCTTCATGGGTGGCTGGAGACTAACATTGTAACCTCTCTGAGTCTCAGTGTTTTCAGGTGTGAAATTGAGGAAATTATCATAATCCTCACCTCAGAGTTGACTGGGAGGATTAAATGAGATAACGCTGCACACAGCCTTGGAGACAAGAGAGATAAGGGAGTCACAAGTCATATTCCCCTGACTTGCCAATAATCAAAACAGTACAACTGTCAAACACAATGGAGGAGTCTCACAAGGGTAAGAAATCAGCCCCATAATTAATGACAGTAAATGGGCTCAATTATCCTGTTACAAGTGTAAAAAATTCTCAATGCTTTCATTTACACAGAAAATACAAATAAAAAAGAAAAGCCATATGTACTGTCTCCCAAGAGGCTGAAAGGCATGGTCCAGGGCTCAAGGTAAGACAATAAAACTATTCCAGGAGATTTGGGAACAGATACAGACAATTCACCCTGCTGCGTAAAACACAAGTCTTTTCCATATGTGCATATGCTTACAGATGTGTGCAAAACACACTCACCTATGCTCACGCACTTACTCTCATGCACATTTGAACTCAGTAGGTCTAAGATGCTGACTGAGAGGCAGCCGGGGGTGGGGAAAAGAGCAAAGCTTTGGAGCCCAAACTTCATCTCAGGCTCAGGTTTTCTTATTAACTTGATGGGTTTAGGCCAGCTACTTTCTCTGATCCTCATAACCATCAATTTCAAAGCAGTCACAAGAATTAAATAAAACCATACATGTAAATCGCTTAAACTAACACTTGGCATATAGTAAGTATTCAATAAATGATAGTTTTAAATAGTAGCTGTCATTCGCATTAAGATATGTGATCACATTAAAATGCTATTATGTATTGGTGGAGACGAAGCCTATTTGGGCTGACATCCCCAAGGTCACTTGGGTCAAGGGGGTTGAGGATGAACCTACAGTTTCTGTTCCCCAGTCCTGTGCTCCATATATCAGTTGGGTACTGAGATCTGCTCCTGAGAGAAACTCATCTAGCAGAACAAACATCCCAAACAACCTGCTCTGCACAAAGCCCAGAGTCCTCCCTTCCAGCTCTGTGGGTGGTGATGATCCCAGGGAACCATCTTATGGGAACCATTTATTTGCCAAATTCCTCCTTGAATACATCGCCAAAATTCTCCATTTCTGATCTCCCTCTATGGCTTCACAGGGAAAGAGGACATCCCTTAAAGAAAAGTACTACTTCATAGAACCTGCAAGGTCAGTAGGGCCGGAAAGAGGAAGAAAGCCAAAAGTCCAGCACAAGGCTGGACGGTAACCATCGGCCCCTCCAAGGTTACCGCTTGACCCCAGGAAGCAGCTTGCAGGCGTGGGAAGGAGAGCCACCCCAACCACTCGCATCTGCTGGAATTCAGCTGGGCACCCACAGTGGCAGGCAACGTTCCCATCATCCTGCTTTGACAGGTCAGTTCTCTCTGGGATTCATTGTTCAAGAGTGACGATGTGTGGCTCGCCCCTGCTGCTGGCATTCCTCAGCATTTCTCCAACACTTGGGCTTTACGCTCTCACCTGCCACAACTTTGGATCAGAAAGTATGTCTTAGCCATCGAGCTTGAAGGTTACCTCTCAGAGTATCATCTATTATCCTGTGTTATCGCTGCACAGAAAATGGACTCGGTCAAGCTGCACAGAGTGATGAGATGCCTGGGCTGCCAATTGGGCCATTTATACTGGAGGAAGGAGATTTGAAAAACCCATCTCAGTATCTAACCCAGCATGATCCTTTTATATGCAATTATCCCCAGTTTGGCATAAAATCCAAACAAATGTTTAGGAATACTCAACCCTCCAGATGAAAGCTATAATTAATGTATCAGTGATTTTTTTTCTAAAGGGCACATAATCAAAAAGAGGAGCCAGCATATTAGAGCAATTAATGGAAATTATGGAGAGTGTGGAGGACAATGGGTTTGCTTTCTGGTTCCAAATGTTGTCAGGATTTAGACATTGTCAGGTCAAAATCTGTTGTTGCTGAAACCTCAATTCTGATTAACATTCATGGCTTACAAAGGGTGTCACTCATGTAGGTGGAACTTTGCAAACAGCAAAACATAAAATAACAAGGTCCTGCTATGTAGGCCTTAAAAATCTGAACAATCTGTAAGCTGAACAGCAGAAAGAAGCTAAGTGTTCCGTAGAAACGCTGCAGCCAAGAAAAGGGCTGTGGCTAGGCTAGGAGAGCTTCCAGAAGACTGGGAGTGGAGCTGAGGCCACAATACTCAGCAGCCCTATACCTACTGTGGAGCCCTACACAATGCATTAAGGCATGGCTTGTGGCTTGTTGGGGACACAGCTGTTTCCCATGAGCCAACTGCAAGCTAGAAAAATGGTCTGTGCTACAAACCTCCCTGTGTGTCTAATGCTTATCAATCCTGGACGTACTCTAATGCCACCTGTCTCCTAGAGGGCAGGCAACTCAAGGGCAAGTCTTTGCATTCTCATCCTTTGGCTCAGTGACTGCAAAGAACAGATGTTCAGGAGATGTTTACAGAATTGCATGAGATGGAGAACTGATTCCTCACAACTCTTTCTTGAATTTTAAGATAAGACCTTCTCTTTGAATTTCTAAAAGTGCATGTGCACCTTTCCCCAACACACTGTCTCATCCTGGAAGCCTTTCTTAACCGCCGTAGCCCATGTGGCCTACACCTCCTCTGAGCTCCAAAATCACTCACTGCCCTCTCTTTCTTTATGGGTCTCTATAAAGCTTGCAAGTTCCCAGAGGATAAAGAGAATGTCTTTCTCATCTTTGTGTCTTTCACTATTTATTTTTTAATATATAAGTTATAATGCTCAATAGTATCTCCCCAAAATGAACATGTTGAAATCCAAATCTTCAGGGTACCCCAGAATGTGACTGTATTAGGAGACAAGGCCTTTAAGGAAGTAATCAAGGTTAAATAAGATCTTAAAAGTGAGTGGGATCCTGCTCCAATATCATGGATGTCCTTAAAAGAGGAGAAAAGCATGAGGAGGACTCACAACTAGAGAAAAGACAAGGTGAGGACACAGTGAAAAGGTGACCACCTGTGTCTGAAGAGAGAGTTGCAGAAAAACCAAACCTGATATCTTGATTTTTACCCTTCAGAATTGTGAGAAAATAAATTTCTATTATTTGGACTATTCTGTCACAGTATTTTGTTATAGCAGCTCTAGCAGACTAACACCTAAATTACAAAGTGTAAACCCACATTTTATGTGTTCTTTCTCTTCAAAGCAGCTGAAGGGGAAAATGGGGACATGGATAAAAGAATGAAGTAGAATGTTCTGTGTGTCTGTTAAGTCCATTTGGCCTACAGTGTTGTGTAAGTCTTCTGCTTCCTTATTGCTTCTCTGCCTGATTGTTCTATCCCTTACTGAAGTTGGGGTCTTGAAGTCTTTTACAGACTCACACAGTGAAGGATATAATAAAGATTCGAGAATAAATCATTGAAATAGAGAATAAAAAACAACAGGGGAAAAAATCAACAAAACTTGACTCTTGATGATAAGAGTTGTTTTTCTGAAAAGATAAAGTTGACCAACCCTCAACTAGATTAACAACAACAACAACAAAAGGCTCAAATAAAATCAGAAATGAATGAGGACAAATTACAACTGATTAGAAATTAAAAGGATCATAAGACTACTACGAACAATATTATGCTGACAAATTAGATAACCTAGAAGAGGGGAATAAATTCCTAAAAACATATAACCTACCAAGCATGAAATAATAAAGAGAAAACATGAACAGAACAATAAAGAATGATGAGGTTCAATCAGTAACCAAAAGCCACCCAACAAAGAAAAGTCGAGGACCAGATGGTCTCACTGATCAACTCTATCAATATTTAAATAATTGACATCAATCTTTACACTCTTCCAAAAATTTGAAGCAGGAACGCTTTCCAAACTCATTTTATGAAACCATTATTACCAAAGCCAGACAAAGACACTACAAGAAACAAACAACAATAACCAAACAACAAAAAAGTATAGGCCAATATCTCTGATGAACATAGATGCAAAAATCCTCAATAAAATACTACAAACCAAATTCAACAGCACATCAAAAGATGATACATATTAACCAAGTGGAATTTGTTCGTTGGAATGCAAGGATAGTTTAACATAAGCAAATTAATTAGTGTAATAAAGCATATTAAAAGGATGAAGGACAAATATCCAAAATTGTGATATTTAGCTTACAATTCTAGAAGATAATGCTGCAGGAAAAGCATTTGAAAAAATTCAATACCCTTCATAATAAAATTTCCCAACAAGCTAGGTTTAAATGAAGTTACCTTGGCACAATAAAGGTTATATATGATATGTCAATTGACTGGAATGTGGTGATCATTTTACAACATATAGATACATTAAAACATAAAGTTGTACTCCTTAAACTTATACAATTCATATAACAATGCTATTTCAATAAAAATGTTAAAAATAAGCAAATAAATAAAAGTCATTTATGCAAATCCCAGAGTTAATCTCATATTAATGAAAAATGAAATCTTTTCCTCTAAGATCAGAAACAAGGCAAGGATGTTCTTTCTTGCCACTTCTATTCAGCATAGTTCTAGAAGTCTTGGGCAGAGCAATTAGTCAAGAATAAAGGCATGCAAATACGAAAAGAAAGAGTATAATTATAATTCTGGCCTTGAGGATGGGCCAGAGCTCCTCTGAGTACACAGCATTCAGCCTCGCCCCTTTGTAACAAAGGCCAAACTGAAATATACCCACAGGGAGGCCACAAGACTCCAGAGCGGCTGCCCCTGCTGCTGGGCTTGCAGCTGTTTCCAGTGAAAATCAAAGTAACTTGGTGCTGCTGGCTCCATGCCCCTGTATCAGCAGTGGGCAGCGCACCAGCAAGAGTGGAAGTACCCCCAAGGCCCCCAGGGCCTCGGAGTCTAGGCCCTTTATTCTTGGCCAGGCCAAAGGTCCATCGAGAGTCCACCCCTCTAATGTCAGGGTGTCTCCTGGTGAGCGTCCCACACAACCACCACAGACAGACATTGAGAACATTTGGCAAGGCATGCACTCGACCACACTGTTAAGGCTTATCTAAAAGGCTAAAATGTCAATCAGAATAAAGTGAAGCTTCTTTGAAAAAGAGGACTGTCCTCCCGCCAGGCCCCTTAATCTCCAATATGCTCTATAAAACCCACGGATCCAAGATCAAATTTTTCATTTTGCAAGATGGAAAAATCGAGGCCCAGAGGAGAAAAATGACAACCCAAGAACGCACCGTGGGTCTGTGGCAAAGTGGGTGTGGCCGGTGGCATTTTCCAAGTGAGCCATTGCAACTTATTCCCATCCCAACTATAGCAGGGCCACTCCAGCACTGAGAAGGGTCTGTGTCCCCACCCAGAGGCATGGGAGACCTTCGCTCCTAGTAAAACTAACTCCTGAAACCCATGATTCTCAACGGGGAACAACTTCCCCCTGTCTCAGAGGACATTTAGAAAGTCTGGTAGCAATTTGTCTTCTACTGGCATTGAATGTGTAGAGATCAGGGACACTTCCACATGTCCTATAGTGCACAAGACAGCCTCACAACAAAACCCTCAGCCCCTAACACCAGTAGTGCCAAGGCTGGAAACCCTGCTGTAAATCACAGCACGTTATAAAAAAAACTCCAAGTAGAAATGAAAATATGCAGGACTTCAGGAGGCATTGGAGAAAGGACCCCATTTCTCCTAAGAGATCCAGGGGACTCGTTTTCCCCCCAAACAACAAATGATCATCTCTCATCCTTGGGCTTCTGAAGGTGAGGACAATACATCTCCACCGCATTGTTATTAGTTAGAGGTGAGGACTTAGCACACCGGAGGTGCGAAGGAAACATTATCAAAGAGAGAAGGAACAGTATTGATCAGATCGTTACCCCTGAGGAGTTTGTGGAGTAAATAAACATGTAAATGAGGGTGGCTATCCACCTGTAGTTGCTTGAATTTTCTGCCTACTTGCTCAGCCTGGCTCTCTAGAAGTGACACCGCTTTAAATCGTTATGTGTTTTTAAGACTCTAGAGATATTTTCTCATTCCTTTCCAAAAGTTTTACCAGATGAAACCCCATCTGGTCGTAGTGTGAGGGCAGGTGCCTTGAGGCTCTCCCCAATATTTTTATATTACCTGTAATCTTTGCTTATTTATCAGATTAAAAAAAAATACTCACCTAATTTTCTTCATTGAGTTTAAGAAGGCTAAGCTGGCTAGTTCTCTTATTGGCCGTTTATATTGATTCTTCAGTGAATTTTCTGCTCAGATCTTGTGCTCGGTGCTCAGTGGAGTGTTTGGGGTTTCTTATTGGCTGGTGTGAACATTTTATATATTATCAATGACTATAAATAATATGAATGAATCTTTTACCATAAATGGCAAATGTTTATCATTTGTCATTTGAATTTTTTATAATGATTTGATAACATTGAAGATCTTAAAGATTTTTTTATCCAGTCCAATCCATTTAACTCTGCAATTCCTCCAATAGTGAAGGAGTTTCTCTTCAAATACTCAGGTAAATGTTTTTCTATTCTGACCTTGGTTTGGTGTTTATTGTTTTATAATATATATTTCTATAAGTATTTAAATAGTCTCAACGTAATGTGGTAAAGAGAATGATAAATATACCATCCGACAAGGAGTCCTAGAGAGTTGAAAATATGACGAGATTAATGTTCCTCACCTGAGAATATTATCCCATTTTATGTATGACTTATGTACTCAGTAGACCTTTTTAATTAAAAAACAATTATCAACATCTAAGACATACAAGAGAGCATAAAGAATAGTACAGCAAGTTTTCCTGCCTCTGGCCTTAGGAAGCAAACCAACCCCAGCAGAGATGGAGGCACCTGCACCCGCTCCTCAACTGTGTCCTCTCCCCAGCCAGCTGCAAGCAACCTCCATCTTGGACTTGCGTCCATCATTTCCGTGCATTTCTTTTTTTTTGGGGGGGGGCATGTGGGATTGAACTCAGGGTAATTGACCACTGAGCCACATCCCCAGACCTATTTTGTATTTTATTTAGAGACAGGGTCTCACTGAGTTGCTTAGCACCTTGCTTTTGCTGAAGCTGGCTTTGAGTTTGCAATCCTCCTGCCTCAGCCTCCAGAGCTGCTGAGATTACAGGCATGTGCCACCATACCTAGCTTCCATGCATTTCTTTTTACTTTGCTACTTAGATATGTACTACTAAGCAAAACAGTCTTTCATATTACACATACACACATGCAGATACATACACATAGCATTGTCTTCCTCTGTAACTTTCTTTTTTTCCCTAATATCATACAGGTGAGAATTCTCCATTTTAACACAGATAACACCAAAGCATTCTTTCCCATGGATGCATTTTATGTGTTTTAATGTATCCTCTTATTCATGGGCCTTCAGGCTTTGATTATTTTTTTTCTTATACACAGTGCTTCTGTTAATAACCTTGTGCTTATCTCCTCCAAATAATTTGCAAGTATTAGTCACAATTTCAGTAGGACATTTTTAGGACTAGACATAATGATTTTATGGTTTATTAAAAACACTTGAAATATCATGGAAAATGAGGGGAAAATCTATTGTGAATAATGGGGAGCACTATATCTTAAAAATATAAAGTTATAATAATCAAAACAATTTGGCATTGGTTTAGAAATAGGCCCACACAAGAGCTCAAAGAGCTCAAAAATGAATACTGGTCCACATGGAAGCATTCACAGTGTTAAAGGAGGTATTTTAAACCAATGATGATACGATGACTTAATCAACAGCATTGTGACAGTTACCCAGAAGTTTGATAAAACTAACCTGGATTCCCATCACATTTCTAAGTAAAAATTAATTCTAACAGTGAACCAGATAACTCATTCCAGGCCCCAGACACAATCAAATTGGTCAGTGAAGATGGTCACCTGGACTGGCACAGTGGCCCGTTCCTATAACCAGCCACTGGAATCCCCAGAAGCACAGCAGAGAGAGAGGGGGAGGAGGGGTCCCAGCATCGACTCCCCGGGTTCTTTCATGGCAAGACCTCCTGGAACTGGCTGTGTGCCCTCCATCAGCAGGCAGCACTAAACACCACATGCCCTTCTCCTTCCCAGTCCAGCCACCATTTCACCCCCACATTCACGCTCAGGGCTGCCAGCCACTCTGGGCCACCCCAGTCACTCTGGGCCACCTCAGCCCATCCTCTGCTCTATTCTTCCTGGTTCCACAGTAGGAACACACATCTCTGTAGCTAATCCCTTGGTGATTAACTACCCTCTTCAACTGTACTAATTCAATTGTGCCATTTATTTCCCATTGAGACCCTGATACAGGGTCTGATGTTTAGGATGATAACACTTATGTGCCTCCCCACACGTTGTCTCACACACACACACACACACACACACACTCATAGGAAGTACCAGGAAGGACACACAGAAAACTGTGACTAGTGGTTAATTCTGGGGAATGGAATGGGTTGGTAAATTGAGGGAATAAGGAGTGTCTTACCTTTGTGTATGAATTTGTGCTAATTGAAGTTTATTCCAACAAAATGAACGTATTTTTTTTAAATATAGAGAAATACTGAAAGATAGAGAATTTCAAATCTGTCTCTACCCAGTTCTTCTGGGGCACAGAGACTTTAAAAAGTCAGCCCTCTTCATAATTAGCACCTCTGTTCTACAAATCGAATAACTGCCTCTGTCAGACACATGGCCCTTGGCGCTGAGAGCTGGTGGAGCCTCTCCACCCCAGTCCACAGGGAGAGCAAGAGTTGTAAAGATGAGAGCAAGAGTTGTAAAGATGAGAGCATTTGTTCTCTCCCTGGAGTCTAGTCACAGGCCATTGGAAACATCAAAAGCATGAGTCTGTTAAGCAGCACAGAACCCAGACTTTCTCAGATCAAGGGGAACAGAGCCAGCCAAGTTCCCCTTCCCCTGATAATGTGTCACTGTAGCCACACTAATTTGGTTGAAATTTAGAGACCATGAGGGAGATCAATCTCTATAAAATTTTTATGAAAATGTCTCTCCCAGAACCAGTCTCGGACTGAAACTTGGCATAAAATTTACCCCAAAGGAAGGATGAAGCCTGGTGACAGAAACACGAATTGCATTCCAATAACCTCAGAGGCTAATTCTTGGTCTTGCAGTGGACCATGGTCCCATCTGAAGTCACCTCCCAATCAGAGGCCTTTCCACTTCACTGCAGCATGAGGTTTTCAGATACCTGTGTCACTTTGGTTGAGTTCACAGTTGAACAGTCTCACAGATGGCCTTTCTTCAAAATGCCTCACTATAAAGGAGGCTTGTGCAACATCTCTGACTGTCCATCAGTACTGATGGGCAAGGCCAATGATTGTGCATGCCGTTGTACCTTTGGACATCTCACCTGCAACTTCTGTTCTTCTCAATCTCTGATCATGGAGGAATGGAGTACTATCTCACCATGGCTCACAGCTTTTAACAGGCATGCCTAGGATTATTGTATCATAATTCAAACAAACAAATGAAACCAAACCATCTTATTTACGGTACATGACCAAATTGTAAATTACATGGAGAAATTTCGCATTCTTTCTTTCTTCTTCTTCCTCTTTCTTTCTTTTCTTCTTTCTTTCTTTCTTTCTTTCTTTCTTTCTTTCTTTCTTTCCTTTTCTTTTCTTTTCTTTTCTTTTCTTTCTCATTAAGTTTCTTCTCTCTTCAACATCTCAAGGCTCCACTGCTAGGATCCTGATGTTGCTCCCAATGCAATTCAGCAGTTGAATTCAACAACTTCCTTGATGGGGATTTGTCAATCATTTGCTGGGAACACCGTGATAAAAACGATTCCATCCCTTCTGTCAAAGAGTTCATGGCTCACTTGGGAACAGAAAGCAAGCACATGAAGCCCCTTGTGTTTCACATAGTAGTGGAAATATTACGCTATGTGGTCGGTATCACCATACATGTGATACTGAAATGTGGGATTCATTCAAAAGGGGAAAAGAGACCCAGGAAGATTTCATAGAAGTTTCTAGGCCATAGTTTTGGAGGTTGCATGGGAGTTTTCAAGGTACACCAGAGGAGAAAAGATATTTGGACATAGAGCCAAGCACATGCACAGGTCCTGAAACACCCCTGGAATTGCTGAGAATGCTCGGACCAGAGCACTTCCGTAGAGGTGTTTTCCTTAATGCAGAATTGAATCTATCCTGCTGGCAGTTGGAACCCCTGAAGGGGTTTTAAATGGGAGAGTAACAAGGTGTTTCATGCTTACAGAAAAGGGTGGGGGGGCAGAAAAACACCACACGCCCAGTGACCCTCTCTGTTCTCAAAAATCTAGTGAGTTTAAGGAACCATGAGAGCACATCTGGGCCTGAATGACCAGATGCACACTGTCCTGACGGACCTTGGCTGTCTCCCAGATGAGCTGGAATTAAGGCATGTTAGTGTTATCTGTAGAAAATACTTTCTTGCCACACACCAGGACAGCTGTTCCTTGGGAGACTGGTAATGAAGGAAACAAAGGAAATAAGCAAAGCAATGACTCGCTGCTCCTGTAGCCTAATAAACCCCTCTCCCTGTGGTAATTGGCGCAGATCGGCAGACCCTGGGTGGCTGCCCCTGGACAGAGCATCATGAGGGATGGGGGGCTACTTTCCCGTGAGGTGCCAGAGGCACTTCATGGAGCTGACATCCACTGTCCAGTCCGTGCCCCTGGACTTTCCCTGTATTTCTGTATGATCCTGCATCTCACATCCCATCTCCAGCTGTTCTCCTTGGTCTCTCGGCAACCCATCCCACGGCCCTAGCACAAATGGACTGAGAACATTATATAAGGTCAGGTGTGCAGTGTCCCTCTAGTGGTGGTGTGAAAATTGGCCCTGGTGGACAGCCCAGTGTTACTAATCTAAACAATAGGGGGAATTTCCACAAGGCCAGCGCGACCCATGTCTCACAGGAACACCTTCTTTTACTGCTGGAAATAAATAACACTTTGTCCTACCTCTGTTCTTTCTTCTAGAAAGTTCAAAGAAACTTAGGGACTTTGTCTCTTTAATCTTTTTCAACATCTCCAAGAGATAGGGTGATGAAAATAACACTTCCACTGAGCACTCACAAATATATTTCGAGCCTGGTGTGTGTGAATTGCACAGAAGGAGGGCTTTGATCTCTGTCAATTTCATCCACTCTCTTCTGGTGAAAAGGACCCTATCCCTGGACCTCCTGGGTTAATACAGGACTCAAAGACTCTAAATCTGAGATGCAGGCTGCCAGACACAGTATTTCCAAACAAAGATTTTTCATCTTTTTATTGTAAAATATATGTGTGTGTTACAGACATCAGTAATTATTTCATAATGCTAAGATGATGGATATATTTCCTTCTGGTATTCCTGACCATATAACAAAATCAAGATCAAAGAGAATACAGGGTTTGGGATCCCAATAAATTTCAATCCTGCTGAAGGTAGCAGGAGACTGGGAACTTCTACATCTTATGAGGAGCAAAAAGCCGCATGTTCTGCAATCTGTTTTGATGATCAAGCTCTGAAAAACAGCAAACTAAATGGGAGTGAAGATCATCTCTGTTGCATTTCTAATATCCTTTCAAGTAGGAAAAATACTGTGGAGTTTTGAATTATTGCTGGACTAACTAGGTGACCTCAGAATCCCCTCCAAATCCTGGATCATATGACCAAAAAACTCTCTAAAATGACAAAGTACCAGATTAATCTCAGAGTTTTAACTCTGACCAAGTTTGGTTCTTTTGAAGAGAGGAAATGTAAAATTTAGAACCAGATCAGGATAAAATAAGAAACCTATCTGAGCCGGGTGCAGTGACCCACACCTGCAATACCAGCCTCTCAGGAAGCTAAGGCAGGAGAATGGCAAGTTCAAGGCCAGCCTAGGCAACTTAATGAGATCCTGTCTCAAAATAAAAATTAACAAGGCCTTGGGGTGTAGCTCAGTGGTAAAGTGCCCCTGGGTCCAATCCCTATACAGGAAGGAAGGAAGGAAGGAAGGAAGGAAGGGAGGGAGGGAGGGAGGGAACGAACGAACCTATCTTCCCCACTACCTAGCTGGGTAGCCGTGATCAAAACTTCTAACTACTATAAGCCTGATTTGCTCATCTATAAGAAGGAAAACATTTCCTCTCTCATAAATATTTGGGAATTAAAAGGAGATAATACAAAAGTTTGCACTAAACACTCAATAAAGACATCCATCCCCACCACCCTCACTGTTACTTTCAGGCTCCTAAGTGACAAGCAGAAGCCACCAGTGATTCTGAGGCATCTGGTGGGGATCTCTCAGAGCCACCTTCAAGCCTCAACTCCACACACATTCCCAAGGATATAGGACCCCCGCCCTGCTCAATACCCACCTGAATTCATCTCATCACCACGGCTGTGCCCTCTGAAATAACATCATAAATTATGACATGCTCAGTTTCTGAAGTTCTTGTCATTGTTAAAAAGATTGGCCCATTCCTAAGAGGTCCCTGACAGGTGTCGCTTTCTTCCCATGGCCTTCTGCAGCCCCTGGCATGGCCCTGCACATGCACTCCCCACCCAGCGTTGCAATTCTCTTGCATGTAATCCCCTAACAGGTAGGGAGCTCTTTCAAGATGGGACTGTTACTTAGTTCCTAGTGCCAAGGGCCAGTCACAGAGTAAGGAACCAATAGATACTTATACAGGAGTTCAAAGTTATTTCATTTGATTTTTACATCTGTTGTATTAGCAAATCCGTACATTTTTTTCTTACAATTATTTAACTTGGATACAGAATAAAAAATGGAAAAGCGGGGCTGGGGATGTGGCTCAAGCGGTAGCGCGCTCGCCTGGCATGCGTGCGGCCCGGGTTCGATCCTCAGCACCACATACCAACAAAGATGTTGTGTCCGCTGAGAACTAAAAAATAAATATTAAAATTCTCAAAAAAAAATGGAAAAGCTCAGTCCAACCTTGGAATTTCATAGAAGACATAGAGGCCAAAGAGAACCAGTTCCAATCTCATCCCATGAACTAGGCCCTCTGTTCCAGAAGCAAGTCTCATCATACCTCAAATATGGTGGGAATGTCCAAGGGAAAAACAGGGCTCTCTTCTCCAGCATGGTAGACCAAGAAGGCATTTGGCAGGAAGAGGGTGGCCCTTTCTCCTCCATAACCATTACAGTCAATCCTGTCTCTGTAAGCCAAGGGCTCACAAGCACCTAGAGATAACATATTTGATGTGAGCTCATACGAATAAAGCCATCAAACTTCCACCTTAGAGCCACAGCCACAGCCACATGCCTTCATGTGCCAGTTACACCCTGTGACCCTCTCCAGAAACATTTCTCTTGTATAACCAATAAGGATTCCAAGCCTCCCCAGTTTGGGTCAAGGAAGACTGAGGACTGGAGTGGTAGCCTAGTGTTAGAGTGCAGATCTAGGAATGTGCAAGGCTTGAGTTCCATCCCCAGCACAGCAAAAAAATAAATAAATAAAAATAAAAGAACTGAAGGATGATTTTTCTTGGTTATGCTGTAAAACAAATCCCTCCAAAACTCAGTGGCTTTTTAAAAAATGAAACCACTCCATCACATCTCATTAGTTCATGGGCCAAGAACTTGGGCAAAGCTCAGCAGGTAAGTCTTCCACTCTACATGCCATTGACTAACATCATTCCATGGAAATCAGCTGGGGCCGGGCTGGTTGGCAGGACCAGATGGCTTCACTCCCATGACTGCTAAGTTGCTTTTAGCTGGACTGTGGGATTGAAAAGCCTGCATGTGGCCTTCCAGCATGACAATCAGGGTATTCAGATGTTGCTTAGTAGCTGGAGATCTTGGAAAGAGAGTCCTAACAGGCAAGAAGTATGAGCACCCCATTCCTTAGGGTCCATAGAGGCACTTCCATGTTATTGTGTTGGTCACAAAGCCCACCTAGATTCAGATGAATGAGACATAAACCTGGCCTTTGGTGGGAGGACTGTCAAAGAACCAAAACCATCCTGTATCTTCTAGGTAGAAAGGACCATCAGACAATGGTGGATGACTTCATCCCCTGAATTATCTGTGTCTTGGTGGTCTTATCACATCCCTATCCATGGTCCCTGGCTCAGTTATCTCTGGCCCAGGCAAAGCAAAGACCATTTTCCTTGTGAACCCAAACATCCCCTCATCTCAGGGAGCCTACAGGTTGCAACAAGGACATATGAACTGTGACATGCATTTTGACTAGCATGACAATCTACACAATGGTTGACACTTTATCCTTCACATGAAGTCTCCCCAAATTACTTCTGGGCACTCCAAATGAATATCTTCAAGAGGGGTTTACCTGAGATGTTATTCTCAGGGACATGTCCACTCAGGTTGCTCGTGAGCCTCTTCTTGGGGATGTTTGATCACACGGCCTGGGCCTGGCTGGACCGTGCCTTCTTTCCAGGCCTCAGTATACGTGAGCTATCGCAGGTGGGTTTCTGATTCCTGCAACCGTGCTTCCTAAGTCAGCTGCCTGTGGAGCAGGGCCTGCCTTCTTTTTCTCTTTGCCTTCCCAGCATCTGGCCCTGTGCTCACCATAGTGCTCAAAGTTGGTGGCTGAATACCCAGGAGTCACCTTTTAATACCTTTAAAGTTGAGATTTCATTCTTTTTTTTTTTCATCTCCAGGTTTGTTTGGAAGAAACAAAATATCCTAGTCTATTCTACCTGGAATCCGTACCTCCTCCAGCACCATTTGCAAAAGTGTTCTAAAAGTAATAATTGTGATGAGCTAAAATTGTGTGTCCTCTGCATTTTTATTCAGTCTCAGAATGATGCTGTGAAGGGAGAACAGATGTCTGATGCAGGTAGACCCTGCTTTTACCCACAGAACACAGACTCATCAAATCATTTTCATCCATCAGAACAAAATCATGGTCTTTCCAAATTAATATGGGTCTGTCTAGGGGAGGGAAGATTTGACTAGGAAGACTTTGGCCATGACTGACCTACTGTGGACCGACCAGCTCATTCTCACAAAGCAGAGGATCACTGAGGGAGGAGGGTGTTGGCTTCAGGGCAGAAGATCAGCATGTCATTCCCAGCTCTGCCACTGGCAGAACTGGCTTAATGTCTCAGAGCCTCAGCTTTAACATCCATAGAGACAAAAATGCAGAGCATCGGTTCACTGGTCAGACCAAATAAGAAAACTTACATAACCCACCCAGCATAGTGAATAGTACATGTTAAGTGTGAATAGTTGCTTTTAGTTTTATGATCATAGAAATGATGTAAAATGGTTAGGCAATTGATTCACCATTCAAGTAGTTTATTCCTAGCAAGGCAGAGTCAGAAATAGCCAGGGTGTCTAACATAAACTCTATCTTGCTTTTGCCCAGTAAGAAGTAGTTCAAGAAGTTAAATAGATGGTTCCTTAGACATTATGTGCATGGCTCAGCTTTCTCCCTCCTCAGCCTGCTCTTCATCCCTAACTGGTCAGATGTTTGGCTATAGTATTTCAGATAAGGAAGATAAAGTGACCACCCTAGCTCATCCCTCCAGTACACCTAGGAAAGAAAATGGAAAATGTTCTCAGAGAACTCATCCGTTGCTTAGCCTCTGAAACACAAGGAAAAGACAATCTTGACAATTAAATCCCCATCAGCCCGGCAAGACCTGGCCTGGCCTGTGTGCCTGAGGGTGGGATGGTTCACCAGCTCTGCTGCTGGCAAGAGGGAGTCAATGTGAGAAGCCCAAGAAATCAAGGAGAGGGCTGGGCTCCATCGACATAAATGGCGCTTGCTAGGCCTTCAGCTCTGTTTTCTTCAGTTATCCCTCGTCACTCACCCCACAAATAGTGACTAAACCCTCACTGTCCAGAGCCCCCATGGCTCAATGGTGAAGTAGGTTGCACCAGAGTTGGAGAGAGGGATACGCAGATAGGGAAAATCCTGAGATGAGGGGATTATGGCGGAAT
Organism: Spermophilus citellus; assembly: GCF_964194105.1. Lineage (NCBI taxonomy): Eukaryota > Metazoa > Chordata > Mammalia > Rodentia > Sciuridae > Spermophilus > Spermophilus citellus. The sequence goes on from NC_138182.1 coordinate 105,988,776, forward strand.
AGTGAGGACTCTTCCCTGGCTGCTGCATGGCATGAAACCAATAAAAGCAGACAGACAGCTTTTCAGCAAGGTGGGTGAGTGAACAGGAAATAGGGGAACATGACTGCAATTCAAGACTGGACACTTGAAACAGATCGGGGACTCAGGAGATCAAATATAATTAAACCAGGAAAAGGTCCTCAGCCTCACAGCCGCAGCAATGGCTGGAGGCACAAATCAAAAAAGCTCTCTCTGTGAACACAGTTAAGCAATAGGGAATTAAAGGAACCCCCATTCTTGGGAGGACTGAAGCATGTCAGGATACAGAGAATTTAGAAATCAGAGTCATAGTCCAAATAAATAGTAAGCTGCTCTGCATGATATCCTTGTGTGGGAAAGAAGCCACCGTCTCTCCTGGAGGCAGGCAGAAGACAGCGGAAGGAACCATCTTGCAGTAGCAGGTTGGGGCCTGCAGCTAGGGGAGCTGATTTGTGGCAGACCCAAATCTGGCTCAAAAAACAAGCCAGGCAAATCCACACAGCATGACCCGGAGTGTGCCTAAGTGACCAGGAGAAAATCGAGTGAGGTGAGAGGTTCACACAGGGGTGTGCTAGTTGTGGAAACCCACTTGGCTTCCCATCCCTTCCAATCTGGCAGCTTGGAGGACAGGCTGGGAGAGAAGCTCCTGACCAGGAATCTGCATGGGAGGAGGCAGAAGAGATTGAGTTTGGAGACTGAATCAGAGACCAGGAATCATGGGGTCTGCAAGTGACATAATGGGCTAAGAACAAGCTCCTACACCACATGAGTAGAATCCAAAGAAGATTCCTGGAGTACAGTCTTCCAGCATGGATGGACAATTGCTGGGCCCTGGAGGTGCACTGACTTAAAATCCCCAGACCAATTGGCATTCAGCAAATAGAATGGAGCATACCTAAGCCTACACCTGCCTCCAAGTTCCACCCCCAGTATTAACCCTCCTACTCCAGCAACCTGACCCTGAGAGTGGAGCAAGTACCATACTCCAGACAATCCCATCTAACTGCTGAGAGGGGAAGCTAAGAAACTCTTGAATTCTAACAAAAACAATTATTCAATTTTCAATGGAGATTTTTTTCTTTTCTTTTTCTTTTTTCTGTCACATTTCCACCATTTTTAAACCAATTATTTTTCAAACATCAGTTTATTGAGGACTGGCATGACTGAATAGTGTATTCTAATTTTGTTTTGTACTCTTTTATTTTTTACTTTTTTCCTTCTATTTTTAATATTTTTAAAATTTTTACTTTACATATTTTTTTCTCTCACTTATCTGTTTCCCTTGGTTCTCTGTCTCTTTTCTCCTGCTAACAGCCAACCTCTATTCTTCCCTCTTAGACTCTTCCTATATTTTTTTACTTCTATCTTCTCTCCTCCTTCCTCATAAACATTACATCCTATGCCACTCCTGTTCTTTCTTTGTCCACCATTTGAAATTGTAAACCCTTTTTCTAACTTACTGTTTTTATTATAGGCAACAACTGGACACATCATTAATGTTTATTTCAACAAAACTGTAGATGTCGAATTAGGAGCTACTTGGTTTAAGGCTGTGTATTCTTTGCATGGGTTGCTGTTATTATTTGTCTCCCCATTAAAGGTGAGGTACTGCAAACCCTCAGGGACACTCTAAGTCTACAGGGTAGAAACTGATGCTCATATCCACACTGCTAGATGGAAAGACACACAAACAATATGAAAAAACAAGGGAGCAAAGCACCTCAAACAAACCAAGATGCTCCAATAATAGAATCCACTGACACCTTAGTGGAAGAAATGTCAGAGAAGGAGTTTAGAATGTACCTAGTTAAACTGATCCATGAGGTAAAGGACGATGTAAGGAGTGAAATCAGAGATAAAATTCAGAAGGTGAAATTTCAGTAATGATATACAGATTCTGAAAAGAAATCAGGCAGAAATCCTAAAAATGAAGGAATCAATAGGCCAAAGTAAAAATCAATGGAAAGCATCCCCAAAAGACTAGAATACTTGGAAGACAGAGTTTCAGGTAATAAAGAACAAATATATAATCTTGAAAATAAAGTCGACCATGGAGAGAAGTTGTTAAGAGACCATGAACAAAACTTTCAAGAATTATTGGATAACATGAAAAGACCAAATTTAAGATCTATCAGATAAAGTGGACTTCCATCCAAAGTTAATCAGAAGGGACAAAAAAAAGAGGATTTCATATTGCTTAAAGGAATTATACATTAATAAGATATAACAATTATAACTATTTATGCCCCAAGCAATGGAGCATCTATACACATCAAACAAATCCTTCTCAATTTCAAAAATCAAATAGACCACAACACAATAATACTGGGCAACTTTAAAACACCTCTCTAACTACTGGATAGATCCTCCAAACAAAACTAAACAAAAAAACTATAGAACTAAATAATACAATCAATAACTTAGACTTAACAGACATATACAGAGTATTTTATCCATCAATGATTGAATGCACTTTCTTCTCAAAAGCACATGGATCATTCTCTCTAAAATATATCATATCTTATGTCACAAAGAAACTCTTAGAAAATACAAAAAAATAGATATAATACCTTAAATTCTATCAGTCATAATGGAATGAAATTAGAAATCAATGATAAAATAAAAAATAGAAGCTACTCTAACACCTGGAGACTAAATAATACACTATTGAATGACCAATGGATAGCTGAAGAAATCAGGTATAAAATTTTTAAAAATACTCAGAAGTAAATGAGAATAGTGACACAACATATCAAAATCTCTGGGACACTATGAAGGCAGTTCTAAGAAGAAAGTTCATTGCATTGAATTCATTTATTAAGAGAATAGAAAATAGCCAAACATATAACTTAATATTATATCTCAAAGCCCTAGAAAAAGAATAAATCAACCCAAAAGCAGTAGAAAACAGGAAATAATTAAAATCAGAGCTCAAATCAATGAAATTGAAACAATTCAAAAAATTGACAAAACAAAAAAGATGGTTCTTTGAAAAAAATACATAAAAATGATAAACCCTCAGCCATGCTGACAAAGAGAGAGAAAATGCAAATTACTAAAATTCACGTGGAAAGAGGAAATATCATGTCAGACATTATTGAAATACATATGATAATCAGAAACTATTTTTAAAATTTATACTCCAATAAAATATAAATTATTGAAGACATCAGCAAATTTTTAAAGACATATGACCTACCCAAACTAAATCAGGAGGACATACATTATTTAAACAGATCAATTTCAAGTAATGAAATAAAAGACACATGAAAAGGCCTACCAACTAAGAAAAGTCCAGGATCAGACAGATTCTCAGCTGAGTTTTACAAGACCTTCAAAAAAGAATTAACATCAATATTCCTCAAATAATTCCATGAAATAGAAAAGGAGGGGGCCCTTCCAAACTCATTCTATGAAGCTAGTATCACCCTGATACCAAAACTAGACAAAGATACATCAAGGAAAGAAGACTTCAGACCAATATCCCTGATGAACATAGATGAAAAAAGTTCTCAATAAAATTCTGGCCGATCACATACAAAAACATATTAAAAAGACAGTGCACCAAGATCAAGTAAGGTTTATCTCAGGGATGCAAGGTTGGCTCGATATAAGGAAATCAATAAACATAATTCATCTCATTAATAAACTTAAAGACAAGAATTATATGATTATCTCAACAGATGCAGAAAAATACAACATGACAATGTTTGAAATACTAGGAAAACTAGGGATAGTAGGAACATATCTCACCATTGTAAAAGCTATATATGCTAAACCCAAAGCCAACATTATTCTAAATAGAGAAAAATTAAAACCATTCCCTCTAAAAACTGGAACAAGAAAAAAAAAAAGCCCTCTTTCACTTTTATTCAACATCATCTTTAAACTCTAGCCCGAGAATTAGACAGAAAAAAGAAATTAAAGAGATACAAATAGGAAAAGAAGAACTCAAACTATTTCTATTTGCCTACAACATGATTCTATATTTAGAAGACCCAAACAATTCCACCATAAGTAAATTCAGCAAAGTAGTAGGATATAAAATTAACACCCACAAATCAATTGTTTTCCTATACATCAGTGATGAATCTACTCAAAGGGAAATTAGGAAAACTACCCCATTCACAACAGCCTCAAAAAAATTAAAATATTTGGGAATCAATCTAACAAAAGAGGTGAAAAACCCCTACAATGAAAATTACAGAACACTTAAGAAAGGAATTGAAGAAGACCTTAGAAAATGAAAAGATTTCCCATGCTCTTGGATAAGCAGAATTAACATTGTCAAAACTACCAAAAGCATTATGCAGATTTAGTGCAATTCCTATTAAAAATCCCAATGACATTCCTCATAGAAAAAGAAAAAGCTGTCATAAAATTAATTTGGAAAAAGAAGAGACCCAGAATAGCCAAAACAATCCTTAGAAAGAAAAGTGAAGTAGGAGGCATCACAATATTAGATCTTAAATTATACTACAGAGCTATAGAGTAACATGGCATGATATTGGCACCAAAACAGACATGAAGACACAGAGCACATAAATACAGTTATCTCCTTCTAGACAAAGGCGCCATAAACATACATTGAAGGAAAGATAGACTCTTCAACAGTCTGGGAAAACTGGAAATCTATGTGTGACAAAATGAAATTAAACCCGTCTCCTCACCCTGCACAAAACTCAACTCAAAGTGGATCAAGGCTTATGCATTAGATCAGAGACCCTGTGCCTACTAGAAGAAAATGTAGGCCCAAGTCTCCATCGTGTCGTCTTAGGAACTAAATTCCTCAACAAGACTCCTAAAGCTTAAAAAGCAAAAATCAAGAATCAATAAATGAAATGGAATTAGCCTGAAAAGAGAAAAAAATGTTCCACATCTCTAGCAATTAGAGAAATGCAAATTAAACTGTTGGGAGTCGCCCCAGCTCCAAAGACTAACCTCCCCATCCCCCGAGAAGAACCATCCAATGGTGAGTCCTGCTGACTCACATGATCCTTACCCACCAATCAGAAAGCACCCCATGCCAGCTGCCAAAACCGTTAAACTGTTAAACTATTTCAAACTTCAGACCATCCCGGGCTCTATAAATATGCAGAGCTGCCTCAATAAATGGGCATTTTCTCCGACGGCAAGCCTTGATCATTCTTTCAAAACCTACACTGAGATTTCACCTCATTCCAGTCAGAATGTCAATTAACAAGAATGCAAGTAACAATAAAATTTGGCAAGGATGGATGTGGGGAAAAGGCACACTCACACATTGCTTGTGAGACTGCAACTTGGTGCAACCACTCTGGAAAGCAGGATGGAGATTCCTCAGAAAACTTGGAATGGAACCACATTTGACCCAGTAATCCCACTCCTTGGTTTATACCAAAGGACTTAAAATAATCATACTACAGTGACACCGTCACATCAACGTTTATATCAGCTCATTTCACGATAGCTAAGCTATGGAACCAACCTAGATGCCCTTCAACAGATAAATGGATAAAGAAAATGTAGTATACATACACAATGGAATATTACTAAGCCCTAAATAAGAATGAAATTATGGCATTTGCCAGTACATGGATGGAACTGGAGACTATTATGCTAAGTGAAATAAACCATCCCCCCTAAAACCAAAGGCCAAATGTTTTCTCTGATATGCGGATGCTAATTCACAATGAAGGAGGTGGGAGTTAGGGAAGAAGAAAAGTACTTTGGATTAGATAGATGGGAACAAAGGGAAGGGAGAGGGAATGGGAATAGGAAAGATAATTGAATGAACTGGACATTACTATCGAATGTGCCTATATGATTACATGACAAATATAATTCTACACAATGTACAATCAGAAGAGTGATGAGTTAGACTCCATATATGTGTAATATGTCAAAATACATTCTACTACATGTAAAACTAATAAGAACAAATTTTTAAAAAATAAGAAATGAAAGCTCTCACCAGGCAGCTTATGACAAGGGCCATGCACAGGGGTCAGAGGAAAAAGAGAGCATGCTCAGAAAAATCAGCCAGACAGGGGACACACTTTACCCTCAGCTTTGTGTTTTTCCAAATTTATTTTTAAATCATTTCTCCCTGTTTCTCAACAAAGGCCCAGACATCAAAATGAAAGACCCTCAAAGTAGAATAAAGGAGGCAAAGACACTCATCTCCTCTTCCAGGAGGAGTCTTAAGTGCATGCTTGATCTTCTCCCTCAGTGAAAGTTTCTCGAGACCAGAGAGCATATGGCTACGGTTTGGACCTGGAGTGTCCCCCCCATGGGTTACAGACTTACTCCCCGTGTGCTGCTCTTAGGAGGTGACAGAGCCATGAAGAGGCGGGCCTGACCTGTGGGGAGGTCTTCAGGTCACTTGTGTTGTGTCCTTGAAGGGCACAGTATGACCCTACCCCCTCTGCTCTCTGTTGGCTTCTCAACAGCCATCAATGGCCCCATCCCTGCATCCTCCTGGCTGGCTAGAAGGGTAGAGACGAACCCCACAGCAGAATTAGCCCTCTGTTCTCCCCTGAGTCCTCCAAGCTCCTGGGAGTCTTGGTCCCACTGCATCAAATTACAAATGACTTTGTAAATAATACATGAATTTTAGAATTCTTCAAAGAAAACGTGTTGGCTTTCTCTCACAGTAGCTAAGTATCTGAGAGATCATCTGAAGGGAGGAAAGATTTATTCTGGCTCATGGTTTCAGAGGTTTCGATCCACGGTTGGCTCTCTCCATTGCTTTGGCCCTGAGGGAAGCTGACCATCATGGCAGAAGGAGAAGCTGGAGGAAAGCTGTTCAGCTCATGGTGAAGCAGAGAGAGAAAGAAAGAGAAAGAGCCCAGGGCAAGATACAGTCCCCAGGGGCATAATCCCAAGAGCCTTCTCCATTCAACTAGGATCCTGCAGTTCCCACCCCCTCCCAATAGTCCATTCAGCTGTGAATCCATGAACTGATTAACCCATTCCTGAGGCTGGAGTCCTGTGATGCAGTCACTTCCCAAAGCCCCAGCTCTGGATGCTGCATTAGGGACCAAGCCCTCAAGACACAAGAGCTTTGGGGTACATTACAGATCCAAACTACAACAGAAGACAAAATATACAATTTCACTTTACTGTATAACCAGAGTAAGTATTTTTAAATGTCTAATCATCCCTGAGTCATGAAATCTGAGATTCGGGACCCTGTTGTATCCAGCTCCTCATTTTACAGACAGAAAAATCAGGTTTAGAAAGGGAAAAGGACTTGCCCAGACTGGTGCCCACAACACTGGTGTAGGGCCAGGGCCTTGCTTGCTGAGCCACAGGACAGGGCTGGGTTAGCTCAGCGGGAAGGAAGCAGGGAGCAGACACCCAGAGCCCAGGTCCCAGCCACACTGGGAGCCGCCCAGCAGCCCTGGAAGCTGTGGCCATGGGAAAGGCCAGCTCAGGGTTGTCAGGAATTCTGTTTCAAATGAAGTTGAAAGTTCATTTTTTTTAATGTGAAATCACTGCCTTTTAAAAGGTTGGAAATTGAGTGGAGATTATTAAATAAATACCCTGCCAGCCAAGAGTCCTGCCTGTGACCCAGGATCAGATATTGGCAGCTCAGCCCGGTCACCTTCCCTCCTCTGGGCCCTGCCGTTTCCTCCGTGTGTGCATCTCCTGCAGCCTGGCTCAGGTGAGAACTGGGAACATAACTGAGAAGGGCTCCCCTCCAGGAGGCACACTTGCGAGATCCAGGTAGCTCCCTCCTCGGGGAGTGATTCATTTGGCTCCATAAAGATTACCCCAGCTGTGTTAGTCAGCTGCCACTGTGACAAAATACCTGGGAAAATCAATTTAGAAGGAGGAAAGATTTATTTTGGCTCTTGGTTTCAGAGGGTTCAGTCCATGGCTGCTCGGCTCCGTTGCTTTGGGACTTTTCCAAGGTAGAGCACCAGGCGAGGAGCAGGTGTGAAGCAAAGGGAGAGGGGAGGGGGCTGGGGCCCAGTAAACCCATCAAGGGCACATTCCCACTGACCTGTGGGGCTCCACCTCCCAGGGTTTCCACCACGTCCTAATCACACCATCAGCTGGAGACCAAGTGTTCAACACAGGAGGCTCCAGGGACAATGAAGACCCAAACCGTGACATCAGCACAGCTTTGGCTTTCATTAATGGAAAATATTAAATAACCTTGACGCAAGACATGCACTTGGGAACTGTGATAGACTGTGTGGCAAGCTCATTCCAGCATTAATATTTTGATACTCCCCAGAGGCTAGAGACTTCCAATAAAACAGCTGCAGGATGGTCAACAGATTCCCAGAAACGGGAAGAAAAAAAAATGAGGAGAACTCCTCTTCACATTTATCCCCAAATCCCATGGCTGAAAATTAACAAGACATTTTTGAAATGTTGCTCCAAATAGAAAAGCAACTGAAACAGGAAAAGATGGCCTCGTCTGTGTTCCAGCCCCAGAGAACCTGCCTGAGGCTGGGGGATCCCTCTGGTTAGGGAGCTCCCACTGATGACACCAGATGCATATTTACATAAATTTATACAGAGAAAATCCCCTGTCCTGATTTGGAAAAGCCACAGGAAGCAAGAGGTCTTCATTTGGAAACCCTGTAGCATCGGATAAAAGACATTTCAAATGGTTTTCACACCCCTGCCTCAGGTGGCCTTCGCTGCTAGATTCCTATTAGCAGTCTCATCCTGCATAGAATCCTCAGGCTAATGAAGGATCAACTGGGTCCTCTAAAGGCTCTCAGCTGTGAAAAGAATACGGGACCTCCAAACTGTAGCACAAACCAAACTTAAACCACAATGAAGTCAAAACAGCCTTTTGCGGGACTTCCATGGTTGCAAAGTGCTGGATAAGTCCATGAAAATAGAGCTTCCTTCCTTTTTTTTTTTTTTTTTTTTTTTTTTTGATGTCCTGAGCCTCGGAGCAAGCTGTCTGCTGGGAAACACAGCTCTGGCCTTGAAGAAATAGGGACTCCGTGAGGAGAATCACCCTGGGCTGCTTTGGGACAGAGCCGGGAGGGGCTCCCTCAGCAACCACCTAATTCAAGCACCCTCACCCCAAGGCAGGTAACCGTAAATGGGGAAACCGAGGCCCTCATCACAGTCGCACTGTGTGAACTTGAGCCCAGAAAATTGGAAACATAACACTGCCTCTCTGTTTCAACTGTCTGTCCGTAAAACGCCCACCCACCACTGGTTTTTAAAAAAGTGTGGTTTCATCACTTTCCACAGGAGCTAGCAACAAATAATCTGCATACATTTCAAAAAAGTTACCGAAGATGGTTTCAGGGGCCTGACATGATAAATCATGCACCGTTGGCAAAGGAAGGCCACTCGTGTTCTAATTAATTAGGTGTGCAGAGCACAAGGAGCATTGGACCTGCAACAAAGGAAGGGACAGGAGAGTTCAGGGTAAAGACTCATGAATTAATTCCCACAGACATGAATTAATTGCTTCTGCTTTTTTTTTTTTTTTTTTTGCCTCCCCGCGCAGTTTCATTCTGCAAATATGTTACAAGCCTCGGTTTCCCTTCTGGCTTTTCAGCCTGTCTTTGAAGTTCTCTTTTCCTGCAGTAATGTGCTTCCCTCCCTGGCTGGATTCTCCCTTCCATGGACACCGTCAGAGAGGTTCCTCCAATATGTCCGATTCATGGATAGTAAGTCCAAACTAAAAACATAATCTGCTCAGGGTAATTGACTCTCTATGAAGTCAGCTTTAAAATTTAAAAAAAAAAAAAAAAAGAGGAAGAAGTGTCTACTTTGGGTTTCACGGATTTGCATATGACACGATTATTTCTTAAGTCAAATTGAAATCACAGGAGGTCTAATCCCCTTTTAGATCTGGTAGGTCTGTGCTAGTAATTCCAATGGTGGAGGAAGAAGCAAAACTAATTCCATAAGCATAGCACTGTATTTTTTACCAAAGCTCAGAATTTAAATGGAATTATTCCAAAATGTTCCTGGGGCTGAGAGCTACTCAAACTCAGCAAGGAGCCTGTCTCTGACAGTTGAGGCATCCAAGGCCTCCCTGAGAGGCCTCGGGCCCTGCAGTCTCAGCCTCTGCTCACAAATCAACAGCATGGAACTGAAACAAGGCGCGCATCTGCCTGCCACACTTCTGCCCAGCAAATGCTGACAGGTACATTTGACATATACTTTGTTCATACACGAAGTACAAATTGATACAAATTTCTTAGAAGTTCCTTTTTTAAATACTTTGACCCAGGAAATTTGCTTCCTGTGCTGATTCTGGGAAAGTTAATTAGCAACACAGACAAAGCTTTTCTCTAAGGAAGTTACACAAATTTATTTCAGTGTTATTTACATAAATTTTTAAAACTTGAAAAAAGTAAATGTTCAACACTAAAATCTGGTTAAGTAGCTTATGTTACAATCAAAGCTTAAGAAATATGAAGTCATTTAATATGGCATTTAAAAAAAATAATTAAAGACATGGGGAAAGTGCTCATATGGGAGAAAACAGGGCTGGCTTTTTGTTTTGTTTTTAAGTATAGCAAAAGATGATCCTTTCTCAATTTTTAACAGTAAAGAATATAGAGCTCTTATAATATGAAGTCTGTATTTGAGTGAATGATTCTCCACACACTTTATAAATGTGCTATTTAATTATAATGGATTTTTAAAAATTAAGCCTAGTTTCTTGTTACTAAATTAAGAGACTCAGTAAATGAGTTTTGCTAATTGTTACTAATAATTTTCAGAAAGAGGTATAATCTCTGGAACCTTCATTTCTGGCCAAACTGAAAAATCAGTTTCGAATTTGATGAATCTCGTTTTAAAACATTCAAAAGAAGCTGCCATAAAGTCAGACCCGTGAAAAGGTCATTTGCTTGGACCTCCTATTCAGGTCCAGCCCAGCCCTCACTGGCTATTAAGGGATCCTTTGAAAAGAACATATTCCTCTCTGTGGTAATCAAAATGCATCTTCTTCTCCATCTGCCTCATAACGAGAAGTCATAATCTGCTTTTTATGACATCACCATAAAAGTCATCAATAGAACAAAAAAAATTATCACTCCTGGAAATAATAGTGTTTGTTATGGAAACGATAGAGTGTTCCCATCTAGGTGCAATTCTCTTTAATTAAGCCTTGTCAAAGAGTACATTTTCAAAACATCTAAATCAGGCATTGCAGAGCTATGAACTTGCTGTCCTAGAAAAAAATACACCTAAGGGATTAAGCCTGGGGCCAAATCAATTTTCTTAGTAAAAGCCCACAAGGCTCAGGACGGTGGTGATGGAAGCCAAGCCAAGACCCTGGCTTGAAGCTGGAGCCTGGGAGTCAACAACTGAGCTCAGAAGATGGGGCCTGATGGGCTGCAGGATGGTACAAGCCTCCCTCAGGTGGGCAGCTGACCCCACTTCTGAAGGCTCCTCATCCCCTCTGCAGTCGTTCCTCAGACCTGAACCAGAGAGACAGAGCAAGCGAGCGGGGGTGGTTGTGGGGGGGTGGGGGGAGCGTCTCTCAGCCCAGACTCCAGATTCCAGGAAGTTTCCCTGCCCAGGGAGATGAGGCTCTGGTCGGTGTGGGCAAACTCTAAGGAGGAAACCATGATTTTCTTTTCATAGTATTTAATCTTTTTATTAAATTTCTTATAAAAATTATAAATGTAACATGTGTCCCATAATTTTAGGAAATACTAACCCGTGCACTCACAATAATCTCTACAGCCTTTGCCACACACCATCCCCCTTGGGTAACCAATGGAGACAGCTGGTGGATAGCTGTCCACTCTGAACCTCCATGAAACACGTATAAGAAGCGACACTGCTCACTTTTATTAAATAAGAGCATTTCATGCCTTCTGTGGTTGAATGTCATCCAAGTTTCACCTTACTTCAGTCAGAATGGCAGTTATCAAGAAAACAAGCAACTTACTCTCCAAATTCATGTTAATGATATGTGGAGGTGGGGCCTTTGGGGGTAACTAGGATTGGATGAGGTCATGAGCTGAGCCTCCAGGATGGTATCAGTGGCTTTATAAGAAGAGGAGAAGATACCCAAGCTAGCTTGCTTGCTCTGCCTCACCATGTGACACTCCCGCCATGTTATGATGTAGTGCACAGCCCTTAACAAATGTTGAGCAGATTCCAGCTCCATGCTGCACACCATTTGTGCAGTCCTACATATACCTAGGGTAATGACCTCCTTCTCGTTCCACCATCTTTCCTAACCCATGCCCCCTTCCACTCTTCTCCCTCCCCTTTTCCCAATCCAGAGTTCCTCCATTCTTTTCTAACCCCATGCCCCCCCATCCATGTTGTGGATCAGCATCCATTTACCAGAAAGAACATTTGGCCTTTAGCTTTTGGGGTTTGGATTACTTTGCTTAGCATGATATTCTCCAACTCCACCCCTTTACATGCAAATGTCATGATTTTATTCTCTTTTAATGCTGAGTAATATTCCATTGTGCACATATATCACAGTTTCTTTTGGGAGGGCCGGGGATAACCAGGGATTGAACTCAGGGGACTCGACTACTGAGCCACATCCCCAGCCCTATTTTTTTTTAATTTATTTATTAGTTCTAATCAGTTATACGTGACAGTAGAAAGCTCTTGGATTCACTGTACATAAATGGAGCAGATTTTTTCACTTCTCTGGTTGTACATGAAGTAGAGTCACAACGTTTGTGCAAAGTGTTCAACATCTCTAATAATTAGAGAAATGCAAATCAAAACTACTCTAAGATTTCATCTTACTTCAGTCAGAATGGCAGTTATCAAGAATACAAGCAACAATAAGTGTTGGAAAGGACACACTCATACATTGCTGGTGGGACTATAAATTGGTGCAACCAATCTGAAAAGCAATATGGAGATTCCTTAGAAATTTTAGAATGGAACCACCATTTGACCCAGCTATCCCACTCCTCCATCTATACTCTATTAGACTTAAAAACAGTGTTCTACAACAACACAGCCACTTCAATATTTACAACAGCACAATTCACAATTGTTAAACTGTGGAACCAGATGATGAATGGATAAAGAAACTATGATACATTTAGACACAGGAATATTATTCAGCATTAAAAGGGAATAAAATTATGGCATTTGCAGGTAAATGGATGGAGTTGGAGAATATTATGCTAAGCGAAATAAGCCAATCTGAAAAAAAAACAGGGACCAGATGTTTTCTCTGATAAGCGGATGCTAATCGTTATGGGAGTGGGGCATGGAATAAGTGGAGGAACTTTGGATGGGGCAAAGGGGAGGAGGGGAGGGAACAAAGGGGTAGGAAAGACAGTGGAATGAGACAGAGATCATTACCCTAGGTACATGTATGATTGCATGAGGTTTCACTTTTTAAATAGTCAGTAATGGGGCCACAGAAGGTTTGGAGCAAGAAGAAGCCATCTTCAGAGTGAGCCCTTGGAGACCTGGTGGGGGCTAACAGACGGGAAGGGGCATCCCAGGCATCCCCCCTCCACCTGTTTCCCAGACATCCCTGGATGTGAGAGCACCTGCAGGGCTTCCCTGGACCTATTCTAGCTTCTAGACACTGATGACCCCGTCTCCCGAATTGTTCTTCCAGCCCCCAGGGGATAAGCTCCTGCCGCTGCCAACCTGTGTCTCACCCCCTGCCCCGCCCCTGCTTGGCATCTCTGTTCTTCCTTCACCTATGCAACCAGTTCACTGCTGGAAATCATCAAGATGCTTAGTGTGGAATTCAGGCTAGTTGCTGATTGACACAGAGGCTTCCATTTATTAGGATATTATGAGGCCAATAAAGGTTTCAGTAAAGAAACACTTATGCTATAAATTTTTTAAAAAATCAGCAAAATGCAGAAATGTCTCCAATGTTATTTCAACCACATTTTCAAAATGAGATTTTTTTTTATATACTTATGACCACCAAGAAAATACAAACATGTTTATAGTTGTCCCTGGCTTGGTGAGTGAAATGATTGTCTCCTTTTAACAGTTTTATATACTTCTATCTTTGTACAATGAACAGATTTAAAATGTTTGTCTTTGAATTGGAATTTTTTTAAAATTTTCTTTTCTGTTTGTTTTATGTTGTCATCTCACGGGTGAATCTGACTGAGAACCAGGCACACAGCACCCCCCGCCCCCCGCCCTCCTCTACAGTGGTCCACCGCTGGCCTCGAAGAAACCACAGTCCTGAGTGCACACAGGGCCGTCCCTCTGCCTTCCCCATGACACAGAGGCATGGACTGAGCATCCGTGGACCTTCCCTGTGAGCGCTAACACCCCTCCTCCTCCCTCAAAGAACAGTCCCATCTCCTGCCCAGGTGGTGACCACAGGGTCCCCTCCCGCAGGCCCTGATGTGGGAACATTAAGCTTCCCCTGAAAACTTTTCTCATTGGACTCAGGGGTGGTCTTTCCTCCGCAAAGCTGTTCTCCAGCCCCACAGCCTTCAGCGGGCAGAGAGAGCTCAGGTGTCTTTGACACCAGCCTGAGCTTTCTCTTACCTGTCCTGGAAGAAGAGTAGCAAATGACCCTATGACTTCCCTGGTCTCAGAGCCAGTCTGGCCCAGGAGCCTGTTTGCTCCCCAGGGAACAGCCATCTCCCGCCTCTTGGTTTCTGGGTCTAGACTTCCGCCTGAGGCCAGGATGTCAAAGGCCTGTCAACACCAGGTCAGCCCACCACGTCAGCCCTGCCTGGCCCGTGAGCCAAGGTTTAAAACAAACAACAGTGCAAAACACATCACACGCACCTGACCAGTTGCCCTTAACCCAAGGGTTTCCCGAGCCCCGAGTTCATTACTTTGCCTTCGCAGGACCAGCTGGCCATAAACACCACACAGGATTGCCTCCCCATTTCACAGGTGGGTCAAATCATGACAAGGACAAATTGGGTAATTAACTGCCCTTCCTGCTGTGAAGCAGGGCCACAGCCGACACCCAGATCCAGCCTCTGGGGCCCACAATGCCATCATTAGTGGCCCTCAATGAAGCCATTCTGTGAGCAAAGAAGAGCTCTCTGCAAGATAAATAAAAAATGAGGAAACACAGGAAGGCCTTGGTGTTTCTGGCTCCTCAGAAATAGCTAAGCCCTTCCTCCTCGGGCCCTGGTGGCCATTCGCAGACCACCCCCAGCCCTTCTATGCAGTCACCAGCATTTGGGTTCAAAGGTTCTTCTCCTGCCACCTGCAGATGGGAAGGTGCCATGCCACCGGGTGCCTGGGCCCCAGGAGCAGAAGCAGAGCCAGAAGGAAAGGGCTGCCTCCATCTGCAAGTTGGTGTTCTGCTTCCTACAAGTGACTGGCCACTTTGCCCCCAGTAAAACTTGTCTGTGACCTGCATGGTATCCCCTGATACTGTGATAGCACAGTGGAAACCAGCAGAGTTATCAAAGTGAAACAAAGGAGACCATATGGACAGGAAGAGGCGAGGACTGAATCCAGCTGTGGGTGCAGAAGAACTCCAGCCGGAGTGGGTGAGCCCGGGGAGAAGGAAGCAGGGTGCCAGGCGGGACTGCAGTGCAGTCCCCTGGGCCACTCAGAGCCAGGGCAAGTGGACACACCCCCAGGTGGGGGAGGAGGATGGCACAGTCATATAGTAGCTCCCGCCAGCCCCTGGCTGATGGCTGTGGGGCGGGGCTGTGAGAGTGCCCTTCAGAAGGGCAGATGCTGGGCAGGGCAGCTAAAAACTGAGCAGGACACCTGCTGGTCAGGCACCTGCAGGTGGATCAGGACACAGAGCCCAGGCCCCTGAAGAGGCTTCAAGATGTTCTGAACAAGCTTATAAAGTCCTAAAGAATAAATCACGATCATATTCATGACAGGGATAATGATCATAATATATGACAGGGGTCCGCAAGCTTTTCCTGGAAACAGCCAATGTCTCAACCCACTGGGGCTAGCATAACAAAATATCACAGGTGGAGTGGCAAATGAACAACCGAAACGTACCGCTCACAGCTCTGGAGGCTGGAGACCCAGATCAGGGAGCCAGCGAGGCCAGGTCTGGGGAGGCCTCTCCTGGGTTGCAGGCAGCCGTCTTCGCATGGTGTCCTCACGAGGCAGAAGAGAGAACAAGGGCGCTCTCTGAGCCCCTCAGAAGGGCGGGAATCCCACTCACGAGAGTTCCATGAGCATGACCACATCCCCTCCCAGTGCCGTCACCTTGGGGTTCCAGGGCAACACAGGAATTTGAGGTGGACGCAAACATTTGGTCCCCTGCAGCCAGGCAGCAAGGACTTTAGGCTGTGTGAACCAGAGGATCTGAGTGACCACCACTCACCTGTTTTTGTATGAGGGCTGCCGTAGACAGTATATAAAGACACGAGTGATGGTGTGTGCCAAAAAATCCTCATTTAGGAAGGCAGGCAGCAAGCTAGATCTGCCCCTGACATCAGGGTTTACGGACTTCTGCTGCATCAGAACCACCGTCGAATGGACACCTAACACATTAGGTGCTTTCTACGTACATCACCTCACAATTGCTAAAGTGAGGTATTGTCCCTCTTACCTCATAGCAGAGTGAGCTGGGACTCAGTGAGCTCAGGTCCCTTGTCCAAAGATGCCCACTGATTCATAGGAAAATCCGGGATTCACACCCATGTCTAGCTGACCACAAAGCTCAGGCTCATTTTCTACACTAGCAAAATATTACCAGAATATTACAGAGAGTTACTGAAACTTTTTATTAAACGAAAAACTGAGTAGTATTTTATGGGCAGTGTGACTTTTCTGCGTAGGTGTGGTACAGAGGATCAAAGCCAGGGGCACTCTACCGCTGAGAAACATCCCCAGCCCTTCTTTATTTTTAATTTTGAGACACTGTCTCCCTCCGTTGCTGAGCCTGGCCTTGAACTTATGATCCTCCTGCCTCAGCTTCCTGAGTCCCTGGGGCTATACAGGTGGGCACCTGCAAACAGTATGATCTTAACTATATATTTCAAATGTCCAAAAAGAGCTTGGAGAAAAAGAGGGGCTCATGAACTGAAATTGATTCCCATGCATGTATGGGTTTGTCAGGATAAACCCAACTAACAAGTAGGACCATTAGGATCTAATAAGAAAAAGGAAATTAAACAACAACAAAAGCTTGGAGAGATATATACCAAGATGTTAGGTGATAATTTCTGAGATACGATTACAGATGACTTCCCATTCATACATGTTTCCATATTTTCCATATTCCTACAATGAATGCAGTTGATTTTTCTGAAGAGAAAAACTTACCTTTATCTTTAAAAATTATAGATACCAGCCAGAGCGAAAGGAAAGACGTTCTTTATTCTTCCTAATCCTGAAATGGAATATAGCCAACCCATGACGCTGAAAAGAAAATATAAAACTCTATATTTATTTACCTTAAAATATGAAAGAATTTACATTGTACTATCTCAGGACTCAGAATGACTCTGTCCCCCACCCCACATTCCAGGGTACATGGAATCCTTTGGAAAAGCAGGAAATCCTGCTAGTTCTCAAAGAAGATGGCTGGACCACTAATTTCAATGTACCCTACATTATATTGCTACCTATAGCTGCTTGTGTTTATCCAGGTAAGGCAGATATTTATCTACTTTTTTAAAATTTATTTTAATTTGTTATACATGGCAGTAGAATGTATTTATGCACTTGATTCATCATACATAGATGGGAGTAGTGTTTTATTTTTAAATTGACAGGGTTTTAGAAGTTTCTTCAAAGAAACATCCAGGTAAAGCTAATCCTAATGCAGTTACAAGAAACAAGAAATGGAAAGGTTGATCTAAGCATGGGTTCCTTTGCACACTATAAGGAGGTATAATGACATCGTACAGTGATGACTTTCTAATCACATCACATGAGAAATCAGGAGAAAACAGTGTTCTGTAAAAATTCTATTTGAAATTTTAATTTACAGCCACTACCGTAAAGATAGTCATCATACCTTAATATACACACACTGGACTTTAAGAGTGCCAAGCATCCAGAGTATAGGGTTAGAGATCTCATTCTTTCTGCCTCAGTAACACGGTTAAACTTACACATCGCTATGATATTGCAATACAGAGTAAATTAAAATGCATTCTTTATCAGAAATACATTTGGAAGATATACCACACTTTTTGTGTGGGGAAACAGAATATTGGGGTGCATCATGCAGTTATCAACGTTTGAAATTAAAATGCAGATGTTTCCAACATGTCCCATTTGATGGAGTAGGCCATTTCATTCCAGTGCCGTGTGGCTGTGTAGGTTGTGCCATTCAGAAGGCTTCAGTCACACTGTAGTCTCTATGATGATTGCCTCTGACATTTGTGCAGTGCACATTCTGAGGTCCCTGATGTAGTAACCATCCAGAATGTTACATGTGAAGAACTATTTTTATGTGAGCAGTGAACAGGAAGTCATATTGGAGAAGACACAGCTTCAATAACATTCTGTAGTATTGTGTTTTAGCAGAACACCTTGGAAATATAACCTCTAGAATTTACAAAACACTCTGGAGTGAGGTTACAGAGGTAACATCATGCATGAAATTCATTCATAGTGTCATTTGTAGGCAGGCTATCGCAACAAAGAAATATAAGAAGTGGACAAAGTGTCACATGGTGCCATTGATGTGATTATATATAGGCAGAAAAGGAAATTTGAGTAGCAGGACTTTCACCAGACATAATAAGGATATGGGGTCTGACAATGAACTTCTTTTGGAACGCACAATGTACTCAAGAGAGTTGTTGAACGTGGGTTACACATTCTTCCTTTATGAGGAGACAGGGTATCAAATCTGGTGACCTTCTCTGTGATGACAAATAGCTCTCAGCAGTGTGCTGCTACTAGATATTGTTTAAAAAAATAAACACATTTATTCTGACCCTTCAAGGTAATGAGTGAGAAAGTAACTGCTTTTCTAAAGAAATTCAGGTGTTGAAGAGCATTTTTAAAACATTTCCATCACTGGGTGGTGTTTTTGCCAACATAGTTGGTGTATGGACTATAATAGTGTTCATGTGGCACACAAAAAGAAGTCTCCAGAATGCTTAAAAATCTTCCAAATAAAGTTTCAATGGGTTTTGGACCCATTTGTTTAAAGATGTAAAAATGAAATATCTTCCAATTAGTTTGCAAGAATAACTGCCTGACATCCAGAAGATGGAAATTTACTAGCCCAATTTCAACAAAAACCTTTGCATAATTGGTGGATGACATTGAAAAATGAGAATCGTGATTTAGTAAACATAGCCACCAATGCCCAACTTCCACTGGGATCGACTCCTCTTTGAAGGGAATCCTTTTCAACTCTGACAGCCATTAAAACTTATTATTTTTTTTTTTAGAAAACTAAACTTAGAACTTCAATATCTTGCAGTATCATCAACTGTTAAAATTTCACAAATAATGAAGCCTATTTGATCTTCATACTTACTGGAACATATTATTAAAATTTCAGTGGCTGAAAAGAAGTGACAGCAAAGTCGGATTTTTATTGTACAGGCCATTTTAGGACATTATCTATGTCATCTTTATCTCAAACCATTACATTTTCTGTTTTTGTGTATATAAGAGAAAACATATAAATTTCATGTGTACTAAGATATAATAATGCATATAAAAATTTAGTACACTAATATATATGTAAATTAGTAATACATATTTAAATCAGAATAAATATACATATAGTAAAAAAAATTCAGAATTTTCATCATGTCTGATGTTGCAGCCAGACAGGGGCAGGTCTGATTTCCTTGGAGTGTAACAGGTGCACTGAGCCTTAAAGCAAGAGTGACTGCAGCCACGTCATGGGTGGAGAGTCACAGATTTATTTACTCCATCCTAAGAGTCATTCAGAATCTGATCAGATTGGGCTTGGAACAAAGGAGAGACCTTGTCCTCCTGGAAGAGGCAAAGCCCTTGCAGGGACATGTTCCAGGGTGAAGTGGAACTGGGTTCGGGAAGAGTGAACCGTCACCTCATCGACTAATCTGAGGGGTGCTGAGCCCATCTCCACTGCTGAGGGTGAAGGTCTTGGAGACAGCTCCCTGCCCTTCCAGGGGAGGTGTCTCCTAGCTGTGCAGCCGCGTGAGTCTTGTGCCTTTACAGGGTAAAGTGACCTCTCACCTTCAAGCCCAGCTCCAGCGTGCCTTGTGCAATGCTTTCTCTAAGTTGGAGGTTAATTCTCCTTTCCCCAGCCTGCATGATCAGTAGCATGTGTGTGTCCTTCTTGTTAGGTAGGACAGTTTTGAGAGAGGAGGGCCCTGCATGTCCAGCCACAAGGTCCAACGTGATGGAAGGTGGAAGCCCAGAACTATGAGAGAAGACTCAAGGTCACAGCTGGGAAGACAGGAGTGAGCACCAAGGACAGCAAGCTAGGAACTGAGTGACGGGACTCTTACAAGAAGACAGGGGCAGTATCCTGCCATCGAGATAACCTCCATGGGCTGCAGACTGTCCGTCCCCCGGGGCCAGTGGCCCCCATCCCAGTTTCACGGTGTTTGAGGAAATGCCGGTGACAAGTCCTACTCACATATTCATTTAACAAAGGCTGCATTTAGAATGTGGTGGGTGCTGGACGGTGACAGCCGTCTCCACCTGGCAGTGCAGCTACGTCTGCCGTCTTCAACTCCCCTCCACAACAGTGCGTCTCTGTGAGGCAGACCAGCTGTGTAACTGCACGGTGTCGACCTGCAGGATTCAATAAGGAGAGGAGCTGTGAGTACTTCAGGAGATCAAGGGGCTTGAAATCACCGTCCACTGCTCCAGCCACAGGCTGACTCCAACATTTGAGCATAAGTTGGTGTGATTATGAGTTGACCCTACCCAAGGACAGCTCTTCCCACCATGCCCAGACAACCAACCTGTGTCTTCACATCAGACTCACTTGGGACTCTAGGAAAGAGCAAAGAACAATTCAGCAAGAAGCTCCAGTGTGCCTTCCCGGGACCCCCTCATCTTGCCCTCAGCTCCAGCCAGGTCATCTGTGGGGCTTACACCAAAACTCAGACAGGCTATCTGGGGAAGGGATCCTACCTTCAGGGTATGTAACTCCTGGAGGGCTACAGAAGGAGAATCCAAGGGAGGGAGGGAGGGAGAAGGGGAAGGGAGGGAGGGCCTGGGAGGGAGGATGGGTCTGCCCATGACCAGTCAGCACAATCACCCAGATCAGCAGCGAGGAAACAAATGGAGCTCACACCCGCCTGCCCCCACACCAGCACACCCTCCACCTCCCTCTGCACTCCCGATCCTCCCGGTACCTGCTTGTGAGTCCTCTTCTTTTCCAGATTCCCAGACCGTCACCCCAGACCTCCTGAATCTCTGGGAGGTGATTCTTACATGTATGAAGGCCTAAGAACTTAAGTCTACTCATTCAAAAAGCATACATTAGGTGTGCACTGTTTGTCCTGTGCTGTCCTGGGTTTTTTATAAGGGCCTTCACTTCGTGCATTGGCCCTCTGGCCCTGCCATGCTCTGTTGTAGGCCTTCTGGGGACGGACACTGTCGTAGGTACCTCTGCATCAAGTTGTGTGGGACAGGGCTTGGGAATGTGGCTCAAGCGGTAACGCGCTCACCTGGCATGCGCAGGGCACTGGGTTCGATCCTCAGCACCACATAAACTAAAACAAAGATGCTGTGTCCACTGAAAACTGAAAAATAAATATTAAAAAAAATTCTCTCTCCTCCTCTTTAAAAAAAAATGTGTGTGGGATAGAGAGGCTTGTCAGTAAATATTTTTAGATTAAATGAACAATCAAGCTGATGTCCTTATGTCCCCAGAGAGGCTATACTTTTGTACCTGAGGTTTTCATTCAAGTGCCTAACAGGAAGCCTGGCACAGGTCCCAGGACTGAGGCAGAGGGACGGATAGGGTCTCTCACAATAGAACTGCCACCACCCCTGTGGTCTGCACAGCTGACTTCCATCTGGTGGCAAAAAGAAAAGTTTGCTTTTCCAAGGACTGCGTAAGTCCATTATTGAACTGACCATCAATTAGTGATTATGAATATTTTTCTTTCATGCTAAGTCCTACCTTTCCCATCTCTTCCACTGGGTACTTGTGAGAAACGGACTTTGGGGCAGAATGTGGGACTTGCAATTATGAAATTCATTCAAGGGCCCTCTGCTCTCCCTCTGATTCATACCCAGTGCCCTCCTAGGCTCTGCAGATACAGACGGGGGTGACAGGCTTTGCCTTCTGGGTTCAAACGGTGAAAGAGGATCATCTGCTACATTTTTATTAGATTAAGGATTTCATAGCACAGGAAATCTTTTTGACGCTGATTCTGCCACCAAATATTTTTACAATCCTTCCTAGCTTACTACCATTAGGGGTTCCAAGAATGTCCTCTATGGAACCATCCAGGTTATTGTTCAAAACCGTTAACAATTCAGGACCAAGGACAGAACTCTCCAGATGCCAGGGAACAGAAATTCAGGTCCAGTTCTATTCAAATATTTAGTAAGTCCCTACCTTGTATTTAGGGATTTAGAAATTAATCAGGAGAAATAAACTCCTCTACAAACCTCCAAACACAGGGGTAGCAGGGACTCAGCACACAGGTACAGTGAGCCTGGCAGTGCCCATCAGCCATGTGCACACACACCTCTTGGTGGGTCCTCCAAGATCTCTGGAGATTTGTCTGTCACGTCCAAGTCATGCACAGAGAAGCTGAGACTTGTTTGGAATATAGGATGACAAAATATTTCAGAGATTACGATTCCCTTTCGCCTTGGGCTACATCTGTCCAAATTGAATCTACACGAACAACGGAATAGCTATTACAGTGGCACTCTTTCAGCACTGTCATCTAATGAGATGGCTTTGGATACTATTAAAAGTTAAATCAGTCGATAAATGAAATATTAAAATCACCAGAGAATTGGCCCAATGCACAAAAATATTAACACTGCAAACTCTAAATCAGGCAATGAACACGAATTTAGCCAAAGCCATTAAAACAAGACTATGGATGCTGCCCTGAGTTCTGGAACTGTGCCCGTGGGGAGTACTCCAAAGGCTCAGTTTTTCCTCTCACTGCAGTTTTGGCATGAGGGAATTCCTCACTGAGGGCCCTCTCAGGACACCAGACACTGGGACACACTGCACCCAAGAGATGACAGGCGGAATCACAGGGGAGCAGGCCAGGATTTACCTGGCAGTCGCCTCCGTCCTCATGTATATGGTGAGCTTGAGAAGAGGGGCTGGGTCTCACTCCTCTCCACGCCCAGCGTGCTCACCGGCTCCCCTTCCCCCTCCTCCTCCTCTTTCTCCACTTCTTCTCTCTCCTCTCTTCTTTTTGGGTTCCATAAATTACCTGTCAAAGTCGTGCATACCTTTCAAGTCCAGTTCACTTCCCACCTCCTCCCAGAGCCCTCCCTGGTCCCTCAGATGGAATCCCTTCTTGTACCCACTGATGTACGTTTGTTGGACCTTTTCCCCAGGAGGCCTTGAATTCTAGCTCCTGAGGAAAAGCCGTCACTGTCTCAGCCTAGGTTCTCTCAGAATCAGACCCTGAGACAAAAATTCAAGTGAAATGATGTGTTTGGCAGGTAAGAGGAGCAGGGGTAGGGCAGGGCAGGGACGCGAGCCAGTCACCAGTAGGAACACTCTGAGTAATGGAGTGGAAGCATGCCCACAGGACCACCCGCCCCAGACTCGGGGAGCTGGTGTGTGTACACGACCCCCTCCCCCCCAAAGCTTTTGTATAAGGTAATGACATCAACACTTCTAATTGCCACCTGTACACAGAGGGGCCATTGTGGTTGCATAGGATGCATTAAGGGCCGGATTGTGTCCCCCACAAACTTCATGTGGTAAGCTCAAACCTCTGATGTGACAGGTATTTAGGAGGTGACTAAGGCTAGATGAGGTGGGATGTCAATCCCATAGGACCAGTGGCCCTTTAAGCCATGAAAATGTCATGTGATGGCCCAGTGAGAAGACAGCTGTCTGCAAGCCAGAAAGAGTATCCTCACCAGAACCTGACCACACTGGCCAATCGTGGATTTCAGTCTCAATAACTGAGAAATAAATGTCTGTGGTTCAAGTCATGAGTCTGCAGTATTTTGTTATGGTAGTCTGGGTTGACTGAAATATTGAAAACGGAAAGCTGGCTGGAGGGTATTAGAAGTCAGAGAACACAGGTACATTATAAAATCAGGTGTGTCTTCTCACAAGACTTGGAGTTCATTCAACCACACAAGGCAGGGGCCAGGGAATGCCATCCCTGCCAAGCACCAGCCAAAGAGATGGGAAGCAAAATTTATTGAGCACTTACAACGTGCTAGGCATTGTACCAGGCATTTCTTAAAGTTGACTCTATTAAGGTGTCATTTACATACAATGAAATGAACACAATTTGAGTGTACAGTGAGTTCTGGGTTGTGAATTTTGACCATTTTGTATTCCCATGAAACTACCACCACAGTAAAGATTTGCAGACATTTCTGTTACTCAAAGGTACCCCCATGCCCCTTCCCAGTCAGTCCACCTCACCCCTAGCATCAGGTCACTCCCGATCTCTTCTTTACATGTTTCTTTTCTAGAATTTCTATGGAATCAGAGTGTGTGCAGCCTTTTAGGTCTGGTTTTTCCTTCAGCACGAGTTTCTGAGTCACCCAGGTTGATGCATGTGTCAACTGTTAATTTTCAGTATTGCTGAGTAGACTTCCATGGTATGAATGCACAGATGGCCCAACTTATGATAGCATTACATACTGGTAAGTAAGTTGAAAATGGAGGAAGTCAAAGTGCATGGAATTCACCTAACCTACCAAACACAGGTAAGCAGCACAGAGCCTGGCTGAGCCTCGGCTGGTCATCTTTGTGACTGCATGGTCAACTGGGAGCTGTGGCTCCCTGGCACCACCCAGCATCACCAGAGAGTAAGGTATGTCGAGCCCAGGAAAAGGTCAAAATTCAAAGCATGGTTTCTTCCAAATGCATGCTGTTTTGCACCATCATAAATTCAGAAATTCATTAAGTTGAACTGTCATTAGTCAGAGTCCATCTAACCATAATTCATGTATGCATTCACCTGTTAATGGACTCCTGGCAGGCTTCCACTTGTGCCACTCTTAATTAAAACTGATGTAAATATTCATGTATAAACTTTTGTATGGACATATGTTTTCATTTTCTTGAGTATTTTCCAGAGAGTGCAATTGGGGTCCTATGGTAAGTCCGTGTTTAATTTTATGTAAACCATGTGCTGGGTATTTTTTATTTACCTCATTTCATTCTGTTGACACTTAACAATGAGAGTATTATTGTCCTTACTTTTTGAGTGCTCTGAAGCTTGAAGAAGGTAAGTGGTTCATCTAAGATCACTCCTCTGGAAGACTGGATATAGTATACACATGCAAGTTTATTCCACCCAAAAGCTTATCTTCTTCCTACTACATTATCTGGCTTTTCTTTATTGACTCTACCAAGAGGACTTGATATTTGAACCCAAGAAAATAGGTAGAGTTTCTTATGTCCTTCCAATCTCTACATTTACCTGGTCCAGGAAAGACTGGATGGCCAAGCTGGGAGCAACCCCATAGAGGGAGGGAAGGTGGCCACAGAGCAGGAAGCCTGGATGGGTCAAAACACCAAGATATCACTGCTTACCACCGAAGCTATTAAAAGGAAAGGAGTGGAATTTGTACTTTGGGAATTTGTAGTTGATTGCTGATAGCCTGTCGGACTGACAATGCAGCCAATTAGCAATGAGCACAGAGGAGACAGCCATCTCTCCAGTCAGTGTCTGAGAAGGGCTTTTAAGGTCTTAACATCTAAGCAGCCAAGTGAGGTTAGGGTATCATACAATGCTGACCAAGGCAATCCAATCAATTAAAATGTGGTAAATACCGCACCATGGATTCCAGAACTCACAAACTAGGGAATCAATTCACTGGAACAAGGAAATAAAGGAACCAGTAGGGGTTAAGGTCAAATCTTTAGCAGCATTCTTAAGGGAGGAATTGACCTGCATAGCAAATCTGTTACCACTAAAGATGCAAACGTTGGCTAATGTCCAGAAATAGAGGCTATTAAAAATGCATTAGAAAGGTCATGTGTATATTTCTATAGTCGACTAAAAACCTCTACTTTTATAAAATGGGGTCCTCTCTGTTTATTATAGTCTTTAGTGCATGTCAATAAAAGAGGTGCTAGAATTTCACAGAATTACAGTTCTTAGAAAAGTGCATTATATTCCTTGAGTTCATAGTCAGTATATGGGATTAAAACATCAACAGCAGCTACAATTAGTGGTCGTGAAGTAGTTCCTGAGCTGCCCCATCTACTTCTCAAGCAGGGACCGGGCAGGGGCTGGGTAGTGTGTCCCGCCCTGTATGCAGTTCACTATAATCTTCGTTTGCTTTATGTAGTTTTCTGCATTTGTGTGATAGTTAACAATAAAAACAAATAGGATCATAAACATATTATTTAGAAATATGGTGGAAAACACCTGAAGAAATAGATAGGAGGGTTAGAAGTGGCTGTCTTTAGAGGACTAGACCTGAAAATACTTCTGTCACCAAATCTGTCCTGTTTTGCCCTCTGTGTGGTATGCACATCACTGAAGTGATGAGTTTGGCAACAAAGGGTCTATTCATGAGACATCCAGGCAAGGAGAGAAGAGGGCCAGTCTCAAGCTCCTTCCCCAGGTAGGGCTTAGGGACACTAATGGGGTAGAGAAGTGGGGTGGTTTGGGGTATGGGGTGATGCGATGGGAGGCTAGAAGAGCAGTTTGGTGGCCTGCACGTGCACAACCAAATGTCATGGCTCTTCAAAGGGCACATGTGCAGAGGATGGTGGTGTCAGCATACTCTGAGCAGGGGGCCCTGTACTGACAAAAAGATCACCCACTGGCCTTGTGTAGGACCAAGTGAACAGCTGGTGGTTTCACCCAGTAGAAGTAGACAGAAATGGCCCCCAGATCCCTAAAAACAACTTACATGCCCCACACACCCGAGGCATTACCTACAGCAAAGCTAGTGGGAGCCTAATGCTATATTGCTTAGCTATAGGACCTCTAAAATGAGTGTTTTGGGTGTTTTGGGGGGAGGATGGACTGGGGGTTGAACTTAAGGGCACTCAACCACTGAGCCACATCCCCAACCCTACTTGTATCTTTTTCTTTAGAGACAGAGTCTGAGTTGCTTAGCACCTTCTTTTGCTGAGGCTGGCTTTGAACTTGCAATCCTCTTGCCTCGGCTTCCCGAGTCGCTGGG
Source organism: Spermophilus citellus (assembly GCF_964194105.1). NCBI lineage: Eukaryota > Metazoa > Chordata > Mammalia > Rodentia > Sciuridae > Spermophilus > Spermophilus citellus. The sequence goes on from NC_138182.1 coordinate 106,015,923, forward strand.
ATTACAGACATGCACCACTGTGCCGGGCTAAAATGGGTGATTTGTAAAGTCAACCAGAAGCAAGTAAGTAAAAGCAAGTGAAGCCAGTTAAGTCTAGAGGGTTGTGGTTGGATCTGGAGTGTCCTCCAGAAGCTCCTTGGACTCCGGGCAGCACTGTTCAGAGGTGGGACTCTTGGAAGCGATTGGATCTCAAGGGCTCTGACTTCATCAATGGACTAATCCACTGATTGGCTCATAGTTAATGGCATTATTGAGAAACGATGGACACTTATGTGGAGAGGCCTAGTTGGAGGAAGTAGGTGACAGGGTGTGTGTCCTGGAAGGGTGTACCTTGTCCCCAGCATCTCTCTCCCAGCTGTCTGCCATGAGGTGAGCAACTTTGCTCTACCACACCCTTTTGTCATGGTGTCCTGCCTCACCCTAGCCCCAAAGCAAAGGAGACAGCCGACCATGGACTGAATCCTCTGAAACCATGAGCCAGAATAAATCTTTCCTCCTCCAAGTTGTTTTTCTTTGGTAATTTGTCACAGCAACGAAAAACCGACCAACGCATCAGGTTTTCCCTCAGTTTCACTTACACAAACTTGAAGTGTCCAGAAGGTAAGCAGAGCCAAACTAACTGCTTTTCATTTATCCATGTCAACTACTAAGTAAAAAAAAAAAAAAAAAAAAAAAAGTCAAAGAGTGTAGTCAGCTTTCCATCATTGGGGACAAAACACCCGAGATAAACAACGGAGAGGAGGATCTGTTTTGCCTCACAGCTTCAGAGGGTTCCATTCATGGGCAGCTTGGGGCCTCAGGGGAAGCAAACATCATGGCAGGAGAGCACGGCAGGGGGAGGCTGCTCACCTCACAGCAGCTGGGAAGCCGAGGGGCAGCAAGGAAGGGGCCAGGGACAAGATCCACCCTTGTAGGACGTGCTCCCACTGACCACTCCTCCCATCAGGCCCACTTCTAAAAGTTGCCATCGGCTGTGGAGTAATGGAGTGACCCACTGCTGAGGCCAGAGCCCTCCTGATCACAGGGTGTCACCTCTGAGCACGGCGACACGGGACCAAGCCTTCAACCGGTGAGATCTGGTGGACTTTCCAGATCCAAACCGTAACATAAAGTTTAAAATGTCTATTCCTACTCAGGTCTGTCTCCATGGACTCTATTCCCAGTGTCTTGTTCAGTGCCAGGAACATAGGAACCCATTGACTGGCCATTGGATCTAAGGCTTAGGTTTGATTATTCAGGCACATCTGCTTCATGAATGGGATTGTGTGGGAAGATCTGATTACACTTAATTAAGTAAAATTAGATATGTAAGAGTATCCAGCATTTCCTCAGGAATAAAATAAATGTGCAAAACATATTCATAGTAATTATTAATAGAAATATCAACCCAGGGCCTCGGTGAATGACCCAGACAATAACCACCTGGGCCCAAGATATTTTTAACCAAGTCACAATCTGCACTTAGCTACTTTAGAACCCATAGCTGATCTTCTGTCATTGATGATGGTTTAAAAGCAAATGCAATAACTTCTGCTCCATGCCACATGACATGCCGCAGAAAACTAGCCAGATCCCAGGACCAGAGACTTAGAGGATCTTAGTCACAGAGCATTTCAAAGAGGAGCATGTGTGTGGCCCACTCAGTTCTCCTGGGTACTTAAAACAGAGGGGCAGAGGGAGAGACTTTGCTGGTGTCTCTTTCTCTTCTGATAAAGGAACCAGCCCTATTGGATTAGGGCTCCACCCATATGACCTCACTTAGCCTTAGGTATCTCCTGAGAAGTCCTATATCTAAGCATAGTCACATTGGGGTTAGGGCTTCAAAGTAGGACTTGGTGGGGAGGAGGGAGTACCCACCCAGCAAGGGCTCTGGTGGTGGCAGTAGGGAGAGGACACCTTCATGTGGGCAGCGCTTCCGTTGACGGTATTTTCACACTCCAGTTTTAATTTGAATCAGCAGAAGTGAAGCAGTAAAATGATTATTAAATAACATTTACAGATGAAAAGTCTCAGAATTTCTCTTTTTTTAAAAATTTGTTCTAATTAGTTATACACGACAGTAGAATGCATTTTGACACATCTTACCTAAGGGAGTATAACTTCTTCTTCTGGTTGTACAGGATATAGAGTTACACTGGTCACGGAATCCTATATCAGAATTTCTTTTGAGGATTAAAAACTAAACCAGCTTACTTCTTCATTTCATAAGTAATATACACATAGGTTCTTTAGACAAGAAGAAGAATCATGTTAAATATACATGTAAAACTCATTTATTCTGGCAGAAGAGTTTTGGAAAAGTCTTGTCATCATTTTCTCCTGTTTGTTTTTTTTCCTCTTTCTATACACAGCCAACATTGCAGAGCAAGGCCATCTGTGGAACTGAAGCTACTGTGGGGGGAGTATCGTCACTGTTTTCTTGTGATCACATGAAGAATTTCAGGGGATAGCTTAGAGTAATTTACTAGATTCCAGGGGCACTGCGTAGGTGAGAATATTAGCAGGTATTAGAAAAGGGAACACTTCGAAGGGAGAAAGGTGAGTGGATCCTCTCAGAAGAGGGACAGTGTGCTGCTCCTGAACTCCTACATCGTTGGGCGTCCCAAGGAAGTTTCCAGAAAGTCCTGCCCAGGTCCACTTCTTGATTTTTCACTAACAGCAAGACTTTTAAGCATCCACCCTGCAGCATCTTACCCCATGGAGGGGAGATTCTGCTATTATAACATGTTAAACATCTAAGGCCACTCCGAGTCACCTTGGTCTGAACTAACCAGTACTAATTGGAACTTGTTCTTATAGATTTTGTGATCTGGAGGCTTTGCTTCTAATTATCCTGTCTCTCTGAATCCTGGAATCTGGTCTGTGTAAAGGTCCCAAAAGTCCCTCCTTTGGGCAACTAGTATCCTTCTCACCAGCAGGGAGGAGCCCTTCAGGCTGTCTCTCTCCTGCAGGTACCAGGCTGTTTGCTGAGGTGTAGTTCTCCTATTAACAGGCCAGGCAGGACCGGAGCAGCCTCAGGCAAATTGCCCTTCCAAGGAAAGCATGTGGGGGTCAGCACAACAGGCTCAGTCTAGAGCCTCCTCCCTGCCCACCATCTATCCCTAACAGACCCAGCTCAAGGTGATGCTCCATAAAGAAGACACAGTGCAGCAAGTCCCCCTGGCCATCACCTCGGACCCCACACGGTGCACTGCAAGGACTAGCTGCCCACCCTGAAGGGGCCACAGGGTTGGAGGTTAGCATTAGGGGTTCAATTAGCATTAGCTCCCCAACCCCAGTGCCAGGCCGACTTTGGGCAACAAAGCTTCCCCAAACAGCTCTGCACGGGGAAACAGGCTGGCCACCGGTTGACAGATAAGCCAGCCGTGGGGACTCCAGGTCAGTTTGTGCAATCTTCCCAACTCCTACCCCACCACACACACCATTCCTGACCCGCCTTGCTGCTGGCCCTCGCCTTAGCTCCTCCTTAGGACCCTGCTCTTCCCCTCTGGAGCTGACGGCTGAACCTGGCCTCCTGGATTTTGTAAGGAAGCCCTTGCCAAGCCTGCTCCTCAGAATCCTGGTCCTGATCCAGGAAATACTTGCATGTGCTCCGAGTTAGACTTGTTTCCTACCTGCAGGCCTTCCCAGAGCCTTGGGCATGTTGATGAAATGGAGGGAAAACCTGAAAAGGCCCTCTAGACTTATTTGCTTCACCTGCTTTTAGTCTCTTGTTTTATTAGCAGTTTTAAAAGGGTCCTGTAGCTAAGCAATGTATTATTAGACTCCCACCAGCTTCCCTCCAGGTAACACCTCTGACATGTGGGTCCTCAGGGTAACAGTTGCCCATATTGTTTTTCAGGAATTTGGAGGCCGCTGTTATCTAGACCAAACTAGTTGAAGCCACTAAGCCCTTTCCTTGGCCTGTACCTATGTCCTATGGGTGACCTTTTGATATCAGAGGGTCAGAACTCCACCCTGAGAGCATGCCAATCTGCCGTCTTCTGAACTCGCATCCTATGAGGAGCTGAAAGGTCTGATGGGCAGGCGGGGCCTCTGACTGCTGCCCTCTCCCTAGCTCCCGTCACCCAGCCTCAGACACCCTGCCTCTTTACTCGTAAGCACCCCACACCCTGCCCTCCGGGAGGCAGATTGGAGACTTGCTCTCCCAGTTCTCCTTGGCCGTTTCACAAGCAAACTTTCTGGTTGGCAAGACTCGTCACTTCAGTGATTGGCAGGCCAGATGACAGGCAAAATGGGCCTGGCAGGTGGCACCATGAGCTGGCGAGAAGAAAAGCCTACGATATGCACTTTCCTAAACTTACTGTTTGTGGGAGCGGTGCCTCCCCCAGTTTGTTTGTGGAAACACCTTGGACCCTCTGGAGCTGGGGGTGGCCCCAGGACCGTGGTCTGGGAAATACTCACTAGGACACTGGCAGTGCAGGACGCCTGCCCCTGTGGCTGGTCACAGGCTCAATGTTGGAAATGAGGGCATGCTGGAAGGAATCCACATGCGCTCCGCAGTAGCTAGGCAAGGCGGACGTCTGTCTGCAGGAGGCTGAGCCACTGAGCAAAGGCGGCAGGCAAGCCCACCTGGGCGGGCAGTCCACCTTTTTGATCCCCGTGCAGCATGGGGGCCCTGCTCTGATGGGAGGAGCTGGGGGTTAAATCTACCCAATTGGCTCAAATCAGGGCGGGCAAAGGGAAGGGCTGGACCTAAAATGGCTACAGCTGGATCCCAATTAAGTCTAAGCACTATATTCTGAAAATGGGCCACAGGACTTTCTATTTCTCGCATCACATCACCCTGCCCCAGAGCCCCCTCCCAGTGCCCCCTCCAGAAGACACAGGGCACAGGCCTCCTGAGGTTCACATTGGCTGGTTGCTCTGCACCCGAGGGCCCTCCCTGTGTCCTCTGTTCCCATGATCCAGGCAGCTGTAACGCAGAGAATCGGTCAGCACAGCTCTGTTATCAAATCCCCCGCTGCTTTTATCAGGAACAGGCTTTATTAACAAGGAAACAGAAACAATTTGTTATTGACTCTCTCTAGTCATTCTCTGCCCTTGTGCTCTGGCTCTCAGGAAGCCTCTTCCGCCTCTGTCATTGAGCAGAGCAAGCTGGACAGGGCTTCATGGCTCCAGACGCTAGTGGTCATCATGTCTTCCATTACCGCTGACTCTTGCCTGTGACAGTCATTAATCAGGAATTCAGGGGCCACAGTGGCTGGCGCGAGTTTGTCAAGGATGTTCCGGGTAGAATCTCCTGGGAAAGTTTCCACATAGGTCAGACACAGGCATGCAGGATTGTCCCCCACCCTCGTCCTCGCTAAAGGAAGTGAGAAGGGCTGGCTCCACAGATGGTCCCATGAGCCACTGCCCCACAGTCACACCCTTGTTGAGCCCCTTACCCTTCCACATGGGATCAGAGCTGCTCTGTGATGGCCTCACCAGTAGAATGCAGAGAACCGAACCTCTACCCTTCCAGGCCTGGGGCTCAGGAAGAGCTGAGTGATTTGGAAGCACAAAGTCTGGCTGCCCTGCTGGGGACACTACTTGGAGAGCCACGTGGAGTGGCCATGTGACACTAGGGACACACAGCATCCTGACCAGCCCAGCCTTCTAATCATCCCAGCCAAGCAAAGAAGCTGAGTGTCCCAGTCCCACAGACGTCACATGGGGCAGCAATGAGCCACACTGCCCTGATTCATGACCCACAAGAATCATGAGCTGTAATCATCTACTGCTTCATCTGCCATGTTCAGGTACAGTGTGTCAGGCAGCACACATAACTAAAGCAGAAAGGTTGTGGGGCCAGAGAACTTGGCACAGAGACTCTACCCACCCTAGAAACACAGCACACCCCAAACCTGTGTGGCAGATGAGGCCATCAGCCCACTGTATGGCTGAAGGAGGGGAACTCAGCAGTGCCGTGCAGAAATGTGGTCGAGAGATCTAGGGTGAGGTCCTGGGGGGCTCCTACAGCAAATCCCCATCCCTGGGGACAAGGGTACGCCTCTTGCTGCATCCCAGGGTGTGGTGGGAAGAGGCTGCTACTGCAGGGAAGAGGTGAAGTGCACTCACCTTTTTCTTTAAAATAGCTAACAAATCCCAGCTCACCACGGACCCACTGGTGAGCCTGGGAGACGTTATTTGATCTCTCTGGGCCTTTGTTTCTCAACTGTAAAAGAAGATGATCAAAGTATCAATCTCATAAAATGGCCAAGAATTAATTGAGTTAATCTTTGTAAAAGAGTTCAAGCAGTGCCGGGGCACAGTGAGTGTTGCATGTGAATTATCTACAGAGTTATACTGTATTATTAGGTGGTGTTTGATTCACAGTTAACGGTGGAAAGCTTCATGGGGTGGGCATTCCCCAGCCTCCCTGTGTCCTCTGTTCCCATGACCCCAGCCTTGAAGGGTTTGCTCTTTACCATGGCAGTGCCAGGACCCTCTGTAGGACAGTGAGGAGGGGGTGGGGAGCAACCAAGAATCACCTTCCCCAGAGTCACCTGCTCAGACTCCTGGGATGCAGGCAACAGAGTGGGGGTGCTCCTGGGGACCTCCCCCACTGATCTAGGAGATAAACCCAAAGGGAACACAAGTTGGGGAACCTGCTGAGTTAGACTCATGCCTGTCTTGCTCTTGATGCCAAAGGCAAAAGAGGATTCAGCTGGCTGCTGAGGTCAGAAATGCCATTGAGTTCAGTGAGTGACACTTTAGAGCCACAGAGAATACCCACCACACTGTCCATGGAAGGCAGGGCAGCCAGGATCTAGAACCATCCCACACCATTTCATGACAATAATGTTACACTCTGTGGTTGGGTTCTCCAGGGCTATTCACAAAAATCTCAGAGATCATAGGAATGTGATGAGCATAAATGGATGAAGCCCTGATTGCAAGTGACTGTTGAAGAATTTCTGTGCCTTATCTCCCTGGTTGTCCACAATAATCCTCTGGGCATAGCCTGTTATTATCCCTATCTCACAGAAGACCTGAAGACCTTAAGCCTGGGATAAGTAACCTGTAACTAGCACCAGAGTTGTCACTGAAACTGCTCATAGTTGGTTCTTTCATGTGCTCTTACCTTACTGCTGGTTATAAAAATGATATGAATAATGGGAATCCACCTCTGTATGAATTGGCAGAGGGGCGGCTACCCTGGATGTAAGTGCATTGGCTGTGAGAAGGGTTGAGCAGAAGGAAACCTTGTTCACAAATGGCAAGCTGCCCACAGGCCCTGAGAGCTGCAGGGTTGAGACCTCCTAGTCCCCAGTGAGAGCTGCAGGGTTGAGACCTCCTGGTCCCCAGTGAGAGCTGCAGGGTTGAGACCTCCTGGTCCCCAGTGAGAGCTGCAGGGTTGAGACCTCCTGGTCCCCAGTGCTCCACCAACATAAACCGTCCACCTGCACATCCAGGAAAGTCGGCATTTATCCTCCTTCACAGATGAGGAAGCCAGTCGGGTCAGCAGGAACTAGAGGGCAGTCTGCATGTCAGCTATGCAGGTGGGTGGGCCCAACTGCCTCTGTGGCTTCCGAGCACCAAAAATGTTTAAAACAAATGCAGGGCCCTGTTGGCGCACGGTGCCTCCTTAAAGCTGGGGAGTGTGGGAAGGCAGGCTGTTGGCAGGCCGACCTTCCTGACCCTGATCTGTACACAGTGACATCAGGGAGATCAAGGCAGCTTAGCAGCTACTGTAACAACTGACGCTTCTTCTTTTGTTTAAGTACCGAGTGCCTGTTCCACTCCAGGGTGCCAGATGGTAAACCTTCTCCATAACAATCTGCAGTGTGGATATAAATATTCCCAGTTTATAGCCAAAGAAACTGATGTTCAGAGAGATGGAGTAGCATCCCCTTGCCTGTCCTACTCCGAAACCTGTGCTCTTTCCATTCCAGGTATGTGAGAAAGGACAGGTCGATCCTCCTGCGACACTTCAGTATGGCTGCCTGCTCCTTCTTTATCAGCTAAGGAGCGTGAGGCCCAGAAAGGTGTGTGGCTTATGTCCAGTCCCAGACATGGAGTGAAGGAATTGGGAATCAAACTCACATGGACTCCTTCCCTTGCTCTCTTCAAGGGCAGGGCCCTGGCTGGTCCCCTTCGGCATGCTGTGACCCATGAGCATTCAGAGTGAACGGATAAAATGAGCAGCTGAGCACCCAGGAAGGGCAGAGAGAGAAGCTCTGGCAGGGAGGCATGGATCTTAGCAAGGGTAGAACAGACCAGCCGGGGCTCCCTCCTTGCCTGTTCACTCGTGGGGCGGCCCTGGACTTGTCTGTTGTTTCCGAACCCGGTACCTCTGGGACAAAGTGTTCTTTCTGCATGTGACCTTTTCCCCCTGATAGGACACCTTTTGTCATTCTCTGATGGCCTATTCGCAGCTTCCCTCCACCTATTCTATTCTTTTTTTTTTTGGACCAAGAGCATCTGTTTTTCACTCAGCCAATAATTTTTCCCTGCCGCAGTCTGGCTGGGCACAAAATCACAAGCCACTCAAGCAGGAACAAACTTTATTTTTGAAACTGCCGACAATGCCCCGTACACGCCCGGGAAGATTGCCGATCCACACACGCGGCGTTCTCCCGGAACCCCAGAGGAAGTTCCTCCCCCGGAATTCCCTCCTAGTGCACTTCCCCAACCAATGGGAACTCTCCAGGAGTCCCGTAGCAGGCTGAGGTGGACAGCAGGAGTCCAATATCCATATGAATGCAAATCTTAACATAATCATATCATCTCAATGGCTAGCTGGCATCACCTTTCAACCAAAAACGCCATGCATCATATTACTTGGCTGTGGCTCTTAGCATTTCCCCATATGTAATTCATCTTCTGTCTTGAGTTCAAGCCACTTGGGGACAGGATACAATTATTTGTCGATGGCAAGTCAGCCCACGTGTCTACCAGCCTGAGAGCAGGGTTTTCCTCTTGGGCAATTTTGGTGTTTAGTGAGATGACGTTCTGGGACAGTGGCCTGGCTTGATGTCCCAAAGAAAAATAATGATCCATCTCTTTTCTCTCAGTATAGCTTAACCAACATACTGGGTCCCTTTTGCAGCTAAAGGCTGAGGCCGCTGCTGTGATCAAGAATAATACTGGAGTGTCATCATGTGACAGTGGTGGGGTGGCCCTGTCACCAGCTCTTGATTCTGCTGGGGAGGAGAGACGTGGAAAGACAGTGACTCTTCTCTTGGTTAGTGAAGGTGAAGAGCAGAGGAGCCTTCATGAGATGCTCCAGGTCTAGGAGGGGCACTTCCAAGAAGGGCCAGAGGGGAGGATCGCACAGCCACAGAGGAATGGGAAGAAAACCACACCTTCTCTCCCATTCATCTCTAGTTGAAATTTAGCTTTTCCTTCAATTATGACAGTAAACAAGAAATTAGACTAGTACTGCTAGTCCTGGGATCTGACAGGCAGATCTCTATGTCATGTTACAATGGCTACTGCTACGAAAGTCATCCACACCGGATCTTGTTATTTTCAGTTCATTAGTAGAGCTGGGCATGGTGGTTCATGCCTGTGATCCATCCCAGCAACCTAGACTGAGGCAGGAGGATCACAAGCTTGAGGCCAGCCTAGGAAATTCAGTGAGGCCCTGTCTCAAAAAAAAAAAAAAATTAAAGAAAGGGGTGGAGATGTAGCTCATCAGTAGAGCACACCTGAGCTCAATCCCCAGCACTACAAAAAAAAAAAATCATTAGTAGAAAGCACAGATAGCACTAGATCATAAATTGGGATTTAAGACTCCGTATACTGTACCAATATGCTAAGGCATGATTAAATTGTGTTTTGCCTTTGTAATGCTACATATTTCATTTTGTGCATTATGCAGTGACTTCTGAGTAGGGGTCATTGGCTTTATCAGAACACGAGGAGGCCCACGGCATGACATTCTTTAAGATGTTCTGCTCTAAGGGAAGCCTGAGATGCGTATGTTCTGTCTCTAACAGGAGGTAAGGTGGAAAGAGAAGGAGGAAGGAGAGGAGGAGGAGGAGAGAGAGGGAAAGAGGGGTGAGGGAGCTGGGATACTGATATGCTGAATTCCCCCAGCCAAATAGATGACAACATGTATTGGTAATTGGCTTATCTGGCACCAGTCTAGAAACGCAGGTGCCACATTTGGAGGTCAGCCCGTAGGTACTGACGTGGGATATGGCAGGGCCACCTGGTGTGCTTTGCTGAGTTCTTCCTAGGTACCACACAACTGGATTTTACACATTGGGCACTTTGCAGATTTTATTTCATCTCCATAACATGGCTATAGGACGAGCATTGTTAGCTCTAGTTCAAAATGAGGAAAGAGAGGCTCCCTCCTTACCTGCCTGGGTTTGTCAGCTTTTCGTCACTATGACCACCATACCTGACGAGAGCAACTTAGAGGAGGAAAGATTGGCACAGATTCAGGGCCTGAGATCTATGCTCTGCTGGCCCCAGGGCTTTGGACCTGAGGTGAGGCAGAACATGGTGATGAGTGTGGCAAAGGAATCAGCTCATAGCAGCCAGGAAGCAGAGGGGTGGGGTGAGCCAGGGATGAGACATAGTCCCCAAGGCAGGACCCCTATGTCCTACTTCCTCTGACCAAGCCATACCGGCCTACCATTTACACCACCTCTCATCTGTCCATTCAGCTATCCATGGATTGCTTAACCCACTGATGAGGCCCAAGCCCTCCTAATCTAGTCACTCTCCAAAAGTTGCCCCTTTGACCATGGCTGCATTGGGGAATCGAGCCTTCAACACATGAGTTTTGGGGGAACATTCCAGATCCAAACCATAATACGGTCAAAGGTCAAATAACCAGTACACTGCAAAACTGGGCGTGGATCACAAGTTCGTCCAGCTTAGAAAACAGCCTTTTGATTTTTCCACCTGCACGGCTCTCCCTCTGATGCCATTGGGACAGGGTCTGCTCACAGGCTTATGACCCCTGCTGTCACATGCCCCATGCTTAGAGGTGTTCTGTACAGGCTTTAATGCTCTGCAATTTCACCATCTTGAAACTTCACTAATTTTGGAGCCCAGGGCATTTTGGTTTTGCACTGGACTGCAAGTTACATATCAGGGCCTTTCCCACCCTAATTCTAATTTCCCTAAGAAATGCATCTGACTCGAAACCAGTAAAAATGGGATTGACTCTAAAGAATTAATTGAAAACTCCCTGCCTCTTAGATAATAATTTTCCTCCCCAAAGTTACACCAGGAATTAACAGGTGATAATGATTTAACAGCACAACTCCCAGCACAAAGACTGGCCAAATGCCTTCTCAAAGGCCCTCGCTGTTACTTTAATCTTCTCACTTCTTCCCTGTGTCGCAGCACAGCAGTTAATGACCTACAATAAATCCAAGAAGCTGTGATTTGAAAGCTACCAAGACCCAGCTTGGAAACAGATCTATATTTTCATTGAGAGGTGGTATCTTGGTTACCTGGGCCCAGCAAGGATGCCTCGATATTAAGGCTGTTCTTCTTTTAAGACCTAAATCGATATCTCTACTGTCTCACCTGGGGACTTGTATTTTTTCTTTTAATCACCCACACCCATCCTTTTATCTAACCTTTCCAGGCTGCTTGCTCTTTAAAGTGCCATGGCTGGATTATCAGACAAGGGTGATTGTAAAGGTGGTGCTGAAAGGCAACCAGAGGCCAGGAGGGGCTCCAGGGGCTCCAAGATGTGCCCCTAGGGCCACCCTGAAATCACGTGCTGAGGCTGCAGCCAGCACCCTTGCCACTGGAGCCCCCAACCCTCCAGATGTGCACATGACAATGTTCAGATACGTCACAAAGGATTGTGGGGCTCCTAAAACTTCACATTCACCTTTACAATTGCAAATCCCCACTCAGCTGAAGTCTCTCTACTCATAGATGGATCTATTTGACATGAGCTAAGCTTGAGTAATTCTCCATTTTTCTTAGGAAAATGTATTAGAAAGTTCTTTATTCTCTCCAGCAGCTTCCCTGGGGAAAACCTAAGAGAATTTCTTAGGAAATCCAAGTTCTCAATCCTGTATCCTCAATTCCAAAACAGAAAGCCTCAGCAAACGGAGTCTTCTCAACCTATTTGATCAAAACCTGAACCAAATTGAACTGAAATAAATACTGTCTTCAATTATCCTCTTTAGATGGAAATATTCTACTTTTGCAGCAGGATTAGGAATGCAGTTGATGGCAGGAGGCTCCCCCAGGTCACCTGGAGCAGTCCACGGTGTAGAACAGATGAACCTCACACTTCGCCAAACCTGAAGCACCTGAAGCTCCCCAGGGCTCAGGCCACGCACCGAGCTCCTTCCCACTCCTTAGAACTGCAGGCACGAGGCCCTGGCATGTAGGGCTGGATCCAGGCACAGTCTTCTGTGCAAGAGGCTGGGAAGCGAAGAAAAGGTGAGATGCACACATGCCTGATTGTTCTCAGAGGAGCACGTGTTCTGTCCAGTTAGAGGGGCTCGGGAGGTGCTCCGAGAGGAGGTATAACTGGAGTAAAAAGTGCACATGGAAAGGGGGATGTCAGTGGATGTGCAAGGGCTCTGGGGCAGGAGGCTGTAGGGAACATGGGACCAGGGGCTCCCTTTCAGGAGCAAAAGGCATAAGGAAAAAGAGAAAAGAGAGTTGGAGAAGTCATAGGGTGGCACTGGGGAGGGCCCCACTGGGGCAAAGCTAGGGGTGAGGAGGCTGTGCTTCAGGAAGCTCCATTCTGGGAAAGCTAAAAGAGCTCACAGTGAAGACGCCCAGAGACTTGGGCAAATCCAGGAAAGAGGAAGGTGGGCAGAAAGTGAGGGTCTTGGAGTCAGGAAGAGGATAATGCAAAAGGTCCCCTGCAGATACAGGGACAGATACAGGGACAGTGGGGGGTGGGGGTGGGGGAGGGTGTCTCAGGACACAGCAGCTGGGTGAGCTCAGGGCGCTCCAAAATGGGCCTGCCTCCCCTCTGCTCCACTTCACAACTGATACACATGCTGCATCCCCTGCCGCTGAGGCTCAGGCCTCAGGACCATCAAGGATGCTTCTTCATTTGTATTTCTCTTCTAACTCGCCCAGGGAGGCTTCATTATTTAAATCTCAAGAAATCCCTGCAAGGGTGCTTGCATGAGAAGTTTGTTTAATTACCTCCTTCACACCCCCCTGTTGCACTGGGCCTCGTTGGGTTTATTGATCACTCAAGCTCCAAGCTTCTCGCTCTGAACTGACAGCTGGAATAGCCCAGAGGAGGGCTCTGGGAGCAAATTCCAAGGGTCACTGTGCGCGTCCTGTACTGTCTGGGCAGCATTGCAGTGGAGAATGGGGCTCACACAGTGTGAGAAGACAAAGACCCCAGTCTCCCACCCCCCACAACCTCAGCTTGTTTTATTTTTCAAGCGTCCCTGTGCAGGACCACCTGAGGCCTTTGCATCCTCTCCTGACAGTCAGACCAAGCATCTGGCCCAACTGTGTGTCCATGGGAGTCCCTCCCTAGAAGAAAATACCTTTCTTACCCCAGTTCTTCATTGTCCCTTGACATTCCCAGAGCCTTGCTAGTACCTGGCCACCTGGCAAAACTTCACCAGGCAAAACTGAACTTGGCCTCCTTTGAGGTGAGTTTTTCTGCAATCTCGCCACCTTGGAAGGCAGCTACTTTTAGCATAATTGTGTCTCTCTCTGAGGTCATGCCCAAGAGCAGAGGTGACTATGTCCTCATAGAACCCCAAGCAGGAAGTGCTCAGCCCTTGCTTTCTGTGTGCGCTAAAACACACATCACATAAAATTCACCATTAGCATGTCATTTGTACCTTCACGGTGTGTACCATCATCACCCCCACCCAGTTCCGGAATACTTCCATCATCCCAAAGGAAAAAGAAAACCCCACACACAATCAGCAAGCGCTTCCTCCTCTCCCCTCCTAAGTCCTGCCAGTGCCTGTCTGCTTTCTGTCTCTAAGGATTCACCTGCCTTGGGCATCTCCCATGAATGTTCCTGGCTTCTTTCATCAGCCTGTTTGCAGGCTCATCCATGTGGAAGCATGTGTCTGTACCCATTCCTCTCTGGCTGGGTAATACTCACTGAGGGGGTGTACCACCTCTTGTATCATTCATCAGCTGGTGGATACTTGGGTTCAGACATTGCTTTTGTATTATGGATATTCACTTCTGGTTGTCTTGGGTAGTGTCAATGAAGACTTGCCCTTTTCCAATCAGGCAGCACAATGGCACATCTAAAGACAAGAAGGCAGCCCCCGCAGAGCCCTTTGAAATCAACAGAGTTGTTTGGAGTGCTCTGTCAGACCTGTCTCACGTCACCTTTATGACCACTCTGGGAGGCAGGTCTCATTATCTCCAAGGAACAGATGAGGAAAACGAGGCTCAGAGAGCAGGGTGACTTACACAGGGCCACATGGCTCTCCCCTGAAGAGTCAGAGCTCAGCCCTCCTCCTCTGCTGCTGAATTCTTTTCCCAAGGCAAGCTGTGCTGCCTTCCTGGCCCTGGTACGCAGAGGAGACTCACCCTGTTCCTCCATACAGGGCCATGGTTCTGTGACTCAGCCCTAACTCACCGCCCTGATCCCCCGTCCCCTCCTCTCCCCCCGCGGTGTCCCTGCTGGCTTCTGTCTTCATTTGGAACCCAGTGGGCTCCCAGCCACGCACAGGGCAGCTCTTTGGGGAGTTGTCCTCCGCAGCATCAAGAGGTTGCCACCCATCCCTCGTCCTTTTACTTCCCTGCCTTTGCCCAACACGCTCTGTCTTTAGATTTACAGAACCCAGGACATCCAGTGGCCGTTGTGACACCCCTGTCTAGTCTTCAGTACTAACCCAGAGCATGTCACTTGCTCTGAGGTTTAACTCGATGTCTGTTCCTATCGCTGCAGGAGGTTGAGCTCCATTATGGTGTTGCAACCAGAGGAAAAAACTCGTCGGGGGACACATGCCCTAGAGGACAAAGTAGCCTTTCTGCCCAGCATCTCTCTGAACCTCTTTCCCTCCCTGTAAAGCCCTTGGAGCCCCTGAGTTCCCCAAGATGAAGCTCTGAGTGACAGCCCCTCTCTTCTCAAGAATGCCAGTCTGGCTGGGGGTGCAGGGGCACATACCTGTGATCCCAACGATTTGTAAGGCTGAGGCAGGAGGATTGCAAGTTCCAGGCAAGCCTGGGCAGCTTAGCAAGATGCTGTCTCAAAAATATAAAATAAAAGGGGCTGAGGGTGTAGCTCAGTGGTAGGGGGAGCCTTGGGTTCAGCACTGCAATAATAAAGATTACCAGCTCTTGAATAAACCTGACTTCTTCTTACCAACCCTCATCTCCTGAACACTGGCCTTCGAGTGATGAGCAGCCTGGACCTTTAATTTCAGTAACAGTATATGTGAGCTCCACAAGTCATGGGAGTACAGGAAGAAAATGCTAGAATATTCATGAGCATTTATTTGCTGACTCATCTTTTTAAACTTCATATTTTTACTGTGTTTGGTAGTGAGCAAATCTATATTATTCCATCCATATAATTCATAATGATAACCTGCATACATTGGGAGTATCTTCAGAATTTTTTTATACTAGGGAGTTTTCAAACAAGGACTCCACCACATTGCAGTATGGGTTTCCTGAATTCTGACTCTAATTAACCTCTGAATTCACAGCTCTGGTGCAGAATCTGACACACAATCTCTGAGCAGTGGAAATTTCTTCAGGTGTTCAGTGTATATGTATTTTTAAATTTTTCAAATAAGTAGTTTCTAAAGACCTTTCCAGTCTCCTTACGTGTAATGCCCCATATCAAGCTGAAATCTGAATTCTTACTTTGAAATTCTCTGGAAGGAAAATTACACTACATTGCTTTTTTCCTCCTGTGCCCTCCATGCCTGGAAGCCACTTTGATTAAAGGTTCTCACTGCATTTGGAGTCCAAAGAGCTGGACTTGAGTTCTGCCCATGCTTCTTCCTGGTGCCGTGACTCGAGTCCACTGCTTCTGTCTCTGAGCTTCGGACTCCTCAGGTTTTCCACTCCCCCACCCACAGTGCGGTCCAAGGAAGACATATAGGAACGTTTTTGGAAATGCACAAAGCATTGCATATGGAAAGCGTGTACTTTTTTCTTTAACTTGTAACTATGAAGCAAAGAATATTAAAATCTGACCACCTGCAGGGGCTCTCTGTGCAGCCTCCGAAAACTCAGTGGCCCTGGAATTTATCCAGGTGAATTGAAAACTTACGTCCACCCGGAAACCTTCATGTGATGCTTATAGTAGCAGCTGCATTCATAATTTCCATAACTTGAAAACAATCAAGATATCCATCAGTAGGTACATGGATATGGTGTGGTATGTCTATAAAATGGGATGTTAGTACTAAAAAGAAACAAGTAATCAGGCCATAGACATGGAAGAGCTTTACGTATACATTACTAAGTGAAAGAAATAAGCCAGTCTAGAGAGACCACATACTGGATGATTCCAACTTCCTGACATTCTGGAAAAGGCCAAACTGTGGTGATGGTAAAGGATTAGTGGTTTCCATGGGTTAGGTAAGAGGAAGAGATGAAATGGAACTTGGGGGGAGGGAGCAGTGGATTTTTAGGACAGTAAACTACCCTGTGTGGCCAATACCTATAATTACACAATTGTCAAAACCCCTAGAATGTATAGCCCCTGGAGGGATCCATAAAGTGTGGCCCTCGGGAGATGAGGTGCACCTGCTCTGAGCTAACTCTGCCCTTGACATGGACCAGATACACTTGTCTTTCCACAGCATCCGAATTTCTTGGATAACAATAAACTCACAAGCTATGTCACTTTCATCAGTTGCAATTCACCAAGCATTTGTGGTTTGCTTGGTAGTCCTAAGCCAGCAATCACAGATTCTTTTATTACTAATATCTATTAACGCTCGGATCACACATCACACTTTATACATGATGAAAGGGTTAGAAAGGGTTAAGGTGGCCACTGAGTTTTAGGAGTTTGCACAGAGAGTCCTGCAGGTGGTCAGATAAGATTACAAGCTTGTCCAGGGCCCAGAGCTATCAGAGTGCAGAACTAGGCCAGAGTCTGGACAGCAGGCAGGCCATGGTCAAGCAGGGAGATCCGGCTAAGCCAAAGCCCAAGGACAGAGAGTCCGGGTTTGCCTCCTGTCAACCTCAGGATGCGTTCACTGGATGGTCTGATGACAGGTTGGTGAGAGCCGCTGTGTCCAGTCCCGGGTGCTCTTCCTCTTATGGGCTCAGAGGGGGGAGTTGCTGCACTTGGTGATCTGGTTGATGCACTTGGTGATCTGGTTGATGAGCTCATGGGCCTGGTGTTTCTGCTATGGAAAATGCATCCGTGTGCTTCTGATTTAATTTGATTCGTTCACAGGTGCTCATTGTTTATCAGCATGATTGATCCATTTATCAGTTTGTCTCGTGGTTCTGGGCTGGCGGTGGTTATTTACTCCTACAAACAAGGTGTGGAATCGTTTTGCTTTGGCACTTGTAAGCAAAATGGACTAACTCGTGGAAAAGGACTGTTTTACTGAATGGAGACCCTCAGGGTTAGGTGAAGCCTGAAAACTGCTGCTGTTCTGTAAGGACTCAGGGCAGGGCCCGGCCTGCTCCGCCCAGTACTGATTATAACTGAAGTCCCACTGGGCGGGGAGGTGGTGGGGCGGCTGTGAGCACTGGAGACAGCAGCTTCCGGAATTACCCCCTCCTTCTTCTGCATTTTGCTGTGGAAACAAAATTTCTCTAAAAACTTCTTCTTGGCAAAAGAAACAATAATGTGAAGAGAGAATAATGTGAAGAAACAATAATGTGAAGAGAGAATCTACAGATGGGGAGCAAATCTTTACCACATGCACCTCAGATAGAATATTAACCTCTAGGATATATCAAGAACTCAAAAACCTTAACACCAAAGAAACAAAATAACCCAATTAATAAATGGGCTAAGGAGATGAACAGACACTTCATAGAAGAAGAACTACAATTGACTGAAAAATATATGAAAAGATGTTCAATACCTCTAGCAATTAGAGAAATGCAAATCAAAACTACACTGGGATTTTATCTCACTCCAACCAGAATGGCAACTATCAGGATTACAAGTTATAATAAATGTTGGCGAGGATGTGGGGGGAAAGGTACACTCATACATTGCTGGTGGGACTGCAAATTGGTGCAAACACTATGGAAAGCAGCATGGAGATGCTTCAGAAAACTTGAAATGGAAACACCATCTGACCCAGTTATCCCAGTCCTCGGTTTATACCCAAAGGGCTTAAAACCAGCATACCACAGTGACACAGCCAAATCTATATTTGTAGCAGCTGAATTCAAAATAGCTAATCTATGGAACCAACTTAGGTGTCCTTCAATAGATGAATGGATAAAGAAAATGTGATATATATGTAATACACACACACACACACACACACACACACCATGGAATATTACTCAGCTTTAAAGAAGAATGAAATTTTAGGCGGTAAATAGATGGAATTGGAGAATATCATGCTAAGCGAAATAAGCTAATCCCCAAAAGCCAAAGGCCGAATGAATGTTTTCTCTGATATGTGGATACTAACTGGGGAGACGCTAGGGAAGAACAGAGTTACTTTAGATTAGGTAGAGGGGAGTGAAGGGAGGGGAGGGGATACGGGGATAGGAAGGAGAGTAGAATGAAACAGACCTTATTTCCTTATGTATACATGTGACTGCATGACTGATGTGATTCTACAACACGTACAACCAGAAAAATGAGACACTGTACCCCATTTATGCATAAGATATCAAAGTGTATAAATGAATTCTACTGTCATTATAACTAATTAAAACAAATTAAAAATTTTATAAAGTAAAAAAAAAAAAAAAAACCTAAAGCTTACTTTTTAAAAAGTCTGCAACTCTGCAGAACATTTAATAATTGTAGTTCCTGGGGGCTGGGAGTGTAGCTCAGTGGCAGGGTGCTTGCTCAGCTTGTGCTAGGCCTTGGGTTTGATTACACACATACACACACACACACACACACACACATACACACACACACACTGAGAGGAAATTATCAAATTTAGCCATGATCACCTCTGAGTAGTAAGGTTATAGATTTTTCATAAAGTACTTTAGAGTTTGCTGTATTTCCCAAGTCATCTACAATAAGAAAGTATATAATACATCCATGATAGAAGTAACAAGTTAGATGGAAGCAGCACAGGTGTCCATCAACAGATGAATGGATAAAGAAAATGTGGTAGATATACACAATGGAGTTTGATTCAGCCAGTAAGAAGAGTGAAATTATGTTATTTGCAGGAAAATGGATGGAACCTGAGAACATTGTGTTAAGCAAAATAAGACAAGCTCAGAAGGCCAAGGGTTATATGCTTTGTCATATGTGGAAGCCAGAGAGGAATAAGGAAGAGAAAGCCGTTGAGGGGATCTCATGAAAATCCCAGGAGATCAGGAAAGGACGGGGGAGGGGGAGGAAAGGGGAAACACTGGGGAATGATACTGCCAAATTCTACTGTAGTATTGTATGTGTGCACAGATGTGGGACAACAAATCCCACCATTACACACACCCTCAAAAAATGTGAAAAGAATAAATAAAAGAAATAACAAGTCAATGTGAAAAGAATAAATAAAAGTAAAGAAATAACAAGTCAACAACAAGAAGCCAACTACCTTTTCTAAAGAAGCACGATGCGTCCTGTGTTTGGGGATGGGGACATGTTTAACTCGTGCATCTCCTCCAGCAGCTGGACAGACGTTAAAGCCATCGCGAGCTCGAGTCCTCAGGCTGCTGCTCCCTGGGGAAGTTCACAGCCTCGTGGAGGACTAAAGGAGGCCTTCAGGGTCCTCATCAGACACTTGATGAGTTCCAAGGAGAGGCAGAGAGGTCCCCGGGATGGAGCATGGTGGGATGGGGAGGGAAACTGGGAAAGTTCATGCAGGAAGCGTCAGGCGGAATGGATGATCTGAAGAGCTGGGAACTTCCTGGATATTCAGAGCTGGAAGAGGCTGTCCAGGTGGAGGTGTCAGGGTGGAAAACGGGGCCCCCTCTCCCAGAAGAGCCATGAGGCAATCACTGGTCTGGGCCAGGTGTTCACACAGGTGTCCTGCCAGCTTTGAGAGGTGAAATGGGGAACTCGGGTCTGAACCCTTGTGACGGTGGTTGATGCTACTGTGAGCCGTGTCCTCAGCTTCTGTGGTTATGGGAGCTCCTGAAGGGTTGGAAAAGGCAGAACAATCCGGTTACAGAACAGCATGGCTAGTGTGCTCCAATTTGGGATTGAAAAAATGTATGGAATAAAATTTTTAAATGTCTCGACTGGGCTGGGGCTGGGGCTCAGAGGTGGAGCACTTGCCTAGAATGTGTGGGGCACTGGGTTCGAGTCTCAGCACCACATAAAAATGAATAAATAAAATAAAGGTACTGTGCCCATCATCATCATCATCATCAACAACAACAACAAAAGTTTAAAAAATACATGCATTTATTACTTTCATAGCTGAAAGTGAAACATCTGGCCATAATTCAGGCCTACAGGCCTCTCGTCAGACTTCAGCCTCAGACCCAGGACAAAGAAGCACGTGAGTCCGAGCCCTCGGCTACCACATTCTTCTTGGAGCTCGACAGACTGTCTCTCTATCTCCCAGGCACACGCAGATCTGTGAGGTCCAAGGGCAGAGCCTCCCGGAAGGCCAACGTCCAGATGTCTCCGAAACAGTGCCCAGAATAAGAGGACCCTCCCCTCTGGCAGGAGCTGAGGCACTGTAACCAAGCTGTGGCCTGCGGGACCCAGAACAAGAGGACCCTCCCCTCTGGCAGGAGCTGAGGCACTGTAACCAAGCTGTGGCCTGCGGGGCCCCGTCTTGCCCTGGCGCTGAGGCCTCCATCCCCTCTTCACACCAAAGCTACTCACATCATCTGCTTCTTCATGGCTTTTCTATCTACCCCTTTTTCTAATAGTCGATTTAAAGCTGGAAGACGAACCTCATTTTTTTCTGAATGTAATTTGAGGGAATTTGCATGATCCACGCGGTAACAAGTGAGTCCTGAATTATGTATGATCTCCTCTAATGGGCCGGAGCTTGTTTGGAAAGTATGATCTTATAAACTACCGGGTTTGCTTTTTATGGCAAATTGAACGCCATTCCCCCCTCTTGCTTTACATATTCTCCTAATTAGGGGAGATAAAATAGATTTTAGACCTGAAAAAAGCGATTTCTTTCTGAGAGCCCACATTTGTATGGAGAATTAAGTTCATTCCAGTCAGCTGCACCCTCTAATTTAGAACTGTTGTCAGCAAAACCATAAAAGATTTCTCCGTTGAGAGCTCTTATGCAATCCAGCTCTTAAGGTGACATTTTCAAGCTAAGGAGGGGACCGTTAGGTTGGCTCCTTCAGGTGGTCTGGGAGCTGTGACATGAGTCCTGGGTTTCACCAAGCATGATTTAAGTTGCTCTAAGTCCTGCTCATCTATTCCTGGCAAAGCAGAGGGAGTTGGGAATTGAGAATAATTGCTACCACTTATTAACCCTGACGGGTACCAGGCAGACCAGCTGGGTGCTCCTGTGACAGTCCTGGGCTGGAGGGGCCCACAGGTGGTGGTTGGTCCTCTTGCAGTCCTGCTGGGGGTTTCACTGGGAGCTCAAGGTCAGTGATCAACAAGACAGGATTTTCCCAGCCTTCCTTAGAGATGACACAAGAGTGGGAAGTGGGGCAGCAGGAGGGTGGAGGCTGAGCAGAGATTAGACAAGGAGGCTGGACAGAGAGGAAGAGGGACAGACCTGGGGACGCACTGTGGCCCTGAGTAGCTGGTCTCACTGTAAGCAGAAAGCAACTCTTCTTCCTAAGAGACTTCAACAAGCCTCTCCCACAGGGGCTCTGCAGAGAAGGTAAGAGCAGGCCAGGGCCCAAGAGCACAGCTCCAGAGACAGGCTCGGCTAGAGAGAGCTCTACTCCACCCTCTCTGGCTCTGCAGCAGGCCTGCAGAGGTGACAGGCATCCCAAACACACAGGAGGTCCTGAGAGCATAGGAGTGCCTCCTCCCCCCCACAGGCAAGACCTCTTGCCAGGGCGCTGTGGATGACAGCGTCTTCTAACCCCGTGGAGAATGGGGTGAGCACCTTCCTTAAAGCGATCCCAGAGACACTGCTTACCCTTCCACCCCGAGAGCTCACATCAAGAAATTCTGAGCCAGAATGCAGGACCCCCCTGAACACTGACTACAGCAACTTGATCCTGGATTTCCCAGCCTCCAGAACCATGAGAAATACTTTGTTTTATAAGCCACTCAGTTTACAGCATTTTGTTATAGCAGCCTGAACAGACTAAGATATGTGGTCTAGACATCTTGTATAGCTAAGTGTCAAATAAAATCAGATTACTTATATTATTGATATAGCTAAGTTGTTTCTGTCTGGATCTTTAGTAATAGTTGGAGAAAATCCCTATCTAGTTTTGATTATTTGCTAAAAATTGCTGCAAATAAGAGCCCTCACCCCCACCAGATGAGGCAACCATTGCACCTTAGCCCATTCTGTACTCATCCAGCCACTAAACATCACAAGTGGTGGAAAGATGGCAGTCTTCTTAGAACATAGCTCTGGTCAACAATAACCTGCAGTTTACAAGCTTAAACAGAAAACTTTTCCAAGAAGACACCTGTATTCAGGTTAATGACACCTTCAGTTTTCCCCAACAACATCGGGAGAGGGAGAGTCTTAACTTTGCATTTGTGTAACTGGATAGCCTCTCTAGAGAGTTCTCTCCAGAACAAAAGCATGCTCCTTCCTCAGGGAAATTCACTTTCCTGCCCCAGAGGAGAAATGTGTGCACAGCTGGGAAACAGCTGGCCTCCCGTCTTCCTCCCATCATGACTCCGCCAGTCGCAGGCCTGGCCTCTGTCTCCACCAGCAGACCACAGCCCACCCCGTGACCCACAGGAGCCACAGAATGATGGTCCAGCTGGGTCCTGCAGCAGCAGCAGCAGCAGACAGAGCCCCAACCTGATCTGGGTCTGGAGAAGGCGTTTGTGGTTGAGGTCATCGGGGCTGAGATGGGAGGGTGAGAAACCGTTGGTGGAGGGTGGGAAAGCAGCATGCACTGCTTCTCTCCTAGATGGGGAAAAAAGAACCCAGAACCTTCTAGAAAGAGTTTCCATGAGGCTGGAGGGAGGAGTCCAAGGAAAGCCCAGGTAAGTGGGGCCCAGGTGGTCCACGTAGGTGACGATGCTTAGAAGGGGTTGGTGGAGCACTTTAAGAAGAGAGGTGATGTCATCAGGTCTGACTCAGGGAAACAGAATGGTTAGAATTCCTGTGTATTTTGCCCTGCTCCAGACCTGCTCTCTTTCTGCACACAGTGCCTCTTTTCACCTCAGGAGCAGCCTGGCGGAATGACCAAGATCAGGGAAGGACACCTGGGTCATACATCGGCCAACCCACCCAGACTCCTGGATCTCCTCTCCATTCAGACCCTGGAAATGAGCTGACGGACCTTCATGTCCTCAAACAAATGAATTAATAAGTGGAGGTGGGAAAGGCAATGACCGATATCCAGGAGACGCTCATTTCATGGCTAATTTCTTTAGAATGTATCACTTTTGCACCGTTGCTGAAATGGACTCGATCAAATAATAAAGAGAATTTAGATGCTGTGAAGAATAAAGAGCTGGATAATTAAGACACATTAGTGAGCTCAGTGGGAAACAAAGAAGTCGGCTCCGAGAATTCACCTTTTTCTTGAGAGGGAAAGAAAGGGAAGGTAGGCTTTTGTTTCCTCCCGTTTGCCATTGAGATGTCAAACTTATTTTTCACATCTTAATTTTTCTGCTGATTTCATGTTTGTTCTTGGAGGGCAGGAAATGGAAAAGGTTTCTGCTCAAGGGCCCCAGCCTGGATTTTGTGCCAGAGTCTGGGGGAACTGCAAGACAATGAGGGATATTTTGCTTCCCACCAGGAGGCTTCAGCCACAGACCCACAATGCCCCCAACCAGGCATGTCCAATTCAAGTTTTTCATCTGAAATACCACTAACACAGGCCATTATCATCCTTTCTTTGAAAAGTACCTATAAGAAGCTTTTTAAAAACTTCCAGAGAGCTACATAGAATGCTTTGAGAGATAATGGGAAATGGTGAGGAACATTTAAGACTTCCAAATTCACAAATATTCCTGACCCTTTTCTCCTTGACTTCCAGGAAGCTCAGAGTTTAACCCTCTGTTCAGTTACTATAAGTATCACTCTCTAAGATACTACATGTGATCTTAATGTGAGTTCCTATTTACTTTGTTTTTTACTTTCTACCTTCATATTTGGTTTTTGGTTTGTGATTTAGGCATGTGTGCACATGCATACACACAGCTGGAAAGCCTCAAATTCTTTAAGAATCAGGCAGCAATGGTATTTTAGAAACCAGAAAATCCTGCGGCCCGATCCTGTTGCCAGCTGTTGACCTGTTTCATGGAGTTAGAATGTAGGAAAAAAGATACCTGACAACCTGAGCGAGAGTCCCTTGCTTCTCTGACAGGCTGCCAACTGAGAATAGAAGTCACCAGGGAAGCATCATGGCGTCTGGCTGCATTTTGTCCCAGCACCCCTCTCCCGAGGCAGCCTGACATCACCAAGGCAGACCCCTCCCTGCAGTGGAGGACACAACAGTTGGTATATTCCAAAGACAGACACAGTGGCATGGTTCATTCCTCCCACTTGTCTTCTAAATGACCTTGACATTCTTCCCATGGAGAAGTGGGATCCACTTTCCCTCCCCAGGAAGGTGGGCAGGTATGTGACCATAGTGCAAGGGATGTCACATAACTTCAGAGGCTGGGCAAAAAGGTGACACAACTTCAGCTTTGCTCATTTTGGGACACTTGCTCTTGGAACCCAGTTAGCAGGTCAAGCTCACTGTGACAAAGAAGTCAAGATTAAACTCAAATCCTTGTTCACTTCTTGGATGTTGGTGCATGGGTAAGTCACTCAGTCTCACTTCTGTGCAGTGTTCTCATCTGCAAAATGAGAATAATCGTCTTGTTTTTTTTAATTTTTTTTTTAAAGAGAGAGAGAGAATTTTTAATATTTATTTTTTAGTTCTCGGGGGACACAACATCTTTGTTGGTATGTGGTGCTGAGGATCAAACCCGGGCCGCACGCATGCCAGGCGAGCGCGCTACCGCTTGAGCCACATCCCCAGCCCCGATAAGAGAAGAGAATAATCATCTTGTCTCACTGAATCACTAGGACTATGAAATAAACCATTGCTTATCTGGGAGTCTGCAGTATTACAGGTGATCAGGCAATTGTTACTGCAGTCATTCAGGAACTGAAGGCCGGGGGTGGAGTGTTCAACTCACCTGAAACTTGCAGAGGTGCACGCTGTGACATGCACAGTGGTCAGGCAACTAGGGTGGAATGACATTTTAGGTTAGCGCAAAAGCCTCTAAAAATTAAAGGCTCTGCTGGGATCATGTGTAACCCCACCGGACACCCTCGTGATGATCAGCCAGGGGGGACATGGTTGGAAGGGTGCTAGACATTGAGGAATTCAGAGCCAACAGTGGGAGCCAGTGCGGGTGTCTGAGATTTGGAGAAAGTGGACTCTTCTGATCTAAAATGGTTTGAGTTCTTAGCAAAATATGTCTTTGGATGAAAATATTATCTGTCTTGGAGTTTTTCTGGAAGAATCAGATCTCCCCCACATCTCCTCCCTCTCTGCCTTGGTCTCCTCTCCCTCTGTGGGTCTTCCAGTTCCCAGTTGGCAAGAGCCTCTCGCCAGAGCCTCCCTCTGTGCAGTCTCAGCCTGTGTTTCTGGGGGGCTCCTGGGGCTCAGTGACTTCATACATGAGCCTGCTCATTTAATCCTGGTGACCACCACAGAGGTAGCAATTGGCCCTTTAAAGACAAGGGCAGTGGGGCCCAGGTCTCACCCAGGATGCACCAGCCCAAGGGCAGTGTCCTTTGCTCTAGTTCTTCCCACTCCGTTGCTGCTGGGCAGGGACACCTTTTCTCTTTATCTGTTTCTAGTCCCTACTCTGAGGACCTGAGATGATGTGGATCTACTTTAAATAATTTCAATTAGCCCCTCACACTGAATCTGGGGGGAAAAAAGGTTGGTTTTAGGTCACCAGCACTAATTTTGAGATATAACCAAGATCTTTCATCTATAATGTTATCATTGTTGATTATAAACAAAACCCAATTTTTTTTCAAATAGGGGCAAAGTAGGGAAACTAGAACTTAAAATATATATTCAGTTTGTCGTGTTATATGCCTGTCCCCACCAAGGAAGGGGCAGAGAATGCCCAGGAAGGGTTTAGGTCCAACATCACTGATGTTGGGCACCAGACAAACCCAGCAGATGGTACCATGTATGCATGGGATCCTTCCCCTTCCTGGAAAGAGAAGTAATGAGCTCTTGAAATTCAAATTCACATTGACTCTGAAGTCATGAACATATTTAAAAACAGTGTGAGCCTGTGGCATTTACAATCACTGAATTCATGTCAGAGAATAAATCCGGAATCACGTCCGATCACTGAATATGGAGTGCCCATTCATCTGCAGCGCGAGTTGGAGGACACGCGCTTAGGCCATAGTCACATTCAGAAAAATCTGAGAGGCACGCCCACCAGGGGCCACCCTCAGCAGCCAGGCCTTGGACATCACTGCACACAGAGACTCAGGGAGCCCAGGGCACAGCAGCACCAGGCCATGACAGCCGCAGAGAGTGAGCAGCCAGCCCCCTCTACCTGGGACAGGGACATTTGGCTTTGTCTAGGGGCACAGGTGTGTGGGCTGAGCTCAGCAAATGGAATGTCACAACCGGGAAGAGCCAAGTGCATTTCTCAGCCTGAAATGCTTCCCCATTAAAACCAAATAAGGCTCCCGCTCATGACGTCAGGCGTGCTAAGCCGCGGCTGTCACAAAGGGACCATTTACTGAAGAGCTAAAAATGCTCGCTCCGCAAGGCTGACAGGCAAATATTTGAGGGAACGCTTCACTGGCCGCCACCGTGGCCAGGAGACAGCTGCCGGCTGCTGACGCACCCTCCTGTCAGTCATCCTGCCGGCCTGGCCGGGAACGCTGGCTCTCTGGGGGGCTCAGGGTCGGGTCGCCTTCCCCTCCATCTCTGTCCTGGGTGGAGAGGGTGTCTCAAGAGCGCCCTGGTGTCCTGGGAAGCTGCGGCCAGCATGCTGATGAGGCAAGGAAAACCTCAAGACTCCAGAAGAACCGTTTCCGCACTCGGCCGCTGTTGCCAGGACCAGCTGCTGAGAAGAGGACACCCCAAGTCTCCCCCTGCCATCCTGGCCCAGAGTTTCTGAACACGAGCCCCGCCTAGGGAGCCACCCCACTGGCCCAGGCCCCGCCATTCTGCTCCATCAGGCACTTGGAAATAGGTACAGGATTGGCTTCTGCTTCCCTGTGTGCTCAGCACCCTTCTGGAGCGCCTCCCTTAAGGCCCAGAACAAGCCTGTGGAATCAACTCGGGTCTGTATGTTAGAAATGAGAAATGAGGCTGGGGAGCCCACGGGTCCTGCGCAGAGGGGAGACTCCGCAGCTGGCTCTGTCTGGGCTTCCACTCTGACGCCGACCCCCCTTGCTGCCCTCACACTGCATGGGCCACCAAGAATGTGACATGGATGGATGGAGTCAAGTGTTGACCTGGAGGCCCGTGTGGCTTAACTGAAGGGTCAACTGAGCAGGGAACTTGGACCCAGCACAAACCCCTTAGGAACCAGGGTGAGACAGCAGGGCTTCTTGGATCAGTGCTGCACCCGGGGGGCCTGGTGCTGCCCTGGGTCTGTGACTGGTTGTCCCATCCCTCCGGTCACCCATGCCTGGCCCCTGAGATCACCCATGCTCCCCCCTACACACAGGCACACGTGGTGTCACAAGGCCACACATGGGGCCTGGATTGTGTGGTGCGGCTGCACCTAGGGAAGCCCCTGCCCCCAGATCCTGCTGCCTGGACCCTTGGCAGAGGTTCCTGAGCAACACACACCAGGGCGGTTTCCAGAATTCACCCCAGGAATGTCTGTCACAGACCAAAGTGTCAAAAATGTCATTGTCCTCCACCCCCAGGGTCCCCTAAGCTACTAAAGAAAATATAGCATGTTTCCTAGAGGAGTGACTTCTATGTCTGGCTTGTTTGTATTACTATGGCTCCAGTATAATTCCATGCACAAACCTGCCCTGAGCACCGCTCCGCGTGAAGCAACCATTAAGTACTGCAGGGCAGGCTGGGGCCGCAGCGCAAGCCTGGTCTTGAGCAGCCCCGTCTGAATGATGCAGCGAGCATCCACACCGCTGGCCACTTGGGCCCGACATGTCCAGTAGCACACATCCCTTGCTTTGCATGCTCATCCTCTGAAAAGGCAGCAGAATAAGGAGAAGTTGCATGGACCTGGCAGCCAGCAGGCTCTGGGTTCAAATCCACTGAGCCAACTCAGAAACTGTCGGGTGGGTGTCAACACCGGGTCTCGAGTTGGTCATGAGATGCTTTTAGTACAGGAGTGTTTCAAGATGGGGGGGAGGCAGCTTTGTCAAAATCAAAGACAAGGCCACAGCAAACAGGGTCTGTGTCTACTGCCAGGTGGCCAGCTCCAAGGCTGCTAGAGTTGAGCTGTCCACCTGCTCAGTCAGGCCCTCCAGTGGGGCCGTGGGTGGAGATGGTCCCCTGCACTAAAGCACTGGATCAGTGAAGGAGACTACATCCCCATCAGATTTTTAATTTGCATTAAACACTCTCCAGAGCCTAATCTCAAATGCATGTACCCCAGGGTTTAAGAAGCCAAAGAACAGTCGGCTGGGTCACGGAGCACAGGCACCAGTGAGGTTTATGTAAATATTCCACTAGCCTTTTCCACCCTGCTTTCTACTGTCTGCACCAGCACCCGGTCCCTGGGCTTTGAGCGGCCTGCCTTTAGCCCTCCTTTTCTCTAAGACCTGTGATTTTTATTATGCAATTTGAGTGAACCCAGGAATATCTAGGGCCACGCGTATGTTGATGCACAGTTACCTTCTGTGTGGGCAGGGGCATTTACAGGCCTACTGTGTGCCAGGTAATTTGCAAATGAAAGTTTTTGCTATGGTGTTACTGCCCTTGCACCTGGCACTCGGGTCGACACTCAGCCATTGTCTTGGCCAGCTGAGATTCAGACCAGCCAGAGTCCCCTACTCACCTCTGCAGACCAGTGGGTACTGGGCTCCTGATCACGATGGGGACCGGCACCACCTGATCATTGCCTTGGGCCCTGGCCACCTTTAGAAATGAAAATTCTCTGGCTTGACCTCCTGGATCAGGAATTCCAGGCAGGAGCTCAGCCAGCTGAATTTTTATTTTTAAATTTTCTCTTTTTACTTACACCTGACAGTAGAATGTATTTTGACATGTCAGACATAATGGAGTATAACTTCCCATTCTTGTGGTTTTACATGCTGTGGAGTTACACTGGTCATGTATTCATATATGAACATAGGAAAGTGATGTCTGGTTCATTCCAACGTCTTTCCCATTCCCATCCTCCCTCCCTTCCCTCCACTCCCCCTGACCACATCCAATCCAGTGAACTTTCCCTTCTCCCACCTCTCTCCCCACCTACTGTGAGTCAGCATCCACATATCAGAGAGAACATTTGGCCTTTGGATTTTGGGGATTGGCTTATTTCACTTGGCATGATATTCTCCAGCTCCATACAATTTACTGGAAAATTCCATAATTTCATTCTTCTTAAATTCCAACATGGCGGCGGGCGCGGAGAGATCAAGTCTCTGACCTCTTCAGCTGTGCAGGCATAGGGAGTCGTAAACAACCTAAATCTGTTTGCTCAGGATCACTAGGCAATGCTGAGCTGACATGGATCTGGGGCGAACAGTCTGGGCCTCTCAGAACACACACTGAGCCCGAATCGGCTGAATTCAAGCTCCCGTTCGCCTGCTTCCCGCAGACGAACAGCTGTGACTCAGCACTAATCCATCCGGCTGAAACATCTGGTCGGCTCTTCTGTTCCTACGGAGGTAAATGCCAACTGAGCCTTCATAGGTAGTGGCCACAGGTTTGAAACGGGGCTTGGGAGAGACAGTAAGGACCCACCCGTTGCATTAGTCGCCCGGCAAAGGGAAACGAACTGTCGCCATTTGCAAGAGATACCACCATGGCAGAGAACTGACGTCATCAGACTGCGGCGGAGGAGATAACTTCATTGAGACCTGCGGCTACAGGTGTGTAATTCCCTAGCCTTCCCTCTCCACACATCGGGGAAACCTTAAGGGCCCCTCCCAGCTCTCCCTTAAGGGCCCCTCCCAGCTCTCCCGTGAGCACGATAGCCAGACCGAGGGAATCAGACATGGCGCGGGACCCGTGGCGCGGAACTCCCGGCTACCGTTCCCACCAGTGCTGACAACTGAGGTCTCTTGCACCAGCTACCGGGGGTGTGGCTACCGGAGGGCAAGTAAAATTCACTGAGGATTCTCAGCCCCAAGCTCTAAAAACGTAGGGTCTGAGGGAATGGCAAACAGGGAGAGTGTGCCCAGTCGTTCATGAAAACAGGGCTCCCGGGAGCAGCAGACCTGGCGTGTAGCCAGTATTGTGGTGAGCAGCACCCGTGAGAGGGGCCTGGCTAGAGGAAAAGTAGGAAGTGACTAGACACAAGAGGAGGCCCTAGGCACTCAGGATTGGAGACTCGCCCAGTCTGGGAGGAGCTGCTGCACAGTGATTGGTTCCTGCGTATTGACAGGAGAAACTTGGCCTGGTGGGCACAGCGCCACCTACTGGAAGAGAAGTTAATCAAACTCTAAGACTGCATTTATTAGTTTTTTTTTCCTCTTTTTTTTTGATTGGGGTTTTTTCTTTCATTTTCATTTTTCTTTCTTGTTGTTTTTTTAAATTTTTTTTAAATTTTTTTCATTTTTTCTTTTAATTTTAATTTTAATTTTTATTATTATTTTTTATTTATTTTTTCTTTTTTTATTTTCTATTTTTTTCTTCTTTTGTCTTTTCATTTCTTTTCAATTTTCTTATTCCCCCTCCCTTGAATTCTACCTGCTTACTCTCATTCTCTTTAGTGACTTCTTCCCTTCCCTTCTAATACCTTTCCACCCAAGCATCAAATAAATCTATAGGAGTAAACAGTAACTCAGCAGTCAAACAGAACAAGAAGTAACATGAGCAGCTTGAAAAAGCAAGGAAGAAAAGGAGTACAAACAATGCAGGACAGCCTAAATATTCAGGAGGACCTAGAGTCATCAGAAAAATGGTCATATAAAGAACTCAAGGAACACCTTAGACAGATGGAATAGAACCTTAAAGAGGATACGAGACAGCAAATTCAAGCAGCGAAAGAACACATTGAGAATGAATTACATAAACAGATAAAAGAAGAAGTTAAGCATATTTATCAGGAGATAGAGATTATAAAAAATAATCAAACAATAATTCTAGAAATGAAGAAAACGATAAACCAAATTAAAAACTCAATTGAGAGTATCACTAACAGAGTGGAGCAAGTAGAAGCCAGAACATCAGATAATGAAGACAAAATATATCATCTTGAAAAGAGTCTAGCCAACTCAGAAAGGCTGGTAATAAATCATGAGAAAAACATCCAAGAGTTATGGGATAACATAAAAAAAACAAACTTACGAGTCATCAGTATAGAAGAAGGTACAGAGATTCAAACCAAGGGAATGAGTAACCTGCTAAATGAAATAATTACAGAAAACTTTCCAGAAATAAAAAAGGAAACAGATATACAAATTGAAGATGCATACAGGACACTGAGCACACAAAATCACAGTAGATCAATGCCAAGACACATTGTTATGAAGATATCCAATATACAGAACAAAGAGAAAATATTAAAAGCTACAAGAGAAAGGAGGCAGATTACATTCAGGGGTAAACCAATAAGGTTAACAATGGATTTTTCATCACAGATGCTGAAAGCAAGAAGGTCATGGAACAATGTATTTCAAACCCTGAAAGACAATGGATGCCAACCAAGAATTCTGTATCTAGCAAAATTAAGCTTCAGGTATGACAACGGAATAAAAATCTTTCATGATAAACAAAAGTTAAAAGAATTTGCAGCCAGAAAACCAGCATTGCAAAGCATTTTGAGCAAAACACTACATGAGGAAGAAATGAAAAACAATAACCAAAACCATCAGTGGGAAGTGCCTCGGTAAAGACAGAGGGCGAGGGGAAAGATAATCATGGAGAAAAAAACTAATTTTTTTTTAAAAAAGGATAAATAATCAAACATGTCTGGAAATACAAACCATATATCAATAGTAACTCTAAATGTTAATGGCTTAAACTCTCCAATAAAGCGACATAGGCTGGTATCATGGATTAAAAATCAAATCCAACAATATGCTGCCTCCAGGAGACACATCTGATTGGAAAATACATACACAGGCTGAAGGTGAAAGGATGGGAAAAAATATACCACGCACACGGTCCTCATAAGCAAGCAGGGGTGGCCATCCTCATATCGAATAAAATCGACTTCAAGACTAAGTTAATCAAAAGGGATAAGGAAGGACATTATATACTGTTATGCACCAAATAATGGTGCTGCGACATTCATAAAACGAATTCTCCTCAAGTTCAAGAATCTAATAGACCACAACACAATAATTATGGGTGACTTCAACACACCTCTCTCACCATTGGACAGATCCTCCAAACAAAAGTTGAATAAAGAAACTATAGAACTCAATACCACAATCAATAACCTAGACTTAACTGACATATATAGAATATATCAACCATCATCAAATGGATATACTTTTTTCTCAGCAGCACATGGATCCTTCTCAAAAACAGACCATATATTATGCCATAGGGCAACCTTCAATAAATATAAAGGGGTGGAGATAATACCATGCATTTTATCTGATCATAATGGAATGAAACTGGAAATCAATGATAAAAGAAGGAAAGAAAAATCCTACATCACATGGAAAATGAACAATATGTTACTGAATGATCAATGGGTAACAGAAGACATAAAGGAGGAAATCAAAAAATTCTTAGAGATAAATGAAAATATAGACACAACATATCGGAATCTATGGGACACAATGAAAGCAGTTTTAAGAGGGAAATTCATCGCCTGTAGGTCATTCCTCAAAAAAAGAAAAAAAAAACAAAAAATAAATGAGGTCACACTTCATCTCAAAGCCCTAGAAAAGGAAGAGCAAAACAACAGCAAATGTAGCAGAAGGCAAGAAATAATTAAAATCAGAGCAGAAATCAATGAAATTGAAACAAAAGAAACTATTGAAAAAATTAACAAAACTAAAAGTTGGTTCTTTGAAAAAATAAATAAGATTGACAGACCTTTAGCCATGCTAACTAAGAGAAGAAGAGAGAGAACTCAAATTACTAACATACGGGATGAAAAAGGCAATATCACAACAGATGCTACAGAAATACAGAATACAATTAGAAATTATTTTGAAAACCTATATTCCAATAAAATAGAAGATAGTGAAGACATCGATAAATTTCTTAAGTCATATGATTTGCCCAGACTGAGTCAGGAGGATACACACAATTTGAACAGACCAATATCAATGGATGAAATTGAAGAAGCCATCAAAAGACTACCAACCAAGAAAAGCCCAGGACCAGATGGGTATACAGCGGAGTTTTACAAAACCTTTAAAGAAGAATTAATACCAATACTTTTCAAGTTATTTCAGGAAATAGAAAAAGAGGGAGCTCTTCCAAATTCATTCTATGAGGCCAACATCACCCTGATTCCAAAACCAGACAAAGACACCTCAAAGAAAGAAAACTACAGACCAATATCTCTAATGAAACTAGATGCAAAAATCCTCAATAAAATTCTGGCAAATCGAATACAAAAACACATCAAAAAAATTGTGCACCATGATCAAGTAGGATTCATCCCTGGGATGCAAGGATGGTTCAATATACGGAAATCAATAAATGTTATTCACCACATCAATAGACTTAAAGATAAGAACCATATGATCATCTCGATAGATGCAGCGAAAGCATTCGACAAAGTACAGCATCCCTTTATGTTCAAAACATTAGAAAAACTAGGGATAACAGGAACTTACCTTGACATTGTAAAAGCTATCTATGCTAAGCCTCATGCTAGCATCATTCTGAATGGAGAAAAGTTGAAGGCATTCCCTCTAAAATCTGGAACAGGACAGGGATGCCCTCTCTCACCACTTCTATTTAATTTAGTCCTTGAAATACTAGCCAGAGCAATTAGAGAGACGAAAGAAATTAAAGGCATAAAAATAGGAAAAGAAGAACTTAAATTATCACTATTTGTGGACGACATGATTCTATACCTAGAAGACCCAAAAGGGTCTACAAAGAAACTACTAGAACTAATAAATGAATTCAGCAAAGTGGCAGGATATTAAATCAACACGCATAAATCAAAGGCATTTCTGTATATCAGCGACAAAACTTCTGAAACGGAAATGAGGAAAAACACTCCATTCACAATATCCTAAAAAAAAAAAAATAAAATACTTGGGAATCAACCTAACAAAAGAGGTGAAAGATTTATACAATGAAAACTACAGAACCCTAAAGAGAGAAGTAGAAGAAGATCTTAGAAGATGGAAAAATATACCCTGTTCATGGATAGGCAGAACTAACATCAAAATGGCGATATTACCAAAAGTTCTCTATAGGTTTAATGCAATACCAATCAAAATCCCAACGGCATTTCTTGTAGAAATAGATAAAGCAATCATGAAATTCATATGGAAAAATAAAAAACCCAGAATAGCAAAAGCAATTCTAAGCAGGAAGTGTGAATCAGGCGGTATAGCAATACCAGATTTCAAACTATATTACAGAGCTATAGTGACAAAAACAGCATGGTACTGGTACCAAAACAGGCGGGTGGACCAATGGTATAGAATAGATGACACAGAGACTAATCCACAAAGTTACAACTATCTTATATTTGATAAAGGGGCTAAAAGCATGCAATGGAGGAAGGATAGCATCTTCAACAAATGGTGTTGGGAAAACTGGAAATCCATATGCAACAAAATGAAACTGAATCCCTTTCTCTCTCCATGCACAAAAGTTAACTCAAAATGGATCAAGGAGCTTGATATCAAATCAGAGACTCTGCATCTGATAGAAGAAAAAGTTGGCTCCGATCTACATATTGTGGGGTCGGGCTCCAAATTCCTTAATAGGACACCCATAGCACAAGAGTTAATAACAAGAATCAACAAATGGGACTTACTTAAACTAAAAAGTTTTTTCTCAGCAAGAGAAACAATAAGAGAGGTCAATAGGGAGCCTACATCCTGGGAACAAATTTTTACTCCTCACACTTCAGATAGAGCCCTAATATCCAGAGTATACAAAGAACTCAAAAATTAGACAATAAGATAACAAATAACCCAATCAACAAATGGGCCAAGGACCTGAACAGACACTTCTCAGAGGAGGATGTACAATCAATCAACAAGTACATGAAAAAATGCTCTCCATCTCTGGCAGTCAGAGAAATGCAAATCAAAACCACCCTAAGATACCATCTCACTCCAATAAGATTGGCAGCCACTATGAAGTCAAACAACAACAAGTGCTGGTGAGGATGTGGAGAAAAGGGTACACTTGTACATTGCTGGTGGGACTGCAAATTGGTGTGACCAATTTGGAAAGCAGTTTGGAGATTCCTGGGAAAGGTGGGAATGGAACCACCATTTGACCCTGCTATTGCCCTTCTTGGACTATTCCCTGAAGACCTTAAAAGAGCATGCTACAGGGATACTGCCACATCGATGTTCATAGCAGCACAATTCACAATAGCTAGACTGTGGAACCAACCCAGATTCCCTTCAATAGATGAATGGATAAAAAAATGTGGCATTTATACACCATGGAATATTACACAGTGCTAAAAAATGACAAAATCATGGAATTTGCAGGGAAATGGATGGCACTAGAGCAGATTATGCTTAGTGAAGCTAGCCAATCCCTAAAAAACAAATACCAAATGTCTTCTTTGATATAATGAGAGCAACTATGAACAGAGCAGGGAGGAAGAGTAGGAAGAAAAGATTAACATTAAACAGAGACATGAGATGGGAGGGAAAGGGAGAGAAAAGGGAAATTGCATGGAAATGAAGGGAGACCCTCATTGCTATACAAAATTACATATAAGAGGTTGTGAGGGGAATGGGAAAATAAACAAGGAGAGAAATGAATTACAGTAGATGGGGTAGAGAGAGAAGATGGGAGGGGAGGGGAGGGGGGATAGTAGGGTATAGGAAAGGTAGCAGAATACAACAATTACTAATATGGCATTATGTAAAATTGTGGATGTGTAACCGACATGATTCTGCAATCTGCATTTCGGGTAAAATTGGGGGTTCATAACCCACTTCAATCTAATGTATGAAATATGATATGTCAAGAGCTTTGTAATGTTGTTCACAACCAATAAAAAAAATCATTCTTCTTTATGGTTGAGTAACATTCCAATATATATATATATATATATATATACAACATTTTTTTTTATCCATTTATCTTTTGGAAGGGCACCTAGGTTGGCTCTATAATTTAGCTATTGTTAATTAAGCTGCTATAAACATTAATGTGGCCACAGCTCTCTTAGTATGCTGATTTTAAGTCCTTTTAGGTATAAATTTAGGAGTGGGATAAACTGGGTCAAGTGGTAGTTGTGTTCCAATCTGCTTTCCAGAGTGGTTACATCCATTTTGCAGTCCCACCAGCAATGTATGAATGTGCCATTTTTCCTACATCCTCACCAACATTTATTGTTGCCTGTATTCTCGCTAATTGCCATTCCGACTGGAGTGAGATGAAATTTCACTGTAGTTTTAATTTGCATTTCTCTAATTTCTAAAGATGTTGAACATTTTTTCATTTGTTGACCATATATATTTCTTCTTCTGTGAAATGTCTGTTCAGTTCCTTAGCCTATTTTTTGATTTGTTAGTTGTTATTATTATTATTATTATTATTATTATTATTATTAGTTTTGGTGTTAAGTTTTTTGAGTTCTTTATATATTCTGGAGATTATGCTCTATCTGAAGTGCAGGTGGAAAAGATTTTTTTCCCATTCTGTAGGCTCTCTCACTTCATGTACTTGATTGTTTCCTTTGCTGTGAAGAAGCTATTTAGTTTGATTCCATCTCATTTATTGATTCTTGATTTTACTTCTTGCTCTTTAGGAGTCTTGTTAAGGAAGTCAGTTCCTAAGCCGACATGATGGAGATTTGGGCCTACTTCTTTTTCTATTAGGTGCAGGTTCTCGGTTCTCATGCCTAGGTCCTTGAACGACTTTGAGTTTTGTGCAGGGTGAGAGATAGAGGTTTAATTTCATTTTGTTACATATGGATTTCCAGTTTTGCTAGCACCATTTGTTGAAGAGGCTGTCTTTTCTCCAATGTACCTTTGTCTAGTATGAGATACTGTATTTACATAGGTTTGTCTCCATGTGTCTTCATATCTGTTTGGTCTTCACATCTGTTTTGGTGCCAATGTTTTGTTACTAGAGCTCTGTAGTATAATTTAAGATCAGCATTGTGATGCCTTCTGCTTCACTTTTCTTGCTGAGGATTGCTTTGGCTATTCTGAGTCTTATTTTTCCAAATGAATTTCCTGACTCCAGCCAGCTGAGTTTTAAAAGCCCTCTGGGGGATTCTGAAGCATGTTTAAGAACCAACCACAAAGCAAACACTTTCTTTGAGACTTTCTAAGCTGGAGGGGCCGCTCTTTCATTTATTCATTGTTCACTTGCTCATAGGACATCAAAAGTTGGGGGTCACACCCTAACCCAGGGCCTGGGGGTCTGGTGTGACTCTCCACTGCTCTCTGAGGCAAGCTGTTTAACGGCCTGTGCTTCCCTTCCCCCATCTGTGCAATGGGCTGATCCTGGTACCTGCTTCATGGGGTGGTGGTAAGGATCCAGGGCACTGGGGTGCTCCAAGCCATGCCCAGTACACAAGTCACATTAACACGGAAGCTAAATAGATCATACTTCAAGCAGGCACCGAGGTCATCTTGGATTAAATCTGATTTGAGAATCAAGTGGGACGTGCATCCTTCTGAGGCCAGGAGAGACCTCTGAAGATGTGCTGCAGAGGGTGTTCTCCTGGTACAGGTCGTTATAAAGACCACGAAGTAGAACTCTAACACGCCCAGCCAGACATGGAAGGGTGGAAGTATCACAGGGCCCTGGCTGCCATGAAGCTGAGGCAGCCACAGAAGCTCCTTCTTCACCCCGATTCTTGCAATACTCCAGGAAGATTTCAGTCCCATCTCTCAGAGTAACAGCATGGGCTTATTAGGAGGGATGGGAAGGGAAAGGGGCCTCTCTCAAGGAAGAGAGTGTGTCCTCCCAGACAGTAGACAAAGTGTCCCTCTGCCCTACTTATTTGGGGGGGGGGGGTCCCAGGGAAGTTCCAGAGAGTTCTGTCCAGGTCCACCTTTGGACTTTTGACTGACAGCTTAGGATTCACATGGACCACCTCTAAGAGAGGGCCTTGCAGTACTCAGAGAGTTGGAGAATTTCAGGAAATTGAATCCCCTGTTTCTGCCTCAATTTCCTGCCCCTAATCAGTTTGTTACCCTTTGAAGGGGTGGTGACAGTTTGGTGATAAGGGAGGACCCAGGACACCTAGTGGGGTGTGACACAATCTGGAAACATTGGTTTTTTTAAGGGGATGAGTACCAAGCCCCCATCTTCCAGGAGCGCACCTGTCAGATAAGGCTCCCTGTTGCTTTCAGTCACCCTTCATTGTCCTTTCCCCGCTCGCCCATTTCTGGGGTTTGAGAAAGGCATGAGCCAGGAGGCTGCCAGCCCCTCGAGAAGAATGCCCCAGGCACCTGGCAAACCAGAACCCCCGGCAGCGGGAATCCAGGCCACGGAGCTGCTCAGAGGTGGGGCAGACGGCAGGCAGACGGGCAGGCCTGGCCCCCTCCCCGGGCCTGGCCCAGCAAGGAGGCAAGCACATGGGCATCACTGGGACTGTTAGAAATCCACGAAACCAGGGCATGGAGAAGAAAAGCACGGCTGTGGACCCTGGGCCTGGGCCCCCAGCAGAGTGACTGAGGCTCTGTTAAACAAAGCCCCCGCCTCCTGCTGACCAGGAGTAAAGCTGGCTGTCCGCATGCCCTCTCCTTTAGGGTACAAGATCTTCCTGTGCCCCAAAGGGTCCACCAGTGCCCTCAGCAGCCTTCCTCTCCAGGTGTGCCTTTTGGGCCCGGGAGCTGTCCTCCACATCTGGAGACCACTGCTTGCACAGGGAAACCGACTGCACCCCGTGGCCTCTGAAGGCTGAGGTGAGCCCGTCACACATTCAGAAAAGGAGGACATTTCCAGGAAAGGAGGCTGTGCAGCAGGTCCTGCCCCCTGTCCCCAGGGGGCCCAGTGGGCTGTTATTCAGGAAACTAAGAGAAGACTAGACATCCATCACAAACCCACTCCAGCCCTGGCCTGTGGCTAATGGATTCCTCAGACCAAACATATTAAGGAAATCGTCCCCTTTTTGCTCATCAAAGGTGGCTCCAGGCTGGCCTTGACTTGTGGCCTCCCATTTAGGCAGCGAGCAAAACCCGCAGTTTGCCAGGAACGATGAGAGGCATAATTATCGCATCGCTTCATGAATGAATTAGGAGCAAACAAATCATTCCCCTGGTTTCCTGTCGAGTTTAAATATATGACAGCAGGCTCAGATCAGGAGAATCGGGCAGATTTTACCTGAGGCCCGAAGATAGGCTAAGTACCTATGTCGAAAAACAGTGAATATGTGGAAGTTAGAGAGGAAGAGGGTAAAGAAAGGCCAAGGGAGGTCAGCAGAGTAGAGGAAAAAGACCAGGGGGAGGAGGCAGGGGAGGGGTGCTGGGAGGATTTGGCCAAATCACACTGTTACATTCTGTGCATGTAGGAATACGTAACCACAAACCCCACCCTTATGTATGACTGTACTGCACCAATTAAAAAAA
The DNA here is from genome assembly GCF_964194105.1 of Spermophilus citellus. NCBI lineage: Eukaryota > Metazoa > Chordata > Mammalia > Rodentia > Sciuridae > Spermophilus > Spermophilus citellus. Next base: position 106,055,828 of record NC_138182.1, read on the forward strand.
AGTGGAGAAAAAAATTTTAAAAAATAGAAAGATAAAGAAAATAGGGGCAAGATGTGTGTTTTCAGACTCCAAATAGCCAGCTGCAGAACTGAGACCCTCCTGTGTCCCCCTCCGTCCATTCTGTGTGGGGAGCAGGATGGTGCGACACGCCCAGATATGCTCCTTGCACCACTGAAAACCAGACTGGAGAGAAAAGACTCCCACATGAGACGATCAGAAAACAATCGAATATTCACCAGAATGTCCCACCCCTGGCCAGCCAGGATGACCGGCTCTGTTGGTAAAGCCTGACCCACAGCAGTTCCCTGCAGTTCTCAAGTGCCAGGTCCCCGGGGCAGTCCTTCACCAGAAGTCCCACCTGATAAGGAGACAGGGTCATCCAAGGGACCCCTGGGGCCTCTGCAGCGGGAGCAGAGTGGGGAGAGCAGCCAGCCCACCCTCTAGACACTCGGGGTCTGCACAAGCTTCCAGGAGAGGGAAGACGTGACCTGAATTTTGGAGAAAGATACAGAAATATGAAGTAAGGGGAGGCCCATCCAGGCCCAGGCAGCACCTGTGTGAAGTCCAGGAACGGGGACAGGCTCAGGTGAGGGTGGGCAGCAGTCATCGCTGGGGATTCCCTGGACAAGGGTACTCAACCCAGCCTTGAACACCAGACAGAATCAGCACAGGGAGATGGCACCCGGCCTAGGGGGGCCCTCAGCCTGGCACCACAGCTGGAGGCTCTCTCCAGTGAGCCTCTGGCTTTAAACTCAAGCCAAGGCCCTGCAGTTCCATGGGGGATCAGTGACCAAAACCCTGGCTCACGCCCAACTCCAGCTTCAAATAGATCCAAAGAAGCCGAAAATCCTGGCCTCATTACAAGGAGTCAGAAATATATAGAAAATAAAGATTTTTAGAAAATAGAACCTGCAGACTAGAGATTGGAGATTTCCTTGTTTATCTAAATTCGCAGCTTAGAGATTTATTTCTTTATCTAAATTCACAGAAACCAGATAAAATGACTAAGGGAGAATCCATTGCTTGATCCTTCCACATTCAGAAAGAAGAAGCCATTAAAGACCCAGATCTTCACTTCCTGCAATCCAGTTTCTTGAGCGCAGATGATGTACCGGGCCTTGAGTGTTTTGATTTGGGTGGGTAGCTCCGTGTCAGAAAGTTGCAGTGAGTTTGTTCCACACCTCACCTGCTCCAGGAAGCCTTCCTGCCCTGCCCAGGGCCTGCTCCGTTAGGGCCATCACACGGTTAACCCACAGGCTTTAACCCTAGAAGCCCCAACTCTGTCGCTCATCTGACTTTGCTGGAGGTGCCCTGGGGCTCTCTCAGAGCAAAGCCAGCCAAGATCACTGCCCAGAGAGCTGGGAGGACTCCCTGTGGGTTGGCCACACAGTGAACATGGAGTTCACCTCCTCCCACAGAGGGGTGGGTGGCTGAAGGGGAAGCGGGAGGGAGCTCAGGGCTTGCAGTGGTGCCAGACAAGAACAATGGAACAGAATAATGGAAAGAGAGTCCGAGAGGCTGGACTCAGGTCTGGCTCCTCCCCTGACAGGCTGCCTGGCCCTGGGCAAGTCAAGTGGCACTTGGAGTCTGAGTGTCCCCTGATCCTTCCTGGCAGCGGGCCATTTGGGGTAGAGCTGGCATTCAGTGGGAGCAGGGCACATCTCCCATGGCCTCCAAGTTCTCTAACAAGAAGTCTTCTCAGGAGCAAGGCAGACAGGAGGGCAGACAGCAGGGGACAGGTGGGTGGAGGGGGGGTTCTAGGCTCCCTCGGGTCACATGCCATGATGCTTGGGGGACACCACCAGGGTTTTCAGAGCCACTGCAGGAAATAAAAAAGGAGAAGGATTTCCAAAATTGGGGTAGACAGAAATCCAGGAACTCCAGCCCTGTTATACTGATGTCAATTCCTGGCGAAAATCTACCAGTGGCGACTCACCAAACTGTAGTCAGGACTGTCCGGGATGCGACATTCCCAACTCACCTCAGAAATGTGCTGGCAGCAGATGAAGGCCTGAGCCCCGCAAGATGAGAGGATGAGGTGGCAGAAGGGCCTGTGATGAGGTGCAGGCTCCTTTGAAGGTGGCCGCTATATTCCGTGGGATCCTGCAGGGGGCACCAGGTCCCATGATCAGGCTGCACAGGAAGCCAGATTTTGCCTCTGTGTTCAATGGAGATACTCACCACTCAGTGAGTTTCAAGAGCTCCATCACTAGATTTATTAATAGCCTCTGCCAACCTGGCTCTAGAATCCAGTTGAACCAGTTCCCTCCAGGTTCAGAGTTCAGAAATGTGTCACCCCTTGCAGAGGCACATGGGCTTGAAATGGGGCTCCATGCTGTCTGTCATGGGCACCTGATAGAAAGGCCAAGGGCGAGAAGACCCGAACAGAAGGATGTATGTGAACTTCTGCGCATCCCTGGGGAATTCACTTCTCTAAGGCCTGGCATCCTTCTATGAAAACTGAAGATAATTCTTTACTCGGAAGTTCTGAGTTACAGGGATGTTGTAAGTAATAAATTGAATGAGATAATGTCCATGAAAGCATTTTATAAACTCAAAAGTGCTGTTCTAATGTGTGTTATCATTAAGATTTTAGGAGCTTGGAAATAAAAGTCTCTTGAGGCGAGTAGGACTCGGTGCACACTGCAGTATTCTATGCTGGCACTGAAACCTGGGTAGAAATAAAGTGCTGGGAAGCATATCACGCCAGCCCTGGCGCGCCCGGTGCAGATCAGCAAACTCCTTGCTCCGTCGTAATGACTATTTTAGAGCATAAAGGCTGGGCCAGAGTGTCTGCTTGGAAGTTGGCACATTTGTACTTTGGCTTATTCCAGGTTTGAAAAATGATCTATTGGGTAGTCTCTAGGTCCAGAGACAGCTGATGAAATTCCACACCTAATTCAAGAAGTTGACAAATAGAAATGAGTTTCATTACATTAAATCCCAGCTCACCGCTGGCCTTGGAGTGAGGTCACTGGGGCCTGTGGGGACAATGACGCTCCAGAGGACAGGGCTGCTTTCTTCTTGGTTCTTCTTGGCACCTCTTGGAGGGCTGCAGAGACACTAGTGGTTTGAGGACTATATCTTTGCTGTGACTTTTAGCTGTGTGGCCTCTTTGTTCTGGCCAGAGCTCCAACTGGAAAAAAATGTCACTTCTGGGTGTCAGGAAGCGTGGTTTCATTTTATTCGAGTTTACTGTGCACCTTCTGCTCACTCATATGATTCGGTTCAGCAAGGGTTTGTTGAGAAACTGCCCTGGGCCACAAGCCTTTTGTCTCCCTTGTGGATAAGAGCTGGGCCCTGCCTTGTCTGGACAAAGGAGCTAAATAACCACCCCTGACCTCCAGCTGCCCGTGCACCTACTACTTCAGTCCTTAGGCTCCAGCATGCACCCAGGGACACGGTTCTAGAATGGTTACCCCAGAATGTGAGTTCTAGAGAAAAATACATCTGTCAAGTCCCTAAAAGGGTGCCTGGCATACAGCAGGCACTGGGTAAATCCTCACTACTTCCCTTCCATCTCTGAGCCGAACATTTTCCCCCCAAGGAAGTGAGAACTCATTTATAGAAGTGCTGGTGTGTAACATGCCAGGAAGAAGTGCGTGCAGGACTTAAGTGGGACAGATTCTTCTTGCCATGGAATTCAACTGGATGGCCATTTCCAAGGCCACCACGCTTGCCAGGAAGACACCTCCTTCTCCCAGCTCAGCCTCATCTCCTCCCAGAGGAACTGGCATCACGGCTTGGTGAATAACTAGAAGCCCTCTTTAGACTTTGGGGACAGATGGTGTCCAGTAGGGGCTTTGAAAAGCAGAGCCACCGACTTCCAACAGGGCTGTGTCTGGGACACTGCCTTTCACCAGGCAGTATTTCTAGACATAGTAAATCTTCTCCCTCTTCCTGCAGAAGTAATAGGCGCATGTGCATAACACTGCTTGTTGGAAAAGTGTCACCCGTTTCCCGGGTCCCTTCCCACCGCGTGAGCACTCCTGCAGGATGGCTGTGGTGCCCAGATGGTGTGTGAGGAGCATTCCACGGCAGCTCATGGCTGCTCTCCTGCCAGGACACACAGACGTTCTTGTTTCACAATGGAAAGGTGAGTGTCTGAATGAGGCAGAACCCCGGGTAATAAAAGCCCCTTTTATTTCAGTCTCTTTCACAGCAGTGGGTTTTATTCTGCATCTCACTGGAAGCTTGACAGGCATAAAAAGCAACAATTTCCGGCCCCCCAAATGTTGCCTTCTGAGCTCTTTTGTCTCCTGAACTGTGCAGCCTGGGAAGGGAAGGCTGCTCCACGGGAGGCAGGGAGCCTGAACAGATCATTGTTTGTGCTGCCACCAGGAACAGTAGCTCTGTGGGGCCCCATCCTAAAAGCGGGTGGGGAGATGTGCCTTTTCCACAAGGGCAGGTGACAGCCACCCCACACAGAGGTGCAGGTTGGCTTCACAAAGTTTGTTTCTCTTTTCTTCTGATCATCGGTGTGGATGCTCAAAGATGGAAAAAGCCATCTTTGTCCATTCAGGCTGCTACAATAAAATGCTGAGACTGGGTGATTCGTACACAACCTAATTTATTGCTGGTAGGTCTGGAGGCAGGGAAGCCTGAGATGGAGGCACCAGCAGGTTGGGTATCTGGCGAAGGTCCACTCCTCACAGAGGACGCCTTCTTGCTGTGCCCTCATGTGCGAAGCCGGGAACAAGCTCCCCTTCCAAGTGCACTAATCCTATTCATGAGGCTCCACCCTTGTGACCTTCCAAAGGCCCTGCCCCCTAAGACCATCACCTGTCAGAGCAGGTATAAATTTTGGAAGGATGCCAACTTTCAGACCACAGCCAAAGTGAGCCTGTTCTAGCAACCGAGTTCAAGTCCACAAGTACTATTGCTGCCTTTCTCATCACAGGCTTGTGCTAGGCACAGAGTGGTGAACGAAAGACATGGTGCCTTTATGTCTTGATTCCAGGCACTTTTATCCTCACCCAAGAGGTGCTGACTCAGTGTTGCTTAACCTTTCCGGAGTACTCATGGTTTGGATATGAAGTGTCCCCCCAAAGCTCCTGTGTTAATGCAGGGATGTTTAGAGGTGAAATGATTGGCGTGTGAGAGCCATAACCCAATCAGTCCATCCGAGTCTGATAGGCTGACTGGATGGTAGGTGGAATGAGGCTGGAGAAAGGGGTCCCTGGGGGCAGGTCCGGAAGGGTGCATATTCCCTGTGGCCCCTTTCCCCTCTCTCTGCGTCCTGGCTGCCATGAAGCAGCACAACTCACCACTCCCTGCCATTGTGATGTCCTGCCTCACCTAGGACCCAGAGCAATGAAGTCAGCCATCTGTGGACTAAGACCTCTGAAACCGTGACCCCAAATAAATGTCCTTCTCTAAGTTATTCTTGTCAGATACTTTGCTCACAGCGACGCAAAGTAGAGCCCAACCCAGAAAGCAACCTCCCTGCGCAGCTCCCTCCTCTTGTAACCCGCGGTGGCAAAGCTGCATTCATCCACCTCTCCCACAGTCACCAACCCAGGACTGAGTGGTGAGTCTGTGCCAGGGTATGCCCCAGGAGCCACCCTCTGCTTCATTCATCTCACCCACTGACTGGAGGGCAGAACCACAGGGCCCCTTACGAGGAGCCTCATCTGCAACTCTCCAAAGGAGGAGCCTCACAAACCCAGAGCCGGCCCTGGCACTGCCTGGCACAGAGCCCTCTACAGCACCCACAGCCTGCTGCTTGCTAGCGGGCGTCACTGGCCCTCTCTTCCCTCTGGCTGCTCTGTAAGTCGAGGATCATGCTTTGAGAATCCAAGGTTAGAAACGAGCCTCTTAAACTGGAGAGTGTGTTTAAAGCAGAATGGGAGTAATCCTCCTCCAAGTTAATCCTGACCCCCAGGCACTCTGCCTGCCCAGGGCTTGTGCGGACAGTGCCCACAGGAAGCTGGGGAACTGTCTGGACCTCATGCCCCCCACTCTCTGCCCTGAGCAATAGCACTGATCCCCATAACCTGGGGTGACCCAGCTCAAGGCCTCCACCCAGACAGGAGCCCTGAAGCAGGCAGCAGTTGCCCCTTCTGACAGATCCTCTGGCCCCACAGCTACCAGCCATGGTCAACAGCCAGCCCAGTGCTAACAGGCCCGGGCCAGGAAGAGCAGGGCGTTGCCATGGCAACCCCCACAGGTGTTCCTGGAAGGAATGACAAGGCCAAGGCTTCAGGGTGCTTTTCTCTCCCTTCCAGCAAGTCTAAAATTGAGAAAGGCCACGAGGTGAGAGGTCTCTTAATGCCAGCAGAGACAGCGAGTAAATGGCAGCGCTGAGATGCCCCTCATCTGCTCTGTCCTACACCAGGCTGCTGCTCAGCAAGTATCAGACCTGGAGGAAATCCTTTCTGCTGTCCAAGCCTGCCACTCCCCCTGCTCTGGGCCTTCAATGCCTCCTTCCCTGATGCTGGCTCAAGAGGATTTAGATCAGCTGCGGCTCCCCTGTCCCCGACTCCTCTCTTGCTGCTTCTGCAAGCCCTGCAGAGCCAGTTGGTGAAGAGTAAGAGGCTCATGTGGGCTTCTGGGCCCCTTGATCCAGTGTCCCCAGGCTGCTGCACCCTGTTCTTCTGTGGTTGGTTATGGGAGTCAGATCACCCCCTGTGGCCCTTCCACGGGTGGCACTGGCCAGTGGCATCCACCTTTCTCCTACCTTCCAACCCACTAAGCCCTGGTATTTGGTCATCACCATGTCCTTCTCTCAGGGGACCCTCCGTCCCTCTGCTTCTTAGACTCTAAGGCCTCCACTGTCCAGGAGAGACTTGGAAGGGGCTCCAGCTTATGGAGGACTCGGGCATGCCGGGAGGGATGGGTACCTTTCTCCATCCCTAAACATACCCTGTGGCAGCCTTAGACCTACATGGAATGCCAGAGAATCAGGGCCTCTGACAACTAGGAGTCAGACTGAGGTTCAGGGAACTCGGTCACTCACAGACTGGTGATTTAACCTCTGTGCTTCAGCCTCCTCATCTGAAAATGGAGAACTAAAAATACCAACCTCACAGAGTTATTGTAAGGTTAAATGAGGTAGTGCACAGTGTTCAGAGCAAAAGTACCCCTGTCCAGGAGTCTAACCTGGAGCCCATCCCGGGTACTCACTATCATAACCAAAGAATCACAAGGAGGGGAAGCCACACTCATAATCCTAACCAGGGAAGTGTACTGTCCCCTGTCACAGACTTTGAGAATGGACCACATTAAGGAAGGTCCTACTGAGTGACTCAGCTCTGCCTCCTGAGAATTCAGCACATTATCCCTGGCAGAGGATCCTGGCAGAATCTCACTAACCTCTCCAAAGTGGAAGACTGAGGGCTGTAGGTGTGGGTTCTTCCCCAGCTGTAGGCCATGTGAGGAGGTGCTCTCAGAAACGGCGGGAAATACCCACCCTAGAGGCCACTAATCAATAAAACTTTTTCAAAACCTACTTTGGGCTGTTAGAAATTAATGAGAATGGTCTATGACAACCAAAGCTAATAATAAATCAAAAGTGACTTTTCAACTGTCAAAAAGCTGCTGACAAAACTCAGTTTGTCTAATCAAAAAGAATGTTCTAATGCTCAAAGTTGAAATGATAAACTATACCACCAAAGATACAGAAGAATACCTTTGCAAAGTTTTATTTGTTTTCAACGTCAAGAAACAGAGAATTTTTAAATAAAATACTGATTTCCACAATAGAGTGAAGAAAGAGAAAATCTGAATAACCCAATCACCATGAGAACAATGGAACAATCATCAAGGAATTCACTCTGCAAAGGAGAGGGTCCAGTGGTTTTGAATGAGTTCTTTCACACTTTCCAGATTCAGGATATAATTCCTAGTACTCGTATTAGAGTAGCTAATTTAAAGCATTAGAAGGTGCTTTTCAAGTTATAAAGCTTGATTTAGCCAATACAAAATATCAGCTTGATAAAGAGACCAAGTATGTGAATAAGCCAACCTCACTTATTATGGAAAAATGTAAAACTGTTACATAGAATATGGTGACTGCATCCAGTGATGTAGTGAACAAATGATTCATTCTGTCGTCTAAACCTTATTTGAGAAATGCAAGAATTTGAGATTATACAAGAAATGCAAAGGTAGTGTTAGGAGAGGTACTAATTTAATTAATCTTGATTTGTCAAATCAGAAAATGAATAAGATTTCCCATGGTGAAAACATGTTTGATAAAATTCAACATGCAACCTTTGATTTTGTTTCTGAGTGCTTTTCTAGGAATGGAAGTCCCCTCTCTCAGTGAAAGAAACACCCAAACCCTGCCCCAAGCCAACGGCCTGCTCCTGGGCTCACTTCAAGGACAGGGAAGATCCCTCTGGGCCACCTAGCTCCTGGCTGGTCTGGGTTGCTCGTTTTCCACCCACACTGTCACCTGCCCACTCCTCTCTAAGTCCTTCTTTTTGCACCCTAACTTAATTGGTCTGCAGATTAGAGCCCACCTTTTCCAGTGAGTCTTCAAGACCAGGGTTTGCAGAAGTCATCAGCCCCAAGAGTCAGTCAAGGGTGCTGCCGGACCATAGGCTTTGTTCCCAGGAGTTCCATTCAAGGTGGGAACTCCCTCTGCTAGGGGCCTCAGCTCTCTTTGTGGATTGAATTATGGCTTCACTAGGGCACATGCTATGCAGAGCCAGAATGCTTCCCTTTGCAGAGCTTCTCATACAAGTCTCTGCTCTGAAATAGCTGAAGATTGTAACCCACAAGGTGCTGATGCTGACCATTGCTCAAAAAGTGGCACTGTAGTGCTTTCATGTGATGGAGCGATACTTGGCCTTAAAAGAAGGAAAATGATGACATGTTCTATAACCTTGAGGATATTATGTGCACCAAGTTACCGAGACAAATACTGCATGGATCCACTTATGGGGTCTAGAGCAGCCAAGTTCACAGAGGCAGAGTCAAATGGTGGTTGCTTGGGGCTAGGGAGGTAAAAATGGGAAATTGCTTAGTGGGTACAAAGTTTTAGTTTTACAACATGAGAATGGTCTGAAGATGGTTTGCACAATGTGAATAGACTTAAAACTACTGAACTGTACACTTAGAAATGGTTAAGGTGTTAAATGTTATTATGCACTTTCTCTCTCTCTCTCTCTCTCTCTCTCTCTCTCTCTCTCTCTCACACACACACACACACACACACACACACACACACACACACTGCTTGAAACATGGAAATACAGTAGGGGTTAGGATGTAGGAAACCCACAAGATCCAGATCTCATTTCTGTTGACTCCTGGCTACATGATTGGGGGTACTGTTTAACCTTTGTTAACCTTTGTTTGTAATCTTTGCTCTACAAAATGCCAGTAAAGTAATCTACAATAGGATTATTGTGAAGGGTTTGCAGGTTACATTAAAGTAGCCACCAACCCAAACGTGACATAGCAGGCATCCTCTGTCATTCTGAAGGGGTTTCCTTGTAGGCCATGGACAGCCCTTACAGGCCTGCAAGTTGGGGGTAAGGTAGGGGTGGTACTGACAAGGCTGCAAGGAGGGGACCTGGACTGGTGGTGAGACGACGTAGGAAGGCGTGGGGTCCAGATGAAGATGGGGCCTCTGTTTGCACCACAGAAGAGGGCAGCCTGAAGGAGCATTCGGGAGAAAGGACCCAGCCCAAGTCTTTGGGGTGACAAGTGAGGAGGGAGAGGCAGGGCTCAGCGATGCCAGGGGAGACTTCCTGCAATGGACATGCGGTGCAGCAGGCCTGGGGAGGGGCTCTTCGTGGCTGGGAGGAGATACGTCAGAGCTCATAGAAGGAGGAACCCCGAAGCAACTCAAGCTGCCTCCAGAGCCAAGCTGCTTTGTGAAGGAAGCTCTGGTGAAGCCAGAGGACCTACCAGAGTCACTGAGCAAGAGATCTCACCAGTGGCAGGCATGAGGCAGGACCAGGTGAGCCTGCACTGTCTCTCCAACCCACAAGTCCCTGCTTTCCCACTTCCTCACACAGGGAATCCTCAGCTCCTCTCCAAGCAGAGTTTGGAAAGACTAAACTGACACACACTCACCAACTGTGTGAGGTCACCTGGACCTAGCAGCTTTCTCCTGAATGGGAACATCCCCTTCTCCAGGTCAGGATGATCAAACTTCCTCTTTAATACGAAGTAAATATGAAACAGCTCAGTGAACTATGAGATCCTGCATACATTTTGGGTTCTCTGTTCTACACAGAGAGATGCTGGTTATGACCTCTGGCTGTGGTCAATCCCCATGTCAAAGAGCATAGCAGGGTACATGAAGCCAGAATTCTCCAGGAGCATAGAGCCAGCAGAGTAGGAGCTGGGCTTTGGAATCAGACTGGCATGAATTCAAATCCTGACTCTACCTCCTGGGGATACCCTGGCAAGTTTATAAACCCCTCTGAGGTGGTTTTCTCATATACAAAGGGGGATGAGATCTGTTTTCCTTGCGGGAGTGACTCATGGCTATTATTAACGTATGAGACTTGCACACATACAGGTGTTACATATGTTGTACCTTACGTTATTTTCATTGTTAGTGCCAGCAAAGTACAAAATGTCCTCTGGTTAAAGCAGAGAAGTAATGATAAATGAGCTACAAATGAGTTAACCAAATGGTGGGAAGATGTCTTTTCTCATCTCCGGGCACAGGTAGACTGTAAACAGTAGGACTCAGGTAGGTAAGGGAGCTGAGCCTGGTATGAGCCTCCTGAGACCAGTGCTATGGAAGACGGCTTCAAGTATTCACAGGGGTTCTCCTTTTCCTGGGGGAGAAGCTGGCTGAGGTCATGGGGCACTTCTGTCCCAGCAGAAGGGCAGCTTCCAATGCAGAGCCTGAGCCACTAAACTATAGCCCTGCCACTGGAGGGGGGACCTCGAAGTGGCAGAAGAGGTCCATCCTGCTCCACCCTGGCAACTGTTCTCCTGCATCGGGATGTCTACTGTCTGCCCAAGTCTCCTGGTTTGCAAATGAAGTGGCTGTCCTATTCTGGAAAGACAGAACTCGGATCTCTGCTGGCTCAGTGTAACAGGAGTCCTTGACAAAACAGGTGCTGAGGTAAAGACACACAGAGCACAAGCGGGAGATTGGGGGGCTGGGCATATAACTCAGTGGTGCGGCACTTGCCTTGCGTGTGCAAAAACGTGGGTTTAATCCCCAGGACCACAGAAAAGAAAAACAAAAGAGGGATCAAGTTGGGGTGGGGCAAGGGTCTCAAGGACTCAGACCCTTCTCTAGTTAAGCATCAGACTGGCCCTGGCTTCACAACCCACAGGGCTCTCCAAATCACACGCCCTCTTGCTTCTCTCTCCACCTGACCACTGAGGGCTCTGGTTTCTGAAATTTGCCTCTTGAGCCTGCAGGCAGCTTTCCAGAATTCTGACAGTCACTGGGGGGAGAGAAACTCATGCTCCAGAAGTCGGACAGCAGCATTTGTTTTTCATTTTGCTCTCAATAGCTTGATGAGCACAATTCCTGTCTGTTGCTGTGAGCAAGATGCAAAGCTCCAGCTCTCAGGCCGGCAATGTCGGTCTCAAATCTAAGAGCTCTGGGTTCTCTGAAACAAGGGGAAAGCCAGGCTTCCTTCTCGAATCTCCCACTGCTGGCGGAGAGAAAACTCATGATATGGTACTCAAACAAGAAGCCTCCTTTTCTTCCTTTCAAGCTCTGGAACACTCCTAAGTCTGTCTTCCTATTTTCACACTGTAGAAGCCATCTTCAATTTATAATGAGGCTGCAGTTATTAAGAGATACTGAATCCCCAGCTGTTGGCACTAAATGAGAGTAGGGAGCATTGAGTTTACAGTTGACTTGAGAAAAATGCAGCTCTCTCCAAAGAATAGGGTGAGCTTGCATTTGAATGCTCTCTCCTGCTACATTTATCATAATGAGTTTTCTTTCCAAAGAGATCCAGTGTAAAAGGCAAGGGGCTTTACACACCTGGCATCACAGAGCTGCTACCCTTCAGACCCGGGAGACCCAGCTAACTCTGCAGGCAATGACCTCCAGGCAAGATCTAAATTTAGCTTCAGGTTAAACAGGGACTTTTGTACCTTTTTAAAAATAGTATCCCTTCTTTTCAAAGCCAGCTACACCACCCTGTTGCCTCAATGAAAGGCCAAGAGGGCAGAAACATAGCTGACAAGAGAGGAGGTGCCAGTGATGCAAGGCCACCTGGCATCACTTGGGTCCCACCCAAAGTTCTGGTTTAACGGATCAGGGTGGGGGTAAAGGCAAGGGTCTCAAGGACTCAGACCTTGTGGTTATAAGTTCTGCATGGCGGGTTCTAAATAAGTCATTGGAATCACGGTCACTACTGGTCCAGGAGACCTTCAAAGTGGCTATCAATACTTTAGAAATCTTTGACCTGTTCTTATTTTAATAAGTTAATGATGCCAATGGAGTAACTGACTACTGAGAATGTTATAGTAGTCACATGTACACTTGCCTTCTGGGGAGTCTGGCATACCAGGGCAGGTCTGAGTGGAGGGTCCACGGTAGTCTAACACAAGGGGTGTCTGGGCACTGCAGTGTCACAACTCTGGAACAGAGAAGATAAGTGTGCCCCACCTTTGGGAAGACCGTGACATTGGCAAACAGTTGGGAAGAGCCAAAGGGGATGTCATGGCTCCCTCCGTCACAGTGTTATCACCAATTCTTGAAAAGGGGTGGGAAACAGACCAAAGTGTCATTCAAATGTCCTCCAGAAACTCATCCAGGTTCTTCAGTAGAAGGACCTAGATGCTCTGTGAGAACTGAAGTTATCACAGGATTGTGGCCAAGGGTTAGCTTCTGAACCAATCCCAAGCTTATATCGTGGTCCCATTACTTACTAGTTTTGTGACCTTGAGCAATTTTTTTATTAGTAGTAAATTTGCTAAGGCATTATCAGCCCTACTTATGGATGAGCCTTATTTATCCAAGTGACCTGCCAGAAGTTCTCACACTGTTTACACCTAGGCTGATGCCAAAGGCTCGTTCCCTACATCAGCTCACTCTCAGGTCTGCTTCCTAGGAAGTCAAACTACAGAACTCGGGTGAGGTTGGTCCTATGCTGCCCTTTCGGTCCTATGCTGCCCTTTCTTGCTCTCCTTTGTTTTCCAAGATAAAGATCTGGGATAACTGATAGGGGCATTTTTACAAGACAGACAAGGTATCATCTTACTTCATCATGGTTGACATTCTAAATACCAACACAAACTCTGTGTTCCTGAGTGTTTACTCAATTGGTATGAATCTGGAGGGAATTTCTCCCTTTTTATTATTTTATTCCCCATAGAAACTGCTTAAACAAACATGGAGAATTTGGTTTCTGAAAGGCAAGGAAACAGATAAAGCAACACAGTTTTTATGAGGGAATCCCTTCCTTTTACGGGTTGCAGAGCAGGTGGCTGGTGACTAGACATCTCTACTCCTGTCGTCTCTGAGCAAGTCAGTTAGGCCCTCTGGGCCTCAGTTTATTAATCAACAGTCAGTATGTTGCACTGAATAATTTCTGAGACCTTTAATACTGCAAGTGGAAGCAAGGGTCTTAAAATAGACTGTCAGAACAGCCTTCCCTGTAAGGAACTGCATGTTTTCGTTCACCTGAAATAATAGCTGTGGGGCCAGACAAAGCCCATCCCCAGTAAGCTCATCCCACTTCCCGGATCAGTGCCGCTGGCACAGCTGCTGCCGACATGCTCAGGTGGCATTTCTGGACTCCTGTTTCTGTGTGGACAGACGTTACCTAGTTTGGAACAAATATGTTGTCCCCTTTCCTGTGAAGTAGTTCAGAGGCTTATACAGGTGCCAAAGTTTAAACCGGGAACTCAACTCTGGGCTAGATAAGCAGTCAGAAGGTGGTGAGCGAGCCATTGTGCAGTCTCCTTCCAAGGTGGCCAGGTCTTCGCCAGAGGACTCTGCAGCTACATCTAGAGGAGTAGAAGTGAGTGGAAGTCCGTGGTGATGCAGATGCCAGGCAAAGTGATGTTATTCTCAGAGGGTGAAGCTGGCCAGGTGTGTGCACGGTGGAGGTGGGAGCCGGTGGGGTGAGGTGACATGCGGGATGGCAGAGCCCCACAGGGAGCCCCGTTACATCCAGGCTGTGGCTTTGACAGAGCAATATGGAAACTGATCAGGGGAGCTCCCGTATCACCTAAACTTATTCAAGATCATTCTTCATGACAAAGGAGTGTCCTATAGAATGTCACCTGATCTTCCTAGTCCGAACCTTCCTCTGGATTATTTCCTGGAGGGCAAGGGCAGGAGACGTTGGTTCCTTGTCTGGACGGGTGCCTCAGGTGGGCACTAGTCACTGTGCAGGTGTGGGTGCTCCTCCCACCCGCCACCTTGGCTACTGCTGAGGCTTGGGTTCTATATGAGACTCATCAGACCAGCCAGAGCCCCGTCATCCAGTGCACACTTTGGCAGGGGAAGCGAGTGCCAGCAAGTGATACCTCAGGGTCCTTATTCTACATAGAGGGAGCAGCCCCTCTGTGGTTACATGGACCTGAAAATGTGTCACCCTACCATGTTGATGCTGACAAACCGTGGAGGCCCCAGCCTCCTCACATGCTGACCTTGTTCTGGCCGTGGCCTTTCAGTCAAAATTCCTTGTAACAGCAGCGAGGGGCAGCAGGGCTCACACTTCTTGGGCTCCCCGTCCGACAGAACTTCACCCACACCACCTCGCATGAAGCTCAACTTTGTGGGATAGATAATATGACCCTATTCTTACACATGACAGACTAAAGATTCGCAAAGGTAGAACACTTTGCCCAAGGTCACAGAACTAACCTGCCTTGAATCCAGGTCCATTCTTCCTCCATCCCGTGGCACCTGATCCCAACAGCAGCCACTCCTCAGCCTCGCTCCCTTTCTCATGCAACCCACCGCCATGTTCAACGTCCTGAACCACAGTTTTAGACACCTTGCTAAAGGCATTCTACCCAGGAAAAGGTAGCTTACAAAAAAAAGGAAAAAAAGAGGCAGTCAATAGGAGACGATGTTGATCACTTAGCAGAACAAAGAAAAAAAGGTTAGACTGGCAGGCTGGTCACCATTTATATACAGCTTTATTTGAAATTTGTTGACATCACTGAGACAATCAGGTGTTGCTCGTGTTGCCCTGGGAACAGCGCTCAGCTCTGATGTTCTCTGTCCCCAGAGGAGGGCCAGGGAAGGCGCTTTACACCCAGTGCTGCCTGGCACCAAGGGCTGTGCTGAAAGTTCTCAGGGCTGGATGAGTCCCCCTGGCGGCCAGGAGGAGAGAGCCCGCTTCAGCTTCGTGGCCGGCCTGCCACAGGTGTTTAGCCTGCTCCTCCACATCCCAGTGCCCTTGCTGGAGGTGGTGGATGAGGTGTGGATAGAAGGGAGTGGAGACACACTTCACCAACAGTCCATCGTCCAGAAGCAGGGAAAGAAGCTCTTGGTCACAGTTGGAGACATTCACCTTCAAGAAAGACGACAGCAGAATGTGAGTGGGCGGGCAGAACCTCTCCCCCCAGAGCCACGCTCGCTCCACCGGGCCGCTTCCTTTTGCCTTCACGGTTATACATACCTTTTCCCGGGCTTAACAGCACCTGCTCCAAGAAATGCACATAGGACAGAACATCTCGGAGGTCACAGATGGGGGATGATGGACATGGTTTCCTTTCAACTTAAGGAGACATTACCACACACCAAGAACCCTGCTTGACTCATCGCTACATCAGCATATACTGAGTGCCAGAAGCTGTGCTAAATATTGCACAAACATCACCTCCCCGAGTCCTCCCAATTCAACCCTGTGAAACTGGCACTTTTCCTTGTCAGTTTTACACATAAGGAATTTAGGTGTTAAGCCTGTGCTCTGGACACCCACGCTGACCATCTCATGTGTACTTCCATCAGGGCTACATTTGTTCACCCAATTCTCTTATTGAGTATAGATCTACATGAAAATAATCTTTTCAGAACAAGACCTTTTCTCTACCACATCAAGAATCCATCTTGCAACCCAATGACATGAACAGGACAACCAATAGGGGGTTTTAAACTGTTCTTGCTCTAAGAAACCCTTATCAACCTACCTTTTAAGTAAGTGTTCAGAGGCTCTGTGGCCACACTAGCTCTCTCCCTGGTCTTATCTTCTTAGTCTACATGTAGTTTTCCACAGCTTTGATAATTAGTTTGTATTTTTCTGTTTTATATTATTGTCCATATTTTTGAAAGAAATGAAGTTTCTTACCCATATCAGAAATTCTCGTTTACGCTAATATCACAGAACAGCATCGTGATCGGATCTTAATGTTTTTGTTTTAATTAATTTTGACTGTAGGAACCTCAAAAATGAGATGGCATTTCAAAACCAATTAACTAATGTGTAGGCCAACTATACTATAAACCATATACAATGTGCTCTTCCTGCATGTTTTGTCCCAGAAGGCAAGGCCTGAAGATGAGCAGACTGACTGTTGCAAGACTTAAGAGAAGTACAAGGACAAGTTATCGCCCACCATAGTGTCTTCTCTACAACCTAGGGAACATTCCACTCCAGCCCACATCAGCTCCAATGACACTTTCATGGTGACATTTTCTCTTGGCCAAGCTACCCTAGTCTGTTGAGTACAATTCTGTTTTGGTTACATTTTGTTTATAGAAGTTTCACATTTTTATATTATTAGAAAAGAATCTATTGCTTTATGACTTTTTCTGTTAAAGCACAAGTTGTAATTCTTCAAAGGAACTGATATATATATATATATATATATTTCAGTTATATTAACATGTATATTAACATGTAAAAATACATATATCTTTTTTCTGACTTTTAAGTGGTTAACTCATAAACTAATCAGGAGTTGACTTTGGTATATGATCTGTGGAAAACCACATGTCCTTAACATTGGACTAACTGTAACTGGTGCTTTAAGGGCTGGAGGGAGACAACACAGCCTGTCATTTTTGGACTGTTTGGAAGTTTAAGTACGAGACAAGTCCAGAAGAATTAGTTGATTTAATTCCCCTGATCAAATAAATCCTGAATTAGAGTGAGAGACAGTTTGGTAGTGTGAAAAGACAGACTTTTGATCCTGGTACCTTTGCTGAACTGCTGTGTGACCTTGTTAAGGACAATCTCTCTGGGTCCAGTCTCCACATGAGAAAATAGACTGATGGTAAGGTTCAGAGATAAGAGGCAATTTTAAGTGCCTAGCACAATGCCTGGGGCAGAGCTCAAGCTCAGTAAATAGCTGAAGTTATTACAGTCAAACCAACCAGGAATGAAGGCTATTCTGAAGGGGGAAGGATTTGTAAATCACAAGACAGGAATTGCTGGCCATCTCCGTTAGAGATGGGTTTTTGTGTGTCACCAATTAGTTTTTAAGAATAAATGAAACTTTGCAGGTCTTGGGAAAGAAATCTATTAAAGCACAAAGCACTACTGTCTTCCAAGCCATTAAAATGTTATCTGCTTAATTCCTCTTTCAACAATAGGTAATGAACCTTCTCTGAATTAAAATCTTTGATTTTATGGATTTACATCAAGCTAAGAGTAATTACAGTAATGAGGTAAACTGAAATCCCAGTAGCATAATGCATGCAGGGCCTCATTTCAATTACTTTAAAGAAGATTATTTATTATTATTTCACTGTTTAAGGAAGAATATTTGTCTTATTTTTACATATACTATCACTTAATAAAAGTTATTAAAAATATCAACTACAATGGCAGAAAAATAAAAGCATAAAACCCTTGTGTACACTTGGAATAAAAAAATGCCTGCAGATAAATTTTTGTATTTATTTGAATGCAATATTCAGATTCTATTTTCTCAGCATGCCATCAGCTCCACTCCTGGCATGACATTTAATAGTGTACCTCTTCTGAAACCACTTAGGACACATCACCTGACTTATGTTCTAACCACAAGAGGAAGAGAATCTTTGAAAATCCAACCTTGACCATCTCTGGGACCACAACCTGACGCTGGGCTTGACAGCTCTGGTTTGGTAGTCCTGTGCACATATCCACCTCTGCACTACCTTATTTACTGTGTTATTTCATATGGCAGTCCCTGCAAGAGGCAATGCCTTTAAGCACAGGGATGATGATTTGATGCCCTACTAATTGCTCACTTCACATAGATCCAGGCTGTGCATGCAGGGGCTAGATACACCTGTTCACACCAAGGAGATCAACCAACCACCAGTGCCGTTTATGGTTGAAATGCTTAACCTAAGGAGTTTGTTAGCTGCCTATCACTGGAAGGACCCACCGAGACCTCTGTGCAGAATGAAAGCAGAGCTTCATTCTTCAAGAAGAGTGAGCAGAGGTGAGGATGGATGATAGTGGGTGAAAGTAATGGGTTTTGCTATGATCCTGTTTAAATGACAGACATGCCCGAGAAAACAGCCTCTAAGAGCTGAAAGAACAGTCATTAAGGAGGTAAGTCTGAGACCAATAGGTATCTGCGAAACACATAGGAAAGAACTTGCCTGGTTGTTTGCATCACTTGGATCACTTTTGCCCAGCTTGGTGTGGACACAATTAGAAGTAGTCCAAGTGATGCTAGGGTTAACACCAAATGACTAAGCAGACTCCAGGAAAGGTTGTTAAGACCCCAACCCAATCTTCCTGTTGTCACAGCACACCAAGGCAGAAAAGAAAATGTGCAAGCCATAGCTGGGCTGGAGAAGGCAGCCCCAAGGGGGGCATTCCAGTGAGGAAGAGAGTCCCGTCAGGGAGACGCTAGCTGGACATTGGGAAAAGGAGGGGGGCATCAAAGAAAAGAAGGTTTCTTGGTTGTATGTGTCAATTCACAGATGCTTTTCTGATCATATTAAGGTTCCTCCTCCAACCTAGACACTGGCATCATCATAAATAATAGAGGCAGGTTCTTGATGCCTTCACAGCAAGATCTGAGGGGGAGGAATCATATTCATGAAATACATGAAGGTCTGCCACTGGAGGAAGCACCTTGCTCATTCTGGGCATCTCCCCAGGGCAGGACTAAAGTCAACATGCTTGAGATAAAGAGGTGCAATGAGCTCTACCCAAGACAGCACAGAACTCCCAGAAGGTGGCAGCCACCCAACCCCTGGAGTGCTCAGCAGAGCCTGGGCGAGGGAGTAGGATGACAAAGGAGGCCTGCCTGAGCAAACCATTGGGCCACCTGTTCCCGTTTTTTTTCAGCACTGACTTACATTCTTCAAGGTGCTTTCCACAGTCCCATTTCTCTAGTGATTCCTGGATTCTAAATTCCTTTTCCAATGTAACCAGCTCTCCCAGTTCAATAGAAGCGTATGGTTAAGAATGATGAACATTAGGTCTGGGATTTGGATTTCAGCTCTGGCTGCTCACTAGCTTTGTGACCTCTTAGTTCTCATCTGTGAAATTAGAATAATATCTTCTTATAGGATTATTAAGAAGATGAAGTGAATAAGAATCACTAAGATAGAAATATGTCTATCACGATGCCTGGCAAAGTGATGAAACTTGAAAGAGGGAATTATCATTGGCATCAGGGAGAGCCCCTGCATGAGGTGTTCACGATTGTGCTGTGACACTCCCTTTCTAACTCCATGAATTATTCCGACTAGGCAGGGCAGGAGTCCAGGATACCCTTGGACATGGGGTGGGGGCAGTCACTGAGCAGCACCAAAGAGGAGGTGGCAGCGGAAAGCAGAAGCCATTGCACATTTGGAATTATGAAATTGGAACATTTTCTGTACACAAAACTATTACAAAACTGGAGGAGTTTACTTTGATGGAATGAGCTGAGAGACTTCCACCTGAACAGAGGCTATTCTAGAGGCGAGTTTTGAACACTCCAGCAGGGGCACCCAGCTTGGAGAGAACAAGGTCTTAAAGGTGCACTCTCAGTCTTATGGAGACTGGTGCAGGTAATCCAGTAGTCGGTACTACACAGGGTTTTAACTATTCACTAACAATATCCTCTTTAAGAAGGACACTGCATTTCTGGCCCAGGAAAGAGACTGTTGGTCATCTGTAAAAGGTTACAAGCTCAACACCAGGGGTGTTGAGCAATTTCACCAGAGGTGTTGCAATTTCAGAAAAGCTTAGAGGAAGAAATGAGTCCTGCTATTGGAGGAAAAGCCAGTACAACCTCTGGCATCAGCACTTAAGCATCATCCTTGTAACTGCAAACACCTATAAAGCTGTCAGCATCTGATAATGAACAGCGAAATAACACACACTATCAGCAAACAAGAGAGGGAGTCTTTCCGTTTGTGCACTGTACTGGACCAATTGCTATCAGAGGAGTCCCTTTGCCAGATGTTGTTTCTTTTAATATCCACAGGAGCTACCGTCAATATCCAATAAGGGAGAAACTAAAGTTATTGATGAACTCCATCCCCCTGCTAATAGACATAGTGTATAGTAAAATAAAAACTAAAAAAGAAAAGTTTTAGATTTTTTACTACAATACCAAAGATGATTTAAAAATAGCTAGCCAAGAGTCCTGCAAAAATGCCCACAGAAACTCTTCTTTTAGACAAGTATAACATGACCCTTTAATGGTGTTGGGAGAGCAATGACAAATTATAGTAATTTCATATTTCATTTATACAGCATTCTTGAAATGACAAAATTACAGAGATGAAGAACAGATCAGTAGTTGCCAAGGTCTATCTGGGAGACAGGGCAGGTGAAGGTGGCTGAGGCTATGAAGGACAGTCTGAGGCATCCTTGTGAAGGAACTGTTCTGAATCGTGACTACAGTGGTAGACACATGAATTCACATGTGACAAAACCAGTGAAATCCTGAGAAGGTTGATACAGTATCAATATCAATATCCTGATCATAAAATTGTATTAGAGCTATGCAAGACTTTACCACTGGGGAAACGTTTGGGTGAGGAGTGTTAGGAGACCTCACTGGAATCGTCTTCCCATTGAATGGAATTTAAAATTATCTTAAAATAAAAAGTTGAAAGATACTTTAAAAAATGGGAAGCACTGCAAAAGTTCGGCTCTCTGGAGGATGTAAAAGGTCTAAAGATACTCAGCTTTTTTGTTAAACACATTTTAAGGGCACAGAGGGGCTAGTTTATCATGAACACTCAACTTAGTGTACAGAAATTAGTTATGTCTCATTATAGAATTCCTAAAAGTAAGGGTCCCATGGTAGTAAGTGATATCTTTCAGCAATTTATACCTGTGACTTTGATTTTTGTGTCCCAAGAGTACTGAGGTTTTATGCTATCATGACAACTTCAGGTAATCTATAGCCACAGTTAGCACATTAGTTTCAAAACCACAAGTCTCAGTACCCACCATGAAGCATATAAGTTCAGATCAAAGTATTGTGAGGTCTACCAGTGCCGTGTAAAAACTGCTCAAGTGCCATAGAGGTCCATTTAGTTTTTAATTTTGATAGTCACTGTGTGGGGGAAGGGGAGCTGTGCAAGCAGGTTAGCTAGCAGCTTAGAACCCTGTTCTAGTTTTAGTTGTGACCAAATGAGTTTGAGAAAAAGAATCTTTAAAATGAAAATGGATCCACTGGCCTATGGAACCAGGAGTGCACCAGGAGAGCTCCACAAAGGATAAGGATGGGAAGGCAACGTGTACTCCACCACTGTCCTGCTCTCCAAAAGGCCGGTGACAGCGCCTGGACAGAGACCGCTGGGCGCTGGTGGGGAGAGGAAAAGGCTCTGAAAACATGCAGCCTGACTTCCTTCAGTTTGCTCTGCTTCTCGATTTCTTGCATTTAAAGAAAAAACAGGCTATGATAAACTCACTATAATTCTCAATCTCATAAGAATTTCCAAACTTATGTACAGATAGGCAAAGGGGGCTACCAACAGACAGCCCCTTATTCCTTACTTCAGTCAGGACTGATTATCAGTGACAATAGAGGCATTCCCAAACCTTTGCTGACTTTGAAAATACAGCTTAGTGACTAAAAGCACTGGAATTCTCTCATTTTGTTCATAAGGAATGTTTCCAAATACAACGATATTCTACTTTCTATAACCATTTACATAACTTTCTATATCCTTTGTCATTAATAAAATTTTATATCTATGGTATCATTTCATCAATCTCTTTATTGTCTTCTGTGGCAAACATATACCTCTGATCTAGCTTTCTCTTTCCCTCTCTGGTCTTCAGAGGATATTCTGGCACATTTTTGTTTAAAAATATATTTTATACACATAAAAAGATAATGTGTATAAAGTATGTTATATATTATACACATATCCATGCATAGTGAAGTTACGTATGTGTGTGTCTAAGTATGCATGTGTACATACATCGTTCAAATGAAAGTGATCTCTGTAAACAAGGGTTTCAGAAACAACATAGCTTGTTAAAACATGATCCTGAGCTATCTAATTGTAAAGGGTGAATTTTTTATAATATTTATTTTTTAGTTGTAGTAGTACAAGATATCTTTATTGATTTATTTTTATGTGGTGCTGAGGATCGGACCCAGGGTCTCGCCAGACAAGCGCTCTACTGCTGAGCCACAACCTCAGCCCTTGTAAAGTGTAAATTTTAAAAAGGAAGAGAAAGCTTCTTTAATCATGATAACAGAAGCCTCAGGAAGGAACCCTAAGACTTGACTTCAGTATCTCCATTTTCAAGCCACAAGGCTGCTTCAGAGGCAGCTCAGGTTGCCAGAGGAAATGAGTTTGAGATTTCAGAAGGTGCCGATAAACCCTACTGGGAACTCACCTTTAATTAGCAGCTAACCAAACACATACCCAGGGATAGAATATCCATTGGATGCTAGAAGTTTCCTGCCCCCAAATTCCAAGTGTCCAGAAAGGTCTGCTGGTCCATGAGAATTAATATACCACTTCTCTACAAAAACAGCTTTCTGACTTGTCTTTGTATTAGCACCCAGAGTCTGGTTCACAGGCGGGGCTCAGTAAACGTTTGTGAAACAAATACATATGGACTGAACAGAAGAGACAGCTCTCTAGTGAGAGAATACTGTAGATAAAGTAATTTTAAATTAACCATGGTTACTGTTTATGAGTGCCAATTCATTTCTACAAAACAAAGATAAATAGTAAATTCAACTGGGCATACCTTGCTGACAGTTGAGATTTGCTCTAGGCCCATGGCATGCAGATTGTCATCTTGGGTCTCAAGGAGAAGTTTCAGAGATGGGAGTAGGAGGGACTGACGCAGCAGAAGCAGGCTCAGCTCCTTTATGCCCTGGAAGCAGCGGAACAGGTGAGCATGATTCATGGATCATTTCCTAGCCCTCTGCTACTCTGGATGCCTTTCCACCCTTTTGCTATAAGAGAGGGAGAAAGAGAAGTGTAGGGAAGGGAAGGAGTGAGAGAGGAAGGGAGCAGGGAAGGGAGAACATGCACAAAATACACACAGGACCATACTGAATATTGGAGTTGGTATCCGCTTAACTCACTCCATGTAAACTGTGATCATCCTTCCAATCTGTTATATTTGTCTACAACATAGCTTTTAAACTATAAAATTAATTAAGAAAGCACAGGGCAACATAGCTTTTAATGGCTGCATGGTACTCATCATATTAATCTAGTACTATAATTTATTCTCCTAAACTCAGATTAGTTTCCTCACAAGTAGAATGGGGACATTTATATCTACTTTGTACTTTTTAGTGTGTGTGTGTGAGAGAGATACCAGTGCTTACTGTTAATGATGTCTAGTTGTCATACACTTAAACAAAGGATATCAGAAAAAAAATTTAAATGATTTCTAATTCTAAAGTTGAGGTGAAGTGAGTCTTTAACATAACTAAGACATTCCATGAAAATTATCCTATCTGTGGTGCAGAAAAATAAAAATGTGGCCCTATGAAGGTGTGTCTGAACTGTATTCTCAGCTTTTTATTGGACCTGTCATGAGAGAACAGGTTTTAAATAAGGTAACAAATGATAATCCTTTACAATGAAGTAACAAAAGTGTAATGTATAAAACAAAATATAAAAGAATTTTTTAAAAGTCTGAAAGCTGTTTTGTCCTGCTGAGCTGGCTACCTTTAGTGCCCTGGCTGTAGCTGTAACAAAAAAACCGAACTCTTGGACCAAAGACCAGACAATGAGCACAGCCCCATCATACTACAGCATGGCTGTTTCAAGAAAAGAATGGATGATCACCACTCTCTGGGGAGTGATCTTTCCCCTGTGCTACTCAAACAGTAGCAGATCAGAGAAGAAAAATTCAAATGTATGTTTTCACAATTCCTTTACATTATAATAGAGTGAAGATAAAATGACACAAAGAAGCTCCAGTTAACAGTTAGAATAAAGTTCTCCACTGGAATTCTACACACTGTAGGTCTTTCTCTCTCTCTTTTTTTTTCCCTTCTTCCTCTCCTTTACCCAGAAGGTCTCTCCTAGGAATTGGGGCCAGGCCTTCACATTTCAGAGTAAAAGGCTGTGTTCTACAAACTGGTGTGACAACAGTCAATACAGCAGCATAGCTGTTTGTAAAATGTACACTTCAAGCATCACAGATTCTAATTCAGAAAAGCACTAGGCGTGCTTACAGAACACACCACACAGAGGAGTCTTGCCAAGCATCTGGGCCAAACAGAATGTTTTTCATCTGGGATGCAGAAAATATCTAGGAGGATGAAGCATATGACTCTGGCCTGGCTTCCTTGTCCCACTTGCTTCTTGTGACCTGGTTTTCCTTTTCTCAGGTTTCAGCAGCATTCACTGTCTGCACAGCCCAGAAGGAATACGGTCCAGGGAACTCTCTGGGAAGGTGGAGCCATTATGTATTAGCACCCTCCAATACCATAGCCACAGCCATGAGCCACATTAGAGAGATAAAACTAGTGCATATAAGTAAAATTAGAAATCCAGTACCTTAAGTTTTAATTGTAATGTTCACAAGTCACCAGTGGCTACCATATTGAATGGAACAACTGCCAGGTGTTGGCAAGAATATTTTTTCTTCTCATATTCCCAACATGCTTGGCACATACCATACTTAAAAATACTTGTATACAAAATCCTCTTGCCTAACACTCATATTTGCTTACTCAATAAATTATTAGTAATGAGAAAAAAAGCATTTCTCAGCAAGTTATGATGTTTAGACTAAGCGTAACACTTGACTGACCTTAGCTTTAATGACAAATTTTATGAAATAACCTGTATGCTCTTCTGAACCAGCATAATGCATAGTTGGCACACAGCCAG
Source organism: Spermophilus citellus (assembly GCF_964194105.1). Classification (NCBI taxonomy): domain Eukaryota; kingdom Metazoa; phylum Chordata; class Mammalia; order Rodentia; family Sciuridae; genus Spermophilus; species Spermophilus citellus. Next base: position 106,080,945 of record NC_138182.1, read on the forward strand.
GCAAGGACACTTGAAGGGAGGAACTTAGTTTATGTGAGCCACTGAGAATGCTTGATCTCTTAATTAAAGTAATTGGCCAAATACTTCTGTCTTCTGTGTTTGTTGTGTATTTTCAGGGGCACTGCCAATGGGGCATTTATTGAGATTTACAAAGGGATTTGGGGAATGCAAGAAAGGCCAGAGCTGCCAAGGAAACCACAAAACACTCAATTCCACACCTTTACAGTTCCAAGTTGTTAGAACATCATGACACAGACCACCACAAGAGAGAGGCTTGAATGAAGAGGATTAGGTGGGCATGGCTCAGAGCCAGTTCATAATTCTGGACATTTCTTCTCCCTAAAGACTTTGATCTAGTGTGATATACTAGGACATGGTTCCTGTGGCCTGATGGTGATCAGAGAAGAAAGACTGGTGCACCAATATTCCTTCTGACCTCACACAACCCTGATGGTCTCAAGGTATCTAGAATCCAAAGGTGTTGCACAGCCAGAGACTAAGTCAGCAGTGGGAGCATGAGGTACGAGAAGTGCAAGGATCAACTGCACAGGCCCAGAGGATATGTGTCATATCTACTAGTCATTGCAAGGTTGCTTGCAGTACTTACTCTCCAACAAGACCTGGAATGAGCTGTGTTCCTCTACTGCAGCCCTCGTCCTGCTGGTTCTGCAGGCCTAGGTGATTACACTTGTGATTATGTACTGCATCTGGGCCAGTTGGGAATTCCAGAGGCCTTAGTGTCCTGTCCTCCAGAGCTTCTCAGATTACACTGGCTTTGGAGCTTGACCACTAGGCTACTGCTGATGCCTCTTGGTCTATGTCTCCACATGGGAATGCAGCTGCTCTGAACTGAACTCTACTTATGCATCATTTCATTTAGTTTTCTCCTCAAATCCTCTGAGGTAGGTACTGTGTCAGTCCCACTAATCAGATGAGGCAAGCAGAGTATAGAAAGGTTAAATAACTTGAATGTCATCAGATTCTAAAAATCAAGCTCCTGGCATTATCAAAAGTGGCTCAACCATGAGGGAGAACAATCATACTTGAGATTCTGAAGCTGGGGGTTAGCGGGGTTTGCTCATTAGCTGGGTGACATACTCCCACACAACAGCCTGTAAACATCTGTGACTCTAATTCATGCTGTGCCTCAGTGAAATCATGGACCTTCAGGGTCAGTCACAGATAGCTGGAACTTGGAATTTTAGATCTGCAAATGCCAAGAACCTGATTCATGCCAATTTCTTATTCTTTACATCCTCCACTCTTAATGCTTCATATATTGCCATGGATACAAGCTAAGAAAGACCTATAACTTTCAAGATTGTGGGACACATGTGACCTGCAAGGAACAGTGATTATATCTTGCTGGTAGTATTATCCATCAGGAAAACCATTACTGCCATAATAGCAGGGAACCACAAAAAGGCATTCTGAAGAGTCATGGAGAAAAACAAATCTATAAATATGAGAGCTTTTCATGGGATGGGAAATAGGAATGAAGAAAACAGTGAATCCACTTTAAGAACCCTCTAGTCAACAACTGGGCACACACATTCCATTAACCAGGGTCAGGGTTTTAAAAAATGAGGCATGGATGATGATGATGATGATGATGAGGGTGATTTACTATAGTGATGTAAGATATTATGAAACTCTGAAATTAAGCTACATGACCTCCAGGTGTGGTAAAACAAACGAGAGAATTCCACTTTGTAATAATAGTGCTTCTTTAGTGACATTTTAAATTCATATGTGAGCACATTGAGCCATTGACAAGAGCAGTATACACCACTGGCAAACTTCCTGTAATCAAGGCACATGAGGGGAAAAAAAATCTATAAATGTGACCAATTAAGAGAAAGAAACTGAGGCAGCACAAAAAAATGAAGAAAAGTCACCGAGGCAACAGAACTCCTTTAATAATTATCTTTCATTTCATTCAACTGGAGCACAGAAGTCATAATAATCTACTCTGAGGTGGGTTTTAATCTACTACCTCTTCCACCCCAAGAAAATTAAGGCCTTATGGATGGTAGTGAGTGCTGTGTGTGAAGCAGTGCACAGGGGTCTCAGTTCAAGTCTCCTCACAGCCTGGGAACACCATGGAAGAGACAGAACGAGAGTCCCTCTGAGATTTTCTGAGACCAGAAAACAAGGTGTGGAGAAAACCGCAGGTAGTGCTGAGGCCCTGTGTGAACAGGGAAGCCTAGTGCATCCCTAGGCCCCCTTTTGCTCTGCATGTGTGGCATGCCCAGTTCTGTGGAGAGCAGGGAGAGCCCTTTCTGTGAAGTGGTGAGAGGAGGACTGTAGAAAAACGTGCTCTAGGTGCTGTGCTTCTACTGTGACCTCCAAAAAGCATGTAGGAATCACTGACTGGAGATCCTGAGATCAATCAGTAGCACTGATATAATGTATTATTCTACTTTTCCAAGTACCTCAACCTGGCTGTACAAGCAGATCAAGCACCGAATCATCACAGGTATTTAACTTCTCATTGAACCACTAAGTCTTATTTTTTGGTTAAAAAAAAAAAAAGCACAACTTGTGACCTATTTCCTTTGATGTCCAAGAAGATTTACCTAAAATTTAAATGTCATATGAACAAGATTTACTACTACAATGGACACCCATGCACATCTGTTACCTATTCCTAGGTGGCTAACAGATAATGTCCAATTGCAACTGAGCTTTGATTACCTGGCCAGTGGATGATGTCAAGGTCAAAGATTCAGTAGTCACATCATCAGCTAGCTTATATTCTTTGCCTTAGAAAAGTTAATGGTAAAACCAAACCAATAAAGATATTTAAAAACACAAACTCTTCTAGGCAATGGGAGAGATCCTAATAATCTTACCTCTCAACCATTAATAAGTTTAGATGCTAGCATCTTATAAGCCATTACTGAAAAAAGTATATGGACAAGAAAAAACTAACAATAAAAGCTTATACAACTGCAGATATGCACTTATACAAGGGCAGACATGCAACGTATCACAAATGTTGCAACAATGGCTTATCTGAAAATAGTCTTTTTTTGAGCATTCAACAGAGACTTGGTCTGAAGAGCCATATACAACTGAGGAAGTTGAAGTGACCCTTGACCTCAGAGTCTCTGTTCCATCAGCTATCAGTGGAGATAAGGACCCCCTTACAGGCTGTGTTGAAGGTTGAAGGAGATGTTTAAGTGAAACTCTTGAGTGCTAGTAAACATTGGTTATGACCATTACCGGTAGCTTGTCAGACAATAACTCTAGATCCTAAATAATGTTCTTCCCTCAGCAGAACTGACAGCGGGACACTTCTGGCATTTGGTCCTGGTCTGACAATGCTTGATCTTAGCGTACATTAAGGTGAAGGGGAAACCACATTATTCACGTACTCTTGCCCTGGTATAGATAATAAACTGTGTTGAGCCCCACTCTACACAGGGCTGAACCCTGCCCTGGGGACACAGAGACATTCAGTCACAGGTCCCATCTTACAGGTGTTCACAATACAGCAAAGAGGATCACAGGTCAGTAAGCAGCTAGTCTCAGTGGGTCATGGTACAAAGCCCAAATCATACTCCTCTGGGGTAAGGGGATGTTGTTTTTGAGGTTGGTATTTTAAATATTTCATAGAATAATTTCGTCATTCTGCTGATTGGACGACTTCCTTAAATGGATAAAATATTTTAAAATTCAATCAAAAAATGCTTATCCATTCTCTCATTTGGAAAACAATTCATTAAATGTGCATAATAAGAATAGTTTCCTTGAGTGATTACAATGAGGATGTTATCTACAATTTTATTTTCAACTCTATCTCCTATGTGGTAGAAACTCAAAACCAATTAATCAACTTAATGCCATTATCTAAATGCTTAAATTTAAGACATGTAAATTGCTCAAATATGCTGCTGAGTTAGTATTCATGGAAGGAGGCTGCAATTAATAGAATGTACTAAGTGTTTACATATACACATCTAAGTATGTTTACATACATTAATGTAATATGTACTATATGTATAATACATACTATGTTACATGAATAATGTTACAATAGACTAATATGTCATACATATAATATATATTATACATATGTATTTATTGTCTGTGAGAGTCAAATCATGAGATTAAATAGAGAACAAAGGTCAAAATGGCTAGGTTTTTACCATGTCATAGAATAAATATTATAGTTATACAATCTTGTTTCAATTTTATGTCAAGAGGTATGTAAAATTCAGAGTGGTTATTTGTTACTGGCCAAGGAAATTGCTAGAGCTTATTACCACTTTACAACCGACCCAGTTCAAACAGGTAACACATGAGCTACTGTGACCTCCTCAGAACACAAACTTAGGTTAGACATAAAGGGCATCCAGAGAGAACTAGAACTGGAACTGGGTTACACTCTGGGACTTGCAAAAGGAATACTGCTTCAGAGCTCCGAGAAAGAGAAAACCACTCCTAAACATCCTTTCAGCATTGCTCTTCTTCATTAGATCCATTACAAATTATGGGCTTCTACCAGCAATGGCACAAGCTAAACGTTCCTCAGGTACAGTCAATGGTGTGGCTTAGAATAAAGAGTTTTGATAAGAGAAAGGATCCTTGGGGAATCCACTTGAAACACCTACTCACCTCTGCTGGCAGCATATGATTGGTGCCATATAAAGAGTGACAGATCTTCAAAACTTCATTCCCCAGCTCCTCCTTGTTGTCCACTGTACATCTGGTCAGCATTTCTGTAGCTAGTCTCATCCATGGATTACTGGTTATACTGGTTCTAATGGAGGAAGAGTCAAAGCACTGGAAATTAGAGCTCTCAAAATTGTGGTAGGAGACTTTAAAACAGAAAAGAAATTCCACTTTATGAAATAAAATGCTAATGGCAGACTACAATCAGAAACTAGATAAGTTCCTTCGACGCGATCTTGTAGAGAAGACAGCATGTGAAGGCGGAAACAGCTTGCTGTGGCATCAACAAACAGCACGGAAGCATGGGAACAGAGGATGGTGTAGAAAGGCCTGAGCTTTGAAGCCAGCCCCCTTGACTTATTTCCTGGGTAACTCTGAGAAGTTATTTAATACTCTTAACCCAGCTGCATGGTTCTGGGGAAGTTGCCCAACTCTTTTGGGCCTGTTATTTTCTAGTGAAAGGCAATTTAATGTTTTCCTGGCAGAGTTCTTTATTTAACGAATGAAGTATGTCACTGTGGCATTACTCTTACTAGCAAGCGCACTTTAATATTCACTAGGCTACTCCTGGCTCTTGCTGATCCTGTTGTTACTACTACTGCAAGGAAGTCGGCTCAGGAGCTCGACTGAAGAGCAACAGATAGTATGTGGTGTGCTTTGTACTTCATGTTGCTTTCTTGTATTTAGAATATGGTTTGTCTTTTCTTTTCCTTCTCTGGCTGCCACTATTCCATGTTTCATATAAACATTGCCAGGATCTGGGTACTGACTCTGTTTAGAGTTGGTAAGTACTTTATCATTTATTAAGGGTCTGTTGTCTCCTTAGCAAATCACTAGGTTCTAGACGTTCAACAAGCAGGAGTGGGCCTTCCCTTGAAGGAAGTCTAGTTCTTGCCTGCTGAAAACAATTTCAAGTACAATAGTGATAAGGAGACCTACAACACTAGCCTTTGGCAGCATTGGTGTGTCAGCTCAAACTAACAATCTCTGAGGACAAAGAATTCTGCTTATCTCAAGATACAAAGAGCTCAGAGAGCTCCTGATTGGCTGAGGAGTCTTGCTAAACTAAAGGATATACCTCCACTCTCCTCCTCAGAGGTCTGGGGCCTTTCTCTACTGGACTACCTCTTAGAGTAAGAACGCTAATCTGCCAGGACAATGGACCCATGGTCAATATGGCTTTGACAACAAAGGATCAAAACACTTTCACCAGCTAGTTGTGATATAGTGGGTGAAAAACTATGAATCTTCCAGAAGTACAAATCTGGTATATTTTCCCTGAGCACTGTATTTTCCTATAAGGGACTAAAACCCCAAACCAAAGTTGATACAAGCTGATCATCCCTAACTCAAAATCTCCCAATCCAAAATATACTCCAAAATCTGGCACTTTTTTAGATTGGACAAGATGCATGAAGGTGGAAAATTCCATTCCCGATCTCATGTGACAGGTTGCCATCAAAATCCAGGCACATTAAAAACACTGTGCATAGGTGTTTTTAAGACTTTGTGTAGGGTGTAGATGAAACCTAAATGAATTCATATTATGTATATTTAAATATTCAAAAATTTGAAATTCTTTTGGTCCCAAGCATTTCAGCCAAGAGATACTCAATTTATATTAGTAAACTAGCTGTCATGTAGATCAAGCAAATTCTTTAACTTACAGTCTTTACTGCATTAACTAGCAACATGCAGTCATTCTTACACTATCTTCCTTCTTTTTTTGGCTATTTTAGAAGTGCTAAAGTCAAAATTTGATTGGAGGGAAAATACTTTTAAGGGGTACACAGGTTGCTTAATGCTTTGTCCTCATTGTAATGATACAATAAAGTAGTTGTCATGTATAGGATAGCAGTTTAAAAATTATTTCATAGGTGACTTCAAAAGTAAGAATGTATTATAAAACTAACAGTTCTTGTATATAAATGCATATAAATGTTATAAATGCAATACATGTTTTAAGTGAAGTTGCTTTGAGTTCACTTAAAATGAACCAAGTGAATGACTTGGCCAAGTGAATGACTTCAAATGTCATTTTAATGTTCTAAAAGTAAAAGAAACCAAAAAACCAGATAATTAACTTATCTAATAGTCATGTCACATTTAGAGTTCAGAAATGAGGGTATGAGGAAATCTACAAATGAACTCTAATAATTTCCTAAAGAGTGAAGCATTACTGACAATCCAATCAGTGGGCTCTGGGCCTGCTTCACATTATGCTCACCAGAAGTTTGTTCAGAAACAGATTCCAGGTCCCACTAAAGAGCTGGACTCAGGGCCTATTCTTTAACATACCCCCAGCTCTGCCAAGAGAATCCACTGTCACAAAGGCACTGGAGATTTCATGATGAGCTGGGAGAGTCTGCAATGCAGAGCTCAAACAGTACAGGTAGAAACCTGTTCTTGAAGGCCACAAGCCAGCATGCCACTAGCCACAGATGACAGGATCCGAGAAACACCTTTTTCTTTCTGAAAATGTTTGGTTAAAAATCAAACCAAATAGGAACACTTCTCTCCTTGGTTTGCTTCAGAAATTCCTAATAGTCTCATCTTTGGGTTCACATAAAGAGTCTTCTTCAGATGTTCTTTCAGTTCTAAACTGATTACAAAATGATGTTATCTTCAGGAGGACGTCCTTAACTTCTTACACATGGAGATGGGCACTGGCGTGGGGCAGAGCTTAGGGAACAAAATCAGACCTGGAGCAAACGGCATCTGAGTAGGCTGGGCCTCACCAATGAGATACTGTGGCTCATGACAGCCAGCATGTGCAATCAGAGGAAATCTGGCCACTTCTTCCAAAAAAGGCGGTTGGGGGTGTGTGTGGTTGGTTTGTGGCTGCTAGCACAGGGACTGGAGAAGCAGCCTATGCTGATGAAAGCAGCAGCTGTCAGCCCAGCAGGAAACAGAAGAAACAACATAAGCAGAAAAGGAAGCCAGATATTAGGTACAACTGAGTCTCCTCCACTTATTAGCTCTGTGATGCCCGATATTATTTAAGTTCTGAGCCACTATTCCTTCATCTACAAAATCAGCTAACATCACCTTCCTTTGTAGGTCTGTGTGAATGATTGATAACCTATGTAAATTGTACATAATGGTATGCAACCCCATGTGGGAATGATTCATTTAACCCACATGGAGCTTACAATGCTGTGTCAAAAGATAGGCAAGAAATTCTCTGGAACAAAATACTGGAACAAAGTTATTGTGTTGACATCATACATTGGATGTGTTTATCCAGCACAGTCTGAAACTTTTGAAGAAAAAGTGTAAGAAAAAGTGGGTGTAGGAGCAAGGAGAAATGGAAAGACATTGCAGTATTTCAAAACCAATGCTAATGACCTTAGAAGGCAAATATTGATTACACACACACACACACACACACACACACACACACACACACCCCTTTTCCAATTTTGCTTTCTAAGGTTTCAGTTACTCATGGTCAGCTACAAATACTAAATGGAAAATGCCAGATTATATAATTCATAAGTTTTAAATTGCATTCTTATCCAGTGTATCCATGTTGTATATAATATTCTTCCGTTAGCCATTTAACATCTCTGTTAATAGATCAACCATCCAGGTATCTCAGTACCTGTGTTCAAATAATCCCTATTTTACTTAATAATGTCCCCAAAGTTCAAGAGCAGTGATTCTGGGAATCTGGATGTGCCAAACAGAAGGTTCACAGTGTCTTCTTTCAGTGACTAATGGGAAAGTTCTGAATTTCATGAGAAAAAAATCACATGTGCTGAGGCAGTAAGAACTATGGTTAAGAACGAATCTTAACTGTGATAAGGGAAATAAATTCATGCTAGTTTCATTGTTGAACTTAAGATGCAACTCACAGTGCATGATGAGTGCTTAGTTAAGATGGAAACAGCATTAAACTTGTGAGTGTGTGTGTATGTATGTATGTATGTACAGGAAAAACATTGACCACATAGAGTTCAGTGGTGTCCAAACGTTCAGGAAGCCCTGTAGGTCATGGAATGCACACCCCTCAAATAAGGGGAACATACCTATATTCTTTCACTGGCTCTTTAGAGATGCTACATTTTCAGAAATGTAGTCTAGACCAAAGACCTCTAATTAGGCTAACTGCAATACTTACCTATTTTCACTTTCCATAGGTGGCCAGGCTTGCAAGAGCAAAACCAGGTGCTGAAATTCCATCTCATGCTGACTAGATGCCAAGAGTTCCATGAATAGAGTACCGGTTCTCTTCATTCTCAACATCAGCTATGTCTACCTGGAAGTAGAAATACACACTTGAAACTAATGGCAAAGCTACTTAACTGGTTTATAGAAGAATTCAAATTTGATTACTTTGATTAAACACTTGAAAATTTTTATAATGTGCTTAGGGAAAATTCAACAACATCCAAAACCAAAACAAACTACTATGGTTTAGGTGTTGTCACTCAAATGTCCGTTCATATGTTGGGAGCCTGATGTCTGTGCAGTGATGCTAGACAGTAGGAAACACTGGGAGGTGGGGCCTAATGCTAGGAGCCACAAGCAAATATACGATGTATGGCACCTTTGGTTGTAAAGTGACGCCAGCTAGCCACTGAGATGATTATGTTAAGATTTACATTCATATGGAAATTGGACTCCCGCTGTTCACCTTGGCCTGCTACCTGACTCATGTTACCAGACTCTTGGAGAGTTCCCATTGGTTGGGGAAGGATAGTAGGAGGAAATTCCAGGGGAGGTCCCGGGGGACCCCGGTTCCGGGAGACGCGCGGTTCCGGTGGACGCCCGCGTGGGAGGACCGGGTTTGGCTTGCCGGCGCCTACAGAGTCTTGGCAGCTTTTTCAAAATAAAGTTTTGTTCCTGCTTGAGTGGCTCGTGATTCTGTGCCCAGCCAAGACTGCGGCAGCCTGATGGTTCCAAGATCACTGGGGGTATGACTTGGGAGGACCTTTTCTCTTTCAGCTTCCATTGACAATGATCTCCCCTCACACACGGGCTCCCACTATGATGTGACACAACTGAGAAGGCCCTTGTCAGAGTGAACCACTGCCACTGTCATGCTTTTGAACCTCCATAACTATCAGCTAAATAAACTTCTCTTCCTTATAAAGTTAGCCTGCCTCAGGAATTTCATTATCATAATGAAAAACTGACTAGTAGTACCCAATCTTCAAAAGCTCTATGCCTTAATTTCAAATAATTATATTAAAATTATATTAAAATTTCAAATAATTATACTACAAGATTTCAGGAAAGTTTTTTTAAAAAAACTTTATTTACCCAAATAAATCCAAAGTAGATTTCCACATAACTAGTACACTGGCATTTAGCATGTTAAAATATGGAATTGTTTTCTTTGAAAATGTTTTATTTCACCATACTCCACATTAAGTTTCTAAAGTTTAAAATATTCAAAATTAATTTCTAATTTTCACTTGAAAACTGTAAGCCTATGTGTTGTCTAGTAAATTTCAAATTAGAGATTTTACTAGGGTGTTTTTGTCAGAATATGCTTTTGCTATATATTAAAACCAAGAAAAAATATCCTTCATTCACATCTCCATTTCTAATGCAAAAGAAGTCTCTGTCAAATATACACTCATTTTTTTTCTTTTTCACTGAATAACTGAATGATTTTTCTTTTATATTGAGGCAGGCCTAAAGCAAATCATCCCTCTAGTGCCTCCGTGGAAAAAAATATTTGCTGTTTCTAGTTAAAATGGCCATAAGCATAAAAGTAAGACAAATCTGTTTTCCCATTTTTTTGGCCTCTCAGCACAGATCCTCTGTGTTTAAGCACACAGTGAATTCATAATTTGTGTACACATTCAGATGATACCTTGAAATGATAATGAGAATAGATGTTACCTGTATATTTGCTAAATTGTCTGCACTAATGCATGTTTCCAAAACATTTAATTTAATGGTCATTCTGGCTCTGATCCCAAGAAGTCATATCAAAATGTCACACCACAAATTCTCCATTTTTCACAAACATTAATTGTACTATGAACAGTTGGTAATCACTATGGGAAGCCTGGCTCACACAGTGACCTGCCAGATACTTCACGAACTGCCTTCAAGCCCCATGCCATTCTTCTGTGGAACAGTCACCCAAGAGCAATGCACCATTTTTTAAAATAACTTCATAATACAGTAAGTCACTCGTCCCTCCCAATAGTTTTGTGCGGAGGACAGCACAGGCATTAGTAAGCTCACTTTACAGAGGAGGAAATGGGCTCAACTGTCCTGGTAACAGGGCCAGCAAGTGACAGAACTAAAAGAGAATTATAGTCAGACCAGGATGTCTTGAAACTAGAGAAGTCGGTAAGCTTTAAATTACTGAAGCTAGTCTTCGAAGTGGGAGGTTGGTACTATTATCTTACCTATTTATGAAGTTGTTTTTGTTTTTGTTTTTTAAATTTCAAACTCAAGACATGCACCTGATCTGACTCCAGCCATAGGCCTCGCTGAGATTCCTGGCACAACATCAGGCATGGTTCCACCTCAGAGACTTTGAGCTGTTTCCCCTGGCACATTCTTCCTTCAGTCAGTAGAGTCGCTCAAACACTGTTTCCTTCAAACACTGCCCTAGTAGCAAAGGCCTTGCTAGACTGCCTTCCCTAGAGGAGTATGCCCTGTGCCCATCTTCTCACCATTTACAACTACATGACATATATTTAATCTACGTTTTCTTCCTGCAAAAGCATGTTAGTGCCTTGAAAGTAGAAACCATTTTTTGTTCAGTGCTTTATCCCTATTACTTAAAACAAAGCCTCTTATACAACAGGTACCTACTGAGTCAATGAATGAATAAACAGACATAATTACAAAAAAAAAAGATAACTTAATTTATAAAATAATTTAGCAAAAATGATATTAAATACACATAGATGTGCCATAAGTTTTTGGTTATTGGAAATATATAGAAAATTTAAAAAGAAAATGTTGCTAACAGGAAAGTCACTTAAAGAAATGCTACACATGGCAGATTTACTGATATTACATCTGTACATCTGTAGAAATGGTTAGCTACATGATTTTACTAGAGTCCCTTCTTTGGACCTCATTCAGCACTTTCAATATATTTACTCTATTTCATTCAATACATTTCATATAGTACATTCTATCTGGGATTCATTCAATACATTCAGAAATGGACTGCATGCAGGAGGGGTGGTATGTTTGAATTTCTACTCAACTATTCACTAACTAGTGACTCCATGTATATCTGAGTCTTGATTCTCAAAGATAACATGGCAGGGTAAGGGGACAATCTTTTCACATGACCACAGGAAAACTTAACGAGATAAAGCATGGAACATATCAACCATTGTGCTGGATACTTGATAATCATTCCTTGCACTGCACGCTGGTGGCCTCCCAGCATTTGCTCTAACTTCCTGCCTCCACATTGAAACCTTACCTAAAGCCGTTTGTTATCAGGTCATAAAGTATAAGAGAGATGGCCTACCTCCCTGGCTTAAAGCAAATAAGAGATGTCTGACTTAAAGTTTCTGTACAACTTCTCTACCACACCAGTCCCATTCAGAGTCTAAGTCAACTCATGCTTAAATGCACATGAACAAGTCTTGGGAGAGCTCCTTCTCTCTGTGCTTTGTTAATGGTCATTTGAATCCAGAACCTGGAGATAATTTTGAAGGACATCCATTGAGAAATGAGATCCTTTGACAACTATGAATTCTTTATCCTTCCGTTGAGCTAATAAAATGACTTGCCATAGGTTAAGAGACTTCTAGGCCAGTGTAAAGACTGTCATTACAGCAATAGCAGTATCTAGTCTATCAACATTCCTTATGCCTCTTTTCCAATTCCCACAAGTGGTGCAGAGATAGGGACACAGACACATACAGTGGGCTGTGTTTCTGCAGAAGGCCACGCTGAAGAAAATGACTTACATTGCACAGCAAGCATGGTGACCTTATGACTCCAGGGAGATACCACATCTACCTTCCGAGGCTCTCTGCTATACAAACGGTCTTGAAAAGTCAGTCTAGGACACAGACAGTTCCTCTGGCTAAGACTTGCAAAAGTGTGAGAAATTCATGAAAAACTGTCTGCCAATAGCTTTTTGATGTTTGTAATCATCCCATCGAGAATGAGTCCAAAACTATCTTAACATAGTTAAATTCTTTTCTGTAGAAAAGAGTATTAAATGAAGATTCCTTAACATAGTTTTCTACATAATGAAAGTATTAATATATTTTCCTTTGAATAGCAACATTTACTCTAAAATTTATTTATGAAAATGATACACTAAATGTAAGTAGGCTTATTTAATAGACTCCTACTGAACTATAAGTTCCCAAGGGCTTCTAAGAGCTAACTTCATGTGTGTGTGTGTGTGTGTGTGTGTGTGTGTGTGTGTGTGTATAGTTATACATATTCTTTTATTATGTATTAGAACTTTTAATATAATTTCTTTATTCATTCTAGTCATTTTTAGTATTTACCTTGGACTTTCTAGAAATTAGAACAATATGCAAGTAAACAAGGGAAATTTTGCTTTTATGAAAAGTTACCAATTCTTTTTTTTTTTAGAGAGAGAGAGAGAGAGAGAGAGAGAGAGAGAGAGAGAAAGAGAGAGAGAATTTTTAATATTTTTATTTTTTAGTTCTCGGCGGACACAACATCTTTGTTGGTATGTGGTACTGAGGATCGAACCCGGGCCGCACGCATGCCAGGCGAGCGCGCTACCGCTTGAGCCACATCCCCAGCCCAAAAAGTTACCAATTCTATTTTTCATTGAATTGACTTAGGTCCCTAAGAAGAATATTAAAATAGTATACATATGGGGTACTTCTGTATTTTCTAATTTTAATGAATATGCCTCCAAAAGTTAAATATCTTAATTATGATTAAATCCTAGTGGCCAATAGAGAAGGAGCATAGCAAATGGTTAATACACATTTATTTTTGCATAAAAATAATGATGCTATCCTACTTACTTTCTAGAAGACAGCTGTGGCCCAATGTATTTGTACACTATTATCTAGTAATGTTGCTTATTAACAGTTAGAAAAACAACTTAGGTTGAAGAAATCACTATGTCATAAAACTGACAAGTTATCTAGGAAAAAAAAATAGGGAAGGAAGAACTGCCCTGAGACCACAAAAGTTAAATCAAATGGCTCTCAGAGGCTCACAGAACTTGAGAGTGTATGTGATCAGTAAGTATGCATATCATGGGAAATCAAATTCCCCAAAATACTTGAAAACAAGGCACTGGTTCATCTTGGATACAGACCTAGGAAAGAATAATAGCTTCCCTGTTCTAGGATGTAATATGTTCCACATAAAATATGTACTCCAAGCATCTAAGTATAGTTCATAAAATATAGTGATGCAGAGAACACTAGTCTACAAACAGCTACAGTGTGAAATGACTGTGGGACATGCTTTAATGTGGAGGGAAAACTAACTTTAGGTGGCTGTCAAATGCTTCAGCATAGCTCACCAAAGAGCCTGGATAAAAACGACAAAAGGTCAATTTATTTAAATATACAGCTTTCAAAAAATAATGATAAAGTCAAAGTACGACAGAAAATGTTCGGAGATATTTCCAACCTTTTTGAGGCTTAGGGGATAAAGATAACACAGACTTAAATGATGCTTGTGAATAAGAAGTCAGTTATGGGAATAAAATAACTAGCAAAGAGATGGGTGAACAGGAAGGCAACATGCTTTTAATACCCAGTCCCTGTCCTTGCCTTGGTGATACCAAACAAAATCCTAGAGGTGAAAATGTCCAATATTTCATGGGTACCTGTGGATTTAGTGACTACTCTATGCTGATACTAAACTGAATATTAGGGAACTTTAAAAGGCAAAATTCATGTGACTCAAATATAAGAATATCTCTTTGGGCTGGGGATGTGGCTCAAGCGGTAGCACGCTCGCCTGGCATGCGTACAAACAAAGATGTTGTGTCCACTGAAAACTAAATAAATATTAAAATTCTCTCTTTAAAAAAAAAAAGAAGAATATCTCTTTTCTTTTTGTCTCTCAAAAAGTGTTGGTTCTCTTCTCATTGAATTAGGTGACTTTAGCCCTTGTTGTAAGTCAATTTGTCAAGTAGCTTCAGTCTCCTTATCAGACGCAGACTTGCTGTCCTTGAAAGAGAACAAAGTCACCTATTCTCAGTAAAAGACAGTATTACCTTAAATTTCACTGTAGCTGCTAGAAGTGAACACAAATATCTTAAACTGAGGCAACCCCCCTGAAATCTGCATCTTGTTACGGAAATTGACAGTGGCTTTTTTTTTTTTAAACCTTCTGGTATTTACAAATATAAAACAGGTATTAATACACACAGAAGTACTTTATACATAGAAAATAATCACGAACCTTCAGAAGACTACTATTGGCAGTAGCAATATTAATCACTGTATGGTGATTATCTTGTAAGAGTTGGTGAGCTATTAGCTGGCTTCTGTGAGATTACCTAATAATACTTGATTCTATGCAATTCTTTTCATGAACAGAATAAAATTTGAGAATTTTTTGAATACAGCGCTTCAAAATATAACAAAATACTCCTGCTTCAACAGACTACAGAAGCAGGAAAAGGTGACAGATTTGACCTCTCGTAACATTGGACCCATCTGTTCAAGTGACTCCTTTGGTAAGGTTTCAGGTGTACAATGTAGTCTGCTGTCTTCACTGGATTTAAATAAAATTTCTGGGGAAGGAAATTTTGATACCAAAACCCATCATAAGCTGTTGATAAGCAACTTTTCTTATCAGCCTCAGCAGTACTTAATCCAGTGCCTGACACATAGAAAGCACTCAACAAATGCTATTAGTTATTACCATTAATGATAATATGTATTACTATTACAAAGAAAAACGTCAATAGAACATAAATTATGGATTTTTCATTTCTGAGTTATTTGTGGATGTATTTAAAAGAAAATATAAAATTGTAAAAATGTCATTGAAGTTTTAAACATTAAAAGTGAATATTTTTTTCTGGGAGATTTCCCATTTTTACATAACTAGTAGATACAGGAATTGAGTTTCATAAATACTTAACTGTGTACTGCTTGAGACAGCCTGAAATTTCTAATAGCCTTCCCAGCCCATGCTGAGGTGAGACTGTCTGCCATGGTCAAAGGATGTCCTGATAAGAAATAAAGAGGCTGAACTCTTCCTCCTTTGGTTCTAGTCCTGGTGGGTGAGCAAAAGCTGTCCATCTCTGCTTTACAAATCATAAGGCACAGCAGGAAATCAAGGATATCTGGGAACCACTTGAGAATAAATGGTTCACCACTGCTATAAAAAAAGACTTCCCAGGATGCTGCTAATGTGCCCCTGTGCCCAGGAAAGCCCAATAAGAAACTGCAACTGAGATTCCCGTGGGGTTTTTCCCCATCTCTGTGTGCACATAAATACCTATGAACACCCTGCAGGAGCCAACAGTTGTGATTCTGAGCCAGTTTTTATAGCACCCCACTTATTTTATTACAACTCTAAACATAGAAATTAAACAATAAAATATGCTATAATCACTCCCCATAAATGCTGTTATAACTTCAACACATAATACATATTTTCATATAGCTAAATATGTTTTATGAAGCACTTTGAAGTGAAACATATGATAGAAAATATTGTGTGTGAAAATAAAAGGAAAGTTTTTTGTCTTACAAATAAACATACTGCCATATGAGCCCCTATAAATATATCTGTATTTACTTTAAAGAACTGCTATTAAAGCTAATTTCTTAAGGCCAAGCTTTGTTTTTTAGTTATAGTTTTTGAAGTATTACTAGAAAAATTCACAGAGCTGGAAACATTTTTACTGTAGCACATCATTCAGACTCGCATTTGAAGTTTGGTCCTACCACTGAACACTCTGACAACATAAAAAGACCTCTATGAGCTTCAATGCTTTCACAGTAAAAAAATAAGGCAATACCACCTTATCATATTACTTTGGGGTTATTACAGTGCATCATAATGTATAACACAATATAATACAGTAGTACAATATATATATGCAGATTTCCAACAGGAATCTACCTTTAGAGGTGTCTCAGAGTTAACACTGAGCCACTATGGTTACTACTAGTATTGTTAATTCATTATCATACCTAATTCTGCCACATTACTTTTGAGATATTGAAGAAATTTCTTAGCCACACTTAGCCTATTTCCCATGGGATAGCGTGATAAGAGTATCTATGTCAGAAAATTATAATGTTTAAACATGATACACACACAAAGTCTTATGTTCAGGCCACAGAAGGCCCTAAAAAATATGAAAAACAACAATATAGGTAGCACCTTCTTAACTTAAATGAAAACATTTTCATTATAGCTTTCAGAATTTTTTATTTGGACTCTGATTTTCATTATAGTTAGAAGTTACCTGAAGAGACCTCTGGGTAGCAGAAAAAAATGTTGGCCAAGGAGTTATATGTATATCTATACATTCTCCAAAAACATAAAGAGTACAAAAATGAAATTACACAAAATCCCACATGTTCAGCATAATTGCAGACCAAGAATGTGCAATCTTTGAAATATCGTAAGTAAAATACACTAAATTGTAAAAATACACTAAATCCTAGATAATGATCTCTTACATTCCAGGTTCATGTTTCACATATTTTAAAAAGTAATTAAAATTTATAAGAATCAATTAGGGAAAAACCAAGCAAATGAAAACAAATAAACCTAACTATAAGTGAAAAAATATTCACACTAACGATGTCTGTGTGTGGGTGAGAGAAGAGAGGTGGGGGGAGCACACTCATTAAAACAGTATATCCCAGCTAATAATGTTGGCTGGGAATTTCAAAATTGCTTTATCTCCAGGATTAACAAATATATAAATAAATTATGGACAATGAAACCAAAATCTCTGACAGTGAGAGGAATTACAAATAAGCAAAGTTGGAAAGGCTAGAATGAACTCTGGCATTGAAATGGAATTGGAAGTTTTGATATGAACTTGATTTTTAACGTGTATACAGATAGACACAGGACCAGATGTAGATTCAGGTATATTTGTACAGATGCACACATTTATTATTTTCTATTCGGTCCCCCAGAGGATCTAGAAACTGTAACAGCACACTATCATTGAACATATCTAGCACCAAGTCTTGCGTTTAGATACCATTCTTCAATAAAGGACCCAAAGCTTTCAGAAATCAATGATTGAACCCAGGACTGGGCACAGAAAGCACAAGAGAAGGAAGTAAAGAAGTGCTCCAAAAATGATGGGCATTTGTGAAAAGGAGAAACTTAAAGGAATCGCCAATGGTCAAATTCAGGATAATTTGAGCAAAGAATAAATGATAGTAACAGATGAGAACCACAGAACAAAATGAGAATCCTTGCGCTCATACTGACATAAATAAGTAACTGAATAAACAGATATGAAGGGGGAAATATAAGAAAACCGTACCATTTGGCAAATCCTATAGTAATAATTATCTCAGGCAATAATTAATTCATGGTATAATAGAGGAAAGTACAAAGCAAACTGGAATATATACATAATCTCAAGCTCTCTCTCAAGTTACTCATTAATTATAAAAGGGAAAATGATAATTTCGTAAAGAAATACGGTTGGCACCACATCAGTCACGTGGTCAGAATTAACGTCATCAGTAATGAAACAAATCAACACCATATATCTGCTGATATAATACACTGAGAAGGCCGTTTCACTTCTGTGGTATTCTTACCCAAAATGTGAAACTTGAATACATGCCATATCAAATTGAGGGACATTTTATAAAATAACTTTCCAGTACTTTAAAAATGTCAAGGTCAAAAAAGATCACATCAACAAGACCAAGGAATTGTTTCAGATTAAAGGCAACTAAGGAAACATGACAAATAATGCCAGGGCCAGTGTGACACTTGCTACATCAAGCTCTTTCCTAGGAAGTGGTCACTGGAGCTTGACACTGGCCCTGGCTCCCCTGCTTCCTCCCAGAGGCAGGGATCTCTCTGTGGGCTTTGCAGTGGGTGATTGTGTCCACCTTGCCTCTGCTTTAGAGTGACAGCCTCTCTGCAGTCTTGGTCACAGTGCTACATGACAACATTGCCTCTTCCACCGACCTAAGGATGTGACTCAAGTGGTAGCGCGCTCGCCTGGCATGCATGCGGCCTAGGTTCGATCCTCAGCACCACATACAAACAAAGATGTGTGTCCGCCAAAAACTAAAAATACTAAAAAAAAAAAAAAAAAAAAGTCTGCTTATATGAAAGGGACAAAAAGAGCCTTCCTAATTCTCTACCCATCACCCCTTCAGAACATGTTATGCAGAGTTAAATTCCCTGAATTTAGTTTCTTTCTCCCCCAAACTGGTATTTCCTATATTTTCTACCAAGCTGAGTAGCACCACTTTCTCCCTAGGAATTTAGACAAAATTCAGAGCGACATCAAACTTTATGCTCATCCCCCCACATCTAAACAGTGACCAAGTCCACTGCTAATAATTCAAGCTCTCCTTCTACCCTCTTTTAGCTTCAAAGCTAGTACCAAGTTCAGGCAACTTGACCACCACAACCTTAGTCCTCCAAATGGTATCCCTCCCGTCTACTGCTCATGCAGGGGTCAGCTGGCGTCTCCCAGAACACTAATCTGCTATGTCACCTCTCCAGCACCATGCTTCCATGTTACCTTAGCGTCATCACAATGAAACCTGAGCATGACACTAGAGGCTCCCAGCAGTCTGTGTGCTCCTTTCTGCTCTCACCTCAGGGTGGCCCCTGCTTTTATACCATATGCCAACTGTGCTGAACTTGGTTCATGCAGCTCTTCCTAACTGGTCTCTCCTCACTATATCCAGGCAGAAAGGCTTGGTGCCCACCTCTGGATCCTGTATTAGGCAGACCTAGACTATCTAGACACCTAAACACTTTAGGGTATTGACTATTTGTTAATAGATCGACATTCTCTAGTAGTGTGGAGGCCCACACCAATGAGGTCCATTTAGGAAGCTCTATGTAATCCAGTGCAACCCAGATTCTAGTGCTGAATATATTTCCCTGGCAAATGGGAAGAAGTGTAGCACAGGACCAAGAACACAGGCTTTGGGATTGGACAGAAACTGAGCTGGGGCTCCAGTCTACCACTCACAAGGTGTGTCAACTTAAATCAATCACGTGACCTCTTCTCAAACAAAGATGGTAACTATTCTGCAGGACAGTTTCTAAAATAAATGTGCACACAGAACACATTCTGTACTCCCCTCTTCTGCCCCCAATGATACCAGTCGCTAGAGGGCAAATCTTCAAAGAATTTTGTCCATAAAGAATGACTCCTGATATTGCCAAATATTTATAAGACCAACGAATATGAACGCTTTCTCAACTTCAATTGTCTTGCAAAGAAAGGGACATGACCTCTGCTTGAATCCTAACATGCTTGTGCCTTGCTTGCATGTGACATGAGAAGAAACTGGCTGGTCAGAAATCACCATCAGCAAAGTAAGGCAAACTGAGACAGAATATATGCAGATGTATCAGGTTACTCTGTAAAAATGGTTTTCCATTATCTCATACAAGGGGGATAAAGCATGGTCTAACAGTAATGATGAAATGCACTGAAAGTGAGGAGTCCTGGCCTTGCCATTTAAAGGAGTCCTTGGACAAGTTTTTAAAGATTTAATATTAATTTATTCAACAAATATTTATTGAATATCTTTAAGATCCCTGTTCTCACAGAATTTATATTCTAGTGGAAGAAGAAAGACATCATATAACAAATAGAAGGATAGATAGGAAGAAGTCAGCAGACATGGTGATTTATACAGAATTAAGGGCAATGAAATAGATTGTGACTGGTGTGGTTAATTTAGGCTGTGTAGTCATTGTAGAAAAGGTGACATTTAAACTAAAATCTAAGGAAGTGACTTCTGCTTTTTGTACAGTCATATCCTTTTCTATAAAATATGATTACCTAGCTGGGAAACTTTTGGAACTCTCTTCTAGTTACAGGGCTGCATGAGTTCATAGCTATTAGAGACAAAGTATACATGTGTACACTCATTCATATCATATTATTTTATATTTGGTTAAGTAAATCATGTCTGTGATTCTTAGCTATGAAGATATTTAAGGCAACAGTGAATTACTTTTAGGGTACTAAATAGAGCTTTGCATACTGAACTTCTGCTATGTTCTTTGAGCCTCAACTGAGAGAAGTGCTTATTTTTTTAATGTTCTGGCAAAGAATGCCAAACTAGTCTCTGTCCAGAAGGGTTATTATATCCTTGTATGTTTGAGGCAGACAAAAACTTGACTTTGTAATGAGGCTAGACGTTGTCTGAAATGAATTCTGGTGATCACTTACAACCACAAGTTCAGACATACTCAATCTTAAAAGGCAAAACTCAAAACCACATGTTCTCTTCTACATAAAAATGGTGGGGGGGAGTTTGAGGTGAAATATGTAAGTTTTTAAGCAACATCAGTATTTTGACCCATATTTTTCATGCACCAGTTAACCAGAAAATTACAAAAGCTGAAAAACTCAGATAAACTGTACCAAGGGATTAACACAATACATCCATTCCCTCCCCATTCCCAGCACATCCTCTTCTTCCTCCTCTACCCCCACACTGGGGTACGTTTCTGGAAAAGAAACTAAAGCCTCCCCAACTATTAAAAAATGAGGACCTATGAATTTTTAATTCTGTTCACTAATCATTAGAAAAATAGAAACTGCCATCTCTCTGAGAAGCAGTGAGAGCAGGAGCCACAGACTGTTTAATTTTGTAGGAGTTGGCTGGTTTCCCAGCAACATGGTGATTTGTGGGGCCACTACTTTGGGCACCTTGAAGATAATTAAATATTAAGTCTCTTTTTGATGTATGCAAAGTCTGCTTAAAAGGATTACCAGCCACAGTGGAGGTAGCAGTCCACATTTCTTCTTCTTTTTTTTTTTGGTTATTGAACTTGCAATATCATTATCTATTCTTATCTTTAGTCTGTTAGAACCAATGTCCATCCTTAAAATAACTGAAAGCATGTTCAAGAATGAAGAAGGTGATAGGGGAAAAGTGGAGAAAATGGGAGTTCATACAGTTGACATTTTGGGATCCTCTAGTATTGGGGATACAGAGATGAAGAGCACAGTTGACGTGTGTGGGAAAAATGACTGATGAAGTGAGCAGACCAACTTCTCTGTCCTCTAGTTCAAGGTTCCATTTCACACCCTAAATAGCAAAGGCACATAGTGCAAGAATAGTCCCAGGATAATACGACTAGTGGCAGAGGGAGGGGGAGGTGAACACATATCCCTCTATTACCACCTGATCCTTCCACAGCTTCAATGAAAGGTAGCATAATTTGTTGAAAACAGTAATTGAAGCATGATTTGAACTATCACACAGTGTTCTGCAATATTCCAGAAGTATTGGTGTTTCTATTCTGAAACTACAATTTTTCTGCATTCATTTTCTAAGAAACAAGAAGTTCTATCAATTATAGGAAAAAATACCCATGTCAAATCCACTTGTCCTCCAAAGTAGATTTGACTCATCAGTGCCCTGCAGACATAGGATACTTAATTATACTTACTTTCTAAAGGAGGAGGAAGAGACACTCAGTGGCTTTTTTTTTTTTTTTTTTTTGAGAAGAGTCTGGATGAATAGCATAATGAAACTAGAATGAGCCTTCTCATTCTGGTTCCTAGATAATTTTGAAATCAAGACCATTAGCTGCCAAGAGCAGGAAATTACTCTTACATAAGAGGAAAGTAGTGAAGCAAGAAGAAAAAAGGGTGAGGGAAACATGAGAGGACTTTTACTAGTCATTCTAAGACTTCTACAAGAGAGATTTTTCAGAAGGCCTAAAAGTTTGCTTCTGTAAAGAGGATAGATTTGTGAAATGCAGAGTTACTTATGGGCTTCACAAGTGAGGGAAATAGTTTATATTTATAGCAAAAATGTCAACTCAATTTAGGAAAGTGTGTGAAAAAGGACTTTGTTAACAGAGGATTGGCTGCCTTAAGTCCTATTTGAGGAAAAAGTTAAGCAATAAAGGAATTAAAATCTCAGAAAAATTTATAAATCATTGAAAACTTAAAAATCATTGAAATCATATAAAAGTTCTAACTTGTTTGAGTAAGTGGAACTTGAGAAAAGGATAAAGGAGGAATATTGGCAATGCTATAAAGAGTCTGGGTTCCAATATGAAAGTATTATGTTCTAACATTTCAACATGAAGGGTAGGATGGATGTTTCCCCTTTCCCAACTTCTACTCTGCTCTGTAATATTTTTAGCATATAGATGTGACATTAAATGAAGTGAAGCTACAAGTAGAGAAACCAGATTAATCATCTTTACAGACTCCAGAAATCATAGAAGATGAAACTGACAAGGTTGAGAATTTGAAAAATGGAGGCTAATCACAGGAAAGGACATAATTGCACTAAAGTTGCTTTGCTTCAGGATAAGGGTCAGAACAGGAAGCTCTGTGTGGCAAAAATAATATGGTCTGATTTAAGGTTTGCCTCAGGGATGTTATGTGTACCCATAGCAGTGTTTTGCTGAGAACCAACATACTGCTAATCCTACCATGCCCTGTACTTGGAATATATTCTACAGCCTCCAGCATTTATGCTCCAGTGTTGCTCAAGAGGCTGCAAGTGGTCTTCTGAGGTAACTATAGGCAAGGTGAAGAGCCCAGATATGTAGGGAAGGTCATAGTGCTTCAGAGAGCATTATTCAGATATTTGCGACTTTTTCATTTTAATCCATTTCAGCAATTTGGGAAGACTAGAGAATCTGATAAAGTCCTCTTTTTTAAATCTCAATTTCTCTGAGAAGTAAATATTATTTACCTAGTTATTTCACAAAAGTTGATAATAATTAAGATATTTGGATATGAATCCAAAGATGTTCTTAATATTTGATTCATTAAAAACAATTTAGGCCAGTGGAACAGTTTAGTGGTACAGCATATGCTTAGCATATATAAGAACCTGAATTCAATCACAAGTACCAAAACAAACAACCCAGGAAAGGAAGTCATTGTTCTTTAGATGTAGTAATAAGGACATAAATATAAACTATGCTTTAGAATTAGGAAGTAAATTGAGTTGGAGCCAGACTTCCAGAGACCTCTTTTGCAGATGAGGTTACCTGGGAAGTCTTGATTTCTAACTTTCACTGACCTGGTAGTCTAATCTGCATGCTAAAATACGTGATGGAGTTGCTGACTTCTGGATCTTATGTCCTTAGGATGCATCAATTTAGAATTCAAACTTCTTCAGTCACCATACTTCTTTGACTTAGGAATTAGCATTACCATTTACTCAAAGAAGAAGACATTACGCTCTGTGATGTACGTGCACAGAATACTTTCAGGGATTCAAAAATCTAAGTACATCCTCTGAGTTTTCAGAATTTTCATGGTAGTCGGAGATAAAACTTCTTTAAAATAGCTATAAAAAATTAAAGTTCAACTATGTAGAATTCAAGATTTAATTAATATGTGATGGTCAGGGAAGGTTTTCCTAGTTTCTCCATATCATGCTTCAGGGTTGTGAGTCTTTCACTCTGGAACTTTCCCTGACCATCTGTGTGCGTTCCATTACAAAAGAGAGGGTAGAACATAAAAGAAACGAATTAGCTCAATTGCATCCTATATTTCCTTATAGCTCTGCATTTCTTCTGGTACAGTGTCAATTAGTCAATAGTAAGAATAGTCCTGCCAGGTTCAGTGGTGCCTGCCTGTAATCCCAGTGGCTCGGAGTCTGAGGTAGGAGGATCGCGAGTTCAAAGCCAGCCTCAGTAACAAGGAGCTGAGCAACTCCATAAGACTATCTCTAAATAAAATACAAAATAGGGCTGGGATGTGGCTAAGTGGTTGAGTGCCCCTGAGTTCACTCCCTGGTACCCATCCCCCTACCCCCATAAAAGAATGGTCTTATCTCTTCCGAAGAAAAAAATGGTAAGAATGTGTTGCACGTTCAAATCTATATAAAAATAAAAATACACTTTATTGCACATACTCAATTACTAAGCTGTTGGAATGCTTACCAATCATTAGCAAGCTGATTATTCCCTTGAGAGAAGCTTAAGGTAACCAAGATTGACCTCTGGTAACTGTCAACAAGGAAAGCAGTCAGATGCTCCTTTACCTGTCTCTGGGGCCATGCAGCTTAGAGAATGGCCTCTGTCCTGAAGAGCACAAGGAGCTTGCCATCCTCCTCCGTCAGGTGGAATGACTGCCCCAGGATCTGCAGCACATGGACGCGGGGCCGCACAGGCTGGGTATCATCAGCACAGAAAGGCCGCAACCACTCTAGCAGGTCCTCAGGTGACACTAGCTCCTCCCTGCAGGGCACAAATGGGGGGTGAAAAGAACCTCTTAGGTCGTTCTGCTTTCTTTCCTTCCAGTAATCGAATGTGGTCACTGGCCTCAAGACTTCTTTGTTACTTTTTTTTTTTTCTTGAGAGGAAAAATATAGGTTTTTAAATGGCTTACAGCAAACCATATTAGTCATTTAAAAGCTATGTAAAATTAATGTCATTTTAAAATGAGTTGTATTAACTAAAAAATAGCCATTAACCAATAAGTCCTTAGCTAGTTTATTTCTTATTTAGAATTTAAAGTATAGGAAAGCTTATTTCTATTAATCATACCTATGGTTCTGGGTGCCATTCTAGCAATTTTACATATTCTATTACTAGTTGGCAATAACTATGCAAAGCAGGAATCATAAATTATATTTTAAAGATGAGAAAACAGGCTTCAGGGAAATGATATAATCAGCCCACAAACATCTGTAGGAGATACTGCAGTGTGACATCAAAGCCCATGCTCTTTGTACCACTTTTCATTGAGATTAGAATTTCAGCATGTGGTTAGCATATCAATCTTTACACTACCCTAAAAATATGAACACTTGGCTCTTATAGGACTGTAGAGTCTAAAAGAATTTAGAGAAGGGGACATATTGTACAACTTTCTATTCAGCAGAATTGCTTCTTTTGTATCCCAAATGGACCCTTCTCAGGAAAACAACTTATTTGACGATGATGTCAATGAATTACTATCAATGACTGTTAAGAGGTTATCCATATAGAAGACTCCCTCTCACAAGACCCTGGGGATCCATGTTACAATAATATATTATACAGTTTTTGTTGTAACTAGATCTATACAAAGATCTCAGCAATAAATCACCTAAACTGAGTCGCAGACTAACCCATCTTCAACCCTATCAAGACTAGAAGGCTTTTTAAAAACTTCTGAGAATAAAATACTATAATGTCACTGAGTATTCCTCTTAGTAGTTTCTCCATAATATAGTTGCCAAATGCTACTTTATGGCAATTTAAATTAAAAAAAACAGAATTCATCATTTGTATTAGGATTAAAAGAAATTACAAAACATTGCAGACAAATGACTTCAATAGTTCTAAATTTACGAATTCATTTCTTAGTTTTACCAATGAATAACCTTTACAATATCAGAAACAGGAAAAACTGGTATGTGAAAAATGTAGAATGAACCAATAATTCCTGGATACCTGCTATTTATAAGGTAACCAAACAGTATGGTACAATGAAAAGACCACTTTTTAAAAAAATCTGATGGACCTAACTGTAACCCATCCTTTCTGAACAACTCTAGACAAAGAATCATGAAAGTTATCATTTCCATCTTATAGTTAAGCACACAAGGATCCCTAGGAAATCAAGATAATATATACCAAGCATCTAGTACAACATGCGGCACAGAGGAAGCACTTAATAGCAAACCATCATTGTCAGAATCACCATCGTAATAATTATCAGCATCAAAGTACTAGTTTGTGCTTGATGACACAGATATTAAAAAATTACATGGTCTCTGCCTTGTAAGAACTAATGATACAATGGAACAGAAAGACTTTAGAAGTAACTATTATCCAAATCACTAATATAACAAATTTGAACAATTGTTTTGGAGAAGGTGGCGTGGCAACTGAACAGGATCATAAGGGATAAGCAGGGTGTACTTAAATGAAAAGGTAGGAAAATAGTTCAGGAGGAGATTAAAGCTCACATGAGTAGGTGGTAAATTAGAGAGCATTGTGATAGATGTTTCTCACCTAGGTAACCAAGTGGCTGAAGAAGCAGCTCAGCTGCACTCTCTGGAAGTGCAGGCTCAGGAGCTGTGGGGCCCAGATTTAGCTCCCAGGTCTACTATTTCCTGTTAGGATTACTTTGGCTAAAAAGTCAATTATGAGCCTCAACTTCCTTATTTGTCAAAAGAGATGGATAACAATTCCTGTCTCATGGGGCTGTTTAGAATTAAACTGAAACATCAAATAGTAAATACAAATGTAAAGCACGTAATACAAGGTTTGGCATATAACTAAGGGCTTCAATTACTGGCAGCCATTACTATTGAGGTTCTCTGGTCTTCCTTGGTATGGAAAGGGAATGAGAGAGTATTTCTGAGCAGTGAAACATCAAAGTGGTGTTAAAAATTAGAGAAGTATGCAGAATGAGGTAGACTCACCCTTTTTGGTGGAGATCCAAGTGTAATTCAAGGAGAAAAGAGTTTAAAGCCCATTTCTGGCCATGAATTCAAGCTAGATCTACATAGTATGAAGCTAATGTTTTAACCTTCTGCCCAAGTGCAAAGAAGGTGGGAGAGAGGATAAACAAGAATGGGAGGAAGTGGGAGTCATGAAGACCAAATGGAAGCTATAACAATACCCCAAAACCTGAATATAGTGAACAAGAATAAAAACAGTAATAATTTCTGAAGGCTTGAGGTTCGCTGTGACTTATAGCTCTTCCTCATAACTGTCTTTCTCCTGTGTACTGTATCAGCTCTAATTTGTGGATGAGGGAACAATCAGAGGTTTAATACCTTT
Source organism: Spermophilus citellus (assembly GCF_964194105.1). NCBI lineage: Eukaryota > Metazoa > Chordata > Mammalia > Rodentia > Sciuridae > Spermophilus > Spermophilus citellus. The sequence goes on from NC_138182.1 coordinate 106,108,482, forward strand.
TCCAAGGTCACACAGTAAGTAGTGAAGCCAATATTTGAACTTGGACTATCTGACTGCCTTATCAATTACTACACAATGCTGCTGAACCCAAACTGGGCCATATTCCAGAACAATGTGGCAGGAGATTAAAATCATTCAGATACTGATGAGATACAGAAAGATTATTGCTATAGTATTTTCCAAGTTATTAAATCGAGTTAGACTCTTGTTACATTAGCGTTTACAGTGTAGTTAATAATATTTGACACTTTGGAGGCACATATTCTAATTTTTCAAAAACAAAATTATGAGAACTCATTCCTAAAACAGCTCTTTAGAAAACACTGTCAAGAGCCTGAACAAAAAAATAACTCCTAAAAATTATAGCTGAAAAATAGTATATGCTTTGATTTCAATTTGAGTTTTTAAAAGTTTTAGTGATTCTCATGGATCAGCACACAGAGAAACACAGAATTGTGATGAAATGTTAATAATTGGTAAATTAGGAGAAGAGTATATAGATATTTTTCTCCTTGCAACTTTTCTGTGAGTTTGAAATTTTTCAAGGTAAATAGGTTGGTAAAAAGTAATGACTTTCATCATGAAAAAAAAAAAAAAACAGAATAAGAACAAGGAAAGTGAATCCATTCCATAGGCTTTTATGAAAGCAAATAGAAGACTTAATGAGTTTAGGAATATTTTGAAACATACCACTTTACTATAAAATTATCAATAGGTAAAGGGAAAACCTCCAGAGTTTCACTATAAACAGATGAGAAATTGTTTCTTTTTCCCTATATTAAGAACAGGGGTGCGCATTTTAATGTGCAGGGTAAATGAATATACCATTAAATAAATAATTTATAGGGGAAATACAAAATCACAAATTTGGCCCAAAAGATAACAAGTCACCTGGAATACATAGTAAGTAACTATGAGCAGAAAAGAAGTGTAGCAGCAACAGTGACAACACAAATGTTAACTAAATGATTACTTAGAGAATGTGACAACTCAGGTGGGTGGAGTCCTCACATGGCCTTCCTGTTATGACTGGCCACAGGAGAACACTCACAAAGTACACACACACAGAGAAGGGAATTCAATCAAAGGCAATTGTCGAAATAAAGAAAAATATAGATTTAATGAATACAAATAAACCAATTATTGGTAAAAGGGTTTTCAAATCCTGCATGGCATATACATAGAAAGACAACCAAAACTTAAAAGGTATATTAAAAGAGGCAAAAAGCATATGAATAACTTTATAAATCATGAAGCAGAATGAAGAAAGGAAAGACTGCATTCAAACATGAAAACAGATCTTTGAGATTTCTTGTAAAATAAAAATGTCATAGAATTTGAACAACTGACAAGAAACAAGGCCACTTTGTCTAGTCTTTTGTACTGAAGGTAAACTGGCAAACAAATTTGGGGATTGACTTGCCAGTATATACCAAAGTTTCAAAATTAAGAACTTCTCTCTCTCTCACTCACACACACAGAATTCTCCAGTTCTTTAAAAACTGGATAATATGAACACTTGGCAACAAAAGGCTCGGACCAAGGCAAGGCTTCTCTTGGAGGAGGCCTCTGAAAGCTTTCTAGTTCCCCCTAGTCTCCATTGTCCAAAGCCCGATTCATCTCACTCCATTTCCATAACTGCCTGGCCTCTCAGCAAACAAATCTGCAAGCTCTGATCTGCATGACAGCGGGAGAGGGAGGGCGGGGAGAGAGGCGGATGCAAGTAAACATGAGCTAAGAGTGAGGGAGTCAAAATGTTCATATTCTAGGCCCCTTGCCTCTGTTAATGGATGGATCCACACACTGCATACTTTCCTCTCTATGCATGGAGTTGAGTGGGGATGACACTTCCCAGGCGAATGGCTATTATTTATCAACAACCATGAAAAAATCAAGGGCAACCAGCAAGGGATAAGAGGGATCTGCAAATACACAAATGTACATTAATAGTATTGTGGTTATATAAGAAGTGTGACTTTAAAAAGTCCCAATTAAGTTGAATTAAAAGAAAAATTCCTAGAATGAATTGGACTTGTCTTTCCTATCCTCATAAATACACGACCAATGTAATTCCACATCATGTATAACCGCAACAATGTGATCCTAATTGGAAGAAGCTATACTTACTCAATGTATGTATAATATTTCAAAATATACTATCATGTAAGGAATACTTAAAATTAAAAAAAAGTTAACGCAAAAAGTTTCAAACATTCTTTCCTGTAACATATCCACAGATTAAAGAGTCAGGTAGGCTCCAAAAATAATAACCACTGTGGTATGCACACAATTAGAATCTTAAATCCTAACTCTTGGTAAATACTAATATCTTTGTGTCTACTTTCCAATATACACCAATCCAAACTATCTTCCTTGGCTTCACTTGCTAAGAAGCAGCATGCTACATCTTGCTGTGACAGGTAGCCACAGCTGCTGGGAGCCATCAACAGGGCCTAAAGGGATCCAGTAACTGCAGTGGTGCAGTAGTTCCACCATCCAGGTCAGTGGCCATGGCTTTCAGGAGGGCTCCGTACCTCACAATGTACACTGTGGGTACTTGAAGAACATGATTCTCAATTTGTTCAAATGGGCTCTCCCCTTTTTCTTTTCTGTATTTTAAAAATAATGTGAAATTCCTAGGTAATAGCAAAGAGTTCTGAATTATCTGACCCTGTTCAAAATACATGAGGCTTTAAGATAGTAGCTTTTATAGTTAAGTAGCAATGTTAGCAAACAAAAGCACCAAAAATATTAAAAAGTTCTGAAGAAAATCTCTTTTCTTGGAATATTGCACAGATGGATTCCTTTATTAATTATCTTATCATCTGAGTAGATTTAACCCCATACTTCCTTTGAGAATCACTAATATGCAGTTCATACTTGTAGGTCACTTAGATTAAAAAAAAAAAAACTTTAAAGGTTTGAAGGCAGGAAGTAGGAAAAAAAATAAAGTGAAAGTAAAGAGAAGCAGGGCAAAGGGATGAGACAGGTGAGGGAAGTACTACCCTAAGATCTTCTACAGAAAGTTCAGTTCATGAACTAGGTGTCACTTGGGAAAGTTTAAGGCCCCCTATAGACTTCTCAATCCAAATCTATGTTAATAAGACACTGCAGGCAAGCTGTGTGCAGAGTGAGGTGCGAGAAGCAGCCTCTTATTCTCCACTGCTGGCTCTTTCATGTCTGGGAGAAATGTCAAGGTGAGAGTCATAGACTGTCCTTACTGTGTGATCATGGAAACCTCCCTAAGATTCACATTTTTGTTTTTCCTTTTCTTTTCCAGTGGTACGAGGAGGGATTGAATTCAGTTCAAGTACCAGGCATGCTAGGTGAGCATTCTACCACTGAGCTGCACCCCTAGCCCTTTCTCTTTTCAAACAGGTTCTCACTAAGTTGCAGAGGCTGGCATCAAACTTGCAATCCTCATGCCCTAGCTTCCCAAGTAGCTGGGATTCCAGGCATGCACCATCACATCCAGCTTGAGCTCCATTTCTTCTTAATCTGTAAAATGGAGATAATACTTTCTGTGTGGTAGGATTATTCTGAAGATTGAATTACTGAATAGCACCTTTCTAAAGTGTTGGTATAAAGATATAAGTGTTCATTAAGGATTTTTTGTTTTTTAAAATTTAGGACAGTGGTAGTTAATTAAGTTTAAGAGAGATATTATTTTAGAATATGATTATGTTAAGCTATTGAATTTGAATAAGCTTTATTTTTCTTAAGCAAACTAATAAACTAATTCTCAAACTAAAAATTTAGATTATATTCTCAGAACATGGATGTTATAAGCATACCAAAATAATGGGGGAAGTATGCAAATTCATAAAGTAACTTCAATATGCATGAGGCTCTGAATAATTAATTACCTTATCACATCTTTAACTACAGATATTATAGAAAGTAGGGGGAGGGCATTCCAAACTCCTGGAATACTTAACCTTCATTGTGTAGTGGTGTGAACCCTGTTAATTGGAAGGGAAAGACAAATGGTACACGTAGTCATTTGTACACTCCACTGGTGGCTAGTCTGAGTGATTTTATGTAATTTAAAAAGTAGCACAAATAAAAGGGAGAAAGTGTTTTCTGAGTGAGGTAGAAGCTGCAGCTACAAAGCAAATGACATATAAACCAATATAAAAGTCAAGGACCAATGCTGACAGATGGCATCAACTATCTAAAATTTAGTCACAAAACCAAAAACTCAGTAGTAGTCCTACACACACACACACATTCTCACTCTAATTCTTACTCTCCTCCACAGCTTCCTGCCAGGAATATTGCAGGATGGTGTGTGCATAACCTGTCTTGTGTGATGGCTGAGTATGTGCAACTTCTTTACTACTGAAACAGATTGAGGAAGGTAGTAGATGTCAAGGCCGGGACTGAAGGAGAGCTGGCATGTTTAGAGGCAGGGAAAGGGGCACACCAGCCTGGCACATCCTCCTAGAGACTAGGCTGCAGGGATCAGAAAATAATCAGTGATATGAAAGTGCTGGGTCAAAGAGACTGGAGTCCCCATGTCACCCAAAGATCCTGCCTAGAACTACCTGGAACACAGAGACCAACTTCTCTATTTGATTCTGCCAGGAATATTGGTGGGAAGGGAAATAAAAGCAAGTAGAATCAGGTTTAGCACTGTAGAATCAAAACATACTTGCCAGGAATAAAAGTCACAACTTTATCTTCTTTTTCCTTTCCAAAGGCAAAAAAAAAAAAAAAAAAAAAAAAAAAAAAATCACTGAAGTTTGTTTTTTAAAGACGACTTTGCTATTCTGTTTCTGGAATAAAAAGTAAGATCTTGTTCTGCTCTCTTGTTCTCCATTCCATAATGTCTTCCTCTTTAGAACTTAATAGGGAGTCTGTATTCAAAAGACCCAATGGCATTCTCTGGTCTGGAAATTCCGGATGCAAAACACTATCTTTTAATCTTCTTGGCTGTCCCCAGTGGGACTCACTGGAAAGGGCCCACTGCAGCACTTCTTGGATCTCTCTTCTCAGGAGGCCAGGATCTAGGGTCAGCCTTACCTGAGAGAAGCTGTGCTACTGATAGTACTCGCAGGGGCGTTGTGAGCTGGGACTAGGATGGCAGCAACTAGATGCTAGGTGAGTGTGTCCTGAGCAATATCTCAGCCTGCTCTGCTACCTGCTGCACCTGCTGTCCTGCAGGTAGCTTCCTCAGCCTGGAATGCCATCATCTACAGCCCATCCCTTTCTAACAAACTTTTTTTTTCAGAAAACAGTTCCATGGTCACCCATTATGTATCTGTCCCAACTTGCCCAGGTGGAAGAAGCCTCTCCCTTGACTCTGCTTTCTGTATATCACCTACCATTCTACCACATGGTTCTTACAGCTGAGAAAACTCATCTCCCCTGCAAGTTCCTTGGGGTTAGAGGTTAGTTCTTATCCACATATGTAATTCCTTGTGACTTAAAACAGAGCATAACACACACAGAATAATTTTTCTCTTTACAGTAAAGAAACTTCATTATTAAAAAAACAAAACAAAAACGGGAGAGGCCTTATGGGGTTGACACATAGGACATTAGCCATATGACAAACTGTTGTAAATTCTGAGGAAGTCGATAGCTATTCATTGGTAGTTGCTATTATTCCTATCAACACTATTGTAGTTGACTGAAAACGCTTTCTAAAAATGGCATTAGAGATGAACACTTTTCTAAATTCTAAAGCTGTAAACTGAGTCTCCAAACAAAGCAGACTTGAGTTGTATAAAGATTTTTTCTAAACACAAACACACACACACACACACACTCACACACTCTCTCTCTCTCTCAAACTTCTATACTTCACCAATAGAGTTAACCTGTTGTGGATGAGCATCCTTCTCTTAAGAAGCTCAGAGCAGTTTCTTCTCCAGGCCTCCATGTGAAGGAGGCAAGAAGAGACACTTCTCTCCAGGGTAAGCAGGTCCTACAAGCACAGATGTGGCCAGCAGAGATAGGATCCTGGCTCTCCAGATGCAGAGTCCTCCTTAGTATTGCAGAAGCAGCTCTGTTCCTTTTAAAACACCTAGAGTTGTTGCTTAGTCTTAGAAGCTTTAGAAATATGGACACTAAAAGTAATTCTCAGACTCAGGAAAGCCATTCAGCAGAGATACTCAAACTATCCAAGTCTTACCCCTTGTCTACACTGGTGTGGACTGCTGCAACAACACCTTCCAGGACCTGGAGGGGATCTCTTGGCCCACCAAGGTCAGCACTGGTACCACTGTTAAAATAGAGAACAGAGTCAAAAGAGAGTCACTCAAGCCTCAGAAATACATATGGTATTTACATACTCAGATGAACCCAGCAAGAGTCCTGCACAGTGCACTGTCCACCCACTGCCATTTGTGCTGCATGTGTACTAAATCCAATATCAGGTGCTAAATGTATGGAAATGGGACATTTCCTACTCTTAAGGAGCATGTTTTACTGTCAAGAGAACATATCTATTTGCATTCTGTCACTGAGAAAACACTCACTTAACATGAAATATGCAAGCCATTTAAAGTGTTAAATATGTAATAATAATTCTAAGTATTCCAGTTGAACATTCTTAAAAAAAAATCAACAACAACCAATATGCACTTGTTGTTTATTAGGTACTGGGCATCACTAAGTGTTTTACACATATTCTGCTGTTTAATGATCCTCACTGCCCATTCTCCAGATATGCCTGTGTGGAACTCCAGAGTTCTGAAAATGCAACAGAGGAAAAGGAAGTTTAGCCTGAGTTTCTGGGACAATTGAAGTTTATGACTTAAATCAACTGCTGGATTCTGTTACTTTCCTGCTTTTGTCACTGTGTGCCTACCAAATTTTACTTTCTGAAAGGTAAATATTATGGAAGTTATCAACAGCAGTTTCTTTTCCTTTGAAAAAGAGGCAGCTGAACTCAAGCTCTCCTTCCTCCACTTCTGAAAGACTTAATTCACATTCATTGAAAGTCCTCTGTGAGTCAAGTATATATTGATCAGATCAGAACCAAACCTTGAATGGTAAAACTGGGTACAGGGACAGAAAAGGAAGTATAATTTATGTAAAGTGTTTACAACAGTAAAGTTACTAGATATCATAATTTTAATTACTAATGAAAATGTGCAACTTTAAAGAAAAAACTATATTCATCAAAACACTGATTTCTCAAAATGTTTATTTTTGTAAGTTTCATTTAAGGCTTGATTTAAAAAAATAATAAAAGGGTAACTATAACCCAAAAGGTACAAAAGTAGCAAACAAACTTGAGTTGTATAAACATTTTTTTGAGAGAGTGATTCTTATAACCAATGACAAAAAAAACTCATGACAAAAAAAAAAGACAAAAACAAAAAAAAACAAACAGTACAAAGCTTCATTAACTGGTTATTTCTAAAAAACAAAACAAAACAAAAAACTTGTCTGCCCCTATGTATGAAATTCCCAGATACTTTAGAGCACTGAGGTGAAAACTGTCTGAGGCTGGGGTAATTAAACTGATAAAGGCTCATTTGATTTCAGTTCAGCTGCAGAAAACTGACATGCATTTAATCAAAAAGTTCCTCAAGAGCAATACAGAATTACAAAGAATGCTCAAAAAGAGAATAAATTAAACAAAACTAAATCTTTTAGCCTAATTGCATTATTCACAGAAAGCACTTGATGCCTCATTATTTTCTTAGCTTCACTTTTCCCTCTTTTTTAATTCTCTTGGATACAAGCCTACCAAGGCACCAGCATATTGACATGAAGCAAGAATTTCTCAATTGTCAAGTTTATGCCATTAACTGTAGGTAAATAATGTCCTTAACAGATATCTAGTTTCTTCAGGGTATGATTAACTTTGCTTTACATGTTCAAGTTTTTTTTTTTTTTCCAGTAGTGGGGACTTCATGAATGGTAGGCAAGTGCTCTACCACTGAGCTATACACCAGCTGCTTGATGTAGTTCAAAAAAACCTTCTGGAAACTATTTTCCCATTGCTACAAAGAAGGGGTTTCAGAAAAGGCAAAATCTGGGGCTGTGATTGTGGCTCAGCGGTAGAGCGCTCACCCAGCACGAGTGGGACCCGGGTTAGATTCTCAGCACCACATAAAAATAGAGGCATTGTGTTGTGTCCATCTACAAACAAAAAAAGATTTTCTCTCTCAAAAAAAAAAAAAAAAAAAAGGCAAAATCTGAAAATACTTGCTGAAGCCACAGGGCAGTCTGGCTCTTAGCTACATGCTCAGATGCCATTTTGGACTTTCTCCTACTTCAAAAATAACTTAAAGGTTGGGTATGGTGGTGCATGCCTGCAATCCAGCTACTTGGCAACATGAGACCCCCATCTCTAAATAAACAAACAAAAAATAATCTGAGGAGGGAAAGAAGGTCCACTAGAAGTTAGTTACACATCATACAAATGATACAACAATTCATAGTTCTCTATTCAAGATTTTTAAGAAATAAGACTTTGAGCACTCTAAAACCAAATTCTCACTTTGGAAAAATACTTGAAAATTTAAAGCTTCTATATACACGAGGACAGTTTAGCTTCATAACAACCATGAGGTGAACACTCATTATTGGTAAAATAGTACCTTAGTTTTTCTTTAGTATTTTCTCTTTAAAGCTTACCCCAAGACAGAAATTATTTTCCTTATTGCACATTGTACTACATCCTTGGGTGAGATGTCTAGAGGACCAACCGCCACCTCAAGCAGCTGCTGAATCATTCTTAGAGGCTGACCATCCAAACACATAGTCACAGCTTGGTCATGAAGTTTCCCTTTTTCTGATGGGGATAGGTCATAGAGGTCACTGTATTTCTGCAGTATTTCCTGGAAAGACATAGAAATCAACACCTAAATATCAGATGGAAATTAAATGTATCTACAAGCATGTAGTAAGACCTAATTAGAAGATTCTAAATCCAGATAAATTACAACCATTACAGCACACCAAAGGCCATGAATTGGTTATCAAAAGCTTAGGATCAAGGTCACCCAGGCTTGATTGCGAATTAAGCTTTAATATTTATTAAATAGTGGGTCTTTATGATCTGAAATTTCAGCATCTGTGAAATAAGGTTGAAGACTAGAGGGCATCGTGAATGTCAACTGACAGAATGATGATATAAAGTCAGTCCTTTAGCACAACGTCAACATAAAGCAAGACTCGGGAGCTGTGTTGTCTATTATTATGATGATGATGATGATGATGATGATGACAACAGCCACATACTAGTTACAATTTGTTGAACATCAACTTTGTATATTTACTCAGTCGATTTTAACTATTATTTGGTTGCACATATGGTACTAAACATAATACTTAAAATAATCCTGTAAGTAGTTTTAGTTAGCCCCATGTCATCAAAAAGAAAAATGAAGACCAAAGATTTTAAGTAATATGCCCAAAGTCACATGGCTAGCAATTAATGGAGATTGGTTTTGAATCTAGAAGGCTACGTTTCCACCCTTCTTGCCATACTGCCTGCCTCCCTTTATAATATTTGTAAGAACTAATGTTACAACAAATAATTTAAGAACTAGGATACAAACTACTGCTTTGCAGAATTTTAAATTTGATTACTGAGTGACAATAACACTTTTAAGGTTCTTTAGTTTCCCTGATGATCCAAAATATACTTTATTTTTCAAAACAACCATGTAATGATCTGGGAATGTTAGATGGATTTTTTGATACTGAAGAATTATGATTAATCTTGATCATTTATAGTGATATGTTCAGTTGGATGTTCTAGAGATAGATATGGAAGCACTTTCAAGTAAAATAAAAAGATGACTCCCACAGGAGTGAGCAGAGGGAAGGTAGGGGTATGTGTGATCACGTTTTGGTAATTCTTGAAGCTGTCAGGCACATGAGGTTTCATTTTACTATTCTCCCCATTGTTTGAAATTAAAAAAAAAAAGTCCCCATCAGTTAGGCAAAACAATCACTAACATAAGAGGAGAGGGAACTGAAGCTCCATGGGATGAAAGCCTTTCATGTTATTAGACTGCACCAGCCTTCATGAGGATACAAAATGTTCTTCATTGGTCATATTACTAAGCAGGTAAAAATCAAACTCGGAATTTAAAGGGAATAAATGTACAGAGCTGAAGGTTATTCCCAATTTTTGTTATAAAAAGGGTCTTAATAAAATTAAATAATGTCCAGTTCAGTAACCATGAGTATCCTCTTATGATTTTCACATGGTTTGGCTGAGTGACATCTATAAGGAGTGACATGGTACCTTTCAACCATAACCAGAAGAAATGAGCAGATATTTTTGCTAATAACTCCCCTTGAATCCATGCAGATGATTCTAGCCATTGAAGGACAACACTTGTTCCAAGAAGAGTATTAATGCTAACCATCTAGATTTTAACATAGTATATCCAGTTTAAAAGGTAAACAATGTTATTAGACTGCACCAGCCTTCATGAGGATACATCGGGCTAGGGGTGTCGCTCAGTGGTAGAGTGCTTTCCTAGAACCTGTGAGGCACTGAGTTCGATTCTCAACACCACATGAAAATTAAATAAAGATATCATGTCCATCTACACCTAAAAATATTTTTTTAAAAAAGTAAACAAGTGACTGGGCACGGTGGCACATGCCTGCACACCTGTAATCCCAGTGGCTTGGGAGGCTGAGTCAGGAGGATCTCAAGTTCAAAGCCAGCCTCAGCAACTTAACAAGGCACTAAGCAACTCAGTGAGACACTGTTTCTGAATGAAATACAAAAAAGAGCTGGGAATGAAGATCAGTGGTTAAGCACCCCCGAGTTCAATCCCTGGTATGGCTCCCCCCACCAAAAAAAAAAAAGATAAACAGGTACTTAAAAATTTATGCTAATAAGTATAAATCACTTTCATGTAAATCAAGATTCAAAGTTTACCCTAGTTCATATAATTATGAATTGTGGTAACATAAAAATCAAACTTAGTAAAGCCAGTTTGATCCCTAAAAAGACTTCTATATTATTCATATCATCATTTAATATATTCATTGTACAGGTTAATAGGCACTGAAAAATACAAAATGAAATAAAACTGCTATCAAACTTTGCAAACTTTCTTCCCATTATCTTTTTAATGAGGGGTTTGCATTTAAATGGCTCATACAAATTTTGAAGTCTCCCATTTGTTTATTATCTGGATTCCTTTCCAGTAACTGACCTTTCTAGTCATGAATATTTTTTTTCTACAAGTCAAGGAAATGAGTCAATAAATGGAATTTGGGAAAAACGAAAGAGCCTGAGGTCAGTGGCCTTGTCTAGGTTCCTTTGCCACAAAACTGAAGGGTGGTTGGAATGTTATTCATATATCTAAACAATGTTTTCATTTATTGTCCACTCTCCAGTTACAAAAATTGATATCTAAACTCCCCTGAGAGAATACAGAACAAAATCTCTGAAGGCCTCAGAGGGCTTCTGGCATCCCTGCAACAGCGCTAATACCCAGGTCCTCAAACCCCAGCAAGGGCAGGGGCTCCTGAGCTCCAGGTGGTATTTAAAGACACAGTCTCAACAAGAAATGAAGAGGAACAATTTTACCAGCCATAAAATTCATATCAGTAATACAGTTATACTGGAAACTTGTAACATTAATACAAGATAAGGAGGATGCATGTTTAAAAAAAAAAACTGTTGAAGGCGGTATTAGAGGCTATTTCTGATATTTTTTTCTGAAAATTATGGGGAATACCCCCATTATTATTCAGTTGGAGAGCAACACCCAGCAGCTGGAAGAACTTGAGAAGCACCATCTTTAGCACTTATGAACTATGGGGACCACCCTTTGCCAAGGCACAGGTCCAGGGCTCGCTCAACGCCTGCTATCCAATCCTCTCCCACCTTCCCGTTCTCTTCTTTCCCTGATAATACAGGTATTACCTGTATTAAGTGGCCCAAATTCCTTCCAAAAGAAAAGTGAACTGACAATCTTAAGTGATACTGAAGAGGTTAAAGGATAAAGGCTTAAGAACCATTTTCAAGTGTATCTGCAAGTCTGAAAACCCAGTTAATACCACTGCTAGAGTTAGGCTTTTTTGTATTTATCTATCTATTTATCTATTTTTTGAGCAGGGCTACCAGGGATTGAACCCAGAGGCACTTTACCACTGAGCTTCATCCACCTCCCTTTTTATTTCTTGAGATAGTCTTGCTAAGTTGCTGAGGTTCACCTCAAACTTGTGATCCTCCTGCCTCAGCCTCCCAAGTTGCTGGAATTACAGGCATGAACCACTCTGCCTGCCTTGGAATTGGAATCTTAAGTGTTCCACAAAGGTCCATGTGTTAAAGACTCCATCCCTCAGGTGGTGCTGGTGGAACCTTTAACAGGTGTGGCCCAGTGAGTGTTCCTTGGGGCATGAGAACAGGCCTTTGGAGGGAATAGTGGAGCTCTCTTTTCTCTCTTTTGCTTCCTGAACACAAGGTGAATGCAGCCATCATGTGCAGCCATGGGTCCAGAGCAATGGGACCAACTGATCACAGATGAAAACCTTGAAAAGTGTGAAAATAAACCATTTCTCTTTATTAGCTGATGATCTCAGGCACTTGTTATAGTAATGGAAGTTGACTGACACAACTACTAACATAGCTTTTAAAAGAAAGAAAGAAAAGGATATCCTGATATTACTGCTGTGAGTGAGAATACAGAAGTTTCCATTTCCTTACCTGTTCACTATTCTTCAGAGAAACAATGAAGCTATTGTGGAGAGTTTCCAGGTGGGCAAGCGATTTCTCCAGATGATTCAAAGCATCCACGTAGGTAACCTTAGAATCACTAGCTTCTTCAATGTTTTCTTCTGCATTTCTTTTCCTTGGCTTCTCAATAAAATTTTTGACTATTTTAATGGCCTTTCTAGTCATCTCTTCACGTGCTTCCACAGATAGCTTAAAAAAAAAAAAAGGCCTTAAACCACAGTGAGACAAACCATCTTGATTATTATATATGGCATATTCAATAAGGCATTAGTAAGGTAGTGAAAATCAAAGTAAAATTTTAATATTTACAATTTAGCCAATGAATAGGATTTTCACTAGTTTTTCTTTTGTAGAAGAAAACAAAAACAGTGAGGTATCATTTGTACTATTAAATTAGAACTATAAGTTTCAGAATGATAATAATCAATTAGGCAATGCTGAGATAGAGAAATTAATATTCATACTATCAGTTACAGAGCAAAAATGAGTCATTTCTACAAACCAAATTTCTACTTCTAGTCATTTATTATGAGGAAATAATTCAAAAAAAATATAAGCATGAAGATTTTTAACTAGAACAAGTCTCTAAAAAGAAAACTTCAAAAGCAATCTAATTGACAAGAGAAATGATGACTAGTTTATGACAAATTACTGGTTAGCATATTATGCAGTCATTAAAACTGAAATTAGAAAAAGAGGATAGCTATTTTGAAAAACGCTTATCATAAAATGTTAAATTTTAGAGATCAGGATATTAAAAACTCTATACCAAGTGTACATTAAAATATAAATGATATCTGTACAGGATATATTTTTTGAATACAAAATATATGCACACATAAAAATAGATATATTCTTTTGCCTATAAATATACATATACATGTACATGAGTATATATGTGTGCATATATATATTTATATATACATACACACATATGTATATTAATAAACACCAAAAAAAAGTGACAATGAAGGTACTGGAATTATGAACAATTTTTTTTCTTCTCCACTTTCCAAGTATTCTGTAATAATTCATTTATTCACCGACATGTGTCAGGCTGTGTTTGGTAATGTAGGGGTTGTATTTTTCTAATAATATTAAAAATATTAAGCTTATCCTTATGAATATAAAATAAAGTCTAAACTTTACCCATTTTGATGGGGAAACTAGATACCTCTGAGCAATTCTTGGTGCCCTCTGAAGCCCTGATTTGTGTTATTTTGAATTGTGGATTCTGGATTTCTGTCAACTACTCAAGCACATTTTTAGTATATCCTTAAAAGGATGTGTTTGTGTTTATTAAAAAAAAAAAGATAAAATTCCTAGGACAAAAATCTCAATTTTCCCTATTATTTCTCTGCCCCCCCCCCTGCCCCCTGCAGTACTGCTCTTCCACTATACCACTGAGCTATATCCCCAGCCCTTTGAATTTTATTTTTGAGACACGGTCTTGCTAAGTTGCTAAGGCCAGCCTTGAACCTGCAATCCTCCTGCCTCAGTTCCCGAGTTGCTAAGATTTCAGGTGTGCACCAGTGCCCCCAGCTTCCCTATTATTTCTTAATATCAGTCACTGTACATCTCTGGTTATTCTGAAAAGTAGGAATAGTCTTAAATAGAAGTCATCAGTGGCCACACTAGGAGGTATACCTCCACTAACCCTCCATTTCTTATCTGCTACTTCTAAGTCACTCTACACAGAATCATTAGCTTCAAATAGTGAAAGCTGACATTTTCTTAATCCCACATAAATATTGATAAAAGATACCTTTAGGAAAGTACTACTTCCATTAAATTGTAACTTTTTATTCCCCCTGCTCTGCAAAGGCAGCTTCATGACAAGTTCTACAGCCTCCCCCCTTCTCAGACTTCTGCCTCTAAGCACCTATGTATGGCATAAAAATAATCAGAAGTCACCAATGCTGGAAAGAATGAATTACATTCTTCTCCCTTTCCCTCAACAAACAGTGAACTCCTCCCTGTAGTTTAGAAGTACAAGATAATAGAAAGTATGTTTAGCTCAAGGGACTCCCTTTCTTCCACCATGTGCATGGAGAGACTAAGATCAGGAGAATTATGTGAAAAGAGTAAAAACTAGAACCCAGAGCATATGGTTACCCAGAGGATGCTACCTACCACTGTCCCTCACAGTTGCCTCTTCGTCACCTGTTCATCCAGGCAGGCTCTGCCAGAGTATGTTGCTTAAATGCTGAATAAGAATCAATATAGTACAGTGAATCTTTCTATTATATTTGTTTGTCCCAAAAAATAAAATTTAGGCAATGATTTTTTTAATATATCAGTTTGCAAATACTCTTCCTGCCCTATTATGCACTGTGGAAGAGAATAAATTGGTAAGACAGTAGGGAAAGACAGGTGATTCACAGGAACAGGAAGTAAGGTTTCAGAAGAAACAATGGGTCCCTAAGCCCTTAGGTCCAGATGCAATCTTTGTTGTCCAAGGCTTAACTCGCCATTGCCAACCAACCCTGGAATGAATGCATGGCAAGCAGGAAGCACACTAAACTCAAAGTCTGTGCCTAGCACTGACTCCCAGGGTGACTGCAGGCACTTTGAGCCTTAGTTGCCTTCATTTACAAAATACAAAAAAAATGTCATCTACTGTCTGATGTCATTTCTTAAAAATGAGATAATACATAAAACGATCACTATAAAACCTTCCTCATAGCAAGTACTCAATAAATGGAAGGTGAATTTTAATTTGGCCAACTGATAAAATATACAGGCCAACTTCTTCTTTTTGGTTTTTCATCTAATAAATTGTCATGTAATTCTCTTTCAGAAGAACCTTTTTTATCATCTCTTCAAATTTTTCAGCATAGAAGACAAGGATCTTCACAAACCAGCTCCAAGCCAACCCTCTGGCCTTATAATTGTAAGCCACAACCTAGGCCTCAACCAGGCTTATCATTCCCAGTTGTCATTACACATCTGTCGTCTCAATAAAATGCTGGCTTCCCTCGTCTTAGCATGGACAATCCCTAGCCATGTTTCAATACTTTGCAAACATAAAGGGTCAACTCCGACTCATGAGCCCCTACAGCAAATCCATTGGCAAGTTGTCTGCTCTATGTGCAGGACCCACTCTGTCCCCTGCACCTGGGGCCTGGCTCCTTAGCACTGCCGAGTCTGGAGCTCACATTAACACTGCTGTCATGAAGCTTGATGTGGATCATGAGAGGCAAAGTGACTGTTTTCAGGAGTTAAAACTGACCTCATTATCACGGAGGCATAAGAAAAGGCATTTTTCCTATTTTAAGTGATCCTTCCAGATAACTCAATAACCTGATGCTTGATATAAATAAATACAGCCTAACTTTGGTGAGATAGCCAGGAACTCCAAGCAGCAGAATGCTAATATGAAAAAGATGGAAGGGCTCTTCTTTCACTAGGCATCTGACTTCACTCAAGTTTTTCACCACTTCATAAAAACAGGTCCACTGCTAAAAGACTCCAGAGTGTGGTTAAGAATTATAATTTTAACACTGAATTTATGTCTAGCTGATTTATTTTATTTAAAATTTTCCATGATGAGTGGAGAAGAAAAAAGAAATGATTAAAGAAATGTTTCAGAGTAAGAAATAGCAATTTCTTTTTTATACCTGGTGGCCATGCAGTACCTTTATTCTTAACATTCTTTTTGAAAATGATAGCATTAACATGTCATATACATTATTACTATAATGTAGTAAATGAAGATGTTTTAAGCTATTTTCTGCAGTAATTAATAATTGTTATTAATGTAGATTTTGTGAAATTAAGATAAGTGGCTAAATTATTCCATCCCTCAATAAAGAGGTATTGAGCATCTATTTCCCAGGCCCCACAGAAAATGGAGATAAAATCATGAGCCACGATCACCAAGAAACTACAAATATTTGGGGCCAAGACAATGGAGGTGGAATAGCTGGGGTCAACTATGACATTAGCAAATCTTATTTGGGTCTAGCTTCAAAATATATCTACACTCTGGGCTGGGGATACAGCTCAGTTGGAGTTCTTGCCTCACATGCAGAAGGCCCTGGGTTCGATCCCCAGCACTCCACACACACACACACACACACATACCCCTAAACTCTAAGATTTCCAGCACTTCCCCTCTCAGCACTGTTCTCAGACACCATCACCCTTCACAGAGTGCTGCAATAGTTGCAAGGTGCCTCCCAATATGACAGAGAACACAAGCACCCCATCTACTCCACTGTATTTGTCAGTGTCATTGCAGTCAGGCTAAGCCATGTTCCAGCTAATTAAATCCAAGTGGAAGTGACATGCGCTATTTCTGAGCCAAAGCAACAAAAAGTTCACACAGATCCCTATCCATTCTCCCTTCTTTCTCAACCACAGCAACTGGGAAGCATGCAGGGCCCAGAGGCCAGCGGATGCTAAAACAAACGCAGAGCCTCCACCACCCTGGATCATAAGTGATTTTTTATGCCATAGGGTCTTTTACTGAACTAGGAAAACGAATATTAACCTTCTGACTGTTGAGACACTACACATACCTAAGCCTATTCTGACATACACCATGTACTAAGGGTAAGGCAATAAGTGGCTTTGGCTTTCAGATTAGATGTTGCAAAAATAGTTATGTTATGCTATAATGAACTATTTCATAAAACTATTGCCCATGGTAATGTCAGGTGCAGATCATATCCCTAAGGAACTTGTGGCACCAGAGACTGGAAAATGGAACATTGATAATATGTGTTGGATGTTACAGGATGCTGTGGTTAACTATCACAAGAAAGAAATGACATTGTTCAGACTGTGTGTAGGACTGAAATGGAACTGTGAAATAGCAGAAATTCAAGGGCTTATGGGGTTAAAAAAAAAAAAAAGTAAATCTATACCCCAGTAGTAAAAGATAAGATTGAGAATCCACAGATAACAAATGCCAGGTAAAACCTTTAGGAGATTAAAGTGCTTCAGGGAAAGATAATCCAAGGCTGTGACATCTCGTAAATTTTTTTTCAATTGTCCAAAATGACTCAGGGCAGAGATTCAATTAATGATGTGATCTTCCACAGACACCTGACAGCTTTAAGATAGCTCCTTTTAAATTGAGAGACTATGTATAGGGTGATACACTAAAGATATATAGTATCTGAGAAAAATGTCTCAAAAACAAATAAGCAAATAAAAAGAGCCTGGAGACGTGGTTATGGGCATGTGTTGCTAAAAAATATCAAATATGTAAGAACTCTACTAAATTTCTGAGATAGTGGTGCTGCCCAAGAAACCAGAAGCCTGGACTAAAGGTGACTGTGATTGTTGGAAACAACACTTGGGCCTTCAACACTCTTCAGGCAGCTTTCAAAGTGGGCTCAAGCCTCTAGCATCACTCCACATGTGGCTACAGAAGAAAGTGGAAGAGACTTCCCTGGCAGGTAAGCCTGAAGTCACGGGGCAAAGGTCAACAGGGAGGCCCCTGGAAAGCCCCACAGAGACCTAATGCATGAACATTACCTGCCTCAACAGGGATCCCCACAGCTGCAGAGCAGACAGTACTGTCAAGAATCTCCTGCATCCTCCCCTTCCAAGGTGTTTGACAGAGTTACCAGAGCCTGCTTCACCATATAAACTGTGTGTCCCGGTAGGTATGGGAAAGCAAAGCAATAGGTTTGCCTATTTAACCCACAAATTGGATCAGAGTTGGACCTGATGCACAGCCTAAATGTACAGTAGCAGAAGAATGGCAGGTTGTAGGAATCAAAAAGTCATTCAGGAAAAGGTATGAGGACATCAAACTACCGATGGCTTTCCAATTATTCATTCATTGGACATTCACTGAATACACACTGTGCACCTGTCTTAGGCTAGGTCCTAGTTACAAACATAATTAAATAAGTCTCTGTCCCTAGATATGTCAAAATGCAGTTGGAAATAAAGATGAGACACCAAGAAAAAGCATAGCTATCATATAACTTGATGCTGTGCAATCAGATGCAGTAATGCATGCCTGTAATCCCAGTGACTCAGGAGGCTGAAGCAGGAGAATCACAAGTTCAAGGTCAACAAGTTAGCTAGACCCCATCTCAAAGATTAAAAAAAAAAAAATGAAGAAGGCTGAGGATGCAGCTCAGTGGTAAAGCACCCCTGGGTTCAATCAATGACCCCTTGTCTTCCTACTCACTCCCCTCCATCTATCTCTTCCTTTCTCTTTTCATGCTCAATACTGAGTGTGTACTAGGCCTATAATTGATATGAGGAATACAAAGATAAACTAAGACATAGCCTCTATCTTTGAAGAACATGTACCAGTTTTTAGGTAATGGCTCTATGCAGAATTTACCAAGACAATGTCCATCATCTGCAGGCACTTAATACTGAAAAGGTCCCCTAGGTAGACTTTTTGTTGTTGTTAATAAACACAGCATGACTTTGAACCTAAAGCTAACATTTAGAAAATGGCAGGTGACTTAAGAAAACCCAGTGGATACCTACAGAGTGAGGTGAAAAAATCAGAGCTTACCTACAGTTTATGCTGCTAAAAGCAACTATATAAAATATTAGGAAAGTCAAGAGAAAACTTGATATATTTTTAGCTTCTAAGTTGGGAGACTGAAAACAATTTCTTTGAGTAATGAAAGACAGATATTCTTTTTAGGTTCCCATTTACTAACTCACCCCACTTTCCCTCCATCTCTTCCTTCTCCTTTTCATGCTCAACACTGAGTGTGTCCTAGGCTGGAAGTGGTATCAGGAATACAAAGATAAACTAAGACATAATCTCTATCTTTAAAGAACATACATTCTAACAGAAAAGTCAACCCAAAAGTAATGCCAGTGGCTCGGGAGACTGAGACAGGAGGATTGCAGGTTCAAAGCCAGTCTCAGCAAATGCTAAGTAACTCATTGAGACCCTGTCTCTAAATAAAATACAAAATAGAACTGGAGATGTGGTTCAGTGGTCGAGTGCCCCCGAGTTCAATCCCCGATACCAAAAAAAAAAAAAAGAAAAAGTGAACATTTATAAAATGTGACAGACATATAAAAAGGCAATTTCAAAAAGAAATATGAAATGTAAATGAGAAATTTAGAAGAGTATATGGGGACATTGAAAAAAATCTGGTTTAAGGCGACAAAAAAAAAAAGGTGTCATAAAGGAGGTGATAACTGAACCAGGACTTGCAGGGGGACCAAGAACTCACATGGAAAAGGGAGGAAGAAAAAACCTGAGTCAGACAGAACATCTTGAGGAATTAAACAAAGGCTTGCATAAAGAGAATGTCCTATGGTCACAACTCTCAATCTTTTATTGTGCTTCAAAATACCTCAGGAACACAATATATTCTTGCCAAAAACAGTGGCTCAAGACTTCAAGGAGTCTCCTGGGGTAGAGAAACAAATGCAAAGCAGCAGCTAGCAGTATGTTTGGGGATAACAGGAGACAGTTTCTGAAAAAGATCAAAATACCCCAGGAGTCTGATCCCCAAGGCTAAACACTGTTCCTCCCCAAGTCTCCCCGCCACACGATTCCTAGAACAGCTCTTGGTGGTGCAGTTGTGTGTGTTCAGGCAAGGGACTGTCCTGCAGGAGATGCAAGGTCTCCAACTGGTCCATGTGTCCCAGTACACAAGGCCTTCCAAAGGTACACATAGAAATGTAGAAAATTGTTCCTCTGCTATCTTCTCTAAATAATTTTTTCCTAAAACTAATCTTCTTGAGAACATGCCAGAAGTCAAAGTGTGAATCCTGCTCTATCAATGACCTTTGTCCACCTACACTAGAAAGACAGCCTCTCACTATTCCTGAATATGACTCTGATATGCTGTCCCAGTGTCTCTAAATCTCCAACAACCTAACAAAGAACAATCCAAAATATTGAGATATAATAGGACTCCAAGGACTGGATAACAAATTTCTTTTTGCATGTTACAAAGTTTCCAAATCTTTGCTTTCAACAAAATTTATTAAGGATCTAATTGAAGTGTCATGCCGATAAATCACAGAAAATAATTTTCAATAATAGTTCACTATACAGGCTGGGGTTGTGGCTCAGTGTCAGTGCTTGCCTCGCACATGTGAGGTACTGGGTTCCATCCTCAGCAACACATGAAAATAAATTAAAAATATTGTGTTCATGTAAAATTAAAAAAAA
Organism: Spermophilus citellus; assembly: GCF_964194105.1. Lineage (NCBI taxonomy): Eukaryota > Metazoa > Chordata > Mammalia > Rodentia > Sciuridae > Spermophilus > Spermophilus citellus. Next base: position 106,129,280 of record NC_138182.1, read on the forward strand.
TATGTTTAAAAATAGTTCATTATATAATTTTTAGTCTATACCTTGGAGGACATTCAAAGAATTGAGTGGTCCTGTGACAACAAAGCCCCCACCACTTATCTAAGTGAACAAAGTTTTTAAGTATTTATGCCTACAAAAATATAAACTATCAAAGAAAAAGAACCCATAGTGAACAGAATCTCAACCTGACAATAAGTAAGTCATCCAATGGCACATAAAACAATTAAAAGCAACATTTAAATCCCTATTCATCTCATTAAGATGTGCATTTTGAACTTAATTTTATTTTTTAAATAACTATCAAAAAATGTAACATATCTATGTTGCTCTGATACATACTGCAACAATGACGCAATAATTTTTTTTTTAATCTTACAACCAAAAAATAAAAAATTAAAAAAAATCTTACAACCCTATGGTCACAATTTTTTCAATGTTAATTTCTATTTATATAATTATTTCTGATATAGAGAAACAGACTTTTAAGCATGAATACCTTGTATCAATACAATTATATGAAAGTAAGGATTGCAAAAACTCCTGGTACAAAATGATTCCATTCAAATCCCTGCACTTATAGACCTGACCAAACTCTAGCATGGTCCCTGGTCCCCTTGATAAAATGCCTGCTGAGGTAGCTCCAAGTTGCCAGTAGAATTTACTATTTGTTCCAGCCAGCACCAGTGATGGGCCAGTAGGCCCCTAAATGCCTTTAAGAGCAATTATTTTAGAAAGCTCCTTATTAAAGTCCTTTCTCTTCCCCTTTGGGTTGTCAACCTTCCACCACCCAGCACTGTTTCTGTGAGGACCTGGAGCTGTCTCTGAAACAAAACACGCAGAAGATAGCGCTCATTCTCCTCCCAGTCCTGGTGGAAGGGAGAGACCTTGCAACTTGCTCACTTACCTTCTGTCATGAAGGTACAGGAGAGAAGTTTGTCTCTCTGGATTAGCTCCAATTAGCAAGCATGGCTGGTCCAGCCAATTCAGCTCAGTGCCCTTCAGCACACCCCAGCAATCCCAACAAAGTTGAGCTTGATTTATAATGATTGTTCCTCACTCTACAGTACCTCGTACTAGATAGAACCCATCTTTACCCCCCACCTTTTTTTTTTTTTTTTAACTAGGCTCCAGCCTTACCTCCCTTGGAAAGAAAGAGTAAGGAAAAGAAATGATGTATCCTTTTTGACTGCCACGGACCTGCTTATTCTTATACTTTTTAAAGGGATAGAGATAAATAGCAAATTACTGTCATGCATAGCTTACCCTGGATATAAACAAGGCTATGGAACAGTTTTACTTTACAATTTGTTTTTTCTGAGGAAGTTTTAATTTTAAAGGTCAATAGTTAAAACAGGTTGGAAGTTATGTTCTGCTTTGTAATCGTTTTAAGTTATGATTAAATAGCATGTGTGTTGGAGGGGATTCAAGTTATTCTCTTAGGTATTACATGAGTAAAAAAGGTTCAAGTCCACTGCTTCGGAAACCTATCTCCCTGAGGTGTTATGTAGAACACCTGTATCAAAATCAAAAAAGCATGTTAAATTCCTGGGTCCTCATCAGACTTACTCAATCCATGGCGGGGGGGGGGGACCTTGGTATTAGTGGAAATTATATTCTGCATATATACCTTTTTTTTTAAAATGTGGTGCTGGGATCAAAACCAGTGCCTCACGCATGCTCAGCAAGTGCTCTACCACTGAGTCACAACCCAGGCCTCTGTTTGCTGTTTTTAATGCTGATCACAATGCTCTAAACTAACAATTTATAACAGTTTGTAACACCCCTATACATCAGCTCCAAGGACAGGATAAGTTACAGGGGCCAGCAAACAAGCAATAATAAAAGAGACCAAATTATTTAGGCTATCTTTAACTGATTTTTTAAGAAAATATTTTTAGGTGGACACAATATCATTATTTTGTTTTTATGTGGTGCTGAGAATCAAACCCAGTGCCTCACACATGCTAGGCGAGTGCGTTACCACTTGTGCCACATCCCCAGCCCTTTAACTGATTTTTTTTTTCAGAAAGAAATCACTTTTTGCTAATAACTGAATAGCTCATCTCTGTGCTCTACCAGCAAACATTGCAGGTGGCTTATTTATGCTCACTCTCCTCACAGACCGTGAGGCCTGAGTGCCTAGTGCTTAGTTATTCCTTTAATTTGCAGTGCTTAGTTCAGTATATCAGTATTATTTTAAAATTATAAACAAAATATTATGAAACAGTGCTTTAAATATGCAACTTCAGGTGAAAATTAAGTTAAAATGTTTGCTTTTATACAATTGAGTATAATTCAAATTCAAAAATACAACTATTTTATCACATTTGTTTATATACTTAACAAGAAATCAACAATAATTCTTTTTTGCCTCAATTATCCATTACTTATATAATACAAATAAACAATGTGAGGCTCAGAGGCCACTCTTCTTTGCCCTTTGCTTTACACAGTAACCACAGAAAGGGATTCTTTCGTCAAATGCAAGCACCCTCTCTGAGCATTGACATAAGCTAACACAGGCCTAAGTTCTTCAACAGTTTGAAGGTCACCTTTATCTTAACTGAGGCAGCACAAATAATGTTAGAAATGGGATGAAATGTGGCTGCAATTAGCAAAGAATTCTACTATCAATCTTTGTTGTGCACACACACGTTTTAAAATTTGAAAGCATTCATAAAGTGGCACAATGGTCCATTCCTCTAATTCCAGAGACTCAGAGGCTGAGGCAAGAGGATCGCAAGTTTGAGACCAGTCTCACCATAATCTGATGAGACCACCAACTAAAAATAAAAAAAGTGGCCGGGGATATAGCTCAGTGCTAAAGCACACCTGGGTTCAATTCCCAGTACCAAAAAGGAAAAAAAAAAAAAAGCATTCATTCACATTTTCCATTTAAAGGTCTCCTATCACATGCATGCCCATGATATATACAACTGTTATGATTAAGATCAAAGTACATCTTAAGTAAATTTCTACAAAACCAAGTATAGATATGAAAATCTAAATACCTACCCTCCCCACATTTTGGCAGTGCTGGAGAGCAAACCTAGGGCCTCACACTCACTAGGCAAGAAAAGGAAGGTGAAAGTCCTCAACCTGTTTCTATATTACTGTGCTGCTTCTAGAAGAACTAGTGGTGTATCTAAGATCTATCAAGATTCAGTTTAATTCACCATGTCGAGAGGCTACAACTGGATGAAACTACCCAGATTTCCTTGGGTCCTTGTTGATTTAAAATTGCTTTGCTCTGCTCTCGCCATGAAAATTTTTCTTACCTGGGGACCAAATGGCATCAATCACTCCCACATAAAGATGGCATGAAAAAATTCCTCATCAGACCAGGTGAACTGGACATGCAGTGGTTATATGATGAAGGAGCTTTGATAGGTGACTAAACCAAAGGCTAACTAGTAGATGGAAGTTTTCAAAGGATATTTACATAAACACATTATGAAAACAAACACAGACACACGCACTACAATAACGATCATAAAGCTAGCGCACTTGGTGCTGACACCAACACTTGGCCCTTCACCCCTGGTCCTGTCAAACATTGCAGGAGCCTTCACATGGGGGGGTTCCCCTGTCTCCAGGATGGCACCTTCTACTCCCCCTTATCCAATCACCTAGTGATCTTTCTAATGTAAAAGTTTGAAAATGTCACTATTTGGTTTAAAACCGATGTCCAGCTGACCTACTCCCAGGAACAAGTCTAACCCTTCAGCCAGGTCTACAAGAGTCTTCACCTTCAGGCCCTTCCTCACTTCTAGCCTCACCCCTTCACTTCCATTTATCCCACATTACTTGTAGTTAACTGAAAGTACTATGTTATTTCATCCTTTTATTAACATTACTAAATCTGTCTGAACTATCCCTCCCCTTCTACTCTTTCCCACTATGGTGCTCAAAACACACATTCTCATTGGTGAAGACTTTGCTACAATACCTCCTTTACCACAGGGCCTTTCCTGATACATCCCTGGCCCCACTGACTCAACCATGAACCATTTCTACCTTCCTGATGACCATCTTTCACTATTTACCACCTTCATCTCCAAAGAGCGCCCCTTTGCTGTCAAGCAGGGGAAACAACTAGTATCCTAGGTTGAAATGCTACAGGATCTTCCCATGGGTACCAATACCTGACAAAGCAGTAGGCATTCAGATGAAAGGAGAGAGCACAGCTTTTGATTATAAATTCCTTCACTGCATGGGCAGAGTATATTTATAAAATAGCAATTAGGAGATAAATCTGTAAGTTTGAAGGGTACTTAAACAACAGTGGGGAGCTTATAGGATGAACGCAGAATAGAGGGATAAGGAAGACCACATCACTGCAGATTTACAGTTGAATAATAAACAGCTGTGGAACTATGAAGTCTGCCAGAAAGAGAAGAGCATTTCAGGAAAGAGGTTATTTTCAGACTCCTTTTCCCCCCACTGCTTTTTTCATGTTAAAATATGCTTTAATATTGGCTGCACAGTATTCCAAGATCATTTATTTATTCCTCTGTCTTCCCCAAGATTTACACCCGCTATGAATTCAGAACCCACATGCTTCATGAGAAGGGGGTGCAGTCCTTCTTGCAGCCGGTTAATGAAGAGTCTGAGGGCTGCAGAAATACACCAGAGGGGCTCAGCGGCCTGCCAGACTCCTCCTTGGGAGCTGAAGGCATTATCAATTATGACTGCACTGCACACATGCTCTTTTGGCCAATTTTCAGTCTCTTACTAAATTATTACCTTAGTCAATTTGAAATAATTTTCCAAGCACAAACAGAGAATGAGTTCTCAGCTTGCCCGTTAGGCCAATAATCACGATCCCCCCAGATGGGCTTACATAGCCAAATTTCTCAGGCAAGGGAGGTAGTGGAAAGCCAGACTTCAGGAGCAGGCCTATATGTGAATCCTGATTTTGTCACTCCTAGCTCAGGAAACACTGGAGCAGTTATTTAGCTTTCTTGGGACTTATTTTTTATTCCTGTTAAAATGGTGATAAGATTATTTACTTCTCAGGGCTTGTGTGACAATTCACAAAGTAATATTCTCTTCCTACACTTACAGTATCTGGATGTGAAGAGGGAGATGGAGGGAAGTGGTTAATCTAATCCACTATTCCAGTGAAGTCTGGTTGATGACGATAGACTTTTGGAAACATTAGTTCCTTGTTATCATAAGGTGACACTGACAGACATTTGAGGACCAATTCTTAGCCTTTTCTACAGTTCACAACACTCAGAATGAATGCTATACCCAGCATTCCCTTTGAGGAAGCAACCAGAAGAGCTTGTTACAAATAGTTCACTTACTTGGCAATAAAAATCATTCATAAATGCCTCAGCCAATGCTGTGAAAGGCAGCCATGGAGTCTGCATAGTGTGCTGTGACGTGGCTAGCCATAAGAGCTATCCTGCCAGGTTCTACACTGGAGTAACACACAACCAAAAAGGATCGTCTCTTGGGAGATGTTAATGTGGTCATGGGTGGAAGAAGAGTGGGCAGGTTCATGCTGCATGCCACAACCCATCAGCCATCTGGGCAGCCTTGCTCAATGAGATGGCTTCCTCTCATCCTCAGTGTTCATACTTTGTTATTCTTAATAAAAACATCCCACTAACTGGACAGTATGTGTGGGTTCCTTGTAACTCAAAAGAACTAATCATTTATCAGATGATTCTAATATATAAAGTACACTTTAGGAAAGAAAAGTGTGACTGTCCTTCTGAGCTTGCAATTGTTGCTCTCTCACCACACAAAGCTGCAACTTTAATTCTGTATTGGTCATGTATTTACAAGTAAGATCTATGCAGTATTGGAAGATCTGAGGCTGATCCCCAGGTCCTGCAAACTGGTCCTTTCAAATGCTTTTCAGTGTGACAATTTCCAGGTGTCATTTCCGTTCTGTGTTTTTGATTCCTGACCTCCAGCTACCCTGCTAGCCTCTACAACATACAATCTGCTATCAGTTTTAAGTCAGGTTATTTAAAAAAAATAGTGAACACACAAGAGTCTAAGGGAATCTGTTAAACTGAGGACATTTATATGAACATATTTACAACAAAGTTTTAGAACATGACAGTCTCTGATTCGTGTCTATACTCTAGTAGTTAGAGATGACCTAGTGAAAGTCCCTTAATTTCTTTGAACCTAAATTTTCTGGTCCATAAAACAGGAGTGGCATCCATCATCCAGGACAGTTGTCACAAGTCTGAGACAGGACATGCCAGGCATCAGCACATTTTAGGTGCTTACCTTCTACTCCCACCCCCTCGTCCTTCATTTGCTCTTTCCACAAGTATTCATGAGCTTCTTGTTTCCTCTCACCACATGCAGATTTCTTACTCATCTCTTATTTGGGCTTCTTTGCATGGAAACTAATTATGTCCTGGACTTTACCTAGATGGTTATTTCAAGAAATAATGACCTTTTTCTGTTCAGTTCTTAAAGCAGAATTGTACCATATGATTAACATCAACTGTGAAATAAGGACACCTGGATTTAAAAAGGATTGGCTACTTCCTGATTGCTAACTTTGGTCAATGTCTCTCCAGCAGTCCGACCTCCAGAATGGAGATGATAGTTGCTTAATAATTACCCTCCCTTGATGCTACAAAATACCAAATGCTCAGTGGATTTTAATTCTCAAATCCAGTGTCTTGTTTGAGTTTGCCCATTTTGTGTTTTGTTTTTATATTCCTAGATAATATGCTTAATGAAAGTAGGAATCATATCTCAAGTTTTCTTTAAGGTCTCTCCATAGGATTAGCATGGGACTCAGTAAAAATAAAACTAGCAGAAACAACATTAATATAAAAAAATAGTAGCAAGTATTTCTTATAATTCTTACTGTGGCCCACAAATGATTTAAATCACAATCGTAACATTATATCATTTAGGTATGGAGCTCTAATATTTGTACTTCATAATCCATAAATGTCTGGATTGAAAAGGCAAAAGTATAAGATATTTTAATGGACACACAATAAGGACAAAAACAGGCATTTGGCAAGAGAACAAAAGTGGAGAATAATCTTAGAAAATGGCAACACAACCTCATTCACATACTTCTTCAGACAAGTTTAATCCTGATATTCTCTTAGATTACTATCTTTTCCCAAACTTTACCTCCCACATCAAATCCATTAGCAAATCCCTTTGATTCTCTTCAGCATCTAACCAATCTTCCCATTTTCATTCCTACCACATTAAAACAAACTGCCATCATCTTTTACAGCTGCTCCCTCTCAAAGATACCTCTGTGTTTTCAGTTACCCATGGTCAACCATTGCCCAAAAAACACTAAATGAAAAAAAAATCCAGAAATAATTCATAAGTTTTAAATATCTTATTACAGTATAGTGTTTTAATTGTTCTACTTTATTATTTTGTCATTAATCTGACTATGCTTAATTTGTAGATCAAACTTTTTCACAGGTCTTTACACATAAGGGGTGTGGGGGGGGAGCATTATAGTTAGAGCTCAGTGAGACCTGCAGTCTCCACACCCACTGAGCATTTTAGAGCATTTCCTGCATGCATAAGAAGGGGTCACCACACTGGGATAACTGCAGTTGTCACCTAAATGTTCTAGTTCCTTCTGCCATTACCTCCTACAATATTTTTAACACAGTAACAGAGGGATCCTGTTAAAACTCTGGCTCAGATTAATTCCCCAGTAACTTCTTATTCATCCAAGGCCCTATTCAAGCTGGCCCCATCTTCTGTAACCTCGCTGACCTGATCTTACCTCCATTACTCTTCTCTACCATTCCACTTCAGCTACACTGGCCACCTCCTGTTCTTCAAATGATACCAGCATGCTCCCTGTCAGCCTCTGTACTACCTGTTCCATCTTCCCTTTGATCACCAAATAGCTTGCTGCTGCCCTACTTCCTTATGGCCTTTGTTCAAATGATACTTTCTCAGTGAAGTCTTCTTTGACCATCTTATTTTAAATTCCAACAGTTCAGTCCTGAGTCCTTCCCAGGTTTATTCTTCATTTGTATTTGTTACTGCTGCACATGTCTGAACTTAATCATTCTGTTTATTATCTAGTTTTAGTTTCTACCTTTCCCTAGCATGTTCTCTAACAGAGATGTTTGCAGGGACAAACATCTATTTAGTGTTATATATCTAGGATGGAGGTACATATTACTTATTCATTGTTATATAACAAGTTACCCCCATTTAGAAGCTTAAAATGCTTACGATCTCAGACTTTGAATCATGAATCTGGGAATAGATTGGCTAGGCAGCACTGGATTAAAGTCTATCATAATTTTACAATCAAACTGCTGGCCAGGACTGAGACCTAACCTCCATGCTTATTCACACGTGTTAGCACCCCTGGTCCCTGGCCATCCACGCCTCTTCACTGAGCTGCTTAAAATAGGGGAGCTGGATCCCCAGAGTGAGTGATCCAAGGGGGTGAGAGAATGCTCCAAACAGAAGCCTTGGTACTTGCGTATCCTAATTTTATAAATGGCATCCCATCACCTCTACTGTATTCTATTTGTTAAGAGGCTTATCAATTCCAGCTCATATTCTAGGAGAAAGAATTACACAAGGTTTAAATATTAGTAAGGACCACTTAGGGCTACCTTAGAGGCTCTCTAAACTAGCACTCAATAAATACTTGCTCAATGAATGGAAAAATTAACCAGTGATGCACATTGGAAGAAAACAGGTTCCAAGTCAGATGGGAAAAAATCATACTGACTCCTCTAAGAACATATGAATTTGTTTTACTCTTTAGCAAATGAAAAAAGGGGAAGAAAAATAATCACCTTCTCAAGTATAAGTGACACCATGCAAAGCCTGTCACAGAAGTCTTTCCTTTTATCAGTCTTGCAAAAAGAAAGTTCTTTTGCTCAGAATTGTTTATAATTTAAGAGTAAATTATGTTGTATCAAGCTTTACAGACTGCATTCCCTAAACTTCATGTATTCTACTTACTCCCATTTATTCTGTGCCTTTGATCATCAAAAATTCCTTTTTAAAAATTCCTTTTTAGATTTGCTCTTCTATGCTTATCCCCTAAACTCATGGTTGTTTGCATTTTTATCAATATAGAATGTGTTTATTGAGCCACACTCTCACCTTGGAAAACAGAAGATAGTAGTCCCTTAAAAGCAGAAGTGTTCAAGTACAGGAATAAAGGACAATGTTCACAACTACAATAACACAAGCCAGCTGAGAGTGGATGAAAGCGTATGCACTACATACTCAAAACCCTTAAAATCATCAGTATTAGTTAACACAATTAACAAATATGAGCTTGGAACATAGAGAACATTCAATGAATACTGCCTCTTTTGTACACACAGAAAGCTTTAATAACCTTAAGTATCAAAGTTCATTTGCTATGCATGCATACATATGCCTCAATAAACTAGGAGCTTCTCAAAAGCAAGGGTCCTGGCATTCCTTAGTTGTTTACAGCACCTAGAATAATGGCAATGAAAAGGTTCTCAAATAGACATTTCCTGAAAGTATATGGAATGAATAAAAATTATTCAGTTCAGAATCACCTTCCACCTCTCAGGAGGAGACATCTAACAATCAAACAATAACTACACCAAAATCAGCTATCAATGGGCATAGTACTTATTTCAAGATTAAAAAAAATATATATCACCTAATATTTAGTAACTGTGAAACCCTGGGGGAAAAACGTTTTATACCATTTTCATAGCTGAGTTCAGTGTGATTATAAAATAGCAACAATAATCACCATATAGTGGGGAAAAGACTAAACCATGAGCATACTACTTGTGCATGGGAGCTTCAGAGGTGCATACTTTAAGACAATTGTGCATTAGGTGTACATCTTTCCTACTAAAAAAAAAAATATGAAGATGAAAATATCTTCTTTCACCAATGTAATATATACTCTAATAATTACATATAAAGATCAAGGTGGTTTGATATATATGCCAATCTTTACAAATAGAGATATATGTAGTTTATTTGGATTGGAAGTAAAAATGTTTTATTTTGAATAAACTTAAATCCATTTAAGTAAACAAAATATTTACTATTTATAGCAGTACATATCAGGTTTGACAAATATTATTCAATAATTTTTACTATTTTTCTATTTTGTTCTTAACTATCGTCTGTTAGAAAGCCTTATTAAGCCCATAACATTTTAAAAACCTAATTACCTGGAGAGGTGTGGGGAAGCACAATTATGGCCCCCAAAGATATCCTCGTTATTAATACTTGTAATCAATGAAAATAGTATCTTATGTGGCAAAGGGACTTTACGGGTATGATTAAAAGTAACAGGGGAGAAAATTCTGGGTTATCTAGGCAGCCCCAAGATAATCTTCGAGTCCTTTAAAAATGGAGAACCCTTCCTGGCTTTGGTGAGAGAGATGTGAAGTTGTTGCTAGCACTGAAGGTAGAGGAGAGGGACCACTAGCCAAGGCATGAGTGTGGCCTGTGTACACAGCAAAAGCAAACAAGCGAGTTCTCACTTGGGGCCTCTGGAAGGCAATGCAGCCTCACCTACAGCTTGCTCTAGCCCCATGAAACCCGTCTGATATGCAACCCACAGCAAGAAATATCAGACAATAAAATACATAAAAGGACTGAAGATGTGGCCCAGTGGTTAAGTGCCCCTGGGTTCAAGCCCTGGCACCAATGAATTAATCAATAAAAGAGTAGCAAGGAGAAGGTGATTAGAATTGGAACACATGCCATACTGGTTATTTGAAGAATAAAGAAAAGGGGATGAGAATGTTTGCAGGGAACATGGTATTTTTACTGCATTGCTGAAAGGGCGGTCACATCAAGGAGGACGTATGTAGCTCTTATTTCTTTGTTGCTACACAAAGGACAACAAATAGAACAGGTGAAAGTGGATTCCATGTAAGAGAATAACACAAACATCTCCAACAAATTTATAGCCTGCCTCAGAAAACTGTAGGCTCCTATCTAAGGAAGAAAAAGATTATCATTTGCTGAAGATCCCTGACACTTGAGCAGTAAGACTAGAAGTGGAATTCTGGCTCAGCTACTAACTTGCTTCTGACCTTGAATAAATTACTCATTTCAAAATGGAGACTTTAATATATATGTAACAGGGCCACTGTGATATTTACTGGAGATAAGGCAAAGTATTGAGCCAGTAGCTGACACATAATTAGTCAGCAATAAATGGTAGCTTTTATTATTACACGACATAGTACATATTGTGATTTCTGTAGAAGACAGATAACAGTTTTACAACTGTTACTTTGACACCCAATTGGGTATGTGTGGTAATAACCATTTTCTCCTTTTTGGAGTTCCTACCTTGACCCATATAGCAGGAAGCTTGTTTCGTGGGTCCCCAAAAGGCAAATACTACTTCATTCTTCACCTTCCACCTCTCAGGAGGAGACATCTAACAAACGACATGGGGACAAGAAACAGCTGAAGGGTAGCTAGCCCTATCCCTTTTCTGTAGATCTACCTGACTGTAAGAGGAGCACACTCTTCTACTCCTCTTATCCCTCCAGTGGAAAAACATTTGGGTAAGGCCTAGGCTTCTGCTCTAGAGCAGCATCTCTGTCCAACATGCTTATGTGGCTACTGAACATTTGAAAGTAACTAGCTTGAGTCGATACATGTATTATATACACATTAGACTAGGATACCTTCACCTATTTTGTTTCATTTCTTAAATGTGGCTACAAGAAAATTTCAAATTCCATAGACGGCTCACATTATAGTTCTATTGGACAGCATTAACCACAGGCTGCCTCTAGGACCCATGAACAAGGAGGAGGAAGCCCTTCTGACAGTGTGTTCGTGCTGCAGACCCGACAGTGTGCTTGGCAAGGCTGTCTGAAGATCCAGTAGGGAATTATACACAGCAGGCAGATGACTCAAGAATCAAGCGTGCCTCCCTCTGATTCTACTAACACCACCACTGAAATTTTGATTTCCATCTACCTAATTCTAATGACTGGTTGTAGCTTGAGAGAGGAAGAATAGCTGCTCTTCTCCCATCGAAATCCAAAGATATGATAGAAATATTTCTAACATGGAAATGGCACAAGCACAGAAGTCAGTGAGGAGCATGAAACAGAGGTAGTGGACTTCTCTAGACCATGAGGGACACAGCTGTCAAAAGCATCTGGATTTCAGTTGAGACATTCACTGAGGGCGGTTTTCACCTGAAAGAAATGAGGTCCTGAATGGAAAACTGTCTGAGGAAGTAGGATTCTCAATCCAGTGGGATTCTACAGCCAAAATAGCATGGCTTAAATGAGAAAATGGCAATTAAGAAAGAATAGTGACTATAGACAGGGATGTGCAAAACAAATCCACCTCAGAGAGGAGAAAGCATCGATGGACAGATTTCCTTTCCTTCAGGTGGGCATGCGTCAGTTCGCCTCTGGATGGTAGGCATTCCCACCAATCTTGGGACAGATGGGGAAGCCCAGTTAAGACGTCTCTGCCTGTTCTTCCCTCTCATACCACGCAGCCACCTCTATGGGCTCTAGCATTCCACTCATGCGAGTTTGGAATAGACTAAGGATCCGAAGAATCCTTTCTGGGAGCCTTATTTTGCTTAGTTCCCATCTCAGGGCTGATGATCTGCTTTATTTTCCAAACTGCAAAGATAAGGAGCTGATGGTGATACATCTTTTTCTATTATTCTTTGAGAATCTTTGAAAATGATGAAAACCTGTTGTGGGATTAAATTAAGACAAAGAGGAGCAGAAAATTCTGCTTAATGAAACTGACTCCACCCAGACACCCAAACCAGACCTCTCTGGCTAAGATGGAAAATTAATCTATCAGTTTCACTTTTGGTGAGTTTATGAATTTCAGATTTTCATTTAATTGAACTTTAGCTGAAAGGGTAAGAGGATCTAATACTTAGGAAGTTAATTTCTCTGAGAATTTAATAAAAGGAATTGAAATTTGGGGCATTTTAAAGTTGCTGACCTGCAGCCTATTTTCTGCTCTCACTTATTAAGCTCATTGCATAACTTCTGGTGGGTTTTAATGATCAGTGCAGTGGGGCAAAATGTGAGATGGGAAATAGAGCTTCTGGAAGCACAGGCTAAACTGTCCACTACTGACCTCAGGAGGACACTCCAAAGACTAGCAGGTACGGAGGACTTGTTGACGACATAGGACCTGCAGGGCCAGGTCCTCACAGATCCCAGCTGTCTTTCTCCCTGGCTGGCAAATGGTTTCATGATCAAGCTTAAACACTTAATGTAACAAAAAGATACTCCCTACTTCTCATGCTTGCACTATGAGGAGAAAAGTTTTCACTCCAATCAGCAGAAAACTCTAGAAGGAAGGAAAGAAGGCATCCTTTTCCTTCACCACACTCTTCAATGCAGGATGAGAAATGGCTTAAAAGCTAAGTGGTGTGTGGCTATACCCTCTCCACCCAGTCAGTCACTCTAGGCTTCCTGACAGAGTTACTTTCTGGAGCAGCTCCACATTGCCCAGTTCCACTAAGTATACACGTGCAGGGTCCAGTGGTTGCAGAGCAGGCCTATCTCCATTCCACCTCTTCCCAAAATATTATTTACTTATCATTGATTTTTTGTTTCTATCTTTCTGAAGTCTAGGAGTGGGAGTGAGGTAGGGAGGGGAGGAGCTGTGAGTAAGCATCACCCTCAAACTCAGAAAAGAGTCACCTCTCCTTGATTTGCTATCCTGACCACGAAATATCAAAAAGCACCCCTCGGGGCTGCCCACTTGCTGTGAGCCTCTTCCTGTCTTATACTTTGCCCTCTCATACAGATCCCCACTAATCTTGATTAATAGGAGAAGAGGTTGGGGAGGAATTAAAAACTTAAAGGCTAAAATTTATAGAAAAAAATGCTGTGTACTGAGCAGTTCATAAAATTGAAAGGTGTTATCAATAAAGCATCCAGCAGGCATTCCATCTTACAGTTTCAAATTATTTATAACACTTCTTACCTCTGGAAAGCTGCTTAGGAATAAATCTATTTTAAGAAATTGAAATTTTAAGACTACCTTTTATGTACTTGCCAGAACATATTCTTATTACATTATAAATATTTAGGAAGTTGGAATGATCTTTCATATAGTCATCAAAGATGGTTGTGGTTTTGGGAAATAATAACCTGTGACACTTGTTCTCAAAGAGTGATCCACAAACTAAAAGAATCCCAAGACTCTTTCAAGGGATCTGCAAGTTAAACATGATTTTATAACAGCACTAAGATATTACTGACCTCTTTCTACTGTGTTGACATTTGTACTGAGGGAGGAAAAGCACAGGTGGATGAAGCTGTGAGTACATAGCACAAATTAAACTATGCCATGAGTCACTATTTTTTATTGTCATTGTGACATAAAGTTCCAGAAAAGAACAAAAATTATATATTAAATATTAAACATTGAGTGCATTTTTTAATGATTAATGATTTCTTCTATGTGAAGAAATAAGATCTATACATAGAGTACTTTATTATGTACTGAAGTAGCAGAAGAAAAACTAAAATTATGTGAGTTGTGAGCTGAAGTAGCTGTTTTTACACACAACACCATTTTTGCTTGAAAGAACAACTGACAGACTATGATTATTCAAACTTGGATATTTGCAGACGTTTAAAAAATTTAGGAATGGAAGGACTCTCTCCAAAGTGAACAAAGCAAACCTATCACTTCAAGGAAACCAGTGCACTATATCCATTGTCAATGATGAAATTTGAACTTTCAAGCATAAATTGGAAAATGTGTTTTCACTACTGTAGGCTTGACTATATCCCAATCAGATTTATATGATGAGACCGGTGCTCATACTAAGGCATGTCATTTTTTTGAATATTATATAATGCCATGTATCAACATTTGAATGATCTGCATAAATCAGTGAACCAATTATTTCCAAATGCCTGATGCAATTCTATTACAAAATAATGTCTGAGTAAGAGATTGATTCAAAATGCAATCTAGACTAATGGTTTTAATGTTAAAGGATACAAAAGGTTCAATAATATTTTTTTTAGATTCCACATTATAATGTTTAAGAATCTACCACTTGTTGAGTTTCAGTGTAGTATCAGAGTACATATCAAATTATAGGCTATTAAAATACCAATCTCGTATCTGTGTAATGCTGGATTTTCTTCATGTGCATCAACCAAAACAGGTAAATTACAGAAACAAATATGAACTATGTTATATTAAGCCAGATATACAAATATAAAACAATTTTACCTTTTCATTGTCTTTTGTAGTGTCTGGAGACAGTGATTTGTCATTCAAATATGCCCAGGTGCCCATCAATAGATGAATGGCTAAACAAAATGTGGTATACATACACAGTAGAGTTCTATTCAGACATTAAGAACAATGAAATTTTATCATTTGCTGCTAAATGGTTAGAACTAGAGAATATCCTGCTAAGTGAAACAAGCCAGACTCAAAGTCAAAGGTCAATTTTTTTTTCCTCTCACATGCACAAGCTAGAGAGAAAAAAGGAATAAAAAGGAGAAATCTTGTAAAAACAGAAGGGAGATCAAGAGAGTAAAAAGTAGAAGTGGGGGCCCAAGGCACTAAACAAAGTTTTAAAATATACTATTCACGTCAGTCTATAAGGGGTCTATTATTAGTCACATTAATTAATGTTAAAACTTTGTTTTCAACTTCTAATATGATAAATACTGATAAATAGAACATTTATAAACCAGAGCTCCTTAGGGTTCTCAGTAATTTTTAATACTATTAAAGTATCTCGAGTTCAGAAGTTCTGAGAATATGATAATAATTAATTAAATGACTACTTCAAGAGTACCAGCTTCATACCATGCTAGGAAGTAGGGAATTGAAGATAAAAGGCATCATCCTTGCCCTCAAAAACATCTCTAAATTCAGCTCCGTCTCCTCATGTGTCACCTTCACAACTCTCGGTACATGATTATTATTATTATTATTATCATTATTATTATTAGCCACGATGTTATGATTCAGCAGGGAGGTCCCACCAGATCTCAGCAAATGCTGACACCATACCCTTGGACTTCCTAGCCTTTAGAAAGGAAAAAGAAAACAGATAAATTATTTTCAAAACCAGCTAATTAATCTCAAAAGAAGAGGAGAGAGAGATGAAGTACAGAGTCAAGATAAATCACCTCAAGGACCAATTTTAAGAAGATAAGGGAAAAAATTAACTTGGAGAATTGATATATGAAAAGAAATACTGAGGTGAAGGTTGCACAGACCTAGAAAATGATGCAGCCAAACAGGAACTCTCCTTGTAAGAGGATGAGATGACAAAAGTGTGGTCCTTTTTTTCCTAGGACCCCTTACTTAGCTAGTGCAGTAACAGCCACATGTCTCAGCAATGTCTGCAGGTAAATGCAACTGAACAAAAGGGAGGCTCTGGAGCAATCCCTGTGCAGTCCTGTGATTTCATCTGGCAAAGAAAACCTGAGCTGCTATCTTAGCTGCTTCCCTAATCTTGAGAACTTCTGATTCCCAACCCAGCTGGAAACAACTCTTGGTATGTGATTATTGTTCTTACAGAAACAGGATGAAAACTAAATAAGAGAAATGGATTCATTTGAAGACTGAAATATTCCTAAGAAAGGAGCAGCAGAACTTGAGAAGCTAGAGTTCTGGATGGAGAAATCTGACAAAGACACAGATATGAAAAAGGATTGTACTCTTAAAACTGCAAACTCCAGTGTATTTGAACACTTCCAGAACTTGCAAAAATGTTAAGGGAGTATGAACAGGTCATCACTGAAGATGGCACAGGATAGAAGACCAGGAAGAAAATAAACAGGATAACTTGGAATTAAAGAGCACCATAAAGCCCCAGGTCTGGTTGTAAGGCACTGTAATAGGGGACAAAACTGATGGTTTCAAAATGCCAAAGTAGGAGAAAGACGATGGATTCCAAAGTCACAGACCAGAACAAACCAAAAAGCAAGAAGTAACCTAGTCTTCTGTGTCTTTTCCTTTGTATTTTGGAGGTGGAAAGAGGACCGGGTGGAGCAGGTAATATTCTATACTGACAACTCATCAACAGGTTATTGACTTGGGACATTCCCAGGTGACATCTGGTGATTTCATGATCCCTATTGTATTGGTTTCTAAACCTTAAACTAGTATCACTGATGTAGGAATTCCTCGCATTTTGAATGTTTCTGAGAAGAAACGTTTTGGGTGGCCTTGTGAATATTACTCTCACCAGGAAAAATAAAAAACAGTTCAATAATTCCTATGTGTCTGAATCTGATTTTATCCAACTTAACCATAGTAATATAATGCTTCTGAGCAAAACTGAAGCGTTCAGTAGGAATTACAAAATTATGTTTATTAAATGATGCTATAGTTTGGATCTTGAATGCTTCTCAAAGGCCCATATGCTTAAAGGCCTGGTCCCTGGCTTGATGCTGCTGCAGGGGTAGAAATTTTAAGAGGTTGAGCCAAGTAGGAGGTCTTTGGGTCACTGAGGGTCTGCCCTTGAAGGTAAAGAGTGACCCTGCTCTCCTCCCCCACTCTCTTCCCCCTGATCATAAGGTGAACAGGTTGTTCCACCTGCCATGAGTGATAAGCTGTCACCACTGTCCAGTTGATCATGCACTGCAATGTCCAAAACTATGAGCCAAAATAAACCTTCTCTCTTTATAAGTCTATTATCTAAGGTATTTGTTATAGTAATTTGAGGATTTGTTATAGTAATGTGTCTAACATATTAGATATCCAGTAAAGATTAAATATGCTTCAGTTCTTGTCATCATTCCAACCTCATGACGAATGTACTTCTCAAATTGTTTTACTATATATTTTTTAAAATTTAAGTTTCTTTCAAGCATGTTTTCCATTGCTTGATGTCTCTGATGGTAACTACTGAGGTATGGAACATAACTAAACCTGAACTTCTCATGTTCAATCTGAGACTACATAAACTACGTTTGATTCATGCATCAGAAAATTATATGTCAATCCAGGTCTGGTGGTGCATGCCTATAATCCCAGCTCTCAGAAGGCAGGAGAATTGTAAGTTCAATGACAGTGTGGGCAACTTAACGAGACCTTGTCTCAAAATGAGGGGCTGGGGTTGTAGCTCATTCGTAGAGTGCTTGCCTAGCATGTGTGAGGCACTGGGTTCAATTCTCAGTGCCACATAAAAATAAATAAAACAAAATAAAGGTCTGTTGACAACTAATGTTTTAAAAAAAGAGAGAAGTGTTGGGTATGTAGTTCAATGGTGAAGCACCCCCAAGTTTGATCCTCAATACCACAAACAAAAAAGGGCAGTTAAGTGGTTTAGCATTTGCCTAGCATATGCAAGGACCTGGGTTCGTTCCCTAGTAAACTCTCCCCAATCCCCATGTCATGTATCATCCTACGCAATTAGATAATACACTTTATCTCTTTATCTAAACATTTTTATATAGACCACTTAATCATTATGGTGAAAGACATATTTCTATTCTTAGTTAAAAGACAATATTAGCATAGCAGAGACTCTCCAGTTACAATGCAACCCCTTGAGAGAAGTAAACTTTAAAAAAAAAAAACATGATTTGACCTAAACAAATTTTACTCTCCCCAATTTTTTATGCCAAGTTGTTCTTCTATCCTATTATGGAATAATAGGATAGAAGAACAAAGAGTTGCTTATTTCAAGAATTTGAACAGCTATAATATGAAAGATGCCCTTCTACTGTTTCCATAGCTTCAGAGGCAGAACCCCAAAGTGGGGACTACAAGGAGGAAGAAGGGGAGAAAACAAGAAAGAAGCAAGGAAGGACAGACGGGGGCTTCATTATCAATAGAACTGGTGTCCAAAGGCCAGAGGGTTGACAGATACGCGGTTTCCAGCCATTTTTATGCTCCAGTTCAGGAGAGACAACATGTTCCCACCAGGAACAGTGGTTTACAACAGCAGTGACTTGTCAGTGGTGCAAGCTAGAACGCGAGGCACCTGAGGGACCAGGGGTGAGGGGAGCAGGAAATGTCTATCCCATTCCTGGTTAAAAAGTACTGGGAAAGATACTAGAAGGCCTTTTTAAAATTCCATTGACACCAAAGGGTACTTAAAGAATTCCAGCAAACTTCTTGATAGATTTCATAAGTGACAGGAGTAATGTCCTGCCTATGGATGTGGCCACATTAGTAACCAACAGTAAGTAGAAAACACAAGGGCAGGGGTTACACAGATGTTTCCCGTATCTAACCACATCAGGTCTGAACCAAGCAATGCTGTTTAGACCTGCCTTTCATCTTCTCTGTCTTCCTAGACTTACCACCTACTAACGTGCTCTCTGTCCTTTCCATGATAATTTCTTTAATGCCGAGTTGGATAAGCAATAGGAGAGCAACTCTAACCTGACCGGATCACATAAAACAATTGGGATTTGCAGCAAAAGACTTCAAACATTTCTGTCCTTTTCCCTTTTGCACATTCATCACCTCAAATGACGTGAAAATCATTCTCTTGCAACAAGACGTTAATATTGCTTTGTGAGTATTGCCCCCAGAATTTCTAAGAATTCTGCTGATGTGTTAACTAAATGACTGTGACCAGGAGTGCGGGAGCCCATCCTGCTGTATTACCTGGACTGGGCACTCAAGGTTTGGGATATTCCTGACTTCCAATATCTGAACGATTACTGCCTTTTTTTTTTTAAATATACTCTAGAATAAGATTACTACTTCTGAAAATTTGGTTCTCAATTAAATGTGGGTACACATTTGAAAACTGAACACTGTATGAATAGTACACACTTATTTTACATTTTTAACATCACGTACAAGCTGTGGGAACATCTGGTGTTTTGCAGATTTGGACAAATCCAGCTGCATTTCCTCTTCCAAATGTGTCCTCTGACATTTGTGGGTTGTGTTTCATTTTTATATTCTCTCTATATAAATAGGACAGCAGTGTGTGGCTTTAAACATTTATCTAAATTTTACACTTTTCCTCTCTGATCAGAAAATTAAAAGCTTGCTGATTAATAAAATGAAAGCAAATACTATAGCTAGACTAACAAAAATTACTTCTAGATGTAGTAGTCTAAACACTCTCTATATATCTACCTGATGATAGAAAACCATCTCTTGAGAACAGCTACAAAAAACCTCTATGCTTTGGATATACCATCTGAGCTAAGAGGAAGCAACAAAAGCTGACTGACTTCATCTTCACTGAGTCAGCCAGGCATTTTCTCCTCAGAAAAATACAAACATAGGAACAAAAGATTATGCCATCCATTTTCAGATGGTTGGTGGACATCTTAAAGTGCAAGATTACGATTAGATGAAGCGATGAAAATGTGCTGTAACTTAAAATCAGACTCAAAACATAAATAACAGCTAAAACTCTAAGTGAACCCTGTACCACAGTCATAAGTTTAATCATTAATAAGTAATTGCTGCTGGAAGGTCTAAAACTGTCAAGACACACACCTCCATATACATGTTCAAATTAGCATATGGCCTTTGCTAACCAGTCCTACACCCACATAAAATATTTAAAACCTCCTTTAGCCTGAAGTAGGGCTGAGAGATTGCCTTAGGAGGGGACTCCCTCATTGCCTCAGCTGGTCTCCTTGCTTATCTGCCTTTCAGCCAGGGCTTAGGCCCCAGCTCTGCGGTTACTTTTCTAGGATACAAACTGACCACATGGATCTATTCGTTCCCATATATTACCAGGCTCCTGCATGGCCTCTCTCATTTGGACCCAGCCTTGCTATGGACATAGCCCAGGACAGTCTGTTCTTTTGGGTCTGAAATGCTTGGGGTTCTCTGACCATCGCACCCTACCTGTCTCTAGACTGGCTCCAATGATTTGTTCTATGACTTTTGAGGGGTGGCACAGTTCAGTGACGAGGCGTAAAGGCTATGGAGGAAGTCAGTCTCCCTCAAGTTCAATTTGTGGCTCCTCATTACCAACTTAGCTTTGTCTATAAAGTCAGAGTAATAATGTTATCTTCCTCAGAGATTACTCAGCCCTGACTCTGCCTTGGAAAAGGCAGAAGACCTGAGGCCACACTACATAGCTGATATGTGACAGATTCAGAGTTCAAAGCCAGATTTGCATGACTCCAAACTTATGATTTTTTTTCAAATATACCACAGCATTTTCCTTTAAAACAATTCTTACTTTCTTCCTTGAAAGTAACAAAAATGATTATCTCCTTTTCAATGCAGTCCTTATAAAATTGAACCAAGTTGTTAATTAAATTACTTGGGTTACAGCAATTTAAAAAAAAGAAGTCTTTGGTTATACACAACTGTGCATCTAGTTAGGTAAAACCTAGCCTTCTCCACAGAGAAGTGGAGTTTGATCCACTCCTATGCCAACCTTCAAATGAATGGTTTGTATTCTCTGTAATTATCCGATTTCCAGGATACTAATAACTATAATGAAGCTGACTTGGGGTAAGGAGAAAGCAAAGATGGGCAAAAGGAGATTTTATTTTTAAAAAGGCATTCCAGAGACAACAACTTTCTGTAGAGGCTGGGAGATTTTCCAGAGGAGAGAACACCTGGGGCCCAAGCAATGAGAAAGGATATTTTCCTAGCAATAAAACCTGGGTGAGAGAGAGAAGGAGAGAAAGACCTCCGCCATCTCTTCTGAGGGAAAGTACACATTGCTGAGGGACTGAGAGCAGCTATTAAGATCAACTCCAAGGGTTCAGATCTGAGCATGGAAAATTGGAAAATGTGACAGGCAGTATCTATCTCCGAGCCATATGCTGTGTGATTTTCAATGTGAAATTTTTTAAGGGCTCAATTTAATAGAAATTGTTAGTGTGAGTTCTGAATAAAGGTACTCTTGGCTTGACAATGGATTTTCTTTACCCTTGAAAATGTATTTTAAAACGATATATCATCAAAAACTATAATATGTATAAAAAACCATGTAAGTTAGAAAAGGTGAATCTGATTTTCACTATCTAAACATCTATAATGGAGAAAAATGATCCCAATTAAAACCTCATGCTTAGCAAAATAAATAAATAAATAATAAAAACCTAAAAGAAAGAAAAAAAAAATCAAAGGACAAGCAATCTACAGACTGTGAAAACAATTTTCATTTCTTCTAAACCACTCAACATACTTTCTATCTTTTGGTTACCTTGGCCACAGCCTTTGGAGAGAATGTAATCACATCCACCACAGCAATGAGGTCACCTGGGTGGAGGCGGTCAAAGTATTTCACGCAGATATCATAGGCATGAAGCCACTCTGGGGAGGACTCTGGGATTTGTTTGATGAGGTGAGGGTCTCCAGTCCAGAATAACTTCTGTAACCAAACAGTGTACAGAGAGCTGGGCAAAAGCATCCGTCCCTCCTTTGCAGGGATTTTGGGAGCAAGCTTGGAAATAGATAAGATATTTTGACTTGAAAGAACTGGCTCCAGTGCATCAAGAGGATTCTTATTTTCATCTGTCAATTTTTTGTAATTAAGACCTAATGAGAAAAGAAAGTGGGTAAGCGGTTCACTCAGATATATACACACACACAGAAACAATCTCCCATTTACACTAGGCAGTTGGTTTCATTTAAAGATCAGAAGATCTGAGAACTGGTCCCAGCCTGAAACTTGATTAGCTCTGCAATCCTAGACAGGCCACTCTGTGTGCTCCAGTTTTCTCATGTGTACACTCAGGAAGGCAGTATCTTCTCACCTCCCCAGGCTTCCACAAGTCCTAAGTCTTCTCCAGACTGCATTATATTTGTTTGTTATTTATCTAGCATTTCACCAGCTACCTATAGACAGGGATTGATCTTAGCCCTTATTCCTTTGTAAGTGGAAAAAAACAACAACCCTGAAATACATTCTCAAAGCTGTTATGAATATCAAATAAATATAGACATGAAAGTGCCATGCAACTTATCAGAGATTTAACAGTAGTATTAGCATGTTTAATTTCTTAATTATGAGCACAGGGACCCTATTCTAAAGATTTCCACAATTTATCAAAGATGCAAAGGCTCTTTTTCAAGTGTTTCATGCATATTTTTAAATAGGCTCCATTGAAGTGAACTTGAATGTCTTAGTCAATGGAAACAGGGATAAACCTCTGGAACAGGAGTTGAAGCTGTGGGTTTAAGGATTAGGTTTATCAGAACTCACTGTAGGACTTTCAATAGGTCTCTTACTTTTTCTGATATTTAATTCCCTCAGCTGTTAGGGAAGGAATTGAAAAAACAGAATAGTAACTACAGTTGATCAACTTCAATATTCTGTGTATATAATTCTAATTGTGTACAAAAAAACCCAAGTTTGAGCGGCGACATGAGCATCCTACCTGATGCGAAAACTTTAAACTTCTTCAGCAGCCGAATGTGGGTTTCTGGCTTAATGGCATGTCTACCTAAGTCTGCACATCCACTGTTTTCCAGAAGAGTGAAATAATACAGCAGCCTTTCGTGATCAAGGCCACCAATAGTGGGGTAAATATACTTGGCCATGTGCTTCTGAAAGGCTTCAGGATCAGTCTTCAAAGTCTGGAGGAGATGAAGGGCTTGGGCCCGCTTTTCAATTTCTCCTGTGGACAAACTGAAATTAAGAGCCAAAGAAAGTGTTGAGATTTGGTTCCTTTATCCAACAGCATAATTTTTTAAAACTCAGCTGGAAAGTCTACTTCATTCAGATCCCTTCCTCTTGCCTAATCAAAGACTTTCAGCCAGCAGGATCCAGGAAGCTCTTAAGAGAGGATAACAACACACGTCGGATGCCGACCACTACACCGCATGGCCCTCATATCACGTACGGGCCCAGCAGCCCTGTGAAGGAGGGCGTCCCTGCATCAGAAGGGTTGTTCAATGCTTCCCAGCTAGAATACAAACCAAGATCTATCAGCTTCCACTGTAAATCATTTACCCATGTCACAAGAAAAAAATTTAAATCTGCACTTCAGTATAGAAACACTACAACCTTATTTCAAGAATTCAGGAAACAGCGAGGGGAAGAAAAAGTCCAAACTTTCAGGCATAAGTGTTATATCTAAGAGTCTTGAATTGATATTCTATAGATCCCAATTTTATACTGTGTTCAAATAAAATGGCAAAGAAGAAATAAGTGTATTTTCTCTTGAATTAACTTTAGTAATACTACTTGAACAAAACACATATCTTAATATTTTCATACTAATGTAAATGTCTTCGTAATATAATAAAAACCATTTAAGGTTAACTTATTGGGGTAAAAAAAAAAAATCAAGCATTTTTTTGTTTGTTTGATCTGTGTTTTGGACAGAAAGGAAAGGAGTCCACTTTGGTCTACGTTTGTCCCTGGATAGAATTATCAGGTCTAGTGTCACCACAATGGCCTAGAGAAAACGTATTTTTAGTGCTCCAATTTTAAGGGTCCTTAAGGCAGCCCTACAGACTAACAGAAACGTCCAGTTTCCAAGATTCCCACAGGCAGAAATAAAAGTATCTGGGGGCAACAATGAGACCCTGGGCAAGAAAGTTAGATTTCAGATGACTTTAAAGCAACCTCTCTGAAATATGATACCCTGTTTACTAGAAATACCATTTTTAGAAAGTGTCAAAGGGGATATGTGTTTGGTTTTTGTACATGAACAATATAAATTGTGTTTTAAAACTTTTATGAGACTATAAAAATTCTTGGGATAAAAGAGACAATCTATAAAATCAAAATATAATTTTAAAAACGTTTCTTTTTACTTTCACTTCAAGAGAAATGTTGTTTTCCATTAAGACAGTTCAAATACTTGCAAAAATATACCTATCTATAAAATTTTCCTTCACTGCCTCTTCTGAGTCACTGACATGCTAAATATTCTGATACCCATAACATATATAACTATTATACTATGATGGCATAGATCACATTACATCTTGTTTAACTTTAGTTTATCAGTACCAAGGTCCAGTGTGTGATACAAAAGAACCATTCAATAACATGACTTACAAATGCATGAGTGGATGTCCTTTATAAATAGGTGTCATCTACATACAAAGCACTGTGCTCTGGGAAGGATATAAAGATTTACAGCACAGAACTCTCCTCCAGGTCTGAAAATCGAGTTTAGTTTTCCGTACTTGGCATTGAACAACAATGCAAACCAATGGTAAGTGCTGACAAAGGACATAAAATTGTATTCTAATTAAGATAAAGACGACTAAAAGCTATGACTGCAGAAGTAGAAATCAATGATAACAGAAGACAAAGAAGTACTTGAGTTTGACATTGTAGAAAGGAATGAAGCAGAAATAACATGATTCAAAGTACCACAGCAAGAAAGCACAAGGCCTGATCATGGAACAGGACAGCAGAAACGGCGACTGTTCGGAAAATACTCTTGACCCTATCATTACTCTTAATTGTGCAATGTCATCTCTGGGGGAAAAAAAAAAAAAAAAACTGCACATGGTAGTATAGGAAAGTGACTCACAGTAACTTACAAAATGAGGTCTGAAGACATGAGGAGATAAATAATAAGCCATGTAGCCCCGATAAGATGATGCATATTGACAAAGACTTGCAAGCAGAAAAAGGTGCAGAACAGAGAAGAAAAACAAATTTGCCTTGATTATGGTGACAGCTAGGCTAGCAAGTTAAAACTGGGTCATTATCAACTCATAGTTAAAGAAACTGCTATCAAGATAGGTTACATGACTTGCCTAAGTCCAAGCATCCCGATCTGTCTGGACTCAAAAGTCTAAGTTTGTCCACACATCACACAGCAGCCATTGACTCAAGAAGGTCAAGTGTCCAAACTAACAACCGCTTGAGAAACAGCACAGAAAGCACTGCTGCAATGATCTCGAAGGGCTCTGATGTCACACTTCACTCCTAACACCCTGATAAACAGTATTCAAGACAGATTCATCCACAAAATGGAAAACAATGACTAAATCATAACAGTCTATTTAGTTCATCTGTGTTTGACTCGATTTTGGATCTAGTCTGTCTCAATCAACATTAATTTTTCCTGTGCCCACCCACTTATCCTTCTGTGCCTACAATTCAGTTTGCCTCATGTGCAATTTTACCTAATTATCTTGTCAAGACAGATAGTGGAATACCTTTACTGACACTTTATAAATACCCAAACCTCCCTTTTCAGTAAATTACAATGTGCTGAGATCTTTTATAGATGCCAGTAATCAATAGCTGTTTTAATAGTTTCCATTGAAAGACGCTGTTATCTTCCCTTTGGAACAAGAAATGAAATCTCTGCCTAGAAAACAATTCCAAAGAACTTACATTCAAGAGAGTAGGAAGAAATACCATGAAACCACTATGGACTTTTCAGTAATCAACTTAATGATTACCCTTAAAAACAGTTTAAGTACATTTTCCTGAACCAAGTTTAGGTATAAAGCAACTTAAACATACAGTGCATATTTAACTTTCAAAGATTAACTACAGGAAGAAGCTAGCGTTAGCTGTACTCGATGCATAAGGGATAAACTTTTAGTACTAATCCCACCATCAAGGTGTTCTGTCACGGCTTCAAGTTGCCAATCGCCCCAAAATATGACTCAAAATCAGCAAGTATTGAAAGTTAGAAAAGAAGTTTATTTAAATACATTTTTCTGTACTCAGTCTAAGACTGAGTGATAATGCAATTCCATTAGCTGACTGAAAGGGATACTTAGAATGTGAGAGGGAGGAGGAAGAAAGAGAATGGGAGAGGGCTGCAGGGCGAGGCTGAAGAGAGCAAGGGGATGGGATTTAAATGGAATTTAGCAATAACCTGCCAGTGCTTCTGCCCGATTGATTGCCTCGTTTACTCCTTACAGTAACTCTCTGCAGAAGACCTCGTTATTCTTGTTCTCCGAGGTAAGCCAAAGTACAGATAAAACTCCCATAACTAGTAAGAGATGGAAACTGATTCCAAGTTGGGTCTCCCAAATTCAGATCTGTTTTACTCAATAAAGCAACAGAGCCAATATTTTCATATGAGATTGTATATGAGAGAGACAGTTCAGTAGAGTACTTATGGCCATTTCCCCAAAGACTAGTCAGTCACAAAGCATGGAGGTCTACAAATCCACAGGAATGACCAGCATGCTAACTTACAACTACTCGTGCAAGGGGATCAACCCAAGAAGGGTAGGGTGTGAATGCCTCAAGATGACCCCGACACGGCAGCCTGGGGCTGCAATGCAGCTTGCAGCAGCACCTGTGACTACTATAGGGAAAATGTAGGCAAAATGAATGTCACTAACTTTTCAAAAAAAAAAAAAAAAAACACCCAGAGAGTTGATGGAAGAATCAGCAATGAATATCTCAGACTAGTTTCTGTCACACTGATTCTCCATGAGTTCCTTAATAGAACATTTTCTGCTATGAATGGAGTGGTCAAATTAAAAGCAATGGAAATTAGTTATCTTCATTTTTTAAGGCCTTGTGGATTTGTGTGTATGTGTGTGTGTGTATACAAACAACAGTTCTGTTCAAGTTCTCTCTCCTTAGATCAAAAGAAAAATCAAGGGCTGGAGATGGAGCTCAGTAGCAGAGCATTTGCCTGGCATATATATATATATATATATATGCAAGGCCCTGGGTTTGATCCCCAGCCCTGACCAAAAACAAAGAAAGAAATTAGAACCAAATTTATGGCTCAATTTAAAAAACCCTGAAAGGCCCATGA
Organism: Spermophilus citellus; assembly: GCF_964194105.1. Lineage (NCBI taxonomy): Eukaryota > Metazoa > Chordata > Mammalia > Rodentia > Sciuridae > Spermophilus > Spermophilus citellus. The sequence goes on from NC_138182.1 coordinate 106,156,870, forward strand.
TCTGAATATCTACATGCAACATTCCCTACTCTAATATGTATCTTTCCTGGTCCTGGATTTTTGTTTTAATTGTCAAAGTTATAACAAGCCTTTAATAAACTGAGGTACCTTAAATTCTAGGAAATAGGTATGGCTTTAAATCTCCCCCCTTCATATACTAATCACTCTGATACCACCTCCTCAATTGTGTCAGGGTCTTCAAGGGAGAGGAACCTGGAAGAGGTAGACAGAATACTTTACAACAAGGCAACCTGGACACAGACCTCACTGAATGATCAATAACAACCCCAAGTCATAAATTTGGTCTCATCTGCTTCAACTCAGAAAAAGGCAGATTCACTACAGTTTGTTCTATCTTCTCACAGAGATACCATGTTCTTGCCCATCTCTGCATTTGAGATGAATGAATCCTCCCTAAAGAATATGAAATTCACTATGAAAAATAGCACAGCACATCTAGGGTCCCTGTGAAGAGGAACCCTTTTTATGGTACTTAGTAAACTTGCAATTTACCTTTGGGCTATTTTAGGGGACAGGGAGAAGAAGGGGTCCCTATTAGGTTATAAGCTACATGGGGACAAGAATGTGACTCAGTACATTGTGCTTAGAATACAAAGATACTAAATAATAATACCATCAACAACATTAATAGATATAGTTCTAGTATACCAGACACGTAACTCCAGTATTTTAAAAGGATCCTGTGTCCAAAACTGAGAGACACTCATGGAGTCAGCAAAATTAACAAAAATTACAGTAAGAGAATTAACCAGAATAGTACTGAAAGAATCACCTAGGTACACAATTTCCACAGATTTCTTCCAATCTTCACAACCCTCCAGGGTAAGAATAATAGTCCCTATAACTAAGAAAACAGTGACTTAAGAGAATTAGGAAACACTCAAAAGGCTGCACAGTTGGTGGGTCTGGCCAGTAGCACTGGATCTTAAAACTTGATTTGATTCCAAACCCCATGCTGACCCATCAGGTCACATGCCCACTGAGAGCTCCCGCTGTCTGTAAGATCCACCAATGTCTAGTGTAGCCTCAGGGTGAAATGGATACTAAATCTGCAGTGAGTGACAAGTCTACCTCGAGCCTCAGGGCAGAACATACTCCAGCAGGACTAAGCAGCCATGAGAGACTGTCCAGCAGTTGCAAGTGACTTAGGCATGACCATGGAAAAGCAGTATACTGCTTAAAACAGTATAAGAAGGGGGAAAAGAAACCAGGAACTCAAGTATGGGTGTTTATGAGAACTCTGAGAGCTACAGGGAATAACTGCCCTTAGTGAGGCACTGATCATGCATTGCCTGCTGTAGGTTAAATATTTTACCATTAAATCATTTTATTATTCCTTAAAGTCAAGAAAATGAACTTCAGGGAAGTGAATGTTCTGGTCTAAGGACACAGAAATAGGATGACATCAATAGGATCTGATCTAGCCATCCAACTGGAGGCTCATACTCCACAGGCTGAGGACATTCCACCACACCCGACTATGAAGCTGCTGTGGGGGTCACACCTCCAAGTCCACCAAGAGAGGAGGGAGAAGGTACAATGACAGGGGGATGAACTCCATGGAGGGGAGGGGTGATTTTTTTTTAAAGGAACAGTTTTATTTACTAATTTACTATTAATTCAACCAATTAATGATGGGCAATTTTTGTATTAACAAGGCTGATTTCTAATAATCAGATTGCCAAGTTTGATTAACTAGTTGTCTGGAAGAGGTGATGCACACTTGTTGCCCCAGTTACAAAAGAAGCTGAGGCAAAAAGACCACAAGTTCCAGAACCGCACAGGCAATTTGGCAAGACCTTGTCTCAATGAAATTTTTAAAAAGGCCTGGAGTTACAGCTCAGTGACAGAGTGCTTGCCTAGAATGTGCAAGGCCCTGGGTTCAATTCCCAGTCCACAAAGGAAAAAAAAAGTTTGAATAGTAAGGCAAAGGGTTTTAAGTAAAGAACACAGAGGACCTAACACACTTGCTAAATCAATATCAAGTGCTTTGCCACTCACAAGTAATGATGCCAGGAGCTAATGATTTCCTGGTTTGTAATTGCTGTGCATCTGCATAATCACACTGCTATCAGGTATAATGACATGCCAGGAACAGTCTTGTACATTACTCCACTGCCTGATAATTTATAATATATTCAGAGACCAATGAAGCTTCCTGTTTTTACAGATATGGAATCCTTTTATGTAACAAAGAAAAAAAAAAGAATTAACAAAATGCCATGATATTTTTTTAAATGCCAATATGCACATCAGAAGAAACATTTATTTGAACATATTATTATGCCTCAAAAATAGTGAGGCCAGGGCAGTATTTATCATAGATAACAGTGTCACCATGTAGTAACCTGATGAATACTTAAAATGAAGTACTTAAAATTTCACTGACTAATAAAAATTAAAGATGCAACATCATAAGCATCTCTTGACCCTTCAGCAGGATTTGACCCCACTCAGTTCTCCCTGCTTCTTAAAAGGCTCTGGCCATGATACCCTTCAGCACCATTCCTGTTCTCCCCCTCCCATCCTACTACTCTCCCCTAATTCCTTTTTCTAGCAGCTCTCGACCAGCTACTATGAAGGCCCCCATGGTTGCTTCAAGCCTGCCTCTTTGACCATACACTCCTCTCCAGAGCGCGCGCACACACACACACACCTTCTGTACCAGCGACATGCACATAACTCCCAAGCCAGTTCCTCTGCCTCACCTTCTCCTTTGAATTCCAAATCGCTAAGTTCCAACAGCTGACTGCCATTTTTGGGGGGACAGGGGTGTTTCAGTACATATAACTTCCCATTCTCCACCCTGCTTGACCTCCATAGAGTGTTTCATCTCACTGAATGATGCTACCACCCAAAAGGTGGACCAAGTAAAAAGCTGGGGATGAGAGTGGGTGGGGGGATTGAACATAGGGACAATGAGCTACATCCCCGTTTCTTTTTATTTTGAGACAGGTTTTTGCTAAGTCAGCAGTGTTGGCTTCCAACACATGATCCTTCCGTCTCCCCTCCAGAGTTGCCAGGATTACATGTGTGTACCACAATGCCCAGCTGGGATGCTTCTTGATGTCTCCCCTTTCATTTGCCTTTATATCTAATTTATTCTTGTTAATTAATATATTAAGTTCCATCTATTTTACCTTTTAAATATCTCAAACCCATCTTTGCCTCACCTACACTTTTAAAGCCGTACTCCAATCTATGGTCACCTGTGGTGCAGACTATTGCTATAATAGTGCCATAAATAGTCTGTATATGTCTATTCTGATTTCCTTCAGATCTTTTCTCAACATAGTCATGAAAGTGATCTTTTTTTTTGTTTTTTTATTGATTATTTAAAGCATTACATAGCTCATGATATATCATCTTTCATACATTTGACTCAAATTGTGTTTTGAACTCCCATTTTCACCCCTGAAAGTGATCTTAAAGTGAAAATCTGGTCATACCATCTTCCCGTCCTTCATCCAAATCCTTAAATAGCCTACTATTTAAATAGCCTACTATTCTTATGAAGAAGTCAACAGCCCTTGCTGACACCTCCATGTTCTTGGTGCATCATCTGGCTTGTCTCATTTCGTGCCACGATCCCAACTCACTGGACTTCACCTACCCTGTTCCTCTGCCAGGCTCTCAGACTCATCATGTTCCTCAAAGGGCCTTGGCACTTACCATACTGTCTACTTAGGAAATGATTCCTTTATCCTTGTAATCAATTCTGACTCAATATTTAGGTCTTAGCTTGTAATAGTCTATTTTGCATTACTATAATGAAATTCCTGAGGCAGGCTATCTTATAAAGAAAAGGTTTACTTAGCTCACAGATCTGGGGTCTCAAGGGTCCACATCTAGCAATGGCTTTCTTGCTGGTGGAGTTCCTAGGCTGCATACAGCATCACAGGCAGCACACATGTGCATCTATATCCTTAGGCCCCTCTTTTTTCTTATGTGGCAACCAGATTTAACCATGGGGACTTCATCCAATCTTATCTAATCCTGATCTATTTTTGAAGGTCCCACCCTCTAAACACCATAGCAGGATCCCATTCTCCTATTCACCCACGATGGGTGTTAAATTTCAATACATGAGCACCTGGGAACACTCAAACCATGGCCAGATCATAGCACAACTCAACCCACATCTCCACAGTAAAGCCTTCCCTAACTATGCCAAATCGCATAACTGGTCTCTCTTACATAGTACCTGTCCTGTTTTTAATTTCACATTTGGTTATGTCACTACTTGATTGTCGTCTCTCACTGTATACCCTATGTTCCAAGACAACCAGGATGCCTGCTTTTGCTCTCCACTGTATACCTACTAACACTGTGAATCACCACTGTATACGTACTAACAATGTGAAGAGTCTCAACAGAAACTGCTGAATGAATATATAAATGAACAGTAAAGTATCTAACTCAAGGCTCTTATTACTAAAAAACATGAATAGGCTATTGCTTAACATTGGTATATCAAAAATGTGAAAGGGAGAGAGTACTAGGAAAGTAGTCTATTATAGCTGAGAAGTAAACCTGAAGTTGTACGCTGTAACTTCAAGATTTTTTTCTAATAGACTCTGAAAAGAAAAGCATGGACATTAAACATTCATATGAACTTCATGCTTACCCACTGTCTGTGAACAGGAACTCCAAATGGGTCATAAAAACTTCCCAACGGGAGATGCTATACCGCTGTGCCAGAGAAAGAGCAATGTTGTAGACATTTTCTTCAAGAGTCCTTTAGAAATGTCCACCATGCACAGGAAAGAGAGAGAAGGAACACATTACCTTCATCGGCAAAGACAATTTTCATTGGGATTGCTCTCCAGCTGTGAGGGTAGTCACTACAGCCCTTAATAAAAGCCATTTTATAAGAATTCAGAAAACGACTTCCAAGGAATCTGATTGTTCCTTTTCGACCGAGTACACAGCAATTTACCATGAATTAATCTAGACCAGTAATTCCCAACTATGAGTAATTCTGTGACCCAGGGAAGATTTAACAATGTCTAGAAATATTTTGATTGTCACAAATGGTGGATGGGAAGAGTGCTATTGGCACCTAGTGGGCAGATGCTAGAGATGCTGTTGAACACCCTACAATACATAGGACAGGCCTACCCATTACCCCGCAAGAAAGAATTATCCAGTCAAAATGTCAGTAATGTTGAGGTTAAAAAATTCTGATCCAGATTCTAGAGCCTCGGCAAATAGTATATCTCTACAGTGAGGTAGCTCTCTGAGAAGTCATAGTTACTTACTCAATAAGCATGTTTTCTCTGTTGTGACAGGTACTGTGCTGGTTATTTAGGACATAAAAATAAACAAGATATTTCTTGAGGAACTCACAGTCTACTAGATGATATGAGATGTGAACCAGTAGTTAAATACCATGGGGATAGAGTTTAAAAAAAGAAGACTACTAAATGCTGTGACAATAGAGATAGGAGAGTAACAAACTTGAGCTGGAGGCTGAAACAAGCATTAACTAAGCAGAGATGGTCAACAGGAAGGACAGAGAGATGGAACTCTGAGAAATGAAGCAGAAAGGGCTCCTGAAGTTTCTAGGACATGTACCTCATTCTATAGGTAACTGAAAGTAAGTGGAAGGTTGAAACCAAGGAATGACATCACCAGGGTTGAGATTCTCTAGGCATATAAAGAAGTACAAGAAAATGGTCCATGGTGCCCACATTAAGGTCTACTGCAAAACCTCTAGTTCCCAGCAGAAATGCAAGATGGAATTCTTGTTTGGCAAGGTATGGCCCAAATCAGCAAAGTACAAATGAAATCTCTGTTATTAACTTCTCAGACTATATTCACCCTAAGTAAACCATGACATATATGTTTGATTAGCCAGGGGCTGGTAAACATTTTCTGTAAAGAGTCATATAGTAAATATTTCAGCTTTACTGCCGTAGTCCCTGTCGCATAGCCTTTTTATTGTTTTGTTTTCCACAAACCTTTAAAAATATGAAAGTCGTCCTTTGCTCATGGGCTATAAAAGAAGAGATCCAGGGTTAGATAAATTTGTCAACCTAGGGATTAGGTCACTGTCAACTGAAATCTTTTCTTATTTTTTGAGTACCTGTCTCACATGACAGAATGAGAATCTGTTGCGAGTAGGGACCATTATCAATTCTAGGCATATAAAGAAGTACAAAGAAAATGGGGGTCTATTTTCCTATTATGGGGGTCTGGCACATCGCCTGGCATTGGGACATACTGTGTTTAAGTACCGGTATTTTTTTTTTTTTTATCACTTGATAAAGATGGGAGGGAACAAATAGTGTCATATCCTCTTCAAAACCACCCTGTCTGACCCCTGAAAAGGTATTATTGTAGACATGTGTATAATGACTGACTTACAAAAAACAACTGTGAAATAGATACACAACAAGCAAGAAACTAAAGAATGGTCACATTGTAATACAAGTGAAGAAAGAGGAGCAAAACAAGAAATGGGTTTTATAAATCTATACAAGACACTGAAATGCCATCTCTAAAATCAGAACTGGTAAGGCTGAAAGCCTTAGAAACTTTCACCACCTTAAACAAGCCACCCAAAGACTGCTGTATACTTTTCTAAGCAACTCAAAGTACAGAAGATTCTATACTTATCAAAGGCATGTATTTGTCCTTTGATATATACTTCAAATAGCATAGGCTAATTGAATACTTTAAAAAGTAAATAAAGGACAAACACTAGCAAAATGTAACTAATGACAGAAGGCAAGCCTTACCTTATGAACTTTTATTCTGCATAATAATCCTCTTCTATGAAATCATGAACACAGCATTAAGGATTACAAAATGCCCAAAGGAAAAGCACAGTGAATTTAGAATTAGAAAACCCAGGCTCATCTCCTGCTGTAGGACACTAAGCAATTCCTTAAAGCTCTCTGATTCTCAAATTCCTCCTCCAAAAAGGAAGGAGACTGAACTATAAGATGTCTTATGTCTTTTCAAATCGGACATTAAATGACTCTGAAATTATGAACTTCCAGGAGGATAGAGGGGAAGAGAAAAATATTCTATATTTCTCCCCTTAACTGAGAATGGCCGGGGATTGTTTCCATTATTTTTTGAAAATTTCTCCACACCCTGCCTTTTTTTTTTTTTTAAAGATAATCTGGAGTGTCTGATAATAAAATTATCAGAGAATATCAAGGCTACTTTTCCACTTTCTCAAGGATTTAAATGATACCATGAAAACTGACATACCATTACCATAATCAAGACCATTTTTGTTATTTTGAAGGAATCTGCCCTGAGAGATGAATGACCACTAAATGTGGCACAATTTAGCCTTAGTTTCAAGGTTGGAAGCTGAGACTGCACTGCACACCTACTGCCCCTTGAGAATGCAACAGGATATAGGGAAAGGCCTGTGGTGTCGTGAAGATGCAAAGGCTTTGACACATGACCGATCCAGGGTAAAGTCAGACTAGCAATCTGTACCATCAACTGAAACTCCTAAGCAACATCCAGCTCAATGAGGATATGGGACAATATGTGAACTCATGAGGTTATCTATGATAAGATATTTAAAGTTTACAGAGCACTTTATGTAGTGCCTTGCCCATAGTAAGCACTTAAGAAGTTGTGATGTTAAAAACAAACTGTCTTAATAACCATAATGTGTGAACATACTTTCCCACCTCCTGACATATAAACACTTCTCATCTGATCTAAACTCCTGAAACAAAAAACAGACATCAGTATTAAAACCAAAAGGAATTCCATACCTAGAAAGCAACTCTTACAACTGTCCCTTGAGCTGTACTGTCACCTCATCCAAGGCCTTGCTCTTCTCTTGAAAGGGTTAAGGCACAAAAGGAAAACTGGCAGCTGCTCCTTGCCTCTGACAAAAGAAAACTTGTGCCAGGCAGCTTCTCTTTTCTTAGAGGCCCAGAACCAATAAAGGCATCTGAACCTATGTCACGGGGTCTTCCTTAGCTAGTCAGTCAACTGTCTCTCATATTAACATACTGGAGAAATTAAATTTGCATGTACTTTGGAAAGTGAGGTTCCTGACCAGGAATACTAATTTCGTCATAATCTTGGTATTGGACTATTAAAGTCATGGGAAACTTTATAAAAAAAAATAATAATCCCACTGCTTACTATTTAAATCTGTGGCTTACGATGTCTGCATTTACTGATCTTTTGGGAAGACACATACATTCCTCATATGAATGGAAAAAATGCAGAAAGTCCTGCTAGTACCAACCATTAATGTGAATCTTCGAGGAACTGGAACTAATAGTCTGAATTTTACTTGTGCTCCATTTTAAATTCATCCCTCATAAGACAAAGGTATCACTTACTCTGCCAAGCCAAGGATAGTTTCCCTTTTATACTGGTCATCCGCAGTGAACCTCTGCACATCCACCCCCTTCCGAAGGCCCTGAAGTAGTCGTGCCTGAGTGAAGTCCAGGAGGCACTCATTGTAGTAGTGTAACTGCTCAGTCAGTGAAACAAGGTCTTCAGGCCAGGCTTCATGTCCATGTCCAGTCACATGCCTGGTGACCGTCTTGATTAGCTCTTTGGGATCGACCTGAGAAAGGCATGGAAAGACTATATTTTATACACAATTGTATAGGCATGAGCAAGTAAGTAACAAAGAGAAGATAATGAAGTCCACTGGGCAGCCTGGTTGGCCCTTCATACTATGGTCTTTTAATCAAGGCTCACAAATGCCCTGGAGCCGACTGCAGAGGTGGTTCTTAAACTACTCTGAAGACTACAAAGATAGGACAAAGAACAGAGTCCAGGAACAGGTTTCTGGCTCACAGCCCTATTCTTTCAACTTACAAAGTACCTTCTTGCTTTTACCACTGCCATAAACCTACATCATCTTTTTGCTCTAACCAACTGGTCACTTATAATAATTCACTCTAGAAGAAGTTTTCATCATCATTGCCTCTGACTAAAGTTTTGTGGACCACAAGTGTTCTCCACAAGAAAACTGCAGTTCAATAATTCCATTATAAATGGCTGGAGAGCTAAGGAGAAGAGTGTTTTCTCCAGGGATAAGTGAAGGCGGGAAAAAAACCCCACCCCAGCTCCCAAAGTCAGAATCTCTTCTAGTCATCTAAGAAAGCAGCCAACCAATTTTTACTCTGCTTGATTTGAGGCTCAATGGGATTATTGTTCCATGATTCTTAGCAGTTTCTCTAATAATAATAAAACCATTCAAATAGAACAAACCCAGAATCCAATAACTAATAGGAAAGGAGAATAAGCGATTAAATAGCCACATTTATTTATATTGAAGTTGGTCTGGGGTGTCAACGAAGCAATAGAAACTCAGTCATGATACAAGAATTATTTAATGGGGAGCGTAATAATTGAACAGCATTAACTCAATCACTTTGATTTCTGGGAAGATGTGGTACAATTTTAACATGAGCAAATCAGGGAAAAACAACTTAGAATTTACTTTTGGTTCTCAGAAATGCACTCCTAATTATAGTAAGCTGTCAGCATGTCTAATGTGTGAAAACCATTATTTTTAGCTACACAGGAGATTTGTCAATGTCGAGTCTATATCACCAAACCTAGCCTAACAGTTTTTCTCTTGATCCTATTAAGGAATAATCTGGGAGTGTGGATAAAAAACAATTAAAGAAACCTTGAATTCCAGCAGGTAAATGTGTGTAAAAATCAAGCTTATTATATTTAAATTTTCTCTACCTCTATGCATACTCTGAGTCCTACTTTCAAAAATAACAGGTGAAAAGAGCTTGATTTGAATACTAACCCTATCACAGTAAGACATGGGAACATCTTTCATTCATTTAATAATTTTTGTGCACCTTCTATGTACCAAGTGATAAGCCCCTTTTCTCTAGAAATAGTCTATTAAGAAACAATCAATATGCAGCAAAATGAAAATAAACCCTTATCTCTCACCATGCACAAAACTCAAATCAAAGTGGATCAAGTACCTAGGAATTAGACCAGAGACTCTGCGCCTAATAGAGGAAAAAAATAGGCCCAAATCTTCATTATGTGGGATTAGGCCCCGACTTCCTTAACAAGACTTCTAAAATGTAAGAAATAAAATTAAGAATAAATGGAATGGACTCAAAATAAAAAGCTTCTTCTCAGCAAAAGAAACAATGAGGTGAAGAGAGAATCTACATTTTGGGAGCAAATATTTGTTACATGCACATCAGAGTACTAATATCCAGGATATAAAAAGAACTCAAAAAACTTAACACCAAAAAAGCAAACAACCCAATCAATTAATGGGCTAAGAAGCTGAACAGATACTTCTCAGAAGATATACATTTGATCAACAAATATATGAAAAAATGCTCAACATCTCTAGTAATTAGAGAAATGTAAATCAAAACTACTCTAAGACTTCATCTCATGCCAGTCAAAAACGGCAGTTAACAAGAACACAGACAACAATAAATGTTGGTGAGGATGTGGGAGAAAAGTGGTGGGACTGAATATTGGTGCAACCAATCTGGAAAGCAGTATGGAGATTCCTTAGAAAATTTGGAATGGAACCACCATTTGACCCAACTATTTCACTCCTCGGTCTATACCCAAAAGACTTAAAATCAGCTACTATAGTAACTCAGTCACATCAATGTTTATAGCAGCTGAATTCACAATAGCTAAACTGTGGAACCTATCCAGATGCCCATCAATAGATCAATGGATAAAGAAACTGAATGACACACACACACACACACACACACACACACACACCCAAAATATTACTCAGCACTAAAAGAGAATAAAATTATGGCATTTGCAAGTAAATGGACGAAGTTGGAGAATATTATGCTAAGTAAGCCAATCCTCCCCCAAAAAACAAAGGCAGAATGTTCTGATAAATGGATGCTGATCCATAATTGGGGGGGGGGAGCGGGCAGCATAGGAAAAATGGAGGGAGGGGAAGGGATTGGGCATGGAGGCAGGAAAGATGGTGTACTGAGATGGACATCATTATCCTAGGTATGACTACACATCCGGTACGACGCTACATTGTGTACAACCAGAGAAATGAAAAGGGTGCTGCTGCAATTGGGTACAATGAATCAAAATAAATTCTGCTGTCATTCATACCTAATTAAAAGAAATAAGTTTTTTTTTTTTTAAAAAAGGAACGGGATGGGACCAAAGTACCCAAAGGTCATAAACAAATATAGAAAAAAAAAGAAACAAGCAAATAATTGCAAATATCAGAACACAAGTAAGCATGGGGTACTATGGGAATACAGAAGTGTGGGACTCGGGCAAGTGTCTAAGAGTTCTCCTTGTAAGAGGTTAACATGAATGCTAATTACTCAGGTGTCAGTAGTAAGATAGTCAACGGGAATACTAATTCCAGAAAAGGCTAGAATATGTGCTAAGGCCTTCATAGGCAGATAGAGCCAGAAAGAAAGATGAAGTGAATAAACCACATCTAACTGCAATTAGTTAGCTATTTGGGAACCAACTGTCTATAACAGTATTTCCAGTGATGGATATAAGCAAAGGGGATCCAATGCTTCCACTCTTAGAAAGACTATGGCTGACATCAACCTCCTCCTCCCCTTTCCACCTGTTGACTGAACCCTTTGGAGTATCACCCTGAAGCCATCATGGGCACAGTCTCCTCTGTAGTTTTCTGGTACAGGGATGTGGCTCATGGGCCAGCTAGCCCATCCACACCTGCTCTGTATTCCATCATAAGGGGGGTGCTGTACACACTTGGCACTTCAACTCAGTAGTAAGACATCTTATTTCTATTCTCCTTACATTCTCATACAATTTATTATACAGATTCCAAGGCAAAGAGGAGAGCAAAGCTACAAAATGGCAGCACTCAGCAATAATAAGCATAATTATTGCTACTAATATTTATGCAGCTCTCATCCAGAAAGAAAGTTTTGAGTCTCCACATAAAACCTGCACATTCATATGTGACAAAAAGGATGGATGAAATCTCCTTTTGCCAATAAACAAAATGTCAGGGTATGGTGAAATAAGCAGACATGCAGAAGCTAGCAGACGAGTGACCTTGTGCAAGTTACTTAACAACTATGAACTGGCAGTAATAACACAGCTTTCAGGGTTGTGAGAACATATAGTATACATGCTCCTATATATTTTAGGAATCAAGTCTGGCAAGATGCAGGCAATTTGAAAAAAATGAAGAGAATGATGGAACTTGCTAAGAGGCATTTAACACACACACACTCACACAAGCACTGTCTTTAATTGTACCTCTATTATATAACTTACATTGCCTTCTCTTAACATTACATTAGAGCATCTGGAGAGCAGAGACCATGTTTACTTCATGAATTCACTTTTTCCAGAACACAGTGTTGTGCATGCACCAGGTAGATGGTGAAGTTGGGCACACTGAGCTGGCTTTTTTTATTTTTAGTATTTTATTTTTTATTTGTAGTTGGACACATACCTTTTGTGTAGTGCTGAGGATAGAAACCAGGGCCTCGCACATGCTAGGCAAGCACTCTACCGCTGAGCCATAACCCCAGCCCCCTGAGCTGGCTTTTAAGTCAGTAGTTCTAGTTCATATTCCCATACATAGCTCCCTCACTGAATAGAGGCAATTTGGAATTATTTCTTATCTGCTTCCTTGCCTATAAAAGAATATCAGTAAACACACCCTCCTTGTGGTTCACTGGGAGGCAATAATAAAGGACCCTGCTCCCCACGATTCTATGAAAGTGAACTGGACTCAGAGCTTACTCTCAAGGAATTACAAACCACTGACTGACAACAATGTACACATAAGCAATTCACAGAAGACATCTGAATACAAGCTCATTACAGAACCACAAGCCAAGAGTCCTGGGAACTCCAAGGAGGGAGCAATTGATTCCTTCTCGATCTTCTGATGCTCAGTTTCCTCAGATGGAAAAAGACGAGCTTCACCAAATGATCACCTTTCTAAGACTAAAATCCTATGAAAGTAACAAGAATTCAATCATTAAAATAAAATAAACCCTTGTAAATCCCTCCAGGTGTGGAAACGAGGAAGCTCTACATCTCTCTCATTTATTCCTCCACTAATAATTTGTTGAAAAATATAATTTTTCAGACCCACAAATTATATCCAAAAAATTCCCCCAGTTTAAACAACTTTAATCTCTTCTCCTTCACTTAAGTAGAAACTTTCTAGCTCCTCTATGAGTAATTTTTATTCCATAGACTTTGTACAAATTTATTCACTATCCCCCAAAAATATTTAAGAACAAAAATCTAATATTTCAATGGAACAGTCCTAATGGTAAATATACATGTACTGAGCCTTGGTTATTACCAAGAACCTCTTAAGACAGTTGTCTCTTAATATCTCTGTTTGAAAGACCTATCTATATGTTCTTCTCTAAGTAGAAGAACACTATTTTAGAATCATGAACAAGAAAAGCATTTTCAATTACCTGTCTGATATGCTTTCCTTTTGAGATTATCTTATGGAGGTGAACAGGGTTATTCCTTTAATTCTCTGACTGCAGGCTTCCAATGGCTAACAATTTATGGATTAATAAGTATTTTTTAAGTGCATAGGAAGGTTTTCAGGTACTTCAATTTATGGTGTAAAATAATACTAAGGAGAAAAGAGTTTCTCACCAAGGCTTCTAAGGAAAAGTAAAATTAGGTATGAGGGGAATCAAAGAATTGGAAGCAAAGGCCTAGATTGCTCATATTTCCCTCCTAAGCATCTAGTTTTCCGCTTCTAGAGTTAAGAAATAAGACTGGGTGGATAAGCATGTAGTAAGTCCTAGCTACCTCCGCCAGTTATTTTATTATTGCCACAACCTCTTTCTACCTCTTCCTCAAGGAATTTAGTTATGATTGCTTCAAACATTCAATCCAAATTTTACGAAAAATTTCCCCCATGAGCTTGTATCACCACTTTTCTTAAAATAATTCAAGAATCCCCTCTTAACCCAGTACTTCAGCTCACACATCCATGCACTACCCAAGTGCACAGCATCTCAAGCTTCTGAAGCATTCCATAAGCTTCTCACTCAACCCTCACAGCAACCAGCAGTGAGAGTGGAACAACTGGTCCTGTTTCCCCAGATACCCAGTCTGCACTTGAGGCACCTACAGCTGTAGTCTTGCAGCTGGTCCTTGGCCAACTGTCACTGCTTTCACACCAACTGACCAGGTCTCCACGAGTGTTCTACTTGGCCTCATACTGGCCATCACTCAAGGGTCTCTGGTGTATAGAATACATTTAAACTTCTGTTCCTCTTGTCCTCGCCCAAGACAATGACATGATTCATAAGATGCTGATTCCTAAGTATGAAAGTTTTAGCCCACGCGAAGATTGTGCAGGACTGCATAGGTAGCTTTGAAATATTCAGTATTCACAATGATATTGCAAAACTTCACAGTAAAGACTAATAGCATAAAAACCATCAGGAATTTAAAAAGTAAAGTGTGAAGAGTTAGATTAGTTTATCCCCCCCCCCAAAAAAAAATCTGGCAATTCAGTTCTTCAGGATTTTGAATAAAATTTATTTATTTAAAGAATACGGTCAAATCGCTGTAAAAACAAAATATACATAAAGATTTGTGACAACATAATGCTCAATGACTTGGTAATATCTTTTCAGGAAGTTTTATTCAAGTGGTACATTTCCGCTTTAGGACTGTATTTTGCTTGAGATCATTTTCTACTTAGTATTTTCAATTAGTAACTTAAAAAAAACACATTTTAGAAATAGTCTACCATAGTCCAAGAAGGGCAATAGCAGGGTCAAATGGTGGTTCCATTCCCAGCTTTCCCAGGAATCTCCAAACTGCTTTCCAAATTGGCCGCACCAATTTTTAGTCCCACCAGCAATGTACAAGTGTACCCTTTTCTCCACATCCTCGCCAGCACTTGTTGTTGTTTGACTTCATAGTGGCTGCTAATCTTACTGGAGTGAGATGGTATCTTAGGGTGGTTTTGATTTGCATTTCTCTGACTGCTAGTGATGGTGAGCATTTTTTTCATGTACTTGTTGATTGATTGTATATCCTCCTCTGAGAAGTGTCTGTTCAGGTCCTTGGCCCATTTGTTGATTGGGTTATTTGTTATCTTATTGTCTAATTTTTTGAGTTCTTTGTATACTCTGGATATTAGGGCTCTATCTGAAGTGTGAGGAGTAAAAATTTGTTCCCAGGATGTAGGCTCCCTATTGACCTCTCTTATTGTTTCTCTTGCTGAGAAAAAACTTTTTAGTTTAAGTAAGTCCCATTTGTTGATTCTTGTTATTAACTCTTGTGCTATGGGTGTCCTATTAAGGAATTTGGAGCCCGACCCCACAATATGTAGATCGGAGCCAACTTTTTCTTCTATCAGACGCAGAGTCTCTGATATCAAGCTCCTTGATCCATTTTGAGTTAACTTTTGTGCATGGCGAGAGAAAGGGATTCAGTTTCATTTTGTTGCATATGGATTTCCAGTCTATTCCCTGAAGACCTTAAAAGAACATGCTACAGGGATACTGCCACATAGATGTTCATAGCAGCACAATTCACAATAGCTAGACTGTGGAACCAATCCAGATGCCCTTCAATAGATGAATGGATAAAAAAAATGTGGCATTTATACACCATGGAATATTACGCAGCACTAAAAAATGACAAATCATGGAATTTGCAGGGAAATGGATGGCACTAGAGCAGATTATGCTTAGTGAAGCTAGCCAATCCTAAAAAACAAATACCAAATGTCTTCTTTGATATAATGAGAGCAACTATGAACAGAGCAGGGAGGAAGAGCAGGAAGAAAAGATTAACCTTAAACAGAGACATGAGATGGGAGGGAAAGAGAGAAAAGGGAAATTGCATGGAAATGAAGGGAGACCCTCATTGCTATACAAAATTACATATAAGAGGTTGTGACGGGAATGGGAAAATAAACAAGGAGATAAATGAATTACAGTAGATGGGGTAGAGAGAGAAGATGGGAGGGAAGGGGAGGGGGGATAGTAGGGGATAGGAAAGGTAGCAGAATACAACAATTACTAATAGGGCATTATGTAAAATTGTGGATGTGTAACCAACGTGATTCTGCAATCTGCATTTGGGGTAAAATTGGGAGTTCATAACCCACTTCAATCCAATGTATGAAATATGATATATCAAGAGCTTTGTAATGTTGTGAACAACCAATAAAAAAAAAGAAATAGTCTACCATAAAGCTTTGAATTTCATCACTGCTTGTTTGCTTCCCTAGCCTATAAACTAAAAAATTTGTTTCCATTTTCATCTTTTGAAAACTTAAAGACTTAAAAGAATGCTAGAAAGATTGTATTTGAAGATACATTTATAATAACTATAAAGGTGAGCTGTAAGTGAAAAAAAGATTAAGGTATAGTACAATATGCATGGTTTACTCATTCACCTAAAAATAGTTATGTAAATATGTATAGCCATAAAATGTTTTTTAATAGATACAAAAGAGAAACACTAACTATTGTATATCATTTTAACCACTTGCATTTTTTGGTCATGTGCGTATCATTTCTTTAATATAAAAATAAGTTAATTAGGGCAAAGGTTAGTAGAGAAAATGAATTCCTACTGACCATTTGCCAATCATCATCATACAAAACCACAAAGAAAAATGCAGGTGAGGTGCACTGCCCCAATGATCCTCTCACAAAGCTGCCAAGTTCCAAGGCCTCTGTGGCTGGCTCAGGACACTGCTGCCCTGCATGATGCCCAGACCTTGTACCAGAACTCCTGCACATTCTATCAACCTCAGTTAGCATCCCCACAGCACATGACGACAGGGATGGAAAGAGAAAATGTGAAAAGACTGTGGAATGAGAAACAAGCTGAACTGACAACTGAGTGAAAGCTAAGTTCCACTGGGTGTTATCATGCGTAGGCAACAAATTGAAACCACTTTGATTTCAATTTCCAAGATGATTCATCAGGAGTTTGTCATATTTAATTCCAAACTCAGCAGTGCAGTTTTATGCAGAGGAAGATGCTGAAAAGACTCAAATAATGAGGCATTAGGCAGTTAACAGAAAACTCTTGTGTTCTTCAAACATCCAGCTATTATACCTACCTGTACTTCCTTTCAACCCTAGAGGTTCAGGACTCAAAACCACAAATCTGAAAGCTTAAAGAGCTTCCTGACACACTCAGTTGATATGATTCCTGAAGTTATTCACTTGCCAATTAATGGTCACTTTTTAACTACAGTGTCCTGGGGACCCAGGGGGCAGTGGTATTCCTACACTCAAATAAGGTAAGATGCACATCAATTTTAATATCCCAAAGGAACTACTTGCCTGGGGCACATGCTGCTGAGGGCCATTACCAAGTAGGAATGATGCATCGATTTCCTTGCCAGCGTACCCCATGTTAAATTTGCTGTGACCTTGCATGTGTGTTTGAGAAAGATGACCCTACTCAAGGACGAGTGTGGATCCAGGATTAGGGTGTATCCTGCAGTTTGAGGAAGTATAGTATCCCGGTCCTTGGGTTTAGGGCGTTCCCAGTTTAAGACCTTGGGTTTTAGGGAAGTTCGATGTTGAGGATTATTGCTGCTGGAATTAGGGTGTTCCTGCTGCCTGAGCTCCCGTTGAGTTCTCGTGAGATTCAGAGAGCATTTTGGGAAAAAAGCCTCGTGGAGTAGGTGAATTGGGTGGCAGCAGAACTGGGATTGCCCCAGAACGTGTGTGGAGGCCCGTGTGAGTTCGGGAATAAAGAATTGCTGTTTGAATCTACAAAGCTGTGTGGTGGCTCGTGATTCTGTGCCCAGCCAAGACTGCGGCAACATGCAAAGAGCAAAGAGGGGGAAAAGGCCAGTGTCTGTGGTGGAGGCAGGGAAGGCAGCACCTGTGGGCTGACTCATCCATATAGTGTGTGGAAGAATCGGGTAGCTTGCAGTACAGGTTGTATATGCATGCACAGAGACACACAGAAGAATTTAAATTCAGAGAAATAAAAGTTCTGAGCAGCTAAACATAGGCTTCAAAAGAGGTTGCATCAGGAAAGCACCTGGAAGGGCAAGGCAGAGCCAGCCAGTTCACTGAAGATCTTATCCGTCACTTACAGGAGCTGAGGTTTTACCTCCAGACTCAGAACTACCCATGAAAATATCCTGCTGGAAATCACCCACACACTAGCATGCCAGAGAGATCACTCAGCTCCACAAAAAGAGACGCTGCCTCCTTTGCCACAAAGCCAGAGTGGCAGCACATCCAAGCTACAGGTGGGAAAGCCTGGAGTCAGAGCTCTCAATGACAGGACAGTGCTTTCCACCAGAGCACCCAGGGAAGTCGCCACAGTTTTCTGAATCACTGTCTCCAGAGAAGATTCCTTTTCTGTAAAATGGGATTGCTCAAAGGATCAAAGACCAGAATGAATGTGGAAAAAAAAACTTAAAAGAGCCAAGTACCTCTTCAGGGTTAGTTTTATATTTGTACTGTCCATTGGCAACTCCCACAGACTTGCTCCTAAACTAACTGTTGCTGTCACAGCCCTGACATCTTTCTTGGCCAGAGAGAAGGGCCCCCACATAGCCATTGACAAAGGCTGACCACAATCTGAATGTATATCACTTTTCTCCAGGGTCAGGCAAGTCCTCTATGCCTTGAATTTTATATAGTAAAATTTAAACATCAACTCAAATACCTTACAAGAAATAATATAGTACGTATGACAGAAAAGTGACACTTCTGTGCCTTTGGTCCTGCTTGTTCCTGTCTAGAATGCTCTTCCCTCAGGTATCTGCACTGTATTGCTTATGTCCCCTTTTCTTTAGTCAAAGTCATCTTCTCAACTGAGGCCTTTCCGGACCCTATTTAAATAGTATTTTTCGCACATGCACATCCCAGCTTCTTCTACTTCACTTTGCTTTTGTTTTAGTACCTATTTGATTCACTTCTTCTGTTTATGATGCCTTTAGAATGTAATTCCTAAAAGGGGGAGGGCTCACTATGCTTCGTTCCCTCTTGCTTCTTCCAGAACACTTCCTGGCACACAGCAGTCACAAGATAAATATTTGATGAATACACAATATGTAAATTCAATTATCTTGTATGTGCTGTAGAATTACCTATGAATTTTCAGTCACCTACCCAGTAAACATTTCTATTTATATTCCAGGTCCTGCTCTATGCATTGGGAAACCCAATAAAGAAAGACAAACGCTATCCTCAAATAGCTCATTATCCAGTGAGATGAAAAGGAAAAACTCAAAAAGTAGCATACATGTGCCAAGACAGAGGCAAGTATAAGGCAGTGCCAAAGCACACGGAGTCCCCTCACCCTGGGAGTACTGAAGAAAGCTATACTAGTCAGGCACCTACCAACTAGCTTAGCAAAGGCATGGTGGGAAAAGTACTTTGGGCAGAGAGTACAACAAGCCTGAAGACAGGAAAACGAAGGAAGAACACAAAGTGATGTGTAAGAGGCAGACATGAGTTTAGGTAAAGAAATGAGACTGAATTAGGGTGAGGACATGAGGTAGAGAGATGAAAAGAAACAGAGAGGCACTAACTCTCCTCACTCTCTTAACACATCTCTCTAGAAATTTTTGCATATCTTCTTGCTGCCACTCTAATCCACAGCTCCTGTGACTCCTTTACATGCACAGACAGTGAGTGCCAAGGTCACCGAGGTCAGGCACCAAGCCAGAAGGAGAGGGTGGCAAGTACAAGATGCTCTAGGAGATCAACAATCTAGCTGACTGGTGTTCTTTCGATTCTCTATATTCAAGAAAGGTACAGCAAGCACCATGCACAAAGTAGTAGCTTTATATAAATGACAAATTGGAATGAAAGAGAAAGACCTCATTTCAGCACATGCTTTTCACTGAGATAATTCAATCAGATATATTTTGAGAACCTGACCTTCTGGGGGGAAAAAAAAATCAAGTTTGCAAGTGAAATAAGTAACTGAACAAAGTAGCAGCAGCTATTAAAAAAAAAAATCAAATTCCCCAAATAAAGTCATACATCAACTGAGTAAAAGAAGAAAACATTCCTATTTCCTGGCCAAACACAATCATGATAATAAAACTATGCCTAAGACCACTGCACACCCAATGATGACAGTGTCCTTGGGAGACTAAACTGTGGTGGGTGGCACACCGGCTGTCCCTCTTCTCTTAAATAAAAACTGATTCAAAAGGAATGTGTTCAGACACTTGGAGTAAGGGTTCTTAGATTTGTTCCGGATGACTGTGGCAGGTAAGTTATTGTCTGTTTTAGGTCAAGAAAGGAGAATCTTCCCTCAATAAAATTTGGATCGTAGACTGTGCGTCTAGTGGATTTGAAAGTTTACTCATCTGCTCTTTAAGTACTGATTTTCTTAAAATAATCCAATATAAAAAGCAGATCATTTCCTAATGCTGATCTTTAAAACTTGTCTATACAAGGAAACTTGGATGGCTATAACTTCCCATAAGCATCTGTTAAAACTTTTGTATCTACAAAAGAAGGTACATATATCTTGAGTCATAGTTAGATACTTCTGCTCAGAAATTGACAATTTTTTTTTTAGAATGTTGAAACATGTTATTCCTATCTATACAATTACTATTGTCATACCTCTGGCTTTAAAATAAATGAAAGTACAATATGGCTCAAAATATTGCATGGCCTACTTTATTAAATTAGATAGCCATCTTCCTTTGAAACAGTGAATTAAAAAGCCAATTCTTCATTTAGCCTCTCCTAATTAAGCACTTAGAAAATAAATGAAAGAAAAGTTAGGGAAAAGAATTGGTATTCATAGTAAATATCAGAAGCTCTACCTCTTACTGATACCTGGAAAAGCAACTGTGTCTAACAGAAAAGGCAAGGCCTGTCTGCCACTTGGAAGCATTTGGGATACAAAGGGAAAAAAACATGTTTTGACTATTCTAGGAATGCTTTAACTTTCTCATCAATAACATGGAAAACATGAGGACTCACCCTGTACAGCGGATGGCACTTGTCCCTGAAACATGGAGCCAGGCGGGCATAGATCTGCAGGCTGTAGTAATAGGCTGCCAGCTGGAGAGACAATGCCGAGTGGGACTGCTTTTCAAAGCACCTGTTAGCATCTAACACCTAGGAAGGGACAAGAAATAATTAACTCAGTTGAAAGAAAATTAAAGAGATCATTTAAATTGTTCCATTTCTAGTCACTGCCCTGGATTTTGATAAAGTTCTTATCCCACCAACTCCAACTGCTGGGCAACCTAACGTGATGATATGAAAACTCAGAAGGTACTATGAAGCAGATTCCATGCATGCAAAAGTTTATTTAAATATCAACACTTAAGCTACATTGTAGGATTCACTGTCTGGATACTGACTAGGGTCCTTTCAGCACCTAAGAAACACCAGAAGGAAATGGCATATTTATAAATGATTTTACTGATAAAAATCCCCAGTACAGATTTTCTGTTTACTCACTTTTAAGTACTTCTTTAATGGAAAAGGCAGGCTTACCTGTGGTAAGGCAAGGAGGTATGCAAGAGCCAAGGTCATGTCATTTGGCAAAGCATCACTTGCCAGCTGCAAAAGAACTAAATGCAGAGAAAAAAAAATGCATGATTGAGCTTGAGGATCCATAAGACATCCACAGTCACTAAGTGTCATGGTTTGAGCCCTAGTGATTGCAACAGATACTTAGTTTAGGAGGACTCTTTAAGACCTTTTATGAAAATCTATTCAGCACCATCTAAACAGATCACATAAACCCATTAGATAGCCAGGTACAGTAGTGCACATTTGTAATCCCAGCAGCTCGGGAGGCTGAGGCAGGAGGATTGCAAGTTCAAAGCCAGCTCAGCAAAAGAGGCACTAAGCAACTCAAGTGAGACCCTGTCTCTAAACAAAATACAAAATAGGGCTGGGGATGTGGCTCAGTAGCCAAGTGCTCCCGAGTTCAACCCCCCAGTGGGAGGGGGAGGGGGAAACATTGAATAGTAATCTTGCCTAACTGGAAACAAGTATGCCATCGGTCACTCAAACACCCAGAAATCCTGTCAGAGTGATTGTTGCAGTCTAAGTGTAAAGATGCCACTAAGTGTGGCAGTAAAGACCCAGGCCATGTTGTATGATTATGTACATTAAAGACAGCTACTATGGAGGGTTATGATATGAGTATAGTGCAGTTAAACAGCTCTGAGAATACAAATGATTACTATAACATGATTTTGTTCCTTCCAACAACACTTCTCTTCACACTCCACAAAAAGAACACCAGTCTTGTGCTTTGCTTACGAGTTTGTTGGTGTGGATTTTCCCTACCTGCTTATCATTTGGGTATAACTATAGGTAAAAATTTCAAAATACTGGAAATATTTACATAAAAAATTACAGTGGCCCTATAAAATATATGAGCATAGCATTTTAGAATTGTTAAACCTCATCTAGATCTTAAAGTTAATCTAGACAAAATTTGATGATTTAAACAATAATTAGGTTATGTAACAAGTATTTGCTTTGTGTCTGTGCAATTCTTTCCCAAACCCATAACTCCAGTCCAATCATGAGAAGAAAATCAGACAAAGCCAGATTGAGGCAAAATTCTTACAGGATGCCTGGCTGGTTTTCCTTGAGACTACTGAAGGCATGAAAAACAAAACTGAAAAGCCGTCATAGAACAAAGGCAACTGGGGAGATGAGACAAAGAAAAGCAGTGTAGTTCCCTGGATTGACTCCTGGAGCAGAAAGAGGACATTAATGGAAAAACTTGTGAAATCCAAAGAAGGGTGGCTCCAAGCACTCACCGAAGGCTTTTGTTCCCTCTGGAACCCTCTGTACCCAGGACTGTGGTACTCCTGCATGGAGGGGAGCAGGTTGCCTTCCTTCCCTTTCCAAACTTTCCCAACTCATTTCTCTCCCAAAGCACCTAGTTATGACTCTCACATCAGCGGGCAATGCAGTGTGCCAAGCCTTCCCCACCACTGCCACTCCCTTCATCCTTGAGCTCGCTTTTTACTGATAGAATTTTTATTTGGAAAAAAAAAAGTGTCACCAAACAATAACTCTGTAACTGTATCCCATAAGATAAATGAAAGAAAGAGCAATTGCAACAAAAGCATTCCAACAATCTTCTCTCAAGAGCCTGACAGCAGGACTATTCAACCTATTTCACCTAGTTTTTTTTTCCCACTTCCATCTTAATATTATTTAGATATTTTCCTTCTTCAAGCATAAAAACAGCCAGTTTTCAAAAAGTATATCTGAACCCATTTATCCAAATTAGGACCATCTCTTCAAAGGAGTCCCTATTTCAGGTAGCTGCTCTCCAGCTCCTACTGAACCTTCTTTCTCAGAGTTGTGGTTAGACCCAATCTCAGACCCACCTGGGAAATTAAGTTCCATTACTGACAATGTATTCATCATATCTTTTCTATTATCACATCAACTCAATTTTTCTACCAATTTTAATGTGTATATGGCAGTTTCTGAAAACCAAAGCACCCTCAAGGGATAGTCTGAAAAATATGCTAGAGAACCAACAAATTTCAAAATAAAACAACACAATGAAAAACAAAAGCAACACCCCCACCCCCCAAAAAAAAGCAATGAAGTAATGATGACACACAGAATAAATGTTTACAGGAGTTATTCTTAAAGGGAAGACTCCAAATACCTAAATTCCATCAAGATTACAGTTACACTACATCAAAACTACACTCACAAAATGGTCAAAAATATTCTTAAATATATATAAATGAACACAAAGTTTACAGCAAGCTAAGGAAGACAGGAAGAAAATTTCCAGGAGCTCAAACTCCTGACAAAAATCACCCTCAGAGAGCTGCCTAAAAGGGTCACTGTCACCAAGCAGTGAAAATACAAATGTTGTGTTCCCAGTCAATAACACCCATACAGACGTCATACACACAACTGTGTGAATCGTACCTTTCACTTTTCTATTTTATGATGCTTTGACCTGGAGAAGGTAATCCTGGAGGAAGTGCCCTCTCAGGGCGAATTGCTAGAGAGAATAAATAACTCTTCTGTGAGCAGTTTTGACATGGTAATCACTCTGAACCCTCCTCTAGGTAGTGTTTTATATTCCAGACAGCAATAATCTGTCCTAACACCTGGAGTAAGTACCAGTAAACCAGCTAGAGACTACCCCTGTAAGCTTAGAGATGCCCAAATTAGCCATCCTGTCCAATCAAACTTGCCCAAGCTTGTCTACCAGGCTAAACCCATTCCCTCCATGAAAACCACAATTGAGGCTTTCTGCATGCTTTCCCCTGGCTCCTTCTGCCTTTGACCCACACAGGTTTCCCCATGTGTAGTATTCCATGCCTCCTATTTTGGGAATTTTAGTATCAATCTCTTACATCTTAACAATCATTTCCATGCCTGTGTCTCCCCCCATAACTGAAGAAAAACAAAATCCCCAGCATTTTAGAACAACCACTCAGATAAAACCTATGAATACACAATGAATTTCTGGCCAACAAAATCAGGTAGAATGATATACCAGTGCTCCAGAGCAAAGGCCTGCCAGGAAGTAGAGATTGCCAGAGAAGTTCTCACTGTTCTTATGATCATGCCACAAAGAGTTCAGGCATGTGACTCAAAGTAGAAGGCATGAGTTCATTAGAAAGGACGGGAAAAGGGGACATGCTCGAGAGAGTGTATAGCAGACCTCTTTGGCCCTCATATTTTACTAGGGGGTTACAGGGGAGTTTTCAGAGAGTCCCCCTCAGGTCTACCTCTTGACTCTTGGCTGCCAGCTGTACAATAGCAGCGTTTCAGGTCCCCTGTGTGCATAACAACTCTAGGTCACTTTGGCCCACGCTGACCAGTTCTAATTAGAATCTGTTCTCATAGATTTCTTTGGTTAGAGAAAATTATCCCTATCTCCTTGAGTTCTGGGATCTAATCTGTGTAAGGGTTACAAAAGTACCCTCCACCCCACTCTTAAAGAATCACTTGTATGCTTATCATCATTTCGGGTCTGCATTTCTCTTTCAGATAACAGGGTGATTCCTAAGAAATGTAACATATCCTATTGACTTAAGGCAGGCAAGGATGTGGGCGATTTGTTTTTTAAAAGACAGTTATGTCAAGGGCTAGCACAATGGGCCCACTTCACAGAATTATTCCTTTAACCTTGTATTCCCAGAGCTCCAACTGTCTGTAACTATCACCAGGAGGAAAAAACATCTTCAGAACTATAAAGTCCTAAGATTTGAGTTTCAGCATTTGGAATGTTTTGGACATCAGAAGGTTATGTCATACACATATGGTATATTACATGACAATGTCATCAGAGTGATCTGGAAGAACCCAGTAATCAAAGACATTAATATTTCTGTTGCAAAATATTTAAACACTCACACTAAATAGGATAGGCAAAGGCTATGAATAGACTCAGATCAATTTAGTTCAAGTTTTGAGGCCACACAAGTTACAAAGATCCTACTGGTTTTCAGAGCACCTTGGATATTGGGTTTTGGCATTTTTTGCCTCATATGTAAATAAGGATTAAATGAGGGAAACACTTTAAAGTGCACATCAGCTCTCTAGCATGTAGACAACACCCAGTAGATTCCCTTCCTCCCTCCATAAACAAAAGACTTGAGAAAGCAAAAATTTTATTTAGGACACATCTGATTTGCCCCTGAAAATGACTGATAATAGGTTATTCCATTAACCACTACCACAGTGGTAACAATGGTAATTCTTCTATTTTATACAAATCATAATTACTAATGAATAAACAACTGCATTTAAGCAGGAAGATTACTTTCACTCAGAAGAGATGACAGGCTTAAAGAGTAACATGTGATTAACTGATGCAGTTCTGTTACTGCATTTATTGTTACTTTGTAATTGTTATTAAATTTATTGTTAGTTAGCAGCTTCTCACAAAGCATTCAACAATTATGTTAATTAGCTACTCCTCAAACATTGTCCGTGGAAGAAGTTGCGGTTTTCCGTGTGTGTGTGTTACATATATATTTAATACATAAGCATATATGTTTAGGACTGCATAAAAGAAAAATAATTCTTCCCTTGGAAACTAGCCATTCTAACAAATTCAGTAGAGCAGTGACCTGGATCATGATCTCTGACTATGCCTCATGGCTGCGTTTGCACTAAGAATTTCCCATGTAAAAGTACAGGTCAAGATTGCCCAGTTGCTATGGTGACACCCAGCCTGAGGAAACTGTGCAAAGGCACAGAGTTCTGTCAGTCGGGACCTTGAACTCAGATACCATCTCCTAGGGATGAAGAATTCTGAGCATAAAAAAATAACCCTAATGTCTCACCAGTGCTGTGTCCCTCAGTCTACCTGCTTTGCAGAAACTTTCCCAAAAATAACCTTTTGATGATAAAACCTATGTAATAAACGTACTGAGGTAGCTCTGGGTCACTGTTCCTCCATTAGAGTACAGTGTCCCACCTTTCTCTATATACATGATCATCTTTTCTCAATCCCCCATCACCCCTTGCAGATTTCTGGCTATGGCAGAGAGGTTGCAGCAACAGTCTCCTTTCTTTACCTGCTAAACTTTATAAATGAATGATCTGGCCCACTGTATCCACTACTATGACACTCATTCTTTTTCCAAGTCCTTCTGTCCCAAAATCCAATTGATATTGCTCCTAAAGGTTGCCAAACTCAGTGATCTTCCTCTTTTCTCACATGTCATTGGAGAACTAGACACTCTTAGATAGCTGCTCCTTGGGCTTCCAAAATATTAATTCTCCTGCACCTATGCTCAAGTAATCCTCTGTGTGTGGCCAGATCCTCTTGCTCCCCATACCCCATGCTTCTTTTCCTTTCCCCTCCCACTACAAGTGCTCACTGAGGGTATTCCATTGTTCTATCACTCTCTCTGGAGTCCCACTTAAGGTTTTCTCTCCTGCAGACCTCAACTACAGTCTTAACTTCTACAGCACCTTGGTCTATTTTCTCAGAATTTCTTTCTATATTTAATCCATCTCACAAGACCAACATTACCAATTATTTATTGGACATGGCTGCCACTCAAATTTTTCACAAATTCATCATTTTTTTGGGTGTGGTACTGTGGATTGAACTTAGCAGTGCTCTGCCACTGGAGCCACATTCCCAGCCCTTTTCATTTTTTTATTTTGTGACAGGGTCTCACTACATTGCGTAGGCTGAACTCAAACATGTGATGATACTCCTGCCTCACAGACCTGAGTCGCTGGAATTACAGGCTTGTGTCACTAGGCCTGACCCAGATTAATCATTCATTACCCAGTCTTTCAAATTCTTGAAATAGTGCACTGTGCTGTCCCAGCCAAGCTCAGATTCCAGAGTCATCTTGGACTTCTTCCTCTTCTCTGCTCCCAACATGCACAAATCCTGCTGAATCACTTCCAGAGAACTTACACACATACTTTCTATTTCCACTCCCACAGACTCAAGGTTAGCTTTTCATTGTTAATACAATGGACTCTTTAACAACCTCCCAACCTAACTCTATATAGTAACTTTGGTCTTTTTCCAATCCCCTTTTCACACAGCAGATCCATATTAATTTTAAAATTTCAAAAACTGTCATTCTCCAGCTTAAAACAAAACCAAACTCTTCACTAGTTTCCCATTCCCTAAAAAATAAAAGTAAATTTTATTATTTGTCATTTAAGGGTTCCATTAATATGAGACAAACAATTTGTGCTTTAAATTGCCACCGTCCCTACACTATGTGCCAAACAAATCAATCTGGTATCTAAGCTCTGCCTATGCTCATGTCTTTGCTGTATATAACAAGAACAAAATTATTAGAGAACAAAAATACCCATAAATTTGAAATATCTTCTCTGGTGAACCAGACACAAGATAGGTACTTTGTATGAATTAGCTTAAAAAATCCTCAAAGAACATTATCTTGAATTTTTAACATGAACTTGGAAACTTATGTAAATTGACCAAACTTAGAAAGGTAGTTCTGTGTTCTAACATGAAACAAGATATCAAAATAAGACTGGCATCTTTCCCTAGCAGTAGTTACCAGGATATTGACAATTCTTACACTATTATCATGAACAAATGTCCTTTTTATTTTTAATGTGTGTGAACAAATTCATAAGGTAAATTCCTAAAAACAGAATTACTGGATCATGCAATACACACAATTGTAATTTTCAGTCACTACCAAATGGCCATGTGTTCTTTAAATTTTCACTTCAAGCCTGCTGCTGGCTGGCAGAGTTCTCCACCTGAATATACCTGGGGTCCATTTCCCGAGAGACTCTTGACATCTATTTTAACCGCCTAAGCAACTTGGAGTATGTCCAGAATTCTTTGCACCAGGCAAGGCTTCATTCATAAATTGACTCCTTGGAAGTAATCCTAGGAAAAAAGGCATCTGGGCTTTCTATTCCTCTTCCTAGAAAACTACAACTCTGAGTTTAACCCACAGTCATCTGAGGAACCACAGTGACCAGAACAGTAACTATTTAAATGCTTCCATGACCAGGTTCTCTGTTTTAAAGAGCCCTCCTGCAAATGAAAAGTACAGACTTTTACTTTTATACTTTATAGTATTTTAAAAAAAAAACAGGTGTCAGAAAGCACTGGGAGGTATCAAAAGAGACAGAAAATTTAAGATAGTTACCATTTGGAAGAATGACTGGCATTGTAAGTTTTCCATTTTTACAACTTCTGACCTGAGGGCAAGCCACTATCCATTCCATATTGGGCAAGTAAAATTCAAATAGAAAACCAGAGCCCAGAAAAATCACAACAGCTAGAAAGAAAGTAGTTAATAAAACTAAACAAATGCACAATCTTTGACTAAGCAATTCCATCCTAAAAGAAATAAAAGGATATGTTCACAAAACAGTGGTACCAGAGAGTGCAAAGCAGCTTTCATAACAGTTATGCTGCTACAATCCCAGCATCCTTAACAGAAAAGATAAACTCATTTATCTACAATGAAATACTACTCAGTAATTAAAAATGAAATATGCAAACACCTACTGATAGATGCAACATAGGTGAATTTAAAAATCTTTGTTTTACATAAAACACTACCTAAAGTCTAGAACAGTCAAAATTAACCTACATTGGGGAAAAATCGAAATGTGGGCTGACTTGTAGGGAGAATGGAATGGATGCTTACTAGGAAGAGTCCGTGATAGTAACAGGCTGCATCTTGATGGGGTGAGGAGTAGAAAGGTGCTATGGGAACTTAAATAGTCAAACAATTAAGATTTTTGTATTGCACTATTTATAAATTTTATCTCACATAAAAGTAATAAATATTAACTGATTAAAAACATGAAATAAATTAGATTTAGTGGGTGGGGAGGGGGTGGGAGTATAATACGTATAGTAAATACAAATTGTAGGATCTAAATGGAGGGTCTATGGGAGTTCAGTGTAGAATTTTTTCATCTTTTTTATGAATTCTAAATTTTAATAGAATGCAGAGAAAGAAAACTTATCTGATAACTGTCAAATGTTTAAGGTCTCTGCCTGTTATTTTTCCTTCTGAACAAGTTATATATATCTCTTCTCCAACACTGGGCCTGCTGAATTTCTGGCCACACTAAGTTCACAATGTTCCAGCTGCTCTAAGACATCAAATGTGCCACCCTCCACTTGACTCCCTAATCCTAATACAAATGCTGTTGAATTATCCCAGGGTATTTTTTTTTTCTCCCATACAAGGTCACAGACCTTTAATCTCTACAGCTGCATGCTAGGCCAGAGCCCTTCCCAACTAATAGATGAATGGTTAAAGAAAAACTGATGGGAGAATGAAGGCACAGGAGCCTCAGTCACTATTCTACCCTTGGGCATTTTATATATCACTCTTCAGTTCTACTGCATTTCCAACAAATATTTGATGTTATAAAATAGCCAAATACATGTGTTCTAGATGTATTAGTGTTATCAAAAGATAGTATATATGAAAATGCTTCCTAAATAATAAACCCAAATGTAAACAAAGGAGATAATTATTATGTTTTTCATTTTTTGGTAGTACTGGGGATTGAACCCAAGGACACTCTACCACTAAGCTATAACCCCAGCCCTTTTTATTTTTTGAGACAGGGTCTTGCTAAGTTACTGACGCTGGCCACAAATTTGTGAACTTCCTGGCTCAGTCTCTTGAATCACTGGGATTGCAGGCATGTGCCATTACACCTGGCCACAGATGATTACTAAAATCACCTGTATATTCACTATACATAGCATATTAATGGTATATATATATATAATATATATCTTCTTAATTCTGAAAATATTTTTTTTCTATTCAATAATACTTGACATTCTGGAAAATTCATTCACAGACTTGGATTTTTTTCCCTAAAGGAACATAAAAATCTGATTGTCAGGAAAAAGATAACTTGAAAAAACACAGAAGCACACAGAAAATTCCTGTACTCCCTTTAAGCTCCCACAGACCAAGAGGAGTACACATACCTGCATTCAGATTAACCAGGAGCACATGCTCAGCTCACTGGCCGAGCCCCCACAATACACACCCTGCTTACTCTCCTCACTGTGGAGAAACGTTTACTTTGCACCTATCACACAGAAAGTCCTCACAGGTCTGGCAGAAGTGTTACAAGCAGAAATGGTACTCAAGGATTAAGTCTCAGGTCGAAGAGACCAGAGATGTGAAAGACAATGTGTCTCTATGCTGCCAGGAAAGAGAGAAAGGATAGATGTTTGAAGAATGGACATATTATGGGTGGCGAGAATCGAATACCTTAAGTGAAACTATGGTTTCACAAATGGTCAGCCTGAGGTACTCTAAAAAATATTTGCTATGTAGGCTCAACTCTACGGATTGTGAAATGAATTATCTACAATGGACCCCAGGGTTTCAGTATTTCTTAAAAATTACCTAAGTGATTCTAATGTGTAACTAGGAGGAACTATTAGACGGGTTGGTCTTGAAAGAAAGGTAAAATCACATCTGGATTAACTGAATTGCACAGTTGTAGCAAAGAAGATTCGGGACTAACCTAAGCACAGGTACATAAGACTAGGCCCTGCCAAGACATCATAAGAGAACATGGTCCAGAACGGAACAACTGAGTTGTTAAGCCATTTAATGCATAAGGGAACTGAAATACAATAATAATTTTCTGTTTGAAATCCCTATAGCTTCCAGCAGAGGGCTCCATCAGAATGTTTAACTGATTGCCATTTGAGGCTTTGTATTTCTTCTCAGCCTACTTTCACCTCATTTCTTTGCTGTTTGCCCCACTCTATCAAGGTATTAGAATAATTTCCAAATCTCTGAAAAATCATATTGTTTTATCTTCCTTACTTAGTAAATTTTCCCGTTTGTAAAACATCCTCTTTCTCCCTCTTACCCATCTCGATTTCTATGCTTTCTCATCTACTTAACTCCTATTCAACCTTCCAAACCCAAGCCAAACATCACCTACACCTTACACCACCTCTTCCAGCTGTCAGATCTCCATAGTCCCAATGCCTGTCTCATCTGCCTGTCACAGCAAATACAAATGTATCTGTCTCCCCACCTCCACTGTAAGCCCTTTGAAAATAGGGGCAATGTCTTCCTCCACTTTATATCCCAAGTTCCTAGGACAGGGCCTAGAACCATTTCTTCAGTAAGCAACAGATACACTGTCAGCAAAGGAAGACAAGGGGAATCTCCTGACATTAAATACATTTTGTCTACCCCACACAGCTCCTCTTGAAACCTTGCTATCTACTTCATATTTCAAGATCATTTTAAAGCTTCATCATTAGTGATCAAGTACAACAAATATAGCCAAGTATTCTAAGGGCCCTATAGAAAGACGACCAATAACCAGAAATGTATGCCTGCCTGGGTATTATAATTAAATACTCTAAGCATTTTTCCAAAAACAGCTCTGGAAATTGCCAGAAAGCTTAATGAGAAGGGGAATCAGTTTCTAATCCGAGAAGGCATCCATTCTTTGACTTTTAACCACAGGTCCACAGGTCTGCCATTTTGTGAGGCACGCTTCTATACAAGGGATACTTGAATTCACAATAAGCAATTAGCAAGCTAAATAATATATAAAAATATTATATGGGCAATATGCAGACATACTGGCTATAGCTTCGGTCCCTGGCAATAGCCAGAATGTTGGCCAATGACAAATGACATTCCCATATCCAATCCATTATTTTCTTAAGGTTTCATATTCTATCTTTACAAACTATCTGTTATCAATTGTTTTCAGACCATGAGCCACTAACTTCATACAACATGAAGCAAGAAGTACTGACGAATAATTATGTGAATAAAGAGTTATGATACTACACTCTTCGTACGTATACTCAATATCAACTGTGAGGTATATCATGAATAATAGCTTTTTAGAGAAAAATGTGATAAACTATGTTATATACCCTGATTAAAGAATGATAGAAGGTAGAAAAACATTTCTCAGAAATGAAGAAAAATGGTATAGTTTATAAAAACCTCTGGTATTCTAAGGCTTCACATAGTATATGGGAAAGTGGTATTTGTGACTCCTCTTCCCAGGGGCATACAAATTTTGACTAAAGAAAATAATTACTTAAAAATAACTTATAGGCTAGGCATGGTGGTGTACACCTGTACATCTAATCCTAGTAGCTCGAGGCTGGGGCAGGAGGATCGCCAAGCTTAAAGTTAGCCTCAGTGACCTGATGAGACCCTGTCTCAAAAAATAAAAAGAGCTGGGGATGTGACTCAGTGGTTAAGTGCCCCTGGATCAAACAAACAAAATAATTGTAGTATCAGATTTTCAGGAAAACAGCAAGCTGTTCGACAAATAAGTGTTCTTGAATTTAATTTACATAGTAGTGTGCTAGTTAGCACTGCCAAGGCTCACTGGCAGTTAGAGGTGACCAGGAACACGGAGGTGGAAACTGAATAGGACTTCCAAGAAAAATATTTCTCCCTCCTCACCTCTTTCTTCCTCACTGACGGCCTGGAATACAGTGCTCCAGTGGCCTTTAAGGTACTTACCAAGATGGCAGAGCAGTGAGAGAGGTAACGGGAAGACTAAAGTCAAGAAAAGGTAGTAAGAAGGTTAACGAGGAAAAAGAGAACAACTGTCTTTGGTAAATTTACATACATTTCATTCTTTTACAAGAATTCTAGGTGGAAAGATATGCCACCGTGCAGAAAATGCTTGATATCAAATACAGATCCACATTTGATGAAGGATAAAAAGCCAAACCGAAATAAATATTGAGCACTGCATACCATACATGATGAGAACCATTTTACATAATCAGCAACCTAAAGATAGGAATTATACCTGTTTATCTTTTTAAAATTCTCAGTATGAACAAGTTATCCAGAAAACAGTAGGTTCTCAGTAAATGTCTGAAATAAATAAAACTAGAACATCCTTTCTTACCTTCTGTAGTTGGAAATACTTCTTCAGTTTTAGCCTCTGCCAGTTTCCCAGTTCTCAGCAGAACTTCCGCAAAGCTTTCTGCTGGGGCATGCTGGTAGGTGCCATAGGTCACTGCAGCCTAGACAAAAGCAGCAACTTCACCATTTAATAGGGTCTCTTCTAATTACACATTCTTAGAAATCACAGGGGAAGGAGTTTATGGCTTCTGCTGACCTGAATAATAATTTATCACTAATGCATATTATTGTATCTAACGTCTTAAATAGATTTTCATTTCATAGGTCATAATATATACAGAATGAATCATATAAAAGCAGTGAATAAGGAAAAATAAAGTCAAAGAAGTTTATTTTCAGGAAAATTTTAGTTTTTCTTTATACCATCTTCAATAGCTTGACAGTAAATCTGTTTTCTTAGGTTCACTGTCCTTACCCCATTGACAAAGGGATCAGAGATGACAGATTCATAAAAGGGATGACACCCTTGTTTTTCTAGATCTTCATTGGCTACAGTTCCAATTTGATAAGCACCACCAAATTCTTGCCCCTAAACAGAACAAAGTGAAGAACAGCAGGTTAAAAAGAGAGCAAAGAGGGGGAAGAGGGAGAGGGAGGGAGCAAGATGGCAGGGAGAAAAGGACAATTCCAGGAGAAATTCATCAGTGTGCTTTCTATGACCAAAAGAGGGCGTCAGAGTGACAGACACCAGCAGAGAATGTAATAACAACTACATTCCACAAGCAGCATTTCAACCCCTACCTACAGCGCCTCCTGATTTTCCTGGTCACTTTGACATCTATGAATCAGAAACACTCAAGTAATAAGTGCTATAAACACAGCAAGTTTTCAATATTACAGTCAGAATAACCATCATAAAACATCACTTTGTTCACATTGCTACCCTGCTCAAAAAAACCTTCAGTGACAAGGCAAATGGGCAACAGCATAAAAATCTGAACTATGTAGAACATTCAAGATCATCAAATGCTAATTAACATTAAAGTCTAACTCTTCACCTCAATCACACCACCCTGCTTAATGCAAAAAAAGGGGCCTCTGTGCCTTTCTTCCACTGTAAAGGGTCCCCCACAGCCTGGCTGCCTAGTGAGAATCTACCCTTCCTCCAGGTCCAGCTAAGACCCCACCCACTCTGCCTTAGTGGAGGAGTAAGACTTACAAAAGTGCCTCTTAACCCCAACTCCTTCTCGACCACCACTTTAAGACTGGAGCATCAACATTCCTGTTAGCAAATATTTTATTATTACTAATATAGTTGATTATGGTGGTTTTGCTCTCCTCAAATCAACATTAAAGCTCCTTACTGAAAGATCCAAGTAGAAGACATTCCTCCCAAGTTTACTGAACCCAGACCCTCTACCAAGTCCCATTGAGGGAAACAATGAAGCTGCTGGCAGTGGTCAGAATACAGCAGATGTTTAATAAAAATGCAGACTACAATCTGGGTTAAAGATCTGACCTAGGACATAAGCCTTCAAAACAGTGAACAGCTGAGAAAGGAAAATAATCATAATCCAGTGTGATGCATGAAGGGATAAGAGATTTACCCCAGAATCAAGTAAGTACAAAGCATCACAGTAAACAATATCTTTTTCATTTACCCAAGCATTTGGCTGATCATCCTTAGATTTTTCTCTTTCCTATACCCCACACACAGACCATCTGTAGGACCACAAAATATATCCCACCCACAGCAGTCCTCTCTCACCTCCTTCCTGGTACTCAGGTCTACGCCAGCATCATCTCTCACCCAGAGGACTGAACAAGAATCTCTCTCTGCTTCTGACTGCCAGCTCTCCACACAGCAGTTACATGAGCTCATTAAAAGTAAGGCTGGAGAACACAACTGCTTTGCCTCAATTTTCCATATGTTTTCCATATTATCCAGCATAAAATCCACACACTTATTATCACAGTCTACACAAGCTTTCAATGATGGGCCTCCACACCACCTACCTAATCTCTTTTCCCAGTTGTTCACAGTCCTCAAATTATACCTGCCTCTTTTAAGTTCTACAAAGACATCAAATAAGTCCCCCTGCGGGGGCTTTGCATTTGTTCTACTTGGCTCAATCATACTTCTGCTCAACCCGATTCTTTCCTGAGTAACTTAACTTCCCTCCCTAAATCAGAATTTTAATTCCTCGACATGACTCTTTATTCACTTACCTTGCTTATGAGTTACATTCATATACTTATAACCACCTGGCATTATACAAAATATTTTTCTTCATCTCCCCCATTGAAACATAAGTTCCATAGAGGAAGGGGATTAGACTGAAGGGTTATCCTTTTCTATTCCTGTCTTTAGCACAGTATTTGACTCATAGAAAATGATAACTGTTTGCTGGATAGATGGATGAATAAATGAATGACGGAGAAACTACGTGTGTTTGGGATGAACCGATAAACAGGCAAGTTTTTCCCCTTTGTTTTCCAATGTGAGACTATAGAACTGGAATTTAACAATGCAGAAAATACAGGTGAACCACGTGTTAAGATTTCCCCAAAAAACAAACTCCATTGCTCTACTGCTAACCCTGATCTTTACTTCAACCCTTCTCCATCAGCTGGCTCCTAACTCTTCCCTAACTACTGGCCTGTAGAAACACAGCAGAGCAAGTCAGCACTGATGCAATCATTTTCGTTTCACTAAATTTTAATTCTAAGATGTAAACCAAACCCTACTCAAATATATCAGGGTCCTTTGCAAGTACTCCATGGGAGTGTATTTCACTCCATGAGACAGACTACTCACGCCCTGACAGGAGGCCTGGATTTCTGAAGAAATTTTATAAATCATTAAGACGTAACAGTGAAAACAAATGAAGAGTAGTGCTAACAAATGACAAGCCACACAGCACATTTGAAAATGAAGGCTGCCTTGCTTACTTGCAGGGGCCGGAGGTAAGTTAAAGACTTCTTCCACCACTGCCCATCACTGACAGCCTGCAATACTGCTCTGGTAGTGGTCGTGGTATTGGAAAGGACTTTCATGGTGGTGGCAGTAGTCCAGTGTAAGAGGTCAGCTGAGCTGCTGCCTGGAACACTCATTTCATCCTGCGTTAAAGAAAAAATAGCAACCAGATGTCATCAAATTTTTGTTTAAAAGCCTGTAAATGTATGGACATTTTCTCCCTATGAAATTTTGCCAGCTAATAAATGGAAAATTAGAATTTTTGTGGATTGCTGAAAGACTAACAGGTTCCACATTATAAACCTTCTACACACTATCAATCATCCATTTATTTGGATGAAAAACAGTGTCCTTGGGCTGGGGATGTGGCTCAAGCGGTAGTGTGCTCGCCTGGCCCTGGTTCAATCTTCAGCACCACATACAAAAACAAAGATGTTGTGTCTGTGGAAAAC
Organism: Spermophilus citellus; assembly: GCF_964194105.1. Lineage (NCBI taxonomy): Eukaryota > Metazoa > Chordata > Mammalia > Rodentia > Sciuridae > Spermophilus > Spermophilus citellus. Next base: position 106,193,597 of record NC_138182.1, read on the forward strand.
TGAAAAATAAATATTAAAAATTCTCTTTAAAAAAAAGTGTCCTTTAACATCAGAAGGTAGAAACCAGAATCTTCTACTTTCCTTGGGGGTCACAGAAGCATTGTTCAAATGAATAATTTAGTTAATAATAAATACTGTGGTTAAAGAAACATGAGTTGTTAGATATTAGACTGGTAAAAGTTACAGAATATGTCATTTGCTTTATAAATATTTCTGAAACTAATGTACCATGATGTTTTTTTTCCCCTGAATTTTCTTTTGAAAATGATTCAGGGAGGAACAATATGTATGCTATTGTTGTTTTGTTATATATTTATCTCATTACTAGCAATGATGGGTTTTAAAATTTATTTTCATGTGTATCATCTGATCATTTTGAGTGGTCACATTTATCACATTGAGGCACATTTTTGTTCTTGCTTTTTTAATTTCAAGCTCCCTCCCCCACTAAACTTCCTTTCTCCTACATACATAAAAGTGAAGTCCCTTTGGTATATCTTCATATATGAACATAAAATGATTTTGTTAAATTCAGTCTATTTATCCTCCCTCTAGTTCTCCTATTCCACTGATCTTTCCTGTATCTTTATGGTATCCTATCTCCTTCCCAAGCATCTTTCCTTTATCTTGCTCTAGCCTCCACATCTGAGAAAATAATTTAAACCTTGATTTTCTAAGTCTGGCTTATTTCACTTAGCTTTTTAATTTTCATCCATTTACCAGCAAATGTCATTATTTCATTCTTCTTTATAACTGAGCAAAGCTCCACTGTGTGTATATACCACATTTTCTTAGTCCATTCATCTCATGGGCATTTCTTAATCCATTCATCTACTGATTCCATAAGCTTGGCTGTTCTGAATTGCACTGCTATAAACACTGAATTGGCTGTATGGCCGATTTCAGATCTTTTGAATAAAGGCTGAGGAGTGGGATAGCTTGGTCATATGGTGTTTCCATTCCTTGTTTTTTGAGAAATTTTCACACTGCTTTACAGAGTAGCTGTACTAATTTGCATTTGTACGTATTTTTCCCCATCCACACCAGCATTTATTATTATTCATGTTCTTGATAATTGCCATTCTTTCTGGAGTAAGTGTAGTTTTGATTTGCATTTCCCTAACTGCTAGAGACGCTAAACATTCTTATTTCTTGGCCCATTTTTTTTTCTTTTTGGAAAGTTTCTGATTAGTTCTTCATAAATTTGTTTTTTCCTTTTCCATATTGGCTATGTTTTTTTTTCCCCCTTTGGCATTGAGTTTTTTGAGTTCTTTATACATTCTGGACATTAATTCCATCAGAGAAGTAGCTGGCAAAGATTTTCTCCATTCTGTAGGTTCCTCTTTACTCTCATGACCATTTCTTTTGCTGTCCAGAAGCTTTCTGATGGTATCTCACTTAATGATTCTTGGTTTTATTTCCTGAGCTTTAAGGATCTTGCTGAGGAAGCCAGTGCCTATACCTAGAATGTTGACCCTATGTCTTCTTTGAGCAGTTGCAAGGTTTCTTGTCTGTTATCTAAGTGTTTCATCCATTTTGATTTAACTTTTATGCATGGTGAATGATAGGGATTTAAATTCATTCTTCTACATATGGATATCCATTTTTCCCAGCACCATTTATTTAAAAGGCTGTCTTAGCAAGTCTATGTCTTGAAGTAACTATCAAGTGGCTGGATCTGCAGACTCTAACCAAAATTATCATGTGAGTGTAGTGGTGGGAAACAGTGGAACACACATCCAGAACTGCCTCTAACCTGAGCTGTCCAACACAGTAGCCACGAATCATATGTGAAATGTGGCTAATCCAAACTGAGATACGTTGCAAATGAAAATACACTATAGATTTGAATGACAGGAAATAAAGGGAAGGAAACAGAAAAGAGCATCATACGTGTGCTTAACCTCAATGAACTAGAACACAGCCTTTCTAGTGATAGAAAGGAACCTAGGAGACCAAGTTCAACCACAAGCATTCCAAGGCAGAGAAGGAAGACAGATCCAAAAACAGAAGTTCATTATTCAACACTTCTGAAGAGGCAAGGTAGAAAGCTCTAGATAGGAAAATAGCTAAATGTCCCTTTGACAACAATGATAGCTGCCATTTCTTGAATGCTTGCCATGTGCAAGAGCTTTCTAAGTATACTGAATTTAAAAACTAGAAAGTAACACAAATAGAGTTGCTTTAATAGTGGCATTACTGGAATTCTTCATTTCTATCATTTGTGAAGATAGCAATACAAGTTCATTTCTTCTCATAATACAGTAGACAGCTGGCTCTCAGATCTGAATTAACACAAGAAAAAAACTGGTCCAGTTTCAGGACCTCCAGAGGCTGTTTTCCCTAGAGAGGCCACTCGTCCAGCCATGGAGTTTCTCATGCCATGTAGAGGTGTAGTGGATGTTACCTCCAACTGCTATCCTACCTTGTGTTTCATAATAACACTGCAGAGTTCGTATTAGGATACCATGACACAACTGTAGATCAAATAAACTGAATATGCTGCCTAGAGGCAACAGGGCTAGAGTGCCTCCTCCCCTTTCCTTAACTAGATTTGGTATCAGAATGTTCAGGCCACTCATTCTTTGCATGATTTCAACACACCAGTAATATCTCTCTCCCTCTCCTTTTTTCTACCCCCAACCCCCTTCTTCCTCCTTCACACCCTCCCTCAATATTTGCATTCACTTAAACTCATTTTTCTTTGTTATAAAACTAATTCAAACTCACTAAAAACGATTTGAAAAGTTCAAAAAGGCATGGATAAGAGAACATTTATTCACAGTCCCATTACAAAAAGACAATTACAGCCAACATATATTCTCTTCCTGTCTTTTTAAACCAGGCAAAAGGATTCTTTTGAATAAACCTAATTTGAGTAGAAGACATATTCAAAGACAATGCACAGCTCACTGGTAGAGTGCTTGCCTAGTGTGTGCAAAGCCCCGAGTTCATGCCGCAGTCCGGCTGCAGCAAAATAACGGGGGGGGGGGGACGGGGGGGACGGAACGACACGAGCAACTAGTGTAGATTGATACAGGAGGAGTGGGAACCGTTTATTGTAGGACAGGAGGGGTATATATACATTCCACACAGCTTATCTTAATTAACATAAACTAGATACAGCAGTCAACCAATAAGAAATCTCCGCACTTAATGGCTCGCTGGTGTTCCTTCTCAAACCACTCCCTCTGCAAAATGCCAGGCACCATCTTGACTTGTTTACAAACCCTAACAAGTTCGATCCCCAGAATTCCCTCCCCATGGAAAGAAAAAGTATGCGCATACAAGCTTATAGTATGATCAATTTTAACACGTTCATGTAATGAGCCCTCAGACCAAGAAACACAATACCATCAGAATCCCAGAAGCTTCTCTTATGCTCACTCCCAGACATACCACTTTGAGAAAACACACTGTCCAGATTGACAGCAGCATAAATATATTTTCCCTGTATTCATTCATATAAAAAATGTAGAATCATATACTCGTGTTTTCTTTCACTTTTACGTACATAGTTATGTGTGCAGCCCATTGCTACATCACATTACCCGGTGTGAATATACCAAAATTTATGTATCTTTTCTTCTATCAATAGGCATTTGAGTACTTAACTTGAAGCTAATACCAATAATGTTTCTCTGAACATGCTGGTAATTACCTTTTGGTGAACGAACTATGCATTTCTGGGTAAATAGTAGTGGAACTGCCAATACACACAGTATGCATATGTCCAGATCTAAAAAGTAGATCCAAACATTTTCTTCACACTCTGACCAGCAACTCAGAGTTCTGATGGCTCAACATCCACGCCAACATCAGTTCTGATAATGGTTTGTGATTTTAATCTTTGCAATGAGTAATTTCTATTGTTAAGTATTTGCTCTGATCTCTATTGGTTTTCCATCTTTCTTATTCACTTATCAGTGTTGTGTGTGTTCTAGATACAGATTTCTTATTAATTGTATGTACTGTGAATATTTTCTATTACTCTGGGCATTACCTTTTTATTGTATTAATGGTGTCTTGTGATTAACCAAAGTTTTTAATTCTAAATGTAATTCATCAGTTTTTAACTTTAAGATTATTATTCTTAAACCTTATTTAAAAAATGTTCACCTACTTCAAGGTCACAGAGATGTTCTTCCAAGTTCTTCCTAGCATGTGATATTTTTGCTCTATGTCAAACCTTTTTAAGACAATGTAGTACCCTTCTATCCATTCGTAACATTAAATGCACATTTTAAATGTATTTTTCACAATATATTAATTTTTTTCCTTTCTGACTAGACAGTGAGCCAATCAGGAGTAGGGCCACTATTTAGTCATCATTACATCTGTGGAATATGTGAAAATCTCTGTAATTTGGAGCTAGAGGTAGATCTAAGAAGTCTGGTTTTATTGAGCTGTTTAAATGTTTAAAGATACATTTCCAAAAGCATTATATGTTGTACCTAGAGTTGATAAATTTTATTCAAATAGGATTTCATGTCACATTTTCTATTCCTGTTCATCTGCAGAATCTTCTTAATTGAGAGGGCATAGTGAATGATTTAAATGTCATCAACTAATTCAAATATAGAATTAAAAATATAAACATGGTAAGAAATATGGCACTTAAGCAGAATATGACTTCAGAGGAAAATCAAATTCAAAGGCGAGGAAAATCAAATTCAAAGGCGTAAAAAATGACTTTTATGAAAGTCATAAAACCATTACTCTATCTGGGCATGGTGGTGCACCTATAATCCCAGTGGCTTGGGAAACAGACAGGAGGATCATGGGTTCAAAGCCAGCCTCAGCAACTCAGGGAGACCCTAAGCAACTGAGCAAGACCATGTCTCTAAAATATAAGAAAACATTGGAGATGTGGCTCAGTTTAAGTGCCTCTGGGTTCAATCCCCAGTACCAAAAGTTAAAAAATTATTCTATTTCATAAAAGAAACTTAAAATTTACTTCTTTCCATATTATGGAACAGCTAGACCAAGATAGAAAATTTAAAACAGCAAATGCAAAAATTTGTTTCAGAAAATAAATGAAATTCACATAAATAGATTTTCTGTGAGTATTTCCCCGAAGAAGGATTACAAAAGAGAAAGTAAAATAAAAGATTCATGCATCGGACCCACAGGACAAGCATTTGTTTTAGGGGTGGTTGACCAAGATCATAGTGTAACCAGAGTCTTTAATGAGGAAAATATTTCTCCTTCAACTTCATATAATGTGGAGAGAAAAAAGATGTTAGGCAAAATTTACTCCTGAAATTAAACTACTGACACTTTTTATAATCATAGTGGCACACTGCTAATTAATTTAGAGTGTGTAATACCAAAACTAGATTAAACCCCAAACCCAAATTATCCATACCCAGCATATAATTTAACATGAAAACTCATTAATGACAAGTGTGCTACATAGATCAAAGGTTAACTTCCTAAGCACTAATAAAAATTTTCAAATCCTTCAATGAAAGACACCACTACCAAATGGGCTCACAAGTACAAAGATCGTTCCACATGTCACACATGGTTCTTATTGGTCAACTACTATAACGAATCTTTAGTTAAGGAGTTGCTTTCTCCGTAGTTTGGTAATACAAGGGTTAATTTCAGAGAGATCCATTGGCCTCCTATACACTGAGCTGGGGGGACAAGTAGACTATGCAAGGATTACAAAGCCAGGTGCGACTCAACCACTGCCCCTTTTCTTCTAACATATCCATAATCCAAAACAATTCTCTGCATCTATAATTTATTTATAGAAAATTTCTTCCAGATATCAAAATATTAAGAAAATAATCCTTATTACCGAAAATCTAAAAGTACCTGTCAGAGAAAGCAACAGAAAATTGCCCCATAGAGTAAATAAATGTAAAGTCTGACTCCGGTTCAACTTATCTGCCTCATGAGCAGGCACAGCTACAATTTAGCTTTTTTGCCTTTGAAAGCCATAAGCACCTTCATATTTCTGAGGAAGGTAACTCCTTTCCCCAGAAAAATGAATGCATATGAAAGTGCTTTTATATATAAAACACAAAGTCCCCAACAGACATACTCATCAAATACATACTATTACAAGGGATTTAAGGGCCAGAACTTGGATGTCCTAGCTTTTTCTTTTTTCTCTGAGGAAGGAGGAGGGGGCAGTGTTTACCTGGGATTGAACTCAGGGGCACTCAACCACTGAGCCACATCTCCATCTCTATTTTGTATTTTATTTAGAGACAGGGTCTCACTGAGTTGTTAAGTGCCTCAATTTTTGCTGAGGCTGGCTTTGAACTCGAAATCCCCCTGCTTCCATCTCTCCAGCTGCTGGGATTATAGGCATGCCCCACTGCACCTGGCTTCGTAGTACTCTTGGGCATACTCAGAAAATTAGAGGTGTATGACATATAATTTTCTTTTTCCATGCTCAATCTTTTATTTAAAATCACTTTTTAAAAAATTTATTTTCAGTTTTAGATGGACAACATGCTTTTACTTTTATGTGGTGCTAAGGATCAACCCCAGTGCTGCACACGTATTCTGGCACTGAGCTACAGCCCCAACCCTTTAAAATCTCTTGATACATGTCTTTGAATTCTGCATGTACCAACAAAGTTTACTGAACATACTTTTCTCATGTCTGTGTTGAAGACCTGTGCAATGTATCATGGTTATGATAAAGATAAGGTCCCTGCATCCAAGGAACTTAATACCTTAGGGAAGAAATTAACTGAGAACTTACCAAGTTGAACCCTATTCAAATATTCTTCCCTGTGTAATAAAGCAATTTATCTGCACCCATCACATCCACATCGTACCTTCCTCATCACTCATTCTTCAAATATTTGTGACATCAATTTGTAATATGCACTATTCTAAGCTGCTGGAAATACAGTACTGAATAAAGAACCATTGTTGTCACAGATAACTCACATTCCAGGAAGAGAAAAGCAAAAAAATCAATATAAAGTATGTCAGAAAAGCACACCCCATAAGGAGAAAAATGAAATGGAGTAGGGGCGTGAAGGCACTCTACAGTACATAGGGAGAACAAGATCTTAGTGAGGTGACATGTGAACAGAGACCCGAGAGTAGCAAGACAAAGTCACCTAAACAAGTGGGAGGAAAAACATTCCAGGTAGAATGTAGCAAGCACAAGGACCCAGAGGCCAAAGTTTTCTGGCAATGTTTAAAGAATGGCATAAGGCCCATATGGCCAGCCAGCTCAGCAACGGGAATGTGTGTGCTAGGAGATGGGGAGGGGTGATATGAAGTTGAATAGGGTGTGGAGAAGAAAGATTACGGTGTCTTTGCTGGTAATTGTAAAAACTTAGTTCTAAGGGGTTGGGGTGTGACTCAGTAGTAGAAGTGCTAGTCTAGCACGGGCAAGTCCCCATCGCTGCAAAACAAACATACATAAATTTGTAAAGTTTAGTTTTTACTCCAAGTAAAAGGTTTTAGGGGAAAGGTATGTCATGCTCTGTGATACTTTAGAAGAATCACTTTTGATCCCTTGTTGAATAGAGAATATTGTACAGTGGGAAGAAAAGCATAAGAAAGAAGAAAAATGGGCCACTACTTTAAAACTTGAGGTGAGACATGATCATTTAAACCAGGGTGGTAGTAGTAGGGTACACAGTAAAATATAATCCAACTCCCAGTCTACTGTGAATGTGGAGCCAACAGGGTTTCCTAGAGACAAGATGCATTGTGCAGGGGAAAGAGAAGAATCAAGGATGCCAGGAAGATTTACGCTGTGAACAACTGTAAAGATAGACTTGTTCTTTCTGGACATGGGTAAAACTGAAGAAAGAACACCAGTATTCCAGGGAATAGGGGCTAAAGGGCAGAGGTGGGTACAGAAGGGGAGATGATAACAATTTTGACATACTGCAATTGGGATGTCTTTAAGAAAGGCGAAGAGATGTCAGGCTGGTGGTGGTACATTTAAGCCTGGAACTCAGGCTAGTGTTAAAGAGTAGGTAGTCATCAAAATTGATATCTGAAGTCTTGATAGCGGGTGACATCCTCTAGGGGAGGAGCACAGACAGGGGACAGATTGTGAGAAGATAGACCAGAGCATCTGACATTAAGCTGGAAGATGAAGAAGAACCAGCAAAGACAATGGGAATAAGAGCCAGGGACGCCCAAGAAAAACAAGCCAAGTGGGTTAACCATTCCCTGAAAGAAGTATGTCAAATGTTACTTATGGGTCAAATAAAACAAATATCAAGTTTTGACCCACGAACATAAGAGGTCACTGGCGACTCACACAGGTTTCTTTGGTGAAATGGTGAGGAAAGAAGGACTCAGAGTAGGTGAACGAGACAGAAGATGCAGCCACTGAAAGCATACACCAAAACAATACAGGAGAAGTCTCTCAGAGTGGCACATACTGACCAGCTGAAGTGAGCAATATCAAGATGCTTCCTTAAAGGTAAACAGAAATGGGTACCACCCACAGATTTCACTGTAAGCAAGAAAGGCAACTTGAATATATTTTTTTTTGGAAAGTGTCACCTACAAATGGATTTAAACAGCAAATACACAATAAACCTGTATTCCATCTTGCTAAAACAATTATTTTAAAACAGAAAATGAAACAAATATTAGAAAAATGGCATGGGCCCTATGAAGGAAAGAAAAAAAGGAAGAAAGTTTTGGAATTCCAACTACAGTGCTAAAAGAGGAAGCAGCCAATTTTAACGTTTGTGAGGAAATCCATAATGTAGAATTGCCAAACCAATCAAAACCATATGCTCACCTGAATTCCTGGGGACAAAAGTCTCAATTAACTAAGCACATCATCCCGGAAGTAAAACAAGGATCAGTGTGCCCTCCTGTGGGCAGATCTACATGCTGACTGAGATGCATAAATGAATATTCTGAAATGTGTCCTACTGCATTACCAACTGGATAACTGAGGACAAATGATTTTTGTAACCAAAGTCTTCCACAGAGAATGTACACCAGACGGTGTTGTTTAAGAAAAAAAATAGCAAAATAACAATTACTGAGGACTTACCGTATTTCCAGTGATGTACTGGCTCATAACAGTGGAAAGACAAAGGGAGCACTTACACAAATGTACAAAGGAAAAGCTAACAAAAATCACAGGCAATTACATATACCAGGAGTTCATTTCTACCATTTTATGAGGGCAACAATACTAGAATTAGTGTGCAAAATGTGTGCATAAGATGTCCAGAATAGTTCAGTCTAAAAAGGCGAAAAACGGACAGTCTCAATGTCCCAAAACAAAGCAATAGTCAATTAATCATGGTATGTGCATCCAATGAACCCCATGCAGCCATTACATAAATGGTCTACATGTGACAAGAGCAGATTCCAGAACACAAAGCAGTATACAAAAATGCAAGCTGCAGAAAAATAATATATATGGTCCTTATAGTCTTGAAAAAAAAATATCATCTAGGAGCCAGGAGAAGCGTTAAGTAAAATCTGTCTATACTCAAGAAAAATACAGGATACATCTAAACTTAAGAATGTTTATCTCTAATGGGATTCATGGGATAGTAGATCAGAGAACTGTAACTTGCATATTAATATACTGTTATTTTATATTTTAAAAAAGCAGAAACCACAAAGTTACCACATGTATCTCTGTATTACTTATCAAAAGTTAACAATGTTAATACTTTATCATAGATGGTTCATATCTAGTTGTTTTAAGACAAGAAACATTCTGGATTTTATGCCCATTGAGAAAGAATGAGTTATAAGACTTAAGAGAAAATAAATATATTTATTTCAGGTCGATTTCTTTATGTGCACAAGGTAATGTTATAAATTCATCTTTTTTTAAAATTTTAATTTGTTATATGTGACTACAGAATGCATTACAATTCATATTACACATATAGAGCAGAATTTTTCATCTCTGGTTGTACACATGTAGAGTCACATCCTTCGTGTCTTCATACATATACTTAGGGAGATGATGGCCATCACATTCCACCATCTTTCCTACCCGTATGTCCTCCTCCCCTTTTCCCCTTTGTCCTATCTAGAGTTCATTTAATCCTCCTATCCCCCCGAACCCTTGCAGCATATTATGAATCAGTATCCTTAAATCAGAGAAATCATTCGGCATTTGTTTTTTGGGGATTAGCTAATTTCACTTAGCAATATATTCTCCAGCTAAATCCATTTACCTGCAAATGCCATAATTTTATTCTCTCTTAATCCTGAATAATATTCCATTGTGTATATATACCACATTTTCTTTATCCATTCATCTACTGAAGGGCTTCTAGGTTGGTTCCACAGTTTACCTGTTGTAAATTGTGCTGCTATAAACACTGATGTAGCTGTGTCCCTGTAGCATGCTGTTTTTAAGTCCTTTGGGTATAGATTAAGGAGTGGGTTAGCTGGGTCAAATGGTGGTTCCATTCCCAGTGCAGATGGTGCTGGGAAAACTGGAAATCCATATGCAACAAATGAAATTAAACTCCTCTCTCTCAATATGCACAAAACTCAACTCAAAGTGGATCAAGGACCTAGGAATTAAACCAGCAACACTGTGTTTATCAGAAGAAAAAGTAGGCCCAAATCTCCATCATGTGGGATTAGGCCCCAACTTTCTTAATAAGACTCCTATAGTGGAAAAAATTAATATCAAGAATCAAATCAATGGGATGGATTCAAACTAAAAAGCTGCTTCTCAGAAAAAAAAAAAAAGCAATCAGTGAGGTGACTAGAGAGCCTACTAATTGGGAACAAATTTTTCCACATGCATGTCAGACAGAACACTAATCTCTAGAATTTGTAAGAGCTCAAATATCTTAACACCAAAAAAACCCAAATAACCCAATCAATAAATGGGCCAAAGAACTGAACAGACACTTCTCAAAAGATACAATCAACAAATATATGAAAAATGTTCATCATAGCTAGCAATTAGAGAAATGCAAATCAAAACTACTCTAATATTTCATCTCACTCCAGTCAGAATGGCAGCTATTAAGAATACAGACAACAATAACTGTTGGCGAGAATGTGTGAAAAAAGGCATACTCAAACTGCTGGTGGGACTGCAAATTGGTGCAGCCAATATGGAAAGCAGTATGGAGAATCCTTAAATTCTTTTTGTATATGGTTATTTACTCCAGTCTATACTTATTTCATACAAAAAGAAATTACTATTTCTTATTTATCAATATATGTAAAAATGAAAAAGCTTTCAGAGAAAAGCATAGGAGTAAAACTTCATAATACTGGGTTAGGCACAGATTTCTCAGATACAACATCAAGAACACAAGCAATTAAAGAAAGTATTAACTAATAGGATTTTAGCAACAAAAAAATTTCACACTTCAAAAGTCACCCTTTAGCCAGGTGTGGTACATGTAATCCCAGATCAAAGCTAGACTCAGCAAATTAACAAGGCCCTAGGTAACTTAGCAGAGACTATATCTCCAAACAACAACAAAAAAGGTAGACACTACTGGTACCAAAAACAAAAAAATACGCCATTAAAAAAAATTCAAGTCTCATATTGAGAGAAAAGTGTTTTCAAATTTCAAGTCAGATAAAAGACTTGTATCCAGAATGTTTAAGAAAAAAAACCCAACAATAATCTCTTTTAGTGCAATGATAAGACAAATAGCTTAGTTAAAAATGGGCAAAATATTTTAAGTCATTTCACCAAAGAAGATACTGGAATGGCCAATGAGCACATAAAAAGGTCCTCACTGTTGTTCATTACTTGGGATATGAACACCAAAACCATAATGACAGTACACATGTAAGAGTAGATTAGAAAACACTCCTGTGGGGTCAGGGTTGTGGCTCACAGGTAGAGTGCCTGCCTAGCATGCGTGAAGCACTGGGTTCAATCCCCAACACCACATAAAAACAAAATAAAGGTATTGTGTCCATCTACAAATGAAAAAAAATATGTATAAAAAAACAACCAAAACCTTAGAATGGAACCACCATTTGACTCAGTTTTTCCACTTCTCAGTTTATACCCAAAGGACTTAAAAGAAAGCATATTACAGTGATGCAGCCACATCAATGTTAATAGCAGCTCAACTCACAATAGATAAACTATGGAACCAACGTAAGAGCCCTTCTGCAGATGAATGGATTAAAAAAGTATGGTATATATATACACAATGGAATATTACTCAGCCTTAAAGAATGAAATTATGGCATTTGCAGGTAAATGGATGGAACTGAAAAATATCATGCTAATTGAAATAAACTAATCCCCCAAAAAGCAAAGGCCAAATGTTTTCTGTGATATGTGGATACTAACTCACAACGGGGGTGGGGTTAGAGAATAGAGTTACTTTAGGTAGAAGGAAGTGAAGGGAGGGGATGGGGTTATGGCGGTAGGAAAGATAGTGGAATGGATCAGACATTATTACCCTATGTACATATATAACTGTATGACCAGTGGGATTCTACATCCTGTATAACAAGAATGAAGAATTTTACTCCATTATATATGATGTATCAAAGTGATTCTACTGTCGTGTATAACAAATTAAAAAACAAAAAATCAATCAAGATGCCAGTGAACAGCAAGTATTAGGGAAGGTGCAGAGAAAACAGAAGCTCAACTTATTTCTGGTGAGAATGTAAAAATGTGCAGCCACACTGGAAAACATTGGCAGTTTCTTCCAACGTTAAACACAAGTAGAGCATACAACAATTCTACACTTAGGCACATGAGAAATGACATTTACATACAAAAATCTGAACATCAATGTTCATAGCAACATATTCATAATAGCCAAGAAGCAGAAACAATCCAACTGTCTATCAACTGGTAAATGGATAAAGAAAATGCCGGCCATGATCTGAAACACAACTGCTCTTTTGCTTACTTTTATTTCAATATTTCTAAACAATTTTTTTTATAAATTCAAAACAGCTATAGGCTTAGGCCATGTTCAAATTTAAACATTAGTCCAATCATATAACTCTGTAGTCACTTAAAATGCTCATAAGTTTACCCACATGAAAATGATTTTTTTTAATGGAAACCCTATATAAAAACCATTTCTAACTCTAATTAAATTTATCTTGGGAAAACACCATTGGCTAAATGCTATAACTAATACTAAACAAAATGTTAATATACTTAAGTGGTGGAACACTGTTCCATTTAAATGGCATAATAAACAACATTAATAAAAAACTGGAAACCTATGGTTTTGTAGTTATTCACAAGGTCTGCATTTTGTTCTATTCATAAACAACTATGTTCACAGGGACAAAAACATTATCTTCAAATTTGTGGGATCCACTTGTACTAATGCAAATGCTACTGCATAACAATTACATCTTTATTTTGCTTGGATATATAAATAAAAATCATTTTCACAACTCAAGTAATGAAAGTCTGAAGTATTATGCAGATTATACATAAAGTCAGCACTCATTTATGAGTTACAATTTAATGTGTTTACTGTATGTACTGTGAATGTGTAGCACACGCATCTTACAGCTAAACACTGTATTTTAACCTAATAATAGTAGCTATAACATTCTGAAATGTGCTTCATGAGTCAAAACCATAATGTGTTCACTGAGGGTTCAGGTGAGCACTTCACGAGATCTGGATCCATTACAACTTGCCAAAAGAGCACAAAGGAAGACAAGGAAGCTTTTAAAAAGGAAAAAATAAAGAGCAAAAAATCATTTTGGAAGAGTTCCTTTTTCTCACTAAGTGGAACATGCAGAGGATGGCTGGTGGTTGCTTTCATTTACGGATGAGGTTTTAATAGAGCAGTATGTGCCCACGTGTGGTGACACAGCATGGCCTACTCCAAAGAAGCCACCAAGGAGCCAGACTTTGTAGAGGCAGGAAACAGGAAAGCCAAGTCACAAAAGGCTTTCCACAGATTATAAGAAGAATGAGAATGCAGAAAAAGCTCAAGGAGCTAAACTCAGTAATTCTATACTGAGCAATGACATATCCCTTACAGTGGCCAAAACAACAGAACCTCAAGAACCACCAAGGACATACAAAAGAGTTAACTCAGAAAGTCTTTGTGTTTTTATGTTAAACTCTACTTCCTAATTAATTTTCCACAGACTAATCATTACAAGGTTAGTTTTCAAGTGAGCTTTATCAAACATTTAACAGGCATTCACTAGGTAATAAACACTCTGGGAGGAGTACAAAGATAAATGACACACTTTCAGTGACCATACAAGTTTGCACCATACCTGTGAGCGTATGAACAAACTGATGGGACAATATTTATGGAATATAGAGGAAGGAGCAATTAGAGGACTCAAAGACAACATTAGAAAGAAATCACTTAAGCTGAAGGGATAAGATTCAGAATACAAAATGAGAACAGTAGTATAAGCAGACGGAAAACTCATACCACCAGAGGTATGAAAGAACCCACTCAGAATGGTGATGACTTTGCCATGACTGGGACATAGGAGTGTCTGAAACACAGGACAAGAGATGATGTCAGAGAGCCATTCAGAGTGCCAGACATGACTTGACAAGTGAGAAGTGGCAGAGGTTCAAAAGATGCAAGATCTTGGATTAAGATTTCATGCTGGGTGCAGTGGTACTTGCCTGTAATCCCAGCAGCTCGGGAGGCTGAGGCAGGAGGATCATGAGTTTAAGGTCTGGCTCGGCAACTCAGTGAGGCCCTAAGAAACTCAGTGAGACTATCTCTAAATAAAAATTTAAAAGGGGGCTGGGGTTGCAGCTCAGTGCTAGAGTGCTTGTCTCGCATGTGTGAGGCAATGGGTTTGAACTACATAAAAATAATAAAATAAAGGTATTGTGCCCATCTACAACTAAAAATATTAAAGGGAGGGGGGGAAGCTGGGGATGTGGCTCAGTAGTTAATCATCCCTGGGCTAGTTTAATCCTTGGTACCAAAAACAAAACAATTTCAAAAAACACAGGTCTTCAATTGGACCCTAAAAGAGAGTCCTCTTAATTCACACCTAATTCACAGAACACAGTGAGCACTAGCTTTCATAAAAACTCCTCTGAATCCCATGGAGAAACCACCACAGAATTGAATGTGTTCTTATACCCAGAAAGGTAACATTAATTCCTAATCAGTGCAACCACAAGTCTAAATACACCCAAGGATGAAACGTATCCACACCACTGCAGACACCTGGAAAATGCTACAGCTTCAATTTGAAGGGAGAACCACCAAAACCCCACTGTCTGCAGTGAAGGTGACCAAACCAATCCTCTACTGAAGGTGAGCTCCTCCAGAGTTGTGATGACCAACACAGCAGCCAACAACCTCATGTGGCTGTTAAATATAAACTGGATTGGGGCATAGCTCAGTGGCAGAGTACCTGCCTTGCATACACGAAACAGTGTTTGACCCCCAGCACCAAAGGGGGGGGTCAAATTTAAATTAAATAAAATTTAGAATTTGATTCCTTAAAGATACTAGTCATATTTAAAGTGCTCAACAGCTACATGTGACTAGTAGCTGGCACACTGGGCATGCAGGAAGAGAACATTCCAATAGAAGAAACTTCTATTGGTCAGTGCTGTCCTAGAGTCACCACTGCAGAAAGAGGACCACAATCTCCATGTGGGCAAAAAGTCACATCACAAACTTCTCCGAGATCCTCAGATCACGTACACTGAACTGGGAACACATACATATATTTTCAATATATGCTCACTAAATGTAATTTTTAATATAATACAGGTGTGAAAATTATATATGTTCTACTGTAGGAAAAAGCTAAATCTCTCCATTCTAACTGCATAGATTGCACAACTGAAGCTCTGTACCATAGTACTAAAAGTACCACATAGTACACATATTGTTAATGGATTTGTCAAGATGAATACAGCCAATTAAACAAAAAGTTAGGTGCACCGAACTTATCACAATGCATACCTTCCAACACGGCTCCTGGAGAAACGGATGACATCTTATACTATGGAAATGAAGACTACCATTGATGGAATCTTATTAGAAAAAAATCTACAACAAGGATCATCACCTCTTAATTTATCCAGCTGCAAAGTCAGAAACTAAAATACCTTTAATCTAAAAAATACCAGTTACATGTTGCTAGAAATAGTCATGAAAATTGAAATCCCATGGAGCAGATGTTGATCAACAGAAAACAAGTGTCAGGGGATATACTTGCCTTCCTTTTTCTCCCAGGATAGACTACCAGGAGATTTATAAATATTTAATTAGTTCATATAAATGTTATTCACAAGAATCTCAATAAAAGGGAAAGTGAGGGGAAGGGAGGGGAGAGGGAGATAGGAAAGATAGTGGAATGAGATGGACATCAGTACCCCCAATTCCATATATTAAGACACAAATGGTATGATCTATTTTTTGTACAACCACAGACATGAAAATTGTGCTCTATATATGTACTATGAATTGAAATGCATTCTGCTGTCATATATAACGGAACAAATAAATTTCAAAAAACGGAATAGAAACTGATATACATACACAATGGAATATTACTCAGCATTAAAGGAGAATAAAATTATGGCATTTGCAGGTTAAAAAAATGAATACAAGAAAAAATGGGTAAGTGTGCTTTAAAGTGCGTATGGGTATATTAATATCAGATATAAGACCAGAAGATAAATGTGTTATGCAGGACATTGATGTAACTCTTTTGAGAGCTGGGGTTGTGGCTCAAGTGGTAGAGTGCTTGGCTAGTATTAAGTGAGGCACTGGGTTTGAGCCTCAGCACCACATAAAAATAAAGATATTGTGTCCACCTAAAACTAAAAATTAAATATTTTAAAAAATAAAAAACCCTTTTGATCTTGAAAAATAAGAATCTCAATTAGAAAAAGGGAAAAAAATCAAAAAAGAGAAAGAGAACTGAACAGGCACCTCGAAAAAGATCTCTCCAGAGATAACTCCATCTTATTAGACCAGAAAAATAAGAATTCAAATCAAAACTAGTTATCACTAAATACGTAGGAAAATAGATAAAATTTCTAAGACGAACAATACTAAGGTACTAGGATGGGCATAACTGGCAATCCTATACACTGCTGCTGAAAGTGCTGTTAGCTAAAAAAAACACTTTGAAAAATTAAATTATTTGGGGGTGTGGGCGTGTGTGGGTGGGTGTGTGTGTGTGTATGTGTAAAAAATATTGTGCACTTCCAGCGCTAGGTATATGCCCAAGAGAAATATATGGCCATGGGCACTAGAGGCATTTCTAGTAGCCAAAGTTGAAAACAAGCCAATATAAATCAACATTATAATGCATAAACCATAATATACACATGCAGCAGTTAATGTCTATACATCAAAAAACAGAGTTTTTATATATACACACATACACATACAGTTTGAATGAATTTCGTGTTGGGTTTAACTATCTATAAAGTATAAAAACAGAAAAAATTAAACTAGTAGGGTATATATATTGGGTGGGTCTTAAATGTTATTAAAAAAAATAAAAGACTTGCTTATCTGGTTTAGTCTGGATAGCAGTGCCCTCTGGGCTAGAAGGAAGCTGGGAGAGACTATGGTTGTACTGCGGCAGGCCAGTCAGAACGATTTCTTCACTGTGTAGGGGGTCTCATGGGTGTATTCTTTGTGATAATTTGTTGAGCAGGACATTTTTGTTTTGCATAGTTTTCTTTTTTTTTTTTTATTGGTTGTTCACAACATTACAAAGCTCTTGACATAACCCACTTCATATATTGGACTGAAGTGGGTTATGAACCCCCAATTTTACCCCAAATGCAGCTTGCAGAGTCACATCGGTTACACTTCCACATTTTTACATAATGTCCTATTGGTAATTGTTGTATTCTGCTACCTTTCCTATCCCCTACTATCCCCCCTCCCCTCCCCTCCCAACTTCTCTCTCTACCCCATCTACTGTAATTCATTTCTCTCCTTGTTTATTTTCCCATTCCCTCACAACCTCTTGTATGTAATTTTGTATAGCAATGAGGGTCTCCCTTCATTTCCATGCAATTTCCCTTTTCTCACCCTTTCCCTCCCATTTCATGTCTCTGTTTAATGTTAATCTTTTCTTCCTACTCTTCCTCCCTGCTCTGTTCATAGTTGCTCTCATTATATCAAAGACGACATTTGGTATTTGTTTTTTAGGGATTGGCTAGCTTCACTAAGCATAATCTGCTCTAGTGCCATCTATTTCCCTGCAAATTCTATGATTTTGTCATTTTTTATTGCTGCATAGTACTCCATTGTGTATAGATGCCACATTTTTTTTATCCATTCATCTACTGAGGGGCATCTGGGTTGGTTCCACAGTCTAGCAATTGTGAATTGTGCTGCTATGAACATCGATGTGGCAGTATCCCTGTAGCATGCTCTTTTAAGGTCTTCAGGGAATAGTCCAAGAAGGGCAATAGCAGGGTCAAATGGTGGTTCCATTCCCATCTTTCCCAGGAATCTCCAAACTGCTTTCCAAATTGGCCGCACCAATTTGCAGTCCCACCAGCAATGTACAAGTGTACCCTTTTCTCCACAACCTCTCCAGCACTTATTGTTGTTTGACTTCATAGTGGCTGCCAATCTTACTGGAGTGAAATGGTATCTTAGGGTGGTTTTGATTTGCATTTCTCTGACTGCTAGAGATGGTGAGCATTTTTTCATGTACTTATTGATTGATTGTATATCCTCCTCTGAGAAGTGTCTGTTCAGGTCCTTGGCCCATTTGTTGATTGGGTTATTTGTTGTCTTATTGTCTAATTTTTTGAGTTCTTTGTATACTCTGGATATTAGGGCTCTATCTGAAGTGTGAGGAGTAAAGATTTGTTCCCAGGATGTAGGCTCCCTGTTTACCTCTCTTATTGTTTCTCTCGCTGAGAAAAAACTTTTAAGTTTAATTAAGTCCCATTTGTTGATTCTTGTTGTTAACTCTTGTGCTATGGGTGTCCTATTAAGGAATTTGGAGCCCGACCCCACAATTTGTAGATCGGATCCAACTTTGTCTTCTATCAGATGCAGAGTCTCTGGTTTGATATCAAGTTCCTTGATCCATTTTGAGTTAACTTTTGTGCATGGCGAGAGAAAGGGGTTCAGTTTCATTTTGTTGCATATGGATTTCCAGTTTTCCCAACACCATTTGTTGAAGATGCTATCCTTCCTCCATTGCATGCTTTTAGCCCCTTTATCAAATATAAGATAGTTGTAACTTTGTGGATCAGTCTCTGTGTCCTCTATTCTAAACCATTGGTCCACCCGCCTGTTTTGGTACCAGTACCATGCTGTTTTTGTCACTATTGCTTTGTAATATAGTTTGAAATCTGGTATCGCTATACCGCCTGATTCACACTTCCTGTTTAGAATTGCTTTTGCTATTCTGGGTCTTTTATTTTTCCATATGAATTTCATGATTGCTTTGTCAATTTCTACAAGATATGCCGTTGGGATTTTGATTGGCATTGCATTAAACCTATAGAGAACTTTTGGTAATATCGCCATTTTGATGATGTTAGTTCTGCCTATCCATGAACAGGGTATGATTTTCCATCTTCTAAGATCTTCATCAACTTCTCTCTTTAGGGTTCTGTAGTTTTCATTATATAAATCTTTCACCTCTTTTGTTAGGTTAATTCCCAAGTATTTTATTTTTTTTGAGGATATCTTGAATGGAGTGTTTTTCCTCATTTCCGTTTCCGAAGATTTGTCGCTGATATACAGAAATGCCTTTGATTTATGCGTGTTGATTTTATATCCTGCCACTTTGCTGAATTCATTTATTAGTTCTAGTAGTTTCTTTGTAGACTCTTTTGGGTCTTCTAGGTATAGAATCATGTCATCTGCAAATAGTGATAATTTAAGTTCTTCTTTTCTAATTTTTATGCCTTTAATTTCTTTCGTCTGTCTAATTGCTCTGGCCAGTGGTTCGAGAACTATATTGAATAGAAGTGGAGATAGAGGGCATCCCTGTCTTGTTCCGGATTTTAGAGGGAATGCCTTCAACTTTTGTCCATTCAGAATGATGCTGGCCTGAGGCTTAGCATAGATAGCTTTTACAATGTCAAGGTAGGTTCCTGTTATCCCTAATTTTTCTAATGTTTTGAACATAAAGGGATGCTGTACTTTGTCAAATGCTTTCTCTGCATCTATCGAGATGATCATATGGTTCTTATCTTTAAGTCTATTGATGTGGTGAATAACATTTATTGATTTCCGTATGTTGAACCATCCTTGCATCCCAGGGATGAATCCTACTTGGTCATGGTGCACAATTTTTTTGATGTGTTTTTGTATTCGATTCGCCAGAATTTTATTGAGGATTTTTGCATCTAGGTTCATTAGAGATATTGGTCTGTAGTTTTCTTTCTTTGAGGTGTCTTTGTCTGGTTTCGGAATCAGGGTGATGTTGGCCTCATAGAATGAGTTTGGAAGAGCTCCCTCTTTTTCTATTTCCTGAAATAACTTGAAAAGTATTGGTTTTAATTCTTCTTTAAAGGTTTTGTAAAACTCCGCTGTATATCCATCCGGTCCTGGGCTTTTCTTGGTTGGTAGTCTTTTGATGGCTTCTTCAATTTCATCCATTGATATTGGTCTGTTCAAATTGTGTGTATCCTCCTGACTCAGTCTGGGCAAATCATATGACTTAAGAAATTTATCGATGTCTTCACTATCTTCTATTTTGTTGGAATATAGGTTTTCAAAATAATTTCTAATTGTCTTCTGTATTTCTGTAGGATCTGTTGTAATATTGCCTTTTTCATCCCGTATGTTAGTAATTTGAGTTCTCTCTCTTCTTCTCTTCGTTAGCATGGCTAAAGGTCTGTCGATCTTATTTATTTTTTCGAAGAACCAACTTTTAGTTTTGTTAATTTTTTCAATAGTTTCTTTTGTTTCAATTTCATTGATTTCCGCTCTAATTTTAATTATTTCTAGCCTTCTGCTACATTTGCTGTTGTTTTGCTCTTCCTTTTCTAGGGCTTTGTGGTGAAGTGTGAGCTCATTTATTTGTTGTTTTTTTCTTTTTTTGAGGAATGACCACCAGGCGATGAATTTTCCTCTTAAAACTGCTTTCATTGTGTCCCATAGATTCCGATATGTTGTGTCTGTATTTTCATTTATCTCTAAGAATTTTTTAATTTCCTCCTTTATGTCTTCTGTAACCCATTGATCATTCAGTAACATATTGTTCATTTTCCATGTGATGTAGGATTTTTCCTTCCTTCTTTTATCATTGATTTCCAGTTTCATTCCATTATGATCAGATAAAATGCATGGTATTATCTCCACCCCTTTATATTTACTGAGGGTTGCCCTATGGCATTATATATGGTCTATTTTTGAGAAGGATCCATGTGCTGCTGAGAAAAAAGTATATCCATTTGATGATGGTTGATATATTCTATATATGTCAGTTAAGTCTAGGTTGTTGATTGTGATATTGAGTTCTATAGTTTCTTTATTCAATTTTTGTTTGGAGGATCTGTCCAATGGTGAAAGAGGTGTGTTGAAGTCACCCATAATTATTGTGTTGTGGTCTATTTGATTCTTGAACTTGAGGAGAGTTTGTTTTATGAATGTCGCAGCACCATTGTTTGGTGCATAAATATTGATAATTGTTATGTCTTGTTGGTGAATGGTTCCTTTTAACAGTATATAATGACCTTCTTTATCCCTTTTGATTAACTTAGTCTTGAAGTCGATTTTATTCGATATGAGGATGGCCACTCCTGCTTGCTTACGAGAACTGTGTGCGTGGTATATTTTTTCCCATCCTTTCACCTTCAGCCTGTGTATGTCTCTTCCAATCAGATGTGTCTCCTGGAGGCAGCATATTGTTGGATTTGTTTTTTTAATCCATGATACCAGCCTATGTCGCTTTATTGGAGAGTTTAGGCCGTTAACATTCAGAGTTACTATTGATATATGGTTTGAACTTCCATCCATGTTTGAATGTTTATCCCTTTTTTTTTTTTTAAATATTTAGTTTGTTTCTCCGTGATTATCTTTCCCCTTGCCCTCTGTCTTTACTGAGGCACTTCCCACTGATGGTTTTGGTTATTGTTTTTCATCTCTTCCTCGTGTAGTGTTTTGCTCAAAATGCTTTGCAATGCAGGTTTTCTGTCTGCAAATTCTTTTAGCTTTTGTTTATCATGAAAGATTTTTATTTCGTTGTCGTATCTGAAGCTTAATTTTGCTGGATACAGAATTCTTGGTTGCATCCATTGTCTTTCAGTGTTTGAAATACGTTGTTCCAGGATCTTCTCGCTTTCAGCGTCTGTGATGAAAAATCCGTTGTCAACCTTATTGGTTTACCCCTAAATGTAATCTGTCTCTTTTCTCTTGTAGCTTTTAATATTTTCTCCTTGTTCTGTATATTGGATAGCTTCATAACAATGTGTCTTGGCGTTGGTCTACTGTGATTTTGTGTGCTCGGTGTCCTGTATGCATCTACAATTTGTATATCTGTTTCCTTTTTTATTTCTGGAAAGTTTTCTGTAATTATCTCATTCAGCAGGTTATTCATTCCCTTGGCATGAATCTCTGTGCCTTCCTCTATCCCGATGACTCGTAAGTTTGGTTTTTTTAAGTTATCCAAAATCTCTTGGATGTTTTTCTCGTGATTTTTAACCAGCCTATCTGAGTTGGCTAGACTCTTTTCAAGTTGATATATTTTGTCTTCATTATCTGACGTTCTGGCTTCTACTTGCTCCACTCTGTTAGTGATACTCTCGATTGAGTTTTTAATTTTTTTTATCGTTTCCTTCATTTCTAGAATTATTGTTTGACTATTTTTATAATCTCTATCTCCTTATAAAGATGCTTAACTTCTTCTTTTAGCTGTTTATGTAACTCATTCTCAATGTGTTCTTTCGCTGCTTGAATTTGCTGTCTCGTATCCTCTTTGAGGTTCCATTCCATCTGTCTAAGGTGTTCCTTGAGGTCTTTATATGACCATTTTTCTGATGACTCTAGGTCCTCCTGAATATTTAGGCTGTCCTGCATTGCTTGTACTCCTCTTCTTCCTTGCTTCTTGAAGCTGCTCATGTTGCTTCTTGTTCTGGTTGACTGCTGGGTTACTGTTATTTTCCTATAAATTTATTTGATGTTCCCGCCGCCATCTTTCTCCTCTCGCTATTTCGGGATGATGGCAGGGTGCTGGCTCACTCTCTCCGGTGTGTCTCTGCCTCGAGCTCCCACGCCTCTCTCCGCCGCGGTTTCTACAGCCGGCGCTGCCCTGTTCGCTCTTTCCGCCCCCGGCGTTCCCCTTGCATAGTTTTCTATATGCAACACGAGTTGAAAAGTGGTCACCACACAAAACCCCCCATTCCTGAGGTTATACATCTGACCTCACTTGACTCCACTCTTTCCTCCCTCCCAGCTTGGCTTACCTCATGCAGTGCTTTACTTATCAATGGTGAGGCGGTGGTATTTTCTCCTCCTTCAGGATAGATCTGGAAATTCACTCTTTGATAAAGAATCTGAAAAAAGAACGGCTGTGTTATAAAAGAGTAGTGTTTTTAAACTTGCCTCTCTTCACTATGAAGAAAGGGCTATTTCATAATGAATTAGTAATAGGCTCACTTGGTGAACAGCTTCACAAGGAAGCAAGTTTCAGGAGAGGGAATCAACCGTGCAAAATCTGGCATACAATGCAATAAATGAGATGAAAATGTGAAGTCCAGTCTCCTCACAAGATGCAGCCTATGAATACTAAGAAACCAAGTTGTCCATCCAAAGCTAGCTCCCACCCCAAATTCCAAAGGATTCCTAAGGGACTGGTGCCACCACATGCTTTACTCACATGGCTTCAGATGTACTTCACATGGCCGTTTCCCAAGCATTTTATTTTTAACACTAACTTTCCCCATTATATTTAATAATTTATTTCCTGATATTTCAATTTTTCTCAAGTCCATTGTGTACCCTTTCTTCCTTAGTATAATAAAAGTACCAAAACTGTTTTATATCCTATTTCAAATCCTCATTCCTATACATGATAATCTATTTGTCTTCTACCAATTAAAATTCTCATATTACTGAAAAAATGATTATACATCTGAAACCCACACCCCCAAAATAATGTACTTCAAGCAGGTCAGGACTTATTTTATCTGGAACACTTACTTCTGCCTGTAGAGAACTGCTAGCTACCAAAAGCAGCTCAATGCTGCTAGGAGGGCAATGCGTCAAAGCAAAAGCTACGAGCTCCTGCCGGGTGGCCAAGTCCTGGTAACCTTCCGATTGTCCCAACTGGCTACAAACATCTCAACTCTTAGCATAGCCTGCAAAATTGACAAGAAAAAAAAAATTTTTCAAGAAAAAAACAAAACAAATTCAAACTTTGATGAACAATATAATGGATTCCTGTTCAAGTCTTGTGGTATGAAAGCAAAATGGTAGTTGTTAGTAATCATTATGCAGAAATGCTAAAGAATCTAAGTTGGAAAAGAAAGATCATACTGATATATTATCCAGAAAGTTCCATGTTATTCCAGACTAGTGCTCCTGATGAACTCCAATCTTACGTTAACTCAAAATGAATACAAATAGTCTACTGTGCTTTGATGTTCAATAAAAAGGTAGGTATCTGAACTCAGAAGACAGGGTGAAACTCCACCCAACTACCTGGGAAAGCTCAGGGATGACACTTCGACTACCACTACAAAGGGACAACAGCAACGCCTTCTTCTCTGGTTGTTGAAAGGATTAAATAATATTTTTTTTAAATTTAAAAGCACATCAGAGACTACACAGTACTAGATAAAAGAGGCATTAAGATAGACACCCACACAGATCATTCACTTTACAGCAGACAGACATCCAAAGACAGCACCAGAAAGAGACTCAGCCCCTGACTCCCAGAGGACATCATTTTCATATACAATGCTACATTGTGAATTCTAAAAATATACTTCATTTTTATTTGAAGGAGTTTCAGTTTGAGTGTCTTTTTTCTAAGAACAAAGGTTTCAGTACAGATTAATTTCTGTAAATACAAAATACGTAATGTAAAAATTAAGCCACCCTTAAAGGATAGAATTCTTACCAAACTCTCTAATTTTGGATTAAAACAATAATGTCTGTAGAGGAAATCAGAATCATTTTGAACTTCATGTTGGCAAAACCAGTGGTTATTATAGAAGACTTTTTAAAATGAAATCCATTTTCTTTTTAGTTATTGATGTACCTTTATTTATTTGCTTATGTAGTGCCGAGAATCAAACCCAGAGTCTCACACATGCTAGGCAAGCCCTCTACCACTGAGCCACAACCCCAAGCTATGAAATCCATTTTCTAATATTGAGGTTTTTGAGTTACAGTAGTATTGAGGTTTTCCAAGAGTTTTTAAACATTTTCATAGATGAAATGCAAAGATTCTCTCCTATTCCAATTTTTAGTCAGGCTCCTCTGAGCCCTTTGCTCGTAGACCTCAATGTTAGCCGTTGCTAGGCCTACGTATTTCAGTTATAGAAATAATCCTCCTAAGTCAGAGACCTACAATCCCTACATCTTCCATATCTAATCAAATTTTTCATTGCTTTCCCTTGACGCCTTCAGAAAGGATCTTATTGAAGTTTTGGTTTAGCAAAAATCCCTCCACTTATGATGTCTCTTCTTAGTAGCCTTCCATCCCCTGACCTCTCAGTTTTCTCACTGGTGGAATGTCCACCTATATTTGTTGCATCTAAAGATACTTCTGATGTCTCTTCTGTACTGAGACTTTGCGGGCACATGCAGTATCAGTCCTGAATAAGGGCTTCCTTACCATTATAGCAGGTGTCAGAATAGTTATTTCATTAACAGTAGACATGCAAAAAGTGTACGATCAGTGCCTGCCTAGCACGCCTGATGCCCTGGGCTCAATCCTGAGCGCTGGATGACTCCAACAAGAGTACACAACTCTGCACAGCTCCAGAGTTATCATGAAGTGACGCACTGGGTTTTAGCCACACTTTTTTGAAAGTTTCATATCTTTAATAATATTACAATTAAAATCAGTGACTTTTACTCTGAAAAAGACAATTGATAGCAAACTTTCAGACAGTAATGGAGAAGCTCTTATTAACCTCTATGCTTTCTGTGAGATAGTTATATATATAGTTTATGAGGCTGCAATTAGATGCCAGGGACCTAGAATACCCAAAATGTAATTTATAAACCAGAGTCAGGTGGAGTTAGGGTTTGTGAGTTACAGTAGTATTGAATTTTTCCAAGAGTTTAGTCCAAGACTAAATTTATGATGTAACACCATTATTTGTGAGTCCCCTAGCCACTCACTCTGAAGGACAGATATGTAAAGTGCTCAGGCACAGGCACAGAGTGTTTAGCACAGAGCCCATGATGAGATGTCATCACTTCCCCTTCCACTGGGGAACCTGTTCTTCAGATGAGTACTTTTTCCACAAATCTGCCTACTTTCCAGAAACAGGAATCTGAATTTCAACATGGAAAATCCTAAGATTGCAAACTGTTTCCCAATTTTTTAAAATTAGGTTGAAAACAGTTTTCCTTCAAATTCAAGAACAGGAATATTTACTATCTATTCACAAACTGTGGATATTCTTTTATTAAGACATAAGATAGGACTAAAATGTTTTACAAAAAAAAATTGTCCTTAAAATGACAAGCATATTTTTAATATGAATTAAAAGCAACCAAAATCTCAAATATAGCATCTAAGCCTATTAAAATATCAATATATAAACACACAGCATACACACTTGTCAATGCTAATAAAATGTATCTCAAGCAAAAATGTGCCTGGCTTACCAATCAGGCCAATTGGTTTCAAACTAGACCTTTTTCCATTATTCATTACATAAATCGAACAGGAGCAAAGTGTTAAGTTGTCTACTCACCTGCAGCCATCCTCTCCTGACAATGCATATTGGCTGCTTTGTAGTCATGGAAATGAAGGGCTTGCTCTACTAAAAGAATTAGAACTTGTCCACGTCTTTCTTCTGCGTCTTCACCTGTAGGCACATACAAAACACTTAATGATTATGACAACCTCAAATGATAAGGGAGCTCATTAACACTCAAATTAATTCAAAAATAAAACATAAATCAGACTGATTTTAAAAGATTAGAAGACAAAAGTTGATAGTAATTTGACCTTTTGATCTATTTATTGTACATGGAATTAATTAGCCCTCAGTCTCTTAAGAGATCAATGATTAATATCAGTTTCTATGTAAAATATTCACACCAAAAAATCCAAAATCAGAATGGTCTTTAGCCCTACAGAGAAATCTTAGTATTACTCAGGTAAGGGAAAGAGAAGAAATCCATGCTTCAAAAGAAAAAAGGTTATAAAAGGGTTCAAGAAAGAGTGACTAGATTAAGTAAATGAAGGTAATAAACTAATAATATTTCTCATCTTGAAAATTCAAATAATATTTAGAAACTTGAAAGTAAGTGTAGTCCAGAGTACTGACAAAGACTGTTTCTTTGAAAAACTGTGTGGGCTCCTGTGAGCCCTGCTAAACCCCACCCCATACCTGTCCTTCATACTGTAGTTAGTAAAAATCCTGCTGAATTTTGACCAAAATACATAACAAAACAATGTAGAGGAAGAAAAAATTTAAAAATTTGGCTCAGGTTTGAGAGGTTTCAGTCCATGGTCAGCCAACTCCATTACAGAAACACCATGGAGGAAGGATCTGGTAAAGAAAAGCTGCTCAGCTCATGGCAGATCAGAAGCAGAGCGGGAACAAGATAAGGGTCAGGGACAGATATAGTCCCCAAAGACTTACCCCCATTGACCCACCTCCTCCAGCCAAACCCCACATGCCTACATTTACCACCCAGTAATTCATTCATATTTTTGACCCATCAAATGGATTAATCCACTGATGAGGCTACAGCCCTCTCAAGGCAATCATTTTACCTCTGAACACTGCTTCAACTCCTAACACAGGAGATCTAAATCATAATACCTGCTAAATCAGTTTAGCCAGAATCTCTCTGGATACCTCATCTTGATATCTGATCAAATTCCTCATTCTCTCAGATGGCATCTGATCAACCTGGTCTTCAGCAAGAATACTGATCCCGTTACGTCTGCTTATCCAGAATCCCTTCTTACCACTGAGGATTCCTTTTAGTAAATTTTCATCCCTCGCTCCCCAACTTTCCCCTGTTGTATTTGGAGCTGGGTTTGATATTAAGAAATCCAGAATCACATCTGTTACATATTCACATTTTTACATAATGCCATATTAGTGTCTATGTAATGCTTTAAATAATCAATAAAAAATTAAAAAAAAAAAAAAAAAAGAAATCCAGCTCAATGGAAAGAATAAAACTTTGTAGAGTTACAGACAACATATTTAGTTATATTGCAAAAGCCATTGCCCTGATAATAAAAATAAAAGTGTAGCCAATACCTTATCTTTTGCAGTACTGGCGATTGAACCTCTGGATGCTCTACCACTGAGCTATATTCCTAGCCCTTTTTTAGATAGGTCCTTATTTGCTAGAGCTGAATTTAAACTTGCAATCCTCTCCTAGCTTCCCGAGTTGCTCAGATTATATGCACACACCACTATGCCAAGCTTTGCTGTATAACAGCTTCAGAGTTCAGGAAAGGCAGAACAAGGTTTCTACCACTTTAGCAATGGCTATTGTCTGATATGTGTTTACGCTCATAGGACTCCCTTAAATACAGAATTCCTGGACTGAATGTTCAAAAGAGAATATTAAAGTCACTTCTTGTGGTGCTGGGATTGTGGCTTAGTGGTGGAACCTAGCATGTGCAAGGCCCTGGGTTGGATCCTCAGCACCACATAAAAATAAAGATATTGTGTCCATCTCCAACTAAAAAAATATTAAAAAATCATTTTGTTTTAAAATATTGATGAAATGGAAAAAGACTAAATTTATGATGTAACACCATTATTTGAAAATGCTTTAAAGCACAGGGATCTTGCACACAGACAGATGGAACAATATCCATGAGCCTGGCTTGCTTCTCCCTCACCCCAACTTATCTTTGAGAACAGGGCACCTAAGATTAGAAGTTCTTAATCAAACTTCATGATAATCAAAGTAGCCACCTAATTACTCCTACTAGACCAGAAATCTCACTTTAATCCCATCTACTTGCTGACATACCCCTTAGCACAGATGGCAATGAAGATGGCCAGAAAGAACTGAAAAAAGAGCAAAAAAGCTATGCATGAATGCCCGAGAGAAGATATGAATATTCCCCCTTCTCTTAGCCCTACCCACCCAATGCCCCCCATCCCACCTGTCCCCCCTGCTTCTTTTGTCTTATATCTATAACTTCCCCACCCCTACCAGACTTTGAAGTTGATTTGGTGAGAGAATTCCACTTCTCCATTGCCTGGTCACAGAATGAACTGTGCTATTAGTGATCAGCCTCGGTTTTTCTTTTTGGGCTTCCCAACACTGAACACAAAAATAGATGCCTTCCTGGGTATTTTCCACTCTTTTGAGGTCAGAATTTGTTGGCAATGGTGGAACAACACATCACATACAGTTTAAGAATATGGTTATGAATATTCACTGTATTGTTTATTGAACTATGTATAGCCCAACATGTTTGAGACATCTCCACCGAAACTCAGGCAGTTATTAGAGTACCAGAAGGGCTGAGAGTTGCACTGGACCACGTAGAATGTTATGGTATTACAGAGTTGTTTCAGCCCAAAAAGTCAGTTACTGGAAATTTTTTTTTTTTAATTCCAACCTCATAAGTTCATGGGGTACTCCCAAAGCACATTACCCAACAATCTACAAAGACAACACCACCAGCATTCGTTACAGATTTCATTATAACACTTTATTGATTGAGGCTAAATGTACAGCTATTTCATACCTAAAAGCTGCTTTGATTTGGTGATATGAACTTTTAAAAAATGCAGATCAGTATAGAACTGGTAATAGAAGAGCTAGAAATCTAGTAGGATGGTTTGTAAATAACCTGACTTGAATTTTTTTTTTTTTTTTTTTTTTTTTTTTTTTTTTTTTTTACATTGAACAGTAAACTCCAGTAGTAACCAAGGGCATAGTGATTACAGAAACTATCATGGAAAGATTTCACTTTGAATTCATCTTTAAGAAGATTTAGAATATATTCCTTGATTTAAAGGAAATGTTAAGAAATAAACATCTGTGTATAAAGTGCTTAAAAAGAAAACAAATTATCAAATCAGAATCCATCAAGTACTCACTAAGGCTTTAACCCATCAAAATCTGCCAATTTTCCTCTAACTAGGGCTTTCCACTTTAGCCAATCACTTTTTTTTTTGTCTTGCTTCTTCAAACACTTCACAAAACTTTTGCTCTGATGTTCTTTTGCTGAAGCCTTGAACCATTCCAGGTTTAGTGCTGTCTCATTGATGACTTATTGTCTGCTGAGATAAGCTCATTCAAATCTACTATGCCTAAAGTTGATCTTTTTTTTTTTTTTAAAGAGAGAGAGAGAGAGAGAGAGAGAGAGAGAGAGAGAGAGAGAGAGAGAGAGAGAGAGAGAATTTTTAATATTTATTTTTTAGTTCTCAGCCGAGAACTAAAAAATAAAGTTGATCTTTTAACAAGCCCAATCTATCCCCTCCAGGCAAAAGTTGACTGCAAAAGTCCCCAAAACCAGTCATTATAGATAAAATAGTCTTCCTTTCCATCTTAACAAGCATCAGAAACTGTTTTCAATAGAACACACTGATTTCAATAATAGACATGTATGTATTTCAAGGATGGAAATGAAAAATATATTTTATATTATTTTAAAGTAAATCCTATGCTTGCATCAGCAGCACATACATTAATATTGCAGTAATACAGACCAAGGATGACAAATTTGTGAAACACTATAAAAAAAAGTCTTCTATTACTTTACTTGTGTAAAAAGAATTCCTATGACACCCAATACACTAACTACATTTAAAAATTTTTTTTGGCCTTTTTTCCTCATAAAAGGTAACAATGAAAAAATACTAATGAAAATAAAGAATGAAATATTTTTTATTTTAAACATTATAAATTAATTTACGTTTGGAAATTTAGTATAAGATAATACTGTTTTCCACAGACTAGTAAAACTACTTGTACATCTAGAAAATGAAAAATTATTTTCTCTTTCATAATTCTTGGCTGGAAGGGACTTTTCTTACCAAAAGAAAAACCCACACAACTTTAATAATACGTATACCCAAGAGAAGTGAATAAATATCAAACAAGTGGCTCTGAGATACTATAGTCCACTGAAACAAAGTAGGATGTGGCAAAGCCAGTAATGGGGAGATGCCCAGGAAACACAGGGCAAAGAAGGAAAGTTGGTGCCTTCTCTGCAAAGAAGAATCTCTATTCAGGGTCCTCCATCTCTCCCTAGTACAGAGGGAGACACCTTGCAAATGGAGATTTCCCATAGAGAGGAGGCTCTATCTTACAAGAGTAACATCTGTTTTCAGAGCTTCTCTTATGTCTCACAACATAATTATGTTCCCAAAATAGTTAGAATGAAGTAACCCTTCACCAGAAAGGAATATTCTGGGGTGGCATACTCTGGCAGTCTACAGACATATTTTGGGATGGCATACTTTTTGTCTTCAACACATACTAATGTACTCAAATTATTTCAAAAATAAATCCATCGAGATTTCATTTTAGAGGATGGTTCACATAAGTCTCTAAGAATTAGGAAGTGAAGGAATCAGCTTTGCCATAGAAGTTATTTTAGGGGGGGGGGAAGTTGAGCTAGAATAGAGGCACAAAGTAATCTTATCCGAATTTGTTATTTGACTAAAGCAGAGACTCCCTACACTCTTAATTGCTGTTAAAATCCCTCCAAGGGAGTTTAAGAATTCAGCTATAGAGACTTCCACTCCTACTAGTATCAAAACCTTCAAAAGAACCTTCCATGTTTTCCCTCTGAATGCTTAACCCATTTAAATTTGAACATAAACCTTTACTTTTAATTATTCTAGAAATAATCATTCTGGGAATTACTCATAACTATATAACTTCTGCATGTATGTATACTTTTTTTACACTAAGGCAGAGCTAATATATTAGTTTCACAGATAGTACTAATCTTTTACTTACCATAGTGAGTTTTCAGAGTCTAAGAACACGGATGAAAATTCAGCTCATGTTAATTTTAAGATCTCAAATTATTTTCCCAAAACCATTCTTAGAAGCCAAATTGGATTTCACTTCCTACCCTAACTCTTTCTCAAAGGGCATTTTAGACTTCCTTTACTCTGAAGGTTCAATAATTTGAGTGTCAGAAACTGACGATAAATTAACAGGAGAAAAATCATTCATTACATGTGTACGTAATGAGAAGACTCACAAGTATGAGACTCAAAGAAGGACCAGATGATGGAATGTTTTATAGCATCCTGAACTACTAGAAGAAAAAGGGGCTTGGAGTTCCTTGGTAGAGGTGGAGACAGATTCTGAGAATGACAGGAAGAAATCCACAGTAAACTGAGGGGAGAAAAATCCATGGTGAAGGAAGTCTGTTATTATGCAAATGAAATCTCTCAGCCAGGAGCCCTCCAGTAGCCTAGCCTCTCTGGAAGATTGCTGACCTTTCATCTCTTTTTCTGGGATACATCTTTCCTTGATCCACCTTTAATCTGATAAGAGGACCTGAGAGAAAACCTGTCTGCACCCTGCTTCCCACTGTTCCCCAATCACAGTACCAAGGCATCACACTTCGGGGTGCGGTTTTCAGAATCTCAACAATTTTGTTCTTATAAAATGCAAGACTCATTTGAAACCACACTCTACTTTTCACTCGTAAAGCCAATTTATTGTGATTACTTTAGTAATTAACATCCTTTAACAGAATTTAGCTCTTTGAGAACAGATGCCTTTAGAATGTGTCCTAATCTTTGTGCTTCGATGATTTTTTTTTTAAAGATTATAAGACCCAACCTGCTCTAAAAAGATTTAAAAAAAAATGGTGTAGCATTCAGTAGTATTATTAATAGTAAAGCAACACAATGTTGTTTTAGTAACACTAACACATATTCCTGGAAATGGAACAATATCTGTAAGTTTTCCTGTAATAAATACATCACACTTAATAATGATAATAGTAAAACTATTATCTATGTAACACTCTTGAAATGTTTGTATTTATTCAGAATACACTGAAGCAAAAGTGAAAAATCCAGGAATAAGATTTTCATGGCCAGCCTATGAACACTAACCTCAGTGTGGTGAGGTGCTTCTAAGATAATTAAAGCCCATCATCAGCTGACTTTAAGTGAAAAGTCTATAGCCCTCATGATCTTGATAGGTGACAGATTCCGTGAAAAGGCCTTTAAGATGCAGAGGTTCCCCAGAAAGAGACAAACTCCACCAGTGGGTAACAATTTCAGCCTATGCCCATATAGTTCCACCCTGCTCCTGATCTCTTCCCGAGTGATGCACTGCATATTTCCGACTTGATTAGCCAATCCTCATAGTACAAAAAGTCAATTCCTCATAATAAAGTCCTACAGGTTCTGCTTCTCTGGTTAAACCATGACTAACAGGCCAGGGATCTGAGCTACTTATTCTCTTATTTATAACCTCCTCTCTTGAATACTTTCCTCTTTCTTGCATGATTGTCTGATCTCAAATCAAGAAACGTGATAGCAATTGATAATTTCTGTAAGAACAGCCAGACAACTGCAAAAATTAAGTGAATGAAATGAGGTACAATAGGGTATAGTGAGTACTATTAAAAAATGTAACAAAGGGAAAAAATAAAGAATAAGGGCAAAGGTTTAAAGTAAAACTGAACTGTAAAAATCCTCAATAAATTATTTATCTTCTCTATTCTCCTTTCTTTACTTTCAAAATGAGATTCATAACTCTGCCTAAGGGCCATAGTAAGTATAAAACCATAAAATGAGAATTTATTGTTGTTAATATAAACTTTTATATGAAGATGGGTCCAACAATAATTTTGATGTCCAAAGTTGTTAGCTGGTTTTGATATGAGAAACTAAATGGGCCAGGAAAGAATGTTTAAAAAAATATTTTTTAAACAAGGAAATTCTTAGTAAGAACAACCTGGAGTGTGTTCAAACTAGAAATCTATTAAATAACGTGGATAGTTAGTCTGAAGAAAGAAAACTAATGGTGGCATGATGAGGTACCGGCTATCTGAAATACTTTTATGCTCCCTTCCAAATATGAAGCTTAATGTCCCTCCCTTTGACTATCAGCTGCTCTCAGTTATTTAACATAACCCTTCCTTATTTGCAATATTGCTTTCCACATTTTCCTTACCTGAAGTCAAATAAAGTCTAAAAATATTAAATGAAAAATTCCAGAAATAAACAATTCATGAGTTTTAAATTGCATGATTAGAAAATAGTACAAATTCAAACCACTTTTTTATGGAATAAAATGGCTAACAACTGTTCCTGTAGAAATCTGTAACAGTCAAAACTACAAAAAAGTTTTTAAAAGACTCTAGTAAGAAGACCACTCTACTTAAGGAAACATGAAACACAGAATCAAAATGACTTTCCTCCAAATATACAGTCTGCTGTTTAACCTTGCACAGTAAGATATTTAACTTCTGTGATCCTTAATTTCCTTTGAAAAAGGGGAAAAGATATCATTTATGAAAACATATTAAGATAAAATACATGAAAACCTCTCTGCTTCACTGATTTTTTTTTAAAGAATGTAAGACCCAACCTGGTCTAAAAAGATTATTTTAAAAAAAGAAATGGTGTAGCAGTAAGTCATAAGATTATTAATAGTAAAGCAACACGATGGTGTTTTAGTAACACTAACACATAATCCTGAAAGTGGAACAATATCTAAGTTTTCCTGTAATAAATACATCACACTTAATAAAAAACTATTCTCTATGTAACACTCTTAAAATGTTTGTATTTATTCAGAATACACTGAAAAATGAAAAATCCAGGAATAAGATTTTCATGGCCAGACTGTGAACACTAACAAATATTAAATCCAAGTTTCTGACCAATTTTTCAGATACAATAATATAAAACTAAGTTGGACACTGAAGTGAACTAATGAGGCTGGCTGGCTCTATGTTTATGTGTTCTGGTTATAAATGGTAATACTGACTTCTGTCCTAGCTCTCACTCGGTGGCACCGTGAATAAGCCTTTCTTCATTTAAAGGACAGATGATGGTTTTAGCAGTTCAGTGCAGATACACATCTCTATAGTATGCCAATCTTTCTAGAAAACGCTAATCCTTACTCAAAAGATAAACACACCTAAAAGAATGTATCCTGATGCTTACCCAAGATGATGTCAAGTGTGACACAGAAACCTATTCTAGAATTTAGCATTCAAAAGACTTACCTGCAACCCTCAGCAACTCAGCAAGGCCTAGAACCTTGGCAGATTGTTTGTAGCACATGGGAGACTGGGAAATACACTCCTTGATGAGGCTGATCCTATCTGAGCACAATCACACTACAAGAGAAATACATATTAAAGACTTGCAACTAGGGACATCACAAAAGGGTGTCAACGCATTCCTAATAAAAGGCAATCAAACAAAATGAACACTGCTAGTCTCCAGATCAGCAAAAATTAAATACATATTAATAAAACAATATTATTATTGTTCCAAATGACTAATGTACAACATGGATATTTTCCTTATAGCCAAACTTCTAAAACATGGCCCTGACCTGTCATTCTGAAGACAGAAAATCATGTCATCTTTTCAAGAATCACTTCAGGACGTAGAACTTTTAAATAGGCAGTATTTGTCTCTGAAGACTTCACATCCTTCCTATCATACCAGTCCCTTCATCTTTACCTAATTTCCCAAAACCCATTCCAGATTCCAAATATCCATTTTCTAAGTTCACATCACATTGGTATAGAAGGCAGGAGTCCTCAATGGACATACTATTCTAAGGTTAAGCCAAATCCTCTCAATATAGACATTAGGAAAATGAAACACATCTGATCCAACCAATTCATACCGTAAAGAAATGAACACCAAGAAAAAAAAACACTTTGGTGTTAAAGAGAACAAAGTGTGCTCTAGAATTATACAGTGCTTATTTAGAGTACAGATGTCAACCTTTAAGGAGCCCCACACTGCCTAGGAGGTCAACCCACAATAGCTACAACAAATGTAACACCATCTAAAAGAAATAGATAAGAACTATGCCCCTGGCACTGCTGTAGGTGCTTTGTGCATATTAACCCTACCTAGCAGAACCATATAATCATTACCATTATTTTTCTCAATGGAAAAAAATGAGGTGCCAAAAGGTTAAGTGCTTTGGTGAAACTCACCAAAAAAGTGATGGGATATGAATAAAGTCAACCCAACTCCATAAATGTTGTCCACACTACAATCGTTATTCATTCCTAAACTAATGGCTCTTCCCTATGTATCCTGATTTCTTAAAAGTTCTTCTAAGTGGATGGGAGGACACAAAGCTTGGTTAGATTAAAAAAAAGTGGTGTTTTTTTTCTTTGAAATGGGCCTTTTATTTTTGTATATTTTGATTATAACTTAATTTTGAACTTACAGAAAAATTGCAAGTATGGTACAAAGAACTCCTCTACACTCTATGTCAGGATTAACCAATTATAATAACTTGCTCTGTTCACGTACACATATAGACAATCATGCATGTACTCCTTTCTTCCTTCCCCTGCCATGTCCACCCAGACAAAGATAAATACATGCACACAATATACATACACACGCACACAAATATACATACACACACACAAATATAAACACACGCCTATATTCTTCTGAACTATTTGAAAAAAAGTTGCAAACATCATGTTCTTTTGTCCATAAATACTTTGGCATGTGTTTCAAGTTCAAGCTCTTTAAAGATACGTATTTCACTGGGTATTGTGGCACATGCCTACAATCCCAGAGACTCGAGAGGTTGAGACACGAGATTACCAAGTTTGAAGCCAGCCTCTCCACTTGAGCAAAACTCTCACCTCAAATCATACATATGTAAATATATACATTTATATGTATAAATATATATACACATATAAATATGTATAAATACATATGTATGTATGTATGTAAAGATTAGGGATATAAGTCAGTGACAGAGTGCTTGCCTACCATGTATGAGACTTGGATTTGTTCGAGTACTGCCAAAACAAAAAACAAGAAAAAAGATGAGTATATCTATGTGTGTGTGTGTGTGTGTGTGTGTGTGTGCGCCGCGCACACACGCGCACGCGCATGCCATGCTGGTGTAATAAGCTTGTTGTGACCATTGTTGTAAAACATAAGGTAAGTGTAAATTTCAGTTAACTTCTTTCGCAGTCTTAGTGGTCAGTATCTATGTGTCTATATCTGAATATAGCTTTGGTAGATTATTATTCCTAACTATCCACTGCAATTATTCTACATCCCAAACTCCTAACATTAGACTTGGCCTGTGACTTATTCAGAAAATGAACCTCAGTGGAAGTGATCTACACCACTTTTGAGCAAAAGCTGTACAGATCATCATGGAATTCCACTTCTGACCTTGTCCCTCTACCACAGAAATGCCACAGTGGGCAGGACTGTGGGCAGGACTGTGCGCAGGACTGTGGGCAGGACTGTGGGCAGGACTGTGGGCAGGACTGTGGGCAAGAACCAAGCCTGTTAGCACATGTTGAGTTTTTACTGTAACATGCTTTTTTTTTGGTCCTAATTACCCGCTACTATTTTAACAGGTTTTTTTTTTTTTCTAGATTAGTAACATAACTTTTTATATGTTTCCATTTGCTTTTCAAAATACTCGCTACAGACACTGACATTCTATGTGTGTAAAATATGGCTTCATGGCTGCATCTATGGACTTGTTGACACATTCATGTGTTGTTCTTAGAGAAGCTCTAGCTTTAACTTTAGTAGGCCACTTTGATACTATGACCAGCCTCTCCCTAGCAATTAAAAGCAAAGTGGAAAACTGAAGTTGCAAACAATAAAAAAAAAATCATCATTTCCTTGAACCTTCCCTTTGATGAAGGGTCAAGTTTTGTTGTCTCCTTGTTACCCTAAGCAATGCATTCTACTAGTATTTCAAACATATGAAATAAATTTGGAGATCAGGATTCTAATAGACTGCAATTACCATGCTCAAATTACATTTTTCATTATTTATCCATTTTATGAATCTCTGGACAATAACTACACTACAATAACACTGACCTTCGAATGTGATTATATTTCAAATGCTATTTCTCAGTTAACTAAGTACAAGCCTTAGATATTATCATCTGTCCAAGAAGGGGTGTTTGATTCCATTTGTAAAGTAATTTCCAAAATGAAGTTAACATACTGAAAAGAATATATTTATATATATCCTTTTCCTGTGGCTCTCACAAATATCTCAAAAAATACCTATACATATATACACAGAAATATATACACACACAGATATATACACAGATATACGGAGAGATATACAGAGATACACAGATACACACACGTACACGCACACACCCGTACACGCACACACCCACACACCTACATTACACACCCACACAGATACACACATACACACACACAGATACACACACACAGATACACGACACACACAGATACACGACACACACACAGATACACGGATGCACAACACACACGGATGCACAACACACACGGATACACGACACACACACAGATACACGACACACACAGATACACGGATACACCCCCCCACCCACACAGATACCCACCCACTCACCCAGAGACACAACAGAGACCCACAGATACCCACCCACTCACCCAGAGACACAGAGACCCACAGATACACACCCACAGAGACACAACACAGATACAGACAGACATACATATACACACACACAAATACACACACACAGAGACCCACAGACCCACACCCACCCACAGATACACACATACCCACCCCCACCCACAGATACAGACACACCCACACAGACCCACACCCACCCACAGACACAGACACACCCACACAGACCCAGACCCACACACAGACCCACCCACACCCACCCACACACAGACCCACCCACAGACCCACCCACAGACCCACAGACACACCCACACCCACCCACAGACCCACAGACACACCCACACCCAGACCCACACAGATACACCCACACCCAGACACACCCAGACCCACCCACCCACAGACCCAGACCCACACCCAGACCCACACCCACCCACAGACCCAGACCCACACCCAGACCCAGATCCAGACCCACACCCACACCCACACCCAGACACACCCCCATACCCAGACACCCCCACACCCAGACACACCCACATACCCAGACACCCCCACACAGACACACAGCTCCACACCCACCCCCACACAGACACACAGCTCCACACCCACCCCCACACAGACACACAGCTCCACACCCACCCCCACACAGACACACAGCTCCACACCCACCCCCACACACAGCTACACACCCACCCACACACACAGCTACACACACAGCTACACACACACAGACACACAGACACAGCTACACACACACAGACACACACACAGAGCTAGACACAGACACACACACAGAGCTAGACACACAGACACACACACAGAGCTAGACACACACAGACACACACACACAGAGCTAGACACACACAGACAGACACAC
The DNA here is from genome assembly GCF_964194105.1 of Spermophilus citellus. NCBI lineage: Eukaryota > Metazoa > Chordata > Mammalia > Rodentia > Sciuridae > Spermophilus > Spermophilus citellus. Next base: position 106,233,107 of record NC_138182.1, read on the forward strand.
ACAGAGCTAGACACACACACAGCGCTAGACACACACACACACACACATACACACACACAGACACACACACAGCGCTAGACACACACACACACAGCGCTAGACACACACACACACACATACACACACACAGACACACACACAGCGCTAGACACACACACACACAGCGCTAGACACACACACACAGCGCTAGACACACACACACAGTGCTAGACACACACACAGCGCTAGACACACACACAGAGCTAGACACACACACACAGAGCTAGACACACACACACACACAGAGCTAGACACACACAGACACAGCTACACAGACACACAGCTACACACACAGACACACAGCTACACAGACACACAGCTACACACACAGACACACAGCTACACACACACAGCTAGATACACAGACACACACAGCTGCACACACACAGCTAGATACACAGACACACACAGCTGCACACACACACAGACACACACACAGACACACACAGCTGCACACACACACAGACACACACACAGCTACACACACACACAGCTAGATACACACACACAGACACACACAGAGACACACAGACACACACAGAGACACACAGCTACACACGCACACACAGACACACACACAGACACAGCTACACACGCACACACAGACACACACACAGCTACACACAGACACACAGACACAGCTACACACACAGCCACACACACAGCTAGACACACACAGCTAGACACACACACACAGCTAGACACACACACACAGCCAAACACACACAAACACACACAGCCACACAGACAGCCACACACACAGCTAGACACAGACACACAGCCACACACACACACACAGCCAGCCACACACACACACACACAGCCAGCTACACACACACACACACACAGCCAGCTCCACACACACACACACAGCCAGCTACACACACACACACAGCCAGCTGCACACAGACACAGCTACACACAGACACACAGCTACACACACAGACAGCTACACACACAGACACACAGCTACACACACACAGACACACAGCTACACACACACAGATACACAGACACACACAGACAGCTACACACACAGACACAGCTACACACACACAGATACACAGACACACACAGCTAGATACACACAGACACACAGCTACACACACACAGCTAGATACACACACACAGACACACACACACAGCTAGATACACACACACAGACACACACACAGACACACACACAGACACACACACAGCTAGATACACAGACACACACACAGACACACACACACACACAGCTAGATACACAGACACACACACAGACACACACACCGATAGATACACACAGACACACACACACAGCTAGATACACACACACACACAGCTAGATACACACACAGACACACACAGCTAGATACACACACACAGACACACACAACTAGATACACACACAGACACACACAGCTAGATACACACAGACACACACAGCTAGATACACACACAGACACACACAGCTAGATACACAGACACACACAGACACACACACACAGCTAGATAGACACACAGACACACACAGCTAGATACACACACACACAGACACACACACACAGCTAGATACACAGCCACACAGCTGGATGCACACACAGCTAGATACACACACACACAGCCAGATACACACACACAGAGCCACACAGCTAGATACACACACACACAGCCACACAAACACACAGCCACACACACAGCCAGATACACACACACAGCCACACAGCTAGATACACACACACACACAGCCACACAAACACACAGCCACACACACAGCCAGATACACACACACAGCCACACAGACACACACACAGCCCCCCCCACACACACACAGCCACACACAGCCAGATACACCCACACACAGCCAGATACACACACACAGCCACACACAGCCACACACAGCCAGATACACACACACAGCCACACACAGCCAGATACACACACACAGCCGCACACAGCCAGATACACACATGCACACAGCTAGATACACACACAGCTAGATACACACACAGCCACACAGATACACACACAGCCACACACAGCTACACACACAGCTACACACAGCCACACACACAGCTACACACAGCCACACACACAGCTACACACACAGACACACAGCTACACACACAGACACACACACAGACACACAGCTACACACACACAGACACACAGCTACACACACACACAGACACACAGCTACACACACACAGACACACAGCTACACACACAGACACACATAGCTAGACATACACAGCTACACAGACAGAGACACACACACAGCTAGATACACACAGCTACACAGTCACACACAACTAGATACACAGACACACACAGCTAGATACACAGACACACAGCTACACACACACACAGCTACACACACACACAGCTACACACAGCTACACACACAACTAGATACACACAGCTACACACACACAACTAGATACACACAGCTACACAGCTACACACACAGCTAGGTACACACAGAGACACACACACAGCTACACACACAGACACACACACAGCTAGATACACACACAGCCACACACACAGCCACACACACAGCCAGATACACACACACACAGCTAAATACACACACAGCCACACACAGCCACACACACAGCCACACACACACACAGCCACACACAGCCATGCACGCACACACGCACGCACACGCGCACACACTTGGAATGATGATAGGGTTGATAGAGCTTGCTGAAATTGTATCACATTAGAATAGTATTACAACTCTGGCAAGAGAATCAGCATAAGACCAGGAGCCTGTATGTTCTAAGTAAATTAAGAAGAAACATACTTCCTTCCATTAAATCCTCTGTGAATATATTTTGGACCATATTATGTATAGTAGAGATACATGTTTTATGATGGGCTTTTATAAGTATATTACTCAAGATGTCTTTTTTTGAATAACAAATATAATTGGCAGAACAGAATCTAGAAAATTTTAATTTGAAATACCCTATTTTTATTTCTTGTGTGCGTATATCTCATGATTCAAAATTCAATTCTGTTTTCAATAGCATAAAAATAAAAACATTTAAAAATTTAGTAGAAACTTTGGTCTTAAAATCCCTTTTTGTGAAAAACTGAAACCCTAATTCTACATGCAAAAAAATAAAATCATGAACAAATCAGACTTAAAAACAACAAACAAATAAACAACAATACTAACAAAAAAAACAACAACAAAAAACTCTTTATGCAGAGTCTGAGGGGCTTGTAGAGCATTTTCTTTCTGTTTTCTTTTCTTTATCTCAGCTACCAAAAAAAAAAGAATAAAAGAAAAGGAAGGAAGAAAGAAAGAAAGAAAAAGTGCTAAAGAGCATATTTGGAATAAGCAGCCACTATCTGACCAGTACAGATCATAATCCCAGCTTTCCATTATCTGTACCTTGACCAATTTAAAAGCATTAGTCACACTTAGAACTGTAGGGAAAGGCACCTGCTTTTTCTATTCCATGCATTTCTTGCTCATGTATTCTGTTAGCTTTTTTGTACCATCCAGTACCCTTTAGTAAACACCACTACAAATTATCCCATAGAAATGAAGAATGTTGTATGTTCTAGGATACAATGACAAAGTGAATTCATTATTAATTGTCTACTGATGTGCCCTTAACTGAAGTCTTTGCTGATTTGTTTAAGGTGGACAAAGAAAGGCAGGAAGAAAAATAAGAAGATACTAATCTTTGTATATGTATAACAAAACTGAAATAGACTACTGAGTCCTAATGTTGTCTCCCTTTTGGCATTTCTAGTCTATAAAGATGCCTCCCATTTCTCTTGATTATAGTCTTTGAAGACAAAATAAATAAGTAAATAAGTGTTATATAGTCTAAATACACTGGAAACCCTTATTAAATATTTGTTGATTTGTTCAAACTTTGTTATCAGACTGCATTAGAAATATTTTAAATTAATACATTGCCTATTAAAGTACTTTCTGAAGTACCTGGTCAGATAAATCCGATTTATGGCTTCCTTTTCTCAAATCTTTTCAATAATTTTCATTTAGGTAAAATTTCCATACATCAATAATTAGATGGGATTCAGTGAAATCAAATAAGTTATGTGTATTTTAATTCAAATCAAAATACACATACTGGACTTTTGTAGTCCCTGTAATTTTAAGCAACTCAGTATATTTTACACTAAAAATTCTTTCTTTTTAGAATAAGCTCCATTGGAGGACTTGAATTGCTTGGACAATTGGACAAGAGAAGTTGGAAGAAAAGGGAACTACAATAGCTAACAAACAAACAACAACAACAACAACAACAAAAAACTATCCTCTAAGTATTAAAAAAACAATCTGTGACTAATTGAGATTTCACATTAAACTGTTAACCATCACCTTTATTTTTTTCCTACTCTAAACAAATAAGCAGTTATGTAAAATTCAGATTGCTCAAATAATGACTGCTAACACATGAAACCAAGCTTATGATCATTTCCAAAATTAGCCTTTCCCCTCCAACTAAATCCAGCTGGATTTCTATTGGTCCCCTCATGTTAAAGCCAAAAAAAAAAAAAGAAAAAGAAAGAAAGAAATAAAGAAAAAGAAAGAAAGAAAGAAAGAAAGAAAGAAAGAAAGAAAGAAAGAAAGACTACTTTTCTTTCCGCAGTTTGTTAGAGTGCTCTGAAGGAACTTTCTATTTCTCATGCCTTCATTTTTCATAACATAAGTAAAGGCTTCTGTATAAGTAAAGGTTTCTATTGACAACGCTCAAGTTTAATTTCTTTCATGCATTGCATTGGAAAAGTAAATCACACAGCTAAATTCATAATCAGGCACAGAAATATATTTAGAATCTTGGGAGGAACTGCAAAGCTACATGTCAAGGGATGGGTGATTGAAGGATGAAGATACAATGATAGCTCTATCCAAACCATTAGTTTGATTTTGGGGCAAATTTTGAAATCTTAAACATGGTTTAAGATATGTCCTGTTTTGCAGGTGCTGAGTTCCTTCATTATGATTACTTCCTAGTAATTCCTTAAGAAAAAACATTTGTCTTAAAGAGAGAGGTGAAAGAAAAGAGAGACAAGGAGAAGAGAGAAATGTATGTAGTGCCAGTTTTTTTTTTTTTGTTTGTTTTTAGTTACATTGTACAATCATCCCAGAGTATACATGTATGATTGGTTCCAAGATCCCTGGCATTTACCAAAACATGCATATACTCAAGTCTCTTATACAAAATGGTATAGCATTGCATATGTAACTGCTATATAAGTAGGTGTTATACTCTATATTCAGGGAATAATAGCCAAAAGAAAAACCTGTACATGCTCAGTAGAGATACAATGTTTTTCTTAATATTTTAATCTGAAGTTGGTTGAATCTACAAACATGGAAACCATGGTTGTGGAAATCTGACTGTAATTATATTATTATATTTTTATATTATATTGTTATATATTACATTATTATATTATCTTCTTATATTTAACATCATACCTCAACATACAAACAAGATGTGCAATATAAATGGAAAACATCAATGTTTTAGCGAGTTTAGGCTTTGGCAGACACACTAATAAGAATAAACAACTGAAATCTAAGCTATTAAAACAATAAATTCTGGGAGTAGAGAAGTTGGCTTAATAATAAAAACAAGTCATGCCTGCTATTTAAAATACACATTTTTCTTATTGTTGATGGACTAGGCACCACAAGACATTTCATCATCTGACCCCCATACAGGAGGGAAGGTCAAGGTAAGCACTATAGTGTTAGAGTGACTTAAAAGGGGCTTGAAAAGTTTCATACAGGGGACACGAGGGGTAGAAGTCTTTTGGTTACCTGCAGTATTTAGAATTTTTTTTTTTTCCTTTTGAGGCCAGTGTATCTTACCTTATCCTGTGCTTTATGGTCAACCTTAGGCTCTTGGACATATACCCAGAGATCTTTTATTCTTTGAAACAGAAATATATACAGATGTTTTGTCCAATTTCTTTTTAGTTCATTTTCTTTAAAATCATTTAAATGTTTTTTTTTATCTTCTTGAGATACACAAGAAGGAGCAAAATATTTAGAAAAAAAATCTGAGTTCTAACAAAGTCTATTTTGCTGTATTATGTTTCCATTTATAGTATATTACAGTGCCTAGTTTTTAACTAGTAATTTAAATAATTTAAATTCTTAAATATATTAGAACTTCAATATAAGGATAGTTAGACTGGCCTCTGTCTATAATTAAGTAACTGACTAAATATTGTGAATAAACTCCCATTACCAAAAACTAAGAAATATTGGAATAAAATTACAGATAACCCTTTCAAATGCATACAGGGGCCTCTGAAGGGTTAAGTAACAGTTTTAGGGTCTAACACTGAAAGGTTAAAGGTAAGCTGCATCTGTCTAGCAGGATGTCTGTCAGTCCTCACCAGCATAAGTCCCACTGCCTCGAAGATATACCCTTAGTAAAAGTGTACTGGAAATAAAGATCTCAACTGCAAGTTTAAAAGACAAGGGGGAAAGAAAAAGATGTTTGAATACTTGCTTGGGAAATTTGATCTTCACACAGTTAAGGATCCTAATATATAGTTTAGGATTATCTAGAGAGTCTCAAGAGTATCACCCTGTGATAGAAGTACAGAGTTCCCAGCAAAAATTATATTAAATTAAAAAATAAAACAATACAAAATAAAACATTAACATAATAGTGTGGGCCTCATAGAATTTCTCCAATTCTACAAATAAAATATTTTAAGATATAATGAAACCACCCACCATAAATATGAAACAAGAGGAAAAGAAAATCCTCAAAAGTAGATTAGACAGTAGAGTTAACATGTAGAATATTTGAAATAAGTCTGTTTAATTTTTTAAAAAAACACAAAGTAATATGAAACACATAATAATATTTCAATATCATAAGGATGTCTGAAATGATAAAGAATGGAAACTAAGAGATAATATAAAATATAGGAAGGAACTTGACCTAAAATTGAAGTAGGTCTGTAAAAGAACAGAACAGGGAACAGGGAGAAGGAACATCCTAAGAGGACACCTGAGGACTCCCAAAATCAATGAGACACAAGTTCTTAAATTCAGAAAGCCTAACACATTATGAGCAAGATAAACTATATATATATATATATATATATATATATATATATATATATATATATATATACTTAAAAACATAAATAAAACAGTTGAGTAGAGGGGCAAAGATATGGAAAGTGACTGGAGACAAAAGCAAAAGAAAAAAAAAGATCTCTTTCAGTCCAACAAAAGAAATTAGAAAGAGATTTCAAAGAGTCTCAAATCAGACCACTCAGTGGCAACCAAAGAAAATAGTGGCAACACGTGGTCAATTTATTGAGATAACATAGCTACCCATTTATTATTTGCAAAACAACCAGGCTATAAAAGTCAAGAAAATATGAATTAAAAATAAAAATTTAAAAAATGACAACTTGCCACCAAGATGCTCTCAGCAATACAACTTCTAAAGGTGTCTGTCCAGAGAAAGAAAATTTATGCTCTACTTCACGGAAGGACTGAAACTCAAGCAAGTAGTCAAGAATAAATATAAGCTGATACTGATGTATAAAATAATTCCAATGGATATGCTGATTTTGGAATTGAAAATCTTAAAGCTAAAATCTTTAACTATAATATCTAAAACATGAGCATTTGTTCAGAATTTTAAAAATTTTATGTCATTGAATGATTAGAAGGGAACAGAGACATATTTCTCAAATTTAGAACTTATTATATTTGTCTACTAGTAGAAAATCAGGTGAGAAATGAGCGCACACACACACACACACACACACACACACACACACTCAGACATGAAGAAGCAGAACAATTAGAAAACAGAGCATAAATAGTAGAAACAAATCCAAATATGTTGTTATAACAATAATTGCAAACATACTATATGAGTTATTTATATAGATTATCAGATAAAACTAAAAGTAATTACTATTAACAAAGGAAACAATAACACATGAGGACAAAGAATGAAAAAGAATATACCAGGAAACTACTAAGCAAAATAAAGCTGAGGTAACTATATTAAAATCAGCTGAAACAAACTTTAAGATGCATTATTAATGATAATTTAACTACATTTTGATAAGAAAGTAAAAACCCTAAAAATGTATAGTATTTTTAAGCTTCTAGGCCCTAATAACATAGCTTCAAAATATATGAAAGAAAAATTGACCATACATGAGTAATAATCAAAAACAATCTTCATAATGATAAATGTATCATGCTTTTCCCAGAAATTGATAGAATAATAGAACAAAGTTTATAGAAGACAACATTTAAGGAACACTACTAATAAACATGAGCTAAGGAAATGAGGTAGGAAGAAAAATGTGGGTCACCTTTCTCTGGATTAGTATTTGCTAGTACACATCCTTCTGACCTTTTGTTTTAACCTTGTTGTGACCTTATATTTTAGGTCTATTCTGGTAAATAAATAGCGTAAAGCTACGTTTTCAAGAGTTAGTTACAATTTCTGCCTCCTGATTGGAAAATTTACATTTATTATACAGCATGTTTCTTCTATGCTTTTTTGAAATCCTGTTTATGTCTCCTCCTTTTCCTGTTTTGTATTCTTCCTCTATTTCTCAGTTTCTTTCTTTATCCCAAGAAGAGGTGGCCATTAAGCATTCTCTTTTTTTCCCTTACTCTTTTGTAAAGTTATCATTCTTCTTTTTTTTTTTTTCAATCTCAAATCTTGTCACTAATGGGCCTCACTGCAGTATAAAAGAGAAACACTTATGACCACACACGTTTCACTATCTGCAGGACTTTTCTGTAAGGCTTTTAAGCTCTCAAAGGAAAACTGCACTTGGGCAGTTAGTTAAATGGGTAAGGAAGACCTCACTCAGGACTATTACAACAGGGGAAAGAGACTTAACTCCACATCTCTAAAATAAGAGATGGGAAAATTTGTTAAGCACTGGAGTGAGTTAGTGGAAAAGCACTGGACACTGTGAGGAGGTGGCCACTTGTAATTCAAGCACCTGCATTTGCTCCTAGGTACCCAGGGAAGTTAGACCCACTGCTATCCTCCCACAGAGATTAGGAGATAGGGATACTATTTTCTTAATGATTACATTTTAGAGAAATGGCTTTTAGGCCCTTGAAAAAGACATTTCTGGATTGTGGAAGATTTACATTTCAAAGGGGCAGAGAAAAAAATTACAAAGCAAGTTTTTAGAAGTAAATGATTTTTAAAAGATGCAGATCAAGGGGTCTACAGTCAGGAAGAATCCTTCTAAAGTTTGGTCAAGCTGAGGAAACATTACAACCATGGTGGTCACTGCTTTCAAAATGATCTCCCAAACACTCAATAACTGCTTCCTAAGCCATGGATGGGGGAGGAACCTGGTGATCTCACATCTCAGATGCAGTTTCCCACATCATCTCCCAGTGCCAGTCCTGCTCTTGGTCACACCTTCCCCATGTTGCTGATCCATGGGAAAGAAATCTTTCAATTTGCTCACTCTAGTGACAAGACTCTGGTCTCCTGCAATGGCTGGGGTGGGGGTGGTATTGTGGTAGTATGGTGTGGGGAGAGATCTTTTCACACTTCTCCACATGTTTCTATTGTGAGCCTTGTTCTAACTTCAGTGTTTCCTGAAGCCTTCTGGGGCTCCAATAGGTAATTAGACTTTTTTTTCACCCTTGTCCTTTTATGGTAGTATCTATCTGGATTTCAGCCTTCCCTGCCAGTCTCCTTTACCACTTTGCTCTCTGTCCTGTATCTTTCCAAAACTGATGAGTATCTGTCATGCACTCTTGTCTCATTTATCATTCTCTTTGTCCTTCTTCTATACAGTTTTGTGTTTGCAATTCTCTCATTTCTTCATTTTAACTCTTCATGTGAGCATAAAGATAGATATAACAGACTCACCATGATAAACTAAATCTAAATGCATTAATGTTAATTCAAGTATGGTAACAACCAGCCTGCCACATGGCAGAAATAAGGCCAGAGATGGGAAAACTTGCACTGTGTCCCTCACTGCTTACCTGCCTGAGGAAGCTTGTCCTCAGTGCACCAGCAGGCAGGGGAGAGCCACCAGCAAGCAGCAAGTTTGTACCCAAAGGTTGCTTTTGCTAGCAATGGGGACTATAAGAAACTCATGTTCACCTTATCTTTAGAAAACTCTTATTTAAATGATATTTGCTCATGATGCTATATAAAGTTTCAAACAGACAAATTGAACCCTCAAAAAATATATAAGGGAGATAATCATAACTTTAAATGAATATTTTAAGTAAAAATTTTGAAAATATCTTAAGTGCTAAATAAAAGCCCTGAAATTTATAATAAAATTTTTTTAAAAATTTCTGAGAGAAAAAATAACTGAGGGTTTTTGTAAGACTTCAACTTTTCAGAGGAACCCAAAGCTGTTGTGAAAGAAGCAGAATATATGGAAGAAACGCTCTTCATGTGACACAGAGAACTATTTCCACAAATCAAATATATTTACTGAGTTCCGGGCAAAATTAGTGTAAGATATGTAGTAGCACAAGTCTTACATTTCAAACATAATGTAAAAAATCCTACAGATTTCTAGGCAGATGTAAATTTAATATATTGTTCACTATAATTTTTAAAACATGAGTTGATTCAAAATTCGGACCTAAAATCTGGCAAAATTATATTAAAGTGCAAAAATAGAATACAGAATATGATTATATAAAATGAACCCAAATGGATAAGATAAAAATTTACGGAAAAAGAATTTAAGGAAGTTTTACACAAATGTAAAGAGTAAGTTTCTCTAAGTGTTATAATTGTATTAATGTACATTTTGATATTTTGTGTGCTTTTCTGTTTTCCATATGTTCTATTATGTTGTATTTTCATATGTTCCAGATGTTGTTTTATGTTAATAATTGAAAAGATAGTCAAGACATGAAAAGACAATGATGATCATGATATCCAGAGAGAGAGAGAGAGAGAGAGAGAGAGAGAGAGAGAGAGAGAGAGAGAGAAAGGAGACAGAGAGATAACAAGAGAGAGGGGTATTTCCTATTAGCATTCTACCAGACTGGGATATGTCAAATAGGTATCATAAAATTCTGAGGCTGTTCCCGAGTTCCCCCTTCTTAATCTCTGGCTATAACCTAAAGATTTAAGTAAGCCTGTGATATTTCAATCTGACATTAGTGAGTTTGGGAATCTTACCATAAGCTTTCAATAGTCCTAAAACTTAAAAAAAAATCTTTAGAATTTTTTTGAGTCATCAAAACAAATTTTCTTTAGAAAACAGTATTTTTCTTGAGGCTAAAATTTGAAATGCCTGAAGATGAAATAATTTGTCAAAACTGAACACCCTTAAAGGTGTGAACCCTGCAGCTTGTCCTATGTGACAAAGGGCCATTGTCCAGGAATACTATGTTTGGCCTTTTTTTATCCTTTTACTTGAAAATTAGTGTAAAAATTATATACATTATTTTATATGTTATATAATGTAATATTAGATATAATGAAATCTATAGTTTCTTTATTTTCTTTCTCTCTCACTTTTTCCTTCCTTTCTTCGTTCCTCCAACCCCCACAAGGATTGAACCCAGGGGCTCTTAAACACTGAGTCACATCCCTAGTCCTTTTCATTTTTTGAGATAGGGCCTCACTAGGTTGCTGAAGGTGGCTTTGAATTCATGATTTTATTGCGTCAGCTTCCCAAGCTGCTGGGATGACAGGCATGCATCACCATGTCTAGCACATCAGTAGTTTTCTACGATATTTTTTTTTAAATTATAGCTAAACAATAAAATATAACTTATACTTGGTTTGACTTGACTTTAAGAAATCAAAAGATTGTACCTAAAAAAATTTGGGTTTGAAAACTTCTCTTGAAAAATCAGGAAGATCTGGAAAAGCCAAGAAGTCTGAGGAGTTAGTTTTCTTGCTGCTCTTTAATGTAGAGTTGTGTTCTTCAGGCTTCCAAAACTGGATCTCACTCATTTAGACTGACTGTCCCCCTAAGCATGTGAATAAGTCAACTCTGTTCTGAAGGATGATATTAATTTTAACTCAGAGTTGTTATTATTCTGTGAAAAAATGAAGACTTATGGAGGTTACCTGTCCTGGCATTTCTGTAAGAAACTGTTCCTGGCTTTTGAGTCAGACATCCTGAATTGTGTAGACATTAGGATGACTTTGACTGTGACTCACATGGCTTCAATAAAGGTAAATGAATTTTCCCTCATACCAAGAATTCCTGAAGTAGAGTGCCTCCAACTTTGGTCAACTCTGCAACTTAACTACGCCCTCAGAGACTTAGATACATTTTTTTTTTATCTTATGCTCTGCCATCCTCAAGGAATTGGTCTTATTTTCAAACTGGTTCTCCTCAAGGGTACAAAGTGGCTACAGCAGAAGTTATCCCATGCAGAGACTATAAGCAAAAGAAAAGGGCAAACTTCTTTGAGTTGTTTTTTAAGAGTAAGTAAATGTTTCAGAATCCCTCTCTAGCAGATGTCTTAATAGTACATGGACCAGGTTTATACTGTATATCCAACATTAAAACAAATACAGATAGGACAGTACTATATATAGGAGAGACTTAGAAGAATTAAATTACCCATGAGCACATACTAGCTAGCAGTGGGAAGGAGAGGCAAAAGAATCAATCTGAGGTCTACTATAACAAAGAAATTGTGGGGAGTAGGGAATTGATTTTGGATAGGTAACTAACAGTGTTTGTGACAAATTAAATGCAATTCTTTAGCTTTGTAAAGATCTTCAAGCATATTATTAAAAATTTCCTAATGTCGAGTTCTTCATCTATTATTAGGAATAACAATACCCTTTTCAAAGGCTTATCACAAATTTTAAATGGCCTAACCTATATGAAAAGGTAGTTATTCCATATATGTTTACTTTTATAAAGTACATTTTCATTATAATTTCTAAAAATAAAAAACATTTATAATAAATTATGGATTTCAGAAATTTAAAATAAATCTGATTTAAATTTGTGGAGATCTTTTTGCAAAATTATATTTTAGACAGCTTGTCCTAATACTTATTTTATTGCTATTTAATCTTCTCAGCAGATAAAGATATATAATTCAAAGTTGAAAAGTAGATAATTGTTTATAAGGGTTAGCTCTTTCTCTACAGTTTTTATTCATTAAATAACAAGAGAAGAAGTGGACATTGTCTGTACCTTATTGGCACAGCTGAAATTCATCTTATTTCAGATCATTTCATCCCTGTCAGTATAAATGGAAATATTTGACTGTTTAATCTTCTACTAGAGTAGATATTTTGTGAAAAGGACAATGTAAAGCAGGAGCAATAACATGTTCTACTGGGAAGAATGACAAGTGATGGCTTCCCCAGAGTCATCACCAAAGACAGATTTAGTGAATCTTGCTCTGTGATGGAGAATTCACACTCTAGGTTTGCAGATTAAACTTTGATTGTTAGAGAACTTTCATCAAGTGGCAGGAATGAGTGAAACATTGGTCTACATCTAATGGTCACCTCTTCATGGTCCATAAAAAGGACCACAAAAAATGAATAAAAACCTTGGAAAGCAACAAATGTAAGAGTAAAAGTTTCTCTGTTTTCAAGGATGTAACTAGTCCTCACTAGAGAAGGAAGCATAGAAAACTTAAGGTAATTCAAATATTAACCTGGAATTCCATCAAGTTATCAAGTTCCAAATGTTCTTCACATTTACATGTACACAGAATTATCCTCCTTGGAGATAATCTATCAAAGGGAATCATGTGTTGCCCTTTTGGTCACTGGTGGACTTTGCAATAACAGTACTCATAGCAGCCCTGGGCAACAGATTAAACCAAACCAAGTGCTCCAGCTTCTACTTAACCTAATATTCTTGCACAGTTTCATAGATTGAGAAAAACAAAACAAAAAGCCAAAAGAAGAAGTAGGAGAAGGAGGAAGAGGAAGAGGAGGTGGGGGGAAAGGAAGAGGAGGTAAAGAAGGAGAAGGAGGAGGAGGAGAAGGAGGAAGAGGAGAAGGAAAAGGAGGAAGAGGAGAAGGAAAAGGAGGAAGAGGAGGAGGAGAAGGAGGAAGAGTAGAAGGAGAAGGAGGAGGAGGAAATGATGACTATGACGACAGCAGAAAGAGAAAGAAAAGAAGTTTGTGCCTTGGTGAGAACACTGTGATTCTTTTTCTGATTGCTTTTCTTTTTACAGCTCCATGACTAAATAAATAAATAAATAAAGCCTTTCAATTTCCATACCTCAGTATAGAAATTTTACTTCAACTATAAAATAGGAATAGTTTCCTAATTTCTATACAATTCCTTTCCTAAGTTGCTTTTTAAAAATAAGTTTAGGGACATGATGTTCTTCTCCAGAGAGACAGAAACATAACTTCAGCAGGGAGAAACCTGATGGGGGAAATAAAACCAAAAGGCAAGGTCTCCCACACACCCAACAAGGTAAATCCTTAGAGACAAAAAAAAAAGATTGTTCCAGAGGCTGGGGGAAGGCAGTAATGGTGGTATGGTTTGGATATGAGGTGCCCCTCAGAAGCTCACGTGTGAGACAATGCAAGAAGGCTTGGAGGAGAAATGATTGGGTTATAGCCTAATAAGTGAGTTAAACTGAATCAGTATGGCGTGGCTTGGGGTATATATTTGTATCTGGAGATTGGGGTTTCTCTCTATCTGCTTCTTGATCACCATGAAGTGAGCTGCTTCCCTCCACCACACTCTCCCACTGTAGTGCTCAGCCTCACCTGGAGCCCTGAGGAATGGAGCCACCCTTCTATGGACTAAGACCTCTGATATTATGAGCCCTTGAATAAACTTTTCCTCCCTGACCAAAAAAAAATAAGTTTAGGATTGGAATTGTATGATGATTATCTCTGCATGATAATGACTTGTTAAAGATACACTAAGTACATACAATTGTACATGTGCCTTCCACTAAATATACAAGAAGCATATATCCAGAATATAGAAAAAATGTATGAACAGATGTGCCATTGCTAATTAATAACATAGGAATTGTTGAGACAGGAAAAGCACTGGATGATTTTATTTATAATATAAATTTGAAATGTTTATTTTTTAATTTTTATTCTAATTTGTTATACATGACAGAAGAATGCATTACAATTTATATTACACATATAGAGTACAATTTTTCATACCTCTGGCTGCATACAAAATATATTCACACCCTTTGTGTCTTCATACTTGTACTTTAGATACTGATGTCCATCTCCTTCCACCATAATTTTTAATCCCATTCCCCCTCCCTTCTCCTCCCACCCCTTTGCCCATCTAGAATTTGTCTATTACTCCCATGCTTACCCTCCCTACCCCATTTTGAGTCACCCCCCATTATATCAGAGAAAACATTAGGCATTTGGTTTTGGGGGATTGGCTAACTTTACTTAGCATTATATTCTCCAACTCTATTCATTTACCTGAAAACGCCGTGATTTTATTCTCTTTTATTGCTGAGTAATATTCCATTGTGTGTATATGCCACATTTTTGAAATCTTTTTATCTCCTGAAGGGCATCTACTTTGGTTCCACAATTTTGCTATTGTGAATTGTGCTGCTATAAACATTGATGTGGCTGTGTCCCTGTAGAATACTGTTTTTAAGTCCTTTGGGTATAGACCAAGGAGAGGGATAGCTGTGTCAAATAGTGTTTCCTTTCCAAGTTTTCAAAGGAATCTCCATACTGATTTCCAGATTGGCTGCCAACAATTTGCAGTCCCACATGCAATGTATGACTGTGTGTTTTTCCCCACATCCTTGCCAACACTTACTATTGTTTGTATTCTTTTTTTTATTGGTTGTTCACAACAGTACAAAGCTCTTGACATATCATATTTCATACATTAGATTGAAGTGGGTTATGAACTCCCAATTTTTACCCCAAATGCAGATTGCAGAATCATGTTGGTTACACATCCACAATTTTACATAATGCCCTATTAGTAACTGTTGTATTCTGCTACCTTTCCTATCCCCTACTATCCCCCCTCCCCTTCCCTCACATCTTCTCTCTCTACCCCACCCCATCTACTGTAATTCATTTCTCTCCTTGTTTATTTTCCCATTCCCCCCACAACCTCTTATATGTAATTTTGTATAGCAATGAGGGTCTCCCTTCATTTCCATGCAATTTCCCTTTTCTCTCCCTTTCCCTCCCATCTCATGACTCTGTTTAATATTAATCTTTTCTTCCTGCTCTTCTTCCCTGCTCTGTTCATAGTTGCTCTCATTACATCAAAAAAGACATTTGGTATTTGTTTTTTAGGGATTGGCTAGCTTCACTAAGCATAATCTGCTCTAGTGCCATCCATTTCCCTGCAAATTCCATGATTTTGTCACTTTTTAATGCTTCGTAATACTCCATGGTGTATAAATGCCACATTTTTTTTATCCATTCATCTATTGAAGGGCATCTGGGTTGGTTCCACAGTCTAGCTATTGTGAATTGTGCTGCTATGAACATCGATGTGGCAGTATCCCTGTAGTATGCTCTTTTAAGGTCTTCAGGGAATAGTCCAAGAAGGGCAATAGCTGGGTCAAATGCTCACCATCTCTAGCAGTCAGAGAAATGCAAATCAAAACCACCCTAAGATACCATCTCACTCCAGTAAGATTGGCAGCCACTATGAAGTCAAACAACAACAAGTGCTGGCAAGGATGTGGAGAAAAGGGTACACTTTTACATTGCTGGTGGGACTGCAAATTGGTGCAGCCAATTTGGAAAGCAGTATGGAGATTCCTGGGAAAGCTGGGAATTGTTTGTATTCTTAATAGCTGTCATTCTGGAGTGGGATGAAATCTTAGAGTAGTTTTGATTTGCATTTCTCTAGTTGCTAGAGATAATGACATTTTTTGTATATATGTTGATTGATTGTATAACATCTTCTGAGAAGTGTCTGTCCAGGTCCTTGGCCCATTATTTATTGGGTAATTTTTTTTTTTGGTGTTTAGATTTTTGAGTTCTTCATATACCCTAGAGATTAGTGCTCTATCTGATGTGTGAGGTGTAAAAATTTGCTCCCAAGATGTAGGCTCTCTATTAACCTCACTGATTGTTGCTTTTGCTGAGAAGAAGCCCTTTGTTTGAATTTATTTCATTTATTGATTCTTGATTTTAATTCTATCACTATAGGAGTCTTATTAAGGAAGTTGGGTCTTAATTCAACATGATGGAGATTAGGGCCTACTTTTAATTCTATTAGACACAGGGTTCCTGGTTTAATTCCTAGGTCCTTGATACACTTTGAGTTCAGTCTTATACATGGTGAGATATAGGGATTTAGTTTCATTTTGCTGCCAATGGATTTCCAATTTTCTCAACACCATTTGTTGAGGCTATCTTTCCTCCAATATATATTTTTGGCACCTTTGTCTAGTATAAGATAACTGTATGTGTGTTTGTCTCTGTGTTCTCTATTCTGTACCATTCATCTACCAGTCTATTCTGGTTCCAACACCATGCTGTTTTTGTTACTATTTCTCTGTAGTATAGTTTGAGGTCTGGTATAGTGATGACACCTGCTTCATTGTTATTGCTATGGATTGCTTTAGTTATTATGGGTCTCTTATTTTTCCAGATGAAATTCATGACTGCCTTTTCTTTTTCTTTTTCTTTCTTTTTTTTTTTTTTTTTGAGGAATGTCATTGGAATTCTGATCAGAATTGAATTAAATCTGTATAGTGCTTTTGGTCATTTTGATAATATTAATTGTGCCTATCCAAGAGCAAGGTAGATCTTTCCATCTTCTAAGTTCTTCTTTGATTTTTTTTAGGGTTCTGTAGTTTTTATTGTATAGGTCTTTTACCTCTTTTGTAAGTTGATTTTCAAGTTTTTTTTTTTTTTTGAGGCTGTTGTAAATGGGGTAGTTTTCTTCATTTTCCTTTCAGAGGATTTGACACTGATATACAGAAATACCTTTGATTGATTAATGGGTGTTGATTTTATATCCTGCTACTTTTCTGAATTCATTTACCAGTTTTAGAAGTTTGCTGGTAGAATTTCTTCAGTAATCTATGTATAGAATCAGATAGTCAAAAATAGTGTTAATTTGAATTTTTCTTTTCCTATTGTATCACTTTATTGCTATTCAGACTTTTACAGTTGCTATTATATTATTATTATTGTTATTATAATATTATTATTATTATTATTACAATTGCTATACAGTTGCTATTTGTTGCGATTCAGATTTTTACAGTTTAGTCACAATGTACAGAAATGTTGGATTTGATTATTATCTATAATAGAATCAGTAGGTTTGCAAAAAATTTTACAGTTTCTGATGGCGGACAATGAACTGGGGGTGAGATGTAGGATGATATGCTGAGGAGGCAGGATGTGAGGATATAGAGTTAGTATATCTTAGGAAGTGTGAAAGAAAAACCTAATGAATAAGGTTAGTAGCAGGAGAATTGACAGGAAGTAATTTTGGGTAAAAAAAAAGTACATGGGAAGCCAGTAGTGTACATAAAACAAACACATGTATGTATTAAGAAAAATAAAGGATGTTAAAATATTAAAAATTGGAGGAAAAAAAGAAAAGGCATATACAGCACAAGTATAATATACTATTCAGACATCCCAGTCCTCAAAATCCTAATTCATGCAATGTACTTGGTTTCACATATGCTAGGTATGTAAGGGTGGGCAAATAGTGGTAGAGAAGAAAAAGAGAAAAAAAATATCTCCAAAGAAGAAACCAGAATTGTTCATTTTTTAGTTAGAGGTCAGTATCTTTCCTGCTTTCTTTCTCATCCAATAGGTGTGGTTGTGGGTTGTTAGGTGGTATTTCTGCCCTCAGGATGGGGAAGGTAACCAGAGTGGGAAGTCTGGTCTTGATACAGAGTGCCTGGAAGTGAGGTGTGGCACCCCCCAGTCCCTGAAGGGAGACTGCACCTCAAGAGTCTCTTTTTGGGTCCACGCATATGATTTGATTGCCCGGTCTTATTTCCCTATCTTGCCTGAAGATTTCCCAGTTCCTGTTTTCATTGTTAGTCTCCAAACTGTTACACCCTCTCACTCTCCCTTACTAGTTTCTAATTAAGGGACCTCTCTCACCTGGGCTCCCATGGGTGGTGCCCTGGTCACACTAGGCACCTGTGCCACTGAGAGCTGTTTTGTGTTGGGCAGTTACTGTGCTGGGTTACTGGACACTGGGGTAAGGGGGAGTTGGAAACTGGATACCTGGCCAGCTGGAACTCCAATCTTGGAGCTGCCTCCACCAAAGATGGCAAGGAAAGTGACCCATGATGGAGGTGGGCCACATCCAGTGCCAGGGTGTCGGGTTGGGTGGGGGTGGCCAGGCGATAGCATTGTGCAATATGTTCAGAGGTGAGCTCTGTGGCATGCAGTATTGTGGCTTGTGGCTGTCTTCAGAGCCTGTGGGATGTCCCCAGGTGCCTGCAGACTACTGAGCATTCGGGACTGCGGCAGTAGCTGTCGAGTCAAGATGCAGGCCACTGGGGAAGCCTCATGTTAGTACATGGGGGCCCAGAGGGGAGTGGGTGCTGGAGTTCCTATGGGTGGATAGCAGCTGAGTGTCCTGTGTTGGAAAGGAGCAGCATCTGGGAGTTCTGTGCTGGTGCTGATGTAGTGACGCACTTGCGAGCCCTGCATGGGCTGGAAGTCGGGATTGGGTGTCAGGAGTGAGAGTCCTGCTGTAATGCTGAGGCCCAGAGTCTTGCACATGTGCACAGTGTTGGTGATTTCTGCTTGAAAGCAGCTGTTCAAGGGTCCTCTATCATTCTCAGAGAAATAGTATTCCCACTAGTTGAGATTGGGTCACAGAGTGACACAGAATGTTGCCTCTCTCTGCCCTGTCATCTTGGATCCAAATTTAAAATATTTAAATGACATGTTATCAGCATGAACATACATAAACACATTCACCAAGATTAAGAAAATTTCATTGCAAATATGAAAAAAATATCTTCACATTTTTTAAAATGTTATTAGGGTAATTCACTGTTAAGAGATGAAAGGAGAAATTTTCAATACTATTATTTCAACATTTTCAGATAATGTCTAATAAATTCAAAAGTTATTTAAAATTTCAATAAATATAAATTCTAACTAGAAAACAAAAAGAAGTTTATCCATTATTTTTATCAGTATGCTATATTAACCCAAACCTATAGCATTTGAATGCTTAATGAGGCAAGAGATCTTTCATTTAAGATCAGGAGCAAAATAAGGGTATCTGTTATGTGTATGTCTAGTCAACTTTGAGTTAGAGCACTAATTAATGGAATGAGAAAAGAAAAGTATAGAAGTGTGGCTAGATTGCAAAGCAAAGGTAGAATATACCTGACAATATTTATACAATGATGTTTGTCTGTATGGAATAATCTGAGAATCCAACTATAATGCCTTTAGAATTACTTGGATATTTCAGAAAAATAAATGTATAAAAGTCAAATGAATTTCCATGTATCATCCAAAATGGTCAGAAACTAATTTTTATACCTACAAAAGCACTGCAACCTATAATAATGTGTCTGAATTAAAAATACTCATATATGTAAAACCTTATCAGAGAATATAAAGGATAAATAAAGAGAGAACAAGCATGTTCAAGTGAAAGCAAGCTATATCATGGTTCTGGATAAAATGATGAAATATCATGAAGTTATCAGTTTTTAAAAATTAAACTATGAATTCATTGTATAAATAAATTTTCTTTATTTAATTTATATTATTTATTCTGTGGTGCTGGTGATCAAACTTTGTGCTTTTTCACCAATTGTGCTTTCTGCTCTGCTGTATCCCTAGCCCTCTAAATATATTTTAATGGGAGCATTCTAAACTCTTTTATTGAAAAAAATAGAACTGAGAATGGTCAATACACAAACATTCATAATAAAGGGATAATGTACACATTATTATGCTTATTTATTTGGAGGAACTGAAATATTTAATAGTAAGTTGCTAAAACATGACCATTCATTTCTAAATACTTCTTTCATATAACCAGCAACAAATTAGAACAATTTAACATTGCTTCATCACAAACCACATGACCATTTCAACAGATGCAAAACAAAAATTTGCCTACATGTTTTCATGATGAAAACACTCAACAAATTAGGTATAGAAGTGGTATACCTTCTATACCTAATATTAAAGGTTATATATAAAAAACTCATAGTCATTATAATATGAATGGGGAAAACCTGAAAGTTTCCTCTAAAATCAGAAAGACAGGAATGTCCACTTTCATCATTCCTGTTCAACACAATACTGAAATTTTTAGTAACAAGTAGGCAAAAGAAATAAATAAAGGAATTCAAACTGAAAAGGAAGAAGTTAAATTATCTGGGTTTTCAGATGACATGATTTTGTACATAGAAAAATCTTTAAAAAAATCAATCAAAAGGTGCTGGGACTTATAAAAGAACTCAGTAAAGTTTCAAGACACAAAATCAGTACACAGAACAGTAGCATTTTGCATACCAATAATAAAATTTTAGAAAAAAATGTTTAAAAAACAACCCCAGTTATAATAACCCACAAACAAAAACATTAAGGTGTAAATTTAACCAATAAAAAATTTCTACAATGACAATTATAGGACACTGATGAAGGAAAGCAGTATAAAGATTTCTTGGAAAATTGAGAATGGACCCACCATTTTACCGAGCTGTCCCTCTCCTTGGTCTATACCCAAAGGACTTGGGTATAGCATACTATGAATGAATAAAAAAAAATGTGGCATATATACACAATGGAATTTAACTCAGCATTAAAAAGAACAAAACCATGGCATTTGCAGGTAAATGGATGGCATTGGAGAAGATAATGCTAAGAGAAGTCAGCCAATTCCCCCCTCTCCCCCCCAAAAAAAATACCAAATATTTTCTCTGATATAAGGAGGTTGACTCATAGTGGGATTGGGAGGGAGAATATGGGAGGAATAGATGAATTCTAGATAGGGAAGAGGGGTAGGAGGGAAAGAGAGGGGACAGGGGATTAACAAGGATGGTGGAATTTGATGGACATCATTATACAAAGTACATGTATGAAGACTTGAATTGGGTGTCAACATACTTTATATACAAATATAAATAAAAAAGTGTGGTATTTATGTGTATTAAGAGTTGTAATGCAAAAAAAATAGTGTTACCTTAGTTTAGGTAGAAGGAAGTGAAAGGAGGGGAAGGTAGAGGATATGGGCATAAGAAAGATTGTAGAATGAAACAGACATTATTACTATATGTATGTATGTGACTGTATGACCAATGTGATTCTACAATATGTATACTCATAAAAATGAGAAATTATATCCCATCTATGTATGATACATCAAAGTATATAAGTGCATTCTATTGTCATGTATAACTAATTAAAACAAATAATAATAAAAGAAAAAAAAAACAGCATACTACAGGGACACAGCCACATCA
The DNA here is from genome assembly GCF_964194105.1 of Spermophilus citellus. Taxonomy (NCBI): domain Eukaryota; kingdom Metazoa; phylum Chordata; class Mammalia; order Rodentia; family Sciuridae; genus Spermophilus; species Spermophilus citellus. The sequence goes on from NC_138182.1 coordinate 106,255,536, forward strand.
GTGTATATAGGAGCACAATTCACAATAGCTAAACTGTGGAACCAACCTAAATGCCCTTCAATAGATGAATGGATAAAAAAAGACATGCTATATATATGGAATAGTACTCAGCAATAAAAGAGAATAAAATCATAGCATTTGCAGGTAAATGGATGAAGTTAGAGAAGATAATGCTAAGTAAAGTTAGCCAATCCCCCAAAACCAGATGCCAAATGTTTTCTCTGATATAAGGAGGCTGATTCATAGTGGGATAGGGGAGAGAGCATGGGAGGAATAGATGAAGTCTAGATAGGGCAGAGGGGTTAGAGGGGAAAAAAGGGTATATGGGATTATAAATGATGGTGGAATGTGATGATCATTATTATCCAAAATACATATATGAAGACACAAATTGGTGTGAATATACTTTATATACAACCAGAGATATAAAAATTGTGCTGTATATATGTAATAAGAATTATAATGCATTCTTCTGACATATATAAACAAAAACAAGAAATTATAGAAGACACAAAAAATAGAAAATGACATTCAAATAACTATATTATTTAAAGAAATCTATAGACCTTATGTCATTTTCATCAAAATATCAACAACATTTTTCAAAGACATAGAAAAAAACAATCCTAAATTTTTTGTAAAACCTGAAAGATCCAGAATGGCCAAAGTAATCTTCAGCAAAAGCAAAAATAAACAAACAAAAACAAACAAACAACAAAAAAACCCAACTTCTGGCGGCATCCCATAACATACTGGAAAGCTATAGAAACAAACAGCATGACACTGGCACAGGAACATATGCATAGATCAGTGTAATAGAATATAAAACCCCCAAATTAATCCATATGCCTACAGCCAAGTAATTTTTAACCAAGGTGTCAAAACTATACAGTGGAGAAAAGACCAACTCTCTCTTGAATAAATGTTGCTGGCCAAATTGAATATACCTATGCAGAAGAATGAAACTAGACACCTTCTTCTCACCCTAAGGAAAAATAAAAATAAATCAGAACTAAATGTAAGCCTTGACACTATAAAATTACTACAAGAAAATTGAGGAAACATTTGAAGACCTTGGTTATAGGTAATGTTATTTTAGTTAGAACCTCAAAAGTATAGACAACAAAAGTAGAAATACACAAAAGGGTTACATCAAACTAAGAAGTTCTTGCACAGGAAAGGAAATAAGAAAATTTAAGAGACAGTCCAGAATGGGAGAAAATATTTGTTAACTATTTGTCTGAAAAAGGATTGGCATCCAGAATATGTAAGGATCTCAAAAAAGCTGATTGTCAAAATGCCAATAATACAACTTAAAAGTGAACAAAAGAATTAAATAGATACTTCACGGAAGACAACTTATAAATGGCCAAAAAATACATTTAAAAAATTGCTCTAGCTCACTAATCATTGGGGGGAATGGAATTTAAAACCACATTTAGGCTGCAAAGGTAGCTCAGAAGTAAACCACTTACCTAGCATGGTGAGGCCCTAGGTTAAATCCCGAATGCCCCCAAGCCCTGTGGGGAAACAAAAAGAAGGTATCATTTTACCCCCAATAAAATTACAAACAAAACAGCAATGCTACAAACACAAATACTGATGAGGCTTGAGGGAAAAGGTAACTCACTTTTTTTTTTTTTAATATACTGGGGGTTGCATCCAGTGCCTTGTGCATGCTAGGCAAGTGTTCTACCACCAAGCTACATCTACATCTGCAGGCCTTTTTTATTTTTTCTTGAGACAGGGCCGCACTAATTTTCCCAGGCTGACCTCAATTTGAATTTTTCCTCTTTCAGTCTTATGCATAGTAGGAATTACAGGCATGTGTTGCCACTCCCAGCAAAATGGAACCACTATATATTGTTGGTGGGAATGTAAATTAGTCATTATTGAAAAGAGTAGATAGAATTTTAACCAGTTTTTGAAGAGTCTATATACTAATACCATATAAGCCAACAAGTTCATTAGTGAAATAATGAAATAAAATCACTATACCAAAGATAGTTGGACTCCCATGATTATTGTAGTACTATTCACAGTCACTAAAATATGGCATCAACCCACATGTCCTTCAGTGAATAAATGAATAAAGAAAATGCAAAATATATATACACAACAGAATAGTTTTTGGCCATTAAAAAGAAAGAAATACTTTCATTTGCAGCAAGGTGGATGAAACTGGGGGTCATTATGTTATGTAAAATAGACTAGAGAAAGCTAAATACCATGTGTTCTCACTCATTTGTGGGAACTCATAAGTCATTCTTATAGAAGAATGGAATGGAAGAGTAGTCACTCTGGACTGGACAGCGCAGAGGAAGGGGATTAGAAAGAAGTTCAATGAAGAACATCAAAACACATAGTGGAGAAATCATCATTTTCCAAGACTGGTTCTCTAACTCCATTCCCTTCCTGCACCACACACTTCCACTACATGTCTTCCTTAGCAAGTTTGTATTTGAAAGTCCTGGAGGCTGTAGCCTTCAGAGGGTGAGAGTATGTTCTACAATTACCTATGTCATCCTTTACCTTCCTTTCTGCACCAGTGGAGGCCTCTTTGATTGACTCTCTCAGTCACTGGTTGCTTAATTCCTCACCCTGGATGACCTCCATTTGTGACCCTAGTTTTCCTTTAGCACATGGGATAATTATTTATTGAAACAATCTATGGTATATTCATAAATTGTTAATGGCTTATTTTAATCAAAAGTGATGACTGAGCCAGGCACAGTGGAGCACACCCATGATCTCATCAACTTGGAAGGCTGAGACAGGAGAATTCCAAGTTAGGATAGTGTGAGCAGCTTAGTCTGAGACCCTCAACAACTTAATGAGACCTTTCTCGATTTTTTTTTTTTTAATTTAAAAAGTAAAATGGACCAGAGATGTAACTTGATGGTACAGCCTCTATGAGTTTAATCCTCAGAAAGAGGAAAAAAGGTGACTATTTGAAGAAATGGAAAGCTTATTACCCTGATCTGATCATTACACTTTGTATTCATATTGAATTACTATAATGTACCCCATAGAGGTGTATAAATATTATGGCTCAACAACAACCAAAAATCACTAAAAAGTATAGGCTATTTACTTATTGATTGGAACACCACAGAAGGATAAGATACCCTGTGACCAACAGGCCAATTACTTTCATTGGCCACACTATGAGTTAATAATACAAAAACTATATATATATTTTTGAGATTCATGAATATAAATAATTTCAGAAAAAAAATTAAGAGAGGAATTGGTAATTTGCTTTAGAGTAGTGTGGGGGTGGAAAAGCCCAGTAAAAAGCCAGTAAAATTAGAAATTATCCAGGATTTGAGGAAAAAGTATATAAAATAAGATAAAGAACAAGTCAAATCTAGAGTCTAACCCCATTTCTAATTATTCAATGACCTTGGTAAGACATTTGATTTCTCTAAGTTTTAGATTTCTCATCTGAAAAATAAGGATATTCCAATTATCCTAAAGTGTATTAGCATTTCATGATTCTATTCAATTCACATAACTTACTCAACATATACCACATTTTTCATGTATCTTTAAAGTGCAAGTTATTTTTCTAGGTTGTTTATATAACATTTCATACAATTTTCATAAGGTTAGGGATTACTAAGTCTTTGTAGATGGCCTGAAACCCTGTCAATGCATTTTAACATCATTAAATGCACAGAGCTAATCCATGATGGAGCTGGCATTTTAGGCCAGCTCTGAGTTCAAATGTCCATACCCTCTTTAGTCTTCACCACTGTGAGGGAAACTGATTAAATGGATTGAGTGAAAGTGCCTGAATGATGAAATGGTAACATAGACTAGGAAGCAAAATGTCCTGTGCTAAAATCCTTTTCAGCCTTGAAAATCATTTGAATAAACAATATATTTTTTTTCAAAATACAATTAATTAATTATGGGAACTTTGTCCCAATTTATTATACTGGAATTATATTAATCAGAGCAGCACTTTTGATATCATCTTTTCTTTGAAATTTTGAATGGGTAGCAGAGGAAAGGACAAAAACAATGGATGTGTGGGGTCAGTAATGGAGAGACCTATGTAGATTGGGAAAAGTACAATAACCCCAAGATAGCAAAAGGTACTTGTGTATCTATGGTATAAAGGGCAAGATTCTTGTGGTCAAAGAAGGGCTCAAAAAAGAGAAACAGTGGTGGAAATTTAAAAAAATTAATGCTACTTTGAATTCTGATGCCCTCACATCCTGAATTAGTATATTAAGGCCACTTAGCTATAAACTGTGATTGGATTGCCAAATTCAGCTCATTCTTCTCTTCTTGAAACTTTTACAATCTCTCATTTTATTAAGTAAATATTTCTGGAATAGCATAGCTCCCCAAAGTAATTTCATGTTTTTTAAAAAAAATCCGTGGGGTTAGGATAGCAGTGGACTCTACAAGGGGAAGAGAAAAAAGAAGAAAAAACAGGCATCAAAAAAGATAATGAAATTTAAGCAACTAGCTCATCCCCCCCTTTCTCTTTAGAATATTAATCCATTATGAGGTTTGCTGAATTTATCAGCTTGTGGGATTTCAGAATGGGTGTTGCTAATCAGCAACCCAATGCCTGAAGTCTGTTCTAACAACTTTGACAATATTTAGTAAACACTGTCAAAGAGAGAAATAGTCCTATTCATTTTCCTGTCATCTTGCTTCTTTTAATTTCTCATTTTTTTTCTTTATTGAAAAAAAAGTGTTTAGGTTTAATTATAGGAAGGATGGATAGGATCGATAAAATTGCTTTTTTAAGTTTAGGATCCTATAAAACATCAACCCTATACACACGTAGAAAAATGTACTTAATGTATAAAATTTTTCTAAGAAAATGACTTATTTCTTTAATTCAAAAAAGACCTTAGCCCCAACAATCTTAATATTTCAGTTAAAAGGTAATTTGGATCTGAAATGATAAAAATTAATTTTCTTTATTCCAAAAGCCAATTTAGAGACACACTCAAAAAGACTCTGATAGCCATGTTTAAATTATTGGAGACCTTGGTGAGTCATTTGTTTTCTGTTTCTGGATCATTTACATTTGGCTGTTTACTTGTTAGATGGTTTTCATATTCTATCTATTGGGTTCAAGTGCTATCACAGTTCTGAATTATTATTTCAATCCCTGCTTCACATAAATGACCTGGTAGAAGGATGCAATAAAATTGTACTGTGTAATACTGAGTCCACTCATGCCATTACGGGAAGCACAATGTCAGCATTTTCATTTCCATTATACACCCTATTTGTTCAGAAATTATATACACAGCCATAAAAATTTGCTTGGCTGTGAGGTATTAGCTCAGCCCACGAATAAACAATTAGATAAAAACCATGAAATGGCTAAGACAATTGATTAAGACTGAAGTTTGGGCCAACAATGTATGTGACCCGAGTTCAATGCCACTTAACAGAGATTCTCTTTGCTATTAAGAAGGAAGAAGCTTAAACAGAACTCCTAGGCATGAGGGAAAATATGTAGGCACAGGCATATGTAAATGCCCAAGGTTATTTGCTGCATGAGCCTGCTAATTTCTTTGCCTTACTTGAGAAACAAAGAGAATTGGAGGGAATAAAATTTACAATTAGATTTGGTGTGTCCTGAGAAATTTTAACCAAAAATCAGGTAAATTGCCATGACAGACCTCAACCATATAGAAAAGTCTATCTTACAAATAAAGGAACGAAAGACTCAGAATTCTAACAGACAGACATAGTCACAAGGGTGTTTTTTTTTCTTCTTTTATTAAGTCAGTATTCCTTTATTTTATATTTAGGATAATATGAAGAAATAACATAGGCACGACCCATACTGTTTTCTCTACCATTGATGATTTCCTAGCTCAGGTTGCTATAACAGAACACAAAAGACTGGGTATCTTACAAGAGACATTTATTACTCATAGTCCTGAAAGCTGAAAATCTGAGATAGGGTCCCAGCATTGTCAAGTTCTAGACAAAAGTCTCTTCATGGCTTGTACTGTAGCCTCACATGGCAGAAAGAGAACATGTAGATTGAGCAAATATGCTTTGGTCTCCAGTCCTCTTCTTACAAGGACACTAATCCCATCATGAGGGCCCCAAGCTTGAGACCTAAACCTAATCATCCCCTAAAATCCACCTCCAAATACCATCACCATATGGGTTAGATCTTCCACATATGAATTTTAGGAAGATAAAAATAGTCAGTCCATAACAAGTCCATATTCTCTCCAGGTTAATACGTTGATCTGTTTTAAAAGACCAAATAAAGATTTCAGAAGTTCATTGTTTTAGTGATTAATTATTTTGTGCAAGACCTGCTTGCTGTACCTCTCTTTGCAAGTGATCTTCTTACACCAATGATGATTGACAGTTATGACAACAATTTTATTTCCCACTTGCGTCACTAAAGGGATCCTCTACTATTATTTTTAAAAAGATATGGTAAAATATCAAGAATGTAAAAAATACTTATGATGCTGTATAAACAGTACTGAAAATTTCATGCTTTTCTGGGGAGAGTGGTGACAGAAATTGGGAGACCAATGTCTGAGATTGGGGTCCCTGATGACTTCACAGCTGTAGCATGCTTACTGACCAGGAAAGTTTCTATGCAAAGGTGTAGGATGCCTGGTTGCTATGGTGATGCTCTCATGGGGAGACTCTGTTGCTAGAGTCTTATCAGCTTCGACCTTGCTCTCAGGCATACAGCTCCTGGGAATGAAGGATCTTCCTTGCTAAGACAACCACAATGTTTCACCAGTTCTGCTGCTCCTGAATCTGCCTGGGAATTAGTAACTTTAAACAGTGAACTTTCTTGAGAGCTACACAATGCTTCTAACATTGCACATTGTACCTGTCAAATATAACTGAGGAAATAGCTGCATAATGTTGCTAGCTCTGTAACTTTCATGAATACAAAAAAAGGTTGCATAGTTTTTAATCTGATTAATGAGACATATATAATAAAGATTGCTGGCATAATTCTTTAGACCTGCTTCTCCATCAGAGAGCAGTGCTTCATCGGATCCCAGCTGTTTTATCTTCAAGATCTGCTTATGTGAGTCTTATTTCTTCCAATCTCCCACAAGAACCTGCTAGTTTGGCAATGCTGGTCGCAGCACTTTCCTTCATACTTTCTTGAGGCTGAAATGTCAGTATTTTCCATCCTACAATGTAGTAGCTATATGACTATGGGCAACTACTTAACATCGACATGTCTCCAACTTCCTCCACACCAAAATGAGGATGAAAATGAATTTTAAAACATAGGTCATTGTCTTAGATGATATATTAAAAAAGATTGCAGTTGTAGATGAACAGAATGCCTTCACTTTATTTATTTTTATGTGGTGCTAAGGATTGAACCCAGTGCCTCACACATGCCAGGCAAGCACTCTGCCACTGAGCTGCAGCCCCAGCCCTTAGATGCTATATTGATTGACAAAGTGTAAGTACCTGGAATAATGCCAGATGCACAGTAGCAACTAAATAACTGCTTGCTGGGAAATGAAATGGCCTAAGCCTTACTGGGCTATAATCCTTGCAAGTGTTCTGCAAATGCATGTATTCATAGATAGAAACTTTCATATTGTTAATGATCAGAAATGGTGTCTCTCAGCCTGTGCCCCCAGATTGTTCAAAGGTCTGTAACACAAATGAGAAGTAAAATAAAAAGAAGAAAAGCAAAGCAGTTCTTTCCTCCTTTTTCAAGTCTCAATTGCAAAGCTTATGTTGATAATTCAAAAATAGGGTAGATATTCACATCCTTTTCAAATCTCATCAGTTCATTGTCAAGTATGAAGTAATCAGACATAAAAGTACTTACCTTACGTATTATTCAATAGTTGTCACTTCCCCCCCCCTTCTTTTAAATAATTGAACAAATGCAATAAATAGTGCCATAGTTGGTAATTTTATTCTGATAAAACATTTCATGAAATTGATTCTCATTGTTATATTTAACTAAAACCAACTCAGCATTTACCAAAAAAAAAATGTAAAACAAATATTGAAATTATTTCAGTCAAGTCTAGAGACACATATAGATTGATTTTGGTAAAGTCTATTTGAATCAAAACCAAATATTTCCTTTTGTTTGTCTGAAATAGGGAATCTTACATTTTTTGGAGACAATTATGGATTTTGGTAGCAGTGATAATTAATCCAAAACAATATTAGTTTGACTTATATAAAACTATAAAGCTACTTAAATTAGATAACACCTTAAAACTAGAGTGAGATTACTGCTTCAAATTGCCACCATTTGAAATATTAAGTAAATGATTGTATTGCATGTTGTATTCTTTTGGAAAAGTCCATAAATCTTCAGCTCACTTGTCAAATGGCTCCTTTGGCCCGTGAGAATGTAAGCTACAAGTCAGGTTGAACCCATCAAAGGAAATCTCAGATTTTACAGATATTTCCCTGAGATTCAAGGCGTATGTTTGTCTCCATCACTGGATAAACAATAATTGTTTTGCTTTCAACAAGATGCAGAGGAGATGAACCTAAAAAACTTGTATTGATGGAGTTTGAAGAATGCAGTGAATCTACAAGGTCTTTGTCAGACAGATGTTGCCACAGACAGAAATATACCATAGTGCATGTCTGGAAATAAAAAGAAGTGGGATTATGGTGCAGGACAGTGCTGACTATTATCCAAGCCCAGGATCTACTGTAAAGCTCAGCAGATTAAGCATTTTCCTCTGGCTCCCTGTACTTAGGCCTTCAGCTTATGCAATGAAGACTTCAAGTCTCACAAAAGCCTTGTTTCCCTCCCAGAATCTCTACTACGTCAATATTCCCTTTTTTTCTTCTGTGAGCAACGTGTACTCTGGAGCTTTTGTGTTGCATAACCACCTTCAAGCACATAATCAAATAATTTCAAATGGATATGAGAGGAAAAGTGAACACTAAGTGCTTTGGGAGAAATTTCTTCTAAAACTTTGACAAAAAGATCTACAGTAAGGAGAAACATTACCAATAAAAGAAAAATGGGATCCATGTCATAAATGAGAACTTTGTTAAATCTGAAAAATAAGACTATATATATATATATATATATATATATATATATATATATATATATATACATACACACTTTTTGTTTGCCTAAGAATAGTCTGCATCAGAAATGAATAAAGGGGATAATGGAGAAAGCTTTTCCAATCTTTGACAGGGTAGGTTTACAGGTTAGGCCAGCTGTGGGACAATCAGGGAACCCATTTCCAACCCATGGCTTCCTGTTGGATGGGTCCTGTTTGCTGAAACCGCACTGAGCGGAAAGTCTCTTGCTCTGATTGTAAAAGGGACCCTGCAGGGGCTGGCTTTTGACAAGAATGGCTCTATCAGGACCAAAACAGAGCTCCTGATGGTTTTGGGAAACACGAAACAGAAACTCTTCACTGCAGAAGCAAACTTTCCAATTCCTGTTCTCATTTTCTCCTCCCTCAGACTGCCTGAGACTCTGAATTAGCATAGTAAATGTTTCCAAGCCAGAGGACAGCTAAGGAGAAAAATAATAGATTTACTGTAATTTCAGATGGATATCCTCACCAATTCTAAAGGAAACTTATTTCAATTCCAATTTATACATCCTTATCAATGAGATTAATACTTACTTGCTGGTAAATAGAAAATAAATCACAATGTTTTTAAACAAAATACATTCCAATAAATCAAACCAAATATGTTTTCTGAAATAGACTCATTAAAAGAATCAAAAGATATTTAAAAATATTTAATATGTACTTTTAACAACATTTTGAGAGATTGCATGTATGAAATCAGAATAGATCTATGCAAAAAAGGGAAAGAGGTAAGAGAGTTCAACAGAAGACCCTAGCTGAACCCTGAGGATTCTGTTGTAAATGAGGAAAACACACTTTGCACTTCAATGATAATCTACTCACGGAGTCACAATTAAAAATCAATTTCTTGTGTTCATAGCCTTATGGAGGCGAACTGTTCCACAAGGACGACAGATGATGGGAGATTGTCAACCTAATATGTGGAATCTGGGTAGGCAAGTGACATTTCAGCTGAGAAGGAAAACACAAGTCAGAATGAAGCCAGATGAAGACGTGGAGAAAGCATAAATCATAAAGAGGAAAAATCAAATGAGAAGCCTTGAAACTGGGGAAAAGTAATGGTATATTCAAAGAACCAGGAGGCCAGAAGGCCAGGAGAAGTGAGGGAAGGGGGAGAATATGAAATTAGGCTGAGGAGGGAAAACAAAGACTGCTCATCCAGGGTCCAGGATGTTATAGTAAAGATTTTGAAATTTACTTTAAAAATAATAGAACATAACTTAAAAAAATATAAGCAAGAAAATGATCAATTTTACTTTAAGAAGGCCATTTTATTGAGACTAATATTGAGAATAATTTGGAAAAGACTAAGAGGAGGTAAGAAAGACAACTTTAGGAAAGTTCTCAAAGCAATAAAGATGAGAGATGACAGTTACCTGCTAAAAGACAGAGGCATCTAGAGAGATGGAAGTCATTGCAATCCCAAAATAACTCATGAAAATGTAAAGTATTATTGCCAATCAAAGTCTGCAATGGAGAAAACTGAAGCAAGAATTAAAGACAGGCAGTCAGTGTAGATAGGTAATCAGGTCTGATGGTGAAGATGGAGATTGGTTTGGGTCTGGAATCTGGAAACCACAGCTGGGGAGATTAAAATGTTAATGCCTCCAGAGCCCTTCCTTCACCCTTGACCCTGCTCCAACCTGTTGCTAAGCTAACTTGCCCCCTCCCTACAGGGAGTTATAAAAGTTGTTAATTAATGTCTCCTGGGATGCTACCTGCCTGGATCACTCCATTTGGGCCTTTCCCTTTCCATCTACTTCTCACCTTTTGGCCATCCCACCTGCATCTCCTGGGCCTAGTCACATACCCAGGAAGGAGAGAGAGAAGCAAGAAAAGGGCTTGAGAACAAAGAAAACCTAAAATGTATAAAAGGGACAGAATGCTCCCACTTCTTGGGATACCAGGACATCAGCTATGACCCCCTTCTCCCTCCTGGGAAAAGTCTGTGTTACTTTTTTTAAAAAAATAAAACCTGCTTTCTAGGTTTGCCTCAGTGTGCTTCTCCAATGTTCATATGTCAACATCTAAGGAAGCAGAATTCATCACTGATAACTGGCGGTATCAAAATTAATGAGAAATTGAAAAAAAAACTTTTTTATAAGTGAAGTCATGATATTCACAAAATTCAGAGAAAAAGACTAAAAGAGTGAATATAGTGAAAAAATATCATGAGTATATGTCTTAGAGATCACCGATCAGGAAATCTAAGAGAACAGAACCCAAATAAAACAAACAAACAAAAAAAAGAACAAATAAGAAAAAAATGAACAAATAAGTAATATAAGGTGGTGTAACAGTGGTTCACCTCATCATGCTTTCCATGTAGCCCTTGTTGCTCCATGACCGCCACTTTGGCTTACTTATAAATGGATATGCTTTCTTCCTCTTCTCCCTTCCCTCTCCCTAACCTCAGTGAAAACAGGATTACCACCTTGGGATCTGAGGAAGTTATCTGTCCTTGAGAACACACAACCCTACAGGAAGCAATTCAGACCTCAGGGAGGGTGCCAGAAGAGGTAAGAAATGATCATCTCCCAAATTAACAAATGAATCACAGCCCTGAATATACTGAATACCTCAAAGGTAGCCTTTGATTCAAGTCCTTGAAAACCCCTTGTTAGGAGATGCAATGATGCAGGCCAGTAATCCCAGCGGCTTGGGAGGCTGAGGCAGGAAGATCACCAGTTCAAAGCCAGCCTCAGCAAAAGCAAGATGCTAAGCAAATCAGTGAGACCCTGTGTATAAATAAAATACAAAATAGGGCTAGGGATGTGGCTCAATGGTTGAGTACCCCTGAGTTCAATCCCCAGTACCAAAAATAAATAAATAAATAAATAAATGGATAGGAAAAATCACAACCTCTGAGACAGGAGTGACCTGCCCTGTGCTTCTCCTTTGGTAGCAAAACAATAAAATTTATTTTTCCAGTTTCTCAAAACTGTGTTCTTGTTATTGAATCAGCTTCAGGAACAAGGACTAAGGTTTTAATTTATCAGTGGTATATGAAAATCAGTATTCAGTTATGAAAAAAAAATGAAATACAAAACTACCAAAAGATACAGAGGAACCTTAAATACATATTGCTAAGTGAAAGAAGCTGATATAGAAAACATACATAGTCTATTTCTTCAATAATATGACATTCTGGGGGAAAAAAATCTAAGAACTAAAAAAGTCAATGGTTGCCTGGGCTTCCAGGGAGATGGGAGAGAGAAATAGGTAAAATACAGGGAAATATTAATACAATGAAACACTTCTATATGGTGCTGTAATGGTAGATCCATAACATCATATACTTGTCAAATCCCACAGAACTTTAATGCAAAAAAATTAACTCTTATGCAAATGATAAACTTTAGTTGATAAGACTGCACCAATGTAGGTTCAATAATTTCAACAAATGAGCCACACTAGAGTGAGTGTAACTGTGTAACTGTGGGGAAAATGGAAGGAAGGAGAAGAGGAGGCACATGGAAATGCTCTACTTTCTGAGCAACTTTTCTGTAAATCTAAAACTGCTGGAACAATAAGCTTAATAGAAAAAAAAAAAGAAAATAATATAAGACAATTTTCAAAATCCAAAAAAGGCTGGAAGAACTTAAAGATAAAAATGCTTACCAGGTATCTGGCAAAACAGCTCAGTGCTAAGTTTATGACTATAAAGAAATAAAGGCAGATTGAAAAATGAGGTGTTTGGTAGTAATAAAGCCAGCTAAAAGGGAAACAGAAGAAGGGCAGAGAAGGGAATCGGAAAACAATGTGACTATAGATCACCTAAACTAGTAGGAAAAACACAGGGGGAAATATTCAAAATATCTTATGAAAGAAAGTGGGGTCAGAGAGAATTGAACACCGGAAGACAGCGTTTGCACAGGGCTGTACCCTATTACATAACCAGAGTGGGAGGGTAGCAGGTGATATAAATATATCTGAAAACCAAATAGTGAATCAAAGAACACAGATGGGTAGACTGGAAAAAGTGGAAGGAATAGAGGGGGCACCTGGAAGACATAGAAACATTAGAGAAATGATGGTTCCCATAAATGGTTCATCTACCCTGACTTAACCTTTGTATAGCATGAACAGACTGCTTATGACTGTTTGCTGATCAGCCACGAATGGAGACATTTGGGGGGCTCAAGAATAAAATTAGTAAAACTTTATTTCTTGCCTTTTTCTAAAACCATCCCTTTCACTGAGATGCAAAAGTATGTTTTTACTGTTTTCTCTCTGCTTTAGTATTAGTCAAGAAATTATCCCTCTGAGGTTAAGCTCAGCCAATGCTTTACTAGAAACTTTATTATTTCTTTATCTTAAATGCTTCTCAGGCCTCTGAGTGCTTTTCATGGTGTTTTTTCTCAGTTGCCTGGGTGTGTTTTCACAGTTAGAGGGCCTGGGAAATTCAGAGTCTAAGATACTTTTTGCAATACATGGGCAGGATTAAGAAAACTTGACCTCTTTGAATATCAAAATTTGAAGAAACCAAAGCACCTGATGTGAGAGGGTATTGGTAACAGGAAAATGTCCCACCCTTCCCTCACAAAGTACTAAAACCCAAATATTCATGAGAAAATTTTTTCCAGATGCTGTGGTACATACCTGTAATTCCAGTGTCTCAGGAGGCTGAGTCAGGAGGATTGAAGTTCAAAGTCAGGCTCAGCATCTTAGTGAGGCCTTAAGCAACTTAGTGAGACTCTATCTCAAAATAAAAAATAAAACAAGAGCTGGAAATATGGCTCAGTAGTTAAGCATTCCTGGGTTCAATCCCTGGTACAAAAATAAAAAGAAAGAAAAAATTTGGAAGGATAAACCACTGCAAGAAAATCTCAGAGAGGTGGCGGGTGGTTTCTTCTCACAGATAGGCATGTGGTACGCACCTGCAGTCCCAGCTACCTAGGAGGCTGAGGATGAGGTTCTCTTGACAGCAGGATGTCAAGACCAGCCTAGATGATATAGAAAGACTACATCTCAAAAAAAAAAGAAAGAAAAGAAAAAAAGGAGAGAAGTAATGGACTCTTTGTAGAAACCCCTCCTGATAATGTTAATAGTAATGAGACAAAAAAAATATCTAAGGCTGGGGTTCTGGCTCAGTGGTAGAGCACTTGCCTAGCATGTCTGAGGCACTGGGTTCCATCCTCAGCACCACATAAAAAAAAAAAAAACATAAGTATTAAAAAAAACTCTAATACAAAGGAAAAGAAATCAGAATCCTCCTGAATAGAGGCATATCAAGCAAATGTATTTATTAGGGTTGCTATTCTATTTCAGATATTGACTAAGTACTTAAAACTTATGTAGACCAAACTTGTTTTTTTCTTGTCTGCATGGTCATTTCTCATCATGAGGGAGAAAGAAAACACTTCTAAGTATCACAGTCATCTTCTATTCTTAGTAGGGGATCTGCATCAGTCAATATTGCCATAAAGTCAATTTTAAGCCATAAACAGGATCTGAGTAAATTTAATGAATGAATGTACTTTACAACAAAACTAAAATAGGAAGGAGATCAATAAATTCCCTAACTACCATTCCCTGCTTATGTATATTAGGCCAAGTTCTGTAGACATAACATTGATTTTTTATATAAATTCCAGTGGTTATTTCTGTGAGATGAAAAAATGAGAAGGATACAAGAGCATCTGCAGTACTGTAGAAAAATTCTCTTTGACAAAGCACCTCTGTTATGATTTGGATGTGAGATATCCCTAAAAGTTCATGTGTTAGACAATGCAAGAAAGATTAGGGTAAAATGAATGGGTTATGAAAGTCTTAACCTAATCAGTGCATGCATTCCCTGATAGGGATTAAGTAGATGGTGACTGTAGGCAGGTAGGGTGTGGTTGGAGCCAGTGGATGTCCTAGAGAGGAGAGGATGCGTACTCTCTCTCCCTCCTTCCTATTGCCAGGTTCCCAGATGCTTTCCTATATGGCACGCATCCACCATGATGTTCTGCCCCATCTCAGCCCCTGAGGGATGGAATCTGCCATTTATGAATTGAGACCTCTGAAACCATGGATCGCCAAATAAATTTTTCCAACTCTAATTGCTGATGTCAGGTCTTTTGGTCACAGCAGTGAAGAAGCTGACTAAAACAAACCCCAAACAAAGGCTCAGAGATGGGGCAATTCCTTAGTCTACCTTGTATGTACAATATGAAAGAAAGATGGAGACAGATTAAAGAAACTTTAGCTTGAGTGTTGGACCAACCAGACTTTGAACTTGCTGATACTTATTAAATTTGGGAAATTTATTAAATTTAGCTCACATATACTACTTACAATACTACCTACCATAGGACTCATAGTATTACTTTCTAAGTGGAATCAATGATGGTTCTCAATTGATGTAAAAAAAACACTGAAAGACAGCAAGCCCAATTATAAAGAGTAGATGACACATATAATGACCCTGTAAACATAATAATTTTACATATTAAAGCATAAGACTTTGAATCAACTTCCAATCTTTGGCCCAGTTAGCTATTGACAGAGGAGTAAGTTATATGGCATAAAATTGGGTGACTAGTTATTAAAAAATTGTTCAGGTTAGTCATCAATCTATAAGATGTCTTGGAGCAAAGCCGCCTAAACTGGTTTGTGAATAATAATCCAAATAACTCTTTATAGGAGACTCACACCGGGACCACCTCACTGCTCCTACTAATTCTACTTCTTCCATTAATAGCTCATTGGGTTTCCACAATGGCATCAAAGAGGAGGAATAACAATGTCTCTGCTGAAAGACTAGAAGACCAGATCACCATATTGTTCTTATTTCCAGATCATTTGGATGATGATGAATTGTGAGGAGGAAAATATTCCTATAGGGAACTGACTGAATTTATTGAGATTTCCTTATTGTTCTGCATATGTTTACAGTAAAGTTCATAATGCTAGATAATATAAATATACAAGTACTCCTAGATTTTTGGTGGGGTTACAACCTAATAAACTCACTGAAAATTGGAAATATCTTGAGTTGAGACTGTATTTAAGACATCCAACGTATTGAGTATCATATATTCACAATATAGCATACTGTAGAACATTGTTTTGTCTTGTGATTATATAGATTACTGAGATATGAGGCTCACTGTCTCTGTCCAACATTGTAAGCAAGTGTCCTAATGCAGGAAAATACCAAAATTTCAAATTTCATGTGAACTGTCTTCTAAATGCATATCACTTTTGCACCAATTTAAAGCATAAAAGTGGTAAATTGATCCATCATAAGTTGAGGACAACCTGCAGATAGTTTGTTACTTGAAACTTCTTCATATATTTGTGTAGAATTATAAATTGCTTTGATCATAATTAAATACAATTAAACATTAACCATGCTTACTCCACAGCTTGTCAGACCCTTTAATGTAAGAAAGTACATTGCAGGTCTCAGAGAAGTGGTGTGTGTAGTGCTTCACTATTATTGATGATGCAGATTATGATCCTTCTATGTAGCATATTGACAGAATAATTTTTGGTCCTTCACATTTCAGGAAGCACTATTTTTAATATCCTACTACATTTCACCCAAAGGTGTGAAATAAAACAGACAAGAGAACACTCTTCCAGATCTCCATTTATAAACAAAAAACCTAATCATAAAAATAGAGTCCAAAAATATGCATCCAGGATTAAATAATAACATTTTCTTTGGATTATTTTTTCCTGCTCTGGATAAGTTTATTTTGTTGGAAGAAAATAGCCTAGTGGTTATTTATTGATCTCCTTCCTATTTTAGTTTTGTTGTAAAGTACTGACAATATGACACATATTATACTTGCTGTGGTAATTAATCAATAAAGACACAGATCCAAAATAAATGCAAAGCCTGAATTCAGTAATAATAGCTATACTGTAGAACACCTATAAAGAAATACATTTTTTTTTTATTTCAGGTAAAGTGAAGAATGTAGCCAATGATAGGCAGATGACTGGCAGTATGGGCTTTGTTGAATAAATAGTTAAGAAAGGTCCTGATAAATATATCAAAACATTGGCCTAAATATGTATGTTCCCCCTGTTTACATTGCAATTATATAAATTAGTTGCTTCTAAATAATTTTAAAAGAGATCATTTTCTTAAGTAAGTAAATGCAGATCTTATAATTTAGTTCCCTTTAGTCATCTGCTTAGGTACTCTTTTCTTTCTTATTTTACAAAAAGCAAAGCTACTTGAATTATTCTAAGTTAATAAGGTATCCTACAAATCATGACAGCCTCAGGCTCTGAAAAAAGTAGCAAGAGCTTATGAGAAACAGAGCAACTTTAAATTACCCAACATGGACATGTGCTTTCCAGTTATACCTGAATGTTTTAAAATGAAATTCCCAGAAGTTTTTTGGTATGTAGTTTCTGATCCTCCAAAAACTGATAATTTGCCTTGGAATAAAATATCCATATCTGTAAGTGAAAACTTTCAGAATATTCTAATAATAAAATTGGATAAAATCCTATAAAAATGCATGAAAAAAAGACCTCTTCTGTTAGGTTAAAAACATTGTGCTATTTCTTTGGAGGATTATAACTTTCTATCTGTCTAACTTTTTCCAAGTAGTATCTATCAAAAAAAAAAAAAAGAAGAAGAAGAAGAAAAAAAGAAAAATTATACACAGATACAGGCTTAGGTAAAAGAAGATTAACTGCTCTGCATGGTTAAAAGAACTCCCCAGGTCAAAAGTTTTATCTTAAAAAAAATAAAACTAAATGTACTCTAAAGGTCTAAAGGACTTATGCAACAGTTGATTAAATATATAACAAAAAAATTTAACACTAGAAGTTTCTTTTAAAAGAAAACTTGCCAATAACAATTGTATTCTCATTTGGGTGAACTTTTTGCTAGACTAAAAGATAGGTCTTATTCTAACCTAGTAAATTATAAAATGAAATATGTGTGTATTCTTTTTTATTTCTTTAAGAAATAATGGATTGGTGTGTTTAAAAATTATTCAATTTAAGAAAGGTCTGTCCTGTTTGACAGATGAAAGAGAATTAAGTTCAGGCATTAGTCTTAAAATCTAATACCAAGCCCACTATGGTGAAACCCCATGCTGAGCGAAGACTCATGACCCCTGTCAGCACAGCAATACCTGGGACAGAGCTGCTGAAACTATGTAAGAAAGTCAGAAAGTAAATCCTTTCTCCTGCTCCTCCAACTTCAGGAGGCAAGCCAGGAAGAGCAGGACTCCACCTGCTGGAGAGCACAGCATGAAAACTAGCAGAGGGTTTTGTCTCAAAGTTCAGTGCCTGTTCCTCCATGGGAAAAACAAGCACCCAAGAAAAACTAAAGTCCCCATATTCAGGCCAGAATCCATGGATAGAGGGGCTAGACAAGCTCCAGCATCAGATGGAGACCTGTACACCTGCAGGAAAGACACAAGTTTCAGCCACATCAGTTTCAGTCAAGGAGTGGACCTAGGGAACACTTGACCGGCCCCTGAGACTGTGCTGATCACTGGCATGTAAAATTCAAGGGTGGCCCAGCATACCATCATCATTCTCCAACCTTTAGTAGCACAGCTATCACCAAACCAGAGCTTAGAGACAGGACTCTATATATGCCTTAGTAACTGGCAGACATCTGAGTCCCCACTGGGACAGACTTGGGTTTCAGCCTGCATGACCATTGACTTTGGTGAACCCTTAGGACTCTGAACATCCTTGCAGTAGTGAGACTCAGGCATGATAGACTTTAGCATTAGGCCAGGTGGCAAAGGGTCTGCCTTCACCAACATAGTCCTAACCTTGAGCAACATAGCATGGTGCTAGACTCCCTTTGCTGGATTTACAAAAGGGCACTAAGCATCATACTTTGCCTTGGAACTTAGTGATGAACTGGCAAACCCTAACACTGGGCAGATTCTAAAGGTCCCATCCACATAGCTGTCCATGGATGGAGACTTTTGAAATGGTATAGTGCCAGGGAAAGACACATAGCTCCAGTCTAGTGGATTTCTATACCAGCCAGCATTACATATGGTTGCTTGCAGTGTTCTTAAGCCATAAGCCCACTTCAGTAATAGATAGTCATAGTAATGTAGATCTTGGTCTTAACCCAGTCTTGTGCTGGTGAGCTATGGGATCAGGGTTAGACATAGGAACCTGGGACAGGTCCATCCATAGTTACTCTGCTCAGAGCTATGAAGAATCCTATAGTGTATGACTATGAACCAGCAACTGTGAATGAAACTTCTTGACTTACCCTTGTCATAGGCAGAGGCTTATTGGGACAGACTTATCCTTACTAGGTACTCTCCAATTCTTTCTTTCTTTCTTTCTTTCTTTTTTTCTTTCTTTCTTTCTTTCTTTCTTTCTTTCTTTCTTTCTTTCTTTCTTTCTTTCTTTCTTTCTTTCTTTTCCTGAATACTACACCAACGGAATATGTGGGACAATTCTGGGCTTGGATCGTTCTTTAATACTGAAACAAAGATAATACACCAACAGGAGACTCCTGAAAAATATAGAGGTACACACCATCTAGTGCTGAAATAGAAGAAGAGATTATAGACTCAAAGAAAATAAGCCTCCAATTCATAACTTCTGAGAAGCCGAAGAAAAAACAAAGGAAGACTGGATTAAATATCTACTCCTCCAGAAATTCCATTGCACAACATCAAGTATCAACAGATTTCAGGAAACCATGACCCCATCTACTTCTCAAAGTAAAGAACTCAGAAACTGAACAGGAAGCAAAAACTCACTATGGGAGAATGCTCAGAGAATTAAAATGGCTATTTTAGGACAACTCAATGAACTTCAAAAAAAAAAAAAATTCCAATACTCTAACAGATAAATTTAACAAAGAAATGTAAGCAATTAAAAAACAAATTAAACAGAAATTCTTGAGTTGAAATATTCACTTAGCAAAACTAAAATTGTGACAGAGAACAAGAATATCAGAATAGACCTAAAAGAAAATGCAAATTAGTAAGCTCTAAGAAAGGCTATTTGAAAAAACACAGTTGAAAGAGAAAAAGAATTGAAGAAGAATGAAGAAAATTTACAGGAACATTGGAACAGTAGTTAAGTCAATATTCAAGTTATTGGAGTTCAAGAAGGGCTTAGGAATGCCGAAGAGTTAGAAAGATTATTCAAAAAAAAATAATAACAAAAACTTTTCCAAACCTAGAGAAAGATAAAAAACAATACCCAGGCACAGAAAGTTCAAAGATCATCAAATTCAACTCAATAAAGTCAACAGAAAATATTTTATAATCAAGCTCTTACTGATGAAGGATAAAGAGAACATTCTTGAGTCTACAATAAAAAAGAAATAAATGACACATGGGGTATCCCATTTCACCTGATAGTCAACTTCTAAGCAGAAACCTTAAAGGTCAGCAGAGAATGGCATGCAATTTTCATAGCAGCCAAGAAGAAGAAAAAAAATAAGCAAGAATAGTGTGCCTAGCGAAACTATCATTTAGAAATAACTGAGGAATAAATACAAACAAAAACTGAGAGAATATATCCCAATCAGACACTGTCTACAAGAAATGCTAAAGGGATTTATTCATATTGAAAGAAAGTGATTTTAAAGAGTAGAAAGAAAACACAGAAAAATATAAAACTTATGGGTAAGTGTAATTTTAGAAACAAATTCATAATGTTCTGATATAGTAAGCATGGGGCATAAACCATTCATATCTTTAGATTGAAAATTTTTTAAAAAATTAAGCCAGGCACAATGGCACACACCTATAATCCCAGCAGCTCAGGAAGCTGAGGGGCAGGGGGATCTTGATTTCAAAGCCAGACTCAGCAACTTAGTGAGTCCCTATGCAACTTATGAGACCCTGTCGCTAAATAAAATATAAAAAGGCCTGGGGATATGGCTCGGTGGTTGAGCAAAACTGCGTTAAATCCCTGGTACCAAAAACAAAATAAAACACACAAAAAACAACAAATAAAAGTAGTAACTACATTAATATGCTAAATGAAAAGCAATATAATGATGTGTACATGGAATATCAAACATTCAAAATGGAATGCAACTGGAGAGTTTTCTTCTATTTTTCTCTTCATCTTTTGTTCATTTGGTTTGTTTTCATTCTATCCTTACCTTGGGATCATGTCATTGATATCATTTCTGGATAGCTTGTTGTAATCAAAAGATGTGTTTTGTAAACTTCATAGTAACCATAAAGCAAAAATCTATAACAAACAAACCAAAAATAAGAATCAAAACATACTATTAGATTAATTCACATAATCATCAAGAAAGATTTTAAGAGAAAAAGACAAAAGATCTATAACAAAAGTAAAAGCAAGTTAAATGATGGCTATAGTACCTATAAATACTTACCTTGAATATAAATTGGTAAAACTCTACAATTAAAAGAAAGAGTAGATAAAACCAACAAACATAAAACCAAGACCCAGCTATATATTGCTTACAAGAAACTCACTTCACCTGTAAGAACATGCACAGAATTAAAGTGAAGCGATGGAATAAGATATTTCGTGCAAATAAATAAATAAATAAATAAAGCAGGAGTATCATATTAATATTAGATAAAATAAGAATTTAAATCAAATAAAGTCAAAAGAATCAAGGAAAGTTATGATATAATAATAAAAGGGTCAATCCAGCAAGAGGAAACAACAATTCCAAATATGCATGCACCTAATATTGGAACACCTAAATATATTAAACTTAAAAGAAGAGGAAAAACTCCAATACAATAATAGTTGTGGATTTTAACACCTCACTTTGAGCAATGGGCAGATTATCCAGACAGAAAATCAACAAAGAAATACCAGAGTTAAATATCATCTTTGTTATGGTTTGGATCAGAAAAGTCCCCCAAAGGCTTGTATGCTGAACACTTGGTATCCAGTGCAGCAATGTTCAGAGATGGGATATCTGGGACTTATATGGATCGAAGGCTCTATCCTCATAAGTTGATTAACATATTGAGAGATTTACAACTTTATGGCATTATTGAGTGGTGGTGGAAACTGTAGGAGGTGAAACCTAAGTGGAGGATGTGGGTCATTGCAAGATCTGTTCCCTGAAAGGATATATCTTGTACCTACCACTTCCTTTCTCTCTCTACTTCCTGGCTAAATATTTCCTCTGCCTAATCCTTTTGCCAAAATATCCTGCCTTAACTCAGACCACAAGCAACAGGGCCAGCTGACCATGGACTGTAACTTCTGAAACCATGAGCTAAAATAAATGCTTCCTCATTAAAGTTGCTCATCCCAGGTATTTTGTTACAATGACAAAAAGTTGACTAATACAACTTTTTGTCATTGTAACAAAATGCAAGACCAAATAAATATAGCACACATCTACAGAACCTTCTATCCCACATCTGCCAAGTACACATTTTTCTCACTGATACATGGAACATTCTCTGGGATAGATCACAAAACAAGTGTCAATAAGTTCTTAAAAATTGAAACCATATCAAATATTTTTTAATGATCACAACCTAATAAGCCTAGAAACAATAATAATAACAACTTTGTAAACTATACAAATACTCTGAAATTTTTAAGAAGACCTTCCTTTTGAACAGTGAATCAAGAAAGAAATCAAAGAGAATTTTTTTTTCAAAAATTCTTGAAACAAATGAAAATGGAGACACAGCATAAAGAAACAGATGGGATACTGAAAAGGCAGCAATAAGACTCACATTTATAGCAATGAATGCCTGCATCCAAAAAGTAGATAGGTCTCAGATAAACAACCTATCACTGTATCTCAAGAAACTTGAAAAACAACAAATTTAATGCAAAATTACTAGGTCAAAAAAAATAACAAAAATCAGAACAGGAATAAAATAAAAAGAGACTACAAAGGTAGTACAAAATATAAATAAAATGATAGCATGTTTCCTCAAAAAGATAAATTTACAAATCCTTAGCTAGATGAAGAAACGGAGTAGGAAGACAAAAATAAATAAAATCAAAGATGACAGGGGAAGCATTATAACTGACACCACATTATAACTGATACCATTACAACTGACATACAAACTCTAATGAGAGATTATTATGAACAATGAGATGTCAACAAATTTGATAATCTGAAAGATGTAGACAAATTTTTACATACATACAAAGACTGAGAAATGAAGAATAGAAAGCCTGAAAAAAACCAATATAAATTAGTGATATTTACTAAAAAATTTCCCATTAAAGAAAAGTGTAGGACTTAAGAAGAAGTGATACTAGTTCCCCTTAAGTTATTCCATAAAATAGAAGAGGAAAGAATTCCTTCAAATACATTCTATGAGGCAAGAATTATACAGATATCAAAACCAGGTAAGGATAAAATAAAAGAGAAAACCACAGGCCAATTTTCTTGATGAATATATATGAAATATACTCAACAAATTACAAGCTAGCTGAATTCAGCACCACATTAAAACATTATTCACTATGATTATGTGAGGTTCATCCCAGTGATGCAATCCAGCATATGAAATCAATGAACACGATACACCATATCAAATGAGAGAAGAGCTGAAAACACATGGTCACCTCAACTGGTATGTAAAAGGTATTCAATAAAATTCTATATTCTCTAATGATAAAAGCACTGAAGAAATTAGGCATTACAAGGAAAGTACCTCAACATAATACAGGCCATATATAATAACCCAATGGCTAACATTATATTTATAGGGAAAAGCTGAAAAGATCTGCCACAAGAAACAAATGCATACTTTCACCAATTTTATTC
Organism: Spermophilus citellus; assembly: GCF_964194105.1. Taxonomy (NCBI): domain Eukaryota; kingdom Metazoa; phylum Chordata; class Mammalia; order Rodentia; family Sciuridae; genus Spermophilus; species Spermophilus citellus. The sequence goes on from NC_138182.1 coordinate 106,279,323, forward strand.
AGTGTAGTGCAGGATGTCCTAGCCAGAGAAATTAGGCAAGAGAAAGAAGTAAAAAAGCATCCAAATTGTAGAAGAAGCAGTCATATTGTCACTGTTTATAGATGACATTGTCTTAAATATAGAAAACAACAACAAAAACTCAATTTAGAAACCATTAGAAATAATAAGTGAATTTAGCAAATCTTCAGGATAAACATTAACATACAAAATTCAGTAGAAAATAATCTGAAATGGAAATTGAAGAAGCAAATTCATTTACAATACCTACAAAAAAAATCTAGGAATAAATTTTAACCAACAAGGTAAAACATCTCTGTGAATATGATAAAGCATTCTGAAAGTAATTGAGGAGGACATAAAAACGTGGGAGGACATCCAATGTTCATGCTTTGGAGCAAACAATATTGCCAAAATATATATACTGCCTAAACGATATACAGATTCCATGGAACCTCTATCAAAATGCCAATGGCCTTCTTCTAGAGCTAGAAAATAAATTCTAAAATTTACATGGAACCATTAAAAAAATGCCAAAGCTAGTTTAAGCAAAAAGATCAGAGCAAGAGACATTCTACCTAATTTCAAAATATACTACAAAGTTGTAATAATTAAAACACTATGGTATTAGCATAAAATAGACACATAAACCAATGAAAAACAATTGAGAGGCTAGAAGTAAATATCTATAATCAATAGATTTTTAACATATCTATAACCAACAGATTTTTAACAGTTTTTTGAGAAAACACAATGGAAATAGGAAAGTGAAGGCAAGAAAATTAGAAATACATATGCAAAAAAAAATTAGACCCCTGACTCTTAGTAGCCACAATGATTAATTCCAAATGGATACAAAACTTAAATTTGAAACCTGAAACTATGAAATTACTAGAGGAAAACATAGGGGAATAGTTTAAGGACATTGAAATGGGCATGAATTCTTTGGACAAGATGCCAATAACACAGGAAACAAAAGTAAATGCAAATGGTATTACATAAAATTAAAAAAGTTTCTCTTCAGCAACTAAAACACTCAAGGGAATGGAGAGAAACCTACAAAATTGAACAAAATACTTGCAACAACACATATATGACAAAAGGTTGATATCCAGAATATATAAAGAATTCCAAAAACTCAATAGCCATAGAAAAATAACTCAATTTTAAAAAAGGGCAATGAATCAAAATAGACATTTCTCAAAGAAAATATATGAAGGGCCAGAAGATACATGAAAAATGCTTAACATCACTAATTATCAGGGAACTACTATTCAAAAAACACAATGAGATGTTACGTCTCCCCAATAAGAATGGTTATCAAACAAACACATAACAATAACAACAAAACTTAAAGATACAAAAGGCTGGTGAGGATGTGGTGGAGCGCCAAAGCAAATTTGAACTCTCCTATTGTAAAAATATTAGTATCATTGATTCTCATAAAATTAATACAGGAGTAGCTACTATCATTTAGGGCACACTTATTTTTTTGTCAGGCACAGTGCCAAGCAATTTAGCAAAACTTGAAGCATAAAATTATTTTGATCCTAAATCAATGGTTTCATGCTGAATAAAATATTATATTTACCATCAGTGAGAAAGGAGAGTCAGAGAAGTTACCCAAATCCACTCAACTAGTAAATATGAAAACCATAACTCAAGGTCTTCTGGGTAAATGCCCACATGCTGCATTCAGCAATGTCCTCTTTTCCTGAATTCCATTCTATCTTCTTTCCATATTTGTCTTAACTTCAGTTATACTTTGTATTTTCTAGACCTATGTATATTTATTTTTAATACAACTTATACTATGTATATTTTTGTTCTAGTTTCCACAAAACTCTGTAAAATGAAAAAGGAAACAAATAAATATATGCCAAATATTAAAATAGCAACATGAAACTGAACTGTGAACAGAATGCTTAATGAGCTGCTGAGAAATCCATACATCTTGCCCACCACAAGTCTTCCTATTTGTTATGGGTTGAGTTGTGCCTCCTTCACCAGACACCCCCACAACCAAAAAAAAAAAAAAAAGACCATGAACTGACACCTCTGAAGTTATTTTCCTCAGGCATTTGTCACAGTGATTAAAAAAAAAAAAAAAAAAAAAAAAAAAAAAGAAAACTAACACAGGGACCTTATTTGGAAATATGGTTATTGCAGATGTAATTAGTCAATGTGAATTCAATATAACTCCTAATTCAATATAACTAGTGTCAGAAGAGAAGAGACACAGACAGATACACACAGAGAAAAGATGGTGTGAAGAGACCCAGAAGGAGAGTGCTATGTGTTGATAGAGGCAGATATTGGAGTATTGCATCTCCAGCCAAAGAATGCAAAATTACAGCAATACCAGGAATCAAGAGGAGCCATAAAACAGATACTCTCCTAGAACCAAGACTTTGGAGTGAACAGAGCTCTTGCCAACACCTTGATGTTTTACTTTTAGCCTCAAGAACTGTGTAAAAAAAAATTCTGTTGTTTTTAGCCACTCAGTTTTAGTCACTCTGTTATGGCAATCCTAGGAAACTAATACACTCCCAAAATTGCTGCTAGAAGGCAGAATCAGATTCCTAACATGATGAAGTCCCACTAAAGTCGTTTGGTAGCAGTTAAGAAAACTTGAGGCAGTGCTTATATACAATTGTTAACATTTCTGGTAGATGCTTACAGATATTGAATAAGACCAAATTTTTTTAAAAAAGGTAGAACATTTGGAGTTATATATAGATAACTATCTCATTAAGCCAGGGCTGTTGAGAGAAACTGAAGGGCTCCTGTTGGCTATTATTCCTATCAGGCACAATCGAGAGCACAGTTCTCATGACTATCATGGTGCCTCACTACAGAATCCAACTCTCTGCATTTTACTGAGTTTTAAAAAAAATTCTTGAGGTTGCCCAACTAAGTAACAATTGTGTGGGGTGGTAGAACTTATTACGTTGACTTATAACCTTAAAAATCTATCAGTGGATTTTTATTTCTCCAGAACAGCCAGTGAATCACACTTTCCACATGGACTTTTCCAACCTGTTATATTCATTTCATCAGCTTCAAGATACAATAGTCAAAATCACAGAAATACTTTGTTAAATGTCTTTAAAAACACGTATAGGAAATGATTTAAATGAATTTGGAAACCTCCAAAAGTTACTGATTCTAGATTGTCCCATTACAATACATAAGTGCTTCCTAAAAGCAGGAGGCAAAAGAAAACACTGGAGCTACACTCTGATGTTCAAACAGTAAGGAGGCAAGCACAGCAAATAATGAGCTCACTTTTAGCCAAATGAACCTTTTATTATGGACTCTCCTCTTTTGAATGTTTCATCAGTGCTTCACTAAGAAATGACATTCTTGTGTGTGTGTGTGTGTGTGTGTGTGTGTGTGTTTTAAATAAGGTATCAATGACTGCATAGTGATGATTATTGAATTAGAAAATATTTCTTGAGGCAGGTACACATGAAAGTTATGGTGAGAAGGCTACACCAACATCATTGCATCAGGCTTTGTTCCACTGGACCAGATATTTTATAGATGTGCAGTGTCATTGTTTTAATAAGATTGAATTTTGCAGTGGAAGTTAGATCACATCTTTTCAGAGTGGCTTATTAAATCCTACTGTTGATGTTTTTCTATTATGGAATAGTCTCCAGCCTTCAGAGAAAAAAATATGAAAACAAAACAAAACAAAAAAGCAAATAATGTTCTCAGATGCTTTATGTAAAGATATGATTACATTCAAAGCTGTATATTGTATACATACATTTTTCTACTTCTTTGGTAATCAATTTCAGATTTCATTTTTGCTAAGACACAGATAAAAATCACCAAAATTATCAGTTTGCCAAACTTATACTAGTTATCTTCAAGATCTAGTGGAGGAAATTACTTCTTGATGTATGCTTGTTAACAAGAAAAGCCTGACATTTTTCTGTATTTACACTTGGTCCACCAGAGGTTGATGCTATTTGTACTACTGTAATGTGAGTTACTATACCAAATACAGAGTACTTCACAAAGAAAAAATGTTTAGCTCAGAGCTACAGAGAGGGAAAGTTTAAACAGCACGGTGCTGGCTCTGGTGAAGGCATTCTTACTGGTACAACAAAGGTATTACAAGGCAAAAGCCATGGAGTGCCTATGTATCTCTATTATTTTTTTTCTATTTATTTTTATTCTTATTTTTACTATTCTTTAAAAAAATGACTTTAAAATGTTTGCATGTTTATTTTTAAATTAAAAATACTTTTTAACATACATAAAATTATATATATTTATGGGGAACCATGTGATGTTTGCCATGTATATGTTATGTAATGCTCAAATTAGAACTTATCTTCTCAAACACTTACCTTTCCCTTATTCTCTTTTCAGTCTCATAAAGCCACCAGTATTCACTCAGGTTGGCACCACCCTATGATCTTACATGAACTTAATCACTTCCCTAAAGGCCCCAACTCTAAGCACTACAGGCAGATTGAGTTTCCACACTCCTAATACCTCACAATGGGGATTGAACTTGAACCTACCTGTCCCTGGAGGACACCCTCACATCTAATTCACTCAAAGTACCATTGCTGGTCTTCAATCCAATACGTGACTGCCACCTACCTCCTTCATCTAGTAGCTCTAGATTATATTGCAATTATAGTTTTTTGAGTATGTATCATTTCTAGTTCCAATTAAGTGTCAAGTTTCTAAAAAAAACAAAATTCTACATTAATCCCATATGCCACTAATGATTTTTGGTTATTTTAAAAATAAATAAATACACCTCTCATTTCAACTTCAATTTGAATGTCATTTTAAAAAGTGAATGGCCAGAATTCATATCAATTAATACCCCAACTTGGTGGCTGATTCAATTTTATTTCATTTAAATATACTAAAATACATTTTTAAATAAAATTTGAATTGATTTCCTTCCATATAAAAACATTCACTTTTTATAAAAGTGTCAGTAAAAATTCTAACAGTCTATACACTATAAATGATTTATGGAAAGGAATACTATATAAACTATATTATAGTATAATCTTAAAAAGCACCTATTTTATCATTAAAACAATATATATGGCTATAAGAAATATTAACTAAAATTTAGAAAGATATGTGTAATGAATAGAAATTCAGTTTATATATTGAACACAAATGAGAATTATATTTTTTTCCTTTCTTGGATCTAATTAAATTTAATTGGATCTGTGAAATTAAAGTTTTAGATGCTGAAAATATAGCCACTATATGTACAGAGCTAACCCAATTGTGAAAACCAGATATGAATTAATGAGTTTTTCCATGTCCTAGAGCATAACTTTTATATCAGAACAATTAAAAGTTAGGTAAAGCTAATGTACCAACTTTGTTTCTAATAATTAGTTACTTATCTAAATCTCTTCCTAGCCACTATTCAAGCCTAGAATTAGACCTACTGGTAATAATCTTGTTGCATTGAGTTAAACAGTACTGTTTATCAAAATGTGAGGGGAGTTTGGGAATTTGCCCTGAGATTCTGTAGAGGATGGGTTTGGGGCTGACTTATTCATCCCTCTCTATGTATTTCTATTCAAAATATATTGACATCAACCTTGGGTAAAGCATTGTAAAGATATCAAATAAATATGGTAAGATACTTCATCCTGAACATAGTGATAGGGAGAGAAATTTAGCTCCTTTAAAAGCAAATATTTAAAAATTTCCAGCATATATATCAGCACAACAAATCGAGTAGCTGTGGCTCAGAGACACACACACTATCTTTCTTACTTATCAGATTTTCTCCAGTGACAATGGTTTTTAGATTACTGGAACAGAAAATAGGGCTTCCAAAAAAAAGCCTGTTATTTTTTGGCAATATATACTATTTATACATAAACACAATGTCAATACAACTGTGCGGGTGGGGAGCACTAAAAAAAGTAAGCAGTATTTTTTTGTAAATCTGCTAATATATACTTTATATTCTTCTCAACATGTCCTCTGAGATAGCCATTATTACTCCATTTTACTGGTGATAAATCGATAACATTTATAAGTTAAATAACTTTATCGAAATAATTAAACTAATATATGGAAAAACAGAGAATTGAGCCTTTGTGTGTCTATTCCAAAGCCCTGGATGGTGTTGGCTTAGGGAAGGCGAGATGAACTAGAGTAGAGTACTATAATTGCTTTATATGTGACCTTCTCCCCTTGGTTTTAAGCTGGAGGTAGGAGCAACATATAGGGATGCTCACAGTCATTGACCAAACCTTGACCTTTCTGCAGAGATAGTTGTTTTGGTTTCTTGGGTGGATGCCCGCAGAAGCTGTGGGTCAGAGGTTGTCAGGTGGTTTGGCGTTTTTTGTTTGTATCCTCAATCTCTCAATGTTAATAACTTAAAAGTGTTATTTCTCAGAATTTAAAAAAGAGGAAAAAAAATTAAAAATAGGAGTCTAATGTTATCATTAGAATGTGTAAATATAGTAACATGCACATTAAGATACATTTCTTGGTATATTTTATCAATGTACTTTCTCATGTCTAATTTAGACTTTATGACCTCTCCAATCTTTGCAAATTTCCAACAGGAGCACCACTCAAATTGCTGATCAAGCTTCACATTTTTCTAAGAAAAAGATAAAATTAGAAAAGATTTGAGTGTTTCTATTACTTCCTCTAACTCACCTTCCTATAAAACCAGACAGATATATCTGTTACTCTGCATGCATTGCTCATGCTTACATCTGAGCTCAGTGCTGTTACTCACACAGAGATTCATGCCATTACCTGTTCTAGGATCTCTCTCCCCAATTCTCACCCTTGTCCCAGCATGCATTTTGCCATCTCTATGGCATTACTGCCAGCAGCCACTTACATGTTCTTATCTGTTCCTCCTATAACAGTCATCTTTAGACCTTGCAATTCTGCTTCAGTAGCCCCATTTCTAAGCTCCCCATTATAAAAGATTTCCTATTTTTTCTTTCCATTTCCAAAAGCTCATCATCCACACTTCCATAAACTCACTTTACTTGATTTTTTTCACTAATGAATGCTCATTTTCTGAGATTACATATTTTAAAGACCACTGTATTTGTGATAAATAGATCAATAGGATGCTATAGATATTATTACTTCATTCAGAATGTAAGGAAAAATATAAATCCAGTACATTTAAAAAAATCGGTTTGTTATGAAGATGTTCTTTCTCCATTTATTAATTAGTTAATTCTGTTTTTTTATTCAAATATATACTTATGGTCATATATATCAGGTAGAAAGTATCAAACAGGATGTACTTTTGGATATCATCAAAGACTTTGAAGTTTAATTTTTAAAATATGATTTCTTTAAAATATGAGGAAGATTCTGACAAGTTTTCTAAGTAGAAAGCAAAGTATAAAAAAACACACTAAATTGCAGTAAGAATAACAATTTATTATATTCTCTGGGGCTTGACATCTTATTAGGATATATTTTCTATATAAATGCGCTTTAAAGAGATTAATTTCTGTAAAGTAATTGTTATTCATTCAAACATCAGAAGAATTTAATCCTTTGAACTCTGTAATAATACTGTCCCCAGAAGTTTTACTGGTGATTTTATGCATATGTAGATGTATATATGTATATATTCATGTGCCTGTATGTATATATGTATATGCATATGTATACATGTGTGTGTGTGTGTATATATATATGTGTGTGTGTGTGTGTGTGTGTGTGTGTGTGTGTGTGTATGAAGTAACTCAACTTTTCTTTAATTAAAAGTGGATTATTGGGATAGCTGACAAATAAATTTCTGTGAACAACATCTGGAAAATCATTTCTACTTCCTTCTTTCTCAGTGCTTTGATACTCCATCGAATGGATAACATCAGGAATTGAACGAAATATGCTCAGGCTTTCACTAAGAACAAATACATTTAATGTAATAAACCTTTATTTTTATAGCAATTTTAGGTTTATAGAAAAACTGATTGGAATATATAAACAGTTCTCAACAAACTTTCTCTTTTAACCCCTATTATTTACATGTTCTATTAATGTGGTACATTTGTAAAGGATGATTAATCCATATTCACATGTTAGTGTTAACTAAAGTCTATACTTTTACTTTGGGTTCTTTCAGGGTGTTGTTAATGACATGAGTCCATTATTAGCATATCATACGCCTACAATACTCTGAAAACCACTGTTCAACTATTTGTGAATTCACTCATTTTAGTAAATGCAAGGTGGTATCTCATTATTGTCTAAATTTTAGTTTCCTAATTATATGTAATGTTGTATACCAGTTTACATGCTTATTTGTTATTTGTGTATATTTTTTGGTAAAGCATATACTTTTTTATCAATATGCACTATTTACCAGGAATGGCATTAAATTCCAGGATCATCTGTCAATCTTTCTTAGAAGAAAATAGATACTGAATTTACAACATAGTTGCTATTACAATAAAAAAAAAAGTCAATTCACTTTCTGAGGAAATTGATAGCTTAGCCATTGGCAAAATCTTTTTCATATGGAAATTCACATTGGAGTTGCTATTTTAACTTAAGTTATATTATTAAGATGCTTTATAATAATATAAAACCCTGTATCTTTTTCCATTCTAAAAAAGGCTTCCCCTTCTGAGAAATCTGTATATATGGTACACATTTTTCAGAAATGAGGCATCACATGTTTGTCACATGACAGAGCAATCTCAATCTTGGAGTATAATCAATAAAATTTCATGCACATGTTCATCAAGATATATGCAAAATTAACAACATTAGTAAATGCATTAGTAATTGCAAAAATCCTGGAGACAACCAAAATCTCTTATCAATAAAATAAGTAAGTAATCTGTTATATGTTCATATATATAGTAGAATATTTTTCAAAAAAGCAAAGTGAATGAAAAAATTATTGCTTCAAGCAACAGACTGGATGCTTCATACAACATATTGCTAAAAAAATAGAAGTCAGGAAAAATAAGAGTAAGATACATTCTTCAATTTATGTGAACTCTGAATATTAATAGAAATGATCCGCAATGCTGAAAGTCAGGATAGCAGTTAACAGTGGTTCAGCACACTTGTGGGGTGTGGAGCACACACCAGGATGGGGCATGGGAGGAACTTGTGGGATCCATTTCATAGATGATTTTGCTCACTGTGCACAAATCTTTGTATTGTATATTTATGATTTTTGCCTTTTTCTAATTATATATTAACAAAATGTTTACAAAAACAGCAGTGTTAAACTTTCAAAAAAAAATTTTTTTTGGTACCAGGGATTGAACCCAGGGTACTTAACCACTGAACCACATCCCTAGTCCTTTTGATTTTTTTTTTTTTTTTTTTTTTTTTTGAGACAGGGCCTCACGAAGTTGCTGAGGCTGGCTTTGAGAAAGGAGGCCACTTCAGCTTCTTGAACTTCTGGGATCATTTAGAATGAAAAACTTACATAATTACATAATTTGTATGTTTTTAAAATCATACTGTTATAGGAGGAAAATCTTGAATGTAGTTATTTCATATGCCTTAAAAATACTTGAAACAAAAAGAAAAATATATAATCATATACTACAATTTATTTGCACACATTTTCTATATTCTAATTGTCTTTATTTTTACTTTTATTTAATCTTTCTTTCAAACCCTATTGTATCTACATGCACACACACATTTACACATTTAGTTACCACTTTACAACAAAGTCCCAATGGATATTAAGTCTGTAAAGTATTTGAATTGCACTCTGGGAGGATGTTATAGATAGGGATCCCTTTAGGGTATAATTGTGTTTTCTTCTCTCTTTTAGACATGCTCTAAAAAGTTAATGACTGACAATGCTGAAACTAATTTAAAGATATGAAGTGTAACTGGACTGCATAGTATTCAAGAAAAAATATAAAGTATGATTGTAGCATTCAATTGTGTTGGGTTCTTACATAATATCTTTAGTTTGAGGACCACTGGACAGAAGCAGACTCATATCTTGGTATCACTAAAATCTAAAGCTACTCTCCTGAGTATTTTAAGGAGTAATTGTCAAAAACAATTTAAAGATTTCACCTATTTCACCAATTCATTTCTACTTTCATTTGTAAACACCCTCAGCCATCCAGCTATTTTCACAGGCTTCTCTAGATCCTTATGTCAGTAAGATAAACAAGACTATACTGATGTTCTTTTTAAGCCTAGGTAGCAATTCTGGAAGTAAAAATCTCATTTCCTTGAGAAAAAGAGCAGATGTCAGGTAGAAACCAGGTCAGAAGATGGGATCTTAGGCTATCTTGTGAGAATTAAAAATTATATATTTACTTGAATGAAACTTGAATGTAAAGGTCAATAACAGTAGTAGGAAAAGAAGAAGAAGAATTTGTGTTATAAATCTGGCAGTCACTGATCATCAAATGCCCCCAGGTCTTTAAAAATTTCTCAAAGTGAAAACTTCAAATTACTTTTCAGAGTAAACATGCTAACACCAGGATGGGTCTATTTCCATATCTGATCAGGTTAAAAATCTATGGCAAAGATCAGTGATGCACTAAATAAGATTGTTCATTATTAATGGAATAAAATACTATCTGTAAGGCAAAATACTAGTAAAATATCTTCTACTTCTCATTTCAATAAAAGTTTATAGGTCATTTATTATTATGCTTTAACATATTTTTTAAATTATTTTTAAAAATATATTGAATATGCATATTTGCATACTATTAATCACATGTATATATTGAACAAAGACACATAATCAAATCACATATATTGTTGTACAATTTCTTGTTAAATTTAAGAAGCAGGAAAATATTTTTAAAATTCTTCTCATCTATCACTTAAATTGTTGGTCAGATTTTCTAAGTTCACTAAATATGTCAATCTGATGTGCAAGTTCTCTTTATGCCATAAATCCAATATTCTTAAGGCTGTTAGAAATGTTAGAAATGCATGGTTAGCCACTAAACCATCTTCAATAACAGATTCCCCAGAGCTTTATTTATTAGCAGGAAATTCCAAATCCTCTCAAAACACATCTTGGCATTCATGTCTGTGCATACACAAACACATTCAAACTCTTTACTCAATATACACCTAGTTTTCAAAGACACACTAAGTTGGATGTACAGGACACTTGGAATGGACTACTAATTAGATTTTATTAAGAGATATTATCACACTTATTGAAGAATGTCATTCCTGACATTTAATTTTCTGTCCTGCTATTTTCAGGATAGAATGATGAGGAAGATGAAGAAGGTAGTAGAGATAATGATATCTAAATCTCATTTACCAAGTGTTGAAATAGTTGTCAGCTTTGGAACATGTACTGTGTTCTTTAATTCTTTTCCACAATTCCAAGAAGATTTTACAATTTTATAGAAGAGGAAACTGGAGCACAGGAACATTAAATACCATTTAAACATACATAGGTAGTAAATGTACACAGCTAGTAAAACATACACTGTCTAGTATAATAAATATTTGTGAAATAAATTAATAATGAATGAATGAATAAAATATAATTATATATAACTGAACAGCAAATTTGTTACATAATGTCACAAGAATAAGTTTCCAAACTACTGTGTACTTACCTAAATTTTTTAGAATAATTTAAATTTCTCAAATCATTAAAAATCATATTTTATTTTGATTTGATTAATTTGGTTTTATCTCTAATCCATAAATACAGTGACACATTTAATATTCTACTTGGTTCTTCTAATTAAATATCTTCCTTACATTAGATACCTAAAAATATTTATGAATATGTCAAGTAAAACATCTTTTGAAACTCATTGTCAGAAGAACTCTGGGTTAGGGCTGAATAAAGTTATGAACGAGGAATGAAAGTGTCAAATATTGCTGTTAATATCTCAGTTAAAGTGCTTATAAATGTTTCAGATTCAACTCAATACACAAATGTAGCAAAAAAGAAAAATGTTAGGTTGAGTCTATAACTTGCTTTATATAAAATCAAATGTTAAACAGTTAAATAAAATATGTTCAATGGAATACCAAGTAATATATTTTAAGAAAATAATTTTGGTTTTCCAAGCAAATAGACTAGATGATATTTGAGATATGATTTCCTTCATCACTCATTTCTGCTTTTATGATTCACTGTAACTTTTGCTCTAACAATAACCGTTTTGTCCCTTGCTTCCTTCCTGCAATTTACAAAGGAAAAATTACGGACATCTGAAGCCTGAGAGAGAATTGCACTTTCACTGGTATTGAGGAAAGATTATGTTATATTTATTCTACTTCAATTTTATTTTTTTCCCTATTCATACTTTTCCACAAGCAGTCCAAGGAAAGGGTGAGGGAACTACACACAAATTTGTATTTAAAAAAAAAAAAACTGATTTCATTGGAAGTAATATAAAGTTAAGCTGACCAATTAAATTATATTAAATAACCACCAGGCATGGTGGCACACACCTGTAATCCCAGAGGCTCAGGAGGCTGAGACAGGAGAACAGAAAGTTCATGACTACACTAGGGAAGCTCTGAGCAACTTAATGAAGCTCTGAGCAACTTAGTGAGGCCCTGTCTCAAAATCACAAATAAAACAGCTGAGGATGTGGTTCAGTGTAAAGTGCCCTGGGTTTAATCCCTAGTATCCCCCCCCCAAATATATATATACACATACACACACACACACACACACACACACACACACATTAAAGGGACACATCTTGCTTATTGTCTAATTTTACTATTTGGTATCACTACTATACCACAATTATGTCTTTTAGTCCAGTGTAGACTTTGATAACCACTAAGGTTGGAATTCTTCAATGATATGTCTTCATTCCATTGGAACATATCTGATTCTCCACTGAGAGAATTTTCTTAATTTTGACCTACTAGAAAGACCTATATCCAAGAATTTTTTAAAAAATTCCATTTTCTTTACTCCCTCATTGAATATCATAAAATTGATGATTTTTATTAAAATAAGTATCTGTTGCTTTCAAGTAAAAAGCGAGTTACATATTAATATTAGCAAGTGAAAACTAAGAAGAAAATGTCTACAATGTTGTCACAAGATGATGCTCAGAAAGGGGAAGTGAGTGGTTTTAGGTTTAATACCCATATATTAAATCCATACAACTAGGATCTTTTTAAACTGAATATCTGTAAAGAAAAAAAAAATATACTATTAGACTACAGAAATATAAAGAATTAGGGCAAAAGTTTCAAAGATAAGCTTAATAGTTAAAAGACAAGTAAATGGGAATTTTCTAAGAAGGAAAATTGTGATAGAAAAACAGATTAAATTAGATGACAAATGCTTGTGAGAATATAAAATTGGATGGGTTTTTCAGTAGAATATGATAAATAGTATAACAAATGCCTTACATGGTAATCTACACACTAATAGGTGTAAGATTCTTCCCATGAATACAATTAAATAATTAAGACATAAATTGTTAAACCTAACTTTTATGGTTTAGATATGAGGTGTCCCCCAGAAGCTCATATGTGAGACAATGCAAGAAGGTTTAGAGGAAAATGATTGGGTTATCAGAGTCTTAACCCATCCAGCGAATTAATTCTCTGATGGGATTAACTGAGTGGTAACTGAAGGTCAATAGGGAGTGACCGGAGGAGATGGGTCCCTGAGGGCATGCCCTTGGGGTATATATTTGGTATTTAGCAAATAAAATCTTTTTCTCTGCTTTCTGATCATCGTGGGAGCTGCTTGCCTCCACCAAACTCTTCTGCTATGATGTTTATACTCACCTGGAGCACTAAGGAAGGGAGCAAGCTGCCTATGGACGGAGACCTTTGAAAATGTGAACCCCTCAATAAACTTTTCCTCCTTAAAATTGTTCTTGTCAGGTCTTTTTGTCACAGCAGTGAAAAAGCTAATTTTTCTAAATATTTGAAATTTTTTATTATTTTATATAATAATTTATAAGAAGAATAAAAGGGAATAATTGTTAGAGTGGGAATGATACTCTTTTTTAACTCAAATTAATTTATAAATTCATATATATATCCAGCTAGAAACCTCAAAATTTTTAATCTATATAACAATAAATTCTGCCCACAAATCATGTTGTTTTGGTTCATTAATTCTGATATAAAATGATATATTTTTAGATACATTTTCATTTATTTTGTGCAAACATTTATCTCTTCTCCAATAAAGTCTTAGAAGGAAGACAAAAAAAAGGAAGAAGGGAGAAAATAAGGTGGAAAAGAGAGGGGAGGCAAGGAGGATTGTACTTGATCAGATGCAATTAAAGTTTCCTGTCAGTTAACACTGGGCCTTCCTTAGGAGATTATGGGAAAATGTAGACATTGCCTCAAAAGTTGAAAAGCCATCTGTGTCAGGGTTTCACTGAGTCGCTTAGTGCCTTTTCTTTTTTGAGGCTGGATTCAAAGTCACGATCCTCCTATCTCAGCCTCCCTAGCCGCTGGGATTATCAACATGCGCCACAGTGCCTGGCCTATGTAACATTGGGAGGAAAGCTTAGACCAGAGAGCACTAGATGAAGACATCTTTTTTTTTTTTTAAAGAGAAAGAGAGAGAGAGAGAGAGAGAGAGAGAGAGAGAGAGAGAGAGAGAGAATTTTCAATATTTATTTTTTAGTTTTCGGCGGACACAACATTTGTTTGTATGTGGATCGAACCCGGGCCGCACGCATGCCAGGCGAGCGCGCTACCGCTTGAGCCACATCCCCAGCCCTAGATGAAGACATCTTGACCTGCATTCCCCCAGGAAACAGAACCTGAGACAAAGTTCTGCATGTAGGTAACTTCACTATACAAACTTATTCCAAGGAATAGGGTGGAAAATTTGTTATTGTGTCATTGATAAGAAGGGAAAAATGACCCAAAGGTGCACCTAGTTGATCACTGCTATCAGAAACTGGAAATTGATGCTTCCTTTTACTCATTAAGAAACTATGCAGAAAACATGTTCAAATTGTCTCCCTGAGAGATTTAATGCAAGTGTTAATGAACCTGATCCTATGGTCCCAATTAATTAAGGGTTGCCTGGGAAGTTTACTCCAAGTATATGCCTAAATTAGAATGGCATTATAGGTCAATGCAGGTGTTGCACATCAGGCAACTTTGAAAAGACCTTGCCCCAGTAGATCTGAGTTAGAGATCAAAACAGATCCCAGTTCGGTAGTGAACTGACATTAACACAAATGGGGAATAATACCAGAGAGGAGCCCAGAAAGGGAAGAGTCACTAACTCCTCTTTCCAATTATACCAAAGACCTGAATATAGAGAAAAGGAGAGGGAACGGGACACATATTAGAGAATCAAAATCATTAACAAGACAAGATGACTTTGAAAAAAGGTGAGTAAATAAGACCAAGTGAACTGAACCTGTGAAATCTTACTACAGCAAATAAAAAGCAAGTGCTCTCACATAACATTCTTATCACTTCTTGCTCTTCTAGGGATATGTGTGCTGTTCCTGACTTCTGATAAAAGACCGTCGTTCAATTTTCCTATTCCTACAGCACTGAGGCAGCAAGGCTTTCATAAAACAAAACAATCCTAGCTGATAATTACGTGAAGGGTACTCACAAAGTTTACAGAAGCAGTGTAACTAGACTCACCGACACAGTAAATTTCCTTTGTGCATTGTCATCAGAGAAGCAAGTCGCCTCAGTCCTTCTGATGATCTCTTTCATCACTGTGTCCTGTTATTGCATCAATGACTTTAAACCTGTCACCTACTCATCTGGCTTCATACTGCCAGGCTACAGGCTCCCTTTAATCCTGTCATCTGCCCATGCTTCATCTTCATATTTGGCAATATTACTAAATCCTTGCTCATGGAGCCACAGGTCCAGGATTTTGGCTACCTGTTTTATCATGGCAAATCACCAGGATCAGAAATAAAACTACTTTAAATACTAAAGTAGTTATTAAATATTAAAACGAAATTTTAATCCCTGATAGTGAAACCTTCTAGTTACAATTTGGATAGATAGCAACCAGTTGGCAATAGTATTTTTAGCAGTCTCATCCTATAGTAGTTCTCAAGAGGAATGTATCAAAGTATATTATTCAACAATTAACATTTCTAGACAATTTCTTTAACTGAGGGGAGAAACACTGACCTATTTGTTTGCTTTTACTTCCATCCCTCACCTTCAAACTTTTACTTCAGGGTCACAAAGTATTATAATAATTTTGATAAAATGAGATAGAATGCATGGATATAAACTCCAAATTAGTTGTTAATGAAAGTTTATTTCCTTCCGTATGCATTTTATTCAGCAAGAAGAAAGTCTGAATTTGTAAATTGAGTTTATTCAAGCTTAAACCAGATTTGAGCTTGAAAAGCTCACAGCAGCATTTGGTTTTGCTTATAAATAGTGCCTGACACTTTCCAAATTCAATTATCTTCAATTCTTATAGTCATATTATAAGCAAAACTCAAGTCTATGAGCCTATTTTAAAATAGCCTAAGAATAGTTGAGCGTGAGATTTTATTTTTGCTTTATCTTTCAAATTGTGACTGCATTTCAGAGAATAGATTGGATCATTTCTTATCATGAATATCACATTACTGAAGGTTTCAGAGACTGAAGGGTTTTGTTTGATCCTTTTCAGTTTTTGCACTCTTTAAGGACTATGTTAGTGCTGAAAACAGAAAGGCTGATCTGGAATGGTTATTTATTTATTTATTTATTTATTTAGTCCTTATATAAGTTAGAACTGACTTGGTAAGTAGGCCTGGGCCTTGTAAAGGCCTGTGGAGAGATGCTTTCCTATGCTTTTTCTCTTAAGAGTTAGACAACAGGGGTTCTGAATAAATATAGCTAGCAAATATTTCATATAAACTGAAAGCCAAGATTAGAGCTATCCATTATTTGTGAATTATTAGGTGTGAAATGTCTCTTTCCTAAAACAAGCTTGGTATCTATGCAAGATCCTGATTGCAAAAGTGAATTAAAA
The DNA here is from genome assembly GCF_964194105.1 of Spermophilus citellus. Taxonomy (NCBI): domain Eukaryota; kingdom Metazoa; phylum Chordata; class Mammalia; order Rodentia; family Sciuridae; genus Spermophilus; species Spermophilus citellus. The sequence goes on from NC_138182.1 coordinate 106,296,250, forward strand.
TGAGATCAAAAAGAAAGAAACTAAAAAATAAAATTTTATATTTGGATCAATGGATTTAAAAAAAAAGATAACTCACATATATTTCCATTATCTATGGCAAGGGAGAAGAATAGCACAGCTATGGTCCAGAGAGCAAGCAGAATACATTCTGTAGCCAACAAAATCTAACGAATGCTGATGATTTTCCACAGCAGCCTCCATAATTGTTGCCCACCATCAGGTCACCCACTAGTTTTGTAAGAACAAAAGTCAGTTGGTGACAAAAAAGAATGAGGTAAAATTTTAGCTTACAAATTTTATTTCCACATGTAAGCAAAATAAGATTTTAGATGATATTTTGTCACCACAGTTTGAGTGAATCTAACTATGGTGTTTCCTATTAGGAAGAGAGGTGCCCTTCTAGTATTGGTCCCTCTCCTTTTGAGATTTTTAAAGTGATTGAGCTTTCGGGCCCAAAGTTTTCCCCATACAACAGAGGCTTCCTTGACTATCAGTGAATTACACACACATACTCACTGATCTCCTACTCAAGCATTCTGAGCCCAGCTATCGATAAAATACCACAGTCTTAGTTTTACTGATGTATTGACTCATAAACTAGGACTCTATCATTGCAGAACCCACAGATCAGTCAAGTAAGAGCAATACAGTACCTCTCTCTAAGGATGAGAACAGAAAGCACAAATCAAGAAAGGGAATTTTTACAGATCGTGTAGGCAACAAGAAGAGAGGGAAATAATTTTGAATTGCTGAGGCAGGAATTCTCTCCTGACCATCATTCCTTAGTCGTAGATGATTTCTCAGCTCCAACCTCAGGCAGCCAGACGGGAAACTGTACAAAGATTTTGGCATGGAAAGAAAAGGTTTTAAGAATGAGAAACATCTACCAAGGTAGAATGCATTACTTTTTGTGGAAAATAACAAAGTCAATTTATCATGGTGTATTTCTCTGCTTGGAATCATGGAAGAAATTTCTGATTTTCTCCATCACTGGGCATAAAAGTTGATAACTTTATTTGAAAAGTAGTTAAGAGAATTTGACTTCCAGGTTCAATGGATGGTCATCTAAGGAATTTTTATCAAGACTAAATAACAAGAAATTATTATCAACTGGTTTAAAACCTATTAGAAGCAGTTTGCCAAGGGTATACTGTCATTGATTAGAATAGGCAGGAAGAGACAGGGAATATATAATCATATTAGTAATATGTCAAAAATATAATTAAAAGATTAATTTTTAAAAATTTTTGAAAGGTGATAAGAAAAGTTAGGGGAGAGTATTTACTAAGGTTCCACTCATTCAGTTTCAAATCATCACAGTAAGTAAGAGCACTTTGCAGACTTTGCAATATGGTCAGCACAACCTCATCAAGATTGGCAACATGGCCCACCTCCTTTCCAACTCTGTTGCTGCCACCACTAAAGCCAGCAATCAGCATTAGCTAGGATAATTTCAGCAAAATAATGACAAAAATCACTAACCTTTCTTAATCACTCTATAGATCAGATCACTTTTTCAATCAATCAATATGCAATGATGTATATAGTAACTCTACCAGAGGTAGCATATAATATTAATTTCTTCTAGGAGTTTGGACAGAAGGAAGGGATGATCATTTATCTTCATTTTCATGGCTTATACCTCTGATAAAGTGGTAAAATCAGATTTATCTTAGATACAAAATCTTTGGGCTCAGAAGGAAGATACAAAGAATAAGTTAGAAAAAAGGAGGATCTGATCATGATAAGGAGCTTTCTTGCTGCATATGTCATTAGTCATCAACAGGTTACCTATTTGACAACTGCCAGGCAAACTAGGAAATCATATCATCAAAGTTTTTATTTCATATTTCTATGACATGCTGTGATGTACTTGTAGTATAATTTGCATTTCAAAATGGCAGACAATGATGGGAATTGATGGTAGCACAAAAAGTGTAATACCTTAATTTTATTTCTGGTTTCTCAATTCTAGCAAATCCTACATTGTTCATAATTTGGTGAAAAATAGTCTATAAACTACATGTGCATAATAAATTCTCTATTTTGTAGTCACAGCTTATGTATCTAAAATCCACAAAGAGTTTACCATAATGATATGGGAGAAGCTGTATTAATATTTGTTTAAATTGTGTTTTGTGACAAAATGTGCTTGCCCAAAAAAACAGGCATAACCTTAACAATAGTTAGGTTATGTCAGCTTCTAAAATAGAGCTAAAATTTATCTGAAAAATAGTCTGTTTCATTATAAATCTTCCTAAAATGTGACTGCAGTCAGTCTTAAATACTTGAACACACACCCAAACACACATACTAGAATAACTTGTCAGTTGAAAAAGAAAAAGAAAAAGAAATTCCTGACAAATTGAATTTTATCACAGCAGGAGGATAAACAGTAAAAGAGAAGATTCTGTTCTCTATAATAAATTAGGTAATAGTAGTCTAATTTGTAGAAGCAAAATATGTGTTGCTTAAAATATTCATCTTTCTTATTATAAGGATAAGATGGACTTACTTTAGAATATTTATAAAAGGGAGATAAGCAGAAAAATATAAAAACTAACAAAACCCCCTAAAATCTCAGGACTCAAAGATAACTTTCATTTACATTTTCATGCATACTATTGATGACTCTCTATGCATATGAGATAAAATATTGAATTCAAAAAGCATCAGTAGCACTAATGGTTGCCATTGTTATTACTACATTTAATCCACTCTGTTGGAAAAGATTCTCCATCCATGCATTCAATCAACACAGTTTTATTGCCTATCTATTATGTTTCAAGAATTATTCTTTAAGAAAAACAAAAATAGGAGTAAAACTCAGTTAACAATCTCTATCCTCTTGTGGCTTATATTCCAATAGGGAGAGACACAAGATGGTGTTTTTGTGTATGTGCATGTGTGTAAAGGATGTTGATAATAGAGAATCAGATGGTTATAGGTGTTAAAGAAACTCTAAGTCAGTGTAGGGAAACAGCTAATAGATGGTAGGATGGATTGGAAGGATTGCAACTCAAAATAGGTCAAGGAAACCTCACTATCAAGGAGATACTTATGAAGACCTAAAGAAGATAAGGGAGCCAATCAGTTGGAAATTTGGGGAAGAGGATTCCAAGAATACAAGTCCATACAATGTACATTTAGGAAGAGCAAGAAAGCCCAGGTGGCAAGAGAAGAATGAGTAAGGAAGAAGTGAGTAGAAAATAGGGTAGGAGAGTGATAATGTAGGGTTTTATAAACCACAAAAGGACTTGGACTTTTACACCTGAGTGAGATGGTTTATCATTACAGTATTTTGAGCAGAGAAGTGGCATGCTTTGATATATAGTGATCAGTGATTATCTTGTAACCTCTGTTGAGAATAAATTGTGTATGTGAAGGGTGTAAAGAGGGATCCAGGGAAGAGCAAAGCAATCAGTAAGCATGCTTTTGCAATAATCCAGTTAAGGACTTATCTCAGGTAGCAATAGAGATAGTAGGAATGCACTCAGGGATAATATAAGAAAAAATTGTCATCAAGAATGATATCAAGATCTTGAGAGAAAAAAGTTACTATTGATGTCAAGTTTTATACATCCTATTGTAGATGTTGACTGGACAACTAGAAAGGCAAGTTAGCAGGTCAGTGGAGTAAAGATGTAAAAGTGACCATAATTAACTGATAACCAAAGGGGTAAGTATAGTTGAGAAGAAAGAGAGTAAATGAAGATTAATGACTGAGAACTATGAAACCTCAAAGTTTACACAGATTACACAGATGAGGAAAACCTGCCAGGGAGACTGAATGGGATCAATAAGTGTGATAGGGTAGAAATCAAGGAGCATGGAGATCTACAAGCTAAGAGAACAAGTAAGATCACTTCAAGTAGAAAGTACTAGTGAACTGTTTCCCATGCTGGCTGACTGAATATGGTAACCTGATGATCAATGAGAGAGGAACCAAATGCCCAAGTTTCCTGAGACAGTACTGCTTTATGTTCAAGTCACAGGGTAAGAAGCGTTCATTCTCAAAGATACACAGGTTTGAACGATATGATACAGATAACTGCCCTTCATGACTTTATAAGACTAGGTCTATGGGGAGATGTGGCAAAAGCTTCATGAAAATAGGATCAAGTGATGATGGCAATAAAAACGGGAGCCACGAAACACACTTGTTTTGGAACTGGCTTAAAGTCAAAGCAGAGAAATGGGCTAGTATAGCTGAAGGAAGTGGGAATCAACAGAGGGATGCTTGAACTTTTATGTGGTAGATAAAGTAGCATTTTTTCCCCTAAGTTGGTAGGAAGGATCTGGTAAAGAGAAAGGGAAAAAAAAAAGCATAATGGAGGCAAGAAAGAACAATGAGTAAAAAGGTGAGACAGGGTGTGTCTGCTGTCCGAGTGGAAGGACTGGTACATGGAACGCAGACAACTAAGACAAACAGAGGCCAAACAATTAGGGCGAAAGGGTTAAATATACATATAAAGGATGGTAGGTTGATACGGTATTGAAGACTTGTAGAAAGTTTCTATTTTTCCAGTTTTCTCCTTGTAAAGGAAATTTAATCATGAAATAAGGGTAAGGAAAAATTGGGAGTGCCTGAGAACCAGGGAAAGCATCATCTGGAAAAATGGAGAGAAACTGAGGAAACATGGAAAGATTGCTACCCACTAATAAAGGCCCATTTTAGATTAGTAACCATAACTTTAAAATGAGACAACACAAGCATTGTTTACCAGTTTTGTTTTTCCAGCTGTAACAGATTTAAAATTGGATCCTTGCTCAACAAATAAAATGACATGGTTATGGGTAAGACATTTGAGTTGTATGCAAGAAAGTAATTATAATGAAGAGTAATTGAATTTAAACTGATGAAACAATTCCATGGATAGACTGCACTAGTACTTCTTGGTGGGGCCAAATAATTCCCCAAGTATTATAAAAATGTGAAGTGGGGAGTTCACAGAGTTATCTGGTAGAGACTCAGGTGCTTAAAATTGGGATTTTTGAATAATTGCAGTCACAGGTTTTATGTTTCATAACTAATGACGATGGGAAATGGTGGCTCTGGAGGAACTCAGGAGATAAACCACAATCTCATTGGGAGCTATGCAGGGGGTGGGAGATGATCAAGGGGTACTCTGGTGAGGTGTGATTTGCGACTGAAGGTGTTTGGGAAAAAAAAAAGAGGGAAGATAATCTGGAAATAGTAATAAACAGCAAAGGGTATATGTTTTCCTCTTCAGGTCCGAAGGTACAAGGCATATGACCGAAAAAAGAGACACAGCTTGAGAGGGCTTCAGGTAGGAGAGTTAGTTCAGAGAAAAGATAGATTTTCATTTAGATAAGAGGGAAAAAGAACATTGAGGTTATAGAGAGTTCGCAGATACTGATAACCAAAATTGGCTTTTCAAGAGAGCAGTGAAAAATATCCTGAACGAGGAAAGGAAGAAAATGGGAGTGATATTAAAGAAAGGTATATTCACAGTGTCTTAGGTAGATTAGAACACAGAGCTTAACAGAATACCCACAAGTTCTGAGCTTCCTGTGATAACTGACTGCAACAGTAACTAAAGACATCATTGGTGTTTAGATTTAACAGTCTCAAGGCAGACACTGCTCTTGAGACTTAAGAGGTAGGGGTGGTAAGTAAAAGAATAAGTGCTTTTAGATCTATATCATAAACAATTTTCTCAGGTCATTAAATATGCTATGACATCATTATAAGGGATGAATAGTTTATTGCACTGACGACATTATTTTAATGGATGAATAGGATGAATCCTATTGTATAGGCACAAAGTAATTTCATTAGTTAATTCAGCAAGAATTTATTAAGTGCCCACAGGCGTTAGTCATTATACTAAGTGCTAGGGATACAGCAAAGGTCAGACACAGTAGGAATGGCCTCGGCTTTCATTGAACTTGAAATACAGCAGAGAAGAAAGACTGAACATGGAACGAGAAGAAGAGTCATTACTAAATTACTATGGGTGCCTAAGACTGGTGCATGGGATAGAGAATGGTGAGAGATGAAAATGAAGGAGAGTTTAACAGATGAGGAGATTAAAATTGATGGGTTGACTGAGAAAATTTATAGCATATTAGGTGAAAGACCTTTAGGGCAGAAAGGTTGAGAGGACAGAAGCAGTGTGCATTAAGCAGAAGCAGGACACAGATACAGAGCACACAACCTAATAGAACTTGGTGAAGAGGTCATTTATTAACTCTGAAGGTGCTTGGGTAGTTGTCACTTCTTCCTTCACTATATTTAATGTAATTATTATTTATAATAACCACTTTCCTTTAGGCAAATCTGTGCCTCAGATGTATAATTTCCCCTTCAATATTTTTCTTAGATGGGTAAGAAAAATATGAATATTTCAATCTAATTTTAAAAGTTGTCTAATTATTCTTTTGTCAATAAAATTTTGTTTCCCACAAGTTTATGAATTGTTTCTTCCTGGTGAATGAAATCTGACATTTCGTTATATTTATTTATGAGATTGAACATACTTTTTCACAAAAATTGGCCAATTATACATATATTTTCCAGTTCTTTGACCCATTTCCCTATTAGAATTTTTGTCAATAATTTATTTTGAAGGGTTTTTCTCTAATACTATTGGTTCTTTACATTTTAATAATTTCCCCTGGATTTTCTTTGTCTTGACTTCTATATTATATTTGGTTGTCTAAAAAGGTATTCATTTTACTAGCATCTTAAACTTTTGTGGTTTAGTTTTTATATCAATCTTTTTCAACATTATGATGTACTGAGAAAAGCTTTTTCTATTTCAAAATTCTGGGTTTTTCTTTTTTTTTTTTTGTAGTATAGTCATGCATTGTTTAACATACTCCTCTGGGAATAAAATGTCCTCAGAAAGCTCAGCTAAGCCATGAGTTACATAAACTCATAGCACAAATGGCTCCTGGGATAAGTGAAGCAGATTTCTGATATCAGTCAGTGTAAATTATAAAGGAAGACATTTCTTGGTTGGCTTCCATTAAAATGATGCTGGGAATGGGCCCCAGAAAAATGGCTGTGCTACATTGTGGCTGGCTGTAACACAAGCTGTATTTAAGGTAAGTGGTTCTGAAAGGAGATAAAATGAAAATTCATAAAGCCTTTCACAAAAGGCATCAAGTTGATAATTGTAGTTATTAGTTCACATTCAAATTTTCTGTCTGGACTTTTTGTAGCTCTATTCTATCTCCATATTTCAGAGCACAATAGCCCTCATTTCCATAATATGGCCTTCATTTCCATCCTGTTCCATGTTGACTCAGAGGTAAGAAGTAAAGACGTTTGCGTAACATCTGGAAAATGTGCATCCAAATAATAATGGAAAGCCAGCATCTTGCCACCATCATCTAAGAAAAAACCTGCTGTGCTTTGTTAAATATTGGCATTAATATCTTAGTAAAAGAAATGGAACTGTCCTTTCTCTCCTTGAGTTCATTAGGCCCCCAGAGAAGCTTTACAGATTCATTATCCTATTTCATGTTGGACTTTTTAATCTATGAATCTCAAAGAGTAAAAAGGAGATTTAATGTCTTTTAAGGTCATGGTGATTTTTACACCCACAGTATTATACAGAAGACCTACTTCATCGACTTGACTTTTACCTGCAATTTGTTCCCTGAACTTGTAAAATTCAAATTCCACAGAGTGCCTTTTTTATGGGAGGAACATATACCAAAAGTGCACAAATCATAAAGAATCAGCTCAATGTATCATCACAAATTGAATATACCTGTGAAAGCTCATCCAGTTCAACAACTGGAATATTGCTGGAACATTGCTGTCTTTTAGGATAAAAGAAAAATCCTACCATCCTTCCATTATATTTAACCTAAACTAAATCAAACTCTTCATATGCATTTAATCTCCTTCAATCTGGACCCATACTCATAAACATCAGAATAAAGAAATATTTGAGTTAAGGGGAACTTAATTTTTAGATTTTCTATAAATATCTAACCCCTGATTTCAAACACTGGGCAACTGAAGTTGTTTTTCAGGAGGTGAAACTACTTCATCACTGGATATGTTCAAGTAGATATATCTCTAATCATTAGGCACTTTGTCCATGAACTTATAATTGTCTCTGTATCATAATAAGCAATTAAAATATTATAATTTATAACAACAGAAATATTTAAAAGCAGTTTTTAAAACATTTATATTGGGTTTGAATTTCAGAACTAAACTGCAAATCTTAGGTGAGGGTCAGTTTCTGAGTTTTTTGGCAGATCCATGGTAGAGATTGTCTCATCCCAGGTAACTGCAGGGCTGCCTTACTCATTTTATCAAATAGCCTACTTCATAATCCTTAATCTTCCATATGAATATACCTTACATTACACATTTTCCTAAGTGCCCAATTAGCAAGTAAGAATTTTAGTTTATGCTCATGTGTCTTCAACATAGATTAGAATGAAACAACATAGACAGAGGTAGATTGTTGAATCACTGTATTTAATGTACACAAATAACTTTCAACTTAATAAGACACTACTTAAAATCTGGAATTACAGTACAGTTGCAGCCACAGGTCCATTCCTTAACATTTTTCCTTTTCTACCATTAGTGTCCTCTATCCTGAAGTTGTTCACTATAGTTTCCATGTGTATTTTATAATTTTTGAATCCATATTTATACTCAAAAATTACTACTGATATACTACTATATAGACGTTCTTGAAACTTGATTTTTATTTAATATAAATTTTGTGCATTTATATATAATAAATTCACTTTACTATCTCAGATTTCATCAAGTGACATTCCTTTCATTTCCCTTCTGTTGGGAAATTGTTTCCATTTCTTTACTAATGTAATAATGCTATAATGGACATTGTTTTGCCTACTTCCTGATATTTTGAAAGGTTATGTAGTGTGGATTTCAGAAGTGCTGTTTAAATTATCCTCCAGAATGGCTATATTAATTACATTCAAAATGCTACAAACAGTCCTCATTTTATAGATTTATGCTGCTTTCTCATTCAATATTTTGACGATGTCTTTCAGTGAACTTTGAGATTTTATTTGAAAACGTAGTATTACTTAATGTTATATAAGCAAATAACTTTTGAGAAATTCTCAAATAATTATATTTTCTAATTATAAATAAAAACTGCATTAACACATATATAAATCCTGTGAATGTCTCTTATTCTTTTAATAGGAAACATCTGGCAAGAACAAAAGGTTTCCTAAATAATTTTAAAATATTTAGTTAATTTTCTTTTATTGTACAACATCTAGAAAATACAAAAATGTTAAAATGAAATTTAAAATATGCTTAAAGTTCTTTTTAAATGAATATGATTGCTAGAAATTATTTAACTAATACCATACACATTGACTTCTAGCCAAACATTCTATGTATAGAAAAATATTGATAATTTCATAATATATTTAATAATTTAGAAAAATAAGTAATATATTTTACTTGGCCAGTACTATTCTGTCATGTGTACACAATTAAACTGGCTCTTGTTTCAATCATAGACTATTTTAACTAGTATGTTTTAAACTTGTTATTGTATTTCCCACTAAGAGCTCTTTTATTCTCAAAACAATATTTATTCTGCCAGATGAACTATGTAAACATGAAACAATATAGATTTTTTAAAAATTGTTTTGCCAAAATGATTTCAAATTTAGTTAGGAAGGATTTATAATAATGCAATATTGAGTTTTAAACTTTGATTTGTATTTCATTTTCCCCTTTTCTCCTTTTGTGTTGTACATTTTCAGGTTTTGAGATATTTGTTTTGATTTTATATTTGTTATTTTTACTTTTTTGAAATGTATAAAACTTAGTTTTGCTTTAGGGACTGTAATCTTTCTTTTCAATAAATTTCTAACTGGTTATTACTATTTTAAACAAGTCTATGAAATGCCCATATTTATTTTGTCTCTACTGAACTAGAAACTTACATAGTACTTAAGTGATCAATCCTCAAAGTACATTTAAATAGTATTTGAAATAAGGTGCTTTTCCTCAACTTTTATAGCTTTCTTTTGCCTAGTTTATTACTTTCTGTATCACTTTTAAAACAATGTTATCATAAGAATGAGAGCTGATATATCTGTCTTACTACTGAGATATGCTAATACTAATGCATATGCTGAGCTTTGGGTGATGGATATTCTGGTGACAGCCATTTTGAGATAAATCCCACTTATTGTACTAACAGAAATATCCATCTTTCCTAAATTCTTGAGGCTTTTTTAAGGAATGAAATAGTTCACGTGCTTTTTAAGCATTTATTATATAACCACCAGCTATGTAATGTAACCTGATCTACACTAAAACATTCTTAAACCAATACTGGATTAACAGGTTAAAATGTATAATCTGAATTTTCAGATAGTGAAAGAGAATATTGGTTGCCCAGATATCCACCTATAAATGATTCCTCCCAAACAAAAACGGAAAAGCAACAACAAAAATAAGTTACTCTCCATTTATGTATGATGTGTCAAAATGCATTCTGGCATGTATAACTAGTTAGAAAAAATAAAAAAAAATATGTAAGAACAATGCCTTTATCATAAATTGCAGATGGAGAGTTCCTGAACTCCAAGTGCATGTGATTTGAGAAGAGAAGCGTTCTTGCATCTAGAGTTTGACCTCAGAGATTCCTGTTCCAACTTATGCCTGCCACAACCTGCTCAGAAGTAAGGCTGTGGGCTGGGGTTGTGGCTAGTGGTAGAGTGCTTGCCTAGCATGTGTAAGGCACTAGGTTGGATCCTCAGCACCACATTAAAAAAATAAATAAATAAAATAAAAGTATCCTGCCTATCTACAACTAAAAGAAGAAGAAGTCTGTTTCCTGAGATCAATAAAATTGATAAACCCTTAATCAGATTACCTAGGGGAAAAGGGTGATGATCTATATCAACAACATTAGGATTAAGATAGAACATTGATATGGATTCTAGAGAAGGTCCTCACTGTGGCAGTCAGTAAGGAAAGTCTGAGTCATGAGAAGGTGAGGAAAAATTTGTGAAGCTGCTCTAAAAATGCAATTGTCAAAGTGAGCTGTTGTAGCTATATTTCTTAGTTTTGTCCCTAGGCAATGTCCCCAGTATCCATGACCCCATGTGATATCCAAACCTTGGTTTTTAAATAAATATCCCAAAGGCTATGGCAAAGTTTTACTATTATTTACAAACAGGTTTCATAGAAAAAGAAAAATAGAATTTAGACAAGATTGATTAATAGAACATAGAATATAAGCAAGTCCTTTGAATCCAGAAATGAGCTCTTAAATTTTTTAAGACTTTTGCTCACCAGAATAAACAGTAGATTCTCAATAATAACAACTGTCTGACTGACAGAGTAAAAAGGAAAGAAAAAAATCACATACACACACACACACACACACACACACAAAATGTCTGCAGTGTTTCTTATAATCAAATTCCAAAAGTGTGGTTGAAAATTCTAATCCAGCCACAAGATGCTTATACAGAAAAACTATAGCATGTCTTAAACTCTGAATAAAAGCTGCACGTCTTCTTTTATTTGGAAAACAAAAATATCCATCTTTTGCATTTAATCTGCTCCTGGTGATAAACTTATTTGTATGTCAGTTTGCCCTTGCATCTTCTACTAGTATTTATTTTAATTTGTCTGTTCCCAAGAGGCAAGAACTCTGTTGTTAAATTGGTCCATATACAACTCAGCACAACAGACAATTTAGTGAATTTTGCCTTAATGATAATGATGGTTTAAGAACACTACTAAATTGGAAGTTTACAGATTTGCCTCCTCTTATTTGTGATGGTCATTGCATTGATTGTGAGGAACAGATGGTATGTGAGAATCATTAGCTATTTCACACAGAGATGGTGCTTTTTTAGCTTACCTCAGTCTCAAATATCACTTAACCTTATGTTTTTTTCCAAATGATACATATTGCCAAGTATTCCATTAGCTAAAATCTACTAGCTTTTAAAAGTCTTACCAACAAAATATAAGTGATTATGAACAAAATGTTAAAAGTATAAGGGTGATATAAATTCAAAGTAAGCATGTGCCAAAGTTTTGTTCATCTCCTCAACAATGGGCCAATAAAATAAACAAAGAGAGAAAACAAAACAAAAAAAAAAGAAAAGAAAAAATAAGAAAAGAAGATCAAAATATATAAAATAAAAAGTAACATAACTGGAGGGAAAATAAAGGTTAGTTTTATAAAAAGCAATTAATAAAATAATAATCTTGGGAGTTACTTTTGATAAAGACAGAAATCAACTGTATCACTACTGAAAAATAAAGAACATTCATATTATCTCTATCAATTTTCTCAAGGTTAACTTTGAAATTCACAGAATCATAGAATAGTAAATAGTAAGTGAAATAAGTTGCATTCTCTTGGAAAGTTTGATGTCCTCACAATGGACAGTGCTTTATTTATGACAGAGAAAGGGCATGTAGTCATTTTGTGCCTTATTTCCAGGTTTTAAGTTTATTTAACAAATGTTAAACTTATTTTTAGTATTAAGTTCAACATGCAGTATAAACAAATGAATTGTATAATGCACAAAAAATTCAATTTTTACAAAAGCAGATTATTTTCCAGTAGTTTAATCTTAAACTATATTTTACTTTTTATATCAATAAAACCCAGATGTGTCAAGTATAAATAAGCCTAAATTTATTGTTAAAATTATATGTATATAATACACATGCAAATATATGCATGTATATATATGTACATGCACAAAACACAAACACATTCTGACATGAATTTACTTTTTCACTTCTCTGGGACATTATAATCTTAATCTGGGTAAAGAAAAACAGTGAAACTGAAAGTAAGAATAACATTGTAAACTATTAATGTTTATTTGACAATGTATTACAAATGTTTTTTATGATGAGTTTGAAGGGACCACTAGATACCAATTTCTTATCCTCAAAAGATATACGGGAAAATGCAGGACTTATACTCCAACCACCCTTGTAGAAAATATTTCCAGATATTATGCTTTTGCATAGTGAATGCTTTGTACCTATTCTCAATTTTATACAATTAATCTTTTAAAAAATTCTCAAATTACTTTTAAATGTTCTTAAATATCCTCCCCACTCTAGTTTTCTCAAATTTTTTTAGCTATTTGGTTTTCCTGCTGCCATTTGAATGTGCATGTTTTCCCTCAATGATGTAGGTTTATTTGTTAGGATAGTAGCTTCATTTATGGGTCTCTGGCATGATTTGGTTCACTTGTTTCCTTGATAGCTTAGATTCATGTTTGCATTTTATTTGAAAAGAGAACACATGATTCTGAAAGTGTTGCAAGGAGGAATATGTTAAATGTTAGGTCTAGGATACTAATGGTTGAGAGAGTTCCTTTAAATTACTGTCATAATAAATTGCTTGCTGCTTTCTGAAACTAATCAGAGCTAAACACTACAGCTATTGTGCAATTTCAAGTTTCAGACATTTCAGAGCATTTGAAATCATGTGTTGCTTTTCTGTTTAGTCAGGTGATAGGAAAATGCATTAACATTCTCAAGATGTATTTATGAATGAATAAGGAATATGTTTAAGATCTTAAATTGTTTTCCACTAGCTATCAAAAAACTAAGAAGCTTTACATCACATTACTTTTTAGGTCAACATTTTAGTAATAAGACCTCTTTCTTAGTTATAATCTTTTTGGTTAGCTACACATCATTTGATTATTTTTTGATAATCTGCCAAAATTATTCATAAAAAAACATTCTTGAATGTACAGTCTGTATAGACTCTTGTCCACAATCCTTTTTAACACAGTATATTAATCCGTAGACTTTGAATCACATCTAATTTGCAGTTGAACTGTTGTTGACCAATATTACAAAACCTTATATACAGTGAATTGTAGGCATTCAAAGAAGAATTTCTTAGGCTACCAAAATAATTAGTAATTCCCATAGTTAGAAATGATATACCCCTCAATTTCCACATGTCCTCAATATGTAAAATAATACATGGAGAAAACTAAAAATTCAACCACTTGGAAAGAAACTCATGAAACTTAAGAGGCAGGCTGTCCAATCTAGTCGAAAACAGCTTGTATGTGGCTATTTAAATTTAAATTAATGAAAATCAAATAAAACTAAAAATTCAATTCCTCAATCATGCTAAAATATTTGAAATATCCAATGGCCAGGTATGTCTAGTAGCTGCAGTGGTATATAGTAAAGATTGCTTTAATTTGGGGGTGGGGGGAGGCAGCACTAAACTAGAGCAGTCAGTATAAGCTTCTCCATTAGACCCTCTGCAATGTGTTGACTTTTATTCAGATTTTACCTATATTAGGAGAAAGAGGAAAGGCACAATGATCATTTCAAAAATATACAGATTGCTTTTATAATTTAGAAAATTTATACTGCTTCCTTATTTTGTGCATTTTTTCTACAGCAAGAACTGAAAATAATATATTAAAATCTACTGACAATTGCTTCCTGAAGGTTTAAGCACCCAAATCCATATGTTGAAGCCTTAACCTTCACTGTGATGGGATATGGATATGGACCACTGGGAAGTGACTAGGTTAGGTGAAATCCTGAGGAAGGGCCCTCATGTTGTGTTCAGAGAGCCTGTGAGAAGAGACATCAAAGAGTTTCCATGTTTTTTCTTCATGTAAATACAGTGAGAAGTTAGCCATCTGCAAGCCAAAAGAGAGACCTTACCAGAATCCAACCATGCTGGCACTCTGACCTCAGACAACAAACCTCCACAACAGTGAGAAAATAGATTTTTTTTAATTTATGTCCCTTGAACTATGATATTTTCTTGTGGCAATCTGATCTAGACAGCATCTTGCAAATAATATATAACAAAAACATTAGGAAAAAAAGTCTTATTTCCTTTTATTCCATATTGAGATTTGAGAGTGAGGACTCAGCTGGGCATGGTAGTACATGTCTGTAATCTGAGTGACTCAGGAAGCTGAAGAGGGAAGATCATAAGTTTGAGTCCAGTGTTGGCAACTTAGTGAGACTTTTTTCTGAAAATAAAAAAAAAAATTAAAAAGGAATGGAAATGTAGCTCAGTGGCAAAGCACTCCTGGGTTCAAACTCCAGTACTGTAGAAAAAGTTATAGCACAGTTTTAAATTCTATTGGTCTATGGGAAAAACTGTGTCCTTGATATCCTACAGAAGCATGCCAGCTTAATTTCTCTTGCCTGCACTCTTGTAACCAGTCTTTAAATTGTATGATTCACACCCTGAGGGTTTTTTTTTCTATTTGCCTTTGTTCTGTATACATCATCTCTGGAATTCCCACCTCACCCCAACTCCACATTTAAAATTACTCTCAATCTTAGCATTCCTAATATACATTGAGTCATTTTATATGTGTACTTTATTTGTTAATTATACTGTTTTATAAGCTTCTTCAGAGTAGAAGTTGACAGGTTACTAGTATCACAGAACCAAGTATATATTATGTGTATAATTATATTAGAATACTTAAATTGATTATGATCAAAGTGTCAATGTTGAAATATATCCCTTATCTTTCAAAACAGGGAACTTAATGAAAAATAGCAGGTCAATATCTTTAAATAAAATTTTCAAACACATACAACAATCAATAGATATCTCTCTCTCTCTCTGTGTATATATGCTTAATTTGGAAATAAAGAATTCTATCATTTTACCATATTTGTTTCAGATCTTTTCTTTTTTAGATAAACAAAGCAGATACATTGATCTTTCCCAACCCAAAAACATTACCTTGAATTTGCTCTGCTTCCTCATTCATGTTTTTCAACTTTTGTGAAAAACATGTTTATTTAAAGGCTGATATTTAAATACATGTATCCTATTATGCAAAAACTCTCTTTTCAAGGTGGGTTGTAAATACCCAGGTTAGTACTTTCCAAGATTTTAATTGTAAATGAATGCCTTTGCTTGCTGTTTATAACCCAGGAACATCAAAGAAAAACTATTAAATAAGTAGAAAATCTTACTACTTTTTTCTTAATTCTTTTGTTAAGGAAGAAAATTGCATTCCCTTGTGAATTTTTTGTTTTTTTATTTTAATCATTTTCACTGACTTCACAAATAAACAATGAGTGCCAACTTCACTTTCAGGATAATTAATTCCAATTACCTAGGCCAGATTTGCTATTTGAAAAATGCAAACTGTTTTCAACCCATAAAAAATAAAACCAAAGGTCTAAAAGGTTATATATGCTGATTTAAAAGCTATATATTTAAACAAGAGTTGGAGCATTAAAGATACATGGAGTATTCCTTTGTAAACCTCAAAACTAAATCAGTGTAGTAAGAGTTCACTTATTAAGGGACTTTTCGTGGCAGGGCAGTTTACTAGTTGTAGTGGAGATGCTGAATTCTATACCTGTAAGGGGTTACAATATAGTTGGTGACAAAATAAGACAATTGAAACACTGGTGAGCACTACTAACCTTGTGTAATTAAATCTAGAAGAGTGTTCTGCAAACTATAAATCCTATTGGATTTGTGAGTAAAGAACGATCAATGAGACCTGAAATAGCCAAAGAATGTGTAATGAGAGACAGTGATTTGAAGAGTGAGCAGGATTTGCATAAGTCAGGGCAGGAAGAACATTGCTGGCAATGGAATGTCCTAATTAGGGTTGCCTGGTGCATATTGGAAAATTGTAAAAATAAATTTGATTTAAAACAAACAAAAAGAACATAATGGAATTCATTGTGAACTACACTTAACTTCTTGAAAATGCTGAAGCATTTATATTCCTTTCTTTTTGGTCAACCCTTAATAATAATGGTCAACTCTTAATACATTTGTATTCTTCTCTTTTACATTGTGAAAAAAGAGGTTTGCAAAAGTTCTAGAAATGTTTTATGTCAAGTAATATAACTTTCTTGGACCAAAAGTTTAGGTTAAAATAATCTTTAGGGGTGGGTTTCATTAACAACCATTCCACCAGATGTGTTTGAGGAACATTCACAAATTTATCAGGAAGAGAAATGAGGCGTAGAAAAATAAAGTGGTTCAGCCATCAGCAAACAGTGCTTCTGGGACACAGCTGAAGAGAATTCTAAGATCGGAGGAAACATTCAGAGGCCATCAATTGCCATTCTCATTTGTCTGTAAATTCTGTATTATTTAATGACCTCCAAAAGAGAAAAATCCTATGTCCTTTCTATCTTCTCAAAGATTTGAACCTGCATTAGTTATCTCTACCAAAAACTGCTTCTTCATGACGTAAACCCACCTAAACAAATAAACTTAACCCCAACAAACAGGTTTCCTAATATCTTCAGTTACTTGAACATAAAACAAACAACAACCCTGGTGGTTTTATTCAATTCCAATGTATAGTTTAAGATCATGTCCACTATGGAGCCAGGAGTTTTAATAATATCTCTGTTTTTAGACTTCAAGAAACCAGATAAGGTAGAGCAAAGTTTCCTTAAACAGAATGTGAATATAGGTGGCTCATTTTACAAACTTTGTTTCTGTAGGGTTTAGTGTGTTCCTGTGTCTGGCATGCTCTATTTTGAAAAGCAGTTGAGTTGATAAGAAAAACATATGTCATCCAATTAGGAGTCATTAATCATTACTCTACTGCTCTACTCCAGATTTCTGTGTTAACTCACCTTCACTGCTAAATGGTACATTTCAGACCCTAGAACAGAAACAAAATGTGATGTTATTTATTATCATATATCTCAAGAAACTTTCAGAACCAAAATTTCAGAAACAGAAAAAAAAATTCTATACATTCTACTGCCATTCAAGCAATTTTTAAGTATAATGGCAATGTTAAATTTTTACATATTGTTAAAATAAATAATTCAATGAGACATTTGTAAAAGAAAACATCTATATTTACCATTGCAGAGAGGGAATTTTTAACTGGATAGAAGAAAACTGCATAAGTATTTCCTTTCCTGGGTTTCCCTCTAGAAAACAAATTTAATTTGACTAAAGATAAAGAAGAAGCTGAATTACAATTATATGCATACTTTTTGTGATTAACACTACTTTGCACAAAGATCAGTCAGATTTCATTCTCAACTTCCATGAGACATTGCTCCAGCCAAAATATTGATAGCTAACATTTTTCAAGTGCTACTCAATGGCCAGTTTTCTAAGTGTTTTCCAGATATTTTTCTTTATAACCCACTTTCCCTGAGGAGTTAGGTACTCTCATGATTCCCATTTAGAGACGAGAAGGAGATTTTGAGAGCCGTGCTTTCTGAGAAAAGGCATAGAACGGCGGATGATGGCACTAGAATCATGAACTAGTCCAAGTACAGGCTTGGACTTCAGACCCCATGTCTTTCATCACCACCCTGTTAACACTAATGATTAACTTAGGGAATAAAAGGTTGAAATAGAAAGCCCAGCAGCAAGCCTATCTTCATGGTGCCAGCAGAAATAGTTGTAAATAGCAAAATTCAGGGAATCTTCGGGTCTTTTTCTCTCCCCAGTGTCAAATAAATGTAGTTTTGACAGAAGGAATCTGTTGACTTGGCTTTTGCTGGCAAAGTCATCCTATAGCTACCATATACTACAGGAAGGTTCTTGGCCAGAGTCCTTGTCAGCGTTGTTTTAGAGCACTCTTAATCATGTACTCCCAGCAGAGTCAAACCACAACAAAGCACATTCGACCCAGTCTCCACAGCTCAGCAGGTTTAAGGAAAATTTAGAGGACAGAGCCAGGCTCTCTACACCCTCTTATTGCTGTATCATATAGATTTCCTCTCAAGCAATTATTTTAGGAGTTGGACTACACAGTGAAATTCTTAAATATTCTGGAAAAATACACTAGTGGTTACTTTTTCTAAAATTCAAATTAGATAATTTTGCAACAAATTAGAAGATAGCAGAAAATGTTATGGAATGGCCAGGTGGCAAACTGATTTTATAAGAAACTATTGTGCTTCGCACCCTTCTTCAGACCCACAGAAGCATTGCATCCATCTTTTTCAGGCTACATATTCTCATCTTTAAAAAGTTCATCCTTTCTTTTGAACTCAGCTCTGCCTTCTTTTTGCAAGAAACTCTGAAATAAATAGTTTCTAATGCTATGAACAATAGACCTGCACAACCAATTTCTTGAAAGGATACTATTACATTAGCATCTTTCAAGGGTCTTGTAGCAAATTCATTTTGATTTTGAATGTTAATGATGTTCATAAATAAGGTATACATTGCAGCAAACCCTTGCCACCTACCTCACTCTCAACTTCAAGGGTAATAGTACCTAATCTAGAAATTAGCCTGATTGTAAAAAGAAATGAGAATCAAAGATCCCTAGGTAGAAAGAAAACTAGACTATGGGAATCAAGAAGATAAAGAGAAAGGATTAAGAGAAATGGCAATCTAAGGATAAGATAAAGAAGGTTGGAATTCTAAACATGCTGGCCCACAATCCTGTGTCCTTTGCCTTAAAGGAGAATACTTATATCTTATGTAATACCCCCTCCTCCCTCATATTAGTAGTTTGAGACAAGCAAGTATTTTCACCTAGTTTCTGTGGAATAGGAATTCCAGCAGAGTTCAAGGGTGTCTCTGATTTGATTTTAGTCAAGCTGTCAATAGGGCAACAATCATCCTAAGGCTCACCTGAAGATAAAAGATCTAATTACAAACTTACTTGCACAGTTTTTGTTAGAATTTAGCACATGTACCTCCAAGCCCATATTCATATACCTCTGCATAGGTCTACCTCAGGACACAGCAATTGGTATATCCTAAGAAAGGGAGATTTACTGGAGAGGGAAGGAGACCAGGCCTCAAACCTAAATCACAGTCTCTTTATAACTTAATATTGGAAGTGACATCCCATAATTTTGCAATATCCTACTTAGAAGCAAGACACCAAGTCCAACCAAACTGAATGACAGGGATATACAGGGTAGTAAACACTAAGAGGCCAGGATCATTAGAACCTAACTCACAAGAAGGTATCTACCAAAAAGGGCACATGAAAGCTGGAGCAAGAATTACAGGGAGAGGCAGGGAGAGCCTACCTTCATTATAACTCTATCTAATTAGTATAACTAATATCCTACTTTGTATAGAAGTCACCTGGAGATTGTGATAAACCCATAGATGCCCATGCCTCACCACTACAAAACTCAAGTCAAGACAACTGAGGTGTTTATATCAAGCAAATTATTCCTAGTCCTAAAGATAAAGACAGACTCCAAAAGAATAATACTTGGAGACTTCAACACCCCATTTTTCTCAACAGATAGGCCATCCAGACCAAAAAAAAAACAAAAAACAAAAAAACACAATAACCAACACTTGAGTTAAAACATACCACAGAGCAAATGCAACAGATACTTATAAAAAATGTTATCCAATAGCAGCAGAATACACATTTTCTCAAAAGCAAATGAAACATTCTCCAGGACTGATCATACATTAGGCCACAAATCAAGTCTTAATAAAGTCGAAAGACCTGAAATCTTATTGTGTACCTTCTCAGACCACAAAGAAATAAAATGAAAAATCAATAAAAATAAGAAGAATTTAAAGTGTAAAAATACATGGAAACTGAACAGGATGCTCCTAAATGATGAATGAGTAACTCAAGTAATTAAAAGATAAATAAAAATCTCTATAAATAAGAACATAAAATGACAACAGAACATATCAAAATGTGTGGGATACAGGAAAACCAGAACTGAGAAGGAAATTTATAGCAATCAACACATACATCCAAAAAATATAAAAATCTCTAAAACCTAACAATGTACCTGAATGGCTTAGAAAAGCAAGAAGAAACAAAAGTCAAAATTAATAGAAGGAAAGAAACAAAGATCAGAGTATAAATAAATAAAACTCAGATAAAAATATCGATTAAACAGTTGAAGTTTTGAAAGGACAAAGAAAATTGACAAATCTTTAGATTAATAAAGGATAAAAGAGAGAAGACAAATAAAATCAGAGATGAAAAATGAAAATGGAGATTTACAAGTGATACCAGAGAAATGCAAAGATCACAAAAAGGTCCTATTTACAATTATATGCTAAGAAACCAGGAAACCCAGGAATAGAGAAATTCCTGAGCATAAACAACCTGCCAAAACTGAATCAAGGAGAAATAGAACATCTAAATTTTCAGAAATGTTACTTAAGTATAAGCTTTGTTAATTGTAATAATTTCTCCTGAAACTCTGTAGTTTTATCAGTTAATTTCTTGTACTTTTGTTAGTAAAATTTTGAATTGATTTTACTTCTCTTTTTGGTAAATGATGCATATTTAGAGTATAGATGCTTGCAAGAATTTATTCCTAATCTTTGTACTTAATTAGTTAACCAGAAAGTGTCGAGAATCATGGATTTGTCTTTGGATATTTTACTTGCAATTTTATAAGGCACTTCATCTTAGGCTTACTGATTCTTTTTATTTCTTGGAAAGCCAGGGTTGCAAACTCCAGTAACTACAGTGCTTACATAAGTAATATAAACAAGTAGAGTAGGTTTTCAGGAAATACATCCCCCACTTGAAGGAAGCAGTTATCCTTTGGCCCTCAAAAATAGCTATCTTTTGGAAATGGGGATTAAGTATACCCAAATAGCTTAATTTTTCAGGGATAAATCATCCAATTTAAGTCTTGGCTTCAATTTTTCTAAAAAAACAAGATTGTGTAATCTAAATACAATATTTTCTCAGGCCATGTACTACCATTTGACAACATTTAAATATTTCTTAATGAATCTTTAATTGATTCTCCCATTCAGCCAATATTTATTGAATGACTAGGATGTGTCAGTCATTTTCTAGGTTCTAGGTATATAGTGGTCAATAGTAGATTTTTCTTTTAGGAAATACTGTTAGTTGAATCTTTCCCCATTGCAGTTTTCTGAATTTATTCAGAAATATCTTGAGTTGAATTGTCATTAACTGTACTCTGCATTTCACCTTCTTTCCTATATGACATTTATTTCTCTTTTAAACTTTATCATCCAAACCCTTGGCTCAATTTTCTGAAATGTTAGATGTGTTCTTTATCCTTTATTTTAGGATAAGAACTTTATTCTACCAATGTAGTCTTTTTATTCCTCCTTTATTTTATACAACTCCTTTCCTCATGCTCCTATTTAATTGCATTCTATTTAAAGTCATTTTTAAAATTCTCTTCTTTGGAATATGCAGAAACATATCCCTGTCACCTGTGCTATAATACTTGTTTGTAGCCTCCATTTAAGTTAGTTCGTGTTTTTTTCCCATTTAAAATTTTATATTTTTAATTGAAAAAATATTTTATTTTTACTTAAAACAAAAAACAAACAAAAAATAAATAAATAAAACAACTTTACCTCAACCCAGTGTTTGCCCTCAGGGTGCCTATTTAATGATCTTATTTTAACCATATCTTGAAATATTTGTTATTCATTATCCTAGAGATTACTTACTCACTAATCTCATCTCAGTATGTCAAGAACTATCCTGGGAATGTGAAGATAGAATCCTGTCTTCCAATTATGTAAAAAGTAAATTTAAAAAATTAAACTAATAAAATATAAAGCATGAATAGTCTAGAAAAATGCTATGATGTTCTTCCTTAATTTTCTTAATGCATTGTCCAAAAAGCTGTATTATTTCAAGAAGGTAAAAAATCTAGATACCATCTTTGCAGTTTATTTTCACTTTCATTGAATACAGTTGAAACTTCAGAAGTTTTCATTCATTACCTAAAATACTAAGAGAAAAAACTGCCAGAGAAATATGTTTGACAAATCAGAGTATACTCTAATCAATAACAATGAGGGTAAAATTATTCATGTGGGATTCCAGATGAACTTTCTCAAATTTTTTGAATAGCTAGGTGAACAATATGCTTATAAGAACACAAAGAAAAAAAATATTCCCAACCAGTTAGTCAAAAATATAAGAGACCTAACCAAGACATATTAATAGGAAAACTGGATTATCACATTTTGTTAAATGTATATGTGACAGTATTCTTGTACCATGTCTGTACAAAATTTTCTTTATATAAAAAGTGTTGCTATATTCAAGTACCTGTTGAAATTTTAGTTATCTTTCACTTTCTTTATTCTTATTTCTGTATATTTTCAAAATAATATAACAAGCTTAAGGGGATTTATTAGATCCAGGTGGTAAATAAAAGGTATTTCTAATTTCTTGAGGGGTTCAACACTATTAATTAATTGGTGACAGCATTTGATCACAAGTCTCATCATCACAAATATTTCACCTAATTGTTTAAATCATGAATGGGTCACTGATAGTTTTCTACTTAATTGACATCCCCTTACTATTATGACAACATTTGGTTCATCTTTATTTATAGTAGTGATGTAAAATTTTCTCTTTATCTCTAAGCAAACATTAGAGATACAAAGGGAAATGAGCAAGTTAGAGACTGTTATCTAAATCTCTAAATCTGTGCATTTATTTATTTAAGATGCAAGAAAAAATCTGAGAGAATAAAAAAATGTAATATAAAATGAAAACAAAATTAGGTAGAAATAATAATGAAGATAGAAAAGAGAAGAGAAGTTTCAAAAATAAAATAAAGGGATAAAGAATTAGATCATTAGAATGAGAGATTATTCAGTTTAAATATCTTATCACTCATGCATTTATCAGACACATATTTACTCAGCATCTAAATGTGCCAAGAACTATGCTGGGAGTAGGAAGATAGATCTCCATCTTCCAAGCAGTCCCACTGCAATGAACAAGAATAGAAAATAAATGACTTTTTTCCCCCTGTGTTACAAAGAATCTTTAGCTTCCTAAGCAACTGTATCTTAACTGACTTCAGGGAACTAAATGCTATACAGCCAGTATGAATCAGAATTTTACAATATATTAAGAAACTAGCATAATCTCACATTTTTTTACAAATAAACTATTCATAGTGCCATTATAAAAATAATTGCAAAATGTTATAGAGGACAGAGAAGAAAGAAATTAATTGCTGCAGTTTGGCTGGGCACAAAATCACGAGCCACTCACACCTTGTAGATTCAAACAGCAACTCTTTATTCTCAACTGTCACTGGCACTCTACGCACAGGTTCTGGGCAAAATCCACACTCTCCACCGGGCTCTGAATCCCAAATACTCTCTGAATCCCTCAAGAACTCAATGGGAACTCAAGGAGCAGGTGCCTAGAGGCAGCAGGATATGCCCTATTACCAGCAGGATACACCTTAAACCTGGAACCGCCCTAAACCCAAGGAGCGCCCTAAACCCTGATCCGCCCTAAACCCGGATCCGCCCTGGTCCTTGAGCAAGGTCACCTTACATGCAATGTCACTGCAAATGACCTGGGTCATGCCATGCGTCATTCCTACTTGGCAATGGCTCTCAGCCATTAATTATGTTTGGTCTGAGATCTTAAGGAAGTTGGTCAAAGTAGACTTCAGACAAGAGGTGACAGAATTATATGATTTTTCTCTTTTGTTGGTTTGTTTATAAATAAGATTTCCAGGTATATCAGAAGCAAAGGACATTTCAAACAGTTAAGAAAACATGCACATAACTTGGGAGGAAAGAAAGCTGTTGAATTCAGGAAACATAAAATCACTGGATTAGAGTAGAACCTAAATGCAGAGGACAAGTATTTATATACTTTTCAGAAGGCCCATGTAACTGTCTAAGCAAGGGGGATGCCAGTAGAATCAGAAACTTGATTTTATGATTTACAAAGTGCAAGTAAAATACTATTTTATTCTATAACTCATTAGGTTCTGGATTTTTCTGTCTTTGCTGATGGCAAAAGAGGTGAAAGCAAAGTGGATAAACTTAACCTGGGAAATTACAAAGTAAATTAGGTTTCAACTGGCTTAAAACACTTTTTTATGTTGAATTCTTCAGTAGTTCAAAGCCCAAAATTAAAATGAAGGCAGCATCCTCTCTCACTCTCCTTTCTTAAAATGTTTCTCCTCCTTTTTCATACAAACCTATGAAGTAGCCTCTCTTCATGTGTAGTCTGTTCCATGGGGACTAAAGAGATCCGTGGTTTCCAAAGTTTTGATTTCAAGATCCCTTATGTATCAAAAAGTATTAAGAAATCTAAAAAGATTTATTCATGCGAGTTATGCTATTTATGTATACTACCAATATATACCATATTAGGAATTTTAAAGCATTTATTTAATGCATTTGCATTTTGTTTTAAAAATAACAGCAAACTTCTTTACATATAAAACAAATTATTTTTATGGAAAATAACTCTATTTCTCTCCCCCAAATAGTGCTATGAATGTCATTATTTTATGTTTTGCAAATCTCTTCAATGTCTACATGTCTTGCTTAACAGATGCAGTTTGAGTCTCATAATATTTTTTTCATTTTCATTGAGGTATGTTGTTTTAGTTGAAATATTGGCCTTTTCACATAATTATAGCTATCTCTTTTTTGATACTTGCAACAACACTAAACAACTGTAATCTTCTTAAAGGTAGTACCTGTATAAAATGAAATTGTATAAATGAGTTTTGCATTTATTTTGTACTCAAGTTTATTCTGTAATTTGAATAAAGCTTCCTCTCACGCATGACTTTGTAACATCTTTTGGAAAATATTGGTTGAATGAGTTATGCAGATTTTCCAGATGTTGACACATTTTGTTATGCAATACATCAAAAAACATATTAATATCACCATTGTTCTCATGAGAAACATCTGTCAAGCTTAAGGTAGAAAATAAGTTTTTCCAATGCATTAGTTTTCTATTGTTGCTATAACAACTTACCAAAACTTATCATCTTAAAAGAACTCAAGTTTATGATCTCACAGTGTGTCATTTAGAAGTCCAACTGAACTCAGCTGTTTCTTCTGCTATGTGTTTCACAAGATTGAAATCAAGGTGTTGGCCAACTTGGTCTGTTATCTGTAGTTTCTAGGAGATAATCTGCTTTGAAGCTCAATCAGGTTGTTGGCAGAATCCAGTAACATGAGGCTGTGGATCTGCGAACCCTGATTCCCCAAAACCCCTCAACCAGGAAAGCTCTGTGGTCCTTAGACCCCTGCCTTGCTCACCATGAGGCTGTCACCATCTTCCACCTGCAATATCATATAGAGCACTTCTTACACTTCTAATCTCTCTGATGTCCTCTTATGCTGTATCTCTTCTGCTTCCACAGGGAGAACATTCCCTGCTTTTATGGGCTTATGTAATTAGATTAGTCCCACTGGGGAAATCCGGGATAATCTCCCTATTTTAAGGTTTGCAATCTTAATTATATTTTCAAAGTCCCTTTTTTTCACAGAATATATTATGTTCATGAGTTTTAGGGCAAGAATCTTGCAGAGAGGGAATATCATTCTGTCTATCATACCAAACTTACTTTTTTTCCTTGAAAATTCTCATTTTAATTACTGGAAATAAATATAGTCTGCTATTTTTCTTGAAATGATAAGCTCACTTTATTCACTTTCAAAAAAAGTCTCTATATGATTCCCAAGCCAAATAACCATACTTTCTCTGTCATTTGTTTCAAATAAACACAGTGATACAACATAGAAACAGCTAATTTAGGTTGCAACTCAAAAAGTCAGAAATGTATTTTTTCTTGAGAAAAGCATCATAACCTGTCACATAGAACCTTGTTGTCAAAAATGAAAAGATATGTACTCTAGGGTCAAGATTTATACAATTATCAATATTTACTTCTTCCTCAATCTTAAGTGAATTTGGCAGGTTTTTAATCTAAGTGCATGCCAGTAAAGAACTCAATGACTTTTAATGCAGTTTAGTGCCCCAGACTTGATCTGTGCTAAGACTTCAGCAGTTTGGGTATCGTTTTTGTGTTTTTCTTTTAAGGCTGTTTGGGTTAACTTGTGTTCTATTGGTGATTTAACACTTGAGGTCACTCATCTGTCCATAGTCAAAAGTCATCTGGGGTTACAGACATCTAAAGAATCAACAAGTTAGACTTTGCAGGTGACTATCTCACATCACTGGGTGAATGCTATTGACTGGCAGCTCAGCTGAGGTTCTGAATCTTCATGCCTGCCATGTAACATCCCCATGAGGCTGAGATTTCTCAATATATTGAGTTTGGAGATTCTTTGAAGAGCAAGTGCTACAAGAGGCAAGAAGATGACCTTGTATGTTCTTTAGGGCCTATGCATAAAAACCTGCAACATATTATTTCTTTGACATTATATTGGTGAAAGCAATCACAGCATAGGATTCAAGAGGAAGGAGACATAATTCTCACCTCACAATAAGAGGATTATCAAAGATTTGGTAATGAAAGTTAACCTTTACTCCACTACTGCCTCATTGAATCTTGAAAAATTTAAATTTAATGTCTACCATACTGTCCTATAGTTACTCATGGTTACTCATTGGGAGATAGCCAGTTATTCTGGGTTGGTTCCTGGATATTCTGCCACTAAATTTGTTTTGAAGTCCATGGTCCCTAAAATCCCACTCTGATCACATTGTGAAGCCCCCCTTTTTTTGAACCCAAGCCATTTTGTTGCACACCAATTCTCTCAGTACAATAGTATCCTGCTCCCAGGATATCTGTGGACTGCTGAAAGTCCTGTGAGCTTAGTATCAGCTAGGTATATCAGAAAATATATCTCAGGTGAAGTCTACCAACACTGTCTGCTAAGCACTCTATCAACTTTTAAGCATTTGGAGATAAGATACTTCTCTAATAAGCTTATAACTTGCATAGGTTACACATTAGGAAGAATAGAACAAGTGTTTCTCTTCTGAAATCCCCCTTCACAAAATCCCATTAACTATGTCTGCCAACTGTTGTGATTTGACCTGAGCAATGGAAGACATGCAAGGGTCCTCATGTCCTACCACCTGCATTTCTCTCACTTTCTCTTTCCTTGGCTTAATCTCTCAACTGCAGACAGTTTTTCTATACCCACTTCATGTCAACTAGGCCTATTCCTTAAATTCATCCCTCTAGCCTATAGTTAGTAGTAAAAATAATACAGATTTTCAGAACTAATTATTGATATATAAAACAAAATACTTATAATTTAAAAAGGAAAACACTATGCTTTATAAACAAAGTATGGATTTCAAGGACATTTTTTTTCCACAGGCATTGGCACACACCTATAATCCAAGAGGCTAAGGCAGGAGAATTATGAGCTCAAAGCCAGCCTCAGTAATTTATCCAGGATCTGAACGACTTTGTGAAATGTGTCACAAAATTAAAGGACTGGAGATGAAACACAGGGTTAGGAGATTCTAGGTTCAATCCCTGATACAAAAGAAAAAAAGTAACACTTTCTCACTGTGGATAA
Organism: Spermophilus citellus; assembly: GCF_964194105.1. Taxonomy (NCBI): domain Eukaryota; kingdom Metazoa; phylum Chordata; class Mammalia; order Rodentia; family Sciuridae; genus Spermophilus; species Spermophilus citellus. Next base: position 106,324,482 of record NC_138182.1, read on the forward strand.
AATTCAGCAATGTCTCATTTGTTCTAATTGGCAAACTACAGGGCATGGGTCAAATCCATTCTTAATATAATCGGTGAGCTAAGAATAGATTCTACATTTAAAAAACATTTGGTAAATATTAACTGCAACAGATGAACAAACAAATCAAAATCCAAAGAAGAATGGGGAACCAAGATAATAATTGGTTCAAAAGAATTAAAATATTTATTATGATCATTTGCAGGAAAAAAGTCTGTCAATCACTGATCAATATGGTATCTTCTACCCTTCATAAGTGGTGAATGCCTTTGCTTGAATGCTGAGAGAAGTGCAGTGAAGCTTGGTGCTTTATCATGGTTTAACATTTCTTTTAAATTCCCATTTCATGAGTAAGAAAATATTTCAATATCTGACATATACTGATTGTTCAATAAATGTTAATTTCCCTTCCAGACCTCTTCTCCTCAATGAAGATGATGAAAAAAAATGATTAAAATATGTGATTTTAATTAACTGGAAGAAGTAAAGCATTGATGTTTTAGATACTAAAAAGCATTTAATTAAGTGGAATTGGGATGTTTAAAATGGGGTGGGGCAAACATGAACATGGTTAATTTGTTTTCAAACAAACTGAACTTATTGAGTCCTTGTAAAAGTGCTAGAGAGTCATTTGGAAATATAGATGCATAGACAAATGTGTTTATCATTGGAGAAAAATATATGACAATTGGAACTACTACTAAAGTGTAAAGTCAGGAAGCAGAACTGGGGAAGTCAGAATGCTGGAGAACATCAGCAAATTAAGAATCATGTGAAGGAAAGGAGGAGTAAGAGAAAGGACAAGTAGAGAGGTATATACAGGATCAACAACAAGACTTCTACATGCAAAGGACATAACTGATGAGGATGTTGAGACTCAAAGAAGTTAAGTTCCCCATGAGCAGAGTCAGTATTCCAAATAGCAAACCTAATGCTTTTTCCACTACTAAATGGTAATTCATCTCCCCTTCCCTGAAGTGCTTGTGCTCATTCCCTATTATTGCTATAATAAACTAAATTTATTTTCTTGTGGTTCTGGAGTGAGAAATCTAAAATAAGCCTCACAGGGATGAAATCAAGGTATCCAAAGGCTAGTTCACCTCCGAGGGTCTTAAGAACCCAATTCCTTGTTTTTGCTACTTTTTAGCAGCTACCTGCATTCCTTGGCTCATGACCCCTTTCATCGTAAAAGCCATCAACATCCAGTCCAGTCTTTCTTACCTTAGCATCACTGATATCAGCTTTTCTGTTTCCCCATTTTCACACTTTAAGGACACTGGTGATTACACTGGGACTACCTATATTATAATATTCTTATCTTAAGTTCAGCTTATTAGAAACCTTAATCCCACCCACAACATTAATTCTCCTTTGCTGTTTAACCTAACACATCCATAGAAACCCAGGACAAGGACGTAGATACCTGTATGGTCCATCATTCTTCCTTTCACACTACTTCAAATTGCTACCCACTCCTTAACTGCTCTAGCTTAAAACCAAAGATTCACTTTTATTTTGAATCTTGACGTTAATCAGTCACTAAATCACAGCAAGGTTTTTAAAATAAATATATGAATAAAGAAACTCCAAGGTTTAAGATTTTATTTGTAATTTTATAAATAAATAGCTTTAAGAAGCTAAAACCTGTTTTTTTCAGTTTAATATGCTGTTTGGGTTTTTTTTTTCCTATTGTTATCCTCATGCCTCAACTAAAATAACTTCCTTTTTCTCTGATTTATCACCTTTTCCTTCCATTTTGCACTCATCTTGGCATCTGACTTTCTTCTGAATATTCAGCCCAGTGTCACATGTTCAAGTACTTTCTCCTTTTCTTCAACTGTAACACTGAATCCTTCAGAAGGCTTATGTCCTGTGTGCTCATTGTTCATGAGCTGTCAGATATGAAGCAGAAGGGCCACTTTATAAGTGTTTTCTGCTGCTCGTTATTCTTTCAAATGTGCATATGGTCCAAAACAGATCTTGGTTCTCTAATGTTTCCTATATCCAGACACTTCTCTCAAAAGCTTGTACATGACTTACAGTTGAGCAACACAGGTGGAAATACGGCTTTGTTATGCCACTTCTCTATACAAAAGTCTATAAGAGACTTCACTTAACCAATCAAGCCTATACCACACCTATCCTTGCAAGTCCAAGCCACTAGGATCCACTTTGCCTATTAATTATCCTCATGATACCTACAGAGTCACTTTCTACTGTAGGGAATTCTCATCTGTACCTTCTGTTCATCTCATACCTATTTTTACCTTTAAGTCTGTTGTTTCTGCTCTCATATCTTACCTAGAGTAGCCTTTTTTCTTCTCTGTTCTTGTGCAAACCATCTCAATGTCTCAAACCCAGGGTTCTTCTACAAACCCTCCCACAGCTTCTCTCCATCAATGATGTGGTTTACACTTTATGACGTTCCATAGAATTTCATGTCATGGTCATCCAGCATATTATATGGCATTGCCAGCTGGAAACGAAACCACAAACCCATAAGCAGCCTGTGGGAGGTCAGTGGTTAGAAGCAGGGAAGGAGAGGAAGACACCACAGCACTATATACAACAAACACACATCACAAGCCAATTTCAGAAATTATTGAAAAAATCAAAATCAATATATGTAGTGCTCTTCTAATGAATTTTATTCTCTAGCACACATTTCTCTAATTATCAAGTATATATAATCTTAGTCCTATTGAACAGATTTTGGCTTTGACTTTTCCAAATTAAGGCCATGCCTTTCATACACATGTTAGATCTGAATTTTTACACACTAGGCTCACATACATGGCCAATAAAATATTCAATTTAGTTGAACAGAACTGAACATTTCACATCTGCAGTTTTAAAATTTTAGTATCTCACGATGGAATAATTTTGTAAATTAATACAAAATTCATACTTCAGCCAAATCACAAACAAACTATATTTCTGTCCAAAAGCAATTTTTACTGACAAGTCAGATCCCAGCCAAAGCCAATTTACTTTCTGTAGTACTTTTTACAGATGAGATAGTTAAAAACTGTAATAAAAATCTTATCACCCTAGAATGAATCAAGGCACCAATAAGTACAGAGAAAACAAATTGAATTAACAAAGCTAATGCCTACTTTAATAAACTGACAAACAAGATAGGCAGCAAGAACTATCAACCAAACTCTTAACTAGAGGATACAGAATGAGGGGCTGTTCAGGCTTTTCTACGGGTCTGTGGCTCACTACTACCACTGATGTCAGATTTAACCTCTAGGAAAAAGAAGTCAATCACTATGGTATGTTTAATTCTCAGAATTGAATGACTTGAGGAAACTTCTACCTTTGAGGTATTAGACTACTGATGGTGTTCCTGAACCTTCTTCTTAAAGAAAATTCATAATGTAGAAAAGTCCCCAAAAGGAGTAACAACAGGAACAAAAAGAGGTTCTCTTGTGGAAGTGCACTTTGACTTCTTTGAAGTACCAACACTGCCAGTGATGCACAACCATGGAGGGCTTGATCTGGAATAGTGCCCTCTTCAGAAAAACAATTTTATGTTCCAACATATGAGCAGAATAAAAAGTGTCACAAAGCTTGATGGTGCACGGTGTGGGTGAGTCACCAAGGAAGGTACGCAACATTGTTGTAAGCAACATCATTGCTTTAAGCACAACACATTTTTCAGCCTGAAATTTAAAAACAAAAAATAAATGAGTAAATAAAATTCTCAAGAGGGAGATATTTAACCCATAGTCACTTTTCTGATGTTAAGAGGGTATAAATGAGCCACAGGTGAGCCAAACCACTTTGCAAAGCATGAGATTTTTATGGTTCTGCACACATGACCAACTACTGAGCATATATACAGAATATGCAGCTGTCAATAAACAGAAGTTCATATATGTAGAAGCAATTATTTTGTAGGAATATAGTTTTATATACCATAAAGTTCATTCTATGAGACATACGAAATACAAAATAAAAAAGAATGACAATTAAAATGTATCCATTGTAAATGCTTTTTGTAGACTTGTAGAACATGGAAAATATCTTGTGTTGACATGCCACATGCTCCTTTGGGAATACTTTCTATTCTACACAGAAAAGAGCACCTCATTAGAAGATGAGCTATATTTTTAAACTGGTAGCAGATTATGGTGTGGACATTTTCTCTGGACCATATTCCCAGTAGTTACCTTCAATTCCTTCCCAAATAACAGCTGTAAAAACTCAACATGGCTTTAAGAATAAAGAAAGGCAGACTTTGAAGCTAAGTATGTAACAAGGTCATTTTATTTACTCATAATAATTAGTATATTTGAAATATAACAAAATAAATCAACCAGGCTTCCTTGAAAGTTCTTTGGATATAAAGCACCATGTTTATGAGAACAGTTTCCACATTTCTTTAATCAAAACATTAATAGAGAACATGAGGTTTTACACCGATTCCTGAAAAACAGGCAGGAAAAAGGAAAACTGATATCACTAGTTTGATCACTAAGAATCATTTCAAGAAAATTTTGACCAAACTAGACCCCAAGAGTATACTGAGTCCAGGACTATGTGACAGCCATGGTAGTTTGGATGTGATTCTTTGATTAATCTGAAATTACCTTAAATAATTTAAGGGGATATCATGGAGAAACAATGACATCAAAATTTCCAATTTGGTCTTTTTTCCTAAGATAACAATCTCATTTATTTGGTTCAAGCCATGTGCTTGCCTTGTCAGATTTTCTTCTAAAATCTATAAAACAGTAAAATGGGACAAGATTAAGTGCAAAAAATAGGATTTGAGAGGTTAGAGAATGATATTAGTTCAAAAACCAAAATAGTAACTAGTAAGTTAATTTGACTATCTTTAACTGCCAAGAAAAGTGAAAGAAAGAAAAAAAAATATCACCACATTATGTTTATTCCTATTTCAACATTTTGCAGAGAAGATTAAAGATTATTTGATTTAGATTCTATAAGAGAAAGATAGGTATTGAAAAATAAAAATTATGTTGTTTTTCTATAGAAACAGGTTAGAAGAGGTGTCTCCAGAGAAGCGTTTGAGGAGTTCTTGGAGAGGAGGAACTCATCCTAGGGCCAGGTAGGTCCTTGGCTTACCTGAAGAAAAAGAATTTCTGCATGTGTCTTTATTTAAGAAAATAGATAGAGGTTCAAAGGAGAATGTGGGCAATCTCAAAAGTGAGAGATGTGTTTTGGGGGTTATGTACTTTTCTAAAGGAAACTTGATGAGAGCTGGATATGGGATGATATGTGGGAATCACCTGTCTGGTGGTCTCAATACAGTTTATGTTGGGTCTGGTCAATCTCCAGATTCTTAGAATGTCGTCTTCATTATCTGATCACTGTATAGTGATGGAAAGTCCCCTATATTATAGGTTTCTCAGAATATTGTATTGCCTCTTTATTAATTAAGGAGTTAGTTATTAGTGCACAGGTAGATTTACAGATCTCCCAGGGGTGACAGGCTTGGGAAAGACTGGCTTAGGGAGTGACAGGTCTGGAAATGTACATGAAATTCTAAATAAAAATCTTCTTTACTTATTATTCATTTATGTCTCTTTTCTAATACTTCTTAGTCCTTCTATCGTACGTCAGAACCATTCACTTGGGAGAAACAAAAAAGGACTAAAAGTACCCAGGAAGTCACCCTTAAACCCAAAAGTAATTCTCCTAGAATGTGGCCAGGAAGAGATATCCTAAGTAAATCCCTAACATCTCAACATAGCTTTAAATAGGGGGGAAATGCGAGAATCCCAGGAAGAAAGCTGAGGGAAGAAAGATAAATGATTACACATTGCTGGCAGTGCCGAACAGACTCCTGCTGACAGACAACACTCCTCAAGGTGCAGAAAATCTGATTCTGCATCAGATTTTAAAAATATCGATTCCAAGGTCTCAACCTAAAACCAATGAATTGTGACCTCTGGGGCAGGGACATAGCAATCTCTATCTTAGTAATCAGCCAGTTTAGAAACCACTATTTTATATAATCAACTCTCAATTACTTGAACTAATATTTCTCATTCTTGGTTGTACATTAGGATCATCTAAAAGCTTTTTAAAAAGCCCAAATGCCCTGTGTCTACCATAACCAATTAAGTCAGAAAAAATCTGGTAGAGGAACCCAAGTATAAGACTTTGAAAGCAAACAAAATATAGTTAAAGAAAATGTATCTCTGATTATTTAATCCAGACAAAGCTAAGGCTATCAGGAAGAAAAGAGAATGGGGTCAGAGAAGGCAAGAAAGACAGAGAGAGGAAGGAAATGGATATTTATCAATATGAAAAGTTGTAAATTACAGGCCCATTTCTGAGCCAAATAATTTTTTTAAAGATGTCTTACAATGATTCAAAATGTGTGAAGGAAATGACAGAGCCCTCAAAGATTCATTCAAACTTAAATCGCTGGTGATAACTGTATTATCTAGCCATGGCCACTAAGAGGGTCTTCATAACTTCCAGCTGAGTCACCTTGAGACACCTTTCTTCCTAAACATAGGACCTTGTACCCTAACATTCCTTTTTATTAGAGCATTTACTTTAGAAAGCTTGTGACTATAAAGTCTTTATTCTATGAAATGCTATTATTTTACTATGCAGGAACCATCTCTTTCAAATGTAATCATCAAGAAAGGTAGCATCTCATCTCTGTGGAAGGACAGGAACCTAACTTGTCTAAGTGCCTGCTGGCAAACACAGTGGCCTCATCTCATTTACAAGCCCCCTACTTCCTCTGACACCTTCCCACTAGCTCAACTAGTGCTTCAAAGTTTCTGGCTGTTTTTTCTTTTCTTTTCTTTCTTTTTTAAGAAGAAATGAGTTGTATTCTAATCCTCATTGCAATAGTCTTAATCCATATTTAAAAAATCTAGAATAAAATCTTACTTTCCTATTTAATTCCATCAGGTGCAATTATTCTTTTACACCATTTCTTTTTAGGTTTTCAGAGAATCTTTTCATGTTCATTGTACTTATGCACCATCCTGGAATAAAGTAACACTCAAGAAACCATGGCTCATAAATGCAGATCCTAAGAGATATAGTATTATTCCTGTACCCACTTTTATTTAATACTCTCTATTAACTTATTATATGAACTCTTTGACACTTAGGATTAATTCCTTATAAGTACAGACTCAAATATTAAGAAATGACGCAAAATTGTTATTATGACAATTTTCCTTCTAACTCAATTTCTTTTGCATGGAATAAAAATGATTTGAAGAACAGAAACATGATTGATTTTTATTTCCTTTTCCAAGGAGTGTCAACACAAATATTCATTAATCTTTTTCTTCTTCTCTGTATTGGGGATCAAACCTAGGTCCTCATGATGCATGCTAGGCAAATGCTGTACCACTGAGCTATGTCATTAGTCCTTCATAGACCATTCTTTATTTGTCACTCTCTAATCTGCTATTACAAAAGGGACTAAGATTATTTTTCTACTGTAATACAAGCAAAACAAAAAATTAATCCCATAATTAAAGTATACCCTAAATAACATAGTAATAACTACACATAATCAGAACACTTACAAGCAAAAGCTAATATACTTTGGTAATTAAGATAGGAATAGCCATAGAAATTTGCTTATCTGGTTGATTAACTTTTGTGTGTGTGGTGCTGGGTATTGAACCCAGGGCTTTGTGCATGCAAGGCAAGCACTCTACCAACTAAGCTATATCCCCGACCCTGATTGATTAACTTTTATATTTAAATAACAACAATTTGAGTTTGAATCTATGTCTATGAAGCACATTTTCCTGAATTTTTTCTTTTTTCCTCTATCATCCATAAGTAACATTTGTTCTGTTTGTATATCATTGTATATCATTGCATATTATTGCATTTAATTGATTTGGTGATTCAAAAACATATTTTTCCTATTTAACTTTGGTACCATGTGCATTTTAGAAAATTTTTTATGCACAGACCAAGTTTGATTTAGCCATATTTATCCTTACTCTCTGGTCAATGAAGAACAGAAAAAAAAATAGCTGTTAGTTTAAAATTTGAAATGTTGATTATCTGGTAGGGCTTATTGTTTTTCAAACATTCAACTGTTCATACTTTTTCAAAAGTTATTTCCTGTTCTTCATTAAAAGGAATATATCTTATAAACCTACACCAACACCTACAGAGGGATTAAAAATTCTCCAAAATTCTGGACTCAAATTTAGTGGTACCTTAGAACTTACCTAATTAATAAGGCAATTACAAATGAATATAGTGTACAGGACTACATTTTTAAGGAATTAGATTGTGTGTAGAAATTAGATTCTTCCATGTCTAGGCAGAAAATAAATATCCCTTATAGGATACTATAATATTTATACTTATCTATGAGTATAATTATCCTTGTCTTAAGAAAGTTCAGGTGTTAAACAAACATAATAAATATGTAATACAAATTGATAAGTGCTATGAGGCTAACTCCAAGCCAAAGAACACCCAGCAAGTTCATCTTCCGCTGCTATTCTAGACGAACTAAAAATTGCATACAACCAGCTGTTATGGTTTAAAAATGTGTCCTACAAAAGTTCATGTGTGATAGGGTTTAACTGAATGGTAATGAAAGTGGGTATGGTGTGGATGGAGGAGGTGGGTCACTGGGGGTGTGGCTTTAGGGTATTTATTTTGTCATGGTGAGGTATGCTCTCTTTCTCTCTCTCCTTTCTGATGTGATTTTATGAACTGCTTTCCTCCATCACACTATTTCACCTATTTGTTCTGCTTCACCGAAAACCCTGAGGAATGGAGTCACCTCTGAAACCATGAGCCCTAAATGCACTTTTTATCCTTTAAAATTGTTTTTTTTTTTCTAGGTCTTTTGGTCACAATAGTGAAAAAACTAAAACAGAAATGGTACCAAGAAGTGGAATCATTTTTGTTACTATTCTGATTGTGTGGTTCAGAAGGTTTTGGAGTTTTGTTTTGTTGTTTTGTTTTTAAATTTGTGGGGGGGACTTTTGGAAAGTTTAAGTGATGCAAGCTGGACAAGTTTTATATTGTTGTAAGTAGAGATTGATGGGCAATTCTGGTGGGAGTTCAAAAGACAAGAATTTCTAAAGGACAGTAGATAGTAAAGACTGGACTCTTGAAGTTTCAGAGCAAAAGAAGGACTCTGTGGAAAATTGGACTAAAAGTCATTTGTGTTATGTTCCGGCTAAGCTCTTTTCTACATTTTGCCTGTGTTCTGAGACATTCTGTGAAGCTGAATTTAAAGATGATGGGCTAATTAAAATGGAAAAGGAAATTTCAAGACTTTACAGCCTTCAGAGAATGACATAGGGACATTTATTCAAATCTATTGTAATAATCAGGATCAGAAAGCAGAGCTAAAAGATATGAAAAATTTAGAGTTTCAGAAAACTGTGCATAAAACTGGGGCTAAGAAATGAGAGGAATGTCAAAGACCCTACAGCCACTAAAAACTTTGCCCAGAGAAAACCAGAAAAGATGACTTTGGGGCATCTCAGGAATTAGCAAGACCACACCCATCTCAGGCTCAAAGGTAGAAAAATAAAAATTCTTTTGAGAAGAGATCAGCTGTCTGCCCAAAGGAGCCTAATAGGTTATTTTACCATGGTCAGCCACCAAGGGGCTCAGAGGCTCTTGCAGTCATTGTTTACTGAGACTCAATGGTTTCTGCTTAAGATGGCAATAGACCTTGGCATCAAACAGGTGGTGCTGGTTTTGCAGGGATGTAGGATGCTGGCATTAGGGGTCATGGAGACTTCCGCTGAGATCTCAAAGGAAGGCCTAGGAGGCTAGGTAAAATGCACTAGGGTCAGAGTCCCTGCAAGTATCCCCTGATAGAGTGATTAATCGAGATGTGAGGAGAAAGCCAAAGTTTCAATGGAGACCCCCAAGATTAAGAAATTTCAAATATCTGCTGAAGAAAGCTACAAAGATCAAGCATAAACAAGCCAACAGAGAGGTCATATGGGCTGCAACCAGCAGAACTACTCACGCCCTTTGGAGAGAACTTCAGGATGCCTTGTGCCCAAGATGCTGGACATGGAACTACTTGGAAGATTTGTTTGCTCAGAGGGATTTTGATCTTCCTTTTGTCCCAACCCTTATTTCTATGCCTCTATTTGTTCCTTTTGGAATGAAAATGTTTACTGAGCCTTTATATATTGAACACATGTAACTTTGGATTTTTATAGGGGCTCACATTCAGAGTTTGCTTTGAGTCTCAGAGGAGACTGTGAACTTACACTTTTAGGGAATCTTGGAATTGTAAAGTCTATGGGACTCTTGAAAATGGACTAAATGTATTTTGCATTGTGAGATGGGTATGAGATTTGGGAGGCTAGGGGCAGAATGTTATTGTTTAAATATATGTCCCTCAAAACTCATATGTGAAGCAATGCAAGATTTAGAGATGAAATGAATGAATTAATCTCCTTATAGGGATTAACTGGATGATGATTGAAAGCTGGTATGGTGTAGCTAGAAGAGGTGGGTTATTGGAGGCATGTCTTTGGGCTTTATATTTTGTCATGGTAGGAGAGTTCTCCCTCTCTCAGCTTAGGTGTGACTTTCTGAACTACTTTCCTCCACCACACTCTTATGCCATGATGTTCTGTTCACCTCAAAACCCAAGGAAGGTTGTTGGCTACCTATGGACTGAGACCTGGAACCATCAACCCCCAAGTAAATTTTTCCTCCTGTAATATTGTTCCTGTCAGGTCTTTTAGTCATAGTATTGAAAAAGCTGACTAAATCACCAACTAAAGCAAGCCCATTTTGCATGGTTCTCAAAGTATATACATCAATTTTTTTTTCCTCTTGACAAACACAGGAAATACTTCACACAATGTACTGGAAATCATGGGTTAATTATAAAGTTGCTAATAATCTCTAATTATAATAGCACAGTTATATTTTCAGAAAGTCAACTCTAAAAAGAACATACAGCTCTTATTACGGAATTCTTCAGACACATTACTGTGACAATGAATTTGGATGTCTTTCTTTTCTTCATCTCATGGGGTGAAAATTACCTCAACAAAGTCAGTGGCATTCCTTTACTGCTTCAAATAGTATGTATCAAGTCTCCTTTGTGTCAGGTGACATGCCAAGCATGGGGAACAAAGAAGGGGACAAAACAATCTCTGCTGTGGCAGGAATGCCAATTAGTTGTAAAGACAGATAATAAACCAACATACAAACACAGTAAAAATTATGGTGGGAGAACAACAAGTTAATGCAGGAGGGACTGATTTGGTAAAACTCATTATTGAGAGTGACAGTAATTTTGTCACTAAAAAAAAAAAACAGAAATCTTATGAATGAAATTGCATCTGCCATTCTCTCAGATCAAAACTCTCAATCAGCTATTTTTCCACAACCAGGACAATTTGTTAGTTTCCAAAATTTTACGATTTCTATCATGATTCTTGGTTTTCAGAGTATCAATTTTTAACTTCCTTTCTATATTAGCACTTATAATGGGTGATGTTGAGTACTGCTATATTTTGTTTTATTTCTACTTTCTTCTTGCTGTCCTCTGAGATTCTCTTTTCTCATTTCCTGTACTCTGCCATATGGACTAAGCTTTCTTTTATTATCGTTTTTCCTACTCCATTGGTTTAAAATTAAATATATAATTTAGGCAGTTAAAATAAATTGCTACATGTACATTTGACTTAAAGTCAATATTTTTATTCTTATGCCAAAGAATAAGAAATTTAGTCTACTATAATTTTAATTGCCACTGTCACAAGCACACCCCGCCACAGGAGCTGCATTTCTGACATTCCTCCTCTATTTTTCCAATCAAGAAAACTTATCAGACAAAACAAAACAGGAATAAAAGATATTTGAGCAACTTACATTCTATTATAATTCATATAAACAAAAGATATCATGGCTATGCAAACAATAATTAAACTATTAAGCCTCTTTACATGTGGAACTGGCTTCTGGATTTTCATCTTTTCACCAAACTTATTAATACTTTACTAATTTATACTGAGTTTCTAAGATTAGAAGCAAGTGCCATCCATGTCTGGGAATTCAGAACCATTTTAAATAGATACTAAACACATAAACCCTTTAAAGAATACTGAAAGACACTTTTAAGTCTAGAAGTTATGTTAGACCATAATTAAAGTATAATTCCTGACAAAAGCTTTCTATACAATCCGTCATTCATATTTGCAATAATGCTACCTTTATCAATATCACATTTGCCATTCAAAACCTCACAGTACCAGATATTCTCACATGCACTTGGATGTTGCCCATAAACTAAGTATTGATATGACTCTTCTAAGACAAAACTCAAGCTTAAAAGGCTATAATTAACTGTAGGAAAAAAATATGTGAATAATAGAAATATATTACATATTGTCATTTTGTTTCAGATTCCTGGTAGTGCCAACCAAAGAAGTTTTAAATGAAATAAACATGCCAAGTTATTAGATATATACTTTCTAGTATATATGAAAGAGTAATGTATTCAGAAATCATATAGTAGATCAAATGCAGCAAGAGGAAAAACTGGATTTTTTTCATCAAAGTTAGTTTAAATTGGGAATAATAGAGGTTAAATTAGCTTATAGAGGTTAGTGAAATTTGCTTTGCACATGCCACTTGAAATATTTAAGAATCATTTTATGTCTCTCTAGTATATGAGTTAAGTCATTCTGACAACAAACTGCTAATATTTATTAAAAGTTTTATGTATATTAGCCTAAGAAAACCTTCATAGATGTAGACAGAATATACACTCAGGTATTTTATACCTGCATTTATTTATAAGAACTTATATGGATACCCAGCAATAGAAAGATGGCTGTTTATATAATAGATGATAGAGTGATATTAAGAAACTACTTTATAGAAATGTGGTATACTTACACAATGGAATATTACTCAGCCTTAGAGAAGAATAAAATCATGGCATTTTCTGCTAAATGGATGGAGCTAGAGAATATTATACTAAGCTAAAGAAGCCAATCCCAAAGAACCAAAGGCCATATGTTTTCTTTGATATGTGGATGTTAACTCAAAATAAGATGGGGAGGAGTTAGGGAAGAATAGAGCTACTTTGGATTAGATAGAAGGAGTGAAGGGAGATGGGTGGGGTAATATGGGTAGGAAATCTAGTAGAATTAATTGGACAGTATTACCCTATGTACATATATAACTACAAGAGCAGTATAACTCTACATTATATGCAACTAGAAGGAGAAGTTATACTCCACTTATGTATGATGTATCAAGATGCATTCTACTGTCACATATAACTAATTAGAACAAATAAAAAAATATCAAAAAGAGAAAAAAGAGAAACTACTTTATGACACAAAAATATACTATTATTTTAATTTACATACATTGCTCTACTCATTTCACAACTATTTATTGTATTTATTGAGGACCTATTATCTGCTAGAAACCTATTAAGGGACAGAACTATAGAAATTAACAGTGCTTGTCTTTAATATATAAGGAAGATGTAAAACATTAATTTTTCCTCAATTCTTGGTATTTTCTACTTTGGGTAATGAAGAATAAATTCTGAAGCATTTTTCTTTTTACCTTTATAGCCAGAAAAGTTTTGCTATAGATTTTGAAGGCTAATGTAGATACATCTGAGTCAGGTAATGCTCAAAGCATTGTTTATAAGATCTGCTTTTAAATATGTAAATCAATATGTAAGCTAAGTTGTTTTGAGCTTTTCCTTGATCACTGAAGTATAACTAAAATTACTTTTAAAAACATTGATTTAAAACTCAGAGTTTTAAAAGTAAACAAAAATCAGTCTTTTAAACTTATTTTAGCTTGCCATCACATGAAATGAACTGGAACTATACAAATATGAAAAAAAGTAAACATGCAAATTTGTCTTGTGAAGATCAGATGACACTCAAAAGTAATCACCATTTGGTGATTCTCACTGCAAATGGAAAATACACACATTTGACCTAAGATCAATGAAGAATGAAAAAAGAATGGCTTCTGGTCATAACAGATTCTTAGTATGCCCTACTGACAGGCAGGTAAACTGTAGGAACTGGCATTAGTTTGGGAAAGGAAACAAGGCAAAGAAAAATTTAATGTGACTCATGTTGCTACTATTCAGCAAAATGTAGTCAGGTGCTGTCTCCTAGAGAATAAAAGAAGGTTACAGGTTCAAAGGGGATATTTTATCAAAATAAATGGCTCTCCATAAAGTTAACAGGAAGGATTCTTAAGAGATGTTTTGTCAAAGTTCAAATGATTTGGGTCTCATTTTAAATGTGGTGCAGCTTGAAGTTTGCCCAGCATGTCACAGAAAAGGAGTCTATGAAGAAAGGTGATCTAGCCCTCTGCCATTTATCACAGCCAGCTATTACTGTGAGCTGGTGTTTTCCAATGATGGTTTAGAAAAGGAATTTGAATGGCACCTGTGCAAAGTTCACAGTCACTAAAAGGTGGGTAGCACAGAAGAGCTGTAGTTGGAGGCAGAAAATTGAAAAGACACTATGTCCAAACAGGTCATTGGTGTCATTGAAGAGTTTTACATAGAGGAATGGCATGTTCCAATTTGCATTTTAGAAAGACTATTTTGACTAAAATGTAAAAAAATGGATTAAAGTGGTCAATTTAAGGAGCAGAAGAACAGGGTAGGACATATAAGATGATGATTGCCTAAATTAGAGTTGAAACCACCATTAAAAAGAAATGGACAGACTTGAAAGAGTTTCAAAAATCAGAGAAAGAAAATGAATCTGGGAGAATAAAAATTGAATTCTGAATCCTTTGGGAAAGTTGGATAGAGGAGGGTGTTGCTTAATGAAATGAAATTATAGTGTATGGAATTGTTTGGTTGCAAATGGAAGAATGATAGTTTTCAAATGGGAAATGTGGAGATATCCAAAGATTAATGAAGCAAGCCCTGAGTATGAAGGGGGTGATCTAAATGAGAAAGACCTGATGAAAAAAAAAAAAAAGGAACACATGATGAAAGAATCACAGAGAGAGAAACAGAGAATGCAATTCCGTTGAATTTAAAGAAAGAATATTTTAAGGAAGAAACGGTTATTCATATTGAGTGCTGTGAAGAGGGCAACCTGGTCTAAAAACACATGGACCTTCCGTTTCAGCATGTAAGGGGTCAACTTTTCCAGAGTTATGCTACATTTGTCAAAATGATAGGTTAAGCAAGGGAGAAAAGTCAAGGGTAGAGTACTCTTTTAAAAATCTTGGTAATGTATGGTGGGAGGAAAAGATAGTATCTTGGAAGAATAGCTGTGATGAGGGTCAGATTTTGAAAACTTGAATGTGTCCGTTGTCAGAGAAAATTGGACTTGTAGAAGAAAGTCATAATTCAAAATGAATCCATGAGTAAAAAGAGAAAAGGTCAAGAACACAGGTGTAGGGAAAAAAAGAAGAACACAGGAAAAGAACAGAGGTGTAGGAAAGAGTCCTATTGACTTTTACAACATAATCATAATGGCAGTGATTTGTACAGGTATCTGATGTATAGAAGAGAGAGGTACTGAATTTGGTACACAGTATGAAATAGGGGCTAGGGTTGTGGCTCATGGTAGAACGCTCACCTAGTACATGTGAGACACTTGGTTCTATCCTCAGCACCACATAAACATAAATAAATAAAATAAAGTTATTGTGTCCATCTACAACTAAAATATATTTGAAAAAATTAGAAAAGTTATGCAGGAATAAGGGATAGCACAGCGAAACCCTCAACCTCTTGTAAGAATTCACTTTTCTCCTCCACATTCTTGTAGAAATGAGAAAGTCTTCAAGACCATGAAGGAAGGTGCTCTCAGAAGTCTAATTATCTGACTCAAATTTCAGTCAGCTGCACAAAGGGATGTGCATCCATAGATGTATATCTAACAACTGGATTAGAGACTTAACAAGTTCAGTCAAGTTACACACCTAAATTTTGGCCACAAATTAGGGACACAGAATTAGATAAAATAGTATCTGAGTATTTTCTTGAGATAAACTTGTTTTCAATTCAAGAACAGATAGAAATCATGAAGAAACTTCCCCAGTTTTATTGTACTTTTTTTACCTATTGGTGAATTTTCTAATTATCTATCATTTTCATAACACATTTTCTCAAAACTTCATGGCATGAAATGATAACACTCAATTATTTGGATCAAAAATCTATAACATGAACCAGGTGTGGTGGCTCACACCAATAATCCCAGTTGCTGGGAAGGCTGGGGGCGGGGCCGGTGATCATGAGTTCAAAGTCAGCCTCAGCAAAAGCACAGTGCTAAGCAACTCAGTGAGACCCTGTCTCTAAATAAAATACAAAATGGAAGGGAGGGGTGTGGCTCAGTGATCAAGTGCTCATGAATTCAATCCCCAGTACTGCCCCCCAGCAAAAAATAAAAATAAAAACAAAACTACAATGTGAACTCTGTGGACATTTCATCTATGTTCCATTCAGCATCAGCTGGGGCAGCTGAACCAGGTAGAAACATAACCACAAATATGGCAGTTTGGTGTTGGTGGCTAGCTGATATCTGGTTGAGAACTTCCACCCAAAGCCTCTGTGTCCAGTGGGAAGAGTTGCCTTTCCTCAGGTCAGAATTCCAGACACAAGGGTTCTGAAACAGAACTGGAAATTGACAGTCTCCATGGCCTGAGTTGGAAACCCATGCATCATTCACCACTATTTTATTAGCTACTGAAACTGCAGAGCCTGCCCACATTCAAAGGGGAGTATAAAGCCCAGTCTTGCAATGAGAGAAGAGGCAAAGAATGGTGACTATTTCCAGTTCAACACATTTTTTTTAATTTGGTGGGGTGTTTTTCTAAATTTAGATTTCCATCCCTCTGCAATACCCTCTGCATCATGAAACTCACATTTTATTTGAGTGATACTTTGGGTAATGATATATTAACTTATTTAAATTTATATATATATATATATATATATATATATATATATATATATATATACACACACACACACACACACACACACACACACACACACACACATATATCTCCCAATATTTTGGAGGTGTATTTTAGAACATATCTACAAAAGGATAATTTAAGAAGTGCGAATTTTTGAAGAACTCTACCAGATGCATAGTTTAATGAATATTTCCCCTAGGAAATCCTGATGGGTCTATAGGCCCTCTGTGTGTGCATCTGGCTTTATTTGCAGCTTCTTGGTCCCATCTCCAGTGCAATTGTTAACTTCAGTGATGCTGCACTTAGCACTGATGTCTATTGAGGCCAGCCAATTACATTACTTTGTTAATTGTGTTAGAATATTTAATCAAGCAGAGTCTCCTGGTGTTTTGACCAATAGATTGAACTGCACAAATAAAAGCGTTTATTCAAGATGGCAAATTTGTTTTCAGATTTTCCTTGGAGATGGCAGTTAGCATATGACCCTCTGCTATTATTTTTTAGGATCTACATTTTGCATTTTCTAAATGCTTTCAGAGTCTCAAAGCAGGAAACAATAAATTCTTTGCCAAAGTATTTCTTCAGCAGAATCAGCAAATCCACTTCCTTCAAACAGCAGGAGGATACAGATCCCTGTCACGTTTTTATTATCCTGCTCTAATGAACTGAGTCCAAACTTTCAAAATGTGAGTTGTGTGTTTTCGGCTATAGTCCCTGAGATTTTTAATCCTAGACTGGTGCCAGGGACTCTGCTTTCAAATCAGCAAAACAGGGGAAACTATATTTGCAAATTCTTCAAGATCTCCCAAGCCAATCTGTTATAAAAATGAAAACTATTATTATGACAGGGCTTAGCCTGCAATTTGTTTGTTATGCCACAGTAATCTCCTTATTTATTCTGATTGAAGGCAATCAAAAGTCTGTTCAATACTCAGAGTGGGTGGAAGTAAGCCAAATTCAGTCTAAATGCTGAGGACAGAAAGCTCAGGCACCAGGGAGTCTTCAGGGCAAATGTCTGAGTGTGAAGGGTGAGAAAAGAATGAAGAGAAATTCCACTCTTGCATTGGTGTCTAGAACCTAAGATTTCATCCTATGCAAGTGAAAGCAGTTTAGCTTTAACCACTGCTTTAGTCAGTTTTTTTCTCTGCTGTGACTAAAAGACCTGATAAGAACAATTTTACAAGAGGAAAAGTGTATTTAGAGGCTCACAGTTTCAGAGGTCTGAGTCCATAAACTGTTGGCTCCATTTCTCGGGGCTCCAGGTGAGGCAGAACTTCATGGTGAAAGAGCATGGCAGAGGCAAGTGACACACAAGATGATCAGGAAGCAGAGAGAGACTCCACTCGATAAACCCCAAAGGTACGCATGCCCCCAATGATCCACCTCTTCCAGCCACATGCTACCAGCCTGTGGCTAAGACTCAGTTAATGCCCATGGGGGGATTATTTCACTGACTGAACTAAGGCTCTCATAACTAAATCATTTTAACTCTAAATCTTCTTTAATTGTTTTACATATGCCTTTTGGGGGACACCTTATATCCTAACCATAACAACCGCTGTAGTATGAAAACTTTATTTAATACTTTCAGAAAATGACCAGGGTTATAAATATGTGTAGTGGAAAACAATATTTTCAATATTCTTCATATCTCTTCTTCAAATGTAATTACCCTGTCCCTGAAAACAAGAGAACTAACCTCCAGCCACGAATAAAGTTTTGGCCTTCTATAAAACTAATATAAATATTTTTTCCAACCGCATGCTATTTAAAACAGTCAAAAATTCATATAAATTCTCTTAATGTTCTCTTTGTTTAATTCAAAGTTTACCAGTTTCAAGAGTTCACATTTTTATCTACTTCAGGGTATTATTTCTGAGTAACCTATTTAGGACATGGGAACACATTTGGAGAGTAAAATAACTTAAATGGATGGAGGCTATTAAAAAACTGACCTGTTAAAACACTTAGACTAATTGTTTCTTGGCATGAAAAACTGTTCTTATTAATTGATTTGGGACAACTAAAGAGCAAACACACCCCTTGTCAATCTGTTTATGCACCAATTATAGTTTCCCATTTTATAATTTTTACAAGTATTAAATTTTTCTTTAAAAAAAAAAAAAACTTGTTCTGTAAGACTGAAACTTATGCCTATAGTAGAAAGACAACATCAGGAATGAGCACAGTGGTGTGATAGGCAGACCAACCAGGGAGGAGATATAACCAAGCAGAGGCCCTGAGTATGCAGTTTGTCAGTGAGAAAATGTGGTGAAGGGTACCTTGGTACTGCTTATCTTTAGATGCATTTGTGTGTGCTTGGCAGTTGCCTCTCGTTGCCTCCATGACTGTTAAAAAGTAATTTGATGCCATGAAATGTTCAGCCTAGATTTGCTACAGCCAATAAAAATGGAAAAGATGAATATTTCATTCCTTTCTTTCTTCTTTTCATGTGTTGCTCTAAAATTTTATAAATTATAATTCAATCACTATAATACAGGATACTAACTGTCATCATTACTGTTTCATTGTGTTCTTGATAATGTTGCTATTGAAATTGCAGAACTCAGGTAAGCAGCCTCATCCAATTTCAATGGAGGTCAGGAAATGTACTCAGGAGGGAAAAACAATGAATCTGAACAACTGGGCTGTACAAAAGTCCATATGGTAAGAGGTAATGTGGTAGGAGAACAAAAGAATATATTTTGAGAGGTTCACTGTGGTGTAGTCCTTTTTTGAAGCCTCAGTTTTCTTTCTTGTTAAAAAAAAAGTTTTTCCCAAAATAGTTTGTTACCTAATGCCTTCATTTACCCTCTCATCTCCCAACTGTAATATGCCTATACCAATTAAAATAGTTCTTGTCCATCAACTAGCTGTAGCTGTTTTAATGAATGTACCAATTGACCTTAGACTGTCTTTCTCCTAGGCCAGGTTCTGGGAAAATCCTTGTGACATAACTGCATTCTAGATCAAGTTCCCTCTGTAGGCTCTGACAATTGGAGTTTAACTCCTTGATTCTTAACTAAAGAGGAGTAACAGAAAATCTTAGTGACTTCTCTACTGCATTCCTGATTTCCTGTGGATCACCATTATTTAAAACTTCCTTAAATTTTGTCTCAGTCATGTTGACTATCCTGAGCAACACCCGTGACCCCCATTTCCCTCCTTCCAAGGAACTGAACTTCTGCAGAAACTGAAATTCTTGGCAAATGATATCATCTCTACTCACTCAGTAGAGAAGAAACACTACTACTGAAATCCTTGGGAAATGGTCTCAGTGTCTATTCACTCATTGTTACCCATCATCTGGAGCCAGTATACTTCATAAAGAACATCATTTAAATAAAGGATTCTGATGAGTTTATAATGCTCATTAGGAAAAGCACTAGTTCCAGAAACCTAAGGCTGAGATGGAACCAGTTTCAAAATGAGAAATTAAACATTCAATTGGGATCTCCAGAGTTAAAGAAAGGTTTTCAAATTCAAGACAAAAGAGATGTAAATTAGTTTGGGAGGATATTGAAAATAAATATGTTACAAACTGTTGAATTTGTAAAATTATTGCATGTTTTTAGAACTGTATCAGAGACCAAAAAGTTAAAAAGATAAATAAATAATGCATTTATGTTTGGTCTTTCCATTCCCTATTATCTTCTTTGCATATGGAATCAATTTTTCTTAAGATTCAACTTGAAATAAAATCTTAAAAAAAATTTATGTTTTCAAACTTTTGATATATTTCTCAAATCAGTATTCATGTAAGATAGTGATTTTTTTAAATAAGTATTGGACTCTTTATGCTCTCTGTTTCTTGGGCATTCATAATCTCAATCTGTTTTTATTGGGACTTCATCTTGTTCATCTTAAAGCTAGCATTTAACTTTTAATTAAACAATTTAAAGTGTTTCCAAGTCTTTTCCTCATTCTCCACCAAACCTCACCTCTACCACAAATACTCCAAGACAGAGACTACTTGTACAAGTTCCCCAGAGAAGAGAAAAAGCAAGAAGGATCAGATTTCCTTTTGCAAACATCTTTTCTTCTAGTGTTGAGGCAGGTAGGGCCTGGGGAGGCAGAGCTTTTTCAGCTGACCATTTATAATACCCTGTCTGCTATTGGTTGTTTTTGATGAGTGACTGTCATAGACATGTACATGCTTGATGTATGTTGTTTTTATGGGATCTAAGAAAGGTATCCAATATACCCAGCTACAATGTGAACTCTCCATTCCACAACAACCTCTAGCCCTTTCCACTGATTGACATGACAACCTTTGGGGAATGTACAACCACATAGAATCCTCAGATACACAGAACAGAAATAAAACATGATGACAACTCTTCAGAGGTTGACTTCCTCTAATTTCAAAATCATACATTTATTCTGTAAATGTGCAATAGCAATGACTTATCAAAATTATAACTTTAGCAGCCTAAAAAGACATGTGCATGTCAATAAATATTTTGGTGTCAACCAACTGCTATTTTAAAGCAGCCAGCTGTTTCTCTTTTTTACTTCAGTTAAATTTCCATTAATCTCAACATCTTGCTTGAAAGATAAATAAAACCAAACCAAAACCACTGGATGCATCCTGTCTAATGCACAGAAAGCACATGGTCTGTTACAAAATGAAGACTTAGAAAATGTATAGCTGAACCGCCTCACTCAAGAAGATACAAACTTGTCAAGATTTGGGGAAGAGGACACTTTCTGCTGCAAATTATGAAATTTATAAATAGCATGGCTAAGAATCCAGAAAATGTGAGATTGGTTCCTCCTATGAGATGCTAATGAGATTATGGGGGAGGTACATGGGCAACACATAAGCTTTCTCTGGAATGTCTCAAATGTCTGGAGGGAAGGAACACAATGACTCTTTAAAATTTCTATAGCTGTACCTGTATTAAGAATGCCTCAGGGTTGGGTTGTGGCTCAGTGGTAGAGCACTTGCCTAACTTGTGTGAGGCACTGAGTTCGATTCTGAGCATTGCATATAAATAATTTTTTTTAAAAAAGGAAGTTTCACTGACAACTAAAAGAAAAAAAAATGCCTAATGTTCGTTGGAAGAATAAGAGAGAGAAGAAGGAGAAAAGGTTTATACCTAAACACTAGCAGACTGAAAATAAACATCAGTAACAAATTTTTTTTTGTGTGTGTCTGAATTTTTTTATTAAATACAATAGTTTTGGGATTCATCATTGTGGAAATTATCAATAGTTTGTTCATATTCATTTATGAATAGTATTCCATTTTGTAAATATATATGCTTATTTGTTTATATTCCTCTTGGATATTAGATTCTTTTTTTTTTATTGGATGTTCACAACTTTACAAAGCTCATGACAAATCATATTTCATAAATTAGAATCAATTGGGTTATGAACTCCCATTTTTTCCCAAATACAGATTGCAGAATCACATCGGTTACACATCACATTTTTACATACTGCCATATTAGTGACTGTTGTATTCTGCTACTTTTCCTATCCTCTACTATCCCCCCTCCCCTCCCCTCCCATCTTCTCTCTCTACCCCATCTACTGTAATACATTTTCCTCCATGTTTGTTATCCCATTCCCCTCGTAAACTCTTAAATGTAATTTTGTATAACAATGAGGGTCTCCCTCCATTTCCATGTGATTTCCCTTTTTTTTCTCCCTTTCCCTCCCGCCTCATGTCTCTGTTTAATGCTAATCTTTTCTTCCTGCTCATCCTCCCTGTTCTGTTCTTAGTTGCTCTCATTATATCAAGGAAGACATTTGGTATTTGTTTTTTAGGGATTGGCTAGCTTCACTAAGCATAATCTGCTCTAGTGCCATCCATTTCCCTGCAAATTCCGTGATTTTGTCATTTTTAGTGCTGCGTAATACTCCATGGTGTATAAATGCCACATTTTTTTATCCATTCATCTATTGAAGGGCATCTGGGTTGATTCCACAGTCTAGCAATTGTGTATTGTGCTGCTATGAACATCGGTGTGGCAGTATCCCTGTAGTGTGCTCTTTTAAGGTCTTCAGGAAATAGTCCGAGTAGGGCAATAGCTGGGTCAAATGGTGGTTCCATTCCCAGCTTTCCCAGGAATCTCCATACTGCTTTCCAAATTGGCCGCACCCTTTTGCAGTCCCACCAGCAGTGTACAAGAGTACCCTTTTCCCCACATCCTCGCCAGCACTTGTTGTTGTTTGACTTCATCATGGCTGCCAATCTTACTGGGGTGAGGTGGTATCTTAGGGTGGTTTTGATTTGCATTTCCTTGACTGCTAGAGATGGTGAGCATTTTTTCATGTACTTGTTGATTGATTGTATGTCCTCCTCTGAGAAGTGTCTGTTCAGGTCCTTGGCCCATTTGTTAATTGGGTTATTTGTTTTCTTATTGTCTAATTTTTTGAGTTCTTTGTATACTCTGGATATTAGGGCTCTATCTGAAGTGTGAGGAGTAAAAATTTGTTCCCAGGATGTAGGCTCCCTATTTACCTCTCTTATTGTTTCTCTTGCTGAGAAAAAACTTTTCAGTTTAAGAAAGTCCCATTTGTTGATTCTTGTTATTAACTCTTGTGCTATGGGTGTCCTATTAAGGAATTTTGAGCCCGTCCCCACAATCTGTAGATCGGAGCCAAATTTTTCTTCTATCAGACGGAGAGTCTCTGATTTGATATCTAGCTCCTTTATCCACTTTGAGTTGACTTTTGTGCATGGTGAGAGGAGGGGATTCAGTTTCATTTTGTTGCATAAGGATTTCCAGTTTTCCCAACACCATTTGTTGAAGATGCTATCCTTTCTCCATTGCATGTTTTTAGCTCCTTTATCAAATATAAGATAGTTGTAGCTTTGTGGTTTAGTCTCTGTGTCCTCTATTCTGTACCATTGGTCCACCTGCCTGTTTTGGTTCCAGTACCATGCTGTTTTTATTACTATTGCTCTGTAATATAGTTTGAAATCTGGTATCGCTATACCACCTGATTCACACTTCCTGCTTAGAATTGTTTTTGCTATTCTGGGTCTTTTATTTTTCCATATGAATTTCATGATTGCTTTATCTATTTCTACAAGAAATGCCATTGGGATTTTGATTGGCATTGCATTGAACCTATAGAGAACTTTTGGTAATATCGCCATTTGACAAAGTACAGCATTCCTTTATGTTCAAAACATTAGAAAAAATAGGGATAACAGGAACTTACCTCGACATTGTAAAAGCTATCTATGCTAAGCCTCAGGCTAGCATCATTCTGAATGGAGAAAAATTGAAGGCATTCCCTCTAAAATCTGGAACAAGACAGGGATGCCCCCTATCACCACTTCTATTCAATATAGTTCTCGAAACACTGGCCAGAGCAATTAGACAGACGAAAGAAATTAAAGGCATAAAAATAGGAAAAGAAGAACTTAAATTATCACTATTTGCGGATGACATGATTCTATACCTAGAAGACCCAAAACGGTCTACAAAAAAACTACTAGAACTAATAAATGAATTCAGCAAAGTGGCAGGATATAAAATCAACACACATAAATCAAAGGCATTTCTGTATATCAGTGACAAAACTTCTGAAATGGAAATGAGGAAAAACACTCCATTCACAATAACCTCAAAAAAAATAAAATACTTGGGAATCAACCTAACAAAAGAGGTGAAAGACCTATACAATGAAAACTACAGATCCCTAAAGAAAGAAATTGAGGAGGAGCTTAGAAGATGGAAAAATATACCCTGTTCATGGATAGGCAGAACTAACATCATCAAAATGGCGATATTACCAAAAGTTCTCTATAGGTTCAATGCAATGCCAATCAAAATCCCAGTAACAAAATTTTGAAATGCTCATTTCCTGTTGCTTAGCACACATTGCAGTAAAACACACTCTTCTCCTTGATGTGGAAATACAGCCACAGTCACTTTGTTTTTATAATAACACATAGTTGCTAATTGAACTTAGAACAGTTAAACTGTCATGTGGTCTCCATTAGATTAACCTCTTTGATCTTAAGAAAAAAAATATTGATACTTAAGCTTAAATTGCAGGTTAGTTAGCTCTTGGGCTCTAAAAAGATTTTAAATTCAGCCATTAAAGTCCACAAGTCATCTTGTATTAGTCAGCTACAGTTTTAAAATAATGTTTTACTATGTACCTTTACATGCAAATATCACATTGTCAAAGGCAGGATCATGTTGAAAAAATAAATAGAAAATGCAATCTAAACTGCTTTGAATAAAAAACAAGTTCACATACCCAAATGAGACAATATCAGAAAAAAAAAAAAGATGTGAGCTCTGTGAAACTCTTGCCACCAGTTGATATTACCTGGCTGCTACACATTTTTCTTATATTCCTACTGATTCTAGTTGAAACTCTCCTACTGATTGTAGTCGAAGAAGCTGGTATCATTATGGAAACTTAATACCCTACTATTGTTGGAGTGGTAAGCACAATAACAAAATGCTCAATCTATTTTGAAACCAATCTCCCTCCCACCCCCCTGCCACCAGTTTAAGTAAAACGTCCTTTCAATGGATTGCTTAAGACATGCTATCTATTTCTGAAATTAGCAGAAAGGTCCTATTTCAGAATTCATTTAAATCATCTGTTTAACTGCCACAGAATATACAGATCCCTGTATTACAGCTTTTTTTTAACACATGAAATCTGTGAATAAGACTGTTAGATTTGATGCACAAAGCTCTGATATCAAATCCTTATAACCCTGTATGCAAATGCCATGCTTACAGAGGATCTTCATCTGTTATTTAATATAATTCATTTAATATGAACTCCCTAGAGGTTTTTAGAGTTCATTATTCCTATCTCTTTATTCTCATTCAAATTATTGTGTTAACATTACTCTATTTATTAGAACACCTTTCAACTAAGAATATTAAAGATCTTTGACAAGCAAAAGCTAAATCTCTTCTTAAAAGTAGATTGGCATAGCCAGGGTACAATTATGGGTAGGTAAAATGAAAAACCAGCACAGGAGTTCCCTGGTTCAAGGACAATCAAGGAAATAGTGGATGACTACTCTTTACAAATCAAAGACCCAAATGGAAAAATAACACTTATCTCTCAGACAAGGTGTTTGAAAGGATGAACTTTGAGGCAGGAGAAATAGTTTTAAATTGTAGAGTTCCTGACAAAGGCAATTTGACAAGAACATCAATTTATTACTTCTTAAATGCAATTAATAAGTGGTCCACTCAGGTGTGTCCTCTTTAGGATAGTTATTGACACATATGATTTGAGGCTGAGACTTCTTGAGAGTGATAAGTATGATCTTTCCAATCTTGGGAGGTAAGAAAAATGCAGTGTCTAAATTTTCCCATTTCACATTTTTCTTATTCTGGTGGGTCTGGCATTTCTCTGGCATTGAAGAAAGATGCTTATCAAGGAGACTATAATGTCTAACTACATTTTCCTTCAACTGCATCTAACAAATATATATACCTTAATCATAATATAATTATAATTCATTTATGTGACTTATAATTAAAATAATTATAAGTCATTTAGGTGACATAAGTATTTTATGTATGCCTTTAGGGTTAAATAATAGCTTGTCAATCAATAGACGAATAGATTAAGTTATGAGACACTGACATTTGGAATATTTTGTGATGCTTGAAAATATTGGGCAAATTTAAGTTCATGAGCATGAAGGCTTCTAATATATATTTTTCACATTTTAAATTGCAGAACTTCATAATGCCATGAACTTATTGACTGAAGAAAATGTCTTGGATATACAGGAGCATGTGCTGATATGATAAAAAAAAATGTAAGGATATATACATTAACCGCTTGCTTCCACAGAGGGAAGTGAGATTGGCAAGCAGAATTATTTTTTTTAAAGAGAGAGTGAGAGAGGAGAGAGAGAGAGAGAGAGAGAGAGAGAGAGAGAGAGAGAGAGAGAGAGAGAATTTTTTAATATTTATTTTTAGTTCTCGGCGGACAAAACATCTTTGTTTGTATGTGGTGCTGAGGGTCGAACCCGGGCCGCATGCATGCCAGGCAAGCGCGCTACCGCTTGAGCCACTTCCCCAGCCCCAGAATTATTTTTAATGCTTATAAATTAATATGCATTTGTTTTTTACTTAATTCTGAAAGTAGAAGGAAATACAATGCTGCTAAAAAAACTACAATTGTTTTGATAATTTTTTAATGTTCTTCCTCAAAATACTACATTCTTGTTCCTCTTTCTGCTTATGTAGTAACTTGCAAATGGGCAGCAATACTGCCTTCATTTGATTGATTTAATGCTCTTTAATATTAGAGGGAGGTCCTACAAGGAAGGAAGCTAAATATAACTCACAGCTACAAAAATATTTAATATTTCCACTGAATGAAAGAAAATGTCTTTAACATAAACATACTTTGGGGCTCCAAAAACTGGCGTGAGACCAAAAAAAAAAAAAGAAATCTGAAAAAACAAAGTTTTCATAAAAACTAGTTAAAACAAAGATTCTCTTTATTATTGCTTTAGATTCTAGAAAATTTAACTGTGAATTTCCTTTAGTAGCTTTCTGTCTTTATCATAACTATTCAAGTGCAACTTATTTTCATGAATGACAATAGACTCAATTTAACCTAGCATGTCTTGTTCTGACATTTACAAACACTGTGGGAACAGATAAATCTGGCACAGTATTTATTTTATAAGTCTGTGAAAAGAAATGGGATTCTTCTGCTTAATTAAGTTAGTATGGCATTTAAAATTTGAACAATAAGTCCTGGGGGTGTGACTCAGTGCACTTGTTTAGTGTGCCCAAAGCCCTGGGTTCAATCTTCAGTACTGGAGGGAAAAATTTAATCTGATCAAACTGTTCCTGAAAGGAAAAGAAAGCGATAGCATAATCTAAAATGTCCATTGTTTATTTAACGCTATGTTGTATTAGTGTCTCGTGCAACTTGGTGTATAATAGCTTAGAATCAGGTAATATTAAGTTGCATTTTCTTAAATTCACATACTTGGAAACTAACAAAAAAGATTTCTAATGTATGTATACCATTCGAAACTTCTGTTAAAAACTCAGATGAAGAATGAAATGTTTTAGTTCTTAAATAGTCCAAGAAACATTTGCTATCATATTGCCTTTAAAAATGCTATTAGATTTTTCCAGTGATAAACCACCCACGGAACACTTTAAAAATCATCTGAGAATCACATTAAACAGCCTTCATTATGCTTTTCATTCTTTCTACACCCAATTTTTATCTTTTCCAATGACACTGTTTCCTCTGTACTCACAGCTACCTTGACCTGACTTCAAGAATAATAAATATCTAATGAAAAATATATTCATTAGAAGAACAAAGAATACTATTGTTCACCAAAACAAAAAATGGGGATTTTGCTTTTTGATTTGTTTTAGTGGATGTAATAAAAATGCAGTTCCTCTCTAGGAGCATCTTAACCATGCAAAGACTAATATTTCTGGCTATTCCTGAGAGTAATTTACTTATAGATCAACTGTGGGTTTTTATTTTTTTGCGGGGGAGTGGGGCCAAGACAGGGAGGGAGTTCATTGTTCCTCTCAGGGAATATCTGGCAATGTCTGGAGATTTTTTTCATCATCATCATTCAGGGTTGGGGATTGCTCCTGTCCATCTCATGGGAAGATCTCAGGATAACTGCTGAACTTACTCCAAAGTGACATGACAGCCTCCACTACCACAACAAAGAATTATCTGGCCCCAAATAATAGTACTGAGGTTGAGAAGACGTGCCGTGCCCTTTACAAAGAACAAAAACACCAGCTTTTGTAGCCTAGAGCAAAAACTCACCTATATTTTTTCCAGAATTTTCCTTGAGATACAATAAACCCCAGAGAATATGATGACACCAGCAGTTGCCCATTTTATTGGCCTAAGTAGGCTCTTTGCTCCTGAAGATGTTATTGAAAACCTCTGTGCATGGTAGTTCAACCCTGAGGAAAATCCCATGCTATACCTATGAAGGGTGAAACCACTTCATCCACCAAGTATGCCTGAAGAATAAAAGCAATCAAAGAGTCCAGCCCTCATGTTGAAGTATTTTCACCAGCATTTACTTGGGGGAAAGAAATAAATAGAACAATTAACTACTTGGATTTTTCCCTGAACTCCTTTTAATTCCTGAATCTGCTTATACTGGACTGTTCCAGCTGCCACTTACCTGATGTAATGAACACTGTGCTGTGAACCCAACCTCCAACTTAGATCCAGTTTGTTCTCTCCATTGTTGGGAGTGCTCTCAGCTCAGCCTTCAAGACCCAAGCCCTCCCCAGGACTTGAACACAGTCACCATGGTGGCCAATATCAGGACCCCTGGAGCAGCCTGTACACAAGAAAGGTCAGACCCCAAATTTGGACAGCTTGGAGGGGCCATTCAAACATCAAGCTCTTTGCAGGGCCAACTGAGGTTCTGGCCTCACTGTATCAGAACCCAACTTTCTCCTCCATGTGTTGCAGCTTCATTCCCTTCCCCCAAACAAACCCTGTTAACTTCCTAAAGAGTCTTTATTTCAGGGCCTGTGCCTCTGGGATCTGACCTCAGATTTGTTAGCAGGCTCAGATTTGTTAGATCACACCACCCCTACACTGTAAGGAGCATGTATTTTATATAAGGATGATACCTATTATGTATAAAAATAGGTAGTTCTAATGACAGTGAAGATGAAACTGGAATTTAGACCTTCATTGTTAAATAATGTGTTCAACCCAAATGAGTGTTTTCTCTTCCTTTTATGTGCTAAGAATTTTAATAGAAGGCTATATTTATTCCACTTCCTATCACAGATTCAGTGTGCTGATGATTATTTGCTTGTTGGATACAAATGTAGAAGGGTGTAATTTTGCTAACAGCTTTGCTTTTTTCTTTTCTCTCATACACTTTTTTTTTTTGACAGAGCTGAGATTGATGGACTACTAAGCTAATTCATAGGCCCTGCTGTGTGAGATAGGCCTCAGTTTGATTATCAGTGCTGTCTCAGGTGGAGAACTGAAATCACTGTGTATTCAATTAGTTATTGAATCTTGACACACCAGGTGCAGGGGTCACTCCACAAAGTGACTGCTTTTGAGAAAGAAAACACATTCAGAAAGGGGTTTAAAGAAACTTGGCATCATTGAGCCATTTTATGATAGATTACCTGAAATGGCCCATGTTCAACATCCGAACGGGGCTGCTTTGACAGGAGGTGAGAGGATAAATCAATGTATTTGGCATTGCTATAAACAAATCAATATAAAAAAGGAAGAAAAATTGGGCTTTCAAGGAAGTTCCAGAAGTACTCTCTAGATTTAGATAAAATAGCCTCCATGTTGTGAGGTCTTCCAGGTTGAGGGGTAGAATGATCCAGTTGTAAGTCATGCATGGTCCTTTCCCACACTGCCCTTTCCCTAATGTCTCTTACTTTTCTCATTAGGAATCAGCAGGTAAAGGGGTGAATATTTACAAGGACCCCAAACACTTTATTATCCAAACTTCTACTATGGTGAGAATGTAAAATACAAGTGAAGAAAAATGGAGGTCAGGAGAGAACACTGATCTGTTGTACTGACCCTTTATTATTGGTATTAACAAATCCTGGTAAGTTCCAAATGGACAAAACAAAATTAAATCCCAAACACCTCTGTGCTCAGTTTTTATATAAATCTACCTAGCAGAGTACTAAGCACTTAGGAGATGCTTCTTAACTGTTTGATAAGGAAGGAATCCATTAAGTTATTGATCCAAAATTTAAAAAATAAATAAATTAAACTAAATTTATGATCCAGCATAGATGCAGCTAACTTCGTGGATAAATCTGCAAACCAGGGAAGTTTCATTCTAAAATGTGTCTTCTTACTCTTTCAGCTCTCCTTGCTCCACCCTCTGCCTGATAAGAAAGTGGGAGAAGGAGCCTGGCAGGGAGAGCAGAGTTAACTATAGCTGCTGCTAATTCTCCCTCTTCCACTTTCAGCACCATCTGGGAAAACAGGTGAAAATTAGCCAAGTCACCTGGAGATACCAGTTTCCATTGTATCCTTTACAAAGAAAGCTAACTAGCCCTCTGCATGCCTGCCTGCTGGAGAAGCTCAATCAACCCCTGGATGGGCTCTGAGGCTGTAACCCAGGAGCCTGTCATTATGGAGATCCCTCTCCTCTGATTGTGCAGCCTTTGTGCACATGCTAAATAATGATCCGCTCACCCTCTTTCATTCTTCTATATCAAAGAACAGTAATTGTATTTGAGACATTCTTCTCTAAAGTCGTGCATCTCCCTTGGGAAATCTTCAGCCACTGTCCACATAGATTGTATTTTCATGAAAACATGGTGTTGCCAATCTCCCCTTTTTCAGAATGGTAGTAGCCCTTTGCTTTAATTACTAAGGTGAAAAGAAAGATATAGTGCAGGTTTATTTGTGAAAGTTTATCCTATTTCATACTGATATACATGCTTTCCATGTTTGCAAAGTTTTTCCTCCCTATATCACAGTGCCCAGTAAGGTACCATTGTACAACAGAGTTACTATACTCTGTACATTTTTTTTTTGTTACATTTCCCTTGGACCAAAAACACCAAGTAGATTTGACATTTTTTTTTCTGCAAATATACCCATTCTCCTGTGCTTTAGGTTTTTAATGATTTATTTCCTATGCTAAAATATTTGTTAATTTGTATAAAATATCTACTTTTAGCTTTGCTCCTCTCTGTTTTGTCAAAATTTGCACCCTTGCTTCTCCTGTGGTACCAAATGTGAGATATTAGACAAAGAAGCTGAGACAATTTTAATGCATTCCAGTATACCCTTAAACCTTGCTCTAAAATACATATTATCTTTGCCACCACCTGTGCTATATTCTAATTTACTGAATTATTAAAGTCCAAGCCAAGGAAATTAGCATAATTGTATGAAAAATCTTTAAGGGAAAAACTCTCACTTTTGATCTCTACTTGCATCACTTAAGTAATATTCTGCTCCAAATTCTCCCAAATTGTATACTTGTTCAATTATATTTTGTGTCTGACAAACCTAGTGAAGGATCTTAACATTTGATTTTAAACCTAAACGCATGAGGTTTCATGGCCTGCAAACTCAAATTGTTTCCAGAATTTTTGAAATGTCATTCTCTGTCAAAGTATGTATGTATAAGAACAAATAGAGGGCTGGGATTGTGGCTCAGTGGCAGAGTGCTTGCCTTGCATGTGTGAGGCACTGGGTTCAATCCTCAGCACCACATAAAAACAAATAGATAGATAGATAGATAGATAGATAGATAGATAGATAAATGTATTGTGTCCATCTACAACTAATGTGTGTGTGTGTGTGTGTGTGTGTGTGTGTGTGTGTATAAAGAGCAAATAGTTTTATACAGTGAGTATTATTTCTCTGGGCTGCCTTCTTAAAATTTTTGTGTATACCCTATTTAAGATGCATATTTTGCAAGACTTTTAAAGTCAAACTTGTAAGATATACTTCATGAAGGGAACTACCAGATTTATTAATAGAAGCAAAAAATTAAAACACGACAAACTGTGTGGCATGCTAAATTCTGGCTAGAAACCAAGGCAACCCAAAATTTGAATCTAACATGGCTTCCAAATAGGATATTAGACAAAAAAGTTGAGAGAATTGTAATTCATTCCAGCATACCCATAAATACTGCCCTAAAATACTTATCCAATTGTCTCAGGTTGCTTGGAACTGACCGGATTTTAAAGTCTGAAAATCTCACATCCTGAAAACGCCTTAGTTCCAGGAAAATCTCCATCTTGCGCTGTTGGTAACCTTATTTCTACAAGAGCTTACAAACCTCACCAACAGTTTTTAGTATAGGTTTTTAAATACTTCACGAGAAAGAGGAGAAAATCATCATTGTGGATAAAACACAAACCATTTGAGACCTACTGTTATAAAAGATGCTATACAGTTTGATTATTCACAAATATTTGTGTTGTCCAAAGATCTCAGGCTTCACATTGGAAATTGTTGATTTTGTAACATGTTTTTATGAGTGGATACTATTTCAATCAGCAGCGTGCATGTATTTACATAACCATACAGAGGCAGGAAGAAAGATTTTTTTAAATGCAAATTTAAGCCCTGTTATGGGTCTAAGTAGTTGTGTGAATATAAAATGAATATGACATTTGGGGCAGCACTGAGACTAACAATGATTTTAAAACAGAAACAGAGTTCAGTTTCAAAACTGAGAAACATGCAATGTGCATGCCAAGTAAATAATTTTAATCCTAAATTAAATCTTAGCAATGGAATGACTTGAATATTTTTAAATTTAATTTTCTGTGTGTTACTATCTAAGTTTTGCTCAGTATTTCCAGAATGAAAATCCTCCTTGGAAAAAAGGATATAAAATGGTGTCAGGCATGGAGTAGGGCACCATAGATATCCTCTGAACTGGTACCAGTGAAATGTACAGTTTGTATAGGACTGGGAGGAAAGTGAAGCCCCATTTTCAGTAATAGCTTTTGGTGATTCTAGAGAGTTACTCATAATTTATGCTGAGCTCACACAGAGATCAGTCAACAGAGACCTGTTCTAGCTCCCTGAAAATACTATGCAACAGTCTTTCTAAATGGTGCCCTAGGCGTTCCTCTTGAATATTATCTAAGTGAATAATTCACATATTTTTCATTGTTCTCAAAGTTCCTATCAATCTCTGTCACCTAGCTTACCAAATAATTTTACTTGAAGACATGGAAATGCTAATGGATTCTGTAAATTCTCACTACCCAGTTAGCAAGTTTCCTAAATTCACATGCATTCTTCCTCATTCTCTCTTGTTATGATTCAGGTTTCCCTATTCTTTTCTAAGACAACCCAACACAATCTGGGGACTGACCACCTCCTGTCACTTCAAGGAATTCACATTATGCAATTTTCCTCTTATGCCCTATTGTCTCTTTCCAATAGCAGCTTTGCTTTCTCAAGTTTGCTTCATTTATGAGGAAAAAGTTCTTCATTTAAAATATGTTCTCCTTAATAATTCAAGCCTAACATTCCTTTTCCCTCTTAAAAGCAAATATTTTTTTTAAAGTGTCCCTAAAAATATTAAAAAGTTGATATTAAGGCATGTTTTCTATATTCTATTATTTTGGAAATTGATAACAAAAGGTAAAAAAAAATGTATTTGAAAACTTAGGAGCACAGTTCTAAATAGCCATTGACACACAGAGAAAAAGTATCTCATAATCAAAGATCAAAAACAAAAAGTAAATATTACATGTAAAATTTGCGATATACAGAAAAACTTTGCTTGGAAGAATATTGATAGTCTGACAGATTTACATTAAAATAAAATATCAATTAACATTAGAATAGTGAGCAAACAGAATATTTCAGGTAATTCAAAATGAAACAAAAAGGACTAGAAGAGAGGAAAACACTAAAGATAATACTAAAAATGGAGAGTGTAGAAAGCAAGCATGTATGTGAAGAAATCAACAGAATGGAAACCAATTCTTTAAAAAAACCTTTAAAATAGAAAAAAATGTTGGCAAGATTGAACTAAAAGGTGAAGAATGAAAGAATATGAAAATCAGAAGTAATCTCTGTATTGGATTGGATAAATAAATTAGGCTAGATTCAGCTAATAGCATACTCTTATGTAATAACAAATGAATTAATTTTTATCTATAATATGCATATGTTTCAAAAATACATAATTTTTTGGTATTTTTGTTTTGCAGAAGTACACATTTATGATAATACCACTTAAGAAACTCTGAAAAGATGTAAAGAGTGCTGTGTATGTTTATATGCACAAGCATCTGTGGAAAATCTTAAAACACACACAGAAATGAAAATTAAACAATCAAGAGAGCAATTTCTTTTGCAAAAGTAGGAAGGGAGTAGAATCATGAACAGATAAAAACAATCTTTCAACTATATCTGTAATATGTTGACTCTTTTGGAAAGAAAGAAGGGAGGAAAGTAAATAAAGAAATAGCAAAGGGTCTGTAGCATGTAAACTTTTAAAAATCAACAAAGCTATATGATCGGACAGAATTTTATTATATTTTTTATAAGCTTACATACTTCTTTTTTTACTTTAAAAATATTTTTTAGTTGTAGATGGACACAATATTTTTCTTTCTTTCTTCTTTCTTTCTTGCTTTCTTGCTTTGGTGCTGAGGATCAAACCCAGTGCCTGACACACGTGAGGCAAGTGCTCAACCACTGAGCTACATCCCCAGCCCAAGCCTACATATTTCTAACTGGGTACTCACTGGTTTTGCTGTCTCATTTCCCATGCACTTCTTAACCCACTGTAGTCTATCTTTTTGCCTCCAGGATGCGTCTGCGAAACACTCTCAGCAAGGTGAAATGTGATTTTGTTGCCACATCTAAATATGCTTTATGTATTCATAATGGTAGGCAAGTTAACCACCCCATCAAATATCCATGTTCTTGCCCCAGAATGGAGAATATGTTGCATCACATAGCAAAAGAGCTTTGTATATATATTTAGATTAAGGAGAGTGAGATACAGAGATGATCTTGGATTCTCCATGTGAGCCTAATCTAATCCCAATGATACTTAAAATTAGAGACAATTTCCCAGTTGTGGACAGAAACGTGTGAGATTTAACAATGGAAAAGGATCCGAGAGATGTGATACTACTGGTTTTGGATATGCAGGCTGCCTCTAGAAGCTGGAAGGTGTAGGAGGTATGTTATTTCCTGGAGCCTCCAGAAAGGAACCAACCCTCCTGAAGGCTGGATTTTAGCCCAGTGAAACTCTTGACATATTTCTGATCTAGAGAACTATAGGAAAACAAATTTGTGCTGCTTCTTTTTTAATTAAATTATTTTTAAACTAACATATATAAACAAAAATTGCACATATTAATGGGGTACATGTGATTTTTTTGGTGCATGTACACACTGAATAATGTTTAAATCAAGTTCCACCTATGCATCCCATCAAACATTCATCATTCCTTATGATGAAACCATTCAAATGGTTTCCATCTACCTCTTGAAATATATTGCATATTATTGTTATCTGTGGTGAAGCTCCTGTGCAATCACACACCAGAGTTTCTTGCTTCTGTCTAAATTTAACTTAATACCCATTGATTGAAATTTTCCATACATGTACTTTGTCCAGCCACTGATAAACTACCATTCTAAATTTCTAGGAAGTCAAACTATTCTAGATTCCACATATGAGTGAGATCATGAAGTTTGTGTCTTTCTGTACCTGACTTATTTCACTTAATGTAATGTTATCCAATTTTCTCCATGTCAACACAAATGACAGGATTTTATTTTATTTTATTTTTTAGGTCTGAGCAGTATTCCATTGTGTATATGTACTGCATTTTCTTTATTTATTCATCACTGAAATTTATGCTATTTTATTCAATCAAGTTAGTACTTCTTTTTATAGCAGCAATACAAAACAGGGTTGAACTGAAGTGCACTCAACCACTGAGCCACATCCCAGCCTTATTTTCTATTTTATTTAGAGACACGTTCTCACTGAATTGCTTAGCACCTGCTTTTGCTGAGGCTGGCTTTGAACTCATGATCCCCCTCAGCCTCTGTCTGCGAGCCACTGAGATTACAGGCCTGTGCCACTGCATTGGTCACAAAACAAATATACACTTCTTACTTTATTTTTACAGCTTTATACTTGCCTCAGTGTTGTGATTTCATGTTTCCGTTTTCCCTCCTTTTAGAGTCATCTATCCTCTGTGCAATTTCAGAATGGCTCTTCTTTTTCTTATCCAACAACTAACTGATTATTATTCTCAATTCTAATACATTTTCAATCAGTTTCTTTGCAATTATATTTTTATGCTAGTAGTTTTCTTTTTCTAACCACTCTTTCTAATATTTTATTGACATGTAATATTCACATGTATTTATAAAGTACAGTGTGATGCATCTCTTTACCTGACTTCACAATATACTATAAATTATATTAAATAAAATAACATCATTATGACATAACAACAGAGAGACCAAGGGAATAGAATGGAGAGTAAACATAGCACCATGCATTTACAACTAACTTATTTTTGAGGAAGGAGCTAAAAACACACCATGATAAAAGGATAGTCTCTTCAATAAAGTGTGCTGGGGAAATGATATCCACATGCAGAAGAATCAAACTAGACCCTTATCTTCCCACGGATACAAATATCAACTCCAAATGGAATGGAGACTTAACTCTATGACCCCAAACTAGAAGAAAACACAGAGGAAACATTTCAGGGCATATTCCAGTGGTTTTCAGTGAAGGGCAGTTTCACCCTCTGGGGACAGTTACTGACAATGTCTGGAGACATTTTCATTTGTCACCACTGAGAGCACTACAGTTATACAGAGATAAGGTTCAGAGAATCTGCTAAATATTCTGAATTACACAGGGCAGCCCCTTCAATTAAGAAATAACCTGTACAAAATGTCAAAAGTGCCAGTCAAAAAAAACCTGATTTATTCCTAGTGTGTCAAATATCACATGGGCTAATGGTTGTTATTTTCCATATCCTTCAACTTCCAAATCCCCTTTTCAACTTAGTTTTTTATTCACAAATTTATATTCTTACATATAGCCATTGTGCTACAAGTTAAATTGGAGTAACAGTTTTCCCTAATTTTTCATTTAAAATTTAAGAAGTTCTCACTACTAAAATCAGCAACAATACCATTTTGCCAATGTCCCAATCTTAGGTATCACTACATCTCTTTCAAATCCAAATATTTCCCAAATCCTACTGGGCTTTCTTTGCTAGAACTCCATGCAAACATTGGCTTACATTAAGTGACCAAGTTTGTATTAATATGTTACAGTAGAACTAAAAAAACTAATATTTTCATCTTATATTATTTTTTACAGCCTTTGGTATAAGTTATCACTTCTTTCTTGAGATTATGATGGAACCATATTATATCAATAACTTTTGCACAATTACTTTTACCCATTCTGCAAAAATAAAGAAAAAAATATTTGAATAGGGTAGGCACTTCCCCAACTTTTTCATTACAAGAAACTGTAGGTGACATGCAGACTCCACTACAGGTCTTGTTTCCTCCCTGTCTCTTCTAAATGTGAGTTTATTGCTGCCCTGAGACTGGACAGATTTATGGATGTGCAGGGCAACCCCTAAATGCAAGTGAACCAACTACTTAACAAACATATCAGACACACTCCAGTTGGAAGGAAAATGGCTTGTGTAGTACCTATTTAGAAAAGGTATGTTATCCCAGACTAGTACTTTCCTCCTTGATTGTTAAAACATTTCTGACAACCTGAAATATTTTTGGTCTTGCTTTCCAAATACAGAAACAAATTCTCATTCTGCTGCATCACAACAGCCAACCTTTCCTCTTCTATTCTACAGCTGCTAGGTTGGATTCAAGCAATAGAGTCTATTACTAAGTTTCTTATACCACTGCTGGAGAAAAACTCAAGCTCATTTTTATGGAATAATGTGGGCTTTTTTTTCAGGATCTTATTCTAGTTTGCCTCTTTAGTATTATGTCTTTTTCCCTCTCTTAAGCACAAAATAAATATTAGCACTAGCAACTTAATATTATCTTAAAGACATGTTAAATCTAACAAGAGATTAAGGAAAGCCAAAAGACTTCTAGCATCAAAGTCTTAATAAAGTTTAAAAAGATAGCTAGCTTTGGGGTGGTGTATTTAGTATATTTAGGGATAATTTAATGGAAAATGAAACTAAATGATAATGTTCCTATTGTCCTGGGATTGGACTCAATAGAAGCCAGTATTGCCTCCATCCTATACCATATCCGAGGCTGATAAACTTTCTCTATTTACAATATGAACTCCTGTCCTCATCAATACAAAGAGGTAACAGAAGGAGAAGGAAATGAGTGAGAGCTAGCTAGCAGATCACATATAACTTGCCTAGCTAGAGTTTCTCTTCCCAAAAGGTAAGGGGGGTGGGTTGGAAGAGGTCAGTTGAGTTGGAACGGGTGTCACATACTGGGAAATTGGGCAAGGGGTCAACTTCTGAAGAGACTTGCAGAAAACTGACACACATGCTCCAGGGAACATTTGGATGCAGCCACTCAAGAAATAGTACATTTTCTTCCATGCCCAGTTTAGGGAGAAGATTTGTTTCTTAATGTGTCCTTCCTGCTCTAACATCCTGGTCCCTCCAGCCAAGGTCAAGGCTGAAAGTGAAAAGATGAGATCAGAGGTTTAAAGTGGCCTTGATTGTGCTTTTAATTAAGTGAAAGTGACTGGAATACTGTGTAATAGTTTAGAGATAGGAAAGTTTCATTTGATATATACATAAATACCTGCTATTTGAGAAATTGATGGGGAATTTTACGTTAAGTTTATATCACTTCAAGCAAAGATTGTGCATTTTTTGCTTAATTTGCAATTCTTATATTAAATATCCATAAAAATAACCCTAGAGTACAGTTTGGGAATAGATATAATAATATATATATATATATATATATATATATATATATATATATATTCATGATAAATATTTCAGGTGGCTAACTTAATCTTAATACTTTTATTTTGCTTATTAAAGAATATTATAGGAAGGTAAACAAAAAGTTTCATGACACCATCATCACTCATAAAACCCCTGCTGACAATAAAATGTATATTAAATGAAAATGCTAAGAAAATTCATACAAAAAGTTCTGACATGAAATGTAAATGTCTTTCTCTTCTTTCTCACATCCAATCTCCTCTGTGTATTTCCCCAAAGGTAATAACATTAAAAAAAAAAAAAAACAAAACTACTCTTCTGATGAAGGATACACAATAGCATATACACATTTTTTCATCTTCACTTAAAGGGATCCCATACCTCCTATATAAAAACACAAAGATTTACCTTATTCCATTTTATAGCAACAGTAGATGCTTATAATTTTAACTACCTCATGACTAATGGATATTTAATATACTCTAGCGTTTTACCATTGCAAATAATGCTGCAGTGCATATCTTGGACATATATCTTGGCTTCTTTTGCACATTTTTTTAAATATAAAATGTATATAAAAGGTATCCTGTTTCCCTATATATTTGCCAATACTGACTATCACCAAAACCTTCACATAGTTACCAGTTTGGTGGTTTAAAGTGTTGTCTATTTGTTATTTTGATATACAATCATTATATGTAAAATTGAGTTGTGATATACTCATTAACATTTTTTAATTTTGTATCCTGTGAGGTATTATGCATATAACTCACTCACTTGTTTTTTTATATATTTTTATCATTTTCTTACTAATTTGAATGAGATTTTTGTAAATCAGAAAATTTTTTATTTGCCTTAAATTCATAGTGTATTTATTTTCCACAATGTATAGTCATGTATAACTAGCCATTCAACTTTTTCTAGACTATTTTTATCATATAAAATTATAAATGTTTAATTAGAACAATTATTTTAAAATTTTCTTTACAAATTACTGGTTTCTTGTCTCATGAAGAATGGCCTTCACTATTCCAACAAGTAAATTCTGTCTTATTTTCTTACATTTGTAGATTTCTATCTTTGTCATTACATATTTTTACAAATACCTTTACCTGGAATTTATTTTGCTATATCCCCATATAAGTGTACATCTATATACACATATATCTTATACCTTACAGAGAAATTTTGGTCAGTTTTCTTAACTGATGGAGTAATCCTTGTATTATTCTACTGTTATGGTATAGAACTAAGAATGTCTCCCAGAAAGCTCAAGTGTTAGGCAATGTAGAAATCTTCAAATTTGAAAAGACTGGAT
This sequence comes from Spermophilus citellus, assembly GCF_964194105.1. Lineage (NCBI taxonomy): Eukaryota > Metazoa > Chordata > Mammalia > Rodentia > Sciuridae > Spermophilus > Spermophilus citellus. Next base: position 106,365,144 of record NC_138182.1, read on the forward strand.
TATGAGTGCTATGGATTAATTCATTTGATGGATTAAGAATCTGAGTAGACTACTGGGTGGTTAGTATAGCAGGTGGGCATGACTGAAGGAGGGAGGTCACTGGGGGCATGGCCTTGGACTATATCTTTCCCCTGGCTTCTCTATCTCTCCCCCACTCTGCTTCCCATGTGCTGGTTGAATAGCTTCCCTCAGCCAGGCCCTTCCACCATGATGTTTTCTGCCTCATCTAGGTCCAAGAGCAATAGAATCAGCCAATATTGAACTGAACCTCTGAAACAATGAGTCCAAAATAAACTTTTCTTCCTCTAAGTTGTTTTTGTTAGGTATTTTCTTAACAACAACAAAAAGATGACTAACACTTATTTGAAGTACAACTTTATTATATAAAAAAGACTACTATTTCACAGATGACAAATAAGATATTCATGCTCAATATTGCAAATGTTGTTTAACACTTTTCAGGAAGAAATGATATAACTTGATAAGCTTCAGAAATAAGAAATATAAAATTATAAAAGAGTAGGGAGATTTATAACTTTCTTCCAGACAATTTGACTATAATTCTAGAAACTCTCTTTATAGGTTCAACTGAAAAAAAAATAGACAAATAAGAATTCAGTTATTGAGGGTTCATGATAAAATTAGTAGTATTTCAATTGGCTCATTTCCTATATTATTTTATGTATTAATATTGAGACTTTTAAAGTTCACAGCAGAAATCTTAAATGCCTTTTCTAATTAAATTTGCTAATAAGGCATTCCTTGTTCTTTGAATCTAGTCCAATCTGAAAGTGACTTGAATATCAAATTTTTTAATAACAGGGGACTTTGTTTTATTATTTAAGATTTGAGAAATAATAATGCATTCCTAGCCCATTCCAAAATCTCAGACAATTTTTGCCCAAATACCATTAAAATGCACCAATCACTTTAAAAACTCACTCAGAGTCTCTTCATTGTGTTAAAAAAATCATCTAATCATTCAATAGCTAAACACATGAAAGAGTATATTTGTGAGAGAGATGCATAAACATCCTGTATAAGAAGGCAGTGATGGAATATTAGATACACATGATACACATTATATTTTGTGTTAAGAAAAAAATCAAAGACTGGAAGATTGAAAGTTCATCTCAAAGTAGTGCTGGTTACGGCAGAGAAATCCTACTCAACAAAGAGAGGCTAGATTCTGTGAGATGGGATTTTCAGAAAAAGGAACTAATGTGGGTTGTTTTTTTTCAAACAAAAAAAGAAACCTAATTGATTTTAAACCAAATGAGTCCTGGCTATCAGGAGACTTGTATGATTGAGTCCAGATAGACCAGTTAGTTATAGTGCACATTGCAAAAAGTCACAGTTTTACCATCTGACTTGTCTGTGTTCTGATCAGCTTCTGAGAGGAACACCTTTGGTCTTCCTGCTGAAATCCTGGCTGCTTTCTGTCTTGCGGTAGTACATGTCTTCAGACTCAGGTCTCCACACAGTCCTAATTTCAGATTTTCTTACTTGCTATGCTCTCATGAATATATCCCATACTGTAAGCAAAAACTAAAATATTACAGTAAGAATATCTAATGAACACAGATAATATTTACCAAAATAAACTCACAAGTCAAATAAAATGGCTACTTGTTATTGGAAGTCTGCACCAGCAAGGTTTGTAAATAAGAAAATAAAAATAAAAACTTATCACTGTGGGATTTTGTTTTGTTTGGTTTGGTTTTGGTTGTTGTTGGAGCAGGGTGAAAGTGAGTAAAAGCGTTTGGTAAAGGAACTAGAGAAACGCTTTTTGCCCAAGGTTTGGCCAGGTCTATATCCTAAGAACTGGTTGATACATAGGTTTCTCTTCCTGGCATTTGAGATTCTAGAAGTGGATAAAAACATTATAAGAGGCTAAGAAGAAAATAATGGGGCCAAAAATCAAAACATAACAAAATATCAAAATGAACATCTATTTTTTATTCCCCAGTTTGTGATTATCCATTTTCTGATAACATGGATTCCTATTTATAATTGTGTATGTATATTTTTCTGCCTTTTGTCAAAATATAATATATATAAAATATGCAGAATATAATCATCATACAGTTCAATGAATTTTCATAAAAAGAGACACATTAATGAACTGACATCCAGATTTAGAAATACACACACACACACACACACACACACACACACACACACTCCTACACACAGACTAAGAAAAACAGAAACATATCTGCAAAGTCCTTATCTAGAAATACTTCTAGTTAGTCCACTTACCCATCGCTAATCCTACCAAAGGCAAACCTTATTCTGGCTTAGGCATTAGAACAAATGTTGCTGTTCATCATATTATGAATCTTTACTACAGCACTCACTTTTAGAATGAAAATCTAAACAGAAATAAAATGAGTTAATTATGTGAAGATCTGTTGAAGAACATTTCTGGCAATGATCAAGCTTCAGACACATCTTAGGGTTTCAACGATGGTGAACTAAGAAAACAAAGCAGGTCTGGCTGTATTAAAAGGGGGTGGTCTGAAATAGAACAGAGAGATAGAGGTCAGAACACTTAGCACTTACTAGGGCAAGCAAAGATTTCCTCTCTGAGATCTGTATTAAAGAAAATATTTTCCTTTGCTTCACTCCATTTTTCACTTTTCTTCATGTGGTGCAGGACAGATATTAAGGTTTTTTTCATGCTATTTCTTATTAATCTTTTTTTTCTCAACCTATCAACATATTTAGTATAGAGAGGGAAATGAAAGTTAATTAAGCCAAGAAGTCATTAAAATTTCTCTTTCTTTTGTCTATGACTTTTCAAAAATTATGACGTACTGCCTTTTCTTTTGTTGTATATATATATTTTTTTCTGTTTTTTTATTTACTTGGGTTTATGTTGTACTTTTGAGTGACAGAAATATTGTCCTCAAGCATCATGGTCCCTCTTAATTTTGAAGATCCTACCTATTTTTTGAATAAGTAACAAATATTTGAATTTAAACCATTTAAATCATCACCACTTCCCTGGGATATTTTCAATTGATTAATTTCAAAAGCATTCAAATATCGAGATGCATTTCTCTAAACACAAACACTTGACTTTACAGCTGAAATGGCCAAAAGCAACTTTCTAGTCAACAAGTATAGATAGAAGTATGACAAAACAGGAGTTGAGAGGTTGACTGTGTTATTCAGGGAGCAAATCTCTGTGTAAGAACTGAGTTGACCAGAGAAAAAGTATTGAGATAATAAAAATGAATGTTGAGAATTGGCATGAAAACACAGAGGGAACTGCAGGAGACTAGTTAAAGCTGTGTCAGATTTCTTTTGATGTTTGTATTTGTATACATCCATTCAAGGAGAAAGAGCTCACATTTTTTACTGAAAGTCTTACTTTGTATATTTAACAATACTTAAAATGTAAAAAGCAGGAAAAACTGTGTGTGTGTGTGCATGTGTGTGTGTGTAATACACAAAAACTAAATTATTTAGGGGTGGGATATATTCAGGAAACAAAAGCATGTGACATCTATTTAGTACTATGTCAAGTTAGCAGTTCTAATATGTTAGGAGAAAAACAGAGTTGGCTCATTTATTTTGCTATAATAAAATATAATGGGATTGAGTTTTATTTTATAAAATATTACAAATATTTCCCTGACCATGATGCTGCCTCCTCTTTCTCTTGCTCAAGGCATGAGCTCTCCCCAGACTCTGAACATCTTCCCATCCCTGACTCTCTCCTAGGTTTAGAGAGGAGAGAGGAGCTAAGTTAGATGTTCAGGGTGGGCAAGTTGGCTAGTGATGGGAGGACAGAGTGCAGGAGAGGTGAGGACATCTGGAAAAAGAGCTCTTGAGGCCTATGGAGACCACCCTACAAGTCCAGCTGAGAAAATATGGGCAGACTGGCCATCAGACAGCCTGGTTGTTACCCAGGTTGGCTCTTTCATGCAGACAAGAGTACAACTAACAGCTTTCATCCAAGTGTAGATAATCTAGTCCTTCATTTGATTTTCCTGATGCGTAAGCATTGTTACAATTATTTTATTTTTAAATTAATTTATTTATGCTAATTAGATATATATGACAGCAGAATGCATTTTGATTCATTGTACACAATTGTAGCACAGCTTTACATTTCTATGGTTGTACAGGATGTAGTGCTGCAGCATATGTGCAGTCATACATAAACCTAGGATAGTGATTTCCACCTCATTCCATCATCTTTCCTACCCCCACATACCCTCTCTACTATTTTAGTTTATTATAAGTTTAGATTTTAAATTTTCTAGTTTTCAGAAGATAGCTCCAACACTCTGGTAGCCACCATAAAATTTTTAAAACAAAAAATTTTTGAATATCATAGTTTCTTAAATTGTAAACAAATTACCCTAAATATTCATTACTAATACCTCTTATAAATAAGAATAAAGACAAAAGCTTTTTAAAAATATTTTAAGGATGATTATATTAAATAGTCATAGAAAAAAAGAGTAGAAAGAAAAATAAACAGTACTCTGAAAAGAGTGGCTTCTAATAACAGTTTTGCTAACCTCTGTCATTTGAGTAATCCATAATTTCTCTTGGTTTAATTTCCCCATTTTCCCGTTAACCATCAGAGAATAAACTACAAAAGATTCCCAGCCTTAAGGTCCCATGAGTTTTAAACTATCTGAAATAATTTCACAGAGACAACTCTAACTGGTATAGATTCAGAGATTTTAGTATTTATTTTATCCAATGGTTTGTTCGGGTTTAAAATTTTCTTTTTATTTTGATTTTTATTCAAGATAGTTTATTCATGCATAGGCATTATAACACCACCACCACAAGAATATCTACAACTAGTTCAGACTCAGATATTGATCTTAATTAAGAATGGATAAAGCTGGAATCATTTAAGACATTTAAAGAACATTATTTTGTCTTTTCCCCAACTTCTGAATTGTCTGATTTTTTTCTGGAAATCACATCAGTCAATTTTGTAAACATAGAAAGGAAGACTTTTATTATGATTAGACAGTCATGCTCTCCCCAGGTGGTAATCTCTGAAGAAATTTACTCTTGTGGAATTCAAAGTTCAAAGAAATCTTGATAATTTTCTTACAAACATCCTCTGTATTTCATGTTTTAATCATGATGCAGCTTTTGTGCTTGGTAATTATTCAGATGATTTCTAATGACAGAATAGTACATTTGTATAATGTAGAGATAAATAAAAGTTTCCATGGATTAGCCTATGCAACTGTCATCAGGAAAACATTCAGACTTATTCTGCCAATTTGAAATGTATTCAGGCATCAAGGTTTGCTTCAGAAACTCACATCCTATTCAGGCCATGTAGGATCCAACATGGAGGTTCGAAGCATCCCTTAGCCACACAATCAAGTCTGTGTGAATAAAAATGTGATCTCTTAAAATGTATCCCATCACATCTGCCTTGTCTTTTTAAACACCTAGAGTCGGAGTCAAAGTTAAACAGACATGAGCTTTTCATTTGAAGTGGAAATGACTTTATAAATAATAGAAATCTACCTTTAGAGAATTTTAAAAATACTATTCTTTTCAGATATTCTTTTCAGAGATAGCAACTATATTATTTTATAATTTCTGTCCATTTTCTTCTTTCATTTGTTTGCTGTTTTTCCCTGAAATTCCTTTCCATTTATAATTTTCTTCCTAAAATATCTATGTTCGAAGTTGTACATAGAGGAAAAAGATGAACCAATCCACGCTAGGGGCCCAGACTCTCTTTATCCAAATTTCCCTTCAAAGGTTCTCACCTTTCAAAAGACCTCAATACCCTTCTCCTGCCTTCCAGTGGCATGTCTATTCTACAGGCATCACACTAGTACTGAGGCCAGCTGGCCAATTTTTAGGTCTGAGTATGGAGGGGGACCCTGCTAATTTCCAGAAGGGTGAGATAGATGGGTTTTCAACACCCTGAAGGACACGACTGAAGAAAGTAATTTTGTAAATGGTAATTAGGTAATCAGTTTAGTTTACATATACCCATCTAGGCAACAGTGTTGCTTAAAAATGAGGACATAGACAAATAGCACCTCTAATGGGTGAGAATGTGAATTTGGGGGGGGGGGGTGTACCAGTGATTGAACTCAGGGGCACTGGACCACGGAGCCAGCCCTATTTTGTATTTTATTATAGATAGGGTCTCACTGAGTTGCTTAGTGCCTTGCTTTTGCTGAGGCTGGCTTTGAATTCTCTATCCTCCTGCTTTAGTCAGCCAAGCCACTGGGATTACAGGCCACCATGTCCAGCGAGAATATATATATTTTTAAAAATATATTGGTGCATAATACTTACACATAATAGTGGGAATCAATGTGACAGGGTTGTACATGCATAAAGCATACACAGTTTGAGACCTGGAAAATCTGATTTCAAATAAGAATTCTCCCACTTGCTGCCTTTCTGACTTTGAGCAACATTCTAAATACCTATAAGCCTTGGATCCTTATTTATAAAATGAGTGTAACAATTACATTTGCTTCATTGGGCAAGTTGTAAGGGAGAAATGAGATGGTGTATATATAAGCTTAGTGTTTAGCATAAGTTCTCAGATATATGTAATTCATGAATGAGGTCAGAGGTCATGTTCCTAGTAGCAAAGAGAAAATAGAATCTGACACATAGTGTATGCTCCATATTATATTGAGTTGAGCTGAACTTCTTAAATCATTGTTGTAGAAATTTGACTCCCTATTCAAAGTAAAAAGTTTTCAAATGAGCCTTTAATGTATAATTTATGAATAAGGTAGAGTTAATTTATCTTATTTTCACATTTGTTAATATTCTAATAAAATATCAACATTACAGAATAATGCAGATGTTCATGTATGCATATGTTCCTTTATCATATGAATGGTACAGAGAATATTAATTTGTTGCATGGTAATAGTAAGGTACAATAACATTAAAAGGAAAGAAATTAAGAATGAATGAAGAGAAATACTTCTCTGAATAAAACCAAATTGGCCCCTGTAACCAGTTCCCAAAATAAATTATTGAAGCAAATACTTTAGTGGGATTCCAAAAAGGATCAGGCTTAATGAGGCTAGATTTTGAGAGCAGCTCACAAATTCATGCCTATGGATTCTCAAAGGAAAAACAGATTTGCCCTTGGAAGAGTGCACTCTGGGAGACAGAGAAACCAGAGGTGAAAAATTATGGGTCCATTTCAGATGCTAAGTTGGTTTTATGTTTATAAAGTAGCTTAAATTATTTAAATATTTTAAATTTGGTACTGAAAACACACTTAGGCATTTATAAGCCAGAAATAGAAAACTGTTATTGGTTTATAATCAAAGAATCAGCAATTTCAAATAGGCATCATAAATTCTAATGTATTTTGGAAAAGAAATCTTGGTTTTAAAACCAGCAGTCAAGAAAGTCAGTGGGTGTGTGTTGTACACAAAGAAATACTCAAGGCAGTGCAGATTCAGCCCAGGGCCATCTTCTATAGGACAACAAACTGCACAGTGATGGTTTCTGTCCTGACAATGGAAAGAATTAGGGCATTTGGGTGCTTAGCTCAATGTACAAGGCATTGTCCTGAGCATTTTACATAAATGATTTTTTAAAAAAAATTGTTTAGTTTTATGGACACAATATCTATATTTATTTATTTCTATGTGCTGCTGAGGATTGAATACAGTGTCTCACACATGCCAGGCAGGTACTGTACCACTGAGCTACAGTCCCAGCTCAACATAAATGATTTTATTAATCTTTGTGACCTTCAGAGTTGAGTATTAGTCCTTTTTAATTTTTTTACCAGATGAAGAAGCTGAAATTTAAAGTTAAGTTATCTAATCATACACAGCTAATAGAGAAGAGCAAGAATGAAACTGAAGGGTCAGACCTCAAAAAATATTCACTTTATGATTCCAAGATATATAAGCATTCATCAAAGAAAGGCTATTGTTTAGTACAGTTTTATTAGTAACTATTTCATTTATATTACCTTTGGAGAGTATGAATCTCATAATGAATTATAAATAAACTAAAATATAAACTTTCAATGTATATGTGAGTTTAACATATAGTGATCACAAAATATCATCTGTATATATAAAATACAAGACTGTTTTGGAATATGGATCTCAATCACACAAGCGTAAGGCCAATTTTCTCATCAGCATCTCATTCAGTGTTCACCAGTACTGATAAGGTAGTTAAGGTCAAATAAATGACTTCAGAGTATGGACTTTGTAATTCTGGGCCCCTATAACTGACATCTTTGTTATTGTTATTACATTTTCAGAAAGAAAATTAAAATTCCTTTTCAAAGACTTTGGTTTTCTATGTGTTATTGTGACAATTTCATTTACACAAGGGAATCAAATAGAAAATTAATGTCTAAACCACAATAATATCTGTGTTTCACTGGGCACTGCCTAAATATGAGGAGCTTTATGTGCACACTCTCAGATCCTTATAATAAATTTAAGTACATGTTTTAACCCTCATTTGGTAAATATAGAAATATTTTATTCAAGCTAAGTAATTTGTCTAAATACATGCAAAGAAGGCTACCTGTTTTGAAAAATCAAACCATGTCTGTAGAGTTTCAGTATCAAATGTCTACCAATATTTCAACTGCTTGTTATGTTACAATTACAGTAGGTTTTTGGCTCCAAAACTGAAATCATATGTATTTAGATGGAAATAACCAGGCTCATTTAAACATAAAAACAATAGAACACACTAAGAACAAAGTATAAGCCTATATACAGTTACTATCATCATTATCAATGCTTCATAAAATACTAATTAAGCTTTGGTAATATTAATAAAATATTAAGCCTGATTTATATAATGCTTCAAGATTTGGAGTTCATATCATATTATTTTATTACTCTAGCAATAATCATAATGAAGATAACAACAAACATTATTTTACAATGAAGTAAAAAGTAATTAACAATTTGTAGATGAGCATGCCAAGTTAGTTAAGGAGCAGAACCTCAGCATAAACTTGGGTATCATCCACTGATAAAAATAAATCTGCTTGCTTTGTGACTCTTTTATAAAGTAGGCTTAATCAAACTTTATGCAACACTAGTGAAAAGTTTAAGTATGGAATTTAGATTTCATAATCTTGGTTCTAGCTTTGCCTCTGCTGTTTTATAACCAAATGTTTTAAAACCGCTGCTTTAAACTGCTGTTTTATAGCTGAATCATTTTATCTCACTGAAACTGTTTCCCCACCTGTAAATTGGAAGTTAATAACAACTATAAAATAGTGCTATTTTGGGAAATAATTTAAAAATGTCCCTGGAATTTTTTTTTGTGGGACTAAAGCATAAAACTTTTACAGATAGTCTCTCTGACCCTAAATTTAAAACAAACATTTTTTTGGGGGGTAGAACACACAAAAAAATAGTTTTGTATAATTTAGGTTAAAATTGGATGCAATATACAAAAAAATTAAACTAGACTTTCAATACTTTCTTATGTCTTATGGTTTTTGTTTACTATTTCAGTCTTCCTTCTGGTTTTCACCTATTTTGATTAATCAAAATAATTTCTGTTCTAGTTTTACTGTTAGAAATACAACATGTTGTATCAAAGTCAGTTTTCTTTATTCCTGAATTTGACCAAGTCACAGTTCTGGATTTGGAACACAACATAACCATTTTTCAGATGGTGCTCACACTCAGCTTCCTTGGCTACATATTTACTCCACTGTGCTGACAAGGGTGGAAAACAGATTTTAATCATAGAGTTTAATAGATATGACATTGAGGTTACATGGAAAGTAGATTTATATAGTAACCGAGGGTTATTTAATCTCAGCCTTCTGACACATCATAGAGCAGGAAGAGGCCCACAGCCACAGATTACTCTGACTTTCCTTCATGTGTTTTCACTAATCTTTGTCCCAGATCCACCAGTTCATCATGCCATGCTCAGAAAACACAATTCTGACATGTCACTTTTCTGTATAAAAACCTCCAGGGTTTCCCCATTTCCATTAGAAGAAAAACAGTCCAAACGTTTTAGCACAAGTCCCTTATGGTCTGATTCTAAAATACCCTCTTGGTTGTTATGAAATATTTAACTTATAACAAAGCCAAATTTGAATGTAGCTGTTGCCAGAGCTTGTGTTAGAACTGTTCTTCTTTATTTACATTCCTGGTAAACTGCTCCTGGCTTGCCCATTAAAACCAACTCTAATCTCAATGTAAAGTGTTAGTATCACTTCCATCAAGGAGAGTGCACTGATAGGAATTCTCTTCTCCTAATGCCAGTACCACTTCATTGTATTATTTATATCATTTTCATTGGATTGTAGGCATGTATGAAAAATCTTATACTCTGTTTTCACTTATTAATTCTTTGGAAGCTAACCTGTATTTTATCTCTACCTAAGTCTCACATAATGTTAAATATAGTTCCTAACTCATGGTAACTATTTATAAACCATTAAATCATATTCAGTTATCTAAGCTATAAAACAGAAAATAAAAATCTCTAGATAGCTATAGTTACCACTTCAGGAAAGCAAACACTAGTTTTCACTATACAGAGGTAAGAAAACAAAACAAAACAAAATTTTATTCTTTATGACCCTTATTTATTTGGGCACTTGGACATCAGAACTCTTCCAACAGTGGCATGATATATTGCAGAAGCCAGAGTAACATTCTCTGGCTGCAGAGACATTGTATTTTCCTGACCCACTTTTCCTCTATTCCAATGCATGCTTCATTCTTCTTCAACAACATTCTTGTCAGTAAAGATCATTCATGCATGGGCTGTTATAGGTTAAATTCCACCCATCCTCTATTTTTTTTTTAATTCTCCATCTTACTCAAAGATATTTCAGTGGAAGCTATGTTGATTATACTTTTGAGGTTACAGATGTTTTACTGCTATAACAAATGTTAAGGGTGTAGTCACAGCAGCTGGTTCCCCAAATCATTGCTATTTTGTCACTTTGATGGAAAACTTGGTGTTTCCAGGTGACAGTATTTGATTTGCCTTTCTGATTTTTGTTTTTGTTTTTATACCTTCATGAGATACTTCAACTTTAAATTGTGTGTTTCTTTAAAAATTTTGAGATATTTGTTCTTAAAAAGTGAATTTGGGGAGGGCAATGATACAGTAGCAAAAAGCACCAGAATGTTTATCAGGAGACTAGCATGTATTGTTTTCCCTGTTATTTAACCATTCTTATCATTAGACTGAAAAACAGTGGACTTTCCTGAGGTTATTCTAGAGCCCATACATTCAAGCAAATTAAATTCTTTCATAATGATTTTTGTATACCTATTAAAATATATTATTGCTCAACTGGGAATATATTAAAACTAATTATTTTTAAGCATTTTTACTATGATACAGGAACTATCATAAGGGCTTTTTTTATATTCACCATGTCATCCCCACAACAACCCAGTGAGGAAAACTCATCATCGTTCCCTTTTAAAAATTAAGAAACAGAAGCAAAGGCGAATGTGTCCATTTTCACACATGGGCAAGTGCGAGGAGACAAAGTCTGACTCCAAAGTAAAAAGTGCTCTCTAAAGCTTTTCTACTCAAAGTGTGGTCCCCAGACTAGCTCCACCAGCATCCAAGGGGAGCTTCTTAGCAATACTATGCAGCTTCAAACCTCCTCCAGGTGAATCCTAAGTATGGAAAGCTTGAGAAACACTGATATAAAACACCATACTCTGTTGCCTTGCTTTTGTGTTGGACTGCCTTCTAGCTAAATAACAAAGAATCTGCATCAGGAAATATGCTTCATGCTTTAAAGTTATCTTGAAATCATGTTTTTTTTTTTTTTCCCAAAATTCAAGATAACACTTTCATATTGCATTAGCTAGTGAATACAAATACTGGTGGAAGTGTTTTCTAATTCACAGTGGAATATGATATTTTACAGCCATGCTTTCATTAGAGCTATCCTCAGTAATTCAAGCTAAAAATCAAGATTTGAATGAATTCTATCCATTTATTGATATAAACTTCCATCAATGTTTTCTGCATCAATCAGCTCAAAGAATGCATGTTTTATTTTTCATAAGATAAAATGTGTTTTAAAGTATAAGTTTTAATAATTTAATAATTAAATTTAATAATTAAATTAATTTAATTTAATAATTAAATTTAATAATTAAATTTAATAATTTAATAATAATTTAATAATGTTTTAAACTATAAGTTTTAATAATAATGTTTTAAACTATAAGTTTTAATAATTTTTTTCAATGTCTTGAAAACAGTTTATACTGCTCAATATTCTTCAGAGGAAATATGTCTACTTCACCATTTAAAGCAAGCTATAATATTTTTTAATGAGGGTTGCTAATGGCCTTGAATTAACTATTTTAAACAACTTGAGCAATGTGGAAATCTATTTTGGAAGATAGAGTTATCCAAGACTAGGTCACATAAAATAATGTATTTGAATAATCAGAGGTCACAAGCACCTAGTATAATAGCCTTTAAGCATCTTTCGTTTTTTTAAATCTTATATATTTATCAGGGAATCTTCACGAAGGTCTAGAAAGAATAAAATCTAAATACCTAAACATAAAATATTCATCAGATGCAAAAGAGTATCAGGTTGAGTCTTAAAGGAGAATAAGCTTCAACTTTGTTATTTTTCAAATATGTATTAAAATAAATGAATGGAATGTAAATTTCCTTTAGTAGTGAAAAAATATTGAGTGGTAAATCTTGTTTAGCCATTAACTTGTGTGGCCTTTTCTTCTATTTCTTACCAAAGTTCTCTGCCTTGAAATCTTATCTGAAAAATAATATTTGAACAATCAAACTCTTATTTCCTGAAAAGCCTATAGATTTTTAATGGCCAGATGCTGTTGAAATGGGTGACTATTAATATGGATAAATTAATTGGAAATTAAGAAAAAAAAGATAAGCAGCCCAATTCCTAATATGGGTTAAGGATATGAACAGGTAATATTCTCTCTCTCTCTCTCTCTCTCTCTCTCTCTCTCTCTCTCTCTCTCTCACACACACACACACATACACACACACACCGTTTGACATACATAAAGAACAATATTTTGAGAAGATACTATAATTTATCAAAAACCCGTGACACTAACTTTTATCTGCTTGGAAAATGTTAGAAAGTTTAATATAGCCAGTGTTGGTAAGTCTAAGTGAAAATGAAAGTCTTCATTTTTTTGTTGAGAAATTAAATTGATACTATCTTTGTGAAAAATACTTTGGTGTTATCTAATAAAATATTAAATGTAAATATACTTGGAGCCAGAAAATTCAATTCCAAAATTGCTTTCTAAAAAGATTGAAATCATGACAGATGCTATATATCAAAATTTCTAATGCCCACTAGTAATATTTAAAAATTTGAATGAATGAGATAAATCTAAGTGTAATGATATATGAAAAGCTTTGCAAGATATTCTGTTTAACAGAAAATGTGAGGTGCATCAATTAGAATGATTCCACCACTGAAAACTGTATAAAGCTGAAAAAAATATTATTCAGCTTTATACATATATATCTATACCAAGAGAGATAGCACTATGATAGTTATAGATGAATATTTGATTATGCTTATGAAAAGCTCTCAATACAAACACACAAAAAATATTAAATGTGCTTAAAATAGAGGTGCCACTTCTGAGGTCAGACAGCAGGGGACTTTGTTTCTTACTCTATGACTCTTAATCTGATTTTATTTTTTGAAACAACCATCTTGATTATAAGAGAAACATGATACAGTAGTGATAAAAATGTTATGTCTGCTCATAAACCTTTGACTATCTCCCTTATAGAAACCTTCAAATGACTCTGCCAATAAAATAAAGCTCTTGAAATTCAGCAAGGAAATCCAAGTAAGTCAATAAAAACTAAAGGGGACAATGCATATGAATGGTAGTTAATGAAATTAAAATTAAAATGACTAATAAATGCAGAAGTAATTTCAATAACTTTACCCCAATTAAAATGAAATGAGACAGTAACACAGGCCTCAGCAAGGTTATGGCCTCCTGTGTGCTCCCTCTGTCACCAGTGCATCAAACTTTATGCAGCTGGTTGGTTGTCTTCCTTGCCTGTATGCTATAGATTATTTAAGGTCATAGATCACATTTATTTGTTGTTGTTCTTGTTTCTTTAGCCCTGATATTTTCTACAGGTACCTGATAAAAAGTGGAATATTTATTGAATTATTTTTGAATCAAGTAACAAATGCCCTTTTTCTGTCAATTTTATGAAACAAATGGAAAAAAATGAAAGGTACAATTTCTTTAGAGAATGTTATTACACAAGAAAAGATCCACAACATTGCAAACTATTATGAATACATAAAAACTATGTAAAACATAAAATACCATATTTTAGGAAGCCAAAGTTATACTGCTACTTGTTCAGAGCTCTTCTGTATGATTAAATAACCATATTATTATGAGCACTTTTTTTCCCTCCATAGACTGTGAGGTCCTCAATAGCTAGATCTTACTAGTTTCAATATTATCAGTGTCAACTAAAACAACTACCAAATAATAGACATACATTTATATTTACTAAATTGAAATTAATTATATATAAAGCTTTGAAGTTCAAGCAAGCCAACAAAAGCATTAATGCAATGTTTATTTAACTAGACAGCTCAGTAGCATAGCAATTTTAAACAAATTTTATGTGAGAAATAGTTGTATGTCTCATGTATATCTGTATTATAAAACTTTTAAGTTATTATACTGTATTATGAAGTAAATCATGACAATAAAAAACATTTGTATGTGTTCAGTACAAATGCAAGCTTTTTAAAAAATATTTTTGATTCATAGTTGGTTGAATCCACTGATATAGAATAACAAACATTTATGTAACTATGAATATCATTGGACAGGTATTTTTAAGTACTTTATTATCTCCATATTACAAGTGAGGAAACTGAGTCAAAAGAGGCTCAGTAACTAGCCAAAGTTCATAGAGCTAGTTAAGTGGCAGAATTCATATTTAAATCTAGGGAATTTGACTCTGGAGTTCATACTCTTAACTACTATACCACTTCCCTTCATAAAAAACTAAGCAGAAAGAAAATCTGATGGCAGGAATAGGTGGCATGTACACATTACACAAAGTTTTAAATTGGCTACATTAGACAAATTGTCAGTTAATACTATATATATAAAACAGAGATATGCCCACATGCATTCTTTTCTGCTTAATCAAGTCAAGACTGTACAATATGTTAGCAAGAGCAATAAATATGCTTATTTTTTTCTGCGTGCATCATAGAGAGCAAGAAGGAGGAGAGGGTGTCTTGCTGTTTCCTGGGCTGGCCTCCGGCTCCTGGGTTCGAGCAACCCTCCTGCTTGTGCCTCCCTGTGCTGGAACTACACGCTTGTGCCACCATGTCCAGCTTGGGGAACTTCTTAGCAATGAGGAATCTCAGGCCCAATCCTACTCCTCCTGAATCAGAATTTTCTCAAGTTATACAGAAAGGTGGCATTGACATCACTTGTTTTCAAGCATAATAAATACTCTTAGCAGAAAAAAGATAGTATCTCATTTCAGAGCAGAGGACAGATCTGTTTGCTGGCCAAACTAATAAAGATAGTCTTCTGGAGCAAAAAGTAAAGAAGATTTGCTAACAACTGTTTTATTTTATTTTTTTTTTAACATTTTATGTGTCTTCTTTATTTTTTTATTGATTATTTAAAACATTACATAGCTCATGATATATCATCTTTCATACATTTGACTCAAATTGGGTTTTGAACTCCCATTTTCACCCCAAGTACAGATTGCAGAATCACATCTGTTACATATTCACATTTTTACATAATGGCATATTAGTGACTGTTGTATTCTGCTACCTTTCCTATCCTCTACTATCCCCCCTCCCCCCCCTCCCTTCCCATCTTCCCTCTCTACCTCCTCTGCTGTTGTTCAATTCTCTCCCTTTTTTCCCCTCCCCCTTGCCCCTCATAACCTTTTATAATTTTATGTATCATTGAAGGTCTCCTACCATTTCCATATGCTTTCCCTTCTCTCTCCCTTTCTCTCCCCCCATTCGTCTTTGTTTACTGTAGTCTTTTCCTCATGCTCTTCCTTCCTGTTCTGTTCTTAGTTGCTCTCTTTATATCAAAGCAGACATTTGGCATTTGTTTTTTAGGGCTTGGCTAGCTTCACTTAGCATAATCTGCTCTAATGCCATCCATTTCCCTGCAAATTCTATGATTTTGTCATTTCTTAGTGCTGCATAATACTCCATTGTGTATAGATGCCACATTTTTTTTATCCATTCATCTATTGAGGGGCATCTAGGTTGGTTCCACAGTCTAGCTATTGTGAATTGTGCCGCTATGATCATTGATGCAGCCGTATCCCTTTAGTGTGAAACAGACCAATAACAAAGGAAGAAATAGAAGAAGCCATCAAAAGACTACCAACCAAGAAAAGCCCTGGACCGGATGGGTATACAGCAGAGTTCTACAAAACATTCAAAGAAGAATTAATACCAATACTTTTCAAGCTATTTCAAGAAACAGAAAAAGAAGGAGCTCTTCCAAATTCATTCTATGAGGCCAACATCACTTTGATCCCAAAACCAGACAAAGATACTTCAAAGAAAGAAAACTGCAGACCAATATCTCTAATGAACTTGGATGCAAAAATTCTCAATAAAATTCTGGCAAATCGAATACAAAAACATATCAGAAAACTTGTGCACCATGATCAAGTAGGATTCATTCCTGGGATGCAAGGCTGGTTCAATATACGGAAATCAATAAATGCTATTCACCACATCAATAGACTTAAAGACAAGAACCATATGATCATCTCGATAGATGCAGAAAAAGCATTTGACAAAGTACAGCATCCCTTTATGTTCAAAACACTAGAAAAACTAGGGATAACAGGAACTTACCTCAACATTTTAAAAGCTATATATGCTAAACCTCAGGCTAGCATCATCCTAAACGGAGAAAAACTGAAGGCATTCCCTCTAAAATCTGGAACAAGACAGGGATGCCCTCTATCACCACTTCTATTCAATTTAGTTCTCGAAGTACTAGGCAGAGCAATTAGACAGACAAAAGAAATTAAAGGCATAAAAATAGGAAAAGAAGAAATTAAATTATCGCTATTTGCGGATGACATGATAATATACTTAACAGACCCAAAAGGGTCTCCAAAGAAGCTGCTAGAGTTAATAAATGAATTCAGCAAAGTGGCAGGTTATAAAATCAACATGCATAAATCAAAGGCATCCCTGTATATCAGCAACAAAACCTCTGAAATGGAAATAAGGAAAACCACTCCATTCACAATATCCTCAAAGAAAATAAGATATTTGGGAATCAACCTAACAAAAGAGGTGAAAGATTTATACAATAAAAACTACAGAACCCTAAAGAGAGAGATAGAAGAAGATCTCAGAAGATGGAAAAATGTACCCTGTTCATGGATAGGCAGAACTAACATCATCAAAATGGCGATATTACCCAAAGTTCTCTACAGGTTTAATGCGATGCCAATCAAAATCCCAACGGCATTTCTTGTAGAAATAGACAAAGCAATCATGAAATTCATATGGCAAAACAAAAGACCCAGAATAGCAAAAGCAATTCTAAGCAGGAAGTGTGAATCTGGAGGTATAGCGATACCAGAGGTCAAACTGTACTACAAAGCAATAATAACAAAAACAGCATGGTACTGGTACCAAAACAGGCGGGTGGACCAATGGTACAGAATAGAGGACACAGAGACTAATCCACAAAGTTACAACTATCTTATATTTGATAAAGGGGCTAAAAACATGCAATGGAGGAAGGATAGCATCTTCAACAAATGGTGCTGGGAAAATTGGAAATCCATATGCAACAAAATGAAATTGAATCCCTTTCTCTCGCCATCCACAAAAATTAACTCAAAATGGATCAAGGAGCTAGATATCAAATCAGAGACACTGCATCTGATAGAAGAAAAAGTTGGCTACGATCTACATATTGTGGGGTCGGGCTCCAAATTCCTTAATAGGACACCCATAGCACAAGAGTTAATAACAAGAATAAACAAATGGGACTTACTTAAACTAAAAAGTTTTTCTCAGCAAAAGAAACAATAAAATAGGTAAATAGAGAGCCTACATCCTGGGAACAAATTTTTACCCCCCACACCTCAGATAGAGCCCTAATATCCAGAATGTACAAAGAACTCAAAAAATTAAACAATAAGATAACAAATAACCCAATCAACAAATGGGCCAAGGACCTGAACACACACTTGTCAGAGGAGGACATACAATCAATCAACAAGTACATGAAAAAATGCTCACCATCTCTAGCAATCAGAGAAATGCAAATCAAAACCACCCTAAGATACCATCTCACTCCAGTAAGATTGGCAGCCATTATGAAGTCAAACAACAATAAGTGTTGGCGAGGATGTGGGGAAAAGGGCACACTTGTACACTGCTGGTGGGACTGCAAAATGGTGAGGCCAATTTGGAAAGCAGTATGGAGATTCCTGGGAAAGCTGGGAATGGATCCACCATTTGACCCAGCTATCGCCCTTCTGGGACTATTCCCTGAGGACCTTAAAACAACTGTTTTAAATATTGGAGTTTTCTATGTCAGGAGTTCCTTGGTGGTGATGGAAACTCAGTGCATTTGCAGTCTCCCCATGGGCCACGCAGTTTCCTTGTGGGACCTGAAGAACAAGGGAGACCAATGGAAACAATCCTTATGCTGCTTGGTGTGTCACAAGGAGTAAGTTCTTTTGTGTCTGGATCACATCTTCATGACTCTTGCTAACATACATAAAACTGTAGGAGGCTCACTTATTAGTTTGCAGGTCTGCATTCTTGTTGACAAGTAGGTGATTGTTATGCATGTTAAAATTTGAGAAGCCCTCTGGCTACTTTATTTCAAATTAGTAGATAAATGAGTATGAGAGAGACACACTTGAATGCAAACCCATATAGGCACTGTTTTAAAAAAGGCTTCCACATGTTTGGCATATCTGACAAAACAATGAAGTGATGACAAAGTGGAAAACCTCAGATTCTCCAAGTCAACTCTTTCAAGTGGGAGAAAAAATGATTTGAAAAGGAAGGAAGGAAAGGGATGAAGAAAGAAATAAAAGCAATATCTTATATTTCAACTTTGCTAATAAGCAGATTTCACAACTCAAAAATTATATGACCCATAATTTTCTGGATTCAGATACTCAGCACATGGTTCATAGCTGGAATTGTGCCATAAGAGGTCCCATTCATGTACTGCATGCAGTCCCCATTCACAAGAATACACAATGATGGCCTTGTATACTTGCCTCATTTACATCTTCCTAGTAAAGAAAGATTTGGACAAGATGAACAATTAATAAAGACAAATTTATTTTCATACCAAATTATTTAGTTTTGCAACACATTTTATTGTCTTGGTATAATTTATCCAAAAGAAGAAATCACCTGTCAAAATGCAATTTGAACTACCATTTGATTAAGATGTACATGCAAGTCTGAGGCTGTCCTTCCACCTTCATGGGACTGGTTTATAATCACACAACAATTGGGTGTTTTAGGTCTAGCCTCTTAATTCCACAGCTCTCATGAAAAAAAAAATTCTCAATGTGTTTTATTTCTCTAGAGTTTACATAATAAAAATAAAAGTTATGTTGATTATAGCAAAGAATTCAATATAAAAATATTTGCCTTCATTTAAAAATACATCTTATTTTATACTAGTATGATTGTTCTGGTACTAAAATATCTGGGAAATTTTTAAAAAGCCTGATGCTGCCCAGCTCACATGGCCAAATATCTGTATCAGAATTTATTGACATGTAAACCAAGCATCAGAATATTTTGTAAATGTTGTCTCAGTGATTCCAATATTCTTGTCATACAAACTACTCAGAAACAAGCTTCTGAAGAAAAATTAATTGTCTGTTTTTGTTATTGTTTGTTTTTTATTTTGTGTTATATTGTTCTTCTGTTTGTTTAGTCATTGCTTTTTTTCTTGCTAATATGTTCCTTATCCCTATGATAGTGCTTAGCATTCAATAAATACTTATAAACATGAATAGTGTGTTTTGAATTTATTACTTTAGAATCTTCTGAACTCATTAACTCCAACATCAGGAAGTATTGTTTATATATATAATGTTGTAGATGGACACAATACCTTTATTTGATGTATTTATTTTTGCATAGTGCCAAGGATTGAACCCAGTGCCTCACACATGCTAGGCAAGTGCTCTACCCCTGAGCTACAAACTACAGCCCTAGGAAGTCACGTTTTTGAGGAAAATACACAAATAGAAATAAAAAAAAATACCCAGGACTGTTTCATTAGTAAAAACAAAAGGATTTTTATAAAACTCTGAACTTAGACAAAGTGTATGTATGTTCATTTGTAGACAAAAATCTGCTATCAAATTAAATAAGAAAACTAGAGGGTGAATATTTATTTAGATGAATTCAATGACTTTAAAGGAAATAAGTTTTCCCTATAAAGCTATGTAAGTAAAGTCTAATAACTACCCTTTAAAAGTACTCACACACACAAAAAAAACCCCAGAAGATCATATTGTCCTTGTCCTCTGTCTCCTTTTTGTATCTCTCATTATTTTGATTTGCTTCTCAGTTCTGTTGATGAGTTGTATTTTGTGTTTGTTTTGAAATAAGGTAAAATATTAACTAATGCACAGAACTTTAAAAGGAAATGTGGAAAAATTATTTAAATTCTGTGAGAAACAAGTTTACCTACCCAAACTCGAAAAGCAGACAAAGAGACATGAGGTATAGTAAAAAGCAAGGCTTTTACTGACAGTGTGTGATCAGGTGTCTGGGAGAAAAGGCACACCCAGAGCAGTTACAATCAGCATTTTATTCCCTAGTGTACAGGTCCCTCCCCTGGTCCCCCATTGGCTGAGTACTATGGGGTGTAAAGTTTTCCTGAATATTGCCCAGGTTTTACTGTCTCCTATTAGTTTATTGAAAGAAATGTACCTTTAGTTGTCTCCTGCTCCCTTTGTTCTTTGTGGAAAGAAAGCCTCCCTGGGTTGTGGGTACATTTTGTCACTCCATTTATCTCTGTTGGTCAGGTCAGCCCTTTCCTTCTCACCTCCTGCTTTTCAAGGGGCTGTGGATTTTTACACTTCAGTGTCAAGTGCTTGTAACTTTCCATTCTGATCTCTGCTCCAGCTATCTTTCTGACATCCCAATTTTACATTTAAGGCTAAATACTGTGTTCTGAAAATGGACCACATGATTTTCTATTTCTCACAACTTGAAGGACGAATTTAGGAAGATTTATTGACTTTTCATCTATATTATACTTTATAGACCCTTTAATGTTACTGAGAATAATTAATTTTTCCAAATGTCATCATTACTAGTTTTACACTAATGGGTTCTTCCTTCCTGCATCCCTTGGACACCTGGCCACTCCAGGGAAGTGAAGAATGATGGCCAGTAGAAGAGAAGGCTAGGAAACCATATCTTCCCTCAAGGATATGATAAAAGGAATGGCCACATTTCTGGGAAGGTAGGATATTCACTTCTTATGTCTCTTTCAAGTAATTCTTGAGATTCTCTTGAGACATTTTTCTTTTCTTCACTTTTGTGTGGATTTGGCTATTAGCAAAAGAATTGCCTGAAGGCCTATGTATCACAGGAATGAAATCAAGTTAAGTCTACCAGTGTCTAAATGAACACTTCGTTTGCCTCAAAAAGTGTGTAGAGTAAAAAATGCTTGTCTAAGAAATGAATTCGAAATTTAATGGTGCTAAAATTCAAATATACAGCCTTAAATAATATATTTTAATATTTAATATGCAGTTGTTTGGGAAATGCATTTCAGGTGCACTTCAGTGATAACCCCGTGAGGTCACCTGTCCCCATTCTCACCACTACTCTTGGCTGAGCCAAATAATCCCCACCTGCTGACCCAGTTCTGACTCAGACCTCAGGATGGATTTTGTTCCTAAACAAGGAAAATCCAGGCCAGGAGCTCAGGATACACCATAACAACAGCACAGCTGCAGTTCCATCCTAGCTGTGAACCCAATTTCCACAGCCAAGTTCTTCCCTCAAAAGCAAGGCCAAGTCACTCCATATAGGTTAAATTCCCTGTGTCTAACATTCCTGAGTAAATCTCCTCTAAATAAGCAACTAGCACTTCCCCACACCTGGAATTCCATCTGTAAGATGAACCTTCCCTCCCGAAGCCCAGTCACTTGACTGGCCTCTGTTTGCAAGGTTACCCTTATAATGTTTTTAAATGTATCATGTACAATTTTATAAATTTTCAATCCAAGTATTTAGATGTACTTATATTGCAACTTCCTTTATTTTTACTTTCATATTCTGCTGCATCAAAAAACAAGATTTAGGTGAATTCAGTTAAATATTGAAATATCCTCATTTCAGGATTCTCCCTCATTGCCTTCTCTCTAGGGTGACATTTAAATTCTAGGTGTTAGGTGCACGGAAGGCTGAACTAAGTTGTCTGCAGTGTGGGCTGAGCAAATGTTAGCTGCAGGATAACCCACACACTCAAAACCCCCTCTGTCTGGTCCTTTATCACCTGTTTGTGTCAAATCTGAACACTCAACCCTACTCAAGGCTGAACACTAGACCCTCACCAGTCTGGTGCAACAGAAACCCACATCTGACCCCTGCCCCATCTGCCTGAAGGCAGAAGATGACATCCTTAGCAACTACTGTATGATCTAATCACTGTATGCCAACAAGGCAGCTTGCAGACTCAAGACCCCATTAGATTTTGGCTATAAAAACTCCTTCCTGCCAGGTCCCTCTCTGGATTTCTGTTTCTTCTCTTACTTTTGCTCTCTCTTGCTCTCTCTTTCCTCCCCGCCCCCCCACTTCTCCTTTTTTCTCACTGCTGTAATAAAGACCTCTTGGTAGCTCTGAGTGTTGTGGTCAATTTCCTTTCACTAGGAGCTTTTGTAAAGACCTGGATTGTGGTGGTGAGCATTTTGGGGAAGAGTGTGAATTCTTCCATCACACTATTTTATAAATTTATTGATAGGACTAAATGAGATAAAGTCTATAAAACACTAGCAATATTTCTGACACATGATAGCTATTCAAGATTTTTTCCTCTTAACTTTGGCTGTTATTAATTAATATTTAGAGCTCCCCTCCACCCTGTTTTAAATTTCCTTCCATATTCCTGATTCCACACATAAATAGGAAAATCCACCATTATATCTCACCACTCTGGAAGTTCTCAAAATAAATCTATCATGTCCCACTCTGTCCCTTACTTCTTCCTCCTGAGAGGAGGAACTTCTATTATAAGGAAAACTGAATGGAGCCTCCCTCTTGTTGGTGTACATTTGTGGATGGGACAGGTCTCTGGGTTTTCTGCCCTTCTCCTGGTTCCCTCAGATGTCACAGGACACTTGTATGACTTGTAACTCCTATTTCTAAATAATCATTTTCTCCCCAGCTTGGAGGGAATTGTACTTTTCTGAGAAGGTAAGACCAATTCAAGGTGGAAAGTGGTTCTATGAGTAATTTCTGGGCTTTGGAAAAGTACCACCAAATGCCCATCTGTTAAAGACTTAGTTTCCACACTATAGAACTACTGGGAGGTGGTGGAACCTTTAAAAGGTGGTGCCCACTGGGCCCAGGTCACTGGAAGCATACCCATGAAGGGGATATTAGGACACTAGTCTCTTTTTCTTCCTCTCTTTTCTTCCATCTATAAGGAAAGGAATTCCTCAACCATAGACTCCTACTCCAGGCCCCAAAGTAACAAGCCAACCAGCTGTAGATTGACACTTTCAAAACTATGATTGCAAATAAACCTTTTCTCTTTTTAAGCTTATTTTCTCGTGTATTTTGTTACACTAAGTTGCCTAACACACCAATCCATCTGATCATTAATAATTATGATGGATTTAAACTCCAGATTCTAATTAGGTCCCTTGTTCTGCTCAGCAAGTATGATTTATCACACCAAGTATTCTACATTATTATGAGTTTGCTTTTAATGTTAATTATTCATATCATATGTTCATGATAATCCAGAAATTGAATTACCAACTAAGAATTTAAAAGGAAAATCATAAAGAGAAAAGAATCTAAAAGTAAATACTACATATTTATTTTTTATTTCTTGTTCTTAGATATGCATGCCAGTAGAGTGTATTTTGACATATTATACATACAGAAGTATATCATACTCTAATTAGGATCCCATTCTTGAGGTTGTACATGATGTTCAGTTTCACTGGTGGCGTATTCATACATGTACATAGGAAAGTTATGTCAGATTCATTCTACTGTCTTTTCCTATTTTTACACCCCCCCTTCCCTTCATTCCCCTTTGTATAATCCACTCATTTTTTTTTATCTGCTAAAGATGCTGAGGAGTGCCTCCTGTGAAAAGATGAACTACATTTTCTAATTCACAGAAGTGACAAAGTTCTAAGATAAGTCAGGCTGTTCCTGTCCAAAATTCCAATAAGGAGAATTTATAGCCTGACTAGTTTGCCCTGAGAACAGATTTCAGATAAACCCTCAAGAACAGAGACAACAGAATAAGGAAAAAAAAATGATGGCTGGAAAAATAGATGTTAGAGGCCTATGGGAAGTAATGAAGCTGTTAAGTCAATGGTGAATGGAAGCCACAAAGTGTCAACAGAGCCCAGGGTGGGCCTGGTGCACATACAGAGAGAATCAGACTCCCCATACATGCACCCAGAGACCAGAAAAAAAGGCAATGTTATATATACCCTTAGATGTTGAGGGGAAAGTGGGAGAGACTAAATGCTAAGAAATCATCAGGGGTACAGGGTTTTGGAAAAGAGGGCTGGACTGGGAATCCAGAGACCTGACTCTTAAGACTTGACTCTGATGCTCCATCTGTGTGTAGATGAGAGTGGAGGGCTCATTTCTCCATATGTCCAATGAAAGGAGGTTGCCTCAATTATGTTTCAGGTTCTGTCAAGTGCTAGCATTCTGTAATTCCATGAAGAAATTGATAGCTTTAAATCTAAGTTATTAGAAGTTGATAGCTTTAAATATAAGTTATTATCTTTGGTAATGGGGTGAAGAGAACCTTTAAATCTAAGTCATCTGCCTGACTAAAATACACTGAGAGCTAAAAGTACACTGATAGGGCTTCCAAAATTCTCCCCTCTAATACCAAACGACAGCTGTGAGCTCAGATCCTGTCTGAGCTGAGCATAGTTAAAGCAGGAGAAAGGTGCAATGGATGCCCCCTGCACCCCGTGCCCCCCAACACACAAAGAGAAAATAGTTGCCAAAGATATGGTTTATAATATATGCACATACCTTTCTTAAAAGAAAATATTTTCTATAAAAAGGGAATTTACACTTCTATATAGAGAACAGAAAAATAGGAGGAAGAGGAGGAAGTTGGCAGCGCCATAGTCATTAACTGACACTACAGTTTACTGATGAAAATTTGTATGAACTTCTGAAACAACTATGAGAAAATGAAAAAAGTTCTGCGGTCAGAGTCAGCCAGGTTGATTATAAAGGTGAATTGTTTGTATATTTGTTTTTAACTCTTTCAGAAGTCTCAGAGTCTACTAAAAAATTTATACTAGATCACACTAGAATAGTGAAAATATTCCACTGTAACTCAAGTATCTCCTACAATTGCTTAGAGATGGAACATAGTTTTGCTTTTTTCTGAGGTGAAAAGAATATTCAGTAAAAATAATAGGAAATATCTATATGGAAGTTCTGTTATGAATATTTGACTTAGCAATGTGCCCATGAAACACAGAAACAAAAATAAACAAGCAAACACAATACCTTCTTGAAAGTTTCTCTCAAGAAACAGCAAAAGATACTTGTAACATGATTTGGCATGTCATTGCTTCATTAAAATGCATAGGTTTACTATTAGAATCAAAAGTAACTCTTTACTAATATTTCTGTTGTTGCTGGTTATTGTTTGTTTGTTTTTGTTTTAGGTACTATAGATGGAATCCAGGGTGCTCCACTGAGCTACATCCCCAGTCCTTTTTTTTATGTTTTTTTTTTTTTTATCTTCAGACAGGGTCTCCCTAAGACCCTCACTAAGTGTCCAAGGCTGGTTTCAAACTGGCAATCCCCGTGTCTCAGCTTCCTGAGTCATTTGGATCACCGGTATTCATCATTACACCTACCTGTACTATTTGAAAGCTCTCTGTTTTATGAGGCTGGGAATTTTTTTTTCCTGCAAAAGAGCTAAGTGATGACACGTGTATGTTATGTTCATGCTATTCAATGCATAGTTTTGAGGGATATTTTTAAAATGTCAATTCTTCTTTGGTGTCTTTCTCTGGCACATCCTATTTAGTATCTAAAAAAAGAAAAGAGAGAAAAAAAAAACTCAAGTGATTAAAACCACATAGTATTGAGTATCAGCTTCCTTTCTGGGCATGAGATTCTAAGCTTTCATAGTTAAAAAGTCTTCAATTATTACTTCTTTTGCATAAATTACAAACCTACACATTGTAATTGCTCTGTAATTATGTTATGGGGCTAGAAAAGCATAGAAGAGCTGTTCCATGTGGCTGTATGTTGCACCATCCCTACTGATGGCTAAGCAGGAGTCACAGAGTCATCTAAACTTCTCTTGCATATCTTCATTGCTCCACAGTACATTTACTAAGATTTATATAAAAACAGACACTTATATTTCACTTGATCAAGAGTTGAATATTTTTGATTATTATTTCTGAGCCCACTGCCAACTTTCACGAACATGCTCATTTACTAGACATAATTATGTGTGATTTTCTTCTTTAATGAAAGATAAATAATTTGGCAGTCTTGCTTTAAGTCTTTTTCTATTTCAATGCAATTCATTGTTTGGTGGGGTGTCCTTTATTCTTGTATGAGTTAGGACGCAGACTGAAAGAGATTTCTTTAGATCAATTGTGTTGTTTTTCTGTATGGCACCGCTATTCATATCACAGGTTTATAAAAGACCATTAAAGGCTGATATTACATTACTTTCTCCTCATAATGATGCAGTTCTTTGTTTACAACTTACATAATTTGCTGTAGTGGCAAAGCTTCATCAAACTGGGACAAAAGAAAGAGAAAGTACATTTCTGAATCTCTAAACAGCACAAACAAGCTTTGACCAGCTCTTCTTTTCATTGTATTTCTTTAAATTAATGCAGAAACCACATTCTGATGCCTCAATGTAGGAAGAACAGTGATTTGTCGTTTCATCACACAACATGGCACATATGCTTGTTTACTTGATGTTTTAAAAATTCTAAAACCCATGTAGGAGAAATGTAAGAACACCAATGGATAATCCCAACCATAATCTCTCCATTAAATCTGGATTCAGACTTGATTCCACACAATGAAACATTTACATTTAGTTTCAGTAGATAAAGTTTCAACTAAAAGACAGAAATAAGCTCCTCCTCTCATCTTTTTTTTTTTTTCTCTACATGTCAGACCTGTCCAAAAAGAACATTCTCTGGTCATAGTAGTCTGTTTTTACCTAATCCAATGTTAGTCACTTGAAATACACGTGGCATATTGAACTAATAAATTAACAACATTATTTACTTTCAATATTAATTTAAATTTAGATCACCGTCTGTGGTTAGTGGCTACTGTATTGGACAACATAGCTTTATGCTAATCAGATGGGTAGAAATAGGCAACTCTAAGGAGCCCCAAGCAGCTCTCTCTGTGTACATCACTCCGTGCATATACAATCTATAGCCTTCCCTGCTGCTATGTAGGGGAGGTATGTTATTGGAAAGAGAGGGAAGGATATCTCATCACCAGGAAATCAGGACCAACTTAATTTGGCAGACAAGCAACATTTTGGGAAATATTTCTATCTTCCCCACCTCACTTCACTATTAAATTTAAGTTATATTTGAAAATTTTCACTATTACTACATTGCTTCCTTATACCACCTCCTACTTTAAATCTATACATTTAAATCACACTGGGGCTACAGTATGGTTACTAAAAAAGTAGGGTGGAATTCGAGAGTACCTCTGCAAAATTTTCTTCTATGTCAAAGGCAAAGAGAGATTTTCAAAATGCAAGACATGCTCAAATCCAACATCATAATAAAATCTGTGCTAGGATGCCTCCTGTATAGAGTACCCCAAACATAATAGAACACTTCCTTTCCCCTCAGACACATTCTTCTCCCTATCTTCTCCACTTCAGCATATACCATCCCCATCCACCCAATCACACAGGCCCAGAACAAGTTTAGTTTTGCTCTCCATCTTATTTCCACCAATGATTGTATTTCTAATCCATAAGCAAGTCTTGTCAGTTCTATCTTCAGAATCTATCTAGAATCAGGTGCTCCCCAACAAATCACTGCTTTCTCTTGCCTGGTCTATTGCAACAGCCTTCTAACCCTCTATATCTATCCTTATGGTATTCTCTGCTCTCTGTAATCTCTTAAATGTACTTTATGGTGGGAATACACAAGTAAATATACCAAGAGATCTTGAGATATCAGCCTTGCTGTTTACCTTTCTTCATTCTTTTTTATTTTTCATTTTTTAAATTTTTTTGGTACTAGGGATTGAACTTAGGGACACTTGACCACTGAGCCACATCTCCAACCCCATTTTGTATTTTATTTAGAGACAGGGTTTCATTGAGTTGCTTAGCGCCCCTCTTTTGCTGAGGCGGGCTTTGAACTTTGGATCCTCCTTCTCAGTCTCCTGAGCCACTAGGATTATAGTCATGCATCATCATGCCCAGCCTGTCTACCTTTCTTAACTCATATCAACTCATATGCTATCCCAGCCCCTTTCATAGCCCCTGTACTGTTCCTCAAACATGAACTTATTAACTTCTTTTCACAGTGTGCAAAATCTTCCCCACATCTTTCCATAGCTCATTCCCTAACTTCAGTTTCCCCTAATCACTGTTACTTCATTATCTACCTTCTTAGTCTGCATATTCTTCCACATAGCATCATGTTATTACATGAAATTATATTATTTCACTACTTGACTTTCTGGATTTGCTTCTTATATTTTTCCATAAAAATATTCTATGAAATAAAACTGTCATATATCTTAGATACAGTCTTATCTCAGTACCTAGAAACGTACACAGAATTTAATAGTTACTCAAGGATTTGGTGATAGGCTTAATAAAAATCAAATGTGTCACTCACCCAAACACAAACACAAAGGAATCACAGGTGCAGGCAGAGACACATGCTACTGAGGCAAAGATACCACATAGATAATGCTCAGAAATGCACACCACATGAAGAGACCCACCGTATTACTCCTCAAACCCATCAGAGACTTATCCTTGTTTGTTGGCGTGTTATTTGGTGGTATACCTCTGATGTGGGTAAAAGGGCTTTATACAGTATGGTTTTCACCTGACTCCTCAACTTCCTCTCTAATCTCATTCCCCTGACCCCCAGCCTCTTTACAACTACCTTCTTTCTGTTCCTTGTATTCAGAGGTTCCTTACATTAAAATATTTTGGTATATCCCCTACTTAAAGGACTTTTCTCTTTCCTCTTATCCAACTTAATTCCCACTGACCCATTCATATATTAGAAAAAGAGTTCCTTCTCTATGAAACAATTTGCTGATCCTCCTGAAAATGCCAAATCTTTTTTTTTTTTTTAAAGCAGGAGACTCCTATGAGTGAATAAAGAGGTAAATAAATATCGATGATGTAGCTTACAATTATTGGGCCTCTGAGTACATCTGAGTATTGAAACTTTTTTTGCTGCTGTGGCATTTGAAAATAATTAAAACTCATGTGCAGTTAGACATTATTCACATTCCCCCAACTGCTGGGGAAGCAGTCAGGGAGATGGAACGGACCAGCAGGCTCCGCATGCTTTCCATCACCATAATGATGACAGAGATGAAGTTGGCATTGCAGAAGTTACCAGTGCTTCTATTTACCTACTGATATTTACTGTGTTCCCCCAGGACAGCCAGTAACATCATTTACTTCAGATAAGGTGGGTTTGACAATGCACTGAACATTAAAATGAAAAGTGCCTGGATAAAATGGAAACAACCCTGTGTCCCAGCAAAGGGAGGAGATAGATGGGCTCTCCATAAATGTGTGTTCATTAAACAGCAGGAGTGACGACTACAACAGGTTTGGCATGAAGTGCACTGTGATGTTTCCATGGGTGGATCTTCTAAATAAATGTAATAATATAGATTTCCCAGAGTATCCATTACTTAAATAGTCATTAGTATATAACTTGAGAAATTAACCATCAGATCACTGAGGAACTAATGGCAGGTCACAGAACAAAATCCTACAGGTCCCTCTCCTCATTCAGTGGAGAACTCTGAGTGGATTCAGAGTTCTCTAGGAAGGTTGAGCATGAGGAACAATACTCACAATATCCAAAGTTTTCATAGGATTAATCTTCACTCAGACCCTGCATTTCATTAATTGTATGAGACTTTGTGTACTTAACTGTGAAAATCTAAATGTCCACAAGTAAAAGGGTGCCAGCCTGTAGCCAAAGTGTCTGGCACAGAGCACAGGAAGGCCAGTACCATGTGACACACACTGATGCAGTTCATATCTATTCTGTCCTTAATTAACTGTAATTGATTCCACCTCACACCCATGAAGCATTTATTTCCATTTCTGTCATTAGCTTTACTTTTGAATTCTCCCATAGTGACAGCTCTACTGTCTGTTCTGTAGCCAGATGGCTACATGTCCATTCAGCCATGCCTCTCACTCAAATGTGGTTGTGTCTTCACTCATGAGCACACCAGCACTCAGTGCTCATCAGAAAACTGACACTGACATTCCCTGAGCATCTCCTGAGTTGGGTACTTACAGCTTATCAGCAGTTTTCAAACAGAGCCAAACAATAATAGTATTAAAGTTCCCCTGCATAAAAAAGCACCATATCATATGTCCTATAAAATGTGATATGATAAAACAGATTAGATTTGCATTAACCATAACAAAACCTATACTGAATCTTAAAATGGCAATTCAAAGTTAGTTTTGTAGGATATCTGGCTATTTAAAAATCCATAAGCTTCCTTTTCAAAACAATTAATTTCAGTTCTCTTTAACATAGAAATGGTTTATTTGATAAATATTTATTGTAAAATTTTCTAGGTATATGGATTTAGCAGTGAAGAAGATCATTTCTGCTTTTAACAATTTTACAGTGCAGTGTTAAGTACAGAAGATATGAATATCTTCTTATATTGCAAATTAATGAGTATTTTTACAGGAGCAAATACAGGGCTTATGGAAATAAATGCAAGGCACTGGGCTCTGACCACACAATAACAAAATCATTGTTTAAAATCTAAAGTTTCAGGCTGGGGCTGTAGCTCAGTTGCAGAGTGCTTGCCTAGCACGTGTGAGGCACTGGGTTCCATCCTTAGCACCATATAAAAATAAACATAAAATAAAGATATTCTGTCCATCTACAACTACAAAAAACTTTTTAAAAAAATCGTGAAGTTTCAACTGAGATCTGAACAAAGCCTATGAATTAGGCAGGCAATGGGAGGGTAGCTGTAAAGGAATCAGACAGGAAAAGATCACAACAGAGGGAGCAATGTGTCATCTTGCATCATTAGCATCAATATTAAACAATGTTCTAAAACCCTGGGAATCAGCAGGATAAAAAGTAGATTAAAGAGACTCAAGATTGTCTTTTCCACATGGGAACAGAGATAAACATACACATAATGTTCTTCAGTGGGAACAACTGTCATGGAGGTGAGGTTTGTAGTGAGTTGAGGTTAATTTTGACTTGCTAGATTATATTTAGATCACCTCCTGAGCAGAGCTAGACTAGGGAATATTAATATAAGTTATACTGCATACATTGAATTTAGACCATAGATATTCAACAAGAACATAAAAACAAAATATTTATCACAGGCAGGGAAATGATTTTCCTCCAGACTCAAATAATTTGGCAAGTGAAATAGGGTCTACATCAAAGATAATTGAAGTGAGAGAAGATAAGTGTTAATTTGTTATAGTCTTTCTTCTTTACTGCATGTAAATACTTATTCCTTAAATCTACATTTATTTCCTATAAGATACTTGGATAGGAACAAAGATTTTTAAATGAGCAAAATAAAGTTGGTTTTCCAAGGGAAGAAGGGATGAGAAAAACAATAATTTTAATGACCTCTGACAGTTTCTTATAATAAAGGAGGACACAGGGAATGAGAACAAGCACTAAAGTGTCCCCATTGAGGCAGAGAGGAGTATTTTCCAAAGTTTTTATTAGTGCATTGTAGTTATACATAATAATGAGATTCATTTTAACATAATCATATATTCATGGAATATTTACTCCATTTCAGTCCCCAGTCCTTCCTCCCCCATCCCCCTGGACCCCTTCCTCTACTCTACGGTCTCTATTCTATTTATTTGTTATTTAATTAGTGCTTTATAGATATGCATAAGGGTGGAATTCATTGTGGTGTTTTCATACATACATGTATGTAGCATAATTTGATCAATTTCATTCTATAGTTCTTCAAGATACCAAGGAGAGTTCACAGTTTGACTTTCTTAAGTAATACTTAGGAATTTCCAGGGGAGTAGCTGGAGATTACTTTGGGCCAGGAAAGATGATGGGCAAACACATAGAGGAATGAAAACACAGAATTTTGTGGATCACTCAAGTGTAACGGAAGAATTTAAACAGGATGATTCAGAGGGCAAACAGATGTACAAGTTCAGGTCCTCAATTTTTACCTTAGGATATTTCATTACCTTTCTGAGGCAACATATTTTGGGAAGGAAAGGAGAGTAAAAATTTAAGTCATGCTTAGAAGGTACAATTAACGCAGCTTGTTGAAAATGGGCAATGGTGAAAGTAAACTCTCACCCACAATTCAGGACTCTCTCACACTCTGACAAGTAGAAATACATTCTTCAGAAAAATGGAATAATGTATTTAAAATAATTACTGCTGACATGTGGCTACTGTAAACAAGAAATTACTAGAGTCTTAAGTGGCTGTTAATTATATGGTGCTACTTCTCTTTCAAGAACTAAGAAGAGATGAAAACACACACACCCTTACAGAATAAGAGATCTGTGTCAAGGTCGGAGGGACAACAAATTCTTCACACTGTTTAGAGATTTATAGGATTTTATGTGTCATAAAATACTATACACTACTTGGTAAATTATCATTTTAAATCTCAATAAATTAAATAAGAAAAAATCTGAAAACACAAATGATTGCAAGTAAAGAAAATTGCTTAAAATAAAATGAACGTTCACTGACCGAAATCTAGTTAATAATTTTGGCTGAAGGCTGTAATGCTTAGCAATGGGAGGAGGTAGCTTAACATTTCTGCCAGGCAAAAAGAAACAATTCAGCAAGCAACAGGGAACTGAGACGCAGCTAAATAAACAACCGGACAGAAACACCACTGTGCAAGGACTTTTTATATCGCTAACCCAAGCTGGGTGGCTAGAAGTTGGAGAAAGAAGCGCTAAATATGTAACAGCCTGGGGCCTTGCTGGACCCAAATAGTAGTTATTTCTGAGTAGGTCAAGTAAGAGTCAATAAAAAATAAAGCAGGCATAGTGTTCAGTTCATAGCAGGCTAATAATGCCCTTCTGGGATAAACTTGGGTTTTGAATAGCTAGAATCAAATACTTACATTTCAAATACTTTATTATAGACTACAAGTTTCAGATATATCATTCAGTAGCTAGAAAATTGATAAATTCTGCAAACAAGAATCATCTTTAATGTAGATTCCCTAGGCCAGTGTTTTCCAACATGGGTAGAAGACTCATTTACAAGAGAAATATGAAAGCTTATTAAAATACAGATTCCTGGATACCACCTCAAACCTGCCAGTGAGAATTTATAAGAGAGAAGACTAGCCATTTAATTTTGTAAACAAATTTCACAGTGACTCTTCTGTCTTCTAAAGCATAATAAATTATTTTTGATTCTTGTGTTTTAAAATGCCATAGTTCCTGTGTGAAATGTGTATGCCCATACTCAAGTATTCATATGGATACACATAAAGGTGCAAAGATAAATATGGATATGGACAGAGATAGATTGATATGGGATGGATGGATGGATAGATAGATAGATAGATATGGGCTAGTGACATAACCAATTCCAGAACAAATTATTTTCTTCTTTGATAGAAAGCAAAGGTTTAATTGATACCATATTAAGGATAAGAATCTTTAAAAAGCAGTTTCTTTTGAGATAGAAGAAAGAGTGCATGTGTAACAATTAGACAATATAAAAAGTAGTTTATAATCAAGTGCCAAATTGATGCAGAACATGCTTACCAAGGTAAATTAAAAGGTAGATTTTTCCATAATTACTTCCATGTTTTAGGTTACCTGCGCCCCTTCCAGTAGTTAATATTTCTATTCAATCATCTGCCAGTAACTTATTATCATTTAATAAATATTTTAAAAATCATATAGTAAAGCATTTATTGAACAGTTTGAGATAGTGTCATTCATAATTTTTTTGAGAAGATAAATATTTTTTTCCTGATAGGAGTAAAAGCAAAACAGCATTAAACAGACTTAGTAAAATTTTATAGTAAGCAGCCTCTTTCTTCTCTTCAGACAACTATGAATCTCTTTAGAGACACCTTGGTAAAAAAGTGTAACCAAAACACACTGTGCTTCATGTTTTTTATAGGATTTCTGATGAAGGGCACAGATAAATGAAGTTAGGTATGTAGGATAATAGCTGTGAACAATTAAACAATTCAGAATTTCATAGGCCCAGGAATATATGTGTGTTTTCAAATGCTGAAAACATAAACTCATCTAACGATTATGAAATCTATCTCTGTAGACCAGGGTGAAATTGAAGCTGAAGAGCTATGTATTAAAAACTATGAAATAAGTTTGTAAAGACATACCAACCTGATCTAATTTAAATTGACAAATCATTCCCTTCAAATGGGCACTGTTGAGAGTAAAATGAATGAAAACTTCACTATAATCTAAAATGAATGAAAACTTCACTATTATCTGCTATTTCTTCCACAAAATACTGTAAGATCAGGCATATAGGTGTATGAAAACTTTTGATATTATCAACAGTGTTTACTTATTTAATGCTTCTAGTAGAAGTACCAGTTTTGATCTGGATTTTTATGAGAGTTATTTAGAAATGACAAATTATAAATTTTGAAATTAAAAATTGCCTTAAAATAATTAAATAATCAGACTCATATCTTAGACATTCGAGTTGCTTCGACACCTCAAACTTCCACCTACCAGAGAACCCTATTTCTGGGCACAGAGTGTGGTAAGAAAAAGATTCAGCATGCTGCTGTACATTATACTATTTAGAAATTACCCAACTTTGTACCCAAGTTTCAGCTTGTGGAGTGAACACATTTTCTCCCTATATGTGACTACCAAGTACAAAATCATTCAAACAGCTGGCCTCAGAGTCTGACTGTAAACAGGACAGCTAGTAAGAAGACTGGGGCCAGAGCTAAATGCTTCCATAGAAGTTATGTTAGAATATGGCTATTTTCTTTAAGATTTGTTAAAATAAAAAGCTCAAAAAAATGGATGACTTAGAAAATACTTGAACTCATGCTGCCCTCAGCAATCTGTATGTTGTTTAAATACAATATGAAATAATACCTTCTTAATTCTGAAAAAAATGGAGAATTTTCCTCAGAGAGTACTTTTGGTTACCAGTGATAAATTACCCCTGTGAATGAATTATGAGAAAGAAACACCAATATTATGAGTCCAGGACAGACTATTCATCTTTCTTTTTCACTAGTATATCTCCTTAAGAAAAAAAAAAAGAAGATAGTTACAAGCTAAGTGGGAAAAATTTACAACATTTTTTTTTTTCGTAAGGCTTTGTATCAAAAAGAAATCACATTCCAAAAATGCACCCCGATAATTGGCCCGCATTTTCTGTTTCCTTTTCTGTCCTTAAAAGATATTTGCATTTTTTACATAAAAATTGTTTAAAAAGTGGTATTAAACAATTGGTGTAGTATTAAGTTGTGCTCCATTCCTCTGCCAGGGGCTCAAAACATTTTGATGCATAGGCAAAGTCCACATCCAAATGCAGGTTTGCTTAAGTTCACTTTCATTATAATGCAGCTCTTTATATCACTTCAGAGCTTTTATTAGGATACTGGATGTGGAAACTTTCTTTTCCTTCTTCTTTCTTCCTTTATTTTTTCTAGCAGATCTCAGGGCATATACAGAATGCTTTGTAGACCCAGAGCATACTGTGGAAGATGGCTTTTGCTGTCTTTGTACGGCTAAGCTGAAGCCCTTCTCTACAAGCACATCACCTGTCAGCATCAGGTTGCTGTACAGATTTTCAGTTCTATGTAGCTACCTTCATTTCCTGCACCATTGGGATGTATTCAACCCATGGCATAACATGCTTTGCTCTTTCAAATACCTCTTCTTATTCACATCCTAAAGGCTAAAAATTTTCATTCCGGGATATAGCACTGTCTTATTCTGAAGATTAGATTGATTCAGTAGTTGTAGTTACTTGGTGATTATTATCCATATTTTAAAAATACATTTATTTATGTATGTATTTATAAATTTTATGTGGTGCTGAGGATAGAACCCAGTGCCTCACACATGCCAGGCAAGTGCTCTACCACTGAGCCACATCTCCAGCTCTATATTATCCATATTTTTAAGTAGTATGTAAAATAGAGATTTGTGGCACACAGATTCAACTCTTAACACAATCATCCAGATTTGAAGCAGGTGTTAGATTCATACCTGTCCAACAATGGCAGCTCCATTTTAAAATTCAATTCTTTTTATTAGAAGATTTAACCCAATAAAATACACTTTATTACAGTTGGAAGATGAAATCCTGTCATAGTCATTTTGATGTCTTGATTTCTCAGGCACATGTCTAATGCCAGTACAATATGCCTCCCCACTAAAGAGAACACCATGAGTTGTATCTTTGCATTTGTCCCTAATATTATCTTTGAGGTGAGGGCCAGGATCTCTCCTCTTTCCCTCCCAATATTGCTAGCTCTCTCCAAAAGCTCTCTTCATAAATTTCTCCTCTCCTCTGATTCTTTTAGGTCCTTGATGTTGATTGAAATTCCACTCATTCTCGACTACAACTGTCTATTCTAAAATTAACTTTAGAATATAATGTCTTTTGTCTTATTCCCCCAATCAAAACTGAATACAATTAAATCTTTTGAAAACATTCTATTGTATTTCACTCAAAATGTCCACCAAATATTTAATTTCATATTATCCAGAAAGCTAATGACTTATGTCTCTATCTTAGAATGTCATAGTCTGAATCTTCATTAATTTCCCTCTTAATATATTTTTATAATATTAAGACAAAAGTAAGTCAAAGTAAGGAATTATGTTTTAAACTGAGTTATCCTCAACCTTACTTAATTGATTGAGCTGCCTGTCCAAATTCAGTCAAACCTTTCAAATCCTTCTTATCACTGTCAGCTTTGAGTAAGCCTTGCTTCATCTTATGCTTTGGCCTTCAGGATTCAACCATTTGAGTTTTGAACCTTTCTCATATATTTTTTCCAGTCATCATTTTTACCTGCTGTTTTAAGTCCAAATTCAATTGTTTTAGGGTCCACACTGGATTCTTCACTATGTTCATATTTTCTTGTTCATTGAAACATTTTACTGTATAATCAACATTACAGTTTTGCAAGCCTTTAACATTTTTTTTCCCAGAATCTCATGATATATAATGATAGCTATACCTTTTTCTAAAGTGTTTAAAACCCAAATTCCTCACAGTCATTTTATTATTGAGGACTGCAAAACAAGATACTAAAATCCTTAATTATTTTACATTCATTTATAACACTTTAGCTGAAAAATTATAGTTTATCAATGAACTTTCACTTTTATTTTAACTTCACGTTAAACATATTACTTAATATTATAGAAAACATTACAATGTATTTCATCTGCTGTGAAAGACTGAATTGAGACATATTAATTTTAATATTCTCAGAAGAAAACATATTTATTGATATTTATGAAAGGACCAAGCACAAATGGGCTTTAAAAAAAAAATTCTTGTATAATGTCTATTTGGGAGGACTCATGTTTGTTTGGAGGGCCATTTTTTCCTGTGTTTTTTATTTTAGTGTTCTTTTCTTTTTTTTTTAACTAAGTATTGAACATAGAGGCATTGTAACACTACCCTTTTTATTTTTGATATAGGGTCTCACTAAGTTGCATAGCCCTCACTAAATTGCTGATGCTAACCTCAAAAGCTTCTCCAGTCACTGGGATTACAGGTGTATGCTACTATACCCTGCAGGGAACACATTCTTTATCAGCATTTTCATTATTATAATTTGGCTTTAAAGTTATGCAGGAAATTAAATGAACATCTTTCTAAAATTTAATTTATCCTGAGTAAATTTATTTGTGAGCCACAGAAAAGAGATGTATTAATAAAGACTCTTTTGCAATAAATCTTCATTTTCCTCATATGCAAATATCACTGCTTGGTTTAGTTAGTTCACTTAGGAGATTAATGATAATAAATAAGCTCCATGTCTCATATAAAACTAACTGATATATCTATTTCCAGATTCTTAGGTGAATGCAGCTATTATATGTCATATTTTCATGAATTTCTTGATATAAATATCAGCACTGTAAGTATAATGGCCTTATACATTTTGTAAATCAGTGAAGTTATGTGTAGGGACTGTAAACCATTAGGTATATTTAAAATGTGATGATGGTTGATTTATTTTTTGTATCTATAGCAAGTCTCTGTAGCTTTTTATATTGTCAAAAACCAGGAACTACTAAAAAAAATCAGCATGTTGGCTCTGTGTGGTTAATGACACTGTGGCATTCAAGGGAGGGACTTAAACAGAAGGCCTTGGAGCAGAGTCAGATACATGTAAAGGCCTCACCCAATACCAGATCTCGTTGCGATTTCTAGTAGTGTGTGACATGGAAGGTCACAGAAGAAAACTTCATAACAAATATTCCTATTCAGAAAACAGGCTTCTGAGTAATCTTTTCCCAGAAATAGCACACTAAATGAAAATAACATTACTAAATTTACAGATTCCAATATATTATTGCTATCTAATTGGTAGCTAAATATTTGTTTAGTATAAATAAATATGATAATGGATGATATCTGCAAACATGTTACAACCTTTATTTACTGAGTAGATTTAGTTGCTTATTTTAAAATTTGAGCTATCCCCCAAGGAATCCAAATTAACACTTTAAGATGACATTCATTTTCTTTTCTGAGATTAAGTTGTGCTAACATGTTATAAAACATCTAAAAGAAAGAAAAAAATAAAGAAACATGGACTTAAGAAAATTAAATTGTCATGATTTGAAAAGGTTGAACACACACACACACACACACACACACACACACACACACACATATATATATATATATATATATATATATATATATATATATATATATAAAAGTGGGAGTTATACAAAGTTTCTATGATAACACTAAAACAGTTTACAGTGCTCCCTAAAGAAAAAGAGTGCCAATTAACTAAAACCATGATAATTCAAAACTCCACTTGCATAATTGATCCTAGCAATCATTTGCCATCTCCAAACAAGTAAATCAATAGAAATGAGGTGGATTAAAAAAAAGTAATGGATAAGGGTTAAATATAATCACAAAACGATTTCCCCATAAAGTAATTTACTTTGTTTAGTTCAATTAAAAAGTAATCATTTTTTTTAATGGCCATTGCCCCTATTGTTTTATTCACAATACATTAAAAAGTTCTAGTCAGCTTACATGACTAGAAAACTATGGAACCTGGATTAAATGGCAAAAGCAAATCTTAAATGATTGTAGATGGTGTCTTCAAATTCATTCTTCGATATTTACTCATCAGGTATCTCCTCTCCAGGTCTTACCTGTAGCTGAAGAATCATGACTAGATTTGGACTAAGCAGATGTTTTAAAAGAAAAGAATACTTAATAATGTAAAAAGCTGTAAAGAGCTAAAATTAAAAATATTGCATTCATTAAAATATATCTCCCTGAATCAAATTTATTTTTGCCCTCTCCTAGGTACAAACCTTGTTTCCTTTCTGTTTACCATCCACCATGAACTATCATTTTATTTATTGAATCAGGAAAGTTTGGTTCACTCTATAACTCTTCTTACTTTATCTTCTACTACCATATAAATAACACATTTTCATCTATATTTTCCCAAATATCTGATATTTATGCAAAAATGAATGTCAAGAAAGTAAAATTAACTCAGTAGCAACACTGATATAAATACCAGGCTGAGTTTTAGATTTAAGTGTCTCTCTTAACAGTGAGTACAATAGAGTCTATTAGCTTGCTCAGGTTAGAAGTGTTAAACTGAGCTACAAAGATTGCAAAAGGAGGCCAGAATTCACTTTAGAGAGTCCTATTTTTGTGTGCAGAAAAACTATAGAAAGGAAGATACCTCCATTTCTTTGCATGGACAACCGTCCTCCATTTTTCCATCAATAAGATAGAGAAAATAAACTTCAAAGTAGATTAAGTCGGTGTCATACATATAGGGCTAGTGACTGCTGCTCAGTACCTTACCATGATGCACTCCTGCTTTCAATTCTTGAGTATTTATAAAGCAAACTCACACAAGATTTAAGCTGAGGATGTCATTTATTCACATGTCCTTCAAGTTTGAGAACAACAGAGACAGACATCACTGTCCATCTTCTATTTGATAAGCCTTGGTGACACTTTAATTACTTGAGCATTGGCTTTATCTGTCTAGAAGATCATCCCAGTGTGTTGTCTTTACATGGTGACAGCAACAGGAAAATAAGCTCACAGCCACAAAATCATCAGGGAGATCCAGACATGTTGCTTTGAAACTCAAAACAGAGCAAAAGACTGAAGCTACTTCCTTCTGCTTACCCATCTCTTTTTCTCTAATTCTCCCTATTTCTTTAACTGATTCCCCTTGTTTCTTTCCGATTCTCAATCCCTGATACATCCTGGCTCTGAGCTGGTTGTCACCTAATCCCTAACAACATAGATGCTAGTCAATAAAAACTTATACTTCCCCTCCTGCATTTATTCACATATCAAAACAAAAAAAAGGAGAATATACTTAATGATCTAAAATGATTAAATTATAGGACTGACATTTTTAAAATAAGACTTGCTGTATTTTTTTCTCAATGGTTCCTCATATATGACTTCCAATTCCAGTTCCTCTTATTAAGTAATAGAAAATAAATCCACAAACTGGAAAACCCATTTGTCTACTGATGTCTGAAACACAGGGCAGTTAATCTAAACACATCAGAAAGCAATTCCATAAGGAGGCTAGAAGCAGCCAGTAAGACTCCTTGGCCAAAGCAGAGCTCCATTACTCCAAAGCCATCAAGAGCTTACACAGAAGTTGAGAGTCAAACTAAACATTTATTTAATTTTCTGGATCATATTGTTGGATACCTCACACTTTATTTCTCATTATATAGAAAATGTTATCCGTAATAATAGACATAATTTTTCAGATTTTTCATAGTTCTGGGGACTGAACCCAAGAGCACTCTACTGTTAAGCTATACCCCAAGCCCTTTTATTTGTTTATTTGTTTGTTTATTTATTTTTAAGATCAGGTCTCATTAAATTGCTAAGGCTGACTTCAAACTTGCAATCCTCCTACCTCAGCCTCCTGAGTTCCTGGGATTACAGGTGGTGTCCACCATGCCTGCCCGATATTGCACTTAAACAACAACAAAAAAAATGGAAATTTTTTTTTCTGATATTTTTTAGGATCAGAAACATTGTACAAGATGCAGAAGACCCATTATTTGCCTAAATTAAAAGAAGACAAAAATATAAATAGGTCTCTATAAAGTTCCAAATAGGACTAGAAGAAACAAGTATAATATTTGAATGTAATGTTCAGCTTCATTTTCCTGTGCCTCAGGACTCTAAAATAAGGTGAGCCCTGTGAGACATGCTTGTAATTAATGTAGAAAAACAATAACTTTGTTCCCACAAGTTTACATTGTTTCTAGCGCAGTTATCTGTAGGCTGAATGATACTGGACTAAACAAGTATCATTACTGAACCTCAACACCCTTGATGAAAAGGAGATGACAAAATCTGCCTGGTGATGTTACTATGGGAATTACTGACCCACTGAACGTAAACATATTTGAGTGATTTTAGTGTCATTTCTTTTCTTTTTCTTTTTCTTTTTTTTTCAGCTTCAATTAGCAGTTGTGAAAATGTTTTCTCTTTTTAAAATTTGTTTTAATTAGTTACACATCACAGTACAATGACCTTGACATATCATACATTTGAATCAGATGGGATATAATATCTCATTTTTCTGAGTGTACAGGTTGCAGAATCACATTGGTCTTGCAGTCATATATATATATATATATATATATATATATATATATATATATACATACATACACAGTAATAATAATGTCTATTTCATTCTACTATCCTTCCTATCTCCCCAACCCCTTCCCTCCCCTCCCATCACTTCTCTCTATTCTTTTTTTTTCTCAAATCTTCATACATGTATTTTGTATAACAATGAGGGTCTCCTTCCACCTTCCATGCAATTCCCTTTCTCTTTCCCTTCCTCTGCTCTTCCCTATGTAGAGGTAATCTTCTTCCCATGCTCTTCCTCTCTTCCCCATTTTGAGTCACCTCTCTTATATCAGAGAAGACATTCTGCATTTGATTTTTTGGGATTGGCTAATTTCACTTAGCATAATCTGCTCTAAAATGCAAATCATACAGGCTCATTTCAGAAAAGAAAGGATAGCAAAGAAAATCTCATCACTCCTTGAAAACACCTGGACATTTTCTCCCAGCACTTTCTCCTCGTATCACTCTCCAAAGCCATGCTTTATTCATTAAGCATATCCTAAGAAGCAGTATCATGAACAGAAAGTGCAGAAGCTAGAAACAGAAGGCCCAGAGTCGGGATATCAGCTCTTTTAAGGAATTGAATAGCTGAAGCTCTATGACTCACAATTTCTTTACTAAGATATACAGGATAATATTAGCTACTTTACAGGCTTATCTATTAAGATTTAAAAAATATAAAAAGCCTAATAAAGAGTTCAGCATATATTTAATCAATAAACATAAGTTCATTTACATGTCTATCCCCAAAGCTAGTTATGTCAAGACAAGGGAATTAATAGGTAAAACCAT
The DNA here is from genome assembly GCF_964194105.1 of Spermophilus citellus. NCBI lineage: Eukaryota > Metazoa > Chordata > Mammalia > Rodentia > Sciuridae > Spermophilus > Spermophilus citellus. The sequence continues at coordinate 106,408,326 of NC_138182.1, forward strand.
TCACCAATCAACTAGGAACCATGGTCAAGGCTTCAGAGCTTTCAAAGAAGACAGGGAGGTAGGGTTGTATGTGTGTATTTCTATCTACATGATGTACACACGTACAAGTGTGTGCACCTGTGTGCTTTGATGTACATTTACTTGAGAGGATACCAAAATGACAGCACTTTCTAGAGCAGGACACAAAAGGAAGGAAGCACCAGATAGATAACTTCAGAAGTTGGCCTTGGGAAAAGCTGAAGGCTACTCGAGTACTCTGTAGTCCTGCTAGACGTTTCTGTCACCAGTCAAGAAGGAGCTACCTTCTGGGTTGAAAACTGCTGGGTCTTTTGCCCCTGTGTCTCCAAGCAGTAGTCATTTCCACCCTACACCTTGGAGGTACCCTGCCAAGATAGCATGCTGAGATTTTGCAAGCTCTGAACCAAAAAGGTCACTTTTCAGCTAGATGTGTTCAGGGAGCAAGGTAATAAAATCAAGACTCTGCCAACAAAATTACCTCCTTACTCCCTGCTATTAAGATAGTTCTGCTTTACTCTGAAGGACATAAAGAGGATTTAGTTGAATAAATCCTGCTATTTATTACAGCCACCATTTACAACAGAAATACTTTCCACCCACCTGCTTAGGAAAATAGGTAACTTACTAGATCATCACTTATGGTCACAGAAACATCCTTTTAGTAGCTGGCCATGAACTCTGAGCAGCAGATTAAATGATGAAAATTTAGAAGTTGATAGTGCAAGGCATACCAACTTCTAAATTTCTAGTTTTTACTTTGAAAAATAACAAAAGTGTGGGAAGCTTTTAGAGGCCGCAAAGCAGGCTACAGACATAGAAGTAGAGGCTTCAGAGATACCCATATAGAAAATTCAACTCCAGAGAAAGGCAAAGATCTGACCACAATTCACTGACAGGTTAAATTTACAGCTTTCATGTAAAGTTACTGAAATTAAGAATAAATGCAGTCCTTTCAAATAAATACTACCATCTCTTTCATTCTCTTTCAGTCAAGTTCAAGATGAAACATAATATTTGAATACATTTAAGTCCCCTGACAGTTAAATGCATCTGTACCATTGTTGACAAAGCAAAAATCATATATTTAAATGCTCTAAAGCAAGAGAGATTTCTATTCCTGCCATCTTTGAAAATTTGTGTCTATAATTTTTCCTTTCAGAAGTGTGATTGTTCGAACCCATTCTGTTAAAAATAAAATAATTACTTTTTAAAACCACATGAACATTTTAGACATTTTTTTGAAGAGTAATGGCCGTTAGTTAGTTTGTTCCAACTTGAAAATTGCTTCATGAATATGAATACTTTTTTTTTTTTAGAAATGAGTAAATGATTGAAAAAGTATTTAAATACTTTAGCCAATAACCTTGCATTTTCTGGTCTAGTTTCTCTTTAATTATAGGCTGTAAAAATCTCCCAGGACTTTTAGATAGATGTTACTTGTAGAATGCCAAATAGTCAAAGGATTTCTAGTCACCTGGGGATACAGAAAGGATACTTACTATAAGAAGGTATAAGCACAGTGGCCTATGAGTTTGAATCTGGCTTCTAGTTACACTACCTCTGATAAACATTTGGCTTGAATAAATAACTTAGCTCCATGAAACTTAGTACAAACTTCTTCCCATGTTAGATTATAGGGCAGAAATGCAATATATTAAAATAAATAAAAATATACTTGTTGTGTAAGTTTTTAAAATACAAAGCAAAGTTCCCGATGAAATGATCAGTTTCATCCTCTACAAATAATTATCTTCAACAGTTTTAAAGTTCTCTACCTTTTTAAGCATATTATTATTATTATTATTATTATTATTATTATTTTACTTTTTAAACAAAAGTTAGATCTTAAAAGACATTTATTGTGAGGCAGCTCTCCTTTTACTTTAAGGCTACATTCACAAAATGGAATTAACCCATTATAGAGGAGTATACCACAGTATTCCAATGTCCTGGGAATTCAATAGCTACACTCACAAGAGATATTTGAGTTAATTCTTATTTCTTGTTATTATAAACAATGCTGTAATCAAAATTTGTCTAGACATTTCTTTCCACAATCACATTCACATGCTCATGTAGATACACATGCATGTACAAACACACACACACAAATTTTCCTTTAGGAAAATCTCCCAGAAGTGCCAGTGCAGAATCAAAGCATTCACACATTTCAGATTTTAATAGATTCTGTCCATCTGCCCTGAAAAAAATATGTAGCAATTTACAGTGCCACAGTGTGCGAGAGTACTTCTGTCTTGAAATTCTTTCTTTTCTCCTTGCACTCCCTGTAGAAGCTATTACTGTTCTTGGCACATAATGAGCAGGCTGTATTTGCTTGAATGAGTGAGTAAAGCTTCAATGTCAAATGAACAAATAGTTGATTTAAACAGTTATCAAATATATAAAGACACATGGATATGTACATGTGTCTTTATAAATGGCATATTATGTACCTCAGACTCAACAAGCATTCCAAATAGATCTATTTACAATATTTGACATGAAATTCTCCATGCTTCAATAAATTGTGATTGCTTAGTTAAGTATAATTTGTGGCTTCTGAGAAGAGGAGATGAAGTCATGCAATCCTTTGTGACATTTTCTAGAGTATACACTTGTGTTTTAAAATCTTGAGATTTTTAAATGTAGGATCTCTATAATGATTTTTGATATGAGCTCTCAATTATATCAAAAGTAGAATTATTATGACTTGATATTTTGAAATGTAAACTTTCTCTTAAAGCTATGAGTTAGTTTCTCTGATCACAAAGTATTCCTGAAAGTGAATTCTTTTCAGAAAGTCCTTGATACATAGCAAGGGCTTATAAGGATTTTAAGTTGTTGTGGACTAAGAGTATTTTGGGCTTTGAGAGAACTGGAATTCCTTAAAATTGTAACCATGAGAGTTGCTTCACATTTTATTCAAGGGATACTTTGTTAAACTGTCACTAAGGAAAAAATAAAAGAATAAATAAATATATATATATATCAGAATTCCCCCAAAGGAAAAAGATGCTACTAGGCAGGAAAACTCCTTAAGATAAAGCAAATGTAGTTCAGAGAATAAATGAAAGATTCTTAGCAAATAATATTTTAATTCTCTGATTTCTTTAGATCCATTATTGCACTTTATAATTTTGTAATTGACACACATGAATAGAATCAAATTATTAGGTCTTGAGCTCAATACTCAATGAAAACAGCATAGCAATGTCAAACTTGTTAGTTTATTTAGACAACTGGGGTATGAGAGATGAAAGATTCAGAACCTAACAGCCAAGGTCACACTGAGCAAGAGAGTAAGGCATAGAAGTGGCTTAAATGCAAGTAAATATCGAAGAGGCAGAGGTCATGAAGACTCAGAGACTCAAGACAGATAAGTGGCAGAAATGTGGCAGATAGATGGGAAAAAACTAACATATATTGATTTTTCAAGATATATCAGGCACTACAGCAACATCTTTTCAGACAGCTCTTATTTCTCTTAATCCTCCCAATAGCCTCTGACAGTCATTTATACTGTTATTTATAGAAAAGGAAGTGAAACTCAGAGAACCTAAGTGACTTTCCCAAGGGTTACCCAGCTGATGAAAGTCAAGGTTAAAGTAACACAGAGGATGTTCTTTGAACTACCCCGTGCTACAGCCCAGGGTAGCAACCCACATTAGAACCATGTATCTTAAAATAAAAAGGGAACCTGTCTCCAAAGTGAGTTCTGAAACTCACCCTTGAGAGTAAGATGTGACAAATGGTTTCCTAAAACGGGATTAAGTTTAGTCTTGTAGTTTCTCTAAGTAATTTTCCAGGATCACATCCCTACACATTGCCTGGATTTTAATATAAATGCAGGTATCTGGGACCAACCCAGATATATTAAACCAGAATCCTGTGAGGTTGGGGGCCTAGGATTTGGAGTTTTAACAAACAATGCACAGAACTTTTAAACATGGATGCTTTAGTAATTGTGACTTAAAGACTCTAAGGTAACAGTAGTGGTATAATCTTACACCTAGCATATCCAGAGAAACCTGGCATTTATACTCAGAGGAAAACAATCCAGTTTTCTAGTTTCTGAATATGATTGAAAATAATACTAAAATGAGAAAAATAGATTAAATTACATCCTCCATTGACACATTAAGTAGGATCAAGGGAAAAACAAATACATTTTACAAATCAGTTTCAAGAATTGTCAAATAACAAATGGCAGAATTACTGAACGCTAATAACAGAAGTTGTCTTTTTGTTAAAGCAAATTAAAAGGATCAGAATTACAAACTATCCTATCTCAATAATATACGAGTTTTTGGTTGTTAGAGGCAAGATGGTATGGAAATAGTTAGAAGAGTATTTTCTAAAGTTACTGCTCCTCTAGTGTTTTCACAAACATTAGAACATGGATGCAGGTGATTGATGTTCTACCTTCAATTTAATTAGCAATGACTCTAAATGAATCAGGTAGTCACCATGTAGTGAAGCCAAGGAGACTAAGGGCCCAAAATATATTAGACTCAATTGGAATTTTTCTTCAAAATTTTCTCTTGAGGGAAAAGGGGATTTTTCATAGATAAATTACTGTTAGTACCTAGAATGAAATCTACTAATGTGAAGAAGAAAAGAAATGTTACTCAGAAAACAAATTTCCTTTTCCTTCATTCCACATTCCTTTCAGAAAAAAATAATATTTTCATTGTATGTTTTTACATTTTTACAATATTTTGCAAGTACTAACTTGCATAATAATTTTCATCACACCTTGAATAAGATTGTATTACTCATAACTTCCAGGTATGATAGCATATATGAAGAGATGTGTGACCCACAATTACATGGATAAGTTATGTAGTCATTTGAGTGAGTGTACTTAATTGTTTACTTTGTTTATGTAAGTTTCTGGCACTATTCAAATTATTTATATGAGTCATCTAATTTTCATCACAGTCTATGAGATATAAGTTTTATCAATATACTCATTTTACAAATAAGACCAAGGCCCAGAAAAGATAATGAACTTCCCCAAGTTATAGTGTATATTAGTACTAGAGCCACTATCCGATGCCAGGAAATTGCTCTGGGCCCAAATATGTAAGCCCAAATGTCATGTATCTGGTATCCAAATCAACATAAATATCTCCAACAGGGGGCACTTAATGTCTCTAAGAAAATAAACTAAAAAATGCATGTATCCAATGTTTTCAATAAAGAAACTTCCACCATAGAATATGGATTTCATCTTGATTCTAGCTAACTCAAAGTTTAGATTCTATGACTTTCACAATGAGAATCCAAGTTTATACTTACAAAGCAAAATCTCTTTAAAGATTCTAAAGTTTCCTGAAAGAAATAAATATTGAAGTGATTTTAGCATATCCTAATTGACATGTACTTTAATTATTTGAAAATTGACAACTTTTATATGGTTTTGGAATAACAGATTAGCTTCAAATCCTTCAAATCCAAGCTTACTCACCAAGTATTGATTAGATCTTGGTCATGTCAGTTCATTAGGCTAGGACTCATTATTCTAATCCTATATGTGAAGGAGGTGATGAATTGTTACCTAAAGTGCTCTTTGTGCTCAGGTTATCTCAGAATTCTGTGTGGTGCTTGTTAAACTACAGATTGTTAGGGCTGAGTCAAAAATGCAGTATTAAAATCTGATAGTAGGGGTCTGCATTTTAAATAGGTCCCCCAGATGAACTTGTGAACACTGAACTTTGAGAAGTATTGGAATAGAAAACTATATTTCTAAGACACAATTCTCAGGTAATCAAGACAAATTATAGCTTTTTTCTCCATGTTAAGAAAAGAAAGAGATAATGATCTGATTCTATCACAGTGTAATGGACGATGATTTATAATCATAACCCTACATATTATTGAAAAATCATAAAGCAAGAAAAGGCTTGGAGGCTGTTAGCTATTTACCTTTCATTAAGAGCAGCTTCATCAGTAATTTCTGCATTTGGAGCAGGATTCCTTTTCATCAGTCTCTTTCTGCAAAAATGTAATAGATGATCATCAGCAAAGTCCCATATATTTACAGTCCCATATAAATAGTAAATTCTTCTATTATAATCTTAAGGGAATATTGCTGTAAAATTTCTGTGTGTAAAAGAGTAATTTATTCTTACCTACAATTCATGCACTTTAATTAAACAGTGAACTTGAAACACTAGAGCACCATAGTGTTCCCAGGTGGTATCCTAATCAATTACAAGGAAAAATTTTTAAAATCCTTTTTTTGTTTCATAAAAGTAATTTCTTCACTATTTTTAACTCTAATATGACTGCACAAGTTATACTATCTGGAGATGAATTAGAATAAAGAGAGTTTCTGTATATCAGACAGAAATAAAATTCCTGAAGTACCTCTATATAATTAACACTCAATATACAAATAGGGATCAAGAGTAACCTAGGCAACAGAGTGAGACACCATGAATGGATAAAGCAAATGTGGTACACATACTCAATGGAATATTAATCAGCCTTAAAGAAGAATAAAATTATGGCATATGGCAGTAAATGGTTGGAGTTGAAGAATATAATACTAAGCAAAATAAGCTAATCCCACAAAAGCAAAGGCCAAATGTTTTGTCTAATATGTGGATGATAGTTCACAATAAGACACTAGGGAAGAATAGCATTACCTTAGATTAGATAGAGGGAAGTGACGGGAGGGGAGGGGGAAGAGTAGGAATAAGAAAATGAGTAGTATGAAACAGACATTATTATTGTATGTATATAAGTGACTACATACATGACCAATATGATTCTGCAACATGTACACTCTGAAAAAATGAGAAATTATATCCCATATATGAATGATATATCAAAGTGCATAAATACATTCTACTAATGTATAACTAATTAAAACAAAAAATTAAAAATAAATAAATAAATAACAAAAAATCGAATGATATTCTGAAACAGGTCATAACATGAATGAACCCTGATGACATCATAGTAAATGAATTAAACCAGTCACAAAGAACAAGTTCTACATGATTCCACTCATGTGAGGTACGTAGAGTAAATTAATAATGACAAAGGAAAGGATAATGATTGACAGGGGATCAGGGTAAGAGGGAATGGTGAAGTATTGTTTTAGGAAATGAAGTCTCAATTTTCCAAAATGAAAAGAGTTTTGATAGAGTAGTTTTGGAGCACATAATATGAATGACCTATGATTAATAGCAATAATTATAATTTGGCGGCCTTAAGTTAATATTTTAAACAAGTTGCCCTACATTTTTTAGTTGCTGTGATCTCTTTAAACATAGGAACTGTGTGTTGCCTTTTACTCTCCCCAGCTGCTAAAACAGGCCCCAAAGTTCACTTGCTTAAGCTACAAAATGAGCTGTCTCTATGAAAGTTGTATTTTTTTCCCCCTTAAGTGGAAGGGTGAGTGGAGTTGTTTTATTTTGTTTTGTTTTTCTTTTCCCTTAGGAAGGAGGATAAGTGGGGTTTGAATTATATGAGTGACATAACTTGAATTTGAACACTTAATAAAAAGCTAATTAAAGAAACTAAAATTGTTGGGCCAAATTCAGAAAAAAAACTGATATACAGAAAAACTGATACACAGAAAAAAAAATAGTTGTTCTTCCTAGAAAGAAGACCAAAATAAAAGGGGTCTAGGAATGAAGATGTATAAGATAGTTATATATGCGTATGCATATTTTTAAATAACAATGGAAAAATTGATGACAATTTTGACATCTACTCCTCTTATGGCTTAAGTAATCCACTTTAATCTGAGTAGTATGACATAAATGATTGTGCATAAAATTCACACTTCAAAGCCTGCATAAAGTGACTATCCTGAAAACCATGAACTTCTATAAGATATTTTTAGCCTAAAAAGGATCAATCTAAACTATAAAAGTATCATTAATGTGAAAATGCTATATGGAATAGAAAGACATTAAGATACAAACCTGTATATATTAATATTAAATTCTAAATTTTTTTATAATTTGAATTATGCATAATTAGATCTATATTTTAATTCAAAAGTATTGAATTACAATAAAGCCATAATACTCAATAGAAACATAAAAGTCACTGTTTTCTTTTTCTGCTTTATAGTATTATTGGAGACTCTTGTGTGTTATAGTTTATTTACAAGGTATCCCTTAAAAGTTCCAAGTGTGAGATAATGCAAGAGGATTTACAGGTGAAATTATTGGGTTGTGAGAGCCTTAGCTTTATTGTTTGTTAATCCATTCATAGGGATTAACTAGGTGGTAGGCAGGTAGAGTTGCCTGGAGGTGTGTCTTTAGGGTCTATATTTTTGTCCTTGTTGAACTAAGCTGTCTCTCTCTCTGCTTCCTGGTGCCTTGTCCCCAGCTACTTTCCTGTGACACATATTTCTGCCATGATGTTCTGCCTCACCTCAGTCCCTGAGAAGCAAAGTCAGCCATCCATGGACTGAGACCTCTGAAACTGTGAGCCAAAAATAATTTTTCCTCCTTTATTTGTTCTTGTCAGTTCCTTTGGTCTCAGCAGAGAAAAAAAAGTTGGCTGAAACATAGTGTATAGACATTTATCCTATCTTTATAACTAAGAGGGTATCAAAGTAAAAAAAGAACCAAATCTGTTTGCATATTTTAAAAACTTTTTCTAATAGGTTAAATAAATCCAGTGAAACTTGAAACACACAGAGTCTTACAGACACACAGGAATGACCAGAGTTTGACACAGGAATGACCAGAGTTTGCTGTGTGCTCTCTGTGTCCCAACTCACAGGCCTTCTACTGAGAGCTTATAGAGATCTCCCTGGGGAAAACTATTATCCTAGTACCTGTGAAGCTGGGAGATGAAATTTCATCCCTCTGGAATCTAGATTTTCTTCTGACTCTAAAAAGAAACCTCAAGCAATTAAACAATTAAAAACCCAATCATTTTTGAGGGACTCCAATCTAAATTCAGAGAGCAGGAAAGCAGAGAAGAAGGTTGACAAACTCCCCAGGGCCTCAAACCCACACCCTTTCTTCTGGCCCTGCTTGATTCCTCAGAGCACTGATCCCTCCAGTGGCATTTCCCAGTCAGGGATCCCCCACTGGATTTGTTCTAGGTCAAGCCCTAAGGCAGGAACTGGAGGAAGATTGCGGTGGTGGGGGGAGGAATTCCTTTATCTTCCTCTCTTTTAGGCCTGGGAAAAATACTCTCTCTCCCTTATCTAGTTTCATTTTTCACATAGCACTTAGGACTAATTATATTAATATTTGAGTTGTATTTAATTATTACTGATTATAGGTATAAGGTGTGTGTGTGTGTGTGTGTGTGTGTGTGTGTGTGTGTGTGTGTGTGTTTCTATTGTCTGGGAATTGTCACCAAACCATCAGAGATGAGGACAAGGCAGCCAGACACCCTAAAGTGAGGCTCTAAATATGTCCTTGCAGGACAGATTAAAAGACAGAAAAACAACTTCAGTGACCTACCCTATCCTAAAGCTACCTGAGACAAGACTAGAAGTTTGAGATGGAATTCTTTGAAAAAAAAGAAAGAAAAGAAAGAAAGAAAGAAAGAAAAGATAAACACAGACAGTGATTATCTTGTATCCTCCATTTTCATGAAATAAGACAGAGGAAGTTTGTGCCACACCAAGAGAAACTCTCATTGGAATGGGCTACAAAATGAGTGATTAGACTTTTCTTTCCAGGTAGGATGCTCACAAAACTGAAGAACTCCTGATGATCACAGAATTGATGTACAGGGAGAGAGTTCTTAGAAAAACACGACTTGTGTCCAAGATTCAAGAGCCGGATGTGAAGGCACATACTCTGCTTCTCACCTAGGGAAGTCAGAGTTTTGACTGGAGTTTTAATTCTCATGCCACTAATCCAGTCTTTGAAGTAATACCCAAGAAGGTATATTAAAAAGGTTTAAAACAGAGTGAAAGAACAAAGTACCCCCCACCCTTATCAAGCATCATAATCATCACTAGCTTGATAAAGATAAAGTACATGATGTTAGAACATCCAACAAGCAAGATGAAGATGCATGTTTAGTTAATGAGTCTTCACGCTTCACCCAATGTTCTATGTAAAGGGCAAGAAACTTGTATGCCCTCTTCTCCCCCTGTATCTCTAGGATCTGAAATCTAGCCCAGCAAAAAGTTGGCTTTCAGTTAATATTTGAATACATAAATGCATACATGACCATTAAAGAAGAATGTAAGGAATTCCATACCAACAATAAAGAAATTACACCTTGACCTTGGGCATTTTATTTTTCTTTTTTATTGGTCCTCAGTGCTTATATTGTTAAAATAAAATGATTTATTAGAAGTTGTGAATTTTAGTCAACCATACATTTTGTTTGAATCATCAAAGAAGTTTGAGTCTCTCTTTTCCTCCCTCTCTCTTCCTCTCTCTTTCGTATATACACACAGAGTAATCAGTTGCCTATTTCCTTTCTTTTTCTTTGGCTGACTTTTTAATGGAATAATTGAATATTTTGGCTTCACATTATCAAAGCCAAGTGTGAAGTAATTAAAAAGATGATTTCAAATGGTATTTACATTTAGCAACATGCACCAACTTCGCCATATGTTTTCTACCCTTGTCAACTTGTTTATGTGGCATTTTATCTGCAGGCAACAGCTTTGTTCCTCATGGCTGGAGTCACATACTGTGAAAACAAACAGAATGAGAGAAACTCCTCAATGAACTCACCTGTGCTAAAGGCAGCTTCTTACTCTAAGCTCCTAGTGAATTAATTCTAAGAAGTCTCACAAGAAAAAAGGGATCTTCAAAGTCCTCTTTCCTGAGTTCTGAATGCAAGGCATCCAAACTCCTATAGTAGGTAACTGGGGGGAAGCTTCTGCATACGTGTGTACACATGGGAGCTCACACCACACCTGTGTGTGACTTTGTGTCACAAAAGATCCCTTCTGGAAATATCAATAGTTGTCTTTAGAATACTACAAGAGTAATGACATTCAAATATTCACTTATTGAGCTCCTGAAATGAATCAGGCAATATGCAGGTATCAAAGCAGATGTCTTTACCTACATAATCAGTGAGCTCAAAATTGATGTATATGTATATTCAACATTGATGAATAAATGTATTTATCATTGAACATATATACTCAATGTTGAACTCATGGATCTATATATATTAATATATTATTTTTTGACAATATATGATCTTGATGGATATAGATGTACATATACATGGATATATCTATTGTCTATCTATAATTTTTGTTAAATTGTTAATCTCATTAAGTTTTAAGAATCATCTGTGATGCAAAAAAATTTTTAGGATCAAGAATCACAAAGATAATATCATGTTCCCTTGACTAAATCTTCCACCTTAGTAAAGACACTGCTAAAGAATCTCTGGGAGGTCTGGCATGGTGGTGCTCCTCTGTAATCCCAGTGGCTCAGGAGGCTGAGGCAGGAGAATTCCAAGTTCAGAGCCAGCCTCAGCAATATAGTGAGGCACTAAGCAACTCAGTGAGACCCTGTCTCTGATAAAATACAAAATGGGGGGCTAGGTATTGCCTCAGTGGTGGAGTGCCACTGAGTTCAATCCACGGCCATCCCTCCCCCCCCCCAAAAAAAAAAAGAATCTCTGGGAAAAGAGCCTTTGTTCAGGAATTGCAGAATTGGATTTTATATGAATTGCTTGTTGCTTTCTCACTCACTTTGTGAACACAAATGATTCCTCAATCTTCCTAGTTTCAGACCATTACTAGGAAATGGGAATGAGAATGCCTCTCCAGACTTGTGATGGTAAAGTGTCACCAGGCTCTGGCATGTGCTGGGGCTGGTACAGTGCTAGGCACAGAGTACACAGACAATGTTAGCCAGTGTTAGTAGTTGTTGTTTTCATTGTCCTCAGCATATACTTTTTTAGTGATACAATATATATGGATTAAAATCTGTGCCATTTATTGGTGTAAACTAAAATATGAATGACAATAACATTCATCTGGTTGTCAAGTGCTATTAAGAATCTTAAAACCATAGCTTTGGGGGAGAAACCAAAAGAAAACAGGATACTGTTACCAGAACAATGTTACACTTAAGTATTAGTATACTTAATAAAGCAGATAGTGAAAATGATTGAAAATGTAGTGAATAGATCCTAACAGTGCTTTTTCCTTTGTTCTAAGCCTTCAAAATGGAGATGTTTATCTCCCTGGAGAACAGTTCTAAAGCTTCCCTACCATCTTGTATTATGTGAAACCTAATAATCCTAAATATTAAGCATTTAAAATTCAAGAATGTTTAATTGGTATGTTAAAAGTATAGAACAACCCATTTTGCATAGTTAAACTTCAATTTTTCAGCACCCTGAATTCAACTCTTCCTTTTTCTTTTCTGAAGTGGTGGACTGGTGTGGACAGAGAATGGAGAATGAATGTAGAATATGAGGATAATGAAGTAAGGTTGGATAAAATTCTTAATGTTTCCTGTTCCTGAGAGGTACTTATTTCAATCATGCACAGTAGTTTCTCTAGTGCTGAATTGGTTAGGAATTTTGATAGTAAGCAACAGGAACTAAATCTGACTGCTTTAAACAAAAAAAAAGAGTTTAAAATATATAAAATATAAAATAAATATTTTAGTTAAAAATATTTTGGAATAACTTCCAGACTCACAAAACAGATAACAAAAACAGTGGATTAGGCAGCTAGAATCATATCTAAAGACACTAGGACCAATGTGGTGAGGACCCCCTTGCTGTGGTCACTGGACCCTAGGCACAGGCCTATACTGCCATCATCTTTCCTAGAGGATCTTCTTGCTGCTGCCACCACATGTCATTTCCCTCAGATGCTGAGAGTTTTTTCTACTTCCAAGGCCCCCAAACAATTCTCTCTTGTCTCTGTCTTTGTGTACAGGAAGCTCCAGATTCAATTGAAATTGTTGAGGGTCTGTGTTTTTTTAGCCTCTATAGTAGGTTTTGCTTCCCAATACAACTTACTTATTGGAGAGACTGTCAATGAGAACAGTGTTTCAGAGACTTAATGCTAAAGAAAATGACAGATTTCCACTATACGGCCCATGAAATGTAACTTTCCAAGTTCTCTACTTGTGGAATGTGGTCTCATGACTTCAAAGTTAATTTCTTATATCTCTTCAGCTTTTATATTCCCAAGTCTCAGGCAGATCATTTTGGTAATTAGTATGCTCATGAAATTATCTAGTGAAATTCATAGATAATTATGACTTTATTAAAGCTAATATGCCTTGACAAAGGTCACACATCAAAATACTAAAGATGATCCAGATTTGAAGTGCCAATATTGGTTCACTGAACTTAATACTAAAGACATTGTGTCCTTTTTGTTTTCCAAGGATAACCATTCATTATTCATTCAGATTGAATTGTTCTAGTGAACAAAATGAAAAATATCTTACTTTATTATTCATTCAGATTGAATTGTTCTAGTGAACAAAATGAAAAATATCTTACTTTAGTTACACAGAGCAAACTGAAAAGCCAAATGAGACTCCCTATTGAATATTATAATGGAACCGATTCTAATAATATTCTTATAACTTGATAATGTTCATTGATAACTCAATTCAAAAATTACCTAACAAAGTTCAGCTGTGAAGAAAGGAATTCAAATGTATTTCTTTAGCATAACCAAAAGGACTTGTGCCAAAAACTGATTCATTGTTTTTAGTGTCTAAGTAATTATATTTGCTTATCACTATATATCTAGTGTCTGATATGAAAGTTACAAAGAGGAAATGAGATACTAACCATGGATAGATTTGTAAAATCATAACCACAAAATGCAATGGGATTAAAAGTCAATGGCTAGAGAAATGACTTCTTGTTTTTTCTGGCTACGGTACATTTTGAAATTTTCTCAGGTTTCTGCCTTTGTCTCAAAGGATACTTTGCTCTGAAACTAAGAACCATGTAGCTAATTCAGACTAATTATTTAGAAAAAGAAAATGCTTCTCTTTTCTCCCCCCAAATTTCTAAGGATAGTTTTAATTTCCTTTTCATAGAATATATATGTACACAGATGAGAGTAAAAGGCTGGCTACCTTCCATAGACAAAGACATCCTTCATGGGATTCAACCAGCTCATTAAGGAATGGCACTGGGGTTAACAGCAAAAGATTTCTAAGACTGTTGTGTGCAATTTTTTTGTGGTGTGTGTGGTGTGTGTGTATGTGTGTGTGTGTGTGTGTTTGTGTACATCTTTACACATGGATGTCTATGTATATTTCCTTTGTGAACTTAGGGTGTATACCTGTGGCGAGACAGATGGAATAATGGGGATTCAGATTCTGAATCCAGATCCCTTCTACATCTAGATTTCTGCATCACAGATGCTATGCAGGAAGGCTATGCAATTCTGATGTCCCATTCCATGTTGAATAACTGATAATTTAACAAGCTGCTAGATGAGCAGGGTTTCCTAGCCACTCTACCTATTCTTACAGCCATCCCTTAAAATGTCGATTTCAGTTCTGAAAAAATAAGGTCCTTTCCCAACAATGGAGCTTTGAGTTTCTGACTAACATGGGCTGGATGGCAGTGGGAAACAATTAATGAATTAATGACACTTAGGAGTCAGCGGTCTGAAAAAATGCCTTCTAACCCTAAGGCTCTGTAATTCTAAAATCCAGCTGTTAGGAAAAAAAGAACTGCAGTTATGCCAAATAGTCGCCAGATGAAAAGATAATGAAGACAAACATCTATGAAGGGGAGGAGCCTGAAGAACTACTCTTAGAATCAACACTTCAGTTACTGTCACTTCAGTGACAGGTGGTGGCAAAAATGCTTGCCAGGGAGTTGCTAACCTCTCCCAGGCAGGTCAGCCTCTCTGACTTTTATGTATGTCTATTTGGCAATTTCCTAATATAAATATTGAGAGGCTTTCTTTATATCTCCTCTATTAAACTTGAACAACAACAACAAAAAAAAACTAAAAGGTATCAGTATAAATTTAACTCTCTTACTAAAGCAATTTTTTGAAGGAGCACTACATCCTTAATAGTCTTTATAAATACTGGCACTACTGAATGAGCCCAGTGCAACACTGCAAGTTTTTATAAAATGACTTGAGAATAGAAATGTTGGAAAATAGGATCTATTTTAACATCTAAGTCCTCAGAATCAGTATATTGAATTATTTGAGGATTATCACCTTAAGTAAAAGTATAAAATTCCTGCTAATTCATTTCTTTCTGATTCTACTGGGTTTGTTTGTTTACATGTAAATGTTTTAGCTTTTTCTCTTTCCCATCCTCCCCATCAGATTTAGTAGGAGAGAAGGGCTAAAGAGCATCCTGGGTTCAGAATAAATTTCATCACACCAGGCAGCTGGAATCAAAGTCTTCCCCTCTTTCCCGTCAGCCATTTCCTTCCCAACAAGTAACAGGAAATGAGAGAACCACTAAAGGGAAGCCACCATTCCTCCATAAGACTTATCCAGACAGCTTTGATGATTGCTGGTCCAAAACCCTGGGCTTCCTGGGAGTAAGAATTGCTTCATACTTGCTTTGATGTTTAATGCAACATTCAAAATCTTTCCAAGTTTCATCTTTGAATTTTAATTTTTAATTTCTAACTGATGCTTTGATTTTTTTCCCTATTCATTAGGCAACATTTTCTAACTGCAATTTCCTGTAATTTTTACCTCATTTAACATTATCACTTGAACCTACACTAGGATGTGGTTAGTTCCAAAGATTTCCCACAAAATAAAGTTCCATTGCCCTGCTCACCTAAGGAAACAAGTCATCTTAAAGAAATTAAGAAACATGAATGACAGAATCGCACGCATGTAAACATGAGCATACATACTCATAATGTGTCAGAATTGATAAAATAAATTGATAAAATTTATTGATAAAAATAAAACTTGTAAACTGTTTTTCTCCCAAACAAATTACAGAACGGTGCTCTTTCCTCCCAGCATCTTCTGCACACTGCTACTTATTCCCCTATCCAAGTCTTCTCTGAAAGATGTCTATCATCTCTTTTTGTTATTGGGTATTTCATGAACTTCCCCCAGGCTGTTCAAAAGAGCACCTGCAACTGCCTAGTTCTTTGCCATGTATACCTACTTTAACTCTGTGCTTGAAGTTGAAATTGCAAAGTGGGGATTAAGGCAGGAGTCTAGGAGAATTAAGAGAGCCTACATTATGTCAAGTTAATATAATTGAAGGTTAAATGCTACCCCTAGGGTCAAAGAAACTTTATAAATGGAAATAATTGAGAAATCTGGAATATGTGAGAGGAAAGAAATTAAATGTGCTGCCCTTGAGTTCTTTTAACCTAGATTTCGACATTTATGAAAATCAGTAGAGAAATAGATCAGGGATGGGCAGAATGAAAAAAAATATATACTTTGTAATCATAAAAATGGTGAACAAGAAGCAGCTTTCAAGACTCTCTTAAAAACAAGCAAGGTTTAATTGAGGCATCACTGTTCCCATTCCTGGGGACACCCACAGTGCCATATCTGCCACATTGTGTATCCATTCTTTGCCCTTCTCTTCTGCACCTTCCCCTTTATTATCCCTGAATCTCCTCCTGGTTGCCACCTTAGTATGGAATCACAGTCAACTTGGTTTAATTCCAAACACAACTCATGGTCTAATCACTACTTCTCAATCCTTCTTTGCCTCAGGCCCACAAACATCTATCATGAAGACCAAATTTAAAACTTAATGTAAACCCCTAATTCCAGTGCCAGGACCAGAGTAAGGGGTGATGAAATTCTAGCATTCATCATCATCCCCATGAACATCAGCAGCAGCAGCAACCCTCCTTATTCCTTCTCTATCCATAATATTTTATATTGTTCCTGAAAATAGTACTACCGGTACACAAATACTTTTATGTAGACTTATATTTTCCTGCCACTAAACTATTTGCGACAATTATATCTTAGAAGGGGAAGAGAGGAAGTGAAAAAATTGGAAACAACATACATGGAAAAAAAATATTAAAATATCTTCCATAGAATTAACTGGAAAATTAAGATATATTTTATAAGAACTATGCCAGATTATAATGGAAAAGCATATCCTTTGCAAAAATAACTTTATTTTCACTCTCTCCTTCCCTCTTTATCGCTCACATTTGCTTAACAATCTTAATGAAATATTGGCATCAACAGTTTTTCAGTAAGTACTCCACAGGACAAATTGTTGAAATAACAAGAAAAGAGAATGGAATTCCAGATGAATGTGTACAGGAATTGAAGGAGAAATTTCAAACAGTGTTACCAAGAACGTAGTAGATGCAAGAGTTTCTATCTATGACCCTTCAATTTTGTTTTCAGTGAAGCTCTTGTCACTATAGTCTTAATTTTGGGCAAACCCACAAAATATTTGAATCTGCTGCTGTTTACCTGTGGAAGAAGTGTATTGTAGTTTAATTACTTCTAGTTCCCTGTGGTTATTTATTTCTCCTGAAGAAGCAGCATATTTAATTAGTGGCATAGTTAAGTTGTATTCTTTGGCAGTAAATTACCAAACTGTTTTTGTACATCTATAAAATGCAAACTTCTAAAAGGAGAGGTTTTGATTCATTTTGACTATATATATGTATGGGATGTGACTATTATATAGGCCTTTAACATCAAGCTATAGTAGGAGTCACTGGGAAATCCAGTAGAAAATACAATAAAAGGCTACCTTGGGTCATTTTCTCTTACTGACACAATCAACTCCCTAGTGGAGTTTAGATTTTAGTCAATGGTAAGAGGCCACTCTGAAGGGAGCTATGAATAATAATATGTCACTTACAAAGAGGAAGAAGGGGATCATTATAGTAGCTTCATTCATAATGGCTAAGACTAAGAACCAACCAAGACATCATTCAATAGATGAATGGATAAGCATATGTGGTGCATCTATATAATGGAATATTATTTAGTGGTAACCAGAAATAAATTCTGAAGATATTAGATATTCCACATGAATTCATAAAATCTCATAAGAGATTCTTAAAGAAATATTGATAAATGAAAAGAAGCCAATCTGAAAAAAATCAAATATCATATGATTCAAACCATATGGCACTCTGTAAAATGCAAAAATATGAAGATCTTAACAACATCAAGGGTGGCCAGAGGTTCACAGAATGAATTGAAGAATGAATCAAGAGAGCGCAGGAGGTTTTTAGGGCAGTGAAAGAATCATTCCATACGCTATTGTAATGGTAGAAGCATGCAATGATACATTTGTCAAAACTCAGAATGTATAACATAAAGGTGAATCCTAATATTAACTATAGATTTTCATTATAAAAAATGTCAACGTAGGGTCTTCAATTATAATAAACATATAACACTAAAGCAAGATGTTTATTTAAGGGGGAAGAAAGGGATAGTATAAAAGAGTCTATGGAGCGCTCTGCACTTTCTAATTGATTTTTTTTTATAAACTGAAAGAAGAAAAGGTTTATTTTTACTCAGTTTTTCAGTGGTTTTAGTCCATGATCATTTTATTTTATGATTCTGGGTTTTTAGTGAGAGAGAGCATCCAGGTGGAGAGGGAATGGCAAAGCAAAGCTACTTTCTTTATGGCAGCTAGAGAGCAGAGGGAGAGAAAGAATAAGAGTCCAAGGATAAGCTATAATCTTCATGACATGGCCAGAGTAACCTACTTCTTCCACCTAGGTCACACATCCTAAAGTTTCCACCATCTCTCCATAGCACCACCAGCTGAAGACCAAAACTTTGACATATGAGACTTTAGGGACATTCCAGATTCAAATTATTACATTCTGCCTCTAGCCCCCAAAGGCTCATGCCCATCTCACAATTAAAAATGCATTTATTCCATTTTTAAGAGTCCCCATAATACTAACAGTTCCTGCATTGCTCAAAAATCCAGCTCTAAAATATCTGAGACACAAGGTAAAGTCTTAGCTATTTGCCCCTAGAAAAATTTAAAAAAGCAAGACAAATATTCCCAATATACAATGATATAGAGATGATAAACAGTTAACATTCCAGTTCCAAAATGGAAGGAAGGCAAAATAGAAGAAGGATGGAACTGAAGTAGGACTGAAACCCAGCAGGTAAGCATTACATCTTGTAGCTCCATGTCTGGCCTCCAGAGCACACATTGATGTAATGTGACCTCCAAAAGGTTTGGGTAGCCCATACCTATCGTCTTGCCAAATGCATTTCACGTGGCTACTCCATTGGACTGGTTCTGCTCACCGTCTGTGGCTTTCTTTACTAGATATTCCACAATCTTTGCATTTCTAACTTTCTGGGGTTGCCCATACAGCATCAGCTTCACTGTCACAGCTTCATACATTTCCCTCTCAGGACTGTGTGAAAGGACTCTGATCCTATTATACATTGCCTGCCTGCCTAGGCTTTCTTTTGAAATCTTGGTAGAAACCTCTTAACCCCTCAACCCTTGCACTCTTCATGCCTGCAAAACCAGCATCATAGGAACAACTGCTACCTGCTACTAGCTCAAGCAGTTGTCAGGCCCAACTGGGCCACAGCTGCATCAGCCTCTGAAGGCCTGAATGGCTGAGTGTAGTGAAAAGAATCCTGAGAGACAACTTCCCTATGTGAGCTGTGTGCCCAGAAGGTATCTCCTCAAAAAGTCTTTAAAATGAGTTTATGCTATACTCCTGAGCCTGGGATGGGTGGAGTCTGGCCAATTCCTGACATGTCTTCAAAGCATCTTTCCTATTGTCAAAAGTAGAGGGCTTCTTTGTAATAGCACTAATCTCTATTAATAGCCACACACACCTTGGCCAGAACTTCAAATACTCTACTAGTCAAACTGCATGCAAGTTTTTAAAATCTTGACATTCTGTTTCTGTTCCCATTTTTCATTGCAAAAAATCTGGCCAAAAGCAGCCAGCATTGGCCATGTACAGCCTGAATGTTGTATGGCCTTGAAATATCCTCCATCAGATTAATTTGCCTGTCACTTTTAGATTCAACCTTCTACAAAGGCACAGTGAATGGGCAAAATGTATACAAATTCTTTGTCAGAATATTAGCTTCTAGTCTAGTTCTCAGTACAGTCGTTATTTTTACCTGAAATGTCATCAGAACAACCTCTTCTGCCTGCATTCCCAGCAGCATTCTGGTCTTCTGATTTTACACCAACATCATTCATTAAGCTCTGCTTATAACAATTTAAGGATTCTCTAACCTGCATCTCCAAACCTTTCCAAGTTTCTCCCACAAACCAATTCCAAATTTTTCTAAATGACATTCTCAGTTATGGTCACATCAATGAATCAACTTATTAGTACCAGTTTTATGTGTTAGTCAGCTTTCTGTTGCTGTAACAAAATACCTGAGAAAATCAACTTAAGGGAGGAAAGATTTATTTTGACTCACAATTTCAGAGGTCTCAGTCTAAAGTGACTGGCTGTGTTGTTTCTGGATCTGTGGTGAGGCAGAACATCATGGCAGAGAGGCTATGACAGAGGAAAACTGCTTAAATTATGGCAGTCAGGAAAAGAAGAAGAAGCTGGGGACAAGATATACCCTCAAAGAAATTCTCCCAGTGGGCTACTTTCTAAAACTGGACACCACCTGCTAAGTATCTACATTCTCCCAATAGCTCTATACCTGGGGACTAATCTTTCACCACATGAACTTTGGGAGGATAATCCAGATTTAAATCGTAATTCTTTGAAAAATTAATTAATTTATTTTAATTAGGTATATATGACAGCAGAATGAATTTTGATTCATTGTACACGATTGCAGCACAACTTTACATTTCTATGGTTGTGCATGATGTAGTGTCACACTATATGTGCAGTCATGCATGTATCTAGGGTAATAATGTCCATCTTATTCAACCATCTTTCCTGCCCCCATGCACCCTCCTTACCCTCCCTCCCCTTTGCCCAGTTAAAGTTCCTCCATTTTCCCCATGCCTCCCCACTCCCAGTTATCAGCCTCCACTTATCAGAGAGAACATTCAGGCTTTAGTTTTTGGGGATTCACTTACTTCACTGAGCATGATATTCTCTGTTCTAAAATATAAAGCATATTATGTAATTCTTTTTGTTGTTAATGAAGGAACTGGATAGTGACAAATAAGTGGTGAGCAGAAGGGAAATACAAAGGATAATTTAAAAATCTATAAAAATGCCTCTAAAATACCTTCCCCCCCAGAACCCAAGTTTCTTCATGAAAGGTGCTGTAATATATAAGTAATGTGACTGTTTGTTTTAACAACCCGGGAAAGCCAATCAAGTTTCATCATTTCTCTGCTGGCAGATAAAAATCTGAGGTAATATTTTAGCATACTGTCAGCATTAGAGTGAAAAAGCTAGCAATAACCAGAATTGCTGAAACTTTAAAATGTTTATTTATTTACAGTTAAAAATAAACATGCTGATTATTTTTATCTTCTCTAAAAATTAGTTAAATTAGTAATCAAGGAAAATTTTCTAAAGTGAACATATCCAAACAGCATATAGTAATCAAGTTCAGAAGAAAATTTAAAATGTATTTTTTAATTCATAATATAGCACCTTCTTGACTAGAAGAGCAAAAATAAAATGTAAATCTGTAATTTAAAAATTGCTGGAAACATTTAGAATAAAATTCAGACTCCCACTTCATAGGTCAGAGTTCTTTCTACCACATCATGAGTGGAAATATAAGGCTGGAAGGGTGTGCAAGCTTGTAAAAGCAAATCAGATTAGCAAGTTCTTAATTACACAGAAAAATAACATTTTGAAAAAAAGATTTATAATACCTGAGAACTCAGGATTGACTGAAGTGGAGATAAAGTCCGACTTGACAGGCACACAGTGATAATATCACTAAATACTTAAAACTTCAAATAAAAGGGGAAGATACAGAAAAACAACTTGAAATAGATGCCAGTGTCTTCCACCCAGGAGGAAATCGAGGTGCTCATAAAAGATAGGAATCACAATTTTTCTAAGCATTGAAAAAAGTACTCTAGAGTATATGTAGGAAACTTTCAAAATGAGGTTGAATCAAGAGAAATAATAACTTTTAGAAAATGATAAGTACCCAACAGACATATTAAGAAAGATCTTTTAAAAATATTTATTGGTGCATATTAATTTTTCAGAATAGGGACTCACTGTGATACTTTTGGGCTTGCATATAATATAATTTCATTCCCTAGTATTTCCCTTGTCCTTCTTTTACTGTCTCCCACATCCTCCTCCTCCACCCTAATGATGTCCCTTCTATTTTCATGAAAATCTTTTTCTTTTTCCTCCTTTCTTCTCTCTACCTTCCACATATGAAAGAACATACTGCACTTATCTTTCTGAGTCTGTCTTAATTGGCTTAACATAAGGTTTTTGGGTCCATCCATTTTTCCAAAAATTACATAATTTCCTCCTTCTTTATGGATAAATACAACACCATTGAGTATACACACCATATGTTCTTCATGTCTTTATATATTAACAGACACCTAGTCTGGCTCCATAATTTGTGTA
This sequence comes from Spermophilus citellus, assembly GCF_964194105.1. Taxonomy (NCBI): domain Eukaryota; kingdom Metazoa; phylum Chordata; class Mammalia; order Rodentia; family Sciuridae; genus Spermophilus; species Spermophilus citellus. The sequence continues at coordinate 106,430,775 of NC_138182.1, forward strand.
TTGTGACTTATCAACATGAATATGTATGTGTTGCATTCTTTTGAATAGATACCAAAGAGTGGTACACCTGGATCATACAAGAAAACGTAAAAGATGCTGTTTTAACCAACAGATTGGAGGAATAATTTTCAAATAGAAAAAATAAGAATCATCTCCCACAATATAAAGGATGTACTATCATATAACTATAGTCCAGAAAAAAAGAAAATTGCAGGTCCAGAATAAATCCTTAATCAGGAGATGGTCAGAATTACCAGTTTTGTTCATTCCAGATATAAAGGTAGGGTGGGCATGGATATGCCTTACATAACAGAATGTAAGATGACACATATGTCAATTGCCCATACTAAAGAATGGCCTCTCCTTTATTTTGCATCTGTTACTAAAAGTTAAAAATCAAGTTAACTTAATTTACAATAGAACAATAGAAAAAAAAAAAGCATGGACAGAACTAAAACAGTGTTCCCGCTTTCCATAAGTACCAAGAATAAAACAATATGAAATCTAGAATTCAACCCCTTTAAAACCCAAGAAACTAAGTCTCCTGGAATCTATGGAAAGACAAGCTGCTTCAAGGCAGAGTGACTCAGCACTGGATTATCAGAGGCACAGCCCAGGAAGAAAAAAGCCATCTACGAAGGTAGAATTTTTCAGTCAGAATTTTAGTGACTTGGGAGAACATAGAACCCTATCCACTGGAGAATAGGAGACTTCACAGTTACTTGGAAACTTCTCCCCAAACATCAAAGGGTGCTCGCTAGAAAGGCTTCCTTGTGGTGCTGATTTGGAAAGCAGAGCAAACTCTACTGAGAAAAAGCATGAGGCCTGGCTTGGAACCTTGTTCCCTTAGGAATGAACACCTTAAGAACTGAAGGAAGATCAGTAAGATTATCTCCTAGAGTACATGTGAAGACTCACCACAGCTGGGACATGGGAACAAAAAACCATTTCCTCTGTACCTGAGGAAAGAAAGGAGTCTGTCATGGGCCCAGATCTTCTGGAGGGGCATGATCACTAGGAAAGCTCTGCTACCAAGACCTGGGACACAGAGCCTGCCTGAGAATAAGGATGAAGTAGGACAGCAGCCAACACAACCCACCCCCTGGAAAACAGGCTGACAAGTAGGATCCAAGCTTGCAGGATCAGGAGTAACCAAAGGGGACAAAATATTGATAAGAGGCTCTATCTGAGGCAGTAGGCTCGTGGGGAAGTCAAAGATAAGAGGGTCCCGTGGGTAACTATACCAAAAACAAAACTCCAAGAGAAGTAATAAGTAAGTTTAGCAAGGCTACAAGAGGTAACTTATATATAAAAAAAATAAAATGACTTTTATTTCCAAATATTTGCAGTGAATAGTTACAAATTAAAATTCTTTGAAGTATAATTTTAAAACACTATCAAAAAGCTTGAATTAACTCTAAATCAAAATATGTCTAAAACACTAATGAAAGAAAGCAGAGAATACCTGAATGAATATGGTTTGGGATACTCAACATTAAGATTCAATTCTCTCCAATAATTTTTATAAATTCAATGCAAAACCAATGAAAATCTAGTGGGATTTTTTTGGGGGGAGGGATTAGAAAAACTGATTCTAAAATTTGCTGGAGAAAGGCAAGTAATCTAGAATAACAAAACAGGTGTGAAAGCAAATAGTAATATTGGGGGAAACAAAACAACATGATTTCCAGACCTTATTTGAATTGTACAAATCAACAAAGTATATTACTGGTGAAAAGACTGACAGACACATCAATCCAAATGAACATGGGGAAAAAAATCATCATGACTTCCAGTTAGGCAACAAGTTCTTATGACATAAAAAGTGTGAATTATATGAGAAAAAATGGACAAATTAGACTTTATCGGCATAAAAGATTATTTCCTTCAACATGTACCCTTAAGAAAATAAAAAATGCATCACATATTGAGAGAAAATATTTGCAATACTCAAATCTGGTAAAGGATTTTTATACAGACCAACTAAAGAACTCTGAATATTCAATAACAAATAAGCAAACCATTCAACCATAAATAGTCCAAAAATCTGAACAAATTCTTGACTAAAGAAGATACAGGGCTAACAAATATAAATACAAAAATATGTTTAATAATATTAGTCATTAAAAGTGTTGGGGATATAGCTCAGTTGGTAGAATGCTTGCCACACATGCACAAGTCCCTGGATTCAATCCCCAGCCCCACACACTAATCATCATCATCATCATCATCATCATCATCATTAAAAAATGCACTTAAGCCTGGCCCAGTGGCCCACACCTGTAACCCCAACCACTCCAGAGGCTAAGGCAGGAGAATTTGAGTACAAAGCTAGCCTTAACAACTTAATGAGGACATAAGCAACTCAGCAAGACCCTGCCTTTAAATAAAATATTAAAAAGGGCTGGAGATGTGGCTCAGTGGTTAATGGCCTATTACCTGCCCCCCTCAAAAAAAAAGCAATTATAAAAATCACAAGATTTCTTTACAAACATATCAGAATGGTTAAAATGAAAAACATAGATAATACTTCATGCTGGGGAAGATGGGGAGCATCTTAATCGTTTGTCCCTGGGGAGACTGAATATTGCAGTCACTTTGGAAAATAACTTCACTGGTTTCTTTTAAAGTTAAACATACATCTGCTATATGACCCAACAATCAGTCTCTAGATGTTTACTGAGGTGCATTAAAACATATTTATTCTTAACCTGGGTCTGAATTTTCTAAAAATTTTATCTAAAATCATCATAATGAGGAAACAGCACATATCCTTAACTGGTGAATGAATAAACAGACTACAATTTATCCATATAATGAACTCAACTGAGCAATTAAAATGAATAAATTAGTGATGCTCAGAACATGGTCAAATCAAAGACTCCCTACTGTACAAATTTTATTTCTCGGAAACTCTGGAAAAACCCTAACTATAAGGACAGAGAACAGATGGGTAGTTGTCAGGAGCTGGGGGAGCAGGGAATTCGTCTACAAGATGTCAACAGAGTTTCTTTTTACTTGATGAAACTATTCTAAATATTGATTTCAATGGTTGTTTTACAATTGTATGCATTAGTCAACAACTCATGGAAATGTACACTGAAATGGTTCATTTTGCTGTCAATTTTACCAATTTTTTTTATAGTGCTAGGAATAAAACAAGGCCTTCTAAATGTCAGGAAGCACTCTTTTGTTGTTGTTGTTACTTATTTTACCACTAAGTTATTTATACCTGGATCAGTTTTATCACAATTATTATTTTTTTAAAGAGAGAGTGAGAGACAGAGAGAGAGAGTGAGAGAGAATTTTTTTTAATATTTATTTTTTAGTTTTCAGCAGGCACAACATCTTTGTTTTGTATGTGGTGCTGAGGATTGAACCCAGGCCGCATGCATGCCAGGCTAGCACGCTACCGCTTGAGCCACATCCCCAGCCCACAATTATTTTTTAAAATGTCTCAACTTATTAATCCAAAAGAATCAAAGGGATCACTAAAAACTGTAATAGCCTCTGTCTCAGGATGCTATTGTTGATATTGAAAGAATAAATAGGATACTTAACACAATTTTGCACAAAAGTTAGTCTTCACAGCCCAAATCAGAAATTATCAGTTAGGACCAAAACTATGGAATTTGGCTGAATGAATAATTTTATGCCAAACAAAACAGCTGAGATGGACACTGTATTTTGCTTAATTCTACGAGCATTTATTTGATACAATTATCCACCAAAACTAGAAAAAGGAAAAGTCTTTATAACCATGTACAGTCCCTTGAGCTCACCCTCCTCTGTGTTGGTCAGATCAGGCACTTAAGAGTCTCCCTTCCAAGAAGGATGCTCGGATTTACCTTGATCTTTTTGAGGATAAAAGAGGCCTGCTGGAATATAACTTTAAAAAATTTAGAAGTAAATATGTTGAAATAATAAAAATGGTCCAAAAAATTTAATGAAGGAACAAGAAATATGATTAAGCTGGCTTCAGTGTTTAAAGAACAGGATTTTATATAGTCCATCAGGGAAGCTGGCATAAGATTTTAGGTAAAACATAAAAGTGGTTAATGTACTACAGCATAATAAAAGCTTGACCTTTGGGGAAATCTTTCCAACAAAACACAAATCTATAATTTGACATGTAACTTCACAGTTTCTGGGTTCTCATTTAGTCACAAATAGCAATGTTAAAAATGCTCAGAACAGCTGTGACTCAGTGATTCTCTCCTCTCAGCCAGGACTAATTTTGATGCTTCTACCTGGACCCCTGCTAGGGGCAAAATGATTCAGTAGTCTTTAGGAGAGTCAAAGCCATCGAATGGCTTTTAGCCTGCATCCCCATATACTGGGTATGGTGGGGTGGTGACAGGGTATTAAAAACAGGTGATGTTTGGGAGAGATGAAGAGAACCAGGACTTTACCATGTCTATGGTTCTCACGTGGCAATATTTTCGTGCTGTTTCTTAATTCCTTTCTTTTACTCACTGTACCTTTAGCACAGAGCAGAAAATTCCCATTTTTTTTTTTAATTCCAAAGTGCACACAATCACCTGGCCTCAGGAAGCCCTTAGAATATAGGCTGCACTTGTGAGCTGAGTAGTCAAGAGAATCATAAATCAATCCCTACTAGTATTTGGGAAAATATAATGATTGCTAGCCCATACAGTACACATTAAAAGGGTAAAAAATTATTCCTAAAAGGAAAGAATGCTAGTCCAATAAATAAGTCATTAAAGCTGTATTTTTGCCTTATTGTGTTCAGATGAACTAATTTAGAGAAATGCTAAACTTTATATGTAATGCTCACTAAAGAATATAGAAAGTAACCATAATACTCCTAATTAATTAAATTAATTAATACAATTTTATTAGGAGTGTGACTGAGTCTCAAGAAAGAATGAGCCATTGTTTAATGAATTACATTGCTAACATATAGAAAAAATTGATTTATTCCTAACCATGATTAAGTGGTTTTTGTTACTATTTCCAATCCCCTTCTGATTCAGCATCATTAAGAATCAATTTCTATATTATTTAGACAATATTATTCTTTAACATATTGATATGAGAAATTTGAAGAATAGGTAAAATTTTAGAAGAAAGGAGAGATGAGTTACAATAGGAAAGAGTCTGTCCGGAGGAGCTCTAATATCTAAAATTTGAGGAGAGATATACAATCCAGAAAAGGAAACAGCCACTTTAAAGATGTGGTCAACTTTTTTTTTTCAATTGAAATCACTACTAAAATCAGTATTTAATGGTGTTTATTGCATTTAACATGGAAATCATAGGTGATCTTTCATCAAATTATCTACATAAAAAGTCTATCATGTAGACTTATCAAAGTATGAGTAGTAGGGTGGGTGGGAGAAATCCAGACCTTCTGCTGAGATTTATTGGTGAGAAGAAATAGGCATGATAAAATTTATAGAAAAACACATTATTACTGTGGAAAGTATAATGACCTGGGAAATACTGGGTGTCAAGAGGCAGTTATACCTAAGAATGTATGGTGGTTCTGGTATGCTACATTTTTGGATTATTTCAACAACACTGCATTCTGAGTAGAGGATTATCAGATAAAGCAGATGGTTACACTGATAGTGGTTGGGATTTTCTCCAAGACAAGTGTTAAGATAGTTTAGGTCACTTTCCAAAATAACACTGAGATTATAGACTACTGAGTCAAGCTCAGTGGAGAGGAAAGAAAGAAAAAGTGAGATATATAAAGGTAAAATAGGAGTAGAAAGAAAATCCCCCAAAATGAAAGTTCACTATCAGGACAGGATTTTTTGCAAGAAATCTGGAAGGTAACCAATGAGTGGAAAGTCTGAAATTTTTATTTAAAAAGGAAGAATATAATCTGTCTATAGCAAATTTGAAGAATGTGGCTCTGATTTTAAGAATTAGGTAGGAGGAACAAGGCAAAGGGCAAGAGTTCTGAGTGTTTATTAGTACTTCCATCAACTATTTTGCATGAACTGACTTGGATATGGTTCATGAATAGATCAACCACAGCAAGGGTAAATCTCAACATGATATGCACTAAGAAGAAGTATTAAAGTGTTGGAAGACATTACATGTATAGGTAGCTAATTTGTGACCAGATGACTTGTGGTACATATGTATTCTGGATGTTGAAATGAAAAGCAAGTCAAGGGGCCATGTTTGTGGCTCAGTGCTAGGGCACTTGCCTAGCATGCATAAGGCACTGGGTTTGATCCCTGGCACTACATAAAAACAAAAGCAAATAAAGGTATTGCGTCCACCTATAACTTAAATAAAATATATTTTTAAAAAGCAAGTAATTTTAAAATTATTTTTTAAATTATTTTAGTTAAAAATATATCTTGAGTGTCCTACATGATTATATCTCAAAGTTCTTAAAATCAAACACTATCAACATAGTAAACTGTGTAACTACAAAGAACAAATAATATTGACTTTGGAGGTAGAATTGAGTAAATTCTACAACTAAAAGATACAGACTAGCTAAATAATTAAAAAAAAAAGACCCAATAGGAGACTGTATATAAGAAACCCTTTTAATTAGTAATGACACACAGAGATTAAAAGTGAAAGGATCAAATTTAGCAATTCAAGCAAATGGAATCCTGAAGTGAGCAGGAATAGCTAAACTGACAAAAACATACTTTAAGAAAAAGAAAACTAAGAACAAAGAAGGTCATTGTATAATGATCAAGAGAGAAATTCATAAAGAAAATATGATAATTGCAAATATATATACATCTAATATCAGAGCACCCATTTTCATATAACCAATACTAGTAGATCTAAATGAAGAGAAAGTCTCCAGCATAGCAATAGTGACAATAATGGAGCATTTGAATTCACCTACGGATAGATCATCCAGACAAAATATGAATACAGAAACCTCAGAGTAAAAATATACTTTAGATCTAATGGACTTTAAAGATACTTAAAGAAAAAAAAACATTCTACCCAACAACTGCAAATATGCATTATTTTCATTGGCACATGAAACCTTTTCTAGAAATACACTACACATTAGGCCACAAAACAAGTTCTATCTCTCATCCTGTATAAAAATCAACTCAAAACAGATGAAAGACCTAAACATAAGTTCTGAAACTCTGCTAGAGTAAAATATAAGGATGACACTTTAAGACCTTGGTACAGAAATGATTCTCTGAATAAGACTCCAAAAAGATAGAAAGATGATGTCTTTCTTCTATTACATATCTCCAAAGTATCCTTTCCAATTTTCTCCCTAGAGAAAAATCATTATTAATCAGAAATGCAAAGGAAAGCTGTCTAACAAGTGAATGATCAGCAAGAATATGGCCAATATTAAGAAGTAAAAATTAGCAATTTTTATAGATATTATATTAAGATTACATAGAAGGGTATAGAGAAACAAAACTTTAGTGTATGAATATTCTAGGAACATGTGGCTGTACATTTTGTTGTAGTTGACTAGTACATATAGGATGAGAAATAGTATGAAGATTTCTAATATCAACTCTGATTCTTTAACAAAAATTTCATAATTTTCAAAAATATTCTTTTAAAAAGTAAAATTTTAAAAGATGGGTCTTCTTACTTAGTCATAAATTGAAGCCCCTATTAAAAAAGACATTCCCAGTATGAACAAAGGCAGCTTATTTGAATAAGTGTACATACAACATGTCAAATTTACTACACTTACCATCATATTTTTGGGATATACTTTATATTCTACCATTCTCATTATTATATGTCTAAACCTCATCCACTACAATTACTGGTAAAGAATCTACAGAAGGATTTTCTTTCTTTGTTTTAAATTAAAAAAAAAATACCTCTAATTCAGCCATAACTCCTAGGTGCCTTACACGATATTTGCCTATGGTTGGTGATTCCCCATTTTGCATTGGGTACAGTCTCTGCCCAATTACCCACACTAATGGAGGAGAGCAGTGGTGCAGATAATCTCCAAGAGCAGATGACACAAATGCATTTCATGTTTTGCCTTTGGAAAGGCATGCACAATTATTTTTGTGGAAGATGTACCCTCATATTTATTACTGGCTTAGGCTATGGCTAAAAGTACTGTGCATATTCTTAGATGAACAGTCAGAGCAGTGAAAAACCTCATCCTTTAGCAAACAGGGCGGTGAAGAGCAGCTGGTTCAGTAGGCAAGAGGTGATCAGTAGCAACACTACACCAAGAACAGTTAAAAATGAGAATTACTTTACTTGGTTTATTAAATTTTGCTTTTACTTGCTTGCCTTCAATATCCTCTTTTACATTTTCCTTTCTGTGTAACTAGACAAATTGAAATACGTTTTCATTCACTCATTCATTCATTTAAGAAAAGTATTTTGTGCACTATCTGCAATCATTATTGTAGATCAAAATATAGAATAACTAACAAATCAAAACCCTTAATCTTGCTTTCAATATTCATTTTCTAAAATGTTGCTCTCTGATCGAAATTCTCTTGCCTTCTGGTCTGGACACTTTGAGATACTTCTTTCTTCTTTTCAAACCATTTGGGTGTCCATGTGGTTATGGAGACATTGCTCCCCTAAGAGAGCAGTCCATTATGTGCCCTAGACCACACAAACCAAAGTAGTGCCAGACTTTTTACAGAGAAACCTCAAACTCCTTTGCTCTACTCTACTCTGGGTTCTGAGGGGCAGTGTAAACTCAGAATCTGCTGCAAGTTCAATCTTATGATGAAAAGAGGCCAAAGCTGATCCACAAAGAGCAAAGTTGAAGGAAAGACCCAGAAAAACAGCCTGGGGTTGTCTGTCATTTACGCATTCAAATACCATAACTGATAAGTTTTTAAGCCTGGAAAAACATTACTGATACTTGAAAGGACATCTTCAGAGTATTTTTAATCTATGAAATAGTGCCCTGGGTATTCCACACAAAAGGTACCCCAGACCCAGGACTAAAATTTGAATATGAGCCCCGTTTAGTAGCACAATGTTGTATCCTTGATCAGAAGCAAGGTGAAATTTGGTTTCTTTCCACTGAAGTTTCCTGAGTATTTGCATAAACATCTCTTAGACATTGCTTTAATATTATGTCTATGCTTATTTTCTTCTACTCTGTAGTCCTTTAATTGAATCAGCTCTGCTGAATTTCATTTGTTTTCTTTTCCAGATTGCCTGGATAATTTTACATTTTAATGTCAATGTCTCTGTCGCTAGATTCTCCACCCAATATAATGTCATTAGAGTACCAAAATAGCTCATTGTCTGTATAAAATCTTAATATAAGATCAATACTATGAAGTATGATATGTCAAGAGCTTTGTAATGTTGTGAACAACCAATAAAAAAAAAAGATCAATACTAAAATAGAGGTTATTAAAAAGAAAACCTCTCAGTAAATTACATATCAGAGTTTACTCATTTAAATATTTCATTTTCACTCTAGGTCTCCTGCAATTGAATCTAAATGGAGAAGAATGGTCAAGACTATTGATATTCTTGAAATCAGGAAAGTTGGATTCAAGGGCTAAATTCATCATTTATTAGCTGTGTGATTTAGAGTAAGACGTTTACCAATCTGAGCCTCATGTAACCCAACAAAGAAACAGAGATAAAATTTGAACTACCAGATTATTTTATAAACGTTAAAACATCTTACAGTTTTAATACTTTCATATTCTTATTCAACAATATATACTAGATATTCAAGAACCCTGGTCAATATGCAAGCCATCAGAGATACACAAATAAATGTTGTTGATTTATCCATTAAAGAGGAAAGCAAGTAGGGAAAAATGACAATTCTGAGAGACATAACATGGAAAATATCTGAGTGTGAAGCAGACTACTAGCTATTGGTACATTTAAAAATTTTTGTTGATATTTTTTCTTATAAGGTGCACAGGTAGACCATAGTTCTAAGCCTCACTTAGACATGTGTGACTACAGAACAGAGTAATACAATATGGAAGAATATTAAAAGTGACATTTTTAGCACTTCCAGGCCAAATACATTAAGTACCCACACTCTCTCCAACTACCTTTGCCTGTTGAACTGCCAAATGCAAATAGCAAACTCTGGGGAACAGCAGGACCTGCCACAATTCAGAGGGAACATAAACACCTGATTCAGTCTATGAAAAACAGACACCCTCTTTCCTGAAAAATCTGATTCAAATAGTATGTGAGGGATAAAAATGTTTATATTATGTTTAAACTATTAAATATAAATGTCAACATGTTATTTAAGCCTAAACTATCTTAACTCAGAATACCATGATCTTTTTTTTTCTCTACTTAACTATAACTTCCTTCTCAATATTCTGGTTCCTTTGAGTTCTTAATTCTTAAATTTCAAAAAGCACTTAAGTTGTCCTTGAACAGCTTCTCTATTTACATCCTCTTCTTTAGTGATTGTAGGATTTTTGTTGTACTCTGAGTTGGAAATCCCTTCAATTTCATGGATTTAAATACTATCTCCATGATGATAATTCATCTTTAGTTAATTTTAACTGGTACATAAAAACATAAAGATTTACGTATTTATGGATACTGTGTAATGTTTCAGTACATGTATACATATATTGTTTATATCAGGTTACATATATATGTATATATAACTTCTTTTCAACCTTCCCTCTCTTCTATTCTCTCCAGATCCTGGTAGCGACCATTCCATTCTCAATTTCTATGAGATCTCCAATGGATATTTTTGGAAAAGACTTTTCCCATGGCATCCAGATTCAATTATCTAACTGCATGCTTGCCATGCTACCTGGATAACTCTCAGTAATCTCAAACTTAACAGACTCCAAACTGAGCTCCTCTTGTTTTTTCCCAAACCTCTGCCTCTCTCTCTTGCCATCTCAGTTACTAATGCCAAAATTTCTTACCCCTTATCTTAATTTTCAGTTTTAGCCTCAAAGTACATGCACAATTTAACTATTACCTTTTACATCCATCATTACCAACTTCATTTGCCATCTTACTATCTATCTGCTCTCAATATCACAGTCCCAAACAATCCTCTGTTTTGCATTTCCCTTCCATCCAAAGAAAAAGCCACAGACATCTAACATTCTTCACATCCGTATCTGATAAGGTAAGTCTTACCATTTTCCTTTTACTAATTGCTCCAGTATCATTTGTCTTCTTGCAATTCCTCAGGCATTCCAGGTATATTTTCACCACAGATAACTTTCTACTTTGTGCTTACTTTTCTTTGTGACTGATCTGCTTTTCCTAAGATAGCCTCATGGAATATTCCCTTATCTTCTTCAGGTCTTTACTCAGAAGTCACTTCCTTAGTAAGATTTTAACAATCCACTGTATCTAAAGTTATCATTCCTGAACAATTCTTATTGATCTTCCTATTTTGTTTTTTTTTCTGTTTGTCAGTTCTCACTAGATATCACTTTATACATTTTATTTATTGTCTGCTTTCTCTACTGGAATATAAGTTATAGGATGATATATTTTTGTTCCCATTGTTAACTGCTACAACTTCAGATCATAGAATATTATCTAGCAATGCAATAAATATTTTTCCAGTGAATAAATGTATGAATGATTAAGTATTTTATTGATATTTCATCTGTACTGATCTGGTTACTTAAATAGAGCCTAGCCAGTTAAAGAAAAGGGCAACAAGCAATGGATGGTCTTGTTCCGATCTTGAGGTTCTGTTTCAGGAGTGATGAGAGAAGATGCTAAAAACATTAAGCAGAGTCTAGGTTATGAGGACATTTTGTCCCATGCAAATTTCTACAGTTGATGGAGAGCACTGGCTTTCAGGTAGTGGAGTGAAATAGCAAGATGTGCACTTTAGAAAAACTTCTCTGACAGTCTGATGGAGGATGATATAGCATGCAAGGCCAAGTTAGGGAGATTAAGAAATTATTTCTGTGGTTCTTGATAAGCATGAAATAAGTGAATGAGAAACAATTGAAATATATCATGAGGTAGAAATAACAGTACTTGGTAAGCAAAACGATGTGAAAATGTGAGATATAAAACTGAGTTCAAGATAATGGTTTGGGATGACATCAACCTTATACATACTCTCAGGTTTCCTCACCTACTTATTTCTCTCTCTTCACTGGTTGTCCACCTAGGACATCCTGCCTTCCTGAATGGCTACCAAGAGCCAAGATGATGCAACTTAGGAGTTAGCTCATTGTTTTAGTCAGTTTTTTTTTTCCCCTCTAGACCAAAAGTCCTGACAATAACAATCAGGGCAGGAAACGTTTCAGGCTCATGGTTTCAGAGTTTTAGCCCATGTTTGTCGGACTCCATAGCTCCAACTTGGAGGTAAAATAGAACATCATGACAGAAGGGCATGGTGGAGAAAAATAGCTCAGGACATGGTAATCAGGAAGAATGGTGTGCTCTGTTCCCCAGGGACAAAATATATACTACAAAGACATGCCCCCAGTAACCCACCTCCTCCAGCTACACCTTACCTGCCTACAGTTGCCATCCAGTTAATCCCTATCAGTGAATTAATCCACTGATTAGATTACAACTCTCATAATCTGATCATTTCACCAGTGAATGATCTTGCTTTGTCTCACACATGAGCATTTGGGGGACACCTCATATGAAAACCTATAACACTCCTCCTGGTGTGAATACTGAGGATTGGAAAGCCAAATCTATGGAAGGCATCAGGTAAATAAATTCTTCCTCCATTCTCTTTCCTATAGACTATTTCAAGACATGATTTAAACTTCACAATGGTCAGAGAAACTCTACATCCCAAGAAGATACTTCTTGTGAAAGACTTTACATTTCCTCTTTAGTTTTTTTCTAAAATTGGAACAGGAAACTACATGATACTGCATCATATCTCATGACTTACATCTTCCCTTGCTTCACATTTCTTCTGTCCTCTTCCTATCTATCCCAGTCTTCCACGTCTCAAATAAATTGTTATCACTTTAGTCATTTTCTCAGGATCCATAACACCATAACACCAGGTCAAGATAAATTTAAATTGGAGATTAAGTGAATGGTGTGTTTTCATTTAAGTTTAAGGGGGAGATTGAGAAATTTTACATTAGTATCATAAGGCATAAATTATAAAGCCACACCACATACAAGTAAATACTGTCTGAATGAGAGAGATAGGTTTTGAAATTGTTAGCATAAATAAAAAGAAAAAGCATAAGAAGAAAAAATGTCTACAGAATACAAATCTGTAGGAGCTGGGCAGAGTTTCAGAAGAAATTACTTGAAATAGAAAAGAAAGAAATTTTAAAATGGTTCAATGGAAGCTTCGGGAAGAGAGTAACAACAGGGCAGATATGGCTGAGACGACAAATACAATGAGGACTGTAAAGTGACAGAATTTGCAATTAGTCTATTAAGGATGATATTGGTGGAAGTTCTTGCAGTGGAATGGAAGTGTCAGAAAGCAAACTGCAGTAGGTTAAGTAGTGTCAGGGAGGTTGCGAAGTAGAAAATATTATAAATTCCTTTTATAAAAGACATTACTTGGAAGGGAAAGGGGTCACTGGCATTTTCACCCTAGAGAGAAATATCACTGCCAGCATGCCTTTCTGAATGACACCAAACAGCAATGCCATTTAAAAATTATGCAAAGCTTATTAGAGATACCATATTTCTATCGCCATTGCTAATGTTAAAACCAGTGATTTTGTTAGCTAGAAGACATTGCAAATCACATATAAGCATTACACTGGCATTATTGGATATGTTAATGCTTTTGAAACTGAGTAATATGGAATTAGTCATTCCCTTTTCTTTTCCACCAGAAGATAAAATTCATCCTGGAACACGTAAGGACTATGATATGTTTTTAAAAAAATCTGGAAGAATTTCTCCCTTCATCACCAGAGCAAAAATAGTCTTTTTGACTGAGCTACAACAGATATTTATAGAAAATGATAAGAGAGACTTTCCTTAAATTCCCAAGCCATACAGATATATATAGTAACAAATGCAGGTCCAACAGTAGTCATAACATAAATATATGGTCCACAAAGACTCCATACTTAAAGTCTGACCATTGAATAATTTATTCAGGAAGTTTAAGAAGTTTCTACTGTCATTTAAAATTTTCTAAAAGGTGATTATTCTGGCTTTAATGAGAATAGTAATGTAAGATAAACAAAATCAGATGATGATCTAAAAAACGGAATCTATATATATCTGGGAAATTTTTTCTTTAGTATCATATGATTGTAGGTTCACCAACAGGTTGAAATTCATGTCTGCATCCATCCACATTACTCATAATTTAACAGCCATGTTAATAAAAATACATGGCCTTTAAGTTTCCAGATACTTTACTTTCATATCTAAGTGAAACTGGGCTGGGGATGTGGCTCAGGCGGTGGCGCGCTCGCCTGGCATGCGTGCGGCGCGGCCCGGCCCGGGTTCGATCCTCAGCACCACATAAAAACAAGGATGTTGTGTCCGCCAAATACTAAAACATAAATATTAAAAATTCTCATTCTCTCTCTCTCTCTCTCCCCTCTCTCTCTCTCTCTCCCCTCTCTCACTTTAAAAAAAAAAAAATATCTAAGTGAAACTGATTTAACCCCTATCAAACTGGATCATAAGGAATGGAACATCCTTGGATTTTCCTCTCCACATATTTCTGGGAGTTCTCACAGAAATTACTAATTCTATAAATGTAAGTGGGCTTTTCTTTATCTGTTCAGCCTATTGTCTCACTGCAGATTTCTATTCATAGTTTCTCTCTCTTGACCACACATCAGCCCTCATGGACTACCAACTATTCCCTCTGCACTTCTTTACCCAAATTTAGTCACAGGTCTCTGCCTAAATTTTAACCAGTCCAAACAAGACCAGACTGTAATGTTTAAACTCTCCTAATGCTTCAAGCTAAGAGAAGAGTGAAACTTTCAAAAAGAAGAACTGTTTAATTAGAAATAAGATATAAGCAGAATCTACAAGCCATGATGTCTCCCAAATGTCCTATTTCAAACCCCTGGGTAGACAGCTTCCAAAGTTTACTTATGTCCAAACCTGGGACAATGACTCAATGTGCCTCCCATCCCAGCATCTAGACTCTCAACCGCTCTGAGGCCCTCACAGAGGAAATACACTTGTTTTCTAAAATTACATTATTTAGAGAGGCAATTCAAACACCTTTATACAACTTCATTTTCTTGAAATTGCCAATTTCTTTGCTTCAATATGCATACTGAAAAGGTTCAATAAGATTTTTTCCCTAAAAATAAAGTTTGCCCACAATGATGAACCGAACCATATCTCCAGCCTCCTCCTCCTCCTCCTCCTCCTCCTCCTCCTTCTTCTTCTTCTTCTTCTTCTTCTTCTTCTTCTTCTTCTTCTTCTTCTTCTTCTTCTTCTTGTTATTATTATTATTAGGAAATGAGGTCAAATTTCAGCTACAACAGTCATTATGACATATATAAAATTTATTTTTTCTGTTTTATCAAACAACAAAGTCAACATATTAGACATCAAGCAATGAGGGACCATGACTCCTGAGAGATGGAGAACAAATGAACTGGTCCCTCTAATTGCAGCAGCTTACTTCCTGGGAAATGTTTCCAGGATGCAGCATTAGGAAAGGAACAAGGATAGAGCTGAGTGCCCCCTCTGAATTATAAAACATAGCTGGAGGCCAGGGAAGTCAAGAGGGTGGCAGTTCCCAAGGAAGGTACTAGTACTAGTCTAAACCACTTAGTTTGGTAAGTGAACTCTGTATGATTTGGTCCAATAATCTAATCCAGCTTAATCCATTCAGGAATGTTCCCTCAAAATTATCTTTGGGGCAAACCTAACTACTCATAGTTTTCTGAACATGTCTATCTTTGCCTTCCACTGTGAAAATGTTTTACCCTGCCTGTCTCTGGAATAGCTTGCTGTTCCTGTGGTGAAGATTTAATGACTAATTTGTGATTTCAAGCACTACTACCACAGCAAAGCCTCTGTTTATTTCCTGACTCTACTTCATTTGGAACAAAAACATTCTTTCCACTGGTCTCTGCCATACTGTGGTAGACTGAATAATACCCCCCAAAATGTTTATATCTAAATTAGCATAAACTGTGAACAGGTTACTTCACATAGTAAAAGGGAAGATGTCATTTAAGGATCTTCATATAGGAAGATGAACCTTCATTATCCATGTGTTTCTGATATTCTTACAAGAGCCCCCTTATTAGGAAGGCAGAAGTAGCAGAGTCAGAAAAGGCAACATAATAATGGAAGCAGAGAGGGAGGGTGCAAAGAGGTGTACAGAGAGAGAGAGAGAGACAGAGAGAGAGAGAGAGAGAGAGAGGGAGGGAGGGAGGGAGAGGGGGAGGGGGAGAGGGAGAGAGAGGAGATGCAACAGTGCCAACTTTGAAGATGGAAAGTGAGGCTCAGAGCCAAGGAATGTAACTTCTAGAAGCTAAAAGAGACTAGGAAACAGAGCTTCTATTAGACCTCTATAAAGAATCTAGCCCTTCAACATCTTGATTTTGGCATTTAACATCTTCAAAGCTAGAAGAGAATAAATCTGTGCTGTGTGAAGTCACTGTATCTGTGTTTATTTGTTACAGAAAAATGAGAATTTGAATAAAACGAGCTGTTCTTTCTCTCACAATATCTACAGTGCATTAATGCACTTTGTTGTCTCTGTACCTCTCGTTGCTGGTGCAATGTAAACTTTTTGAGCAGCTTTGTCCCAGACGGTATTAATTTCTTATTTCTTAACTCTTAGTACGATACTTTAGTATACAGTAGGTGTGTATTAAACAGTTATTGACTTAATGGATGTATTAAGAAATAAATAAATGTTTGTCAATATCTCTAATATTCAACCCAATTTTTCAATCCCAAGCTCCCACTCTAGTATTAGTGACTGAATGCCTTGAACAACTAATGAATTCTCATTTTAACTTGGAAATGAAGTTTGACCTTCACATATTTATTTCCAAGCTGTATTTGGGTTATTTTTCAAAGATAGTTCCAAATGAAAAAGAACTGAGGAATTAAAGAATATTGAAGCATTTTTAAATACCTGTAGAAAAAGTAAATTCTAGTTTTCATTTCAGGAATCAGGAAATATAAGGGAAGCTAGAAATCTATGCTGATTCCATCTGAGTGGAAAGCCAGTGTCTGAGAATAGGAACCTGGAGTTTGAGCAGGGGGCTGGATTGGGCAGCCTCCCAGCATTGTCTGTCCTCAGATGGATACTTCACCCCCAATCCTCACTAACCAGTTTCAGCCATCAGTTTTTGCCTGCATGACATTGACCCTGCCCTATTAATGGGAGCTACCACCAGTGTCTTATTAGCTTTCATATCTGGATCCAGGGCCTTAGCAAGGGATTATGCTTTCCTGGCAATCCATTTTGGATAAGTGAATGCATTTGTCTGAGAAAATATTATAATTCTTACAATTAAGTTTAAAACATGATAAAAAAAGATTTATCTATGATATCTGTTATGACTGGAATATTACAGATTCGTCTGTGAGTTTCAACAGCATGTAAAATATTTTGATGAGAAATGACTGAGTTCCCAACAGACTACTTAAATATCATACTGCATATAACTCAAATAGAGTTTTAATTTCTAAGTAAATAAATAGATGTATCATTTCAAGTAAACAGCTTTGGAAAATGCATATGTTTTTAATTCATCAGAGGATGAAAAATTGAGCAGAATAAAATTAAAATCTGATTTTTATTTACAACCTAAGAAAGTTATAGTGATTTTAGGACTAGAAAAATATGAGTATCTCATACTCTCTTTCCCTGGCAATGAACCAAAGAACCACTCTTTTCCAACCTGCACCCTAAAAGGGAAACAAAGTCTCTTTTGCCAACAACAATAAGAAAACAGCTTCAGTGATTTCTCTCCCCTAGCATCTCTTATTTAGCATCAGCCTCTTTTCTTCCCTATAATGCCAGACAAATTAAGTGATCAGGGCTACTGCTTGTTATTGAACATCCAAAGGGATTAAATTTCAAATATTCAGCCATAGATTGATGCTGCTGGAAGAAAAACTGGAAGCCAATAAACTGCTAGATTGAGTTTATGGCTCCATATGTAACGTCATCTAAAAGAGGATGCGACAGTTTGCAAAACAAGCAGGCTCTTGGCAGCACAAGCGCTTGGCTCAGGCATTTAAACAAGAATGATGAAACTAAGTTGTTTTTTTTTTTTTTTTTTTTTTTTCTGCAGCGCTTCTAACCCTGTGATAGCGGAGCAGCTGCACAGGCTTTCTCCTACTGAGACCCAGCAAGTAAACCCAGAGAAAAGTGACCCAGCTAAGGAGGAAATCCATCCAGCAACTGTTAACCCAAGAAAATCAACAATGAAATTACATGACGTTTGGAGTAAACATTATAGATTTGCTTAAACAAAATAAATCAGTCTGACATTTCAAGTTACCCAGTAGTTCTAACTCAGTGGAGAAAAGGAAAAGAGAAAGGGTTGGAAGTTTGTCTTCCTTCAGATTATATGTAGGTATTTGGAATGAGACAAGGCATTTGCCTGTTTAAAAAGTTGTTCATCGAGAGAGAGAGAGAGAGAGAGAGAGAGAGAGAGAGAGAGAGAGAGAGAGAAAGTAGTGCAATTTTAAATATTTTTATAAAACAGTTACCTTTTCCATCATAGTTTCAGAAACTAGTATTGTTTTCTCCATCGTGCCATTGTTTTGTTCCATTTTTTGTTTTTTGGGGTTTTTTTGTTTGTTTTTTTGCAGGAGGGGTGGGGGATATTACCAGGGGTTGAACTCAAGGCACTTAAACACTAAGACACCTCCCTGGCCATTTTTGTGTGTGTGTGTGTGTTTGTGTTTGTGTGTGTGTGTGTGTGTGTGTGTGTATTTTTTATTAAGTGTCAGGGTCTCACTGAGTTGCTGAGGCTGGCTTTGAATCGAGATCCTTCTGTCTCAGCCTCCCTAACTGTTAGATCACAGTGCCCAGCCCTTTGTCCTTTCTTAGTAATTCTGAGACAAAGCTTATGTTCTTCATTCTCTCCCTTTTCATTTTTCCTTTACCACTTGCACTATAGATAAGAGGTTCATACTATTTCCAGATCTACTTTGCAATGATTAAAGCACATAAAGTATCATTCAACCTGATTTTCTCATATTTGCACTAAATTGTTTTATAGAGAAATAACTACATGATTTATATGAGTAGATTTTAAGCCATAGGCCATGCATTAAAAAAAATAATTTCCAAACATTTCAGTATACAAACAGTTTTGACAGGGCAAAACCACTTTTCGTCCCTTGTGTTACAACCCACATAGATTCCACTCTGTTCCTAATGGGCTAGCTCTTGCTATTTCTTACACAATGGGAAACAGAATCCAATATTTTTTGCAGGGTATTTTAGTGAAGAGAGCAGAACCAATGGGAAACAAGTGACCTCTGTCCTTGAAGTTTTTATCGGCTTCCCTTTCTCCCTCCTTCACTTCACTGTACAGGTGAGAGTGGGAACCATTCCACTGCAAAAGTCCTGTGCCAAGATCAAAGTGGTGTAACATCATCACCCCTTCTACACAACGTCAGGACACCCAGTACCTGTTCAGAGCACAAAGGCAATTTCAACATTTTCTCTTTTTTCTGCTCGATTAGTCATGCCATCTCATCTCCTTTCAGTGTACTAATTAATCTCATTAAATTATAAATAACACATGCTTATTTTTGTGTGTTTTAGAAAGGATGAAGTAAATAAAACTTTAAGCTGTCATCTTTCTGTATCTCTTCTGATTTAGACTATTTACTTTCTCTCATTCCCCTTATTTGGACTGCTTTCCACAAACATCCTGATGGTATTTTTATTCCTATGTTCTATTGTAAATTTAAAGTTCTTATAGTTTTGGACTAGGTAGAATTACAAGTAGCTTAGAAAATATTTTGAGATTTAAAGACAGACACACACACACATACACATATCTCTAAGAAACTAATTTTATATAAAAAGTGATATATATTTTAAGAAGTTTTAGTATTAAAACTGCTTTAGATATTTACTGGGAACCATTAGTTTATAAATTATATCATAACATCAACAAATGAGCAAATTAAACTAATACTTACTAAAAATAAGCCACTCACAATAGAGAGGTTAATAGCAGGTAAGCCTTTATTGCATCCCACTAAATATTTTCATTCTAACAAGTCTTTGTATTTTCCTAATGCCTGTCTTTCTTTTCCTTTTTCCTGTTTTTTGTTTTCACTTCTCACTACTTTGCAAACTGTAGTCCTATTTTAACATAATCATTTTAATTACAGAACTGTGTTCTTGGAGATACACATCCTCACTTGATCTCTGTATACATGAAGTACTTGCAATAGTAAGTCCTCAAAATTTCTAAGCCCACTCTAGGGATCAATGTAATATCTTCTTTTGATATATTTGTGTTCACATGAACCATACTTACCTCATTCTACATTTATAAACAGGATAAAATTTCTTATTCTTTTTTGATTTTTCCCCCCAAAGACTAATGAATGAATGAATGAATGAATGAATGAATGCAATACTTGAATCTTGAGGAAACATTGACCAAATTACAGATTTTCTACAAAGCAATGAGAAATGTCAGGAGAGTTAAATGCTAATGCTGGGTCTACCCCTGACCAGCTAGATGACATTAGGAAAGTCACCACGGTAGGGTCAGAGTGTCCTGAAATAATAAATAAGAAGATTTTAAAATCTGGTTCCTAAGTCCACAATCAGCTGTCACAGATCTTAAGTCTTTTCTTGATTGTTTTAGGCTTTCATTTTAAATCAACTGTATTAAAGTGTTCCTGAAAGATAAAAATATGAGAATTTTAAGGGTTATATTCAGTGAATTTTAACCGATATGTACACATATGACTAACATCCAAAGTACAAAACATTTTAACTTCTTAGAAAGCCTCTTTGTGGTCTTTTTCAGTTAATGTCCACCCTCACTCTTAGCTGCAATCAATTGTTGACCTAATTCCCACACTTTTTAGAATAGCATATATCTGGATTCATACAGTGTGTCCCCCTTTGCTATCTGGCTCTATACTTAGCTTAATGTTTCTGAGATATAGACATATTATTTTAATATCAGAAGATTATTTCTTTTCATTAATTATCTTTATTTTATTTTATGGATTTACCAGCTTCTGTTCATGTAATCATCTGTTGGTGGACATTGGAGTTATTTCCAGTATTTAGATATTTGGGATAAAACTCATGTGAACATTTATGTACAAAGGAAGAGTTATACCATATTTTGGACATATGTTTTCATTTCTGTTGAATAAATACCTAAGAGTACAATTTCTGAGTCATGTGATAAGAAATTATGATAAATATGATATGGGAATGTTTAACATTTAATCAAACTCCCAGTATTCTCAAAGAAATGCATCATTTTAGCTTAAAACTGCAGTGTAAGTGCTCTTATATTTATGTTTTGGACCTGTACTGAGTTAATTTTTGCAAGTAGCATGAAAAGGGGGGCTTAGTTGATTCTTTTGCATCTGAGTATGCTATTGTTGCAGCACCATTTGTTAACATATTTTTTTAGTGAATTTTCTTGGTACCTTGTTCAATTGACCATATGGGACAGAAATGTGAGGGCTGATTTTTAATTTTATTCCATTGCTTTGTATGGTTATCCTTATGCTAGTACCATACTGTTTTGACTAATATAGCTTTATAATGAATTAATAGGCTTATGTCATGAATTTGCTAAATTTTGTTTATATAGTAATTTTTTTGTAAATATTTTAGGACATTTTACATGTAGAATTATGTCATCATCAAATAAACAAAATTTCACCCACCCTTTTTAATATGCTGTATACCTTTTGTTTCTTTTTATTTCCTGGCTAGAATCTCTGGACAGTGTGAAGCAAAAGCAAAGAGGGAGCCCCGCATGGTGTGGATTGCCTGTAATCCCAGAGGCTTGGGAGGCTGAGGCAGGGGAATCAGAGTTTGAGGCCAGTCTTAGCCAATTAGCGAGACCCTGTCTCTAAGTAAAAATTAAAAATGAGCTGGAGTTGTTGCTCAGTGGTAAAGCACTCCTTTAGATCCCCAGCACATAAAAAAAAAAAAAAATTAACAAGTAACAGAGGGAGTAGCAATTGGGTAAGCCACATGGGACTTGAGGACCACTTCTGATATTAGACAAGACAGTACATGGATAGAAATGAGGGAAATACTTTGTGAAGGTACCGATAGATTTCAAGAAAGTAGTTAACAATGAACTTTTCTTCATGCTTACTCAGCACAATTCTAAACAGTCTGAAATATACTTCTCCCTGACTGCTGTAACATACGGGCTCTACTCCACAATTTCAGAAAGTATTTTCCCAAAGAAACAGTATCATGAATAAATGATTACGTTCCCACAACAACACAAAAAAAGCGTCTGTAACTCATGAAAAGGGCATAATGAAGCTTTCAAGTTTGGCTGGAATTAAGCTGTTTGGCACTAAATGCCATCTCTTGCTCTTGCAAACTGCACAGCCTTGGATGAGTTGCTTTCTATTCTCAGTTTCCTCATCTATGCTATTGGGAAAGTTTTATTACCTACCTTAGAGCATTGTTGTGAATGTTGAATGGGAATTGCACAAAGTGGTTAATGCATGGCCTGGTATGAATTTTTATACCAACAATTGTGTTATCTTCAAATAAATGTAGTTTTCCTTCCTTCTTTCCAAATTGTAGGCCTTTTATTTCTTTATCTTACCTGGCTAGAATCTCTGATACATTATAACACCAAAATTTTTCAGTTACAATTTTACTTTGAACTTATGTGCCCTCCAAAGTATTGCTTGTGCTAATTGAGTGAAACCTAGCCATGGGTTTTTACACTTAATCAATTGTGGATTTCAGAATGCAACACCAGGACCACATTCACTAAAATGGTGGCCACATTATTGGCAGCAGTTTGGGATCAAGCTAGAACTTTTGGAATACCAGCACTTTGTTGATTTTGTACTGTATTCTGGTGATGTAATGCTTCTCTAGGCATTTCCTGGTTTCATACAAATACATCCAAATTCAACTACATTGTTACTTAAATCTCTACAATGAGAATGTGAGAAGGATTCACAGAAGATTTTTACTGAGTCAAAATACATGGCAGATTCTCTCTTACTCATATCCTATCCTATATATATTCTTGAAATTATGTTTTATCAACTTGATGTGATCCATGAATGTATTGTATGTATGTATCATCAACCAAGAGAAAAATAATTTCTTCACTCTAAAAAGAATTCTTACAAAGCTGGTACTGCATATGTGGCTTAGTTGTGGGTTTTTTCTCTCACTCTTTTTTTGTTTTATTTATATTTCAGTTTCCAGCAGCTACAAAACTGAATTCAAAATACCCAATGTGTTAAATCTTCTACAAAGACCAGCTGTCTTCCCAACTGCAGTTTTAAAAATTAAGCTGCTTGGATTGGAGGATAGCAAAGGGAAAAAAATGGGGATGGGGTGGTTGGAAGAGTACATAGGAAGGTGAAAGGATTTGTTTCTAATATAAGAAAGCTGCTAAATAGTTCAAAACACTGCAGTATACAAATATAAAAATGTTTCCACTGTTATTTGTCTAAGAGTGATGGAAAAAATAAGCATTAAATAAGCATTAGTAATTATGCATATGAGCCTAGACATACTTTCCCAAAAAAACCTTAAATTATATGCTAATAAATGTTTTTCTTATGTAAATAATAAAAATATTTTTCATAAAAATGTCATGAGAAAAAAATTTTAGACAAAAATGTTACTGAAATTATTTTAAGAAGTAATATAAAATATCATAAGGACTATGGTAGTTTTTATACAGGAATGTTTGAAGCAATCCTAATGGACTTGGGATAGGATTGAGTCGCATGTCATATAACTGGGATAGATATTAAATCTCAGCCATCAGTTTTCTAATACAAATCTCATTTCAACCTTAATTATATCTAGTCTCCTGGTACCATGATTATAAAAATTCAAGGAGAAAAATATTTAAGAATAACTTGTCATTCATCAAAGGATTCTAGTCCCTTTGGAATGTATCATGGTTCAATGTGACCAGCACAATGATTTCTATTCACTGCCTTGCTGGATGAAATACCCAAGGCTTGTCCCCATCTCCTCTCCACCTTAATAAGAAATGGTGAAGTCACCCCCCCACCAACAACCTTGCCCTTTCTGCCTACTCGTACAAGGGTAATTATTAATGCTGGTGTGTTAAAATCTAATTCTCAGTTTCTTATAGACATCACCTTTAGAATATAGTGAATTTTTAGGAAATATGTTAATAATGGCATTTTTGCTCAAAATTAAAGAAATGTAATTCTTTGTTCTGTGTATATGTGTGTGTGAGAGAAGAGAAAAATGGGGGGAGAAATAGAGGGAGAGAGAGAGAGGAAGAATTAGGGTACAAAGAGAGATGAATTTACACAAAATATTGGGACACAAATACTCTATTGTCTTTTCCAACCAATGCATTTAAATGGATGAGGTCACAGTGTAACTGGTTTCTGCTTCATGAGGAAGGCTTTATTTAGACACCCATAGAGAGAACGACATTGTTCAGCCCTGCCATTTTTATTTTTGTCTGCTAAAAACAAGCTTTTTTCAACACCTGAAGACCCCAACTCTTGTACAGTTGATCACAAAATTTTCTGCAGTCCTTAAACTGTGGAAAATATTATCATTTATACATGGCTCATGATATCTGGATGCCTGATTACCACTCATACATCTATTTTCTCCATTATGTTTAGCTTCGCTACCACAAGGATTCCTGTTTTATGGCTACACAGCTCTATATAATCAAGACAAGAAGGCTTGATAATGTGGTTGACCCAGGCAGTTGATCCAGCAAGTCTCATTTATCTCAAATCTTCACACTCTTTAGAATAAAGCAATTAAATTACAAGCAAGAACAGGGCGTGGTGATGCACACCTAGAATACCAGAGACTCAGGAGGCTAAGGTAGGAGGATCACAAGTTCTGGGCCAGCTTCAGTAATTTAATGAGACCCTAAGCATCTAGGGGAATCCTGTCTCAAAATAAAAAATAAAAAGGACTGGGTATGTACTCCATGGTCAACTGCCCCCTGGGTTCAATCCACAGTAACAACAACAACAACAACAACAATAACAACAACAACAACAAAATTCAAGCAAGAAATTTTCTTACATTAAGACTCTTCCTTGCATACAAGGAAGGGTGAACAGAGGCAAATCATCTCCTACCCTGTGAGTGAGGATGAGGGGTACAGACATGGTAAAAGATATTCAGAGACAGAGAACTTGTATCACACATCCTGAACCTAACTTGTTCCCCATTAGTCCCTGGAAACAGAGCACAAAAGTTGCTCAGAATAACTCATTGTAGTCAAGAGTCTTCTCAATGTATTTTTTTGTATATATATATATATAAAAACACACACACACACATACATACACATGTTTTATTTTAATATCAACAAAGTATAAGGATTTGTTCACTCTATCTGACATAATCTTGTGTTTATCTTGGTCTTTGTAAATCCAGTATTCTTCGTCATCTAAATGGCCAGAATACACATAGTCATCCCAAATAAATAAGGAATAGATTGCTACACACCCTTAACTATGTGTTGTTCATCAGACCAGGGACTGATCTTAAAAGAAACTGCAAATAATAGTACAGAATGCTATTTTATAAATACATACAATATACACAAACTGCATATATTTAATTACATCACAAAATGGTTACATCTTCAATAATTCTTACTTCTCATCCAAGACTTCATAGTACTCACTAACTCTGCTACCAACATTTCCCTTAATTTCGTTGAATATTTTTTAATGAATGATGACATTATCTGACTTCCTCCCATTGACTTTGTTAATTAGAACTAATGATCATGTGACTAATTAATATTTTCAAGGTATAGCAGGTATTGTATGAATCTTAAAGGCTTCTGGATAACTTCCTATCAAAAATCCTCAGAGTTTAGCAGCTTCCATTTGTAAATTTCCCTCAAGATTACTTGCTTGGTAATGGTTCTCTGCTAATTGGAACATCAGATGGGAGGCCCTATTTAGCATTAATTTTTGTTTTACTTTGACTTCTTGTTGTACCTCAAGATCAAAAAAGTGATTTCAAGGCTGGGCACAGTAACACACCTGTAAACCCAGCAACTTGGGAGGCTTGAGGCAGGAGGATTGCAAGTTCAAAACTAGCCTCAGCAACTTAGTGAGTTCCTAAGCAATTTAGTGAGACTCTGTCTCAAAATAAAAAAATAAAAAGGCTGTGGGTAGCTCAGTGGTTAAACACCTCTAAGTTCAATCTATGGTAATAATAATAATAATAATAATAATAATAATAATAATAATAATGTAATATTTTATTGTTTTATTTATATATGACAGCAGAATGCATTATAATTCTTATTACACATATACAGCACAATTTTTCATATCTCTGCTTGTATACAAAGTATATCATTCCAATTTGTGTCTTCATACATGTACTTTGGATATTAATGATCATCACTTTCCACCATCATTTCTAACCCCATGCTCCCTCTCACCTCTCTGCCTTATCTAGAGTTCGTCTATTCCTCCCATTATCCCCCTCCCTATCCCACTATGAATCAGCCTCCCTCTATCAAAGAAAACATTTGGCATTTGGTTTTTTGGGATTCAATAACTTCTCTTAGCGTTATCTTCCCTAACCCCATCCATTTACCTGCAACTGCCATGATTTTATTCTTTTTTATTGCTAAGTAATATATCATTGTGTATATATGTCACTGTTTTTTATCCATTTATCTATTGAAGGGCATCTATGTTGGCTCCACAGTTTAGCTATTGTGAATTGTGCTGCTATAAGCATTGATGTGGTTGTGTCCCTGTACTATGCTGTTTTTAAGTCCTCTGGGTATAGACCAAGGAGAGGGATAGCTGGGTCAAATGGTGGTTCCATTCTCAATTTTCCAAGAAATATCCATACTGATTTCCGTATTGGCTGCACCAATTTGCAGTCCCACCAGCAGTGTATGAGTGTACCTTTTTCCCCACATCCTCGCCAACATTTATTGTTGTTTGTCTTCATAATAGCTGCCACTCTGACTGGAGTAAGATGAAATCTTAGAGTGGTTTTGATTTGCATTTTTCTAATTGCTAATGATGATGAACATTTTTTCATATATTAGTTGATTGATTGTACATCATCTTCTGAGAAGTGTCTGTTCAGGTCCTTGGCCCATTTATTGATTGAGTTCTTTGTATTTTTTGGTGTTCAGCTTTTTGAGTTCTTCATATACCTTAGAAATCAGTGCTCTATCTGATATGTGAGGGGTAAAAACTTGCTCCCAAGATGTAGGCTCTCTATTTACCTCACTGATGTTTCTTTAACTGAGGAGAATCTTTTTAGTTTGAGTACATCCCATTTATCCATTCTTGATTTTAATTCTTGTGCCAAAGGAGTCTTATTAAGGAAGTTGGGGCCTAATCCCACATGATGAAGATTAGGGCCTACTTTCTCTTCTATTAGACATAGGGTCTCTGGTTTTATTCCTAAGTCCTTGATCCACTTTAATTTGAGTTTTCTGTTGGTTGAGTGATAGGGATTTTAATTTCATTTTATTGCATATGAATTTCCACTTTTCCCAGCACCATTTGTTGATGCTATCTTTTTCTCAGTGCATGTTTTTGGCACCTTTTTCTAATATAAGATAATTGTAGTTTTGTGGGTTAGTCTCTGTGTCCTTTATTATATACCATTGGTCTACTGGCCTGTTTTGGTGCCAATACCATGCTGTTTTTGTTACTATTGCTGTGTAGTATAGTTTAAGGTCTTGTATAGTAATACCACCTGCTTCACTCTTCCTGGTAAGGATTGCTTTAGCTATTCTGGGTCTCTTATTTTTCCAGATGAATTCCATGATTGCTTTTTCTATTTCTATGATGCATTCCATTGGTATTTTGATCAGAATTGCATTAATTTCATAAAGTGCTTTTGGTAGTATGGTCATTTTGATAATATTAATTCTGCCTATCCAAGAGCAAGGTAGATCTTTCCATCTTCTAAGGTATTCTTTGAGTTTTTTTCTTTAGGGTTCTGTAGATTTCATTGTATAGATCTTTCACCTCTTTCTTTGTTTCCCAAGTATCTCTCTCTCTCTCTCTCTCTCTCTCTCTCTCTCTCTCTCTCTCTCTCTCTCTCTCTCTCTTTTTGAATCTATTGTAAATGGGGTAGTTTTACTCATCTTCCTTCTCAGAGGATTTATCACTGGTATGCATAAATGCCTTTGATTTATGGTTGTTGGTTTTATACCCTGCTACTTTGCTGAATTCATTTACTAGATCTATAAGTTCTGGAGGAGCTTTTTGGGTCTTCTAGGTATAGAATCATTTTGTCAGCAAATGGTGCTAATTTGAGTTCTTCTTTACCTATCTATATCCCTTTAATTTCTAATTGCTCTGGCTGGTGTTTCAAGAACTATGTTAAATAGAAGTTGTGAAAGGGGGCATCCCTGTCTTGTTCCAGTTTTTAGAGGGAATGCTTTCAATTTTTCTCCATTTAGAATGATGTTGGCCTGGGGCTTAGCATAGATAGCCTTTATGATGTTGAGATATGTTCCTGATATCCCTAGTTTTTCTAGTGTTTTGAACATAAAGAGGTGCTATATTCTCCACTATTGTCATGTATGTAAGAAATAATTTTTTTAAAAAAGAGATGTTGTATTTTGTCAAAGCATTTTCTGTGTCTATTGAGATGATCAAATGATTCTTATCTTTGAGTCTATTGATGTGATAAATTACATTTATTAATTTTTTCTAACGTTGCACCAACCTTGCATCCCTGGGATGAATCCCACTTGATCTTGGTGCATGATCTTTTTGATATGTTTTTGTATTTAATTTGCCAGAATTTTATTGAGAATTTTTGCATCTATGTTCATTAGAGATATTGATCTGAAGTTTTCTTTCTTTTATGTGTCTTTGCTTGGTTTTGGAATCGGGGTGATATTGGCCTCATAGCGTGAGTTTAGAAGTGTTCCTCTTTTTCTATTTCCTCAAATAAATTGTAGAGAATTCGTTCTTCTTTAAAGGTCTTATAGAACTTGGCTGTGTAACCATCCAGTCCTGGGTTTTTCTTGATTGATATCCTTTTGATGGCATCTGCTATTTAGTCACTTGAAATTGATCCATTTATATTGTATATATTATCCTCATTTAATTTGTGCAAATTACACAACTTTAGAAATTTGTCGATGCCTTCAATATTTTCAATCATATTGGAATACAAGTTTTCAAAATAATTTCTAATTATCTTCTGTATTCATGTAGTATTTGTTGTGATATTTACTTTTTCATCATGTATGTTAGTGATTTGAGTTTTTTCTCTCCTTCTCTTCATTAGCATGACTAAGGGTCTGTCAATTTTATTTATTTTTTTAAAGAACCAACTTTTTGTTCTGTCAATTTTTTAAGTGTTTCTTTTGTTTCAATTTCATTGATTTCAGCTCTGATTTTAATTATCCCTGTCTTCTGCTGCTTTGGTGTTAATTTGTTCTTTTTCTAAGGCTTTGAATGTAATGTTAAGTCATTTATTTGTTGACTTTTCCTTCTTTTAAGGAATGAGCTCCATGCAATGAACTTTCCTCTTAGGACTGCTTTCATAGGGTCCCAGAGATTTCAATATGTTGTATCTATGTCCTCATTCACCTCTAAAAGTTTTTTAATCTCTTCCTTGATGTCTTCTGCAATCCATTGTTCACTCCGTAGCATATTACTTAGTCTCCAGGTGTTGGAGTGGATTTTATTTCTTATTTTATCATGGATTTCTAATTTCATTTTTTTATGATCTTATAGTATGCAGGCTAGTATCTCTACATTTTTATATTGCTAAAAGTTGCTTTGTGGCATAGTATATGGTCTATATTAGAGAAGAATCCATGTGCTGTTGAGAAGAAAGTGTATTCACTTGTTTTAACTTTTGTGTATCTTGGAAGGTTTTTATTTCATCATCAAAACTAAAACTTAGTTTTTCTGAATATAAGATTCTTGGTTGGCATCCATTTTCTTTCAGAGCTTGGTATATGTTGTTCCAAGATCTCCTGGCTTTGAGGGTCTAGGTTGAAAAATCTTCTGAGATACAAATTGTTCTCCCCCTATATGGGATCTGATTCCTCTCTCTTGTGGTTTTTAAGATTCTATTCTTATTCTGTATGCTAGACATTTTCTTTATAATGTGCCTTGGTGTAGATCTGTTGTAATTTTGTACATTTGGTGTCCTGTAAGCCTCTCGTATTTGGTTTTCCAATTCATTCTTCATGCTTGGAAAATATTCTGTTATTATCTCATTGAAGAGATTGTTCATTCCTTTGGTTTGAAAATATGTGCCTTTCTCTATCCCAATAACTCTTAGATTTGGTCTTTTGATGCTGTCCCATAATTTTTGGATGTTCTGTTCATGGTTTCTACCTATCTTCACTGTGTGATCAACTTTATTTTCCAGATTATATACTTTGTCTTCATTATCTGACATTCTTTCTTCCAAGTGATCTAGTCTGTTGGTTATGCTTTCTATTGAGTTTTTGATTTATTGTATCCTTCATTTCAAGGATTTCTGACTTTTTTTTCAGGGTCTCTACCTCTCTCTTGAAGTAATCTTTTGCTACCTGTATTTGCTCTCTTATCTCATTGTTGGAGTGATAAACTTTTGCCTGTATTTGCTCTTTTAGGTCATTCATTCTTTAATTCAAAGATCATTTTAATTATGAACCTTCCGAACTCCTTCTCTTATATTTCATCAACTTTGCTGTCCATGGCTTCTGTTATTATAGTGTCCTGGTTTGTTTGGGACATTTTCCTCCCTTTTTTAGTTCATGTTGTCTATGTGTCTTTTTTTTTTTTTTTTTTTTTTTTTTTTAGTGTGGATCTGAGATATTACAGTTTCTTCCCTATATTCTTGTAGTACCTGTACAGATTGTCTGTACCTCACCTTGATGCTGGTGTCTCTCAATGGATGCTACTGCATCCTGGATCTGGGACCTGCATAAGTTGGATTGGGTAGATCTGGGCCACTGGGGTTGTCCTCGGGTGGTAGTCTGCTGGTCAGAGGAGGAAACCTTGCACCAGAAACTAGGCTCTGGTGAATGTCTGCCCCACTGGGAAAGGGGTGGACCAGGCCCGCTGTGTACCCCACCCTGGGCCCTCAGAGGCTGATGTGAGTGTATCTGGGTCACCGAGCTTGACCTCCTGTGGTAGTCTGCTGGTAGTAAAGAGCAGTCTTGTGCCAAAGGCTAGGTTTTGGAGTCTCTGCCCCATCAGGGGAATGGTGGAACAGGCATGATGTGTGCCTGGACCCTGCAGAGGCTGGTGTAGGTGGATCTATTCACTGGGATTGACCTCCCTCAGAAGTTTGCAGGTCTGAAGGGGTGGTCTTGCACCAAAGGCTAAGCTCTGGTGGTCTCTGCCTGCCAGGGGAGGGGTGGACAAACATGTTGTGTGCCTGGGCCCTGCTGAGGCCAGTGTGGGTGGATCTAGGCCGCCTGGCTTGACCTCCCACAGTAGTCTGCTGGTCAGAAGGGGCTGTCCTGCACCAGAGGTTAGACTCTGGTGGTTGTCTGCCTTGCTGGGGGAGGGGTGGACCAGGCCTACTGAGAGCCTGGGTCCTGTGTGGGTTGTGTTAATAAAGTAATTTCAAAACAGAGATGATGTTATTTCTCCACTGTAAAACCTCCTAAATAAAGGATAATTAATTTCATTATTTTATTGTTAAAGAAATCATTTGTGTTTGCTATATATATGTATGTATGTGTGTGTGTATAAATTTAAACAGAAAGCCTTTGTTTTTGTAACTCCCAAGAAAATATTTGATACAAACAAATATTTGCTAGTTTTGAAAAGAATATTTTTAATATGAGATTTAACCATAGGACTGCATTGAAAGTTCAAATGGAGAAAAAAGGAATGAAATTGGTAGAATGTAAGATTCTTAGATGATGCAAACAGACTAAAGAATAATATATAAATAATAAGATAACAAATAACCCAATTAACAAATGGGCCAAGGACCTCAACAGACACTTCTCAGAGGAGGACATACAATCAATCAACAAGTTCATGAAAAAATGCTCACCATCTCTAGCAATCAGAGAAATGCAAATCAAAACCACCCTAAGATACCATCTCACTCCAGTAAGATTGGCAGCCATTATGAAGTCAAACAACAACAAGTGTTGGCGGGGATGTGGGGAAAAAGGTACACTTGTACACTGCTGGTGGGGCTGCAAAATGGTGAGGCCAATTTGGAAAGCAGTATGGAGATTCCTGGGAAAGCTGGGAATGGAACCACCATTTGACCCAGCTATTGCACTTCTCGGACTATTCCCTGAGGACCTTAAAAGAGCGCACTATAGGGATACGGCTGCATCAATGATTATAGCGGCACAATTCACAATAGCTAGACTGTGGAACCAACCTAGATGCCCTTCAATAGATGAATGGATAAAGAAAATGTGGCATCTATACACAATGGAATATTATGCAGCACTAAGAAATGACAAAATCATAGAATTTGCAGGGAAATGGATGGCATTAGAGCAGATTATGCTAAGTGAAGCTAGCCAAGCCCTAAAAACAAATGCCAAATGTCTGCTTTGATATAAAGAGAACAACTAAGAACAGAACAGGAAGGAAGAGCATGTGGAAAAGACTACAGTAAACAAAGACGAATGGGGGGAGAGAAACGGAGAGAGAAGGGAAAGCATATGGAAATGGTAGGAGACCTTCAAGGATACATAAAATTATAAGAGGCTATGAGGGGCAAGGGGGAGGGAAAAAAAAGGGAGAGAATTGAACAACAGCAGGGGAGATAGAGAGGGAAGATGGGAGGGGAGGGGAGGGGAGGGGGGATAGTAGGGGTTAGGAAAGGTAGCAGAATACAACAGACACTAATATGGCATTATGTAAAAATGTGAATATGTAACAGATGTGATTCTGCAATCTATATTTGGGGTGAAAATGGGAGTTCAAAACACAATTTGAGTCTAATATATGAAAGATGATATATCATGAGCTATGTAATGCTTTAAATAATCAATAAAAAAAATTAAAAAAAAGAATAATATAAAAGGATTAGCAATCATTGAGTCAGTTTTTAATTAAAAAATAAAAATTCATGAGATCCTGTGCAAGCTTAAAGTACAGAAGGCTAATATTTGTTCATAAAACCATCTCAATGAAAGTTGAATGGAGGATATTAAACTATTAGACTACTTATGAGAGAGAGGAAAGGAGTTCATTTAATTCTTTAATAAATGAAACTGGAACAATATTCTCTGAAAGAGAAGAAATGCATAATAAATGCCTTATAAAAGATACATTGGGCACTGAGATGCAAGATTAACAAATAAACTTTGCAGCATGATTTTCATTAGAATGAAAGGGGTTTGTTTGTTTGTTTGTTTGTAGATGTTAACTTTTTAAAGATATGATTTTTCATTCTCTCACTACATTTCCTAGCTATCAAGCTGCATTTGTATTTCTTAATACCTTTCACATATGTTCCTTCCTTAATCCCACAGGTGTCATTCTAATGTAAACTCTATCATCATATCTCTGAATTCTAATTGTTGTCTCTCAACTGATATATCTGCTTTTAATTTTTCTCCTTATAATAATTTCTGACTATACTATTTCCAGAGTAGAACCTCTTTGGCAATATATATAAACACTTCAGTAGCTAGAGAAGAAAAAGAAAAAGAATGGTGAGAAGTCAGAGATTTCATGAAAATCAAAGGGAGATCAGTAGAGGAAATGGACTAAACATGGGAAGCAGGGAGAGAAAAGGGAAGTTCTGGGAAGTGAAATTGACCAAATTATATTGTTGTACTGTTTGTATGTACAAATATAACAACAAATCCCATCATGTGGACAACTATAGAGTACCATTAAAAAATTAGGAGTAAACCCACTTCAATGATTTTTTGAATTCTACTAAATACATTATGAAACTCACCCTAGTGCTAAGAGTCTCAGTGAACTGATCACAAAGTTTCCTATACTTTATGCTATGGCAGAGCTGGGCTGCCCATCCAGACCTGCTCACATCTTGTGTTCTGAGGCTTCCTATATTTGCTCACTTAATTTACTCACCATGGAATGCTATTTTTATCTCCCTGATTGCTATCTGAATTTCACTCATATTTTACAGCCTTCTCAGCTCAAATGTCATCTCTTCCTTAGACATTTTTCTTCATACTTCTTCAGTGCAAAAATAGCTCTGTCTCTTAAACTACAAACCTCATTTTAGCAGAAATCAAAGTTTAAGTTGTAATTGGCCAAGAGCATAGAATTTGCCTGGCCCTGGCACTTTAACTACTTTATTTCATCTACTACTAGAGCTGTCACATAGTAAGACAGTGAATCATTCTTGAATGAATGGGTGGTGACTTCATGAGGTACCATACTTTACACACGTGTAATGGCAGTTATTGAGCTTACAACATAATTGTCAAGTTTTACTGATATTCTTCAATATGAGTGAAAAATTTAACAAATTATGCATAACAAATGCTTAGCATAGTGTCTAGTACATAGTAAAGTGCTTAAAATATTAGTTGTTATTTTAGCATTAGTAACACTTGTTTTAGTGGTATTCAAATATTCATGTGCTAAAGCTTGTGTCTATCTTTATATATTTTGCTTATGCCCCCTCACTAGATTTAAAATGCATTTGTATACAAAAAAGCCTAAAGGAAAACATTGAGAAAGTCAGTAAAATGGGTTAATGTTGGACTCTGATAAGAACAGAAATCACAGGTCTAATTTCTG
Organism: Spermophilus citellus; assembly: GCF_964194105.1. Classification (NCBI taxonomy): domain Eukaryota; kingdom Metazoa; phylum Chordata; class Mammalia; order Rodentia; family Sciuridae; genus Spermophilus; species Spermophilus citellus. The sequence continues at coordinate 106,465,527 of NC_138182.1, forward strand.
ATTTAAAAGGGACTCCATTGTTCACCTGCTTTCCTAAACGGGGGTATCATGTCACTCAATCTGATGGGTTAAACTGAAAAGTCATCTATGCCCCCTTTCTCTTCATCACTCTTCTCATGATTTCTCTTTCCTAATTGTAATTGTTTTGATACTTGTAGTCCAACGTTTTCTGATCTGGCACTTCAAAGTACAGTTCAAGAATTTCTCTTGTGTCAAGTAGATGTGAACTGTTTGGAAAGTCTTTCTTCTTATTTGCCAAAAAAAGTTATTTTCTTATTTGAATCATACTATCTTTCAGTGAATAGATTGGTCAATCCCCCAAATTTAAAAAAAAAAAAAAAAAAACAAAAACAAAAAAAAAAAAAACATGATTCAAAGTTTACAACTTTCAAAAAGGAAAGCTTTTTTTTTTTTTTTCCAATGAAAGTTAACTACTATAGAAGTGGTGGCATGGGGGAGTGTAAGAAGTCAGCACTGCAGAAATGGAATAGAATTAGAAGACAGCAGGGTGGTAGTCGATGAGGAACAAGCTCTACTTAGGCTCCTGGCTCAAAGATATTGATAAGTAGCAGTTCTCTGGATTAAGATTGGGGGGTTTTATGATTTTATCTGCTTTATACAGTCTCTTCATAGGGATTATGTCTTTATGGAACATGGTGAATGTTATATTGCATCAATTAGTTTGATTGTCTTGTAATAATCCAATCTGCTCACTTTCAAAAGAGGAAAGAGATTATTCTATGAAAACTCTTAACAAAGGGTGAAGCCCATGCAGAAATATTTCTTTAGGCCAGAGTGTCTCTAATACAGCAAATTTGCATCTAAAATGTCAACTTGAAACAGTTGTTAATAGAGAGCAGGTAATGTTTACCCAGCACAGTTTTATTTGCTCTCAAACATTTATTTCAAGGTTCTGATTAATCTGATAGCTTTGAACAATGACTTTGTCTTTGTCACATGAGTGTGCACCGGGGTAGGGTATACTTCATTCATGGAATACAGATCATTGAGTAATAACAACCAGTGAACCAAGCAGCTGTAAAAGAACACGTTTTAAGTGAAAATGTCACATATCAATTTTGGTAAAAAAGAATTGAGCCTCATTTGTATAGGACTTTGGAGAAATTATCAATTGTGTTTATTATGGACTAAATGTTTTTCTTCCCCTAAATTCATATGCTCAATACAAAATTCCCAATGTGATGCTATCTGGAGATGGGGCCTATGGGATGCAAATAAGTCATGAGGGTGGAGTCTTCCTCAACAGAATTAGTGTCCTTATAAGAGGATAAATATTCTAGAGCTTTTTCTCTATGCCACATGAGAACAGAATCTCAAATACATAATGAACTCACATAGTTCAAAATCAAAATAACAAATATCCCAATATAAAAAACGGACCAAGGACTTGAAGTGTCATTTCATCAAAGAAAACATAAAATGGTCAATGACTGTATGAAAACATGCTCAACATTACTGATCATCAGACAAGTGCAAACTAAAACCAAAATGAGATATCTCTTCATACCTGTTTGGATGACTGTTATAAAAAATACAAGAGATTAACAGGTACTAGTAAGGGTGTGAAGAAAGGAAACCCTTGCTCACTGTTGGTGGGAATATAAGTTAGTATGCCCATTATGGAGAATAGTTTGGAGGTTCCTCAAAACATTAAAAATGGAACCACTATCTGATCCAGATATTCCTCTATTCTTTTTGTGGATATTACAGTATTATTCACAACATCTAAGATATGGAAATATTTGAAGTGTCCACAAGTAGATGAATGGATAAAGAAATTGTGAGATATCTATATAGGTTATCTAAATTGAATACAATGCTTATAGAGTGGAATAATATTCATCTTAATAAAGAAAGAGATCCTACCATTTGTAATGATATGGATGAACCCAAAGGATGTTTTGCTAGTTAAATGAAATGAGACAGAAAGAAAAATACTATGTGATCTCTTCTGTATGTGAAATCTTATGGAAAAAAAATAGCCAAATGCCACAAAATAGAGGTAGATGTCATTTGTGTGTGTGTGTGTGCCTGTGTGCGTGTGCACGCACGTGAGTGTGCAGAGTGTTCAATCTAGGACAAAGAGCACAAAGTTGCAGTTATATAGGATGTATAATTTCAGATATCTAAAGTACAGTATGAGACAAATATTTTATAATATTTTATTGTATGCCTGAAATTTGCTGGAACAGTAGTTCTAGGTATTCTTACCATAACAAAAAGAAAAATGTAAGTATGTGAAATGAGGTGTTAATTGACTTGATGGTAGTGATCATTTTACTATATATGTGTATATGAAAACAGCATGTTGTACACCTCAAATATATACACCTCAAATATATACAATAAAAATATATCAAAGAAATTGGAAATCATTCACTCCACAATTATCTTTTTTTGAAGGAAACATTATTTTATTACTTGTAAGAAAACAAAATTGCATTTTTAAAAAGAACATATAAAAAACATTCTTATATATGTTTAGAGTAAATCATAGGAGGCAAAATCTAGTGTTATCAGTTATAATAATATAGAATAGAATTATTTTATTTTATTTTATTTTATTTTATTTTCTGTCTAACTTTTATTAGTGCCTTATAGTTATATATAATGGTGGGATTTGCTGTTACCAATTCTTACATGCACATCATATAACAATGTAATTTTACCAATATCACTCCACAGCATTTCCACCCTCCCTCCTCTCCTCCTACAATCTGGTCCTTTTCCTCTACTGATCTCCCTTTGATTTTTAGGAGATTCCTCCTGCCCCTTTGGTTTCCTCTTTCCTCTCTATCTTTCATATATGAGAGAAAACATGTGGCTCTTGACCATCTGAGTTTGGCTATTTTGCTTAATATGATGGTCTCTGTAGTTCTATCCATTTTCCACAATTATCTTTTCTGACAAGACTGCCAAATGTTCCTGTTGCCTCAACCCTCAGAGATGTGCAGATGTTGCTATGTTGAGTCTGATTTTGAAGTGTTCCAATAAATTATTCTAATAAATTGTCTTTCCTCTAATGCTAACCAAAAATAGATGAGATTTTGAATGCAATATGTCCGATCCAAGATTTATTTGGGAGAAAAGTAATAGCTTTCTTGTATACCAGCAAAATATAATTTTATGCATCCCATTCCTAAATAAACAAAATTGATTTTAGAAAGAAGTATCCTAGGATAAATCCAGCAAGTACATAAAAAATAAAATTATAAAACTTTACCAAAGGATATAAACTTAATTATCCATAATAGTATACCATATATGTGTATGAAAAACAAAATGTTAATTTTCCATTCTTCATAAAATAAACCATGATACTGATACAATCCCAAATGTAATTTCAATGAGTTACAATTAAACAGATTAAGTTCACTTTAAATATCATGCAAGGAAATAACATGTGCTAGGAGAGTTGAAAATCTTTTTTAAAAGACAATTACAGATCACTTGAAATATGTGGTATCAATATATATAAAGTTGTTAAACTTTAGAAGTGATCTTGGCATTAAAATATGTAAATATGTTGATGAAAAACCTTGGAAAGTTAAGATGCAGACCTCTATATTCATGAACTAATTTTGTGATACATGTAGTATTACCAGATAATAAAATAGGGTTTCAATAAATGATATTTTTAAAATTTGGAATAAATAAATTATATGCTATCAAAATACACATCCCAAAACCAATTCTAGGTAATCAAAGTCATAATGTAACTTTAATCTATATTTCAAAAATATTTAAATTTAGGAAGGTACATGTATGATGTTGGTTAGATAGTAATTTCCTCCGTAAGATCAAACATAAGCACCATGAGAATAAATACAAAAAACAAAGTGAAACCCAGAATCCGTAATGAGAAAGGTTGAAATATGTTTTCTATGTAAAAAAACTTTAAAATTATTTCAAAATGAAATATGTATCCTAAGCAAAATAAAGAGAGACACATCTCAAAAGTGCAAGTTTGATACAGACTGAGAAGAGAATTGAATGGCAGGCTTAGGGCAGTGAATTTTCATCTGTAAGCAACCGAGAACTATAAACGGTTTTTGACAAGGAGAGTAAAATGATCAAAGATGCCTTTTAACAATGGAATGTGTTGAGCCATATAAAGAATGAATTAGAGCTGCAGTGTCAGGCCAGGTGGGGAGCAGAGTGCTGTGCACACAGCTGTTCAGTTTGGAGACAAGAAGATCAATTATGAAACAGTTATAACACCCAGGCAAAAAACAGCCAGGGCCCTTTGGTAACTATGGAAAAGTCAGAATCATATTTGAGAATCTGGAAAAGGTAGAGAACTATTTATGGAATGCAACCCTTATTTTTTTAATCTATTTTTTCCAAGTTGCCTCATATGAAATTTAGGTTAGGCATTGTCACCCTTAATCCAGTCAGAAATAATCAGGGTCAATGCATAAAACAGAAGTGGTTATGAGTGAAGTAGATGTAGGACAGGATTAACTCTCAGAGGGCTCAGTTGCTCAATCCCTGTACATTCAAAAAAATTTAGAAAATGGCCTGTCTTCATGACTGAGCATTGGCTAGCTCCTGGGAAATGACCTCTAAACATAATATATTTCGCAGGATAAAGTAGTTTTGTATCCCTGAGGCCATGCAGTACCAATTTGATAAAATATTTTGTGTTAACAACATCACTTATAGTGAATGTCTGTTTTTATCCTAGGAAGCTGAAGTTTAAGTAGACAAGGAAAGTAACATGGGTGCTGCCCATGCAACTGTCACTCAATAAAACCTCTGGGTACCACAACCTGAGGGAGCTTCCCTGGTTGGCATTACTTTGCATGTGTTGTCACTCCTTGGGCTTGGTGAATTAAGCACGTCCCATGAAATCCCACTGGAAGGGGACGACTTGAAGATTGTGCCTAGTTTTTCCTGGAATTCACCTCAGCTTCTTCATTTTGCTGATTTTTCTCTGTGATCTTTCCCGATAGTGATCTATAGTTGCCCCTATGAAGAGTTATTCTCTGATAAATAATGGTTTTATTTTCTAGTATGGGTAAGGAAGGAAATTAAAGAATCTGAGTCAGAAGAAATAGAAAAGCATGACATTTAAAAAAAAGAAGGCCAAAGAAGAATGGCTAGATGGCTAGACAAATGGATAGATAGATGAGAGTAGATAGATGAGGAGGGAAGGAGAGAGAATGACATGCTCAAAGTGAATAAAAAATAAAATTAGGTGCTTGCATTGGAATATTTGAAAATCAGGGATAATTATGAAGAAAAAAATTTAAATAGAATGATGAAAAATATTGTTAAGGGGTTTTAGAATCAATAACATGTGTCACCTTGAGTGTAGACTATTAACACAACTTAGCTGCACAAAGGAAAGAGCCCAAAGTTTGAGCACAGGAAGAAGTTTTCATTTTTTTTAAGAAGAGGTAAGTTCAATACAAGATGTTTATTATTGTTTAGATGAGAGGTGTCCCCCAGAAGTTCACATGTGAGAATGTGCAAGAATATCCTGAGGTAAAATGGTTAAATTATGATAGCTGTAACCTAATCAGTAATGGATTAACTAGGAGGTGACTATAGTCAGCTAATATGGCTGAAGGAGATGGGTCTCTGGGTGTGTGTCTTTGGGGTTTATATTTTTGTCCCTGGTGAGTTGAGCTGTCTCTCTGCTCCCTGATTGCCATGTCCTGAGCTATTCCCCCCTCCACACCCTTTTGCCATCATGTTTTACTGTACCTCAGGCCCAAAGCAATGGAGTCAATCATCTATGGACTGAAACCTCTGAAACTGTGAACACCAAAGAAACTTTTTCTTCTCTAAATTTATTCTTGTCAGGTTTTTTTTTTTTACAGAGGGGAAAAAACCTGACTAAACAATGTATATTCAATATCTGCTTTGTCCTTTATTGTCTGTGTAACTCATACTCATACAATTTTATCTGGGACCCCATTATCTGTAATAAAAGGGACTGATTCTATTAATATTTGTTCTCTTGGAGGGTTATTTTGAAGATCAGCTAGGTAAGTCATTTCTGAAGAGGTTTTGAAAATCTAAATGATTTTTTTTACTTATTTTACTTATTTTTTAAGGTATAAAAGGGAATATAATTAGGCAAAAGAACAGAAAGAAACTCAAGTGTCCTATTCTTTCTGGTTTTAGTTAATACATATTTAATGAATGTATGCAGTAATATATGAAGAATATATCAATATGGTATATAGCGCTCTCTACCATTGCTTGTAAATTCCTAGAGTTATTGAAGGAACTATTGAGTGGCTGTTGATCTTTTTCATCTTATATAACTATATTAATAAATAGAGAATGAGTCAATTGAGGCTGGGAATGAACCTCAAATATCACCCTCCTGTGTTGGGGGAGCTACCATTTAATCATCCAGTATAGAGAGTGTATACCAGAAAAAAAAAAAAGATTAAAACAAGATTCTATATCATTATTTTCTAAGAAATTGCAAAGACTGCAATTTTACTTGCCTTCTGGTTAATGTATTTTGCACAAAATCTGATCCAGGACATTAAAAATAATTATGTTGTATAGGAAATATGTTTTTAAAACACATACCAAGAAGCTTAAAAACTTCTTTTTTGTGTGAAAACAACTGAACCAGCTAGCTTATAATTGAGTTTTTATTTTTTATTTCCAAGATTCTTCTCGTAGCTGTGTGAAAGATGTCATCTATGAAATGCCTGCTCCCATAAACATGACCTCTGTAACCTCCTGAACTCTGGGGAACAATGCTCCACTCAATAGAAAAGCAATATCAGAATCAGGATCCATCATGTGAGCTCAAGGAGAAAACACTCTTAACACTCAGAAGTTAGTCACTCATATATAGCCTTATTGAATAGGTTGGCCCTTTTCAAACTGAACTTAATTGTGAAAAGCTTTTCTTTAGTTCACAGTATAACAATGAAAATACTAAAGGGTCTTAAATCTGCCATGTTGTTTTAAGTAAGGAAGATGGTGTGAGTGAGTCTGGCAGGATATACAGACGAAAACCTAGTAAACAGGGATATGCACAGACAGCACCACAATAGAGCACTGTGTTATATGTCATACCACAGCACTGCCTCCTCCATACATTTGGATACAGTCTCAGAGTTGAAAGGCCCTTAAAAAGACAAATGTCAAAGAGACATTGTCATAATAACAAAAATAGAGCTGCCAACATCTGTGGATTCAAGAACCAACTAGATAGCACAAGAATAAATGCAAGGTCAAAACATATTTCTTTTGGCTTTCATGCTATACATAAAAATTGTTCATTCTGAGAAAATAAATACTGGACACATTTAAAAATTCTTTCTAGATCTTAAAAGGTAAAGTTTCAAAAACAAATCTGAGAAAAATAACTAGCTTTAACAAACACATCGACTGTTACGTATATAATATTAATGACTGATTATTCAAAACTGATACATAGATTAAATTTTGCTAATGCTTAAATGTCTCATCCAAAACGTTGGTTTTAAGAATCAAATGGTGATTCATTTCAACAATCATTTTCATTCATAAGAGAGAGACAAAAGATACGATGGTGGTCTGCGATAATTTTAAATATCATTATTACTTTTGAAGTCTCCCAGCATATATTTATAATATATTACCATAGAAACTCACAATTGTTCAGATAGTGCTTATGCAAACTCAACCAAATAATTCTAAAATAGAGAGGAGTCTCAAAAAAAGGGCATATTTTTAAATCATGAATAGAGTTTTGGCATAAACCAACTACAGATTATAAATTGGATAAAGCACCGGCCTATAGCTTGATGATTTTAGAGAATTGCTAACATGTTGAAGAACAATTATTACATAGATATCAGCTAACAAGTATTTGGTAATATTAAAATCTACACATCTATTTTTAATCAATCTCTTCTTTCTTTCTCCTTCCCTCCCTCCACTCATCTCTCCCTTTCCTAACTTCTTCTAAACAGTGAAACAGAAACATATCAAATGAAAATATTTGATATTAGGCAGCAAGGGCAAAATGACATTAATATTGTTAATTGATACTTTCTAATGCCCTTTGTGTTGTTAAATAACGTTTGAGCATTTTTGTTCTTTTGTGCTGTGCTAGAAATGAAATGCTGGGCTTCACACATGATAAGCATGTGCTTTAACACTGAGCTGTATCCCCAACCCAATTAGTTTTGTTTGTTTTTAAGTATAATAGATTTGGAGTATCTGTCAATTAAATGCATATTTTGATTATCTTTTAAAAGCATGGTTTTATTTAAACTTTATAAATAATCCTCATGATTCCAGTCAACTGATAAACACTGGAATATTTTCTAAACCATGTTTTCAACAACTTAGGGCACTTATTTTTTATATCTGATAAGATACTCACTAAATCTCTAAATATTGCCTCTCAGTTTATGAATATCTCTATGTTCCTGTCAAAACAAAACCTAAATTACTGTGTGCATATGAAGGAGAACAGCAACATGAGTACACAGAGATGATTGGATTTTGAAGTTTGTAATAATTATTCTACTCCCTCTCCACCACGCCTTACAAGAACCAATATGCTAAAAAGCATATTATTTGCTTTTTTGTCAATTAATTCAGATTAGCTTTTTCCTCCTCAGAACCACTGTTTTCTGGAAGATATACAAATTTAGTTCTCAACCATCTTGTATTAGCCTCTGGGAAGGGTATTACTAAGGAGATCTGGTGGCAGTAGCCAAACTTCCAAATACCTTATGGACAAAGTTGTGCCCAATTATCATTGGTTCAAGGAAGTCCTTGCTTCTTTTTGTATTTTAACTGCATTGCCAATTAGTGCCTTCAGTGAGAAAATGATAAAAATCATTCAATCACAACGGATATAATTAATTATTTCAGCAAATGTGGAGAGGATAGTTAAATATCCTCCAATAGTTTCCTGATTTGCTACGCAACAGAGTTGCTTCTAAGAAGCCACTACATAGCAGAGAAGATAGTTCCAGCTGCCTTTGCAGATAGGTAAGGTCATGTGACTAGTTTTCACACTTAGGAGTGGTTTATACCAATACTAAGATAGAAGAGGTTTGCACAACTCCTAAGATGGAAACTTTCTTTTTTTAATTCTCTCTCTTTTTTATTGATTTTTTAAAAATAAACAAAAGCACATTGCATTACAATTCTTATTATACATATACAGCCCAATTTTTTATATCTCTTGTTGTATATAAAGTATGTTGACACCAATTCATGTCTTCATACATGTACTTTGGATAATGATGTCTATCACACTCCACCATCCTTGCTAATCCCCTTCCCTCTCCCATTCCTTCCCACCCCACTGCCTTATCTAGAATTCATCTATTCCTCCCATACTCCCCGATCTCTATCCTACTATGAGTCAGCTTCATTATATCAGAGAAAACATTTGACATTTGTATTTCTGGGATTGGCTAACTTTACTTAGCATTATCTTCTCCAATGCCATCCATTTACCTGCAAATGCCATGATTTTATTCTCTTTTATTGCTGACTAAAATTCCATTCTGTGTATATGCCACATTTTTTTATCCATTCATCCACTGACGGGCATCTAAGTTGGCTTCACCGTTTAGCTATTGTGAATTGTGATACTATAAACATTGATGTGTCCGTGTCCCTTAGTATGCTGTTTTTAAGTCATTTGAGTATAGACCAAGAAGAGGGATAGCTGGGTCAAATGCTGGTTCCATTCCCAGATTTCCAAGGAATCTCCATACTGCTTTACATATTGGCTGCACCAATTTGAGTCCTACCAGCAGTGTATGAGTGTACCTGTTCCCCCACATCCTTGCCAACACTTATTGTTCTTTGTCTTCATAATAGCTGCCATTCTGACTGGAGTGAGATGATATCTTAGAGTAGTTTTGATTTGCATTTCTCTAAATGCTAGAGATGATGAACTTTTTTTATATATTTTTTTAATTAATGGTATATCCTCTTCTGAGAAGTATCATTTCAGGTCTTTGGCCCATTTGTTGATTGGGTTATTTGTGGTTTCTTTGGTGCTTAGCGTTTGAGTTCCTTATATACCCTAGAGATTAGTGCTCTATCTGATATGTGAGGGGTAAAAATTTGCTCCCAGGATGTAGGCTCTCTATTCACCTCACTTATTGTTTCTTTTGCTGAGAAAAAACTTTTTAGTTTGATTTCATCCCATTTATTGATTCTTGGTTTTAATACTTGTGCTATAGGAGTCTTATTAAGGAAGTTGGGGCCTAATCCCACATGATGAATATTATGACCTACTTTTTCTTCTATTAGATACGGAATCTCTGGTTAATTCTTATGTCCTTAATCCACTTTGAATTCAATTCTGTGCATGGTGAAAGAAAGGGGTTTAATTTCATTTTGTTGCATATGGATTTCTGGTTTTCCCAGCACCATTTGTTGAAGAGGCTATCTTTTCTCCAGTGCATGTTTTTGGCACCTTTGTCTAATATAAGACAATTGTAATTTTGTGGGTTAGTCTCTGTGTCCTCTACTCTGTACCATTGGTCTACTGGTCTGTTTTGGTGACAATACCATGCTGTTTTTGTTACTATCGCTCTGTAGTATAGATTAAGGTCTGGTATAGTGATGCCACCTGCTTCACTCTTCCTGCTAAGGATTGCTTTAGCTATTTTGGATCTCTTATTTTTCCAGATAAATTTCATGATTGCTTTTTCTATTTCTATAAGGCATGCCATTGAAATTTTGATTGGATTTGTATTGAATCTGTATACTGCTTTTGGTATTTTAGTCATTTTGATAATATTAATTCTGCCTATCCAAGAGCAAGGTAGATCTTTCCAACTTCTAAGGTCTTCTTTTATATCTTTCTTTAGGGTTCTGTAGTTTTAATTGTATAGATCTTTCACCTTTTTCTTTAAGTTGATTCCCAAGTATCTTTTTTTTTGAGATTATTGTAAATGGGGTAGTTTTACTCATTTCCTTTTCAGAAGATTTGTCACTGATATACAGAAATGTCTTTTAGAGCTGAAATCAATGAAATTGAAACAAAAGAAACAATTGAAAAAATTGACAAAACAAAAGTTGGTTCTTTGAAAAAATAATTAAATTGACAGAACCTTAGCTGTGCTAACAAAAAAGGAGAAAGATATCTCAAATTACTAGCATAACCCTGAAAAATTAATTATCAAAACACACACTACAGAAATACAGAAAATAATTAGAAATTACTTTTAAAACTAATATTCCAATAAAATAGAAGACATTGAAGGCATCAACAAATTTCTTAAGTCATATAATTTGCCCAGATTGAATCTGGAAGATATACACAATTTAAACAGACCAATATCAAGTGATGAAATAAAAGATACCATCAGAAGCTTACCAACCAAGAAAAGCCCAGGAATGGATGGATACACAGCCAAGTTCTACTAGACCTTTAAAGAAGAACTAATACCAGTACACTACAATTTATTTGAGGAAATCGAATACAAAAACATATCAAAAAGATTGTGTACCATGATCAAGTGGGATTCATCCCAGGGATGCAAGGTTGGTTCAACATAAGGAAATTGATAAATGTAATTCATCACATCAATAGACTCAAAGATAAGAATCATATCATCATCTCAAAATAGGTGCAGAAAAATAATTTAACAAAATACAGAACCTTTACATGTTCAAAACACTAAGATGGAAACTTTTTAAAGAAATGGTTGTACCCATTCAATATGTCTTTCTACCTTTTTCCTGCCAAGAATATTGATGAGAAGAGTGACTTTGGAAGAAGAGCTGCTAAAGATGACAGGGCCATTTTTAGCCTGGCTCCCTTAATGACTAAAAGACCAGGGGCCTCCTGTCATGACACAATGGATGATTAAATGACATTGAGTTAAGTTTAAGTTGCTGAATGTCCCATGTCTTTTCATTATTGCAACTGACTGCATTCACTACAACATCAAGAAAGTAAGTTGTTAAAAGCAATGCATGAACACCGAACACTGAATGCTGACAAGAATGTGTAGCAACAGGATGTCTCATCATGGCTGGTGGGAGTCCAAAATGGTACAGCAATTTGGGAAACAATTTGGCAGTTTTTTACAAAACTAAAAATTCTCTCTCCATATGATCCTACAATTGCACTTTTGTGTTTACTCAAATGAGTTGAAAACTTACATCCATGCAAAAACCTGCGCATAGATGTTTATAGTAGCTTTACTCATATTTGACAAAACTTGAAAACAACCAAATGTCAAGAGTTTTAATGGCTACCATTTATTTATCCACTCACCTACTAAAGGACATCCTCACTGGTCCCAGATAGCACTGTAATATATCCACCCAACAGAATATTACTCAACAATAAAAGAAAATGTGCTATCGTGCCACAGAAAGACATGGAAGAACCATAAATGGATTTTGCTAAGGCAAAGAAGATGATATGAAAATTGTGAATTACTTTTCATTACAACTATATGATATTCTGGGAAGAACAAAATTATAGAGACAGTAAAACACTTTGTGGTTACTAGGGCTTTCAGGAGAAGGAGGGAGGGATGAACAGGTAGAGAATAAGGGCAGTGAAAATATAGTGTATGATACTGTACATTTATCAAAATTCATAGAACCATTCATCACAATGAGTGCCTACTGATGTAAACCATGGACCCTGGGTAATGATAAAGCAATGATATTGGGTTATCAGTTGTTAAAAACTGACTTTTCTAATAAATGATGTAAATTATAGAGGAGAGTGTGTGGCGGAAGTGGTATGAGGTATGTGGGATTTTTCAGTACCTTCTGCTCAGTTTTTCTGTAAATATTATTTCTCTAGAAGAGTTTTTTAATTCTTTCAAAGTTTATGCTTCTTTTAAGCTACAGTTACACACAACACATACCACATACACAAATGACTGGCTCTCTGAGAAGGCAAGGAAGATTATATCTATGAAACTTAGATGGACAGAAATAATTGATGAAAATAGAACAAGGCAAACAGGAAGAGAGAAAACAGAAGCATCTGTGAGAGAACAGTGAGAGTACACAATATATTTATATTTAGGTTTGGTTAGAAGAAAAGATTTAGACCAAGATGTCCACTGCAAATACTTCATCCTGGTTACTGTCTCTCATTTGTGAGAGTAGAAAACTCCTTAGCAGTACTAGATCCCCAAAGATCATTATATTTCCCATGATTTCTTGGATTATAATCACTCCAGCCTTATACCTTCTGTATAAACCAAAATCAGAAATAATTCTTACCAAAGCAACATTTAAGTAATATCTGCCATACTGTGCTACAGATAATTCATATTGATTACATAATTTTTATAATCTTGTTTCAGAGGTAAGTTAAACAACTTGCTTGCCTGAAAATTTTATGTAAGTTTCTGAACTTGAATTTAAACCCTAGTGACCTAATTCCAGATTATAGATTCTGGATATCCATAGATTAACAACAGTACTGACTGAACTTGGGGGAAAGACTTTTGATTAGCGATCTAATTCTTTCAGCATACATAACCCCCTAGAAACCCTGAGTTTGAGTTCACCAACCTTCCTATCACTCATTGTCTTTCTCATATGATGTTAACTACTTTTGTCCTTTCTCTCAAAGACCCATTAACTAAATCCACAACATTCATACCTGTGTTATTTATTATATTTGAATGATGGGAATTTTAACTAAGCAGAACTGATTACCAATGCCTGCTTAAACCAAGCCTTACAAACAATCCCCCATGGATATCATGTCAACAGATGGCCCTTGGTCTCCCTCCCACCTCACTAGACCTACATCAGATGTTCTAGCATTTCTTACAGATGTCATTCTGCTGGTTATTGCACCTTCACCTGGATATTTTGGACTCCAGTTTAAGGTGTAGCAGACAAGTAATGTGAAGAAAGTGGAATCACAACTTTCACAGGTTACAGCTTTTATGGATTCAAATTGGATCGCAAAATTGTCTGAGCAGCACTGAGGAGCTCCTAATGAGGCTCCGTATGACACAGAAATGCTTATGAAAGACAAGTGAGCAGAGTTTACTTCCTTGAATTAATCAGTCTAAATGGAAAGAAGACTTTGTTAACTCTCAACCCACATTTTTAGATGCACATTCAGTCTGTTGTTTCCATGGGTTGCTTCAGCCTTGCTCCAAGGCCTGGAATTGGTTCCAGATGATATATGAGTTTTGCTTTTTGTTTTTAGATTAATAGTTTTATGTTCAGTTAGTTTTCAAAATTTAGAGGTGGATTTTTGTCTTTTTAAAATAATTGTCTTTTTTTAAAATAAGAGACCAGAGTGCTTGAAATAGACAAGTTGTTTTCTCTGAAGTGCATCAGAAAAAATTTTGCCTGAGAAGATCTCTCTCTCTCTTTCAACACACACACACACACACACACACACACACACACACACACACACCTCATATATATGATTTTTACTGAAAGGAATTACAGTGAAGTTATCATGAATCTTCAGAATCATTCAAAGCTCCAGTTACAGTTGCAGACTCAATTTGAAACAGAAAGGATGAGGACATACAGCTACATACATGTGCATTTCACAAGGAATAGGTGACATCTACCTTTAAGTGATAAATCAAAGACATCATAAAGTTTAGGTTACTTTCTATGTTTCTAATCACAGGAACAGTTTCCTAGCATTGGAGACTCACAGGATTAAGTACCATTGTTCCCAGTGTGCATGATAATATTCATGGAGGATATTATACCAGTCACCATGTGTGTGAATTGAGCAGTTACAATGTGCTGACACCATTGAGTGCCTGATTAGTAGTTTCCTAAGAGGATATTAGACTGAGGAGAATATGGGTACAAAATAGTGACAAAAAACCCTGAACATTGAGTGAAACCAGAAGTATAGTCCTAATTTAATCAAATAATCAGAATAAACAGAATTTGAAATTTTAGCAAATACCTTCATTTGACATAGAATTTCCTCCAGAACAAATGCTAAGTAGGAGAAATCAACTTTGATATTGTCCTGCAATAGATTGACAGAGGGCAATTTATGCTAACTTTTAAAATGCCATTATTGTTTTCTGTGTCTGCTTACCACATGCGTTGTACAACTGAGTGAATTCTTAGCCCTGAACTCCTATAGATTAGTTACTCCCTGATTTATTGGACCATCTGTAAAGACTACATGTATTTAAGATGAAGAGTTAGGAAGGGGTTTTCCTGCTTGTTTTCTTGTTTGTTTATTTATATCATGAGTGAGGTATGCCATTAACGTAGACTAGACATAATTGTGTATATCTACAATGTCAGAGTTCACTAAATAACAACAAATTCATAAGCTACATCATTTTCATTGGCTCTAATTCACTGAGTACTCATGATTCACTTGGTGTAGGGACTGTAGTAATCAGAGGTTCATTTATTCTATTCCAATCTCAATTAGCAATAAGCTATAGTACTTAAATTATACATCATACTTCATATAATGGCATACAGAAGGTTAACAGTGACCACCAGGTTTAAACAAAGGCACAGACATGACAAGGTACAAAATCACTGATGGTGGTCAGATAAAATACAACCACTACAAGAACTTGATGGAGACAGAACAGTTCAAGGCACATAGTTGCTCAAAGCAGACATTTTCAAGGTAAGGAAGGGTGCAGATGGCAGGCAGTTCCCAAGTGGGCCATTCAAGTAGGCAATCAAGCTTACTTGAAGCCCCTGGGCTACAGTGGGTGTTCACTGCCTGTGGACCTTGTGAAACATTCACCAAATGGTCTGATTAGGTGACTACTGGGTATGTACTGCTGTACCATCATCTTGGGCACTTTTCTTTTGAATTCCATTGAGAGGGTTGCATCATTTGATGGTCTGATGTGCCTGAGAAACTCATGGGGCTGATTTCTCTGATATGGGTTTGGTGTGCTCTTGCCTCCATCTGCTTCTGATTTAACTTGATAAGTTTACAGGTGATCATGTTTGGAGGGAAGAGTACTAGGGATTGAACTCAGGGGCACTTGACCACTGAGCCACATCCCCAGCCATATTTTGTATTTTACTTAGAAACAGGGATTCACTGAGTTGCATCTCACTTTTGCTGACACTGGCTTTGAATTCGCCATTCTCCTGCCTCAGTCTCTGGAGCCATTTAAAGTACAGGTATGTGCCACAATACCCAACCATGTGGTCAATTTTAATTGGCAAAATTAATTCTTTTATCAGTTTGTGCCTTATGATGGTGATGTGAAGCTGGGTGTTACTCTTTTCAATAAGTTTTGTATGTCCAATATACAGGGATTATCTATTCTCCCAGATAAGTTCTGCCTTAGCACTGTACTAAAACTGAAGTAACTCCTAGCAAACTTTATAACTCAGGGTGAGGCACAACTGGAAGCTACTGTTTACACATCCCAGAATAACTCAGAGCAGGACAAGCCTGCTCTCCACAATTTTTAATTAATCTTCTTTTCTGGGTATGTAAATATTATATGATTTTACTAATGAGAAAATTAACAATAGTTACAGAAACAAGTGTTATTAGAGATTTTCAGTTCAGAAAATAAATATAAATTAATACATGCTACAGAATTAAAACAAGTTATAGAGAAATATCATATGTGGGAATCAGGCTCACTTTTCTTTAACAGGTTAATTTATTCAACCACTTCAGAAGTTATAAAATTATGGCCAATGCATATGAGTTTAGCAAGTATGTGAGATCCCTAAAAATGTCTGACAAAAACAATTTGAAGCACATTTCCTCCCTAAATAGAGGAAATATTGTCTTTTCTCAAGGAAGACTATAAACCTACTTCTACTTAAAAAAAAAAAATGAAGCATCACTGATTTACGTATAACTATAATAACCTGAGTTGATTTCCAAAGAAATAAATGTTACATCATTTTTTTTCAGGATTTTCAAAAGAAGATTAAATGTTGTACCTCTTCTTGTGCATACATGCTAATATTGTGTATAATGTATAAATAATGACTTTTTAGTATTTTCTGGTTCTGCTTATTAATAACAATGATTTCCACTCATAATTTGAAAGAGCAACACCTTGAAGAATTATAATAAAGGCATAGTTTCTAGTCCAATGCACAGATATTCTAAGCAAGCACACTCAACATACATAATTTCTGTATAAATTGTATATATGCAGCACTGCAGAAATGGCAAAGACCCAGGTTTCTGATTCCTTGCTTCACTGCCTTTAATGTAAGTCATCTACCAAAGTAATGAGGTAGACGACAGAAAATTTAATATTAATTTTGTGTGGCCCACTCAAACCTTTTTCTCACAAAAAATGTTTTTGTGGTTTCACTTAAACTAATACCACCTCATGAATGATATCACTCCTTGAGTTTATGTACATGAAACTAGCCTACTGCAGTAGAAAAATCAAAACTTGCACTATCCAATGTTAACCTTAGCCTAGAGCAAAACAATAAAGCCACTGCCTGTTAAAGCCAACCTGCTCATATGAAATGCAGCACTTGGTTTTCTTCTCTACAATTGATTTTTATTGTATTCCTTAGTCAAGGATTCTCAGTAAATTTAAAGATTATCTGCAGCACGTATTATTAGAAGAAAACAATGTCATGTATAAAGGTTGTTTTGAACTATTTCTGTACATGTAAACTTGCAGTGTAATATGAACAGGAAAAAGAAGTCCAATTTCATTTGCATTGCTGATCACAGGTAAAAAGAATGATGACAGAGGTGATTTCAGTAGCAACATAAATACACTAATCATAATGGAAAATATGGATACAAAATTAATTGTGAAATTAGAAATCGGGTTTTTTTCCTCTCATAAGTACCTGTGCCCTTTACTCTTCCATTGTTTGCCAAGTGTCTTGTGTGCTTGTCACACTTAATCTCCTCTCTTTTTTCCCTGTGTAGAAGTTTCCTGTATGTGAGCAGTAACAGAAGCTGTGACACTCAAAAGAAATCTCATTGTCTCCTCTTAATATAACAATTTTATATCTTGCCTGCTACAGCGTAAGATTGAGCACAACCCTTAATGAATTGTCTCTTCTCCAGAAGGCAATGTCTGCTATGCTGACACCTCAACAAATAGCTTCTGGTACATTAGTGTTTCTTTAACCCTGAACTCAAAAAAGCAAACTTCTAATCTGAAAATGACCTACTCCCCTGGGGACCTGTGGTCTCTTTTGAGAAACTGAGTGGTTCTCTGGGCCAAAGCTCAAACCAGTTACAACTCCTGTGCCCTCTCCAACCTGTCACTCATTATTTTCTAGGAAAAATTGAGAATAAAATTAAGTTTTAGAAAGTTCTATTATTAATTTAATAATGTAGAAGTGTTATTATTCCTTCCCTTTAATACCATCCAACATAGTGACATTCCCAAGTTACTGCAGTTCATTAGCTGAATAAAAGCAGCTCTGCTGGTATAAATTTTTTTAGATAAGTTCACCTTTCTCAAGGAGCAAATGAAAAGGGCAAAGCATGACAATTTCTCATTTTATAATGGGAAATTTATTCAAGACTTTTTTCCCCATTTATCACAGAAGAGACATTACAATTAAATGCCTTCATTTGCACATAAGTAGCTTGCAAACCCAGTTTTTAAAAATTCCCCAGGTATTTACAGTATGTTTCTCTCTAGCTATTTTATGTTTCATTTTTACTCTCTTCACCTATTGAACAGTCTGACTCAGAACCTACATTAAGAGTATCAGTAATAACAAGAGGGCTGGTGAAGAATGATTTTCATTAAGTCCTGCATAGGTAAGCAAAATCAAAATGAGAGAAGAATCCAGGTCATAAAAAGCAATACATGTTTTCTCCACCCTGCTTATTCATGTGCTGATTGATTGAATACTCATTTTTATGACAGTGTTGATGAAAAATTAGAAATTAAACATTATAAACAGAGATCTATTTCTAAATGATCTTCTGTGTCTTTTGTAGAAAATCATACATTCATTTCCTTAGAACTAAAAAAATCTGATATGGAGGCCTGTGTATCCACACCCCATCACAAATGTCTCCTTTCATTTATATAGATGTTGTTGGGTTTGCTCCTGAAATTAAATGGAAGTTGTCATTATATTTTTCATTATGTTAATAGTCATTATCTTTGCAGTTGCTGGCCTATTTCTTTATAAATTCATTTCCTTTATGGCATAAATATTTCAGTTTTACCATTCAGTTTGCCAAGTTGAATTACATGTACCAATTACTGTGCAATATAAAGATGGAGGCTGGGGACTTGGAAATGTGGGTTCTGGTGCAGGTCTCTTTGACCTTGAAAGAGGCTAACAATTTCTCTGGGCTCCCATCTTCTGAAAAGCTCTGTGTAAATATGGATATTGTTATGGTAATTATGTATTTATCAATACAACTAAGTAGTTGGACTAAATGATCTGTGTAGATTATTTTCATTTCAAAATCTGTGACAATTACTCAGATATAAATAGTACGATTTTCGTTATTTCAATTAATTCCAAACAACTACCTTAAATAAATTGCTAAATAGTGTGTTCCACATTGCAGAGAATATTCAGAATGTTAATATTCAACATGAATACAGAATCTGATTTGAATTTCTTCTTGATTATAAGAAGATGAAGGTTATTTCCATAGGTCATTAGAAAGGTAATTTTCCTTAGATTTTCGATAAAGCCATGAGTTTTACCCATGTTTTGAACTATCGGTCAACTTCCTAAAGGTAATGAGTAGAAAACTTAATTTTTTAAAAGAAAATCTTTAAATTCTTAATTGTACAAAGTTAAAGTTTTTCTTGCCAGTGTTTGTCTATATTTCTCCATAAACCTGGCACCATCTGATTGGTGTTTTGCAAACTTTTTACAACTTTTTCTTAAAAAATAAAACAAACTCAAGATACATTTAAGAATGTTGACCAAATATCTATAAACAGACACACCCCAAATTTGCAGTCCAGTGTCCTCAGGATCCTTTCCAAAGTTCATGAATATATAATTGAATTAGTAATAATGAAAAAGAAAAATTTCATAGAGAAAAACATTCATTTAAAATTCACATGAAATTCTTTTACAGTGCCTTGTGTTTATTTGTACTCTCGGTGAAGGAAATAAGAGAGATGTGCCTCACCTTCACATTATGTAAAGCAATGAAAGTTTCAGGTAACTATTTAGATCTCAATCTGTGTTCTCTATTCTCTAATGTCTGACTCTCATCTGAGAAAACCAAAGCAGCTAGGAATTTGCATCTGACTCTCAAAGGAGAAAATCTTCAGAGCAAGATGTAAATTGACTAGCTTCTGCTACCTTTCCTATTTTCTCATTCCCCTCACACAATTACTAATAGGGCATTATGTAAAATTGTGGATGCGTAACCGACGTGATTCTGCAATCTGCATTTGGGGTAAAATTGGGAGTTCATAACCCACTTCAATCTAATGTATGAAATATGATATGTCAAGAGCTTTGTAATGTTGTGAACAACCAATAAAAAAAATAAAATTTAAAAAAAAATAAATTGACTAGCTTCTTTCTTTCTTTCTTTTTCTTTCTTTCTTTTGTTTTTTGTTTGTTTGTAACAGGGATTAAACCCAAGGGTGTTACCCAATGAGCCACATCTCCAGCCCTTTTTATTTTCTATTTAGAGATAGGATCTCTCTAAGTTGCTTAAAGACTCACTAAGTTGTTGAGGCTGGCTTCAAACCTGAGATCTTCCTGCCTCAGCCTCCTGAGCTGCTGGGATTACAAGTGTGAGTCATCAAGCCTGATGACTACTTTCTTTCATGATAAGATCCAAGATTGTGTGGTCTGCATTGGGATCAGTGTGTTACAGCATTAAGATCAGTTCTAAACTTATCCAAGGAAGCTGTGTGAATTTCCCTTGGGAGAGATGAGTGATACATGAAAAGTAAAACAGTAAACGATCTCAGAAGAAACAAT
Organism: Spermophilus citellus; assembly: GCF_964194105.1. Lineage (NCBI taxonomy): Eukaryota > Metazoa > Chordata > Mammalia > Rodentia > Sciuridae > Spermophilus > Spermophilus citellus. The sequence goes on from NC_138182.1 coordinate 106,486,380, forward strand.
CCAGTTGTATACCATCAAACACTAAGAGCTGAGGAACTAACAAAAGATAACACCAGGAACAAAGCACAGCACTAGCCTCCTTGTCAAGTCCCCTGCAAGAAACCTATGAAACACCTGTGAAAATACCCGAGGAGAGAGTCAGATTTAAGTTTCATCACCCAATCAGGAACTTTAGCTTTTACTATCTTTATCTTTGAAACAAAATTAAATAGTTTCATTAATATCTTAAATTTCACATTCTAAAAGCTGAAACTATGTTCACAACTTAAAGTGATGTTAGAATGGATGCATTATCTAGATGAGCAGAAAAATCATGAATAGCTAGAGTTTCCATGTAGAGGCAAGGGACTTTATTCCACTGAACAAAGTTTAAAGATGATGGAAAATAAAAATTATATTTTGAGTGTTTGTGAGTATTTCTTGGACAGGGTCCTACCAACTAGCCTAATTCTTTAATTTTTTTTTTTATTGCTTTCCTGGAGATTTAACTCAGAGGCACTTTACCACTTAGCTATATTCCCAGCCTTTTCTGGTTTTTTTTTTTTTTTTTTTTTTTTTTTTGAAACAGGGTCTCACAAAGTTGCTTAGGGCCTTGCTAAATTGCTGAAGCTGGCCCTGAATTCGTGATCCCACTATCTCAGCCTCCTGAGCCACTGGGATTATAGGTGTGTGCCACCACATCCAGCTCCCACTAGCCCAACTCGTAATCAACCCCTCTCCATATATGTCCGAAGAAACTCCAGTTCTACAAAAGATGATATGAAAACTATATTGTATTTCCAAGCATTTTGACTACCCAAAGTTAACCAAATCTGTCCCTATACAATGACTCACTATGTAAAATGTCACTGACCTACAATTTCTAATCAAATATAATAATCTCAGTAGTTAAATTCAAATTGATGTTTCTAGAGAAGCATAGAGCCTCTGAGAGTTTGAAGCCAGAAAAGTTTCCCAAGACTTAGAAGTAGACAATACCTCATTTATAAGTATGTTTGCTTCCAGCAAAATCAGATGTGTAAGGAATAACTTTTTGCAAGACAAGAGTTCAGTCTCTTTGGAATACAGAGTAAAAATATGGATTTGTGGCAAAAAGATGTCTATATTACACATGTAGAGTTAAGAATTCAGAAACAAAACAAAACTAAAATAAGAAAAATTCAGAGATTACTTAAAATAAAGATTTGTAGGCTTTACTTGTCTTTACTAATTTCAACTGTTATATTCTTATTTCCATTTTAATAAGAGAAGGAGCCATCAGAAATGAAATCCAAGGATATTTTAAGTAACAAAAGAAATCCACTCAGAAAACAAACACACACACTATACTTCTGACTTATATTTAGTTTCCTCAGATATTTTTAGGAACACATTTAAAAAGTGTTTAAGATTGATGAGAAAATAAGGCTTGTTATATAGTGTTTAATTGCAATATACACATTGAAAATGTTTCCCAGAAAGCATCAATTACATAGATTTTCACTCACTGAACTTGAATTAGTGATATTAAACAACTGACAGAATGAATGGTCTCAGAATTTGACTTTGTATTCAAAAAAAGTTAAACAATATATTTTAGTTGATTTTAAGCATTAAAGAAGTTTGAGAGGCCTTTGCACAAAATAAGGTGTTTTATATTAAAGATAATTACTGAGGCATTACTTTTTCCATTTAAATTCTATCTTAATTTGATTTCTATATTTTTTCCAAAGAACAGTTATAAATTTAACAAAGAAAAAGTGGTACAAAGAAAAATTCAAGAGATCGAAGCAGATGAAATCACAACCAGTGTTAGGATTTCTTTGAATACAAATTGTGACTCAGTGGTAGAGAGATTGCCTCACATGTGTCCATCTACAACTAAGAAAATATTTAAAAAAAAAACAAATTCTCCAAAAATAATATTATTCATTTAGGAGTTTGATTAAGTGTGATACAACTTAGAGCAAGTTAAGATTCAAAAACTTATAATAAAAGATTTAGAAGCCAAAATTGCACTAATTACTTTATGTGTTAACTTAGACTTTTTAGATATTATCTAACTTGCAAACTCAATGAAGAGAAAGTGAAGACCAGCAACTGGGGGACATGTTAACTACATAAACATCATAAATGTTACCAAAAACAATTACCAAAATTGATTTAGCTCCATTTACTAGATAAACTGCTGCATACACAAACACACATGCATGTAAAGGCTCATATTACATGCATAAACATATAGGTACACTAGAAAAGGAATTGTCTATATTAATATCCATACTTATGTAGGGAAAGTGCTTCTTCAGTATTCATATATTTCAGGTTTAGCAGAAATACTTCATTTCTTCATTTAATAGTGCCCCGTATTTATTTGAATTCCATATTTATTTGAAGGAAATAGTATACATTCGGTTTTAATTCATTTACACTTAACTAATCAAAAGGTTATTGCCAATATACTTCTAGATACATAAAGATCTGAGAATTTTCTATGTCTTTATTACTTTTTTATAATTAGAAGTTACATTTTGACATAAGAAGGCAAACTTAAAAGATTTACACTCAAATCTACAAAGCAATAAGGCAGTTCAAATGCAACAACAATTTATTTTCTAAGGCACAATTGCAGTTAAAGAACTTACTTGATATTAGATTAACTGAGGACAATGTACATTTTAAAAGGTTGGAACAGATATTGAAACTATAGATTTAAAGACTTACCAAAGATGTTACAATCTGCTTGGTAAATAACATGCATTTTAACTTGGTAAAATATTTGGGTATGATGCGCACTGATGGGCTTGCAGCCCCTGTGGAGACATTGCAATCTGTTGTGCAACACTGAGTTGGTATTTGCAAGGAAGTGATTTTTCCCCTCTCCTTTTAAAAAATGTAAATTTTACAAATTTGAAGAGCCCTGAAACCAAACACTAAGTACATTAAAATAATGATTCTGTTTACAACTTTCATCCATGAATCTCTAAATAACATTCAAATGCATCTGCTTTCTAAAGGATATAAAGGTGATTCCACTATTTTATGCTTATTAAGTTGCAATAGCAATCATCAAAGGCTACAGGGAAACAGCCTAGCTGACTTTGCTAAGTCATTAAGTTATTATTTCTGGTGCAGAATATGCTTACGACTAATTTCCCTGCCACAAACTTAATCCATCTTTCAGAATTTGAGAACTCTGAGGTCACAGACTGGTACCTTGCATGTCAAATTCACTCTCAAACATAATTTCTGTGGCCTCCATGATACAATGAAGTAGTTGGTTGCCAGCATTTAGAATTTGGGGAATTTAGCACAAAACAATTTAGATTTCCATTTTTCTAAAAAATTAAGTAGCCTGACAATATGAGTTTGCATTCTTTTAGGACAATAAACAGTAAAAATTGACACCAATAACTCATCTTCCTAAAGTCATTTATTCTCCAGTACACTGCAGTCACCACCATTTCCTATTGTTTTGCAATAATAATGGAGAGTATCAGCTATTGTTCATGACAAAGCTCCATCATTATCCTTTTTACCTTAGATCTTCCTGCTTTAGGCCTTGTTTTTCTACCTCTCTCTTATGAGAGAGATTTGAAAACTTTGTACTTAATGATTCAGTCTCTTCCCTTGTAAACCACATAACCTTCTGTTAAGTCATAATGCTTGCTCTACTCATTCATCAGGTTTTTAACACTGGCTGAAATGCATTATCATATATCTTATAATATATGATATTGTAAGATATCCACTACTTTCTTGTAGTGGACTGTAAGCCCTAGGATAAGTAGAATTATGCCTTATGAGTTACTTTTAGCCCAAACTTTTAAAGTTTTCCCAAAGCATATTTGATTCTAAATAAATGCTTTGATTATAGTACTATTGGGGTGTTATTAATAGTAAAATTCAATATCTACTTCAATCAATATATCTACTAATTTCACTATAGGCTTGAATTGATGTGAATGTCAATATCTCCTAGACATATGGGGACTTCAGAAAAGATGGACTAGGGTGAGGTGATGCTCACCTGATAATTAAAATATACTAGGTAGAAGTTGACACTCTAAAATAATGAGAAAGTTTGGAATGCCTCAAAGAAAGATTGATGCTCTGTAGCCTTAGACAATTACATAGAAAACCTGATCAATTAGATTTCCACCTAATATCATTTTCCTAGTTACTGAAATGGACTCATCCTCCTTTCTGTCTATAGACACACCATATGATGTCAAAGTCTTAAAGTCATTAAGCAATGGGTAATATGGGATTATGATACCTGATGATTAGAAAACAAACCAAACCAAACAAAAACCAAAGGGCATAAATGGGATCCCAACAAGCATTCTGTTTCCCAGCAAGACAGAACATTCTGCCATAAAGCAGGGAAGCGCAATCTTATACACACTATGAATTTATTGACCTGAGGAAGTGGAACTCAAAAATTGTGAAATTGAAGCAGGTACTCAGCACACTAACAAGACATGGAGGTGAGAGATCCATGGAAAAGCTGAGATAATAAACTTACCACACATCTGGCTAATGACTGAACAATACATGAATGTGAGAGATTCAAGACAACCCAGTAAAAGTGAAAGCCAAGGAAATTTTGAGAAGTTTCAGAGAATTTTCATGTATTCCTCAATGCAAATATAGCCTGGGTGGTAAAAAGAAAGTGCATTGTAGGATTAATGTGTCTAAGCATTGATAACTTCTGCCCATATTAGTGGCTGAGTACAACACCACACAGATGCAGAGGATATATCTAGGGAAGCAGAGGAAAAATATAAGCAGGAATATTAGTGGTTATACACCAATAGGGAGAAAGAATCTGTCATGTACATCAGAGCAAATTAATAAAATAAAACAATAGCAAATTTTAAAAAAAAGACAAGCATAATCCAAAGTTGCTAATCATACTATTAATAGTATTTAGCTTTAATCCAAAAAGTAATAAATGTGATCCATACCCACCTTCAAAAAACAAGGGGGTCAGTAGAAACTGGTCTGATCTCTGCTTTCTCAGTTCAGTACAACTACTTTGGGTGGTCAACACAGATGTTGAGTTTAGCATACAGAATTCAAAGCAGTTATTCTAACTATGCTCAAAGAACATGCTATCATTGAGCCAACAAATACATCTAATAGGAAAAAAAAGGAAACTGTAGAAACAGTCATATGTGAGGCACTGGGTTTGATCCTCAGCACCAGGCCCAGGTGTATCCCGCCACCAGCAGACCCCTGCCGAAGCTCAGGCCTGGCTCAGGTCCGCCATCGCTGACCTACAAGAAGCCAGGCCCAGGGTAGGCCCAGGCCCACCCACCCCCAACTGGGAGCCCAGGCTTAACCCACCTCTATCTTGGGTCACTGCAGCCATTGCCATAGCATTCCCCACACAGTAGCCTCTACCTTACAACAAGAGACAGGGCCTAGAAGCAGCTGCATCTAGGAGCAGTCATCCAAAAGCTAGCATAAGGCCCACCTTTTCAACCCCATCTTCTGAAAGATGTTGCATCCATCTTGGGGCCCTTCCACTGTAATCCACAGTTAACTCTGCCACCACCTTAGTTGCAATAGCATTCATCGTGGGTCACTGGCAGGGTCGGTCGGGAGGGCCAACAGCAAGGTGAAGTACAGATAATCTGCACAGATACTACAAGATTATAAGGAAGAAACTGTAATACCTCAGATCCACACTGCAAGAAAGAAAGATACACAGACAACATGAAGAAACAAGGAAGGAAAGTACCCCAAACAGACCAGGATACTGCAATAACAGAACCCATGGACAGCACAGTTGATGAAATGTCAGAAGGAGTTCAGAAGGTTCATAATTAAAATGATCTGTGAATTAAGGAATTACCTAAAGGAGCAAACAAAGGCAAAAATTGATCACTCCAACAAACAGATAAGACAATAAATACAGGCAACTATTAATGACACCAATAAAGAGATAAGGGAGCAAATACAGTCATCTATTGATCAAACTGACATAGATATAAGGGAGAAAATACAGGTAGAAAAAAATTACTTCAAGAAGGAGAGAGAGATTCTAAAAAAATAAAAATCAGAAATACTTGAAATGAAGGATACAATAAGCCAAATTAAAAATTCCATAGAAAGCATGACCAACAGAGTAGATCACTTGGAAGACAGAATGTCAGATAATGAAGACAAAGTACACAATCTGGAAAATAAAATTGGCCACACAATGAAGATGGTAAGGAACCATGATCAGAACATTCAAGGATTATGGGACAGAATTCAAACACCAAATCAAAGAGTTACTGTGATAGAGGAAGCACAGAGTTTCAAACCAAAGGAATGCACAATCTCTTCAATGAGATCATATCAGAAAATTTCCCAAACATGAAGAATGGATTAGAAAATCAAATACAAAAGGCTTATAAGATACCAAATGTACAAAATTACAACAGATCTACAACAAGGCACATTACAATGAAAATGCCTAGCATACAGAAAAAGCATAGGATGTTAAAGGCTGCAAGAGACAGGATCAGATCACATATAGAGGGAGACCAATTTATATCTCAACAGATTTTTCAACCCATACCCTAAAAGCCAGGAGATCCTGAAACAGCATATACCAAACTCTGAAAGAAAATGGATGCCAACCAAGAATCTTATATTTAGCAAAATTAAGCTTTAGTTTTGATGATGAAATAAAAACCTTCCATGATAAACAAAAGATAAAAGAATTTATAACTATGAAGGCAGTAAGAAGAGGAAAGTTCATTGCATGGAGTTCATGCCTTAAAAGAAGAAAAAGTCAACAAATAAATGACTTAACATTACATCTCAAAGCCCTAGAAAAAGGAGAAAAAATCAACACCAAAAGCAGCAGAAGATAGGGAATAATTAAAATCAGAGCTGAAATCAGTTAAATTGAAACAAAAGAAAAAATTGAAAAAATTGACATAACAAAAGTTGGTTCTTTGAAAAAATAAATAAAATTGAGAAACCCTTAGCCATGTTAATGAAGGGAAGGAGATAAAAAACACAAATCACTAACATACACAATCAAAAAGAAAATATCACAACATAAATACAGAAGATAATTATAAATTATTTTTGAAAACTTTAACTCCAATAAAATACAAAATATAAAAGGCATCAAACAAATTTCTAGAGTCATATAATTTGCCCAAATTAAATCAGGATGATATACATAATTTAAACAGATCAATTCCAAGCAATGAAATAGAAGATTCCATCAGAAGCCTACCAACTAAGAAAAGCCCAGGTCAAGATGGATGCACAGCTGAGTTGTATGAGATATTTAAAGAGGAACTAACACCAATACTCTTCAATATATTTCAGGAAAGAGAAAAAGAGGGAGCACTTCCAAACTCATTCTATGAGGCCAGTATCACCCTGACTCCAAAATGCAGACAAAGACACATCAAAGAAAGAAAACTTCAGACCAATATCTCTAATGAACATAGATGCAAAAATTCTCAATAAAATTCTGGCAAATTGAATTAAAAAATTAAAAAATAGTGCACCTCAATCAAGTGGGGTTCATCCCAGGGATGAAATGTTGGTCAACATACAAAAATCAATAAATGCAATTCATCACATCAATAGACTTAGGATAAGAATCACATGATCATTTCAATAGATGCAGAGAAAGCACTTGAGAAAACTCAGGACCCCTTCAGGTTCAAAACACTAGAAAAAGTAGTGATAACAGAAACATATCTCAACATTGTAAAAGCTATCTATGCTAAGCCCAAGGACAACATCATTCTAAATGGAGAAAAATTTAAAGCATTCCCTCTAAAAACTGGAACAAGACAGGGATGCCCTCTTTCACCATTTGTATTTAACATAGTTCTTGAATCACAGGCTAGAGCAATTAGACAAAAGAAATTAAAGGGATATGATAGAAAAAGAAGAACTCAAATTAGCACTATTTGCTGACGATATGATTCTACACCTAGAAGATCCAAAAAATTCCATCAGAAAACTTCTAGAACTAGTAAATGAATTCAGCAAAGTAGCAGGATATAAAATCAACATCCATAAATCAAAGGCATTACTGTATATCATTGACAAATTACTCTGAAAGGAAAATGAGAAAAACTACCCCATTTACAATAGCCTTAAAAAATAAATAAAATACTTGGGAATCAACTTAATGAAAGAGGTGAAAGTCCTATACAAAGAAAACTACAGAATGCTAAAGAAAAAAAATTAAAGAAGACCTTGGAAAATAGAAAGATCTCCCTTTTTTCTTGGATAGGCAGAATTAATATTGTCAAAATGACATACTATCAAAAGCACTATATAGATTTTAATTCCAATCAAAATCCCAATGGCATTCCTCATATAAATAGAAAAAGCAGTCATGAAGTTTATCTGGAAAAATCAGAAACCCAGAATATTTAAAGCAATCCTTAGCAAAAAGAGTAAAGCAGGTGGCATCACTTTACCAGATGTTAACTACACTACAGAGAAATAGTAACAAAAGCAGTAAGGTATTGGCACCAAAATAGACTGGTAGACCAATAGTACAGAATAAAGGACACAGAGACAAATCCACATAACTACAGTTATCTTATATTTGACAAAAGCATCAAAAACATATATTGGAAAAAAAGATAGCCTCTTCAATAAATGGTGTTGGGAAAACGGGAAATCCATATGTAACAAAATAAAATTATACCCCTATCTCTTACTGTGCACAAAAACATCAACTCAAAGTGGATCAAGGACCTAGTAATTAAACCAGAGACCCTGGGCCTATGAGAAAAAAAAGTAGGCCCAAATATCCATCATATTAGGCCCTTAATAATACTTCCTTAATAATATTCCTATAGCTATGAGTATTAAAATCAAGAATCAATAAATGTGATGGATCCAAACTCAAAACCTCCTTCTCAGCAAAAGAAACAATTAATGAGGTGAATAGAGAACACACAGCTTAGGAGAATATTTTTACCACATGCACATCAGATAGAGCATTAATCTCTAGGATATATAAAGAACTCAAAAATCTTAACACCAAAACACAAATAACCCAATCAATAAATAGGCCAAGGAACTGAACAGACACTTCTCAGAAGACAATGTACAATCAACCAACAAATATATGAAAAAAATGTTCATCATCCCTAGCAATTAGAGAAATGCAAATCAAAAATACTCCAACATTTCATCTCATTCCAGTCAGAATGGCAGCTATCCAGAATACAAACAACAATAAATGTTGGTGACAATGTGGGGAAAAAGGCACACTCACACATTGCTGGTGGGACTGCAAATTGGCTCAGCCAATCTGGAAAGCAGTATGGAGATTCCTTGGAAAACGTGGAGTGGAACCACCATTTGACCCAGCTATCCCACTCCTTGGTCTATACCCAAAGGACTTAAAAACAGCATACTACAGGGACACAGTCACATCAATGTTTATAGCAGCGCAATTCACAATAGATAATCTAGGTAACTAACTTAGATGCCCTTCATAGATGAATGGATAAAGAAAATGTGATATATATATATATATATATATATATATATATATATATATATATATAATGAAATATTATTCAGGATTAAAAGATAATAAAACCATGGCATTTGCAGGTAAATGGATGGAGTTGGAGAATATAAGGCTAAGTAAAGTTAGCCAATCCCAAAAAAAACAAATTCCAAATGATTTCTCTGATTTCAGGATGCTGATTTATAATGGGGTTGGGAGTGGTGGGCATGGGAGGATTAGATGAACTGTAGGACAAAGGGTAGGGTAGGGAAGAAAGGGGGAATGGGGGTAGGAAAAATGGTGGAATGAGATGGACATCATTATCTTAAGTGCATGTTTGAAGACACAAATGGCATGACTGTATTTTGTGTACAACCAGAGATATGAAAAATTGTTCTCTATATGTGTAACATGAATTGTCATGCATTCTGCTGTCATACATAACAGATTAAATTTTTTAAAAATATTTTTTTTATTTTTACTTTTTTTAAATGTGAGAATATTTTTATTGGTTGTTCAAAACATTACATAACTCATGACATATCATCTTTCATACATTTGATTCAAGTGGGTTATGAACTCCCATTTTTACCCCAAATACAAGTTGCAGAATCACATCGGTTACACATCCACATTTTTCCATAATGCCATATTAGTGACTGTTGTATTCTGCTACCTTTCTTATCCCCTACTATCCCCCCTCCCCTTCCCTCCCATCTTCCCTCTCTACCCCATCAGCTGTTGTTCAATTCTCTCCCTTGTTTTTTTTCCCCCTTTCCTCTCACCATCTCTTATATGTAATTCTGTGTAACAATGAGGGTAAATAATTCTTTGTAAAGGCTAGTGAAAAAAATCTTTTTGATAACACCAAATGGCCAAACAAAAACAAAGAGAAAAAAAATTTTAAAAATGCATAAAAAGTTTTTTCTCAGCAAGAGAAACAATAAAAGAGGTAAATAGAGAGCCTACATCCTGGGAACAAATCTTTACCCCCCACACCTCCGATAGAGCCCTAATATCCAGAATGTACAAAGAACTCAAAAAATTAAACAATAAGATAACAAATAACCCAATTAACAAATAGGCCAAGGACCTCAACAGACACTTCTCAGAGGAGGACATACAATCAATCAACAAGTACATGAAAAAATGCTCACCATCTCTAGCAATCAGAGAAATGCAAATCAAAACCACCCTAAGATACCATCTCACTCCAGTAAGATTGGCAGCCATTATGAAGTCAAACAACAACAAGTGTTGGCGGGGATGTGGGGAAAAGGGTACACTTGTACACTGCTGGTGGGACTGCAAAATGGTGAGGCCAATTTGGAAAGCAGTATGGAGATTCCTGGGAAAGCTGGGAATGGAACCACCATTTGACCCAGCTATCGCACTTCTCGGACTATTCCCTGAGGACCTTAAAAGAGCGCACTATAGGGATACGGCTGCATCAATGATTATAGCGGCACAATTCACAATAGCTAGACTGTGGAACCAACCTAGATGCCCTTCAATTGATGAATGGATAAAAAAAATGTGACATCTATACACAATGGAGTATTATGCAGCACTAAGAAATGACAAAATCATAGAATTTGCGGGGAAATGGATGGCATTAGAGCAGATTATGCTAAGCGAAGCTAGCCAAGCCCTAAAAAACAAATGCCAAATGTCTGCTTTGATATAAAGAGAAAAACTAAGAACAGAACAGGAAGAAAGAGCATGAGGAAAAGACTACAGTAAACAAAGACGAATGGGGGGAGAGAAACGGAGAGAGAAGGGAAAGCATATGGAAATGGTAGGAGACCTTCAAGGATACATAAAATTATAAGAGGTTATGAGGGGCAAGGGGGAGGGAAAAAAAAAAGGGAGAGAATTGAACAACAGCAGGGGAGGTAGAGAGGGAAGATGGGAGGGGAGGGAGGGGAGGGGGGATAGTAGGGGATAGGAAAGGTAGCAGAATACAACAGTCACTAATATGGCATTATGTAAAAATGCGAATATGTAACAGATGTGATTCTGCAATCTGTATTTGGGGTGAAAATGGGAGTTCAAAGCACAATTTGAGTCTAATGTATGAAAGATGATATATCATGAACTATGTAATGCGATAAATAATCAATAAAAAAAATGCATGAAAGAAAATTGAAAAATATCTGAAAAAATGAAAAAAATATCTGAAAACAAATAATTTCATTTGGTCAATCAAGTTTGAGTAAAATTAAGAATGAGTCAAAACCACAGAACCACACTTAGTGCTTGTGTTTGAGAACTGCCTTCTGCTATGATTTGGAAGTGGTTTTCTCCCAAAGATTCATGTATTGGTGATTTCCACCCTATTGTCATGGTGTTGAGGTGATGAAAACTTTAAGTGGTAGGGCTTGGGAGAAGATGGTTAAGTAATTGGGGTGCTTCTTCAGAAGGAATAAGGCAGTTCTCCTTGAGAGGGAATTGCTGCAGTAGAACCAACTTGATCCTTGAATCATTCTCTGTCTTCTTGACTTTTCAGGTAACCATCATAGTATCTCCTCCACCATGGTGTCATATACCATATTTACCATGAAACCTTCTTGAAAGACCAAACAGACCAGGCTTCCAAATCTTGGACTTCCAGATTCCAAAGTGTGCACTTAAGAAACCTTCTTAAAATATATATTTAAAAACAGTAGGTGTATAATCAATGAAAAGAAATAAAGAGTTCATAAGAAGACCTACATGTACATAGTTAATTAAGTTTCAAAAAAGATACCAAGGTAATTAAATGGGAAGTAATAGTATTTCTAATGGATGGTGCTGGAACAATTAGATATTTATGTATAACAAAGAAAAAAAATAAAACTAACTTCAATTTGAACATCAGGGCGGACATACGCAGAAATTTTCTAAAAATGGTTTTAAAACTGTTACAAAATTAAACTTAAAATATTTTTAGAAGAAAAGATAGTACGAAATTGTAACTGGTTATATGAGTATTTATTAAATAACATATAAAATGAAGGAATTATTAAATTTGAACTTCATAAAATTTAAAACTTTTTGATCTTAAAAGAGCAAAACAACATGAAAAGGTAAACTAAAGATTAAATAAATATTTTCAAATAATTAATTCAATAGAGCAGTTATAATGAGAAAATAAATAGGACACATGCAATATGAGAATACAAAGACAATCTCATTTAAAAAGAGGAAAAATGAACCTGGCACAGTGGTGCATGCGTGTAATTCCAGCAACTGGGGAAGTTGAGGCAGGAAGCTTGCAAGTTCAAGGCCAGCCTCAACACTTTAGCAAGGCCCTAATCAAATTAGTAAGACCCTGTCCCCAAATAAATAAATAAATAAATAGAGCAGAGAATATAGCTCAATGGTAAAATGTCCTAGGTTCAATCCCCAGTACCAAAACACAAAAACAACAAATGATTTGAATACACACTTTACTAAAAATATATATAAATAGCAGAAAAGTACATGCAAATATGTTGACATTATTATTTATTAGGGAAATGAGAATTAAAACCAAAATGAGACATTAAAACTCTAAGAAGTAAAATTCATAAGAATAACAACATTCAGTGTTGGCAAAAATGTTAAAAATTGTATTAACTATAAAATAATGTTTGGAGTGCAAAATTGTTCAACAACATTTTGAAACATTTTAGAATTTTGCTTAAGTTTAAAAATAACCCTAACACATAGTCCAGCAATTCCACTCTTGGTTGTCTTTCCAATAGAAATGTAAACATTCTCTACATAAACTCTTATATTTGAGTATTTATGGGAAAAATTCATAATAGCTAATTAAATTTCTGACAAGTGAATAGAAAAACTGTAGGATGAACAATGTAATACTACTAACACATAAGAAATATTGAACTATCCATCCATTTAAGAACAAGGAAGAATCTCAAAAACATACTAAGTGAAAGAAATTAGACATTAAAAACTTTGTATTATATTTATACAATTTATTTTTTTAATATTTAGTTTTTAATTATAAGTGGACATAATATCTTCATTTTATTTTTATGATTTAGGATTGAACCCAGTGCCTCCCGTGTGGTATTGCCAGCACTGTACCTCTGAGCCACAACCCCAGGCCCATATTTATACAATTTATATGTAATTTCTAGAAAAACTAAAATTATAATGATATCAACATAAAATCCTCCTACTCCTGACCCACTCAGGCCACCACTGATTTGTCATGACAATCAGTGGTGGCCTGAGTGGGTCAGGAGTGGGGGGGGGCAGGATTAACTACAAATAAATGAAAGAGGTTTTTATGTTGATACAAATATTTGAAATATGGGTTGAGGTAATAGTTGTGTAACTATGTAAATTCACCAAAATTCTCTGAACTATATACCCCTCTCTTCATACTGATATATTTGGTACACACAGAGATGAGTAAGAACATGCAAAAATTGATGAGAGTGTTGTCCAACTTGAATTGTGCGTTCAGCATCTGTTCTTTTTACTATGAAATTTATCTCAACCATGAAAATCTGGACCATTTAATAATGCGATGGAAAGAGAACCCAAAGAAGTAGACAAACACAATCAGTAAACACAAAAGTCATTAAAAGAGAGTAACAAACCACAACATAGAAAAAGAAGATCAAATAGACCCATATTAAGTTCTTTAAACTTTCCAAAGTACTTTTTCACTCTTTCTAGTCATCCATGAAATCTCTGGATAGCCTAAAGGCATTTGAATCATTAACAAATATTCTATCACTGAATGTTCTGACTTTGAAATTATTACAGGAAAAAATTTATCAACTTCAAATATCAACCAATATTTTCGTATTATAAAAATACTACCAATTGATTTTATCAGTTTTTAACTAAGTGTAAACTGGAATAACATATTTAAAACACTTATTACAGTCAAAATATTAGCACCCTTAGTATGTCAGGAACAAAAAAAAATCAATGAGAAAAAATATTAACAATCCCAACTAAAACTTTAGAAAATATACCTAGAAAATATACCCAAACAATACTCAACAACAACAAAAACAAAAATTTCTCCAAACATATGAAAAGACATTTCTCTTGAGTAATCAAAGTATAATAAAAATATAATTCCATGAAACTGAAACTGAGATAGTTATTTCACATTTACTATTATCTATAGGTTTTTGTTTTTTTTTAAGAAGAAGTACATTTAGGTGGGCATTGTGTTTTTGCTTGCGTAGATTCAAGAAGAAAAACTAAGTGAACACCATTTACAAAAGTGAAAGGCAGGGCTGGGGCTGGGGCTCAGCAGTAGTGTACTTGCCTGGCACGTGTGAGGCATTGGGTTTGATTCTCAGCACCACATATAAATAAATAACATAAACATCTATCAACTATATATATGTATATATACATATATATGTTTTATTTTTTTAAGTTAAAAGCAAAGCTTAGGAACAGCAACAGAAAAAAAAAAAATCCTCATCATGGGAACAGTGGAAGCCACTGCCACATTAAGAACAGGAAAATAAGAAATTGCCAAAGCCATTAGGGAAGACAAAGGGCAGAGGTATGACACAGGCCAGATAAAAGGCATTGTAGCTTTTATTCCATAGCCACTGGCAACCAGCAGGGAGAAAGATAAGGGGATAAATTCCTTCACATTATTTTGCTCCTCCTACTGATATCAGGGGGACTCTCCTTTGGTTAAACTCCACTAGATGCCAGAGGGGAAAGGAGGTCCACACACAGGCTAGAATCCTCTGGTACATGAGGTTGTAGAACAAGGAAGAAATCAGATGCTGAGGACAGGATGAGATAACCCACACAGGCACTCCTGCAGGGAGATTGGTGTAGTTTTCAAAATCTCTCCTAAGGTAATCTGACAATTTATATTGAGTCTCAAAAATATTATTTTCTTTTTCCTAAAATTTCTATTTTTAGGAACTTATCCTAAGGAGATGCTTAGAATATGTCCAAAAAGCTGTATATAGTTATGTTTATTGCAGATTTATTATGAACTATTTGAAACAATATTTCATTAACTAAAAATCATATGATAAAATATCAATAAATATGCACATCTATAGAATATATAATGACATGGAAAACTACTTATAAAAATTAATTTTAAGAAGCAAAAAATTATCTATACATTATATTAGCACCCTTTAGACAGGAACTTTGTTCACTTCTATGTTTCTGTCATCTAAAATAGTGCCTATAAATACTTTGTAATATGCAAATATATAAGCATAAGAAAAAATTAAAGAGCAAATATCAAAATGCTAACAGGGGCTCTCTTTGGATGGTAGAATTGCAGGTGATGTTTAATAGCTACTTTTATTTTACTTTAATTTTTTTCCTTTTATGATGAAAAATCATTTAAAAATCACTTCTAATTTGTATAGAATTATTACAGGGACTTTATAAAAGCCTACCAAATTCTGAGAGTCTGGGGTGTTTCATTCCATGGAGGTCAATTAACACCAGTGGGATATCCCCTAGGCAAGTCTAGAAATGAAAATTAAAATCTCAGAAAAAATAATAAAAAACCTAACTCACTTCTATCAGCACTGGAAGCAACTCTATTTTCAGTCTTTTGATAATTATAATTCCAACTATTTTCTGGGGCTGTACTGAGTCATCTTCTGTGATGATGGCAGTCTTAGTCTTGAGACTCTTCACTGTAAAAAGTATAAAATAGTTCACAAAGATGGGAGTGAACTACCTTTTTGAGCAGTTAAGGCTGTTAATGGAACCATTATAAATACTTTCAAGAATAAAGGTTAAAAACAAGAATGCTAAGGGATTGTAAAATTCAACCACAAATGCTTTGTTTTGCAGATACATAAATGAAGCTTAGCAGCATTCGAATTTACCTTATTCTCCTGGCTCAGATGGGACAAGAACCAGTCAGGTGAATCCTGGATCAGTGTGCTATTATTGTGGGTATGTAAAATGCATTCTGCTCTCTTATATAGCTAATTAAAATAAATAAATTAATTTAAAAAATTCTAAAGAAGAGGGAAAAGAGAAACAGTACTCATAGAAGATGAGTTAATAAATGGAGGAATTAATAAAATTGAAAATAAAAGCAAGTTTCCTTAAGACACTTTAAATCTCCAAATTTGTGAATCTGATCAAAACAAAGGAGTTATGCAATAATGAAGAAACTGATTTAAATTGGCCATTTAGAATTAACTTGCTCTATGTATAGGGTCTACTACAAATAATGTTTCTTCTTTAGATTACTAATTTCAAGCTATTCTTTAATGAGGTCTGCAAATTAGCTTTGGAGAAAGTTCTTCCTATCTAACTGTGTCCTTCCTTGGATTCTTTCTTGCAGCCATGCAATTCCCTTTCTATCGTAGTTACTCTTGACCATACATTAAAAATTGTTATATTAAAATTTTCCTGTTTAAATCACTGCATAATTTAAGTTAGTTTCAAACTGTTTAAACTAGTTCCAAACCATTCTTTGGACATTTTTATTTCCTTGAAGGTCCCTGAGGAATCAAGAGGAAGGTGTATCAATGGAGGTCCACTCAGCAGAAAGAAATCACTCAGTGATTTCAACAGGGGAATTTTATTGTAACAACTTAAGAGGAGAGGGTATCCCCAGATCTGAGTTGGGTCACAGTCACTGGACCAAGAGGAAACATCCCTTTGGAGCACACATACATTTCAGCTGGGAGAGGATACACTACTGAGCAATGGTGTAGCTGCTGGGCCAACAACAACAGAAGCTCTTTCCTGCTCCAGCAACATCTACTGAGAAAACTTAACCTTGTGCTCACTGCAAAGACAGGTTTAAAGGAATCTCAACCAATTTTGCAAAGCAGGTAAAGGGTAATTGGGAGCTGAGGAGCAATCAATTGATAAATGAAAAGCAGGCCTATCAGATCAGTTTCTGGGTCCCCAATCAACCAGAGCAGTTCTGTACTTCCATGTTTAATAAATGGTAGTTTGGGAGTTCACTGCAAAATTTATTTGAAAGGCAAACAACAATGAAAATAAAGCAGAAAGAGGAAAATTCTGATAACATAGAAATTATAAATATTAAAAAAGCACTAACAAAATAAAAATATTATTGAACAGTCCAGATGGAAGAAGCAAAAAGGGATAAGAAAGGGGGCTTCAGAAAGCAGAACTAAAATTATTTATTTTTAAGTTATTGAAAAAAACAGAAGTATTAATTGCCATATGAAAAATTAGATGAGTATTTTAATAAATTTGATTTAGTTTATAGAAATCAAGCAAATAAAAAAGAAGATATTTTTTAAAGTTATATAAGAAGGGAAATAATCATTATCTGGTTCTTAGTTTAGCAGTGAAAAATATTTATGTAATCAAGATAAACACTGATTGTGCTACAATTCTATCAAATTATTAGAAAGAGAGGAAATGAGAAAGACGTTAGGAGATAAATCCTACTGAATCAATCAGACTGAAGATTTATTGCATAATTCCAAAGAGAACTGGATAGATGCTTAAGTTTTTCTTTGTTTTAGAAAGATAGAAGCAAACACCATAAGATATAGACAAAGAGTTTCAAATCCTCCCAGGGAACTATTGGTAAGGAATTCTGAGTAAGGTAAGGTACTATTTGCATTAAAAATATTTAAGTTTATTTGATTTTTAAATTATGCAAAGGTTTGAATTTGATAGGGACAGGCCCAAATATGACATCTACAATGCAAAAGTCATAGCAAAACCACCAAAAGAATATCTCTAAAAATATCAACAGTGATTCCTTCTGGGTAGGCAGCGTAATTCCACACATCTTTAAACTATTTAGCTTTTTATTGCTTCCAAACTTTCTAAAATGAGTATTATCTGAAAAAAGAAAATGTGTAATAGACAAAGTAAGCAAAGGGTTAAGTAAAGTCCTTAGCTACATATGAAGGGAGACATGAAGAGTAAACTGAAATGAGACCAGAAGTGCTGTACCGTCAGGCAAGCAATATTTATTAAGTGACCAGTATGAGGCTAGAAATGGAGGTAATAAGTAAAAAATGAATAAAACATTGCCCAGTCCTCTGAAGCACTTAAGATTAAATGGAAGACAAAATAAACAGAGGAAATAAAATTTAGATATTAAGTTTCATTTAATGGCAAATGAAATAATAATTAAAATCTCAGTTGACAAGAAGTTTAGAGGTTCAATAATTCAAATTCAATTGAAAATACAAGAATAATTCATTCTGTTCAAGCTTTTACTATCAAAGGTAGTTACACAGTTGTAAATAGCTATCAAGTAAAATTACAAAGATTATTATAAGGTCAATAAGGATATTTTGTTCCATTTACTAACTGCAATATTGAACAGGATTTCTCCTTCAAGGTTCATCTTGTGGAATCACAGTATATCTGATTGTCCTAATTCCAGTAGCAACGATGAGCTTTCATTCTTCTGTAGCATTTACCACTTTCGTGAGCTGGTTTTCAAATATCAAGTCAAAGAAGAGCACTTCTCCATCAGATCTGCCTTTTAACTCAGATACCAATTAACCAACAGAACAATGAAGCTTAAACATCAGAGCTCTTCCTTGTGTGGGCCTCTTCTAGCATATCTGTTCTACATGCTTTTGTAGAATTTGCAAAAGTGGGATACTTTTATTGAAATTAATTAAGATTGCTGTCTCTTTCCATTCCAATTGACCCTTCAACATACTTCTACTTACGTAAACTCTGATTTGTAGTACCTATGAAATAGCTGATCTGGGAACAATAGGGTTTGATTTGTGTAGGTTTATACACATGGATTACAATTATGTGTAGCATATTTGAGCTATTACTAGCTGTCCTGGTGAAGATCTGGCTCCCATGGTCACTTCCACAGCTCACTGCATTAACTCACTCATTGCTGGGACACAAAGACCCAGAGCAGAACTCTCATGGAAGCTAGGCTGTGGGAAATCCCTCTACATCTTATAGCTTGCAATAAAAGAAACTTTTGATCAAACTTTTGCCCCATATTTGACAGCAGTAGTACAATTAGCTGGTTTTACATGAGATTTATGAGGCTGAAAGAAAATTTTAAAATTATAATGTAAAAGTGAATTTTAATAAAAATGGAAATATATCTCTAAATTCTATAAAAATATTATTACATCATTGTCACCAGGAGTGGTAATCAAAATTTGAAGCAAAACAAACAAATAAACAAACAACCACAACAACCCCCAAAATAAACCAAGTGTACAAAAGAAAGTATATAGGCAATTTTTTGTTTAGAATATCATGATTTTCCTCAGGATTTTTGCCTTTTCTGGTATTTGTCTCCTTTATAAAATTTGTGATTGGTTGTGATTTATTTTATTATTCTAAATAAATGGTCACTTTCATACGTAATTTTGTATTTCTAATTTTCTTTCTTCTTGAGGCTTACCCAGTTTGTATAAGATTGAGATCTCAACAGGCATAGTGATACATGTCTCTAATACCAGCAGTTTAGGAGGCTGAGGCAAGAGAATTGCAAATTCAAAGTTAATTTCAGTAATTGAAAGTCCCTAAACAACTTAGTGAGACCCTTTCTCAAATTAAAAAATTAATAAAAAGGTGTGTGGGTGTAGCTTAGTGGTTAAGCACCGTTGGGTTCAATCCATAATTTTAAAAGAGAAAAAGAGAGAGAGATTTCATAAAAGTAGGGCCACCCTGGATTATTATTTTAAAACATTTATTATGACATATTCTATAATTCTTATAAAACATGTTTTATATAGTTAAACTCTGGGTAGATCACCTTATTATAAAATTAATGAACCTATTTTTCCTCTTTTGAATTCATAGGCAATGAATTCAGATTCTCAAACATTGTAATAAAACATATCCAAGAAATTGACAATTGAAGTGATAAATCAAAAGAAATTGGTTAGATCATATTCTATACAAAAATCCTTGATAGAAACTGTCTACTTTTCCTATCTATCATCACACTTTCACTTACTTCAACCTTCAATAGTAGATAAAAAGAAAAACAGAAGTGACATACCCCTAAATAAAAACTACTGTACAAATGAACAGACCACAACAGAAAATTCTGAGGGTGGGGGTGGGGATTAAAAGAATATGCATTAAAAGTAGGTAAATATAACTAATTAAAACAAATTAAAAAAATAAAAAGGTTAAAAAAGTATGTAAATGACCTATAATCTTTCTAAGAAATATCTTAGAAAATAAAAAAAATTCAAAGAAATCGATTTCTATCATCTCAGTCAAAATTATAAGCATCTTATTTATTTGGTGAAAAGATACAAGTATTACAAGACTTCAGTTCAGACAAGACATTAAAACTGGATAAGACATTAAAACTGGGTGGCAGAAATGGAGAAGAAAAACCAAACATTCTATAAGAGGAGTCGCTTTTAATGGATTATACAACAGAATAAAGACAATTTAAAAGATAGATACATTGTAAATGATCTTGAGGAAGTAAAAATGGAAGGAAAGGATACAGCCACAAAGAAATAGAGGCAGAGATGAAGTTCAAGATCTGCCTCAACCCTCAACCCCCAACCCCCACCCATGACCCCTGATAACCACTATTCTAATCTCTTTTGCACAAAATAGAGATTATGGAGTGTTTGTCTTTCATTGTCTGGCTTATAGTATTTAGCATGATGCCCTTCAGGTTCACAAATGACAGGATTTCCTTCATTGTATGACTGAATAATATTCCACTGTGTATATATATATAAATTTTTCTTTATCCATTCATCTACTGATGGGCATTTAGACTGCTTTCATATCTTGGCTATTGGGAGTAATGCTCAGAGAATATGGAGGTAAACACATCTCTGCAATATATTATCTTTAATTCCTTTGGATATATACCTAGAATTAAGACTGCTGTACCATATGGAATTATACTTTTAATTTTTTTTAGGACTTTTCATACTGTTTTCTATAATTGCTGTATTAATTTGACCTTCCCACCAACACAATTAAAAGGTTTCCTTTCCTCTGTCAACACTGTTATCTTATGTTGTTTTGCTAAAGATCATTCTAACTGGGGAAGATAGTCTTTCACTATAGTTTTTGATTTTCATTGCTCTGATAATCAGTGACAATGAATTTTTTTTTATAAACCTATTGTGGATTTGAATATCTCATTTTGAAAAATATGTATTCAGGTAGGGTCTTCTGTCCACTTTTAACTGGACTACTGGTTATTTTGCTATTGAATTGTTTTGAGTTTCTTATATATTTAGATATTAGCCTCTTATCGATAGATGCATGGTTTGCAAATATTTTCTAGTTTTATTGGTTTAAAAATTTTTATTTTTCTTTCTGTCCTTGAAACTTTAAAGAGAATATTAAAAAGTAAGGATAAATTTCAGATACAATTGACATAGAGGTTAAAAAACAGTGCAATCAATGTCTTAAGAGCCCCATTTCCTATACTATCAGATAAATTTAGCAAGAAGTTCAATCAAGTCTAATCCAGAAAAGAAAAAGTTAGTGAGAGTAAATGTGCTTATAGCCTTTCTTTTGAAATCTTAGGGTGTTAATGGGTTTATCCCATTGAGTATTTATTACCTAAAAAAGAATTATTTACATGCACTAACTATATTTACACAAAATTAATATAATTAATTTAATAATAATAATCATAAAGTGCTCAGAATATGACAACACTCTAGTGGAAATATAAACACATTATTGCATTGAATCTCCATAATCCAAAATTATGAGAACAACACAAGTATCTCTTTATTAACATTTGTATGTGAAATGATAATGGTAACTGCAGCAATAATAAGCAAAGTAGCACTCATTTATTGGGTTCCAAACCCCAAACCATTGATCTCTATTTCTTTTCTTGGACAGTTCTATGGTTCATTATAATGTCTAGACAAAAATTAAATTAGCCCAAGTTCTCACGAAAGGGAAAAAACAGCAGTAACCCCATAAGTATCTCTGAGGCTTCTCTTCTGTCTTGGAAAGGACTTTTCTATATCTTGCTTAAAACTGTTATGTAAGATAGCAGACACTTGTACTCAATTCTACATCCCTACTTCCCATGTGTTTTGTAATCAAAGCCAAACACTGGATGGACATCACATTTTCCTAGAGTCTTACTAACATAGAAGAGCACAAATGTATGATACACATACAAAAATTATAAGTCCATATATAAAAAGTTTCTGAGTTTATCCAATAATTCAGTAATATTTTACTTTGTTCTTTTCCTTTGATAGTGCATAATCGGATGAAGTACAGTATAAAATATTTCCCCACCAATAGTACCGTGTATCCAAACTAGAGCTAGTTCAGCAGTTAATATTGCTACAGATGTCTAGCCCATGTTAAAACCCACTCCTCATGCTCTCCTAACGATACATCCTAGGTGTCCAAAATGTCCACTATAGTACATGGTTTTAGTATTTCAAAGACAAAAAGAATCATTCTAGATATGTAGTCTGCTAAATCATGATAGCTGTTTTTAACTATTTTAAATACTACCAGGAGAAAAAGGAATTAGGGTGTTATTGTGTGATTCTAAGAAACAGAATTAAGATAATGTGTGAAGTTAGATGGAAACAACCTCAACAAAGCTGTTCAATATGGTAGTTAATTAAGCAGAGTTACTCAACAATGAAGCTAGATAGGCACTAGATAACCACTTCTCAAAGGAAAGCCAGGAAGCCAAGCAGCAGTTAACCTTGAATTTAAACTCCTTGACTTCCCTCAGCACCTCCCAGTGTCTCAGGTAGTTAATGCCAAATAAACACTTTCTGATGGAATGAATATAAATCGAAACATTAAATATGCACACATGTCAGTTACCATTTATGTTTTCAGCATAATAAGTAAACGATAGACTTTTAAACTAGGGGTTCCCAGAATTTTGTGTGAGAAATAGCACATAAAGGTAATTCATAATACATCAGACAGCAAATAGGAGAGATAGTCATCTCTTGAAGAAATGGAAACACAGATCACTATTTCTTAATGTTGTACACTCTCTGGGATATATTTAGGTAATCATTTTAATAAAAACAAAGGAGAGCTTTGGATTTGGTTTGAAACTCCTTTGAGAGCCTCAGGACAAAAAAATATCATATATAAACTACATACTAGATGAATTTTTCTTACAATGTTCTATCTGACTCTCTAGTTTCACTCCGTCAGGCCTGTAATGTGCTACAAGAGAAGGAGATAAAAAAGAGGCAGGCTCACTCCTAGGGGGAGAAAAAGATTTTAGAACTTCAGGGTGATAAGTTTTATGAAGTGTCATGAAAGTTAAAATTCTTCTTTGACATTAAAGGATTATGGACTATGAACTACCTCCACCATGGGGAAAGAATGTGTTCTAATGTAGAGAGAAACAGCTTAGGAAGATCTTCACTTGCTCCTACTGCAGAGAATCATCGGCCCCAAGACCTGCCTCAGTTTCTATAGACTTGCTTCATGGTTTTTGACATCCACACTGTTGCTGAGTGGGAGTGACTTGCAGAGTTCACTCCCGCTTGCCTTGCTTCTCTTGCTCAGGGGATTTTCTGAGAATAGGGTAGCTACATACAAGCTATGTAGCTATACATGTACAAGATGCCATGTACATCTATCTCTCCATGAAAGCACATCCAGAAAAGCCACAGGGAAACAGCTCTCTCTTGTCACTTCTTTTAAGAGATTTGGAAAGGTCTCTAGAAAGGATTGTGCCAGTCCTTTGAAGATTTTTTTGTATCCAGTTGACATTCATAAGAATCTTTCCAGTATGTATAGAAGTCCTCATCAGCCTTACTTTGCCTTGATCTGTGAAGATGCGACTGAAAACACCAATTACATTATTTCAACATGTTTGGAAGTGAGGATCATGCAGTACGCAGTCCCTAATTTTTGTTGTTATTGTTATTTTGTTCTTTTTCAACTATGGGTATTTTATGTAACTATATTGAAGTATATAAAATACATCAAAACTTTTTAAAAACTGAGTGTCTTCTGTCTGATGTTAATGACTAATGTAGTTATGTTGGAACTATTACCATTTCATAAGCACAGAAAACAAACAAGAAAAACAAAAAAGTGAATGACTTATTACATCTTAATCAAAAATCAGGAGAGAGAGAGAGTAGATAAAGTTTAACCGAAGGGAATAGTCATGATAATTAAGAGTTCTGACTTTCAAGTGCCATCTGCTTACCCTGAGAGCAGAAATCTAAGGCCTAAACATATGTAAGATCACTATATTAGTTAAAGGCCCAACTGTAGGCAAACAGAACAAATAATGAATCATTTGAGGACTTAAAAAAGAAAACCATTTCATGGGCCCTGTTGAAATGTACTAAAATACACTCTCTGGGATATTATTTAAGAATATGCATTTCTAAAAGGTGGTTTATGTTATCTGGATTCAGAAACCAAATCAAGTGGATTCTGTGGTTTGTTGCTCAGATCCTCCCTTCAATAGAGGCAACCATCCCACATCTACCCTCATCCTTGGATGTAGCCTAATGAGTCAGTGCTGTGAGGGAACAACAACTTCATGTACAGGCTTCAGCAGCTGTAGAGCTCCCCATGATGTTGGATGCTTCTCTCCTTTCTTTACAGGTCTTCCTACCAGAAACATTCCCCAATAAATTTCCTGTAAGTGATTCTTTCTATTAGAATCACTTTCATTAAGAACTCATTCTATAATAGCTTTTCCTTAAGCATTCTTTGATTGCAGACCCTAAAATATGCAGTGGCTATGCTACAGCAAGGTGAGAAAGGTGTAGGCCCAGAGTGGAGAAAGGGGGAGGTTTAGAAATCTCAAGGCACAATGAGAATGTAAGCTAGTTAGTAGGGCATCAGAGAGGAAAGTGGCCTGCACTGCACATATTGTCTGAAGAATTCTTCCCAAGCAGAAGAGGTCAGTCTTGCATGGATTATTGGAGTTGAAGAAGGGAAAGAAGTAAATCCTATTAGGACTATAAGAATGAAAGTAAAAAAAAATTATTCTAAAGCCCAAAGTGATGGGGATGTCTATATAGGGAATGGTGCAACAGCAGCTCAGAGTAGGGACTTAGCCATTATGAGATAAGGTGTATGTATAGTACTCAGTGCTAGAGGTGAAAGCAGGAACAAGACTGGCTAAGTATAGTGGGAGTTACCAGACAAGGAAATATGTTGAGAACATATGACCCAAGTTTCTCACTGTTGGAAAAGCAACTTCCAAATAGAGTTTTGAATTAAAATTAGAGATGTTGGTATGAATTCAAAGACATCAATATATATACATGAATACTGGTGTAAAAAGAGGTGTAAATTGCAGGAGACATACACACCCACATTATAGACATGCATACATACATATTGTATGTCTATTTTCTAGCTCTGTCCAATGAGAGAAGATGATAACTATGGCACCACAATAATTGTTTAAAAGCCATGTTTTGGCTTAAAAATTCTATTCTCTAACTTAGAGAATTACTTAGAGAAATGACTAATTCCAGGGCTGGGGCAGATAAAATAGAAGATTAGGCTGGAACACCATTTTGATTCAGAATAAGGAAGTGCTCAAAAGAACACAGAAACCAGCTTGAGGGGGTTCTACTAGTCAACTTAGGAAAAATTGATCATAAACATGAAGAATGATTGTAAAAAAAATAAAATCAGTGAATAAAATAGGAGTTGTTGTGCACATATTGATAGAAATTAATTAATTAAAAATTGAAAGTATAGTTAAAATTAGGATATTAATTTGGGCACAAAGTGTCTCCTACAGACCACTAATAATAACAAAAGTGAAAAGAGTAATTTATAGTAGAGAAGCTACTCGAGTATCGAGTTAGTTAACTAGCAATGACATAATAAAAATAATAAAATAAAACTTTCACTACTTCACTCTATAATGCTGGCCAGCATTAGTCTGATACCAAAACTAGATAAGGAGGAGGAGGAGGAGGAGAAAGGAATAAAGGAAAGAAAAAAGAAAGGTATAAAGAGAGGAGGGGATGGAAGGCAATTATAAGCCTACATCTTTAATAAACATAAATACAAAAATCCTCAAAGAACATCAGCAAACTAAATGCAACATCATATTAAAAACAATTATTCACCATGATCATGAGGGATTCACCCCAGGGATGTGGGACACTTCAATATATGCAAATCAGTAAATATGCTACACCACAACAGCAGAATGAAGGATAAAAACCATGTGATCATTTCAATAGATGAAAAAAGGCATTTAATAAATTTCAACATCTCTTCATGATAAAAGTGCTGAATAAATTAGGCATAGAAGGAAGAACATATCTCAAAATGATAAAGCCCATAAGCCAATTACTAACATTATAATGAACAGGGAAAGCCTGAAAGCTCTCTAAGATGTGGATCATGAATGTCCATTTCTATGACTTTTATTCAACACAGTGCTGAAAGTCCTAACAGAACAATTGGGCTCAAAAAAGAACTAAAGAACATTCATATCGTAGAATAAGTCAAATTGTCACTGGTTTTAGTGACATGATTTTAAATATAGAAAACCTGAAAAACTCCACAAAAATTTCAAAATAATCAATGAATTCAGCAATGTTTCAGGATTCAAAGTGAACATACAAATATTAGTAGTATCGTTGTATGGCAAATAAAAAAAACTTTTGAAATAGAAATCAGGAAAGCAATCTTATTTAAATAGCTACAAAAAATAAAATACCTAGGAATAATTTCAACCAAAGAGGCAAAATATCTCTACAATGAAAAAAAATTGATGAAAGTAATTGAAGAAGATACAAAAACTTGAAAAGACATCAAGTGTTGATAGATTAGAAGGAGTATTGTTAAAATGTCCATTCTGCCCAAAGTGTTTTACAGATTCAATACAATCTGCAACAAAATACAATGACTTTCTTCACAGAACTAGAAAAAAAGAGGAAAAAAATTTCTAGAGTTTATATAGAACCATAAAATTTTCTAAATAGCCAAAGACCTCTTGAGGAAAAGACATTACACTACCTGACTTCAAAATGTACTGCAGTGCTATGGTATGGAATGGCATAAAAATTGACACGTGCACAATGGAATGGAGTAGAAAGCCTAAAAGTAAACCTACACCTACACAGCCAACCAATTTTTGACAATGGTGCTAAGAACATCCATTGAAGAAAGTACAATCTTTTCACAAAATGGTGCTGGGAGAATTGAATGTTCACATCCAGAAGAATGAAACCAGACCCCTATCTCTTAGAAGTTATAAAAGTCAACTGAAAACAGATTAAAAACTTAGATGTAAGATATGAAACTACTAGAAGGTAATAGAAGAGAAACACTTCAGGACATTGAAATAGGCATGTTTTTTTTGGACAAGACACCAAAACACAGGAAACAAATGCAAAAATAGACAAATGGGTGTACATTTAAACTGCAGAGCAAAGGAAATAATTAAGTTAAGAGGTAACTTGGAAGAAAATATTTGAAAACTATACATTTAAGAAGTGGTTGATATCTAGGATATATAAGAAACTCTAAAGATCAAATAATCTGGCTAAAATTAGTCAATAGCTCTTCACAAATATTTATCAAAAGAAGACATAACAAATAGGTCAACAGGTACATGCTCAGCACCACTAACCATCAAAGAAAAATAAATGAAAACCAGAATGAGATATCATACCTCAACCCAGTAAGAAAGACTTTTATCAAAACAACTAAAGAAAAATATTGGTGAGGATGTGCAGAAAAGAGAACTCTTGCATACTGTTGGTGAAAATATTGGTTATTATAGTCATTATGGAAGACTGTATAGATGTTCTTCAAAAAATTGAAAATGGAACTAACAAATGATCCAGCATTCCTAATTTCACTATTAGGTATGTGAGTATGTATCCAATGGAAACAAAATCAGTATGTTGGAAAGACATCTGTATACTGATCTTCAATATCCAGGGCTATGTACTTGCTAGGCAAACACTCAACTGTGATCGTACATATTTATTGCAGTACTATTGCCAATAGCCTAGAAACAGAAACCATTTTAACTAAGTATCTATTAACTGACAAATTTATAAAGAAAATGTGGTACATAAACACATTGGAGTACTATTCAACCATTAAAAAGACTGAAATACTGTCATTTGCAACAACATGGCTTGAAATGAAGATGAATATGTTAAGGACATTTGCCAAAAACAGAAGGACAAGCATCATATAATGTCACTCATATGTGGAATCTAAAAAAGTTTATCACAAGGCTGGGGATGTGGCTCAAGTGGTAACACGCTGGCCTGGCATGCGGGGGGCGCTAGGTTCGATCCTCAGCACCACATAACAATAAAATAAAGATGTTGTGTCTACCGAAAAAACTAAAAAAAAAAAAATATTAAAAATTCTCTCTCTCTCTCTCTCTCTCTCTCTCTCTCTCTCTCTCTCTCTCTTAAAAAAAAAGTTTATCACATAGAGAATAGAATGCTGGTTACCAGAATTGGGGAGAATAGGAGAGAAAAGAGGGGAAAAGTTGATTAATGGGTATTCAGGTACAGTTAGATAGGAGTAAATCTAAATAACATTGGTAATATATTCCAATGTTAATTTGCTAATTTTGATGGCTGGGTTAAGGTTATGTAGTAAACCCTTGTTTGAGTAGCACATCAAGCATTTGGCAGTGAAGAAGAATTAGGTGGGCAACTTGCTCCAGAATGAATCTAAAAAAATATATTTCTATTTTTTATTATACATTTTCTTTCCAACTAAGCAAAATAATTAAAAATAAAATATAATGAGATATTGGAAGTATATTGCTTTCCAGATTGTACACAATGGGGGACAATCACCAGTGATAAGGAAAGACTAAGCTTGCCATGATGAAATTAGTAAATTTCACAAAAGTCAAACTGGGAGGGTTTGTTGGTGGAAGGTAATACACAGGTAGATGTACTACCTCAGGCACTTGAGAAGTTCAGATGTAATCACTCTAATGATATTGGTGTTGGATGACTGTCAGTATGGTGATTGCAATGAGTAAAGGCAATTAATTATCAATTCAAAGCAAAATGTAAAACAAAGGGAAGACTCCAGTAAAGTATTATAATATGAGCCCAGGGTTTTGCCAATGCTCTGATGCTCAGAATAATACAGAAACTAGGGCTATCTGAATACCTCACAGAATACCACACTGATTTACCATGCAGTAGAGAACTTACAAACCATTTGTAAAACAGTTTCTGGCATAGTAATGGGTCTTGAAAGAGAATGTAATGGTTGAGCCTTCTGATTAGGAACAGGATTCTAGTAGAGTCAACAAGCATTGTGCCAGAAAGTTTTACCAGCATGGATGTGGGGGAGGCTTATGGGCTGTTGATAATGAGAAAAAAGTTCAAATTGATTTACTGAACAAAAAGTGCACACCCAAAAGAATGCCACTAAAATGCAGCTCAAGTCAGAGTTCTTCTGTAAAAGTGGTGAGAAGAAATTCTCCAAGGGGAAGTGATGACACATTAATGTCCAGGGACTACCATAGAGCTGAATGACTTATCTGTATGATGAAAGTCCTGGGGAAAAAACATTGAAATATTAGACAAGGATTTCATGGTAAGTGGATGTGGATACAGTTACTAAGTACATGAAGTGAAGATTACCGTGTCACATGTTAAAGTCAATCGGAGAGCACTCACCATGAAGTATGACTCAGCTAAATGATGTCACCCTGCAGTTGGCCATCGTTGTGCTTGCAATATTAAGCTTATAATGAGCTTATAGTAGCAAGAATAGAGGATATGCAAGGGCCAAATGAAAATATTTCTCACTACGGCTACTAAATGCAAAATATTCTATCTAGCAAAAGACACAGACTAAATTCACGCCTTAAATATAGATAGCATCATTCTTTTAAGAGTCCTACCTGGCACTTGGTGTTCCTTCTGGGAACAAATGCCTCAAAATTCATACAGTATACAAGTACAAGGATGGAAGGTACAAAGTATTCTACTGATAAGGGTCAGGATTTTTTGAAAGCATCTTTTGAAGATCCAACCTGGCACTTGGTGGCATGTTAGCTACATTAGACAGCCTCCATCCCGGAAAGTATATCTGGTCATACTGCTGGTGTTGGGGTATATTATAGATATGGTTTGCCTAAACCAGCAACATTATTAAGTTTACTGAGTTTTTAATTCACCCACTTGGTATCTATAATATCATCATATCTTCAATAAATGGGTGTATGTTACAGAAAGTTGATACAGCAGTAGTCTCATTTCTGAGGACTCTACTCATCCCATCACATATTATACCATCTACACAATGAAGGAGTAATGAAACAGCATTTTGAAAACATAGATAAATTGTCAATAGAGAAAACACACCAAAAAGATGAGGCCCTAAACTCTTGGTTTCAATATACTCCTTAAATCAAGAACACTCCAACAGGTAGAATTACCTATTTTTGGTAACCAAGAGTTGGAAGTAGAAATGGCTAACTTAATTTTACTACAAGCTACCCATTTAGATTCTTTTTGCATGCCATCATTGTACCTTTAGATTCTTTGAACTTGTTGTCTTTGTTCACATAAGGAATGCCTCAAACAGGAGACACTATAAAGATTCCACTAAACTTTAAGCTGTGATTGAAACCTGGTTACTCTTATAAAATATCTAGAGTCAAGGAAAAGATTGACCAACTTGGAAGAGTAGTTGACCCTGGTCATCAGTTAGATATGGAAATATTATTATGTTGTAGGGTAGTTGACCTATAAGGATATCTCTATAGAGATTCCATTGCTTGATTCTGATGGTAAATGAAAAAGTACATTAATCCTTTCAAATTATTAATTCATCAGATGTATTAATCTACTGGTGAGGTTATCACCGTCATAGTGTATTCATTTTAGCTCTGAACATTCCTGCATTAGCACAAGAGCTTTTGGGGAGAACATCTCAGATTCAAACTATAATAATTACAATGTGAAAAGAATCAGAGGCCAAATAAAAAATGACTGTAGGAGTAGGAAAAGAAGCTCTTTATGTTGGATATCTAATCTGTGCCCTACTGTAGAGGTTTTACATATTTAATCATGTTTAACTGCCAACAACCACCTGAAGAAATTATTATCCCCACTTCATAGTGGAAAAAAACAAATGTTAGAGAATTTTAATAGCATACACAACTAGTAGTGTTCCTAGTACTTGAATTCAAACCTGATTTAATTCTTAGCGTTCCCCCTTCCATTTAGAAGAATGAATATCAAAGACATTAGGATTAGATACAGTAGCAATGCAGGTTAGGTTCTTAAAAATCAAATATGACAGTCTCAACTAACAGAGGATAACAGCTAATAAGAAGGGTTGAAATTTATTAAACGTTTACTCTGTGGTGTAATACATGGCATTAAATTACGTACATGGATTTTCTCATTTAATTCTTGGGACCGTGACCTGAAAAGAGGAAATATAATTAACTTCATTTTACCAATGAGGATAATAATGTTCAAAGAAGTTGAATAATAATTAGGTCAGGCTCACACAAACAATGCAGTCCAATGGTTCTCAAATTTTATCAAAGAGAACATCTATGTAACTTATTAAAATAGAGAGTACTAAGTTATTATTTATACTAAATAATAGTTGTTATATTATTATAACTATTAACATGATTATGTTAATTATTAATAGTTATAATATTGTGGATATTATATTAATAATAATAGTTTTAACAATTGTTAGACATAGAACTATATAGCAAACATATATAACTCTATAGTTATAACTATTAATAATAATATGATAAATATGTATAAATATAGTCATATTATTATAATAATTATTATTTTTTAGTCTAAATAATAACTCCAGAATCTCTGATTTCATAGGTGAGGAATGGAGCCTTCTAGCAAGTTTGTACATGCTGCTGCTGCTGATTCATCAGGACACATTGGAGAATCACCAGTACAGTCAAGGACCACATTGAGAGTTATACTCAGACACTTCAACTCTGAAGTTTACACATTCTTTGCAAAATTTCCATTTCTAACAGAACTAATCTGAGAATGAGAGATATTGTTGGTACCAACTTGACTCCCCAACACTAGGCAAGGTATTTTTTTCAGTTTCAATTTATTTGTAAAATAATCATCAAATCTTCTGCTGAACCCATGAAAACTTTACATTTTCTCTAGTATTAATACAAATTATCATTAGAAGTATAACTAAGTAAATCCAAATAACAATTCATTTCCAAATAAGGACCATATTTGCAAGCAGTCTGAAGGCTAATGCTCTCTAGAGACAGTGGATGGTTCACACCAAAGACCCTAAAGAACAATGAGAGACAGGAAAGTAGGAGTGTCAGGTGAAGGAAGAAAAGGACAAGGATATGAGACAGATGAAGCGAAGAAAGGGAAAGCAGTCAATAATCATTTTACTTACTGAAATTTTCCTAAATATGGACTTTAAAAGAGAGCATTTTTTGCCCTTTCATTAGAGTTGAGATGAGTAGAGCCATAGAGGAGGGGATTGCAGTACTTGGAACACACTGCCCAGATATATGGCAGACAGACAAAATGTGCAGCCTCTGGTGGGATACAGTGTTTGAAGAAAGACATGATTGAAAAACAGTGCAGCAAGTAGAAGACAGCATCAAACGATATGATCAAGTACTCAAACACGTAGCACTATTCTTGTTCATAGAAGCCACACAGAATGAAATAGGGAAATTTCAAGGTATTTAGTACCCAGCCCTGGACATCTCAGAATACTAAATAAGGGAATTCAACAAGGAAATGACTGAAGTGATCTTTATACAAACGTTCTCAAATAGAAGAAGCTTAATTCTTGGATAGAACAATGTTTGAGTGGCCTGGAAGTTTTATTTTTATTCACTATTATTAGCATACTAGATAATTCAATATAAGCAGACACAATTGATTTTGTTTTGAAAAGGGAAGTTCTATATGTTTAACAACATAATTCTGAGAATCTAAGAGTACTTTCAAATATTGTTGTACTAAGCAAGACTGCTTTTAACCCTTTTCCAAAATATTCATGTATTATATTAACTTTTCCCAAATAATTTTCTTCCCTTTAAAATAAGTACATTTTCCACAACAACTTTTAAAGATTAACATGTGTTCAGGGGGAAAAATAAGCCAAATGTGGAAATAGGCAAAAAGAAATAGTTTTATTTATTTATTTATTTATTTATTTTAGAAAATGTTATATTATAGCTAAGCACAGTGGAACATATCCATAGTACCAGCTACTCAGGAGGCTGAGACAGAAAATCTCTTGAGTTCAGGGGTTTAAGACCAGTCTGAGCAACATAGTGAGATCCCATCTCAAAAAATAAAACTAAACCAAACCAAACAAACAAACAAAGGTTACACCAGTATACTAGAACATTTTTTTAACACAATTTCCTGAAGGTCGCCTGATTTTTTTCACAGAAAATAATTTTTATTTACTATTCATAGTTGATTAGGACTCACGTGTCTTCTAATTCAGTAGTGTTAAATATTAATTTGTAGGAAATGAAGCATATTCTATTTTTTTCTTCAATTTGGCAGAGAAGATAGCCCCAAAGGTTGTAGTTTTATTTCTCTGTGTAGGATATTAATATGTTCTGTATCAAACTAAGCAATCTTATTCCAAATTTCTTTTCCCACTGACCTTATAAATCTAAATTTCTCATATCTTCTTTGAGTCAGCTTTTTTTACCCTGTGGGTTTCTATATTAATAATTTAAATAAAATTTGACACAAGATAACTCTTTGCATGAGTATTATTTTATAACAATTTGAGGATCATTTATTTACACATAGATTAAATGAATCCATGTTCAAATATTTTATCTACTTTTTTTTTTAAAGAGAGAGTGAGAGAGAGGAGGGAGAGAGAGAGAGAGAGAGAATTTTTAATATTTATTTTTTAGTTCTCGGTGGACACAACATCTTTGTTGGTATGTGGTGCTGAGGATCGAACCCGGGCCGCACGCATGCCAGGCGAGCGCGCTACCGCTTGAGCCACATCCCCAGCCCTTTTATCTACTTTTTTTCTTTGTCTCATATTTGACTTGGATGAGAGGTAATGACTTGAATGAAGCTCAAATGAATATAGTAAGGTCAGCTATCATGTCCTACATACTAGGCAACAAGACTAATGTTTCCTTATCTGGGGCTTTGAAAATTATGGGGTATTAAAGAACTTCTTAACATAAAGATTTAAGAAGTCCTAGATCAGCTAAATCAACTAAACTGCTCACCGGGAACAGACCTATACTCTGTCTTGCAAAAATTGGTCATATCCCTGTTCATTTTTATAGTCACTAATGAAACAAGGTTAATATATTGCAAAGTTTTGCCAAATTACTGCAAGCTTTAGCAGCAGGAAGTGTGGCAGTCTGTATAAGAAAATGAGCACTTATTTTATGCTGGGATTCCAAAGTGCACATGTCTTACTCTACTTCTTCCATTAGACTTGTGGACATTGTAGATCAGTGCAAAAAACGTTATGACTGTTAATGGAAAACAAAGAGGCATATGGCATAGCCCATGGCATTAACCTTACAGCTTTAATTTATTTCATGTACACACATGTACTGCCTTCAAAGTAATCCATCTTTGATATAAATAGTACATAATATTTTTTTTGCCTTTAAGCATATTTTTCAGAAGAAAAATGGGAATAAGAGACAAAAATAGATGCATCAATAAAGTCCAAAATTGGTAAGTGCTATGAGGAAAAATTAAAGAGAACAAGAATCACAAAGGTTCTTATTTTACATGAGGTGTATATATATAGTTTTTCTGAGGGATTTTACATTTCAGCCAGGACCAGAATGAAGTAAGAGAACAGTGTCATTACTAATTTATATTAGACCATAGTAAATGATAATATAATATTCATTATCTTACAGAGGCATTCTCAGAAAATTTTTAAAATATGTAAGCCCATTAAGTGATGTATGAGAGATTATCTAAAATATAATTTCTATTATAACATATACAAAAATTGATTATAAAAAATTAAAACAAAATTAAGCTTTTCTCATTTAATTATGTAAATACACTTAACTACACAGCAGAGGATAATAGAGTTTCTATTTTCAGTGCCACAATCTCTTTAATTCCTAAAAAGCAAAGTCAAATAATAATGTTTTCTTATTCTGGTTCAGTTCCACAAAATCATGTCAAAACTCAGCTTGCTTATATTTAGAATAGCACTCCAATGGCTACACATTGGAATCACTTGGGGAACTATGTGATTTGTGTGTGTGTGTGTGTGTGTGTGTGTGTATACACATTTTCTTTTTGGGGGGGCCTGGATCCTCAAAACCAGACTGTGATGTATGTGGTGTGGGGCACAGCCTAAGTATGGTGATTGCAATAACTCCCCAGCTGATCTCAATGTTCAGCCAGAGCTGGAACACCTATTTAGAGTATAACTTTGGAGGCAATTTCAAATTTGCTTGCCCCTAACACATCTGCCCTATCTTTCTTTTTACTTGTTGACAGAAGAACCATGTCTTATTCACCACATTAATAATATTTTACAGGCATTATTAGTTCTTCCTATTATGGAATTCTATTTGACTCTCATGCCTGAAAGACCATTATCTCCTGATAGATCTCACAGATCTGTTTTAATATGAACTGATCATGTGATAGATCTATTTATGTCATCATCCTCATCTTTATTTTCACTGAACCCTTTGCTTAGTTCCACAATTTTATGTAAGCTATGCCTGACTCTTGGTTTTTACCTTTGTTTTGTTGGTATACACCCTAATTGTTCTTCTTAGGAAAGAGGTGTGGCATCCTGTAAGACCTTGTAGATCTGACATACTTAAAAATTTACCTTAGTGTAGAAGTATAAGTTCAAAGCTATTTTCCCTTGAAGGTATTTGAAGACTTTTGTTCCATTATATTCAAACACCAATTGCTGCTTGTGAGGACTATGCTGTCTGTGCTTCTACTACATGGATTCTTTTATTTCTAGAAGAATTTTTATATTTTCTATGTATTTTCTTTTCACCATATGTCCTATAGGCTTTTATTATATTTACTTCTGTTAATTATTCTATTGAATGATCATAACTTTCAATTTCTTTATTGCCTTTCTTGTTTTCTTAATGTTCCCTTTTTACCTACTCTTCACGTACCAGCTCATCTTCAGTTTCCTTGAGGATGTTTGTACTGAGTTTTCTTTTTCCTGTGTTCATCCTCTAAATTTTCCTTTTATCTTTGTCTAGCCTCTAAATTTTCATGTCTTTTCTCTGGGATCAGGTCTCTTTCTTTATTTTGATCCTTCTCTTTAGGCATTTTCTTCAAGCATCTTATGATCCATTCTTTTCCTTTAAGGTTAAAAATTAAGTGGTAGAAAGGTAAATTGAGGATCCAGACTACATGTTCAAAGCTTGATAACTTGTAATATTTGCTTTAGGTGACAGGAGGAGGAGTTTTTCCTTAATTTGGGACTTTCAAAATGTCAGAATAAGGAGGCATCACTTTGGAAAACAATTTCCATTCTATTAGCCTCGGTACTCATTGATCAGTCAAATATTTAACTTCTTTATTTATTTTTATTTATTTTTTTGCGAGCTGCCATGTATTGAACCCAGAGGTGCTTAACCATTGTAGCTACAGTCCTTATTTTATATTTTATTTAAAGACAGGGTCTCACTATGTTTTTGAGGGCCTCACAAGGTTGCTGAGGCTAACTTTGAACTTGCAATCCTCTTGCCTCAGCCTCCAGAGTCCTGGGATTACAGGCATGTGCCATCACACCCAGCAGAAGAGAAGAGTCTTGTTTCTACTAGGAGTCCAAATCAGGATGCTGATAAACCAGTGTGCAAGGAGACAGGAGAGGGGATGAATCTCTAGTGCAAATGCTCTTTGATAGTCTTTCAATTTATCATAGCTTTGAGCCTCTTCTCCCATCCACATCTGAACACAAGTCTGGAGCTTTACCGAGTACTACAAGGAGAGATCATCTGTCTTCATTTTCCTGGGAGAATCTCTCTGAGTGTTCTGGGTTGTGACTCCCTCCTCTCTGCTCTATTTGTTAAAACACTCCCATTTGATTTATCTCTTCCAGAAATTTGTTGAAATCTGTCATCTGCTAATAATTACCCTACATTATGTTATCTCCTTTAGCATGAATTTATTCCTTTTAAAGTTTTTTTCCTGTTATTACATTAACTTGATCTCAGATAAAGGGGAAACAGTAAGTATGCTTATTATGCCATCTGGAGTCAGAAAGATCAAGGTTTCATTTTTGTATAGTTCTTATAATTTTAATTTGACCTAAAGAAATCCTTCTCCAAATCAATGGTTTTGATGATAATAGGCAGACCCATCTATAATTCACATATGAATTACATCAAGTTTCACCATGCATGGACTATACCCAATTGATAGCAACAAATCCAGATTTTTTTTTTAATTAAAGGCAGATGTTAGGATGAGAGAAGACTGATTCTATTAGATAGGCAGATGTCAGCCTAGGAGCAAATGTTTGTATATAGGGCTGGGAAAGTTGTAAGCCTGATTCTTCCCACAGATAGAGAACACTTAAATTCTTCTTATGATATGGACTAATACCAATTATGACAATTAGAAATGCAAGCAGAGAAGAAAAATAACACTGCCAAAATCTATGTAGTAAATGTTTAAATATATGACCAATTTTGAGTGACACTGAAAAGCTAAGTCACAAATATCCCTAAAAGTAGCAAATGATTACAGAAACAATTAAAGAAAGATTAATAAGCGAATCAAGACCCCAAACAGAGACAATATGCTAGCCATTCTGTGATTAGGTATTTACCAATAGAGAAGACAGTTGGGATTAGTGGTGTGTGAATGAATATATGTATACACACACACACACACACACACACACACATTTGTATTACACACTAGGTAACTTTATTTTATACTTTTACTTGTAGGCTTATATTAGCTGCTAGTTGAAACTAATTTACCTATACAGTTAAACCATTTGGCTGGTTTAATTCAGAAATGTATCATGTTCACCCTTAACTTCCTGTTTTCTAGGATGGGAAAAGGAACATGGCAGATTCTCAATAAATAGAACAAATATGCTTCAACTAGCTGACCCAACATTTTCAACCTAGAATTCAGACCAAGGTAGTATACAATAAGAGCTTAAAAATTAGTTCCTCTCTGAGTGTATTCTTATCTGAAAAAGTCAGCCCTCAAACAACTCTACTTTTTCAAATGGATAAATTTCCCTAACATATCCAGTATGTGTTATAAATTTTTAATAACAATGACCTAAGCTGCTCAATGCTCTTTACAACCATATAGCCACCTTATTTGTGATCCCTAATATTTTTTTTTCAGTTCAATCCTGCTGACTCTTAACCTTGTAAAAATGGAAAAAGCATGAAACTTGGTGAGTTTAGTCTCTCTCTGTGCACTGGGTCTTCTCTGACAGATGATGTCCACTTTGGGTGTGCAGAAAGGGAGAAGCCATACTGCATGAAGTAATTATAACCCCTATTATCTGGTCAAAAGATAGTGAGCTTGTGTCTACACAGAGAAAGAATTAGCAGTATTCTAGGCTTCACATTTAAATTTTTTTATAAGTATAGTGTTTAATCCCTTTGTTTCGATTAGGATAAAACTTGTTCTAAAAAGCCCTCTCCAAGCCCATAATTAAGAACAAAAATGCTATGGTTGAAATTTATACCAAGAGGGCTGGGGTTGTGGCTCAAGCGGTAGCGTGCTCGCCTAGCATGCGTGCGGCCCGGGTTCGATCCTCAGCACCACATACAAAAAAAAAAAAAAAAAAAAAGAGGTTGTGTCCGCCGAAAACTGGAAAATTAATATTAAAAAATTCTCTCTCTCTCTCTCTCCCTCTCTCACTCTCTCTTTAAAAAAAGAAAAAAGAAATTTATACTAAGAGTCTAAGATTCTTGATTTAACTGAAAACAAAGAATGATACAGACCACCTGGCTCAACTTAAATCTCACTTGAAGATTAGAGAGTAATATTGCTGGTTAATCTTCCTAAGTCCCTAAAAGACTTAGGTTAATCAGCTGAAGCATCTACTTTCAGTTGAGCTTCTTCTTATTCAGAAACTACATTCTAAACTCACCATGCTCTTGGCTTACATTTTATTCTCTATAGATAATAATCAAGGATAAATCCCAAAGAAATAACACAATGTCTGTATTAGTTATCTATAGCTGCATGACAAATTACCTCAAAGCCTAGTGCCTTAAAACAACAGCATTGATTATGTCACAGTGAGTCCAAACTCCTAGCACAGCTTAGCTGGGTCCTCCAACTCTGGGTTACTCGCAGGACTACAATCACAGAGCTGGCTAGAGTAGCCAGCTGGAGATTCACTATCCACTTGCAAGCTTGCTCACCAGGTTGTTGCCAAGATTGAGTTCCTCACTATTTGTTGGAGTAAAAGCTTCAGTTTCCCACCAGCTGTTAACCAGAAGCCCTCTCTTCAGCTACTTGCCATGGAGACCTCTCTACAGCACAACTCACCATTGAGAATCAGTGTAAATGAGCAAGATGGGAGTCATGGTCTTGTATAACATAATCTCAGAAGTGTCATTCCATCACTTTTGCCATATCCTCATTGTTAGAAGCAATTCACCAACTCCAGTTCACATTAAATGTAAAAGAACTACACACAGTGTGAACATCAGAAAGTGGGGAACATTGGAAGTTACCCTAGAAGTCTGACTACCACCACATTCTTATAATTCAAGTTTCCAAAAGGCATTAAAATTT
The DNA here is from genome assembly GCF_964194105.1 of Spermophilus citellus. NCBI lineage: Eukaryota > Metazoa > Chordata > Mammalia > Rodentia > Sciuridae > Spermophilus > Spermophilus citellus. Next base: position 106,526,517 of record NC_138182.1, read on the forward strand.
TAAAATTTAAAGAAAGCCAAAGTGTGAGAGCTTATTTGCTAGACCAATGGGAGCTGCCAAGTGTTATATAATAATCTTTATAATAGGCATCTACCTCAATTAGCTGAGAATTCCCAAGTTGTTCAGCAACAAATGAAAACTATGTGAGTCTATTTTTGCTTCCCCTGTCCTTTTAATTCAGATCTTTTAAAAGTGCTATCTGGGCTTGAAGACAATTCTGTTGTCACTTCAGTTGTCCTCTCTCCTCAAGGACTCACATTTCATTTTTTCTTTCTCTTGTACCTTCAGCACAACACCTCTGATGGCTTCCCTCATCACATGTCAAATGCCCAGATTTCTTCTGTATTCTCCCCTTGTGCACTTCAGTTGCTCTTCAATTAGCTATTTACCTTCTTTTTCTCCATTATACACTTGAATGTGGTGACCATTTCCACCAAGGCCATTTCTACCCAACTTTTGACAAGGTGATCACTAATAAATTCAATTTCTTTTTTCCTGTCTTAGCTTAATTTGCCTTCTATATCATTTAGTAGTTCTGTTTGCTACTATTTTCTAGTGGTACTCTCTTTCTCCAGCTTGCATGATCCTCCCTCTTATGGGATTTCTCTACCTGTCCAACAACGTTTCTCAGTTTTCTTGGCAAGGGAAGCAGTCTGAGGCTGGCCCTTGAATGATCCCTTTTAGATTTACAAGTCAGGCCCTCTTATCTTTTTACTATGTAGCTAAGTTTTCCTGAAAGGACTTTAGCCACTTACCTGATTTTAATTACCATGCATATGTGAATAACTCTTAAAGTTTTATCTTCAGCAATTATTTCTCTTTAGTAAGCTTCATGCTCCTGGCCAACTACATGGGAAACATCCACTTGGTAATTGAGCATAATGTCAAGCTGAGCCTTTCACCTTCCTCAAATAAAGATACAGCTCCTAGGATGCTCCTCCTTCCAACAACTCCCTGCCTTCCTCTAACCATAGTCCTCAGAATCCTTGACTCCTCCCTTTATATGGATACCTGTAGCCAATCAACCATCAAGTTTACATCAATAAGGGAAAAACAATAAAATGCAAGAATAATTCTTCACAACCCCCATACTACACTTTAAATCTTCAAATTAAAAAAATTAAATATATAAAGAAGTGACCTTTAAGAAATCTGAATGACCTGTGTTGTAGACAGATAATGTATTCTGCCAAGATGTCTAGGTTCTGATTCTCAGAACATGTGAATATGTCATGTGGCATGGCACAGATAAGGTTATATGAAATTAAGTTTGCCACCTAGATGATCTTAAAATTGGGAGATTGCTCTGGCAGGGGCAAGGCAATTTCAAGAGTTCTTGAAAATAGAAGTGGCATACAGAAGAAAAGTCAATCTCAGAGGGATGCAATACGAAAGATACCAAACCAGATGTTGCTGACTTTGGAACTGGAGTTTGGGAATGAAGAAACCTTCCAGGAGCTGAAAAAGTCAAGAAAATAGATTCCTCCCTAGAGTTTCCAGAAAAGAACCACCTCCACCCACACATCGATTTTAGCTCAGTTATATGTTCTTCTGAATTCCAACATCCAGAAATGTAAGATAATGCATTTGAATTGTCTTAAGCCTAAGTTTATGGTAATTTGTAACAGTGGCAATAGAAATTAATGCATCTTATTTTTTTTCACTAAGTCATTTGTTATCTTTATATTAGAGTAAAACTGATGAATTCAGAAGGTTAAAAGTGCATATCAGGCTTGTGCCAAACAGTTAAATCCAAGAGAAATTCCAAAATGCTTTTACACTATAGGCAGGAGGCAAAGAACAAAGCTAAATCAACCACTGAACAAGATGTTCCTCTCATATCTTCCATCCTATTTTGACTGATGTGACTTTTAAAGCTTTTTCCTGGAACTAAAGGGTTATTCAAGTTCCTGTTGATGAATATTTTCTTCTACAAACAATTTAGACCAGAGATCATTGTCATTTAAAATTTATTCATCTTATTTATCAATGCTTCAATTTCTACCAAGTCTGCTTAGAAACACAAAAACAAAAACAAAGAAATTATGCAGGGGAAAGAAAAAAGATATAGCTAAGAAGTTAGACTTACAGAAAGAAAGGAAAAACAGAAGACATAAATATAAAATATTTTATTTTTCTTATTTTACTAGAGCAAGGAGATAAATATTTGCTTAAAGGAAAACAACAATGTATTATATAACTATGCCATGTGGGAAAGTGAAATCAGTAACATGAATGCCATCAGGAACAGAAGAAGGAATTGGAAGTATCCTGTTATAGGGTACCTGCCTTACAGATGAAGTAGTGCAATTATCTTAAGGGGAATATGCATTGTTAACTATGTAAAAATACAGATTTTAATTAAACTCAAAAATTACCCACTTTGAAAATTTGAAAATGAAGTATAATTGGTATACTAAGGGAGAAGTTAAAATACAATTGGTCAATTAAAACAGGGAAGGCAAACAGAAAGAAAGAAAAAACAAAAAAACAGAAATAGAAAGCAATTACAAACATGGTAGATATTAGTCAAACTGTATCATTACTTATTTTAAATTTTTCTAAATATACAAATTTAAAAACCTAGATTGTCAGAGATGGTTAACAAAATGACTATATGCAGTGTACAAGTAACGCACTACAAATATAAGGAATCAGAGAAGTTGAAAGTAATAGGATACTGATAGTTCTAACATATTTGCATTAATCAAGATAATAAGGAATACCTTCATCAATCTTAGATAAAATAGATTTTAGAGCAAGGAAAATTATCAGGGAACAAGAGTGGAATTACATATGATAAGGAGTTTAATTATCCATGAAAACATTATGCTAAGTATATTTGCATCTAACAAGAGTAAATCAAAATTTTATGTGAAACAATCACTGATAGAACTGCAAGAGAAATTGACAAATCCACTGTTAGAGTTAGAGATGTCAATATTCCTCTTTCAGTAATGAATAGATCAAGCAGGCAGGAAATCAATAGGGATATCACTGACCCAAATAACACTATCAATGAACTTTCTCTAATTTACATTTATAGAATCCTCCATCCAACACAACAAAATAACGTATACTTTTTGAAGCTCACATAGAATGTTTTCCAAGATACACAACATTCTGCAACATACCTTAACATTCTGCAAAATACCTTAACAAATCAACAAAAATTAAAATCATATAAACAATATTCTCAAACTACAAAAGAATTAAACTAGAAATCAGTTCTGGAAATAGGATTAGAAAATCCCCAAACACTTGAAGATTAAATAAGATATTTTGATAAACATATGTTCAAAGAAGTGTCTTAAGAGAAATTTAAAATATTTTGACCTAAACAGAAATGATTCCAAACATCTTAAACTTTGTGGAATTTGACAAAAAGCAGTGGTTAAAAGAAAATTTATGTCTTTAAATATATATGTTTAAAATATTATAATTCTAAAATAAATTATATAAGCTACTTTCCTAGAAAACTAGACAAAGAACATTTCCAGTCTAAATCAAGCAAAACGGGGGGGGGGGGGGGTGTGAAAATCAATGAAATGGAAAACAGGAGAGAATATTGATGAATCTAAAAGTAATCCTTAAAGAATCAATAAAAAAAATTCAGTGAGGCTAACCTAACCAAATAAATAAATAAAAGAGAGAGTGAGAAAAAAATTGCTAAAATCATGATTGCAAGAAGGGTCATCAAAATTAATTCCATGAACAAGAATAGAATTATAAAAGAATGTCATGAATAAGCCTATGCTCACCAGTTTGATAACTTAGACAGTGTGAACTCATTATTTGAAAAGCACATCTATCAAAACTCACCCAAGGAGAAAGTTATATAATCCCATATCTTAAAGCAATTGAACCAAAAATTAACATCATTTCTGAAAGAAAGCACCAGGTCGAGATGGGTGAATTCTACCAATCACTTAAGGTAGAAATGATGATTGTCTACAATCTCTTGTACAGAAAAAAAGCAAACATCTTCCAAATCATCATTACTACCAAAACCAGATAGAGACATTACAAGAAAGGAAAACTACAAACAAATATTTCTCATGAGCATAGATACAAAATTCATCCTAAAGAAGTGAGATATTCCAGATAGGCAAAATTGGTTCAATAGTTGAAAATCACTTAGTGTAGTCTACTACATCAATAGGCTAATGAAGAAAAACATTCTCTCTTATCAACTGCATTTGACAAAATCCAGTACTCACTTATGATAAATCTCAGAATAGAGGGTAACTTCTTCAACTTGACAAGAGAATACCCACAAAAAATGTATAGCCAGCATCATAATGAGGATTCCATCTAAGACAAGAAGCGAGGTCAGCATATCCTCCCTTACCACCACCGTTCAACATTGTTCTGAAAGTTCTAGCTAGTGAAATAGACAAGGAAAGGAAAGTGGAAATGCAGAGTAGGAAACAAGGAAGATATATTAAAAGTAACCTTGGTTATAATGACATAATTATCTGCATAGAAAATTATAAAGATCTGTTAAAAAAAACCTTCTGAAATTAATAAGCAAGAATAACAATGTTACAGTATATAACACTAATGTGCAGAGTGAGTTGCTTTTGTATAATTATACTAGCAATGAAAAACTAGAATTTGGTAGTTTTTAAAAATATATTGTTTACATTGGTACCCACAAATAACTTACTCAGGCATAATTCTAATCAATATGTACAGGATTTCTATGCATAAAAAATGTTAAAACACAACTGAATAAAATCAAAGATATAAATATCAGAAATAAAGTTTACCTATGAATCAGAGCCATGGTATTCACTAAAGTATACCTCAATAGGATCTTGACTAGTTATCACAGGATGTGCTTGATCTTTCTCTTTTTATTTTACTACCATTTGTTTCATCACCAATTTTCTCCCAAACTTCTCAACTCTTTGCTCTTCAGTTACATCCTTTTGTATGTCTAGTAATTCTACTAAGATGTAGCTTTGGAATGATTGTTTTTTGTTACAATTTGTACATGTGTATGTATATATATATGTAATATATATATATATATATATATATATATATATGTGCAGATATAAACATTTATTGAAGAGGATAGTGCATTTGATATGTAAGATTTTTTTCTCTAAAATGTCAAACCCACATTGTTCTAATTTTTTTTTCTTTTAAAATCTGTGCACAGTAGCTATAAAATGTTATAGAAATAAGTAACATCACTTGTCTGTTTAAGATAACTTTTATTGGTGAAATTTAACTATAATCAATATACATCAAACCTCCATAATATAATTTATTGAATCAATGTGCATATGATATAAAAGCAGTCCTTTCTTCCTTTTTTTTTAAAAATTGTTCCATATTATTTTCAAATGCTATGAAAATACAAAATTGGAAAAAAACTACCAGAACCTGTTATGCTGTGTGATAGCTTTAAAATAAAACCAACACTCTGAATCTTAGTGTCATAGAAATTATTTTTCTAAATAATTGCTAAAAAAGAAGCTCAGCAAATCTGATCAGTCACTCAGCAAAATAGTGCATTATTTGCAATTCTTCTTATGGTGAGTAGGCAAACTTCAGAAAGATATCACAGACTCAAGAACACACACACACACACACACAAAAAAAAAGATAAAATATCCCCAAGACTAGTAGGGAAGTAGGGACAGAGAGTAGCACAGAATTGATCTACTATTCCAAAAGTCAAAGGGAACTTCTAGGAGATAAACCAGAACATCAGTTATTTTTAAAAACATTGACAACAATTCAAATTTGTTCAAATCTAGTAGTAGTTTTTGTATGAAGTGTCAGGTTTCATGGAGCAATAGAAATGCTACTGGCTGGGTTGGGTGTCTTCATTAGTTTAGAAGTCCAAAAACACAGGCCAGAAAATTGGAAAAAAGCAAGTCTGAATTGGAAAAATAAAAATATTTTTCACATGCAATAAATTTCCAAATAGCACATATACCCTGACAGTCTTTTGGAACTGGTTCACAAGCAGAAACTATACAATTGGGAAGGAGTGATTGAAAAATTGCACAAAGTGCATAATTGGCTTCATGTCATTCTTTGAACAGCAGCAAGTAATGAACTCCATTCTCGACAGAAAGAGGCCACTTGTATTCAAGTGCCAGTTACTTACTTTCCTAATCAATTATGTCATTTTTCACATTGCCTTCTCTTAAATAAAATGAGTTGAGGACTTGGAAAAAGTTTTGAGTGATGTTTTCCATTGTACAAATTGCAATACAGCGTATTTTAGTAATTAAGTCCACATTTGCTAAAGATATTAACAAATCTGGAATAACAGTAGCAATTACTTGTCAACACTGAAATATAATTCCCAGTTTCTTTCTGAGTTCTAAAACGGTTCAGTATCATACTTCCACAATCCAGTGCAGGTCTTAATAGTTGGAATTAGCAATTCACATTTCCATATCTCCATAGAGACTAAAGAATAATCACTTTTATATGTAAATACATTTAGTGTAACTACCCTAGAGACTGCAGTGGCTGCTGCAGTTATTAATGAAGCTGCACTTAATTTGATGCTCATCCAAATTACTCTCTAGGAAAAATTCAAGAAGCCGAACATGATCTGAGCTCAGATATCACACTTGCCATGTTTGATAAAGTAGGTTAGGTGAAGTAAAATTGCTTATACACTAAAGTAGTGTTGTGGATGTGAAACACCCAACTCTTTGCTCTTGTATTATATAATACTTTGTTCTGAGGGCATTGTTTGAAACTCCTCAGTGCCTTGTCTGTGGGGTCACCAGTTACACTTTATCCATGTTATGGTTTAGATGTGAGGTGTCCCCCGCAGGCTCACATGTGAGACAATGCAAGAAGGTTTGAAGGAGAAATGATCAGCCCACACACTTAATCCAAACAGGGAATTTACCCTATGATAGGATTAACTGGGTGTTGCTGGATGCGGGTCTGGTGTGGCTGGAGGAAATGGCTCATTCGGGGTGTGGCTATGGGGTGTATATTTTGTATCTGGAGAGTGGAGTCTCTCTCTCTGCTTCCTATTCACCATGTGAGCTGGTTCCTTCTGCCACACCCTTCAGTCATGATGTTCAACCTCACTTGGAGCCTGAGGAATGGACCTGGCCTTCTATGGACTGAGAACTCTAAAACCCTGAGCCCTCAAATTATCTTTCCCTCTTTTAAAATTGTTCTTGTCGGTATTTTAGGCACAGCTGTGAAAAAGCTGACTAAAACAGTCTACAATACAACCTACACTGAACCTGAATCTAAAAGGAAAGCCAAAGTGAGGATGAATGGCTGTTGCTAGGGTGCAAATTTGTCTGGGATTTTACCACCATCCTTTTCTCATTTGAAAAATTTTCACCAATATACACTTACACTTTAATAGGGGTGTGCTTTTTAGGGAACATGAAACAGATGAGTGTCTAAGACTTAACATACCTGAGAGGCCCAGGGTAAACTCAAATGCCTACCAGAGACTTTGGTGGGTCTGCCCACAATTCTCTACACAATTTACAGCAAAGTCCTTTATATTGTCAAACCCATAGGTCTTTTCAGTTACTGAAGATACAAGATACAACTTTCCTCATTTTAAAAGTTTCAGCCCAGACCTGGATTTTTTTTTTCAGAGTCTGTCTGGCCATTCTTATCCCTCAATTTTCTACTCTATTTCCTTAACCTGAAGAATCATCAGCTAATTTCCCCTGCTTGTTTATGTGTTCTGTCCTCGTTTTTGTCTCTGTCCCAATCTGTTTGATCAGTTTCTTTTTTGGCAAATGCATCCCTTTCTCTTTGAATGTTCTTGTAAATAAGAACAACACACAAATCCAGCAGATAGACTAGTAGGAAGAAACAAAACAAAACAAAACAAAAAACTGCCCTGATGGACTTTAAGAAACATTTGCTTATACTTGTCTCTCTGTTCTAAGGCTATGACTTCAGGCGTTGGCTTAGGTACTTGTAGCTCACAGCTATGATCAATAAATTATTTTGTTCCCAAACTGGTTGAATCTTTGCCCCAAAGGAAAAACATTTCACTAGACTCTACTAGAACTTCATTGGCTGACCTAAACACAAGTTTGGCTTAAGAATCTGATTGAGCTAAGAATTAAATTGGAAGCTTGACTGAAATAAGAAGAGAAGTTAGAAAAGCGGTGTGCTTTTCCTAAAACTATTTTTAGGAAAGGGTGGACTATCTCCTAAAACTTCTCCCATTTTCCCAAATGTAAAGTCTTCTTTCTCCTTAAAAATTACATCCATGGAAATTCAAAAAGGATGAGAACTGTTCTGTACTAATTCAACAATGTGGAATATTAGATGAAGTTCTTTGGTTGTAAGGTTATAGTGATTTGTGTATTAGGGGACGTGGTTCCTTTTGACCAGAAGTAGGACTATTCATGTCTGTGTTAATCATTTCATGGCCTGAGATTTTGTATTTATTTGAGGCACTATGGATCAAATTCCATATCTAGTATATGCTAGGCAAGTGCTCTAACTCTGAGCTACATTCCAAGCCCTTGAGTTTTTAATCTAGTAAGATGTTTTAGTTTTTCCATGAATCTATTTCAAGCAAAGAGAACATAGTAGGTATTTATTGGGAAATTTATCATCCATTCATCATGAATGCTTGGTGACCCCTTCCAGCCCTCACACCAATCTCAAGAGAAGACTTACTCTCTTCTCCAATTTGACAAGAAATCTAACCTATCAATCATGTTGTAATCTTAATACTCTGTTCAATTGTAGAATCACACAGTATTTTAATTTCAATTGCTCTTAAAAATGTCTATTTTCCCCTAGACTGAGGGACCTACTCAACCATAGATTTTCTTTTTGTTCTATAGACTTTCACTAGCATAGTGCTTTTTCTTCTGCTTCTGCTCCTGTATTTCCCTTGGGAAATTAAGAGTCTCCATCTGTATCAGAAAGTGCAATTAAACTCCACTCCTGTTGCCACCCCCAAACTTGCAAACTCAAATTCACCACAACTATATGCACTACACAGAAACTTCCACTTCAAGGCCCATCCTTTATGTCCCTAAATTTTTATTGGTATATTATAATTGTGCATAATGGGGCTTTTGTTGTTACATATTAATACAGGCACACAACGTAACAATATAATTTAGTCAATATCATTCTTTTTTAAATATTTTTTTAGTTGTAGATGGACACAACACCTTTATTTTATTTATTTATTTTTATGGGGTGTTGAGAATTAAACCCAGTGCCTCACATGTGCTAGGCAAGTGACTACAACTTGCTACAACCCCACTGACCTACAACCCCAGCCCAATATCACTCTTTTTTATAGCAAGTCTGTTAATTTGCTGAAGACTTTATTCATTTAAGAACTTAGTAATTAATTAAAAGTAAAATTCTATCCTCTTGTTGCTCTTGCCACTGCATTGTTTGCTAACCCTGAGATGCAAAGTAAAATTCTTTATCTCTGCTTTGTATTTTCCATCTTCCACCGTCCCGAATAGTCACAGATGAAACAGCAAAAACTTGGGGATGATAGAGGTTTCCCTTACATATTCAAATGCTACATTTTTTGAAATTCTGAGAAGTCAGACACTCCATTTATTAAACCAACCTGTAGCAGGGACTCATTCTATATACTGTAGATGCTGCAGGGTCTCATTCGCAACACAGAAATGGTTTTAGATTTAATTTTTACAACATCTGGGATATTTTCCAAATCACTTAAAATAGATCTTATTGAAATACAACAAATTATTAAGGAGTTTAAAACATTTAAATGTCATTCTTGCATGCTGTCCTTCATTAACCAACCAATGCCCTTTGTCACTTGAAAAATATGAGTGTTTTTAATTTTTGACTTATAATTAAATTTGATTATCAAATGACAGTATAAATGACTTCTAATTAAAAACATAGATTCTGAAAATTTGACCTACTATTTTATTCCCATGTCAGGCAATAACTGAGAGATTCATGATCTAGCAGAGTTTCTTTTCTGTTCTTTATCAAAACATATGCCCCAGTTTATTAAACGTGATTTAGAGTTATATAGCTTTTACAATTTTACATCATTTGATCACTATCAGTAATGAAATGTAGTATAATTTAAACCAGGAGTCAGCCATTAATCTCCAAAACAATGATCACTGACATTTAATAAAAATACATTACATGAAAATCATGGCTTCACTCTACTTCCAATATTCCCTATCATATTCATTCTCCTGTATACATTCTTTTATAAAATAAACAAGAGAATAGATGCTCTTTGGAGCTGATGGCTGGTTCAATTCTATGGCTAATACAAGTGATATGATATAGTGACTTAAAAGAGTTAGGCAATCTCAGTTGCATACTCCCTTTTCTGAAACTCTTAACGATAAGGTAGTTTATACATGAGGAGACTGTGTCATGTCATTGGACTCAACCTTTTCTTTCTACATTTGGAGTTACATATTTAAGGTTAAATGAATCACATCACTCTCTAAATTGGCTCTACTTCCTAAATTCACTATTTTTTAAAATATGAGTGCTTTTTCTCCTAGTTATCCAGTGGGACTCCTAAAAATATTCCTGAGCTTTTCCTTTCCTTGACTTCTTATTGTCAATCATTCTAATGTTTATGTCTTTTATATCTATATCCTTCTTTTACTTTTGCATTTAAAATACACACACACACACACACACACACACACACACACACGAGTCTTACTTCCACTTTCCAACATTTTGATCCAAGTCTTTGATTAATTCATTTGTACACAATTGCTTCCTGTGTCACCCTTAAAGAAAAGCAGGGCAGAATAACACCATATTCCTGAATGCCCACTTCTATTCCTCAAAACCTATCCAAGTTAAGGAAACAATGAAAGTGAGTCTGGGCCAGAATGTTCAGATTCATATTATTTTGAAAGACACTGACTTTCTCTCACATATGCTGGGAATTAGGGCAAGTTAGTGTTATTGGTTGAAAACTGCTTTCTTGCATGCATGCCAGGAGAGCTGCTCTGTGGGATGCTGGTCATACAAAGAACAAAGCAAACTAAGCAAATTAACGATGTCGCTGCTTTTGTAGCCTAGCTTATAAAACCCCTCTCCTTGTGGTAACTGGTGTATATCATCTTATCCAGGTGGCTGCTCCTGAACAAATCCTTATGAGGGATGGGAGTTAGTACTATCTGGGGAGGCGCTGGATGCACTGTACGGACTAGAGTTGAAGCTAGCCAGCCTGCTGTCTCTGGGCTTTCTGGCAAAGTACCTGTTTATCACCACTTAACCTTCCCCATAGGCTTCTAACACTAAACCTTGTATACCATATCTCATCTCCAGGTATCTTCCTTGGTCTCTCAGCAACCTACCTCAGTGCTTTCTGCCCCCCAATCCAAGCTATTTACATTATACATGTTTATCTTAATTAAAAACTCAGACCACACACCTTCTGTTTACAAATCCCCATAGCCCCTCGCTGCTGAAGAACAAAACCCATGCTCATTAATGTCGTACTCAAGGCTCTACACAATCTGAGCTCAAACTCCTTCACGTTGTTCGTGGTATGAGTTACAAGGACTGTTCCTCAATCATGCCTTTACTTTTTCTCCTCTCTGCCTTTGTTCTTTGCCATACCCTATACACTTATTATTCTCTGTGATTTTCCTTTACAACATATCCTTTAAGGTTTGTATAGACTCTGCTTCTATACCCTCTAGAAGACTCTCTTCTTAACTTTTAAGAGGCTTTATGTTTGCATTCCATATGAAATATAGAGGCTTTCCCCCAGTCTTTTATGTTAGATTTATAGGCCTCAAAGCTACTGACATCATCACATTTTTCTGTATCTAACACAGAACAGGACCTAGATGTTAAAGTTCAATAGATGTCTACATTGATATATGAAATAACAGCCTGCATATAAATCTGCGATTAGCAACTATCGCCTGTTTTTGAAGATTAAGTTTCATTGGGACACAGCTATGTCTATTTGTTTGTGTGTTGCCTATGGCTGTTCCTGAGCCTCAAGAGTCATGTTGAGCAGCTGCAACTAGAACTCTATGCCCCATGGACCCTGATATATTTACTGTCTGGTCCTTTAAGGAAAAGGGTTCCTGACTTCTGATAAAATACATGGAAAGAATGTGGGGGTGGGGGATAAACTTTGCTTGGGTGTCTGAAGAGATTCCACAAGAAATGCCCAAACTTGGAACTCTGATCCAATTTCTGGCGCTTGCTGTTCCTTTACTGCCGGCATGCCCACCTGTTCTGGAAGTATGAAGATATTTGGCTAAGCCATCTGAAGCTGCGTTTTTGTGTATCTCTCAGGAACACAGCTGTTTAAAGGTGCATACACTGTGACACCTTAGATAAGCTTCTATGATCAACGTTCAGGACATCTGCTGATCCTCACATATGGTCACTGAGAAGCTACAGCTGCCAGTAAATCAGAGCTCACATAAATTTCACCAGTCACAAAACACAAGCTATGAAGAGGGTGGATGCAGTCCAAACAGTGGTGGCAAATGTCCCAATTAACCATCAGAAATCATTTTAGTAGAAAAATTCTCCTCCGTTCTCCAGAAAAGGACATTTAGCTGACTCATCTTGTCAAAGTGATTTTGGCAAATTCAAAACTTCACAATAACAAAAAGTCTGCTCTACATAAAGAATTTAAAATAGTGCTTTTTACATGGGAAATGGAATAATTATTTCTGTACTTTTGTATTCATAGTTCCCTGAGCACATTGCAGTGTGTTCATATACATATTTATACATCTATCTAGGTAAGTATTCTCATTTTCAAATCCAAAGATTCATAGGCTTACATATATTCCTATTTAAATTCTGAATGAAAATTTCAAAGATTCTTTTAGATTGTTTTAGCTACATATAGTTTTATATTCATGAATTTATTCATGGAATATTTCTTAGGAGCTACCATGTTTCAAGCATGAGAGAAATATTATAGCACAGTAAAAAGTGAACCAGATACCTAATAGTCACAACTGGGTTTGAATCTACCTTTATAAACTGAGGAACCATGGATAATACATTGAATGCCTTTGAGACACGATTTTGTTTTCTAAACACTGTAGAATATAACTTCCTTTGAGAGAGCAGTTATAAGAAATACGTGTAGTAATTTTAGTAACTGTTTTAGTCTGCCTGTCAGTGTAGGAACTACCTTCTATCCCTAAGTGCTGCCCCTAGGGGTGATTAATAAATGCAACATGGCCCAGTTACAGTGACCTCATGCCTCTGGTATGTCATTTGCCCCACTCAAGTAAGCAATCAGTGTTCTTCCCAGGAGTTATAAACCACAGCTGGAATGAATGTCTTTTTTAAAAATAGATCATCAAACTGGAAGAGGATAAATCCAGGAATGTTGGACAAAATCAAGAGAAACTCCAGAGGAAGTGTACTTGGTAAGATTTTTACAATGACTATAGAACACACACACACACACACACACACACACACAAAATAGGAAGCTAATTGAATTGTTGCTCTTTTTAATATAACAGAAATTAGCTGTTTCCCAATACTCAAAAGAAATGCCAGTGTTCTCCATTTTTCTATAGAGCAAATCTGGTACTAACAACCTATTCACCAAGGCTTCATAAAGCCTGATATTGAGTATTATCTGGGCTTTTCATTTTTCTCTTTTGAATCACATAAGAGTAGCTGGAGAAAGATATCTTGAAAATTTTAAAGAAGTTGTCCCTGACTGAGGGTACAGTGTCACTGAATGTCTTGGGTCCTGCTATGCTGCATCACCTCTCTCATTCTCTTGTCCATCTCCATCTCTTAAATGCAATCTCTTCAGGTTGCTGTCACAATGCCCATTTTTTTCAATACCTTTCAAATTGTGTGAGGATTAGTTTTGGCATGGTGCCCAAGGTCATGTTATGATCTCTCCAAAACCCACTCTAGTTATGTATCTCTAAGATGTAGTACAATTCTGGTCTATATCACTTGAATAATTTTTACAAACTCTGACCCTGTTCCATTCTCACTAAAGCCATTTCCATATAGAAATGCACTTTATGAATTCTACATACAATCCTTTTCCTTCTTTTTCTCAAGGAGAATGAAGATAGATGCCCTAAATTTGATCCAAACAGGAATGTAAAAGGATAGTTCCTTTTTATTTATTTATTTTGCATTGTGATTCCACTAGTTATCAAACAAGAAACAATTCCTCAGTTAAATTCTTCTGAAATTTTGTGAAATATTGCTTTTCTGTTTAATGCAATCATTTTCATTATTGTCATGATGACAACAATGACCATGATAAAAATCAACTCAGAAGGACTGAGGATGTGGCTCCGTGGAAAAATACCCCCCTAGCATGCACAAGGTCCTAGATTTGATCCCCAGCACCATTAAAAAACAAGCAAAAAAAAAAAAAAAAACTCAGAAAAGATGAACACAAATGCACATTGACTCATTTTTCAGTTATATATTTGGAAGAAAATGTACATTATGATGCATTTCTCCCAGAAGAAATGTTATTTTAAGGAGTTATCATAATTGTCAGTTTGATTTCAGAAAAACATTTCTTTTGCTACCTTAAAAATTCAAGAAAAATGTGCAACATATTTTGTTCAGGAACAGATAAGTATCATTACACTAAGCCTTCCCAAATAGAAAAGAAAAAGGTTTGAGTTCATCAAAATAAAAGTGGCCTGAGCAGGAATGATTTACATAGACACAGAGAGAATCTATATGCTCCATGTTCCTTCCTGGTCTGACATAGTTGAGGGCTTTGCGTCTCATATAGTTTTAATACTTTTTCACTGGAAGCTTCTTTAGCTGCAGGCTCAATGGCCAATTCACTGTCAGTCCATCTATTTTTCATGTCTACTAGTGATGAGCAATTACTGACACATTAATCTGGTGTCGCTCCCTCTCAGTCCTGACCTTTCACTGAGCTTTAATAGCGTTAGAGGAGCTAGATGCACTACTCAGAGGCTACCTGTGATAAAATAGAGAATGAAGGACTAGAAGGCATTGAAAGAGACTACAACCTTTTGGGTCATAATTTATTAGGATCAAAAGAGGCATTAGTATCAACAGATTTAATGCCTACTTCAAGAGAAATATATTTCTGAGAAAGAGCTTTTTTAATTTTTTCTTAGAGATAGGCAGAGATAATTTCCTCCATAAGGAAATAATGGCAATTGACTCAATTATAAATGCAGATAATCCACATACAACATCATAGATACCCAATCTTCTGCCTGTAAAAATTTATTTTAAAATAGAAAAACTAAAGATTTGTCTTCAGATGTATGGAAATTCCCCACACCAACCTTGAAAACATTAAGTCCCCAAAATTTTTGTGGCCTTAAAATAGCATTAACTATACCATCCTAATGTGCTACTTTCTTATTTTATTATAGTTAATAATTTGTGAGACGTGATTAATTCCAAATCAGTTTCTGTCTCTTTATAATGTATATATCATGAAAACGAATCATCAGTTTTAAATGTTTTATGTACCTTTTAAAACATGTCATTTGTTATCACTTTGTTCTTTAAAATATATAATTTGATTGGTTAATAATGGAAAAAAGGGATCCTTGCCAAAACCTCATCTGGAATATGTAAATATTTAAGAAAATGTTGCATTTCAATAAATACATTGTCTATTAAATCTTACTCTCTTGTTCTAGTCTCAGAAGTGGAAAGGTAGAAAAAAAGGAACAGAATTCTTTCATCCTTTGGACCAAATTATGAGAATCTTAAAATTATGTAAAACTGACATATTTGCTAAAATTTCTAAGACATCTTTGAAAAATAAAAGTACTTATTTGTAAAATTTATGCTAAAACCATCTAACATGCAGGATAATGATTAAAGTAAAACATAAATAGACTCTTTGGCACACACTTATAATTCTAGGGATTCAGGAAACTGAGGCAGGAGGATCAAAAATTCAAGGTATTCCTCATCAGCTCCAAGAGACTCTTGTTCAAAATTTTTAAAAAGGGGGATCTGAGAATGTAACTCAGTGGTAAACACACATTTCCAGTGCCATAGACATACACACACAAAAATTAGCAAGCATATTCTTAATCCAATCACATAGATATTTTAGGATTCCACTGCAGATGTTTATGCCCAAGTAAACATATCTTTTCAGAAATGTTAGTGTGAAGTACTGACATTGAAAAATATATTTACTTTGAAAAATGACAGCAAAATGTTTATCTGGTTAATATTTCCAAGGACTTTTGCCAGCTGCTAAAATCTTACCTAGCACTTATACAGATACCCAGTCTTTTGATTGCATGGTTATTTAGGGCCCTTTCCAATGCTTACCAGTGACATACAAGTTTGACTCAAAAGATTATAATGCCCTCCTACATATTTTTTAAAATTTTCTGTCATTGAAAACATCATCTTTTTTTCTGCTCCTTTTTTTTGGTTAATCTCACCTTAACTGATTAAGGTGTATGTATGCATGTGAAATAAATTTTAAGTGCTATTATTTCACTTACTTAGAGTAAATCAAGATTATGCTTTTGAGGATATTTTATTATCTTAAATTGCTCTAGCTTCAGAATCAGGATCTACATTATGAATTAATAACAAGTGTGTGTGTGTGTGTGTGTGTGTGTGTGTGTGTGTGTGTGTATGTATTATAACCAAAATATAGAACTTTAGAGTTTAGTTTTCAACTTTCACTATTTAGTATGAGATTAAGAAGACCACCAAATAGAAATGGAAGCAAAAGAGACTGCTTCCAAGGTCTCAACCTCTTGCACTTCTATGTCAACAAATTCCAGTGTCCTTGTGAGATCCTGTGCAGGGGGAGTGCAGCCCAAATGATTATCTCAGTTCATGACTAGAAAAGTGGCCATTGACAGCTCAGTGGAAACTGATTTCAGCAGATCATGGCTGGTAGACAGTGACTTATCCAAAATTCCCTTCTTCTACTGCACTTGTGATAGGGCAGCATCTCACCCTTCCTCAGAAAACTTGGAATGAAACTACCATTTGACCCAGTTACCTCACTTCTCAGTTTATACCCAAAGGACTTAAAATTAGCATACTATAGTGATGCAACCAAGTAAATATTTGTAGGATCTAAATTTACAATAGCTAAACTATGGAACAAATGTAGATGCCCTTCAATAGGTGAATGGATAAAGAAATTGAGGTACATATACAATGGAATATTACTTAACCTTAAAGAAGAATGAAATTATGGCATTTTCAGGTAAATGGATAGAGCTGCAGAATATCATGCTAAGTGAAATAAGCCAATCTCAAATAACCTAAGGCCAAATGTTTTCTCTGATATGTGGATGCTAATTCACAATAAGGGGTGTGGGGTGATAGGGAAGAATATAGGTATTATGGATTAGACAGAGGGAATGAAGGGTGGGGAGGTGGTATGGGGGGTGGGAATGACAGTGGAATGAATTGGACATTATTACCCTATGTGCATATATGATTACATGACCAGTGTAATTCTACATCATGCACAACTATAAGAATGAGAAATTGTACTCGATTTATGTATGATATGTCAAAATGCTTTCTACTGTCATATATAACTAATTAGAACAATTTTTTTAAAAAATAGCAAATCTTGATCATTAACTTCACTGAAAATTATTCTTTAGCAAACTGATTAGTGCATTCTGAATTGAAAATGGGTAAATTTCTTCCCTTAGGTGCCTGTGCAAAGGGTGGTGCTATCCAAATAGATTCTCTTAGAAAAAGCTACATAAGATCCCTTCACATGTAAGATAGTCTTATAAAAACAAGGGGCTTTATCTGTTACACTCTCTGCTGTCATCTCAGCATATAGAATAGGAATTATAACACAGGAGGCACTCAGGTATTTAAAGGAAGGAAGGAACAAAGAAAGGAATTGGATACACAATGCTCTATGTTCTAGCTACTAGAAATTATTAGCTGCAATTTGCACTGTTGCACAGTATGGCTTGCTATGAAAATTGTGTGGAAAACGATTGGGATTGAGTCCCCTAATCTCAGGCACTGTGAAGAATGACAACCCCTACTAATGTCTACTGATGAGTTTATATCTCATATAATCTCAAGAAGAGGTGCTTTAGGGCTCTTTGCAGTGCCTACCAATGACATTCATAGAAACTTAAGCACACTAATTCCCATTTGTGGGAGACCAACCTCACATGTGATTGAGTCACACTCCCCGGCTGGGTGCTGAGGTGCTCAGTCGCAGAAATGTGGCAGAGCTTTCCCAACTCTTCTTGGGTTCGAGGGTCAGTGTCTCATACATGGGTGTATCTTGCTACAGCCCCATGGGTGAAGTTATGCTCACCTGTTCCTTTGTAATATAACCCCTTGCCCTGTTTAGGACAGAATCTTCCATGGAAGTGCCTTGTGTGTCCCCTCCTCTTACTGTGCCCTTGGGTGTGGCCTACCCAGGTGTCAGTCAACCTGCTGACAGTGACATCATGAAGATAGACTCAATCCCCTGAAACTTGACCCCTTACCTCATTTGGATAGCTTCTTCTCAATAAAAGGGGTCAGCACATGCTCTCGCTCTCTCTCTTTCTGCAGACCCTTAAGGTCAGAGGAGCCACCACAGCGACCCCAAAGAAAAAGGTATTTGTGTCTCTTGCATGGTTATTTTGTGCAGCCCAGTTATCCCAGTTCAACTGGAGTGACCCCTGAGACATTTAGTCGCGAGAACAGAAACCCGGCACCCATTCATCTTTTTTAAGTATAGAAACCACCATACTAAACTTTCTTCTCCTTACTGTCACCAAAACACCCAGTGACACTGATGCCTCTGAGTCATAGTGTTAGCTTTTTGTCACGGTGACCAAAATGCCCAACAAGGTCAACTTAGAGGGGAAAGAGTTATTTTAGTTCATGGTTTCAGAATTTCACTCCATAGTAAACTTAATTTCCCTGGCCAAAGGAGAGGCTACTAGAAAAAACAGAATATGATGGAATAAAGGTATGGCAAAGGAAAGCAGCTCAGCCCACAACATCTGGGAAGCAGAGAGAGCAAGATGCTAGGGACAAAATACAAACCCCCAAAAGCACACTTCCAGTGCCCCACCTACATATAATTACAACAACCCAATTAGTCCATTTAAATTCTGAATCCATCAAATAGATTAATCAGTGGTTAAGTGATAGCTGTTAAAATCCAACCATTTCACCTCTGAACATTTCTGCATTAATACAGAAGCTTTGGAGAAACATCTCATATTCAGCCATGAACTGAATTATCCATGTACATCTAAAAAAACATTCTAATTTCAGATTTCAGGAAGAAAATATAAGATATAAGATATAATCCCCTTTCTTCTAAGACAATCTGTAATTTTGCATACAATTTGGTTGAACCCCTCCAGACCTTTACAGGCTGAAACAAGAAAGGCTGATTTTCTTAAGTCAAACAAAAACAAATCTTTCATACTTAATATTTGAGTCAGTTGGCACTCAGATCCATACTGGATACCTATTGCTGCAACTAGAAATTATCCTCAAAAATTGAGTCACTTAAAACAACAAGAATATTATCTGACAGTTTCTCAGGATCAGGAATGAATTCATGGAATGGAAGTGAATCCTTTCAGAATTTGCTAAATCTAGACTTCAGATGAGATTAGACCTCTGGCCAACATCTTGACTGCAATATTAGCTGGTGTTCACTCTTGCTTCTGCAGGTAGGCCATGATCTTATTCCCTCTGTCCCTTTCCACAGATCTGTTCTTCCACATGGCAACTGGCTTTCCCCAGAGTGAAGAATCTAAGAGAAAGACCACAAAGAGGGGTGTACGTAAGGTGGGAACCACAGTTATTTTATACCTAATCTTGGAAGTGAGCTTCAGTTAAAGCATTAGTTCAAAGTCCAGAATCATCATCTAATCAAGGTCATGTGTGAATGAGGCCCTTGGATGAAGTTCCTTAAGTACAGTTCTTATCCACCTAAGTAATCAGAGAGATAATTTTTCCACACATTAATACCCCTAATGGATGACAAAAGGACACACTAAGAGAACACTGTAGATACTCATGTTCAAAAGGGGAAAAAGAAAAAAAAAGGCACAGGGGTGTCACTCTTAAATCCAGTCAGGCCATAATTCGAAGCTCCTTGGTTAGGTCTCAAGACCTGAGAATAATTCTCCATAGCTTTTGGCTGTGCCCTCTGACCTCTTGGTTCTTTCCCTTAAACCATCTTTCATTCTCTCATTTTTAAGGGAAGGTACCATGTTGGATTATTCATGAAATTTTTGAGTCTCATTCTTGCCAGTAAAATTTGAAGTCCAAAGCCATCCACTCATTCATTATGTTTTGTCCCTCTTAAGCCAAGATAGTGATACCCACAAATCTCCTTAAGATAAGTCCTTCTAGAGGTTCCAATTCTTTGGTTTTTAATTTTTCAAATTTTAATTTGTTATATATGACAACAGAACCCATTAAATTCCTATTACACATATAGAGCACAATTTTCATATCTCTGGTTTTACACAAAGTAGAGTCACATCCTTTGTGTCTTCATACATGTACTTAGAGTAATGATGCCCATCACATTCCACTGTCATTCCTACCCCGAAGCCCTCTCTCTTCCCCTCCCTCCCCTTTTAACCTTTGCCCTATCTTGAGTTCATTTAATCTTCCCATCCCCCTCCCCCCCAGCATATTATGGATTAGCATCCTTAAATCAGAGAAATTATTCAGCATTTGGCTTTGGGGGATTGGCTAATTTCACTTATGTTCTCCAGCTACATCCATTTACCTGCAAATGCCATGATTTTGTTCTCTTTTAATGTTGAATAATATTCCATTGTGTATATATCCCACATTTTCTTTATCCATTCATCTACTGAAGGGCATCTAGGTTGGTTCTATAATTTAGCTATGATTGAGACAATTATGACAAAGACCCATAGTTTCCTTGAAGTGTTTGTCTGACTAGCTCTTTCTGAGATTTTAATAAAAGGATTTTAGTGACATAGCCTCAATTTCATCACGTTTTTGTGGCAATGTCCTAGATTTAACCTTTGCTTGAAAGTCACTCTTAATTAGTATCATCTGTTTTCTTTAGCAGCTGAATTTTTTTGAAACTATGAATCCTGACTCCTTATATTTAATACTACTTTCTTCCATTTACCTTTTTCCTTTTGATTTTTACTAGAAACATCAAAAAGAAACCAGATAGCACCTTTACCTCTTGACTGGAAGTCTCCATTGCTGCATTATTCAGTTCATTAGGCACATTTTCTACTTTCCATAACACTGTAAGCATCAATTGTTAAATATTTTACATTAAATAATAAGTATCCTTTTCGTCCAACTTCCAATAATATTTACCTCATTTTCCTGCAAACACTCTTCATCAATCTTATCAAAATTCATGAATCTGCTATTGATAACTGTTCTGATACACTTTAGTTCTTTTCTAACACTCTTCCATAAGCCTACTGCATATTCCAAACTTCTCCAAAATTTCAAGTTTTTGTCTCAGTAGCACTGCACTTCCAGCTACCAAATTTGTTTTATTTACCAGTTTCTGTGTAACACAGATTATTCACAAAATTTACATCTTAACATTACACTCATTATGTCACATGTCTGAGCGTCCAGAATCTGGAAGCAGCTTAGGTGGATACCACTGGATCAGGTCATTTATGAGGTTGCAATCCACCTGTTGGGTCTGGTTGTAGCCTTATTCTTTCACACCTGGCTATTGGAAAAGCCTTCTAATGGCTTTCTCCCAAATGTCAGCTGCTTTTCTTTAAGATCAGCAGTGCAAGAGCATTGAAAATGGAAGCCATTTAATAATCTAATCTTGAAAATGACATCCCTCCACTTCTGCGATAATATACTCATTAGAAGCAAGTGGTCCAGTCCACACATAAAGAGAAAGGATTACAAATGGGAATGACACAAGGGAATGGAGGACTTAAGAAGTCACCTTAGTGGCTGCATATCATGGGGAATCAAAAGACTTGAAATATTATTTTTTTCATTAACAAATCAATTTATACTTTAAAACCACCATAATTAAAGAGTTGGAAGAGCTTAACAACCAGAATGGACCAAGAAGAAAATAAAGGCATAGTAAAATATTAAAAATAGCATGAGAGTTAAGTGTTTCAAATAAGAAATGGATTTTAGTTTTAAGCAAGTAGTTGTGTTTAAAGGAAGAACATCCATTTGATCTTGATATTGAAATATTCTCTTTCTCTAGGTTTAATGACACATGATTACATTTTTTCCTACAACATCAATCATACCATTTGATTCTAAAGAGTAAGAGTTACATGATTAAACTGTTAAAATAACTATATACCCTTTACCCCACAAATTTTGGAATTAATATTTATGTAGAGAACAGAATTTTTACTTATATTTATAAAATATTTTAAATATTTCAAACTTTGGAATATAAATGAAAGATCATTACTGTGAAATATAAAGAAATTATAAAGTATGATAATTTCTTCCATTTTAATAGTGGTGAGTCAAGAAAACCCTATAGTTTTAATTAGGAATATAATAGATATGAATATATATTCAAAGTTATGAAAAGAGCAATAAAGTAAGCAAAGTAAAAGCATAATAAAATGTGTGTTGAAGGGAGACGCAGAGACATAAATTCATCCATTTTTGAAGACAGGAGTCTGCATATATTATCTGAAATAATAAATCAAGCAGTAGAACTATAAATACATTGTTTTGTTTTATGATTATGATGAGGGAGGAATGTAAAAAGTGACTTTAAGGATGTGGAGCTGAGATCAGAGAAAATGGTAGTGGTAAGATCTACTCTTCACTCAATCCCATTCTGAAATGTTTATACTGTTTTTATATGCATCTATGTATCACTTTTGTGTGTGTGTGTCTATGCGGGTGCTGGGGATTGAACCAGGGCCTTGTGCAGGTGAGGCAAGCACTCTACCAACTGAGCTACATCCCCAGCCCAATGTATCACTTTTAATATGGAAAAAGTTGCAAATTAGTAGATAATTATAACACAAAAGGTAGGTATTGTTCCTTAGGTAAGTACCACAAGAAACTGCCCCTGTTTTCAACCCTTTCTTGTATCTGGTCTCTATAGATGGGCCTCCCAATGATCCCCTGGCAGTCTCCTCCCCATAAGTCTGACTTGGCCCTGGGCCTTAAGCCTCTTACAGTCTTAACAAAAATGATGCAATATGACTTTCAAGTCTGAGTCCCAAAAAGTCTTGTAGCTTTTTTGTCTCTAGAAATCCTTTCTTTGGGAATTCAGCAGCCATGTAAAAATGTCTGATTTCACTGATTGCCATGGTATAAGGAAACCCAAATCAAGCTTTGTGGAAAATTTATGAGGAAATAGAGATTCTCAACCAGCCCCCAGCCAAGTGCTGGACCTGTGAGTGAATCATGTTTGAATCATGTTTCTGGTCTACAGAATGTTAGGTATCTGAAGTAACCTAATAATGCCCATGCAAATTTTTACCTTCATGATGAGCCTTCAGATGCCCCCAACTCCAGCTACCATGACAGATCTCATGTGAGGACTGCCCCATTTCTCCTAGTCAACTCACAAAACCTTGAGAATTAGTTAGTTGTTGTACTAACCCATTAAGTTTTGAAGTATGTTACAGTTTGGATATGAGGTACCCCCCCACAAAAAACTACTTTGTTAATGCAGGAATATTCAGAGGTGAAATGTTTAGATTATGAGAGCAGTAATCAAATCAGTCTATCCTATTTTGAGGTGACTAACCAGGTTACAACTGTAGGCATGTGGGTGGGAGTGGCTGGAGGAGATGGGTCATTGGGAGTGTGCTCTGGAAGTGTATATCTCCCCTGATGACCTTTCACTTTTCTCTCTCTGCTTCTGACCCCACTATGAGCTGATCAACTTGTCTTGTGATAGACCCTTCTCCTGAGATATGCTACCTCACACATGGAGATAGTCAGCCAACCATGGACTAAACCTCTGAAACCATGAGCTAAAATAAATATTTTCTCCTGCAAGTTGTTCTTGTTGGATGTTTTGGTCTCAGCAAGGCAGAGCTGACTAAGACAAAGCAGTTTATCATTTAGCAAAAGATAACCAGAACAGTCTGCAAATTCAAAAGTATTTCTATTAAGATCAGTTGATCAATTTGAAATTTCTCCCTGTCCTCCAACAACCTTTATAGCTAAAGGTTCATGTTTTCTCGTTTCTTTTTTTCTTGCATCAGTTGTTACCATTGGGTTTTATCATCAGTTTCCCTTTTGCTATATGTCCCTTAAGTCAAGTAGTAGATATACCCTTGAACTTTTTTATGTCCCTCAGAGGAATATTCAGTTAAAATAAAAGATCTTTGGTATGATTATGGACAATTCAGGGTAGGATCATGTTCTACATGTTTCTTGGTCTGATCTTTGGTTTTATAGGTCCAGAAATTTCCTTTTTTAGTGCCTAAAGTTTTCTTGAGAAAAACTCAAGAGCAGCATAAACCAAATTATAAACAATTAACCTACAAACTAGAATTCTAAATTATACTTTGCATAAAAACTTAAAAGTCTCATGGAGATGGAATAATCACATCAATCAAGTAACTCTCATTTCTTGTAGGAAAATATATTTCAGAAAACAAATTCTAGTTCAACTTACTCTGTACACATGGAATCAAATTTGTAAGCATTCAAAACACTCTATTAATGACCCAGGATATCAGATTATGACAGTGAACACATAGGGCTTATAACAGGCATTTCCATCACAAAGGCATATTAAGATGAAGCAGTTTGTGACATTTTCTTCTGGACATTACCGGAAGGGCAAGTCAACACAGTTTTGTGTTTCTTCTTTTTCTTTTTCTTTTTTACTGCCATCATTCCCAGATTGCATCAAGATAACATGTTAATCTGTCCCTCTTTTGGATTTATTCTTTTATGACTTGTTAATGTGGGGTGTCATTGAACAAAGGCAAACTCTGTTATTAAATCATGTTTCTGGTCTAGAGAATGTTAGGTATCTGAAGTAACCTAATAATGCCCATCTAAATTTTTACCTTCATACATCATATGTTAATTTATACCTTATCATCAGAGTTTAAGAGCTCACTTGATTTCTTTTTTTGGTCTCATAATCCCCAAGGGCAAAACAAATCAAAACAAACAAAAATGCAGTAAAATATTAATAAATGTCATATCTAACAAGCAGTATCATGGAATATAAATTCAGATAAATTAAACAAAGAAGTTCCAAATACAAATTTGTGAAGAAACAAATTTTATGAAGTAAAAAATAAATTCCATTAAAATTGTTAATTCTCAAAGATATTTTATGTATCCCTAGTGTGAAACAAACCATTAAAGCAAGTAGTAGAGAATCTGTGCTAGAATATTTTTATTTCAATTTTCAGGGAAATGCACTTATTTGAAACAAGGTAATTTGGCCATAAAATGAGTAAAATATCACATGATATTTTTAATTCAGTATCTAATAACCTTAAATTCAATTTTTGCAAATCAGATGAGTTAGTTGGCATACAAAAATGTGGTTGTATATTTCTTTCTGACTTATTCATAATCACCCAAGTATATCTCTCCATATAAATAAGTAACCATGGGCCAAGTCCCCTCCCTGTCTATTGACTAGGTCCATGGTGGAAAGCACAATGGCCAGCACAGGGCTGAGCCAATGCTCCACTGGGTAATGAAAGGAAGCACAGAATTCAGGAGAAGGCTGTAAATAGAGGCAGACTCTAGAGAGAATTTACCCAAACTAGCAGGTAGCTTCCAGGATAGAGAGGTCAGGACTGGAGGGACCCTATTAATTATCTTCTGGAGAGTCAGGCTGAAGAGTTGTCCTTCCTCACTCCCCTTATCTCACTTCATCCCCCATGTTTTACTGAGGAAACCAGTAATCATCACAAAATGGTGAACTATAGAGTAACAGATTCCTGACTGTTTTGTACTTGTTTGGTTTACTTTGCTTTCCAACTATGATATTTCAGATTTGATAGTTTATTATGTTGTGTTACCTGGTAAATCAAATAAAGAGCTGATCCACATTCTGAACCTGGAAGATCTTCAAAGTGATCAGGACTTAGGAAAACCCTTTCCTCTTCCATTCCAGAAAAGATGGAACAGAGAAGGAACTCCTACAGAATTCTTTGTTCAGACAAGTCTATAAAGGACAAGTCAGAAAGTCATTCAAGTCTTTCTAAAGAGGGTTGGCCCCTCAGAACACAGCACATAGAAAAACTCAGACATGATTTCAGGAATGTAACTTAGCTCAAGGTATTCAGAAATTTGATTGACTGTTATATATTCCTAAGAAATCCTTGAGATCCAAAAGTTTCCCCTAGTTAGATGCTGATTTGTTCATTTATTCACGTATTATTTCAGTAAAGATTTGTCAAGTATCTACTATAAAAGTCAGGCACTGACTTACTAGATGAGGATAAAATAATGAATCTGGGGATAAAACACAGCATTTGCCTTTAAAGAGTGAGCAGATTACAAAGGGTTACAGGCAAGTGAGCAATCACAGCACAGTGAGGGCTAAGGAAGCAGACAGGATGCAGTTGATGAGGGTAAAGAACAGATGCTTGGAGAGTTGCTTCAATGTTGCTAAGGAGATAAAGCTAGATATTCATATTTTATTGTATATATTTAAGGTATAAAACATGATATTTTGATATACATATACATTGTGTAATGATTACTACAGACAAATTAGCATATCCGGCTCTTCACATAGTTACTTTTTTAAAAAACATCAGAATGAATTTAGAAATTATTTGAAGAAATCCATATGAAGAAATCCATCTGGCCTCTCATATTTTTGTCCCTTGCCTGATGAAAGCTTCCCCCTGCCTAGAATACTTTTAAAATTCTATTTCTTCTCTTCTTTCCCACATACAGAGTTCAACATCTCTTGCCTTGAATATCACAATCACTTCCTATGTAATTTCCCTGCCTATATTTTCTTCTCACTCCAGGCAATTCTACATACCACTGTGAAACATATTCTGAAAATGCAAACTTGATCACATTATTTCCCTGCTTTAAAATTTTCTAATATCTCAGCTAGCCAAGGATCAACACCAAAACTAGCAGTTTTATATATATATATATATATATATATATATATATATATATATATATATATCCTTACTTTAACCAAATGCATTCAATATCTGTCTATCTATCCATTTACCCATCCATCACTCACCCCCCTGTCTATTTCAAAGGCATGGAATTAAGTGTGTTGACTTCTTTACAGGCACTGTAATATTATCAAGCTTCCATCCTCAACAGAAACCTGGTTCAGTGACCTCAATCTATTTTTTAGCCTCCTCTATCACCACCAACACTTACTGATATAATAGTCATCAACATACCCATATTCTGTGCCCCATTCATACTTATTTTTTCATCTTTTCTCTAAAATTCCATACTCTTTCATTCTGTTATCATTTGTATGTGGTTGAATCTCCTCCAAAATCTATATCCATTTCCACCTCTTAAGGAATACCTTAAAAGGCTAGATTATATGTAACCTCCAAAAATCCAGCTCACATATCACCTCTGTAAAGCCTCCCAGAGCAATCCCATATATTGGATATTGTACACTATTTTACAGATTGAGGACTAGCAATCCAGAGATCAAAGACTGGTGCAAGGTTATACAAATAAGTACAGCCAGAATTTGAGCACCATTCCTGATTTCAGATTTGGTGCCCTGTCTTATACAATGTTTTTCAACCCAACCTTTATATTCTCAAATCTGAGTCATTTGTCTAAAGTGCCCATGGATTTCTGGTTTTCTCAAGTTTTATATGTAGTTTTGAAGAATATCTCTGGATTTCTCCTGCTTATTAGGGAAAATTAGCTTCACTGGGATGATCATTGGTTTACATTTAAAGATGTGTGTTCTGTTTCCTCTCTGATTTTGACTCTCCACAAAAGCATGAGCATGTTTCCTCTCTGCTTTTGTTCCTCATCTCCAAAATTTTCCTGATAATAACTATATCCTAAGGCACCATACTGAAATGTTTGCAGCTATGCATATGTTTCTTCTCATTTCCACTTCTTTGCTCAAATTATGACCTGTACTCATAATGCACCATCCTACCCCATGCCTCCTTCTTCCAGTTAATGTTTACCCCCAACTACCTCTGCCCTTGAGAATCCAAACAACTCAGCATAAAAAAAGTTTTTATACACATGTATCTTATGAATGATTGAAGTTCCTCATAAATGTTCATGTGAAGCTTCAACTTAATCCTATGAGAAACACCTACTGCTTTGCCTTTAAATGTCATCCAGCGACAAGAAGGGAAAGGGCCCCTTTTAGAAAGAAATGGGAGTGAAAGGGATAGAGGATTTTCTGTGCAACACAATTGAGAACCCTAAATGCTAAACAAGAACATAACTTTTCAGACAAATATTTGAAAAAAACTTTTATTCCAATTATTACAACTGTATTCTGCAACTTAAGGCAATTTTTAATTTTGTTATTTGATTTACATTGTAGAAGAAAATCAGTAAATTTTTGCATGCCTATAAATAGAATTCTCTGAGGAGAAAGGGACTTCAGAAAAGGTATGACTTCATTTTATAAGCCAGCATAAACTGCTTAAGGGAAATTCATTAAAATTTCCTTTTAGCTCCTTAAGAGTTCTTGCTTTGAAAGCAATTAATTTTACCTCAAAAATCCTTCATTTTTTTCCTTTGTTGAAGCTTTCAAGAGGAATGTTGTCCAATAGCATGTTCTGGGAAGATGCAAATGTTGTGTGTCCGCACGGTTTGATATGCAGATACTAGCCATAGCTGGCTATTTATTTATTACTTAAAATGTGGCTAATATGACTGAGAATTCACATTTCATTTAATTTTAATTGTATTAACCCATTTTTCATGACTACAGTAAATGACATACCTGAGGCAGGTACTTGATAAAGAAGTTTGTATTTACTCATAGTTCTGGAAGTCAAGGTCAAGGTCTCATCTGGCTACAGCCTTGATGGCAGAATCCTTAGGTATGGCAAAGCATCACATGGGAAGAGACATGTGTGTGGTCTCTCTCCCTCTTGATATAATACCATCAGGATTCAATTCTGGGGGCTCCATCTGAGGCCCTTATCCAATCCCAATCACCTCCCAAAGGCTTAGACTCTAAACACCAGAGATGAATTAGATTTCAACCTTCTCAACATTTTACATAAGCACATGAAATTGTGGGGACACGAACCATACCCAAATAACATTAATGAACTTAATTTTAAATATAAATAACCACATTTGTTAGGGACTGCTGTATTGAACAACATTTATCTAGCTTATATTCTATTTCTCCAAATTTCTCAACCTTAGTCACATGTCATCTTTGAATACTGTTTTGCAAACTGATAAAGAAACCAGGATCCCTGAAAATGAGAAGAAAACACTATGTTTCTCACTCTGGAACTGTTTGTTTTTAAGCTTATCATTTAAAAATGATATGTTAACCACATGTTATATATAATTTGCATGTTGATGCATAGAATATAAAGCAGACACAACTGACTTATCAACAAGTTTCTCATGAATTCAGGAGACACACAAATTTTATTATTACATGTCTTCCTTAAATTCTTTTCCTCCACCCACTGGACATTTGATTTGGAATGGAATCTCATACATAACAACCTGAATGTGCCTGACTCCTCCAACCCTATGTACTGGCACTATTATCAATCCAGCTTTTCTGATCATGCTCGAGTGTGGGAAATCTCTTTTACACATGATCTTATGTTTCTAAATTCTCATCTTACTACACATGGGCTCCAGCCAAAGAACACCAAGAACCCTGCAGTCAGATAAAGCTTGGTTTATTGACTTGTTACGACAAAGGAAATTGACATATTATGGGTTACTGGGGATAATTCAGTGAGTAGGAGTTAGAAGGGGCTTGTTTGGAGATATGGGTTTGTGTTACATAATTTTAGGGAGTGATTAAGGAGTAAGGTTTTGCTCTAGTTTGAGAGCTATCAAATCTATGACTGGATATCTCACTATTTTTTTCTTGAAAGAGAGAGAGAGAGAGAGAGAGAGAGAGAGAGAGAGAGAGAGAGAGAGAACTAATGCCTTACTCTATAAAGCAGAAGAAATCACACCCATAAGACTGGATTTTGGTTAATTTAAAAAAAAATGGTCAGTGTTCTTATTTTTGACTGTGATTTGGCATTGTCATAAGTGACCTTGTCTGATATTGATGTTACATTCAATAATTTATGTGCATAAAGAGAACACATGGTCTAGTGGTAAGATTCAGACCAGCTTAGCTAACAGTAATCAGAGGAAGCTTTTTCTAGCTTCACAACTACCCTGCCACCCACATTCATTCATGTATACCCAAAGTTCCAGATCACACAAGGGATTCCTTACAATGCTTTACTTACGTTTTCTTCTCAAGAGTTGCTTCCTCTTCTGTGATGCTATGTCATTGTGTGCCTATTTACATATATAATACTTCTATGTATTCAACACTCACTGAGTTATAAATATTGAAGATCTCTTATGTATAATCACTGTATTAATCAGTACAAAAGAGAGGGAGTACAGAGGGAGCAAAAGACATAATTCCCAGTCTCATGTACCCTGAAATCTAGTGATATAGTAAATTAATATATATTAACTTTGCAACCATAAAAAGTGTCATAACAAAAAGCAACACAATAACCCAAAATAGAGAATTTTTACTGATCAGGATAAACATGACGTATAAGACAGATCTATATTCGCCAGAGAAAAACATAGGGTAAAAAATATTCTAGGCAGAGGAAATAGCATATGGAAATGTCCTGTGGTAGGCAGGATAACAATGCGCACAAGGAAAGTGAGGGAGACCATGTTCCTGTAAAAGCCTAGGCAGTGAAGGATCTTGTGGACCATTTTAAGGAGATTTCTGCCCTCATCATTAAAAGTACTATAAAAGCATTTAAATTGCTTCAACAATAAAATGATCACTGTGGCTTTCATGGATTGAAATGGGATATCAGAGCTTATTTATTTTGGGGATATCAGAACTTATTATTATTTTTGGGAAAGTGACTAGGTTATTTCAGAAGCATAAGAGACA
Source organism: Spermophilus citellus (assembly GCF_964194105.1). NCBI lineage: Eukaryota > Metazoa > Chordata > Mammalia > Rodentia > Sciuridae > Spermophilus > Spermophilus citellus. The sequence continues at coordinate 106,557,547 of NC_138182.1, forward strand.
TCTGAGGGGTTCTCTGAGCTTGGGTAGGGATGAAGCAAAGAGGATGTAGATTCAAGACCATTCCAGAAGTGGATGTAGGGAGAGCTATGAAGGCCTGGTTAGTATCAAGGATACATTTTAATTATCTGGCTAAGAAAATTGGATGAATAATCAACTATAAGAGAATCTTAACTTCACTTTATTTCTTTCATGAATATGGGTTAGAAATAATGAATGAACTGTTGAAGTTCCATGATGAGATTTCTGGGAAGTGGTTGAGCATGCTATCTATACACTAAGAAGAAAGCACTGAATGAGAAATAATTGTAAATCAGTTGTGTATGAGTAGAAATTAAGGCTTTGGATTGGATAAGACAAAACTCCCTGTAGAGTAGGAAATGGATTATGTCCAGTCTGGTGAAAATCGACATTTAAGGAATAAGGAATAGTAGGAAGATGAGTTCACAAAAAAATCCAGAGAAGTCATGAGAAGATACAAGGAAGACTAGGAGTCTATGTCATACAGAAGCCATGGGGGGAATTGTATGCATTTTCTACTTTTTACATAGAATCTGAGGTGCTTAAAATAAAAATAAATTAATCCAGAAGAACATCTGGAGGAAAAATATCTAAGAAAGAGTAATTTTTCATTTCACAGAGTACTATGTAGTTGTTAAAATGTAGGCATAAATTTGGTTCTCAGCTCCTTTAGTTTCCATAGAATTTTCTCCCATGAAAAACAGGGACAAAGTGGAATTTATCAGTATTATTATAAGGATCCAATGAGTTAGTGCATGTCTAGCATGTTCAGCCTCAGTAGTAGGCCCAGGGTGATCACAGTTGCTGGAAATGGCTGTGTCGAAGCAGTCATAGTGCTAGAGGACACATTGTCTAAACCTTACTAAAATGTGTGGATTGTATGTTAGCTTGCCTCTAGAAAACATAATATGTTGTGCTTCTCCTTATATTCCCAGAGCCTGATACACTGTCTGGCACAGAATAGATGTTCAATGATGCTGTTTAATTAATGCTCTTCAAATTTTCCTTCGTATTGGATTCTCAATAGTAATTTAAATTATCTGCTCAGAAATTAAGAAAGGAGTTGCTATAGATGCTTGACCTCACTATTTGGTTTGGAAGTATGATATAGGTTTGGAAGTATGCTCATAAATAGTGTGCTTTTCTGTTTTTGTTTGTTTGTTTTGCTTTGTTATTTGAGACAGGATCTCACTATATTGCCCAGGCAGTCCTCAAATTTATGATCTTCTGCCTCATCCTCATTCAGTCAGGATTATAGGCTCATGATGCCACCATAAATTTGTTTTTCTAACTTATAATCCACTGATGACAGCGAAGCCTATCCTATTAGGACAGCACTTCACAATCTCTAATTAGTAATTCCTCATGGGTCCTGTGCAAGGGAGGGGGAGTCTTCCTACTGGAGAAAAATCCTGAATATTATCCTGAGTTATTTCCTAACGGGTAGCCAATTAGATATTCTGATTAAGGCAGAATTATGATTTAGATTAGTGATCCAAGTTTATGTCCATGTAACTGACTTTTCCAGATAATTAGAAACAGGATACTCAGTAGTTCTGTATCCTCTAGTGCATACCCATGAGTCTTAACACATTTTCTACATTTCCATTTCTTTCTGCCACTGAAGAATTGGCAGATTAATGAGAAGAAACCTGTAATTATCATTAAAACTATCTTACTTTTAACTTTCACAATCGATACAAGAACCAACCATCACAAATCCAGGCAATTGCCTTTTGTACTTTTGTTAAAATATATGAAAATAGCCAACCTAGGATTATAACCAGTCAATTAGTCAATGAGTATTGAAAATTCAGTGCATCTTAGCAGAAAATTAACCTAAAACTTGAAACTAAAAGTGTATATTAACAAGTCACTATTAATTATTTATACTATTTTAGAACTTTACAGATGTTATGAAATTTAATCTTTAATAAGTCAAAAGCTAGGTACTGAGGTGTAAAAAAATTGACATAACTTTATCAGGGTTAAAAGTAAGCTGTGTATTTAAGATGTACCCCTAGAATTCTAACCCTACCTGTACTCTTAACCACTGTCTCCCTCATGTCTGAGTAACTGATCACATTTTACCCTCAAAAGGCATGTTGTACCTTTTATTCCCTGGTGTAGATCAGAAAATTCCCATGATACTTTTAACAGGCTTTGAAAGGGCAATTTTTCTGTCTCTTGAATATATTTAAAATCGGATCAACCTTCAGTTTGTTTGCCTGCTTTTTTAAAGCTGTAAATCTTCAAAGGAGGAAGTATTTCCCTCATATTTAACTCTGAAAACTCATATTCAAATTATATCAATAATGACAAATAGCAAACTCCACCTGTGGTCTAAACTGGAGTTGTATGCATGAATCTTCCAGCCTTGCGTCCACCTATTTTAATTTGCATAATGTATTTCTTTGGGCCACATTTAATGAATGCTGTTTGGGTATAAAGATAGTAAACATCAATTATAATTTGATTTTTTTCTATTGAACATCTTGTACAGGCACCACAGTGTGACTTTATCTGTTATAGGATAGTTAATGGCATTGAAAATTACACAACACACTATAAATTCTGCTTGAAATGCAACATATTTTTAGATTAAGTTAAATGTAAGAAGAATGTATAACCTTTGTAGCAGTATCCTCCCTATATCTGGAAACATCATCTGATAATGCTTCATAAATACAATAGCCAGCATGACCTATAGACTATTTATGGCTGGTGTGTCATTAGGAAAATCTCTGCAGGACCAATTCAGTTTTAAATGAATGTTACCTATATTCTGATAAGACCCTATAAATAAAACAGTAAAGCTCTTTAGCATTTGTGGACATTCAACACTAAAGATAACTCAAACCTCTGGCATCAGAAAAATTGCTTGTCCACCTAGAATTCAATGTAACATAGCCTTTTCCTCTAAATTAATAAAATTTCCAAGTAGTTTTTATTTGAATTCCACAGAGATTCTATTTCTTAAGAATAATTCCCTGGAAAAATGTGTTGCAAAACTTAAAATGAATGAACTCAGTAAAAATTCAGACTGGCAAATAAGCACATATTACTTAAAGCACTTTTTATGAGATATTAAAGGTTATTCTATAAATATGCTTTAAACATGACTTAAAAGTAACTCATAAAACAACTGAAATAGAATAATATAACATACATGTATATGTACACCTGAAAAGAAATATGGTAGTGTGCTATTATTTTCTGTTTTGCTGAAATTTTCCCCTAACATTGTTCAGTCTCCTTATGCTCAATGATAGCCATATATCTATGATTTTTATGATATGCTACTAGTATTATAATTAGATTTTTTAAAATATTAAACTTGAACAAAAACCCAGGCCTTGATATTCATTTCAGATATCAACAAAGGAAGAATGTGGTTTTGCTACACTTCTAGCTGAGAATGACTGAGAAAAACAATTCACACTATGAATATAAAACTTTGACATTCTCCCAGATACTGTTGTGTATATATATATCAATGCATATGAACACATGTATAAATATATACACTTTTATTATTCAAATTCATTTATTTAAGTAAGAACTAAGTTTTTTAATTAAATATTAATACAACTGTTCATAATTATTTCAGAGAATTGTAATGAATGGCAAGACATTCCTAAAGTTTTCGAAGAATCACTATAGATCATATCATACTGAATTCAGCTTACTTCTATTATGAACTAGAGCGGCAAGATTACTATGTAAAATAGCTTAATTTTTATTAAAAAATGTGTCTAATACTCTCTAATAATAAATAGTACAGAATTATTGAAGACATCGGCCCTTGTTTCAAATATAATACTTACTTCTCATATATCTAATATTTCTTTGTTATTTATTGTATTCTTTTTCTTTTCTTTTGCTATAATGGTCAAAAGTGCATACCATGGGTAGAGCTTTGCTTAAAAAGGAAACAAAGAATAATATAATAATGATATAATAAAATATATAATATTATAATCATTATGTCATTGGCATAACATATGAATTATATGGTATATTACAAATGCAACCATTTTTCTGGGAGATAATGAGCTAACATAGATTTGTACAACCTTGAGACACTTTCATTTTCAGGCTAAGGATATAATGATCTATCAGTAGTTTAGTATTATATTGTTGAATTTCTTTTTTTCATTTTCCTGAGGTCTTCTATTCATGAAAGAAAGATAGTGACTGCTTTGTTTGCCTGGTGACTTTTGTAACCACAGCAATGGTTACTTCAATCCAAGGGACTATTTTCCTAACTCATATCATCTTCATATACTGACAGTGGTTCAGTTGAAGGATAAAACAACTATGATACTATTTAAGAATGAAGAATAAAGAGAATAAATAAAAATATCCAACATTTAAACAATATAACAGGACATAGTGCTAAGATCTGGAGAATTTTTAAATATTCTTTCAGGGTCTGGGTTTGTAGCTCAGTGGTGGAGTGCTGGCCCAGCAAGGGCAACCCTTCAGGTTCAATCCCAAGCACCACTTAAAAAAAAGTGACATACTAAAGGTATCTACCACCTAGTAGCTACTTTCCAAGACTGAATCAAACAGCAGTTCTGGATACACGATGAGGTAAGAAGACTGTAGGAAAGCACTGGAACAGCACTCCGAGAGTGGGCAACCTGGCGAAACCTAGAAATACTGCATTTTCAAATGGTGAAAGAATCAACATAGAAATAACTGCATCAGTTCCAAGTGTATGGTAATTCACTGGGGGAAATGAAAATCCCTTCCAAAGAACTGAAAGTTTTCCAGAGAGCTTAGAAACAGAAGTTTCTGCAGGCTGGGGATGTAGTTCAGTGTTGGAGTGCTTGTCTGGTGTGCTCAAGGATTGGGTTCATTTCTCCACTTCAGTTGACAGCAAGGAAAAAACTGAATCTTGTTATGATGTTGTTGCATTCGTTTATTTTCACAAAGGATCTTGTTGCCTTCTCTCATTATTTTTTTTTCTAGTTATATCTAGTTTGATGTATTTTTTTCAATTAATCAGATCTTTTTCTCCATAGCTCTTTTCTTGTTTCTCATCTCTATTGCTTTTACTTTCTTCTTTCTCTACGTACTTTTTCTTCTATCTCCATTTCCTCCCCCACCTTTGTTCTCTTTTCTTTTTCCTCTTCTTATCATTTAATATTAGGTCATTATTGCATAACTTTCCAGTCTATTCTATATAATTTCTCACCCACTTTTCTCATTGATTTGTAGAGTTGTAGAGATCATTAATGATAAGTTTCTAAATGTCTTGATGGTTTGCTCTTCAGTTACCACTGTTCCTAGCAGTTACTTTCTCCTTTCCAAAGTAGTGCTGTTGGTTGGACCCAGCACTGTGGTTATGCTGATTGCATGTTTTAGCAGGAACATTCCCCCAGCCCAGGAAATATTATAAAGAAATATTGTTTACCAAAAAGGCTCTCACATAATAGAGGAAGAAGAATCCATCACCACACATTGAACAAACATCAAAGAATCTCAGACAACATGAGGAAACAGTCTAATAAGACACCTCCAAAAGTTTATAAGCCTTCATTAACTCATCACCATGATCAAGTTGTTTTAATCAAGACATTCATGGAAATTTCAACATATACAAATCATTAACACATCATAATAAAACCAAGGACCAAAGTTACATAATCTTCTCAATAGATGCAGAAAAAGCCTTTGACAAAATTCAATGGTCTTTCACGATAAAATCCTTGAAAAAAATAAGGACAAAGTAAACATACGTAAACATTGTATAGTGCATATATGAAAAACCCAAACCCATTGTCATACTGAGTGGGGCAGAGGTGGAAAGTATTCTTTTCTAAAATCAGGAATGAAATAAAGATGTCTACTCTCAATATACTTATTCAATACAGTGCTTAAAATTTCAGTCAGAGCAATTAGGCAAGAGAAGGAAATAAGGAATGAATGTCAAGTAAGGAAAAATGTCAAATTATGCCTGTCTGCAATTGATATGATCCTATACTTAGAAGATTCTAAAAGTTTAACCAGAAGACTTCTAGAAATGATAAGCAAATTCACCAAAGTTGCAGGATACAACATCAGCATACGAATATCAAGTTTTTCTAGAAACCCAGTAATGAATCCACTGAGAAAGAAATCAAGAAAACAATATCATTCACATTTTTTTCAAAAGATAAGTAAATAAGCAAAATACTTAGGAATAGGGCTGGGGATGTGGCTCAAGTGGTAGCGCACGCTCTCTTGGCATGTGTGCGGCCCAGGTTGGATCCTCAGCACCACAAAGATGTTGTGTCTGCCGGAAACTAAAAAAATAAATATTAAAATTTTGTCTCTCTCTCTCTCTTAAAAAAAAACTTAGGAATAAATATAATAAATGATGTGAAAGAACTCTAAAAGGAAAACTATAGAATGCTGTAAAAGGAAATTAAAGAATACACCAAAAGATAGAAAGATTTCTCATTTTATGAATAGCTTACCTCAGCATTCCAAACATCAGAATTAAACTCTCAGATTAATTTTTTCAATTCTGGAAAATGTTTATTATTTATTTTTTTAATCAAATGAGTCATGTTCTAATTTTGTAAGTTTATCTTTTTGTTGTTTTTTTAAAGATAAATTTTTTATTTTATGAAATGATAGACAAGCCTAAACCATTAATGTATATTATAAATCTGATTTGTTTGATTGTATTTCTTCTGTTTTGTTTCTAACAATTATTTTTACTTTTTAAAGACCTTGCATGTGACAGTAATCATTCCTATTGTTTTGTCTTAGTTCTATAATTCAATGTATTTCATAATCTCTATAAGCCCTTCTAACAAAGAAATCACACTTTTTAAGAAACCACAAACATTTTAAGTAGCTTTTAGAAATTGTTTCTTCTTGCTTGATAATATTATTTGAAAAATTGACAGGAAGATTTGGATATACATTGTCAGTTTTCTGTCCTTAGTGGAATCAGAAGAGTGTTATAAATCTAAGAACTTCTTCCTCTCTCAACATCCCCTTATTATACTTAGTCTATAGTCTTGAATGTTTTAGACACAATGTTTGTATTTGATTGAAATATTCCAAATGATTGTAATTATTTTTCTTAATAAAATTTCTTCTGTATTCTAGAAAATACATTTTATAATTTCTATGTCATATTTTTTATTGGAAAGGAATTCCTTTTCTAGATGATAATAACTTATTGTAGAAAGCATTATGATGCCTCCTTTCTCTCATTAGTGTGACCATCATCTGATCTTCCATGATCTGCCCAAACTTTGTACAGAATACTTTCATGATGATCTGTGGTCATGATATTTGTAAAGTAAATTATCATTTTCTAAACATGAGTAAACGTTGAAATCCTTCAAAAATTCTGCTTGCAAATTTCAGCTGCTGAAATTGCTTTTCCTATGTTATCTAAAGTGTGTTTCACAGCCCACTTTTATGCTTATCATTGACATTTCTCTTCTCTAACTTGTGCTCACCTTTTGGCTCTTTTCTCCTACATTCCTTAAAACACTCTTAAATTGGATTTTTAAAGTAAAAATGTCTTTATCCTTCAAAAACTTTAACTTTCATAGCTTCCACTGAGCTTATCAGTTTGTTTGACTTTCTTAATTCTCATGACATCAACTTCCAGAGCGATTTTATATTTTATTATGACCACCTGAGTTTCTTCTAGAAAAATTCAACTCCCAGATCAAATCCAAATTCCTGAGCTTCCCTTAGCTTTCCCACTAATGGATATGTATGTTGATTAATTAGTATGAGTTTTTCGGGTCATGTATTAATTAGTAACTGTATGCCACTGTTAGTAACAGAGTCCTGATTAATTTTTAATGGTTTATTTTTTACTGTGAAATAGAAACTTTTGCATTCTAGTCCCTGGAATATCAGCTCTACAAAGCCATTAGGGAGCCAAGTTTCTGTACCTTTCTTTCCACAATCTTAAGCCTATGTCTTTTACTTTCAAGATCATATAATGGTTGCTGGATTTTAAGCTATCACATCCATTGTCCAGAAAAGTAAAAGATAAGAAAAAGGGGCACAAAAATCCTTCCAGCCAAGCTACAGCCCTTTAAAGAGCTATTATGGCAACTCCACCCAATGATTTTTCATTTGTTAACTCATTAGCCAACCCTCAGGCCAACTGAGGCTAGAAAATATAATCTTTTACTAGACACATTGCTTTTCCAAATAAAATCAGAGATCTGTTATTGCATTTGGGGTAGGCAATTTGTACACAGATGGACAGTTCTATTTCCAAACTGTCATGTTAGGCTTGTGTCAGTCTGATCTCTACATTTATAATAGTCCAACTGCTTATTTTCCAAACTATTTTTTTACTAACCTTAATTACAGTTTGTTTTTCTTTAAATAAAATAACATAGGCCATGTTTGCTTATAAGCTTATTTAAAATTTGCTATTTGAGTACCCATTTATACTATGACTATTTGTTATGTAGTCTCCTTTTGGAAAGAGTAAAAAATTTGTGTTTCAGCAAATGGGATATTTTAATGAACTTGAAATAATTTTGTTAAATGTAAATACTGGAGTTTTATTTTGAAAATCAAAAGATATTAAAATGATACTATTTTGTTGATATTGAACAAACTCTAGGTTGCAATTACAATTATATACTTATCTAAAGGAAAAAGAAACAATATGTCAGATCTACTCTTTTTTCATAAAGATATTTTAATACAATTATATGAGCAGATGTGTGATATATATCTTTCATATAATATTCAATTACATAGCATAAAAGAAGTGTTTATGGAACAAGTATTGAGGATTTAATTAATTTCCTCATAGGTGCACTCTGTCTGTCTCTCTCTCTCTCTCTCTCTCTCTCTCTCTCTATATATATATATATATATATATATATATATATATATATATATAGAATGAATCCACTGAGAAAGAAGTCAACAAAATGATATATTCACATTGTTTTCAAAAGATAAATAAATAAACAAAATACTTAGAAATAAATATAATCAATGAGGTGAAAGAACTCTAAAAGGAAAATCATAGAATTCTGCGAAAGGAAATTAAAGAATACACCAGAAGATAGGAAGAATTATATATATATATATATATATATATATATATATATATATATATATATATGTCATCTTAATATATATATAACATTTTAAAAAATAAAAGAGTAACAATGAAGAGATTTTAAAGAGTCATGAATCACACTTCACACTTCACAAATATTAAGATTTCTGTTATAACTTCTTCAGATACTTCCTAAAATGAATACAGCACTATAGACAAAATCAAAATCTTCTTTGTTTTGTGGACATTTTATATGTATGGATTCATAGAATACATATTATGTCATCATTCTTTTCAAATCTTTGCATACATGTTTAATATTGTGTGTACAATTCAATAACTTTTTAACTTAACCTCATTTTGAAATTTATCCTTATTAATATATAGATTTATTTCATTTATTTTAACAATTAATGAGCTGTTTGTTAAATAAATAGTCCATAATTTATTTATTGGTGTGCTGCTCATGTTGAAATTAACATTATTTATATAAGTTTCTTTAAGGCACACAATCAGATATAGGATGGCTAGTCATAATATTTTTATGTCTTTGACTTTGATACTGCCAGTTTTCCATGATGGCAGCACCTGTGTATAGTTCTACCATCAGTATAGTTCTACCACCCCTCCCCCACATTCTCCAAATCTTGGTATTGCCATCTCATACTCTTTTAAATGTTTGCTAACCTGGTTAATTTGAAATTATATCTCACTTTAATTTGCATATATCCGAACTGTTGAGAGCCACAGCCGAGGGGCCCCAGCAAACTTCCAGCTGCCAGCAAACTTCCAGTTGCCAGACGATGATTGGCTCACAGCGGCCCCAGCAAACTTCTAGCTGCCAACTTATTGGCTCCTCTGCGGTGATGCTCATTGGGCTGTTTCCCTGCCCTTTCAGACCACGGAGCTGCTCATTGGGGGACTTTTTTTGGCTCTGCCCACGCGACCCAGCCAATCAGCCTCAAGAGCAGGAGGAGTGGAGGAGGTGGAGAGGCTTGTGGGAAGCAGGTGGTGGCAGTTGGGCTCTGAAGGTTTTTCCTGAGGAGCTGTGTGGTTTGGTGTGTGTGTTCTAAAAATAAAGTTCATTTCTATTTGGCAAGTGGCTTGTGAATTGTGCCCAGCCAAAAAACTAAAGATATTATAGCTCATTGCTTACAAAATTTTGCCACTGTGGGCGTTCCAAAACAGTTAAAAACAGATAATGCCCCTGGTTATACTTCTACCTCTTTTAAACAATTTTGCTCATCATTTAGCATTACTCATATAACAGAAATCCCATACAATCCACAGGGACAAGGCATAGTTGAAAGAGCTCATCAAACTATTAAAATGTACTTATTAAAGCAAAAAGAGGGAATTGGGAAGGGGTATATATTCCCCAAAGATAAACTTAAAATAACCCTTTTTACTCTAAACTTTTTAAATTTGGATTCATCAGGGCTTAGTGCTACAGAAAGGCATATGTGTCCAAAAAATGTACATGAGCCCAAGGTACTTTGGAAGGATATTCTAACAGGACAATGGAAAGGTACTGACCCAGTAATTGTCTGGAGTTGGGGGTTTGTTTGTGTGTTTCTACAGGGAGAACAGCAGCCGATTTGGATTCCAGAGAGATTAACTAAGGTCCTGACCCAGTAATTGTCTGGAGTTGGGGGGGTCTGTTTATGTGTTTCCACAGGGAGAACAGCAGCCAATTTGGATTCCAGAAAGATTAACTAAAGCGATTTCTACAGACCAAAAAGAAGATGATTTGGCTCAAATCCATAACAACTGATATCCAAAACTCCAGTTTGGCTATTCTTACATCTGCAACAGAACCAGGATGCTTTTTTCAATATCTATTTTATGATTACCCTTTCCCACATCATGAAGTTGTATTTTGTTTTTTGAGCTCATACAGACCTAGGTTAATGTTTTGCTGATCAGTTCTATATTTTGACTATAGAGTTTTTTAAACATTGCAATGGAGATTTCACCTGTAAAAAGTTATAAGGCCTTTACTATTATGTTATGTGTTGTGTTCACACTTGTGTTTTATGTTTTATGTTTGTATGTACATATGTCCATATATCATATATGATGAGCGCTCATGAAAAAATGGATCCAAATATATTTTTTTATTCACATGATTTAAATGGGTAAACAGCTGTTGAGGATTGTTTTAATATGTGAACAAAAAAGGAGGTTAACTTTCACCTTTCCTTTTCATTATATTTAATAATTCTGTTCAAGATAATGTAAATTGTTAAGAAAATTGTTTTCTTTTAGTGCCTTCTGAAATGTCACATAATTTTTTCTTTAGCCATTATTGCCAGAATTCCTATCTTCATCTCAGTGCTGGTGAAGACAAAGATAAAACCAATCTACAGCTTCTGCAATAGCCATCACTGAACTGCTTGCAGAACTTGCCTGGACTATGTATCACTTGTATGCATTGTGAACTCACTTGTATGCATTGTGAACTATCTGTTGGTGCAGCGACTTGTGGTAGTGTTGGTGTATTTTTGCTGATGGTGTCATCGGTGGTACAATTTTTCCAAAAGGAGCCATCAATTGGCTTGGTGTATCTTCCTCCCTTCTGCTTGTCATGGTCGTTCAGCTAAAATTTGGGGGCCAACAGAGGTGAGGCAAAGAACCTCACCCCCCCGCCCGGTACAAAGACCTATCCACAGTTGTGGCTGTATGCTGGACCGGTAGTCAATTATGGGTAAAATCCAATTGCAATGGTACCAACATAAGACAGGAGGCTGAAGCCTTGAGGTCAGCTCATCCGATAATGGGTAAGAACCATATGTACTATTGGACAACCTAAGGCAGGCACGGTCCCTAAGCCACATGTTTGTTGTTTAAACAGAGAGGGGGAGATGTTGAGAGCCACAGCCGAGGGGCCCCAGCAAACTTCCAGCTGCCAGCAAACTTCCAGTTGCCAGACGATGATTGGCTCACAGCGGCCCCAGCAAACTTCTAGCTGCCAACTAATTGGCTCTTCTGCGGTGATGCTCATTGGGCTGTTTCCCCGCCCTTTCAGACCACGGAGCTGCTCATTGGGAGACTTTTTTTGGCTCTGCCCATGTGACCCAACCAATCAGCCTCAAGAGCAGGAGGAGTGGGGGAGGTGGAGAGGCTTGTGGGAAGCTAGTGGTGGCAGTTGGGCTCTGAAGTGCTAATGTCTTGGCTGGGCACAGAATCATGAGCCACTCAAGCAGGAACAAAACTTTATTTTTGAAAAAGCCGCCAATACTCCCTACGTGCCGGCAAGCCAAAACCGGTACACCCACGCGCGCGTCTACCGGAACCGGGGGCCCCGGACCTCCCCCGGAATTCCCTCCTACTATCCTTCCCCAACCAATGGGAACTCTCCAGGAGTCCCGTAACATGAGTCCAGTAGCAGGCCAAGGTGAACAGCAGGAGTCCAATTTCCATATGAATGTAAATCTTAACATAATCATATCATCTCAATGGTAGCTGGCTTCACCTTACAACTGAAAGTGCCATGCATCATATTATTTGCTTGTGGCTCCTAGCATCTGCCCCCTTCTGTTTAATTAAGCAACAGGCAATGTGGCTAGGGACCGTGCCTGGTAGGTTGTCCAATTCAACATATGGTTCTTACCCATCATGGGAGAACTGACCTTTAGGCGTCAGCTTCCTGTCTTAGGTTGAATACACTGCAATCAGATCAACCCGTCACTCACTACCAGTCCAGAATTCAGCCATGCTTGTGGATAGGCCTATGCACCAGTGGGGGGGTGAGGTTCTTTGCCTCACCTCTGTTGGCCCCCAAATTTGACCTTGGTGCCGGTGGGGGGGTGAAGTTCTTTGCCTCACCTCAGTTGGCCCCCCAAATTAGACCATCACTAGTAGAAGGGAGGAGGATACAGAAATGCCACGACATCAAGTCAATAGACAGCTCTTTAGGAAAAATTGCATCACTGGTGACACTACAGCAAAGATACGCCAGCACTACCATAATTCGCTGCATCAACAGATAGAGCACAATGCATACAAGTGATACATAGTCCAGACAAGTTTTGTAAGCAGTTCTAAGTGGAGGAATCTATCAATATGTCCATTTCCTCCCAAAATAAATCGACTCAGTGATTGAGCATTACTTGTTGAGTTATTATTCATTGATGCATCAGTTTATACAGTTTGTTGTGATAATTATTGAAGAAGTTGTAGTTTGGTTTCATCTTTGTCTTCACCGGCACTGGGATAAAAATAGGGATTGACAATGATGTTAAGAAAAGAGAAGAAAAAAAAATGTAACATTTCAACAGGTATTAAGAAAACAATTTTTAGAACAATTTACATTATCCTGAACAGAATTATTAAATATAATGAAAAGGAAAGGTGAAAGTAAACAAACAGATCTGTTAACCTGCTTATTTGTACACATATTAAAACAGTCTTCAACAGCTGTTTACCCAAATTAAATTAAACCATTAAAATCACGTGAATAATAAAAAAAATTGGGGATCCATATTTTCATGAGCGCTCTTCATATAAGAAATATGGACATACACACATACAGACATACAACACAAAACAGAAGTGTGCACACAACATACAACACATAAGACAATAGTAAAGGCCTTGTAGATTACCTAGGTGAAATCTCCATTGCAATGTTTAAAAACTCCATAGTCAAAAAATAAAACTGATCAGAAAAACATTAATTTATGTCTGTATGAGCTCAAAATTAAAATGGAACTTTATGATGTGGGAAAAGCAATAATAAAATAGATATTGAAAAAAGCATCCTGGTTGATCACTGTCGAAGATGTAAGAATAGCCAAGCTGGAGTTCTGGATATAAGCTGTTATGGATTTGAGTCAAATCATCTTCTTTTTCTGTAGAAATTGTTTTGGTTAATCTCTCTGGAATCCAAATCGGCTGCTGTTCTTCCTGTGGAAAAACACAGACAGAGCCCCGACTCCAGACTATCACTGGATCCGGACCTTTCCATTGTCCTGTTAGAATATCTTTCAAAAGTACCTTAGGCTTATGTACATTTTTTGGATACAAATGTCTTTCCACAGCACTAAGTCCCCATGAATCCAAATTTTAAAAGTTTAGAGTAAAAAGGGTTATTTTAAGTTTATCTTTGGGGGATATATACCCCTTTCCAATTCCCTCCTTTTGTTTTAATAAGTACATTTTAATAGTTTGATGAGCTCTTTCAACTATGCCTTGTCCTTGTGGATTGTATGGAATTCCTGTTATGTGAGTAATGCCAAATGATGAGCAAAATTGTTTAAAAGAGGTGGAAGTATAACCAGGACCATTGTCCGTTTTTAACTGTTTTGGAACGCCCACAGTGGCAAAATTTTGTAAGCAATGAGCTATAACTTCTTTAGTTTTTTCTCCGGCATGAAGGGAGCCCATCAAAAATCCGGAAGAAGTATCAACTGTAACATGTAAATATTTTAATTTTCCAAATTCTGGCAAGTGTGTGACGTCCATCTGCCAAATATGGTTAGGTATCAGTCCTCTAGGATTGACTCCAAGATTAACTTGTGGTAAAAATGTCACACAATTTTGACATTGTTTTATTATATGTCTGGCTTGTTCTTTAGTTATTTTAAAACACTTTTGTAAAGTATTAGCATTGACATGGAACCTTTTATGAAAATTTATAGCTTCTTCTATTGTGGAGAAAATATGTATGTCATGTGTAGATTTATCTGCTAGTTCATTGCCCATACTAAGGGCTCCAGGCAATCCTGTATGTGCCCTGATATGTCCTATAAAGAATGGATCTTTTCGGTCCCAGATTAGACTTTGTATAGCGGAAAACAAAGAGAAAACAGTAGAAGAAGGTGAGATCCTACCAGCATCTTCAAGGGATACTATAGCATTAACTACATACTGACTATCAGAAAATAAATTAAATACAGAATCTTTAAACATCATAAAAGCTTGTAATACTGCATTAAGCTCTACCTTTTGAGCTGATTGTTTGGGTACTAAAAATGTAAAAGTTTGATCAGGAGTAACTACTGCTGCTGTACCATTGTTTGACCCATCAGTGAATATATTTGGAGCATTTATGATAGGGGTTTTTCTTGTCATTTTTGGAAAAACTACAGGATGCTTAGACCAAAAAGAAAACAAAGGATTAGATGGTAAGTGATTATCAAATGAAACACTAGTTTTACACATGATTATTGCCCAAGTATTTAACTCATTAGCTAACTCATCAATTTGATCCATAGTATATGGAGTAATAATTTTATTGGGAGAAATCCCAAACACTCCCTTTGCTGCTTTTATTCCTTTGAGTATTAATTGTCCTACAGCCTCAGGATATCTAGTAAGAATAGTGTTAGGAGAATAAGATAAATGTATCCACAATAATGGACCTTCTTGCAAAAATACTCCTGTAGGAATATTTTTTTGTTGGTAGTACAATAAATAATAAAGGCAAACTTATATCAATTCTATACAATGCATATTTTCCATATATGTTTCAATGATTTTTAATGCTTTTCTTGCTTCAGGCGTTAACATGCGGGGTGAATTTGGATCTGATGGACCTTTTAGAATATCAAATAAAGGTCCCAACTCTCCTGTTGGTATGCCTAGATAAGGCCTTATCCAATTTATGTCTCCCAATAACTTTTGAAAGTCATTAAGTGATTTGAGTTGATCTACTCGTATTTTAATTTTTGGTGGATGGACCATGGTTGAGGATAATAGAACTCCTAAATAATTAATTGGAAGATTTAATTGTATTTTATCTATTGCTATCTCTAGATTATAATTTTTCAATAAGTTTGTGAGTGTGGCATAATATTCTAGCAATGTGTTTTTATCTTTATGTGCCAATAACACATCATCCACGTCCTCTTTGCCCATCTTCACTGCAGAGCCATTTTCTCTCAGTTCTGCTTCCATTCATTCCTCTGGGAATAACTTGAGCACTGCTGTCTAACAGGACTAAGAGGGGCTCAGAGACAAGGAAATGCATAGTGTAGCAGTTCTGCCTTTGAGGGGTTCCCAGCAGAGTGGTGGGGAAATGGACAAGGGAACACAGACATCAGAGGTCAATAGCCATATGCACAGACTCCAAAGATATAGTCTTAGATAATCATCTGGGCTACTGGCCTGTGGGTTATAAATAGTCTTGATTCAAGTTTTATATCTAAGAAGTATTTGCATGTACTAGGTCACTGTGATTTCCTTTGGGAGCTTTCTAATATTGTCCTTATTATGTGGATCTAAGGTTCACTTTCAAATTGACCCTTGTATGGTGTGAGGCAAGGGTCAAAGTGCTCATTCAAATATATGGATATTCAATTGTTTCAGCATCATTTGTTGAAGAAACATTTTCTTCCCGGGTTGAATTTCTTTGTTGAAAAATTCAATTTACTTATATATAAAACCAATATAGGTGGTCTATTTTTGTACTCTTCATTTCTATGTATCTGCAACAAATTTATATAAACACTACACTGTCTTAATGCCTGTAGCTTTATAATAGCTATTCAGATACTGTGTCTATCATCTTTTCATTCACTCATCTTTTTATTCAATTTTTTTGCAGATATTCTTGGCCCTTCAGATTACCATATGAATCTTACAGTATCCTTGTCAGCTCCTATCAAAAATATTCTGTATTTAATTGGAATAGTTGCAAATCTATAGATCACTTTAGGGGAATTAATACTTTAATAATATTAAAATTTCAAATCCAAGAGCATAGTATAACTTTTTTCCATTCACGAAGTTGTCAAGTTCTACCATCAAGACTTACAAGTTTCAGTATGCAGGGCTAGCACATCTTTTGACAAATTTATCCCTAATGACTTCATATTTTTATGCCATTGTAAGTATAATTTAAAAATTAAATTTAACTCTTTATTGTAAAATACAGAAACATAATTGTTTTTCTATATATTGACCTGTATCTTGAAAGTTTATTGAACTTATTACTTCTTAGAGCATTTTTTGTCAATTTCTTAGAACTTTTGTATAATTGATTATGTTGACTGCGTATAATCATATTTTTATATCTTCTTTTCAATCTATGCCTTTTATTTCCCTTTTCTACATGATTGCATCAACTAGTTCTTCAAGAACAATACTGAATAGAAATCTGATGATTTCAGTAGGATCTTAGAATTTCACCATTAAATATGATGTTAGCAGATATTTTCTGTCCTTCATTTGATTGAATAAGATTTCTTTTATTCAAAGAAAGATGACAGTTTTTTAATCATATGTATATTAAATTTTGCCAAATGCTCTTTAAAAAATTAATGAGATGTTCATAGAGCTTTTTTCCATGTAGTTTCTAACATTTGAGATATACATTGATTGATTTACAAATTTTAAATCAACCTTACATCCTGGTACAATATCATTTGGAAATAATGTACATTTTGGGGTATATTTTGGAAACTATAATGCACTAACATAGTTATACATTCTTGCAGAGAATATTTGCATCTATTTTCATGAGGAATAGTGATTTTTAATTTTATTCCTTGTAGCTTAGTCTAGTTTTGGTTTCAGCGTATGAAGTTAAAAGTGTTCACCATAGTTTAACTGATTTTCATTTTTTTGTCCAACCTCACCCCATGTGTGCAAGTATAAATAGTAAATACTGTTTCTGTGATAAATTTCACACTTATAATATATAGTAGGGTTTACTCTTCAGTCTTAAATAAATATTATATGAACATGCTATTACATGTTTAAGCAAGTAATAATAATTGTAGGAGTACTAGCAGTTAGCAGCATTCATTATATTTAGTATATTATAATAATTGCCATGTATAATCCTCATAATAAGATTATATAAAGCTCATATTTATTGGCATTACATAAATAAGAAAATTATATTTTGAGAGCTTAGGTAACTTGGCAAAGCAAGAAGCAACAGAGTAGGGGTTCCTTTAAGCTGTAAATTTTCTGAAAGTGTTCTCCATTTTTGAAACATCTATAAAACTTTAAAATTGCACCTTTAGTTTTGGGTTTTCACTAGAAAACGAATAAAAAGAAACTTCCAGATAAATTAGGTAATTTAGAATAGTACAACCTGTGTCTGCATGTGTATGTGTATGGTGCGTGTATGGTGCTGGGGGTCCAACACAGGACCTCACATATCTCAGGCAAGCACTCTTGCACTGGGTTTATATACCCTTCAGCCCCTAGAACAGTGTATACTTAATCCATTGTTTTATCAATTTATCAGGTTCCATTTTATCAGATTCTAAGATTTCATATGTAAACTGAAACTGTTCAACACACTTGAGTTTTCTTATTTAGGGGAATATTTACAGGATATGTAATATCGGCAAAATTTAAACAGGTTGACATGAGTAAAAAACTCCTTGATCTGCTCGTTTATTGCTACAGGGAGTGAAAAACACGGAAGAAAGAGAAAACAGAACTGAAGCAAAGCAGGGAGGCTAACCATAGGGAAGCAGAAAGGCGGTTAAGCAGGGCAAGTAAGAAAAACGCAGCAAATAGCAGGCCTCATCAAATTTTTATGCTTTCTTTCCCCCTATTCATTCTTTTTTATCCTTTTCTGCTCTGTACCTTTGGTAAGTCTAATATATTAAACTCTTATCATTCAAATCACTTCATAAATTAAAACTCACCCTCCTACTTCATACCAGACACTTTAGAATTAACATATTATCTAAGAGTACTGCCATGGATGGAAAGAATAGGATAGGAGAATAAGACAAAAGAAGGAAAATAAAAAACAGCCCTCACGACTCTAAGACAGATCCACCTTTTCATCTAATGTTTATGTTTTCCTTTTGATTGGACAGGCACAGCATATTTCTAACCAGCACCTCACAGCCTGTCAACGCACTAATACTTCATAATTTATAAAACAGTTTTCTTCTCCCAAAAGCTCAATATGCTTTACAGATATATCATTGATGCTCACAATATTCCTTCAGGGAACTTAGGTGACAAGAATTATTATGTGTTTTACTAGGGGGAGAAAAGACTGAAGCAACAAAAATCCATTATCAATAGTGAGCTATAGAGAAACAGGAACTTCAAATCTCATGTTGTTACCTTCCTGACTACACAGTGTATAAAAAAGAGATGAAAATGACTGAGTCCTATTACTTAGGGTTAGAATTACACAGGGAATAAAGGTAGGTTCACCAGTAGCTACAAAATGCCTACTTACCCTCTCCACTTGGATATTGAGCTAGTAGTCAATTCCAACAGAATGTAATATCCAACACAAAATTCTAAACCACTCCTAAAATGATTTGACTTTCCAGTATTTCCATCTCAGGAAGAGGACTGTGATCTACCTAGTTGATCAGGTACTCAAACTCAAAGGCATTCATTACTTTTTCTGTTCCCACTCCCCCCATCTGCAAATTCTATTGGCTTTACCTCCAAGATTGCTTCTAAACAGACATACTTTTTCTCCCCCTACTTCTCACTCTATCCCTCCCTTTCCTCTTGAACACAAATCATTATTCTCATGATTTTCAAGAAACTTCCTGTTAATTCTAACAGCCTGGTAATCAGACGCAATGAATAATTCTCTGACATCTACTACTATGATGCTCTTTTATTTTTAGGATTAATGGCATTATCTTTGCTCTGCTGACCATGATACCATTCCTTTTTCCAGTCTTACTTCTTTGCATCACAATCCATACTTAACAAAACTGGAACACTAAGTGTAGGAAAAAATTAATTGTAATCTTTACTGGCACAATTTTTACTGGTTATACATGTAAATGATTTAAAGATAAAGCAATTCAACCAGTTCCACCACAGATGTCCCCTTGTTTATATTTATATCATGTCCCTCAGAAGGTTATCACTTTCATTCAAATTCATTAATATAAATATACCAATATGTGTGTATTCATAATATATGCTATATTTATATAACATACTACTTGATCTTTCATTTTGATGCATTATTTATTCACTTCCATCTATAACAGATGAGGATTTGGCTCTTTTACCATTCCCCTTCAGAAACCACATACATCTTATGTACTCATCTTTCCAACATAGTTTTATTGTAATTTTGTTTATGTAAGTATGTAGTATTTACACTGTTATTATTGCATAAATACTTCTTATGAGTCACACATGTTTAGTTATTCTAGATACTTATAATAAATTTAATCTCCACTCTCCCTGTCAATCTTCCTTTAATATATCCAAATGCATTACACAGTTTCTCAATTTCATCTTGTTAAAGAAATTTCTACCACAGACTTCTAAACCATTTTGTTTAAACAGGTTTAAACCTGACACACAGCTTTCATTCCAGCATCTTTCTTTACCTCATCTAAAGATTCTTTCAACTTCTTTTTAGTATTTGTGCTTGTTTTACAGACTGGACCTCGTCCTTTCCTCTTTCATGATTTAGTCCTAATTTTTGTGGAGTGCACCCACTAATAGTTTTCTGAGAAAGAGGTACTAAAAGGCATTTGTTTTGTACATAAGTACATATCTAAAAATGTCTACCTAATCATATTTTTAATTAGTAAGTCTGTCAAGTACAATATTGTGTATTGAAAAATATTTTCACTTGAAATTTTTAGGGCACAGCTTCATTGCCTTCTAGCTTCCAATATTTCTGTTAAAAAGTTTGAAGCCATTGTGATTCTGATAATTTACAAGAAACTTCCTGTTCATTCTGGAAGACTTTTCTGGAATATTCTGGAAAACATAAATTTTAAAACATTATGCCTTGACATGGAACATTTTAATTTATTGTGCTGGTTATTGTTTAATCTGGCAATTCACTATATTTAGTTCTAAAAAGTTTATTTCCTTGACAGTTCCATCTTACTCCTCCATTCTCTCTTTTCTCTTCAGGTATTCCTGTTATTTGATGGGCAGACCTGTTAAAGTAGTGTTATTGTTTGGGGATTTTTGTTTTTTATTTTTGTCTTTTATCTCCTATCTTTAACCCCTTTATCTTCTCCCCTATCTTCTGGGGAATTTCCTCAACTTGATCATCCAATCCTTTTATTGTTTTTTTTTCCCTATCATTATATTTTTCTATCCTAAGATCTATGTTTTATGCATTTTATGTGTTCAAATTCTTTTGTTATTAGCTAGTACTTTCTATCACCTAACTAAACATATTAATGACTTCTTAAGGTATTTTTCTTCCTTATATAATGTCAGTTTCTACCATTCCCAATCTTTAAATGCTGCAGTGATTTGTTGTTGTTTTTGTTGTTGAGGGGAATTGGGGGTACTAGGAATTGAACTCAGGAGCACTCAAACCTTGAGCCACATCCCCAGTCCTATTTTGTATTTTATTTAGAGATAGGATCTCACTGAGTTACTTAGCACCTGGATTTTGTCGAGGCTGCCTTTGAACTCATGATGCTCCTGCCTTAGCCTCCCAAGTCGCTGATATTACAGGCATGGACCATGGCTCCTGGCTACAGATATTTTTAAAAGAATAAATAAGGGCTGGGGATGTGGCTCAAGCGGTAGCGCGCTCGCCTGGCATGCGTGCGGCCCGGGTTCGATCCTCAGCACCACATACCAACAAAGATGTTGTGTCCGCCAAGAACTAAAAAATAAATATTAAAAATTCTCTCTCTCTCTCCTCTCTCACTCTTTCAAAAAAAAAGAATAAATAATATGTTTTTTTCTGGCTAAGACCTTCAAATATCATCCTAGTATACTTAAAATAAGGCCCTTAGCTACCTCTCTATCTTAGTCTGTTGGGCTGATATTAAAGAAAATCACAGACTAAGTGAATTATAAATCACAAAGATTTATTTCTCATAATTGTAGAAGCTAGGAAGCCCAAGATCATGACTCCAGCAGAATGGTGTCTGGTAAGAGCCCACTTCCTCATTGATAGCCATCATCTCACTGTAGGCAAGTAGGGTGAAGGGATAGAGGGACTCTGTGAGACCCCTTTCTAAGGCACTAGTCCCTTTCATGAAGGTCCCATCTTACGACCTAATTACCTACCAAAAGCCCCTTCAAATTCCTTCACATAGGAGCTTATGTTTCAACACATAAGTTTTAGGGAGACACAAACCTTCACATTATAAAACTGTCCAAATTCACCTAATCTCATTATTGTGAGATAGCTAATAAACACTCAGATATCTCTTAAATTAGTGATTCTGGCAAGGTTCAAACACAAATTTAGGTAATGACTTCATGGTTTCTCTAGTCCACACATTCTTTGTACTGTAGACTATTATCTATATCCCATTCCAAACCATATCATCTACCAAATAAGTGTTTCTGAAGGTCAGACTAATCATGTGTTTTACTTGAAAATCAGACTAACAGATTTTTAAAAATTTTTATTGCTTATTTATTTATTCATTTATATTTATATATGATAGCAGAATGTATTACAATTTTTATTACACATATAGAGCACAATTTTTCATATCTCTGGTTGTATACATAATATATTCACACCAATTCATGTCTTCATACCTGTACTTTGGATAATAATGATCATCACATTCCACCATCATTAAATGAAGTTAGCCATTCCCACAAAACCAAATGCTGAATATTTTCTTTGATATTACAGAGGCTGATTCATAGTGGCATAGGGAGCAGGAACATGGGAGGAATAGATGAACTCTAGATAGGAAAGAGGAGTTGGAGGGGAAGGGAAGGGGCAGAATAACAAAGTATTAAGAATGAAGTATCAAAGCAGACATAAGAACAGAACAGGAAGGAAGAGCATGTGGAAAAGACTACAGTAAACAAAGATGAATGGGGGGAGAGAAACGGAGAGAGAAGGGAAAGCATATGGAAATGGTAGGAGACCTTCAAGGATACATAAAATTATAAGAGGCTATGAGGGGCAAGGGGGAGGGAAAAAAAAGGGAAAGAATTGAACAACAGCAGGGGAGATAGAGAGGGAAGATGGGAGGGGAGGGGAGGGGAGGGTGGATAGTAGGGGTTAGGAAAGGTAGCAGAATACAACAGACACTAATATGGCATTATGTAAAAATGTGAATATGTAACAGATGTGATTCTGCAATCTATATTTGGGGTGAAAATGGGAGTTCAAAACACAATTTGAGTCTAATGTATGAAAGGTGATATATCATGAGCTATGTAATGCTTTAAATAATCAATAAAAAATTAAAAAAAAAAGAATGAAGTATCAGTCTGGTAACCAATCCTTCTTTAAATATAACTAAACATGACTCTCTAGTCTTGCCCATAAAATTGATTCCTGGTAGAAATGAGTAGAATAGCCTCATCTGCTTATTCAATCAGTGAATAGGAACAGGTTAATTGAGCTGTATCTATCAGAAGTTCTTTTATTTAAAATCTCATTTTTTTTTAGTGTTAAGAATCAGAATGTGTGGTCATTCAAAAATTTTAGTCTCTAAGAAGATATGCTTAAAATAATTGAAGAATCTCCTTAATTAGCAAAATGGTGATTATAAAAGTGTCTCAGGCACTGGCAATATATGGAGGTTTAAGATCAAGTTTAGAATTGAAAATATAGGAGGAGACCATAGTGAAATTTGTTTGGAACCTAGATGCAGGTATAGCCCCCTGATAAACAGAGCTGAGGATTAGTAGCTACGATAGATTCTTGTTTTAGTGGCAAGTAAGAAGAAGGAAGAACTTTTTAAAAGACTAGACACAAGATGCAATTTATCTTCCATTATTTTGCTTGGTCCTAGATGTTTCTTGAATCTGTCAGGAAGAATCTCCTTTGCTCCTGTCACCACCCTTGTTCCAGGCACCTTTATCTCTCATGGGGCTGCTGAAATAGCCTCCTAATTGATCTCTGCACATTCAGTCTTGTCTAGCTCTAATCCATTTTTTACACAGCACTCAGAGTAATCTGAAAATTCAAATCTGATCATGTCACTCTCCTGCTTAAATCCCTTAAATATCTCCCCCGTTGCTCAAATCCTTATGTTGGGCTGGGAGGCCCTGGATCTTCCAGCTGTGGACTAAGTCCACATTACCTTTGTCCCTTAGCTCTCCACTCTGTTAATTCTTGTTCACCATTCAGAAAACAGCTTAACTATTACTTCCACACAGAAACTTTCCTGACCTAAAGGTTATTCTAAGATTTCATCCTATTTTCCCAAAGTACCTTGTACTTCTTGGTGGCACATATCACTCCTGCAATGTTTTATTTAATATTTGCCATCCTCTAGATTATAAGGTACATGACATAAAACACAACAGCTTATCTGACCTACAATATATACTGAATAAACATTATTATTATTATTATTACAATAATATCAATAGCTATTATTTGAATGCTTAATATATACCAGGTGCTAAGTACTTTATAAACCTTAATATGTCTATCCTTGTTTTAGAATTGAGGAAACAAAGGATAGGGTGATTACAGAAAAGTTATTAAAACTCCCAAGGCAGTGAAGAACACTGATTGTCCAATCAGATTACAGGTCTTAAATTCCAGATCTACCATCTGCTGTGCGATTTTAGGTAAGTGACAGATAGTAAGAATACTCATCTCATAGGCTTGCCAGGAAGATAAAAGGAGCTAAGAATTTAGAATACATGGCACATTAGTGCTACATTCATTAGCTGTTACTATTACCATATCACTATCATCATCACTCTGCCATGGCTACCCCAACAAATATTGTTTGACATTCTCTACAAATGAGAGGAAGAATAAATGGAATTATTCATCACCAAAAAATATATTTTCTAGGGATATGGTTCAAATATTCTGGTGTGCTACCTCTAGTTTTCAATCCTTGAAATTTTATACACATCAGTTCCCAGTAGCTTGAGTGGTACCTACTTAGGAATAAAATGGAAGTACTGTTTCAAATGTACATGTTGTGACTATTGGTGTTCAGCATGTGTCATATACAGAGTGGAACCCTGAACCATTTTGCGGGAAATCTGAGCGCTCCTAGTGAATTGAGCATTTCACAACACTTGGAGTCAATGCATTAAACAAAGCGGTACTTACCAGTGCTAAGGTGAGAGGTAAAATAATTTAGTATTTTAGCATCCCATGGGCATGAGGTATTTCCTTCCTCACATATTCCTCATGTTTTAGATAGTCAGCAATTTAACAGAATTTTTAGAGGAGTATTAACCCATATTAAGTTTCTGACTTTGTTTTTTTTAGAGAAAATCTTTATATATGACTCTCTATATTAATCTGATTAGATTAAAATAACAAACAGTTAATATTATGGATATTTACTAAGTGTAAACCATAACACACAACTATGTGGGGAGTTCCACGTTGTTTCTGCTTGTGAAAATATAATAGCAGAGTTTGGGGTACCCTGGAGTATGCCTGGACATTACACCAGTTCTGAAATACTGATGAGTGGAAAACAGTCCTGCCTGACTCCTGAAGAGAGTTTATTATCTGCTCCATTAGTGTCATGCCCGCTAAACAAATAAAACTACTTCTCAGGGTCTTTTACAGCAGCTCTTCGATTTCTTTTTATCTTCAGTGTATTATTATATTTCTATTTTGAGAAGTGTCCACTTGAGACTTACAATCTACTTAGGTGAAACTTAGTAGCAATTGTTACAGGGCCAAAGTCAAGTTAGAAGTAGTTGTAGATGGCAATGCAGTAGTGGGTCTAGATTAGGGTCTTCTCATTGATTAATTTTATTGAATATAGAAGTGATTATTTCAAAGGTACCACCAGCATCCTATATACAAGTTTGCAAAGACTATCAATATATAAAACAGGTTGGGGTCTTTATAATTAAAATGCAAATGCTCAAGGAACTTCTTCACCATTTACCCCATAGCAAGAAATGACTGCCTAAGGATTTGGGGTGTGTAATACAGGTTATAAGTGATAGTATGCAATATGAAAATGAAGTGTGAAGAATTTTTCCCTTAAATTACACCCCACATATGCCCCATGAATTTTAATATGCCTACTCTGGAACTCAAATTAAGAATCATAGCCTAGTGAGCTATTATTACAGATAAAAGTATATTATACATTATGTATGTCAAAGCAGAGAAACAAATGTTGAATCTGAATGGTTTGAGACAAACTCAAAGTGCCCTAAGAGAATCATATATCAGAAAGGTAAACAAATTTTGCTTACCAAGAAAGAAAAATCTATGGGAAAAACATTGTGCAGAGTGAGGTAGCATGACTGTGATGGCCAGGAAGCAAGCTGCACATTCAATTCAATATGACAGCTAAATGAGCCAGGGGAAGAAGGTCAGAATACCAAGTCAAGGTACTATTCAAAATCTTGCAATCTGTCTTCCAGCTGACTCTGACAGTTAAATCTTAATAGCAAATGAGGCCCAATAAAGGGTACAAGAAAATTAACTTTCTACATTTTTAAAAAGCTGAAATTACTGTTTAGCTGGAAGCCCCATTCCATCTAAAAGTATGAAATACGGCCTTTCTCATTAAGGCTGAACTCACACCATTTGGTGTAAACTGAGTGTATTTAGGTGTCATGCCTCTTTCTCATTCTCTCCTCTCCCCTGTGCAGCCTATCTTAAGTGCTTCTGGAATGTCATGCCTGAAGGAAGAACTCTGCTTGACAACTGTAAGAAAGGAATTCTCAGTCTTTCTGACATCTTCTACCCAGAGATCTTGTTCTTTGTCTTACTTTTCTATTCCTTTGCAATTCTCCTGCCCCCTGAATTCAGAGGATCTTGATGTCTCCTGAAGGGAAAGGTACTTGATTGCACAGTTTCAGTCTTTCTTACACCTGCACCACAGTTTTAGAACATAAAAAGCCAAACATTTGATAACTTTGTTCATTCGACATACAGTGATCAGTTTCCCTAAAACCAAGTGTTGCTCATGTGTAACATCCAAAATGGAGAAAGGTCAAGGGACAAAATGGAATGGGTGAGGGGGGACCTCCAAGTAAGCCACAAAAAAGTTTGCATTATTATCTAGCGACATTCTGCCACCTACCTTAAATCTTGGTATCTTGATAAAGAAATTGCTTTTTTTTTTTTTCCCCATAGGGATGTCCCCTCCTCCACCACAGGGTACTTCTCACACATCTATTGTTTCAGAAAAACAATTTATACATACAAACTAATACATAGTAGTGTGACTATTTACATTTCTTTCTCAGAGGCAAGGTACTCCTGAAGCACTTAAAATGGAGGTGCAACACTAGGGAGGAGAAAAGGAGGGACCTGAAGTCTAAATACATTGAGTATATTTTGAAGGATTCCTGTTCAGTCTTAATTAGAAAGACAATATTTTACACTTTTAGATGGAATGGGCTTCTAGCTACAAAGTAATTTCAGCTTTTTAAAAATGCAGAAAGTTAATTTGCTTGCACCCTTTATTGGGCTTCACTGGCTATTAAGATTTGACTTTAAAGACAAATTACAAGGTTAGTCATCAAAATTCCCCTTCCCTTGAGTAACACATAACTTCTGATCCCAAATCATGTGAATAGTCCTGGATGCCTAGTAAAGTACAGACTTTGCTCCAAACGTGTCATTCCAGGAATAGTAGAAATAGCAATTTGATTTACCCTTTATGATAGACATGCATGTACTATAATATGCCATGTTGTCATTACATAATTCAATGATTATTATATATAGTACATAATACAAGTATTTATTATATACCTGGTACTTTTCATTTTAAAATGCGATTGTATTTTGAATAAGATTTGATGAATTTTTGCCTACCCTTATAAAATAGCCATAGTGATGACATTTAAAAGATGGAAAAATTAAGGTAGAAAAATATAATGACATGGCTAGAGAACAGTGCTAAAAGAATAATTTCAAAATCAGTGACTGTTAATACCCTAGGAACATTTGTATTAATCATTTAGCTATTCCTGAGGTATGAGATGTAGAAGCTCTAAAACAAACCTGCATAATACCCATATCCAACATGAAGCAAATGAAAGATGGTAATAAAGCTTCCTACCACTTATCTTTTTTGCTCTTTCAGTTTGCATATAGTATGGAAGTGTGGGTAATTTGATATGAATGAATACAAATGAATAGATTTTGGCAAAAACATTTTTAACTTCCACAATGCTCTCTTATGTTGTCATTTTACTTATTCAAGTAGCATTAAACTAGTCCATGAAATGTTTTTTAGATACCTATCCAAAAATACCATAATGGTTTGTTCAAAAGATTCTCTTAATTTTGTAGAATTGGTAACTTTATATAATAATGTGGTGCCATTTTAATAGTTACTTTTTAAATAGAGATGACAAATAAAATAAACTCAGAATTTCAACCATTTACTAAAAGGTATTCAATTACCATCCTCACAAGCAATTTTAGTTCTTTTATGCAAGACTCTGAGCATAAAACCATCCTAACCAGAACTACAGATAACTAAAACTTGAAAGAACTCCACACAGGAAATTCTACCCTGTCTCACAGAGTACTCCAGCAAAGTTTACTTTTCCATTTCCATTAACAGCTCAAAGTCTACTGAAAGTAGATAGTCATATTATTGCTTATACATATCATGTCATGTCCTAGCAAGGCACTCTGTTGATCAGTATAAATGACTTTCTGATTCAGGCCACTTTACATAAAAGCATTCTCTTATCTCAAAAACTCTTCAACATTTAAGACTTTCCCTTATATATCCCAAAATTAAAAATAAATGAATAGATAACTGAGAATATTCTTAGCAGACTAAAATTTTCATTGTACATGAAGTGTATAATTTTTTTGATGTTTTTAGATATACATGAGAGTAGGGTGTATTTTGATCTATTACACACCCATTGGGTGCAACCCATTACAATTTTGGTCCTATTCTTGTGGTTAAACATGATGTGGAGTTACGCTGGTCATGTATTCATATATGAGCATAGGAAAGTTATGTCCAGTTCATTCCATTGTCTTTCCTATTCCCAACTTCTCTCCCTTCCCTTCATTCCCCTTTGTCTAATCCAATGACTTCTATACTTCCCTTCCCTACATTCCCTTGTTATGAGTTAGCATCAATATATAGGAAAGAACATTTGGCCTTTGGTTTTATGGAACTGGCTTATTTCACTTAGCATGGTATCATCCAGTTCCATCCATTTACCAGCAAATGCCATAATTCCATTCTTCTTTATAGCTGAGAAATATTCAATTGTGTATATGTACCACATTTTCTTTATCCATTATCTATCAAAGGGTACCTTGGTTGGTTCCATAGCTTGGTACTGTGCTATAAACATTGATGTGGCTGCCTCACTGTAGTGTACTGATTTTAAGTCCTTTAGGTATAAGCAGAATAGTGGAATAACTGGGTCAAATAGTGGTTCCATTGCAAGTTTTTCATGTAATACCCATACTGCTTCATAAACAGAAAGCCTACACAATGGGAGAAAATTTTTACCACCTGAACCTCAGATATAGCATTAATCTCCAGGATATACAAAGAATTAAAAAACTTAACACGAAATAAACCCAATCAATAAATGGGCAAAGAAACTAAATAGACACATCACAGAAGAAGAAATACAAATGGTCAAAAATATATGAAAAAACTGTTTGATATCTCTAGCAACTAGAGAAATGCAAATTAAAAATACATGAGATTCCATCTCTCTCCAGTCAGATTGGCAATTATTAAGAATACAAGTAACAATAAATGTTGACTTGGATGTGGGAATAAAGTTTCATTCATACCTTGCTCTTGGGACTGAAAATTGGTGCAGTATAAATTATATAATTTAAAACCTCCTTGCACAATGCAAAGTTGCTTTTTCTGGAAATAAATGAAGACAAGGCATCAAGACTTTACATAGAAAAAGACATATGAGCAGTCACTTTTATGACTTAAGCTTAAAATTTATTAAATTTATATAAAGCTTAGAATTCTACATTTTTCTAATAACTAATTTTCATGAAACCTACTAAATGCCAGCATTAGAGTGAATATAAAACACTCAAGATGTCATTGCTGCCTTCAAATATAAAATATAGAAATACAAACACAAATAACTATATGATAAATTGAAACATGACTTTCATATATTTAGGGCAGTGATAGGTATTATGGGAGAAAAGGAGAATGTAAAAGTAATACCACAGCATAAGTGAAATTTGAGTTGAGTCTTAAATCACAAGTAGGATTTCACCAGCATAAACAAGAGTGACCAATGTAATTCTAGTCCAAGGAAGTGTTCTGAGCAAATGCATGAAGAATACAAAATGAAAGATATGCTCTGGGAATTGTAGCAACATTTATATTTCTTTTTTTCTGAATCATTGGACTGATACATAAGTTAACTGTGAATGCTTCTGCAGTTCTAACATACTTTGTTTCCATCCCAAATGTCTCAGATGAGATAGCATAGTGTTTTGATGAGAAAGCATAATTTTTGTGTTTTTAAAAATTTTGATTCAGTTATACAATGGTAAAAATGATGAGTCATATCAAAAGCCCCAACACTTATTCAAGAATCATAAAATTAAGAGAGCATTAATCTCTCACCTTGAGTTTCCATGTGTAGAATAACAGTATGTTAAAAATCAGATTTTTACTTTCTCAATTTAACTGAGGCTCCAGTAACTAGCCAAGAACAATACAATAGATACTAACTGCATGGGTCAATATGTGTGTGTGTGTGTGTGTGTGTGTGTGTGTGTTGTACTTGGACACAATACCTTTATTTTATTTATTTATTTATTATGGGGTGCTGAGGATCAAACCCAGTGCCCCACATATACTAGGCATGGGCTCTATCACTAAGCCACAAACCCAGCCCCTCAGCAAACATTTTTTTAAAGGAACAGATAGTAAATATTTTAGAGTTTGCAGCTCACCAGGTTTCAATGATTCAAATCTGTTATTGCATGGGGAAAGAAACCATTGACAGTAAGCGAATGATAGGCATAGCTGTGTTCAAATGTGACACTATTTATAGACCATGAAATAGGAATCTCATATCATTTCACATGTTGCAAAATACTATTTTTCTTTTGATTTTTCCAATCATTAAATAACAATATGACAATCATTTTTAAAACATGAGTCATTCTAAAATAAGCAGCAAGCTACATTTGGGCAGCACACCAATCCCTGTTCTATGGTGAGGTGCTAGACCACCTATGTAGGACAGGCTAGGAGATTATAAAATAAGTTTTAATAGCATGTGTGTTTTTATACTACCATAATATATAAGTTGAAAATATTTCACAGGGTAGAAAAAGTATATATTCCTTTGGGAAGAAATATAAGGAAGTTCTATGGCATTTATCTTGTTTTCCATATCATAAGGCAAGAAAATGTTTGGAAATAAAGAGGCTGAAAAAATAACTTCTTATTAAGAGTTCTCAGTATGCTGTGGTATTTCCCTACTGCCCCCAACACTGGTGGGCAGGGTGGGGTATTTCCTAATACCTGGAGACAAGGTGCTTACCATGAAGTTTTGGTTTGAGATGGTAGGGTAGATCATTTCATCTTTATCTATGTTCAAACAAGGATATCTTGAGTTTTGGCCTTTGCCAAGACAGCATGATGGCTTAAAATGATTTAAAGAGGACTCTACCCAAGAAGACTACCCTATGATGTATAGCAGCCCCCAAAAGAAAATCCAGGTTCGAAGTCATTGGATTGGGCATGAAAACTATAGAAGACCACACCAGACTTATCACTGCCCCGGGAAGCTACTGTCAGAGTTCCATAGCAGGGATAGTATGATAAGTCCAGAAGTCTCCCATGAGAGTCAGTAAGAGTATACCTTCCAGGTTAAAAGAAAACCAATGACAGATTACAATTGTGACTGCCACTTAAGCCTGCACCTCTTGCCTCTAACTCATTCTCCCTACAGAGAAGCATAGAGAAAGTAACAGCAAGAAAGAAATAGACAAAATGGCACTGTCCCTCTCTCTTCCCAGGTTCCTGACCTGAAGTCCACCCAAGGCTGGAATTGTCTGATTCTTTCACTGCAGAGATATCTTAATGAGACTGTTTTTAAATCTGAAGGAAACTGGAGGACTTTTACCTAAGAAGAACCTTAATTTTTTTTCACCCTGTGGCAAGGAAAAAATTATTTGGCCTAGAAAGTTTATTTGGTTAGGCTTAGGTTTTTTTTTTTTTTTTTTAAAGAGAGAGTGAGAGAGAGAGAGAGAGAGAGAGAGAGAGAGAGAGAGAGAGAGAGAGAGAGAATTTTTAATATTTATTTTTTAGTTCTCGGCGGACACATCTTTGTATGTGGTGCTGAGGATCGAACCCGGGCGGCACGCATGCCAGGCGAGCGCGCTACCGCTGAGCCACATTCCCAGCCCCTAGGCTTAGGTTTTTTACAGACTGGCAGAAAAGAATAAATCTGCTTTTGCTTATAATCTATCAGTTCCATTTTGTTCAATAAAAGAGAGGAATAATGAGCAAACTTCTTACAATAAAATCATTTTTATTATACTTTCCTAATCCCTTGGAATTGGCATGATAATGACTAAATTTCTTAAAAGCAAAGAAACAATTATTAAATTATGTACACAGTCCTATACCTTAATTGCACTTTGGTTTCATATTTATATAAAATATTCCCCTTGCCTCTGGTAGTACTCATTGATTACTTCAGAAGCAACCTCAATATTCTCAATATTCTCTAAGTAAAAATGATAAAAGAATCTAATGAATTTCTCAAAAGAAATTGAGCTGATTTTTCAAAGGTGACTGTAATATCATCAAATATTTATTTTTTTGAACTTTACAAGTAGAAATGAACCATTCCTCATTTAGCATTACTTATGGAAAGAAATATGTACCATTTTCAAGATCTGCTTTTGATGTTTCCAAGTATTACATTTAAGCAAAATATAAATATAGCAGTGAGTTACAAATAGCACAATTTTAGTGACATTCACATTTTTCTATATTTTGAGAGATTGCATAAATATAGGCCTTCTTAACATGTCTAAGAGAGCAAGGGTTTGCATCAACTTTCCCTTAGAGGAAAATTAAATTGATGGGTTATTTAAATTCACAAGTTGGGTTTATTTTGTCACTGGCGATCCTACAACAAATATAATGGTGACTTTTGTATATCTATAATGAACATAGAATTCATCTTCTATTGGAATATGAATCTTATATTCCAAGATAGAAGGAAAGAAATGCACTATTAATCAGAGATCATGTATAACCTGAGACTGTCTGGAACAATTTGCAAATGAGCACTTTGACTGTGATTAACGGGCCATAAGTAAGTTTCCAAATTGTCTTCTCAGCAATTCACAATCTTTCAATCATGTACTCAACAATGTTTTCAGAGCTTAGCAAAAAGAAACTCTGTTCCTGACACATGCATTTCCAAACAATAAAATGGAAGTGCAAACGTTGGAAGTGTTTTCCTTATATTTCATTTCACCATAAGACTATTTCACTTCAACCAACTTTGTGTTTTGGGTTGGTTCTCCTTCCCAACTTTCCAACTCTGAGCTCCAGACAAATAGCAAGGACCTCAAAATGTGGGATACTGCTGCTTTTTAATTTCATAATTAAAATTCATAATTTCCATAATGGCTGTCAGTAAATATCAAGGAGATGGCGGGGGGATGTGCACTTTAGGCAAAGGTAGGGGAGCTGTGCTGCTTTTGCAGTCTTTTCATTTTATTATATGACTTGGGATTTGGGAAATTAAACATTTCAAAGATTAAAATGACTTGGGAAAATGATTTAATAATCATTAATAATAATTTCCACAACCTACTTCACAGCAAGATGTAGGTCTCATTAAATTGAGCCACAGATGACTGAGCTGGAAAGATGTGGCTGAGCACCCAGAACAAAGGTGACTTGCCGAAGTCAGAAGCAAACAGAATAAAAGCACTTTTCATCAGTTCCAAGTGAGCAAAGACACTAAGACAAATTTCTTGCACTGAAATTGTATCTAATTAGTTAATGGATATGTTAGAGGGCAATGCTACCAATTTGTTGATATAAATGCTTTTCCCATTTCCTCCCTTGTTGAAGGCCTTTTTATTACTTATGAACTTTTCAAATTGTACCCAGGCTGAAACATGTTTGAACTCAACAGAAAATCATCATCCCAAATGAACTCCTGGCATTGATCTATGTGTCATATGAGAGATTCAGGATTCCATAAACTGGGTGACTAGGAGCTCCAACCTTTGAAGTGCATGATCTGAACATGGCAGATGAGAGTTTCACTCATCAGTACTTAACACCAAAGGGCTCCTAACCTTTATTTTGTTCTCTTTATCACCTCCCTGAATTATACCCTTAAAAGAGAAACACTCTGTTCCTATTATCACTTACCATGCCTATGACCTCATTCAGCAGACACCCCTGTTTCTCACCATGTCTATTCCACTCTTCATTAATCCTCAAGCTAAACCAATCAGGAAACATTGCCTTCTACTTATAAAGAAAAAAACAAATTTATGTAAAGGTAACTGAGCCCCCGACTTCTTTAAATGTCCTGCACCAACAAGGTACACCCTGTCTTCACTCTCCTAAACTCTCTCGTTAGGGCCTTCTGCACTTCAAAATCAATTTCTTAATTTCTGCCCACACCTGCCAAGATGCACAAGACTTGATTATTTCTTCACTCTCCTATGACTTCATGTTTTCTCTCAGGTATGTTCCTTGTATTCCATCACCACAACGTACAAACATGTGCAAGCTTCTCCTATCTAAAAATATAATATAAAACAACATATATATGAATATTCTCTCCTCTCTTTTTCAAATCCCTGAAATTACACTTCTACCTTCATTTCTCTTCTAAAAATTTATCTTGTTTAAATCTCTAATTACATTCATTCATTGCTCAATCTATTGAATGTTCTATTCATCTTTTTTCTACTTCATAGTATTCTTCAATGTCAAGCACTTTCCTTGGCCTCTAGAATGGTATTCCATGGTGACACTCTTTGAATCTCACTGGCTATTGTTCAGTTTTTTTTATAGATCCCCTTGCCACTTTTCAGCACTTAAAGTTCAATATTCCTTAGAATGTAACACTCTCCAGATTCACACTGGACATGGCTTCAATTTTCTGAGGTCTTCTGGTATTCTACCCTATCTGTCTTACCAGCCTTTTCTAAGGTTTAAATGCATTATGCTGACTCTTGGATGTATCTACCTGAATGGAATTTCACACACATATCTCAATCTCAACATAGTATAATTTACCTGATTCTTTCCCTCCAAACCCTATGTTCATTCTTTCAGGATTATCATAACCAGCAGCCCTGTGTCTGAAACCAGAGAGCTGGAGCATCCTATATAATCAGCTTTGACTCATTATCCTCAACATATTTAAACATACATTACCTCCTAAATATTTCTGCTTCTTTCCCTCCCATTCTGTTTCACTGTTTCTTTAATTTAGGGCATAATCGTCTCTCACTTGGAATATTAAGCTAGAAGTTATCTATAACTTCAACATTATCCTTATTCCAGGAGCTTTTCTGATGGAAGAGAAGGAAACAGAGAGTCAAATATCTGAACCTTCAGTGATAAGCATGCTGCCTGCTAGTAAATGTTGGAGAATCAGGGTTCTGAAATTATACACATCTACTCTGCTTTTTGGGTGAAGAAAGAGAGTGGCTAGCTATCACCTCCCTTTGCTACCTGGCTAAGAGATGTGAGAGAAACACCAAGCTTTTTCTTTTTTAGAATCTAGGAAATCTACATTCTGTTGACCTTCATTATTCACTCGACCTGATGCTAGTTCTACCTGCCACATTCAGGCAAGCCCTCGGCATTCCAATATAACATAAAGTATCCCCAGAGCCAAATTCCCTATAGAGAGTTTTAGAGTCCCCTGGGATTGATTTAAAATTGAGAACAAGTCTTTGTTTCATTTTTTTCATGAATTATTTAGATAGCAAGAAATCAGGAAATGGCAGAATAAAAGGAATAAAAATGATCAAAATTATGAGATGAAGATTCAGGGAAAGGAAAAATGACTGTGGGTGAGGGGATATGAGAATCATTTTAACAGGGAAATGAAAATAATGCACTTTCTAGTATTTTTTTAAATACTTCAAACTATCCGAGCAGAGGCACATTGGTGGCATTAGTACTCTCACTCACTCTCTGAATCACCACTGTGTTGAAAACTCTTGGAAGAAATCTGCTCTCACATGAAATCCTGCTGTTTTCAACTATTAAGAACAGACAAGCATTACTAAGAGGCAAAGAAGAAAACAAAAGAAATTGTTGAAAATATGAGAATCCGGTGCTGGTGGCCCCTTTAGATACTCTTGAATTCATATTCCCTAACACTTGTCAGTTCTAAAATCCATCTGGGAAACTACTTAGATAAAGTTCTTAGAAATCCCTCCTGGGGCCCAGGGATCCTAAATCAGTGTACATCTTGCTGAAGCAAGACTGGGGGAATATAAAAGTTAAAAAGCCAATATCTATATATAATGTAACACAATGAAAATTTGAGCATAA
Source organism: Spermophilus citellus (assembly GCF_964194105.1). Lineage (NCBI taxonomy): Eukaryota > Metazoa > Chordata > Mammalia > Rodentia > Sciuridae > Spermophilus > Spermophilus citellus. Next base: position 106,593,967 of record NC_138182.1, read on the forward strand.
CTGGAATTTGTGTTGCTAAAATTAATATATCTTAGAAGTAGGTGTTATTGTCCTTACAGTCCAAAAGAAAATATATTGAAATTCTGCAAATCAAGACTTATGTGATCATATGACAATTAAGAAACCTGTGGATTCTTTAGCTTTTTAAAAATTTGTAATGCAAGATTCTAATCAGCAATATATAATTGCAGTAGAAAAAAAAGTGATATAAACTCAAACTTCAATTCTCACAAAGGTGACTGATTATTTTAATGAGGGTATAAAACAAAACACAAGGTGATCAGAAGCTCATAGCATCAAGGAAGCAAAATATTCTTTAGATTTATTTAATTGAAATGATAAAAATAAAAAATTTTAATGATAATTTAAATTCAAAACACTATGTGATGCCAGTAAAATATGTGTGATAGCCTGCTTAGCATTGCTGTGATCAGAATACCCAACAAGAACAACTTAGAGATGAGTGTGGTGGTGCAGACCTGTAGTCCCAGGAGCTCCTGAGGCTAAGGCAGGAGGATCATGAGTTCAAAGACAGCCTCAGCAAAGGCGAGGTGCTAAGCATGCTTAGTGGTCAAGTGCCCCTGAATTAAATCCCTAGTACAAAAGAAAAAAAAAGGAAGAAAAGAAAGGACAACTTAGAGGAGGAAGAAACATTTATTTTGGCTCATGGTTTTGGAGGTTCGGTTCAGGGTTAGACAACTTCATTGTTCTGGGCCTAAGGTGAGGCAGGACATCATGGTGGAAGGGTGTGGTGAGGTAAGCTGTTTTCCTTATGATAACCAGAAATCAGAGAGACCAAGGGAGGCACCAGAAATAAAGTGTAAATTCTAAGGCAAGCCTCCAGTGACCTACTTCTTCTAGCCACACCTACTTCACTAGAGTTACAATCCAGTTTGTTCATTAAAATTTTTACTCTATCAAATTAATCCAATAATTACGTTATGTTTCTCATAATCTAATCATTTTACTCCCTACATTGACAAGGGAGCTTTGAGATGACATCTCATGATGTCAAACCATAACAACATACTACATGGTATCATCCTTACCCTCATGTGCACAAAGAATAGGTGGGAGCTCAGAGAATTTAAAGAACTTGACTAGAAACACATAGCTGCTAAAAAGGTGAGCATATACCACCTTTGATGACAGTACCAACTATGCATGCTGCTTCAAGATTCTTACTGGAAGGGGGACTAAAAGAAATCTTATTTATAAGAATAACAGCTATTTTTATGTATTCTCATTTATATATATGAAAATATTCACTAATAACTAAACATTTGGTTTCTAGAGGAAACCCTTAAATAGTCTAATTCAAACCCTATCTACAGGCTTTTTTTCCTAAATTAAAAAAAAATTAAGCTCAAATGTCAATGTTATAGTTTAGATATAAGGTGTCCTTCAAAAGCTAATGTGTAAGACAATTCAAGAATGTTCAGAGGTGAAATGATTAGATTATGAAAGCTTCACTCTAATTGGCTACAGATTAATTAATATGGATTAATTGAGTGGTAACTATAGGCAGGTAGTGTGTGGCTGGAGGAAGTACATCACTGGGCACATGTCTTTGGGATTTAAATTTTGTCCCTGGCAAGCAAAGCTCTTCCTTTCTCTGCTTCCTGGCTGTCATGTCCTGAGATACTTTCCTTAGCCACACATTCTGCCATGATGCTCTGCCTTGTCTTGGCCCAGAGCTATGAAGTTAGCCAACTATGGACTGCACTCCTGAAACCATAGCCAAAATAAACTTTTCCATCTCTTAAGTTGTTCTTTTCAGACACTTTGATCACAGTGATGAAAAGTTTACTAAAATGATCAATGTTGGGAGATTTTACACAAAATTCCAAAACAACAGCTTCTATTTGAACAGTGGAAAATCTAGCAACTCAAACTTTCTCTTGGAATCTACTATCTCTTGGTGCTAAATGGTGGCTTTGGCATGAATGCACAATCAGGCTGCATGATTCTGGGTACTTATTCAGTATCTTGTCCAGTCTCTGTATGACTGGAGTTGGGTCACTACTATTTACCATTCTTGAATGTTCTCTGTTAAGAACTTCTGGAACTCTAATGTATTTCAGCTTTATTTAGCTACAAGTGTTTTTAAGGCTAAGGCAGCAAAGTCATAAGAATGCAACAGAAATAGCCATCTATTACAAACTTCATAGACTTACTTGGGGAATACCTGCAAAAAACAAAATGCCAGTAATATCTAATGTGAAAGTAGACTCTAATCACCATGTCTTATTATCATGCCTCCAAAAACAATTGTCCAGAGATCTGGAGTTAGGAGGGATATAGCAATTTTCAAGTGAAATAATTTTGAAAGCACAGTCAATGAGTTTCAACATGAGAAATAATAGAGAAAAACAACATAATTTGAGTGTTTACTTACATGCATTTTGTTTACACAAATCAAATAAGGAAATGCAAAGGGCAAACAGATTTTCTTAAATTGTAGAAAAGATATGTATTTTATAATCATAACAAAGAAAGACATCCTGAGAAGTTGGTTTGTATTTTATAGGCAATATAGGTATCCTTCAAAAACTATCATAGAATTTTAGGATTGAAATTTCCTGCTTAGAATCAAATGAAAGGATTATTGATGTCACCTAGCAACTGCATTTCCTTTTTTCTTGCTTAACATTTGTAATGGTGAAAAAAATTATTTTAATGATCATAGAAAAGGAAAAAAATGTTAGCCTATTTACTCATTCAGGTTGTACTAATTTGGAATTAAATACATGCATTCATTTTTTAAAATGTTAACCTGATTATTTTTATCACTACAAGATAATTTTTATTCTCATATGCATATATATGACTTTGTGTGTGTGTGTGTGTGTATATATATATATATATATATATATATGTATAAAGATATGTGTGTACTTGTCTGTGTATGTGCATACACATAACTCACACTTACCTATTATAAATATGTAAGTATCAAAGACTCAAGCTTAAATAGGAACACATTAACAATTCATGATAAAGTGAAGTGGTAACAAATTATTTGAAGTAATTGATAATTGTTAACAGCAACAATATAAATTAAAATCCTGTTCCTCAATTGTAGCAATTTTTGTCTGTAGGACATTATTTTATAACATATATCTTTATGCTAATACCTAAACACAAACACACAAGCCAGTATGGCAATGAAACTTTTAAAAGGATGTAAAAACCATTCTACCATAAGAATCCACAGAACTATACTGGCTTGATAGGGTAGGCATCTTAATCTTTAAAGGCGCAATACCCCAGAACAAGTTTAACCATAGATCTGTCTTACAAATAGAAAAAGTTTAAAATTTCATAAAACAGAGAAACTAAAAAGTGGGTCAGTTGTCAGTAATGTATTAATTTTTCAACACAAGAATTTAATTCTCTTACACTCTTTTTTCAGGTTTCCTTTGAAGTTAATAGCAACCAAAATAGAATAAGCTTGAATATAGAATCAGCATATTGCATTTGTTAATGCAGAGGATTTGGAGTACAAAGGAAATTAATGAGTCCTTTAAACTAACACAATTTTATGTTTTGCTTTGAACATGTAGTTGCATTGAAAGGCAATGTTTGCACTAAACTGGTAAAAACAAGAAAGACACAGCAAGTAGCATGGTTTCTGTAGTTCAAAGAAATTCCAGTGGGATCCTGCTTCAAACCACAAAATCCCTACCCCTCATTACCCACATCTAGTAGCAAGCCCCATTATTTGGCCTAGGGGAGGACGGGGATGTCCACTGATACAGGCGAAGAAGAAAGACAACTTCCTTACTTTTAAAAGAATATTTAAAAAAATAAAAAAGAGAGAAATAAAATTTTCTAAGATGCAAAAAATAAAAGAACTTCACAATTCTAATATCCATACACATCACAAACCAATGAACTGTTTTAAATATCCTAAAATCATATACTGTCATCTTCATTTCAAATACTGGTTCCCTATTGATATTCCAGTTCATTATTAAGAAATTCTATATTGTCTTTTAATTATATATCACATATACCAATTTCTGGCTATTAGTATTAAAATCATGTCTGTCCTCATAAAATTTTGTGCCTTTGAATGAATACACTCTTTTATATTACAACCACTTTTGACTATTTGGGGCCAAGACACATGCCAAAGTCTCAATGACTTGAAGGGAGTTGTCACCCTCCTCAGGACCCGTTCCTATCAAAGAATAGCAAATTATTATGGGTTGATATTTTGGGATCTTTTTAAAATATCTTTTGGGAGAATTATACTTCCTATGAAATATCTTTCCTTGGCCCTACTCACAAATGTATTACAAATTCCAATAATATTTATTTCATATATCAGAACATTCTACTTTGTCTCCATGTTCAGGAAAGGAAAGTCACCATGGAGATTTCTTTCCAAATTTAAATGTCACAGGAAAAATGGGAAACTGAGAAATAATACTGCTTGTTCTTCCTATATATTTACTTTGTGCATTGACCTTAATTAATGATGAGCTATTTCCAAATGATATCACAGTAAGTCAATCCCTGTTTTATAAACAGATATTTGACTTTATTTATGTTAGATCCAATAACCTAGAACAGTGAATCTTAATACTATATATTAGAATCACCAGAAAAGTGTAATATTAGGTCTGGGGATGTAGCTCAAGCAGTAGCGCACTCGCTTGGCATGCGTGGGGCGCTGGGTTTGATCCTCAGCACCACATAAAAATAAAGATGTTGTGTCCACTGAAAACTAAAAAATAAATATTAAAAAATTATCTCTTTCTCTTTCTCTCTCTCTTTAAAAAAAGAGTAATATTAATGCCTGGGACCCCATTTTCAGAGATTCTGATAGATGCTTTAGGGTCAGACCCAGGTATCAAAACATTTTAAAAGCACCTTAAAATGCACAGTGTTGAGAACCACTGCAATAGAGGGATTCTTGCTTACTGCCTCTGTGTTTGAGTAATAATAACAACTTTTACAGCATCAGAAACAGAAATTATTAAATAACTACAATAAGCCACAAGTGACCTCAATTATCATACCAAATTCTCATACCACCCCTATTTATCAATGGAGCAAATTGTTGCTGTAAACTCATTGCCCATATACCAGAGAGCACTCTTAAGTTGGTTGACCTCCTAACTTCAGCTTTACAACAGGTATGCTTTATATATAGAAATTCAAGTTGTAACTATAAAACAGTGTGAGTTAATGACTCATATGTTCCCAGTGTTCAAATATCTCTTATTGTTTAGTCACAATAGCATTTCTTTTCTTCCTAGTGTTATTTTGTTTAATGCTCACTTTTCTCCCAAGCCAGAGTAAAGTAGCAGAGGTACACAGATAGGTTCCCCTCAGTGCTTCCTGTAAAGAGCCAAACACCCACTTATTACTCCATGGACATGTCACCTCCATAAAAGTTTCAAAAGTTCACCAAGTTTGGGCTGGGGTTATAGCTCATTGGTAGAGTGCTTGTCTCGCACATGTGAGGTACTGGGTTCAATCCTCAGCACCACATAAAAATAAATAAATAAAGTAAAGATATTGTGCTCATCTTTAAAAAAAAAACTTTAAAACAAAGCAAAAGTTCAGCAAGGGATAGTCAGTGATTCAGGATGCATCAGTGTCATATTTCAGTGATGTAATCTATCTAGTAAAGAGTAATTCTACAAGTGCGCTACTTAAAGGTATGTATATAGTTACAATCAGAAAGACTCTTAGGTACTAAGAGGTTTTGCATTCCATAGCACTAATTATTTCTTCATAAGTCATTCTACAAATAGTTGGAAATGGCATCATATTTTATTATTAATTCTTAATTTTATGATCTTGAGTAAGGTCTTTTCCCATAGTTTCTCAGCTACAATCTTCAGACACCTAATTATGTAGATTACTCTCCTTAGACCTAGCTCCCTCTGTCATTGTAGTGCTTTGCCTAGACTAAAACCAAAACAGGGTGTGGTGAGCAGTGGGTGGGGTCACATGTGACCCTGCTCTATACAAGACATCACAAAGAGCTGGCATTTCTTTTCCCAAGGAATTTTCTATGTAAGCACAGTTTCCCCAAACTTCTACCCAATTAGTGAATTCCTTTTTTCCTTCCTTACTCTCCTCCCTCTTCCTTCCTGTTCTTTCTCCCTTTCCTCCTCCTTTCCTTTTGCATTCGAGTTCAAAAATATTCCAATTCAAATTTGCTTCAAAACTTCTTAAAAGAATTGTTTGGATTTCATCATGGCCTTTACTTTTAGTTAGTTTGTATTTTTTGCCTTGGCAGAAAAAGAAGAAAACTTAAAGCTTGGAGACTTTTCCCCATAGTGACATAGTCAAATTAGTTTAAATCACCTTAAAATGGTGAAAAATGTGATGCCTATAATGGGAGACACTGTTTGTCTTCAAAATTTAATTAAAACTTTATTATCAGAATATTTCTGCAAACTGAGAATCTTAAGTTAAAATGCAGCATAGACCAATCATAACATTTTTTCTTTTAAATATTAGTAAAGATGATATAATGAAAAAATCAATTTTGTTGTTTCTAAATTCTCAGATCAACTTTTGGAATTAAAACTGCATGATTTGTGATGGGAAAGGAGACCTTTTTTTCAGTTTGATTGAATACTCTCATCAGAAATTAAATGGGCATTGGTTTTGAGGAGGAAATTCCAGAATCATACTACACTGATCCATCTTACCCAGTGCTTAGATTGTAAAGGAGCTAAATGCATCTTGGTATTAAAATGAAATGAATTATGCAGAACCTTTGACAGACAGCATGTATAATGTCTTCTTTAAAAACTCTTCAAATCATTCTGTTCTATCTTTGATTATGTGCTAGTTATGCTGAAAGTAAGTAACCCCTCAAATGTTTTAAAACACACATACATATGGATTGCATAAAATTAATATCTTTACCTTTACAAAAATCATTCCAGGAGCACATTTGCCTGTAAAATATATTTAAGACAGTTTCAGCACTCCACTAAACTCTATTTTCAGAGGTTTATAATATGGTCATAAAAATTCATTCCAGGCTAAAATTCAGTGCCAAGAAAAATGTGCTTTACACTTGGTAGATAACCATTTCCTCTTCTTTCATTTCTCATGACTATTTTAAAAAAGTTTCCACAGAGTGTTTTTTCAAAAGTTGAGACATAAACTCACAGGAATTAAAATCACAATTGGCATTCAAGTCATTTTTTAATTTGCTTGCAACTCTCCCCTTCTCTCACCCTTCATTTCTTTCTTGCTTCCAAAATACAAAAGGTTAGAGAATTTTTTCCATAAAACTGCAAGTGTAAAGAATCTAGATCAAAGATGGCATGGTGCCCTGCTTCTGAATGTCTATGTACACACTGCCCGGCTCTGATATGCATTGCAAAGAGAAATGGTGTGTTCCTAAAGCCCTAGTCTAAATCTTGTTAACATCCAGCTACTAGTTTACACATAGAAACACATGAAGGGTCACATTTAGCAAATCATAAATGTTTCTTATTTGAGAAAGGAAGGAAATCATTTCCCAAGCCACTGTAGCTACTGAATTGAAGCCATGATTAGAACCCTGAAACCCATGAAGGAAAGAAGGGCGTCGGCTAAAGCAGGAACACCTGCTAAATTCAGAATCATTTCTGGGATACAGAAATTTGAAGGACAAACCCTTTCTTTAAAAGTGACCCAGCTCATCTGATCTAAAACTAAAATCTAGATTCTTTTCTCCAGTTTGCTTCTTATATTTAAGCAATTACTAACTTTCCCTGCCTTTCTTCATTGTTAACCATTAAAACTGTCCCAGACATAATTCCTAGGAGGACCCCTCCCCTTGGTATATTGGGAAATATTGCGATCTTTTTCTTTTCATTCTTCACCATAATATTGTATATAAATATGCAATTGTAAATAATTATTTCACAATAATATCCGAGTTTCCCTTACAGTTATTCAATGAGAAAGAGTTACTCAGGGTGGTCTAGAATCAGATAGGGAAAGCTTTATGAGATATGGGGAGAGTGCCTGTCTGGCTTCCTGACTACTGAGACTTGAGAAGCTTGAGTGAGAACAAATAATTTTCCCTTTCCATTGCAGTGGAGGAGGAAGGAGAAGACATCTTGCTTCCTTCAGCACCAGGCTCAAAACCTCAGGCAATGCACCTCTACTGCAGGCTCCTTGACTTCAGCTGTTCAACCCAGAAACAGCTCTGTAAGAGCAAAGGAGGTGATGAAATGAGTTGAGATGGAGCAAAGAAACAGAAGATCACAGCTCAGTATTATTTTGGAAAGAATGGTATACCCAGGTGAAAATGAGAAATGGACGAAACCTTGAGATCTTAACTCATCCAAAATAATACAGTTCAGATGATTTATTGAAAAAATATTTAGATCATATATAGTTTTCACGTTACTAACAATTGATCTAAATCCATAGTTGGAACAGAATGATTATATAGTCCTTCCTCTTGTGGGAATTACTCTTCAGGTACAGGTGAAATTCAATAACATTTTTTTTTTGGTTTTATTTGTTTGCTTGTTTTTCCAGATTATCTACTTACTGTCAATTTAAAACCAAACTTTAAAAGACTGACAGTTTAGTCAAATGTCTCATTTCTAACCATTTTTGAAGCCCAGATTTTTTTTCTCATTTTTAATGTTTCTACATCTTGTCAGTTGAAAGTTTTGTTCATGGGTAGAGATGATGTGAAAAACATCACTTCTTTGTTGAAACTGATGGGGAGAACACATTCAAAAAGAAAAAATAAAGAACAGATGCATTTCTGTTTTTACTACAGCTTAATGTATTTTCTCCCTTAAAATGCCCATTTTTATGTTAACAACTTTGCTTTTCTGTTACCTTTTTTGCTAGACAAAGATGTCATTAATTTTCAAATGTCTTTTCTTCTTTCCTTAGGCAGCAAACTCCTGGGTGCCACTTTAGCCACATACCAGAAGAGAATATTAATTTAAATAATGACAGGAAATTGGTTTTTATCATCTCTGCAGAGTGCAAAACAGGGGGAAAACCTACTGCATTGCAGAATTAAGTAAGTGCCACAGCACATGTACTGTCTTACCCAAGTCCCTTTGCTGTGCCTCTTTACTGTGGCTGGGTCACCATTGCTGTATGCTGAGGGCATAATATCTACAGAGAAGCTCCCCTTTGCCCTCACCCCAGAAATAATATGGCAAATGTGTCCAGAAATATGTCTTCCCAATTAAAAATTAAAGATCCTTGCAGTTACATTCCATTGAATGATACACACCTTACCCATATTTAATGCTTGTCTGACAAAAGTTTTCTTAGAGGTCACTTCATGGTGGTGTAACATTAGAGGGCCTCCTCCAAAACTGAGGCAGCACCAAGACCCTTCACCCCAATTCTTGCTATCATACAAGAAACATTTCAGACATGCCACTCAGAATAATAGGCATTAATTTATTACAAGGAATAGGAAAGAGGACAGGGGGAAACTCTCAAAGGCAAGAGTGGGTCCTCACAGAGAGAAAGATGATGTGCCTCTCCTTCCCTCCAGTTTCACAGAGGTTCTTAGGGAAGTTTCCAGAGACTCCCACCCAGGTCCACCCCTTGACTTTTTTGGGTTGGAGAATGTTTCAAGGATTGAACTCAGGGACACTCAACCACTGAGCCACATCCCCAGCCATATTTTATATATATTTTTTAGAGACAGAGTCTAGAGACAGAGTCTCACTGAGTTGTTTAGGGCCTCACTAAGTTGCTGAGGCTGGCTTCAAACTTGTAATCCTCCTGCCTCAGCTTCCTGAGCTGCTGGGATCACATTCATGTGCCACTGCAACAGGCCTCTTTGACATTTGACTGACAGCAGGATTACATCAGACTTTCAAGTCCATACTACACAGGACACTTTAGCCCATGCTATAGTTCCCCTGCCCTTCAGAGTAATTTGTATTTTTTTAATGGAATTTGGGGCCTGCATTTCTCTGTAGATAACAGGTTATTAGCTTAGAAATGTTTAACATATCCTGATGACTTAAGCCAGGTAGCAATGTAGGTAAATTGCCTTTTAAAAGGTAAAGCATGGAGTGTCATCCCAGTGGATACAGTTTATAGAATATTCCCTTAACCTTGTATTCCCATCACTCTTATCTGTCTCCTATCCTTGGTACCTTAGGTCAAAGGCTAATTTCTCAACCTATTTTTTTTTCTTTTCAGACTAATAATTGTTCCCTGTAAATCTTACGACCTGTGGAAAGATTTTGTTCAATGTACCAACCGAATGCACAGTAAATGTCTGTTGAACATATTGACAACTCTACTGTTCAGAATTTGTTAAGTAACTTGATAGCTATTTTCGACAGCTAAACTGTTGAAATACAAAGGCACATGAAAAGGACCAAACTCCTCACATGCTGACCTGTTCTGCTTCTTTTCCCACTGATGTTCCAGTTAAAGGCTAAGTTCTACCCAATCAAAACCAAACTGCTTAATTAGTATTTGACCTTGATGTATTTCTGTCTTTCTTCCTGCTTACTTTAACTGGAATGTTGTCCTTTGCTCTGTGTCTGCTCCACAGCCCTTCCTGCACCTTGTCCTCACCTCATTTACAAATGACACTTGGATGTGGTAACACCCTTGTGTAAGTGTCTGTCCTCTCCAGGGCTTGTGTGTCTTCTGGGTATCCCCTGGGCCTTCCATAATGGAGCTAGTAATAAGGACATCCGAGTGAAAGATTAAACAAGGCAAGGTGTAAGTGGAGTCTTCATTAGCTACAATTTTTTGACTAATACTAACATGTTACTATGGAAGGGATGTTGGTTAACTTTGAATTGACTAACTGATTATAGAAATGCTTGTTCTGAATGTTAATTAGGTTGCAACATAATGACTTTAAAAATAAAATACAGATCATGGATTACACCATCATGTGGTCAATGTAACAGGCACCAATCTAAGCATGAAGAGATGAGTTCTGGTTCTGTATCTGCAACTGACCAAGTGAATAATTCTGAGCAAGATCTTGATTTCCCTGTTTCATTTTCACCACCAATTAAATGTAAGTGTCAGTCACTAGATACAAACTCTAAAGCCCTGTTCCTCTCTAACATTTGACCCACCTGTCATAGAAAAGCTTCTAAGTCTTTAAGCTCTAAGCTCTGGAAATCTTTTTTTTTTCTGTCAGTTCACCCTAAACTGAGTGCTAACAGCATGCCAGTGTATTAGATAGACAAGACAGAGGGAGTAATAGCACCAGTTCTGGTTGGCTTTTAACTCACAACCATCCTTTAAAGTAGATACAACTATTCCAAGTTTCCAGATTAAAATTTGGAAGCCTAAAGCAGTTAGATAACTTTCTTAATCTCATATCTGGGGTAAGTGACAGAGCTAAGACTAGAATTCAGTTCTTTTGAAAGCTATGTTCTCCCAACTTGGCTAAATTGCTTCCATTCCTGTATAAACTATTTTTGAAAAGATACTAAGAAACAATGCTGTTGTACACTAGCAATATATTCAAACATTTGCATTATCATAAAACATGGAAGAATGAAATTGTTGAACAGGAAATGAAATAAAATTTTCCCTTTTTTATTATGAATCTATTTCATAATGAGCTCTAAGTTTGTTCTTCCAGTTATATAAAAGTGGATTTTATTTTGCTGCAAAAATATTTTTAAAATGAATAAAGGGTGTAATCCATGTTTTTTTCTGTATTATAAATATTTCTACACTTATAATCATTTTTAGAAATCAGAGCTTGATGTTTTGACATGATTACACACCACATACATTAAATGAGAAATTAATAGTTTATGAAATCAAACATGAGGAACATGTATGTTTGGGTAAAGAAGATACCCATTGGGCTTATATGATTTAATCTAAAATGTTCTCTTAAACTTTCATCTAATATTCTATGTATAAATGTAGTTTATATGTTTAAGCTTCCAGTATACTCTGTCTGTATACTCAAGATTATGTAAGTAAAAATATTAATAACAAGATTTTGGAGAAATATGTTCTTCCCTCTTGTACTGTCAGGAGTAATACATGGAGAGAATCGGAAAGAAACTGCACAATTCAAACTGCAAGAAGATAAGTGACCAGCACAGATTTTTTGTTTTATTTTATAAAGCATTCAAACTCTGCCCCCTGCAAAAAAAAATGCAACTAGGTTTTTGCAAGCTTTTGTTATGCCAGGGAGAAGCTAATACATCACTCTAACTATGAGCAGAGAACAGGGGAAAGAGAAGGGGTCACAACTATCTATCAGCCTTTAAACAAACACCATCTAAGTTGTTACAGGTAGCACAGTACATAACATCGAATCAAGGCCTTGCTGAAGTTCACTGCCTAAAATAAAAACTGAAGATTTATATTATACCTACCACTTATCCTGCCTCCCACCTGTCTTCAGTTTTTCAAGCTGGGGAAAAGAAAATAAATTTTTAAAAAGCTATAAACAAAGATAGTTCTTAGTTTCCATTTTCCACAGACTAAAAGATTCTAATGGGATGGTAAAAACTTTGGGTTCTTTTATTTGTTCACAGTTTTATGACACTAAAATGATAAATGAATCTATAGCTATAGGTAAAACCATAACAAATTCTGTGGGACAATTCTGTGTATAGTTACGGAGTTATTCTCAGACTTATTTATTTAACAGTGCTCAATATTAGCTAGTATAGATTTTATTAGATAACCCCTATTAGTAACAACAATTATTAGATATTAACCAGCTAAATAAAGAATAGGACTTCAAATTAATTGGTAGAAATTCTAATGATATTTATGGCTTTAATTATTTGAGAAGTAAAATATGTATACCCATAAAGTTTTCCATAGCTTTGCTATTATTTTTAAGAAACATTAGTCCCAGGAAGGTGAAATTTTACATAGCTTTCTTTCAACACTTTCTGAAAACCTATTTATCTAAGTAACTGACTACTCAGCTAAGTCTCATCAGGATAATAGCTCCTTTGCAGAACCACCTGTCGATCAGTAGAGCTTATCAAGCTACTGATTAATCTTCAATGCATTTTAACTCTCTCCTGCCTATGTCTTCATATTCTAAACTGTTATATTTCAAAATGTGCAAAATATCCATCAGGCTCTTCCCATCTTCCTCCCATAAGGAAAACCTGCATTAAGCCACAAAACACACAATACATGTCCTGCAGGAATTAATGCTTTGGAGACGTTGCTAAAACTTTTCATGACAGAAGTCTCTCCTTTGAACAAATAGGCTATTTTCACAGCTTGTTTGAAAACTTAACAGAACTCTATCTGTTTGCTCTATGGGGAAGATCTATATTCTAATTTACTATAGGTTCAATACTAAAATAAATCAGAAGAATCATAGTTTTATACTTATATCCTTTGGGTACAAATCCATTCTATTCTGGTTCCCATCAAAGTTAAATTCCAGTGGACAGTAGGCCTTAGAGAAAACTACTTTTCTCTTCTAATTATATGGTTGCCTTTCTCAACATGTTCTGATTTATTAACTTAAATAACTAATCTGTGCCTAATTAAAAACTAGTAAGTTTTAATTATGGACAAGTTAGTTGATATCTAAAGAAACAACCACTAAAATTTCCAAATTAAAATTAATTCTCACTTATCATTAGAGAATAAATACATCCAAAGAGAATTTACTGAAGTGAATACTGTAACATTCAGTATAGATAAGTATTTATTTTAACTGTGATCCTTTCCATGTTGGTAGAATTTGAAAAATTATAAAACATATTTTAAGTTCTTTAAAAATTCATCATTGTGTATGCCCTTTTAAAATCATGTGTGATACTAAATTATGATCCTAAGGATTATTCCCCCACATTTATCCAGAATTAAAAAACAAAAGACTTAGTGAATTTTGTAGCTCTCATTCCCAGATGCTTTATTCAAAACTAAGCTTTCATGTAATGAAAGAGTATCAGTGAGCCTTGTATGTTTCACACTTGCAAATGAATTTCTAGTAGTTGTTTATTTCTACTAAAGAAAATTCCCAGAAAGGAGCTGAAAAATGGACATTAGAATTCAATGTATTTTAAAAGATAAAATAATTAAATATTCAAAGAACAGTCAAATTGATCACGTACTGTTGTTTTAAAATATCACCTTCCACAGTGCTGTATTCTCATCTTCGCCATTTTTCTAGATTTCTAAAAATTATACTATTTTATTGTCTTACAAGACAGGTCCAAGTAGCCAAAAGACATAAAAGGAAGGCAAATCATATTCAATGTATATTTCAGCATTGAATTTAGCAAATCATATTCAATGCATAATTGCATACAGTAAAATAACAAAATTTAGCCATTGAGGTTAAAAAAAAAAACAGTATGTATTAGGCATTTTAGGCAGTTTCCTTCATGTTTCTAAGTCTTGAAACAATAGATCTCCAGTGGACAAGTAGGTGAGGATCTTTCTTATCTTTCTATCCTTCATGTAACCTGGCACATAATAAGCAATGAATGAATATTTTGGTATTTACCATGAACTTGAATACACTCTAATCTCTTAGATTTTTATATTTCAAAAAAAATCATGATTTTTACCAAAGTTTCAAAGTTGTAAAAAAAAAAATCAGATCTAACTCAATTGATGTAGTCCTCAGCTGTGTAATACTACAAAAGAACTACACTGGAAGATGGGAATATGGGTCATAGTTTATATTAATCAGTCACAAAATCAAGTAAGTCACTTGTCCTCACCATGATTTATTCTAAGATTCACTTTTCTTACTTATCAAATAAGATCAAGTGAGAAATTATCTTTCATCTCATACTTTCTGCAAAAATATTAGCTCCTAAGAACCCTAGTAAAAATTTAGTTGTTTCACAATAAAACAGTGTCAAAAGTGACAGTTTGCTATTGCTATTATTATTAGCAATTTTAACTCAAGTAATTTTAAGTACTTTAAATTCAGTGTAGTTCCCAAGACTCACTGTAACCAAACACTCTCATGACATAGTTTCTATGAGAAAAAAAAAATCTGTTCAAAATTACAACCCCCAAATCTATAACACAACACTTTATTCTTTTAGAATTATATATAGATATTCCCATGTGTTCTTTGTTAGAAAAATTTATGGCAGAAGAAGTCAAAAACCATAAAATCATTTCCTAAACATTATTCACCCCATCAACTAAAATTTTATCCTACCTGCTGGACTCCATCTACCTAATAGATTTTCTTTTCTCAATTGAATACTTATTTGATATTGCAAAGGTGTAACCCTGGGTAAACATAAAAACTCAATAAGTATTTAATTAAATATTTTATCTATTTGTTAAGGAAAAAGTGGAAAAAAGAATAGAAACTGTTCTGGGCTTTTAGTTTGACTTAGCTAAGAGGAGACATTCACTCTTGACTCCAAAATGTTCACCATCAATAAGTAAAATGTGTTTCTCTCTCTAGATCTTTATTCCTAAAGTCTTTTCCAGATATGATAGAAAGTATATTTTTAGAAACTATGCTGTTCGAATTTATTGATGTCTGTATATCAAATAAGGCACTTATCTGTGGTCCAATCTATTATTTGAGTTTAAAATAAAAAAAAAAAAACATGCATCCAAAATGGAACTCTGCTACTATCAGCTTTATGATTCCATGCATAGATTTATTTAAATGATATTGAAAACTATATAAGTTAGGTGTTCATGTGGTTACATCAGAAGAATGAATTTTTCCTAATTTAAAATATCTTAGTAACTTTTCTGCAGACATTTCAGTAAGCCTTTGGCCATCATGTTGATTGAGAATATACAAGGAAAGAGCTAGAAATATGCTACGCTGATTTTAAAGTTAGAAAAAACTTCAGCTGCTTGGATTATGGGTATATACAGTCTTAAATTTAAAAAATAAAGTAAAAAATAAACCTCAAATATACTCTGAAAGGTCTTCAGCTGATTTTTTTCCTTATTTTGACATTCGTTATTTTTGTCTTTGAATATTCTTAAAATAGAATATGACTTAAAAGCAAACAGAATGGCATGATCAAAAGAGTGTATTTTTGAACAATATAAGTGGATACTGAGTTCAGGTTTGCAAGATATTTCCATTTAATTCATTTCAGCATTTGTGTAAATCTGTCTCTGCTAGTAAAACTCATGTTTCATTTCTAAATCAATTTATAGTGGAGAGAGAAAGAAAGAAAGAAAGAGAGAAAGAGAGAAAGAGAGAAAGAGAGAAAGAGAGAAAGAGAGAAAGAGAGAAAGAGAGAGAGAGAGAAAGAGAGAGAAAAAGAAATTAACTTAAGGGAGTTCTCTTTCATTATGTTTGTGTTTCAATTAAAGTTGGCCCCTTCTCTTTAGGGGTATAGGTGATCTGGTACTGGAGGAGAATCCCAACATAAGTGAACAACCATGAGCCCAGTGAGGGCTGAAACAATAGTAGTAGAACCTTCAGCCTTGCCAAAACACATTTCTTGGATGTTTTAATTGGAAAAGACATGCATGATGCAAGTGAATGAGAGGAATATGATCCAACCATCAGGGTTTCTTGGCAGTGGTCAACTTTGCCAATATTCACCTGTTCTGTGCACAGACATTGGCAATGGCAGCTGTAATGTATTAGGGATCAAAATCATTGAAAACAACTGGGTCACATATTGAACGCCTTAGCACCACCACTGCTGTGGCTTAGCAGTTCTTTCCAGAATCCTTAGAGTCTCAGTTCCTTTATTTTTCTGTCTTCTCAAAACAAGTCTCTCAAAGTTTATATTCTCTTTTAATCACTTACTCAGCATGGCCAGCTGACAAGTTTTCTAAGAGTCCTGATGATTTTTGTAAACTTCTGTAAAATGCAAGTCCCAAGAGAATTTCTATTTCTACCCTCTCCCCAAAGCTGTTTTGTGAATTTTGTGGCAGAATGATTGCCAAGAAATTGGCTGTCCTGTTATTTTATTTACAACTACAGGTTGGTATTTGAAATCCTGGTACTAGTCCTGCATTCCTAAGAATGCACCCTTTTGAAGTTCGTTCTAAAGTAAAAGTTTTCAAGTTAGAGGGAATTTCCCTTTAAGATACTGTTTTCTTTTTGCCATCCATTGCTTTTCTGTTGCAGGATCTAGAAAAGTTTGAAATCTGTCCCCACTTCCCCATGTTGAGTAGAAATTGATGCTACGATGTCAGCTAAGGGTTTGAAGAAGACTGCTTTGACTATCTGCAGGCACAGCTGCTTGGATGCATGGGGTAAAACAATATTTGACACTTCTAAAATACTTTAAAATGTTTAAGAATAAAGAAATCTATGGGTTGCCACATTCGTATTATTCCATTTAATTTTATTGGCTTCCTGTTTAATATTTAGTTGCATCTGTGTTTAGGAGCAAGAGGTGGCAGTATACTGAAAGGCGGTTAAACTGATAGTAATGGAATATTTTATTCCCCAGAAAAATATTTGGATAGGTAAAGTGATCAATCTCCACCAGCTGAGTGGTCCTCAGATCCAGCCATTTCATAACATTTCATTGTCATTAACTCCAGCCTATATGAGAGCATTTACATGGCATATTTTTATGCCTATTGGTATGTCTTCAGGGAAAGTTTTATTTATACTCAGAAAAGGTTTACATTTTTTTTTTTTGGTAAAAAGCAATTGAGTATTTCTCAAGCTAAACCATATGGATAAGGTTATCTATTGCTGAAGCTGGTTGATTCTGGAGATTACTATGGATGACAAAGATCATGATCCAACAGGGTCTGTAGCTTATCTATGTCAGATAAATATAACTGAGATGACTATTATAGGGTAGAATTTTGCTTCAAAGCAGAAATTCAATACCAAAGGACCAAAAGTGTCAGAATTAGATGGTAGATGGAAGAAGAATAAAAAGATAACCCCAAGCTCAATTCACATTAATCAATATATTATTAGTTCCTCTTAACAGAGCTGTCTTCACACTAGAAACCTCTTTTGCAAAAAGGATCCTCATTTTTGAAACTTCCAATATTTCTCTTGGAATGTGTTCATAAATAAAGTACACAAGGTACAATTTTTTCTCTGTGAAACTAAGGGAGCAGGTTAATTGTTGGATAGCCCCCCCGACTAAAGTCCTTACAAAATCTTAATGAATCTAAGTATTATATAAAGTACTGAGAAAAATTCTAGAAACAAAATTCATAGTAGATGATTTGCAGAAGTCCTGATGGAGGTAGGGTGCCATCTACACTAGTCTAAGTTATACCTTCCAGCACCCAAATAGAAAAGAGCCCAGGGCATTCTATCTGGCCATCCTGTTATGAAGCACTGAGATTAGATTTCTTGTAGAGTGCATAAGAAATTCTAGGGTTGGGCTGGGGTTGTGACTCAGTGGTAGAGCGCTCACCTAGGTGTGAGGCCCTGGTTTCTATCCTCAGCACCACATAAAAATAAATAAATAAAATTAAGGTATTTTGTCAACTATAACTAAAAAAAATTTAAAAAAAGAAATACTAGGATAAACAGAAAATAGGACATCACCCCAAATCCACAAGGAAAATCCTATATCTGCAGATAATTAATAAGAAAGATTTCAGGAGTCCACCAAAAGAGGGAGTAACACAAGAAATTTTTTTAAATCAAGAACAGCAGCAAACACACACACACACACACACACACACACGTTAAAAAATCATGACAAAAGCAAAATTTCAACAATTTTACTTAATAGTAAAAGAATAAATTCTTTGATAGATTTATAATCCATTAAAGTCACTAAAAAGAAAGGACATGGAAAAAATCATATAAGTTATATTAAGGATAAACATGAATCTAGAGGAAATAGCAAAGATATAGAAATGCAGGAGGAGGAAAGATGAAAGAGACATGAAATGCAAATCCTGTGTAGGGTTCCAGATTTTCCGGAGCAAACAATAAAAACAGAAACTAAATGATCCCAACAGCTCACTTTCAAGAAAATTTCAAAACATGTAGTCAATGAATATTGAATTAACAAGTAAATGATTGGTAACAGAAAGACAATTCTATCAGTTACTTGGTTTAATCAAGTTAGAGCAGCTATTTAGATACCCTGTAGAAACTATCTGTATTGAATTAAAAGTAAAGGATGTAAGTAACATACCAGTAATATACTTGATGCACACTCTGTTCCCTCTCCACAGGCTAGGAAGGAGTAGGGAGGTAGCCTAAAGAAAAGAAATATGTAAACATAGTGATATGGATGTATGTGTCACCCCAAACTCATGTACTGGAAACTTAATCCCCAATGCAACAGTGCTGAGAGGTAGAATTTATAAGAGGTGATTAGGTTACTAGGGCTCTGCCCTCGTGAATGGATTAATGTTTCTATCATAGCAGTGGCTTAGTTATCACAATAGTGGGTTTGTTAAAAAAAAAAAGTTTGATCCCATATTGCTATCTCTCTCTTGCCATTTTGCCTTCCACTATAGATGACGCAGAAAGATCATTATAAGATTTTAGTGTCATATTCTTGGATTTCCCAATCTCCAGAACTGTGAGCCAAATAAATCTCTATTCTTTATAAATTATCCAGTCAGAGCTATTCTGTTATAGCAACACAAAACCAACAAAGACACATATACAATCTCAAAAAAAAAAATGACTCTCATGTGATTTGAGTACACAATGTAAATGGATATGTGCCATATTGGTTTGCTTTCCTTTTTGTTACTTTCAGTGACTGTATCCACTGCATGGTTAACTGAAAAAAAAATAAACCTCCAGAATTTCTTCAAAGAACATCTTATTAGCAGCAATATGAGCATTTTTAGATTAGCTTGTAGTAATTATTGGAGGAAGGACCAGATTGGGGGTTGAGTTAATTCCTGGCACATCAGAAAAGATAGAAATGCAATCTAACACATCACTCCATCTTTTATGATTCTCCTTTATTATTACACATTATTTATACATAGTATCTTATCATTATATATATAGGAACACACTCCCATCAATTTAGGCTTAACAAGTATATTCCAATGGTATATAGTGTGGAACATTATTCTAACTACTTATTTTTATAAAAAGCAGATGTCACAGGTTTAAAAGAAATATTAAACAAAGGAAAAGCAAGGGATGCTTAAAGAAGATTGTAACAAGGTTTTATTGCGGGGGGGGGGTGGGGAGTGTGTGTGTACAAGCACACACATACACATATATTCTGGGAACATAGGCAGTAAAATACCCACAAAGCATGGTTCTGCTTTCCTGGGATCAGGAGTAGGTATATCTGAAAAAGTAGAAATAAGAGATTTAACCTGTATTTGCTTTTTTTTCATGAAGGTAACTGGCCTATGACTTTTATCAGATCTGATCTTAAGGCCTATGAGTCTTGAATTACAAATCTGTCCAAAGAGAGAGAAGATAATGGAGGGCCTAGTGAGAAAAACAAATTTGTTGGAGATAGCATTATTAAAGACACAAAATTAGAACAATCAGGAAAAATAAGTAGCCCAATTATTAGATTACTGAGAGGTCAAACAAAGAAAACAATACAAAATTTTAGGGGGGAGGTACATATAGTAGAGTTCATACTGAATATCAGAACAAGAACTTTGACAGAGGGCCATCAAATGCTTCTGAGTTTGAGAATCACTAGACCCAAGTGAAGTTAACTGAAGTAATTCTTAGAAATGTATTACCCTTTCTGTAACTGCAGATGAATGCTTGTACTAAGAAAAAAAAGATTAAGTAAATGAAAGATTTTTTAAAAAAATGTTAAATAATGTTGAAATAAGGTCTCTTAAAAAGAAAGAAGTTTGAGCTAATCATAACAGGGAATGGAGGAGAAAAGTTAAAAGGAGGGGAAGAAAGAGCCCAAATTTTAGCATATCTAACACCATCCTTCTTATAAAGTTCTAAGAATGACATCTTTGAGGAAAAGTCTGAATAATTGTAGTCCTTCAGTTTTACAATGTTCAATGTGACCAAAGGACAAACTGAGTATCATAGGAATTTCAGAAGTCTGAATGAGAAATGAAGTCTAGATCAAACCACTCTTTCAAACAAAGTGAATGTTTAAAAATATACTACACCAATCAAATGTAAAGATTAATAGTAGCATCCATGTTCATAGCAGCACAATTCACAATAGCAAGACTGTGGAACCAACCTAGATGCCCTTCAATAGATGAATGGATAAAAAAAAATGTGGCATCTATACACAATGGTGTATTACTCTGCATTAAAAAATGACAAAATCATAGAATTTGGAGGGAAATGGATGGCATTAGAGCAGATTATGATAAGTGAAGCCAGCCAATCCCTAAAAAAACAAATGACAAATGTCTTCTTTGATATAAGGAGAGTAACTAAGAACAGAGTAGGGACGAAGAGCATGAGAAGAAGATGAACATTAAACAGGGATAAGAGGTGGGAGGGAAAGCGAGAGGGAAGGGAAATTGCATGGAAATGGAAGGAGACCCTCATGGTTATACAAAATTACATACAAGAGGAAGTGAGGGGAAAGGGAAAAATAATACAAGGGGGAGAAATGAATTACAGTAGAGGGGGTAGAGAGAGAAGAGGGGAGGGGAGGGGAGGGGAGGGGGGATAGTAGAGGATAGGAAAGGCAGCAGAATACTGCTATGGCAATACTAGTATGTCAATATGTAAATCAGTGGAAGTGTAACTGATGTGATTCTGCAATATGTATACGGGGTAAAAATGGGAGTTCATAACCAACTTGAATCAAAATGTGAAATATGATATGTCAAGAACTATGTAATGTTTTGAACAACCAACAATAAAAAAGATTAATAGTATCAGAAAATATGAGGCAAAATAAATACATAAATAAATGGAGAAGCTAAAAATGAGCTGAGTGAGCTCATGCAAATGAAAGAATTTACCCTCTTGATGAGCAATGCTGAGAGAAGACAGAATCTTTCTTTTAAAAAACCATAAAAATAATGTCTTTTGTGTTGGTTACATAACCACAATTAATTAAATTATGTTAGTATGAGAAATAATAAATTCACAATGTCTACATTGTACTTTCTTGTAATTAGATAAAAAGAAAATTAACATTTTAAGTAAAAAATTACTTACAAATTTGTTTTCTGAAATTATATTGTGTGAAACACAAGTGGTAAAGTGAAATTCATTCATGCTTGTAGTCAAAGTTGGCTTTAGAGAGCTTTCAGATGTCCCTCCAACTACAAGAACCAATCATTCTATTTAACCATGTTGTATTTAAAGTCATTTTTCTCTAATGGATATGTAAGCAGGCATCTTAGACTATACCTTAAAAGGAGAAATTGACTCATGGGAATGACAGGAATATATTCCAAAGAAAGGATTTTTTCCTTTCTTTATAAAAGCAGCAAATCCTTTATAAGTTAAATTTGATAAGGAAAGAAAGTGTCTATATCCATTATCAGCTCAACTATTTTATGGCAAAATCATTTTGTCTTGCCATTTCCAATGCCAAAACATTTTAAATACACAACAGAGCCCAATCAATTAACCTATCAAAGTGACTGGAAACACAATATTTGGCCAATAAAATTGAACATGGCCATTTGTTTGTGATCCAACCAACCATTTTATTGTCATCTGGATTGTAAAATATCAATCTAAATAATAATGTTTAAGGTTCATTCATTGAATAAGAAAAACAATTTGATATTATATTGAGTAAAAGTATTAAAAAAACCCACTTGCCTTCATCTTGGAACAATAAAATATTTGCATATGCACCAAGTTTTAAAAAAGAAGAACAGATTAAAATGTCAGAAATTTAATATAGTTAAGCCTAAAATTTAATAGTACCTGAAAGATAGTAAGATAAATGAAGGATAAAGACAGAGAGGGGAAGACATTAAAGATCATAAACTCTAAAATAAAGAGGGGAGTTTAAATGGAAAGATTTATTTGAATATCTGTCTTTTCCCTATTGAATCTTCTCAACTTTGACCTCTAGTTCTCACACTAGGAGGGATAAATGACTCTATGATGAAGCCAGCAGTTAAGACTGTATCTGTTTGGTTGTAAATACTTTTGATGACAGCAAGCAATCCAGAGTGAGATTCAGCTACAGCAATCGAACTCAAGCAATTCTGAAAAGTAGTACAGTCCATTGAAAATCATTCTGTGGCTTGGGAAGCCTAGCAAAAGAAACCTTGGTTCACAGAAAAGCAGAAGAAAAATTATATCAATGACTGTAGGCAAGCCAGTTGCAACTGTAATCCCAGAGAATCCAGAGGATGAGGCAGGAGGATCACAAGTTCCAGGCCAGACTCAGCAACTTAGTGAGAAGCGGTCTCAAAAATATGATTAAAAAATGGGTTGGGGGATATTACTCAGTGATAGAATGCCCCTAGGTTCAATCCCACTGCCAAAAAAAAAAGAGCAAGAGAAGAAAAATGAATATAATGAACACAGAATATTCACATTTGTACTGATAGAGAACAAAGAAGTACAAAAGAAAACTAAATATAGTCTTGAACTTTATAACCATCAAGAGAATCAGGTATAATTAAACATTTACAGATAATTAAAATTTTCCAAGCATTTCCACATGAAGACCTAATCTTAAGAAAGTTCATAAATTGAAAAGTCAAACTAATAGATAATGATAATGTCCTATATATTTCAAAAAGGTAAAAGAAAATATTTTAATGTTTTCACCAAAAAGAAATGATAAATAATGAAATAGTTATGTTAAATTTGATTTAAACTTTATACAATATATACATGTATGAAAACATAATGTTATCCCATAATATGTACAACTTTTATGTTGTTATGTATCTGTAAAAATAAATTTCAACTGGTCACAGTGGCACAGGTCTATAATCCCAGCAGCTTAGGAGACTGAGGAAGAGGATCAAAATTTCAGAGCCAGCCTTAACAATTTAGCAAGGCCCTAAATACAACTCAGTGAGACTCTGTCTCTAAATAAATACAAAATAGGGCAGGTGACGTGGCTCAGAGATCAAGTGCCCCTGAGTTCGATCCCCGATACATTAATTAATTGATTATTTATACATTATAACTTATATATAAAATAAAAGATGAAGAATGGTCAAACTAAATGCATAAAATATATTTGAGAAGAAAACAACAGACTTACCTGATGTTAGATCTAATATCCATGTATTAAATCCTCCATAGTTTACTGATATTAAAATATAAATTACAAACCCTTGGAGAAAAATAACATACTATTTTACTTTTTAAATAAGTAGACTTCATATTGCCTATAGAAGACATATTTATAAAAAAGCCATAATATAACTAAGTAATATTTTATAACAAAAATAAAATAAAATGATTTGGTGAATTTAGATTCTGTAGAATATAAATGTGAAAAATTCAAAAGCATTCATGCTCTGAGCCATACTTCAAATAGTGGCAGGTTGAGTCATTTGTTTTTCTAAATACCAAGAGAAATGTCATACTTTTTATTTTCTACATAAGCATCAAATATTTGTAGTCCATTTGTAGGACTACAAATATTTCTTTAACTTGCTTGGATTAATAAATGCTTATTGATTCATCTCATGATTTAAATTTTGCAAAGTTCTTCAGCAAAAGATTATATAAAAAGACTTGAAATGAGAAATTATCCACAATATAAACTAACAAGCAAAAGTAAACTGAGTAGGAGGTAGTGCAATCAATATTAATCAGAATTCATTCAAGAATAAAAGTGTTTAAATCCCAGGAAAAAATTATAAATCTTTTTCTAACCTTATCTGTTTTGAGTTTTACTTCCATAGAGCCACAGAATGTAACATTTTGATAAACATTTTTGAGACTCATCTCCCTGGCAAAGAGCTGTTTCTAGTAAAGTCATTTTGGGCTTTCCTTCTAAATAGCTAAGGGTAAATTGTCAGGGTTTTTAGCCCTGTCTCCTCCTGACCTGTGGGAGAAGCAGGGAAAGCATGCTCTGACCATGATGAGCCAAGAAAGGTAAAGGTCGACTGGCGGCCTGCACCCAGCCCTCCCTCAAGAAGGACAATCGGAAGCGCCAGGGAGATGAGTAGAAGCAGGATCACCTTTATTGAGGAAGTACACACAACTGATATACTGCACAGGAACCAATCAGAATAAAGGTCAGAGAGGTGGAGTGAGTTCACGTGTACACCCATCCCATGGTCTATAAGGGAAGGCATGAGCTGTCCAGGAGGGCGGAAGAGTCCTGGACCTATCCTGGAGGCGGTCCTCCTCTTCCATCACTGCCCACAGCACCACCTCCTGGCGATCAGCCACATGTACGGCCCCAAGACCAGGAAGCAGGCAGCCATGCCCTACAGTAAATAAATAGAATGATCATTTAATCCAGGGTCTAGGACACAGAAGTTAAACCAATTGAAAAAGAAAGATACAAGAATCTAAAGACACACTAATAAAATAATGAGATTAGGATACACAAATAAAGGAAAGAAAGAACTTAAAAACTTGGATTGGGGAGAGAGTCCAAAGGTACAATGGTAAATAAGTAACCAGCTCAGAGCAGACACCTGGCTACTCTAATTTCCTTGCATTTCACCTATTCCTTGTATATTCCCCTGTGATCTTTTTAACAGTTTAGCAATTTAATGTTAACATTTTAACAATTCAGACAGCTTGCTCCCCCAGTCAACTTCAGCATTAAGTATAATACATATTCCCTTAAGACCATTTCCTATCTGTGACAGCAATTCATAAGTAGTCATTCCTCACTTTTAAGAAATTTTAAACTTATATTCAGTATTAGTGTGAAACTATCACACCAACATGTAGGCCAGCACAAACTTGATTCTGTCATCTCTGAGAAGGCAAGGAGATCTGCCAGGGAAAACTCAGCCTACCAAGGACTGAGTTCTAATAAACTCGAGCAATGGAAACAGCTCAACTAAGAACCCAGATAAATATCTGAAGATGTTAAGAAACATGGCAATTGCAGAGTGATTTTGTTGACTTTGTTAACAATCTAATTTGGATGAGATACTTAATTCAGAATTTATCTAATTAATATATAATTATTTATAATATATTATATATTACATAATTATATAATTATTTATAATATATTATATATTACATATTTATATAATTATTTATAATATATTATATAATTATTTATAATATATATATATTAATTGTAGTTGGACACAATATCTTTATTTTTTATGTGGTGCTGAGGATCGAGCCCAGTGTCTCACATGTGCACGGCGGGCACTCTATCATTGAGCCCCAGCTCCAGTCCCAGCCCCTTATTTCAGAATTAATAATTTCTGCTGTCTATCTTGAAATGCCCAATACATCTATTATATCTTAAGAAGTACTTCTAAAATCTTCACTTATTACTAAGTCAAACTGTTTTTCTAATTTTCTAGTTCAGATGATTTAATAACATTCAATAATTAGGAAATTTTGAGTCCCAAGGTAAAGACTCCCAAGTACTAGTATTTCTCATCTGCAAATCAAAAATATTTTTCCATGTAAGCTATTCCCACTAGAAAAAAAAATCTTCCCTGCAATTGCACAGATTTGGAAAACTGATTGCTATTGTTCAAGGGTGTATACGGAAAATTTTAACCTCTAAGCCCATATTGGAATATAGGTATTTGAAGTTCTCAGTATTTGAAGTTCTGTGATAATTGGAAAAATAGAATGGAATTCACTATGTTATGATTAAGATATTAGGTGTCCCCTAAATGCTCATGTGTGAGATAATGCAATAAAGTGGAGAGGTGAAATGATTGGGTTATGAGAGTCTTAATCTAATAAACTCAATAATCCCATGATAGGAATTAACTGGGTGGTAACTGTATGCAGGCAGGGTGTGGCTGGAAGAGGTGGGTCATTGGGGGCATGCCTTTTGGGTACATATTTTGTCCCTGGAGAATGGAGCTCTCTCTCTCTCTGCTTCAGGGTAGCCATGCCTGAGCTGCTTTCCTCCACCAAATTCTTCCACCATGATGTTCTGCCACATCTTGAGCCCAGAGCAAAAGAGCCGCCCATCCATGCACAGAGACCTCTTAAACTATCAACCTTCCAAGTAAATATTTCCTTCTCTGAAAATGTTCTTGTTGGGTCTTTTGGTCATAGAAGCGAAAAAGCTGTCTAAAACACATTACCAAGATCCCCTCTCTATATTTGTAGCATTTAATTTCAGTGCCTGGACCACAGAGATAGTGTGATATATAAAATGGTAGTCTCTTTCATATAGCTTCCTATATTTATATGTCAGAAAATGATGGTTTAAAAGTAAATGTATGTGACATTACAATGTCAAAGTATTATATAATATTCATATAAAATAAATTTTATCACTTCATTTGAACCACAAACATCAGAAAGAAAGAAAATAATTCTTAAATTTAACATACAAGGGCAGCTATACCATGTAAGTTTTGTTGCTGTTCATAGGAATCATGAAATAATTTGAATTTATTAAGTATTACCTATATTTTATATATCATTTATTCTGTATTTTTTGCAAATTATAAAACGTATATCCTTAAGTACATGAAAATTTTAAAATGCATAAAATCTGCAAAGAAAAGAAAACCCCTAGTGATCTCACTAACTAGAGGTAACTATATTACCAGTTTAATGAGTAATTTAATGTTCTCTTTCTATATTTATATTATATTTAGAATATTATAATTAATGAAAAGTAATACTTTCAATTTTCTTCTTTATCACTCAGTCTTCCATAATGATGCAAGACAGATACAGAATTTGGAGGTGTGAGATTAATGAATAATTCAATACACTAGGGTAATTTTCTAGATCAGCTATTTACAAGAAGTGTGATCTAATGAATTAGTTAAGTCTCACCGTGCTCCTCTATAAAATAAAGATAACATTGCCTTATAAGAGAGTTGTGAGGATTATATGAGATAGTACGTAAAAGCAACACAAGCTGTGCCAGCCACATAGTAGGTGTTAAAAATCCATCACTTGGCCAACCTTGACTCTCTCCTCTCCATCCTAGAACAGGACAGCCAAAGAGCAGGTAGTGATTCAGCACTGGGAAAAGACCCTTTTCTCTTAAATATATTGGAATAATGGACATGCCTTGGGGGCTAGAAACAGAAGGGCTGGATGTGGGAAGGCTTAACCTGTATAAGCATGGCTAACTCCTTAGCACAATTGGGGAGCCTACTGTTTGTGAATTGCTCAAAAAATACAAAAATACCAAGTCATATAGAATGGAATTCTACTCAAAGAATGATGAACTCTTACATATCACCCTCTAGTAGCCCATTCAGTGCTCACTCTACTCAGTATTCAGTGCATGCCATTGCTTAAATCCCACCCCTGAAAAAGCTAACTTAAAAAAAAATTAAATTAAATGTAGTGTCTGTGCATACAGTGAAACAAATTCCTCTCCTGCACTGCTGCTTTACAAAGCTCATCTGGGACAGAGCTCTAACTAAATTCCAACTTCACACTTGGCTTGGGCCTTCAGCCTGAAAGGACAAGGTGAGAGCGTGGCCCATTAAACATTATGGAGTAAGTCAAGTAGCCAAGAATTGTGTGAAGCTCCAAGCATCTCCAGAATGTTTTCAGCTTTTTACATCAAAGACGTTGGAGATTTGTTTCCAAACCAGGGCTCTGAGCTGTGTGAGTTCACACTGTCACATTAGGAGAATGGCAGGCTCAACCCCTGCAGGCAATGAGAAGGGGGAAATTAATATATTATTTTCATTTTCATAAAAATGATTTCCATTCAGATTTTATTATAATAAACTAAGAAATTATTAAGCAGAGTAAGAAAGATAAGATGAACTAAACCAATTGTGGATAAAACTCTATTATCTTTAGGAATATAGTTAATCTGGAAACAACACCTTAATCTATGAAAGGGTTTCATACTTAAGCACAACTTTATTAAGTGTAATTGCAATAGTATGAAGGGTTTAGCTTGCCGAAAATCATGGTAGAAGCTCTTTATGATACCATGATGTTTTGTTATAACTGTTGACATATTTAATTGTGCATTGAGAATATGTATGAGTTCTAGATGTGTATACAGTTTTAAGGTTAAATATTGGTTTCTCTGTTGAATTGAATTTATTAATCATTGGTTTCTTTCAACTAAACTCATAGAATATTTTATAAAATTCTAAAATTTTGATATTGTTGCATGAAAATATCTGTAAAAATTTAAAATGCAAACATACTTAGATGCTAAAATTTAATTCTAATAATTCATCCTATATATTCTTTCAGTTATATATGAAGATATATTCAAGCTAACTGAAATGTTTTTATTTGCAAAAAGGAAATAAAATGATCTAAATTACCATGAACAAGAAACTTGTAAAATTATTTGAAAACCTAGGAATAAATAAGGTATACATGTACCAATATGGTAAAATCTCCCAGATGCATTTTTTTCTTCTAAATTCCTTTTTGGTAGTTGTGGATGGACAAAATGCCTTTATTTGTTTATTTTTATGTACCTCACACATGTGAGGCAAGCACTCTACATTGAGCTATAGCCCCAGAACTCCCAGATACATTTTTTTTTTAAAAAAACAAGGTACACTATGGTGTGTATACTAAAAGCCTACTGATATTTTCTAGCTATTTGTTTTTTAAGACATATTTATTTTGAGTTACAAATTGTGTGTGTGTGTGTGTGTGTGTGTGTGTGTGTGTGTGTGTTTATGGCTTTATTTCCATGATCTTTAGAGGGTTGAAAAGTGAATACATGTAGTCAAGTCTGCCATCTTTAGTTGTATTCAGTTAACCCTAGTTGTGTTTTTATAATAAAATTTTAAAAATTATCTTATTATTCCCACCATAAATATGTAAAAAATGAAGATATTTTTCTGTAGGGTATGGCATGTGAGTAGGATTTGATTTACTATTCAGGAATTACATCATGATTCAAAATTAAGGCATGAGGAATTATCAGTACTGTGACTTATAGGCTGTAGTACTCTTTCCTCTATTCCTGGACAGGAAAATTTAAAACATTTCTTTTTTAAAATTTTTTATTATTTTTTTAACATAGTGAAATAATAATGTTTCTCTTTGGGACAACCACAAGACACAAGTATGAGTAAATTTTAGCACATCCCAGAGGTTTTTGTTAATAATATAAGAAGAGGAATTTAAAACATATTTAAAGGGGAGAGGGTATCACACTAGTGGTGTATGCTTCATTTGAATAATTTTTGTTTTTAAGTAACATATTTTCATGGAAGTTAGAATTGCCCACTCACACTCTCTTCTCCTGCTACCTGTTTCTCCTACTGTCAACATTTGCAATCATGGTGTGTATTTGTAACCACTGATGGGGCAATATTGATACATTATTATTAACTAAAGTCTGCATTTTATATTTTGCTTTACTCTACATATGTTACATTATGTGGGTTTGACAAATGTATCCACCCTTACGGATTCTACCATTGCTTTTCACCAAGTTTAGAAAGCTAGAATGAGAAAAAATAACCCAATAATATTATTAAAAAAGTTTTCTTCCTAAAAGTGAATCTGGATTGGCATTTTAAAATACAAATAAATAAATGAAAATAAAATTTAGACCTGAATTTCAATCAGTCACCAAACAGGCAAAATACTTTAAATGGTAGCCTATAGAGTTCAGCCATGAATAAAAGATAAAATCTTGACTTATAACCTCTAATTTAATTAAATGACTTTTTTAAATATATTCAAAGAGACTTTAATATGTTATTAAGATGTGCTACCTTTGACAAAAAAAAAAGTTGGTTCTTTGAAAAAATAAATAAAATAGATAAACCCCTGGACATGCTAACAAAAAGAAAAAGAGCGAAAACTCAAATTACTAAAATACAAGATGAAGAAGGAAATATCACAACCGACATGTCCGATTTACAGAAGATAGTTAGAAACTATTTTGAAAATTTATACACTAATAAAATAGAAAATATTGAAGACATTAACAAATTTCTAGAGACATATGACCAACCCAAACTGAATGAGATCATTCATGATTTAAACAGATCAATTTCAAGTAATAAAAAAGAAAATGCCATCAAAAGCCTACCAACAAGAAAAGCCCAGGACCAGATGGATTCTCAGCCAAGTTCTACAAGACTTTCAAAGAAGAATTAACATCAGTACTCCTCAAAATATTCCATGAAATAGAAAAGGAGGGAATCCTTTCAAACTCATTCTATGAGGAAAATATCACCCTGATACTGAAATCAGAAAAACATTCAACAAGGAAAGAAAACTTCATATCAATATTCCTGATGCACATAGATGTAAAAGTTCTCAATAAAATTCTTGCAAATCACATACAAAAACGTAATAAGAAGATAGTGCACCACAATCAAGTGGGGTTCATCCCAGAGATGCAGGGTTAGTTCAACATACAGAAATTAATTTAATAAATGTAATTTATCATATTAATAGACTTGAAAAGAAGAATCATATGATCATTTCAATAGATTCAGAAAAAGCATTCAACAAAAGATAGCACACATTATGTTCAAAACGCTAGAAAAACTAGGGATAGTAGGAATACATCTCAACATTGTAAAAGCTATACATGCTAAACCCAAAGTCAGCATGATTCTAAGTGGAAAAAAATTGAAAGCATTCCCACTAAAAACTGGAACAAGACAAGGATGTCTTCTTTCACCACTTCTATTCAACATCATCTTTGAAACTCTAGCCAGAGCAATTAGACAAAAGAAAGAAATTAAAAGGATACAAATAGGTAAAGAAGAACTCAAATTATCACTACTTGTTGATGACATGATTCTATATCTACAAGATCCAAGAAATTCCACCAGAAAATTTCTATAACTAATAAATTGAATTCAGCAAAGTAGCAAGATATAAAATCAACAGCCATAAATCAAATGCATTTCTATACATCAGTGATGGATTCACTAAAAGAAATTAGGAAAACTACTTCATGCAGGATAGCCTCAAAAAATAAAATAAAATAGCTGGGAATCAATCTAATTAAAAAGGTGAAAGACCTCTACAATGAAAACTACAGAGCACTAAAGAAAGAAACTGAAGAAAACCTCAGAAGATGGAAAGATCTCCCATGCTCCTGGATAGGAAGAATTAATGTATCAAAATGGCCAAACTACCAAAAGCATTATACAGATTTAATGAAATTCCTAATGAAATCCCAATAACATTCTTCATAGAAATAGAAACAGCAATCCTGAAATGCATTTGGAAAAATAAGAGACCCATAATAGCTAAAGCAATTCTTAGCAAGAAAAGTGAAGCAGGAGGCATCCCAATACCAGACTTTAAACTATACTGTAGGGCTATAGTAACAGAAATGACAGGGTATTGGCACCTAAATAGTCTTGTAGATCAATGGTACAGAATAGAGGACACAGAGACAAACCCACATAATACAGTTATCTCATATAGACAAGAGTGCCAAAAACATTCACTGGAGAAAAGATAGCCTATTCAACAAATGGTGCTGGCAAAACTGGAAACCAATATGTAGCAAAATGAAATTAAACCTCTATCTCCCACCATGCACAAAAATCAATTCAAAGTAGATCAAAGATTAGGCACTAGAATCAAGACCCTGTGCCTAATAGGAGAAAAAAATAGGCCCAAATTTTCACCATGTTGGCCTAGGATCTGACTTCCTTAACAAGGCTCCTAAAGAGCAAGGAGTAAAATCAAGAATCAATAAATGGGATGGATTTAAATTTAAAAGCTTCTTGTCAGCCAAGGAAACAATTAATAATGTGAGGAGAGAGCCTACAGATTGGGAGAAAATATTTACCACATGCACCTCCGATAAAGCATTAATCTCTCAGATATATAAAGAACTCAAAAAAAAACTTCTTTCCAAAAAAAAAAAAAAAAAAAACAAATAACCCAATCAATAAATGGCTAAGAAACTGAACAGACACTTCACAGAAAAAGAAATATAATTGATCAACAAATATATGAAAAAGTGTTCAACATCTCTAGCAATTAGAGAAATGCAAATCAAAACTACTCTAAGATTTCATCTCACTCCTTTCAGAATGGCAATCATCAAGAATACAGGCAACAATAAATGTTGGTGAGGATGTGCTGAAAAGGGTATACTCATACATTGCTGGTGGGACTGCAAATTGGTGTAACCGCTATGGAAAGCAGTATGGAGATTCCTCAGAAAACTGGGAATGGAACCACCATTTGACCCTGCTATCCCACTCCTTGGTTTATACACACGGGACCTAAAATCAGCATACTATAGTGATGCAGCCACGTCAATGTTTATAGAAGCTCAATTCATAATAGCTAGACTATGGAACCAACCTACTGCCCCTCAATAGATGAATGGATAAAGAAAATGTGGTATATGTATTCAATGAAATATTACTCAGCTTTAAAGAAGAGTGAAATTATGGCATTTGCCAGTAAATGGATGGTATCAGAGAATATTATGCTAAACGAAATAAGCCTATACCATAAAATCAAAGGCTGAATGTTTTCTCTAATATGTGTATTCTAATTCACAATAATGTGGGTGACACTAGGGAGGAATAGCATTACTTTAGATTAGGTAGAGGGAAGTGATGGGAGGAGAAGGGAGGGAAGGCAGGGATATAAAAGATAGTAGAATGAAACAGACATTATTACTATATGTATATATGTGAATACATGACCAATATGATTCTGCAACATGTACACTCAAAAAAAATGAGAAATTATATCCTACCTATGTATGATATATCAAAGTGCATAAATGCATTCTACTGTCATGTATAGCTAATTAAAACAAATTTTAAAATTTCAAAAACGATGTGCTACCTTTTGACACTAAAACTTCAGTGAGAAACTAAGGCATGTTATAGGGAGAAAAACAAGGCAAAGCCTGCTTACGGAACAAACAGCACATTTTTTTTTCTTTTGAAGGATGATATTTAAAACAAATTGCTAATTTTTGTTTGGTTAATCAAACAGTGGAAAATGTTGTAATGGATAATTGGGCTACACAGTTTATCATAATGATTTGACATTTACATAGGTCTTTATATTTTCAAATGTTATACAACCATTTTTCTTAGTTCCATCAATATTACCTTGAGAGGCAAATTAATTCTTCAATTCAGATTTTATAAATAAATACAAAGGACAAAAGTAAGAAGCAAGTCGGATGTAAAGCTAAGATAAGGAATTCTTGCCATAGCAGGCCTACTATTGCCACTTTTTTAAGTCTCTTAAGGAATCCTATGCCTTCCTGTTTGAAATTTCTCAAAGAGAATTAAGCTATCAAACACATGTTCACAGCCAAGGCCCCTCACTTCTTTAGCCCAGGTGGTCCAATTACACATTTAGCCTAAAGCAAATTTGGATATAAAATAATATGGCAAGTCATGGTTGCTATGGTCTTAACAATCCCTTGTTTTAAAACAGACTTCAAAGATTAATGATAACATGTTTTACACATGAGTAAAGTGTTTTTTTTTTTTTTTTTTTTTTTTTTTTTTTTTTTCCCAAATGTACACCCTTAGTCTCTTTCTGCTTTCACTAGAACAATAGTATTGTGCATGTGCAGGTTCTATTTGCAACATATTACAAAGTTCTCTCTGTCTGCCCCAATACAAGAGAAAAGAAATGAGGACCATAACAATAGTACATCAGTGTGGGCAATAATAGAGGTATTTTCTGACAATTAATTGAAAAACTTGATTAGAAGGCAGGCCACACCTCTCAGTGTGTGCTCTCCTTTCTTTCTCTTCCTTTCATTGCTTGGCTCCAAAACAATCCTCTGTCACCATCATCACCACTCACCATGCCTTCCACCATGAACACCTGCACATGCAAGCAACTTACATGGATGCACAGAGGCAGAAAGAAGCTATTTCAACTTGGGAGGTAAGGATGCCACGCAAAGTAGTCAATGCTCAATTATGCAGACCATCTGGGTGATGAATTGAATTTTTCAGCTTTGGAAGGATTCTAAAAATATTTAGATACTTAAAGAATATTCAAATCCTTTAGGAGCTTCAGATGGGCTAGCATGGCTTGTTTTTAGGATACATGTATCACATGTTATCTAAATGTTTCCTCCGTTAATCTAAATCAAATCCCAGTCCCACAAAATAAACATGGATCAATTTGAAGGTGAGACAATGTGGTGATAATATGCAAGATGAATAACTTGCAAACAAGTAAAAAAGATAAAACCCAATCCTGCTATGCTGCTTTTCTTGGTAATTGGCATTTTATACTAAGAGATGAAAGTTAACAAGGCTTAATAGTGGCAAAAGTAGATACAGTTATTAAAGAAAAAATAATTCATCATCCTTAGACAAAAATACCTCCTTGTACAAGTGTAAAATTAGAAATGACTTTCATCTGAACTAAATCTACCTAAAATATAATTTACATGCTTGAGGTATTACTAAACAAAGTAGTTGAGAAAAAATGACTTTCTATTTGGCAATTCATATGAGTATGCATGTGTGCACATGCGCACACACGCCCTTAGAATAGCTCTTTGCAAATGAATTTCATTCTTGAAGTTGTATCTTGATTCCCAAGTTAGAAGATCAAAACACAAAGATGTGATAGTGCATAATGAGATTTTAAAATAATACTTTATTAAGCTTGTGCTTATTCTAATTTCAAAATACTAATTATAAACACTAGACTGACAATGTTTAAGTTCATATATTTGTGAAATGAATTTATATATACAAACATGAAATTTACATGTGTATGTACATAATTAATTCATAAATTTCACCCTAAAATGAACAAAATGTCATATGAATCATGAAATGTAGTTCTAGACAATTTCCAGGTGCCTAACCTAGACTTTCATGTTGTATTCATCTGTTAATTACTCCTATTATTCCAGAAGCAGAATCATACCTTACCATTTATTTTTTTTTTTTGTATTTGTAGATGGACAGAATGCCTTTGTTTCTTTCTTTATTTTTTTTAATATGGCACTAAGGATTGAACCCAGCAACTCATACATGCCAGGCAAGTGCTCTGCCACTGAGCTACAGCCCCAGTCCATACCTTACCATGTTTATCAACAATTATAAAAATAGAACTTGAAAAGGATAATATTCATTCTGTTATAAAACTTCTTTGATTTAGTCATTCCTGTCTTAAGAATCATGTTTTATTTTATAATTCAACTCTCCTTCCTTATTAAAACAAATAAATTTTAAAAAAAAACACTTTTCAGAACTGTTTGTATACTTAATAGCTTGCTAAATTGCCTGTTTAGATATTGTCCTATTCCATCTGTCCCTGACATTTTGACATTAATAAATTGTCCATGGCTTGTGTTTGGTTGGCAAAGTCATGTTCAGCAGTAGAGAGACACTCAATTCTTTAAGTCAGGTAATGAAGTCTTGTATTTTATGGTGGCAGGATTCTGATTTTTACTATTCTTTTCTGAGTACATTACCAGTGTAAGCTACATTTTTAAAAGTACCCATAAATTATAACCTAGTGTCAATATAAGAATGGGTATCTATATTATGATGTCATGAGAACAGATTGCCACCTGCCATCCCTATAGAAAAGCCAAAAGGATGCCCTTGAAATTCACTTTAATTCCTTCAAATTGACTTATACCAAAAGTTATGAATTAAAACCAACTTGTATTAATTTTTAGATGCACAAAGCACCATGAAGTCATGAGGGCAATAAAAAGTGATTATCAATTTGTCGATTTCAGTTTTATTTTAAAGTCACTTATATAATGTATCAAAGAAATAAAATAATAACAACTGTATAAACACTTAACATTGAATGTTCTGAAAAGTGAACATTGATACTCAGAAATCAGTATATTTACTAATGAATTCTACCACCAATTCTAACTAGTCTCTTCACCAGCTTTCCTCCACACCCCCTTCATAAGGCAATTCTAGTTCTATATCCCAGCTGCTATGTAAAACATGTCTTGCTATAAGAAAGAAATGAAACCCCTTACACGGTTTTAGCTTCTCCCAGAGTAGATTTTACTATATCCAGCACTTCCTTAAATGCAAATTATATTACTGGTTTTGCTAACGATTTTGTATTTTTCATCATATAATTTTCTTTTTATGTTAGATTCTTTATTACATTAATCAATTTTCCATTGTTGTAACAAAACACCTGAGGTTATATAATGTATAAACATTGGTATGCTTAGCTCACAGTTTTGGAAACTAAAAGTCCAATGTCAAGTCAACCCTTTGTCCCACCTGTGTGAGGGCCTAAAGGTAGATGACATAATAGAGGAAGGGCAAGCAAGAGGAAAAGGGCAAGATGAAACCAGAGCAGGAAGGGATCAGTTTTGCTCCTTTATTACTTCTTGCTGTTACAAGAGCAACTGAGACGTTACAGGAGAATTACCTTAATCTTCTTCCAAGGATGGCACCCTCTATGACTTAATAACCTCCCAATAGTCCCCATCTCCTAACGTTCCCACTTCCTCCTGAAATTGCCACAGTGAGGAATAACTTCTCAGGCACAAGAATCTTTGGAGAAAAACCACATCCAAGCTATAATAAAAGTAAAACATAGGATTAAATCCACAATCAGAAAGAGACAGCATTATAAAAGACCTTAAAAATCACAATGGCCACAGTGGTGATTTTTCAACCATTTTCCTCATTATTGCCTGGCAAAAAGTATTTTTAGACATGTAGTCCTACTCAGTGCCCAAACCTCTGTGAAATTCTAATATCATGATATACTATATATCTGTTTATGTACTTTATGTTTATATGTGCTTTACACATACATTTTTAAAAAAGGTTTTTTTGGTCCCACCATGAACACATTTTTGCCCTTTTGTGATAACAACTTTGCATTGGATGCATTTGTCAATTAAGGAAACACAATTCCAATAAAATTAGTAATATGATAATAAGATATTCTTATCACATGATATTATTCAATTATGGTGGGACAAGAGTTATATCATCTGACTTTGGAGCCATTAATGAAATAGTGAATTACACAAAGAGACACTAAAGTAGGAACGATAACAATTTTAACTCATTGATATTCTTTCCCTATCTAATATTTTTCCCATTATTCATCTTTCTTTGACTATATGCATACCACTCTCTTTGGACATGCTAGTAATACTAACAGATCATGTTACTTTCTCTCTCTCTCTCTCTCTCTCTCTCTCTCTCTCTCTCTCCAAAGCTATGTGTAATCTCTTTTGCCATTCAGCTTCAACTTCTTCCTTTTTGTCACAAGAGTACATTTCTACAGCGTCTCTCACCAATGACAGATCAGCTGAAAGGGAGATAAGCAGGAATAGTATGTAAGAACTACTATGTGCATGCATAATACATACCTAAACACATGCAAGCATATCATTCCAAAGTGTAGAAAAGGACGCAGATGGTGATACACATTCTCTACTTCTGAATACCAGAGGCCACTGCATGATGTGATGAATTGCAGAAGTTTGTCCATGATGACATTTACACATTTCAGGTTTTCATTAAATCATGACAAATTTCTGACTAATGCAGCTCCTTTCAGTGCAGCTTAAATCACAGTATAAAACCAAACCACTTAATATTACAATATTTGACAACGTAATAGTGAAAGGTTCAGAAGCAGAATCAATAAAAATAGATCCCAGACTACTGCAAAAGGCAATCAAGTAGACTCAACAGAAGGTGGCTGACTCAGCTCCTTTCTAATTAATCAAATAAATCACTCAAACCCCATGGAAATAATGGCTAAGAAGAAGCTCAGAAATTCTGCATTAGTAGATGTTCTTATATGATCTGTGTTGATCTCTGTTGTTCACAAAAAGGACAATTGTGGCAGGGCGTAAGTTTCATTAAAAGGGGGATACAGCTTGCATCACAAAGTCTTTTGTTGTTCTATGAAAAGAATATGAAATAGGAGGACAAAATCTAAATCCTTGTTCTCGCATTAATGGTTTCTAGTTCTCTTTTCCTGTCGAGCCTGTGACCCTCCTTGAGTCACTCTTATATTAGGCATAGATTATTATGAGGTCAAATGAGATAATGTATATGAGTTATGAAAGCTTCGAGTTGTTTACAAAATAAGGAAGCCTTATTTCATCATTATTGGTATCCTAGAGATTCTTACCTTTCTTTTCTACTTCATATGCATATAACACATATTTAGCCTTTAGTTTCTTTGGCACAATATAAAACTATTAACAACTTATCATCCTAGGAGCAGTGCCATATGCCTGAGTGACTTGATGACAGGTGCAAAAAGCTGCAGGGTGAGCTCCAAGAAATGGATTCTCAGCGTCAGTCTATGTCCTGCCCCTTAACGTAGTTGTCAGGTTTCCCAATATTTTAGGCTTCAGAGTCTTAGTTCTCTTTCTACTGAAAAATCAAGAGTGCCATGTGGTTCTGAACACTGAGCCAGGTGACAGTAATGGGGAGCTGGTCACCAAGGACTCAAGGTGGGAACAGAAGTTTGCAAACAGACACTGTAGTGTAATTCCCATCAAACAATAAATAGAAAGGAATTTCTATGCTTCAGCATGTGTTTATGCTGATACATTGGCGAGTTCTATTAAAGACTGGATCTGGAGTGTTGCTATTTCCCTTGCTCCCTAAAGGTGGATGTATAAATAAAATAGGGAAATGAAAATTTGAAGTTTAAGTAAAGATGTATGCCACAAGTGCAATGAAGCTCTGAGTCAGGCTGGTAGTCACTGCATCCCTTTCAAACATCCTTA
This sequence comes from Spermophilus citellus, assembly GCF_964194105.1. Classification (NCBI taxonomy): domain Eukaryota; kingdom Metazoa; phylum Chordata; class Mammalia; order Rodentia; family Sciuridae; genus Spermophilus; species Spermophilus citellus. Next base: position 106,633,515 of record NC_138182.1, read on the forward strand.
GAACTCACATCACATTCCACATCGTTTGAAAACTCTTTGTGGGATAACCAACATGTAGCAGCACTCCCTCCTCTAGACAGGAGATTAGGGGTTGCCTGTTAGCCACCTTCCTACTCTAAAAATACCTGGAGCGACTGTAGCATATGCTAGACGTTCAACAAATGCTTGCTAAATTAATGTGAACACAGAGAAGACACAATTTGAAGGTAAAATTTCCAGTTTTGTATACCACATTGTGTGACTGGATAAAATGTTTTTCTACATTGATAGTGTATCTTCATACTCTCCCATGCACTACTTTAGCCTAGATGCAAGCAGGAAGGCTTTAAAATATGATCCTGAATAAAAGGAGAAGAAAACAGTAAATTATTAGAAAGCCCCACTAGAATTTATCATGGTATATTCTACTCCTAACCTTTACCTCAGCCTCACATTTGTAATGCTATTGATCTTTTGAGCAGTTTGTTTTAAAGCATGTTTCCGAAGGTTAAATTAGACTTAACAAGAGCATTCCTCCCTTTTAAGATGACAAACTATACACCTGCTCCTTGTGGAGGGAGTTAGAGAACAGCTTCTGATAAAAATTTCAGCACAATTATTATCTGGTTTGCCTTTTAACTGGCCCAGACTCTCTGTTTCATCCAAATTAGTTTCATTGCTAATATTGCTTTTAATTATGAATTTATTTCCTGCTTTCTTAGTTGTTTGAATTTCTTAATTGCTACTCAGCAAAAGATTTTTGTGCAACCAAATGTGTTTCACAGTGAATAACCCAAAGGGAGAGGGGCCTGAGCACACAAGTAATGCTCTTTTCCCTTGCCTTCCCTGGTCACAAACTCCTGATCAATATGTTTAAGGGTTGTTTCTAGTGACCCAGAGCAGAACTGAAAGTTGGAGGTTTCTTTGGCTAAAAGTGCCCAACAGTAATTCATGTCCTGTAAGCACAGGCTGTTCAACTGCCCCATGCCTCAGCAGTTTACAGGGAGCTTGGATTATTAGAATAGAGTTGGGACTCAATTGTGGCTTATGCTTCTGTCATGGTGTGTTGCTATTGATTTTTTCAGGAGGCACAGAATCTGTCTATCCACTCAAGGAATGGATTTGGTACAGGGTTCAACTATGGAAAGAAATAATCTTTTTGTTTATGCCATTTCTTTTCTGAAGTATGTCTTATAATTTTACTTGATAACATAAATCATTTATAGTTATGTACTCATTTTAAGGTGTTTAAAAATACATAACCAGCATACCAGACCCATGATTTCTTCATTCTCTTTCAGAGCAAGATACAATACTCCAAAATGGCAAAATTATGTCTGTGACATAGAAATTACCAATTTGGTGATATGCTACTTTATACCCAAACTTGACTCCTTAAAAACAGGAAGTACATAAGCTACCTAATGGAAGTATCATTTTGACATGTTTCACTTTCTGATATATCAAAGCTAAGTATCACAGGACAGCAAGATAAGACAGCTCTATAGCAAGATAAGTGAACATGAAATCTTCAGAATAGCCAGGCGTGGTAGTGCATGCCTGTAATCCCAGCAGCTTGGGAGGCTGAGGCAGGAGGATCATGAGTTTAAAACTAACCTCAGCACCTTGGTGAGGCCCTAAGCAACTTGGTGAGACTTCTTTCTAAGTAAAATACAAAAAAAAAAAAAAGGCCTGGGGATGTAGCTCAGTGGTTGATGCCTTTGGATTCAAACCCAAGTACCAAAAAAAAAAAAAAAAAAAAATCAGTGCTCAGATGACCGGTGGACTTAGATTCACCAAAAGCCAAATAATTTTCCCTAAAACTTAACTGCATGTGGTAATAAATGCAGACGACATAGTTAACCCATATACCACAGCAAATGCATAAAGAAGTACAATAGCCTTAGCCTGGTTTGCCAAAAATATGAACACATTTCCAGGAGGCATTCTTCTAAATCTGACTCAAGGAAGTGGATGGATCGCTGAACAAGTGAAACTATATTTTAATTTAATTCCTGATATTGATTCCTGAAGAAAAGAGAACAAGGCTCACTGCCCTTTTTTGGTTCTTCTCCAGTGGCTTTTTGCCACCCTTTGAATAAACCCAGCCTGCACACCTTAGAATATAAAACTCACCATGATCTACACCCTGCCTGTGTGGCCAGTATGTCTGCTTTAGTAAACTTTCTCTCTGCTATGACTAAAGAACCCGACAAGAACAATTTTAGAGAGGGAAAATTTTACCTGGATGCTCACAATTTCAGAAGTCTCCATGAGAAGGAGATTTCTCATGGAGAAGGACTGCTCAGTTCCTCGGGGCTCAAGGTGAGGTAGAACCTCATGGCAGAAGGGTGAAGTGGAGGGAAATGGCTCAAATGTTGATTAGGAAGCAGAGAGAGATTCCCCAGATGCAAAATATATACCTGATAGCCACTCCCCCAATGAACTACTTTCTCCAGCCACACCCCACCTGCCTCCAGTTACCATTCAGTTAATCCCTACCAGGGGATTTCTTCACTGATTGTATTAAAGACACTCACAACCCAATCATTTCTCTTCTGAACCTTCTTGCATCATCTCACACGTGAGCCTTCCAGGGTACACCTCACATCCACCGTTCTTCCCCATCTTCCTGTTTATTGACCATGATTCAGACAACTAGGACTTTCTGCAATTCTGGGTATAAAAGTTCATTTCCTCCTGAAAACCTTTCCATATATTATTCTCGCTGCCAGGAACATTCTTCCTCCAAATCTCTTACTTTTTTTTTTCTTTCTCATCTTAAGTATCAGTTTAAATTAATCTTCTCAAACATCCATCTCTACTAGGGGTCCTCATTCTCAATGGATCACTTTACTCCATATCATTGTGTCTCTCTGCCTTTTGTACATTTCTTCCACAAAAAAATAGTAATCAGCTATGATGATTTTTAGTTGTGAATATGTGTATGCAGGTGTGTGGTTTAGATGATCCATAGGGCAAAGACTATTGCTGCCTTGTTGACCATTTTTATTTTTCCTTAGCTCTTTCCACAATTCCCACCTGCCATAGCTACTATAAAAATATTAAATATTTTTAATGGTTTAATGAGGATGAATCATACTGTTGGTTTTCTTTTTAAAATATTCATATACTCCTATCAGGATTTTTCAAATAGATTCCATTTTTTTCATACTATTAAAAACACAAAATTAGACTTTTTTAAATATTTTCCCTATAGAAATAAAGGCATGATTTTTAGCACTTGGGTTCTGCACCTCAGCTTTGTATTGGGGAAGTATGATGAATCTCTCTTTTAAACACTAAGTTATATCAATTTAAAACTATAAAGTCAGGGTTGTTGGGAGCTATCCTGCTCTTTATAGCTTTAGCAGTATAGTTTTTCTTTTTGCAATGTGTCTTTTGATTAATTATCTGACTAGTAACTAACCAGTCCTTTCTTCAGTTTTCTTTGTTGAAATCTATTTTTCTCTTTGACACTTAAGTTTTTCTATCTTCCTTGTGTCATTTTTCCATCTATCATTTTCTGTTTCACTTTCCCCAAGAAATGAGTCACTTGAAGAGTATCTTCAAGATGACTTTACCTTCCTCTTCAAAGAGATGTGAAGGAAAATGAGTAATACCTCAACCTGTTTGTTGAATTTATTTTTTTCAGTTCCAAATGTGTGCTCTGAATTACAAGTTGAGCATTTTTAAATGAAAATGTTTTCTTTCTTTACAAAGCCACATCTTTCCAACCATCTCGGTTGTACAAATTAAATGTTTAGTCAATTCAACAAAGATTTGTTCAACTGCCACAGCATGACTGGCACAGTTCTGGGCTCTGGGGAACAGCTGAAAACAATATGGCAAGGCACTGCATGAGCAGACTTCCAGGGGGCAGAGATCTGCTAATGGAGCTCACATTCACATGTATACATGCATGTGCACACACACGGATACCTTTGCCTTGTCGTGTGCCTGCTGAAGTGTGAGGATTCTGGAGAAGAGGAGGGAATTACACTGGGGTCACACTAGCAGTTAGTCACAAGCCAGAAAAGCCGGGACTAGAGGAACAACACAGCAACCGGGTGTTATGTTGCTCTACTTCACAGAAGATGGCCCTGAAAGCAACTCAGACCTAGCATTTCCCAACCCCAAACCTAGCAAGAGAAGGCAGCCCAAAATAGGCTGTTCATTCCAGGATGCTATGGGAGTCTCTCTGACATCAGGTCAATCCAGAAATATCACAAAGGGGATGGATTGGGGACCCAATCAACAGCAAGCCACTAGGAGAAGCACTTTTCCTCTGCATCTGAGATGTTCTCCCTCACCTTTTTCCAAGACAGGGAGGTGGAAGGCAGTCTTGGAAAGAGGGACACAGTCATAACAGGTGTCCTGGCCTGAGAATTATCCACAAGCCTGAGTTCCTGTCCTCTGACCAGCGACCAGCGACACTGGAGTAGCTGCTGTCACACCCTTCCCAATAAGAGACATCAGACACCTGGGCTTTGGGAAACACTCGAATCCGCTCAGGCAGCACCAGCAGCAGTCAGTGGAAGTCCCAGTGTATCAGACAAGCCAAGCCGACCAAGTAACTTCAAAAAAGTTCTGAAACTTACACTGTCACAGGAAGAACAGTCTAGAACAGTAGGCTGAGGGCAACATGCTTACTCTAAGCAGGGCAAAGACCTGGTGATGTGAGAGATTTAAGTAGATTCATGCATAATAGATAAATGTCCATTTTATAATAAAGACTCAGCTATCATAGGAAGAACCAAGAAAAATCAGAATTTCAATGAGAAATACAATCAACTGATATCAACATCAATATAAATCAGATGTTGGAATCATCTGACAAGAATTTTAAAATAGCTGTCATAAAAATAGTTCAATAATCAATTACTAATTCTTGAGGCAAGTAAAATAACTAGTAAATCCCAGCAAATCTGTAGAAGTTACAAAAAAGAATTAGGTAAAAATTGCACACTTGAAAACTGCAAAAATTACAATATAAACAATTCAAATGATGGGCTCCACAGCAGAATAAAAATGACAGAGGATATAATTAGTGAACTTGAGAATAGAACACTTGAATTCACATATTTCATTTTATTTTACTTTTTAAATTTACATATGACAGTGGAATGCATTACAATTCTTATTATGCATATAGAGCACAATTTTTCATATATGTGATTGTATACAAACACCAATTTGTGTTTTCATATGTGTACTTTGGATAATAATGATCATCACATTCCTCCATCATTAATAACCCCATGCCTCCTCCCTTTCCCTCCCACCCCTCTGCCCTATCTAGAGTTCATCTGTTCCTCCCATGCTCCCTCTCCCTATTCCACTATGAATCAGCCTCCTTATATCAGAGAAAATATTTGACATTTGGTTTTCTTGGGATTGGCTAACTTCATTTAGCATTATCTTCTCTAACTCCATCCATTTACCTGCAATGCCATGATTTTATTCTCTTTTATTGCTGAGTAAAATTCCATTGTGTATATATGCCATATTTTTTTTTATCCATTCATCTATTGAAGGGCATCTAGGTTGGTTCCACAGTTTAGCTATTGTGAATTGTGCTGTGATAAACATTGATGTGGCTGTGTCCCTGTAGTATTCTGTTTTTAAGTCCTTTGGGTATAGACTGAGAAGAGGTACAGCTGGGTCAAATGGTGGTTCCATTCCCAATTTTCCAAGAAATCTCCATACTGCTTTCCATATTGGCTGCACCAATTTCAGTCCCACCAGCAGTGTATGAGTGTAGCTTTTTCCCCACATCCTGGCCAACACTTATTGTTGTTTGTCTTCATAATAGCTGCCATTCTGACTGGAGTGAGATGAAATCTTAAAGTGATTTTGACTTGCATTTTTCTAATTGCTAGTGATGATGAACATTTTTTATATACTTGTTTATTGATTGTATATCATCTTCTGAGAAGTGTCTGTTCAGTTCCTTGGCTCTTAGATAGGCAGAATTAATATTATCAAAATGACCATACTTCCAAAAGCACCTACATATTTAATGCAATTCCAATCAAAATTCCAATGAGAAGATGGCCGCTGTGTACGGGGGTTGCTGAAGTGCTCAGAGCAGCGGCTTTAATCAAGATTTCACGCAGCTTTTTAGAGCTCCTTTCACCATTAATCTGTAGCGGACCACTTTGCCAAGCAGCAGAAAGAACAAAGAGATTGGAAAAGAGACGCTTGGCTCTTGGTCACTTTCCTGCTCAGAGCCACGGGCACTTTGCGCGCATCTGCTTCCTCTTTCACTTCGCTCCGGGCAGAGAAGCTGAATGTGTAATCAGCAGTGGATTGTAAGTACCTGAGGCAAAGAAAGCTCAGTGCGCCCGCCTTTTTTTTTTTTTTTTTGAATATTCTCTATACAGGGAGAGTTAGTGGATTGGGATTGTTGGCTGGGCTGTGGTTTCGTGGCCGAAAATCCACTCCGCGGGAGCTGCCATTTGTTTCTGCTTGCTGTCTTGATGGCTCTGTATACATTATACAGCAGCCGCATCTAGAGGCTGGAACTGGGCTGCGTGCCGAGCCCTATCCTCCGAAGGCTGGACCACGGCCTCAAGCGCCTCGGTCGCCTGTTCGCCACTGCACCTTCGGGCAGAGCCTGCTCTGGGAGCCGGGCACTGGGCTGAGGAGCGGCGGAGGCCGCGGCGGTGCTGCTAAGCTCGCGGACAAGCGCGGCGCCCATGAGCGCGGCCCAGAGGTGGAGGCGACGGCAGCAGGGTTTCATTTCTAGAAATCTGGAGTGGAAACAGAAGCAGCACTTTGTATAATCCCAAGATCTTGCTTATGCCAGGAAGCTGTAAGGGAAACATGAATATCATCGAGGAGGTCTAACATGACGGCAGGCACGGAGAGATCAAGTCTCTGACCTCTTGAACTGCACGGGCATAGGGAGCTGTAAATTATCTAAAGGCTGTTTGCTCAGGATCACTAGGCAATGCTGAGCTAACATGGATCTGGGACGTACAGTCTGGGCTCCTCAGAAAACACACACTGAGCACAGATCAGCTGCATTCAAGCTCCAGTTCACCTGCTTCTCGTGACTCAGCACTAACGATCCCGCTGAAATAACTGGCCGGCCCTTCTGAACTTAGAGGTAAAAGCAAACGGAGCCTTCATAGGCAGTGGCCACAGGACTGAAACGGGGATTGGGAGAGACAGTCAGGACCCACCCGTTGCATTGGTCACCCGGCAAAGGAAACGAAGGGTCACCATTTGCATGGGATACCACCTTGGCAGAGAACTGACATCACGGGCGGAGGAGATAACTGCATTGAAACCAGTGAGACAGGTGTGTAGTCCCCTAGTCATCTCCACACAGCTGGAGTAACCTTAAGGGCCCCTCCCAGCTCTCCTGTGAGCGTGATAGCCAGACCCAGGGAATCAGAGGTGGCGCGGGACCCCGGCGTGGAACAACCGCTCCCACCAGTGCTGAAAGCTGAGGTCTCTTGCACCAGCTACCGGGGACGTGGCTACCGGAGGGCAAGCAAATTCGCTGGGGGTTCTCAGCCCCAAGCTTTACAAACTTAGGGTCTGAGGGAGGCAAACAGGGAGAGGGAGCCCAGGCATTCATGAAAACAGGGCTCCCAGGAACAGCAGACCTGGCTTGTAGCCAGTATTGTGGTGAGCGTCACAGGTGAGCACAGCCTGGCTAGAGGAACCACAAGAGAAGGCCCTAGGCACTCAGGATTGGAGATCCGCCCAGTCTGGGAGGAAGAGCTGTGGCACAGTGATCGGTTTCCACCTATTGAGAGGAGAAGCTTGACCCAGTGGGCACAGCTCCACCTACTGGAAGAGAAGTTAATTGAACTCTAGGACTACATTTATTTTTATTATTATTATCATTTTTTTCTCTTTTCCTTTTTTTTGCCTTTTTCTTTCTTTTTCAATTTTTGTTGTTGTTGTTGTTGTTCTTTAACTTTTTTTAATGTTTTCAATTTTTTTTGTTTTAAATTTATTTTTTTTATTTTAATTTTCTTTTTTTATTATTATTATTTTTGTAAAAAAAATTTTTTCTTTTCTTTCTTCCTTTCTTTTCTAATTTTTGTTTGTTTGTGTTTCTTTTGTCTTTTCATTTCTTTTCAATTTTCTCATTCCCCATTCCTTGAATTCTACCTGCCTACTCTCATTCTCTTTAGTGACTTCTTCCCTGCCCTTCTAATATCTTTCCTCCCAAGCATCAAATAAATTTATAAGAGTAAACAGTAACTCAGCACTCAAACAGAACAAGAAGTAACATGACCAGCATAAAAAAGCAAGGAAGAAAAGGACTACAAACAATGAAGGACAGCCTAAATATTTGGAGGACCTAGAGTCAGCAGAAAAATGGTCACATAAAGAACTCAAGGAACACCTTAGACAGATGGAATGGAACCTTAAAGAGGATACGAGACAGCAAATCCAAACAGTGAAAGAACACATTGAAAATGAATTACATAAACAGGTAAAAGAAGAAGTTAAGCATCTTTATCAGGAGATAGAGATTATTAAAAAAAATCAAACAATAATTCTAGAAATGAAGAAAACAATAAACCAAATTAAAAACTCAATTGAGAGTATCACTAACAGAGTGGAGCAAGTAGAAGCCAGAACATCAGATAATGAAGTCAAAATATATCATCTTGAAAAGAGCCTAGCCAACTCAGAAAGGCTGGTTAAAAATCACGAGAAAAACATCCAACAGATATGGGATACCATAAAAAAGCCAAATCTACGAGTCATCGGGATAGAGGAAGGTACAGAGATTCAAACCAGGGGAATGAGTAACCTGCTGAATGAAATAATTATAGAAAACTTTCCAGAAATAAAAAAGGAAACAGATATACAAATTGTAGATGCATACAGGACACTGAGCACACAAAACCACAGCAGACCAACGCCAAGACACATTGTTATGAGGATATCCAATATACAGAACAAAGAGAAAATATTAAAAGCTACAAGAGAAAGGAGACAGATTACATTCAGGGGTAAACCAATAAGGTTAACAACAGATTTTTCATCACAGACGCTGAAAGCAAGAAGATCCTGGAACAACATATTTCAAACACTGAAAGACAATGGATGCCAACCAAGAATTCTGTATCCAGCAAAATTAAGCTTCAGGTACGACAACAAAATAAAAATCTTTCATGATAAACAAAAGCTAAAAGAATTTGCAGCCAGAAAACCAGCATTTCAAAGCATCTCGAGCAAAACACTACACAAGGACGAAATGAAAAACAATAACCAAAACCATATGTGGGAAGTGCCTCTATAAAGTCAGAGGGTGTGGAGAAAGCTAACCTTGGAGAAACAAACTAAAAGAAGATAAATAATCAAACATGGCTGGAAATACAAACCATACATCAATAGTAACTCTAAACGTTAATGGCTTAAACTCTCCAAGAAAGAGACATAGGCTGGTAACATGGATTAAAAAAACAAATACAACAATATGCTGCCTTCAGGAGACACATCTGATTGGAAAAGACGTACACAGGCTGAAGGTGAAAGTTTGGGAAAAAATATGCCACGCAGATGCTCCTCGTAAGCAAGCAGGGGTGGCCATCCTCATATCGAATAAAATCGACTTCAAGACTAAATTAATCAAAAGGGATAAGGAAGGACATTATATACTGTTAAAAGGAACCATTCACCAACAAGACATAACAATTATCAATATTTATGCACCAAATAATGGTGCTGCGATGTTCATAAAACAAATTCTCCTCAAGTTCAAGAATCAAATAGACCACAACACAATAATTATGGGTGACTTCAACACACCCCTCTCACCATTGGACAGATCTTCCAAACAAAAGTTGAATAAAGAAACTATAGAACTCAATATCACAATCAACAACCTAGACTTAACTGACATATATACAATATATCAACCAACATCAAGGGGTTATACTTTTTTCTCAGCAGCACATGGACCCTTCTCAAAAATAGACCATATATTATGCCATAGGGCATCCCTCAGTAAATATACAGGGGTGGCGATAATACCATGCATTTTGTCTGATCATAATGGAATGAAACTGGAAATCAATGATAAAAGAAGGAAGGAAAAATCCTACATCACATGGAAAATGAACAATATGTTACTGAATGATCAATGGGTTACAGAAGGCATAAAGGAGGAAATCAAAAAATTCTTAGAGATAAATGAAAGTACAGACACAACATATCAGAATCTATGGGACACAATGAAAGCAGTTTTAAGAGGGAAATTCATCACCTGGAGGTCATTCCTCAAAAAAAGGAAAAACCAACAAATAAATGAGCTTACACTTCATCTCAAAGCCCTAGAAAAGGAAAAGCAAAACAACAGCAAATGTAGCAGAAGGCAAGAAATAATTAAAATCAGAGTGGAAATCAACAAAATTGAAACAAAAGAAAATATTGAAAAAATTAACAAAACTAAAAGTTGGTTATTTGAAAAAATAAATAAGATCGACAGACCCCTAGCCATACTAACGAAGAGTAGAAGACAGAGAACTCAAATTACTAACATACGGGATAAAAAAGGCAATATTACAACAGATGCTACAGAAATACAGAAGACAATTAGAAATTATTTTGAAAAGCTATATTCCAATAAAATAGAAGATAGTGAAGACATCGATAAATTCCTTAAGTCATATGATCTGCCCAGACTGAGTCAGGAGGATACTCACAACTTAAACAGACCAATATCAATAGATGAAATAGAAGAAGCAATCAAAAGACTTCCAACCAAGAAAAGCCCAGGACCGGATGGGTATACAGCGGAGTTGTACAAAACCTTTAAAGAAGAATTAATACCAATACTTTTCAAGTTATTTCAGGAAATAGAAAAAGAGTGAGCTCTGCCAAATTCATTCTATGAGGCCAACATCACCCTGATTCCGAAACCAGACAAAGACACCTCAAAGAAAGAAAACTACAGACCAATATCTCTGATAAACCTAGATGCAAAAATCCTCAATAAAATTCTGGCAAAACAGATACAAAGGCACATCAAAAAAATTGTACACCATGATCAAGTAGGATTCATTCCTTGGATGCAAGGATGGTTCAATATACGGAAATCAATAAATGTTATTCACCACATCAATAGACTTAAAGATAAGAACCATATGATCATCTCAATAGACGCAGGAAAAGCATTTACAAAGTACAGCATCCCTTTATGTTCAAAACACTAGAAAAACTTGGGATAACAGGAACTTACCTCGATATTGTAAAAGCTATCTATGCCAAGCCTCAGGCTAGCATCATTCTGAATGGAGAAAAATTGAAGGCATCCCCCCTAAAATCTGGAACAAGACAGGGATGCCCTCTATCACCACTTCTATTCAATATAGTTCTTGAAACACTGTCCAGAGCAATTAGACAGACAAAAGAAATTAAAGGCATAAAAATAGGAAAAGAAGAACTTAAATTATCACTATTTGTGGATGACATGATTCTATACCTAGAAGACCCAAAAGGGTCTACAAAAAAACTACTAGAACTAATAAATGAATTTAGCAAAGTGGCAGGATATAAAATCAACATGCATAAATCAAAGGTATTTCTGTATATCAGCGACAAAACTTCTGAAATGGAAATGAGGAAAAACACTCCATTCACAATATCCTCAAAAAAAATAAAATACTTGGGAATCAACCTAACAAAAGAGGTGAAAGATTTATACAATGAAAACTACAAAACCCTAAAAAGAGAAGTAGAAGAAGATCTTAGAAGATGGAAAAATATAAACTGTTCATAGATAGGCAGAACTAACATCATCAAAATGGCGATATTACCAAAAGTTCTCTATAGGTTTAATGCAATCCCAATCAAAATCCCAATGGCATTTCTTGTAGAAATTGATAAAGCAAGCATGAAATTCATATGGAAAAATAAAAGACCCAGAATAGCAAAAGCAATTCTAAGCAGGAAGCGTGAATCAGGCGGTATAGCGATATCAGATTTCAAACTATATTACAGAGCAATAGTAACAAAGACAGCATGGTACTGGTACCAAAACAGGCGGGTGGACCAATGGTACAGAATAGAGGACACAGAGACTAATCCACAAAGCTACAACTATCTTATATTTGATAAAGGAGCTAAAAGCATGCAATGGAGGAAGGATAGCATCTTCAACAAATGGTGCTGGGAAAACTGGAAATCCATATGCAACAAAATGAAACTAAATCCCCTCCTCCCACCATGCACAAAAGTTAACTCAAAGTGGATCAAGGAGCTAGATATCAAATCAGAGACTCTGCATTTGATAGAAGAAAAAGTTGGCTCCGATCTACATATTGTGGGGTCGGGCTCCAAATTCCTTAATAGGACACCCATAGCACAAGAGTTAATAACAAGAATCAACAAATGGGACTTACTTAAACTGAAAAGTTTTTTTCTCAGCAAGAGAAACAATAAGAGAGGTAAATAGGGAGCCTACATCATGGGAACAAATTTTTACTCCTCACACTTCAGATATAGCCCTAATATCCAGAGTATACAAAGAACTCAAAAAATTAAACAATAAGAAAACAAATAACCCAATCAAAAAATGGGCCAAAGACCTGAACAGACACTTCTCAGAGGAGGACATACAATAAATCAACAAGTACGTGAAAAAATGCTCACCATCTCTAGCAGTCAGAGAAATGCAAATCAAAACCACCCTAAGATACCATCTCACTCCAGTAAGGTTGGCAGCCATTATGAAGTCAAACAACATCAAGTGCTGGCGAGGATGTGGGGAAAAGGGTACTCTTGTACATTGCTGGTGGGACTGCAAACTGGTGCAGCCAATTTGGAAAGCAGTATAGAGATTCCTGGGAAAGCTGGGAATGGAACCACCATTCAACCCAGCTATTGCCCTTCTTGGACTATTCCCTGAAGACCTTAAAAGAGCATACTACAGGGATACTGCCACATCAATGTTCATAGCAGCACAATTCACAATTGCTAGACTGTGGAACCAACCCAGATGCCCTTCAATAGATGAATGGATTAAAAATGTGGCATTTATACACCATGGAATATTACACATCACTAAAAAATGACAAAGTCATGGAATTTGCAGGGAAATGGATGGCACTAGAGCAGATTATGCTTAGTGAAGCTAGCCAATCCCTAAAAAACAAATACCAAATGTCTTCCTTGATATAATGAGAACAACTAAGAACAGAGCAGGGAGGAAGAGCAGGAAGAAAAGATCAACATTAAACAGATAAATTAGGTGGGAGGGAAAGGGAGAGAAAAGGGAAATTGCAAGGTAATGGAGGGAGACCCTCATTGTTATACAAAATTACACATAAGAGGTTGTGAGGGGAACGGGAAAATAAACAAGGAGAGAAATGAATTACAGTAGATGGGGTAGAGAGAGAAGATGGGAGGGGAGGGGAGGGGGGATAGTAGAGGATAGGAAAGGTAGCAGAATACAACAGTTACTAATAGGGCATTATGTAAAAATGTGGATGTGTAACCGATGTGATTCTGCAATCTGTATATGGGGTAAAATCGGGAGTTCATAACCAACTTGAATCTAATGTATGAAATATGATATGTCAAGAGTTTTGTAATGTTTTGAACAAACAATAAAAAAATTCCAATTACATTTCTCATAGAAATAGAAAAAGCAATCATGAAATTCATCTGGAAAAATAAGAGACCCAGAATAGCTAAAGCAGGAAGTGTGAAGCAGGTGGCATCACTATACCAAACCCTAAGCTATACTACAGAGAAATAGTAACAAAAACAGCAGGGTATACTGTACCATTGGTCTACCAAATATACTGGTAGACCAATGGTACTGAATAGAGGACACAGAGACAAACCCACAAAATTACAATTATCTTATATTAGACAACGGTGACAAAAACATGCATTGGAGAAAAGATAGCCTTTTCAACAAATGGTGCTAGGAAAACTGAGAATCCATATGCAACAAAATGAAATTAAACCTATGTCTCTCCCCATGCACACAACTCAAGTCAAAATGGATCAAGGACTTAGGAATACAACCAGAGACCCTGCATCTAATAGAAGTAAAAGTAGTTCCTAATCTCCATTATGAGAGATTAGGCCCCAACTTCCTTAATAAGACTCCTGTACTGCAAGAATCAAGAATCAATAAATGGATGGACTCAAACTAAAGTTTCTTCTCAGCAAAAGAAACCATCTGTGAGGTGAATAGAGAGCCTACATCTTGGGAGCAAATCTTTACCCCTCACACATCAGATAGAGCACTAATCTCTAGGGTATGTAAAGAACTCAAAAAGCTAAGCACCAAAAAAAACAAATAACCCAACCAATTGAATTCATATATTTTAGAAGAGAGAAAATAAAATAAAACAAACATTAAACAGATCCTCAGGGACCTTTGATGCAATATAAAATTTCAACATATCTAATGTAATATCCCTATTTACTGTATCATTGTTGTAACCAAACTGTAATACTGGCAAGAGACAAATAAATAGGTCAATGAAACTAAATAAATAACCAAATAAATAGTCCCATGCAAACACAGGTGGAAAACTTTCAATGGAGTAAGGAAAATTATTTTTATCAAATGGTTCTGGAATAATTGGATATCCACAGGCAAAAAATATAACCTTTAACCTAAACCTCACACTTTGCATAGAAATGAATTCAAAATGTGTTATGGACTTAAATACAAAACTTGAAACTTGAATCATTTGGAAAAATTATGGAAAAAAATCTTCAGTATCTATGGATAGGCAATGAGTTCCTAATGTTGACACCAAAATCATGATACACAAAAGAAAACATGATCAATTAGACTTAATCATTTGTACTATGAAAACTCAGGTAAAGAGGAACAAAGACAAACTATAAAATTGGAGAAAATTTCTGCAAAGCACATATCCAACAAAGAAGTATCTAGGTTATGTAAAGAACTCCCAATACACAACAGTAAGAAAATAAACACTCTAATTAGAAAATGTGCAAAATCCATGAAGAGTTATTTCCATGAAGATATACAGACTTGAAATAAGCACATGAGATGCTCAACTTCATAGTCATCAGGGAAATGCAAATGAAAACCACAATGATACAACACTACACAACACTGGAAAGACTAAAACAAAAATAATGACAGTCCCCAATTCTGGTGAGGATGAAAAGAAACTGATTCACTCATATATTCCTTGTAAAAATTTCAGATAGACAGTATAAAACAATGTGCAAGTTCATTCAAAACTGAACAGGCCATTACTAAAAGATATAATAACAGAACTCTTGGGCCTGTGTCTCAGAGAAATGAAAATTTATATTCACATGAAAACCTGGTTACAAAAAGGTTCACACAATTTTATTTGTAATAGCCAAGAATGGAAATCAGTCCAGGTGTCATTCAATTGGTTAACAGTGAAGTAAATGGTGATATATCAATAATATGGAATTCTACTCTATCATAGAAAGGAATGAACAACTTGGATGAATCTCAAAGACATTGCAATTAATGGGAGAAAGCTGATCTCAAAAATACACACTTTGTGTGATTATGTTTCTATAACATTTTTTTAAAGGGAGAGAGAGAATTTTTTAATATTTTTTTTAAGTTTTTGGTGGACACAACATCTTTATTTTATTTTTATGTGGTGCTAAGGATCGAGCACATGCCAGGCGAGCGCACTACCGCTTGAGCCACATCCCCAGCCCCTTCTATAACATTTTTAAGTAAAATTTTAGAAATGTAGGTTTAGATAAGCAAGGGTAAATAAGTTTGGTTGTAAAAGTGTAACACAGGCCACCTTTGTAGTGGAACTTGACTATTGGTGGGAAAATAAATCTATGCAGGAGGTCAAATAATACACAACTGGACACCAGACAGACTTGCACACAAGTGCAAATGAAACTAGAGTAATTATAATTAGTGTGGTGGGTGACATTAATATCAATGTCATGATTATGGTATTATTCTATAAATTAACAAAACATTGCCATCGAAGTGAACTGAATAAGGCCACATGACAATACTGCTGTGAGTTTTTAACATCTGTACATGAATATAAAGTTATTTCATTGAATTTTTCAATTAAAAAATTAAATGAGAAGATTACCTAAAAAGATTTCTCAGAAACAAGAAAAATATCTAGGAAATTATAAATGTGGTATCAGAAATTAAAACAAAATGTCAACAGAAAAGATGAGGTTAAAATGTGGGAAAAGGCAAAAATAAATTAATAGCTCTTTCCCTGAGGTCAGAAATCCCAATACTGTAAGTCCACAAAGAGTAGAAAGAATAATGTAGAGAAAATTATTAAGGAAATAAAACAAGATGCATTTCTAGAACTGAAGGTCTCCATTTCCATATTGAATGTGATACATAAATGTACAGAAAATTAATCTTAAAAGACCAGCAGCAAGGAAAAATATTCTGATCCTTTCAAGAACAATAACAATGGGATTTTAAAACAGTTTACACTGAAAAAAAAATAAGACATAAGCCAGATGTGGTGGTACAAACCTGTAATCCTAGCAGCTCAGGAGGCTGAGACAGGAGGATTGCAAGTTCACAGCTAGCCTCAGCAATGGTGAGGCACTAAGCAACTGAGACCCTGTCTCTAATAAAATACAAAATTGGGCTGGAGATGTGGCTCATTGGTTGAGTGCCCCTTAGTTCAATCCCTGGAATTCCCCCACCAAAAGAAAGTGAGACATAAAATTCCAGGAATGAAAATGGCATATGATTGTCATCTAGAAGCTAAAAACAAGTAAGTAATACTTTCAAAAGCCCAAGAGGAAATTATTTGCAGTCTAGAATTCTGCACATGGCTAGACTACCAGTCAAGTATAATGGTAGTTCAGGTGCGATTGCTCAGGTTTGGTCTCTGGCGGCTCAATGGTGGGCGTAAGTCCCCAGAGGGCATAATCTCTCAGAGCCTCGGGTGGGGTTGGCAGTGTGTGTGTGTGGCTGTCAGTGGAGAGTGTAAGCTCCCCCTGGCGGTGGCAGGCAGACGTGTCTAGGGAGCCACAGGCCACGCCCCCAAGGGACGCTTTGGGAGACTCGGGGGGACGGAGGTGCCCCCCATCAGGTAGAGGGGCAGATGAACCCTTGTCGGTGTATTTTGCTGCCAACCCATCTGGTTTTGCCGGCAACTCTTTCTGTTGAATTCACTGTCTTTAATTTTTGCCTCTGAATTTGTGTTAAACATTTACTGTGTGTCTGTGTTTGCGTCACGTTTGTATTGTCTCTCGGCGCTTCAGAATGGCCCACCCTCGGAGTTGAATGGCCCCCAGGAGAGTCCCTCCATCTCTCTCTCTAATCTGCAAAGTCAGAGATATTGTCTTTCAGCCGGGGCCGCATGGCCATCCAGATCATGGCTTCTAACCTTTCAGGACCTCTTCGAATCTCTTCCTGCATGGGTGGGGTCCGCGCAGTCTGCTGGGAGAATTCCACCCAGCGGTATGGCGGATCTGTCCTGTCCCTGTTCCTCCCGGCCCCTCCACCCACCTGTCCTCTCCCCCCCTGGCCGTCTCCCCTCCCGGGAGGGGGGGGAATGCTCCCGCAGGTTTGGGGGACGGGCCGACGGAATCGGGGGTGAGGTCCGCGGGGGACCGCCCCTCCTCCCCCTCCTCTGCCGGCAACCGGTTGCCACTGGGCGCATTTGCACCACAGCAGAGTGGGTGGGGTTGGCGGGGGACTGCCCCCCCCTCCGTCCTCCCGGCGAGTAAAAAAGCGGCTTGGGGGCACCCGGCCCTCTCCCCCCCTCGTGGGGGGTAGAAGGGACCGGGTCGCCAAACCCCCCAAGTGTTACAGCCCTCCCCGGCTGCAGTGATCACCAAATGCCGGGGCCGAAGAAGCGAACCGGGTCTTCCTAGAGTTGGGCTGCTTGGCTTGAATGCAAATAGAGATGCCTGCTGGGGATTTAATAACTTTGACATCTCGCTTTGACTTTTCTCAAAGCCCTGTCCTCATTATTAAATTGGTGTTAATTGGCTTTAGAGATGGGAACCAAATTTTCTGTCACAAATTTTAACACTCCTGAGGAGACTTCTAAGGAGTCTCCACTCAGCTTTCTTGAGGAAGCCTAGCACTCGAAACAACTGTGAGCAGAGGATGAGCTTTTTGGGAGCTTGCTACTAAAAAGTTAGGGAAAAAAAATGCCTAGTGCCTAAGGTCAAACCAAACTGGAGGAGCTAATCCTGTGGGTGGGAGATAAGACTAAGGGACTCCCAGCAGCTGCCAGAGCCATTTTGCTTTGGGGAACTCCCTTATCTCTTATCTACATTTTAAGGATTACTCCACCTTTGTTTACTTAAAAAGAAGGGACACTGAATGCAGTAAAGCCCGTCACACTGAGACCCTTGATTTTATACCTATAGTTGCCCCTACGTGAAAACATCTGGTCCACTTGTGGGAAAGTCTATGGTGCCACTGATGGGAGTCATAATTAAATGAGAGTTCAAAACCTGGAGGGATATATTCTTATCTGGTTGTCTGATTGTTTCTTAAAGATAAACTAGGTTAAATGTGTGTCTAAAAAAATAATTTTTTTATTGTAATAATCTGGTATCTGAATGGGTTTCTAAAGCATTGCACTATCATGCAGTTAAAAGTTGGGTTTAAGCAATTGTTTAGTTTGATTTCAGATAGTTCTAAAGAGTTTCAATTTTGAACTGGGTAGCCTAAGGAGATTTCACTAGGTATACAGTGCATTGATTTGGGCAAGGATAGTAAATTATGATTTGGTATCTGTTTCTCTCTGTGTAAAAAAAAAAAAAAAAAAAGTGTTAAATTAAAACGTTGGTCTGGCTCATTAAAATAGCATTAAATAATTAAATAACAACAGTCTTGGAAATTCTCAAAGCTTAATTTCAGATATGCATGGTAGTGTGTAGTTCTTTTTTTTTAATTTTTCAGGCAAATTTAATGTAACTTAATGCTACTTTAGAAACTTCAGAACAAGCAAAGTGGCATAGAGGTCTTAAAGAAATTTCTTCTGATGGTAGAGATCCTATTTCCAGTTTTATGTAAGCAAGTTTTTCTAGTGTAAAAAGATATAAAATTTTGGGAATTGCTTCTTAAATGTGTATCATAATTTTCAACATCCAGACCTGGAAATATGACTTATGGCTAAAATGCCTTAGGCCTAAAGTGTCTGCCCAAAATAGCAGTTTTTCCCTGCTCCTTCCAGACCTTAGCCAGGGCTTAAGCTGATATGCAAACAGAAGCAGCTTGGAACTCAGGCCCAAGGGAAAAAAAAAGGGTAAAGGTGTCTTTTTATGGGAACTCAAACTAGATTAAAGGACTTTTGCCTTTTCTTAGATTCTGTTTTTTTTTTTGAGCTCATGATTTTTATCCTACAGACAAGTTAATGTTTTTCTGATAAGTTCTATTTTTTGATCAACTGGAGTTTTTTTTAAACATTGCAATGGAGATTTCATCTGCGAAAAACTACGAGGCCTTTATTATTGTTATGTGTGCACACTCTTGTTATGTGTTGTATGTCGGTATGTCTGTATGTGTGTATGTCCATATATCCTGCAGTGATATGACAATTAACAGATGAGGAGTGCTCATAAAAAAAATTAAAAATGGATCCAAATATCTTTGATTCACGTGATTCAAATGGTTCAATTTAGATTGGGTAAACAGATAAAAATAAAGATGTCTTTAAAATTAAACTTACAAGTTTCTCTAGGTGTTCAAAAAAGGCCCTAATAAAATGTTAACTCTGCTTAAATTTAAAAAGTTTACAAGTATTGTTTCAAAATGTGAACAAAAGGAGGTTGGTAGATAAAAAAGAGAGAAACTAAAAGGTTCTAGGTATGGAACTAATAGAGAGAAAAAATTGTGTTTCTAGATAGGAGAGTCTATGTGACTAAGTAATCAAGAGGGTTTAAGTAAGGGATGAAGGAGGTTTATGTAAATTAGTTATGTGTATAAGTTTTTGAATAAGTTACACAACTATGGTTAAACAACAACTGTTGTTTTTCAATACTTTTATTGTGCTCTCTTGCTCTGCATAATGAAGTTCCTTCAAATCCAATAACAGAAAGTCTCAAATCAAACTTCCAACCAGCTTCTGCTTAAGCACTACTAGCCTTTGATGACCCATGGACCCTCAACATCTTCAAGAGAACAATTCACTCAGTGCTGAAGCTCACTACCAGGCACGATGGAATGCAGCGGACATGGGACAGTGGGAAACAACAAGTTCAGAGAACCTCTTAATCTGCCATCCTGGATTCATGAGTCTTTATGTCCTTTTAAGCTTCCTCATGGTCCTTGGTCTCTTTTCTGTCAGCCCCCCAACATGGAACTTCTGCCAGAAATTGATCTTTGCTCTAATTTTTATCTTCATTCTGTTCTTATTTGCGCTGATCTTCTTCAGGTGCTGGTGATGATATCTGGAAAAACTTGCCAATAGACAGGCTGCCTGCCATTTATCTAAGCCCTGCCATCTCCCCCTTAGTCATTTCTTTAAAAGCTAAACTTGGTTAATATAAAATTATCAATGTAATTATGGTGTTATTAATGTGTTCATATCTTTCAGGTATACAAGTCTGTAAGGTAGAAGCTTCAAAAGAACATTATATCAAGCTGGTGTTCCAAAGTTGTATGGTAATTTTAGGCTTAAAAAGAAAAAAAAAAAACATGTTGGAAATTTATTTATCATTTGTGTTCTATAACTGGACTTGTTATCAGTAAGATATGTAAAGTTCTATGTTGCTTTCTACACTGAGATACAATTTAAATGTATTTTTAAGTCAATGAGAGCCTAATCTGGGTGAAGGTTTTATTGTAAAACACAGAAATACTTTGCTACTTTCCAACAAGAGGTTAGAAGCTTCCAGCCTTCCTTTAATTCATGTTTTAGATGTGATATTATGTTGTGTTAGCTAATATTCATGTAAACTTGAGCAACAATTTATGTAAACTTTGTAAAATGATGTCTAAAAAGCAAAGATCAGCTTTAGAACTATAGAATTTAAGGCTTATGAAGAGCCCCGCCTTACTTCAGATAAGGCTCTATGTCCCATCTCACTGCACTGCATGTGCTGCATGTGAAAGTAGCTATTAAAGAAGTAGGCCAGATTTCAGTGCATTTAAAGTTGTGCCCAAAAGTTGATTTTTGTCACAATTGCCAGGATACCAAACAGGGGATGCACTCTGCCAAAATTCTAGGTAGCTATTACATAGACTAAATATGTTTTTACCCTAGTTAGTTTTGTTTTGTAGTTTGCTTTTAGATGGACTAAGGATTGCCTGTTAATATTTTAAAGAGGTACTGCTTTAAGAACTCACAACCTGGGTTAATTTAAGATAATGTGTTACAAGGAGTTATCACTTACAGGATACAGAGATAGGTACTAAAGCCCAGTACTCTTAATATAAGGCTGTTAACTTATTTGCTAGATGTTTAAGATTAAGTTTTAAAATTAAAAATTTGGCTCTTGCCCTCTGAGTCAGTCTGAATCAGGGAATAGGGAACTGAGCAAAGGGCTCTGCAACTCTAGGCCACAAAACTTCCCAAGCAGGGAGATTAATGAGACCAGTGGAGGGCAGAAGGCCAATCAGTGCATTTGCTGTAAAGAGGAGGGTCATCAGAGAAGGGAGACATCCCTGATGCTTCTGAGGGAAGCCGTATGGTCAAGCAAGGCCTGGACCCATCCTAGCGCAAATGACACTAGCAGAACTGAGAAGCTGCTGTGAAGTTCCCGGGGACTCCCAGGATAACTCAGCTGACTGTTAACAATAGGTAGAACAGAAGTCAGTTTGACTTGCTTCATCTTAAACACTTAGCAAAGACAGTCAAAGCCAAAGCACAGCTGTTCCTGGACATCTTAAACGATAATAATAGTTAAATATAACCTCCAACAATAAGTAGACTGGAGGCTACAAAAGAGATTCTTAGACAGAAATGCCTGATAACTGTCAAAGGGACTGCTAGAGTAGTTTTAGTCTAAGGCCTTTATTTCTAACCAACGCAGGTAGGCTTGATGTTTGCTAATATGGTTATCCAGCCCTGAGTAGCAGAATTAAAGATTTCTCTATTAGACACAGAGGTCATACTAGTAAAATGATTTTGCAGGATCAGATGGCATTAGATTATTAGACTATATCTTAAGAAAAAGGACATCTGTAACCCTAAATGTTAGTTGTTGTGTTTACATCCCTGACATTTCTGACAATGTGACAAATATCCTTAAAGATTTACATGCTCAGATGGAAGCCATGCCCTCAGCAACTTTGTCGTGAAAACAATATCTTAGCTCCTAGTTCCTGGTACTGCCTGATGGAAAACATTGTTAATCTTTGTCTTGGTCATTATACTCATTGGCATATTCCTGTGTTGTGGCATTTATCACTGCATCAAGATGGTTCCAGTACTAATGAGTTCTTGTTTCTCTTATACACCACCTATCATTCGAATGGCCCTCCAGCCTATTACTTCTCAATTGGACTTTTATCATGGACCACTCGATAGACCTGATATTTTTAAGGGGGACTCCAAACTGCTTGCCCCACGCCGTCCCTTTTCAGCCTGAAGAAGCCAGAAAGATTCTCTTCGTCAACCTTCCTCACAGCAGTAAGGAGTTCCCAAATTAGAGGGGGGAATGAAGCCAGATTTAAAGTTAGGTAGTCAGTGTAGTTAGATAAATCGGGGTCTAATATCGAGTGAAATCTAAAATGGAGGCCATGCTGAAATCGATTCTAGGAAACGCAGGACAACTCATAGTAATCAGACAACAATATGCTCCACTGGCAGAAATGAAAAATGAGACCTTCCAATAAATATGATTCAGTACTTTTAAGATTAAAAGTAGTCAGAAAAAGGAGTGGGGAATGTAAAGGTAAATTTTCTAAGCTGATTCTAAGCTGCAAAAGTCTGAGTTAAAGTGTAAAAGACTAGGGCATTGTAGAGCTTCTAGATTACAAGGCCTGGGCTACAAGGTAAAAGTCTATTGTTACAATTCCTCTGCTATCCCCGGAACCTGTAATCTCTGTAAAGTTGTTAGGACAATGCGGGAACTGCCCAGTAAATATCTCCATTGATTCCCTGGTTGTTTAATAGCTAAGGGCTCCAGGTAGCATGGCACGTAAGCATATAGGCCCCAGAACCAATCAGTTTGAATGTGTACCCCACTTAGAAGTGACCAATCACCCCTGCCCAAACTGTTCCTGCCAATGAATGGACTAATCATGTATCAGAATTGTTGTTCAATTTTCCCACGCCTCATGATGATTTGTTCTGATGTATGCAAAGCCCACCGCCCTCTCCAAAAAGTGTACTTAAGCTCTGCTTGACCTATGCTCTGGGCTCTGGGTTGCTCTCCCTTCTTGAGTGAGCACGGAGCCCCAGCGCGCTGGAACAGATCCCCAATAAATCCCCCTTGCCATTGCATGGAGCTAGTCTCGTGTGGTCTCTTTCTCCGACGCTTCGCCGGACCCTTACAACATTCGAAGTCCCAAAACATTTAAACTGTCCTGAAATCCTTTTGAGGAAGCTTTTAGAGAATGTGCTCTACCAAAACCAGGCAGTAAGCTGCAGGAAGTCACAAAGACAAAACTTAAATAGTTTCTTATCACGTTTGACCATAGTGACATGTCAACTGCTCTTCCAAGATTTGGGGACTCATTTCTGATAAGAAGAATAGGCACATGATCCAAAGAGGGTTAATACATTCTAGTATGGTTCATCTTTGATAATAATGTTAAATAATGCAATTACTGAACAGTGGGGGTGGTTAGAGGGAGGGAAAGTGAGAGCAGAGGATGGCAAGGTCAGGGACAAGTCAGGTTAGATTGCCCAAGCATCAACCTTCACATTTACCAATTAGTAGAAAATGTCTGCTAGTAAAAAAAAATTAAAAACAGCAATATAGGCAGGTGGGGTAGCACACATCTTTAATCCCAACAACAAGCCAGGAGCTGAAGATCACAAGTTCAAGGCCAGCATCAGCAAATTAGGGAGATCCTGTCTCCAAAAAACAAGAAAAGAAAAGAAAAGAAAAGAAAAGAAAAGAAAAGAAAGGAAAAGAAAGGAAAGGAAAGGAAAGGAAAGGAAAGGAAAAGAGAGAGAGAGAGAGAGAAATAGAGAAAGAAAGAAAGAAAGAAAGAAAGAAAGAAAGAAAGAAAGAAAGAAAGAAAGAAAGAAAAAGAAAAAAAGACTGGAGATGTAGCTCAGTGGTAAAGCACCCTTGGGTTCAATCCCCAGCACTCAAGGAGGGAAAAAGAGCAGTATGTATTTTCATATTTTTACTTGTTTTGTTTTTTATATTTTATGACTTGTACTTTATTTTCATTTTATTTAACATGTTGTTTACTAATTTTCATGTGTAGAACAGAGGGAATAGTCTAATGAATCCGTATGTTCCATAAGATATGGTGGAAATATTAGAACATCCAAATGTGTGAGAAAGTCTCTGAGGAACAGAAATTCCAAGTTTGGGAGAAGCAAAACAGAAACTGCCATTCACTACATGCTACTGACTATGAAAATAGTTAAGACTTATTTTACTTACATAATCATATGAAAATAATCACAATTCAAATAATTCAGAAATATATAAAGTATAAAAAAATTAAAATTCTTTCTATAATTCCACCACCTAGAGGCACCATAACTTGAATTTTGGTCTATTTCCTAAAATTATAGTGTTAAGTTTTAAAAAAGTGTGGGGGGAGAAGTTTGATTAAAGCAAACAGAACATTCAATTGTAGGACTTAAAATCTTCTTTGGAAAATACTCAATCTTCAAGCACTCTTTTGAAAACACTAACTTTACAATTGACATTGCAATTGACACTGGGGAAATCTTGGCAGGAACTGAACTGAGTAGCTTGGAAAGGAATCGCGTACAGCTGTCCTTGCCTGGAAGTATCCAAATTTTACCATTAAACATGAGAAAAACAGAGTGCCCACTAATTGAGAATGATAATCAGCAGCTTACCTTGGGGTCACATTTGTGGAAGTTAATTCCATTTGATTAAGCCTCCAAACCATCAGTGTTAAGCTTCAAGCAATATTTCAAATGCCTGCTATTTCTCTCTAATGGATTACATCATGACCTATGATATTTAGTCTTTCTAAATTTGAGAATGTTATCTATATATTATTACCCATTACTTTTACCTCATATCTTTAAAATGTTCCAACTGAACTACAAAATTAGTACACCCTGATATTCCTCCAATATAAATAACAAGTCTCACCATAGAAATCTCATTCTGTTCTGCAAATCATTTATAAAGTTATGGGTTGTACCTTTTTGTTTAGATGATAACCAATTTAAAGTGCAGTTAAAATGTGCCATTCTTTATCCTCTAGCAGAATTCTGTACCTTTTTTGATATTGGTTGAAGAATAAGTTATCTGCTATCCTTGGGTTTAAAATGTTAACATGTGTATTTAACATTTCTATCAATGAGCTGTAATGTGGAAAGTGTATCATCCTTGTCTACCAATGCAGACATTCCTCTTATGGAGGGCAACTTTATTAAGGACTTTGGAGCTTTGGTACTATTTTTAAACATCTCCCTTAGTCCTAAGAGCAAAAATGTTGTTTTAACAATGCAAACTCAAAAAAAAAAAATGCTGAAAAATTAGCCTGTCAACATTTTTCTATTTGTCAGGTTTGTGCTTGATTGATGCTTGGGGCTATTGTATAAATTTCCATAACTTATGCAAACAATGCTAAGCAAATCACATATCACAAACAATCATATTAGTGATACAATAAATATTCTTTAACACTGGTGGCATGGTACCAACTACTTTTGTAACTAGGGATATAAATGTACAGTTATTTCCATTTCAGAAGTTTTGTTGCTGATATATAGGAATGCCTTTGATTTATGCGTGTTGATTTTATAACCTGCCACTTTGCTGAATTCATTTATTAACTCTAGCAGCTTCTTTGTAGACTCTTTTGGGTCTGTTAAGTATATTATCATGTCATCCGCAAATAGCGATAATTTAAGTTCTTCTTTTCCTATTTTTATGCCTTTAATTTCTTTTGTCTGTCTAATTGCTCTGGCTAGTACTTCGAGAACTAAATTGAATAGAAGTGGTGATAGAGGGCATCCCTGTCTTGTTCCAGATTTTAGAGGGAATGCCTTCAATTTTTCTCCATTCAGAATGATGCTAGCCTGAGGCTTAGCATAGATAGCTTTTACAATGTTGAGGTAAGTTCCTGTTATCCCTAGTTTTTCTAGTGTTTTGAACATAAAGGGATGCTGTACTTTGTCAAATGCTTTTTCTGCATCCATCGAGATGATCATGTGGTTCTTGTCTTTAAGTCTATTGATGTGGTGGATAGCATTTATTGATTTCCGTATATTGAACCATCCTTGCATCCCAGGAATGAATCCTACTTGATCATGGTGCACAAGTTTTCTGATATGTTTTTGGAAATAAGGAAATAAGGAAATAAGGAAAATAAGGAAAATAAGGAAAACCACTCCATTCACAATATCCTCAAAGAAAATAAGATACTTGGGTATCAACCTAACAAAAGAGGTGAAAGATTTATACAATGAAAACTACAGAACCCTAAAGAGAGAGATAGAAGAAGATCTCAGAAGATGGAAAAATGTACCCTGTTCATGGATAGGCAGAACTAACATCATCAAAATGGCGATATTACCCAAAGTTCTCTATAGGTTTAATGCGATGCCAATCAAAATACCAATGGCATTTCTTGTAGAAATAGACAAAGCAATCATGAAATTCATATGGAAAAACAAAAGACCCAGAATAGCAAAAGCAATTCTAAGCAGGAAGTGTGAATCTGGAGGTATAGCGATACCAGAGGTCAAACTGTACTACAAAGCAATAGTAACAAAAACAGCATGGTACTGGTACCAAAACAGGCAGGTGGACCAATGGTACAGAATAGAAGACACAGAGACTAATCCACAAAGTTACAACTATCTTATATTTGATAAAGGGGCTAAAAGCATGCAATGGAGGAAGGATAGCATCTTCAACAAATGGTGCTGGGAAAATTGGAAATCCATATGCAACAAAATGAAATTGAATCCCTTTCTCTCGCCATCCACAAAAATTAACTCAAAATGGATCAGGGAGCTAGATATCAAATCAGAGACACTGCGTCTGATAGAAGAAAAAGTTGGCTACGATCTACAAATTGTGGGGTCGGGCTCCAAATTCCTTAGTAGGACACCCATAGCCCAAGAGTTAACAACCAGAATAAACAAATGGGACTTACTTAAACTAAAAAGTTTTTTTCTCAGCAAGAGAAACAATAAAAGAGGTAAATAGAGAGCCTACATCCTGGGAACAAATCTTTACCCCCCACACCTCCGATAGAGCCCTAATATCCAGAATGTACAAAGAACTCAAAAAATTAAATAATAAGATAACAAATAACCCAATTAACAAATGGGCCAAGGACCTCAACAGACACTTCTCAGAGGAGGACATACAATCAATCAACAAGTTCATGAAAAAATGCTCACCATCTCTAGCAATCAGAGAAATGCAAATCAAAACCACCCTAAGATACCATCTCACTCCAGTAAGATTGGCAGCCATTATGAAGTCAAACAACAACAAGTGTTGGCGGGGATGTGGGGAAAAAGGTACACTTGTACACTGCTGGTGGGGCTGCAAAATGGTGAGGCCAATTTGGAAAGCAGTATGGAGATTCCTGGGAAAGCTGGGAATGGAACCACCATTTGACCCAGCTATTGCACTTCTCGGACTATTCCCTGAGGACCTTAAAAGAGCGCACTATAGGGATACGGCTGCATCAATGATTATAGCAGCACAATTCACAATAGCTAGACTGTGGAACCAACCTAGATGCCCTTCAATAGATGAATGGATAAAGAAAATGTGGCATCTATACACAATGGAATATTATGCAGCACTAAGAAATGACAAAATCATAGAATTTGCAGGGAAATGGATGGCATTAGAGCAGATTATGCTAAGTGAAGCTAGCCAAGCCCTAAAAAACAAATGCCAAATGTCTGCTTTGTTATAAAGAGAACAACTAAGAACAGAACAGGAAGGAAGAGCATGTGGAAGAGACTACAGTAAACAAAGACGAATGGGGGGAGAGAAACGGAGAGAGAAGGGAAAGCATATGGAAATGGTAGGAGACCTTCAAGGATACATAAAATTATAAGAGGCTATGAGGGGCAAGGGGGAGGGAAAAAAAAGGGAGAGAATTGAACAACAGCAAGGGAGATAGAGAGGGAAGATGGGAGGGGAGGGGAGGGGAGGGGGGATAGTAGGGGTTAGGAAAGGTAGCAGAATACAACAGACACTAATATGGCATTATGTAAAAATGTGAATATGTAACAGATGTGATTCTGCAATCTATATTTGGGGTGAAAATGGGAGTTCAAAACGCAATTTGAGTCTAATGTATGAAAGATGATATATCATGAGCTATGTAATGCTTTAAATAATCAATAAAAAAATAAAAAAAATAAATGTACAGTTAAAGATAAGTACATTATTGTTTTATTGGCAGTAATACCCTATCCTCCCAGAATA
Organism: Spermophilus citellus; assembly: GCF_964194105.1. NCBI lineage: Eukaryota > Metazoa > Chordata > Mammalia > Rodentia > Sciuridae > Spermophilus > Spermophilus citellus. Next base: position 106,661,991 of record NC_138182.1, read on the forward strand.
TATATTCCCTGCAAAATTTATAAGGGCTGGTAGGATTCAAGACAGAGACAGGAATAATAACTGGGATATAGGTAAGCATACCCACTGATAGGCTATATTACCTAACAAAGGTATGGATTTTAAATTGCACCTAGAAGGGTATTAACCAGCACAGAAGTTTGTCACTAGCAAACTATGATGTATACAATCTCTTTTCTCACTACCACATCAGAGGCTTTGTCATGTACCCTAAGAATGCAGGGATAGAAATACTTTCTGTGACTTATTTTTGTTTATGTTGTAAAAAAAAAACCAAGTAGCTGGAAATTATTCCATTTATGCTGATTTTATAATGATGCCTGTCTTCCTTCTTGGCTCCAAACCACCACAGCCAGCTGGCAATTCAAAACATACCTCAAACTCAACAGACCCCAAAAGTTTAACTCAAGATAAGTCCTACTCCATCCAGGCACTCTGTGTCCAGTATCTTAATAAATCACAGAATGTGAAGTAGAAATTTGGGACTCACAGTGATTTCTTTATTTCCTTAAAACAGATCAAATTAAATCCATCCACCTACTATATCACCTTCTTGCTCATCTTCCAAGTTCAAGTCACAATTTTCTACTCTGTAAAATAATAGTAGTCTTATAACTGTCCCTTTCTTGCTTGAAAAACCCTCAATGTCCACATTATTCCTATGAGAAGTCTGAACTATTAAAAATAAAAACTAAATCTTGGCCCTTGCTTATCTCTCCAGGTTCATTTTATGGCAGCCTAACTTATCTTTCACTTAAACAATCCTCCATTATTATTTTTTTTGTATTGTGTTAAGGGTCCCCTTCCTATATTCTGTCTCCTTGTGCCAAATGCCTCTTCCCTTCCCCTTGCTTTTCAGTAAGGCTCACACATTCTTAAGTGACCATCAGACCAAATGCAAGTGCCTTTGTACTCTTGGACCACATACCCTTTCCATATGGATGATCTGAGGATATTCCATTCTTCACCATTAGAGATTCCACTTCACCAAAGTTCTACATTTAATTGTTTAGTGTCTCTGTCATCTGTGAAACCAAATATCAACAAGCCTTTCCTGTTAAGGACAAGATAGTAAATAGTTTAGGCTTTGCTAGACATATGGTTCTTGTTAAAAACTGTTTAAGTGTGCCATTAGAGAGAGAGCATTCACAGACAGTAACCATGAACAAGAGGGTGTGCTTGTGTTCCACTAGACTGTGGGCTACAGTTTGCCTATCCCTTCATAGAGACACCGGGCAAATTTTGAATGGTTCACTGTTAGATCGCAATTTCCATGCAATGTTTGGCACACAGGAAGTAAACAGTATGTATTTATTGGAAGTCAATATATAAATAAATAAGGCAACAAATTAATAAAATTTTGGATCAACATTGATCAATTTCAGGATACATCTATGTTTCTAATCTATATGACAATAATAAAAGAGTAACTGTTTGACAAAGGTGAATACTTTTAAATGAGCCAATGATTATTTAGACATGCTCCTGTTATGCCTCCAAACACAAAAGTTTAAGTAATTAGTGAGGGAGACCATGTTTTCCAAAAAAGTCATCTAACCAGAACAAAATGTTTGTAGGGGTTCTGTGTTTGGGATTGAGGTCTCTTATAGCTTGATGACTGTGCAAAGATCGGAATGTCTGGCTGCTGGGAAAACTGTGCAAAGACACGGGATGCCTGGATGCTGCAGCAATGTCTTCACCAGGATATTCTGTGTTAAAGTCTTATCAGCCCAACCTTGGTCTCAGGCACACAGCTCCTGGAAACATAGGGACTCTCTTGTTAAAAAACCACAATGTTTCCCTGAAACTAAACCTGTCCACATAATAGTAACTTTATACAATGGACTTTCTTGAGACCTACACAAAGCTCCTACCATTGCATATTGCAACTTAGTATGTAAATGAGAAACAAGCTGCATAATGTTGCTAAGTCTGTAACCTGCCTAGTAATACAATGAACAATACGTACTAATGATGTCAATGACCTAAAGTAACACTGAAATAAATAAAGCTCGGCAGCTTGGCCTCTCCATCATTCTGTATCTTTCTTTCCTACCTCTCTGCATCTTGTCTCTGTGTCTCCTTTTTATTTTCCTTACAAATGTTCAAAGGGAAATGGCAACTAAAGAAAGAAACCATGCTCAAATATTCTATTTTTACCTAGTAGAAAAATTGACAGGAGAAACTAAAGGAATTTTCATTTTTCAAATAGTGGGTTAAGCACAGAGAGACAGTAATGGTGTGGGGGGGACTTGAACTAAGAATCATAAAGACATTTGACACTCAGAGTTACAGAGAATTTCAGTAGCAGCCAATTAGACACTTAGGCTTCAGTTATAAAGACGTTTTCAGAAAATAATAGTTTCTTGGACTTCCAGTCAGGATGATAAATTGACTATACACTGGTATATTTCTATCTTTTTAATTAAGACAGTTTGGGGGAAATATATAATCAGACTTGAGGTAAAGGAGGAAAATGTCCATGTACCAGAAACCAGGTAGAATCCCATCAAAAAGTAAACCCATGTTGCTGTGGGGAACCAGATGTTTGCCCCAGGGACTAAGGTTTCAAGCCAATCGTGGATAAAGGGTAGACTGAGGATGTGCCATTACTATTATGGAAATAGTACCATGTTCCCCACATAGAGTTAGGACATAGGAAAGGGCAATTATTTATGTGAATTACAACTTGGAAATGTTATATTCAGCTTCCAAGTTCCACCAACCTGAAACATATTACTTACCAAGGATATGTGTAAGGAAAAGTGACAACCTAAACTAAATAAGAGCCTCCAGGACCTGAATTGACATCTCCCTTCAGTCACAGAATTCCTGAACTGAGAAACACATCTAACTATTGATTTAAATCTGAATAAATCTAAAGGGTCACCTGAAGAGGACACAAGTAAGTTCTCCAGAATACATCTATGAAAAAAAAAATCCTACTGATGAATACCACCAAATAGGGTCACAAGAGCCAATACATTGCAAATTTTACAATCAAATAATGAGAGTACATAACATTCTGAAAATTATTTTAAGAATAAGTATGCTTAAGGAGGGGAAAATGGAATCCATAAAAAGAGAATGTTATTATAGAAAGGTAAGTAGATATTAAAAGTAATCAAGGACAAATTATATATAAAATTATGTAAATAAAGAGATGCTGAAGAAGAAATTTATACAACAAAACATAAAAACTAGAGTCTTGGATTGTATTATTAGCCATATAGAGATAATAAGTACAGGAAAAATGTCAGAAAAAAATGGAAGAGAAATTTTTAAATAATTCAGGATGGATATTTTCCATAATCAGAGATATAATTCCTCAGAATATACATTTCCTGACACCCAAGGATGATTTTTTTTAAAAAACTCCATCTAGGTATAAACATTATATACAAAAAATCATTAACATTTCCCACATGGAAAAAAAATAGTATACCCATCAGATAAAACACAGGTCCACTCAGAAAAAAAAATATTCATCAGAAAAAATAGAAATGAGATGAAAATAGTGCAATAAAACCAACATAGTATTAAGAAAATATATTGACTCACTTAAAATTCCAATCAACAAGTATGAAAATACCTTGAAAATATTTTTAGACATAAGGTATTCAAAATTTTTCTATGTACAAATTGGCACTGAAATTATTATTAGATAATATACTTTAGGAAGAACAAAAATAATACCACAAATGGAAATTCAGGGGAAAAAGAGTTTAAAAATAAAAATTTAAATTCTAATAAACACTTAATGAAGAAATTATTTCAATTCTCTACCATCTCTTCCAGAAAATGGAAGCAGAAAAACTACTTCATAACTCATTCTATGAGGGAAGAAATATCTGATAATAAAAACGTATCAAGATATTATAAGGAAAAAATTGACTAATGTTTAACATGAACATAAATTCAAATTTTGAACAAAATATTAGCTAATTAAATCTTACAATGTACAAAAAGAACTCATGAAGCATGATCTTGTGGAATTTCTCACAGGTATGCAAAGCTGGTTAAACTTCTAAAACTCAATTAATCCAATTCATTACACCAATTAGATAAAGCAGAAAAAAATCATGTGATCATATCAACAGATGAAGAAAAAGTTCTGGAAAAATTCCAAAACCCAGTCATTTTAATTTTTTTTTCCAGAATACTAGGAATTGAGAGCCTTCTCAATTTGATACAGTATATCTAAAATAAACTGACAGATGAAATCCTATGGACTGGTAAGAAAGTTTGTCAACCTAATCTGGAATAGGAAAAGCATATGTTGTCTCACTATCCCCACTATACTGGGAGATCTAACTAATGCCATAAAACATAAAAAGGAAATAAGATATATACAGATTAAGAAAAAATGTGTATTTAAAAAAACCCCAATGAATCCAAAAGTTCTTCTGTACAAAATAAGTGATTATAACAAATTTATAGTCTATAAGGTTAATACATAAGAAGGCAATTTCTTTCCTATACAACAGCAGGGAACAATTGTAATTTGAAATTAAAAACACAACTATATATATATGCAACAAAACAAAATTATAAGCATAAACTAGCAAAATATATAGAAGATCTATACAGGGAAAAATTACAAAATAATAATGAAAGGAATTGAAAATTTAAATAAATGAAGAGATAGTGTTTATAAATAGGAAAATTCATATTGTTAAGCTGTCAGTCTCACCATAATTAACTTATATATTCATTAAAACCCTAATAAAGGGCTGGGGATGTGGCTCAAGTGGTAGCACGCTCGCCTGGCATGCGTGCGGCCCGGGTTCGATCCTCAGCACCACATACCAAAAAAAAAAAACAAAGATGTGTCCGTCGAAAACTAAGAAATAAATATTCATTCATTCTAAAAAAAAATAAAATCCCAGCAGATAATTTTTTGATATCAACAAACTGATTCTGAAGTTTATACGTAAAAACAAAAGACCCAGAATAGTCAATACAATACTGAAAGAGTTGGAACATTGACATACCTATCTCAAGAGTGACTATAAAGTTATAGTAATAGAAATATTGTGGTATTGGTAAAAGAAAGACAACTAGATCAATGAGATTGGCTAGAAGCCTCAGAAATCCACACCAACATTGTCCCAGATATTTGGCAAAGGAACAAAGGGATTCAGTGGAGAAAATAAAGTACATAAGGCTAGAACACAATTTGAAAAAAATTTAAAAACTCACATTTAAAAAAAGGAAAAGGAAAAGCAACAAGGAACCTAGACATAGACCTTCCACATTTCACAAAAAAATCAACTCATAATAGATTATATAACAAAATGTAAAACACAAGACCATAAATATTCCAGCAGATAACAGATCTATGTGAACTTGGGTTTGGCAGTAACTCCAAAGCATAAGCCAAGAAAGCAACAAAGAATAAATTGGACAACAGTAAAATTACAAACATCTACTTTGCAAAAGATACTATTCAGACAATCAAAAGACAAGCCATTTCAAGAAAATGTTTGCACAAGAATTTCATAAAGGACTGTTTTGCATAAAGTATTGTTATCCAAAATATACATAGAACTCTTTAAACAGAAAGCAACCATCCCAATAAAATGATAAAAGATCAGTACAGACGCTTCTCAAGAAGATATGAAAGTTGCAAGTATGTTTATTTCAACAGGGAATTTCAAATAGCAATGAGATACCACTATGCATCCATTAACATGGCTAAAATCTAAAACACTGCAATTATCAAACAATGGTGAGGATATAGAGCAACATAAAATCTCATTGGTTGTTAGTTGCAGTGAAATATGGTGCAAAGAATTTAGGAAATAATTGGGCAGTTTCTTACCAAACTAAATATAAGCTTACCATATGATTCAGCAATCATGCTCCTTGGCATTTATCCAAATGAGTTGAAAACTTACTTCCACACAAAATATGCACACAGATGTTTATAACAGCATTATGTTAATTGCCAAAACTTGGAAACAGCCAAAATGTCTTTCATAAGTAAACTGGCACATTCATACAATGCAACATAATTCAGTGATAAAAGGAAATTAGCTATCACGACATGAAAAGACACAGAAAATAGTTAATGCATATTGTTAAGTGAAAGGAGCCAATACAAAAGGGTACATGCTATGTTATTCAAACTATATGTCATTCTGAAAAAAGGCAAAACTACAATGGCTATAAAAAGATCAATGTTTGCTAGGGTACAAAGGGGACGGAAAAAGTGGTGAACAGGTGAGTATGGGGGAATTTCAGGGCAGTGAATCACCTTTATGCAATAGTGTAATGTTGAATTCACAAGACTTCACATTTTTCAAGACCCAAAGAACCGTACATGACTTAATCCTAATGAAAACTATAAACGTTTGTTGTTAATAATATGTCAATATTTATGTTATCCATGAATTTTAACAAATACACCACACTAATATAAAAGTTCAATCAGTAATAGGGGAAACTATAGAGGAAAAGGATATTATATGTAGGAATTTCTTACTTTCTCCTCATTTTTTCTGTAAACCTAATGGCTTTAAAAAATAAAGGGTATTCATCTAAAAAACACTCTGTTGGTGAATTTAGTGGTTTTTTTTAAATCTAAATTAGCAATAGGTTTTGTATTTAAAAGATGCTTTAAGATTCGAGAAAAACCCAGGCAAATTAAGCCCTATGATTTCCTCAGGAAGAAGAAAAAATATTAACTTAGAAAGATCAACAATTGATTAAACACAGAAAAGAAAAAAATAAATAAGGGAAGGTAGTTTATATGAAACAGAAAGCAAAAAAATAAAATAAGATAATAGAAGCACAAATACAACTAATTTAAACTAAATCCAATTATGAAAACTTTACTGCTGGATAAAATATGCTTATCCTTTATGAAATAATGACTGAAAAAGTCATTCAGAAAGCTATAAAAGATCCAATAAGCACATCACAGAAAAAATTGTTGAAGGATATGGAGAAAGTGGAACCCTCACACTTCCTTGGTGGGAATGTAAATTAGTAAAGCTGTTGTGGAAAAGAGCATTGAGATTTCTTTAAAAAACTAAAATTAGAGCTACCATATGATTTAGCAATTCAAGTATTGGGTTTATGTCCAACACAAATGAAATCAATATATTAAAGAAATACCTGTACTCTCAAATTCATCATACCACTATTCACAAGAGTCAAAAAATAGTGACAACTGAAGCATTCAACAACCAGTGAATGGACAAAGAAAATGTTCCATATACACAATGAAATACTATTTATCTACAAAAAAATAATGGAATGCTATTATTTGCAGTGATGTGAGTGGATCCAGAGTGTGTGTGTTAGGTTCTCATTGCTGTGACCAAAATACCTGAGGAGAACAACTTACAGAAGAAAAAGGTTAGAATGGATGGCATTAGAGCAGATTATGCTAAGCGAAGCTAGCCAAGACCTAAAAAACAAATGCCAAATGTCTGCTTTGATATAAAGAGAGCAACTAAGAACAGAACAGGAAGGAAGAGCATGAGGAAAAGACTACAGTAAACAAAGACGAATGGGGGGAGAGAAAGGGAGAGAGAAGGGAAAGCATATGAAAATGGTAGGAGACCTTCAATGATACATAAAATTATAAGAGGTTATGAGGGGCAAGGGGGAGGGAAAAAAAGGGAGAGAATTGAATAACAGCAGAGGAGGTAGAGAGGGAAGATGGGAGGGGAGGGGAGGGGAGGGGGGATAGTAGGGGATAGGAAAGGTAGCAGAATACAACAGTCACTAATATGGCATTATGTAAAAATGTGAATATGTAACAGATGTGATTCTGCAATCTGTATTTGGGGTGAAAATGGGAGTTCAAAACCCAATTTGAGTCAAATGTATGAAAGATGATATATCATGAGCTATGTAATGTTTTAAATAATCAATAAAAAATATTTTAAAAAATTTAAAAAAAAAAAGAAAAGAAAAAGTTTATTTTGACTCACAGTTTCAGAAGTTTAGTTCATGATAGGCCGAGCTCATTGCTCTTGGCATAAGGTGAGGCAGAACATCATGGCAGAAGAGAGTGGCAGAAGAGTACTCATTACCTCTGGTTGGGAAGCAGAGAGAATGTGGGGGAAAGGGGGCTGAGAAGAAGATTTACCCTTCCGGGGCACACTCCCAGTGACCCAACTCCTCCAGCCATGCCCCACCTGCCTATACTTACCACCAAGTCAGTCCATTCAAATAGTGGACAGATTTGGTTACAGTTCTCAGAATCCAATCGTTTCACCTCAGAGCACTCCTGTATTGTGCGAAGTGAAAGAAGCCAAGCACAAAAGATGAAGTACTCACATGTGGAATTTTAAAAAGTTGGATCACATAGAAGTTGAGAGTGAAATGGTGGCTCCCAGAGGCTGGGAAGAGTGGAAGTAGGGAGAACTGGGATAATCAAGGAGAAGTTACAGTTAGATAAAAGCAGGAAGCTCCGGTGTGCAATTGTACCATAGGGTGACTGTAGATAACAATTGTCTACCCTACATTTCAAAATGTTAGAAGAAAGGAATTTGAATGTTTCTACCACAAAGAAATGATAAATATTTGAGGAGATAAATACGTTTGAACTGATTTAAACATTATGCAATGTATATATGTACCAGACATTGCATTGTACCCCATAAATATTCAACTTTGATTTTGTGTGTCAGTTGAAATTTTTAACAACTTAGAAAACAACACCAAAAATAATAACTCTTAGATAGGTTGTGAATACTTATGTGTGTAAATGAATTGGAAGGATTAATACTACATGTATAACATAAGTTGTTTCTAAAAAGAAACAACATTATGTAAATAACAATGTTATATTAATTGCCCAAACTTGGAAACAGCCAAAATGTCTTTCAATAGTTGAATGGATAAGCAAACTGGCACATTCATACAATGCAACATAATTCAGTGATAAAAATTAGCTATCACGACATGAAAAGACACAGAAAATAGTTAATACATATTGTTAAGTGAAAGGAGCCAATACAAAGAGTACATGGTATTTTCTATTCGAGAAAAAGAATAATAGGAATGTAAGTGTTGGTTAAAAGTGAGTTGAGTTTTGTCTGTAATATTAATAAACACAGTAATGATCTCTTTAAAGTATCTAGTAGCAAATATGGAGATATATTAACCAATATTAGTTCTGGGTGTTTAGAATATGCTTGTAATTTTATTAAGTTCCTCAAAAATTAAGATAATAGCTTCTACACATAAAATTTACTGTCACTTTTATACTAAGACCTATGAAATACCTGTCCTTGGGTACTATATACTGTTCCTTCTCTTAGGTTACATATGTATTTTACGTGTGCCCCCTTCACCATAGATAATTGATGTGAAACACACACAGAGATATGAAGATATACTAATGTATAATTACTGGGTGTGAACCAACCACATAGGGAAGGGAGAGGAAAGAAGTGAGAGGAGATATATGATTAATATTATATCTATATATTGAGACCTGAAATTCAATTTTTTCCCCAAAGCATAAAGTTTTTATGGATAGCAAAATTTTCTCCTTTCACTTTTTTCTCAATACCAAAGAAATTATTGAATATTATGGACTTACCAACCACAGGAAATTATTGTGCTGTGTTTTTCTCCCACCTATTCAGGGTCTATTTCTGCTCTGAATGTTATTTTGTTGAGATGGGCCAAAAAAAACACAGATGGAAGATGACTCAGGAGAGTGGGATGGATAAGAATTGCTTCATTTAAACTGTGCTCACTCAGATCCACAGTTCTCCTAGGCTGAGAAGAGTACATAAGTTTCTCAAGGCACAAGCCTAGGGTCCATGGAGAAAGTTATCCTCAGAAATGTTTTCTCTGTCTGTGTAGAGCACTACAACCATGGGCTGAAAATCAGTACTCATGGGATGCCCATCTGCTATGGCCAGTCTCCCTGGGTTCAGTGTCTTTCTATTAGAAAGTAAAGGAGTTGATACTCGGTTTACAAAACACTGTAAAAAGACTTCATGTAGATTTTCATTTTCTATATGTGTGTGTATAGACATACATGTTTGTACCTTTTGCACAACTGGTATAATAACACCTTATATATCTTCTTTAGTAATTGCTATGATGATTACATTATAGTTAAGAGTCAAGAAACTACATTGAAAAATGAGTAAATGGGCTTCCTAGTATAAAATATGGTTCTGAATAATATCCACTAATTGGAAATGTTTTAAAAACATAAATACAGTTTTTTAATTAAAAAATATTTTTATCAACATTATCACTGTAATTTTCCCTTTCCTTATATTTCTTACCAAACACTAGAGATAACTTCCTTCTCTAATTTTTGCATTTTCACATGACTATAGAAAGGTCCATGTTTGGTTCTCTCCTCTCTTTCCTCCAACTTAATTTTTCTTTTCTGCCTCAATAATGTCAGCTCAGCTACAGGAAATATTGGTAATACTTTTCTTCTTGTATATTTCTTGAAATAAGAATGGTCATCTGAAGAATTCCTAAAGTAAAATATAACTCATGACTAAAATCCTTTATAAAATAATGAAAAGTTTATTTTGTACACCTTGAGTCTGTATCCTTTTATGTCATCTTTTTCTTTCCCATGCCCTCTGCCACACTTAACTCTCAGGAATAGATCTGATAAGGTAATTCATAAATAATATCTCAAAAATAAACAAAAGGAATATATGTTTACTTTAAGAGCTGACTCATCTGTTACCTATTGATCTATTCAACCATAGCAATCAGTTAAGAATGGTTCTGAGCTTGTATTCACTCTTAGTTGTGCATGACAAGGTTTTCATGAACTTTGACTGAGGAAACTTCTCCCAACAGTGTTTGCATTTTTTCAAGGTATAATTAATTGTGCATTGCATCCATACTACCTGATAGAGAAGACATATGGGAGCACAGAACTCTCCTAGTTTCTCTTATTGTGCCTAAATTTTATAAATCTTTCCTAAAATAAATTAACTGATCTTTATTTATGTAAAATTAAATAATTAATTTAATATCTATTCTTACTAGTGTCTCTATGTAAGAACAAAAATGAAAATTTTAAAATGTGTGATCTCAGAGTGATTTTCCTTTAAATAATGCAGCTCATAGGCCACTAACCATCTATTGCAATTTTATACATTAACATCAGCTCTTTGATGTTTGCTTTTGTCTTGTAAACAATTCGAGAAAAATACTGTGTTTTATGGTCTGACAAATATACTATCCAAATGCTCCTCATAATTTTCATAATTACCTATGCCAGCGGAAGGAAAGGAGTTGGAAACGAAAAGAAAATATCTTGGCATCATTCACAAAACAGGTTCAGGGTGCAGCCATATGTCAGGTTACCTAACTGAACAAATATTAAGTTATGGAGATGCAAGTTTTTCTGTTTAGTGAGGACTTTCTTAGGCACCTTTTCTCAAATAGCACTCATGCAACCTTTGATATCTGCTCACCCTTGCATGTATTGCTACCACATATCACAATCTCCACTGAACATTTCACTACTTAATAAATTATATGCATTAACTTGTCCCATAAATTTTTTGTCTTCTCTGTGAGAATATATGATATACATGTGCAGAACTCTTTTGTCTACTCACTCTCAGTCAAAATTTGGGCCAATTTTTAATTAAATGAATTAATTCCATCCAATGATATTAAAATGGTTAACAACCTGGCTGTACAGAGATAAACACTGGGTCTTTTTATTTCCTCTTTTTGTTTATCCTCACTAAGATTCTGGCAAAAGGTAGTAACAGAGGCTTCCTCCTCAAGGAGAAGCCCCAGACGTCTCTTGTTCATCATTTTCCTTCTATTTTCTTCTGCCAGGTAAGAGGCTGACTGCTGTATTCTGGCCTCTAATCTGCCTGACAGGTTGCAGATTGGTGACTTAGTTCCACAGGGCATATTGCAGATGAGTGTTCCTTTCCTGTCAGGTGTTTTGGATCAGCTTTTTTTGGTTCCCAGTAATGATTAATATTTAGATATTATATTAGAAGAAAAGATACTAGCCATTGTCTTTCATATTATTAAGTCAAATTATGTATGGAAATAGAAGCATTAGAACAACTCTAGTGCAATTATTGGAGTTCTCTCTGGGAAATCAGAGCAAAGCCCAGAAAATAATTTATAATTACTATATAGTTATAAGGGTAGAAATATAGCCATAAGAACACCAAAGGTAAATAGACTTTCTTGTAAAATTGGGTCAGAAAAAGCTCTACAAAGTATTATTAAAGTCCATAATGAAAAAAAAAAAAACCTGACAGGTTGACTAGATAAAACAATTTAAATTTCTGTAGAGTTAAATATATAATGAACACATGATTTTAAATGAGCAAAATTCATTAAATGGTTAAATTTCAGAAAATATATACCATGCCCAATGGAAAATAAAGATGTCTAATCTCACTAATAACTGAAAACACAAATATGATAGCAATGCCATCTCAATCATTTTTTTATTTTTAACAATCTAGTAAATAATAACTGCCAATGTTGACTTGGACATTTTTAAAAGGCCATGCCCATAAACTTTCTTCTAGCAAGACTATAAATTATATCATCTTTTGTAGAAAGCAACTCAAAAGAAGGTACCCAACGATAAAATGTGTATTATTCTAAATTTAATCTGAAGAGAAATCACAAACATGAGCAAAGATGCATGTATTCATATATATTTTTTCACATATATATTCCAGAATACTTGGGATGTTTTGAATTTTTGATTCCTTGGATTAGAGCATATTTGCATATACATGAGACATCTTGGGAATGGGAACCAAGTCTGAGCACAAAATTTGCTTGTAATGAATACACCTTATACTCATAGGCTAAAGGCAATTTTATGCAATATTTTTTGTATGCCTGTTGTTTTTGATTGATATCTTTCAGTTGAGGTCAGGCTTAGAATTCCCTGCTTGTGGCCTCATATTACTGTTTGAAAAGTTTTAGAGCTTGGAGTGTTTTGTATTTTGCTCTTCTGTATTAGGGAGGATTACTCTGTATGAAGAATATGATTGCAACTTAAAATTTCAACAGCAACAAGAGCTAGTTTAAAACTTCTATAGAGTCAAATATCATTGCAGTAAATACAATGAATATATGGAAAGGGAAAAATGTTCATGATGTGGTACTGCTTATAGTTTAATACATTTGCGGTATGGTATATTTATAGATAAATTAAAATGGCTTGGGAAGATATATTTATATGTGAGTAATGATTATTTCTGAGGAATGAGTTTTATAGGGTTGGAATAGAAGTTAATTTTCTATTCTGCACACTTTTGTTTTGTTAGATCTTTTGTATCAGACATTTATATCTTTATAATTTAAAGTGTATCTCCATTTTAAAAATATATTAGAGGGATAGGACAAAAGGCAGATAACTTATGTGAGGAACTGAATCTAGAAATACTTAAAAGCCTGCATGCAGATATGTTTCTTACTCTTACTTCATGCATCTCACTTAAATATAAGAATGGATTTTCCTTATATATTTTTGTTTTTATATAACACTTTATTTCCTAAGATTTCTGAATTATGTACCTTTGTTTCTAACTAGATTTCACATTTTCCATCTTTTCTTTCTGAGAAGGGCTGTCCATTGCAGACCAGAATAGCATCTTTAATGATGATTCAGACAGGAACAAAGAGAGCCCTCCCATAGGGAGCAAATACAAGGGGAAGCCCTCCCTGTCTAAGGTAAGAGATTGCAAAATGAACTGTAGTTTAGAAATTCTTAGCCAGAAGGAATTGATGGGCTTGTCAGTAGTTTTCTCATTGCCCACTAACAGTTAAGCTGAATTCCTTGAAACTATTAGGTCATCTGATCTGAAAGAGATAGATTCTAATAATTTCTGAGCACACATGACATTGTCCGTAGATCTTATATTATATAGTAGATAAGAAAATTGGATTATATATTTTAGTAGTGCTTTTTTTTTACTCTGACTTCTTTTTTTTCTCACATTGTATTTCCATCTTTTCTTTCTATACTATATGCTAGACTTAGGTTTTTCTTGCAAAAAATATAGCTCAAAAGTTGCTTATGAATCTATTTCTATACTCTTCACTTCAGATAAACAATCCTTTGAGAGTAAGCAAAATAACTGCCCACTGTTATGTTTTTAGCATCCACTGTATTTTAGTATGGAAGTTTGACATAAAGCCTTCATTCAGACACACAAGAACACAATGTGAAATGAGCCCTGGAAAATTTGGATACTGTTAGGAGATTGAAGAGATCTGCCTTTCACAGACAAATTTTTAGAATGTCTGGCTACAATTTTGGGACAGCAAGTGTAGCTCAAAGTGAATGTATCCATAAAAACACATACAAATATAATGATATACATGCAGATTAACATAGCATGAAAACATGACTAGAAGCTGATTATAATTTTTTTCAACTTATACATTTTCATACATATGAACAAAATTATATCACCTTTATTCACAGGAAAAGCAGATTATTCTGCCCACTAACTAGAAATAGTATTAGCATGAATGCCTTGAATTTTTAGAATCTCTGTGAATTTTTATTTTGGCCCTTATCTGTGGAGTACTTGGTGTTCTTGATTCTGTCATGAGATGCTTTGCAAGCCTTGTTTGCTCTATCCTTAGTAACTCTTTGGGAAAAAAAGAAAGAACACATATTTATGAAAACAAGGCTTGGAATCTCAACAGAGAAGAAAAGAAAAGATAATTTAAAACATGCACATAAACCGAAAGTGGTTAGAAAGTAAAAAAATGCCCTCCGTGTATGCAGGATAAATCATTCAATAGTGAGAATGACTCTTTTAAGAACAGCAAGCAAATTCTGGAGCAACTGTGGAACCCTGTGTTTGTGCAATCAATAGCATGGATAGTTACAAAGCTTCCCAACCTGTCTTCCTTCTTTCATATCTGCCCTGACCTTTCATTCCCATTCTAAACACAGCAGCAGAGCACTGCCATCAAAACACAAGTAGTAACATCACACTCTGCAGCTCAACATTGTCCAAGGCCTTTTTTCTCATTCAAAGATGGGATAATCTTCCCTCAATACCCAGTTGCCCTTTTTGCCCCATCTGCTTCCTTCTGCTCCACTGGCCTTGCTGTTCCAAACTTTCTCTAGGCTCCCACCTCCCTGACTTAGCACCTGCTGTTTCCTTCCCTTGATCCCATTTTCTTTCTAATATGTTTTACCAAAAGACCTTGTCTCTGATGCCAATCCAATAATGAGGACACAGTTCTGAGAAAAGGAAAAAGAAACTATTATTGCTTTACTATCAAAGGGGAACACAGGCTACTCCTATCCCAGAGGCTGAGATTCTGCCCATCATGGGGAACAGGCAGGTTTAAAGAAGTGATTCAAAAGCCATGTTCCAGGTGTCCCATCAGGAGTTGTAATTCACTTGTTAATTTGGGAGATTGTCATTTCTAAGGTCTTCTGGTGCACCCAAATATAAATTCCTTAGTTTCTGTAGGGAGTGTGTGCTCAAGAATCAAATGTATGAAATATGATATGTCAAGATCTTTGTAATGTTTTGAACAACGAATAATAAAAATTAAAAAAAAGAAAAAAGAAAAAAAAAGAATAGATATCTCTGATAGAAAGGAAAGATAATCTCACACCCCTACATTTTCTCATACCCCCCCACACCAATTCTATTCTTCATGCAGAGTAAGCCTCCCTAATACAGAAGAGCAAAATACAATCTAATCTTCTACAGTATTATGATTCCTTATATTTAAGGGGAGGGAGAAAATTAGGGAGGCAGAGCGAGAGCAGAAGAGAAAGAAACATGTCTGTTTTAAAAATAAGTCACGGTGGCAAAGCCTCAAGAGCGATATTCAAAGCATAAAGTTGACCACTGTTGTGTACATACATGATTTATTCCCTTATCTGCCTCAAAAATTTTCTCTGATATTACTTTTGCAAGGAAACCTTTCTTGACTCTCTATTGGAAACATAATATGCCCTCCTTCCCCCTCTGACTCAAAGCACCCTCTCCCCTTTCTTGCTTTGATTTTCTCTATCTTACCAATATATGGTCTACTGTATATTTACTCATCTATCCATTTTTTTATATTCTTTATTTAAAACTCCCTGAGGGCAGGATTTTTCCTCTTTTGTTGAGTCTTGGATATTTTGGATACAATTTGTACTCAATAAATATTTGATAAAGAAATAAGTAAATATTTAGTGAATTAGTGAATAAAGAATAAATGATTACAAGATAGACAAAAGTGATTTGTAAATTGGATTTTAAGGGTGCAGCTGGAAGTTCAAGATTCATGTGGATGCCTATTAGCTTAATGTTAATTCAAGAGAAGGCTTGAGCTAGGAAGTCACATTGCAAAGGTAAAACAACTATAGGGATCACCTAGAAGGGGGTTTACCAAACACAACAGATTTTCAGAGCAGACAAAACTATTCTACTATAATTTTTGAAGCCTAATAAAATATATTGACTATGGACTATTGAAAATAGTAAGCTTGAATGGACAGTCTTGGATACCAAGCATAGAAATTCTCAAGCTATCTTTAATGACACTCTCTAATCTACACCCAACCCTCCAACAAATTCAACTAGTTTGTACCAACTCCACCATTTGTGGCTGGTACCTACATTAGCCTCCTCCATGGATCTACTTCTGCAGCTTTGAGCACTGTAGCCTCATAACCACCAGAGTAATCTTCACACTTAGAAAACTAATCCCCACCACACCTATAATGCCCTGCATAATATGGAGCCTAGCTATACATCTGACCTCTCTCTCTCCACAAACCCTGTTCATTTTCCTCATATACTCTGGCCACACTGGTCTTATTAGCATTCAACACATCAATCAATCTCTTGCCTCAGGCTGTCTGCACTCCCAGTTTTTCCTCCTTTTGTTACAGGGATGGGGGCCCTTCAAGAAACTGAGGCAATGCAAAGACCCTCCTCTTCAAACCCCAATTCTTGTGATTAAGTCAAAAAGATTTTAGACATGTCACTCAGAGTAACAGGAATGAGTTTACTGAATGGGTAGAAAAAGGGAAAGGGAACACTCTCAAAGGAGAGTAAGTCCTCTCACAGAGAAGGACAATGTGTTTTCCCTGAACTCCAGTTTTATTGGGGATTCCAGAGAAGTTACTGGAGTTACCATCCACCTCTTGAGTTTTGACTGATAGCATGGTGATATCAGACTTCAAGTACCCACTATTGTGGCAATTTTAGGTCACCCATGTTGGCCCATGATGACAAGTTCTAATCATATTCTTCACCATAAGTTCTTATATATCTCCCAGAATTTAAAGATCTGGTCACAAAGGTCTCCCCATTCAGGGTAACTTGGGTTCCTCCTATCTACATTATTTTGGGCCTGCATTTCTCTTGCAGATAGGTAGTTTCCTTAGGAATGTGACATATCCTGTCCACGTAGGCTGGGCAGGGCCGTAGGTAAATTACTTCTTGGAAAAGAAAGCATGTGGGATCAACACTGTGGGCTCATTTTATGGAATTATTATCTTAACCTCATGTTCTCACCATCCTCATCTGTCTGTCCCCTCAGGCTGGGGACATCACTTCTACAGCTATGCAGGTAGATGACATCCTCACTTTATTCACCACCTTATTATTTTTGTTCAAATTTTACATTCTCAGAAAGTCTTTTCTGACCACCTAATGAAAAAAAAATTACAATTGCTGTTATTTTCAATGTTCTTTCATACTTTATTTTTTATAGATTTTCTCATTTCCTAATACTAAGTTATCAATATATCTATTTCTATACTTTTATTGCTGTATGCCCTATAACCATAATGGTACCAGGTACAGAGTAGGTATTCAAAAAATATATATTGAGAGCATGAATGTTGAATATAATGAATGGAGGGACTGCAAATTAAAGTCATTATCTTTAGGAATAACTGGACATATGTATTTATAGTCTTTCTGGGTCCAAAATGATCATAATAAGAAGATGTTTTCTATAGTTTTAAGTTCACAATCACTTCCTATTCTAGGAGAAAACATTCAGGACCACTATAAAATTATTGGAGTTTTCAATGTGGCATATGGCAACATATCTGACTTTTTCTTAGTATCAGTTTAGTCTGCATAAACTGTTTTATGATTTCCAAATTAGACAGTTTTTCTCCTCATCTGTATTTAAAACAATTGCTTGTGACCTAACCTTTATTTTTTTAGAAGATTGTGCATTTACTAAAAGACACTGAAATATTAAGGAGGAAATCATGCATTTAAATCCCCAAATCCTCTTATAGGAAGCCTTTTCTAATCCTGTATAGTTTAGAAAAAATATTCATCTAATCTTCTACTGTATTGTGATTCCTTATATTTAAGGTAATAAAAAGGAAATTAAGTTGCATGTTTTCCATACTAATTTGTGTCTATTTTTTTAAAAAAATCAGAGGAATAGGATACTATACATATTTAATATGTGTTCCTTCTTCTTAAATTGCCATTTTCCTATATTCTAGCTTTTACAATAATAAGTCTATATACTCATTCTCCCCAGTATGAATAAAAAAGTTTTATGCAAGTACTTAGGTAAACTTCTATGATTGTAAAATGTCAAGTTCTCATAAAGCATGTTTCTAAACCAGAGATAGGAATATCTGACAGTTAGAACCAAAATAGAATTTAAAATACTCATATTACCCAATCCTTGGGCACTCTCGCTAGTCAGTGGGTACTTCTGCTTTTTCTATTACAAATAGAATTTCTAAAGATATATATTTTTTTACTGGAAAAGAAGACCATAAAAGGTGCCACTCTTTAGGTATTAGGTAGCTAGTAGAATACAATTGCATGGACATTAGTTGATAAACAGTCACATTGTAAATGATTTCCACATTCATTTTACATGAAATTATTGATAGTGATTTTAGAATTCATCTTTAAAATAAATTACAAGGTATTATCTGTATATTAAAGCATTCTCTACTCCAGTTCCTTCTCTCCTTTTAATGGTTCTTGGTATACTATTTAAACAACAATGTCTATCATCATTTGGTTTTCACAATATCAAATCTAATGAATAGGAAAGTAAATAACATAAAATCTATATGGCAAACATCCATTTGTTTGTCTTGGCTTTCAGGATAGACTTGGAAACCAGGAATTGAAAGACAACACAAATTCTACTCTAAACTGCAAAATGTGGTGAATTTACATGTACGCTGGTATTGCCTCTGTATAAAGCCTGTGGAGGATCCTGAAATATAATTAACAAGTGCATTTTTATCTCATATTCATAAAAGTCTACTCCTGGGTCAAGCCCAATTATAGTCATCAAGACTACACTGCTGAATGAGCAGACCTGCCCTCTTTACTCAAGAATTTCAGTCCATCATATCTGACTTTGCATCATAATAATGTGTACAAGCACACAAACCTGCATAGGCAGGCATGCGTGCACACACACACACACACACACACACACACACACAAAACTCATCAACTCAACACAGGTGCAGTTTTCTGATATTTTTCAAAGAAAGGAAATGGGCAGTTTCAATGTCACTGCCTGCTGCTAAGAAAAGCAGAGGTCATGAATGTTTCATTGATATAACTCATATGTTATTCTTTATGAATGAAGGGTTTCTATGCAACTTGATTGTGAAAATTGTCTGCCGATGGGAATTCACAGAAAAAAAGAAAACTATTTTAAGTGGGTGTTTCCTGCATAAGAAAAGGATTATGATGATGCATTGTCAATTTTAAAATTGCACAGATTTTGAAAAAGTCATGACCACAACCACAGCAATGAAAATACCATCAGTAATTCATTCTTCCTACACCACAAAACTTGGCCTGGAATAGCACATACTTTTGGCTACATCTACATCTCTGATTAATTTTTTAAATGCAGGAAATGTACAATCATGGCATTTAAAAAATGAACACTGATGCATATTGCCTCAACTTAGAGAAAAGTATAAGAGCAATTTTCATCATGTTACAATACACATACAAAACAGGATTGTGAGTGACCACTTAGAGGATTTTCAAAATCATTTTATCCACTCCTTGATAAGCATGCACAATTCTTCCCATTGGTATTAATGGAAAGTATCCAACTGTACTGAGAAAGAGTAGGCTCTTTGTGTACATTCAAGCAAAAAAAAAATTACATACTTTCAAAGAAACTCATTTGATTGCTTTAATGTTAAATTTAGTTAAAATCACCTGCGCATGAGGCAAGGAAAAGAAATATAATTATCTGGGAGGGATTAAGCAGATCAACATGTATTTCCACAAATTGTTCCCATTTTCTTTAACCACAGATATCAGAGCTAGTTTCTTCATTTCACTTTCTTACTAAGTGGGAATTACATTATCACCATATACAGAGATAAATGACACCAGATGACCCTAGTGACTTTGTTTGTTGTCCAGCAACATACAGCAGAAGGAGGAGCTGCCCAAAAGGTCTCCTGGTGCTGGCAGCCCTGCTCACACCTCTCATGGACAGCATTCCACCTCCAGAGAGTCTAACTTTGTTTGCAATAAGACTCCTATGCTGACAAAGACCTCCCTTTCATTCCCATTATATAGAGTACAGAGTAGGATGTATCCAAGCAAACAGGCCCAAGGGCTCCTCTCCACGAGACTAGGGAACCTGGGAGCAACACTCACCTCTGACTTGTGACTCCAGCTGGCACCATGTGACACTTGGGCAATTTATCCATGCCTTTCACCAAGATGACTTACCTCAGAGTATTTTTATTTAAATAAGTTAATATTTTTTTTTTTAATTTTTAATATTTATTTTTTAGTTCTCGGCGGACACAACATCTTTGTTGGTATGTGGTTCTGAGGATCGAACCCGGGCCGCACGCATGCCAGGCGAGCGCGCTATCGCTTGAGCCACATCCCCAGCCCAAGTTAATATTTTTGATACATATTTTACATGCTTGCTAGATAAAAATTTTCTTTGAACAGAGAATCACTTTCAGTGAAAAAAAAAAACTGTATCAAAACTCAGTTGTTTATCCATCTTGAGAAATCAGCAACTGCTTCTCCCACATATTTCCTCATCAGGCCACAGGTTCTTGCAATGTGATTCTTTGGAGTTATGTACAATTTGCCATTTGTGGTTTTTAGTATCTTCATAGTGTAAACAGAAACACAAAGATTGACTGCCAGGCAAGGCTCTTGAGAGTGTTTGGGGGCAGATATCATTATCTATAATACTTCTGAGATAAATAAGATTATTTCAGGTAAATATATCTGACACTTGGGAAAGAATGTCTCACCTATATTCAGAACAAAGATAAATTACCAGTCAGACTTTTGGGTTTTTTATTTAATTACTCAAAATCAAAGCAAGGATCTCATGTCTGATTGAGTTCATGTGAGTAGGCTTTGACATTGATGCCTTAGCAGCATGTCTGAAAATGCCAAATCTCTAGCTCTTATCCAAAGAAATTCAGTATATCAGTTTGTTTCTGTGTATCCATTGGAAATGGATGACTGATGGTCCTTCAGCTGCTGTTTTAAATCACAGCATTAGACCACAGAGTTCAATGGCAGCTCATACAGTCAGATGGAGTTTTCTACTGTGACTACCCACCATACTTCCACAATTCACATCAAGTGCAGATGAATAGTGCTGCCATATCAGGAAGCAGAGTAAAATGCTGGTAGAGGGATGCAAAAGCTCCCCAATACTTTGGGATGCATTATTTTAATAGCTACAAAATAAAATCTTAACATCTAAATGACCATATGTGAGTTTATACACTTGGATTTTCTTCCTTCCTCACCACATACCAAAAACATTAGTCTTTACTGAGGACACTTTTAGGTTAAACACTGTGATGATTGCTGCTTTTTGGCTCCAAGTTCTATGATGATAAATTGTGACCCCCTCTCCCAACCCTCCTAGCCATTTGTGACTGTTTCACTGTCTACTTTAATTATGAGGTAGAAGGAGGATTACTATGGGGAAGGTACTTGCTAACAAGCCATTATTTTCTTTAGCTTCCAACATCTCAGTGGTATTAAATGATATTAAAATTAGCTATTATTTCCCAAGAACAAACCATAGAAAACTAAAAAATAATCATATTTTGGGATGTTTAAACCATAGCAAGGTTACTATGTAGCAACTGTGCTTAAGAATCTAAAGAGATTAATAAATTTAAGGGACTCCTGGCCCAATACAGATAGGTAATAGCTCTGCAGTTTATTTCATCTGGTGACAACTTTACATATTAGAACTCAGAATACTGTGGGCCTTGGAGAGTCAGACACACCTGGGGAAACAAATCTCACTACTCATGACATTCTGACTAGTACTCACTGGTTAAGTGTTCTTGGGGGATGTTAGTCAACCAAAGATGTAGTTTTCACACTTGTAAAATGTAAATGAGAGTGTTTCCCTGAAGCTGGGGGGTTGGCTCCATGGTACAGTGCTTTCCTAGCAAATATGAGGTCTTGGTTTGATTCCCAGAACCACAAAAATAAAATAAAACCTCTGTGGTTGCATCTACACTCACATTGTAAGGTGGATATTTGTCATAATGAGCAGAATAATTCATTAAATAAAAAGGAGAACAATACTTTTTTTTTTTAAGAGTATTTACTTAGTGGAGTTGTTGAAAAAACATTATCATACACTGATTCTGAAACTAGAATAAATAAATCTTTCTACACAGTAAGTAATAAATAGTAGGTTAATTTTAGAAATGAAAATTCAGATCTATTGAAGCTAAGAGAGAGAGATTGTTGATGGTGAGTCAAATTCCAGCTGTATTAGGGTACAGTTCTCTCTGTGGTTCTATTTAGTATATGGCAGCTCTACTTGTGTGTGTGGATGTGTGTGTGTATGTGTGTGGATGTGTGTGGATGTGTGTGGATGTGTGTGTGTGTGTGTGTGTGTGTGTGTGTGTGTGTGTGTAATTCACAAGACATGGGGCTGCTGCTACTTCTACTTAGCCAAGACAGTCGGCTCATCCTCAGTGTAACTTCCTCTTCTCTTTATATAATTTGGTCCCCTTTTTCTCATAAAGAAACTTGAGACACTCTTTGCCAGCAATAATAACATAATCTCTTAGGATTTTTTTCTCACTTAGATATCCCACAGAGGGAAATCCTCCTATGCATAGTATAATAACTTGGAATCACCGCAAAATTTATTAGAAAATATGGCAGATGTCAGCTTGCCAAGCATGCCCAAGGCCACGGGTTCAAACCCTAGTACCACACACCACTCACACACACACACAAAAAAGAAGGAAGGATGGAAGAAAGGAAGGAAGGAAGGAAGGAAGGAAGGGGTAGACAGAATCACATGTAATGATCGAGAGAACTTATTCATATTCATTAGTTGTTTTAGGTTTTGATGATAGAGGTAAACTACATAGGCAACATCTTGCTTGTATCTTAGTCCATAACAGAATATGAATGTAAATATGAACATGAGTACAAATTGGGAAATTGGTAATGAGTATAAATTTGTTGTCATGGTTTTAGAGGATGGGAAGTTTAAGGATGAGGTACTAGAATCTCTAAATGCCTTCTCGCTGTATATCATCCCTTTGGCAGAAGGACAAAGAGAAAGGGACAGAAGTGAGCCAAACTTTTTCCTTTTACAAGAAACTCACACATGTGATAATGGAATTAATCCATTCATGAGGCAGAGCCCTTATGTCCTATCACTTCCTAAGGATCCCATTTTTTAATATTGTTACAGTGGCAGTTAAATTTCAACATGAGTTTGGGAATTGATGAACGTTCAAACCACAGCAGCTTGAGCTTAAATTGTAGAGGAAGAAAAAAATGTCAGCACACAATAAATTTGCTTAATCCTGGGCAAGTCACATTGCTTCAGAAAGACTCAGTTTCCCAATCTTAGAAGTTAGGAATGATTTTAGGTAAAATGCATCATTATCTGGGAAAATACAATATTAATATACCATATCAAAAATTTTATTAGAGGTGTATCAAATAATTGAATGTAAAAATAAGAATCATAAAATTTAGAATACCTAGAAGAATAGTTTATAATTTTGTGCATAGGGAGATCTTCTTAAGTAAGAGTAAACATTTATAAGAAAATGTAGCTACCTAATTCCATGGGAGACGAAAATATAGCCATAGACACAACACCAAAGTCAAAAGATTGGGAGAAAATATTTTCAAAATATACAATATACAAAATATGCAAAAATATATGAAATTTAAAAACTACCTTTTACAAGAATGAACAAAACTGTTAAAAAGGTGTTTCATATATCAGAAAATTAAAAAATAAATACAGTATAGATAGTAATCAGAACAATATATAAATTATAAAAAGAAAAAATACCAAACTTCTAATTGTCATTGAATAATTTAACAAAATAAAGATTGATAACATTCAGCACAAATAAATGTTTAGAAAAACATTTTTCTCTCATACAACAGAGGTATGCTCATAAATTTTTGGAAAAAGTAATCTGAAAATATTTATTAAACTTTAAAATCACATATCTTTGACCCCTAAATCCTGCTCTGGGAATGCATCCAACTGAAATAATGTGTAAGTACTTTAGTATATGTGTATATTGATTTGTTGCAGCATTATTTCTAGTAGGAAAAAAATTGGAAATAGCCCAAAGTAGCCATATATAAGGGATTTTAAAAATAAATTATGTTATATCCATTCAATAAGCTCATAAATTCTTTTTAAAATGTCAAATTTGCATGTATTAATTTGGAAAAACTGATGTCATTCTTGGAAAAATGAATTACTCAATGGTATGTTATTGATCACAATATTGTCTTTAATGATACATGTAAATATATTTTTATCTGCATAAGCAATTAATGTAGTAATGGATGTTTCAGGATTTATATAAATCAGTACCTACAGGATTCCCTTAAAGTGGTGGGTTTAAAAGACAAAATGAAAATTATCTACTTACACTTGGCACTCTGTACTGTTTGAATTTTTGCAAGTGTGCAACACTTTAAAATTTAAATTCTTAAATAAACACTTATGCTTTACTGAGGACTTGAGCAAAGCTATGTCCAGAAGTCCAACCAAACACATGAGAGAGCAATTCACTTTTTTTAGAGCAATTAGTATTTACTGCAGAGGGGAAGGCCTCTGAGCTAAGTTTTGAGAAAAAAATATAGAAATGCAACTTTCATTAATTTATGATTTTGTGAATATGGGATCCTGGCCTGATCTTCTCATTAACTCCACAAATGCCCTTTGATATTTTGATTCTTTCTTTTAAATATATATATATTTTTAATCTTTTTTTGAAATACATATGGTCTTTAAATCTATAAAAAATGTACTCAAATCATTTATAAGAAAATTTTAAATTACAATGATATAACATAGACCCAATTTAATCATCAACTTTTTGTTATGTTCAAAAAGTTTGATAACACTCTGGTGAAGCAATAAGAAAAAACATTCTTATCCCCTAATTGTGGAAGTATATATAGATACAAAATATGGAATTAAAAAATTCACTCTCTCTCTCACTCTCTCTTAAAAAAAACACATACATAGGCATTTATATATGCATAGATTCTCCATGAATAGACTCATAATTACTTCTGAATTTAACACCTGGCGAAAAAAAACCCTGCAGGCCAATTCTGATATGCTCTTTGCATGACTTGGAAACTGGAAAAAATCATTGGCCTGTAATGTGTTACGTAGAGATGCCAGACCACTGTGATAAATTATGGAGAAAGATATCAAAAGATGCAATAAAAGTAACACACAAGAAAGGATTTAACTAAGACCAAAGACCCTATAAGTTGACTCTATTCCTTGGAAAGACTTCAAGGGTACTCCATGTCCCAAGGCGATATGGAATGCACTGGTGA
This sequence comes from Spermophilus citellus, assembly GCF_964194105.1. NCBI lineage: Eukaryota > Metazoa > Chordata > Mammalia > Rodentia > Sciuridae > Spermophilus > Spermophilus citellus. The sequence continues at coordinate 106,687,820 of NC_138182.1, forward strand.
GGGAGGAGAGGGTATCACTGAGAATGTTGTAACGGCTGTCGTCTATAGGCTAGTCAGATGAACTGAGTCTGCTAAAAACAATCAAGATGATAGAACTCTAGAACAAGGTGGAAGGATTTAATTGTCAAAGTAAAGTGTGATAAATAACAAGGTCAGAATAAAAGGCACGGGAAGTCTACGGGGAGCTACATAGCTGGGTAATACAGTATGGAGTTCCTAGTGGCAAGATTGATTTACAGCCAAAATTATATCAAAGTAGCCTATTATATAATAACATATAATCCAAAGAAATCAAGAATGAATGAACATAAAACTGAGGTCAGACACCCCAGTGGAAAATCATGGTTCTTGCATAAGTTCCAGATCTCAGCTGGTTCTTAGGCCCAGAACCCATAATTTGAAGAAGAGGCTGGGTCCCCAGGAGAAAGAACTCTGAGTGACTATGTCAAGCATAAGATCACTCTCTCAAGTGATCTAAGCTATTTATAGGAAAACTGCATGTTGAATAATATTTTGAAAGCTGTGAATACTTGATGCTGCTGATTCTGGGGGGAAAAAAAAAAACAACAAAGTTTGATCCAAACATGCCCCATCCACCCTATCAGAGCAAGGTAGTGCATATTTATTTCTTTGTATTTTTTTTACCATTACATTAGTATCTGTATGGTGACTAAATCTTACCACCTCTTACTCCAAATGTGCTCTTTCATCTGCCCCTTTTTTACTCTCAAAGACTCTAATTTCATCATCTCTTTCTTGTAACTACTAACATAATCATGCATTATCCTCCCTATTTTAAATGTATACCCTTCCTATCGATCACTAACAATGCTGTAAGAATTTTTTTTAATAAAATAGGAAAATCCCTACATCATTCCTCTGCTTAAAACATAAAATGTCAAATGCCTACCATTTTTCTATACGTCAGAAATGAAGACCATTCACAGTTTAGCTGCCAGCCTTGCCTGAAACCACAAACCCTTGCTCCCTGCTCTGACCACAAATGACCTCAACCAGTGGCATTCATAGTTCACTCTCTGAATTTCTAGCCATACATTTTTCACATCTGATAGACCCTTCCCCTTTGGTTGGATAAATAAATGATAAACAATCAGAGGCCCAGTCAGCAATGGTTCAATGGAGACCTTGTGAGCTACTGAGAAAGGGGAAGAATGATTCTTGGGAACCAGTGTTTTAGAGAGACAGCATCAAATGCTCCTTGATAAACTTTTTTGGAAACACAATCATTTTCCATATAGCAAACGTCCTTATTCAAACGCTGGCTTACTTGTTGCCCTTTCACACTCCTATTTCCAACTCCTGCAGAATCAATTGTTTTTTCAAGTGGGTTTCCACAGCATTATATTCTAACCTTTAATACCATATAAGATATATTATTAAAATTACAGATGATGTCTAATCATTTTGATATCCCTAGAATTTAACATTGTGCTTGGCACATAGTCTATATACATTGTGATATTGAATTAGTTTATACTCTCCCTTCTAACAAATTATATGAAACTTAATGTAACTATAATTAATGGTAGGGTGTTTTTTGTTTGTTTGATTTTGTCTTCCTTCCATCTCCTAACTCAATCCGTATTTTTGTATTCACACTACTTTATTGGATTTATTTGAGATTTAAATTTGTGATCTAATCATTATTAACTGATAGAGCTTGACCAACCACTTCAACTGTCTTGTCTAAGGCAGGAAAGAAAAAAAATTTTTTCCAGTTTTGTTGTGTTAATTTATATTACACAAATTTCAAGCATTTATAAGAGTAAAGAAAAATTATAACAAAAGTCATTCTTTCACAATTACCAACTTAGAGTCAATCTTGTTTCATAGATATTCCCACTTATTCCCCATATACGGATTATTTTGAAACAAATTATAAATGTCATATTATTCATTCATAATTGTTTTTCTATATGTATGTCTCTATGCAAAAAAATTTAAAACATAATCATAACACCATTATCACTTTTTAAAAATCTCAGTAATTTTTTAGTACTATCAAATACTCAGTGTTTGCTTTTCCTTTTTTCATATACCTATGAAATTTTCAGTTACCTGCTTCACAGAAGGAAATAGTACAAAACATCTGTCATTTTTACAAACTAGACTCTGTGTGTTCTTCATAGTCAAGGACATAGCTCAGTAAATTCAAATAATTGTACAGCTTAAGTATTGACAATAGGAGTTAATACACAAATGTATCAATTTCTTTGCAACATCAGAGAAAGAGAAACAAGAGCAGAATCCATGTTCCAGGACCTGCTCAGCTGGACTCCTCAGGATCCCCAGAGAGAGATGGTGTTTAAATCTTTTCCTCTGTGGAGATTATAATCAAGAACTGAAAGCAATAGAGGAATGTAGTAGACTTACATATTTTTTGTGCTAAACATCCAATTTCATGTCTTTATTATGTAATTACTGATTGATTACTAGAAACTAAAGCTAATAAAGAAGTGCTAAGGTTCTTTGTCTCAAAGGAATAAAGTAATGACTCTGAATTATGCAATATTTTAGAAGATGGATTAAATACGTTATTTGAAATTTAAATTCTCCATAGTCCTTAAATTTCTATTTCATGATGGAGTAATAACCACCTTTACATCGAACACGCCACACAAAAAAGGAATTTACACAAATACATTAACTCCTCAAGTGCTTATCCATGTACTTACTTTAAAGATGAAAGTGATGATACTATTATTCCCCTGGCCAACATAATATTTTAAGAAAAGCAAACCCACTCATTTAGCCATGATGAATTATTTTCCTCCTGTATTGAACTGCATGTCTGTGTTCCCATCTCAGATTCATATACTGAAACTCTAATTCCCAAGTCATGATATTTGGAGATTGGGTATTGGAAGATAATTCAGTCATGATAGTAGAAATCTAATGAAGAAATTAGTGTCCTCTAACAAGGAGCACAAGAGAGCATTCTCTCTTCCTTCTCTCCTCCCCTCCCCCTCTCTAACATTTAAGGATACAATGAGATCATGGCCATCTACAAGACAGGAAGGGGACCCCCATGAGGACCTGACATGCTGGCCCTGTAACATTGGACTTTCAGGTTCTAGTTTCAGAAGTAATGAAATATCTGTTGTCTAAGTCATCCAACATATGGGAATCTATTACAGCAGACTGAAAAAATAAATCATAATAAAAAAACTAAGACCTTTATGATAACAAATGGGGTTATTTGAATTCTCTTCAATCATTTGTATTGGCATAAGTGAACACAGCTTAAGATAGAGGTAGGGATAATGATTTTGCTAGTGAGAGAATCAGTAAAACAGAGGTTGCTGAGTATGGTAGTACATGCCTGTAATTCAAGTGACTTGAGAGGCTGAGGCAAGAGAATTCAAAGTTCCAGGTCAGCCTCTACAACTAAATGGGGCCCTACGCATCTTAGTGAGACCCTGACTCAAAATTAAAAAAAAAAAAAAAATAAAAGTATAAGGAAATAGCTCAGTGGTTAAGTAGCCCTGAGTTCAATCCCCAGTACCAAAAAGGGAAAAAAAAGAAAATAAAAAGCAGAGAGAAGTTATAATAATATTGAGTGATGTTAGGAAAAGAGAATCAGAATTGGAATCTATTCTGCTCTTTGCTACATACCAGTTTTGCAATCTAAGCAAGTCTTTTCTCTGGGTCTGATTTTATCCCTATAATACAATTTGGAGTGCTGGATTAGACCATTGGCAAGAAGATTTCAGTTAAGGAGTCCTTTCTGTATAATATAAAATACCGCAGTAAAGTTGTTAGAATAATCACCATAACACATACTTAGCGCTAATCAAAAAAGGGAGAATGAGGTTGACTCATCCACTGGACCAGTAACTTCATCCACTCTTCTAATTTGTACATTTGAATGAGTTTTCATCGAGAATCCTATCTCTTGTGACATCTCAAATGATACACAGCAGAAAAACTTATTGACAAAAGCTCCAGGTGGGCAGCAGGAAAAAAATGCATTTTAAAGGCCAATACTTTTAAATTGATCCCTGCAATAGTTCATCTCAGATGGAAAAAATGACTTAGGAGGCAGAGATTCCCACTAGGAAGGATATTTTGTTTGATAAAGTGTTTCTTATACAAAGTATTTTTGTTGTTATTTTCCTTACATATTCTCCTATATAAAATACATTTAATAAGGAAAAACATGGGCTGGTGTCGTAGCTCAGTGGTAGAGCACTTGCCTAGCACATATGAGGCATTAGGTTCAATACTCAGCATCACATAAGAAGATAAATGAATAGAATAAAGGTATTGTGTCCATCTACAACTAAAAAAAATAATAAAATAAAAATTGCAGAGAGAGAGAGGAAGATGGCAGAATAGAGCGGTCACTTCCCTTGTGGTTCCATGGCATGAAACCAAGGAAAACAGGCAGATTTTCAGCAAGGAGGATAAATGGATAAAAATTAGGGGTCACTTTACTGGAACTTAATACTGGACACTCAAAACAGATTGGGGACTCAGGAGATGAGATATAATGAAGAAGAAATCCCCAGCACCACAGCTACAGAAGTGGCTGGAGGCATAAGCCAGAATAGTTCCTCTGTGAATGCAATAAAACAATAAGGGAATTTAAGGAACCCCTGTTCTCAGGAGGACTGAGAGTTTAGAGTCACTGCTGGACTTAATAGTAAGGTATGGTGCACAATATCCTTGTACAGGAAAGAAGCCTCCATCCTCTGCAGTATGCAGAGGACAGTGGAAGGAACCACTTTGCAGCCACAGTGTGGGAGCTGGCAGCTGGGAGAGCCAACTTCCATCAGGACCAAGTCTGGCTCAAAAAACAAGCCAGGCAAACCCACACTGTACAACAGAGAGTGTGCCTAAGTGACCAGAAGAAATCAAGCATGGAGGGAGGTCTCCACAGGGGAACACGGGTCACAGAAACGCACCTGGTTTCCCCTTACCCTTCCATTCCAGTTGCTTGGAGGACCACCTAGGAGAGAAGCACCTGACAGGGCATATGAAAGGGCAGGGGCAGGTGAGATTTAGTTTGGAGACTGAACCAGAGAACAGGAATTGTGGAGGCCACAGACAACATAGCAAGCTAAGAACTGGCTCCTATATCACACAAGTGGAAACCTTGGGGTGCCGTCTTCCAGCATGGACTGGCAATTGCTGGGCCCTGGAGGTGTGCTGACTTAAAGTCTGCAGATTAACTGACATTCAGGGAAGAGACTGGAGCCCATCCAAGCCTAACCCTTGCCTGCAAGAGTTCCTCCTCCAGGATTAATCTTTTGACACTATTAAACCTACCCAGAGGGTGGCATGAGCATCATACTCCAGCCAACCCCACTTAACTGCTGAGAAAGGAAGCTGAGGATCTTTGGAACTCCAACAGAAACAATTGTTTGATTTTTCATCAAAATCTTTTTTTCTTTTCTTTTTTATTTTTCTCTCACATTTCTACCACTTTTGAAACCAATTATTTTTCATGTGTCAGTTTATTGAGAACTAGGATGTCTGATTAGTATATTTTGGTTTGGTTTTGTATGCTTTTAACATTTTTTATATTTTTAGTTTTTTAAAAAATTTTATTTTATGTTATTTTTTTCTCTCCCTAATCTGTTTCCCTTGATTCTCTTTCTCTCTTTTCTCTTGCTAACAACCAATCTCTATTATTCCCCCCTTTCACTCTTCCTTTAATTTTTTAGCTTTATCTTTTCTCCTTCTTCCTCATTAACATCTCATTCTACACCACTTCTGTTCTATTTGTCCACCATTTGAAATTATAAATGCTTTGGCAAACTCAGTGTTTTTATTGTAGGCAATAACTGAACATATCATTTCTGTCTATTGTGACAAAACTGTAGATGTCTTAGTAGGAGCTATTTGGCTCAAAGCTGTATATTGTTTGCATTGGTTGCAGTTAGTATTTCTCTCCCCCTTAGTGATGAGGTACTGGAAACTTTTAGGGACACTGTAAGTCTATACGGCAGAAACTGTACTGCCTTAGATCCACACTGCTAGATGGGTGGACACACAGGCAACATGATAAAAAAGGGAAAATATCACCCCAAACAAACTAAGATGTTCCAATAATAGTATCCATTGACACCACAGTGGATGAAATGTCAGAGAAGGAGTTTAGAATGTATGTAGTTAAACTGATCCATGAGGTAAAGGATGATGTAAGGAGTGAAATCAGGGAGAAAATTCATGAGGTGAAAGATCACTTCAATAAAGAGATGGAGATTCTGGAAAGAAATCAAGAAAATCCTCAAAATGAAAAAATCAATAAACCAAATTAAAAATTCAATGGAAAGCATGGCCAACAGAGTAAATGACCTGAAACCTGCAAACAAAATTTATAATCTTGAAAATGAAGTTGGCCATGGAGAAAATGTGTTAAGAGATAATGAAGAGAACTTCAAAGAAAATGAGATAACATGAAAAGATGAAATTAAAGATTCATCAGGATAAAGAAAAGCACAGAGATGTGAAACAAAGGAATGCACAATTAATGCTCCAATATAATAGAAAATCCTGATGACATCAACAAATTTCTAGACACATATGTTCTCCCAAACTGAATCAGGAGGACATACACAATTTACACAGATCAATTTCAAGCAATAAAATAGAAGATGGCATCAAAAGCCTACCAATCAAAAAAAGCCCAAGACTAGACAAATTCTCAGCTGAGTTCAATAAGACCTTCAAAAAAGAATTAACACCAATACTTCTCAAATTATTCCATGAAGTAGAAAATGAGGTAACCCTTCCAAACTCATTCTATGAAGCTAGTATCACCTTAGTACCAAAACCAGATAAAGACATATTGAGAAAAGAAAACTTCATATCAATATCCCTGATGAACATAGACATAAAAATTCTCAAGAAAATACAAAAACATATTAAAAAGATAGTATATATTAAAAAGATCATGATACCATGATCAATTGAGGTTCATTCCAGGGATGCAAGGTTGGTACAACACCCAGAAATCAATAAATGTAATACATCACATCAATAGACTTAAAGACAAGAATCATATGATCATCTCAACAGATGCAGAAAAAGCATTTGACAAAATGCAGCACCTCTTTATGTTCAAAACACTAGAAAAACTAGGGATAGTAGGAATATACCTCGACATTGTAAAAGCTATCTATGCTATACCCAAGGCCAACATCATTCTAAATGGAGAAAATTGAAAGCATTCCCTCTAAGAACTGAAACAAGAAAAATATACCTTCTTTTACCACTTCTATTCAACATGGACTTTGAAACTCTAGCCAGAGCAATTAGAAGAAAGAAATTAAAGAGATTCTACATTTAGAAGGCCCAAAACATTCCACCAGAAAACTTGAGAACTTATACATGAATTCAGAAAAGTAACAGGATTAAAATTAACACCCACAAAACAACTGTGTTCCTATACATTGGTAATATATCAACTCAAAGAAAAATTAGGAAAACTACCCCATATTAAATCATATCAAAAAATTAAAATATTTGGGAATCAGTCTAACAAAAGAGGTGAAAAACCTCTACAATGAAAACTACAGAACACTAAAGAAAGAAATTGAAGATGAACTTAGAAGATGGAAAGATTTCCCATGCTCTTGAATAGGTAGAATTAACATTGTCAAAATAACCATACTACCAAAACTGTTACACAGATTTAATGCATTTCCCATTAAAATGCCAATGACATTCTTCATAGAAATAGAAAAAGCAGTCATGAAATTTATTTGGAAAAATAAGACACTCAGTATAGCCAAAGCAATCCTGAGCAAGTGAGGCAGGAGGCATCACTATACCAAACCTTAAACAATAGTACAGAGCTATAGAAACAAAACAGAATTGTATTGGCACCAAAACAGACATGTAGACCAATGGAACAGAACCGAAGACACAGAGACAAACCCACATAAATACAGTTATCTCCTACTAGACAAAGGAGTCATAAAAATACATTAGGGGAAAAGATTGCCTCTTCAACAAATTGTCCTAAGAAAACTGGAAATCCTTATGTAGAAAAATGAAATTTAGCACCTATCTCCCACTCTGCACAAAGCTCAACTCAAAGTGTATCAAGGACTTAGGCATTAGACTAGAGACCCTAAGTCTAATACAAGAATACATTGATCCAAATCTGTATCATGTTACCTTAGGAAATGACTCCCTCAACAAGGTTTCTAAAGTGCAAGAAGTAAAATCAAGAATCAATAAGTAGGATGGATCCAAACCAAAAAGATTCTTCATAACAACAACAAAAAAACTATCAAGAATGTGAAGAGAGACCATATAGAATGGAAAAAAAATCTTCCCACCTGTACCTCAGACAGAGCATTTTTCTCCCAGGATATACAAAGAACTCAAAAAAAACTTAACACCAGAAAAACAAAAACAAAAATAATAAATGGACTAAGGTACTGAATAGACTCTTCACAGAAGAAGAAATAAAATTAAAACTACACTGAGGGCTGGGGTTGTAGTTCAGTTGGTGGAGCATTTGTCTAGCATGAGGCACTGGGTTTGATCCTCAGCACCACATAAAAATAAATAAATAAAATAAAGGTACTGTGTCAGTCTACAACTGAAAAAAAATATTTAAAAAGAACTATACTGAGATTCCACCCTATTCCAGTCAGAATGGCAATTATCAAGAATACACGCAACAATACATTTTTGCAAGGATGTGGGGGAAAAGGTTCACTCATACATTCATATGGGGCTTCAAATTGGTGCAACCACTATGGAAAACAGTATGGATATTCCTTAGAAAATTTGGAATAGAACCACCATTTGACCCAACTTTCTCACTCCTAGGTTTATTCCCAAAGGACTTAAAGTTGGCATATTACAGTGATGTAGTAACATCAGTGTTTATAGCAGCTCAATTCAGAATAGCTAAAAAATGGAATCAACCTAGGTGCCCTTCAATGGATTTATCAATGGATAAAAATCTATGGTATATATACATAATGGAATATTACTCAGCCATGAAGAAAAATGAAATTATGGAATTTGCTAGTAAATAGATGGAGCTGGAGAATATCATGCTAAGTGAAATAAGCAAATCCCAAAAAAACCAAATGCCTAATATTTTCTGTGATAAGCAGATGCTAAGTCACAATGGTAGGGGGAGGGAAGAATAGAAGTACTTTGGATTAGACAAAGGGGAATGAAGGGAATGGTGTGGGGGATGGGAATATGAAAGTTAGAATGAACCAGACATTGGTATCCTATGTATATATATGATTACACAACAATGTAATTCTACATCATGTAGAACTAGAAGAATGAGAAGTTACACTCCATATATGTATAATATATATAATATACATATACATATATATATTTTACTATCATGTATAACTAATAAGAATAAAGAAATTAAAAAAAATAAACTGTAAAAAAAGAAAAAAATGCAACCCATACACCAATGGGAGTCATTGAATTAAACACAACCAGAATGACTGAATTATGCTTAAAAAGCAAAAAGTCATAGTGGGCTCAAATGTGATGGAGCTCATATCCTAACAGGAGAGAAGAAAGGGGAAATGCAGAGTAGAAAATCTTCACAGAGTAATGTGTGCTTGAGATCCACAATGGAAAATGAACAAAAATTCATAAAGCAATATACAAAAGTATTCCTAGGAAGGGGTCAACATAGGGAAGAGGAGATGGATGAGGGAAAAGTATAGACTTTGTTACTGGGTTTTTTCCTCATCCCTTTTGTTTAATGTGCCCAACAATCTTAAGTAGTATTACCATATTTTCATAGATGTGGAAACTAAGGTTCAAACAGGTTATTGACCTCTCCTCAGTTATACACCTAATAGAAACAGCAAGTTTTCAAATCCTTGTCTGAACAATTTCAAAATCATAGTGGAATGCTCATTTATTCAAAAGTAATTTACTGTGTCCTCACTGGGTATCAAGCTAGTGATGTAACATTCACTATCTAAAAGAAGCTTATTTAGTTTGGAGGCTGGGTTAGGAGCTTCCAAGATGCCTGTAATAAACGTGCCCCTTCTACTTCTTGCAGTCTTCCAGGATGAGGAAGTTAAGCTATGAGTTTACCCTCACTTGGACCAGTTAAAATGCTGGTCCCTATTCTCCACTGAATCTCTTTTGAGACAATGATTATTCTGATCCAAACAGGAGCCAGCACAGGGTTGAACAGAAAAATCACCCAAAAGAAGCTCCTAATTTGAAGGAACTTCCATCATCCCAGGAGAAAATCCAGACTCAAGTGTCTTACTCCTTAACCTTCCTCCATAGACCCCGGGCATCTTGGATCTGTGCTCAGAGCAGAAGGGGCCTAGTCTGTTCCACTTTTCTTTATAAGAGGGAGTTAAGGAAGCCCCAGAAAGATATAAATCTCCTTCTGCCCTTTTAAATAGTGAAGCTCATAGAGGTGAGAATTAAGTAATACATCCTTGTAACTTTATTCTTTTTGACATTTTTCACTGTTCCTAACAGTACATTCCTCCCTATTCCTTATTTTCATTCTTCTTGATGTGCTAATGTATGAAAGAGACTGCTCTTACTCCCAGGAATTCAAAAGCAGAAAAGCCAATTTGTCATTCACCATTGCAAAGTCCAGCCATCTCCTTCACTGTGATGAAGACTTCTCAATTCACAGTGAGATGAGTTTATGCCCAGGCTGCCTATGTCATGTGCCATTTCCCTGTGCCTAAATTAAGCCCTGTCCAGAGGTTTTGAACTCTGATCAAAACCAAAAGGATATGCAGTGTTGAGAGCCACAGCTGAAGGGGCCCCAGCAAACTTCCAGCTGCCAGCAAACTTCCAGCTGCCGGCTGATGATTGGCTCACAGCGGCCCCAGCAACATCTAGCTGATTGGCTCCTCTGTGGTGATGCTCATTGGAGATGCTCATTGAGCTGTTTCCCTGCCCTTTCAGACCACGGAGCTGCTCATTGGGGGACTTTTTTGGTTCCGCCCACGCGACCTAGCCAATTGGCCTCAAGAGCAGGAGGATTGTGGAAGGTGGTGAGGCTTGTGGTTGAGGGAGAGGCTTGTGGGAAGCCAATGGTGGCAGTTGGGCTCTGAGGGTTTTTCCTGAGGAGCTGTTTTGTTTGGCCTGTGTGGTTCTAAAAATAAAGTTTGTTTCTTTTGACAAGTGGCTCCTGAATTGTGCCCAGCCAGACTGCGGCAATGCAGGTCTCAGGGATTAGTTCTAAAAGTTGAAGGTGCTTCCAATTTTAGGTGACCATTAATAGGATTGATTTCTGCAGAACATTTCCCTGCAGAGCTGTTATAAATTGGATAGAAAACCTAATTGTCCCATATTGTCTTTAACTGGATTTTGGAAGAAGAAATGTCTCAAAAATTTTAGGAAAATACAGCACAAATTAAATATTTAATAAAAGACACATTTTCAATCTGTCATTATAGCAATTCTATTGCTGTTTATGTTCTTATGCTCTATTTTTTAGGGAAATGGAATATTTATTTATGTTTATTTTTAGAATTCATTGGAGGGCTTAGAATAGGAGGGGAAGTAGCTTAGAAACAAAAACAATAATTCACTTGCTTTTTCTCTTTTTATTCTAAGTTAAAGTACAAGTCCGTTTTTTAAAACTACATACACCTGTTCCTTCTGATTAGTTTATTAATATATTAGAAGAACTTGGTAGATTTTCAAACTCACAAATTCCCTTAGCAACCACCTAAAAATATCTTGAAGATTATTAACTTTAAATTTTGCAAAGCTGTGTTTATTTGGCTTCTAATTTTGAATATATCCCAAATGACAAATTAAAAGCTATTAAAACCTGGCTTAGTCTGAGCCCCACTCAGAAGTCTATTCCTTTATTAAAATAAAATGGGACCCAATGCTCAAAAACATAAGGTTCGCTTTATCTCAAAGAAACATAGCTAGAATATTAGAAAGGAGGAAGAAATAACATATTCTGGAAAGGCTTAACATTTTATAACCAGCAAGCATACTTGCTTTGGAAAACCTTTCAACTGAACAATGGTTTGCATTATCCTCGGCGTTCGGTTTTCCTCCAAATCCTCTTTTGTAGGCATTTCTTAGCTCTCTCAACACTGCTTGACGGTTTTGTTAGTTTAGTTTGATTTTGTGCAATTTTTACGTCTCTGCTGTCTGGATGATTTTATTATTTGCCGTATTCTTTCTTGGATTGGGAGTTTTATTCTGGTTTTGGCTTGCCATGGCTTTGGCAAGCTACTGTTATAAACTACAACAGATTTGGAAGCTATGCAGATGGCAAATGTAGTGTTGTGTGCTTTCATTGATGATGGGCTTCCATCTTTTTTATAACAGGGAGGAAAACTGCCAGCTCTTATTTCCTGTGCTCACTTCTGACATATTTAAGCAAGACTGTGGTAGTGACTTGAAGGGCTTAAGGGTTGTTAGTCTGGGTAGGCGCTGCTGGTTGAAATTTAATAATAAAAAAATCCATTGATTTGCATTCTTCTTCTAACATTTGTTTTTTATCTTGGTATGTTTTCGGTGAGTTCATTTGCTTTTGAAGTTAACATCTCCTTTCTTTTAGGAGACTTCAATGATTACCTAGTATTTTCTTTTGGTATTTATTATTTGTTTATTTTTCTCTACATCAATGTAAGTGATAACAATTATATTTTTGAATGGAATTTGCCAAGAATCACCATTAAAATAATAAGACCTATTCTCTCAATCGAAGTAGAATAAACTAGTGTCTGGAAATGGCTTTTAGAAAAGATAAGCATTCAGTGCAGTTAGATAGATCCAGAGTTTAAACTTAGAAAAGTTATTTCTTTTCAGACCATGGAGGACAATTTTTCCACACCATGATCTGTTATTTACAATGCAATAGAAAATCAAGGATGTTAAGATTATAATCATATGAACATAGTGAAATATTAGATGGTATTGTTTTTAAAAAGTAAATATTAATGAGAAGTTGTATTCCATTTGTGTACAATGTTACACAAATGCATTCTGCTGTTCTGTATAATGAATTAGAACAAATTTTTAAAGTACATATTTCTAGCATGTAAATATGACAGTATAAAAACTGAAGAACTGAAAACAATTATATATTCTCAGTGCCTCAGTCTCCTTTGACTATAACTTTTTTTCTCCCAGCAGTAGATGCAGTAGAAGAAAAGATAATTCTAATTATTTTTTTTTTGTACAATTTAAAAGCTCAAGACAGGGAGACAAAATCCCGAAGCATGAGAAAAACAGACTTTCATGAATAAAGCATCATTAATATACATTAACACATTGTATCAACAATCAGGTTTTATTCTCTGGCATATTACATAGTGTCTATTGATTTATGAGTTCTTCTATTAAAAGGCACACAATTTTGCACCAGACACACAGAAATAGTATGACAAATAAATAACTGGTCTGGTTCTTATCTTTTCTATAGCCCTAAATATTGTACTTTCACTGTCTAGGAATCTGAATCAGTGCATATCCTAAAGGAAAACTGGATAGAGTCCTAACCATGAAAATAAAAACAAGTATTCCAAATGTCCCAGGAAATTTCTAGTCTCTCATTCAGAATCTGTGCAAAACAATGTTCCATCATAGGCATTCGGTTATTATAACAAGATATTTGCTTCTCTGGTCCTGCCTATAAAATACCAATAGTGTCTTTCCCTCCACTTTCTTCATCAGATAAAAAAAAATACCCACGCCTATTCCAAATGACCCTGGATAGTAAGATACCACCTCACATTTGAAAATCACTGCACAAACAGCACAGGCTTGGGAGTCCTTCAAACCTAGAAACCCAGAGTGACAAAGTCAGTTTTGTTACACATTAAATAAAGAAATTTAACCACCAGGACTTCACAAGCTTCAGATGTATTATTTTTCTACTATGTGTATATAAGTGGACCTTTTGTATTATTTAAATATTTAATTTAATTTAATATACTAGTGGAACAGAAAATAATGAGAGTACCTTGAAGATACAAATATGAAGAAAATAAAACTATACATCAAAATTTCCTCAGATTCTGATACTTTTCAACAAGTAATATGTATGTAGCTCTATTTTACTATATATGCAGCCATATTGAAATTAAAATAATAAGATTGTACAAGGATTAAAGCTTATCTGATACTAAGGCCATCCTACAGTTGAATTCAATTTATGATTAGAGATCTAATTTTATTATATAAATATGCTATTTCTGGATACTCAAGTAGAAATGTCATCGCTTCCTGAAAAGGTATCTGATAAGTACTATACAATAATGATCATTTATAAAGTAATAAGGGTAGTTTTTTCTCAGTGATGTATATTTTTCATTAGAAACTTGACATGAACAAGACATTCATATTAATTGTTGTACATATTCCAAGTCAGAAATTTTAGGTCAGTTGTCATAACCAAGTAAATTTGCCTATAATATATGTTTTATTGAATAATTTACTTAAAATGTTTTCTTGTAAAACATTACATAAGATACAAAAATAGGCTTAAAGAAGTAAAAATATGTCCTTTGTTCTTGAATAAGAAGCCACAACATTGTAACAATGACAGTTTTCTCTATATTATTAACAATACAATTCTAATAAAAACAGAGCTATACAATTTCATTTTAAAGTTCATCTGGAAAAATAACCAAACCATAATCACTAGAGAAATCTTGACAAGTAAGTTGAGGGGACTACCTTGTTCAGATATTAAAATATATTATGAAGTCTCTAAATTAAACTTTATTCTATTGACATATAAACGGCCTGATATACTAATGGAACAGAGTAGAAAATTAAGAATGGACCCTACCACATAGGAAAATTTAGAATATAATAAATATAGCATCTCAAGTTAGTGCTGAGAAAATTGTGTATTCATATGGAATAAATTTGGATCTCTTCTCACATCATATATCAGGTTCATTTTCAAATACATCATAGGTTGAAATATGAAAATATAATTATACACGTGCTAGAATAAAATGTGCAAATTTCTTTATAAAACAGAATGAGAACACTTTTCTAATTATGATTCGAAATCTAGAAGTAATAAGAAAAATATCAAAATTTATCTTTATATTTTTCAAAGTCTTCATGGCAAACATGTACACAGAAGAATAATAAAAGAAGACAAATAGTAAACTGGATAATTAAATATCAATAACATATCACAGATAAAAGGTTAATACCCTAGGAGATACAAAGAACATTTAATATTTCGAGAAGAAATAGACCAATTTCCCCATAGAGAATTTGCAAAATAAATAAATAATGAAGTCTAAATAAAGATGCTCACTGTTACTCATAACAAAAAATGAAAATTGAACCTATTATCGGATACTATTTCTCACTCATCCAGTTGGCAACATCAAAAAGTTTGTTAACATACCCTGTAGCTGTCCTGTGGGGAACCAGGCACTGGTACAATGCTTGTGGGAATGCAAAATGATACAACCCGAAGGAATTTGATACCTAGCAAAATTACATAAAATTACCCTTTATCTCAGCAATTCTACTACTAGGAACTGTCCCAAAAGTACACTGGCAATAATAGAAAATGTCATATGCCAAGATTATTCATTGAAACAGTATTTGTAAAAAGAAACATACAAATAAAAAGCAATGCTTATAATTAAGGGACTCCTTGAGTAAACTTGAAGGATTATTCCACAAATATAAAAATTGAAAAGGCAAATCTCCCTCTGTTGTATAGTGCTCACCAGAGTCATGTGCTAGGTGGAGAAAACCAAAGTGTGCAACAGTTTTTACAGTATATTATTGTCTATGTAAGGAAGGAGGGAAAGAAAGGTGTGTGTGTGTGTGCATGGGAAGAAATGTACTTGGATGTGTGGATGATAATATGCACTCCTACATATACCTACATATGTACATGTAAATGTGTATGTATATGTTCATATACATATATATTATTAAAAAAGAAAATACAAATTGAAACTAGGAAAAGTTACCTTTAAGAGGAGGCAGAGATAGAGATGACAGTTAGACTTGTGTTCTGAGTTTTGACATTGAAGCCTTGTAAATGTTTTACACACATAATAAATAAAACTATAGGGGAAAAAAAAGAACCTAGCTATCTTTAAAGAAATTGAAGCAAATGAATTAATTTTATACTACATTTGTGGCGTAACCATATAAAGCAAATAATTATGCTGATCTAAAAAAATACCTCCATGTTTTCATTATACTCTTCTTAAGATATGTCTAAAGAACAAACAGAATCAGAAAGAAATCTTAAACTGCACCCAAGTCTTATGTTTAGTAGAAAATGCTGGAATTGTTTTTAAGAAGATATTATAAGTATGTGTAAGATAAATTAACTAATTATGTTAACTCCATTAGGAACCAAAATTTACCAAGATTTTCAGACTAAGGGGAAAAAAATCTGAATATAAAACTCAAACAATTTAAGTAAGTACCCTATAATCTGACATTTGAATTGCCAATATTCCTATGATGAACTTATGAAATAGTTTCTCAATACAAGGAAGCATAGCTTTCAAGTTCTGTCTACTGAATAAGTCTAAAAAATACCAATAATTCAATAATAATAGGAAACTTTAGAATCCTCATTTTAAAATCAAACTGCCATCTCCATTAAAAGGACAAAGAATCTTGGAAGAAACGGGTATTTCTTATAATCTTCAAAATATGTCAGGGAACCAGGTGCTGTGGTATACACAGCAACTCAGGAGACTGATGCAGGAGGATTGCAAGTTCAAGGACAGCCTGAGCAGATTAGGCCGACCCTGTCTCAAAATAAAAAAATAACAAATAAATTAAAAGGGCTAGGAACATAGCTCAGTGGTAGAGCTCCTCTGAGTTCAATCCCCAGTACTGCAACCACAACAAAAATGAGCCTAGGACATTTTGTGCAAACAAGAAAGATTATTGAATTCAACTGATTATTGAGTAGTATTAATTGTGATAATGACAAGGTCTGTATTAACAAAGTCATTAGCCATAAGGTCTTACAAATTAAATAAGGTCTTAAGAATTTATGGTATCTGAGATTTGTTTTAAAAATACTTCAAAAAATGAGAATGATAGAAAAAGATTTAGGAAATATTGGTAATTATTGAAGCTGGATGATGGGTAAATAGCAATTGATTTGTTATTTATTTTTTTACCTTTGTTTGAAAATCACCATGGTAAGATTTCTTTTTAATCTAGAAACTCCAGAAATTTCTATCTTATATAAATATTAGTTACTGCTCCCTTTTACAAGTATTGCATGAACTGTATCCATCAGCATGAGATTCATATCACATCAATTCCTATTGTTTGTTTGATTTTTTTGAAATGGAATTATTCCTTGATCAGACCTGGTGCATTTACAAGCAGAGTTTCAATATGTTCTGCTTCATATGCTTTCTTAATCCATTAAGTAACATGATATAAAGAATTTCCTGTATTTTATTTGTGATGAAAATAAATGAAACATCATTCTGCTGTGAAAAGTCCACTGCTTTTATTTGATATTTTATCTTAGCAATTCCCAATCTGTGGATCTTAGACCTCTGACAAACCACACACAAAAAATTGTGAAACCATGAAATGAATTTTGTGTAGCCTATATAATGTTTTATATACATAAGCAATATTTTTATACTTTTTTACATTGACAGATAAAATTATATGTATTTACTATGTATAACATGATATTTTAAAATATATCTAGCTAGATAGTATTAATATTACCTCACACCACACAGTTACCATTTTTTATGGTGAAAATACATTAAATCTGTTATGGTTTAGATGTACAGTGTCCCTTAAAAGCTCAAGTGTGAGATAATGAAAGAAGATTTAAAGGAGAAATTATTAGGTTATAAGAGCCTTAACATTATCAGTGAATTAATCCATGGTGGGATTAACTGAGTGGTAATTGTTGGCAGGTAGAGTGTGGCTGGAGAAGGTGGGTCTTTGGGAGTGTGCCTTTGGGGGGTATATTTTGTATCTGGTAAGTTGAGTCTTTCTCTGCTTCCTGAACATCATGTGAGCTGTTTCTCTCTGCCACACTCTTCTGCCATGATGTTCTGCCTCACCTCGAGCCCCAAGGAATGGAGGTGTCCTTCTGTAGACTGAGACCTCTGAAAATATGAGTTCCTAAATAAACTTTTTCTCCTCTAACTTGCTCATGTCAAGTTAGTCACAGCAGTGAAAAAGCTGACTAAAACAATATCCATCCAAAATAAAATATATTATTAATTATAGAAGTATTATATTAAGAGTTTCCTGAGATGCCTCTATGATTCATTCAATTAATGAATATTTGAACACAATGACTCCTTTTATACTAGGTCATGCATTTTTCTATTGACAGATAATGTCCCGACTTTTGACAATACTAAAAACCTCTGACTAATTAATTCTAATACTCCTCAGTATTTAATTTTCAGACAATGTTAGTGACAGCAGTGATTATTTATATTATTGAGGAGAATAATTCCCAAAGTGTCCCCTTTAAAGGATTCCTTAAGGATTCAATAGGAATAATCTTTCAACATTTCTTGAGATGAACTTCCTCCCAGCAAACTGTCAACAGTTTGAGATATCCTGATGTTGTGTCTACAAGTGGAATTTCACATAAATAGAGCCTCCTGACTGTGTCAAACATGGCAGCACTGAGCCCTGGGAACCTTTTCTCCCTAATATTACAAAAGGTGAGACTACTATGTTTCTTCTGGAGTCACAATTACTACAAGTTTTAGAATAATTTAGAATGCACAAATTAATAAAGACATTTCAGCCAGTAAGCACCATTATCTAAGATTGTATTGAATTATGCTCTCTTGTATATGTATTGAATTATTATCTCTTTAGTATATTTAGCATAAACTAAATCCCTGCCAGATTTTACCTAAATTTGATCTCTGGAGAAAGCTCTGGAGAGACTGGACTTGGTGGAAGAAATATGATAGAGCTAAGTAGACTCCATGTGCTGATGATTGGCAACAAATTTATGATTGCTGATGATTATTTAGAGCAGATGAAACTCTTCTTTTCTAGATGCTTCTTAAATATTTTTTAGTAGTCTATGATTTTTTTTACACAGTCCTTAAAAACACATTTCTTGTTACTTCATTTTAGTTTTGTACTTGATGTTCTCTTCCACATATTTCTCCTTTCTTAAGAAGAAGATTGTCAGATGTAACTATGAATCTTTGAAGACATAATGTTTTACCAAATAAAATGTAGATGCTCGTTTGTGTTCGTTCCTTTTTTGATGATGTGTTAAATCAAACACCATGTGTGGGAGAGATGCATGCACTTGTCAGAGAGGCTATAATTGATATGGAGATCCTTGCTCCTGGAGCCAAAGTACTGCTGGAGGAAAACCTAGGCTCTGAAACCCTAGATGCCAGTGGCACTGTTGTACTCAGAGTGAGGCACAGAAAAAAAATATTTAAAGAAAGAGTAAGATGAAAGGATGGAGCTATCATTATTTTAAAGAAATTGGAAAGTAGAATGTTGGAAAACTAACAGAGATTACTTATTCTCCCCTAGGTCTGCTGTTTCATACTGATTTTCCTTAAATTACTATCTGCCTGGGCTCTGTTTATGCTTGTTTTTCCTTTAAGATACTAAAGGATGAAAAATAAATAAATAAATTCATTACTGGGAAATATTTCTATGTATAAAAGTGCTTAGGTCATCTATGGAGAACAAGTCACTCTACCTTTAATTTTGCCTGTAGCTAAAGGAATGTTTAATATTTAATATTTATAGCTAAATTTATTTGAGCTCAGAGATGGAAGGGAATTTTCATACAGAAGGAGCGGATGATGAACTCCACACCAAACTCCATGGTTCCGTCGTAATGGCCAGGCCTCTGGGTCACTTTTATAAATCTGATAACTATAAATCCAGAGGAAAAATGAATAGAAGGACAAAAAGAATAACATGAACTAGAGATTAAAATGACGACCTAAGAGACTAGTTAAGGGCTGGGGATGTGGCTCAAGCGGTAGCGTGTTCGTCTTGCATGCATGCGGCCCGGGTTCGATCCTCAGCACCACGTACCAACAAAGATGTTGTGTCCGCCGAGAACTAAAAAAAAATAAATATTAAAAATTCTCTCCCTCTATCACTCTCTCTTTAAAAAAAAAAAAAAAGAGACTAGTTAAAATAGATTAGTTCCCTGTAGCAGTTGTTGATGACGTTTTAAAGAACAAATAGACCAATATGGACTTACATAAAGCAAGAGAGTGTTGCCTGATGGAGGTGACACTTAGGATAGATTTTATTGTGGTTTGTTTTTCTCTCTGAAACACAAACTCTGTGCTCATACCCCTATGTGTCATAACTGACTAAGACAATAAATCGACTTCCTCAGAAGTTCACTTTGGCTCCTTCATTTGTAAATGAGAAAAATGAAAAGATAGCTTTCTTTTACTCCAAAACTAATGGAACTTATCTTATTTTTAAGACTAAAATTTTATGCTCAAAAAGGGTTAAGTATTACAGAAGGCCCCTAAAATTATTAATAAAAATTAAATTCAATTTTGGAAATAAAAACATCATGGGAATTATTACATTTGTCACAGGGTCATTCTGAATTTCTGGTTAAAAGCATTCAATAATCTCACTTTATGGCTTCTTCTGTCTGACATTTGAAGGATAAAACACCCCTCTTTTCATCAAACCATGGTACCAAATGTGTAAATAACAGGAAGGAACACAGAAGAGCAATTGGGTATATAACTATGGACTGATAAATTGACAGACGGAAAAGATATCCACATCAGAAAATATGCCCTGAAGTATTCTTTCTTGTCCTTGCTATCTCTGACATGTTCCTCCATAACATCACTCATCTCAACTCAAAGACAGATGTGTGGGCATGTTAGCAAAGAAAATTCTTGTTCCATGTCTTTTAAGCCGATATGGAAAATTTTAACTTTAAAAAAGCATGTTGATGTTTGAGTCATTCAAACTCAACTTGAAGCTACATATTCATTAGCAATGTTTTAGAAAGGGGCATTAGTATAACCCAAAATATGGTCATCAAAGTTATGCCATTATTAGTTGTTTTGTTAAGATCAGATTCTCTTTCTTCAAAATTCATATATCACAAAAGTGCAATCTTCACACAGTAATATTTAAATGAAAACCAGCAGACAAATTAAGCATGAAAAAGTCTTTAAAAACTAAACATAAATAACATACACTATCTTGGGTCATGATGAAAACAAAAATGTCCACAGGGACTGCTTAGTACCTTGGTAGGTAATATAAAACTAAATGATCTAGTTGTAACAAAAACAATAATACAGCAAGGACAACTATAACACAGGGAGTGGTGAAAACCATAGCTGGGGACAGACCATAAATATCCAAGGGCAAAAACGGTTTGGCATCATTGAAGAGTGGCCCTGAGGATGTTTGGGGGTTTTTGTTGTTTGTTTTGATTATTAAGTCTGAGTTTGATGATAGAAAAAAATGAGTACAAAAAAGAAAATGTTCTGAAACAATTCCCAATAACAACCTTATGTGATTCAAAATCAGAGTTTTAAGTATACTTATAGCTACTGAGAGAGCCAATCAAATAATGTTTCATAAGAATCTCTCTTTTCTGTCCTACCATTACTCCATTGCCATCAAAATAAAAAATTAAAAAACCACATGGATTATAGCCCAATTTTTTTTTAAAAAAGCTAATACGTTGCTTTATAAAGAGAAGACAAAAACCAAGAATTTATTTGAAATCTCTCAATTTTTAAATATTATTATTATTATTATACAAATATGATAACTCTTTGGGCTGCTATAACAAAATACCATAAACAGGGTGGCATATAAACCACAGAGGTTTGTTTCTTACACTTCCAGCATCTGAGAAGTCCATGATGCAGGCAACAGACACTCAGTTGAAAGAAGGTATATTCTTAAGTCTCCACATGGTGGGAGGGGCAAAGGAGAGCCTGAGGGCCTCTTTTCTAATAACACTAATTTCATTAATGAGGGGGTCACTCCCTCTATCAAATCACCTCTGAAAGATACCACCTGATAGCATTGCTTTGGTAATAAATGGCAACATATGAACTTTGAGGGAACAAAGATTCAGCCCAGAGTAATAACTAATACAAAACACATTTTGATCAATATTACAAGTCAAGAAGATACTTTTGTGGCCAGTTCAACTTTTGCATCTTATAATAATTATGTAATTAGGAAACAATTTTCACATTAAAAAAAACAAAACCCTGAATTGTGCCAGGAGATGAGACACGTCTGTAATCCCAATTATTCAAAAAGACTGAGGCAGGGGGATGGTGAATTCAAGCCTAACCTGGGAAATTTAGCAAGACTGTCCATCACTGTTCATAAGAATGAGATAGCTCAGTCCATTACTAAAAAGTTCTTGCTACCAATTGGTCAAGGTCACACAGAATTAATAAGGGTGTACAAAACAGTGTTTTCATTTGTTCCCTGGACCTCGTCCCATTATAGAATCCACCTCCACAGACAGAAGCTCATCCCCCACCTGAGCTCATCCCCCACCTCCATTTCCTAATCTAAAGACTGATCACTTCTTGGCCTAGCCCAGAGTGTCCTATTTGTTTTTCTTCACGATTATTGTCCCAGGCTGTTGTTAAGATAGGTTTCCACCCCCACGGAACTGATAGATGATAGCGCTGTTCCAGGATTTCCACAAAGAATGCATTCAGGAGCAGATGTATGCTAAATGGAATGAAGGAAAAAGTGGAGGCTAGAAGACAGACCGCAGCTTCATTTTATAAAGCTAGCATTTTGTTAATAAACAGGGCATTTTGGTTTGTGGATGGTTATTGTGATTTGAGAATGGAAGTTGTTGGGCAATATGGGAATCAGATTGATGCAATCCTCACTGCTGTTAGTGCTACTAGCAGAGTCAGAGTGATCTGCCATTTGTGTCCTACCTACTAGAGGTGGAAAAGAGGGAAAATGACCTTTTCAGGCCTTATCTAGGCATGAATAAGATTTGCTAGAGAAAGTAATCTTCCTCTTGCTGATATAGTTTATCACTTTTTGAAAAAAATCTCATGCATTATGTTAGGAGATATTTTTTTTCATCCTAGCAAAAACTCCTTGTATTACCCCACCTCATATGGACTGTGGCCCCAGGAGAGAAGTAGAAAAGTGTCTTGGTCCTGGAAGGAAGGGGTGGAGAGAAATAGTAGTCTCAGCACAATAGAAACAACATATGTAAAACCCATCAGCCACACCATACATGCAATGTGGGAAAAATGTTACAGAGGCCCATTGTTCCCTGAAAAGGTTTTCTCTAGTCAAGTGATGACGGGAATATATTTGTAAAAAAAATTGCCAAGTGACTGTTGATTGGGTAGTGGCTGTCTCTTGGAAATGCTTTTATAAGTCTTGAGGGGTAGGATAATACCTAGCTCTATTCCATAAGCTGAACATTTCCAAGGATCTTAACAAATTTATACCCCTACCTCTCACCTCTTCCTCCCTGGTGTATTTCACAGGCAGCTTTGCTAACTGCCTGCACTACTACAAATAGGCTCTGTCACCTTAGAAATAAGGTTGTCCTTTTACAGTCAGATTGATAGACTAGGTGCCAGGATTTTAAAACAGGAGCATGACTGGGGCAAACACCATAACCCATAAATCCAATATTGACAAATGTCCTATCCAATCCAGATGTTTCTGTTTGTCATATTACCTTTATCAAGTCAGAACTGCAAAGCACAGGATATAGAAAATCATTGACAAGTTCTTAGAAATGAATTACCAAGCCCATGTTTGAAAGATAAAAACATTAATGATAATTGAGTGTTATAAATTATTATAATAATCTCTTAACTGCATTCATCTCAACCTCCCAAAATATGCCAATAATTCTTGATTGTGTAATATGCAGATTTCATCTTGGATCTATAAATTTCGAGAGCTGGGACTTTCAATTTATATCTTCTATTTCCTTTATCACGTCGTTGAAGATAAAATACGTTAGTAAAGTAGAATAGACGATGGACTCTACAACATATTCAGAAGCTTAAAATACCATATCCTTAGAATTTAAATTTCATAATATTTAAAATAAATATTTTTAGAAAGTAATTTATATGCTAAAGTGAAAACATTGCTTTGGGGACCCCTAATAATAGGTACTGATTTATCTGGTTAAAAAAAAATCAGAAGCCAGAAATATCCAAACAAAACATCTCATTGTATTTGCCTAATTCCAATATTGTCATGTAGAATATTCATTTTGCTTCTCCATATATTACCCCCTATTACTTACTAGATGTTAATCCTATTAGCTAGAGATTCTCATCAATATAAAATGGCATCAATTGTAAAATGCACTTTTATTTTTTGTTATCAATAAGAAACAAAACACACTGCTAATTATAATTGTGAAAATCAATCTTTCAGAGACATTATAGTATTAAAAAATGTACATCACAGAATTGATAAAAATACTGGATCTTCACAGAACATTATTATTAGAACAAAGAGCTATGAGAATATAAGGTTCAGTAGTTGGCATTTACTTGATGTCTCTTGTTTGTCTCGCATTCCTATTTTGGAGATCAGAAGAGACAATAATCTGATTTCTGTTTTTCACAGAGAAGAATAGATGGTATAAGGAAAGCCCAATAGAGGGTCATGTTCCCTCTTCTTCAACTTAGTGCCTGCATCCCATGCTTGGATTTTGCTAAATGTTGGGAAAACAAATTTGGATTGAAGGGAGAGCTATGTAGGCATAAATAAGCTATATTCTAGGACCTAATAAAAATAATTATTTAACTATACTCATGCCACGAAACACACACACACACACACACACACACACACACACACACACACCATTGTCTATTTTAAATATGCTCAGTTTAAGCTTTCTTTGAAAATACTGCTGTGTTTGGGCAGCTGTTACCTTTCAGAAGTTCATCCTCACTTTGTGCCCTTCCTGTTCTTCCTGTAAAACATGCTTTTGCAACAACATCCCCTGAACTTCTGCAGAAGTGCACCCACTGGTGTCAGAAGCAATGAAATGCTGGGACGTGAGATCCTAGGTCTGAATGAATCCAAAAGAGAAACGCTGAAGTGCAGACGTCTTCTGACATTGGAAAGGACGTTTTATTAGGAATATAACTTTTTTTCTTTTCAAAGAAGAAACACATAAATTTCTAACCAAGTGTTAAATAAAGAGTCAATACTTCCTGCTCCAGTTTTTACCACAGAAAGGAACTCTTTTTCCAGGTTTAATTATGGCAGCATGCCTTCACCAAGCCTTTGATGTCAGTACACAAGAACATTATAGAATCACTCCAGTAAATTTCAATATTTTATATACCCATCTTTCTGCTTGGCATCTCCTCTTGGATGTCAAATAAACGTCTCTATCTGAATATGGCCAAATCGCTCTGTTTTAACCTGCTCCTCCTCTCTTCCCTGTCATTCACCATCATATACAACATTGCCATTCATCTTATTCTTTAAATAAGAAACCTGGGAATCTTTATTGATTTCTTATTCAATTTTCCCTTCCCCATCCACTCCAGTAACAGTACAAAATACACCCAAACTCTTTAGTTCAACTTCCCTTTTTATCCATGATATCCTAAAGAGGCTATCATCATCTCTTGCCTGGATTGTCTACTTGTTTCTCCCAGAGTCCTTAATCTATTTTCCACATAGCATCAAAGCAGTTCCTGTATATGGTAGGAGTCTCAGTTTCTGTGTAACTTCTTAAAAACAAATCAGATTGTGTTACTCTTCGGTTTTAATTTCTCTACTCATCTCCTGATATATTTCTAGCACTGGTTACTACATTCTCTGCTTCAGGAAGCCATCTCTGAATTACTTGAGTGTCTTCTGTCAGTATGGTAGCCAGGGAGATTTAGGTTTAGTATTGCGAACTATCGTTGCTCTCCCACAACAATAAATTGCCCAATGCACATAATTTTTATCTCAGCTCTGTTAGGAAGACACCTCATAGTAGTTCCAAATATGGGCGTAACCCCTTGGGAACTGGACAGCCCACCTTTAACCCTTTTTGGTAAAGAACATTCCACGGAAGACCTTTGATGTTTCCCAATATAAATAAAGCAGGTGCAGGCTCCATTTTGCCATTAGTCTAGAAGCTCAATCCATCTGAAGGGCTTGCCCTTCTGCTCCCACTTTTGAAATTATTTTCTGTGTCCTGTTTTGGGTTTTTTTGTCATTCTATTTTTCCTAGCTTTTATTTCTCAGCCCGCCAATTCCACTGAGAGGAACCCCAATTCCACCGCCTATGTTGGACAATGGTGAGACTCTACATTTCTGTGTTCACATCTATAGAATGGAACTAACAATAATACTATTTCATGCAAGAGCTATGCAGATGAAATGATTATATTTATACGTGTTAGAACAGGTTTGGCACATTGAAAATGCTGTGTATAGTCCAGCTGATGTTGGTGACTACAACTAAAATGTAAATCCCTTTGCAAACTTTACGTTTACCTCTCCTACATACCTCATTTCTTAACATTGTCCCTTTCCTCTGGTCTCCTTCGTCTTGCTCAAGTGCACAGAATCCTTTCCTTCTTAAGGCCTTAGACCTTCTGTTCTTCCTGTAAGAAGCAGCCCTCGACCCTCTCTGTGCTTGTATTTTTATATCATCCAAGTCTGAGATCCTGTTCTGCTACTTCATGAGAGTTTCTGCGACCACCTAAAGTAAAAATTAGATTTGACTTGCTATCATAATTCACTGCCTTATTTCATTTACAGAACTTTTAAATCTCTAAATTTCTTATTTATAAATTTGTAAATTTTTCTTGTCTGTCTCTCCAGGTAACTCAGTGACAGAGGGCATATTGTGGTTACTAGCTATCTGGCTTTGGGCAAGTATTTCACCTCTTGGGGTCACAGTTCCTCCATGTGCAAATTAGGTCAATTAACACTTCCACTTTGAAAGCATAAAAGATAAAGTGGTTAGTCCATGTTA
Source organism: Spermophilus citellus (assembly GCF_964194105.1). NCBI lineage: Eukaryota > Metazoa > Chordata > Mammalia > Rodentia > Sciuridae > Spermophilus > Spermophilus citellus. The sequence continues at coordinate 106,714,749 of NC_138182.1, forward strand.
AGTGTTTAATAGCACCTGAGAAATAAGTGTTCATCACACTGACTTCTGAGAAAAAAAATAGTAAGTAAAAGTGCCATATGAACCCTACCTATATCTGAGAGGAGAGCTCATTAGAGATGGAGATTGATGTGGCATTATCCTGATACTCAGAGACAGGTGCTTTGAGAGGACTTTTCATGTTTTGATAAAGGAACAAAATGGGTCCAACTTTTCATAAACTGCAAAATTGTTGAATCTGCACTGCAGATTATGATCTTTATCCAGTGAGAGACACAAAACTTTGATTTTAGAAGAAAAGTTATAGGGCCTCCCCATCACCTCTTTCCTTGAAGTTTGGAATTGTTGGTCCAACTAGGCAAGAAATCTGGAGAAGGTTAGCAAGGGCCCTGATTTATCAGGACCGTTGGTATTCAAAAACCCCAAGATTAGCTCATGAGAAGCATTAATATTTCATAAACTGGAGATGTCCTGTGGCAGTTGCTTTATTTAACAAAATAATTTCCTCCCACAATACTTGAACTAGCTTAAACATGTAAGTTGGTGCAGAGGTGGGGTTCCCTCTGTTGGAGAGTTCCTTCCAGCACATCCAACCTTCTGTGGGCAACATTCTTGGTGGAACAACTACATGAGCTTTAGGTAGTTCATGCCTTTCACTAATATGTATTCTGCTCCCACATTGTCAGCAATAAATCTTACCATAGCTGACACAGCATGGCATTAGTGGTGTGAGACATCACAAGCCTTGCATGAAGCCCCCAAAATGTCTACACATTTTCTACATAAAGCTTTTGACACAACTAGTAAAACCATCAATCTGTTTATGCTTGAGCTGTAGCCAACATTTTTAGTAAACAAATTGCAATATGGAGTGGTTGCTTATTCTGAGATAAACCTGGAAATTAATTTCTGATATCTCATTTTAATTATAGAAGACATAATCAATAAATTCACATGCTGGTTACCTTCAATCTGTCCATGGTACAATTTTACCCTTTGATTTGTGTCTAAATGACAAAGCAGTTTTGGTAAGGAATAGCTCTGGATTCAGAGGTAAACACATTCATCTTCCCATTAGTTCTGATGAAATCTATCCGCAGGCAGGTTATGTGCCAGCACACTGATATATGCCATGAGGATGTACTGCTATGAACTCCATCTCAGCAAAGTCTTCCAGATGGAAAATAAATTAGAATCCTTCCTCCAGAAAAAATGAACTAACAGGGAAAATTTTAGTCTCTTGGTTAAGAAGCTTTGCCTAGAGTTAGTTCCTCTTGGGGAAATTTAGTGAATGTGTTCTTAGCTATTCTAGAAAGACTTGAGATCTTTCCTGACAAACATTATGGTCTTAAGTAAATTCAAGCAAACTTTCTTTGGGAATATAGCCCAGGGAAGTACATTTGCAAATAGGTTTTTAGAGTTCACTGCAACTTGACTCTTAAAAAAATATGCATATTTACTCTTCCTTGACTTCAGATAAAATCTAACTAAGAATATAAAAGATGTGTAAAATAACATGCAGAGAAAGCTGGAAATTATTTTAAACTTTTAGGAATATATGAAAGTAGTCATATTGCTCAAGATGGTCTTAGAAGTATCAAGGAAGATATACTATGAAAAGATGCACACTCTCCAGACAGGATCTAGAGATATCATCTAAATCAACAGTCACCCATCAATGAGCTACTCAGTATCATTATCCTAATAAACAGTTCTTAAATATGTCAACGCTAATAGCTGCTAATTTTAGATAAGGACAGTCATTTCTGAGTTAACTGAAACCATTGTATTTAGTTTTATATTAGGGTGATAATAAACACTAGTTCCTAATGTATCCTCTCATTTGCTATCTGACTCACATTTGCATGGTAGGAACCCATGAACCTGTTTTCTATATTTCCATGTGGCAAAGTACTAAAATTCATTTATTCTTAGAAGCAATTTACCAATGGCATCTGCATTAGTAACATTTTCCATTTTGATGATGGCACAAATTCAGCCATGTCATGAGCAACATAAATTTAAAACTAACCAGTCATGAACAACATAAACTTAAAAACAGTGAAAAAAAATTTTGCAATGTCAAAGTATTAACATAGAGGGATGGAATGGCCATATTTTCCCTATTTCTACTGCTAAGTACAAATAAAAACCCTTCATGATAAATAAAATAAATAAAAGACTTTGAAATCTGGAGAGAAGAAGATAGACTAGCTAGAGACCTCAGAGTCCCAGGACTGACCCTGTGGAAATTTTTCTGGTTTCATATTTTCCAGACTGGGAGCAAAATAAGCTATAAAACCAGGAAAGCCAACCAGCACAAACAAAAGCCCATTACCATCCAAGTCATCCAAGTAATAAAGAAAATGGCAGCCCAGTAATATAAAACTTTAAATAATAGCCATTTTACTCCAAATACCAAAGACACAACTGTGGTACTCCATGCATGCATAACAGATAAAGCTGAAAGAGATGCCTAGATTCCACTATGGGTAGGAATAAGAACCTTACCACCTGTTGGGAAGCTAAGGGAGAATTTGGGTCTTCCATCCCTACTGGGAGGTTATGAGTCCATCTACCGTGATTTCAGTGGAGACCATAGTGGATCCTTCACTTTCACTCCTCTCTGGTGGTGATGAAACCCCCTCTAAACACTGCCAGCAACCCTTAGGTATCAACAGAGGCTGGTGGGAAGCCTGGAATTTTAGCCTCATCTGACAAGAATGGGGTGACATACCCTCCACCCCACCAAAGTAAGAAAAAAGTTAAAGTTAAGATAGTTACATGAGGAAAATAAGAACTGGGGGCTCAATATAATTTGAAAAGGTCCAGCTTTCAAGCAAAAATCACTCATACTCTACATGTAGAAGGTGTTAAACTTAACAATAAATGATAATCAATAGATGCTAACACTAGAATGGCAAGGTGTTAGAATTATCTTTAAAAGATTGTAAAGCAGCCACTATAAAAATGCTTCAGTAAACTTGGAACAAATGAAAGAACAGAAACCTTTAGAAAAATAAAAAATAAAAAGTACCAGCAAAGAAAAACCCAATGCAGTTTAGAACTGGAAAATAAAATCACAAGAATAAAAAGCTAACTGAATGGAAGTGACCAAAGAGCTAGTGAACTTAAGTTAAAATAATAGAAATTACCCCATCTGAACATCATACACATAATACACTTTAAAATAAAATAAAAAGACAAGAAACAGAGCATCCGGGAACTGTGGAACTCAGCAAAAGAGCATCATTCATGTCATCAGGAAGGAGAGGATAAAGAGAGGAAGGAGACTGAAAGAATACTCAAAGAAATAAGATCTGGAAGCTTCCCAAATTTAACAAAAGATGTAGATGTACAGATTCCATAAACTGAGTGAACCTTAAACAAAATAAATGCAAAAGAACCTACACCAAGACACATGCTAATTAAGCTTCAGAAAATTAGACCAAAAAAAAAAAAAGTCTTTAAAGAAGCTAAGGAAAAAAAAGGAAAGGAAACTTTACAACTTTACCTAGAGGGAAAAAAATTCCTTGAATGACAATAGATTTCTTAGAAACCATAGAGGTCAGAAGAAAGTGACAGTATTTTTCCAGTGCTGAAAGACAACTATCAACCTAGATTCTAATCCAGTAAAAACATTTCTCAGAAATAAAGGTAATCAAGATATTCTCCAATGAAGGAAAACTAAGCAAAATTGTTCACAGCATACTACTCTAAAAGAATATCTGTATGAATTTTTGAAAACAGAAAGAAAATGATAGAAGGAATCTTGGAACATCAGGAAGAAAAAGCACAGTAGGTAAAATATATATAAATATAGTAGGCTTCCTTTTCAAGTTTTCTCAATTATGCTTGACTTTTGAAATAAAATAATATAATACTGTCTTATGAAATGTAAAAGTATATAAATGAAATATTTAAAACAATTATATCCCAAATGGGAGAGGATGAAGTGACATAAAACAAGCTAAATTTTCTAAACTTCACACAAACTAGTAAAATGATGCCATCAGACTTATGATGTTATGTATATTTAATGTAATACCTAATAAACTTATAAAGAGAAATAATGTTCCTATAGATACACAAAAATGGAATTCTATAAAAGTTCAAATAACCCACATAAATTTAGGAAAATGGAAACAAGAGGGGAAAATACAGGCAAGGGGAAGGAAACAAAATAAATAAATAAATAAGTGGTAGTGAAAATCCTAATTTGTCATAGTTATATTTACTGTAATGGATTAAATAATTAAATTAAAAATAAAGATGGACAGAGTAGATGAAAAAAGCAGATACAACTTTATGCTGCCTACAAGAAACTGGTATTTTATGCACACACACACACACACACACACACACACGGTGAAAGCACACAGGGGAAAAATAAGGTATATTATACACACATTAATTAAAGGAAATCAAGAGCACATAATTAACATGAGATGATGTAGACCTCAGATCTAAGAAAATTAACAAATAAAGGCATTGCATAATGATAAAATTGTCAAGTCTACTGAATTATATTGTGATATCATGTGCATTACAACAAACTTCAGCATTATATATATATATATATATATATATATATATATATATATATATATAATTATTATATATATATTATATATATAATTATAATTATATATATAATTATAATGCATCAATAAAAATACAGAAAAAAATGGTAATTCTAAATATGTATGAACCAAACAGAAATACTAAATCTAAAAAGCAGATTCAAATGAAAGGTGAAATAGGCAAATTCACAATTATATTTGGAAGAGTCAATACACTTTTCCCAACAGCTTATAAGCAAATAGACATAAAATCCATGAGGATACAAAAAACAAATCTCAACAATATTATCAACAAACAGAATCTAATTTGCATTTATAGAATGCTCTATATAGCAGTATAATACCCTCTTGTCCAGTGCCCATGAAACACACACCAAAAAAAGACTATATCCTGGGCCACAAAACAAATCTAAACAAATTTAAAGAGTTGAAATCATAGAGTGTGTTCTTTGAATAGAGTGGAGTCAAACTAGAAATATTTAATAAAAAGATGATAGGTAAATATCTAAACACTGGAAAACCAAAAAAAAAACATATTTTAATGCCACATATAAAAATGTGGGCAAGACAGCTAGAGGGGAGCTGAGAAGAAATTTTTGAGCACTAAATGAATATATTAGAAAAGAGTAAAAGTTTAAAATCAATAATTTAAGTTCTCACCTTAAGAACCTAGGAAAAGAAGAGCAAAGTAAAACCAAAGCAAGCAGAGGAAGGAAATAATAAAGATCAGTGTAGAAATAAATGAAATAGAAAACAGAAAATAACAAATAAAATCTATAAAACAAGGATTTGATTATTTGAAATGATCAATTAGATTGGCAAACTTACAAAAATGGCAAAGAAGAAAAACAAAAAACACAGATTACTAATATAAAGAATAAAACAGGGGATGTCAATATATACCCTGCAAACATAAAAAAAGATAAGAAAATACTGTGAATAGCTCTACACTCAAATTTAATAAATTAGATGAAATGGACTAATCTCTCTATATTGGTCAGAAACTATGACCATATCATAAACTATGAAAATTCACCCAGTATGAAATAGATCATTTAAATGATCCTATAGCTGTTAACAAAACTAAATTCATAATTTAAAAATTATCAGAAAAGAAATCCCAGGACCAGTTGATTTTGCTAGAGAAAGGTAACAAATTTTTAAAGAATTAAAACAATTCTATACAATCTCTTCCAGAGAATACAAGAAGAGGAAATAATTCCTAATTCATTTAATGAAGTTAATATTACCCTAAAACTAAAAAAAGACAAAGAAATATATTCCAGAAAAAAAAACAATATTCTTCATAAATATAGAGACAAAAATCATTAACAAAATATTAGCATTCAGAATTCAGAAACATATTTAAAAAAAAAAAAGAAAGAAACCCAGAAACAAAACTGATGACTAAGTAAGTTTTGTCCCAGGGATGTAAGACTGGTTCAGAATTTTAAAATCAACAAATGTAATTTATCCCATCAATTGATACAGAGAAAGCATTTGAAAAATCTTCTAGGCATGAGGAAAGACAATACAGAAGAGTAATGTCATCTCAGTTTTAATTCCCACACATTATATCATAGCAAAATATATAGTACCAAAGCCCTCTGAGCCGCTCCTGTTTTTATTAAGTTCCTTGTTAACCATAAAAGAAAATCACTCTATTTGGCTTGAGTAAAAGTAGGATTGGTTTTTATGGCATGAACTATTTCATGGACTCCAAAAACAGCACACTCTATGTAGCTTTCCAACAAACCAGATCTAAAATAAAGCAAGCCTTGAGAAACTAAAGTCAGCTAGTCTCTTTTTTTCAAATCCTCAAAGTCTCTTGTGTCCTTTTCTCTGATTTCTCTGTCTGAAGGAGAAATCCATGGGGCCTGATTCAGCACATTCTCTTTTCCTATAACCAAATTTGAACCTTTTAATTCTAATTTTATTATCTCTTAATTCTAATTTGGTGAATTCAATTTTATAGAACAAAGAATCCCACTCAGTTTAGTTCAGATGCCTATCTTGGTCCAATAAATTAAGACCAAGTAGAAGAGGGCCTCTAGAAATCACTTTGGTGATAGATGAGGGATGGGAATCTTTGGGCTGGACATACACTTCAAAATGTTTTTGCAAAAATAAGGAAAAATGCAATATGTCTTTGCTTCCAATAAGAAGACTAAAATTTGAAGTTAGAACTTTATTACTTACCCCTTTGGACTACCACTTCCTCTATTTTCAGATTCTATCCATTCTTTAATACTCAGTCCAATCTCACCTCCTCCATGAATCCCTGTCTCTATATTCCAGTACTTAATGATCTCAGCTCCTTAAAATTCCCATGATACAATCACAATGCAACAAGTCATCTAAGATGTAATCATGTGCTGCCAGATACAGCTCGTTGTTCACCATTATTTTACACTTATTTGTGTTGACTCAGAAATCATGACCAATACTGCTTAATAACCCTCCTTAGGTGTTATCTCTTACACACACAATAGTGTGCTAGGAACTCAAAAATTCCTACTCATCACATTTCTAAAATCTTTTCCAAAATAAGATCTAAAAAGTTGCATATTTTGAAAGTGATACAAAATTATGAAATATGTTGATCAAGATGAAGAATATTCAAGAAGTGAATTTGGGGTTTTCATATAGAGGTACTAAAATAAAAGTGCTAGAAACTTAAAGAGTTATTTACCACTGATATTGAATTATTCATCACAGAATATAGATGAGAAAAAGTGCATCACTTGCTTTAGCGGCAATAAAACTAAGGTGCAGGGGTGTTGAAGGGAGTACTTGGGGTGGAAAAGAAAGTCAACTAGGAAGCTAAGGCTCAATTTTATATCTGTATTTTATTCATTTATTCATTCTTTATTGACTGTGTGTTATGGTTCTATGAAAGATACTAAGAGATAAAAGAAGGGGTCCCCACCTTCAAAGAATCCATAGCTTAGTAGAGGAGACAAGATGTATAAATGATTGAAAAGATAAAAAAAATATTATGTTGAAATGTTCCATCTCCAAAACCACAAATTTTATTATTTCACTCTTAGACAATACGTTCATGGTTTTAGATCCCTTATTTTCTTTTAATATATGGTGTTGAGAGCCACAGCCAAAGGGGCCCCAGCAAACTTCCAGCTGCCAGCAAACTTCCAGCTGCCGGCTGATGATTGGCTCACAGCAGCCCCAGCAACATCTAGCTGATTGGCTCCTCTGCGGTGATGTTCATTGGGCTGTTTCCCTGCCCTTCAGACTGCCAGCTGATGATTGGCTCACAGCGGCCCCAGCAACATCTAGCTGATTGGCTCCTCTGCGGTGATGTTCATCGGGCTGTTTCCCTGCCCTTCAGACTGCCAGCTGATGATTGGCTCACAGCGGCCCCAGCAACATCTAGCTGATTGGCTCCTCCACGGAGCTGCTCATTGGGGGACTTCTTTGGCTCCGTCCATGCGACCCAGCCAATCGGCCTCAAGAACAGGAGGATTGTGGGAGGTGGGGAGGGTTGTGTGGGGGTGAGAGGCTTGTGGGAAGCCGGTGGTGGCAGTTGGGCTCTGAGGGTTTTTTCCTGAGGAGCTGTTTTGTTTGGCGTTTGTAGTTCTAAAAATAAAGTTAGTTTCTTTTGACAAGTGGCTCCTGAATTGTGCCCAGCCAGACTGTGGCAATATGGAGTATTTTTAATTGTTGCAACTTTTGCCTATCATTACATTTTTTTTTGTCAGATGTTTCCTTTCATTTCTTATCCTGCCTATACCCTGTGATAAGCACTAGGGTCTCTCAATACTTCCCTCAATGCTTTTCTTCTCTTTTTTATTATATTCAATCATTTATTTAATCAATGGAAAAATGCATATGAAAACCTACTTTGTATAGTCACTGTCCTAGGCACTGGGGGTAGAACAAAGAATCAAATCAATTCCTGTACCTGTCCCTCAAATATTATTTACGTGTTTATAAATTAAGCCAATCTCTTTGCTTTTTGTTTATACTCTGATTTAAATAAGGAAAAAACGAAGTACACACTCAGATGTATTGATGCTAGTAGGGCATGAACTACTTCCTTGTCCTAGACTTTAAACTGACTAATGAGCCTTTCAAGAATCCTGCTCTGTCCATTATACCAAATACTTCCTCTGCAAATCATCCACTCTCAAGTCTCCCACACTTGGCAGATGTCCTTTCCTCTTTCTTCACTAAGTAAAGCTGGTGCATCTTTTGAGAATTTTCTCAGTTGCTGCATATTCCCCCTGCCTCCAGTCATCTCTCTTTGTGTCTAGTTGTGTCTCTTGCAAGGTAATTTTTCCAATGTTTCAGATCTTGCCCTCTCCAGTTTCCCTAGAGATCTGTTTAATTAACTGATCATTGTGTTTTTCTTGTGCCTTCAACCCCTATAATGAGCCTTACTCCTTTGCATATAAACATGCATCTCTCCTACTTAGAAAAATAAAACTAAAATCCTTCTACTCCAATTTCTCTTCTTATTCTCTTTCTTCTTCTAAAAACCAGTAAATGGAGTGAATCCTCAATGAAGCCAACTTTAAAATGTTCCATATCCTAGATAGTCTTGTGAGGGATACTGAAGGTCAGCAAAGCTCTCTGGTGGATGTGTTCTATATTGCTGTGATATTTATAGATGGTAGAACAACAATCTAAATGATAAGGTTTGATGTTTCATGTAGCATTGTTTGTTGTGAGAGAATTCAGTGTGCCATTCTCTTAATGCTGGTAAGTTGTCCATGTTCAGTAAAAGCAGAGGCAGCATTTCATTACATCTGTCAATCATAGGGCAAGCTTATAAAAGCACATGGCTCAGGGGAATGGGGAAGCACAGCAGTTGGATCATGTCTCATACCTCTTGATTAAGCTTGAGAGGCCTTCTGGATAAAGATGATTTGTGTCTCTAATGAGAGAGCAGGGCAGAGCTGGCTGGCCCTTTGCCTTTCTTTCCTACCTTTCTGCTTCTCTTCAGAGAGAATAGGTTTCTCCCTGAGGGTCACCTTGCTCTGGGTTTCTAGCAAGCTCTGCTTCTACTCTGAATATTTGAGCATCATAATTCTCCATCCTTTGGATGCTAGTACAGCATAGAAAGTGGAATTATCTGCTGCAGAAATAATATAATCTATTTCTTTCTACAATAAATAAATAAATAACAAATCAGTATTTGATCCTGACAACATCTACAAGTTCCAGAGAAGCAATGGATATAAAAAGTTCTAACCCTTTTTTTCCACCAACTGCAATATCATTTCCATTATTTCTCCAAGCTCCTATTCTGAATTCAAAGCAATTTATCTGAAGTTCAGACACTGTCACTGTGATTTAGTTTCAGTTTTATGGCAACTGCAGGTCTCTAATAAGTATGCTCCTTTCATTGATTTTGTTCCCCTTCAGCTGCTACTGTAAAAGTAATTGAATTTTTTTGTTTTTTTCCTCCTGACCTAACTTTTTTTTTAAACTGACAAGAGAGTAATCAGTGCAGTGTCCTATGAGTATCATATACAACATTAATAAGAAATAATTTCTTCTGGAAATGAACCTTCCAATTATTTCCCTTTAACAAACAATATTTTTAAAAAGCCCAAGTGACCCCTCTACCACATGTTTTTCAATACTAATAGTAAAAGGATTCTTTTAAATCTGGGGAGTTGATAACATGAAGTAGAGGTAGTAAGCTGACTTCTGGAATTTTAAAGTTACTCTTCAGTGTTGAGTTGTTACTCTGTTGATGGACTAATATGTTCATCTAAGGCTGGACTCTCTCCTATGCAGGATTTAATCTGAGACCTTGAGGTAAAAGGAAGCAAATGTGGTCCCCAGGCAAATCCAAGTATTTCCTATGGGGAAAATAGGTACCCTTGATACAGGGATGCTGACATTTCTGGCTGTCATAAGCCAAAACCCAGATATCTCCTGTTTCCCATAAATAATCCTCAGAAACATAAACTAAAAGTGACAGATTGAAGGGCCAGCCACATTGCATTCATTTCTTTTTCCCCCTGAACTTTCTACCAGATTTGAAATGCCATCTTTAATATACACTATATTCCCATATATATTTGGGGATTGGGGGATGACACTATTGGATATTTTTTGAATGGCTATATGACTTATGGATTCCAGTTTAATTTCATATTTTAGAACATATTTTGGAATCCAGTAAATTAGATTTTTCTTCATTTTTCTTATTAAAAGTATTTGAGTATGCTTATACATTTATTCCTCTACATTTTATAAAATACAAAATATCATTAAGATCCCTCTTAGTATTTTCAAAATTATCATTTTATTTCTATAAATATCAATAATCTATTTATCTAGGTTTTTGTTTATAGCATGTAATAGAGATTTAAATACAGTATTTCATTAAATATACTATATCACAAATAATAAGATACCATTATTTTATACACAATTAATGAAGAAATATCACTGCCAATATTAAGATACTATGAATTACTATATATATTTTAATTTTAAATATGATTAAATTTAAGTGCATCATAAAATCAGTGGAATATGGTAACCCTTGGCTTCTAGGGGCCCTATCTATAAAGACTATTTTTGGTGCCTATTCTTCCCATCAGTAATTTTCCATATGTTTTCTGGCTTATTTTCTGGCTTATTTTGTTTATATTTGTTAGTGAACACTTCATTAAAGAAGCACACATACAGTATGTGCACAGATACTAATTGCACAGCTCAGAGGATTATAACAAATTGAAAACACCCAAGTGCCAAGTATCCTAATCTAACATCAGAATATTACCAGCACCCACAAAACCCTCCTCATATCTCCTCGTATTCACTATTCTCCCCACAAGGGAAATTCCTATGCTGACTTCTAACAGCACGGATTAGTTTTGCCATTTTTTATTAAGAGAAGTTAATTGAACACTGTAAACTCTTTGGTGTCTGGTTTTGTTTGCTCAACATGACTCATGTGAGATTCATTGTTGCAAGGAGGTACAGCGTTTCATTGTAACTGCTGTATGGCATTTCATTGTATAAACGTAACAAATTTATTCATTCCACTATAAAAAGCATTTGAATAATTTCTATTTTGGCATATTTCACTTATACAATTAAGTACTAGCTTTCCTTGAAAATTATAGTTCTAGAAATAAAAAATTATTGACTTATAATGTAATTATGAAATAAGGCATTAAGGCATGCATAAATATCTTACAGAGTAGTTTTGTTTGAAGTTTTATCCTAATATATATAGCAATCATAACTTTTTTTTTTTGGTACCAGGGATTGAACACACGAGTGCTTAAACACTTAGCTACATCCCCAGCCCTTTTCATTTTCTTGAGAATGTGTCTCACTTAGTTGCTTAGGGTCTTGCTATATTGTTGAGGCTGGCTTTGAACTTGTGATCCTCCCGCCTCAGTTCTCCTGCGCTGCTGGGATTACTGTCATGCACTACTGCACCCAGCTAGCAATCATAACATTTTCAATACACGCTTGTTTTTCAAGATCAAGAAGAGAATACAAGCATAAGTCTGGGTTGAAATGTGAACTGTAGAGGCATCCCTCCTAAAATACAGACTCAGAGCTTCACACCTAAGAAACCCAGTGCCACCACTTTTGATTTTATTTATACATTTTTGCTTTAAGTTTTTCCTATTTACTTTCTTATCCACTGTCTCCTTTATTTCCCCAATAATACTGGCAAAGCATTTCTGAGATATAAAAATTTGTATCTGAAAAGCTATAACTTTACATATTAGGACATAGCAGTGACCATATTTTAATAATAACAATTAAGTTTATTTATCATTTCATAAAAAGAAGAATAGCCACTGAATCATTGCTTACCCAAATAATAAAGCCAAAGTAGGAAATCACTGTAAATGCTGCTTTACGAAATTCTTCAACTTTCATATATGTCTGAGGGTCTATGTTAATTCCTGAAAGATCAGTTTTCTCGTTAAAATATCACAAGACAGTATTATAAAATAAATAAAAAATGTAAGAGAAGGCAAGTTATTCAAAATCCACCCTCCAAACGTGTTCTCTGTCCTCATATGCCACTGTCCTCGTGGAAGGTAAAGGTAGCCCCCTGCCTCCCTCCTGCTCAAGGACAACATGGAGTCTGCATAGAGCAATGAGGGAGCAGAGAGAGACTTTCAAGTCAGCAAGCTCTAGCTGAAATGAGAGGCTGTAGTTTTGATTTGAATATCCTCCAAATGTCCAGCATTAGTAGTACTATTGGGAGGCAGTAGAACTCATAAGAGGTAAGGACTTGTAGGAGGTCTTCTGGTGGCTGGGGGTATACCCTAAAAGGAGATTCAGGGACCCTAGTCGCTTCTTTTCTCTGTCTTTTGCCTCTTGGGCATGAGGTGAGCAGTTTTGTTTCACTTTCTACTCCTACCATAGTGTACTGTCTCACCTTAGCAAAGGGGTCTAGAACTTCCAAAATGTGAGCCAAAATAACCTTTTTCTATTTGTAAATATCTGATATAGTCCTTGATTATATCAGATATTTCATTATAGAGCTGGAAGGCTGAATAACACACATGTGATCTAACCTGAGTTTCAATTTTTTCATCCCCATAGTGAGCATAATAATACCTGCCTCAGGACTGTGCTAAAGAGTAAATAAGCTCACACAGGCAAAACTTCCAGAGCACAACACAGTTTTCACTTCCTTTAACCTATGGTAGATGAATCTTTTCCATATCTCATGAGATCAGTAGATTTTAAACACTTTTATCAACAGAATCCTTTTATCAAATAAAATCTTATTCAGAACTATAAGCAATTAAGCTAGTAGAAAGCAGGGTGCAGTTTGAAATTTGTTCTTCCCTAGGTTATAAGGGAAAAAATGGCCAAATCCTTTGCCACCATACAAGATATTTTTCCCTAATTTCAAACAGACTGCAAGAAATCTTTTCAATACAATTCTTTTGATGAAAAAAAAAAAAATCTCATAAGCAATGTCTCATCTGCTCACTGAATTTCAGTATTTGCTAATCATTTTAGGCCAAAACTGCATGACGTTGTATCCAAATTACTCTTAGTATTGAAAGGAAGCCTCTTTCCCTTTCCCTACAGAGGCATCAAAGTCATCTCCTCATGTTGGCACTTGTGTGTCACTTCCTGTAGGCTCCTTCCATGTCCCTGTCACTCTCAACTCTTCTGAGATTCGATCATTGGAATTCCTTTAGTCTGTCTTCAAAGACCTGCCTGTGCAATCCTTCATCGTTTTTATCACCATTCTCTGAGACAGTTCCACTCTCTCTGTCTCACTCCATGTTCTTTAAACTTGAAAGAAATATTTCTCTCTGAAGACAGAAACTCTGCTCTCACAAAACAAAGGCGACTAAACATGGAGAACCAAGACTGAGTCCGTGCGTGGGACTGTGGGAGGGGATGATACTAGTGTACAATTGAAAATCCATTTCTATGTACACAAAATTTGTTATTCTTGGCAGTCCATTTGTAGGATGTTATACCAATAAAGTTATAAAAACTGAAGCTGAAATTAATCTATTTCCTCTCAGTGCTGAGTGTATCCCTTTCTAACCTTTTGTAAGTGGTACTTTGAATCAGGGTTCTTGTTATTCACTCAGCTGATAGCCTAGAAAACATACCGTTTGCTTAGAGTGAGTGTGTTACAAACACTTTTGCAGGGTCAAAACAAGCCATTAACTAGAAATGAGATTAATTAGAGAAGAGAAAGGACACATGCATTGAGAAATTCTTGTGTACCAAGCCTTAGTTTACACACACACACACACACACACACATCACGTGGGTAAGAGGACTGTTTTTAAAACAAGATAACTAGCTCAGAGAGTTTAAGCAATATCCCTGGGGTCACATAGATATTAAGAGGTTGATCTAGAAAACAAGTATATGTCAGATTAATTTGAAAGCCAATGATTTGAACAAGAGAAAAACTAAAAGAATAAAATCTTTAGGTTGTATAAAAAACCCTTCCAAATGTGTTTGCTTTCAGCTCTCTTCCTGTATATCCCCAAATAATTAAGTGTAATTTACCTACAATGCAATGCTCCCCTTGTAGAAACTTAATACATTAAAAAGTATTGTATATGCCTGGTCTCTCCCACTGCCACCCCTGACAACCAGCCCCAAAAGGCACAGTATTCTTGATTGATGGGGTATAGAAGGTAGGCATATTCATGACAGAAGTCCTATTGGGCTGAGAATTGCCATTTGTAGTAAAACAAGAGCTTCAAGTAGCTCCTTGTCCTCCAGCGCTGGCAACCACAACCTCTCTGCAGACAGTTGAGGTAAATCCATTTCTCAGATTATCATAAGAGACAAAGCTCTGTGAATGACTCTGCCTTGCCCCCACCCTAGGCCTAATGAATAGGTCCCCAGACCTAGTAGCCAGCTATCATTCACGTAATGTGGTTTCCGTCTTGGTAATCTCATATAATCAAATTTTGCATTGATAATATTAATAAAATGGCATGTCTCAAAAGGAGATGAAGTGAAGTAGTGTTTTTAATTCAAAAGGCTTGCTACACATCTGTGCTTTACATTTATTTGTTTAAAACAAATTGACTCATCGGTTAATTTCCTGCAATAAAGTAGTACATAAATTGAAATTAGAATCTCAATCATTAGAGAATAATGACATCAAAGTTATGGATTTTGCCATTTTATTGACTCAAAACAGATCTTTTCCTGAGGAAATATTAGTAGATAAAACTATGACTAAGACATTTAATAGCAATTAATGCATAAAGTCAGAGAGCAAATCACTTTTAGCTCCATCATGAGCATTTCCTGGCTACTAGTTTGATTTTGACCTTGTTAATATAGATGTCAGAGGGCACCAGGGAGCTCTTCATTCCTAAATGGCCCTTGATCATTCAGCAGATGAATAGGACTAACTTGCAGGTCCTGAACATGCCTGGTTTTCTATCCTTTGTGTGTGTGTGTGTGTGTGTGTGTGTGTGTGTGTGTGTTTAAATCTAGAACTGAGTTGAAACAGAGACACAGTATAAAGTTTTCAGTGGTAACACATGCTTGCAAATGGAAAAATGTAACAGGCAGATATAATGGGAGTGTTACAAGGGAAAAAAGGTTATAAATGAGGTAACATGCTTGAACACACACACACACATATACAAAGAGAACAAAAGGAGCCCAAAAGCAAAGTGTTAGTGAGACCCCAGAACATGGAGAGAGTTCTAACTGTCCAGTCCAGAGCCTTCACTCACATCTCCAGGGCTGAGTAGGAATGCTATGAAAACAGTAGAAATGTGACAGAATCTTGTAAGAAAATGAGGACATAATTTTCTTCCTGGATGAACTTGATGAACTGACTCTGAAAAATCTCAAAGAAAATCACTCATAACTCTCATTTATGCATCTCTTTGCAATTGAAAACACACATATATACCCTTCTCGTTGTGTCTATAATGAGTATAACATAATTATCATCCCTATTTAAGACATGAGGAGCCCAATAATTGGTGGTAAATTTATTTGCACAAAAAAACACAACTAGTAAAAATTGAAATTGGGGCCTGAGCCCTGGTCTGCTGACAAGAGGTAACATGTGTGTTTTTCATTATACCACATTATTCTTAATTAAAAATTGTTTGTATGGCAATAGAGGGGAGAAATACTGCTTTTTCTTCTTCTCCCTTGCTAAGGAGTAAGAAGAATCCTTTAGCTGAGTAAGACCCATGTTGTTTCTTTGTTGTCCCAGAAATGGAGGAGAAAAAAAAGACTCTTTAAAATTCTTAGAGGTTAAAATGATATACATTATAAAGAGCTGAAGCTGAAGCTAGAGCTTGTAGGGGATGAAGAGGAAGAGGAAAAGCTGGACTGGATCAGTGCAGAAAACATGTGAAGGAAATGCAAAACATTCTAAACTCTCCTATAGGCCAGAATCTAGTCTGTAAGAATGTTTAGAATTAATGCTTCAATAATTTTTAAGAAGTTGGGTTAAGCATTAATGCAAACCTGATCAGCTTGATCTTGGTATTGTATTAAGAGTACTTTCAGATAGAATATGTGTATGTATGTGTTCACATGTATGTTGTGTCATGCACCATATATTGATGTTTCAGTCGATGAGGGATCACATGTATGGCAGTGGTCCCCTAAGATTATAATGGAGCTGAAAAATTCTTGCCTAGTCAACTAAAAGCATAACACATACAATTAGGTACAACCACATAATTCTTAATAACGAACTACTGCTTTATGTATTTATTATACTTTCTGTGGTTACTTTAGCATGCACTCCTACTTAAAAAAAAATGTTTACTGTAAAACAGTATGCTGTGTTGTGCTGGGAACAGCCTCAAACATCTTTAGTTTATGCTGTCTCTTGGTTGTGTGGTTTTCTCTCAAGCTTGATTTAATCTCATGCTGTTTTGATCATCATGGCCCTAGAAGTAGTGGGCTAAACCATGGAGCCTGTTCGTTCAGTGGGCTATACCATCTAGGTTTGCATAAGTACACACTATCTTAGTTGCACAATGACAAAAAAATCACTGAATGGTGCATTTCTCAGAATGTATCCCTGCCATTAAATGACATATGTCTGCATATGTGGCATTTTTGCTTACTAGACTACTGTTGCTTTGGGTCCATACTGAACTTGTAAGGCCAGGGCAAAGGAAAGGTTGCTGATTATCAAAGAAAAGAAAATGAGTAGATAGCACTCCCCATCAACCCATTGCTAACACCTCCAGGGGAGGGGAAGGATAGCACTTTTTAGCACAAGCAATCATCCTGTGGCCTAATTTTTTCCTGCCTTTGGTTACTTTCAGTCACTTTGGCATGAGAAGAAATAAAACCTAAAATCTATAAAGGGTAAAGATACCCCCACTCCAACAGGTACCACCTCTGGGTCCCCTGCTCTCCAGAGCGTTCTCTCTCTCTCTCTCTCTCTCTCTCTCTCTCTCTCTCTCTCTTTCTCTCTCTCTCTCCTCTATTTCTTAAATAAAACTTACTTTCTGCTCTTGTCTTGCCATTTCTCTATTGTTTAATTTTCAACATTTGGAGAATGAGAACCTCATCTTGATGTTTTCTAGATGTGAGTCACTTGGCTCTAGGTTTATTTGGGTAATACATTTAAAAAAATCTGGTAGTGATGGTAAAATGCAAAAGCCAATATAGAAAAAAAATATATATATATAATCAAAACAGCCAGGTGTGTGGCTCATACCTGTAATACTGGTGGCTTGGGAGGCTGAGAAAGGAGGATTACAAGTTTGAGGCCATTCTTAGCAACTTAGTGAGACTATTTATCAAAATAAAAAAATTAAAAGAGCTGAGAATATGGCTCAATGGTTAAGTACCTGTGGGTTAAATTTCTGGTACCAAAAAAAAAAAAAAAAAAAAAAAAAACACAAAAAAAGAGATATTATGCCAATACCTAGTGAACTGAAACTTCTAGGTCTTCTCTTACCCAAGACACTCAGTCATTTGCCTTTAGTCAAATGGTCAAATGATTACTTTTTTCTTCCTTGAACTCCAGCCTTATCTGGCTTTATATCTCTGCTCCAGTGCTCTTCAGAAATAGTTTCAGAGTTTTCCTAGGTGGGTATTATACTTCCTAACTGATTGATCTCTTTGAACATAAACTTTCTTTTTATTCTTTTTTTTAGTTGTCATGAAACATTTATTTATTTATTTATTTATTTATTTATTTATTTATTTATTTATTGTGCTGAGAATCAAACCCAGTGCCTCACATGTGCTAAGCAAGTGTTCTACCACTAAGCTACAACCAGACCCAAACATAAACTCTTTAATTGATTAATGTATTCACTTTACAATTTATTATATTGTAAATATTGCATAAAGTAAGAGATAGGGAGACTTACAAAGAAATTTACTGCCTCCACTGAGAGAAAAACTGTATGAAACTAGAGAGTAGAGAAGAGACTAAAGCATTTCAAAGTAACCTAAGCATTTCAAAGAAACTCCTCGGGTTAGTGAATCTTCTTGGGGCATTTTGATCACTTCCACTGAGTACAAGGCAGCTGGAAAGATGACGCAAGGGCTCATTAGCTGATTGTCAACACAAACTTATTTTTTGCTCAGGAAATCAAGCAGGGGCACTGGAAAGATTGCCCAGCAGGCTGCAAGGAGGTGTTTCTACCATGAGACGATGAAACAGATTTGAAGTTTACAAATTCAATTCCAGTCTTCATTTCTGAGTGTTTCCATCCATGGACATTGAAAACAAAATTCATCCTCTCTGTGACTTACTATGACAAGTTCTGATATTAGTCAAACAGTCAAATTAAGTTACTTAAAACTTACTTTAGACCCAGCCAAGAGTTGAATTACTCAAGGTAGCAAACTGAAAAGACTATTCTCTCCAACACAGAAAAGCATGAACAGTGCTGTCATTCACAGGACCTCAGAATGCTTGTTCCCCCCAGGAAGGTCACAATTGCCCAGTGACACACATTCTCTTTCTGTCTGCTTCTGTCTCTCTTTCTTCTAAGTCCACTGCACTAGACTCTACAGATTTCTAAGCTACAGACAAGGGAAATAGTCTCCTGCCTCTGATACTATGAATACATAGCCAAGTGTTTGATTCCGTAAGAGAGACAAAATTTCTTCTGTACCATGGTATAAATCCACATAAGATGATATGCATTAGTATTCTTTAAAAACACACTAATATAGAAGGGACATGGGAAAAATCTAAAATATTTTGAATGACAAGTATTCTCATGAAGGAAAATCAAATCTCTATAAATATAACTTGTTACAGAAAAGGTATAACATGAATCCATGAATGAATCTGGATTCAAGATAACATTTTAACATGATTGTTTTTATTTCAATTAAAATACAATTGCTAGCCAGGCATGGTGGTTTGTTTACACCTGTAATCCCAGAAGTTTGGGAGGCTGAGGCAGAAGAATCATGAGTTCAAAACCAGCCTGAGCAAGTGTGATGTACTAAGCAACTTAGTGAAACCCTGTCTGTAACTAAAAATACAAAATAGGGCTGAGGATGTGTCTCAGTGGCTGAGTGCCTCTGAGTTCAATTCCTGGTACCCCCTCCCCCAAAAAAACACTATTTTATTGGCACATTAGGAGTTTAAAACAATTGTTCAATCTAGAAAAGATGCAGATACAATTCAGATTTTATTTTATTTTCTTGTTATCATTATAATCTGTCTTCTACATTAAACCACTCAGTTGGTCACTAATGTCTGTTCCCCATGCCCCTAGCTTCTGGGTTCTTGACAGGAACAAACTGACGATATAAACTTCAGTGCCTTCTCCTTTTTCTGCTCACTCTCGATTAACCCATTTGAGGGAGAGTACAAGTAAAAGGCAGAAAACATGCATCAACTTGATTTTTATCCCTGAACAATTAAGCAAAAATTGCAGTTTCTACCTGAAAAATGTTTTTTGTAAGTAAGAATCTACATGTTGGAAAAGGTAGAATAAAATTTAGCCACATAGAAGATAACACATTTAAGTCTGTATCATAAGTAATTTGGAATAATTTGCAATTGTAATTTTTATGCTACTATGCGCATGGCAAAAGAACAGAGATGAGAAAGGCAGTATTTTATAAAATCAACAGTATTATTTCTTCCTGGTAGGGTAATGTGAAACATTTACCTATGTAAAATAAAATGTATAATTTTAAAATGGAGGGAGCAATATGACTGTTATTATTTTTATTTTAGAAAGAACATATTGTTCTTCCCTAAAAGATTTACATAGATTTTTGTTTTCAGTGAAACAAATCCAAAAGTATAACTAAAAC
Source organism: Spermophilus citellus (assembly GCF_964194105.1). NCBI lineage: Eukaryota > Metazoa > Chordata > Mammalia > Rodentia > Sciuridae > Spermophilus > Spermophilus citellus. Next base: position 106,735,067 of record NC_138182.1, read on the forward strand.
TCCACTTGATTCTAAAAGTGTACATTCCTTTTGAATTTAATGCCTAACATTTATGACTGAATCTATTTGAAAGGGGGTAAAAAAGACTAAACTTTGCCTTTGAGAAGCAAAGTAAGTTTTCTCCACTGACAAAATGAGTGTAATGAAAGACAAATATTTTAGCAGATAAGTAGGAGGCTCCTGATTTATTTATATATATATATATATATACCCAAATTCATCTTTAAAATTAGTAGTTTCAGTATCATAGTGCTTGTAATTGTAACAGACCGTTGCAAATGTTTTACTAAAGTATAATTTAATGTATACAAGAAATGTTTGCCAGTGAAAATAAACTTTGCTGAGGATTATAGATATGACATATTTAATCATTCTATACATATTTAATTATGTAATGATCAACTCTGATCCCTGCTATGATAACATAAGACACCCAGTAAAATTATGCCACATTTTAGCTTAAATTTCAGAGGGTTTCAAAAAAATTTACATCAAAGCTAATGTACTTTGAAGCTGAAATGATTCCAATTAGCCTTGGTTCCCACAGGTCTCCAAATTCTTCACAAGAAAGATACAACTTCAATACATTTCAGGAAATATTTACTTTATTAATTCCAACATGTTTTAGATTTTCTGAGTAGGAGGGGAAAGTCCAAAAACAATTTGCTGACCTTAGTTATACCAAATGAACTCATATCAGTGGTAGTGAATGCTTTAAGTAGTTCTTATCAGACTTAGAAAACAAGGAAAATCCCCTCAGGGTAGACTTACATAATTTAAAAACTAAAATTTCCACGCAAAACAAGTCTGAGACATGAATTTTCCTAAAGTTCTCTTTCCTGGTTCCTAGATCTAGAGACACAAAGCTACATTTACTTAAGACTGAATTAGAAAAAAATAGGTAGTGATAATCTTGTGGTTACTTCTATTGTTCATGGAACACAATTTCAATAAAACTGTGGGAATATACATTTATGCTTTAGAAGTATCATGTATTCAAAGGTGGTGGTAGGGAAAGAAGTCAGGGCATAACTGTGGCAATAATAGCTCAGAAAAACTCAACATTAGGCACTGTGTATATGTATTATATAATGTAACCTTACCAAACAGCTTTGTGAAATAAATACCATTATTTATCATTCCAATTTTATGGATTAAAAAAAGAAGCTAAGGCAGAGAAGTTACAGATTAGATCAGACCACATAGTAACTAGCATAGCACCATTTACACTCAAATTCATCTAAAACAAAAATCAAAGATCTTAACCTATTAACTACACCTTTCAAGATAGTCTATACAGAACCCTTATCTTCCTCCACATAGGGATTTTAAAGATCAAATTGTCCCAGGGTAGTTCTGATTAGTATCTCATGCTGAGAAAACTAAATCTCCCCTCAAATTGCTGGTCTTCTTCCCCGGTTTCTACTAGAATGGAAAAAAGGAATGATGGTGCAAGTTTCCTCAAATTTACACTATTAGGTGTAAGAAGATGGAAGAACAACTTGTCTGATACAAGTTTGGCATATAAAACTGCTGGAACCAATCTCAAACACCTAGCCCTGACATAGATCTTGCACAATCTACCTATTTTGCAGATGAACAAAGAGAGAATAAGTAACTCACTCAACGTCACTCATGCCACCTGTCATTTACTAGGATTGACACTCCAGCCTCCTCTCTCCAAAGCTTTACTCTGCCTTTCATTCCAAAGCCCAGTTCTAATGTAAATTCTTTGTTCCACACAAAATGTATCAACAATTAACAATTTTTTAAATTAAGAGATTTCCCATAACAATATGTATCTCCAGCTTCTATTAAAAATGTGGAAGTGGAGGAAGAAAAGGACTGACTGATCTTGTCAAGCATTTTTATTTTTTATTATTTATTTCTTACATACATGACAATAGTGGAATGCATTACATTCATAATTATCCATTCACAGCACGATTTTTCGTAACTCTGTATATAAAGTATGTTCAGGCCAAATTATGCCATTATACCAGAACTCTCTCTTTATTTTTTTGCATTACAATTCTTCAAGCATCAACAAATGGAATGGATTCAAACTGAACAGTTTTTTCTCAGCAAAAGAAATAATCTGTGAGGGGAACAGGGAGCCTATATCCTAGGAGCAAATTTTTACCCCTCACACATCAGATAGAGCTCTATTCTCTAGGGTATATAAAGAACTCAAAAGATGAGCACCAAAAAAACAAATAATCCAATCAATAAATGGGCCAAGGACCTGAACAGACAATTCTCAGAAGAAGATATACAATCAATTAACAAATATACACAAAAAATGCACATCATCTCTAGCAATCAGAGAAATGCAAATCAAAACTACTGAAAGATACCATCTCACTCTTCATAATGGCAGCCATTATGAAGACAAACAACAAGTGCTGGTGAGGATGCCCGGAAAAAGGTACACTCATACATTGCTGGTGAGACTGCAAATTAGTGCAGCCAATTTGGAAAGCAGTATGGAGATTCCTTGGAAATCTGGGAATGGAACCACCAGCTGACCTAGCTATTCCTCTTCTGAAACTATACCCAAAGTTGACCTAAAAACAGCATACTACAGGGACACAGCCACATCAATGTCTATAGCAGCACAATTCACAATAGCTAAACTGTGGAGCCAACCTATAAATCCTCCAATGGATGAATGGATAAAAAAAAATGTGGCATTTATACACAATGGAATATTACTCAGCACTACAAAAAGAACAAGATCACGGCATTTTCAGGTAAATGGATGGCATTAGAGAAGATTATGCTAAGTGAAGTTAGTCAAACATTCTTCTTTCAGTGTCATCTGTAGAACAGTGGACTTGAAGACTCAGCTGCTACACCTGAATATTTATCTTCCCATGGTGGCCCCATAGGGAGCGCTAATGTATGTTCGTATGTATTTAAGCGTAGGTGGCTCTAAGTATGTTTGTCATTGTTTGGGGCAAGGCCTTTAAAACACCAAAATTTTTATTGAGCAATAACCCATAATTACCATAATTACCATAATTAAGAGTGGCAAATTAAGCCCCTTTATGAAGTCAGCCCCCTATTGCCCATGGAATGTACTAGCTCACCTTTCTGGGTTCAGGGCAAACGTCTTGTCTTTTACTTCGAAAGACAAAAGGGTAGAAGAGAGGCAAAAAAAACAGTGGTCACTGGTGGCATTGCAGTCTGTTTACCACAAAATTCTTCCAAATTTTATTTCCAGGTTTTACTAGAATCTTATAGAGAATAAAGTATAACACAACCTAAGCTTACCCACTACCCAAGGCTTAGCATGTTAGACTATGAGAAACCAAGTCCATGCTCTTCTTCTACAAAGGTGGAAAGCAAGGCCAGGGAAGTTTTCCATTCTGTCAAATAGAATATCCACAATGATGAGAAGGTTCTGCACTGTTCAATATAGTAGCCATTTGTTACATGTGACTAAAGAGCACTTGGGACTAATACACTGTGAAACCAAGTTTTAAATTTTGTTTAATTTAATGGAAATAATTACATGTGACTAGTGGCTACTGTATTCGACAACGCAGGTTAAAATAGTTTCCCAAAGGTATAAATGTAGTTTGTATCAAGGGTCAGGATCCAAAAGCAATTCCCCTAAATCTCAGTTCAGAGTATTTTCTAATCTCTTTGAAACTGAATCAAATTGTCTCTTGTCCTGATATACAAATAAATAATAACATCTGTTTTCCTCTGGTACCAGGGCTTTCTTTGTTCATGAACTCTCCAGGAGCCCTGCACCAGGATCCCAAGGTAGCTTACTATTCTGGCATTCTGTATGCATACAGTTATTACAGTAGGTGGCTCTAAGTGTATCTACTCCTGACTGTATCAGGCATGACCTTTAAACAATACCTTTATTCATCCTATTGCAACTTTAGAACTGGTACAGACATATGTTATGTAATGTGATTTCAGACACTTTCTAAAATATTTTTTCCATGTTCCCTCCATATCAACACACATTGTAAATATTGTTTGCCATCTTCTCAATTTAGCTTGCAAACACTGATAGGATGATAAAGTACAAAATACAAAAAAAAAAAACTATTTCATAGAAATGCTAATAAGCAGAATTGAGTTCATAGTGTTTTATTAAAGAATGATAGCTGATTCATTCTAGAGAGATGACGTTGATAAGAGAGGAGGTAGAAGGTGATCATTGCACTGCCATGGGTGATAGAATTTAATCATTATCATTGCATCATTACTGAGCATTTCCTATGTGTATGAGTTCTTTTTGTTTGTTTGGTTTTTGTGTTTTGTTTTGGTTTGGTTCTGATGATTGAACCCAGAGCCTGCACATAAGCACTCTACCACTGATCTACACCTCAGAACTTTTCACTTTTAATTTGAGACACCATCTTGCTAATTTGCCTAGGTTGGCCTTAAGCTTGTGATCCTCCTGCCTCAGCCTCCCATGTAACTGGTATGCTCCACCACACCCAGCTAGTATATAACCTCTTTACATATATTTAGTTTGAATATCACAGAGAGGTAGATTCTCTTTAGATCCCCCTTTTATATACTTCACAAATCACATATTTAGTAAACTATGAAGCTGGATTTGAAATCAAGCAGAAAGTCTATGCTGTAATTTCTTGGGAAAAACAGACAATGTAAGATTATAAAAAACTAAGAACTAGGAAAAAACTGGATTTCTGTCCTATATCTGCCATGAATTCACTTCAGAAATTTGAATAAGAAACTAACCTTCTCCAAGCTGATTCCATTGTAATAATTAAAATTGTTTGTTTTAGATGTTCTCTAAGATAGCTGGAACACTCAAAGAGAGTAAGTTGTAGATTCTAGTCCAAGCTAAGATCTTGTTTACACCTTGGGAATGTTTCTTAATGTGCATTTCTTAGACTGTAACATTAACTATAACACAGTGCTAATATTGCCAATTTATAGATTTGCTGTAAGGATTAAATGAAATAAGCCACTAAAGTACCTGGCATGGTGCCTACAACTATAAAGGCTTAGAAATTATAGTTTTCCTTCTCCCTTTCAGCATTAACATCCCCATATTCTAAGTGAAACTGCCTATATAAAACATTCCTTAGTCTTTCAGCAAACACTAATTATCTGGGAACACTATGTGTGATTCATTTATGATCAGGCCATGGTATAGAACTACTAGCTATTATCTGTGCCTTTCATGTAACAAAGGTTGTACTGCGGCAATGCATAAATCTCAAGCTATATCCATATCTAAGGAGGAAAGGAACCTATTTGCTGAATAGCAATGAGGTCTGCAATACTCAGACCAAGAGCACAACATCTGTTGAACAAAACAGCCATGAAACGAATCGAGAATCAATTCTAAGTGCTCCATCATACGAATAGACATCATGAATTACATGTGCTTCCTAAACATAAAGATATGTGGTCACATAAGAAGTGGACAAAATTAAAAAAATATATATATGAAACCTCAACTGATGGTATATTTCAACTCAAAGGAAGAGAAGATCTTGCCATGCATGATACTGGAACAAGTAACCATTTAAAATCTATATGTATTTATTTATGTAATTAACTTTTAAAAAAGATTTCTTAATGGAATGCAATGCAATAAAAAGACAAAGTTGACAATGTAAAACTTTTATAAATAAATATAGCCAATTTCATTGAAATTCCATATGGGGTTTTGTAGAAATTGGAAACTTATTCTAAAATTTATATAGGAATACAAAATGTCCTAGAATAACCAAGGCACCTTTTAATAAAGAAAACAGATTTGGAGGATTTATCCTGATTTGAAAACGTAGCATTAAAGCCACAGCAATCAAGACAGTTGGTAAAAAGATAAACATTTAGACTATTGAAATATAATAAAGAGTTCAGAAATAGGCTCACATGTTTATAGCCAAAGGATTTTTGACAAAACTAAGGAATGTCAATGAGAAAGTCTTAACAAATTGTGCTGAATCAACTATTTTGAGAGGGAGTGGAAATATTTTGAGAGGGAAAGAAATGATCAACATATTGTCTCTCATACCATATGCAAAAAGAAAAAATAGAGCAGCATATGAAGAAATCTTTATGACCTAAATTGCTGAGATTATAGGCATGTACCATGACACTTGGCAGAAAATATTTCTTATAAAACATGGAAAACAAAAAATATGAAACACTTTTTAATTAGTGAACTATATTTCATCAAAATTATAAAATTTTGGGCTGGGGTTGTGGCTCAGCAGTAGAGCGCTTGCCTAGCATGTGAGAGGCCCTAGGTTCCATCCTCTGCACCACATAAAAATAAGTAAATAAAATAAAGGTATTGTGTCCAACTACAACAAAAAATAAATTTAAAAAATTATAAAATTTATGGTCTTTGACAAATCCATAAATAATAGAAAGTACAGACTTTGAAAATGGTTTACACAAAATATGTAGGACAAATTATGTGCATTCAGAACATGCAAAGTATGCTTAAAACACATTGAGAGGAAAAAAATAGCCCAGGTTGAAAAGATTTGCACACTTTGCCAAACATAATATGTGACTGACTGTATGACTGGCCAATAAGCACACAAAAAGGAGATTAGTCAATATTTAAACAAATATAAAATGTACATGCCCTTTCATTAAGAAACTACAATATTAGAAATTAATATATTGATATAATGGTGTTCATTGTAGAATGGTGAAAGAAAAATTAAAAACATAAAATAATCTCAATTTCTATCTATAGAAATTTATTAAATAATGATATAAAATAAACGGTTATATTTGAAGGTTTTTTGTTTTTTTTTTTAACCCAGGGCTTTACACATGCTAAGGCAAATTCTCTGCAACTGAGCTACACCCCATCTCATTGTACAGTTTTTAAAAATGAACACACTGACATCATAATATCTGCTAAATTCAGCATATGAAAATTCAAGGGGCAAAACAGTGTACGGTACAAATGTTTTCCTATTAATTTTTTTTTCTAAAAAGATATATACACACCAGGGATATTGATATGCATATTTTTTCTGATAGAAAATGCACAAGCTGTTAGACATTGTCAAGGGATTAGCTTTGGGGAGAAGGATTGGGTTAAGTCGGAAAGATTCTTTTTATTTTCTATCTTTCACTGTGACTTGAATTTTGCCATAAAAATGTTTTACTCCCTTTTGTATATCAATTGGAATGATTTCAGGAATAAAACATTGTTTGTATGTTTTTCCTAAGATTCACATTCAAAAACACTAAACTTTTAATAAAGAGAAATATTAATGATTATTAAATTTAACAAGGGAAAGGATTTAGATCTACAAATGAAAAAGTGAAATTTAGTTGAGTTTCCTAAGCATTGTTGTGAGGCATCCAGGATACAGACCTTTACTGCCTGAACAGTCAGCACTCGTACCTCATCCTGGAAGATAGTATTCCTAGCCTGTGTGGTTTTGCCCCTGGTTGCATAAGCTATCCAATTAATAGGCCATTCTAATTCTTTTAAGCTGATCACTTTAGTAAAATGAGGCATATGACAAAATTCACAAAGCTCATGGTCCTTTGCCCATTGCCACACCTCTTTCTAAGGGTTTCAGGTAATTCACCTACTTATAAGCCGTTAGCAGCCTTCTTAAAAGATGATGCTATGGCAGAGCACCGTGGTGCATGCCTATAATCCTAGTGGTTCCAAAGGCTGAGGCAGGAGGATTGCAAGTTCAAACCAGCTTCAGCAATGTAGTGAGGCTCTAAGCAACTTAGGGAGACCCTGTCGCAAAAATAAACAAACAAACAAAAGAATTAATTAATTATTAAAATGCCGGGGATGTGACTCAGTGACTAAGTGCCCCTGTTATTCATTCCTGGAAAGAAAAGAAAAATAATGATGTTATGTTGGGAAAGCAGCACTGATACTTGCTCATGGAAGATGTGGTGGTGTTAACAGTGGTAGAATGTAGAACAAACTTAATTAAAGCAAGTTCAAGCTACTGTGTCCATGAGTAACTCCTATCCCTGTCAGTACAGCCACTGCATTCCAGTGTTGGGTCAACACTGGAGTGGCCAAGGACAGAGAATGGTTGACATCTACAGAAAGAGCAATCCTATTAGTTGTTTCATGCCTCATACGTGGTGAATGGTCTCTGATTTAAGACACAAAGATCTACCCTTACTTTGTAATCTTGCATTCTCAACTCTGTGCCCTCCACAGCAGTTTTTTCTCATGTCTTCTAGTTGTGTCTCTTCCACTCACAGGACTAACTAGCTCAACCATTCCCCACTGTCCTTAGGAACTTGTAAACCTCTGCATTAGGAAATTTCTTGAAATTGACCAAATGCCAATTTTCCCCATTTGGATAGACTCCTTTTATAGCAAGCTTAGTGGTAACCCTAAGAAGGGGAACAGCAAAGTAGCAGATCATTTTAAGAAGGCACAAGCCAAGCTAAGAAAACTCTTCGGTAACTGAAGCCTAAGATTTTTCTCTTCATCAGTTAATTCTGGGGAAATATCCATAATGAGTTGTGAACTGAATGGGACAAATGTACATAGGAGTTTTAGACCAAGGCCCATGCAATTTCCTGTGTCCACTTTGCCTGTTTGGCCCAATACCAAAATGACTGTTTGTGTCTCACAGTTGATTGCTTCTGTGACTTTCCAATCTTATGCTCTGTTAGAACAGATAGCATCTAGCTCATGGGCAGTGTTCCAGTTAAATGGTTGCTTGTCCCATGTCAGGGGCTCAGTGCATTTGTCCACAGGCCCTTTATTTCAAACAGAAGGCAGTTTCTCTTCCATAGAAAGTATGACCTTTTAGAATGCAGATTCTCTGAGCTAGGACTCTTGTACTGTCAGTTGCAAGAATCTTTAGATCTTGCCCAAGTTTCAGGCATTCATCCAGCTTATTATTCATCAACAACTTATCTTTACTACAACATTGAATCCTGAGATGTGAGTTGGTGCACCCATGTTAATGTTTTCTCCCTAATTCAGCTTTACACAATATGATATCCTCAAGATGTACTTCCCTGCAGGTCTTCCCATCTCTTGGTTACATGTGAGCCAAGTCCCTAATTTCCCTAGTGTATAAGCAATTTTTTTTTTCCTGCTTTATCCTGCACAGGCTCTTCTCAGCCTACACTCTTATAATTGGCCTGCTAGCAAACCAGGTGGCAGGGGATGGGTATTGAGGAAGTTGACAGATAAATTTCAGGACATTTGCTCCATGGGTGGATTTTGCAGTCTCTTCAGGAAAAGAGAGGCTGCTCTGCTCCATCAGTGAGAACTTAAACACTGGAGTATTCAAAGAGACTTTACTGTTCAGGATTCCTAGGCTCATCTGCCCAGATTTCTTCACTCCATGTATCAGGGTCCTATTATTTTCTCATTAGGACCATGATTTCATATAGGAGAACCTATGGAAATTGTGTATTATGTCTCTTTTTCAGCTTTGCCATTCTTGGCAAGTAAATCCTCCACCTGGTACTTAACCCAAAATGCCTGTTCGTTAAGTAACTATGGTTTCTTTAGTTTGGCTGTGGAGAGCCTCTAGTTTTCAGAGTTGTGCTTGACTTGATTCTTTTCTGAATCTGATTCTATAATTTCCTTTTTCATGCTTCCAGAGCCTGTTTTAAAAGCCAGTCAACTTCAAAAGCTCTATAATTATCATTATTCTCAGACTATTGAAATGCCATGGTCGCTAAGTAACTGTCGTGCTTCACCTTTTGCCTGGCCCCCATCCTAACTGACCACTGGGAGAGTAACTGTGACACAACCACCTGTGCTGACTCAGTGATTCAGTTTCAGAGTCGCATAGTCTTCCTTGTGGCCACTCTGGTATGATACGTGTTCCCCTGAAAACAGAGCCTGAGGCAAATGATTTAGGCAGGTAGATTATTTGGAACTTATCATAGGGATAAGGAGTGATGAGTAGGGAAAGTAAACCAGGAAAAGACCGTAGAAAGAGGTGTGATTCAATCGACCATCACCTCCTTTAGGACACTCTGAAGTGTCTTATGAAATGTAACTCTGAACTGTTTTCATTTGCTGGGACTTATCCATGGCAAAAGTCTAATATTGGCCAACAGTATTCTTATGTGCATCAACTCAGGATCCCAGTTTGTGCAGCTATGAGTGCCAAATGAGTTCCATGTATTCTCCAGTTCTGAATTATCAGAGAAATCCCCAAGTTGGGAAAAAACTTTATAAGCATGAAACCTGCCCAGAAGGGAGAGTAAGAAATGGGATTGAAAGTGATACCATAGAAGCATCTGATAATTCATTTGATGCTCACAGCAAATGTCTGTGTTAGATATTCCTGTTATTCTTATTTTTTCAATTGAAAGACCAGATTCAAGCAGATACATTTCATCCAAGCTAAGTATTACTAACAGAGCCAAAATTTGAAGACAGGTCAATTTAACCCTATGGCTTCTTAACCACCACCCTATACTGTCTTTTCAGCACAAACAGATCCCAAATAAAGACAGAGAGCAGAACACGATGATTGTGAAAGAACTTTCCTTGAAAGCAGAAGCATTGCTGTCCCTTCCCCAAACAAGAATGTCTGACTAATCTTACTTTGTCCTTAGCATGGTATCAGGCCACTCACAAGCAGAGTATCTGAACTGCTGAGTGCTGCAGTCATCCTGTTACCATGAACCCAACCACAGGTCGCTGGCAGAGCTTCTGCAAAAGCTGCGATAATTCTGAGAAAACGCATATATTTCCTGTTACATTTTGTTCTGCCTATATTTCATTTGAAGAGCATTAAAAGGGTCCTGGATTTCTAGAAACTACAGCATTAATTGCTACTAATGGGCCTGATAGAGCCAATAAAAAGAGCAAAACAAACAAGAAATGGTACAACTATAGTTCTCTTTCCCAGAAATCATACTTACTGGGTACGACTAACTTTGCTGCTTTTGGTAAGATTTTTGAAAAACAGTTGATTACTATTGATGAATAGACTATAACCCAGTGGATACCACTTCTCATTTCTGTCAGATTCAGCAGGAAGCAACTCAGTGTCATTGTTTTCTCATCACTGGATAACAAATCAGCATCAGATGCTCATAGTCTTCCTGTGGTCTATTCTGAAATAGTCATGATGGCTAGCTGAAATCTTCCTTTAAATGGTACCCTAAAAGATTTAAGAATCCTCTTCCTTTGGACAGAGATGCTCAAACACATCTGGCTTAATAAAAGGATACAAGGAGGCAGAGGAATGGCCTTTGGATGGCTTTATAGATTCCCTTTTCCAGGATGGAATGTCTTGATTTTTGAGAACCTGTAGGATGGTTGAAATCACACAATATAAGCTTTATCTGAAGAGATAATGCAACAGAAAGTACATGGCAATAGTCATCAGGGAGGGACAGTAGCCTCAGAACCTCTCTGTGTATTTGAAGTTTGTCTCTGCTGTGGCCTGTCACCAGGTCCAGTTCCTACCTGATGTGTTTTTAGAATCATGCCAATTATCCTGATGGTAGTTTAAAGTGATATTGCAATTCCTGAAGTGATTGATGTCCCATGGAGGAGCCTCTATCCCCTCAATCTAGTCTAGACACCTAGCAAAGTGAACACAGAGATACCATTGTCAAGGTTGCTACCGACCTTCTTCTCTCCTTTAAGAAATTAAATACTTCAAACATTAGAGTTCAGTGTACAATTGCAGACAATCCAGCCTAGCATTTCCCAAACGCCCTTCTTTCATGTTTTTTGCCATACCCACATTTCATCAGTACTATTGTTATCTATATACGTTTTCATTTCTCCCTTTTTAAGTTTAGCATTAACATCTAGAAAATGATGTTTTATATACAAATTATATTTTAATGTACATTGAAGTAAATGCATAATAAATAATATGTTGCATATATCACCTAAAATCATCTTAACTGCCACCACTGCATACAAAAATCTCACCTTAGAAAATACTAGTCTCTGGTGCAGCCAATTTGGAAAGCAGTATGGAGATTTCTTGGAAATCTGGGAATGGAACCACCATTTGACCCAGCTATTCCCCTTCTCGGTCTATTCCCTAAAGACCTAACAAGAGCATGCTACAGGGACACTGCTACATCGATGTTCATAGCAGCACAATTCACGATAGCAAGATTGTGGAACCAACCTAGAAGCCCTTCAATAGATGAATGGATTAAAAAATGTGGCATTTATACACAATGGAGTATTACTCTGCAATAAGAAATGACAAAATCATAGAATTTGGAGGGAAATGGATAGCATTAGAGCAGATTATGCTAAGCGAAGCTAGCCAATCCTTAAAAAACAAATGCCAAATGTTTTCTTTGATATAAGGGGAGTAACCAAGGATAGGGTAGAGACAAAGAGCTTGAGAAGAAGATTAACATTAAACAGGGATGATAGGCGGGAGGGAAAGGGAGAGAGAAGGGAAATTGCATGGAATTGGAAGGTGAGCCTCAGGGTTATACACAATTACATATAAGAGGAAAGGAGGAGTAGGAGAAAAATTATATAAGTGGAAGAAACGATTTATAGTAGAGGGGGTGGAGAGAGAGAAGGGGAGGGGAGGGGAGGGGAGGGGAGGGGAGGGGGGATAGTGGAGAATGGGATAGACAGCAGAATACATCAGTCACTAGAAAGGCAATTTGTAAATCAATGGAAATGTAACTGATGTGACACAGCAATCTGTATACAGGGTAAAAATGGGAGTTCATAACCCACTTGAATCAATCTGTGAAATATGGTATATTAAGAACTATGTAATGTTTTGAACAACCAACAATAAAATAAAAAAAAAAACAAATTAAAACAATAAAAAAAAGAAAATACTAGTCTCCTCAAACATGCTTTTAAATGGAGAAACTGATGAAACAAGTGAATTTCCTAGAGTCACTGATCTAGCTGGTAGCAGGGCTGTGACTCTGCTCGGTTCTCTGGACTTGCAGTGCAGGCTGTTTCTTTTGCATCATGCTGACTCAACAGCATGAAGGAAGGGCATGATAAATGGGACAACATTAAAAACTTATTGCCCTTCTTGGCTCCATGTAGTGATTAAGGGTCTCTACAGATGTCTAAGCAAAAACAAAGCAACTCCACTGCCCCCCAGTTTCAGAGAAAAAAATTTCTTCTCGTCCATGTGTAATGATTTTAACAGATATTCTTCTCCTGTCCTGAGGTTTTCATCCTTCATCTTCACCCTCATCAGTGTTATCAGTCATCCTGTCTGTCAGTGGTAGTGTGATCTCTTCAAAATGGGGCAAAGGCCAATATGTTGCACCTTGTCTGAAAATAATCATCTCTTTTCACAGAATTTATGAAGTGCTTTGCAATTTTTTAAAAGCCTTTTCTTGAGCTTTATCATGTTCAGTTCCCACAGCACCCTTATGTGCTCAGCTTTTGAAGATGTTTCTTCAGGATTGCATGCTAGCACCAAAAAAAAAAAAAAAAAAAAAAGGAATCCACCACAACCACAACAAAGGAAAATTTAAAACTTATTGAAAATCAACCATGAAAATATCCCAATATCTATTTTACTGTATTCCTCTTTGAATATACATTTGCATTCTTGGCATGAGTGATGTAAGTGCATTGTGTAAGTGCAAGCTATGCTAAGAAATGAACCTTTTTTCAGTAAAATGCTTCATTTTATCCTTTATCTTAAATGATAGGCTCATGAAAACTGTCAGCGTAGTCAATTCAACATTCCAGCCTTCGACATGTAGAATAAAAAGTGACATCCTCTTGATTAGAATTAATTTCTTTGCCATGGAAGAACATGCAATATCCATCTCCCTAATGCTTCTGAAGTCCTTGGAATAATAGATAAGGCAATGAAAGTAAATAAACAATGCTCTTAAGTGGGGGCAAGATTTTTTTAAATCTAGATTTACGGTAACTCTGCAGAAAACAAACAAACAAACAAACAAACAAACCCTGAACACACACCCGAAAGAAAAACAATGTTGAAGACCAAAGCCACTATCTTCAGTAATCTAATCATTATTAATGGTGTTGACCCAGGGAAGATATGGGATTCAATCAGGTAGTGTGGACAGGGCACGCTTATCCCAAGCCCCACTGGGTAGTCTCCCTTGAGTAAATCTCCCTAAAAATTGCATTAGAAAGTTCAGCAACTCTTAAAATTTACTAGTAAATTACATCTGCAGTATGCCATGGGGAAGCTTGATGCCCTTGATAGCTCATGTAACTCTCTATCATCACCTCAATCACATCGGATGGCTTGTTCACCTTGACCTGACCTAAGCTTGCCTGTTGATGTGTCGAACCACAAGCTTTATTTGTGGAAATGATTCCCAAAGACTTTCAAATGATTGCATTTAAAAATATACGGCAAGTTTCTTACCTTCCACGTTTGAGTTCACAACATGCAAACATGAACTGTGGTCTCCTATGACTTCACTTCATTCCACTACTCTCCAGTATCCAGTACATTCCTAGGCCTCCTTTTCCCCAGTGCTGAGTCAGTGTGCTTACATAATTAAGACTGACCTACATAAAATATGGAAGCAAAAATCTGCTCTAAAATGCCCCTTTCAAAATCAAAAACTGAGTCGGAGGAGAATATTTTAACACATACAATCTTAAAATGTGTTGACATTACTCACATATAAAATCATTAAAAACTAAGAAACACCTGTAGCACTTGTGCAAATGATGCAATCAGCACACTGAATAAAATGTACAAATTGTTGAGAAGCACATGAAAAATTATATAACATATAATCAAAAAATACACATTTTAAAATGAGGTTACATTTCTTATGTAATAATTGGTTGAGGATATTTTTTAAATAAGAATTCTTACTGTCAAGTATAGGATGAGGAATCAAATTCTCAATATGTGGGTATGAAAATTAGTCTGATCTTTCTAGAAGGCAATTTAGCAATACATATGAGTCATCATAATGAGCAACTCAATTTTATACAATAATTCCACTTTTAAAAATTATCGTGAGGAAGCAACAGATATGGTACAATGATTTCTTTCAGGAGTTCTTCATTTTGCTGCAAATTTAGAAACAATCAATACATTTATAATTAGTGAACTGATTAAATAAATCATGTCACACTACTATATAAGCTACAATACAACTAAAATAATAGTTTAGAAAAAATCAAAATGTTTATATACAAAATTGTATATAAAATTGTATATAAAATCTATCAAATATATTTTACATATATTTGATATAATAATTTAAGCTGTAAGACAATTCACAAAAAGGAAAATTTTGTACTTTTTTATAAATTAAATACTTTTATTTTGAACATGTATAGTTTCATAATCATATTCAAAGCATGTATATCATAGAGTCATCCTAGGAGGATCAGCATCTCATATATTCATGTATTATGTAATTGACTTTATATTACATTTCCAATTTTTCCAATGTGTTTCATGGGAACACTCGGCCAGATTGGTGTATTCATGTGTTGTTATCAGAACAGAGCTCTTTCCATTTATTTGGATGGTCCACAAGAAGCTAATGATGGCACTATGTAGTTGATGAGAAATCCTCACAGATGTTAGCCTAACACACCAAAGCCATCTGAAAAGTTATTATCTCAAGTGTGCTGTGTATATTTTTAACAGTGGCAGAGTAGGAGAACAATATCTATGGAGGATTCTGATACTCACAGGATGTTTTCATCTTCATAAGTCAATAAACAGACAATGGAAGCAGATGTCCTTCAGATGCAGGTGGCTCATTCTGCACAAATAACTCATGGCCTGAATACCAGACCCCACTCCAGTCTTAAATTCTTTTATCAGGGCCCATGTAATCCTGAGGCAATGATTCAGATGTCGTGGCCTAAATGATGAGTAGTGAGAGGTCCTGTACTTAATTTTCTAGAGCCATTTTCTCCATGAAAACCATGCTCTGGGTAGATTTCTATAGGTCCCTAGAGAATTTAGCAATTCATTGCATTTGCTCTACTATATTAAAATAGGCAGTCCATTGGGTACTACCTATATTTCATTCCAGAGTTCAATAGAACACTCCATTCAATCCAGAAGAAATTCACAGTCATCTTTCTTTTACATGAAGCTTTGAATCAGTAGTCCGTTTAAGTTTTACCCCCAAGTGTATGGAGATTCTTATCTGCAAGACCACTAGTCTTTGGGCAGTGATCAAAATTATGCTTCAGACAAAAAGGAAAAGAAAATAATGCTATGGATACTGATTTCCTCTGTAGAAAGGCAAGTATCTTTAAGAACACTGATATACAAACACTTTTGTTTTTTTCCCTTTTTTTTCAAAGTGATCAGACTCATACATTTCTATGTCCCAGGACTTAATAGAGAAACAGTTGGAGATGCAAGCTTACCAGATGCATTTAATATTACAGTATGACTGTTTTTGAGATTGAAGCTTATTAGACAAATAAGTGAGTCTGAGACTAATAGTACCATTCTTTGTCTAGAATAATGGACTGTGAAAGATATTACTCATGCCTGGAGGAAGGGATGTATAGTTCAGAAGCGTAGAGGCAAATGATAGCCAAATATACATGCTGAGATCTCCATCATTTAGAGTAACATTCTTAGATGTTCATACTCTACATATGTCTCTCCATTCCTTCTTAATATTAGACAGGCTTAGAAAATAATACAAAATTGAGAACTATAACCAGTGGAGAAAAACGTCTTAGGGAATCAGCTAGTACACAGGGCACTATTTCATTTTGTGTGCTCCTGCCCTTGGCTTTGACATAGAGATGAGCTGTTTCAGATGATGGAGATTCAAGGCATGTATATTTGAACAGCGATGAAGCCCCAGATACACACGCATTATGATATCGACTTTATGTTACTTTGCCTTCAGGCGATCAGATCTCAACCTCCCATCTTTATTCCAAGGGAAATGGTCAAACTCAATTTCACAGGTAAAACAAAGTCAGTTTTCACCACAATGTAGCCATTTATAAACAGGATGCCTTGCCTTGAAATAGAAAGTGCTTTATTCTTACACAAAAGGTCACAGACATGTGGCCTCAATATTGTTTTATGTTCTGTTGGCAATAAAGTATTTTCTCCATTTGAAAACTAAATGTTGAGCACAAGTTAGGAAAATTGCCAATCTTGTCCTTGTTAACTGAGCTGAAATTTATTCCTAATATTTGTTCTGTTATAATTTAATAGCAATTTAACAATATCCAACTTCCTTTTAGTGTTTTGCATCAAAGTATAATAAAAATATATGGTAAAGGGGCTTTTAGCAGGGGATAAAAACTTTATGAGCATAAAGTCTCTGTTTAAATGCTTGTGGATGCTTATTTAGCTGTTTTTCTTCATTAAATATGAATTATAGCTCTTTAAATGCTGATTTGGAAATCAGGAAGGTTTAGTTTTACTCCACTGCTTTATATCCACGGGCAACATAAATCTATTTAAAAGCTGATTTAAGAAAGCAACTTGGGGAAGCAAATTGCTGGTGATTTGGTCCCTTGAATTTTGCATCCTACATAATCAGAATCAGGTTGTACTGAGCACCAAAAATGTTTATTTGAATGTGGTTGTATAAGACAATGATATCTTTTTTTAAGAGATAGATAGAGAGAGAATTTTTTAATATTTATTTCTTAGTTTTTGGCGGACACAACATCTTTGTATGTGGTGCTGAGGATCGAATCCTGGCCTCATGCATGCCAGGCAAGCGTACTACCGCTTGAGCCACATCCCCAGCCCCTAAGACAATTATATCTTAAAAGGAATATATAGGTAGTGCTGAAGTGCAGGACCTACTTGCAAAACTATACACATGTGAAGCATTTAACACTTAAATGATGATTGGTCAAGGATGGATAGAGTAGGCAGAGACTGGTTAGAGACAACCCATCCAATGGCGGGTTTTTATTTTTTTTCCAAAGAATCCGTACATTGACTTTTTTTTTATTATTTTATTGTTGGTTGTTCAAAACATTACATAGTTCTTAATATACCATATTTCACAGATTGATTCAAGTGGGTTATGAACTCCCATTTTTACCCTGTATACAGATTGCTGTGTCACATCAGTTACATTTCCATTGATTTACAAATTGCCTTTCTAGTGACTGATGTATTCTGCTGTCTATCCCATTCTCCACTGTCCCCTCACCCCTCCCCTCCCCTCCCCTCCCCTTCTCTCTCTCCATCCCCTCTACTATAAATCATTTCTTCCACTTATATAATTTTCCTCCTACTCCTCCTTTCCTCTTATATGTAATTGTGTATAACCCTGAGGCTCACCTTCCAATTCCATGCAATTTCCCTTCTCTCTCCCTTTCCCTCCCGCCTATCATCCCTGTTTAATGTTAATCTTCTTCTCAAGCTCTTCGTCTCTACCCTGTCCTTGGTTACTCCCCTTATATCAAAGAAGACATTTGACATTTGTTTTTTAAGGATTGGCTAGCTTCACTTAGCATAATCTGCTCTAATGCCATCCATTTCCCTCCAAATTCTATGATTTTGTCATTTCTTATTGCAGAGTAATACTCCATTGTGTATAAATGCCACATTTTTTAATCCATTCATCTATTGAAGGGCTTCTAGGTTGGTTCCACAATCTTGCTATCGTGAATTGTGCTGCTATGAACATCGATATAGCAGTGTCCCTGTAGCATGCTCTTGTTAGGTCTTTAGGGAATAGACCGAGTAGGGGAATAGCTGGGTCAAATGGTGGTTCCATTCCCAGCTTTCCAAGGAATCTCCATACTGCTTTCCAAATTGGCTGCACCATTTTGCAGTCCCACCAACAATGAACAAGTGTACCCATTTCCCCACATCCTCGCCAGCACTTGTTGTTGTTGGACTTCTTAATGGCTGCCAATCTTACTGGAGTGAGATGGTATCTCGTACATTGACTTTTTATTGGAAAATATTGATAGTAATAAAATTACAACTCCAGATGCAAAAATACATTTGATTCATAACCTTAATACTAAAACAAATCATTTTTGTTAATACAATATTAAAGTAATATTTAGAATACATTAAGTTTTATTTTTGTGCACCATATTTAGGAATATGGACTCTTTGAGATCAGGAGTAATCTAATTCAGGCTACCAATTCCAACTCTTCCATAGGCCAAAGTAGTTTAGGTGCACATATCACTTTATTTTGAGACCACCGCCGTCATATTATCCAAAGTCTCATCAATAATCATCAATAATTAATAGAATTAAAGAATGCTGTGTGGTATTGACATTGTTGTTCTAAGAGTTTCCTCATTCTCAGTGACACAAACTGATTTGCTTCTCATTTGCCTGAAAAAGAAAAATTGCCTTTCTGTGCACCATGTACTGACAAGCAGTAACTCTTCTCATTCCATCACTTCAAGTCAAATTCTGGCTAAAATTTAAAAAATAAAAATAAAATAGGAAAGGGAGGGATTTCTTAGTGTATGCTCCCTGCCTTTCTCTCCCTCCCTCCCTCCCTCTCCCTCTCTTCCTCATTTTCTCCCTCTTTCCTTCTCTCTCCCTCCTTCCATTGCAAAAGATAGTATTTATGTTCTTTCTTTTGTGATTTTAATAACCAAGTGTTCAGTAATGGATCTCCTGAGCCTATCAATTTCAACCAAACACACACACACACACACACACACACACACACACACACACACAGAGTTTGTGACAGCAACTTCAGGCAGCTTTTTGTTTGGTTTGTCCATAAATGACCTTTGCCAATCCACAATAACACAGGTAGACCTCAGGCGCACCTTTTAGGAAATGAGTGAAAGATAGAAGAGGCACATTTTCAGAGGCTTCTATTATTGACTAACAAGCAAGGATCAATCATTCAGTTAAGTCAATTCTATTTTGCTTTAAATCTTTTTTTTTGTTTTTAATTGGAAGAAGAAGGAGAAATTTATACAGTTGATAACATATCAAAGAACTGAACTTCTTAGGAATAGCCAAAATGGTTCAGAAGTCAAGCTGAAAAACAGCATTTAGAAGAAAAATATGGAAATGTGTGAAGCCAGTTTTGTAATTGGCAACTACAGTAATCTTAAAGTGAAATTCACAACGTATGAGATTCAAACGAATAGGGAGCCATCAATAGGTGTGGCATGATGGTTGCAGAAGTTATTTCAGGAAAAAATGATTATAAATTTCTTCTTTCTGTTCAATCTGAATCACTCTAGTCATATTTTAAAATAAATTCACCTTGCTTTGCATGTCAAAACTAGCAGGGTTGTTCTGACTAAAATACTATCTTTAAGATAAGAAACAGAGAAATGCAGTTTGAGGTAATACAGAAATAGAAGTGAAAAGACACAGTTTGTAAACATCAAATTACTGAAAAGAACAAAGTAATAAGTTTTCAATAACTATTAAACATTGATGTCAATTTGCTAAGTTAAATAACAATTCTTTGAATATTACTCTTTAAATTCTACTCCTCCTGAAATAAAAAGTGTTTTTTTTTTTTTTTTTTTTTTTTTTTTTTTTTTTTTTTTTATGGAGAATCAAAGCTAAAGAAGTTAATTAGTAACTTAACAAAGGTCATAATGCTAATACCTATGAATTTTCCTCACGAACTAGAAGAATTTGGTCAATTCTACTAATAGTGATAAGACATTTTCACCACATATGCATGTATTTATATATCTAAGTGCATGTATTTTATATTTGACTTACAGCCCCACATTATTTCATAAAAAACTTGAGGTAGTTATAAAAATCATTGTAATTTAGTATTTCTTCAGTATCAACTGAGCCTGATATATGCTTGCTACTAATATTACCTTACATGAGATCTGCATTTACAGTACAGATTGGGGTAAGAAGCAATAAGGGCAGGTGAGTATAGAATGAGGCACGCAGAAAATATCCATGTGTATACTGGTGAGGACAGTAAATCAAATATAATATTATGATTTGCTTCCTTCTTTTGAATTCTGCATTCCTTCAAAGAAGAATTTCAGCAAGGGATGTTAATATCAGTTGGGGAACCAAAAAATTGTTGAGAATAGGACCTAACATAGAAACAGAAAAGGTTCAATGAACTGATATCAACAATACACAATATCTTTGGACCATTTTGATTTTTAAAAGAAATTTTAAACTTATTTTTAAATTTCTCTTAAAAATTTGTTTCTTCTTGCACTGTTGTGATTACATTAATATATTATAAATTATGAAAGAAAAACACAAATATATTATCGCTAAGAGCTTTGCTCTTGAGATCTATCCACACTAGCCTGCGTGGAATCCAGGCTCACAGTAGGCCCAGGTCCATCCTGCCAACAGCAGACACAAGCCAGAGCCCAACCTCTGGCACATGACCACCTCTTCTGACCAACAGACTACCACAGGAGGTCAGGCCCAGACCAGATCAGCACTCAGCAAATTGCACAGGACCCAGGTCCAGAAGAGGTCTGAGTTCATCCCCCCACCGGGAACCCAAGCCTAACCAACTTCCATCTTGGGACACTGCAGTCATTGCTATAGCCTTCCGAAGGCAGTAGCCCCTATGGTCTTGACAACAGACAGGGCCTAGAAGCTGCTGCATCTGAGAGCAGGCATCCCAGAGAGAGTGTAAGGCCCACTCTTTCAGACCCATCTATGTAAGACATTGCACCTATCTTGGGGAACCATCACTATTATCTTGAGTTACCTCAGCTATTTCTGCCACCACCATTGGTTGCAGTAGCATATATTGAGGGGCACCAGTAGGGTCTGGAAGCCCAACGTCAAGGTGAGATACAGACAATCTGCATGGGTACTAAAAGAATATAGGGTAGAAACTGTAATATCTCAGATCCAAACTGCAAGAAAAAAAGTCACATAGATAACATGGTAAAACAAGGGAGGAAAGTGCCCCTAACAAAGTAGGATACTACAATAACAGAACCCATGGACAGTGAGGTTGACGAAATGTCAGAGAAGGAGTTCTAAAGGTTCACAATTAAAATGATCTGTGAACTAAAGAATGACATAAATGAGCAAATACAGGCAAAAATTGATCACTCCAACAAAGAGATAAGAGAGCAAATACAGGTAGCAAAAGATTATTTCAAGAAAGAGATAGACTCTGAAAAAAAAAAGACAGAAATCCTTGAAATGAAGGATACAATAAATCAAATAAAAAACTCAGTGGAAAGCATAACTAACAGAGTAGATCACTTGGAAGAAAGAATGTCAGATAATGAAGACAAAGTATACAATCTGTAAAATAAAGTTGATCACACAGTGAAGATAGTAAGAAACCATAAACAGAACATCCAAGAATTATGGGACAGTATCAAAAGATCAAATCTAAGAGTAATTGGGATAGAGGAAGGCACAGAGTTTCAAATCAAAGGAATGCACAATCTCTTCAATTAGATAATAGCAGAAAATTTCCCAAGCATGAAGAATGAATTGGAAAACCAAATATAAGAGTCTTAAAGGACACCAAATGTACAAAATTACAACAGATCTACACCAAGGCACATTACAATGAAAATGCCTAGCGTACAGCATAAGGAGAGAATCTTAAAAGCCGCAAGAGAGAGGAATCAGATCACATATAGGGGGAGACCAATTCATATCTCAAGATAATTTTTTAACCCACACCCTCAAAGCCAGGAGATCATGGAATAATATATACCAAGCTCTGAAAGCAAATGGATACCAAACAAGAATCTTATATCAATCAAAATTAAGCTTTAGATTTGATGATGAAACATGATAAACATGATAAACAAAAGTTAAGAGAATTTACAACTAGAAAGCCTGCACTACAGAACATCCTCAGCAAAATATTCCACAAAGAGGAAATGAAAAACAATGACGAAAATCAGCAGAGAGAGGTATTATACTTAAGGAAAATCTAATCAGAACAGAAACCAAGTCATGTTTAATTCCAAAAATGCCTGGGAATACAAATCATGTCTCAATAATAACTCTGAATGTTAATGGCCTAAACTCACCAATAAAAAGACATAGACTAGCAGATTGGATCTAAAAAAAAAAGACCCAACAATATGCTGCCTCCAAGAAACTGATTTCATAGGAAAAGACATCCACAGACCAAGGGGAAAGGTTGGGAAAAATCATAACACACACATGGACTGTGGAAGCAAGCAGGGGTTTCCATCCTCATATCAAATAAAGTAGACTTCAAACAAAAGTTAATAAAAAGGGATAAAGAAGGATGCTATATACTGCTCAAGGGAACCATATACCAATAAGACTTAACAATTATAAATATATATGCCCCAAATAATGGAGCATCTACGTTGATCAAACTAACTCTTTTCAAGTTCAAGAGTCAAATAGACCACAACACAATAATTTTGGGTGTCTTTAACACACCTCTTATATCACTGGATAGATCTTCAAAGCAAAATCTGAACAAAGAAACTACATAAATCTATAATACAATCAATAACTTAGACTTAACTGACGTATATAGAATATTTCATATTTCAGTGAGAGAATACACTTTCTTTTCAGCAGCACATGGATCCTTCTTTAAAATAGAACAAATTTGCCACAAACCAATTCTTAGCAAATATAAAAAAAAGTAGAGATACCACTCTGCATTCTATTAGATCATAATGGAATGAAATTAGAAATCAATGATCAAATAAGAAATAAATGCTACTGCAATAACTGGAGACTAAATAATATGATAGTGAGTGAACAAGGGGTTGCAGAAGACATCAAGGAGGAAATTTTTTAAAAATTTAAAAGTAAACGACAACACAGATACAACTGATCAAAATTTCTGGGATACTGTAAAGGCTTTTCTAAGAGGAAAGTTCATTGCATGGACTTCATTCCTTAAAAGAAGAAAAAGTCAACAAATAAATGACTTAACATTACATCTCAAAGCCATAGAAAAAGAAAAACAAACCTACATCAAAGCAGTAGAAGACAGAAAATAATTAAAATCAGAGCTAAAATCAATTAAATTGAAACAAAAGAAACAATTGAAAAAAAATTGACAGAACAAAAAGTTGGTTCTTTGAAAACATAAATAAAATTATCAGACTCTTAGACATGCTAATGAAGAGAAAGAGAGAGCAAACTCAAATTACTAACGTATGGGAGAAAAAGGAAATATCATGTCAGGCACTACAGAAATACAGAAGATATTTAGAAATTATTTTGAAAACTTGTATTCCAATAAATAGAAAATATCAAAGGCATCAACAAATTTCTAGAGTCATATGATTTGCCCAAATTGAATCAGGAGGGGATACACAATTTAAACAAATCAATTTCAAGTGACGAAATAGAAGACAGCATCAGAAGTCTACCAACCAAGAAAAGCCCAGGACCAGATGAATACACAGCTGAGTTCTATAAGACCTTTAAAGAAGAACTAATACCAATACTCTTCAATTTATTTCAGGAAATAGAAAGAAGGAAAACTTCCAAACTCATTCTATGAGGTGAATATGATCCTGATTCCAAAACCAGGCAAAGACATATCAAAAAAAGAAAACTTCAGACCAATATCACTAATGAACATAGCTGCAAAAATTCTCAATGATGGGGCTGGGGATGTGGCTCAAGTGGTAGCGCGCTCGCCTGGCGTGCGTGCGGCCCGGGTTCGATCCTCAGCACCACATACCAACAAAGATGTTGTGTCCGCCGAGAACTAAAAAATAAATATTAAAAATTCTCTCTCTCTCTCTCTCTCTCTCTCTCTCTCTCTCTCTCTCTCCTCTCTCTCTATCTTAAAAAAAAATTCTCAATGAAATTTTAGCAAATTGAATACATAAACATGTCAAAAAGATAGTGCACCATGACCAAGTGGAACTCATCCCAGTGATGCAAGTTTGGTTCATCATAGCTAAATCAAAAAATGTAACTCATCTTTATCAATAGACTTAAAGATAAGAATCATATGATGATCATCTCAATAAATGCAAAAAAAGGCATTAGACAAAATACAGCACCCTTCAAGTTTAAAACACTAGAAAAATTAGAGATAACAGGAACATATCTCAACATCATTAAGGCTATCTATGCTAAGCACCAGGCCAACATCATTCTAAATGGAGAAAAATTGAAGGCATTCCCTCTAAAAACTGGAACAAGACAGGGATGCCCTCTTTCACCTCTTATATTTAACATAGTTCTTGAAACATAGGCCAGAGCATTTAGACAGTTGAGAAAAATTAAAGAGATACACATAGAAAAAAGAAGAACTCAAATTAGCACTATTTGCTAATGATATGATTCTATACCTGGAAGACCCAAAAAATTCCACCAGAAAACTTCTATAATTAGTAAATGAATTCAGCAATGTAGCAGGATATAAAATCAACACCCATAAATCAAATGCATTTTTGTATATCAGTGTAAGTCCTCAGAAAGGGAAATGAGGAAAACTACCCCATTTACAATAGCCTCAAAAAATAAAATAAAATAAAATACTTGGGAATCAAATTAACAAAAAAGGTGAAAGACCTCTACAACAAAAACTACAGAATGCTAAAGAAAGAAATCAAAAGAGACCTTAGAAGATGGCAAAATCTACCTTGCTCTTGGATAGTCAGAATTAATATTATCAAAATAACCATACTACCAAAAGCACTATACAGATTTAATGCAATTCCAATCAAAATCCCAATGGAATTCCACATAGAAATAGAAAAAGAAATCATAAAATTCATCTGGAAAAATAAGAGACCCAGAATAGCTAAAGCAATCCTTTACAGGAAGAGTGAAGGAGGTGGCATCACAATACCAAACCCTAAACTATACTACAGAGCAAAAGTAACAAAAACAGCATGGTATTGGCACCAAAAAGACTGGTAGACCAATGGTACAGAATAAAGGACACAGAGACTAACCCACAAAATTAAAATTATCCTATATTAGACAAAGACACCAAACACATGCATTGGAGAAAAGATAGCCTCTTCAACAAATGGTGCTGGAAAAACTGGAAATCCATATGCTACAAAATGAAATTAAACTCCTGTCTCTCACCATGCACAAAACTCAACTCAAAGTGGATCAATGACTTAGGAATAAAACCAGAGACCCTGCATCAAATAGAAGAAAAAGTAGGCCCTAATCTCCAACATGTGGGATTAGACCCCAACTTTCTTAATGAGACTCCTATAACACAAGAATTAAAATTAAGTATCAATAAATGGGATGGATTCAAACTGAAAAATTTCTTCTCAGCAAAAGTAACAATAGTGAGGTGAATAGAGACCTACATCTTGGGAGCAAATTTTTACCCCTCACATCAGATAGAGCACTGATCTCTAGGGTATATCAAAGAACTCAAAAAGCTAAACGCCAAAAATCAAATAACCAAATCATAAATGGAATAAGGATTCGAACAGATACTTCTCTGAAAAGGATATACAATCAATCAACAAATATATGAAAAAATCATCTCTAGCAATTAGAGAAATGCAAATCAAAACTACAGTCAGAATGGCAGCTATTATGAAGACAAACAACAGTAAGTGTTGGTGAGGATGTGGGGAAAAAGGCACACTCATACATTGCTGGTGGAACTGCAAATTGGTGCAGCCAATATGGAAAGCAGTATGGAGATTCCTTAGAAAACTGGGAATGGAACCACCATTTGAGCCAGCTATCCCTCTCCTTTGTGGATACCCAAAGGACTTAAAAACAGAATACTACAGGGACACACCTACATCAATGTTTATAGCAGCACAATTCACAAGAGTTAAACTGTGAAACCAACCTAGATGCCCTTCAGTAGATGAATGTATTTTAAAAATGTGGCACATATACACAATAGAATAGTACTCAGCAATAAAAGAAAATAAAATCATGGCATTTGCAGGTAAATGGATGGAATTAGATAAGATAATGCTAAGTGAAGTTAGCCCATCCCAATAAGCCAAATGCTGAATATTTTCTCTAATATTAGGAGGCTGATTCCTAATGGCATAAGGAGGGGGTGCATGGGAGGAATAGATGAACTCTAGATAGAGCAGAGGGGTCAGGGGGAAGGGAGGGGACATGGGATTAGAAAAGATGGTGGAATGTGATGGACATTTTTATCCAAAGTACAGGTATGAAGACATAAATTGGTGTGAATATACTATGTATACAACCAGAGAGATGAAAAATTAGAGCTTTATATGTGTAATATGAATTCCAATGCATTCCACTGTCATATATAAATTTTTCAAATTATATATATTTATAAAAATAAAAAGAATCAAGAATCAATAAAAAAGAGCTTTGCTCTCTTTATCTCTGAATGTACATCTTCAATGTTTTAAAACTGAGTCATAGTGTCCACAATTTTTAATTTTCTTTTCCTTTTTGTTTCATTCGTTCTCCCTTTTTTTTAAACCTTGTTTCAGTGCTGGGTATCAAATTGATGCCCTCATGCAAGCTAGGTAAACGTGCACCGGAGAAAAGATAGCCTCTTCAACAAATGGTGCTGGGAAAACTGGAAATCCATATGCAACAAAATGAAATTGAACTTTATTAAAATTAAATTTTATTAAAAATTAAGTTTAGTTTTATTAATTTTATTAAAAATTAAATTTTATTTATTTGTAAGTCCTTGATCCACTAACTTCTACCTTACCTCTGACAATGCCACCCAGATTACTTTGCATTTACCATACACTATGTAATGAAGTTCTTTTTAGAATATAGACTTTTAGCAAACAGCATTTAATGTGGACTAGATACTGCAAAAGATGAGTTAGATCCAGATTAGCTGAAAAATAATTATAATCTTTTAAAATCTCTAAATAGACATACATCAAGGACAAAAGAAGTGATAATTTCTATATCACCAGTGCAGGGTAAGTCTCATAAATCAATACTAGTAAAGATTTGTAATTATTTGGAGAAGGGGCTATTCAGTTGGAGAGGACAGCAAATCTAGATTCCAAAGACTTCAACATGGAAGCAATAACTGAAAAAGGAGGAGAAGGTGAGTTGATGAGAAGAGAGATGAGGCCTGAGAAAGGTTCTGTGGAAGCAGGAGTACTCCTCTACCTCAATTTATGTGGGAGTCATTAGGGCCATTGATGGAACATTATTGGTGACTTTTCATAATATGTATAATAGGATTTCACTTTCCTGTCCCTCAGAAGTGTGACTGGCTTTGACCAGTAAAATGCACACAGAAGTAATATGAATCCCTTCTGAGTAGAAGCTTTAATAACTGTTTTGTAATTTACCACATTTTCTTGCCCTAGGTTTTGGAGACTTGGCAAGAGAGGTTCTGACAGCTTGTGAGTGACCACAAGAAACAAAAGTTCCAAATAATCTTACAGGCATATGGGACAAACAAAACAGAAACTTCTATTGTTAAAAGCCACAATAAATCCATGGAGAGGCAAACATTTGGAAGGCATGTGAAGAATGAAGAAGCCAATAAAGAAAAGAGAAAAACATTTATAAAGATAGAGAACAGCTAATAGGGAAAGGGTGGTTTCCAACATCCTATAATTACTGATGAAGAAGGATGCAGAAGAGAAGGTTGAAGAGGATAAAGAATAAAATAAACAAGAAATCGGTACCTATGAGCCAGGGGCAGTGGCATACGCCTGTAATCTTAATGGCTATGGAGGCTGAGACATGAGATCATGAGTTCAAAGCCAGCCTCAGCAACAGCAAGTGAGACTCTGTCTCTAAATAAAATACAAAATAGGGCTGGGGATATGGGTCAGTGGTCAACTATCCCTGAATTCAATCTCTGATACCAAACAACAACAACAACAACAACAAAATTCGTAGCTGTGATCAATGAGAGTGGAGATTCTGTGGTATACAAGTTATGGTGTCAGGGCACAGCCAGACAATAATGGGAAGAAAGAGAGTCGAAGGACCAAAACGTGAAGACTACTCTGTCAGGGAGTGTATAATAAAGGAATGCAGTAAAAATAGTTGTAGGTGAAGTTGGGCATTTTTATTTTGTTATAAAAAAATTTGAAAAGCATAAGTACATTTTGAAGAAGGAGAGACACTGTCAATCAAGAAGGAGAGATTAAAGGAGCAAAATAAGAAGGAAAAGGAAACAATGCTCTATAACTGAAAGGAGAAAAGTTCAAACAACATATTTCAGCATTCATCTCCAAAGACAGGTGGATAAACAGAGGAGTGATAGAGAGGAAATATTTCTGAAGACATCAACTTGGATGACTTTACCTTCTCATTAAAGTTGGAGGTTCAATTTTTCAGAAAAAGCAAAAAGGGAATGAACTTGAATTAGAAGCTTTGAAAGTGCCATTCCAGGGAATGAGTTGGGAAGCCAATGCATAAGGGAAGAAGATGATATAGATTCATTCTGGACCCTGAGTGCTGGTTCTGAACTTGCAGTTCATAGATGGTATGATTCATTGCAGTAAGCCATCATTACTCAGTGCCCGATCCATTTCTTCCAGTGGCAGATGTGGTCTCCACATGAACTGATGTAATTAATATCAGTCAGGATTTGGTCATATCCTCCAGTCATTGTTCAGCCGTCTTGTCAGTCTCCAGAAATTGGGACTGTAGATACCTAGTTAACAATTCATATTCGTGTCATTTTTGACAAACTGGATTCTTAGAAAACACTGTGGATTATATGGTTGAGTAAAGGAAGGGTCTTGGACTTGATGTAGTGAGGCTTCAGAGATAATAAGTTGTACCACTGAGAGTGGCTCTCAGTCTAAATTGTCTAACTCCTGAAGAAAGAGTAGTGTTTTTTCTAAATAAATGCAAATGGTCTGTGACCACTTATTTAAATTATAAAAGGGAAATGAGCCCCATTTTTGTAAATTTATAAAATTATTCAACTTGAAAGCTCCATTCACTTTGAGGATCTGTGTGACTCAGAATGGCATGGGGTCCAGGTCTCCCTCAGACCTGAATGTACTTTATGATCCATTGGAATGCAGACCTAGACATTTTGATTTAAACTAAAGTTGAAATGACTTCTAAGTGGAGATATGATGTCACAGCACTGGGGAAACGTCACAAGCTTTCTAAATCCTTCTTAGTTCTTAGCTGACGATTTCCAGAGAAGAAAAATGAATGAAGAAGAAAAAGAAGAAGAAGAAAACATAACACCCCACTGGAAAAGTGCCCACCCATCCCACCCAACTATCTTCCATTCAGCTCCATTAGGATTATGAAAAAATAAATAAATAAAATCTTTTACAGCCAAGTGTAAAGTTGTGCTCCAGAGTTACTCATTTACCCTTGTGTAGCATTATCAGGCACTGCTCAAAAGAGGCAAACAAAACAGCATTTTGGAATTTACAAGGAAAAAAATCATTCTCTAATTTTCTCAGAATTCAAATGAAAGTTGTGGTTTGAAGCCACCAAAACAGAATTGCATGTGAAGTTTAGAAGGGATTAATTTCAAAAATTTCTTAAGTTGTTGATGGAACCATCTGGCAGTTTGAGAGATAACTATTAAAGTCTATATAAGAAAATTTCTTTCTGTAAGATTATAATGACTGAATATTATAACAGCAGGAGAATAAAAACTAATGCATATTTTATCATTGAAAACAAATGCTCTGGACTTTAAAGTCAGGTGGGATTTCTGCTCAGTCTAAAGGAAGCAACTAATGAGTAAGGCATACCTACAGGGCCCTCAGGCTACCACTTTGTTTGATCCTAAGAGAAGACTACAAAGGAATTATCAATTGTGCTTTTCTGGGGGTGGGGTGGCTGCAAAATTGGCACTCAGAGTAGTTAGGTGATATTCAACATACTACAAACATCAACTGTACATGTGAGATTTAAACTAAGATTTTTCTTGTTCCAACACTATATGCTGCCACATCACACTGCCTTCTGCAATAATCAATACTTTTTACTGGGAAGGTGTATATGAGCACTGGGGATTTCATTATAATTACCCACTCAGGTGTTTCTGGCCAGCCAAGAGTCAGAGCTGTGCCAACTGTTTTCACAAAAGTTCTCCTGTTAGTTTTTACATATATCCTGAATAAGCCTCATTTTCATTACTATTTTATGGAAGACAATTTGTTCCAGTTCAAGGTAATTTGACTCACAGACAAAAGCAATAGTCTCTAAACTTGGAAGTGCATCAGAATCCCCTAAGGAGTCATAAAACATACAGCTATCTGGGCCAAAGGATGGCTCCCTGATTCAGGGGCCATGTGTATTCTCATAAAGTGACCAAGTGTTTCTGATGCCTCTTCAAATCTGAGTTTTGTTAAAAATAAGGTGCTTTCAATACATGAGAATGATCAGTCAACCTACTCAAGCCTGATACCTGCTATTAAATTCCAGCTCCAGCACATATAGAGAAAGGTACAACCTTCAGGAAGTTATTTAATCTCTTCAGAAATCCATTTTCTTACACACAGATGGGAGTAATTAATAATACCAGTGTGGTAAATTCTTGTTAGGTATAAGTTCGTATGTTCTAAGAAGAGCACGTGGCACATTCTAAGTGCCCATAAATAATAACAATAGTTCATCTAATGTTCTATTTAAGGAGGCACAGCCCAAGGGCTTTGAGATGCCTCTGGTGAGTCATTTAACTACTGCAAGTGCTCTGCCCCTCTTTCAAAGCAAGGCTACCTCCCTCAGCCATCTAACCTGTCTCAAGAGGTACATGGACTGTCAGGCAGAAATAAGGTTTTTAATTACCTTAGTGATGCACAGAAAGACACATTGTTATCTGCTACTGTGGGTGACCTCCACTATATCTTCTTGTGCAATCCCTATATATCTTCATCTCAGTAGTGCCTACTCTGACATCTTAGCCAGTTTCTTCTACAGCTCATTCCCAACACGGTTCTAGCAAACAGTGTCAATCTTTTCTTTACACACTATTATGGGTGATTTAACATGGCACTGCTGCATATTACTCATATCCTCGGCATTTCTCTAACACAATTCCTATAAGCCACACAAATGGAGCATTTATAACCAATCTTTGGCATCCATGCCTTGGAAACTAGGAATCATACAGGTTCAACAATTTGACAAAGGTCAAGCAGTCATAAGCCACAGAGTTAGAACTCTTGAACTCACTGTACGTTGCCCAGTGCAGCACTGTCCCCTGACAGTTTGGGGAACTTCTCTGTAATATTTCACCAAGTGTCACCCATACCCCACACTACTTATCCTCACTTCCATCTCTTTTTAATACAGAACTTGTCCTGGCTACCACAGTTCTGTAGCAGTGGTATTTATTATGGGATTGGATGCTGCATTAGTGATATTCTCTGATGGCCTCTCCAATTACTTCTTCTCCATCTTTCCAGATTCACCAACACTCCCTAGCCATCCTCACATCTTCAAGATTTCTGAAACCTCCAAAATGCACCCTGAATCCTGAAAACACTTTTTCTCCACTTGTTGCACAAACTACTGGTAATTCATCCCTGCACTGCTCCTCCATCTGCGCTGTTGGCTACACTCTTCAAGACACCTCCAAGAGCCTCTAGCAACTGACAGTGGAGACAAAGGACAGGCTCTCTATACTCCTTTTGCTGCTGAGTTTTGAATTTTTTTTGAATTAATAGATGAATAATTTATTTGGGAAATGTAAGATTTTCCTAATATAAAACAACTAATGACTTTGGCCTTTATAAAACAACTGATATCCTGGGCATACCAAAGTTAGTGACTGATAACGTGGGAAACTCCACACTGCACATAGAACACGGCTGCTAAAAAACACTGTTTATTGATCCATATTTTTTTACTTTATTTTTTTTATTTTTATTTTTTAAGTTTCTTTTTTTGTTTTAATTAGTTACACATGACAGTACAATGATCTTGACATATCATACATTTGAATCAGATGGGATATAATTTCTATTTCTCTGAGTGTACAGGTTGCAAAATCACATTGTTCATGCAGTTACATATATACCCACAGTGATACTAATGTCTATTTTATTCTGCTGTTCTTCCATTCCCCCTACCCCCTCCCCTCCCCTTCCATCACTTCTCTCTACCCAATCTAATGTGACACACTTCCTTTTTTTCCCTCACATCATCATACCTGTATTCTGTATAATGAAGGGGGTCTCCTTCTCTCTTTCATGCAATTCCCATTCTCCCTTCCTTTCCCTCCCACCTCTCTTCCCTATCTAGAGGTAATTTTCTTCTCATGCTCTTCCTCCCTACCCCATTTTGAGTCACCTCCCTTATATCAGAAAAGACATTTGGCATTTGGGATTGGCTAACTTAGCATAATCTGCTCTAATGCCATCCATTTCCCTGCAAATACCATGATCATGTTATTTTTTAGTGCTGAGCAATATTCCATTGCGTATAAATGCCACATTTTTTATCCATTCATCCATTGAAGGACATCTAAGTTGGCCCATACATTGCTGATGGGACTGCAAATTGGAGCAGCCAATTTGGAAAGCAGTGTGGAGATTCCTTGGAAAACTGGGAATGGAACCACCATTTGACCTCTTCTCGGACTATTGATCCATAATTTTATGCATCAGTCACACACACTCAGCATATACCTTGAGTGTCTTCCCAGTGCCAGGTGCTATTCTTGATGACAGGGTGCCACCTGAGCAAAGAACACATGTTCTGCTTGTATGAAATGTACATTTCAATGGAGGATGAAACCTGAAAGAAACAAGGCATGATTAAATAAAAAAATAATTCTAATAATTATACCAGCAATGGAGCAAACAAAACAAGTTGAGATAATAGAGAGAGAACAGAAGCTGGTTAAAGAGGTAGCCAGGGGGAAATGTTGACAAAGCCATGTTTGAACTGACGTTTGAGTAATAAAGATCTCTCCAGGTAAAATGTTTTGTGGGATGGGAGTGGAAGGAGGAGGAATTTCAGAGCCCATAGTAGAAAGAAACTTAAATTCCTGGAGAAGAAAATAGGAGGCCAGGACAGTTAGGTGGCGATGATTAAGGCATGCAGTGACACAGATGAAGACAGAGAAGTGAGGAGGAGCTGGGTCCTTCCAGGCCTTGCAGCCCAAGGGACTAATTTTAAATCTACAGAGCTTAAAGTAAAAATGATCTTTGTTTAGGGAAAAAAAAAAGTGTTTCTCTACTGTCTCTATTGTTGTGGTGGGGGTGGTGGGTGTATGGACAGCAGAAGGGAGGTGAGAGTAGGAGCAGAAAGAGGGAACTGTGGTCATTTACGAAAGAGATGAGAATATTAACTGGAACAAGCTCTATTTTTTTTTCTAAAATGTCATTTAAAAATAAAATGCAGGGCTTAGTTTCACAAGAGTCAAGCTGTGAGGTGGGTAAGCACACTCTGTGTAAAAACTTTTGAAAAGCTGTTGTCTTCCACCACCATTTTTTTTCTACATCTCTCCAAAGAGAAACAGCAATTGGATTTATTAATTCAAGCCAGGCTGCAGTCCAAATTCTTATCAATTCTCATATGGAAATCAGCCTAAACCCTGATCATGGGACTCCTGTCATCGTTGGCCTCAGTGTACCTACCTCACTATTTCCAAGAAGCAAGAGTTTGAGGGAGGAAGGAGACTTGTTATAGTATGTTCTTTGTGCCGGGCACTCTGTGAATGACTCTGAGATATGGCTTAATGAGCAAGCCCTTGGGAGTGCTTAGGACTTGCAGCCATGCCCATTTAATAATAGTTTTATGTGAGACATGTTTCTTATTAAAATTTCTTTGAGAAAATTCTTTCTTTCCTGGCAGAAAGACTTATTTCATAACTGTCATTAACTTGTCAAAATTTTGGCTAAGTGGGAGGAGAAACTTCTACATATTATTTGTGCTTTTACTTACAGTAAACATATCAATTTATTAACGTTCTTTGACAAATAATAAGAATTAGTAGTATGAGGAATAGAAGCCATATTTTGTGAAATTTAAGGACTTTTTTTTGCCTATTTCTTGTACTAAGAGCAATACATGGTATTTTTTCACTCACAGAATTCTGAAATAGGACAAGATGATATGAAGATCTGGCTGGAGAAAGAAAGAGAGAGGTTTTAAACCTGCTAATGTTACAGAGAATTCTAAAGACAATGAAGAATTGACACATTAATTCTAACCAAAATTTGTACAGAAAATACTTTACCTACAGAATTCAAATGAAAATAGATTAGATTTTTGTGAAAGAAGTTGAATGCCATAGCAAAATAGATGAAGGCAAAAAAAATTAAATATTAAAATTGGAGTTTTAGATTATTTTGCTTACCTGCTTAAGAGATTCATTTATTCATTTATGCCTAAATGTATGTGTGTGTGTGTGTGTGTGTGTGTGTGTGTGTGTGTGTATATATATATATATATATATATATATATATATATATATAATATTTATCTGTAGTTGGAAAGCAAACTATTATAGAATTTTTATCAGGAGACAGTGCAGGGTGTCTGTTAGAAATACCCTTAGAAAATGAACTATTCCATACTTTTATTTTTTTATCAGGAGACAGTGCAATAAGTTCTGGTGTTCTTTATAAAAACTAAAGGAAATTACAATCTCAAAAGAATCTCAGGCTTCTTCACAGTTATGTAAGACATGTAACATTGAAGATTTTAACATTGAAGATTTTATTCTATGTTTTGTTCATTACTTTTTATTTGTTTATTTTAGTGCATTATATTTATACATGGTAGTGGGGCTTATTTTGACATATTTATAAATGCATAAAACATAATTTTCTCCATTTCAATCCCCAGTACTTCCTTCTTTATCTCCCTTCCTCTGATCCCCATCCTCTATTCTATTAGTCTTCCTTCTATTGATTGATTGATTGATTGATTGATGCACTATAGTTATATAATTGAATTGCATTGGGTATGTATACATGTACCTAGCATAATTTGGTTAACTTTATTCCTTAGTTATTCCTTTTTTCCTACACTTTTCCCTCTCCCTTGGGCCCTGATCTCCATTGTGTAGGATCCCCTTTTTAAATACTTTCCTCTCTCTAGCTTCCACATATGAGGAAAAACCTTTGACCCTTGACTTTCTGAGTCTGGCTTATTCACTTAGTATAATGTTCTCTGGTTCGTTCACTTTTCTGGTTAAAAATCCAACAAAGTACAATAGTAAATGTAGTTAGGCATCAAATTTAAATAATTATATTGTTGATTATTGAGCTTAGAATATAGGGGAAAGAACTAGAGGCAAGGAAATCTCAGTGCCTTGTTTACAAATGAACTTCTCCAAAGCTTAAAAACAACTTTAAGTTAAAAAGATAAATTAAAAAAAATTTGAAATACAGTGGAAAAACTATGGGATTCTATATGATTTGAGGTAGTTATAATGCTGGAATAGAAATTAACACTATCATTCATGAGCTACTAATTCATTGAGATTCACTTTCATTGATGCATCAATGCTTGTGTTAAGGAATCCCTCTAATCCAGGCAGAGTCCTGGAGGTTGAGAATAGGAGAGGTGGGGGGGGGAGAGAGAGAGAGAGAGAGAGAGAGAGAGAGAGAGAGAGAGAGAGAGAGAGAGAGAGAAGAAATCCCTTCAAGGATCTTTTAATCTTGGGGAATTGCTGTTAACATATGAATATACTGACAGACAAGAAATCTATAATTATGCTCAGAGTATCTCAAAATGTCTAAAACCCATCCAGAAACTAAGATGCTGACTGCATCCTGGATTAAGAAATGACCAACTTGAGGAGAAAAAAAATCAAAAATATCAACATTATTTCAACATAATGTTGAAATATTAGGTACAACTTTGCCTCCCACTCTCCAGGGCACTTTGCTGGCTGATGAGGATCCTAACTGGACTAGTATTTCAAACAAATGCAGCCATGGCAACTTTGTTTCTCCAGCAGTTACCAGAAGGAATAAATATCAACTGGTATATAGAAACTCTCCTCCCACCCAAAGACCCAGAGGTCTTACTGAATAATAGAAACTATAAGGTTCTGACTTCCCTTGGGTCACCTTGGTATGCAGACTAATTAAATTTATGCATACCTGTGATTTTAAAGCACTCTAGTTGCCCAAAATCTAAGCTTGCAGAACCCTAAATTTTCAGTCTCAAAATAAAATATGAATACCATTATAAAATGAACTATTCCATACTTTTAAGTGTGCCTGAGTGTGTTGATTTTATCTGTGTCTGCAGTGTTAACATTTATAGCCTGTGCTAAACAACCAAGTATGTCTTCATATTCTCTTTTCCCTGTTTTATTTTCTGGTTTTTTTTTTGGTTTGCCTTTATTTCAAACATAAATAGGAATTTCTTCATAAATAGGAAAAGGTAGAGTTAATTCTCTTTCCCCTTTGTCTCTCACACACCTTAACATAACATGCAGGGTACATGATAAAGTAATAGTAATGGATAGTTTGTCATCTTTTTCACTTGTAGAGTTTGAGCTGTAGATGCATATGTATATATGTATTTAGCAAATATAGGATATGTGTAAGAAATATGTATACATACTTGATAAGTGAAGGTAATCTCAAATACAATATAATAAACCCATTATTCAGTTTCATTTTCATCACTGAAAGATAAAGAATTTTCTATGCTATTATTATTACTACATTCCCTATATCTCCCAAGTATGCAGTCTTATCAATCAATAGTTCAACTTTATTTATGATTTAAAATATCTCCGTAAATAATAAAAATATTGTTGCACAACACAAAAATGAATAGTATCCTTAAACAAATAATCAGTGTCAAAAATAGCCACTAACACCAGAATTATCTAAAATCATGTTTGTTTTTTGTTTGCCTTTATTTCAAATATAAATACAAATTTATACATAAATAGAAATAGGTAGAGCTAATTCTCTCTCTACTTTGTCTCTGGCTAGAACAACAGAATAAGAAAAGAGAATATGAATATAAAACCTGAGAAATAAATGTAGAAAGAAGGATAAAATATTGTTAATATTCATAGATGTATGATGCTTTCTCTGGACACAAAGGAAACAACAGAAAAACAAAAACAATATAATTGTTCAAAAAGGCAGCCTATTATTAACACTATATAGGTAAAAATCCATCACTTACATTTGTGCAAATAATAGTCAATTAGAAGATAATAAAACCTGGATCATATTCATAAAACAATACAAGGATAGAAATGAACGAAATAGAAATTATAGAGTCAGAAAGTAAAATACTATATGATCTCACTCATGTAGAACCTAGAAAAAATGATGTCATGGAAGTTGAGAGCAGAGCTTGGTTACCAGAGGCCGGAGAGAGCAAAGGGAAGGGAGGGAGAGGGAAGAGTTGGTCAACGGATTCTAAGATGGATAGGAGCAATAAGATCTGGTGTTCTTTTGCAGAGTAAGGTGACTACAGAGTGCAATAATGTTCTCTATATTTCAAGAGGTTAGAAGAAAGGACTTTGAGTGTTTTCACCATAAGGGTAATGATAACCATTTGAGGAAAGAGAGATCTTTAACCTAATCATCCTGAAGGACAAAACTAACTTCTATATATTATATAAAGGCAAAGTCCTCACATATTAATACACAATTACTGCAACTCCAGTAAAACTTTCAACATGACTTTTTAAAATTTAACTGAACTTCCATAATGAAAAAAGATTATCAAATTCTTTAGAAGAGTATATAAGAAATTTCCCCGCTAGTATCAAGAGCTACTAAAAGTACAATAATATCAGCACTCAAAAATTAGTTCATATAGAGAAAGCTAAGTTAATGGACTTTTAAAAATACTATATTTCAAATAATACATGGATTAAAGAGCTAAAAAGGAAATAAAAAGACATAAATCAAGGCAGGGTGGCCACACGCCTGTAATCCCAGCATCTCTGGAGGCTGAGGCATGAAGATTGCAAATTCAAAGCCAGCTTCAGCAAAAGTGAGGCACTAAGCAACTCAGTGACATCCTGTCTCTAAATAAAATACAAAATAGGGCTGGGATGTGACTCAGTAGCTGAGGGCCCCTGAGTAAGGCATGAAGATACTCAAAGAAAATGTTAGCATATATGTGTATAATCTTGGGATTAAAAAGGCTTTCTAAATTGACACGAAAGTTAAAATTCACAATCATTTAAAATTTCATGGTATAAATTTAAAATACCATAAAAAAGCACAAACAATATTTAATAGCAGAAGTCAAAATAAGAAATACTGAATACCTTTTAAATAGGCAACATATAAAAGTTAATATCCTTAATAAATAAATAATTATTAACAAATATCATAATAAGAAATTAAACATGCATAAGGAATTTACAAAGGAAAAAATAAATAGAAAATTGGTACACTAGAAATATTTGATCTCAACTCTATTCAAAAATACAAATCACAATAAGGTACAACTTCTAGTATCACTTCCTCTTTCTGCAGCTCTTCACTAAGCAAAAACCACATGCCAGAAATTTTTTAGGTAAGCATTTTTCAAAGTGTGGCCGTAGGACCAAAAAAAAAAAAAAAAAAAAAAAAAAAAAAAAAAAAAAAAACACCATTAGAATCATTTAAGAACTTGAAATAAATGTAAATTCTTAGACTTCACCAATACTTTTAAATCAGAAATTCTGTCAGTGGGGTCCAGCAACATGTGATGTATGTAGTAAGCCCTCTAAGTGATTCTATTGGCACTCTGAAGTCTGCAAGTCTCTGATTTCAGCAAACAAAGCACAGATCTTGTTCCTTAAGAAGCTTTATTATAGGGGAGGTAGATAATAAGATAGACAAGAAACAGAAATGAAATGAGTGAATGATGTATTTTGATCCAACTAATGGAAAAACAGAGCTTGAAAAGTAGATGGGAGGTGTGAAGGCAGGGCCAAGTTAAAATTAAAATAGGGTGCTCAGGGTAGATGTCTTTAAGAAGGGAAATTCTGAGCCATTGGCTTCATAAAGAGAAGGGACTTAGCCACATAGGCATCTGGAAAGAAGCACATTCTAGGCAGAGGAAGAACCAGTGCAAATGTCCTATGTATTTGAGGAATCTTTAAAAAAATTCATAAAGTAGGGCTGGAGATATAGCTCAGTTGGTAGAGTGCTTGCTTTGCATGCACAAGGCCCTGGGTTCAACCCACAGCACCACCAAAAAAGAAATAAAGAAAAGAAAAAATCATAAAGTGAACAAAATGTAGTGTGGAAAGGGGAATAGTATTGGAGATAAGATCAGAAAGATCATGGTCCACAGGGCAAATTAGGTGAGGCAAGCTTTAGGATGAATTAAAAGGATTTGGGTCTCCATTTTCAACAGTGCACCAACTTCAGAGCTATTGCACAGCAGTAAAGCCTGTCTTTAATTTTTTTTTTAAATCCCTCTGCTTACTGTTGAAAATAGACTATTGTGGTGGTAGGGGAGATAAAAGCAGGTGACCCATGACTACTGGAATAATCTAAGTCAGAATTGCTGGTGTAGATCTAGGTGGCAACAATTTGGTTGTTATTGGGTGCGAACTGTAAGAAAAAGATAACATAGAACAGTGGCTGTGAAGTTTTAACATGAGTAATAGAAAAGACAGTTGCCATCACCTGAGATAAAAAAGGATATATACATCACATGCATATTTGAAGAAAGATGAGGGGTTCAGTTTGGGGCACATAAGTTTGAGGTGTTCACTAGACATTAGAATGGAATTCTGTAATAGGAAGAAATAAAGTTCTTTAGAGAGGTCTGTACAGGATGTATTTGGGAGCCTTTAAGTATATAGATGGTTCTTGTATTTGTAATCAAAAGGCAAGTATATGAGAATAATTGAGACCCCCAAGAGAATAAATATAAATAAAAAGATAAAGGACTCATCCTTGAGGCACCCTGACAATAAAAGACTAAAAAGAAGAGGGTTTTTAGAGTTGTTTTTTTATTTTATGTTTTGTAGGGGAAAAATCACTTTGAGGTAGTTGTGGCCTCAAAAACACCACTAGACAACTATTCCAAGTGTTATTAAACAGGAAGTCTCACAGACCAAACAAAGATGTTCAAAGCACACACTTTATTGAATCAATTAAAATGTATAATAAAAAGCAAAGGGAAAGAGATGGGCTTTATTAACACTTAGGATAGAGTGCA
The DNA here is from genome assembly GCF_964194105.1 of Spermophilus citellus. NCBI lineage: Eukaryota > Metazoa > Chordata > Mammalia > Rodentia > Sciuridae > Spermophilus > Spermophilus citellus. The sequence continues at coordinate 106,775,908 of NC_138182.1, forward strand.
ACTGTGCTGGGAACACACAACTCAAATCTTATGTAATGTTCACATTTCCTTTCTCCCTACATTAAACTTCCCACAGAAGCTGTGTGAAAATATGAGGACTAAAGCTAAAAGGGGGCAAAATAGGGCTTCTTTGGTCTTAATATTTATGTCTCCCCAAAATCATATCTTGAAATCCTAAACTCCAAGTAATGGTATTAGAAAGTCAGCTTTGCAAAGGTCAAGACAGGAACAATCCTCATGAATAGGGTTTAGTGTCCTTATAAACATGCCCTGAAAAATCTTCCTTGCCTGCAACACCTATAACGACACAAGAAGCTGCCAGGAATGAACAAAAATGTAGACACCTATTAGATACCAACTCTGAATTCATCTTGATCTTAGACTTTTCAGCCTCCAGACCTATGAGAAATATACTTCTATTGCTTATAAGTTACCCACTTCATGATATTTTGTTATAGCAACCCAAACAGAGTAAGACATAAAATTAGTACTGAAAACTGGGGGGGGGGATGTTATTACAATTACCTAGAAAGTACAAAATTGACTGTGGAACTGAGTAATAGATAGAGCTGTAAAAATTTGGAGGTTCATGTAGGAAAAGCTTACATGTCCCGTGAATGGACTGGTGAAGAAGAGCAGAATTACAGAGAAACCCTCAAACTGCTTTCAAAATCACTACCAAAGTGATTTCAAACATGCACTGTACTCAACTAACTCATGGCTACCACCACCTAGATGTCAAAGGATGTTCTGGACAGCCATGGGTCCCAGACAGAGAACCAACTCAAGTGGAGTCTGCAAAGATATTCTACTAGGACAGTGCCTAGCTGAGCTGAGGAGGTGGGACCAATCCTTCCACACAGACCTGTAGATCCACTGGAGTGCAATTCCAGCCCAGGAGAGTCACAGGTATATGACTCCAACCCACGAAAGCTGTAGTATGGGCTAATACACAGAAGGTTATAGGAGTAGGCAAAACTGTGAAGGTGAGACTGTCACCCCAGTGGGCCCAAAAGGTGAGACCTCTGCCCTAGTGTGTATGGAGGGCCAATCATGAGCCAAAGAAGATTATTCTCGAGCCTCATGTTTTGGCATTTCTTCAAAACCTGTCACCCTCTTCATTTTTCTTCTACTTTTTGAATGAAAATGTCTATTCTATGTCTATTCCATCATTGTACTTTGGAAGTGTATAAATATGTTTGATTTCATAGATTCACACTTGTAGATTAACTTTGAATGAATCATATCTTGAGTATCATATTTGATTTAGATAATATTTAAATGAGAATTTGGTCTTTAAACTTTTAAAGATGCTATAATGATTTAAAATTTAGGGGGTAATTGGGAGGGAATATGTGTATTTTGCATATGAGAAATACATGGATTTGGGATGACCAGGAACAGAATGCTATGTTTGAATGTTCACATCATCCCAAAATTCCCATATTGAAATCCTAAACTCCACAGTGATGGTATTAAGAGACAGGTCCATTGGAAGATGATTAGGTCATGAAGACAGAACCCTTGTAAAAGGAATTAACATCCTTACAAAGTGGCCTGGAAAAACCTCCCTGCCCCTTCTACCATGAGAAGAACTGCACAAAGAAGCCACCTGTGAATCCTCACCAGACCCGAATCTGCTGGCACCTTGATCTTGAACTTAGGCTCTATATCTCTGAAAAATAAATTTTTAGAAGTCACCCAGTTTATGATATTTTCTTATAGCAGCATAGACAGAGGTTCAACAGATGGAAGATGCCTGAACCAAATATACATTTACCTTGTGGGAAAGATTTAGGGGCTTTTACTCCTACCCAGGGATTGTAACTTGCCATTAATTTGCAGAACAATTTTTTTCTCAAGTTTTCTATGTTAGCTTTAAATATTATTAATACCAAGGAATGACCTATTAAAATCAGCAAAGGATACTATGAGAAAAGTATAATTGGAATAAAACTAATAACATCTTACCTTAGAAGCCAAATAAAGGAGTGATCAGTTATACCAAGAGCTTCTGATAGATCAAATAAGACTGAGAATGTGTTACTAGACTAACCAGGGTATGATCTTTTAATGATTTTTACAAGAGCAACTTTTATGAAATGATAGAGGTGAAAATATGTCTGGAATGGGCTGAAGGGAGAAGGGAAAAGCCAATTCATGGACCACATGTATAGACAATCTATTCAAGAAATATTGCTATAAAGGAGAACAAAACCATGAGACATTAACAGGTAGAAAAAAATGGAGTACAGAGAATTTATAAGATTGATAATATTACAAGATTAATTCTTATAGGATTAATTAATTAATTAATTAATTCTTATAGGATTTCTACTGGCTCATTCTTATAGGATGAGCCAGTAGAAAGGAGAAATTTTATGATATAGGAGAGAGGAGAAGAATTGTTAGGATAATGCCCTTGAGTGAGATGGGACATATTTTTGTGCACAAATGTAAGGAAAAGGATTTACAAAGCAGCTCCTGGAGTTAACAGTATGAAAAGTGAGAAGGCATCTGGGGTGCAGGAGGCCCTGAAGTATCTTTCCTGATTATTTCTATTTTCCCAAGAAAATGTGTATCAAGTTCATCATTTGGGAATGAATAGACTTTGGAGATTCAGGAGGGAAGAGAAGGTAGGAAATGGTGAAAGATGATAGGAAAAAGACTGGACCCATGTGCAAGAATTTAAGGTTTGTGATCTAAGAAGAGCTAAAAGTTGTGAGGTGTTGTTTATTTTCTTTTGTTTTCTCTAACCAGGTTCATGTACACAGTTCAAGAACAGAGGAGGGTGAGAACTGGGTTTTCCAGGGTTGAACTTTTTCTAATGAGTCTGATAAAGAAGAGAGGTACAAAAGGGGCCAGGAATATTTGCAAAGAAATAATTATAATGATCCATCATGAAATTTTCAGGAAAGGAAGGACATTGAGAGAGATCCCCCAAAATGAATACATGCTATAGGAACAATTGAACACTGACCACATTTACACCAGATAATTCTTGAGAGAAAAAATTTACTCATTTTATTTCTGACACAGAACTAATAATATGTTATTCCTTCATTTTGACCTTCACAGATCCATTTTGAAATGCCACTCTTGGCTGATGATATGAATTTATTTCCAGTGAAATTCCATGCAAAAGAACAAACCAGAAAAGAAAGAAGCATACACTATAATGAAAGAATCACTCATTTTTAAAAGAGCCATTCCCAATGACTAGAAGGTACAATATTTGCCTTTTCTTAATTCACAGTGAAACAATATTATTAATGTTTGTCCCTAAAGGAAATTCAAATCTTCAACATATATTTATTTATGATTCTTTCTATTTTTGCCTGCAAAGTAAGTAATAGATGTTGTAGTAACTTTTTTCTTTACATCATATACTTAAGAACACAGAATCATTGTCCAATCATACAAATACACCTTGTAATGTCTAATGTTGTCTATTCTCACAATTACCATGCACATAGACTTGGCTACACCTAATATAGCTGCAGAGCACATACACCACCTGTGGAGTCAAAATAGCTTATCTCCCCAGGGGAATATCTACTTCAGATTAATGGGGCAGCCTTCATGATATACCAAGGTATTATCAGAAATATCATATCTTTGAGCTTAAAAAACATTTTAACACAATAAATTTCAGAAAGCCCCGATGTACATGTCAGATAGGTAAATAGATAAATGGGAAGTTCTTGCATTCTGGAATTACAATTCAATCCTTTTGAAGTTTTTATGTTGGCCTCTTTTTCTCTCTCCATCTACACAATCCCTTATGCCCATATGTGTTTACAGCACAAATCTATTTGCGTGTAATGTCTCCCTCTGCTCAATTATAAAACTGCATATGTTAGAGTATAATGCCTGTGTGCAGAAGAGATCTTTGTGAACTGGACTGTAACCGAAATGAACATTCGTGCTGAGTTGGTGATGAAAAAAGAAAAAAAGAAAATTCCTCATTTCTACATTGCATTTTATCTTTAAAAAAAAAACTGGGCAAATCTTAATTAGAAAAAATAAAGGGTATTGTTCCTGGGCCTGTTAAAAGGTAAACCTCAAAAAATTTGCTGTTTATTTAACTATATAGTTAGTATACAATTCTCACATGTTACTGTGACTCCATATACCTACAACATGTAAAATAGTATATTATATGACATACTAAGGTTTAAAAAAATCAAACTGGTCTCTGCTTTCTGCCTAAGGGAAGATGGCTTTTCATGACAAGGCCAAGCTGTGGAAGAAAGTACGCTTAGCAGAACATTGTGATGGACATTTATAACATGCTCATTACACTGCTGATCAGGTTGTAAGCTAATTTCAAGTGTAAAACGTAGGTTTGGGATTTATGCCTTGTTGAAAACATAATCAAGTTTCATTATTTCCATGAGTCATAGCATTTTAATCTTTTCTAATTAGATGTAATTACTATTCTTGCTCACAGCAGGATAGCATAGGAGCATAAAAAAATGAGGTACTACATATATAAGGGGAAAATTACAAAAAAAAGGAAAAATACAGGCATCATTAGTAAATAAGTGAGTGTTTTATTCTCAGGTGACACTGGAGCTATCCCCTCATTGGGAAAAATGGTCACTGTGACAAAATACAATAGGTAATTATTATCTTTTTATAATGTTCTTTTCTTATGTCTGAACAAGGTCCAAGGACAGAAATACTTTCCACCTGGAGGACATAATTTTAATGTCAGAGTTTGTGCATTTTAATTAAGGCAATTTAGCTGAACAGAAAATTTGTCTTTTAAATGTTATTATGAAAAATGTACTTACCCACCAAGTACTCTTCTGTTCTATCTTTATCTTCTGGTAAACTAAGACCAGACTTTTATACAGAAATCTATTGAGAATTCTTCCAGATCTAAAAGGATAAAAAATGTTATGGTTTTAACAAGAATGTTGAAAGTAGTTTCCCTGAAGAGTCACTAAAGAAGCAAAAGTGAACACGAAAGATTCCAGATGCCTTTATTCTCATGTATGAAAAGAATTTACCAAAATTATTGATTCATAAAAATAAAATCTTTACATTTGTTTTACATGTAAATTCTTCAGGGACAACTTTTTTTTTCCCATGTAGTGTCAACAAAATCACTTACTAAGTGGACAATTGGTGAAATGAGGTTCAGATAAAACAAATTTAACAAGTTATTTTACATTTAATACAGTCTACTTCTCAATCCATTTCAAGACCTGAATTAACTACTTAAACTGACTACATTGATCAACTGGTAAGTGTTAATTTTAATTCTCTTCTTTATATCGTACAGAAAACACCAGTAACAAGAAGTCAATAAACCAAAATAGTGAGATTTACTAATTAAAATTATAAAGATTTGCCTTTTTAATACTGAGTTCTATGCTAGTTCAATCTGCCAGAATGAAAATTAGGGATTGTATACAAATATATTAGACAACTTAAGAGACCCCTCTAGGTCATTCTATTTCTGACTGCCAAACTCAGATAAACTCAGGACAAGCAACATCGATTATCCAGATTACCAAAGTTTTCTTAATTGGCAATTCATAATTTCCAGCTGCTCTGAACAAAACCTAACACCCACTGAAATATTGACATTTTTCTGCCTCATTAAAATCTTTTGCAATATTCTGTGTGAATATATTGTTCAATTAGCCATTATTTCTGAAGATATACCAGGAGGTAATACATGTTTAGAACATAAAATACAATTTGTGGTTTCAAAGCAAGTCTATGTGCACTGTAGCCACATGTATTTTTAGATGATATTAGACCCAATATCATGGTGGACAGGAGGAGAATGTAATTCTGTGGAGCACATTACACTTTATACTTTAAAATCTAATTTTGCTGTAGTTTTCATTCTCTCCCATGAACTCACTGTTATTCATGTGAATATATTTTCATAATTATAAATTCAGTTTAAGGATGTCTTATTACAAAATTAAGAGTCCTTACAAAATCCCTTTATAAATTTTCAGCAAGTTGTATGTAGTTTATTTTAACTGGGCAAAACCCTTAAAATAAAGAGTCCTCAATGCATCTTTTGTAAGCAACAGCTGACATTCATTCCATGAAGAACAATTTAAGATCTATTGATTTCAACTATATGCAATCATTGTATAGACTAAAACCAAATACAGGTATCACTACAAGTCCTTTTCTGTAATTTTGAGTTAAGCCATAAATTTGAAAGGGAATTTCTATAGGAGGAATTACAATTAATGAAAATCTTATGCAATCTCAATGTGCTTTTCTCTATTAAAAGCAAATATTTCATCACATGTCATAATTAATTAACTCAACATAAATAAATTGTATTTTGTACAGAAGTGCCTGTTTTCAGTTGCCATAAACCCACAGCCCAGGGTATAACACATGTGGTACAAAGGTGGAATAAGTCCAAAATATTTGGGGTTTGTATATGGTAATGTTAGGGTTTTATTTTTACTGATGAGTAAAAATTTTGAAGTTTTATAATGTTATAGAACAAACTGAACCATAATGGATTCCATATTTACTAATGTTTGAGGCAGTTATAAACATTCCTCCCAGCCTTGGGGAATGTACTAAACTTATTCATTTCTATTTTCATGTTTTTGTAGCAACAATACTCCAGAAATTCTCCTAGTCATATGTGATTTGTCATTTTTATTATATCCACCATGGTAGGGTGGAATCTAATTCCCTTGATGAAGATTTAAGAATGCAATGTAGAACTCTGAAGACTCTGCAAACATGTGACATAAACAATGATACCACAAAGATAGTATTAAAATTTTCATTGTGCCAGGTGCAGTGGTGCACACCTGTAATCCCAGTGGCTCAGGAGGCTGAGGCAGGAGGATTGTGAGTTCAAAGCCAGCCTCAGCAAAAGCGAGTCACTGAGAAACTCAGTGAGACCCATAGGGCTGGGTATGTTGCTCAGTGGTTGAGTGCTCCTGAGTTCAATCACCAGTATAAAAATAATGATAATTAATTGTTCCTTAAATTAACCCCTCTTTAAGTTTCTTCTCTTAATAAACAAATAAGCTATAAAGGCTTACCTATTTCCTCAGCATCTTCTGCATAGCAGGTTGTATTTCTTACAATGATATAATACATATTTCATTGACATCCTAAAAAATTGACTTTTTCTGAAACTGTTAGATAAAATTAATCTCTTCTGAGCATAAAAATGCTTGTCATTTACCCTAATGTCGACCAATGTATTTTCACTTTAAATGGGTCTACTAGGATAATTTTAAATAGGGTTAATTTTTATATGTAGCTTCAGAAAACTATTATTCATGATTTGCAGCCCCAGATCATTTCCAACACATTTTTATTATCTGTGTTCAAGGATATAAGTCATAACTATGGAAGCCAGTACCACTTTTTCAATCCACAAATAATCCTCTTTTCTTTCTTGAGTTTATCTATATTGTGATAAAATGGAATGTAGAACACATTCAACTGAACGTAGCCATGTGCCACGTAAGAATGTTTTGGGCAACGACAGGCCACATGTATGACATTGGTCCCAAATTATAATGGAGCCAAGAAATTTCTATCACCTTGTATCTTGCGTCCATGATAAAGTCCTTACACAACACATTGCCATGTGTTTTTGGTGATGCTGGTGTAAAGAAACCTATGTAGTACCACAGTATATCACATGAAATTGTGTGCAGTACACATACTTGATAATAAGTTACTATGATAATGATCTATATGTTTACTGTACTATACTTTTAATCATTATTTTAGAGTGTGCTTCTTCTGTTTATTAAAAAATATTTGTGGTAAGACAGAGTGTCATATTTTTAGGCAGCAACCCATATATCTCACGTTTGTCATATCTCTTGATTGAATCAGGAGGTCACATCAAGTCATTGACCTGTACCCCCCTAGGTTTGTGAGAGTAAACTATGTTCATACAATGACAGAATTCCCTAACAAGGCATTTCTCATAGTGTACCTGCATCATTAAGAAATCAGTGACTATAATTCATTACATTGCTCCAAAAGTCAAGCTCTGAGCAATCAATTCTGAAAGCAGAAATTCTGAGCATGTTTTTTTTTTTCTTTTTCTTTTTTTTAAATAAGGAAGATCTCTTTTTGAGCATCTCTTGCTATAAACCTGGAGATCCCAACTCATTGCAGAGTCTAACCAGCATCACGAGAATTGGACTTTGAATTCAGGTAGCCATACTGGGAAAGGCCCTCCCTACTCTCTGAAAGTCTTATCCTACACCTTAAAAAATCATTTTATAGAGATATAATTGACACATCAAAAAAACTTAACCTATTTATAAACTATAATTGGAGGACTGGGAGTGTAGCTCAGTGGTAGAGTGTTCAAATAGCTTGCAAAGTCTTTGGTTCAATCCCCACCACCATAAAGGTAAACACTATAATTAGTTTTGACTTATGTATATGCTTGAGAGTATTATCACAACAAGATGATTGAATATGTGAATCTCCTTAGAGTTTCTCTATTGCTTGTATTATCCATACCTCCCATGCCTCCACAACCCCCCTTTGGAAGAAACTGCTAATCTGTTTTCCAACACAGTTTACCATTTTACATTTTACCAGGAATGTAGAAGAGTCCCATTTCTTGTGTGATCTCACCAGTATTTGAAATAGTCTTTCTAATATTAATGGTTCTAGAGGATATGTATGAATAGTGTGCTTAGTTTTAACTTATATTTCCATAAAGGATTATTGATATTGAGCAATTTTTAAGGTATTAGCATGATAGTCCTATATCTTCTTTGGTAAAATGTCTACACAAATCTTTTGGCCTTTTCTTAAATGGAATTATTTGTATTATCAATATTGAGTTGAAACTGTTTCTTTGTAGACTAAATACAAGTCATTTGCTAAGTATATGTTTTGAAAATATACTTTTCCAGTCAAAGAATTGCCCTTTCATTTCTGTAACAATGACTTCTGAAAAGCAAACATTTTAATTTCAATGAAGTACAATTAATTATTTTCTTCCTATAGTTAATGCATTTAATTGTGAAAGCTTTTGGATGTTGAAAGTTTTTAGGCCTCATCAGATTATGCATCTTTATGCATAAACATTTGTGTGATTCACTGATTATTTTCAGAGTATATTTCTTGGAGCAATATACTTCAATCATGGATTTCTGAGGAGTTTTTGTTGATAGATACGCCAAATCTGTTCATATTTATCCATCATTTACTACATTCCTTCAAGGCTTTACTATTACATAATTTTAGAATCTATAAATTTGATTGGTTAAAATTGTGATTTATTATTATCTAATTTTAATTTCCCTGCCTACTATTGCAGTAGAGTTTGTGGTTTAGATGTTATTTTTTCATTTATCAGTTTTATCTTTTGCCTATTTTTCTTTGCATTTTAATGTTTTATCAATCTGTAAGAGTTGCTTATATTTTCAAAAACCAGACAGATGAGCTACAAATAGAACTTAGTTCTTTAACTAGTAGAATTACTTTTCCTCATATTCTGAAAATGCCCTTGATTCTCTGGCAACATTATATTGCTAAAAGGAAGACTTGCCCACATCCAAATCTTGAACTTCTTTAAATAATCTCATATTTGTGGCTGTCTTCATGAGTCTCAGTCTTGCATTACCTAAAATGTATATAATAAATTCTACCTCACAGAATGGACATGTGCACATAAATTTTATCAGGCACTTGCACAAGACATTGCACACAGTAGGAACACAGTGCATGTTATTTTCTCTCCCTACATCTACCTCTCTGCATGCAAAATTTTGAATTTCATAAATATTTCTTCATAAAATATGTTGACTAGTTATAATTAACAAATTTTCAGTAACAAAATTTCAAAAGATTTTTTAAATGCCAAATTAAAGTGGATAAAACTTTTATTCCTCTTTTTGTTTAGCAATTTAATTCATACCTCTTCATCGCTGGTTTCAGTCAGTCTGCAAGGATGTTAATGCTTACATACTTGGTGGGGGTGAAAAAGGTGTGTGTGTGTGTGTGTGTGTGTGTGTGTGTGTGTGTGTGTGTGTGTGTTAGCATGTTTGTATGAGAGAATGACTAAGTTCACTGTTACATGAATTGGTACATATCTAAGAGTTTTGGGGAGCCATTCCTGACTTAGCTGGCATAAGCTGGAGAGTTATAAAAGACCTCACTCACCAAAACATCACCTCTTGATTGGTCTGTCAGAAATTTCTAATTTTCCTGTCACTCTTGAAAGACCTTCTAAAGGTGCTGTGCATTTTAACTAGGCTAAAATTGACTCTTACCTAAGAAGAGTAACATTATCAGAGATTAGGCTATCAAATTATTCCATTAGCACCTATTACCATTTGAAAGAACGTACAGTCCAGAGGGAATGGGCCTTAAGACAGACAAGGTTTGATTGTCAGCAGAAGGGCTGAAACGTTCAGCGACAACGATGAAATGTTAGGTACAGATATATGCAGTGGGGTACAGGAGGAGTTTTAGCCTGAGCCACAGTGGGAAGTATTAAAGATAAATAACAAAGTACCCTCATCATCCCCCCATCCAGTCAAAGGGTAATGTCCAAAAAACCATATGCCTCATGTGTCCTCAGCCGTATATAAATTCCGGAGGTTATTCTGGCCAACAAATGCAATTGGGATGGATAGAACCAAGGATTACTTTTATACTTTTCATAGTATTCAGGCACTAAAAATCAAACCACCAAGACTTTAATCAGCAGTCATACAGCCAATCAATTCTTAAGGAATTTCAGAAAATACCACAAAATACGTAAGTACAATGGCCAAATTTCCATCTTAAATTCAGAGAGAGAAGACATGCCCATTGTTTATGTATTATAGCATTAGTCCTATTATTATGCAATCAAAGTATAGTAAAAATTAGTAAATCAGTCTTTTATAGCAACTTGCTGTCATTGACAATTATATCTGCAGAATCCTGAATGTACATTGAAATGGCTCTCTGTGTGAATGACTCCTTTGCCATGTAAAAAGGAGACACAAAGGAAACCAGGGTCAAACACAGTTTCAAAGCCACAAAACTCAAGACCATTTCTTGTTCATCCACCAATAATTTATTCACAGCAACCAACTGCAGAAAGAGAACTCTCCTCACCACCAGGGACTTTTCTCTTTCCTCATAAATTCTTTCCACAGTACTTTTCAATATTTCCTAATTAATTGTTAATTTCTGCCAATTGCACACCTGCAATTGTTGGACTGGTGTATTGAACTCTTATTACACTTATTTTGAACACAGTCTAAACAAACTACCTGGCTATTGTGGTACCTCATGGACTTGAACGGGTTATGATAACTCTACTATTCCACTTATCAGGATTCAAAAATGATCAAAGACCAGAAAGGGAATAGGAATGGAAATGACTTAGAATGATTTTTCTTTCAGACTGCCACCTTAAGACTCATTAACAACTTAGAACCACGGTAGCCCTGGTTCCGTTGGAATCAATGATGCTGAATTGATATTTGTAGTGTAGAGATAAGAGAACAGGCTGGCTCCACCCTTCAGCAGTTCTGTGATCTTGACCACTTAACAAATCCGTACCTCAGCATTCTGATTGGCAAAATGGGATCACAACACTGAGGACCTCACAGGACTGCTTTTAGAGATACAAAGTGTATGCAAAGTATTAGACATGTGTTTGGCTCATGATAGGAGGCTTATTAATGTCAGTTACTATCATCATAATCCTCATTATTTGCTGAGCACCCTACCACGTTTAATGCTAGGAGACATGAAAGCAATATGCTGCATGATGTCTGTCCCCAAAGACCTTCAGTCTCATGAGGAATAAAAGCCCCACTGAGAAAGCAATGAGAGAGCACAGGCTCTATAGCTTGTAATTCTGATTACTAACTCAGTAAAAAGCTCTGCAAGGTCAGGATCAGCTGAAACTGCTTTTGCTATAATAGGATTCTTGGAAAGACAGACACACAGTGCAAGCCTTGGATCAAAAATTGCTTTAGGGTCACCCTTGAACATGTGGTCCACAGATGTGTTTTGTTTGGCTTATGCAGTATTGTTAAAACAGTTTAATTAGTTGCCAACATTTAAAATTAAATCACCATCCACCCTGCTTCACCCATTTAATTACCTGCCTGGTTCCTGTCATTATTTGAGTTTGCAACTCCTAATCTATGGTCTTACCTCCCATTCTCAGTGTCACTCGTAACTATAAGCTTTGGTAAACATATTAGAGTGATTTATTTTCTTCTTACAGTGTCACAGAGTTCTGCCTTACTGCATACTAACGAGGTTCATAAAAATTATTTTTTAAAGTATTTCTTCTTAGAAACGGCCCAATTTGGACTGAATTCCAGGAAAAATTATAAAAAAAGTGTTATGACTTCTTCAACTGTTCTGTCTCTATTGTTCAATTTTTATTGCACTATTGGATTAGAATTTAATGAACTTTCTTTTATAGATAGAGAAAGAATAGTATGGTGCAATGCACCGAGAGAATTGAACACAAATAATTGCAAAGCCTGGCAACAAAGCAAATACTTCCTAAGAGCCTAACTCTTTATTTAGCCTTGGCTAAGCTGAAAGGGCTGCTGCTGTGCATTTGGGAAAAGATAAAATACCAAATTTATGTCTACAAGCTATTCTGATGAGCTTCTGTTCATCTTATTATTGAAGGAGGGATCCCAAGCCTTAAAAGATTTGAGGTGGCAAGACCATAATACCCAACACCAGACAGATGAGCTTGGCAGCAATTTATAAGTTGCATACTCACATTCTGGGGTAGGAGGACACCATAAACCATTCAGGGCCATATGGGGGTTGTACTTAAGAACAGAGTGAACCAGCATCAACTCTAGAAAACAGACTTTGTTATGAGAAGAGGATGAGAAACCCTTGGTTCCCACAGGAAGATGTGATTAGCTTGTTGGAATAATGTTGCTCTCTGTCAGGCAGGTCAGTCACATTAGGTGGAGGGCCAGGTTGGGGACAGCTGGTCTAGCTAACAGGGAAACTAGCTATGTAGGGAGCCTCACAAGGTGCAAGGTGTAAGGACTAAAGCCAAGGAATCATACCTATGAGGCTTTAAGGAGGAGAGAAAGGCAGAATATGGTATTATGTAAAAATGTGGATGTGTAACCGATGTGATTCTGCAACTTGTATTTGGGGTAAAAAAGGGGAGTTCATAACCCACTTGAATCAAATGCATGGAAGATGATATGTCATGAGCTTTGTAATGTTTTGAACAACCAATAAAAAAAATTAGAACTTGAATATTCATTTTACTATCACAATTCAATTGACAAACCAAACTGTAATACCATCGATGAACCAAAACATGTTTTATCAATAACAGTAAAAATGTCTGCATTGTCACATGATACTGAGAAGTGGAAAAAAAAACAAACCAAAAAAAAAAAAAAAAGAACTTCAGGTATTAGAAGGCACACAGGTACATGTTTTACTGTTTATCCTGATACTTTAAAATCAGGTATGGAATGGGATAAACTTCTAACTAATGGCTTCTATATCCTAGTTATATCTATTTTAACAGTGAGGTTTGTATTCTAAAATACATATTTCTAATGAACTACTATCATATATAGTTCTTTTCCCATTTAAAATATTGTAATATAAATCTATCCTCTCTGTAGTTCTGCATCTAGTCAACTCAGGCCATGCCTCCCCAGGCCACATCTTTGATTTTTTAATAAATTCCTACAGACCATGCCTGAAAGTTCAAAGACACAGGTTCTGTGGCCCAAACCTTAATTCTCTTTGTTCATTATTTTATGATTCCAAGTAGCATTTCCTTCCACATCACCTTGGTTTTACTACTTTAAATTACTTTGTTCTTATCTATTGGAGATAATTCACACTCATTGTGTCTATCTAGAGACTGATACAGAGAGATAGTCAGATGTCTATAAAGCCAAGTCAAAGGGAAAGTATAAAAGAAAAGCATCACCATGTGGGTGGATGAGAAAAATGATTATTTCTTCCTTCTAATACCTCTCTGAAGTCTGGGAACTTGAAGATGCTTCCTAGGTCATTTTGTGAATTGTTTCTTTACCAGCCACATTCAGTAACTGAGATCTCTTAAAAATTAATTAAGGATATCAAGTTTTTTTTTTTTTTTCTGACAAAAGTACTTCAGAAAAACTAAGATAACACTATTCAAAAGAACAAATTGATCTCAGAATGATTTGGTATGATTAGAATTGAATGACTTAAAATTGTCTTTGTATATTTTCTGAAATTTTCAATTGATCTAAGAGTTACTTCTGTCCTATCCATGTCTCAGTCTCAAGTACTTCCAATATATAAATTTGTGGTACAGCATATATTTTCTCAAAATCAGTTATTATCCTAGGTATAAAAATAAAAGCATTGATTTCATAAAAATATTTTTTAAATTTCCACAGAACATTTTCAACGTTGACTTTGAAAATATCACCTATTTTCTACACTTTGTAATATATGGTATTTTTCTGTTGATTTTTTTAAATGGAACCACTAGTATTAAGTGTAATAACAATAATAGACAATAAATATGCCTTTTCATCTCAACACAGAAGCTTGGATATTCTATTCTCTTCTACACAAACGTTGCCTAAATGGTGTCTGTTAGATTTCTTTTAGAAGTTCTAATCCTCGTAAACAATGAAAATGATGATTCTTGAAGAATAGTTCTTCAGATCATTGTCTCATTTCTCCACAGAAACCACATTGTATTCACTGCAGGGTCAGAGCAGAAAGTCTTTCTGTAAATGACTCTCTTACAAATTCTGAATACAAATTTAACATCAAGAAGAGGACATCTGACTTTCTTAATAGAGCTCTTAAACTGATTAAAAATCTGAGAGTAAAGGCAGACAAATAGCCTAATGGAGAATGTTTTCCATGATGACCTAAGCTTGAGTACACATCCATCGTAATTTTTACTAGGATTCTTCTTTTGATCAGAGAACATCTAAAGCAACCTGAAATAGATTTCTTTTGAATTAAAGATTATTATTGTCTAAATCATCCCTCCCAAACCCATCCACTCTCATCTGAATTAAAGATTATGATGAAGAACAGGTTCTGTTTCATTTTAATATCTTAAAAAGTTTATTCATTATTGTCTCAGAATTGTCAGTTTCAATAAAAAGAATTTTATCTTCTTTAATCACATAAACATTAATAAATTTCATTATTAATCTTCTGTCAAAAATCAGTCAATAGATTTTTTTTAAAATTATCTATATTAGTCTTTCTTTCATGCTCCTCTATTGAGCATAGAAAATAAATATTTTTATGATACATTATTCTTTATGAAAATAACCAGAATTCAGGAAATGTATTCTATTGTTGAACCTGAAACTGGAAGACAGAATCCTTCTTTACTCATATTTGCATATTCATAAAAAATTTCTCTAAAGTTAAATTTGTGTAATTCATATTTTTTCTATTTGTTCATATCCAAATGGCAAGGAAGTTATGTATCTTGTTTTTTCATGATTTTGTCTTAGAATATTGAGAACAAATGAGAGATGTATATACACTTTATAAATGGGTGTGCTTCAGTTTGTGCCTCTACTCTGCTTCAGCCAACTATATTTACAGCAATAAACAATATACCCTAAACTACAGGCCCTTTATTTTAGTCAAAAATGTTATTTTACTAACATTTTTACTTTTTTAAGCAAAAATGAGACAAGGGTATTATTTCACATCAAAATTATGAATGAATATGCTCCTAACATTTCTTATTGTTAATATTTAAAAGTTGTAATTTTTAAAGCACTCATGCTGATTTTTAAAATATGATTAACACATTGAGATGGATCTTGAAGAGATTAAAATAGACTATAAAAGTACAGTAGTTTAGTATGCTACTAATAAAACTCAAGATCATATGTCAATGGAAGAAAATAACACATAGAATTAAAGGACGCTAAAAGTTAATAGAGTATTAGAAGGTAATTTCAACATATTTTTCTGATATGATTTCAGGCTATTTGGGAAAAAGAATTCATTTTGTTCCTCATAACATATTTTGTACTAAATAAAATAGATAAACCAAAGATTCAGTGTAAAAATAAATAAGTTGTAACAAATTTTAAAAACTGTAAATAAATAGCTATAATAATCTTCATAAGTACATATGGAAAACTAAATTCTCAAGCTTTTATATATCTTTAAAAGTCAGATAAAATTTTCAAAAGTTTCCACAAATACAGAATAGAAGGCTACCTTTAAAATAGAAGAAGAAAAAGATAGCCTTTTTTATTCACTTGCTGGGATACATTTTCTTTACCAATTTATATCCCAAAGTCATCAAAATTGTCTAAATAGGGCTGGGGTCCTGGCTCAGTGGCAGAGCACTTGCCTAGCATGTGTGAGGTCCTGATTCAATTCTTAGCACCATATATAAATAAGGAAAGTCTATTGACAATTAAAAAAAACTAAAATTTCTCTAAATAATGCATTTTAAATGTATTTTAAGAATGAATGCTGCCCCTGATAGCAGAGTTCCAACTTTAGGGAGGACTAAATTCTAAGAGGACCAAACCTGCTTTTTCCCTGAAGGAATTTGCATGTATTTGCAAACTTGAGCAAAAGTTAGGCAGCATTAGCAAGTTACAAGGGAAGAAAAAAATAACTTCTAGTCTGAACAAGGTGGTATCACAGGACATACACCCTGGATTAAACTGGGAGCCCAAAGGGCTGGACACTTGGGGAAAAATCATCCTAGTATGATCCAAGAGAAAGATAAAGAAAATACATTAACTATAGCCTTTGATAAACTAAGGTCACATGCAAATTTAGGATAACTGCTGAAAGAATATAAACTGAGTGTATGACACCTGAGCCAATGCCAAAAAATGTGAAATGAAAAACCATCAAATTGTGAGTAGGAAAGAAAAAATACAGAATGTCAACAACTGAAGAACACTAAATACAGTGCCAGATTCAATTCAATGTCTGATATAATTCTTTAGCACAAATAGTTATAGTAAATGTAAATAGTCTTAAGTGTTACAGTGAAATAACAAAGATTAAAAAATTGGAGAGAAAAACAGATATACCTGTATTAATCATTATTAAAGGTTCAATTCACCTGGAAGATGTAACAACTATAAATATTCTTATTCCAAATCACCTCAAAATATATGAAGTGATATATATGCAAAGAAAAAAAATATATATTTATAATCTTCCCATAGATATTATACATTAATACATAATATAAGGAAATTAATACATTAATACATAATTAAATACATAATTTTCAGAAATTCACAGGAAATAGAACACATTTTTACAGTAAATATATAAGAGCAAAAATAACAAGAATATTTATATGTATCCACATATATGTGGAACCAGAAATTATATAGAAATCTCTCATCTATAACATGCTACAAAATCACATATTAAACAGCTAGCTATTCATGTTGTTTTAAAGCTATAAAGCAACAAATCTCAAAGTACTGAATTCATTGTTTTTAATATAACATTATTTTTAACATACCATAATTAACCCAGAAATTTTTGGAGAAAAGGGAAAAGAAAAAAAAAGATAATTAGAAAATGCCTACTTATATGGAAATTAGCAAATAAAAAATATGAACTAAATTTAGGGATTACGAAGTACTAATTTTTCAGAAGAAAAATATATAGCCTTGAAAACATTCATTAAAAACAAAGAAGATATGAAAACATAATAAGTTTTTATTTGAAGAAGGTAAATAAAAGAGCAGCAAAATAAGCTCAAAGAACATAGAATAACGGAAATACTAATCAGAACAAAACAATCAAACAGAAAAAAATACATACAATTGAGGAGAATAACAAAGAAAAAAGTAGCTAATCAAAAGGATTATTATATAAACTTTGAGGCAAATGACAATGAAAAAAGAGAGAAAACACAAATAGCTAATATTAGAATTGAAAAAGGGACTATTACCCCAAATACTATAAATATTAAAGTGCTTTGGTAATATTGGAAAATTTTATAACAATAAATTTATGATTTTAAATAAAATGGACAATTTCCTTAAAAGAATAACCTACCAAAATTAAAGAGAAAGGGGTAGGAAAAGAGAGTATGAGGTACCCTGAAATTTCCTAACCATTAAAGAAATAATTAGCTGCTTTCTGATAAACAATTTTTCAAAAAAAACTTTGAGTCTCACATGGGAAAACAATTCTCTCTCATACAATCTTATCAGAAAACAAAAAATATGACAACATATTCCACTCATTTTAGATAACCATCATAAACATGAAAGTAAAGTCCTACTAAAAAAAAATAAGAAAGTAAAATTAATTCCCATTTTAATTTTTGAACATATGTGCACAAAACTTAAAAAATTGAATATAAAAATATAATATATCATCCCTATGTTAACTATATGACAATAATACATGCTTGGTTTAAACATTAGAAAAATAACTATTTGATTAAAGGAAAAATTATGTTATTATATTGGATATGATTTTTTGAAAAGGGGAAATACCTAAAAACTCACAAAGAATATGCTATTAAAAGAAAAACCACTTCTTAGTAATAGAATAAAATAGAAGCAATTTTCTTCATCTGATAAAGGGTATCTATATTTATATCTATAATACTCCTCAAATTATTTCATGAAATAGAAAAGGAGGGAACTCTTCTAAACTCATTCTCTGAAGCTAGTCTCATCCTGATACCAAAAACAAATGAAGACACATCAAGGAAAGAAAACTTCAGACCAATATCACTGATGAACATACATGCAAAAATTCTCAATAAAATACTCTCAAAACGCATAAAAAAATTAAAAAGATAGTGCACCATGATAGAGTAGGGTTTATTCCATGGATGCAAATTAGGTTCAACATATGGAAATCAATGTAATTCATCACATCAATAGACTTAAAGACAAGAATCACATGATTATCTCAATAGATGCTGAAAAAGCATTTGATAAAATTCAGCATCCCCTCATGCTCAAAACACTAGAAAAACCAGGGATAGTAGGATCATACCCCAACATAGTAAAAGTTATATACTGTAAGTTCAAAGCCAACAACATTCCATATGGAGAAAAATTGAAAGTATTTCCTCTAAAAACTGAAACAAGATAGGGATTCCCTCCTTCCCCACTCCTATTCAACACAGTTCTTGAAAACCTAATGAGAGTAATTAGACGAAAGAAAGAAATTAAAGGGGTATGAATAGGAAAAGAAGAGCCAATGACATGATTCTGTATTTAGAAGACCCCAAAAGTCTACCAGAAAGCTTCTAGAACTCATAAATGAATTCAGCAAAGTAGCAAGGTAAAAATCAAGACACATAAATCAATTGCATTCCCATACACACCAACAACAAATCAGCTGAAAGAGAAATCAGGAAAACTATCCCACTCACAATAACCTAAAAAAAAGTACTTGACTCAATCTAACAAAAGAGGTGAAAAACCTCTAGAATGAAAACTACAGAACACTAAAGAAAGAAATTGAAGACGACCTCAGAAAATGGAAAGATCTTCCATGTTGGTGAATAGGCAGAATTAATATTGTCAAAATGGCCATACTATCTAAAGCAGTATACAGATTTAATGAAATTCCTATTAAAATTCCAATGTTTTTCATAGAAATAGCAAAAGCAGTCAGGAAATTCATTTGGAAAAATAAGAGGCCCAGAATAGCCAAAACAATTGATAATGAGAAATGGGATGCAGGAGGCACCACAATTCCAGACCTTGAATTATACTACAGAGCTATAGTAACAAAACAGCATGGTGTTGGCACACAAATAGAAATAGACTTGAAGAAAAATGGGACAAAATACAAGACATAGAGAAATATTCACATAAATCCAGTTATGTCACACTAGACAAAGGTACCATAAATATACATTGGGGGAAAAAAAGCCTCTTCAACAAATGGTACTGGGAAAACTGAAAATCCATATGTAGGAGAATGAAATTGACCCCCTATCTCTCACCCTGCACAAAACTCAACTCAAAGTGGATCAAGGACCTAGGCATTAGACAAGAGATTCTGAGCTTATTAAAAGAAAAGTTAGGCCCGACTCCCCATAGTGTCAGGTTAGGAACCAACTTCCTCAATAAGACTCCTAAAGCCCAACAAGTAAAATCAAACATTAAGGGCATGTATGAGGGTAGGAAGGATGATAGAATAAATCAGACATTATTACCCTAAGTACATATATAACTATATGACCAGTGAGATTCTACATCATGTATAAACAGAAGAATAAGAAATTATACTCCAGGGGCTGGGGATGTGGCTCAAGCGGTAGCGCGCTCGCCTGGCATGTGTGCGGCCCAGGTTCGATCCTCAGCACCACATACCAACAAAGATGTTGTGTCCGCCTAGAACTAAAAAATAAATATTAAAAAAATTCTCTCTCTCTCTCTCTCTCTCTCTCTCTCTCTCTCTCTCTCTCTCTCTCTCTCCCCTCTCTCACTCTCTCTTTAAAAAAAAAAGAAATTATACTCCAAATATGTGATATATTAGAGTGCATTATACTGTCATGTATAACTAATTATAACAAATTTTTAAAAATTGTTAAAAAAGAATCAATAAATGGGATTGTATCAAACTAAAAAGCTTCTTCACCACAATGGTAACAATCAAGAATGTGAACAGAGAGCCTACAGAATGGGAGAAAATCTTTAACACCAGCACATCAGACACAGCATTAATCTCTAAGATACATGAAGAACTTCAAAAAATTAATTTAAAAAAATGATTAAATGGGCAAAAGAACTGAACAGACACTTCACAAAGAAATACAAATATTCAAAAATATATTTTAAAAAATGTTCAATATCTTTAGCAATTAGGGAAATTCAAATTCAATCTACACTGAGATTTCATCTCACTCCATTCAGAATGGCAAGTATTAAGAATACAAGCAACAATAAATGTTAGCAAGGATGTGGGGGAAAAGGTTCATTCATACACAGCTGATGGAGCTGCAAATTGGTGTAACTACTGAAAAGCAGAATGGAGATTCCTTAGAAAACTTTTAATGGAACCACCATTTGACCCAGCTACCCCACTCCTAGGTTTATACCCAGAGGACTTAAAATCAGCATATTACAGTAATGCAGTCACATCAATGTTTATAGTAACTCAATTCACAATAGCTAAACTATAGAATCAACTTACATACCCTTCAACAATGAATGGATGAATAAAATGTGGTACATGTATACAATGAAATATTACTCAGCCATTAAGAAGAATGAAATTATGCCATTTGCTAGTAAATGGGTAGAACTGGAGACTATCATGCTAAGTGAAATAAGCCAATCCCATGAAACCAAATCAGAAAGTTCTCTCTGATATGTGGATGCTAACCTACAAGTAGGGACGGTAGTGAGGGGAAGAATATAAATGCAGTAGATTAGACAAATGGGGAAGAAATAGAAGTGAGGTAGGAGAGAAACAGGAAGGATAGTAGAATTAATCAGACATTATTTTCCTATCCTTGTATTTGAATACATGACCAGGGTTAACTGCATCATGTACAACCACAAGATTTGGATCTCAATTAAAACAAGTTATACTGCATGTATGTATAATATGCCAAAATACATGTATTTTATTAAGAAACATTAAAGAAATCAGTCAATTATGAGAACTACCATATTCATGAATTAAAAGAGCCGCTATTAAGATTTCAGTCATCCCACATAAATTTATAGTTCCAATTTATTTCCAACCAGATTCCAGCTAATTTTTATTATTTTC
Source organism: Spermophilus citellus (assembly GCF_964194105.1). Lineage (NCBI taxonomy): Eukaryota > Metazoa > Chordata > Mammalia > Rodentia > Sciuridae > Spermophilus > Spermophilus citellus. Next base: position 106,797,634 of record NC_138182.1, read on the forward strand.
ATTGTTGCTCACCTTGATGAGTTTCTAAATCACATAAAAGGGTTTCTTCAAGATACTCTTGGAGCAGGGGAACCAAGACAGGAGTATTTATCATACAAAATATCAATATTTCTTTTAAAGTCAAAATAAATAAGACAATATGGCATTAACATAGGGATGAATAAAAAAAGTAGAATAGACTGAATCACAGAATAGATTCACACACACATATAGACTCCTAATATATGATAGAGACAGCTCTACAGATCCGTGGGAAAGAATAGACTTTCCAAAACAAACATGGAGTCCTTATTATTATCTACATGATAAAGTCATTTCTTTCCATGATCCACATTCCTCATTCCCCACTGGCTATACCCTCTTCTCCAAAATTGTTCAAAACACACCAGGCATATGACTGCCTCAGAGCCACTACCCTATGGTTCCTTCTGCATGGCAGGTTTGGCCCCCAAATATTCCCGTGGGTTGTCTGTTCACTACATCAATCACTGTTCAAATATCACCATTTAAGAGTGATATTCCTTAACCATTCTTCAAAAAACAGTCAATGCCATTGATTTTCATCTCATGACCTGGCTTCCTTTCCTTATATAGTCTACATTCTCTAGAACATGAGCTTTGAAATGCAGGACTTGTTACTTTTTTGCCTTTACATGCTGATCCATTACCTGATACATACTGGGTCTTCATCTGTGTTTGCTGCATGTATGAATAATCTACAAGATAAATGTCCAAAGAAAACATTTCAAAATAGATATCATTTTTCTTCTCTTAAATACCAAAGACTGAAATTTTATTACTCAACATGGTAAGAGGACCCCTATAAGCAGCTGCAAAAGGACTTCTCTAAATAATATAAATTGTATATAATTGTATATAAACTGTCAGATAAAACAAGGGCCTTTTTACAATAAATTTTCAGGCTTAATATTCTATGGCTAGAAATCACATTCAGGAAAATAATTGCAAAATGCAGTTGCTATTTGGGCAAAGATATTTATCATGGCATTAATGATAAAAGCACAAAAAAAGAAATAACATGAATATAAACAGTAGGATAATAGCTAGGTAAATTCTGTACTTTCAGATGATGCCAATATAATTCATCTTTAAAATGATAATTTATAAATAATTTAAGTAATATGGAAAAAGCAGATGGTATAAGGTGAGCTATCAAAGGGTGGGATTCAAAATATTTTGCCTAGTAGAATTTCAAGAAAATAGCTCAAATATGCATTTTACTAACGTTTTCCTGATGTGACCTTTCCATGGAAAATCTTGCTTGCTAGTAAGTTCTACACCAAACCAATTAGGAAATAGAATAAGCTTGGGCGTGGTAACATACACCTGTAATCCCAGAGGCTCAGGAGGCTGAGGCAGGAGGATGTGAGTTCAAAGCCAGCCTCAGCAATGGCAAGGTACTAAGCAACTCAGTGAGACCCTGTCTCTAAATAAAATACAAAATAGGACTGGGTATGTGGATCAGTGGTTGAGTACCCCTGAGTTCAATCCCAGTACCCCAACTCAAAAAAAGAAAAGAAATGGAATTAATAATTTCTTTGTAGTTGTATATTAGTACCTTCACTCTTCCTGTCACTAACTACTATAAACTCTACTGTATGCAGATATTTTAACTTAACTTTAGGTTCATTCATCCAACTGCCAAATGTTTCACATTATCAACCAATAGGAGAGATTAATAAGCCTTCAATCAAGTGAACCATATATCTAAAAATAGGGTTTTTTCCTCCACCCCAGTTTCTCTCTCTCTCTCTCTCTCTCTCTCTCTCTCTCTCTCTCTCAGCTAATGTAACCATGCCAAAAAATATTTTCCAAGCTGAAAACATTCCCACCACCTCCCTCCTGCACCCAAAACCCAATGGCCAAGACAGTGAACCAAACTAAGCCAAATATGTCAGGAACTAAAACTATGAGTATTCATTGAACTCAAAATTTTCATGATCCATGACACCTCTTTTCTGTTTTAACCTGGCCTATTTAGTTTGACTCGTGTGGTACTTTTGCAAAGCACTGGGAATCTGGCTATGGTTTCAGAAACAGAAATTTCTCCTCAGTAAATTACAAAAGTTCATCACTTGATCCTTTCATCACTTTCTTCTCAGTCATCATTAAAAAGAATTTCCATGTCAATAAAGTCAAGAATAATTACTAGAAATCTCAGGGACTTGTATTACATTTATGTATTCATTGCTACATAAATTTATTTTTAAACTAATTTTGACTTTTTTGGTTACAGTCATCGCTGCTCGCACGTAAGTGATAACATACGGCTTTCCAGAGCTCGTGAAAATTGCACAGTTGTTAAATTTCAGAGCAAGGGTTTAACACTGAGGGAAAAAGTTATTTAGAGTAAGAGACAAAGGTTTTATATGCTAAAAATGACCTTTCACTTCATAATAGGATGAAGAACAGGACTTTCTAGTCATGCTGTGTAGATCAGTGTTGAGGGGTGAGAATAGATTAAAGGACCAAAGGTAATGACTTCATTTTTGCATGATCTGAAAGACACAAAGACCAAGGTTAACAGTCTCATCTCAACTTCATGAGGGCACAAAGAGGAAAAGACAGGAGCACTCAGTAATTAAGGGAGGTGGGGACAAAATCACCCAAGATTCCTTCTCCTTTCTTCTGCAACCTGCTGAGGTGTTAAAGTCCACAGTGCTGCAGGTTTGAGAGGAAATAAAGAAGTTTGGGGAATGATTTCTCAAACCATCAGGAGGCTTGAGGAAAACAAGGCAGCCCCTTCCTGCAGCCCACTCCCTGGATTTCCTGCAAAAGAATGACTGCTCTTCAGCCTTTGATTCCTCTCATCGCCTTCCACACTTTTCTTCTAAAAAATGTAAAAGCATTGTTTTCAACCTTTCCTTTTATTTTTTATTTTTATAAAAATATTTACTGTTTCATGGAATTGCACCATTTCCTTTTGAGGCAAAAATCACTTCCAAACAAAACTGGACAAACCATAGTTGACGTAAGCATATGTTTTCCAAGCAGTTTTATTCCATTATCTGAGAATTTAGCACCACTCTGCAGTCCTGAGTGGCATCAGCATACATTTTCACTATAGAACTGTCAAAATATAATATGGCCTACAATAAAACCTAATAGGTAAATAAAATAACAAAACCAACTTTCTTTGCAAAGGGGCAGTGCAGTAATATTTTAACATGTACTTCTGATTCAAGATACTAATATCTACTAAATACATTTATTAGCAGTTTGTATGCCTTGTTCCCAGGCCAGTACATTATTTGAGTTTAGTTGTAGTTGTTGTTAACATTGTAATCAAACTCATAAATAAAAGGGAGAAATTTGGCTGATTGGAAAGGAGTGGAAGTAGAATTGTATGCACAGTGGATCTCAACAATTTTTTTTCTGAAATATGTCAAAATATTGCCAAAGAATTGAGGGCCACAGCCAGCAGACTATCATCAATTTCACTGGATTATGGAAGTGACTTTCGAGATAGTTTTTTTTTCCTGTTTATTTTCTACTATAAATGTATATCTTTTTCTTCTACACACTCTCTTTTGTTCCAGCTTTTGAAATCACATAATCAACAATATATCTTTCTTTCAGTTGCTTTCTGTTTGTGTTTCTTTCAACACAGTCTATTTCTTGAATTAACTGTCCATGTCATCTGCTTTGTTCAAGATATGTAATTATATTCATTCTACATAAGAAACATACAATAAAAACATGAGATAGGGTCTGCTTTGTTCTAAAAGGTCACATTATATTTGAATTCAATGAAATAATTCTGGTTTTAGATAACAATTTCTCTGTATATTAGAAAAAGGAAATTGTGGCAATGACAATTTGTAGTTCTAAAATGCTGCAAAATGTCTTGTCTTTTAAAAAACAACATATACTTGGACTGGGACGTAGCTCGGTGATAGAGCGCTTGCCTCACATGTGTGAGGCACTGGGTCCCATCCTCAGCACCACATAAAAATAAAGAAAGAAAGATATTGTGTCCATATACAACTAAATGTGTGTGTGTGTGTGTGTTTTTAATAACAACAACATATTCCCATATAAAAAAAGGCACTGAACTCACAGGATTCTTAGTGTAAGATGTCATTGGAACTTCCCTGGCCTGCAAGCGGGAAAAGGGCCATCTATTAAAATCTAGAAGAATTTATATTCCATGTGCCATCTTCATGCTTGTTTTACTGCTAAGATACTGTTCAAATTTCTGGGTTGACAGCTATTGCTCCGACAACTTTTTAAAATCATTTTGATAGTCACAGTTTCTGTCATTTGTGGGGCAAACTGACAAATTTTCAATGACATATTTACACTAGCAATGGCATCCCCTGGCAGCCAAGACGTTGGAAAACATACTTGAGTAGCAACACGTATAGAACGTCCTGGTTTGCCATCTGGTTGTTTGGGTTGAATGCTGGAGAGAGTTCTTTTGTTTGAACTAGGAAGGGCTCAGATTGTGACTCCTTCAGCAAAGTCTCAGAAAATGAGACTTTGCATGTTAATGTACCGTTTCCCCTAAGGAGAGCTATGTTGCTTCCTAACAAGAAGCAAGTAAATCCTATTTGTATGGTAGTGTCAGCCTTCCTGGACAAGAGTACGCCCAAATCTCTACCCAAAAAATTGAGTGTGTTTTCTCAAGTGTCCATTCCCTGTAGGTTATTAATATGCCTGAAAATTTCAATCAAACATACAAACCACATCATCTTTGCATTCCTTTTTATGTGTAATCTTTTCTTGGTCTGAAGAGAAGCACTATCAGTTTTACTAATAATCACATTGGTTAAATGATGTCTTAGTTAATAAGACTGCTATTACAAATACCACAGGCTGGTGGTTTAAACTAGAAAACATTTATTTTTCACAGGTTTGGAGGTTAGAAGTCTGAGATCAAGATGTCAGAAAATTCAGTGTCTGGTGAAAGCCCCCTTTATGGTTATATCTTCATATCACGGGGGATGGTGGGGAGAGAACAAAGCTGGGGGTGGGGGAACAAGCTTTCTCTTTTTTTTCTTATAAGAATATTAATACCATCATGAGGGATTCCACTTCATCACCCAAATTCCTCCCCAAAGATACCCTTTCCAAATATCATCACATTGGAGATTTAAATTTCAATATATGAATCTTGGGAAGACTCTAACAGTCAGTTCAGCACATAGTAAATAATTTGTACTGTTGAATTACTTAACATACAGGCCTCTAGCTAGTCTCATATATGGGCTTACATGTCACATTATAAGATTATGGAATTTGTTTTATGAAAAATTTATTATCTAATTGTAGTAGAAGTATAGTAGCTACCAGCATAGACAATTGTCAGAATTCCTGGGTTTCACTCTCAACTTTGTCACCATCTGTGTGTCATTGGGTAAGTTAAAGTTCTCTGTGCCTCAGTTTTGTCATCAATAAAATAATTATAAGTCTCTCCTGACAGAGTTATTTTGAGTATTAGATTAGAACATATGTGTAAAACACCTGGAACAATTTATTTGCATTTACTAACATGTACATGCTAGATATTATCATTACTTTTATTATTGTTATTATCCTTGCATATAAAAAATCTTATTTATATATCAGTTTTTGAATTGCACAGAATTTTTTCACATAAATTATGCTATGTTGTTTATATGAACTATTTCACTTCTTCTGGACTGAGAACCCTGAAAGTACATGTCTCTTCCCCATCATAAACTCAATACCAACCACACATGTTGATCATGGTCTCTGACATACCCACAACCTATTCTGACAGAAACTCCTCAGTCTGCTTGGTCCCTGCCTGGGTACACTAACAGATTATGAAACTAAAAGCAGTTGGTCTCCTAGGTTTGCAAATTGTGTGATATGGAGAGAACTGGTGGGTCAGCAGCAATGAAAAATTGTATCAAAAGAAGATACAGAGAATAGGAGCCATGAGAGCCCAAGCAGAAATTTATATGGAAATTGTGAGGAGAAAAAAACCCAAGTATAAAAAGCTTCAAGGGGAAGAAAATGTAGAGTAGAGGACCAGGCAGCCCAGGAGTAAGGGGAAGAGAAGAGGCAGAGAAAGAGGGCATGGGGCATGCAGAGCAAAAGAATGAGGGTGTAATGACCTTCCAGTCCTGCATATTTCTGTTTTACTTAAGGTTTTCATATACTGGGAATGTTCTTTCACAATTTTCCCAGTAAACCTTCCTGTTGATAGAGTGTTTATAAGGGGTTTCTAATAAAAGAAGGCATAGTAACCATGTCTTCTTGTTTTCTACTTTCCCTGCTCTGATATCTGAGACTTGCTAGCCAGGAAAGACTGCTCCTCCCAGGGAGAGCCAATTCCTAGGGAGTAAATTACTTTCCTGGGGCACATCTTTGATATCCAAACCAATTAATCTATCCTGAAACCACTCCTTTTATCGAACTAACTGTTACCCTCTGGGCCACTATCCCCTACCCTAATTATCCCAGGAAAACTCACAGACTAGAAGTGTAGCCCCCCACAGCCCAGAACTCAGTGAAATCATCCAAATTGTCCAGTCCTACCTGTTTACCTCACTATACCTCTTTTTTTCTGAAACACACACACACACACACACACACACACACACACTAAAAATGCTGCTCACTAGTTCCTTCTTTTTATGCCCACTCACCTCAGTGCATGGCAGGCCGTGCCTCCTGTTTGTAGGGTACTATACACATAATAACTTTCTTCATGGGAGTCATTTCTGTATCCACATCTTAATCTGGTTAAAACAAGCCCCAGGTACCCTTAAGACATGTGTTAACAACAGTACACACTTCAAAGCGGGAGATGCTTTAATGATATAGAAAAAAAGACATCAGAGACACCATAGTGTGAATAAATGATTTCTGATTATGATAATTAGAAAAATGTGTCTCCGGGGGCACATCATTTCTGATGTATGTTGAATGACAGGCAGAATTTAGACATAACTGCATGGTGGGCCGGAGGAAAGGTCAGCAGAAGGAGTATCCTGGGAACAGACAAGTGGGATTCCTGAAGGATGGAGACCTGATTAGCTGAAGAGAGCTGAGGAGGCCAGGGTTGGAGGAAAGGTCACAACTGAGTTATAGTCATGTTTTCTTGAAACCTTAGTCCTTTGTGTTGGGTTTAATAGTTAAAGGTGGGCTCCAACAAAATGCTGACTTCCAAATGAACCTTTGCAAAACCTAATGTTGTCAGAGACTTGTCATGTACTTGCTAACTGAGAGAGGTGGTGGCTGGCAGGAGGGGATGTTCGAACAGATAAGGTGATGATAATGGAACAGCTTCTGAGGCAGCCTGCTTTGATGGCCCTAACACCATTTCCAGGAGTAAATATTTCTATCGCTGTGTGACAAGTGTAATAGGTTTCTGGGGTTGCATTTTCAAAAATTAATAATACACATGCTGTGTGAAAACATTACACTCACAGTCATGTTTTCAAAGTTTCTAATAGAATATCTTAAAGAAATCATCCTAAGCTGAAGTCATAAAGTTCCATAATGCATGATTCTAGGAAGAGTACATGGGAAATATATTTATAACTGAAGGGTAAAAGAAAGCAATGAAAAACTAGGGTATAGTCAGTATTTATGTTCCATTAATTTTAAAATTATTTCAATTATATTCTTTTACCAGGTTATAATGGGAAATCTGTTAATAGACGTTCATGAAGGATTGGAAGGAAAAAAAACTACATAAACAATATAAAAAATAAACCAAGATGGAAAAAAAAACTAGTCTATCCCACCAAGCCTCATTCAAAAAGCCCTATGGAGAATAATAACTTAGTGCATGTGCTGAATTCAAGAGAACAATTTAACAATAGCAGGATAATAATTCAAGGTAGACCTCCCCTGGATTTATTGACCTAATGAAAAAATATTTGATTATTATAATTTGGATTACAAAAAATTTTAATTATAGTCACATGATTTGGGGTTGGTTTCTAGTGCAATCTTCAAAGAGCCTGTGCCTGATTTCTTCATATTGATTGGGAAAAGTGAGAAAACTAAATCATTTGCTTCTGGGGTTTTCTGTGTTTTTACTTCAGCCTGTGTACATAAAAACAATAAAGAACTGAGAGGATTGGATCAACCTGAAACATGGATTTTCAGACTGTCATACTCCCAAGTCATTCAAATAAGTACACTTTGCTTAATCCCTAAAAGGCTTAACATGTAGGACGCATACCAGAATGAATGCATATTGGGACATAGAAGACAGGAGCTAAGCAGTTGGAAATTTTCTGATCTTCAAACCTAATTTTTTTATTATTTCACTTAACTGTCATTAGTTTCCTCAACTAAAGTATTTTATCATTTATTAAGCTTCAGTAAGGACAGTTTTCCATGCAGTGATATTTTGGAATAGTTGTAAATTGACCATAATATGAAATTGGTTATCTATGTCAAATTAGTACTTAAACAAACATCAAAGGATATTTTCATGATATAGAAAAAAGATGTCAGAGACACCATAGTGTGAATAAATGATTTCTGATTATGAGAATTAGAAAAATGTGTCTCTGGAATAAGAATAGATGAGCTTACAGATCTCCCCATTGGGCTTGGTGAACTAAAGCAGTCTATGTTGAATGCCTCCTATACATAAGCATTATACACTGTGTGGGAGATAGAAAAAAGACATAATATGACCATCATCCTCAAAATGGTCACAGGATACATGTAGTGTATAGACAGGAATGGCTAGCTAGCTATACCCTTCCTGAAATATTAACTGCCAAAAGTGTGGTACAGAAAATTTGTGCCACAGGAATTTCTATTTGCAGATAATTAATTCAGTCTGCAGATTAGGTAACGACATTGCACTTAGTCTTTTTTTTTTTTTGTACCAGAGATTGAATTTAAGGGTGCTTGCTTAACCACTTAACCACTGAGCCACATCCCTAGACTCTTGTTTTATTTTTTATTTTTGAAATAAGATCTTGCTAAGCTGCTTAGGACCTCACTAAATTGCTGAAGCTGGCTTTGAATTTGCAATCCTCCTGTCTCAGCCTCCTTAACTCCTGGGATTATAGGCATGTGCCACTATGCCCAGCTGAATTTAGTCTTGAAGCAGATTCCAGAGGATGGAAAGACACAACCAAGGAGTTCCCCAATCTGAGAGCCATATCCAAGATTAGGATTGAGAAAAGCCTACATCCATGAAAAGGTAAATATTCCAGTAGTATTGAGAAATAAATCCTATGAGTTTGAAGTACTAGTACTACTCCTCACCCAGATTTTTTAAAAAATTTACTAGGATTAGAGGTGGTTTGTTTATGTGCTTCTTTCTAACTTCTAGAAAAGTCAAGAAAGGATCCAAGCATAAATAAATGATGTCAAATGAAAATGTACAGTCCTTCACACGTAAGATGAAGGTGTAAGCAGACCAGATGCTTTTATTCAAGTAGTAAAAAGTGTTTCTGATGCACTTTATTCTTTCTCATGTTTTTTTTTTTTTGTGTGTGTGTGTGATCAGGAAAACATGTTTTAGTCAGCTTTTTAATGCTGTAACAAAAACACCTGAGAAAAACAATTAGAGGAGGAAGAGTTTATTTCAAGGCTTTTAGTTTCAGAGGTCTCAGTCCTTAGATGGTCAACTTCATTCGTCAGGGTTTGAGGTGAGGCAGAATATCATGTCAGAAGGATATGGTAGAGGAAAGCAGGTCAGCACATGGCCACCAAGAAGCAGACTGAGCCATCTGTAAATAAGGGCCCAGAGGCATGCCCACATGGACCCACCTCCTCCAACTACACTGTATCTGCCCTTCAGTTACCACCCAGTTAATCCCTAGCAGGGGATTAATGTATTGATTAGATTAAGACTCTCATAATCCAACCATTCCACCTCTGTTTTACAAATCAGCATTTTTTGCTGCTCTAACTGAAAGACCTGACCAGAACAATTGTAAAGGAGGAAAAGTTTATTCAGGGGCTCACAGTTTCAGGGGTCTCCATCCATAGAGAGCTGGCTCCATTCCTCAGGGCTCAAAGTGAGTCTGAACATCATGGCAGGAGAGTATGGCAGATGGAAGTAGCTCACGTGATGATCAGAAAGCAGAGAGTGAGAGACTCCACTCACCAGATACAAAATATATTCCCCAAAGGCATTATCCCATTGACCCATCTCCTCCAGCCTTACTTCACCACCTATAGTTACCACTCAGTTAATCCCATCAGGGGATTAATCCACAGATTGTGTTAAGTCTGTCATAACCCAGTCATTTCTCCTCTGAACCTCCTTGCATTGTCTAACACATGAGTTTTTGGGTCACACCTCATATCTAAACCATAAAAACCTGTAAACAGTAATTGATGGTTAAGAACACAGTATTTGGAATAAATTCTGATATCATTTTCTAGCTTGTTCACAAAAGACTTTAGCCAAATCGTTTGCCCTCCATGAGCATAGGTCTCCTGATTAGGAAAACTTGAGAGGTCAATGCTCATCTCAAAGGAGAATTGTGACTATCCAATTTGGTAATATACCAGAAACACCTGATATTTAATAGTCACTTTAAAAAAATCTGGCTGCAATTCTTATAATTAAGCCTGTAGGCAACCTCCAGTCATGAAAAACACAGCCAAATGACCCTTCCTGCTGCCTCCAGGACTAACCAACAACCTCATTACTACCAGGTGGTCTAACTGGCCACAGTCCAAGGAAAATAGGGAATATCTAAGCCAAAATGCCAGATGACTAAAGAAACAATGAAGAGAAGTAGAATAAATGGAAAAACTATGAGGGGTCAAATCAGCCAAGGAAAAAGCAGAGCTCCCCTCTCTTCAAGGCCATGTGGAAACTCAACTGTAAATAACTTGCTGAAATATTTCTTGTAATATGCTCATCTTTCTCCATATTTGAATCCCTTATTCTCTCATAGCCTCACTTCTATATCCCAGTGTTCTCACACAGCCAACATCCTCCTTCTTCCCTCCTCATTAAGAAGGAGACATTGAAAGAGCTACAGGGAAAGATTTACACTCTAATGGCTGTCAGTGGGAATTTCAACACAGTGATTTATTTCAGTATCAAATTCAAAACCAAGACCAGAAATCCTTCATTATCATTTAATATGAATCTATTTCATTAACTAATTTAAAATCATGCATAATTTATCACATGCATTGTTCATTTATAGTTTAGAATGTATTCCCCTAGATGAGGTCTATATATTAGCATTGCCTCACTATTTTTATTGCATAAAATGATTGAGATATACAAGATTTATTTATCAGTGGAAATAAGATGGCTCTTTTTTCTTTGGCAAATTGGATCACTAATATCCTTATGTAACATAATAAATACTTCCCATATTTTATTTTAAAACTCTTGCAGACACACTGTAATTTTATCCTTCTAATAATATTATATTTATCAACCTAGTAATTTTATTTGTTTTATTGTTTGTTTTAAAATCAAGGAATCCATGACACCAAAAGGCGCAGCAACTTGCTTATGTAAAATGAACTACTAGATTTAAAGCTAGAGTTTAAATTTCTTGGTTTCTAATTCCTCCAATTTTCTAAGCAAAGGCCCCAAATTTTAGGGTACTTATATCTTGGGAAAGTACTCATATAAAAATATTAGTGTAGGACAGATCAAAAGTGTTACGGTTTAGACATGTGATGTCCCCCCAAAAGTGGTGTCTCATATTAATGCAGCAATATCCAGAGGTGAAATAATTAGATAATGAGAACTCCAACCTAATCAGAGCATCTTAGTCTGAGTGCACTGTCTGGGTGATAACTTTAGACAGGTGGGGCACACATGGAGGAGATGAGTCAGTAGGCATTGTGTCCTGGAAAGGTCCAACTTCCCTGTGCCTCTTCCCCTCTTCCTGTTTTCTGCCAGTCATAATGGCAGCAGCTTCCCTCCAAAATGCCCTTCTGCCTTGATGTCCTTCCTCACCTTTGGCCCACAGAAATGGACCCCACCAGTCATGGACTAAACTTCTCAAACCATGAGCCAAAAAAAAAAAAAAAATCTTTTCTCTTCTGAGTTGTTCTTGTTAGATTATTTTGGTCACAAAGATGCCCAGCTGACTGACAAAGAAATTGGTACCAAGAAGTAGGGTTCTTGCTATGACTAACCTGACAATGTGTTTCAGTAGCCTTTGGAGATGCTTTGTGGAAGGAGTTTGGAAAATCAGGATGGAAAAACCTTAGAATGTAGTAAGCAGAACTTAATGGCAATTCTGGAGATATCTGAGGACCAGAATACAGATACGAATGTGGACTGCATTCATGAGGTTTAACATAGACATGAGGATTTAATTGGAAATTGGACTAGAGATCATTCATGTTGCACTCTGGCCAAAAAAAAAAAAAAAAAAAGGCTACTTTTTTTTCCCATGTCCTGAGACTTTCAGTGAGGATAAATTTAAAGGTGATAGACTAATTAATCTAGTGGAAGAAATTGCAAGGAATTCAGGCTATGGTATTAGAATGTTCTCTGTGAGAACTGGGAGCAAAAAGCAGAAAGTTTTAAAAATGTGTAGTTTGGTCAGAAAAGTTAAACTTGTCTGCAAAACTTTTTGTAAAACTGAGGTCAAGGAAGATGTTGTTAAAGATTATAGCTCCCAAAGAGATACTAATTACTTTGCACAGAGTCTATAGGAGAAACGGCTTGAATGCATCTCAGGATTTTCAAGGCCACACCCATTGCAGATTCAAGGGCAAACAGGCACACAGAGCCTGCTGCAGTCACTGTGTGAGCTGGCAGCAAGCCTGGATGTCATTCACATGGTACTGGTTCTATAGGAATGTATGATGCTGAAGTTAGAAAGTCATGGAGACTTGCACTAAGATTTCAAAGGAAGGTCTCAACTGAGAAGAATTTTTCTGATTCCAGCTTTGACCTACAGCTGCCCAAACTCTGGAAGGCACTACAACTAAATAAATTAGGGCAGAGAAGCCCCTAATCATCACCCGGTCTCAAGATGTGCACAGGGTGTTCTGAGGCCCTGTTCCTAGATTGGCATGCCCACAGTAGCAGCAGAAAAGAATAACAGAAGTTTTGTTGCCACCAGACCTATGAGGGTGCCCTGCAATTTGTATGATCATTTACTGCAGTCCCTACCCCTCCCCATGAAGTACCTGAACCCACACCAGTGTCTAAACTAAAGACAAGTGTTTGTTTCAGGCCTTCACCACTATTGGATTATCCAGTAATAGAGACATTTCAATAATAGTGCAATATAAATAATGCTTGAGGAAATGCTCATAACCCGTTAGGAACCACTACTCTCATTATAGGAATAACCACCACACAGGATGCATCTCCCACATTCTTCTGTTTACATCACACCTGCCTCAGCTGCTAGAGTATCTCCACTTTTGCACACCCATAGAGACAGTGGGACTCTCTGACTCTAATATAGTACAAATTATGCCCAATCTCTTTAGTCACAGCCAAGGAGATATAGGGAGTTTACATCATAGTGCCCAGCTGGAAGGAAACTCACCATGGAATAACAGACTGATATCCTAAGACACATCTTCAGGAGAAATTCAGTTACTTAGGCTACTCTCTATAAAAGTGGTAGATACATCCATTCGGTCAGATGTATAAATATCAATATAGGATCTTGAGAAATGTGAAAAAAAACAAGGTAATATGACACCTTAAAGATTATAACTTTCTATCAACATACAAAGATACTGAAGTGAATGAAATACTGGATAAAGAATTTAAAAGAATGCTTTAAAAAGTTCAATGAGATCCAAGAGAATACACATCAACAGTTAAGTGAAATCAGGAAGATGATGCAGAATATCAATGAGAAATTCAGCAAAGAGAGATTTGAAAAATGTAGCAAGTTAAAATTCTTGGAAATAAAGAGCTCTATAAGTCAGACAAAAAAAATTAGTTGAAAACCCCAACAACAGATAAAATCAAGCAGAAAAAATAATATCAGAGGATGAAGATGGGTCTTTTAAAATATCAAATTCAGGTAAAAATAAAGAAAATATTTAAGGAAGAATAAAGAGAGCATTCAAATCTTTTGGACACTGTTAAAAGATCAAATTTATGCAATATCAGCATACCCAAAGGGAAAGAAATACAGGAGAAAGGCAGAGAAAACCTACTGAATAAAATAATAGTAGATTTTCCTCTAATCTTGGGAAAACATGAACATCCAGATCAGAAAGTTTAGAGAACCCCAAATAGACATGATGGGAAAAGATCTTCATCCCAATGTATTATAATGAAAAAAAAATAGGATGCAGAAAGAATTTTAAAATCTGTAAGAAAAAAAGCACAAAGTCACATTTAAAGGCATCCCATTAGACTAACAGAAGAATTCTCAGCAGAAACTCTAAATCCAGAGGGCCTAGAATGACATATTTCAAGTACTAAAAGAAAATAACTGCCAAATGATATTAATAAGCCAGAAATTTAAAAAGTAATGACCTTCTAAGATAAGAAAAAACTAAGAGAATTTATGACCATCACACCAGCCTCACAAAAGATGCTTATACTCAGAACTCAAAGAAAGATACTGTTGTGATAGTACCCAAAAGTATAAATCCCAATAGAAGAGTAGATACACACATGGAAAGTAGAAAATAATCATATTACCAATATAACAAACCACAAAGATTAATGAGAGATGAAAACAAATAATAATCCAAATAATCAGAAGAAAAACAAAAATGTTATAGGCATGAGTTCATACCTTTCAAAAGAAAAACCTCTGAATGTAAATGGTCTTAATTTTCTAACTAAAAAGTTAAGACAGGCTTAATGAATTAAAAAACAAGACCCAACAATATGCTGCCAATAAGAACCTCATCAATAAAAACACACACCAAGTGAAACTTTAAGAATGAGAAAGTGATATTCTAAGCAAATGGAATCTGAAAGCAAGTAGGAGTAGCTACACTTATATCTCACAAAATAGACTTTAAAACAAAAACACTAAGACAAAGAAAGTCAGTATATAATGGTAAAGGGATAAATTCACCAAGAAAATATGATTATAAATCTAAATATGGCAAATGTTAAAATGCCCAATTTTATAAAATTAGCATTATTAGACCTGAAAGAAGATATAGGCTCCAATATAATATTAGGATTTTAATACCTCCAGTCTCACCAATGGCTACATCATCCAGGCAATAATTTAACAAAGAAACACCAGAATTAAACTACATTATGCATCAAATTAACATATCAGATAATTAGACAACATTTCAGCTATAATACACATTCTTTTTATCAGTACATGTAACTCTTTAGAATAAAAGAACAAAATTAATATCATATTATGTATCATAATTAACATCATATTATGTATCATGGTCTCTGAACAATACATTCTTAAATAGGGGCTCATTGAGTAAGTCAGAAGGGAAATTTAAAAATTCATTGAAATAAATGAAAATATGGGAGACTGTGAAAGTACTCATAAAAGGGAATTTTACAGTAATGAGTGCCTACATAAAAAAAAAACATTTGAGATAAACAACCTAATTATTCAACAACTCAAGATCTTACAAAAGAGAGAACAAACCAAACACAAAATTGATAGAAAGAAATAATGAAGATCAGAGCAGAAATAAATGAAGTAGACTCTAAAAAAAACAAATACAGAGGATCAATGAAGCAATCCATTGATTCATTGAAAAGAAAGAAAGTTGACAAAACTTTAGCTAGACTAACCAAAAACAAAAAAGAAAGGAGTGGAGTGAGACAAGACCTAAATGAATAAAATTAGAGGTGAAAAAGGAGACATTACAATAAATACCACAGAAAGTCAAAGATCATCACAGATTATTTTGATAAACTATATTAGAACTAAAAAATCTAGAAGAAATGAAAAATTTCTGGACAAGTGTGACCTCCCAAAATTGAACCAAAGTATACAAAAACCCTGAAAAGACTTAAAACAAGTAATGACATGGAATCAGAAATAAAAATTATCCAAAAAAGGAAAAGCTCAATGCTGGATGACAAAATTTTACCAAGTTTTAAAAGAACTAACAGCATTGCTTCTCAAATTATCCCATAGAAATGAAAGGGAGGGAACCATTCCAAATTCATTCTGAGTCCAATATCACTCTGTTGTTAAAACCTGACTAGGACAGAAGAAAGTCAAGTGATCCTTATTTATAGATGACATGATTCTGTACTTGGAAAAACCTAAAACTATACCAAAAGACTGTAAGAACTGATAAATTTAGTAAAGTAGCAGGATACAAAATCAATATACAAAAGTGTATAGGTTTTCTATACACCAATTATCAATTTGATAAGGAAGAAATCATGAAAGCAATCCCATTTACAAAAGCCACACACACAAAAAAAGGAAAAAAAAAAACTAAGGGAAAAATGTCTACAATAAAAATTCCAAAGCACTAAATAAAAAAAAAAAAAGTTGAAGAAAACACTTAAAGTAAAAAAAGACCTCCCATGTCTATGAGTTAAAGGAATTATATAAGTAAAATGTCTGTCCTACCTAAGGAGAGCTAGAGATTAAATGTGATTCCATTAAAATACTTATGATATTCTTCACAGATCTAGAAAAACAATCTTAAAGTTCATGTAAAATTACACAAGATCTAAAATAGCTAATATAATCTTAAGCAAAAAAATCAAAGCTGGAGACATCAAAGTACCTGATGTTAACACATGCTAGAGAGCCATACTAACCCAAACAGTATGGCATCGGCATAAAGACAGACACACAGACCAATGGATCAGAATAGAGCACACAGAAATAAATACATGCATCTTAAAAGTAGGTTATTGACTAAAGTAACAAAAATATACATTGGATAAGGGACAGCATCTTTAATAAATGGTGGGGGAACTGAATATTCACATGTAGAAAGCTAAAACTTGACCCCTCATATCATGTAGCACCCAAAAAAATCAACTTAAAATACATCAAAGACCTTAATATCAAACCTGAAACTCTAAAAATACTAGAGGAAACTTTAAGGGAAACACTTCAAGATACAGGTACAGGTAATGCTTTTCTAGATAGGAATCTAAAAATATAAGAAAAAAGGCAAATTTGACAAATGGTTTTATATCAAACTAAAAATCTTCTTCACAGCAAAGAAAATAATCAACAGAATGAAGAGAACACCTATAGAATGGGAAAATTATTTCCCAGTTCTTTGCCTGATAGGGGGTTAGTATCCAGAATATATAAAGTATTTAAAAAGCTTAACAACAACAATCAAAAAGTAATTCAATTTTTAAAGGGGCAAATGATACGAATTGATAGTTCTCAAAAGAATAAATGCAAATGACCAATAATGATATGAAATAGATACTCAATATCACTAACCATCAGAGAAATGCAAATCAAAACTACAATGAGATACCATTTCACTCCAGTTAGGATGGCTATTATCAAAAATAATCACATGCTGGCAAGAATGTGGAGAAGAAGGAACCCTTATACACTGTTGAAGGAAATGCAAATTAGCATAGTCACTATGGGAAATAATATGGAGTTTTCTCTGAAACTGAAAGTTAATTGACCAAGGGGCTCAGCTATCCCACTCCTGGGTTTATATCCAAAGAAAATAAAGTCAGCATACAAAAGAAATATTTGCACGCCCTTATTTATTGTGGCACTTTTCACAATATCCAAGACCTGGAATCAGCCTAGATGCCCATGAACTGATGAATGGATAAAGAAAATGTGTGTGTGTGTGTGTGTGTGTGTGTGTGTGTGTGTGTGTTATTTAGCAATAAAAAATAAAACCTTGTCATTTGTAGCAAAATGGATGGAAATGGAGAACAGTGTGTTAAGTGATATATTGCAGACACAAAAAGACAAGTATTGCACATTCTCTGTTATATATGAAAACAAACAGAAAAGGACCTAAAAAATAGAAGACTGATCACTAGGGACTAGAAAGCACAAGGCTGGCAAGGGCAAAGGTAGGGCAGATGGACATAATCAATTTTAAAAGTATTTGAGTATGGAAATATCACAATGAATCCACTAATTTGTCCAATATGTTAATAAAAAAAAAAAAACAGCAACAAAACAGTGTGTAAACATTGAGCTATTCGATGACTGAATCATTTTAACAATAATAATACTTTACTACTATAACAATAATATGAAATTATTATTAAAATGTAGGTCTTATTATTATTAAAAGGTAGGTATATTGCTATTATTTAGGTTTGGTAAGGCCAACAAATCAGGAAAGTATTGCCACTGAAAAGATAGTTGGTCATTCACAGTTTCCAAAAGGAAGGACTTTTGCTGGGACATTTTAGCCAGACACAGGGAAACACCTTTGTCAATTGGGAGGAAGGCGAGCAAGAGGGAAATGTGGGCGACAGTCCTTATTGTGGTTTTGGGGAAGGAAAGAATGAGCTAAGGTAAACAGGTTTAAGACTGGCTTGTGTGAGTAACTGCACCAGTGTCTGGGGCATAGCAGATTTTCTTAGTTGTCTGGTACCTGGTCCTAGGTGATTAAGCAGGGAAGTAGAGGCCTTGAGAATAACAACCCAATGGATAAAGTGATAGGGTTGTGGGCTCTGGACTAGTTACTCTGCATATGGAAGGTGTACATTTTCTATCTCAAGAATCACACTAGCCTTGAAAGAAACAGCTTCTCCTAGGCCAGCAAGGGTCCTGGATATCAAAGCAGCAGAAATACTGCTGATGCAAATTGTTGGCCATTCCTAACCACCAAACTCAGTGGTAAAATATTCAGCATGCATTTTGTTACATACACTACCTAAGAACTCTATAAGGTAAATACCACCATCATTATCACCATCTCTATTTTATAGGAGGAGGACCTGAGATTTAAATGCAACAGAACTTGGCATAATTCACACAGCAAGTTGGAGGAGGAGAGGGATTTGACCTCCCATAGCCTGACCGCAATGTCTGGGCTTTTAACAAGTGCTGCACAATCTGTTTTTAAAATTCAGGACATGTGCTTGATGACTCTAATTCTTCTATAATTCCTACATTAGCCCCCAATGGTATCTTGGTTGTTCTGTTTCTCAATCAATTAGATAAGTCTGTGTTCTAAGAACTTGCTCTTTGATTTGGTGAAACAGAGAGGAGTTAGGAATCAAGTCCTGAGAAATCTCAGAAGTCTCTTAACTCGGGGAGCTCTTGTCAAACTCTCAAGTAAGTCTTCCACATCTATTTTTCTTTCATTATAAAGTCTTGGTCTCTTTTAAAACTAACCTTTTAATTTTGTCTCTAACTCTGTATGCACAGCAATATTGCTGAATGACCAAGAAAAAGGAATATGATCTCCAAATCTCAAAAAATGAGGTTCTAGCTCATAAGAGCATTAGGATAAATTAAGATACTATTATACTGAACTCAGATAAAATGGGCTGTGAATTCTGTCATTTGTTGTTTGGTTTTTGTTAATAGGGTAATCTGAGCACAACAAAGTACAGGATTCACCTAAAAGGAAAAAACCCATATCCTCAAGTTGAATTCAGAGATCTACATGGAGTTAGAACATTTCTGAAAATGCCTCTTCTGCTGCAAGGATCAGTTCAAGGATTTCCCATTTTTAACCAAGGCTGCCTATCAAAGACTTTGGGGTGCTCTAGACATCAAATTTATGGTCGTACCAATCCCATGATGAGAGATAATCAATAATTATCAGTAATGGCATCAACCACTATGCCTACCATCCACCCAACCATCCCCACACACATTCAAGAATCATCAGTGACACCTTGGAAAGATAAGAACATTCTTTGTTTCTAGGATCTCTTATTAAATGCTACAAAGCTCAGCAATAAAGAAGTCCAGCTCTAAGGAGTCTCATCTTCATTCTAATTAATTCTGGATCCTCTTTAAATTCACAGGTCTCCAGTACTGTATTAACTAGTTTTCCATAATAAATAGATGGATATTACAAGTAAAAGGATGATATAATTTAATATATAAATTAGGACACTTATGAGGATAAAAAGAATCACTATCAATAATTACACAGGGGAAAAAGATATGAATGTGTTCTGTATCAGACAAATAGGAATACACAATCACCTGAGTAATAAGAAAGGGAAGACCCAGTTCACCATGACATACAGACTGGCTCTAGGGATGTTTGTCTTCACACCTCATCTGTAAGTGCTCCTTGGAGACTCAACTGTCAATATTTGAAAGTCATTTAACAATCATAATACTCCATAAGAGTTCTTCCAAATGCCCATGTCTACAAAGTGAATATGAAGATTTATACAGTCTGCTATGAAAAAATATATAAATGTAAAAGAATGATAAATTTCACAATCAAAATTACCCCAATCCCAAAAAGAATCTATGAAACATTGTAAGCTAACCAGAAAGGCAGCAAATGAATGAGAATACAATGTCATTCAGCTCAGAAAGTCTCTATCTATAAAAGCAAAAGGAAATACATATTAAACTGATGAGTTAAGTCTAATATAAATATGGCTTACCTATCACTATATAACTGTCCAAATCAAATGTTACTAAGGGAAAATCTAGGAGATGATTCTACAACCATAGATTATAGTAGGGATTTATGCCTGAGAATAAATAGATACCTGGTGTTGATACTCTAAGGCATGAACAGAGATGTTCATAATCTAACTATATATGCAACATTGCTTCACAAAACAATAGATTATATACATAGATCATAAAGGTATAGTAGGGAGCTATAGAAAGTATGCAAACATGCACAATAAAGATGTGCTGAGTACCTTCATAAATGCAGAAATAAAGTGTTAAGAGGAATTAAAGAAATAATATATCAATTATAGAAATCATAAATTATAAAAATAAAATATCAATTATATAAATTATCAATTTTAGAAAATATACATGGTGATTATAATATTGAAGGAGAAAAAAATCCTGAGGAAAGCAGTTTTTAAACCCAATATCAAACAATGAGAAAGATTTTGAAAATCAAGGGGAAGTGAGAAGTATTCTGGGCAGAGGAAATGATGTAAGAAAAGGAAGAAAGTGCTCTGCATTGGGTCCAGAGTCCGGAGTCCTTCTCGAACACAGAGGCTCTGAGTTCTGTGCACACGTGGGATTGCGGGGGGCACAGCGCTGGTGAGTTCTGTGAAAATCTGCCGCATAGGGGTCCTCTCACACTCTCTGAGATGCTGTATTCTGGCTAGGTGAGACCTGGGTCACAGATCGACACAGGATAAGGCCTCTTTCTGGCACGCCATACTACAGGGACACAGCCACATCAATGTTTATAGCAGCACAATTCACAATAGATAAACTGCGGAGCCAACCTAGAAGCCCTTCAGTGAATTAATGGATAAAAAAAGTGGCACATATACACAATGGAATTTTACTCAGCAATAAAAGAGAATAAAATCATGGCATTGCAGGTAAATGGATGGCATTGGAGAAGATAATGCTAAGTAAAGTTAGCCAATCCCAAAAAAACAAATGCTGAATGTTTTCTCTGATATAAGGAGTTTGACTCATAGTGGTGTAGGGAGGGGGAGCATGGGAGGAATAGATGAATTCTAGATAGGGAAGAGGTGTGGGTGGGAAAGGGAGGGGCCAGGGAATTAGCAAGGATGGTGGGATGTGATGGACATTATTATCCAAAGTACATGTATGAAGACATGAATTGGGTGTCAACATTCTTTATATACAGATATGAAAAATTGTGGTATATATGTGTAATAAAAATTGTAATGCAAAAAAGTACATGTATAAAGACATGAGTTGGCATGAGCATACTTTATATACAAAAATATGAAAAATTGTGCTCTATATGTGTAATAAGAATTGTAATGCATTCCGCTATTGTGTATTTAAAAAAATAAAATCAATTAAAAAAACAAGAAATACTCTGCATTGCTGGAATGTCAGACCCTTGGAAAGGTAGGTCAGAGACTAGAGTGGGAAAGGATCAAGTTTAGGAATTTGTAACACAGACTTCTTTACAGCAGTTGCAGAAGAATGATTCTAAACATTTTCCATGATTGTTGTGATTATGCATGAGAATTAGCCTACTTTGGGAAATAGAATATTGATGGATGTATTTGTACTCTTAGATCCAAAGGTAAAAATCCCCAAGTCAGCCCAACTGTGAAAAACCTAGATAAGAAATGAAGCTTACGTATATTTTTATTTAAAAGCAAAAATATGAAAAGTAAGGTTGCAAACTAGTGAAGGTTCTTTTTGGAATTTTTTGCACATGAAAGCCTTACACAAAGTATAGCTATTTCTAGATGTTATAAAAACTTTAAAAATGTATTAAACTGCTTTTGAATTTCATGAAATTAAAATATTATCTTTCTTTGTAACAGCATGGTAGAATAATTAGGACATTAACTTAGGTCTTACTAACAAGTGTAGCTTACACATAAGTAAGTTTATTATTTGCCCAGTGCTGTTTAAACACTTTGAAAGTGTTTAAACAAGTTTCATATAGTTTTCAAAATAACCTTGTATTCAAATGAAATATTAGGCCAATACAAACAAGTAAAAAATAAAATATGCAAGGAGTTCTGAGGCAGAGCCACAAAATATCTGCTAGGCTCCAGGGAAATGTGCTTTAGAAACCATTGTTGAGGCTTCCCACAGTAGACATCACAAACCCTGTGCCAGTGAATGTTTGCACAACTCCTAGTTTGTGAGCCATGCTGATTTAGTCAGATTTTTCATTGCTGTGACCAAAAGGCATGAAAAAAAAAATGTAGAGGAGGTAAACTTTATGTGGGGCTTATGGTTTCAGAGGTCTAAGTCTATAGATGAACCAACTTCATTGCCCTGGACCTAAGTGAAACAACACATCATGGCAGAAAGTTGTGGAAGAGGAAAGCACCTCAGGAAATGGTAATCAGGAAGCAAAGAGAACTCTGCTCACCAGGGACAACACATAAATCCCAAAGACATGCCTCCATTGACCTACCTCCTTCAGTCACTCACTACCTATTACAATTACTGCCCAGTTAATCCCCATCAGTGGATTAGTCCAGTGATTAGGTTAAGATTATCATAAACCTATCATTTCACCTCTGAAATTCCTGCATTGCCTAACACTTGAGCTTTGGAGGGATACCTCTACCTAAACATAACATTCCACCCCTAAACCCCAAAAGCTTACATCCATCTCACAATGCAAAAAAAAATCATCTATTTCCAAGTGTTTCTCATTGTTTTAACATTTCTAGCATTACCCAAAAGTTCAAGTCCAAAATCTCCTCTAAAACTAAAGGCCAACTCTCAGCATGATCCCCTATAAAATATCAAAAGCAAATTACATATATCCAACCTATAATGACACAGAGTAAATATTTTCATTCTACAAGGGAGAAATAGAGGCATAGAAAAAAAAAAGGATGTAACCAAAACAAGACCAAAATCTAGGTGGGCAAATAAGTTCTGTAGCTCCAGTTTAACATCTGAGATACATGACCTTGTAGTTCTGCCCCTATTCCCTTGTTTTTTGCAGCCCACATAGCCTCTCGCTTGGCTTGTTTCTCCTTGATTCCTGCAGGTTTCCTTAGAAGACATCCCATGGTTCTGGTACCCCTTGATCTTGGGGATCTCCACTCTTTGGCTTTCTTCTCACCTCTTCAAGCAATTCTCTGTCAGAGACAGTGCACAGGGACTCCAAATTTGCTGTATATTGCCTGGACTCCCAGTCCTTCCTTTGAAATCTCAATGAAAGCCTCCATATCCCCCCCTAACTCCAGCATCCTGCAATCCTACAGAACCAGCACCATGTGGTTGACACCAAGGTCTGCCAAAATCTCAAGTAGTAGTCAAGCCTCCTGAATCACTGCTGTTGCAGGCTCTGAATGCATGTTTGGCTAAGCACAGTGGAACAACTTCCTAGGTCTCTCTGTGCAAACCAGTTGTCTCTCTGGTCTCTTCTCAAAGAATTTTTACTTTTATGCTTTGGAATCTGAGATAGGTATGGTCTTTCAATTCCTAATATGTTCTCAACTATCTTTTCTATTGTTTCTGTGTTTAAGCATTTAGCATTTTTTTTATTTTAGTGGCTGTAATCTCTTTAAATATGACAACTCCCTTGGTTTCAGTTTTTCTTGGAGTTTTCTGGCAAAACTACATGCTGTTTGAATCTTTCTGCTCTGTTTGCTGTTCCTGGTTATCACAGTAAAAGCCACCAGCAATATCCATGTCACCCCCAGAATGCTGTGCTGCCTTGAAATTTCTTCTGCCAGATTAGTTAGTCCATCACCTTTAAATTCAGGCTCACAAAAGCTGTTGGAACATGAGCAAAATGTAGACAACTTCTTTGCCAGAATGTAACATGAATCTTCCAATTTCCAATAGAGTTCTACTTCTCCTCTGAAATCTCATGAGCCCCATCTTTACTGTCCATAGTTCTATGTGAATTCTGGTCTTCTGAGCTTCCACCTAAACCACCCATTAATCTCTGTTTACAACATTCTAAAGCTTTTCCAGCTTGCATATCTAAACTTTTCAATTCCCCCAAAACACACACACACACACACACACACACACACACACACACACACACACACACCAGGCCTCTGAACCACATGGTCAGGTTAGTAACAGAAATAATTCTACTTCTTGATACCTATTTCTAAGTTAGTCAACCTTTTCATTGCTGTAACCAATATACCTGACAAGAACAATGTAGAGAAGGTAAAATTTATTTGGGTCTCATGGTTTCAGAGGTCTCATTCCATAGATGGCCAACTCCATTACTCTGAGACTGAGATAAGAGAGAACATCATAGAAAAAAGGTATAGAGGAGGAAAGGAGCTCAGGACATGGCAATGAGAAGCAGAGTGACCTCTTCCCACCATGAATAAACTATAAACCTCAAAAGCATGCCCACAATGATCCACCTTCTCCAGTCACTTCCACCTGCCTATAGTTACTGTGCAATAAATTTGTATAAGTGCATGAGTCCAGTGATTAGGTTAAGACTGTCATTACCCAATTATTTCACCTCTGAAATTCTTGAACATTTTGACATGAAATTTTAGAGGACACCTTATATCTAAATTGTATTATATAGAGATATTTACAGAATACTTACTGTTGTATTTATTTACTCTGCACAGAGATTAAGCAAAATTTATTGGTAGAAAGCATTTTAAAAGTAGGAGATGTAGCATTAATATTCAGATGCATAGATTTTCTTAGAAAATCAGAAGATTTGGCCACCATGGGTCTCATCCTTTCCCACAGAGCCCTATATTATGAGGCAGATGTCTGAAGCCCTCATTAGATACTCTATGACCTATGCTTTTCAGTTCACTACCATTTCAACTCACTACCTTTACTGGCTTAAAGGATTGGGTTTTAAAAACTCAGTTGAGAGTGTAAATTTTAAAAACTGACTGTAGATTACCAGGATGTATTGCTGGGATCATTACCAGATAAATAAGAGTATTTTAGTTTGAATTTTTCAACTCTTTTGAAAAAAAGTAGAAGTTTAGATGATGTGGCCAACCAAATATTTTTTTTGCACATACTATTTGAAAATATATTTTTTTAATTTATTTCTTTACCTTTTGTTATCAGATATTTCTATGTCAAAACTAGAGATGATCTAGCCCAACACCCTACTTTCACAGACATGGATATTTTTGCCAGTTGGAGGTGGAGTCAGTCCTAGGAACCCAGTCACTAAGGCCTTCCAGTTTTTTCTTATATTACTGTCTCTCAACATCATCCAACTTTTGACTGATCATTAGGAGTACTCATTGCTCTCTGTAAAAAAGTGTCTTTGGTACATTGTTAAATATTTTATTGTAATTAAATTTTGTGTACCATGTATGTCTGAACACTTACTTGTCTTTAAGAGGGAATAGATGTGGCTTAACCTTAAATTAAGTGAAAGGATTGTGAAGGCAAATAAATGGTTCCAATTATTACATGTACATTACAGAAAATAGCCAGTTTTTTGTTTTTTTAAGAAAGGCATAAAACATCATTCAAGAAACATATCAAGTCAATTTTTTCATAATAACAGTGGGGACTAGGCATGGCCTTAAACTTAAAGAACAAGGAGCTGATCAATTAATTTTTAAAAAAATTCTATTCCTAAAGTCTCCAGAGATCTCTCTAAGCTTGGCCTCAAATTCTAATTATAACACATAAAGGGGTTTCCTAATTCAAGAATGGCTTATTTGAAGTGAAAGACATAAGAATAACTAAGTGTTCATCTGTGGGTACCCAGGAATGTCAGGATACTCAGGATGGTCAGGGCTATGAAGGGAATTTTTCATTTTATGTACTGGGACTTTTCTGAAATAGCACTGCCATATAATCAACTATATTTATTATAGGCTCCCGAAACAAATGCTACAGACTAAGTGGCCTAAACAACAGAAATTTATTCTCCCTCAGTTCTGAGGGATGAAAGTCCTAGATCAAGGTGTTGACAGTTTTGGTTTATCCTGAGACCTCTCCTTGATGGTTAAGGGTAGCCGCCTGCCTTCTCACCTCATTCAGCCTTTTCTCTGTGCATGTGACCATCACTGGTATCTCCCCTTCTTACAAGGAAGCCGGTCATATTGGATTCAAGTTACCCATAAGACCTCATTTACTTTACTTCTTTGAGGCTGTATTTACAATTATAGTCATATCCTGAGGAACTGATAGTTATGATTTTAACACATGAATTTTGGAAGAACAAAATTCAGTCCATAACATCACCATAAGTCAAAACAAGAGGAATAAAATCAGAGGGATCAGAAAGGAGACTGTGATGTAGTCACAGAGAGCTGATACATATAATCCCTCTTCCCCTGGACCCAAAGAATTCTTATTCACTGTTACATGGGTCAGACTATCTTAGGATTGCAGTGAAGGTGTGAGCTCCTCTTCCAACTGCATTCTGCAATGTTGGCACTCCTGCTTCATACTTAATTTGTAAAAAGTTTGGAGAGCCCAGGCAAAGAGGCAGAAGAACCTAGGTGAGAGGCTCCTTCAATGCTGCACCCTGGCATCTCTTTTGACCCACCCTAGCCTTGAATCTCAGCATACCAAATTACTAGGACCGTAGCCTCGGGAAGAACTAAAACAGAACTAACATAACTTATGATACAAATTTCACATCAGCTTTATATTTATGTCAGAATGACCTAAGGACCACCAGAAAAATCTCCATCTCCCCTATTCTAAGATTTAGACATTTATCAGAAGAGGAAATTAAAAGGAAAGAGAGATGATGGACATGAAGTTACTTGAAATATACTACTTTGCCTACATAATCTGGAGAACATGTATTTTAGTCTTCTCTTACACTGCTGTGACTGAAAGACCTGACCAGAACAAATGTAGAGGAGGAAAAGTTTATTTGGGGACTCAAAATTTCAGAGGCCTCAGTCCATGGACAGCAGGCTCCATTTCTCAAGGCTCGAGGTGAGGCTGAATAACATGGTGGAACACTGTGGCAGAGAAAGGCAACTCCCATGGTGATTGAAAAGCAGAAAGAGAGACTTCCCTTACCAGATACAAATATATACCCCAAAGCCATGCCTCCAATGTCCCACCTCCTCCAGCTATACCCCACTAGCCTTTAGTTATCACTCAATCCTATCAGGTGATTAATTCACTGATTGGGTTAAGTCTTTCATAACTCAATTGTTTCTTCTGTGAACCTTCTTGCATTGTCTCATATGTGAACTTTCCGGGACACTTCACTTCCCAAACCATAACAACATGCTAAATGTTACCTGCTAATTTAAAAGTTAGAATTATATAAATTAAAAAAAAACTATAGAAGGAAATTTATGACCAAAGAGATAATAATGGCAGACACATACCTTGATCATGACAAAGTGGCAAAGTAGTAAAGCAGTGTGACCACCACCCTCCCTCACCCAACAGGGGTCACAGGACATGAGAAAGTAAGATATGCAAGATTACTTAGCCCAGTTAACTATTGGATTTCACTGGACAGGTATCAGATTCATACATTTTTTTTTAATTTGAAAGTTGATTTTCTAGCATTGTATGGCAAAACAGAGTATTCTATACTAGAGATTTTTTTTTTAATAAATAGGACATGGTTCAGACCCATTTTAGATAGTCAAGTGTCAAGCCTCACTGAGAACCAATGGTTGTGATGGTGTGGTTTTGTTTGTTTCCTCTAGGTCTCTGCCATATGGACATTTACAGCACAGAACAGCAAATAATATGAAACCTCTTTAGCTTTTACAAGGCCACTAACACAGCTGTCTTTGCCAGGCACCTGGTTTAATTGGGGAATATGTCAGTATTAAAGCAATATTTAGTTTAATTATATTATAAAGTTAACATAACTAAATTACTTATCCTAGAGAAGAAGGCTGAAATGGGACTTAGTAACTGCTTTAACTAGATAAAGGATATTTTCACTAACACTATGAAAACTAGTTAGTAGGAGAATCCCATGAAGTGTTACATGGTGAAATGTAAGACTGTATTCAGGAACTGTTGTTGCTATGGATTAGACATGAGGCATCCCCCAAAAGCTCATGTGAGACAATGCAAGAGGTTTATAGGCAATGATTGGATTACAAGAGCTTGGATCTAATCCAATCAGTGAATTGATTCCCCTGATCAGGATTAACTGAGTGGTAAGAGAAGGCAGGTACAGTGTGGCTGGCTGGAGGAGATGGGTCATGGAGGTGTGCCTTTGATTTTGTATCTGGCAAGTGGATTCTTTCTCTCTGCTTCCTGGTGATGTGTTCCAAGCTGCTTTCCCTTGCTACACGCTTCCACCATGATATTCTGCCTCACTTCAGGAATGAAGTCGGCCATCTGTGGACTGAGACCTCTGAAACTGTGAGGCCCAAAATAAACTTTTTCTCCTCTAATTGTCAAGTTTTTTGATCACAGCAATGAAAAAGCTGACTAAAACAGTTGTTTGACAAAACCATATCTTTTAAACCTAAAAGTTTTGAATTGTGTCTGTTAAAGTTTTTCCTCAAGGCTCTTAAGTTTCCATCTAGCAAGTGTGATCAGAAGCAGCCCAGTTAGCCCCTAGCACAGTACGTTCCATATTAAATACATTCTGTTTATTGAATGACAGTGAGCAGAAAAAGTAGTGCAGCAGCGAAAACCTACGAGCTTATTTCACTGCATTCACTCTATTTGGGAGCAATGGTAACCAGATCCAATTTTTCAGTGAAAAGGGTACTAAGAAGCATTTTTTTCAGTGATAGATCATGTATTAATTAGAATAAAAGCACCATTGCCAGAAAAGGCATTACATGGAGCCCCTAAAAATATATCTGCTTTGACACATCTCCACCAGCATTTGAACATTTTCCAAGCCATGCTTCATTCACAGAAATGAGAGATGAACATTTCTCAACCTTGAGGCCCTAGCTCTGTGTTTGGTATCTCAGACTCAAAGAAATTACTTTGCTTGGGCAAAGACAAAGAATTATGGCATTTCTGAAAATACAGAGAGCAGAATTTAGTGGTTGTCTCTTCAGGGCTCAGGAGCTGGAACAACCAGTTTCCAGCTGATATTTCTACTCTAGATTTAAACTTCCGAGTACAAATCTGACTGAGACAGAAGTATTGAATACTCAGGCTGTGACCAGGAAAGAATAGATCTTCCATGGGAAACCTGGAAGCTTAATAGGAAAAGGAATATATACCAGGCAGTTAAAACCAGGCAAAAACAAGACCAAAAAAAAAAAAAAAACTCTTAAATACCCTCCATCTTTATGTACAGAGGAGAATTTCTATCCATGCAACAAAATGTTCAATTTAGAATGATATTAACATTTTAAGGTGTATCCTGACAAGTTGGGTCTAAAAATCTTCAAAAATGAGTGTTCCCTTTCAGTTTTCTGTCTCATATCATGACTGGTTTCTGTTAGCCCCTTGAATTCTTTCCTCTGCTTTCCCCTACATCAGTTTCCATCAATCACAGGCAGTGAGCAACACAGGACCAGGGAAGAACCGCTTCAAGTTTCTCAGAACACAGAGATAAATTCAAGTACATGTAGAAAATAGTGGAACACTTCTTCCTATCAGTCACTATAGCAGATATGTTTGAAACTCCTAAATTAATATTTCATTACTCCTGTTCTTCCTATTTATAAGTCAAGCTATTGTCTATTCCATTTCATATCTTTGGAGACTTCTAGTCCTGGTTTCCTAACTTGCTGCAATTTAAAATGTAGGTCAAGAGAAGTTACAAGTCCTTTAATTAATTATGTACTTCACAGCTTTAGAATTCTCCTCCTGGTGACAGCTCATCAATCACTGCTTCATTTTATTCTCTTCTGTCAACCCAAACAATTCTGCTTGCACTGTTTTTGTCCCTCCTTTCTATTTCATCAGTCACTCCCAAACCCTCCATATCAACCTAGAGATGGTATTAGGAATTTTATACAAATGTGACAAGATAATATCAACTCAGATAACAAAAGGAAACACAGTTATTAGGATTAATTCAAGCCAGTAATCCCAAATAAAATCTTATGAATTTGTATTTCCAATGATACATGTAATTATTCAGGTATTAAAGCTAAATCATACTAGTGAAAGACTGAAATCAGATGTTACTAAATCTTTATAAATATGTCTTCAGAGCTATTTATTTTTTAATTACATTTAATTTTACATTTTTAAAATAGTATCTTTCAGAAAAATTTAGGTTCACAGACAAATATAGCAGAATGGATAGAGATTTCACATATACTACCTATATCCACATATGCCTATTTCCCCATTATCAACCCCTCCAATCAGAATGTCCATTTGTTAAACTGATAAATCCACATTACACCCAGTCACCCAAAGTCTGTCATCTACGCAAGAGTTAATTCTTGCTAGAGTATATCCTATGGATTTAGACTAAGGTAGAGTAGTTTGGATACACCATCACAGCATCATACAAAGTAATTTTGCTGCCTTAAAAATCCTCTGTGTCCACCTATTAATACCTCCCTTCAAATCAAACCCTGGCAGTCACCAATTTTTTCACTATTTCCATAGTTTTTCATTTTCTAGAGCATAGTTTAGATGAAATCATGCATACTTTTCAGATATGGCCTTTTCAGATTAGCTTCTTGTACATACTGAATTCATTTAAGCTTCTCCCATGTCTTTTCATGGTACATTTAATTTTCAATTCCCCAAATATTTATCGAGTGTCAAGTGTGCTATGCCAGGGACCGGGTATACAGTGGGAAACAAAATAATGCACTGCCTAATTTTCACTGGAATATACAAGTATCAAGCAAAAATAAACAATAAACAATTATATATAGTGAAAAAATTGATATAATTATTTTGAAGGAAACAAGCAAGATAATGTATGTTAGTGTCCCTAACATCACTGTCAGCCTCAATGATTCACAGGACCCAAAAAAGCAGTTATACTCACAGATATGATTTATAACAGAGGAAAAAATATGGACTAAAATCAGCAAAGGGAAAAGGTGAACCAGGCACAAGATTTCAGGCATGCATTTCCAATGGAGTTCCATAGGGATAAATTTAATTTTCCCTGCAATAATGGGCAACAATACATGTGAAGTGTTGTCAATCAGGAAAGCTCACCTGAGCCTTGTACTCAAGATTTTAATTGGGAGCTGGATGCAGAGGTATTCAGCTCCTGTGTGATTGACCTCAACCTTTAACTCCCTTAGCAAAATCAGGCATTTATCACAAATCACATTTTTAGCATAAGCTTTCTAACAAAAATGACACAGTGTAGCCCAAGGTGTCAGGCATACAAGAATCTCACATCAGGCTGAAAAATATTTCAAGAGCTTAGAAGTTCTCTTCCAGGAGATAGTCCTAAAAACAGACCTTTCTTGGCAATGTGCAGGATTTCAGCACACTGTACTACACACTATGAAAGACAGTAACAGGATGTATCTAGTTTAAATTAGTCCTTAAGAGATTCTCTTCAACAAGGCAGTAACATTTAACCTGAGATTTAAAGGATGAGTAGACAAAACATAGGGAGAAAAAGTATTTGAACCAGAGGGAGCAAGCGTAAAGGTTCTTAGATAAAAAGAATTTTGCCTTTTGGGGGAACTAAATTCGGGCCAGAGTATCTGAAACAAGGTAATGATTAATCAAAGGGGTGGTAGCTTAAGACAGAAAAATACGTAGGAACCAGACTGCAGAGATCATAAAAAGTTGTGTTAAAGATATATTCTATTATATATTGATCTGAAATACAACAAAAACCATTGGAGCATTTTAAATGTATTTATGATTTTTTAAAAATCCTGTCTGCTTCATAACAAGTGGTTTTGAATATAAAGAGACTAGTTACAAGGTGCCTGAAAAAGTCCTGGTAAAAGGACTATGGACCAGGAATATAATGAGCATGATGAGGAATGAATGGATTAAAAACATATTTGAGGCCTGACGAAAAAACAGAATCACATTTGTGCCTCCAGCTTGGGCAATTGGACCAAAGGAGCCTATTTTACTCTGGTGGAGAATCCTGGAAAAGGATCAGATTCACAGAGGAAAGATCAGGAGTTGAATACACACTGAATAATCATAACACCACCCACATACAAGTAGTAATAGGATCAGAATGTGAGATAGCAACTCCATCTAAAATAATCATTGCTTCATTCATTACTTATTATATACATGATTTATTTGTCCCCCATTGAAATCCATTACTCAGCAATCTGGATAGAGGGGAGTCACTAGTCACCTCTGATAACAGTGTTAAAAGAGAAAATGAAATTCTCTCCCTGGTGGTGCTGTCTTCCCCCTCCACTGAGGGAAAGCAAAGCAAAAAATACAACTTAATTTAAGAATTCATAAATAAAGTCACAGTAAGTTAAAGTTTCTGATGTGTAGAGACAGGGGCACTGGGACACCACCTGTATAAATACACAAGAACCACTCTGAGGATCAGGCTAATTCAGCACATATTATCCTGCTCAAAGACCCGAAAGTTGAAAACACAGAATTAGTGCACTAAGCCCAAAGGAACAACTAGCAGGCAGATAAATAAAGGAGTCCTTTAGATATGAAGTCTTTTGTCATGTATCATGTCTAACACCTTTATTTTAATCTATTTTTCTTTCCTGACATTTTTTAAGTTTTATGTATTTGTAAGGTAACTAAAAACTATCAAAATAAGCAAGTGCAGTGGTGTACATCTGTAATCCCAGCTACTCAGGAGGCTGAGGCAGGAGGATCACAAGTTCAAGGTCAGCCTGTGCAAAATAGGGAGATTCCATCTTAAATAAAATTTCAAAAGGCCTGGGTTGTAGTTCAGTGGTCAAGCACCTGTGGGTTCAGTCTCCAGTGCTATAAAAAAAATCAAAATATATGTTCCTTAAATTCTGAGACCATGATAGCCTAGGTTAGGTGAATAAAAATAAGCACAACTTTAGAAAGAAGAGTCTTCCTATAGTGAACAAATATGGGTCAAAGTCCTCAATACATGGCCTAAGAAACACACCTGAGAGTTCTTGTTGCCATAACACTAATTTTCAAACATGAAGTTTTAAGATCAAGTGATATAGATGGTATTTTCATACCTGAAATGTGTAAAGATCCACGTCACATGCATTTCACTGTCTTATCTATTCAGGCAACCCTTCTACTATATTATCTACAACTCAGAACAATTATATTCTCCAACATGTTTTTCCTTATATCTGTAACTTTAAAAAAATTAGTATATTACTTTATTATTATAGGCCCTTCATAGCTGGACAATAGAATGAGTCTTCATGTTTTCTATAGTTTTATTCCAAAATAAAATTAATGTACAAAACCACAATTTTAAAAATCACTGATGTATTGAACATTTTGAAGTCATAGTTAGAGTCGCATAAGTAAATCATCTTAAGAAAAGAAAGCTGCAGTGTGTGGACCAATAAAGCACACTGGAGTCATAAAAAGCAACTTTGCTTTGCTATTAGAATCCATTGCTCCATTTGTTTAAATAGAAGATGCTTTAATGCCTTCTTCAAGCATGGTTGACATCACTTGAGTGACTTGAGTGCTTGTCTTCAGGCAAAACAGACATTATTCCATTCCAATGCCTTTTTACCAAAGGGCAAGTCTGTTCTGATAACGTTTTAGATGGCCTATACTGACCTTTTCCTTTGGAGCTCTGGTTCACTTGCCTGATCTACACTGATTTGCACCGACAGGTAAATGGGGTCCAGCCACAGAGAAAAGTGAATCTCCATGAACTTTAAGATCAAATGAAACGAACTATGGATTAGTTAGCTGTTGAAGGACTTTTTTAGTTGCAAATTTTGGCTTCCAAAAAGGAATTTAAAAATAAACGGAGGAAGGAAGAAAGGTCTGCTTCGGAACCATCGGGCTGCATATCAGTGACCTGGAGTCACACTTGCCACTCTTGCACCCAGATGGCTTCATTTTGGCTTCTCAGCAATGTAGGGCTAGCTTATGCTGAGGAGTCAAAAGAATGAACAAGCACAGGGAGGATGGAAATCACTGTTGAAGACGATTGTCAGGCAAGAGATTCAGAAAAGAAGATGAGCTTTTGATGATTAATAATCTAGACCACATATATTTCAAAGTTCTTTTTGCTCTTAGTTTTTAAATAAATTCAGCTTAGTTAATAATATTTGGACATAAGAATGGGTTTTGGGAACCAATTCCATACACTAATTTTATTGTGTGTCAGTATAAGGGTATATTTTAAAATTCAAACTGTTACAAACCTAAAGAGAATTGAGATTGCCAAGAGCCTGACCTTTCAATAAATAATGTGTTATAGCAATTCAATTAGTATTGTGGTAACTAGTATGACGCTATATATATTAAATATACAAAGAACTAATTCAGCAGTAATGTTGAATTCAAAAACATTAGAACATTAAATTGTTATAATATAAACTCCAAAATGATTCAATAACTTAGTATTTTTACAGCTAGCCAAAACAATATAAATAATATTTTTATTCTGTTCCAATTCCTTATAGTGAGGCCACTAAAAATGTTTATCACACGATGATATCCTAGGTTAAGTGAATAAAAATAAGCACAACTTTAGAAAAAAGAAAAAAAATATTTGATCCTACAGTGAGCAAATATTAAGTTTTCTAACAATTATTAAGCATTCAAAAGTGTCTATTGAACTAAGGAGTCACTTATCCACATAGCCTTTTAAAGCATTCAGTGAATGCTAAATTCAACACAGTTATTTAACTGAAAATCAGTCATCTTATACTGCTTAAATCAGAATCTAAAACTAATACAGGGTCCTTTTAAATTTCTAAATACTGTCTCCTTTTCTGCTTTATAGCGTTCA
This sequence comes from Spermophilus citellus, assembly GCF_964194105.1. Classification (NCBI taxonomy): domain Eukaryota; kingdom Metazoa; phylum Chordata; class Mammalia; order Rodentia; family Sciuridae; genus Spermophilus; species Spermophilus citellus. The sequence goes on from NC_138182.1 coordinate 106,832,833, forward strand.
TTTCTAGACCTCTAGAAAATCCTTTTTTGTTTTGACATCTAATAAATATTGCTTGGGGTTTTCTTCCCTACTATTTATATTAAGTTCTCAATTAAATTTTATGTATTTAGTTTATATATTGTGTATATAATCCCACAGATGGTACAAGATTTCCTGGCCCTAAGGCAATATACATGTTTTAAATAAACCAAATGAGTAACTTCAAAGGAAAAGGTCAAAGGAGGTGTTGTGCTGGAAGTCAGAAAAAAATATGTGCAATTATAGGCTATGCAGGAAGAAAATGAAAGGTTGGGTTCAAAAGGTGAGGAATCAAGGATCCACCAACAACCTATAACCCCACTTTGCCAACATTTCCTGTGTAGTTTTTCTTCACTTAGTGAAATAATTTATTTCCATGATTTTGATAAAAATGTCTGTTTTTTTCATGGACAAAAATGTTCTTTTCCAATGATAAATCCCATTAGGACAAAAATATGCCTATTTAATTTTCTCAGAACCACTCCCAGAACAGTCCAATTCCAAAGACAAGATCGCCTCTTGTTAATGACAATACTTCTTTTATTATATATCTCTTCCTTCTTCAGAAACTTTTTTCACTTGAAAAGTGGTTCCACAACACTTGCAATGTGGGGATCAGATCCTGGATAGATCTCATTGTAGTTCCTCTCTAGATCCCCTCACTTTTGTTTAAAAAAATTATATATATATATATATATATATATATATATATATATATACATATACATATATTATATGTTAAATATAAATATATATATATGTGTGTGTATGCATGTATGTGTGTGTGTGTATGTGTGTGTGTGTATGTGTGTATATATATATATATATATATATATATATATATATATCCCAAAGACAAAGAGTCTGTTTGAATCAACTTGACGGCAGCTTCTCAATGTGTGGAGCTCACATATGGTGACTGAGCAGAGGGAAGAACGTGCCCTGCTTGTTTTTGAAGTGTTTGGGTAATTTTGTTTGGGCTGCCATATGGCACCACACCCCTCTTCCCATATTTTAAATCTTTGAGTTTGTTATTTTTTTTTCATTTAGACTTTAGGCCAGGCATAGTTATAAAAGGAAGAAAAGAAATTAAAGTTTCAAGATTTAATTATCTTCATATGTCAAGGACCCAAAACATCCACATCCCCTTTTCCCATATTTTATCATATGGACTCACTTAGGGTGCCTTTTTATTGCAGCATCAAATCATTGCTGTTGATGCTCATAATGAGAATGTTACCTCCTACAGACAGGAAGTGTGTAGTCTTGGGAAGATTCCCAGATGTGGGGATTCAAATTGGCAGCTAAACTCATGCTATGATTCATTTAAAATAGCATTTCACATTCAAAAAGAAGGAAGAGACCTGTGCAATTATTAGAGATATAACTTTTAAGCCTTTAAGATATTGCCTGGTAATTTTGATAATGGAACTTAATGGGGTGAAAAGGAAAGTCTTGAGAATTTAATGAAATGTATCTGTTTAGGACTCAAATTGATATCAAACATTTTAAACTTCACATAAAAACATTATCTTCCAAACACTAGGACAGTCACAGTATTAAAAAAAATAAATACAACCTTCAAAATGTTGTTTTCTTCCTCATTAAATGTCAATTGCTTAAAGAAGAAAACATCAGTTTGCAGAGTTAAGAGACAACTCTATGGCTGATGAGGTAGTTTTTCAGACATAAAATTCTTTATTTCTACCCTCACACATCTCCAAGCTAAAAAAAAAATAATACAAACTTTTGGACTAAGAAATATCTTTTAAACTAAGCCACCCCTCTATCTCTGCTAGTCAGAAAGAGCACATTAGGTCCTTTGGCTATGTTTCGGCTATCAAGTGTCCTTCCAGAGGTTTGAGTGAACCCTCTTACTTCAAGGGGGTTATGCAAATTCAAGGGGGTTATGCAAATGTGTGAAGAATAAACCAAACCTGTAATCAGGAAGCTCCAAAACCCAGCTAAAAGTCAAGCATGGTAAACCAATAGAACATAACACCCAGAAGAAAATTCTTCATTTCTAGATATCTGCCAGAACTAGATTCTATGGTTTGGAGTGGTTCTCAAACACCCTTGTGTTAAAGGGTTGGTCACCAGCCAGTGGTATTTCTCCGTGGTAGTAGAACATTTAAGAGCTAGGGCCTAGTGGAAGAAGGTAGGAATGGGGGGGGTGCATACATTGAACAGGATAATGGAGACTCCAGTCCCTTCCTCTTTCTCTTGGCTTTCCAGCTTCCATGAGACAGTTTTTCCTCTGTCACAGTTTCTGCCATGATACACTGCCTCCCTACAGGACCCAAAGCAACAGGGCCAAGCAATCATGGACTGAAACCTCTAAAACCATGAATAAAAATAAACATTTCTTCCTTTTAAGTTGTTTAATTAATCTCAAGTATTTTGTCATAGTGACAGAAAGCTAACATACTAGACTTTATTTCTTCAACATTAGTTTGAATCACAATCAATAAGTATAGAAGCAGGGTTGTCAACCTCTATTTACATTTTAGTATCTCTACCAATAAGTTATAAACTGGCAATTTTCCTTTTGGAAAACAGCAAATGATAATGGCATAATTAATATTAATAGATCCATTTAATCAAATCATTCACATATTTAAATGAACTCTCCATCTCTTCCAATGTCTGGGCTATTTTTGTATTGATATTATTATGACCTTTAAATTTATATTTTAACTTCTGAAATCGATTACTTCATTAGTTTAATATCAAAGACAAAACTGGAAAACCTCATTTAAATATAATTTTCATTTCTTAATTCTTTCAAGATTTCAATTTTCCCTATAAAAGTCTCCCTATTGCCATATTACTTTGCTTTTGAAATGTCTCACATAGTACCCACTTCCACATACACCCCTGATTAGTCAGAGCTCTCATAAATTTCAGAAAGTTTGCTTCATAAAATATAAGACAGAATAAAATCAGATGATACACTAGACAGCAAGAAGGGTAATATTAACTCAAGATAGTGTGCTTTTTTCACACAACTCACTTGGAATCTATTAACAAAGAAAGGTTTAATGTGCATTTGTTAGATGTAACACTGGATTGCATTCAGAATGAAACCACACTGAAGTAACAGAAAGAATGCCTATTGCTGAAACAGAGCTCCAAATCTGGGCTGCATCTTTCTTCAGATCATATGATGACTCCTTCAATGGTCAAAAGCCCTTCCATATTATATGTGATCATTAGGGAAAGAGACACAGAATCCAAAGACTAAAAATAATTTGATCTATAAAATTTGGGAATTCATTAAAGAATTTACTTGTTCTTAACTTTTCAGTGAGGTAAAGATGTAAGAAAAAGTTAAGTTTGTTTCTCTCTCATACACACACACACGCACACACACACACACACACACAAACATATAATGGTTCTTTAGATTTCTTATTCATTTTCACTAAAGGTTAATCTTTTTATATCTAATTTAAAGGAGTACTATTTTAATAAAACAACCCAGAATATTTGTAAAATGACAAGAAGTTATCCCAACTTTTAATTAAATCTCTCAAAACATGGCAAAGAATTTTGCAATTTCAATAGATTGTTTCAGTGATTAAATTTAAAATTATGTTCATATCTCTTTTGAGACTGTTAATATATACTCTTATCAGCAAATACAATGTTGAATTCTTCTCTGAGAGAAAAAAAAAGAGAATCAGAGGACAGAATTGATGATACTTTCTTATCTCAGGTTTGCAATTGACTCTTAAAACTTATTTAAAATTTAAACATCTAAGCATCCACTCAGATCTCTTCAGAGTACATTCATGCTAAACAGCTTGCATTTGTAAGACAGTGTACAGAGTTTTTAATTTCAGTCTAAGATCATAGAGTCTGGGGACTATCCTACACATCATATAGGCTTTCAAAAAGTAGTAAGATCCAGGTTTGAATTTAGGCTTCACTGCTTATTAATTGTTTAGTAGAGGTTACCTCTCCCTTCCAGGCTTCATGTTATCTTGCAAGACACTCATGACACTCATCAGAGATAATGAACAAAAATAAAACTCCTTAGGCAACGGCTGGCATGTAATAGATGACTAATTGATAAATTTTAATTAAGCCCTCATGGTGACCAGTCCAAAAAGAAATTAAATCTTTATCCTTGGCTACTTGAGGACTTTACCCCAACCAAATAAGTTCATGACTTGGTGTTAATACTTCCTTGACCTCAATAACAGGATCTGGGATTAGATGAGATAATGAATCTAAACAGCTCTGAAATCTCTTCTAATATCCTGTTTAGGAGGAGTTCAATAAAATATGCACTTTATGGGCCTGAAAATTATACAGTTTTTCTAAACTGATGATTAAGACCACAGAAACAAGACTAACAACCAGTATTTATTTCACACTTACACTCTGCTATTAATACATTCATAAGATGCTTTCAATTCTCTCAACACCCTCATAACCTGTTACTATTATTACCATTTTCCAGATAAGGAAACATAAGTGTAGATCAAATGAATGATCTGTTCTGTATAGCACATATACTAGTACAGTGACTACTGCCTATGCAATTACAAAACAATCATTGAAGTATAATGATGGATCTTGCTTCATGGATGCCAATTTTGTCAAATTTCAGAGCCTAATAAAATTAATTTTACTGAGCTTAAAATGAAGAGATAAATTCCTTTTTGATTGGAACAAGATCCTCAACATCAAAGCTATTTTTAAACATCTTCATGTCTGTTGAAGGGGTGGGCAGAAAGGAGGGCTTTGTTTTTATGCCACCGTATACTGAATACTATATTCCTGAGACTTATTGAGCAACTACTCACCCATATCATTTAATCTTTATTGGAAATGTGAAGGCTGTGGTAGAAATTTCCCACAAGGAATTCAGAGATTCCATTTGCCTCTAAACTTTTTTAGACCCACTAAATTTGATTTTTAAAACCAATTTACAGACTCTTTGACTATCATCATGTCTGTTTGGAAAAATTAGGGATTATCCAGATAGCATAATCCACATGCAAAAGTGCATCTAAACTTCATTATTTTCTTTCCATCATCTGTGTAATTGAATTCTGCATAGTGTTTTGATTTCATATCATGATAGCATGTGTTTAGATTTGACAGAAATTATACTATCACTGGGCAGCCCTCAAGAAGAGATTTCTTTAGTTCTACGATATATCATAGTTTCCCATCTTTATTTTCAGAGTTTTAACTTCTGAAAGCATCTTAATTAAATACAGAAGACCATATTCCCATGTGATTTATTAAACTAAGTCTGTATATCTCTTCCAGTTACTTGAAATCAAATTATGCAGCATGTTGATCAAAAACCAGGAGGTGATTGCAGTTTTTTTTTTTTTTTAGAAAGATTGATTGCTCAGCAGGATTTGTAGGAAAAAAAGACAATAATTGCAATTACAGCTGCATAAATACCCTTCACATGCTGTCTTATATGTTTAGTAGTTCAAGATGAATGGTAAAACATGGACTGGAAGAAATATTCAATTTGGATAATATTTAGCAAAAATCTACATTTGCATGCCAGTATAAATATGCCATTTCTACTGCTATGTCTCTGAATATCTTGGGGGGAAAAAAGAAATGTACACAGTGATTTTAATCTCCTCTGAGAATCCAGTGATTTTTTTTTTTTACTTTAAGTACACAAAGGTCAAGGTATGCTAGGATCATAAAGTTTAATAAAAAGTTCATGATGATCATGTGAACATAAAATGTTATAATATTTACTAAGTCAGTGTAATATCTGTTTGACTGTTCTGAGTGAACTCATATATTATCAAAAAAAAAATGTGTTACTGATTGACTGAGCTGACTGCCAACCAAACTGTCAAGACAGATTGGTTAATATAGAAAAAACAGTCAATTATTAGTTAATGGGCCAAATCTCCTGAGATGAGACTTAGAAAAATTCCAAGAGGGAACTAGGATAATGGAAATGGGGAAGGGTATCACTTTCAATCATTTTCACATAGGCCCAAGACCCTGGAATTAGATATATCCCAAGCCTGCTCTCCAATTTGATTTTCAAGTCCTGCCAAGCTAGTCAGTAAGATTTATTAGATTTCTTGTGCTGAAATGAACACAGATGAAATGTTAAAAATGGAACAGAGATTATTTGAAACTTGTATAGGATTTTGTGAGTCATCTTTAGTCACCAGTTTGTCCATTATTAGGTAGGTATCAAACATCAACATGTTACACCATAATGCAGTCCATTGAAACACGATTGGATTAATTACAGTGACCCATTATATTGAGGAATCAACAGTAAATTCCAGTGATTAAGTTCCTAATAGCATGTATCCTTTTAGTATGATCATGAACAAAGATTAAATTAGATTAAGTATATCCAGTTTGTAACAAACCCCATGGCTCACAGTAAGCGCCAAGTATTAGTAGTTTATGCCAAAGATAGGGGCAATGGTTTTGAAAAGTTAAATAGATTTTAAGGTTTAAAGAACTGGAAACTTTGGGCTGTGGCTCGGTGATAGAGTGCTTATCTAGCATATACTAAGCCCTGGGGTGGATACTCAGCATAGTCAAGGGTTGGGGATCAGCCACACCTTCCTTAACCCCATCTTTACATATGCTTCTCTGGCCAACTTTCAAGTTTTGCCAATCTTTCTGTTCTGCTTTGTGCTCATGATGTTCACTACAAATCTGGTTAAAAGCCACCAGCAACAATCAGATCACAGCCTGAGTGTTGTGCTGCCTTGAAATTTTCTCCACTAGAATACTTAGTCCATCACTTTTCAATGTGGCCTCACACAAAGTCTTACTGCATGGAAAAACATGTAGGCAAGTTTTTTGCCACAATGTAACATGAATGACCTCTAACCCAACTCCCAATCAAGTTCTCATTCCTCTTTGAAAGTTCATGAGATCAGTCTTTTTTTGTCCTCATTCCTTTTGGTATTCTGATCATCTGCAATAACACCAGAATCACTTACTAAGCTCTGCTTATATTGTTCTAGGGCTTCTCTAGCCTGCATCTCCAAAGTTTTCCAAACCTTCCCCACAAACCAGTTCCAGAAGCTTCTGAACCACATGGTCCATTATAATCACTGAAGGGTCCCATTCTCAGTACCGATTTTTGGTGTCAGTTTTTCCTTGCTGTGATCAAAATACCTGAAAAGTAGAACTTAGAGGAGCAAACATTTACTTGACTCCTGGTTTCATTCCATGGTTATCCCTCTCTCCATTGCTTTGTTCCTGAGGTAAGGCAGAACATCATGGTGGGAGAATATGGCAGAAGAGCTGTTTAGCTCTTGGGGAGCTGGGAAGCAGAAAGAGAGAGGAAGGGGAAGGAAGGGTCAAGACATCCTTCCCAAGGGCACAGTGTCAGTGATATGCTTCCTCTTACCATTCCCCACCTGCCACCTCCCAGTAGTCTATTTAGTTATCAATGGATTAATACACTGTTGAGGTCAGAACCTTCATGATCCAAGCATTTCTCAAAAGTCCCACTTGAACATTACTGCACTTGGGACCAAATCTTCAACATCTGAGACTCTGGGGCACATTCCAGATTCAAAGCATAACAACAATATTGTAAGGCTGGTTTCCTGTAAATATCATTGAAGAGGAACTCTTTTCACATTGTGTTTTTGTAGGAATCTCTGAACGAGTTTTCAACTACCCAGTTAATGATAATAAACAATAAAAGAGGATCGCATAGAAAAGCACATATCTGCTCAAGGACTTCAGCATTAGACCAGAGACCCTGAGAAGAAAAAGTAGGCCAACCCTACATCATGTTGGCTTTGGAATTGACTTCCTCAACAAGACTCCTAAAGTGCAAGAAGTACAATCAAAAATCAACAACAAATGGGATGGTATCTAAATGAAGAGTTTCTTTACCCTCAAAGCAAATAATCAAGAATGTGAACAGGGAGCCTACAGAATGGGAGAAAATCTTTACCACCTGTACCTCAGAGAGAGCATTAATCCCCAGGTTATACAAATAACTCAAAAAACTTAACACCAAAATAAATAAGTAACCCAATCAATATATGGGCAAAGGAACTGAACAGACAATCCACAGAAGAAGGAATATGAATGGTCAGAAAATATATGAAAAAAAATGTTCAACATGTCTAACAATTAGAGAAATGCAAATTAAAACTAAACTCAGATTCCATCTCACACCAGTCAGAATGGCAAATATCAAGAACACAAGTAACAAAAAATGTCGGTGAGGTACTCTCATATATTGCTGGTGGGGCTGCAATTTGGTGTAACCACTATGGAAAGCAGTATGGAGATGCCTTAGAAAACTTGGAATGGAACTACCATTTGATCTGTTATATCACTCCTTGGTCTATACCTAAAGGACTTAAAATCAGCATACTATAGTGATGTAGCCACATCAATATTCATAACAGCTCAATTCACAATAACCAAGCTATGGAATCAACCCAGGCATCCTGCTATGGATGATTGGATAAAGAAAAGGTGGTATCTATATACAATGGGATATTACTAAGCCATGAAGAAAAATAAAATTATTGCAGTTGCCAGTAAATGGATGGAACTGGAGACTATCGTGTTAAGAGAAATAAGCCAAGCCCCCACCAAAAAAACACAAAATATTCTCTCTGATATGTGAATGCTAACCCAAACAAGGGAGGGTAGGGAGGAGAAGAATAGAAGTCCATTGGATTAGACAAAAGGAAACAAAAGAAAGGGAGGAGAAAAGGAATAAGAAGGATAGTAGAATGAATCGGACATAACTATCCTATCTTTGTATTTGAATACATGACCAGAGTAAATCCATACCATGTACAACCAAAAGAAAAGGATCCAATTTAAAATAAGTTATACTCCATGTATGTATAATATACCAAAATAACTCTACTATAAAGTATAACTAAAAAGAACAAATAAATGTTTTTTTAAAAAAGATAGAAAAGCACATATCTAAAAATTATGCCCTCATCTTGCTACAATATTTCCTTACACTGAAAAATTAAAAACAAGTCAAAACTGATTGTGATTTTTAGAAATCACAAATTCTAACATAATTTCAGTGCCAATCCAACAGCATTTTTTTCAGGATTATAGAAATAAAAAAGTTTATGTTCACTTATTTTACCTCCCATAATTTGATGTAAAGCAAAATATGAATTTGAATTTTCCAAATCAACAGATATTTCTAGTCTATTGTTTCTATATTTCTCTATTGCTACTTGAAATACATTCAGGAATAGGATTATATTAAACACCTTTTTATAGATCTAGTGTAAGCCTGAAAATAGAGTAGCTAAATCCCCAGATTAATCTAAAATGAAAATTACCACCAGATGCAATATGGTGCTTCGCAGGACATAGAATATTCAATCCTGGGAAAACTGGGTCTGTTGTTAAGAACAAAAATGAATAAATAAATAATGAAACAAACAAAAGGGAATATAAACAAGATATTAAGTAGGATGAATTCTGCCCTCTTGAAATAATTGTTAAATATGCAAAGGGATTGTTTTGATTTGAAGACCATTACATCAGTCCTAACAAAGTAAAACACTACTATTTGACGCCAGCCAGGCTAGTTACTGATCTAGAACATGCATTTCTGCTGACCCAAAATGGAAATGGCATATGTATTTCTGTGCCTGTTTACTGATGACATGCCAATTCGGCTTCACGTGTACTCAAACTCAGGAAATGGAGAAATGAACAGAATGTGAGTGACTCAGAAGATAAATGGCCATCTGGTCCCTTTCAATTCTGTTTCTTAACTGGACCTCCTCTTCCTTGGAGAAGTGCAGCTAATGTGGATAATTCTTCTTCCAGTCAGACTTGAGAAGGATGCCAAAGTGTTTTTTTTTTAATAAGCAACATTAAATGTGTATAGAGGAGCACTTAGACATTATTAGAAATATAAGCCTATTTCCTCAAAAGATGATTTATACACAGAGAAACAAAATCCATCTTCTTTGCAAGATCGAAGTAAAATAATGGACTGATCAACCCTATGTTTCAGCCAAGTTCCTAGAAATGACATTTTAGGGCTGTTATAGATTTACCATATATATATATATATATATATATATATATATATATATATATATATATATATATATATATATCAAGAAGTATTAAAAGGGACCCAGATGTTGAAGAATCCCTAAAAACTAAAATACAGATAATAAATGAAGTAAGAAACTACAATTCAAAGGGCAGGCAAGTCATTCTGCTGAAAAGATGGAGTGTCTCTGAGGGGTCACATATGCTTACAGTGGGGAGCAAGAGACAGCCCATGGCATCCAGCAGGCTGACTAATTAGCTGTATATGGCTCCCTCATCACCCATCTGACCCTCCATTTGTGCTGTGCATAGACACTAAACTACAGGAATGATTGGGAGCTTGAATTTGAAAGGCTAAGCAGTGTCCCATGGAGTTACTGGTGATCAATAAGCATAGTGAATCCCTTGGCTAACAGATTAAACAAACAAACAAAATAGAACTCTTCCATATCACCCCATGGCATATGCCACCTTTTCCTCAAAGAAATAGATTGCTTTTTAGAAAATTGATTGTTTCACATCAGGAGCTCCAACTGATTATTTTTTAAAAGAATTTATCATTTAATTTTAGTTTACTCAGTAATAACAGAAGATTAAGTAAAAAATAGACAAACTTTGGGATTATATGCTTATAGAATATTTATTGAGATGTATGTGAATAAAAGAAATTGACTCAACAAACATGCTGGCCAGATTTTCATGGAAGAATTTTCCTTAAATTCGGTATTACAAATAAAGAACTATCATAAAGTCTTTGAAAACAAATAACAGTACATTATGGTCAGTTAAAAGGCTGTGTCTGAATAAACCCACCAACAGTGCTCTGTGGATCTCAATGTAGGTCCAAGATTCCTATCACATATGCGAATAAGAGAACCAAGCTATTGGAGTGCTCCATCCTGGTTCCACATCTTAGAATGATATCCATCTGAACTCTTCTGGCACCTCCCAATCCCTGTCATATGGCACCTGTACCCCTGTGATAGCTGTACTCTCCCTATGGGCCAAAAGTGACTCATTACTCATATCCTAAAGTAATCACAAGGCACGTGTTTATGATTCCACTGCTTCTCAAGGGAGCATTTGGAAGCTTCTAGTTGAGGAAGAATTTGACTTGCTCTCTGTTTGTCTGGGTCTTCCACAACCCAAGACCCACCTTCTATTCCTGCTAAGCCTTAAGGGATAACAGTTCTTTCTTTCTTTCTAATATTTTCAAGTTTCTTCCTCTTTTCTTCCTTTATTCTTTCACACTCATTGGCTTTTCCATCTCATAAATTCTACTTCTTCACTGCATTCATCACAGTTCTTTCCATCTCAAGAACAAGAATTATTGGACATCTATTTTCTTTCAGTATATTTACTAACTTCTGAGGCTGATCCCATCTTTCTCTTCCAACTTACTCCTCCTGAAATTGGAACCACTGAGGACAAGTGGTGTTCATCTTTGCTCCCAGATGTTTCTTATGGGTATTCTGTCCTCTAGTTTCCCATGGCAAATGAACTTTGAATGGTTTGGCTTGATTCTCCAAAGGACTATTGAGCTTGACATCTCTGAAGTGGAAGGTGTTCAGACGTGTGTGTGTGTGTGTGTGTGTGTGAGAGAGAGAGAGAGAGAGAGAGAGAGAGAGAGAGAGAGAGAGAGAGAGAACCAGGAGCCTTACCTCAGATTCACAGAAGACACATTTGATAAAAGATGGGCTATGGACAGCACCCATGAATCAGAAGGAATTGGCCATTCCTGGAGACTTAATCCTGGAAACTTCATGACTGAAGGTAAGAAAATTGAGGTTCAGAGTGACCAAGGGACTGTTTTGATGGAAGAATGTTATAGATTCTTTTTCAGTGCAAAGTTTCCACACACAAATCTCTTTTTGTACCTGCAAATCACACAACCTCAATATCACTAGGACACATATTGAACAGGACACACATTTCATTCTTCCAGAAAACATGCAGGTATTTATCCAAAGAGAAACATCTAAGCTCGTTTCCACTTTTGTAATTTTATTTTCATCAATCCACCACCACACACACATGCATATATGGCATGTTTCTACAGTTTTTTCAGTGTCTATAAAAATGTTCTCACAGCTAGTAGAAGAGGGAGAATAGGGAAGTTGTTCCCTACTTTAAGCTCCACTTCTCTTCATCTTTCAAGTGGACCCTGTAGAACTCACGCCATCCTAAACTGTCAGGATTGAAAAACAGCTGTGCAATTTGTGATAGGTTCACTACCAGCCCACCTCTGGATTTCATGGACTACTATTCTGATAGACATAATGACCCAGAGATTACATTTGAACTGAATTTTAAGAACATGGCTTATCAATAAATATCAGCACAGAAGATAGAAAATAACAAAGACCCAGAAAGTTAGGGTTGAGATAACTCTCAGTTTAAAAAGAAAAAAAAATGCAAAAGTGGAAAGCAGCTCCATACCACTGTTAAGTTTCTGCTTCTTCAGCATTCTGGCTTTTACATCTTCTCCAGAAACTGTGCAAGTGAGAAACACCTATATGAATTTCATTCCTCTCCCAAAATTTTCCATCATTTGAAATTCCACAACCTGTATACTCATACAGAGAAAAGTTTGTGTTGTTGTTTTTTTTTTTTTTTTGTCGTTGTTGTTGTTGTTGTGGTTGTTTGATTCACTACCAAAGTCGGATACTTTGGTACAAACTACAATGAGTTTTCTTTTCCAGGAAAAATGTAAACTCTTTTTTTTTTTTTTTTTTTAGGCAGTGCTAGAGATCAAACCCATATCCTCACGCATGTTAGGTAAGTGCTCTGCTGCCAAGCTGCATTCCCAGTCTCTGAAAAATTAGACTTTCATCCAGAAGTTACTTTGGAAACTCAGGAGCTTAGCCATAAAATCTTGACAGTTTTGGTTCAACAATATCTGTTTTTACAGTTTCTTTAGGACCTCATTTCAGTTAATAAATCAGGTGTTTCACCCAGTTACAGGACAGCCTCTGACAGTATCGCCAATACTGATATTCTGACAAAGTTTCTTCCTTAACAGTTCAGTCCTTGATTTCAGCTGAATAAAATAAAACACAGCTTGTTCTATACCAAATGTGTTCATGTATATTCTTAACCTAACTAAAAATAGTATGACAGAAACATCATGTCATGATCATAGTACAACTTTATAGCCTTGTGTTCTGGAAAAACAATTTTACTTTTAATAATTTATTTAGGGGACACAGATATGACACTATTGAGGTAAGAACATTGGAATAAAGATTGGGCATAAAAATTACTGAAATAATATTCTTGAGATTAATTTTCTCTTTATTTCACAAAGCTTTAGTTAATTGAATTTTCCTAAGTTAATACTTATTTCCATATTCTGATACTTGTTATATTTATATATGTTATAGTCCTTATGTAAAAGTGACCCATTTATAAATGTTTATTCACTGGACTGTCATTCCCAGAACTAGCTACACTGAACACTCTCTCAGCTAATCTGAAATTCAATGACAAATATAAAGTACAAACACCAAATTAACAAAATAAACTGAAATTGCAATACTTTTCAAAAGAGATTTATTGCAGATTAGGTTGAAATTATGAACACATCTAAAATAAAGAAAATAATAAAATTCATAATCTGTATTTGAGATCTATAATAAGGTTCCCCTCCTTCAAAAAATACCTTGGAAAATCAGAATGAGAATACCTTGTAGAGCTCCTCTTACTTTAGTGTTGTTGCATGGAAAAAAAGATCCAAACTAACTCAGATACAAATTCATCAAATAAGCACCATGACTTCAGAGCCAATAGGATTAGTTCTAACCTGATTTGATACCAAATAAAACTTTCTTCCATTTCAGTGGGTGATCATGGTATATGTTGACTGTGACCATTCCTGAATTCTTGCTTGAGAAGAAAAACAGATTATAGAACAATCTCCATTGCAATCTGCATGCATTAGCCTAAAGCTATTATATAAACAAAGTCTTTTTTTCTGATTCCATGCACACCAATCTAGCTTTTAATTATGCTGAGGGGTTCTCAGGAAAAGAGAATATCAAGATCTTGCACACTTCAAAATTTTCATTGTCGTATAGTGAATTTTCATAGTGAATGATCTTAATTCATTAGGAAATAACTTCTGTTCTTTAGTTTGTAATTTTAAAAGGTAGAAATAGTTGAATTTAGTGATCATTATATCCTCCATTACCTGGGAAAAGTTTTAAATATGCTATACTCTCAATAAATATTTCTGACTAAAGTAATTGTAAGAGTATACAATTTAAACATGTGTAGGGTAAACCCTATCTCTAAAATAGTAGTATATCCTTAATATTTAAATACACAGTTGAGAATCTGGCTTAAAATATAAATCCTGAACCAGACACAGGGGCACACACCTGTAATCCCAGCAATGTGGGAGCTGAGGAAGGAGGATCACAAGTTCAAGGCCAGAATGGATAACTTAAGAAGACTCTGCCTCAAAATAGAAATAATTTGAGTCAGATATATAGCTCAGTGTTAGAGCACCCCTGGTTTCAATCCCTAGTATCAAAAAATATAAATATAAATATAAATAAAAACGATATTTTAATCTTTTAGAAAGTGTCTAAGAAGGTGGAAAAAATCAGATTTCCACAGGTTCAAAGCATCACATTAAGAGAAACAGAAAATTCACTAAGTAATAGATGCCAACACCTAAATATTTCCATGAAAATGAAAAAAAAAAACAAATCCAAATGGGTTACAGAACTCACAGACAATTCCAACCAGAGAAGGCTTTATACATGTAAATAACACCAGTACATTTCCACAGCTGGAAATCTCTCTCCAAGTGAGATGAGGCTAGACCAACCAGGGAAAAAACAATTCATATCTCTTCATCATTTGGAATGAAGACAGCTTACTTAAAAAAAAAAGGAAATAAATTTTAACCTAAAAAAATAGAGTTTAAATTATAACTTCCCCCATAGGAGAGAAGAAAAAATTAGACCACTCGTATCCTTCATCCAGTGTCTCATGTAAAGCAAAACATTACTGATTATAATTGCAAAGCTACTTAATCTACTGTAGCATAAGTAATATCAGCCAATCACCTATATGAAAGTATACAAATTTCACTTTGTAAGATATAAAAATGTCAATTCTAACAATGAGGCTTTGGCTTTGATAATATTTAATGCTAGAAAAACTGTTAACATTCTTTAACCAAGATCAACCCTGAAGGAACTAGAGAATGAAAATACAGGGAACTGAAACTTTCAGAATGATGAGCTAGTGTGGGCTAGTGCGGGTGTATGTGTATGGAAGGCTTGCATGGAAGGCGCAGGTGGATTCACCTGGTTTCAGTGTGGGAAGGTCAGAGATACAGAAGGTGCAGTTATTGTATCAGGAGAGAGGTTTAAATATCACTCAAATCATACAAATAATCAAGAATTAAAAAGAATTATAAAGGAAAAACAACAAACAATAAGTTGGTAAAGTTTGTAAAAATAAATAGGTTCAAGTATAATAATAATTTTTTAAAAATACTAAATTGAAAATATCTTAAAAGATAAAAATTGACAGATATACACTGCTTGTAACACACCAAAAACATAATGATGTATAAATATTGAGGTAAAACAGTCAAAAACAAATGGTAAGTGAGAGAAATGCTAACCCAAATAAAACTATATGGCTATATTAATATTAGAAAAAGTAACTTTAAGAGAAATATGTTTATGAAAAAGTTATTATATACTGATAGACTTCTATTTGCCAAAAGGATAGAACAATTTAAAATATGTACCTAACACAAGCTACAAAATATTTTGTAAATGTACCTAATATATTTACATTTTATAGGCATTCTAATGTATGTATCTAATTTATGAGATACCAAATACAAAAAAAAAAAAAAACAGTTGGAAGTAATTCAGGAACAAAGTGACACACTTACTATCACCCTTAAAGCTTGTAACAAATTTCTCTCAGTCACTGCAAAATCAAACATAACAAAAAAAATCATCATATATATAGAAAACCTGAGAACCACAATAAGTGAGGCTTGCCTACTAGAATTAGAAGACACAAGTTTTCCCCCAGTGTTCATGGAAGATTTATAAAATTTGATCAACTAAAGATTGCCTCAAATTACTTCCAATAAGTGTCACACAGATCACTCCAGGATAAAAAAAAAAAAAAAGATTTTTTAAATCCCTCACATATCTGAAAGTTTCAATATATACTCTAAATAACAAAAGGATCTTTAAAAAGTTATACTGGAAAATTTAAAATACCTTTCATTGACTGATAAGGAAAACAGACATAAACTTAGCATGATGAAATAAAAGCTGTAGTTGTGGTATTCATGGGTATGAATACTTAGTAGAAAAAAGAAGAAAGTTTCAAAATAAATAATTTAACTAATGTAAATATTTATAATATAATATAAATCTAATGAAATTGTTGGATTCTTTGGTCAAGATCAATGATAAAGGAAGTACAAAATGGAAATACAGAACACTGTGAAATCCTCAGAATGATGTTAATCTTAAAAATAATAAAAGGGCTGTGGCTGTGGCTCAGCAGTAGAGCGCTCGTCTAGCATGTGTGAGGTCCTGGGTTCCATCCTCAGCACCACATAAAAATAAATAAACAAGATAAAGGTATTGTTCCCAACTACAACTAAAAAAATATTTAAAAAATAATAAAAGCAGAATAAAACTAAAATAGTGGAAAATTAAACATAAGCAATAAAAGCAAGAGTTAAAAAACAGAAACTAAAGTAGAAAAGATTAACAAAGACAAAATCTGGTTTTTGGAAAAAAAACAGAAACCATCAAAGAAGAGAAAGACAGGATATGATAAAATGCTATTATTAATAACAACCGAAACATTACAGTACATATTGGATGACAAAACATATTACAAAGACCTCTACGCTGAGAATTTGAAACACATAGATAAAATGGATGAGTCTTAGAAAATATAACTTTCCAGTGCTAACTTAATAAGAAATAAAAAGCAAAAATAGTCCAATAATTAAATGTTCTTGAAGAAAAATCTTCCTCCAGTGTAAGAACCATGCCCAGATGACTTTATAAGAAAATCTACCAAACACTCTAAAAGCTCAAATTGTACTAATTTTATATAGTAGAAACAAAATATAATACTCCAAACTCATTCTGTGAACTAGTACAATGCTGACACCAAAACCAGACAAAACTCTTCCAAGGCAGGAATATTAGTGGTTCACTACACTAATGACAATAGGGGCAAGGAATCAAATCAAATATTAGTAAATCAAATCTATAATATATTCCAAGCATGCATGGATAACTTAGAACTAGGGAATCAATAAATCCATTTCAATAATATATTAAAAGAGAAAAATTACCTGATCATCTCAATGGATGCCTAAAAAGCATTTAATAAATGTGACTCTTATTCATGATTTTGAAAAATCTTTAGAGGACCTTTATCTTACACTTTATACAAAGATTAATTCAAATAGACTTAAAACTTAAATGCAAATCCTGAAACTGGAAAAGCCCTAGAAGAAAACACAGGACTTTGACATTCACTATGACTATGATTTTTGGACATGACGCCAAATACACAGGCAAAAATAAACAAGTAGGGCCATATCAAATTTTAAAAGCTTCTGCACAGCAAAAGGAAATAGTCAACAAAATGGAAAGGCAGCCCACAGATTAAGAAGAAACATTTCCAAACCTTATAGCTGGTAAGAAGTTAATATCCAAAATACATAAGAAAATTATATAACTCAATAACTAAAGAACAGGTAACCTATTTAAAAATGTTCAACCATTGTGAATAGAGATGTTCTCAAAGTCATACAAATGGCAACAAATGTTGAAAAAGGTTCTCAAGATGATTTGTTCATTAGGAAAATTCATATTAAAACCATAATGAGACTTCACCTCACACCTGCTAGAACGACTTTTATCAAAAGGACAAAAGACAAGTGCTCAAAAGGGTATGCAGAAAAGAACCCTTGCACTCTGTTCTTGGGAATATAAATTGATACATTCATTGTATAAAACAGTATTTTACTTTAAAAAATACATGGAAACAAAACCAGGATACAATTCAGTAGTCCTAATTTTAATGTGTGTGTGTGTGTATATATATATATATATATAACAGGCACACTGTTAACAACTGAGGGACTTAAGGTGATTTTTTTTCTCTTTTGGGATATCAAGATGCTTTAACAACATATAAAACCAAGATTAAGATCATGAATAGCAGCTCTTCTGCTAAAGCAAGCTTTCAAACCCTCACTGATTCAAAAGTATCTGAAAGATCCCTGTTTCTTCTCCTACATAAAATTTTTCAGAACCTCACCCCAAGCTACTCCCATCTCACTCATATAACTGCTTAGTACAAACCACACCAAACTTTATGGCAGTCACTTCATAACTATGTGCCTTGCTCCATATTTTTCTTCCTGCTGGTAAATTCTTTCCTCTGTTTTTTCTTACTTGGCAAACACCTACTTCATTTCAAGAGCCAGCACAAAATTCACCCCCACTCTACAACTCTGTAAAAATATTCATCTAGGAAAAAAATTGCTTTCTCAGATGTTCTTCCACAGCTCTTTATATATACTCCTACTTTAGTACAGAATACACTAGATTATGATGATGGCTTATATATTATCTTGCTTAACTCTTCATATTTAATTTATTTTAATGATATTTGTCATTTTGATACTCAGCATCAAAACACCTTTCCCATTAGGGGTGGGATTGTAAGATTTAGCCAAAACAAGTACAAGATACCTAGTTAAATTTGAATACTAAAAATTGTTATTAATCTAAAATTCAAATATAACTGGTTGTCCTGTATTTTATCTTGCAATCCCAATTTTGAGAAAAAAAAATCAGTGTTAACAGAGTCACACTTTCACTAGAAATGGCAAAGGGCAGCAAATCATCTTCCTTCAAAGCCCAATGTGGACAAAAGATCTGGACTCAGTCATCAGAGGTCCTTGTCCATCTGGAAACAATGTGCCCATGTTTCTAAGAGAGAATTAGCAGCATCCTTCCCGGACTATGTTGATGTGGCCACAAGAGGATACCTTTCCATGATTTCTGATCTTCTGAGTCTAATTGTGGACTTCTCATCAACTCTGACTTCCAAATTCTTTTATTTCCTTGATATCAATTTTTACCATTTAAAAATCCATATATGTGCTTAATGTCTATCCTGTCTAGTAGAAATACAAGTAGAAATATAAGCTCCCATAGAGTAGAACTCTACTTTGTTCCTTATTTTTTCCTCAGAGCCTGAAATAGATCTTAGGACATGGTAGATACTAAGTGCATTTGTTAAATAAGGAAGAAACAAATGAGTTCTTCCCCATCGCCTATATATATATATATATATATATATATATATATATATATATATATATATATATATATATATAATTTCTACTTAAATTTAATTAGAATTGGTTTCTCTTTTAAAAAATCAAGTGCTTGTTTAGTATATTCAATTTTTAAGGTAATCTAAATGTTTATATCATTTAAAGTAATATCATGTCAAAAAATAAAACTATCCTTACCTTGGGTAAAATTAAAAACAACCCAGCAAAGTATATGAATTTTTTTGATTCCATCTTCCAACACTAAGATTATCCCATAATCTCCTGAACTTGGGTTTGTACTCAAATGTTTTATAAAACACACACACACACACACACACACACACTATTGTGAGATGAAAAGGACTCTGTACAAGGAAACTAAAGGGAAGAAAACAAAGAGTAAACCAAACTTATTTGAACTTTGTGCTTTTGGACCCAAATGTAAACATTGGCAAGCTTACAAAGTATAGGACTTTGCTGATCTTTACTCACCCAATAACTCTTAAATAAAGAGGACCTAAGGGTCCAGGTGACAACCCAGATTCATTTATACCTGCCTATATTGAGATTCAATGAACAACTTCTGCTAGAATTCTGAGTCTAAATTTGCATTTATTACCAATACTTCCTTTTAAGTGACCAGTATTCAGCATGTTATGGTAAGGTCTCCGCTGACTTGGAAATCAGAACAGCACCTCTCTGCATTAAGTCTTATTTGAATTTTTCCCTCCTTTTCTTTTTTTTAAGAGAGAGAGAGAGAGAGAGAGAGAGAGAGAGAGAGAGAATATTAAATATTTATTTTTTAGTTCTAGGCGGACACAACATCTTTGTTGGTATGTGGTGCTGAGGATCGAACCCGGGCCGCACGCATGCCAGGCGCTTGAGCCACATCCCCAGCCCTTCCCTCCTTTTCTTGATGTCTCTGCAGACTTCCCTACAGTTATATGTCATCCTATGTTTCTCTTCCTTAAAATTCTATGGCATTATGCCCTTCTGGTTCTCTTCTCATCTTACTAATTGTTCTATTTTGGTATTCTCCGACTGCCTTTTTTCTAACTTTTAAATTCTGAGATTCTCCCGTATTTTTTATAGATTCTCTTCACTTTGCACCTTCCACTCTTAAGTGAACTCACTGATTTTATGGCGTGTATGCAATACAAGGACATCTTATTTGATATGTCCAGCTCAGATGGCTCCTCTGTGCATCAGACCTTTATATCCAACTGAATTATTGATTTCCCAGGAATATTTCACAGGCTCTTGATTTTATTCAAGCAAAATCTAACTCACAATATTTCATCAAAAAAATATGGACTTTGTCTCCATTGTGTTATTCAATCAATGGCAGTCACCAAAGGTCCAGAACTCTGGTTATGGTTCAATTAAACGTAAGTTCCAGTCTTACCTCAGATACTTAACTCCATTCCATACCAACTATTTACTTAACCCCTCTCAAAAAATATTATTATTCATTTGATCCATGAATCAAGATTTAACATCCAAGTGTGTTTGTGCCCCCAATTCCTCCTTATTTCCCCATTCCCACAGGTGTTTTCTCCAGTAGATTTTTTTTCTCTATCATATCAGTCCTCATAAATAGAATCTTGTTTAATAGAATTAAGTATCTGACTTCTTTTCTCATATTTCAACTTTTATATTGGAAACCATGGGATTTCCCTTACCATTTTGTTCCATACTTCCAAGCTTGGGTTTCTTATCTAGCATTTTCCAAAATATTCTTACATGAATGTCTCTTAAACATTTTATCTACAAAATATTTACTAGTTAGTCAACCCAAATCCTTAGCACTAATTTTGGGTAAATTATCATGATTTTAAGTTACAAAAATAAAACACATTAAAATTAGTCTTTTCATTAATTTTTTTTCAATTATAGGGATAATTTTATTTCTAATATTTCACCAAGATCTCTATATAATGCCAATGATAAATAGCTATAGGTAGTTGTGGCTTAGGTACCCATCTGTGTTGAATTATTTTCCCAGTCCTTTAAAAGTCAACCAAAATGGCAACATAGGTTGTACTAGCTAAAAGGTTAAACACTGATCCAAATATCATGAGGAAATATTATATCAAAGACTATTTTCAATGCTTTTTTCAAAACATACTTTAGTAACCACATCACTTTAAAATGTTTTAATTTGGAAGATTATAGCAAATAGCCATGTGTGGTAGCATATGCCTATAATCCCAGGAGTTTGGGAGGCTGAGACAGGAGGATCACAATTTCAAAGCCAGCCTCAGCAACTTAGTGAGGCTCTAAGCAACTTAAGGAGACCATATCTCAAAAGAAAAAATAAAAGGGGCTGGAGATGTGGTTCAGTGATTAAGTGCCCCTGGGTTCAATTCCTGGTAACAAAAACATACACGCAAATATATATATATATATATATATATATATATATATATATATATATATATATATATATATATATATTATAGCAAATAGACTTTCCATTTGTCACACTGCATTCTTCCCTAGAAAGACTTTTATGGCAGCATGTAAATATCAATGTAAAACCATGATTATCAATGCTTTATCTGATGAGTAAATAAAATCATAGTTTGAGGAATTTTCTCCACAATAAGTCTTAGTTTATGTCCTATTACAATTCATTTTAAAAAATAATGAAATCCTTAGAGTTAGGGTTTTAAGTAGTAAGTTTAGCCGTTTCAAGATTGAAACATATCATAAGATTCATCCTTTGAGTAAAACACTAAAATTATTGGGATAATAAATATTAGGAAGAACAATTTTGTATCACATTCATTTCAAACACTGGGGAGAGTATCAGTTTACCACTGAAAGCCAGGGCTCCTCGGTGAAAAAACTGTCCAATAAGTTTTGCATACTTCTCAAAGCACACTGAACAGAAACATAAACACTGATGCTATTTTTATTGTGTTCATAGTTTTCAGTACTTCTTTTGATTTAATGAAGAGAAATTGTTTCCAATTAAAGGTTTAGTTTGAACAAAGCAGTTGTTCATAGTATTCAAGGAAATCTTTTTGATCCACCAGTAATACTATTTATTCCTGCCTGTACAAATGCCTCAGACTCTGTCCCACTAATCTCTGTGGCCCTCCTCAGATATAATCAGTATGGTACTTTTTAAAACTCATGTGGCATAAGTGATAACTAAAACTAAAATTTCTGAACATTTTTCTCTCATATATTGCCCCAAATGCATTCCTGTTCAGTACAACACTGGCTTTGTCCAATTAAAACAGCTTAATATTTATTAAGCACATGATAATAATTGCTTTTCTAAATCATATGCCCTCGATATTAGAGAACATTCAATTTGATTTTAAAATCATAACTTTTATTTCCCTTCAGCCTTAAGTCTATTCATTAATAATCTTGTGGCAATATCAGGATTTGAACATTTTGGGGGAAAGTAATCTAAAAAATACCATAGTAATTTTTGTATGTCTTTAAATTTAATAACAAGATTCAATAATTTCTATTGAAAACAAAACTTTACATTTGTTTTTGTTCTGAAAAATATTGAGGTGACTTGATTGATAAACCAGTATACTAAAAATAGTATTGTAAATTATAGCTTTCTGCTTATATTTCACAAAATTCTAGAAATAAAAAGATTGAACATCTTATAAAGTTAAATTTTTACACATTCATCTGAAAAATTCCATTGTATCTCTTAACCTGAAAGGATGAATCTTATGATATGTTTCAGTCTTGGAAAGGCTGAACTTACTACTTAGACATCTTTTTTGGATGTTTGTGCCAACACTTAAATATTTTCTTGACACTATACAGATTTATGTTCAATATTATATTCACTTGGTTATTTTGAGAAAATACAATGATCTTATAATTCTATCATGGCTTTTATGAAACATTTTAACACATTAATGCATTTTCAACAATTGGAGATAAAATGTAAAACAATTAAAAAAATAAAATGTGAACATGGAAAGGTTACATAATAAACAAATGATATTCAAATAATTTAGTCAAGACAAACAAATCACCAGAAAACTGAGCATAAGCCAAGATAAACTGATCAACTGAGTACTTGTATAATTATAAGAAAGCCATGGAATTCCTAAAAGTCTAATATAATCTATTTTTCAATTATACAAGTCATAAACAAAAGTATTTCTTTCCTTTTGTTCTTTGTAAATACCAAATCACTTGATAGGCTAATTATTATCAGCAGGCATTCAAGAACCACTACTTGAAAAGCTTTCTTTCATACATATATATGGCACTGAAAAAAAGTGTTCCATGTAAAAAACTCTTTGGAAATTTTGGGCTAAACAGTCTTCTTTCCTGAGACTCTCCAAGAGCAAGGAGTTATAAATTATTTCCACATAGTTTATTCTTTTTTTCTAATGGAAACTACCTTTGTAACATGGTTTGGAAACAGAATTTTTGTTTGTTCCTTCAGTTCCAGTTGGAGTTAATTGATTAGTGCATTTAATGAATCTAAGCATGTTTCATTTCTGGCTTAGATTTATGCCCCTAGGAAATAGCTCAGTTTCTAGATAGGCATGTCAATACTTTTCTTTTCTCTCTTTCTTTCTCTTTTTCTTTCTTTCCTATCTTTTTGCAGTGCTGAAGATCAAACCCAGGTCATCATTCACACGAGGCAAGTGCTGTACTACTGAGCTATATCCCCAGCCCTTTTTATTTTTTCTGAAGTCGTTTGTTGAAAGATATTAACTACCATTAATCTTTTTTTTAAGAGAGAATTTTTTTGAGAGAGAGAGAGAGAATTTTTAATATTTATTTTTCAGTTTTCAGCGGACACAATATCTTTGTATGTGGTGCTGAGGATCGAACCCGGGCTGCATGCATGCCAGGCAAGCGCGCTACCACTTGAACCACATCCCCAGCCCCAAATCTTTAAGTGTTATATTCTTATTTACCTTACCTACTTCTTACATCATTAGAATTTGATATAGTCTAGTTTTATGCATCTTTCAATAAAAGTACAGCTTCCTTTTCTAGACTATGACATTTATCAAGTCCCAAAAGTATGGATTTACTTTCCTTCCCTTGCTCTGCTTTCCACATTGATCCATGAACCAATTTCCTGGCACTAATTTTCCTTTATCAGAATTCTTTTTATCCTGTGTACTTTCTTGGATTGTTTTTGTTGCTGTTGTTTTGTTTTTACCTTACCTAATCACATTCAACACTTTTAGAAGTAGAAAGTCATCATACAAGAGAAAAATAAAATCAGGGCTCTAAAAGCAAGATGAACTTATTGTAATGATTATTGTTCTGAAGAGAGGGTGTGACTTAGTGGCATAGCCATTCTGAGTCCAAGCACTGCAAAGTGTCAGCAAGTGAATTTTACAAATTTTATGAAAATGTCTTATCCTTGCGAAACTTCAGTTTCCCATCTGTGAAGCAGATATCATAATATCCAATGAGCTTTTTGGTGCAGAATGTATAATCTCCTAAAAATGGCAAATACTCAATAAATGCTCATTACCCTCACCCTGATTCCTTGAGGTAATAAATATTTATGGAACTCTGATAAACTGTTCATTTACTCATTGACCAGAAGCAGATGGTATCAAAGGCCCTTGAGTTTCCAACACTCTGTGATCTTTCCTTGCTTCCTGCAGGAGCCTCACCACATGCCATTTCATATAATTGGGAGCTTCTCTACAGAAGTGCACAGAGAGACACCTTGGAGGGCACTGGAACGGTTCCCTGGACCCTCTGCTTAGTGTTTCATAATGAGCTGTAGCCTTCCATGAGCCTCCCTAAAACACCTTTTATAAGTAGCCACAGAATAGTTGACTTGTATTTTTTTTTTATTTCTCTTAGGCTACATATGCTGCCCAGCAGTCCTGGGATTCTCAAAACTTTTATTAAAATCTCATACATTTCAGCAATGAAACTCAGCCAGAAGTTTCTGTGAATTCTAGTCAAAGATATTCTGAGCACCAGCCTTATAAATAACGAGTGGCTTTTCTGTTTCCAGTTAAGAAAGTTTTACACCACTTTAACATTCTTCTTCAGTGAAGTGAAATCTACTGTTCTCTCTTCATTATAGTACAGAGAATGGAAGTTTTATATATAAATCACTGAAATAAAACTGACTTCATTAGGCTTGTTGATATCACTTTTATTTTCCTCTGAATCTCTTCAAATAGAAAGAAAAAATGTAAGAATTCTTTTATTGCTGTACTCTTCTTTAAAATCATTGCCTAAAATAACTCTCTAATGTAGAGTAACTTTGATATTCTAATATCCCAAAGACAGCTATTTGCTGTTTAATACTGCCTTGAAAATTACATGGAAAATTAAACCATCCAAATAGCTAAGATACATTAATGTAACATTATACATCTGACAAACTCACTCAAGCTAAAAATAAGTAGCATTAAATCAATGAATCCAAGCTATTTACATAATTGGTTCAATCTTTTAAAAGTCTGCTTTGGCACTCCCTGTTCATTTTGTTTTATGCTACACACATCATGGTTAATAGAGTTTTAATTAATTTGCAGGCAATGCTTCTTTAAGGAAAAGGAAGAAACTACTTATTATTAAGGATATTTAACATTTGGACATAACCTTCCATGTTTATATGACTTTTGCTTGTATCATCTCATTAGGATCCTTTGACAACTATTTCTATTTTATAGTCAAGTTGAATAATGTTCAGAGATACTAGGTGATTTCTTCAAGACCACCCAGCAAATTAAAGGTAAAACTGAGATAAAAGACCAGGTCATTCAGTATCCATGTTCTTAATATCCCACAGCCTCTCAAATTTTTATATCACAGCCATAAAAAGTGAACATTTAAAATATTTTGAATTTACTTCTAATCATTTAGTTCTCTCTATATTATTCATTTCTTTAAGAAATAGTGCTCCAATAAAGGGTTTTAAAATACATAATCCTATATTTTATTAAAATGTGAGAAGCCATGTTTTATTTATCCTGCATCTTTTGCATCCTTTGTGCAACCATTGTCCTTTTTATAGAGAATTCTTTATAGGATAGAATTTGAAAAGAATCCCCTAGCCCAGATGTCTTCTCCACTGCCTATTATTTCTTTATTTGAAAAAAAAAATCGTATGTAATGCAGCCACCCTAAGAAATAGGTCACACATCTAAGAAGTATCAAGCAACATTTTAGGAAAGAAGGTAATAGATAATCAACTAGCAAACCTGGTGAGATCTCAAGTCCAAAGAGAAATAGTGTTCAGGGTCTGTCTCATCTTGTTTTTGTGTGTTTGTGAATTGCAGGCCAAGGTACAGAGTACTTCTGAAGATTGGAGGAAGGACAAAAGACAGCCTTGAGGTACTGAAATGGAATATCTGGTGTAAAGGCCCCTACTTCATTATTTGCCTGGAGCCTCACTGCTCTAAATAGAGTTTATTTTATGGAGCACTAATGCTATTAGGTGACCGTGAGAAATCCTGAGGCTACTTGCCCTCTAACCTCCAAGCCACTGAGTGCACTAATTCAATATCCTGAGCACTGTTCTTGACCCCTTTCTTGCTGTGAAAAGTTTGAGACCTCATATGGCCCCAATGAGGAATTCAGCATTAGGGAAAACCTTTGTAACAGGTCAATGCATCTTTGATTAAAATTACCAGGACACTCAACTTTCCTCCAGTGCGCTTTAACACAGAACAACCCAGGACTTCTTATAGGCTCTCTGGCCTACAACACAGCCAAATTTCAGCTGTGATAGAGTTCAGAGCACTGCACATATTCCAGGTTTCTCTCCTTCATTTTTACAACTGATCTGTGACAAATGATGAAATTTTCAGCATGAAATCTGCCATTGAAGCATCCATCTTTCTTTATGATATGCTATCAGGCCCTGCTACACTACAAGCCATAAATAAAATTGCAACTTTCATCTGCATTTCAAAATGAGGTGGAAGTATAAAAATTAAACATTTTCATTTTATTCTGGGTATCAGTCACTCTGTATGCTCCAAAAACAGCAACAGAGACTTCCCGCTGCCTCTCCTTCAGAATGATTTCTTGGAAAGGCCATAAGAAAAGAATAACTTCTTATGAGCACATCTACAACACATATAATTTATGACTCTACCTACCTTTTCAGCATCAAAATGGAGTTCCCATACAGCCTGGAAAACAAAACAAAACAAAACAAAACAAAACAGGACTGCAGAGTTTTCTGACTGCATGGGTTACTATCAAACAAGTAAAACAAAATACAATCACCACCTTCAACATATGGGGAAAATGCCACTTAATTCCCATTAGAATTTGGAGAGTTCAATTTTAGATAATAAGGATTCTATGAGAACATGGTCATATAAATACCTATTTAACATGTCACATACAAGGGAAAAATCAGACCAAAGTAAAAGTATTTTAAGATAGTCTATTAAAAATCCATGTCTTTATCCATAAGAAAGTGGTCCAGAATTTGCTCCCACACTGTGTTTATATATTTGTGTGTTGGGCGGTGGCACTGTGTTTATGGATGAGGGTGTGTGTTAAAATTTTTCTTTGGAATTTAAATTTAGAAAAAAAAGTACTCAGATCCTGTTGGGTAACTAAATGAATCAACCTGTCTAAACTATTTTTTTTTACAAGAACTATATCTACATTCCAGCATCTTGAAACTATTGTAAACACACAGACCAAGAAAATTAAATTAATCCCCAGTGGGCTGTAAAGGTTGCTGTTAATAATGTTCATCTGAACTTAAGGCTTCAAGTATTGCACGTCTGTCAAATAAAGGAGACAGACAGCAAGGAGGGGCAGCAAGGAGAGGCTTGAAACAAGGAGAGCGCTTTCAGCTCCAACAGGTACAAATTGCAGATGGGAAAAAGATTGTTAGCAAAATAAATTATTTCCTGCCCTCCTGTAATTTTTCACAATCTGTGTGGCAATGATTTCACTGCTGACACTGTCAACATGTTCTTAGCATCTGTAGTCATTTACTGTGACCTAGTGGGTAAAGCAACCCTCCTCTCCAAATAACCAAACACCAGATTCTGCATATTGCAAAACGCCTTCTGCTTTCCTAAGTGTACAATGGAATTAGAAGAACGGAATCAGTCCAAACGCTGCATTTATTTAATAAGGTGGTTATACAGAGAGCAAGTGTTTATGAAGTCTCTTCTTATTTCCGAACTTCTGGTTCAATTTACAGCAAAACACGTTCTAAACTGCTCTCAATGCAATGATATTCCTCCCTGAACCTCCCTGAACACACACCAACACACCCCCACACATCCTTATCCTTGATTCTGTCCTCTTCCTTTCCTCCAGAAATGAAGCATCCCAATCTGTTTGTTGTTGTTATTTTTATTCTAAGTAGCAATAAGAAGAGAAAAGCCATTTTCTTGGCATGGGGATGGGGAGTCAATATATAAACAAAAGAACAGTCTGAAATCACAAGCATATACTATTAAAAAAGGGGGGGGTATTCATTCTGAATCCTGCCAACTTAAGAGTAGATCATTCTGAATAATGTTACACTTTGGAGCTTGGGAGAAAGCCACCAATATCCTGTTTGGAAGACAGTGGATCTAGACTGAAATTAAATAATGGCCCTTCTGAGTAGGTATTTTTTTTTTAGAAATCAATTAAGTTTAATGTCCTATAACAGAGACTAAAAAGTAAAGAATTCAGAAGTACAAAAATATATTTAAAACATGTGGAGGATGAATCCAGAAGTCAAACATCTGTCTTAAATGTCGCAAATGAAGAACTGAGACAATGAAAAGGAAGAAATACTCAAAGAAGTAGCTGAAAAAAATTCCCCTGAATGGAATGAGAGATCATTATGTTAAGCAAAATAAGTCAAACTCAGAAGGTCAAAGGTTCTGTATTTTCTCTCATATGTAAATAATTCAACAGCCTTGGGATGGAGCTCATTGACAGAGCACCCCTGAAACAATCTCCATTATCACAAAAAATAAACAAATTATAAGATAAAATAAAACCCAAATGGGTACAATGAATTGCAAATAAATCAAATATATTAGTAGCCTAACACATTTAAAGAATCTTTAATTTAATAAATTCAAACTTTTTTTAATCTATAGAAATGTTTAAAAGAAACATAATGTAATTATGATGAAGTTATTCAATGCAGCATATACATTTGTAGTCCCTTTAATCTAGAGAGCATATTCAATCAGATTTTATGATAGAGGTAAATGATAAAAGTGTAAGGCATCTTTTGGCAGTAGGGAGGAGATTCCCTAAGACATATTGAGATATACCTAAGAGTGAGATAAAATTTACCCAAACCCAGGGCTTTGGGAAAAAATCAATGGTTAAGATTCGAAATACTCAAGATCTAGAAACAACCTAAGTTGTGTGTTGGATGTTTTCAAGATCAAATATGTGCAATAATATTAAAAAATAATTCTTTCACCTTCGATGGGCTAATTTAAAGAGTAAAATTCCCCTGTGTGACTGTGAGAAGAGTCATAGATGCTTCCTCTGATGAGGCCAGGAACAAATTCTACAAATCCGCCCACTCACACCTTTGTTTGTTTGTTTTCTAAACAATTAGCTGAATTCTCTGTACCTATTAACCAGTCTGAAAAAAAAAAATCTGCTAACTTTCCTTGACCAAATTTCAATAATTCTTCTCTCATTGAGGATCCTTTAATCGTGTACCACCATCATCCTGAGCCAGCACAGGACTGTGGAAGTGGAACCAACCTTCCTTCCTGGACCCTCCTCCTTGAGAATTTCCTGAAGAGAAGAGGCCCTGCCTGATTTTTTGTCATAAAGGAAACTCATCCTGTTTTCAGACCCTGGGTTTTACTGGCCTATTCACTTTCCTGTATAAAATAAATTACCTTTCTCCTGACACCTGAGATTCTTGCAGATCCTACTGGTGGACATTCTCCCTATTGTGATGGCACCCTGTCCCCACATGGCAATTGTCCATTCACCACTATCTCAACTATTTTCATTATTTAAGTCTTGATTTACTTTTATTTAACAAGGGAGAAAATAAGAGAAACAAATCTATCTTCTCTTTATTCCTTTTATTGTTTGAGAAATAAAGTTTTGCGTCATTGGTGCCTTATTTGTTTATTTCCATCAATATTCAAGCTCATATCATTATTATTGATACCATAATTAATCAACTAATTACATTTTTTAATCTTTAAGTATACACAACTATTCAATCATTCTTCTAGAAATAAGGCAAGCTCCTTTACTTGGAAGAACTTTATAATAAATAAGATTAATTTAGCAGGCTCCAATTTTTATGAATTAAATGGCTATAATTCTTCATTGCAGAGAAACTAGCTTCATGAAAGAAGTAAGACTTCAAACTTCTCTGATTTTCCTTCTGAAGATTGGAGCAGATCTTTATACAGATCAGATATTCAATATAAGTTCTTTTAGGAAGGCACAAACAATGATTTTAATATGATCAGAGAACAAGTTGATTGAAATTGACTGAATATATTATCAGTACTGAATTAGACATATAAAGTTACAAAAAAAAGATGATCACAATTTTCATGTATTGTTTCATATTTATGGAGAGGATTTAAAATGTAAAATGTGGGGAAAGTGAATATTTTCAGTGTTTGCCAGATAATAACAGGATTAAAAGAAACCTTAAGCTAGATGTGGTGAGACACACCTGTAATTCTAGCTACTCAGGATGCTGAGGCAAGAGGATTGCCAGGTCAAGGTCAATCTGGGCAATCCAGTGAAACCACTGTCTCAAATAAAAAATGAAAAAGACAAAGAATATATTTCAATGATAGAGAGTCCTGGGTTCAATCCTAGTACTTTAATAAGTAAATAAAGCCTTACATGATGGACTGGTGAGAAAAATTCTAAAGTTATAATTTCTAGAGTGAGATTTCTTTGAATTTACTAGGGTGAATTAAAAACTCATTATTACTTTCTATAAAGATTAATCTGAGTATTCTTGAATCTTATTCTATAACCCTTGAATCACACCAAAATTACAGTTTAGTTTCTGAAGGATTACAACATTAATGTACATGTATAATTTGAGTTTGTTCTGTTTAAAATAATTCCAATAGGTGAGCAATCAGATTATCAAAGTATTGAAGCACATTTAAACCTAGAAATTTTCAAGCAAATCATTTTTGGGGTTTTGTTTATTTATCCTTCTCATGATATTGGTATTATATGGAACATATCTGGTTTGATGTAACAAATAAATTCATATATATATATATATGAATGATGTGTGTGTGTGTGTATATATATATATATATATATATATATATATATATATATATACACACAGTGGTTAAAAAGCACAATGAAAAGTTTCCAGGTTCAGCTTAGGGTTTAAGAACTTTTTCTTGGTAGGGTAAATTAATATTGGAATATAGATCCCAACTTCCAAATCCGCTAAAGGATATTTTGAGTTTGATTTTGAACAAAGGCACAGTGAAATGTAGTGTCATAGATAGGGCTTTTCAAATAGTAAGGACTATGACTTACTGAAGTGAACAACTCCTAACATATACTTCTCACATGATGTGTTACCTCATCATGGACCCAAAAGCATTAGGACCTAGTGACTAAAGTTTGAAGCATCTTGCTTGCTTATAAGTCCATTGTCTTAGGTATTTGTTAGAGTAATACAAGCTGACTAAAATAACCTGATATGTATGAGATTCATATATTTAAGTTCATATTTGTTCATTTTTTAAAGTCCTTCTCAATCAAAATATTCTATTTGGTGTTGATGTGAATTTAAACATGAAAGTGATTTTATGGACTTAGACATGGGAATTATGTAGCACTAATTGATTATGAGGTATGTTTAATAGGGTCATAAAATAACATTTATACATTAAAACAAAATAAAAAAATTTGATAATTCATGAACCTCTGAGAATAGGTATATGAACCAACAAAAGTCTGAATTCTAGATTAAGAATAGTTCAGTATAGGAAATGAGTGAAAATAAGAAAGAATTAAAATATAGATACAAAGTAAATAAAGACTAAAAAATACACATGAGATATAAAGAGAATTAGCATTTCTTATTTTTCAGCGCAATGCTTTCTATTTGCAAATCTAAGTACTAATGAACTTGAAATCATTTATCACAATTACTTGGAAGTGACCTCAGATCCTTTTGGGTTAATGCTTTAAGCTTGCTTTTTTGGCATTTTTTAAAAATCAATTAATGTGACCATAAGAACTGTGGTTAGAATATTTTTTGAATTATTAAATTGATTTTTGCTTATTCTGTCTGGTGCATTTGTGGCTTATCAGAAAGGCAGAAGGTTATAATAGCAAAGGCTTCCAGATCTATGCACTTTGAAGACTTCAATAATCATTTTGCACTCAATATCAATTAATCACACTTTGTTGTTGTCAACTTTACAGTTCCTTTAAACATATTTTAAATTGGAGTGGAATCATTATTATGTAGAGAAATAATAAGACTTTTCAGTAAATGTTACACCACATAAAATGTTTTCAATTGATTTGTTGACCCTTCTTAATCTCAAAATACCTCAGTGGTACACAGAAAGAAAGCACCCTATGAAAGATGATTGTCTTCTTTTTGAGAGTTTCAAATAATTAAAATGTTGAATGTTTAAACAAATGCAATACTTTAATATTTCTTTTATATTTTACCCAAAATAAATATAAGCTCCCCCAAAATAGAGATAAAACAACTTAAAACTATGTAAATAATTTTTGATATTTGACATTTAAAAAATCTGATTCAAACAGTGGATTTATTATATATCAGAGCTTAATTGCACTTTGATATCATAAGAGGGAAAAATTCACCCTTCATAGTTATTTAGCTATTCTTCCTTTTTTAAAAAAAAAAATAATAAGTTTCACAGAAATGTTACAAAGACAATTCGTTGTCTTTAGGGAATCCTGTGCACCCCATATCCAGTTTCCTCCATTCTTAATATTCTTATTAAATGGTACATCTTTCAGGTCCAAAAGACATATATTATTATTAGTCTTTTGATATACTATTATTAACAAAGTCATTAGTTTTTTTACTTGATAATCTTCTGTGTTACATCATCCCATGCCAGATACCACATTACATTTACTTATATGTGTTTGGGCTCCACTTTACTTTGATGATTTCTTAAACTTTCCTTGGTTTTGATGACTCTCATAATCTTGAAGAGTGCTGGTCCACTGTTTTGTAGAGTATCCATAATTTGTATCATCTTCTAATTTTCTCATGATTGAGTGGGGTTGTGGAGTTTTGGGTAAAATACCATTCTCATCATATTACCAAAATGACTCACATTGTTGAGGTTATCCTTAGTCACCTGGTTGAAGCAGTGCTTCAAGCGTTGTAATGTTCCTCCATTGTCAAGTTACTCTTTTCTTATTTTTCCATAAAGAATGTGTGGGAACAATTTCACTGTGTACAACCTACACAGACAAGTGTGGAATTGTGGTACATCTCTTTCTGGGTGGAAGATCCACAAATTTATTTGGGATTCTCCATAGATTTATCTATTCCCCTTCCATTAGTTTGTTTACTATATCATTTACTTTTTACCAGTATGAATTCATAGATATTTCTGTATATTAGGGATCAAAATCCAATATTTCCTTTTTTATTGTTTTTGTTTGTTTGATTTTGTTATTTGATTAAATACCCATCCAATGATGTCTCTAATTCTAATTTAGTGTCCACAGTTTTTTCCTAGTATTCTTCCTTGTTTATCTATAATCTCCTACAGTGAAAAACTATTCCTTCATCCATTTTTTTATTCACTTCTTATATTTGTATACACACACATTATATATATATATATATATATATATATATAAACTTTAGCCCGCGGCCAACACAGGCTTCATAAATGAAGGTTCAGTACTTGAGAAAACCTTAGGGAGTTTGAAATAAAGAGACAGGCTCTAATTACCTTTAAACCAGCTCCAGGACAGCTTCTCCTACCTCCATCCTCCAGCCACCTATTATGGTAGTGAGGTTTACTGAAGAGGCTAGCAAGAGAGAGAGAACACGCCAGGGAGTGGACTTTTATTGGGGAACAAAAATCCTAGGGAAAATCCCATCCAATGAAGATTAAGGGGGCCGTGTCCCAAGGTCAGGGGTGACAATTAGGTCTTTGGGTAGTGGCCAGATACGCCTCCACACGGACAAGCCCTTGGACCTGAGAAGGGTGGGGAAAGCTCTGGACACAAGGATGTGTCTAAGCACTACTCGCCCAGCCTGGGAGGTAACTCAAATCATGTGAGGATGGCCTCCCACAATAAACACTATTTTTTTTTCAAAATTTCTAATACATAGCTCCATGGGAAATAACTAACAAGAGCATGTGCTCACATATAGTTTCTTTTTTTCTATCTTTATCCTTGTTCTCTCATTTCAGCACTCTTCCACGAACCATATTCTCTTCAATGAGGTTGAATTATTCATTGATAATTCAGTTAGGTGAAGTCTATCTAAGCTTCCTTGGATGCTTGATATTCTTCTTCATCTTTTTTTTTAATTTGAGCTAATTGGTTATACATGATGGTATCTTAATTCTTTACATTTGGATACATTATGATTTACTGTCTGTGTTGTTTATGTTCTGTGGATATTGATGAGTGAACATTGTCACGTATCCATCATTAAGTTAGTCCATAGTAGTTTCAAATTCATTAAAGAAATAAATATTTGCCTAATGTATTCAAATAAATGTTTGCTTAATGTATTCAATCCATGCTCTCCTCCCTAAACACCTGGCAAACAACAATCTGGGCGACATGGTGGTATCCCAAGTGCCAAGCCTGCACTGACTCCCGGGCTGAGTTCGGGATTGCAGTCGGGGAAGGAAGCGGTACAGCCCCATCCCCCACAAGGGACACTCCACTAAGGCAACCAGCGGCCACCATCTTGGAGAGCTGAAGTATCCACCGCCACTCTCCGACAGATTGCAACAACAAAACAGGTGTGTGTCACTCAGTTCAGCCCCCATACATAGGGGGATTTCGCATAAAATCTCTCCTAGACTTTCAGGGAAAGGGAGTATCACAGTGAGCCTGCATAAAGACTAAAGGAGAACTAGAGGCACCTGACCTTCAACTCCCCCTCCCATCAGCAGCCAAAACAAAACCTGTCTAGCCAGCGCTGGGGGAGGGGCAAGCAGGAAAAATCAGAATCATAGAGTGCCGGGGATTCTAAAAGCCAATGGTGTGACCCCGGAGATCCAGGCTGTCTGATTCTGGCGGCCTGCCCTGTGGCTACAGAAGGTGTGGCGCCACAGTGCCCGGGATTCCAAAAGCCAATGGTGTGACCCCGGAGATCCAGGCTGTCTGATTCTGGCGACCTGCCCCGCAGCTACAGAAGGCGTGGCGCCACAGTGCCGGGGATTCCAAAAGCCAATGGTGTGACCTGGGAGATCCAGGCTGTCTGATTCTGGCGGCCTGCCCCGCGGCTACAGAAGGCGTGGCGCCACAGAGAAGGGATTAAATAGTAAGCAGGGAGGTAAGTGGCACGACATGGTGGTATCCCAAGTGCCAAGCCCGCACTGACCCCGGGCTGAGTTCGGGATTGCAGACGGGGAAGGAAGCGGTACAGCCCCATCCCCCACAAGGGACACTCCACTAAGGCAACCAGCGGCCACCATCTTGGAGAGCTGAAGTATCCACCGCCACTCTCCGACAGATTGCAACAACAAAACAGGTGTGTGTCACTCAGTTCAGCCCCCATACATAGGGGGAATTTCACATAAAATCTCTCCTAGACTTTCAGGGGAAGGGAGTATCACAGTGAGCCTGCATAAAGACTAAAGGAGAACTAGAGGCACCTGACCTTCAACCCCCCCCACCCATCAGCAGCCAAAACAAAACCTGTCTAGCCAGCGCTGGGGGAGGGGCAAACAAACAGAAAAAATCAAAACCATAGAGTGCCGGGGATCCCAAAAGCCAACGGTGTGACCCCGGAGATACAGGCTGTCTGATTCTGGCGGCCTGCCCCGCGGCTACAGAAGGCGTGGCACTGCAGAGAAGGGATTAACTAGCAAGCAGGGAGATAAGCGGTTGCCACAAAGTGGAATCCCGCCAGCCAAGCCCACACTGACCCCCGGGCTGAGTACGGGATTTCAGACGGGGAAGGAAGCGGTACAGTTCTATTCCGAACAAGGGAAACAAAACAATAGAGTGCCGGGGTTCCCAATAGCCACCCTCCACACCCAACAAATGGCAGGCCCAGAGTACAGTTTGAACTGCCGAGAACCATCACTCAGGGGAAATCTGGTCTAGCAGGAGAAACCAAGACTAGCAGGAAAAACCAGGAGACTAGAGGCAAGGCCCTCGCGACTGGGCAGCTGTAAACTGCAGGCCCGCCGGCGACAGCTCACTCACTGCCCATGTAACTGGTCGGTAGGAGAATGCCCACCCGCTGGCGACTGATCACCTGCCCGCGGCCTGTGATACTGGGCGGCTGGAGACTGCCCGCCTGCCATGACAGGGAGCTGAAACCAAACAGAGACAGTCCAGTCACACCCCCCATTAGGGCACCCCGGCAAGGAGACTGGGGCCCGTCATAGCAGAGTAGTGTCGTCACTGGAGCTCGGATGTCGGAATTCCTTCCCAGCGGAATCCACGTTAGCAGGCATAGTTTAACAACACAAAGGAGAGACATCAGAGTAATACAGAAATAAAACAAATCTATAGAAGAGAGCAGAAACATGACAATCAAAAAGAGCTGGAAAGTAACATGGACAACATGAGAAAACAAGGGAAAAAAGGATTACAAACAATGCAAGACAACTCAATTCTACAGGAGGACATAGAAACATCAGAAACAGGGATAGCGAAAGAACTCAAGGCATACCTAACTCGAATGGAAAGGAATATTAGAGAAGACATGAGACAGCAAGTCCAAGAAATAAAAGTATATTTTGAAAATGAATTAAACAAACAAATTCAAATGGCAAAGAATGAGCTCTACCAGGAGATAGAGATCTTAAAAAAAAAATCAAACAATAATCCTAGAATTGCAGGAAACTATAAACCAAATTAAAAACTCAAACGAGAATATTACAAATAGACTTGATCAAGTAGAAGTCAGAACATCAGATAATGAAGACAAGGTTTATCAACTTGAAAAGAATATAGTCAACACAGAAAAGATGCTTAAATCCCACGAGCAATCTATTCAAGAGATATGGGATGTCATAAAAAACCAAATCTGAGAGTCATAGGAATAGAAGAAGGCACAGAGATTCAAACCAAAGGAATGGACAGCATATTAAATGAAATAATTCTAGAAAACTTTCCAGAGATGAAAGATGGAATGGATTGCCAAATCCTGGAAGCCTACAGGACCCCAAACATTCAAAACTATAATAGACCAACTCCAAGACATATAATTATGAAGATAGCCAACGTACAGAACAAGGAGAGAATATTAAAAGCTACGAGAGAAAAGAGGCAGATTACATTCAGGGGTAAACCAATTAGGTTAACGACCGATTTCTTATCACAAACTTTGAAAGCGAGAAGATCCTGGAATAATGTATTTCAAACGCTGAAAAATAATGGATTCCAACCAAGAATACTATATCCAGCAAAATTGAGCTTCAAATTTGACAATGAAATTAAAATCTTTCACGATAAACAAAAGCTAAAAGAATTTGCAGCAAGAAAACCAGCTCTGCAAAGCATTTTGAACAAAACACTACAAGAAGAGGAATTGAAAAATAGTGCCCAAAACTAACAGCAGGAGGTATCTCAGTAAAGGGGGAGGGAAATAACCAAAAAGCAAAACTAGCCAAACTAAAATAAATAAATAAAGAAGCATGACTGGAAGTACAAATCATATCTCAATTGTAACCTTAAATGTTAATGGCCTAAACTCACCAATCAAGAGACATAGGCTAGTAACCTGGATCAAAAAAACAAATCCAACAATATGCTGCCTTCAGGAGACTCATATGATAGAAAAAGACATACACAGGCTGAAGGTAAAAGGTTGGGAAAAATCATACCACTCACATGGCCCTCAGAAGCAAGCAAGAGTGGCCATACTCATATCGAATAAAATCAACTTCAAACCTAAGTTAATCAAGAAGGATAAAGAAGGTCACTATATACTGTTAAAAGGAACCATCCACCAACAAGACATAACAATCATCAATTTGTATGCACCAAACAATGGAGCTGCAACGTTCATAAGACAAACTCTCCTCAAGTTCAAGAGTCAAATAGACCACAACACAATAATTATGGGTGACTTCAACACACCGCTCTCGCCATTAGACAGATCCTCTAGACAAAAGCTGAATAAAGAAACTATAGAACTCAACAGCACAATCAATAACCTAGACTTAACCGACATATATAGAATATATCAACCATCATCAAGTGGGTATACGTTATTCTCAGCAGCACATGGATCCTACTCAAAGATAGACCATATATTATGCCATAAGGCAACTCTTAGTAAATATAAAGTTGTGGAGATAATACCATGCACCATATCTGATTAAAATGGAATGAAATTGGAAATCAATGATAAAAGAAGGAAGGAAAAATCCTACATCACATGGAAAATGAACAATATGTTATTGAATGATCAATGGGTTATAGAAGACATAAAGGAGGAGATAAAAAAAATTCTTAGAATCAAATGATAACACAGACACAACATACTGGAATCTATGGGACACAATGAAAGCAGTTTTAAGAGGGAAATTCATTTCTTGGAGTTCTTACCTCAAAAAAAGAAAAAACCAACAAATAAATGAACTCACGCAACACCTCAAAAACCTAGAAAAGGAAGAGCAAAACAACAGCAAGTGTAGTAGAAGACAAGAAATAATTAAAATTAGAGCAGAAATCAACGAAATTGAAACAAAAGAAACCATTGAAAAAATTGATAAAACTAAAAGTTGGTTCTCTGAAAAAATCAATAAGATAGACAAGCCCTTAGCCATGCTAACGAAAAGAAGAAGAGAGAGAACTCAAATTACTAACATACGGGATGAAAAAGGCAATATCACAACAGACACTACAGAAATACAGAAGATAATTAGAAACTATTTTGAAACCCTATATTCCAATAAAATAGAAGATAATGAAGATATCAATAAATTTCTTAAGGCATATGATTTGCCCAGATTGAGACAGGAAGACACACACAATTTAAACAGACCAATAACAAAAGAAGAAATAGAAGAAGCCATCAAAAGACTACCAACCAAGAAAAGCCCTGGACCGGATGAGTATACAGAGGAGTTCTACAAAACCTTCAAAGGAGAATTAATACCAATACTTTTTAAGCTATTTCAAGAAATAGAAAAAGAAGGAGCTCTTCCAAATTCATTCTATGAGGCCAACATCACTTTGATCCCAAAACCAGACAAAGATACTTCAAAGAAAGAAAACTACAGACCAATATCTCTAATGAACTTGGATGCAAAAATTCTCAATAAAATTCTGGCGAATCGAATACAAAAACATATCAGAAAACTTGTGCACCATGATCAAGTAGGATTCATTCCTGGAATGCAAGGATGGTTTAATATACGGAAATCAATAAATGCTATTCACCACATCAATAGACTTAAAGACAAGAACCACATGATCATCTCAATGGATGCAGAAAAAGCATTTGACAAAGTACAGCATCCCTTTATGTTCAAAACACTAGAAAAACTAGGGATAACAGGAACTTACCTCAACATTGTAAAAGCTATATATGCTAAACCTCAGGCTAGCATCATCCTAAACGGAGAAAAAGTGAAGGCATTTCCTCTAAAATCTGGAACAAGACAGGGATGCCCTTTATCACCACTTCTATTCAATTTAGTTCTCAAAGTACTAGCCAGAGCAATTAGACAGACAAAAGAAATTAAAGGCATAAACATAGGAAAAGAAGAAATTAAACTATCGCTATTTGCGGATGACATGATAATATACTTAACAGACCCAAAAGAGTCTACAAAGAAGCTGCTAGAGTTAATAAATGAATTCAGCAAAGTGGCAGGTTATAAAATCAACACGCATGAATCAAAGGCATTCCTGTATATCAGCAACAAAACCTCTGAAATGGAAATAAGGAAAACCACTCCATTCACAATATCCTCAAAGAAAATAAGATACTTGGGAATCAACCTAACAAAAGAGGTGAAAGATTTATACAATGAAAACTACAGAACCCTAAAGAGAGAGATAGAAGAAGATCTCAGAAGATGGAAAAATGTACCCTGTTCATGGATAGGCAGAACTAACATCATCAAAATGGCGATATTACCCAAAGTTCTCTACAGGTTTAATGCGATGCCAATCAAAATTCCAACGACATTCCTTGTAGAAATAGACAAAGCAATCATGAAATTCATATGGAAAAACAAAAGACCCAGAATAGCAAAAGCAATTCTAAGCAGGAAGTGTGAATCTGGAGGTATAGCGATACCAGACGTCAAACTGTACTACAAAGCAATAGTAACAAAAACAGCTTGGTACTGGTACCAAAACAGGCAGGTGGACCAATGGTACAGAATAGAGGACACAGAGACTAATCCACAATGTTACAACTATCTTATATTTGATAAAGGGGTTAAAAGCATGCAATGGAGGAAGTATAGCATCTTCAACAAATGGTGCTGGGAAAATTGAAAATCCATATGCAACAAAATGAAATTAAATCCCTTTCTCTCACCATCCACAAAAATTAACTCAAAATGGATCAGGGAGCTAGATATCAAATCAGAGACACTGTGTCTGATAGAAGAAAAAGTTGGCTACGATCTACATATTGTGGGGTCGGGCTCCAAATTCCTTAATAGGACACCCATAGCCCAAGAGTTAACAACCAGAATAAACAAATGGGACTTACTTAAACTAAAAAGTTTTTTCTCAGCAAGAGAAACAATAAAAGAGGTAAATAGAGAGCCTACATCCTGGGAACAAATTTTTACCCCCCACACCTCAGATAGAGCCCTAATATCCAGAATGTACAAAGAACTAAAAAAATTAAACAATAAGATAACAAATAACCCAATTAACAAATGGGCCAAGGACCTGAACAGACACTTCTCAGAGGAGGACATACAATCAATCAACAAGTACATGAAAAAATGGTCACCATCTCTAGCAATCAGAGAAATGCAAATCAAAACCACCCTAAGATACCATCTCACTCCAGTAAGATTGGCAGCCATTATGAAGTCAAACAACAATAAGTATTGGCGGGGATGTGGGGAAAAGGGTACACTTGTACACTGCTGGTGGGGCTGCAAAATGGTGAGGCCAATTTGGAAAGCAGTATGGAGATTCCTGGGAAAGCTGGGAATGGATCCACCATTTGACCCAACTATTGCACTTCTCGGACTATTCCCAGAGGACCTTAAAAAAGCGCTCTATAGGGATACGGCTGCATCAATGATTATAGCGGCACAATTCACAATAGCTAGACTGTGGAACCAATCTAGATGCCCATCAATAGATGAATGGATAAAAAAAATGTGGCATATATACACAATGGAGTATTATGCAGCACTAAGAAATGACAAAATCATAGAATTTGCAGGGAAATGGATGGCATTAGAGCAGATTATGCTAAGCGAAGCTAGCCAAGCCCTAAAAAACAAATGCCAAATGTCTGCTTTGATATAAAGAGAACAACTAAGAACAGAACAGGAAGGAAGAACATGAGGAAAAGACTACAGTAAACAAAGACGAATGGGGGGAGAGAAACGGGGAGAGAAGGGAAAGCCCATGGAAATGGTAGGAGACCATCAATGATACATAAAATTATAAGAGGTTATGAGGGACAAGGGGGAGGGAAAAAGAGGGAGAGAATTGAACAACAGCAGGGGAGGTAGAGAGAGAAGATGGGAGGGGAGGGGAGGGGAGGGGGGATAGTAAGAGATAGGAAAGGTAGCAGAATACAACAGTCACTAATATGGCATTATGTAAAAATGTGAATATGTAACAGATGTGATTCTGCAATCTGTATTTGGGGTGAAAATGGGAGTTCAAAACACAATTTGAGCCAAATGTATGAAAGATGATATATCATGAGCTATGTAATGCTTTAAATAATCAATAAAAAAAAACAATCTGTTTTTATTGGTTGAATTTTCTCTTTCCATAATGTCATATTCATATTAATATGGTACATCTGTCAGGTCCAAAATATTTTAAAATAATAATTCAATCTGTTGGCAAATTACTGAAAAGTAAGAAAGTAGACAAAATTATTATCAATGGGATAATTTGATATGTAGATTTTTTTCTGTGTTAATTTAGCAGTGTGCATGTGAGAATAATTCTAGTTACTACATGAATTGATTGTTCACTCCATTTTAAGCACTGAATAAGCTTTGTATTGATATACCACAATTTGTTTATACATTTTTCTATTAAGGAATATCTTAAAGAATTCAAGTATTTGACAATTAGGAACAAAGCAGCTATAAAATGTTTATAGATATTTTCATGTCAAAATAATTTTTCAACTCCAGTCAATTATCTATGACTACAATTTCTGATAAAAGTAAAAAGAGGAACACAATAGACTGCTAAACTTTCAGAGTCTCTCTTTGATGATAGTTTTAACCCTAGGAATTACATACTGAAGATATTATACTTTGTATGACAGAAACACTAAGCTGACATTTTAAAATAATAATTCAATCAGATGGCAAATTATTGACAAGTAAGAAAGTAGAAAAAATAATTATCAACTGAAATTGAACCACATTTAAAAATAGTTCTATAAGATCTTATTAAATGAAGAGAGGAACTAAAAAGTAGCTGACCACCATAATATTTCAAAGCTAATTATTATGTTAAAAAATTTTTATTCACAAGCACTCTACTCATAGAGCTCCATGACAAAGAATGGTAAAAGCACTCCTGAAAACCTGAGAAATCTCATTCTCTACATTATCAGTTATGCAGTGCTACAGGAATATTTCTGACCATGAAAAGTATTTCTCTGAGCAGAACACACTGTGTAGTGTCAATGTGACTCTTTGATGTATTGAAGCTTTGTGCCACTTACTTATCTCATTCTCTAAAATTGTTTTTTGTTGTCCCAGCAGAAATAAGGAAGAATCTATTTCAATCTTCTCCAAAAAGTATATGATTATTGAATAAGAAATTATTTCAGATTTCCCTCTGTATACTTGTCTCTTTTTATGTCTTACCAGCACTCATTTACACTAGAAGATTAATTTTAAGCACATGAATTTATGTTTGACTGATACAAAAAATACTTACTAAACAATACTATCCATATGTTGTATTCATATCTCAAAAATGGCTGGCTAATGTATGGTTTTCAATCTCATATTTAAGAAAAAAGTGGTAATGCTTTTATAGTTTTAACTAATTTTAATATTTCTAGAATATATTTGTTTCATGAGTACCATATATTATGTTAGGTACTTTATATTCATTATCTTCTTTAGTCTTTTTAAAATAAGTCTATAAGATGCTATGATTCCATTTAATAGAAGAGGGAGGAAATGGAGGCTCATAAAGTTAAATACATCACTCACTTTGCATAGCTAGAACATGGAGATATCTTTGTGAATTTCAAAAACAAATTAAAATCTGTATCTCAGTCCTATAATTATATTAAGGATGCTACAGCAAAACTGACAGTTTGCTTTCATTTATAGATGATTACTATCTCAAGGAATAAAAAGTCCTTCTTTTGAATTTTCATGGCTTTTAATTTTGGTGATTTCTAAATTCCTTTTTCTGATATTATATTTTTTAAGAAAAATATTGAAATGAATAAAAAACAAATTTTCATTCTTTTCTACTTCACACCTCTACACTCTTCTTCATTTTTTTTCCTTTATTTTTTCCCTTTTTTACATCTTTTCAGTTTTTAAAAATCCTCTCATCTTTTTAATGACAAATATTACATATATTTATAGAATGATTGTCTTCTTGAGGTCAATAATCCAATTAGGGGAAATAAATTATTGTCAGATATTTTATATTTGAGAATCATTTTAAATAGAATAAAGCATAACTCTGATAACTTTCTGTTGGCTTATTAATATATAAGTAGAGACATGGAAAAGAGAGACAATTCATCCAAAATATATATTTTAAAAAGCATTTGTAAGACATAAAAAGTATTTGTAAAGATGCATGTCTAAACTAATTTAACAGGAATATT
Source organism: Spermophilus citellus (assembly GCF_964194105.1). Lineage (NCBI taxonomy): Eukaryota > Metazoa > Chordata > Mammalia > Rodentia > Sciuridae > Spermophilus > Spermophilus citellus. The sequence continues at coordinate 106,877,382 of NC_138182.1, forward strand.
TTTCTCTTTGTAGGAAAAAAAATATTTGTTTTCAAACTAGATTACAATACAAAAATTTATCTTTTAATACATATTACACATGTAAATTATATAAAATGTATTAAAAGATAAAATTCCATAAATTTAAAAAGAAAATATAAAGTGATATGTTTATGACTTTACAATATGAATGTATTTTTAAAGAGATCTTGAAAAATTAAATCATTCTAGAGACTATTGAAAAACATAGTTAAAATGAAATTAAGATTATCCGTATAGTAAACAAAGTTAAAAGGCTTGTCACAAATGTTGAGAAGATAATTACAGGGCAAAACACTAGACAACATTTACATCAGTAACAAACATAAAACTCTGAAAGATGAATGAAAGAGGAAACAAATTATCTAAGAGAGTGTGGATAAGATTTATTTATGAACAGTTAAATTATAAAATGAGCTTGAATTACCATTAAATATATTTAAGTAGTTCAGTTTTATTAATAAGCAGTTGTAAAACTAGGGAAAAATAAAACCATGACATACCATATTGCATTTATACACTTAAACTCATATATACAAGTACATTACATAGTGTTGGTAAATGTTTAAAGAAAGATGAACACTATTATGCTGCTAGTCTGAGTATAAATTTAATCAACTGCTTTTGAAAATAATTATGAATTATCCAGTAAAGCTGAAGTTTCATGAATTCAATTACTCTGTAATTATTTCCCTATGTACATTCTGTATAAAATTATTAAACATTTGCACAAGATGTTCCTGAAATAAATTGACTCTTTGTTAAATACACAGGCAATTATCTCTGGTTCTTTCTGCCTAAATACACCCTGCTTCACCATAAATGTCTTCTGATTATGACTACCTAGGAGCCATTCCTCAACCTCTTTACATTGGTTCCCTTCTATTTCTATATTACCCAACTGTATTTACTTTAAATTAGTGGAATTTCAAAGAGGTCTTTCTTTTCCAAAGATTTAATTCTCTGCTTATTAACACTAAAGTGATGATCCTACTGAAACCAAAGTTGAAGGAGAGACTGGAATTTGCCTGCATTTAAATGGCAGTCAATTTTGAAAACCTTGAAAAATACAACATTAGAAGTTAAAATTAGCTTTCTGGTTATATAATCAAAATTATTTTAAAGTTATGATTGCTGAAATTTAGTGTTCTTATGAGGTACCATTAGAGGGAGGTGTCTGCTTGACTCATACCTCATTTGGAATACCACTGTTGTCAAATGTTTAAATATAGTGTTATATTGCTTAATAATGGCACATGTTCTAAGAACCATATAGCTTACTATTTCATCATTACAATAGCATCATGGAATACACTGACACAAACAGATGGTACAGGTCAACAGGGTAAAGCCAAGATGAATAAGTCTATAGATGGTAAAACAAAACAGTTTCACTGTTACTTTTTTAAATAAATAGAAATGCTCCCTAAATTATAATAAAATATACTTCAGTAAATACATAAACCAGTAACATAATAATTCACTATCATGAATTGCTATACTTTTAAATGACAAGCCATGCAGTAGACTTGTTTACACCAGTTACCACCACAAATATGTGAATAACACATTGTGCTGTAATATTATGATTAATTTCATATCAACTGGAAATAGGAATTTTTCAGCTTCATAATATAATACGGGATCATTGTCATATGTGCAGTTCATCATTGTTCAAAATAGCATTTCCCAATACAGGACTCAATTTGAATCCTATGTTTGTTCAAAGGCTGGTAAACAAAGTTAAAAAAAAAAACAGATCCAATCACCTTGCTCTTATGGTTGGTGAGGAATTAAATATGCAAATGACTTTAACTGACAATGTTTACTGAGACACTAGAGTAGAATATGGAAGGTGATAATTATATCATAAAATAAATATTTAAGTACTATATTTAGGACTTTTTATCCATAGAAATAATGATTTTGGGGAGAGAAGTAAATGTTTCCTTATGTGTATACTTATTGTGACCATAATGCTTTACACTTATTTTTAATTACATAGAAAAATATGGTATAGATGGATAGAAATTTTCTATCCACAATGGAAATCCATATAGTATAAGCAGTATTTGGTGTATATCATTGAAATATTATTGAATTTCAAGTGTTAGCTGTGTATCTCCTTGGTAGTCATATGATATCGTGGGTAGTAAACAGAAATGAAAATTTGCTGGGATCATATTATATTTTCCACAGACAAAATGCATTTTACATAGCAGAAGTATGCTGTAACATTCTTTCATACCTAAGGAAAATGCTTCTTGTGCCTCTCCAAGCTTGAAGAATATATTATAGTAAGTGAATTTTTCATGAAATGATTGAACTTGTTTGAATAATCTTCCTGAGTCATTTGACCTTACTAAATATATAAAAGATTTTTAAAAAGACTTGATCTTCTAAATTATTCTCCTAAATTTATTTTCTTAAATCACCAATTTCAGTGTACTATTTCCTGACTCAAAAACACCTAAATGATTTAAGTGTGCAGAGGGAAAAGCTCAAATTACATACTGTGGCATTCAAGTCTACCAATGAAATATCTTTTCCAAAAAATATTTACCACTAATTATTGGAATGAACACTGTGCTCCTATAGAATAAACTACTCACTTTCCCTAATGAAAATCTTACTCTTATTCATCACTCTATTTTTATCTGTATCACTTACTCTGCTTCTATTTTCACCTCCATTTCTAAATCTGTTTCTAACTCCCTTTTTTTCCTATGAATTTCTACCCTTTATATTTCAATAGATATATCACAAACTTTTTGCCACCTTTTATTTCTCTGCTTCTCTTTTTCTGTAGCCATGTCACTATACCAGACAACGCAACCCTTGTTTCAGTTAGCTTTGCATCACTGAGACCAAAAGTTCTGACAAGAACAATGTAGAGGAAGAAATCTTTTTCTTGGCTTATGGTTTCAGAGGCTTAGTCAATGGTCAGCCAATTCCATAGCTATAGGACATGAAGTAGAACATCATGGTAGAAGGGCATGGTGGAGGAAAGCAGTCCATGGCATGACCATAAGGAATTAGACAGAGCACACTACTCAATATGAATGAAATATATATCCCAAAGGCATACCGCCAGTAACCTACCTAACCCTACAGTTACCACCCAATTAATCCATATCAGTGAATTAACCCACTGATTTGGTTGTACCTTTTATAATATAAATGTTTTACCTTTGAAAATTCTTGCATGTCTCACATCTGAGATTTTATTGGGGGGATACTTCACCTCTAAATCAGAATATTCTGTCCCTGGCCCCATGAAGCTCATGCCCACCTTACAACGCAAGACACATTTAGTAAATTTCCAAGAGTCCCTATAGTCTTAACAATTTCATCATTTCCCAAAAGTTCAAGTCCAAAATCTCAACTGTGAAAATAAAAATAAAGATATATATCACCAATATACAACCACAAGGTAAACATTTTTATTCCAAAAGTGAGAATGAGAAATAGAAAGAAGGGATGGGATGAACGCAAGACTAAGGTCCAGATGAGTAAAAAAGTCCTCTATTTCCACCTCTACAGCATCTGGGGCACATGACATTGTATTATGATTCTCTCTAAAGAAATTGTGCAATTTTGCCTTTATGGTCTTCCCAGTTGCAGTCCATATGGTTCTTTCCTGGTTTGTTTCTACTTGTTCCTGGAGCTTTACTCAGCAAATATCCCATATCGCTGACATCTCTTCATCTTGAGTGTCTCTGTTACTTTTGGCTTCCTTCTCACATCATCGTGCATCATCCTTTTGGGGCCAAACTTCAGGGATTCCAACATAGCTATACTTTACCAGACTTCTTAGGCCTTCCTCTGCAATCTTGGTGCACACCTTCATGGTCCCCTAACTCCAGAATCCTGCATTCCTGAAGAACCCCCACCAAGTTGTAGTTGATGCCAAGGTCTGCTGCCATTTCAAACATTAGCCAAGTCTCCTGCGATCATGGCTGCAGCACCTTCTGAGTGCCTGGGTGGTTGAGCAAGGTGAAATAATTTTGTTACCCTCCCTATGCAAGTTTGGTGCCCCCAAATACAAAACCCAAGGTTACTTCTCAAAATAATTGTTACTTTTATACCGTTGAATCTTAGAAGGTGTGGTCTTCCCAGTTTCTGAGATGCCCACAAACTATCTTTCTTATTGTCTCTCTATAGTACATAGCATCTTTTTAGTGTGTCTAGATTCCCTTTAACAACCATAATTTCTTGAGCCCTAGTTTCACTCCCACTGTTATGGCCAGTGTTCAAATTTTTCAAAATTTTTTCTGTTATTCTTTCTGCTCCTAATGTTGACAGTACTCTTGGCTAAAAGCTCTTATCAATACCCTGAATGCTATGCTGCATTGAAATTCCCATCAGTAGGTTAAATAGTATGTGATCTTTAAATCCATCTTCATAGAAAGTCTCAGAACGTGGGCAAATGTGGAAAATTTCTTTGTCACAATACAATATGAGTGGCCCTAGTCTCATGTCTGTAGAGTCCTCCTCTAAAATCTCACAAGCACAGTCTTTACTGTCTGCAGCTTTATTGGCATTCTGGCCTTCTTAGTTCCCACCAAAATCATTAAGCTCTCTACTTATAACATTCGAAGCTTTTCCAGCTTGCATCTCTAAACTTTTCAAAACTTGTCTTGCAAGAAAATAGCTCCAAATTCTTCTTAACTATGTTGTCATTTAGCCGCAGTTAAGACCTCACTTATCCATATTAATTTTCATTTTAATCATCTTTTTCATCATTGTGAAAAAAAGACAACAATGTAAAGGAGGAAAAGTTTACTTTGGCTCGGGTTTCAGAGGTTCAGTCCATGGTGAGCCAATTTTATATCTCGGGACTCAAGGCAGAACATTCTTGCAAAGGGAAGCAGCTCAGAACATGGCAACCAGAAAGCAAAATAAACAGCTGCACTAAGAGGGATTAAATATAAACCCCACAACATGCCCCTAGTGACCTATCTCCTTCAGCTACACCCTACCTTCCCACAGTTAATCCACTAATCTACTAATTAGGTTAATCTACTAATTAGTTAATCTACTAATTAGGTTATACCACTCTTAATCTCATCATTTTACCTCTGATTTCTTTTTTATTGTCTCACACATGAGTTTGAGATATACTTCATCTCTAAAGCATGACAAATCAATCATCTATTTTCATTTTCTACAAATTTGCTGTTTGGGAAACTAAATATGAATGAAATTCTATATTTTTCTGACATTTATGTAGCATGTAAAATGTTCATTCATGTCATTTATGTTAATCTAACTGTCAAATAGTATTTTATTAGATAGACATCATTTTTGGATGTTCATTTGAGTAGTGTCCAGTTTGGGATGCTATGAAATATAAGTACAGTTTGAATAATTCTGCTATAATTTATTCACATACATACATTTTTGTAAATATGAGTTTCCACTTCTCTTTAACAGATATGATTCCTAGGAGTCAAAATGCTAAGTATTAAGGTAAGATTACATTTAATTTTTCAAGAAATTTAAAAATATATATATATTGTTTTCTAATGGGCTATATTATTTACATTCCAACCCAAAATATATAAGTGCTCAAGATTATCTGCATCTATACCAACTATTGATATTGTTGGTGTTATGTGTTAAATTATGTCTCTAGCACATGTGATGGTATTTGGAGATTAGGCCTCAACAAATGGCCAAGTTAAAATGTAGATACCATGGTGATCCCTAACCCTGTATCACTACTGTTTTTATAAAACGAGGAAAACTGAATTTACACACACAGCAAAATAATAATAATAATAATAATAATAATAATAATAATAATAATGATGATGATGATGAGGAGGAGGAGGAGGAGGAGGAGGAGGAGGAGGAGGAGGAGGAGGAGGAGGAGGAGAAGTGACCATGTGGAGATGAGGGGAAAGGACTGAGATATTTCCTTCACAACTGTCAGAATGAATCAACCTTGGTGACACCTTGATCTTAGACTTACAACTTCCAAATCTGCTAAACAATGATTTTCTCTTGTTTAAGTCACTCAATTACATCAGCCCTCATAAGGAAAATTTTCTTTAGAATTTCAGTTGTTCTAATCACTTTCTACTGGTAGCTCATTTTGGTTTATTTTGAATTCTCCTAGTGAGTAATAAGAATAGTTTCAAGTGATTATTAAGCACCCATATAACTTCTACAGTGAAATGTGCACTATAATTTTTGATTCTGTTAATATCAGTTTGTCCAGTTATATAGTTTGTATGTTTATTTGTATATTGTGTATACAAATTCACTTTCAGATATATAATTTGAAATTATTTTCTTCCAGTTTATGTCTTGACTTTTAACTTTCTTCATGGTGTCTTCATCTTTTTCTTCTTTAATTTTATTTTTTTGTTTTAATTATTTTTTAAATAGCTTTATTGAGGTCTGCTTACTTACTATAAAATTCCTTTATTTAATGATTATAAATATGTAAATACCCATTACATCATCAACATAATTTACATATCTGCACCCCCCAAAATTCTCTTGTAATTTCTCTGGACATGCAATAATTGAGGTGAAGTATTGATCTGTTTTTTGCTGTTGTTTTTTTCCTCCAGAGCTAGGGACTAACCCCACTGGCTCACATATGCTAGGCAATCACTCTATCACTCAGCTACATTTCTAACCCTGCTTTCTATCACTTACAGATAAAAAGTTAGTATTCACTAGAATCCATTATAATTGGAACTGTACAATGGCTTTACATTTTTTTAGTAGAGTCAGGCTTCTTTCATATTATATATTTATTTTGAAACTTATTCTTATTGTTGCTGATAGTTCTTATTATTAAAGTGTTGCAGTTAACGACCCAATAATGTGCTGGCAGATGGGTGTGCTGGGGGAAATAAAAAAAACAAAGAAAGAAAGAAAAAAAAAGACCAATGAAAATCCCAAAGTCTTACTTTAACATGTTTGCTGACTTTAGTGTCATAAATACTTGCATGCTGATTGATTTCAACTAACTGATAACATTTCTGAGTATTTACCTGCTGCAAGCTAGTAGCAGTTCTCTCTACCACACTGTTGGATATTTCCAATTCAGCACAAGTACTAAAGAAGAAACTTTACTCCAAGTTCAGTTCCAAAGCCCCAATATGACCCTAGGTAAGCAGCATGTACACACCCATTTTGGTTAGAATATTAATTTAGCATCCATAACCCATTCATGACTAATCCTAATGAGAACCTGGCAGAAGTTTTACAGAAAGAAAATTCTTCTGTCTTCTGAGAATTCATGAAAAGGGATATGTATCTTTTACAGCTGGCCAATTATAAACAAAGAAATCATACAGTCTTTAAAAGCTGCAGGCAATTGACCTCTAAAAAGAAAGGTAGCCTTCAAATAAAGCATCCATCCCATATGAAAGACATAAAGAGAACCCTTGATTGCAGCCTATACTCTTCCAGACCTTTCAGATATGTGCACCAATAGGACACTGATATTGTTTAAGGCATATTTAGTTTTGTGATAGTTACAGTGGAAAAGTTCATATATAATATAGCTATGAATTCTAAGATGGTTTGCAATGTAATTGAATACTAGTAATTATCATTTGAGGCTTAGTTCAACAAGGAGTTAGATCAGCATGTATGGTTTATTATGGTATAAAATTTGTGATGTGATATTTTGAGACTTTCAAAATTTGGGAGTGAAAATTTTATTTCTCTTTTACAAAATGGCTCTTGGTTTTAAAAAAAAATGTTTGTCAAGATCATTATCTTTAAAATGAGTTTCAGTCACTTAGAAATTTAATACTAAGAATTTAAATATTTCCTTCTGTAATAAATTTCAAGTTCAGTTTATATTTGAGGTACAAGGGTTTATGAGTAGGAAGGAATCAACTAGAATAAAAGTAGGCAGAATAAATATTTATATCAAAATATTCTGCTATGGTTAGAAAAATACATATAAACAATGAATAAATACACAAAAACTACAGTTTATAGGAAGAGAAAGTTAGTATTTATATGATATTCCTATCAATGAATATCACATATATTTTTCAATTAATGAAAATCATTTCTTCTGAGCTCATGACACAAAGTAATATTTTTGCCTTCCAGTTAAATACATTCCTGTTTTAGTCTGCTTTTTCTTTTGCTGCTATGACTAAAGCACCCAACCAACACAATTGTAGAGGAGAAAAGGTTGATTTAAGGGCTCACAGTTTCAGAGGTCTTAGTTCATAGAAGGCTGGACCATGGGGCTGAACACCAAGGCAGGATAGTGTTGCAGAGGGAAGCAGCTCACATCCTGATCAGAGAGCAGAGAGAGAGTCAAGGGCCATATACAAATATATACACAAAGCCAAGCCCCAATTCCCACCTCCTCCAACCACATCCTACCACTTCAGTTACCACTCTGGTAGTCCCTGTCAATGGATTAAATCATTGATTGGGTTAAGACTCTCCTAACCCAATCGTTTCTCCTATGAACCTTCTTGCATTGTCATACACGTGAGTTTTTGGGGAAACCTCACATCTAAATCATAATAATTCCTAATTCATTTTTTCAGAGAGAGTGAGAGAGGAGAGAGAGAGAGAGAGAGAGAGAGAATTTTTTTTTAATATTTATTTTTTAGTTCTCAGCGGACACAACATCTTTGTTGGCATGTGGTGCTGAGGATCGAACCCGGGCCGCATGCATGCCAGGCGAGCGTGCTACCACTTGAGCCACATCCCCAGCCCCTAATTCTTTTATTTCTTATTTCTTTGCCTTTTTTTATGTTAACTTTGAACTTTTTTTTTCTTTTTAGATCTCTGAAAATCTGTAGCAATTCGACTAGATTTATTTTAATCTGGTTATTTGAGTTATTCATTTATTTAATAAGTATTGAAACTTATATTATCTATATAATAAGAGATAAAACCTGCCGCAGTCTGGCTGGGCAAAATAACCTGGGAGTGACAAGCAACTTGTGAAGATTGATACAGCGGGAGCCACTTTATTGTAGGACAGCAGAGGTATATATACATAACTGAATACACAGCTTGACTCAATTTAGCATCATCCAGTTACAGCAATCAGTCATTAAGGAATCGTCATCATCTTAATAATTATACACAGTTTAACTTAATTGACATAATCTAGACACAACAGTCAGTCATTAAGGAATCTCCATCATCTTAATGGCTCCCTGTTGTTACTTCTCAAACCACTCCTCCTGGAAAAGTGCCAGGCGCCATCTTGACTTGTCTGTGGCCCTCAACAAAACCTATGTTGACTCAATATCACTGTGTTCAGAAAAATAAAAACAATGAAAAACCCAAACATGGTATAGTATCATTAATATGATGAGGAAGTCCAAAGCTTAAGGTATATAATAATAGGTTGAAAAAGTGCACACACGCATGTGTACACACTTGCAAAGAAATGAGATGTCAGAGGTGTAAGGTAGTCAGAACTAAAATATAAAATATTGCATATTAATACAAAATCATATATTAGCTAATTTTAACTAATTTTGAGTGAAACAACTGATTAACTATCAGGAATCTTTTTCATTATCAGTTCTTTCAATCAACATTAGCTAATTTGTATCATTTCCTTTTTCCCTCAAAGGTTTAAATCTACACAGGACCAAAATCACGCAGGAATTAGGGATGTGTAAGAGTGAATGATCCTATATTAGTTTTGTACTTCTGCTGTAACAAATTACCAAATTCTGAGAGTCAATGCAGCACAGTTCTAGAAGTCAAGCATTTAAAATCGGTCTCTTTCTACTAATGTGAAGATGTTACAAAGGCTGGTTCCTCCTACAGGCTATGATGATATATTACACTTCCTTGCCTTCTCAGTCACCAGAGGCCTTCCATATTCCTTGGCTCATGGTTTCTGTCCCCACCTCACCTTTTCTGACCCTAGCCCTCTTCCTTTCCACATGTAAGGGCTCTGTGATTACACTGAGCCTATCTGGATAATAAAGGATAATCTCCTTATCTCATTATTCTTAATTTAATCACAACTGTGGTGTCTCTTGTGCCACATAAGGCAACAATATACAGGTCAGGAACTAAAACTTGGACTTGTTTAGGGAGGCATTATTCAGCTTATTGCAGAAGCTAAGTGATTATAGCTTCATTATTTCATTTGAACTCCTAGGAAAAATTATGCCTTTGATGTATCTCAGTATTTGCTATGTTCAAGTGATTCTTGCTTCTCTTTTATTATTTTTTATCCTGCATCCTCAGGGTAAAGTCTGTATCATCTCTTTTTTTCTGAACTAATCCTTTCCTGAACTAATCAGGCCAGCAAGTTTTGCCACTCTTTTGAGAATGTTTGTAGAACTTGTCAGTTATTTAATATTTGACCCTATTCAAGAATTACCTTGAATGGCTATTTAAAATTATGTTTTGTGTTTAATTTTTAAATTTATTATGAACTGTTCAAAATTATCAGTTATTCTTTGGTTTTCTTTTCCGTCGTATATGGCCACTATATACAGATTAGGTGTTTACATTCTCAATTTAAATATACATTTTTAAGTAGGAAAAGTGAAAAAAAAATCTGCATCCCTTGGTAAAAATGAATGCTTTCTTAATCTTTTTAATTATATCTCTTATCACTTATTTTCCTCCACTGATACAGAGTCATGGATTATAAATATTAAGATGTGGAAATTATCCTTTATATTAGATGGAGTCTAATAAAGTTATTTTCATAGAGTTCTGGGATTCATGACACAGCTTTTGAGTGTTATGAATACTTTTATTCAACACCTATAAACATTATAGCATGAATATTATTTTAACAAAAATCACTTGCAAATTCTCCTTTAATGAAAAAAGAGATAAAATGAAAAAGATGAAGTGAATCATCTACCCTATGTGTAAGCACCATTTTAATGTTAAAAAATATCTAGACATTTAATTTATCTTGGAAAAATGTTAGTTAAATCAAAGTGAAGTAATATTTTTTTTTAGTTTGAAAGATATTTATGTGAATATAATTTTATCTATTTGTGTCAAAATTTATCCATGTTTTATTATTATCAATTGTTTGAAAAATTCTTGAGCCATTTGGTTAAATGGATTCTCAAATATTTTCTAACCCTTCTTCTCTGAATTTAATTTAAAATGTATCTTTGAGAAAGAATATTTTCTCACCTTTTGTGTTCCAGTAGGTCATATCTAATATTTTTTAAAGAATTATTTTATGGTCATAATAAACCCTCTTAAAGAATAGTCTTTTATTTTTAATTTCAAATTTCATTCAAATAGAAATTATCAGTGTAAGTTCCCAAATACTTAAATGCAACTACAATTTTTAAATTAATAATGTTTAATTGTAACTTAGAGAGGAAAACACATCAGAACTTCGATTCCCCTGAAGCTGAATGAGAATGAAAAGTCAACTCAATAGCATCAAATAATTATCCACTTATTTTATATATAAAATATACAAATAATATGAGCTTTGATTTCTTAATATGAGAAGTTATTTTATTAATCCATTGCATTGACTACACAAATCTTCTGATAATGACACACACTAGGGAGAATCATCCAGTAATGCATACTATAATGATTTGCTGTCTAGCAAAAGGAAGATTTCCTCAGTATCAGTTATGTAACCACATGTATTACCACACATAGGGTTCTTCTCAGAATTTGGCATCTGAAATAAACATGAGGGCAACTCCCATAAAAATGATTTATTTTCTTTTTTAAAGAACATGCTTATCATAAACTAGCCTACTATACATGTTGGAGAGGAAGCATGGGTTTCACTTCCAGTAAAGATGGACTAATCTATTGTCTCTATTAAATTTATGTTAAACTTTGTAGAAAATATAGAAGATGAAAAAAGAAAAGAATAATCCATCAATATGTATAACTTCATAGCATAGAATTGAAGTTTGTCATTTGTTAGGTTTTCATTCCTAGGCCTATTATTTCTGTTTTAACCACAACAACAAAAAGTAATATGTCAGTAAAGTAACTTTGTTTTATGTTGGTTGAATTTCATAGTGAAAATTTTGGTATTATTTTTTCTTTTGAAACTTGCTGCTTAGAATATGTTTGTGGTGTTTTCAATTTAAAATGTAAAATAAATTTGAAAATTGTGAAAAAAAACCAACCTTTTGGTATATTTGGAGAATTTTGAGTTTGACCTTTATCTCTCAAAAGTCTAATTTTCCAAATGTTTTAATAATGGGAGTTATTTGTGGCATAATGTTGATGTGATGGTTAATTAAAGCATGATATTTTTTTCAAATTTTCTGATCTTTATATTGATTTATAATTTAAATGAATTAAGTATAAAATTTACAGAATTGGTATTTATATTATCAAATTTGAAAATAATTATTATTTAATTCTGCCATGTAAACTATTATATTAACATATAATTGACCATGACAGAATTGGTGGGTTTTTTTACATATGCCTCCCTTTTTATTAAAAGATATCAAAATTTTTCACACTTATCTAAAGATAATAGAAGAAATTATCTTTCTGTTGCCAGAGGTTCCCATAATCTGACAAATTTTTATTGAATTGGTCATGTGTGCCCATATTTACATGTATGAGATTCTCACATGTAAATAAAGTACAAATTAAAGTCTCTTTTCTTAGGAATGAAACATATGACAAGTTTCATTCAAGAGAAATAGCAGAGTTACAGGAAAGATAAAATAAGAGAATACAACCTACTCTGGTTACTGGTAAGGGAGGAAGATGTGGTAAACCAACCCCTCCTACAAGAAAATAATCTTAAAAACAGGCTTATTGGAAGCACAGATATTAACAAAGTGACAAAATTGGTTAATATACTGGAGAGCAAACAGGGGGATAGTAAAAAGAGAGAATTAAAAGCCAAAAGACCCAGGAGTTGAACAATCTTTCAATATATTTCTTTTGTGCAATTTTCTTGGACTATTTTGCAATTGAATGGATTTTGAAAACCCATCCACATGGCATGCAAATTAACTGGAGCCTGGCAGGTTGGATAAATATTGTCTTAATATTTATCCTGAATTGTCAAGGAAGATTTGCATATGACAGTGATAAGAAAATAAACTCAATAAACAAAGTAAATGCCCATGCCCATAACTGCCTTGGATAATTTGTCCAGTGATGATTAACATTAACTAAGAACTACACTCATAACACCTGCTGACAAACAATACAGCATGAATATAGCCAGGATAAAATAAATGGGATTTTAAAACTCATTCATATGAAATATTTTGAGAAGCTTCTGGTTCCAGTTACTCATATGTAAACTACAAAATGCATAATTCTGTAGTTTGATTTACTAAAAAAAAAAAAAAAACAGTATAGTTTTCCACAACTTGTTTTCAATAAATCCTTGCAAAGTCAAGGATAGTAAAGCCAAAATTAGAATTTTTTGACCACGGAGCATTCTATAAGCAGTAGTATGTTAATTTCAATCTCTCTTTTTATTTTTGGTCTTGTTTGTCAAAAAAACATGATCCAAATTACTTTTTCAAAAGATAGAACAATGAAATAATAAAAACACAATTATAGGGCTGGGACTGTGGCTCAGCAGTAGTGCACTTGTTTGCCATGTGTGAGGCACTGTGTTTGATTCTCAGCACCACATATAAATAAATTTTAAAAAAAGGTCTATCAACAACAAAAAAAAATTTAAAAAAACACAATTAAAATGGAATCTCAATTGTAAAAAATAAATATTTAGCAAATGAAGGCTGCTGCTTCTATTGATCACAGATAAAGGGAAATCAATATTTATTTATTTTCAGTTCCAACCTTGGATCTAGTATTCATATTTTCAACAGAATAGAAAAGTTTTTTACACAGACTTTTCACTTTTAAAACATTCATCTAAAAGGCCTGTCTTTCTTTCTTTCTTTCTTTCTTTCTTTCTTTCTTTCTTTCTTTCTTTCTTTCTTTCTCTCTCTCTCTCTCTCTCTCTCTTTATTTATTTTGGTACCAGGGATTGAATGCAGAGGTCCTTAATCACGGAGCCACATCACCAGCCCTTTTATATATTTTCTTTAGAAACAGGGTCTCACTAACTTGCTTAGGACCTCACTAAGGTTCTGGGGTTGGCTTTGAACTCATAATCCTCCAGCCTCAGCCTCCCAAGTTGCTCAGATTCCATGAGTGCACCACCACACCTGGCTTAAATTTTATTTGTTATTTTTAGTTATTCATAACAGTTGATTACATTTTGACATATTTATGCAAACATGAAGTATGTCTTATTCTAATTAGGATCCCCATCTTATGGAAGTACATTAGGTGGAGAAATCATGCTATGTCTTAGTTTATTGTATCATGACAACAGCCATTTAACAGAATACAAAGTTTCTCATGTTTTCTGTGAAACGTCTTCATTCTAAATTTTACAATAATTAATTGCTTTACATGATTACAGATAGATCAGTTTCAAATATATAAATTAACTTCAGCAGGCAGGTAAGCTTAAATAATTTTTTTTTTCTTCTCTGAGGTGAATCAAAAATATTTCTTATCCTCAAATCTGGGCCCCAAGATGCTTGCTGATCAAAGCATTTTTTGTTGGCACCTTTAACAAATCTCATCTTCTTTGGCCTGGTGCCCTTGGGGACACAAGGATGGATCAGAGACACTGCTATGGGTGACTTTTGGTTGTTATTTAACTATGATGCAGCTAAGACCTCTCTAACTAATGCTAGCTTGCTTCAAGTGGAAAGATTTCATTTGAAAATGAAATGCTTCTCAGCACATTGCCTCCTGTTAGAACCTTGATCTAAAAATGAATTACTGATTGTTCTTCGTTGACCTGTTTTCATTGTGCTCTGTGACCTATTATTTAAATAAGTATCATTTCCTTTTACAACAAACTATGGTTGAAATGAATAGTCACAGAATACTTGTTCCGTTATTAATTTTATTTGGAAGACTTCTGCAATTGACATCATTATAAGTGTTCACTGCCATCAAAACAACATTTTATTCTAAAACCTCCACACACTCTAAATTTGGCAACAAAAAATACAAACATTATCTTTAAAATTACTATTTTCAATTCAATTCAATGATAAATAGATTCTCAGGTTGAAAGAAGGTTGGTTAAAGTAAGAACATATGATATTTATACAATAGAATAAACAGAACGTGTTAATGGTATATGAGAATGAGAGGAAAGGGACCAAACATATTAACTATGTAGAGTGATATTTCAGCACTTAAGACATATACAATAATTGAAAATTTACTAATAAATGACAATGATTTAGGGCATATATTGGCATAATTTAACTCAAACAATGACTGACTGCTCTGATGCAATAAAGGCTTCCATGAAAAAAATTTTTCCATTACTATGAAAATAGTTTAGTCATTCCACATTTTTTGTCTTTTATTTTGACTCTTAGTCACAAATATCCTTTCATGAATATGTTTAAGTGAATCATTCTTTAATGCAAATCAGATCACTGGATCTTTTGTTCACTCTCAATTTCCAGAGGCCCAAGAAGTGGTCCTCTGAATATTCCATTGGCTTGATGGCAATCTAAACTCTGTGATGGCATGAACCAGTAAATGATCGGATAATTTTTCAGGTGAGTCTTTTTATATCCTCTGGAATCCAGGTGATGTAAAATTCCCACAGTAACAACTGTGCTGTCCATTTGAGCATGTTGCTTGTCTATTGTTTAGACACATTTAACATATTGAAGCATAATGAGTAATAGAAGACTTAATGAAATCACAGTCTAGTATGCAACAATCAGAGGTAGAATACTTAATTGGATAAATGTTAAAAATATAAATGGAAATTGGATTGAGGGGATTCTTCTAGTACTGAGCAGGCAGGACTAAACTGCTCTCAGGTATGCAGTTAGGGCAAGTAGACCTGGCAGTAATTTTATTGTCACAGTACACAGGAATGTCCTTCTACCCAAAGCAAAGTAGGTTCCTCAATTTTATTTCAGAGTTATGACTGGGCCAATGAAATCCATTTTTGTTTTATAAAGTTTTAATATCTCAGAATGTCATTTTATTAGAACATTATATTTATTGTCTAAAATTTTCTGTTTCTGTTAATATTCCTTATAAAATATAGATTTTTGATTATAATAAAAAGTGATGAAGGAATTTACTATATTGTCATTCTAAATATAGCATCGTATGAGTTAGGTATACAATCAAAAAAGTATAAAGAAAATAATTCTGAGTAAGAAAAATATGTATGAATTGTTAAGCAATAATTTTAAGTTATTCTTAGGTGTTATATATAATTTTAAGTTATTCTTACGTGTTATATATAAACACAAAAAAGGTAGTGTGACACACTTTATTTTTTCTATTTATATTCAATATGAATGTAAGCACACTCACGTTTACATTAAAAATCTTTATTATTTGCTTAAGTTAATATAAAGAGGAAGCAACTTGATGCTTTACATTTTCCCATATTACTATTTTTAAACAAATAGTTTTGCTATAAAAGTAGTGTATGATGTCAATATTTATAGAACACTGAACCTACTATCATTCTTCACTATGCAAATAGTAAGAAAGATTTTACCATGGCCTCTAACTGTTCTTCTTTCTACTTACCTATTTCCAGTATAACACCTAAGATAATCCATTTGAAATTTTCTTTAGACCATCTCGATTGTCTGCTCAAAATCTTCCTTATGCTTTCCTGTTCATTTAGGGCTAAAATCACAATAAAAAAAGCAATTTTGTAGCCAAAAGTTTAGGCTCCATGTTGACTATTTATTCCCATCTACTCTTCCTCTTTGAAGATGCTTTTATCAGAGCACTATAGTTATACATAATATTTAGGTTCATTTTGACATAATCATACATATATGAAATTTAATTTGCTTCATTTAAGTATCAGAGCTTCCTCTTTCCTCCCTTTTCCCTTTCCTCTAATCTACTGGTCTTCCTTCTATTTATTTATCTATCTATTTTTAATTGATAACTTATAGATATACATAAAGGTGAAATTCACTATGTTTTATTAATACATGCAGATAGTGTCATTTTGTCAAATTCATTCTTCATTTCCTACCCTTTTGCATCTCTTGTTCCACCACCATCTCTTTCTACTCCACTGATCTTCCTTCTATCCTTATGATGGCTGATCTGCCCTCCTTTTTTACATTACTTTGTTTTAGTTTCCACATGGGAGAGAATTATTTGGCCCTTGATTTTGTGAGTTTGAATTGACTTAGCATGTTCTCCATTTCCATCCATTTACTGGTAAATATCATAATTTCATCTTTCAATATGGCTGAGGGAAACTCCATTGTGTATCTATACCACATTTTCTCAATTCATTCATCTGTTGAAATGCTGGTTCCATAACTTGGCTATTCTGAGTTATATTGCTGTTAATTCTAATTAGACTGTATCATTACAATGTGTTGATTTTAAATCTTTTGGCTGTATATCAAGGAGTAGAGAGCTGGGTGATACAGTGGTTTCATACCTAGTTTTTAGAGAAATCTTCATACTGTTTTCCAAAGTGCTTAGACTATTTTCCAGTCCCATCAACAATGTATGAGTATAAACTTTTTCTTACAGCATTTGCTATAATTACTTGTATTCTTGATAATTGTCATTCTTACTGGAATGAGATTAAATAGTAATGTAGTTTGGATTTAAATTTCTCTAATTGCTAGAGGAGTTGAATTTTATATGCCTCACTTTTATACTAAAAATCCATAACCATAGATTATTTTGGTTTATTGCATCCTCTGCACTCAATGTGATTCTAAATGAAAGGTGTCTATCTAAAAATTAAAATAAAATGTATGCCAATCATACACTGAATTTTTTGGAAACTTCATCACTTACTTACTTGGTTAACCTCTCAATCATCACTATTTGACCAGCTTTCCACAAAGCAATCACACATACTTGACTTTTCAAAGAGTGCATGAAGAATTATTATGGCATATAATTCACAAAAGTCAAGGATGCTTGAATTTCATTTGAATTAATTGCTTGGATTAAATGAAAACTAGCTATAATTATAAAATCACAATGCATTTATTGTTATATTATGGAAATGTTCCTTCAATTTTCCTGTGTGGAGACCTGCTAAGGTCTTAATGAAAAATCTGTGTTTTAGAAATGATATATATTGCTAGAAATTGTACGAAGTTGCTGTATTTGTCCTTTTTAAAGTGTTATAGTATTTTTACTCCTTGAATTATGTACATTTTAAGAATAAATTTTAATGGCATTGCATATCTAAAGTATGCTGTTGAATTTTACAGGAAATGAAATGCCTTTTAGGTTCTGATCTTTCTGTTCCCTTGTCTCATTGCCTTGAAATTTTTAAGCGAGGGATGTTCTAAAGTACTTGTTATTAGAAACACCAACTTTTCTTACTTCTAGGGCTTTTTATTCCAGGAATTCTAGCTTTTTAAATGTCCTTGTGATTTTTCTCTTCCTGCCTTCTCCTTCCCACTACCACTTCATATAGTAGAAGCAAAAACGTGCAAAATTTCCTGAACTAGTTTCTGAAACCAGATGAAATTTGGTTTTACAGCTCAGGGGATAGGCATGGATGATGACTTCATCTAAACTCAAATATAGATGTAAATATAAAAATTCTTATTACATCCATTGTGTACTTACCAGAAACTTCATAAAAAAATGATTCCTATAACTTCAAGATACTTTCAGACTTGTAAGGAGGATCTGAGGCTTTAACTGTGAATAGAATTTAATCATATAATGAGGTGAAAATACATATTAGAAGTGCAGATTTTTGAGAGTGATAACAGAGGAGGACAAAAAGGTAGACAAAGTCAGATCACCAATTATTTTACATTAAGTTCACCACAATTATTTTATTATCCAAGTAGATGAAATACTATCACTGAAATTTTTCCATACTGTAGGAACTATTTATATTTAACATAGGATATAGCGTGAACTGATATATTTGACAACATGTAATGAAAACCAATAGTAATTTTATTTTTTTTATTTTTTTAAGAGAGAGAGAGAGAGAGAGAGAGAGAGAGAGAGAGAATTTTTAATATTTATTTTTTTAGTTTTCGGTGGACACAACATCTGTATGTGGTGCTGAGGATCGAACCCGGGCCGCACGCATGCCAGGCGAGTGTGCTACCGCTTGAGCCACATCCCCAGCCCCCCAATAGTAATTTTAAATACTAATTAGTAAATTAGTAAACAATTGATATATGTTTGTCAGCCTAATATCTATTCCAAAATTTTCAAGCAATATTTAAATTTTTTTTTTGAATGAACCCTTTCTATTTCATCTTGATATCATTTTTGATAGGGCAGACTCAACTCTTAGCTCCATATCTAAGATCACATCCCACTCTGGAAAAACTAGAGCAACTCATCACAATGTCTATAGTGACCAGATATTTGATAGGTCAATAGGAATTAGCCATGAACTTTTCTTTAGACCATTACAAAAATGACATTTTGCCTTTTCACTGGGCAAGTTGGGACATTATTTTTAATATAAATCAAAGCATAGATTTGTTTCTTTATTTTTTAATTTTTTCCTGTATATTTATTAGTTTTTTTAAGTTACAGATAATATTAGTGTTCACTTTGACATATTTATAAAAGCAAGGGTCATAATTTTCTCTAATTCAGTCCCCAGTACTTTCTTTTCCTCTCCCTTCTTTCCTTCCCCTTGTACCTTCCCTCTTCTCTATTGATCTTTCCATAATTTACTGTTTTTTAAAAAAATAGTGCCTTGTGTATATACATAAAGGTCAGATTTATTGTGATATATTCATATACACATTTACACACACACAAACACACACACACATACACACACACACACACACGGAAGTTTATATACGCATAGAAAAGTTTGGTCAGATTCTTCCTTCATCCCATCCCTCTTCCCTCCTCATCAATACTCTTCCTGTACTCCACTGGTCTGTCTTTTTTTTCTGTTTCTTTTCTTTTTCTCCCTTATTTTGATTCATCTTCTGCACAACAGAGAAAACGTTTGATCCTTGACTTTCTGGGTCAGAAAGATAGCATAACATTAGCTATCGCCAGTTCCAATCATTTACTTACAAATGTCCTGATTTCATTCTGCTTTATGGCTAAATAATACTCCAATGAGAATATATACCACATTTTCTTTATCTGTTCATCCATTAATGGGCATCTTTACTGGTTCCATAGCTTGTCTATTGTAGATTGTTGTGCTTTAGACATTGATATGACTGCATCCCTGTAGTTTGCTGATTTTAGAACTCCTATCCCAAGGCATGGGGTAGCTGGGTCACTTGGTGCTTCCATTCCCATTTTTTTGAGAAATCTTCATACTGCTTTCAGAGTGGTTGCACTAATTTTTAGTATAACAACAATGCCAGCACTTATTATTATTTGTATTTTTGATAATTTCCATTCTGACTAGAATAAGAAACTTCTCAATGTAGTTTTGATTTGCATTTCCCTGATTGCTAGAGATGTTGAAAATTTTAATATCTCATGGAATAGCTTGCCCAAGAATGAAGTCAATTTAAAAAACAGAGAAATGATTACGATTTTAGTGTGGAAATAACTCAATTTAGTCTTTACTTATATATTTCAACAATTGAAGAAATAAAGAGTTGAAACATAAATGTGGATCAACTCCATATCTGCCTAATTAAAACTAATAAAACCATTGAGAATTTGATTAGTACTTTTGTCTTCAAGAAAAATCATTTTAGAAATACTACCTGATATTTGAACAATATGATAAGGTTTTTTGTTTGTTTTTTTCAGATAAAGCAAATTAATAAAATATAGGACATGTTGTTAAAAATCTATAGTTGTGATAATAAAAAGGGAAAAAGTATTTACCCAATATTAAAAATTAAAGATGAACTAAAAATAAGGGCCATAATTAGTAGCTAAACTCTTGGGAATGTTAAGATATGCCTGTAAACCTAAGAGAGTGAAGTGTTGCTTTATTTGTTTTTATTTATTTGTTTGTTTGTTTGTTTGTTTTATAGTACTGGTACTGGGAATTGAACCCAAGGGTACATTACAAGGAGCTACAGTGTCAGCTCTTTTTTAAAAAAGTATTGTATCATATTACTATTTTATTTTGTTTTATGTTGGCACCCAGCCCGGTCAAGCTGCCAAGATTAGCCTCCAACTTGCACTCATCTTGCTTTAGCCTTCTGAATACAGATGGATGTTGATATGCCTAGCTAAGGTGTAGCTTTTAAAATCCACTTGGTAATAGATATCAGACTCACACTAAGCATAGAGTGCTAATAAAGCCAACTCATAAACCATTCTTCTTTGGGACTCAACAGTTGTAAAAAGATATTCAATCGTCATAGAAGGATATTACCATAAGCCTTTATTTCTGGAGCCCAAATCAATGAGGTTCCTCTAATTTAAAAACAAGTTGTGTGGGATTTACACTGTGAGATAGATTATAAAAGAATGTGATATTTTTTCTTTAAAGAAAACAATGGAATAAAATCAAATAAATTAAAATTCATATTTTCTAAGACATAATTTGAGAGCATTAAACACAAGGGATCCTTGAGCTGAATTTCATATCCAAAAGAAAACTTTTTTCAGCCTTATAATCTTGTATTTTATTATATTTGTTAAAAAATAATTGTTGTTTAAAGCAAACACATTGACAGGTATTGAGAGTTTATAACATGACATTTTGTTGTTAGAATATTACTTTTTATATAAACTGATACTATTTGAAGAGAATACAATAATCTAAGAGAACATATTGTAAATAGAGTAACAACTAAAAATTCTAATACATCCAATATTTTAAAAAGACAATTTAACAAAAAGGCTCTGAGAAGATTAATTAGCATATTAAAATATTTTCCTCAATTGGAAGAAGGATGAAGTATACAATGAATGGATAGGATGATACTGCACATATCAAATGATAGCTAGGTTATAACAAAGTAAATAAAATATGACCTCACGTATAGTACTTACGTAAGACACTCTTTCTACACTAAGACATAGGTACATGGAATGAAATAGATGCAATTATGTACTATAAAGTAGATAAATATAAAAAAACTACTATGTCAATATCAGTGTCACATAAAGTAAAATTCAATATGATGATATTTCCATAAATAGACATATTTTTAAAAAGATTAAAGGATTGATTTTGAAAGAAGATATACCAATCCAATTATTAGAATATAATTTCAAAGTTTTAAATGCATGGGACTAAAATTAATAGAATTAAAAAGAGTAATAGAAATATCTACAATTTTTATAGAAGATTTAAAAGTTTTCCCTTCAAAAACTGATTGTGTGACTAGTTGGTAAGTCTATAAAATGTAATAAGTATATAGAAGATTTTAGAAAAAGTATCAAATCAAAATGAAACCAATTTGATGTAGAACTCTACATACCCAAACTCAAAAGTGATTGGGAATGGCCAAATAGGAGTTTCAAAAAAAGTCTTGATACATTTCAAATGATCCCATAGTGTAGAACGTATGACCAGTGACCACCAGGGAATAAAATTGAAATAATAAAAATGTGTACAAAAAATCCCCAAATATTTTTGAAGCAATACAGTTCAGGGATCAAACAAGAAAACAGCATAGAAAATTAGAAGGTATTTATTACACTGTTTTCGTTTCATCCTTGCATTTTTACATGTTGTGTTCTCATTAACATAATTTTGAAATATTTTATTTACTTATATACTTAATATTTCCTTTTTTCCACTTTCTTATTAGGTCCCTCATAATTTGGAACTAATGAAGTATCTGTTTTGATAGAATATATTGAAGAATGGCAATTGTAAGGTAAAGGTAGCACTTTAATTAATAGTAGTGATTTGTTTACACATAAAAGCTTTCACTGGCATAGTTCTTAATCCCAGTTTTAAATAATACCATAGTACTCCTGCAATAAAAGCAATAGTGTTCTAGGTATTCTACCAGCACATGTTATGTAGACCTTTTACTGATCCAGGCTGTTTACCACTCTCCAGAATACACCACAAAGGATCCACTTTGGCCTTTGCTCTTGTTTGCCCACCTGCCAGTATTCTTCTTCTTCTTCTTTTTTCTGCTTGCATCTCACCAATTCTTCAAAAGTCAATGTAATTTTACCTCTGTCATCATTTCATCCTGTGTTAATGTGGGGAAAACTAAAATCCATAAATTCTGCTTAACATAAAAGAGGAAAGTAGAGATAAGTAATAAATAATTGTAGATTCGGGTACTAATAACTATAAATGACTTTCTCTCACTGTCATCCAGGACATCCATATAAATCACAGTAGCAATATTTAGAAATAAAGCAAGCATAAAGTACTTATTCAAGTTCTATTCTCAACCCCTGTAACTGTTTAGAATAATAAAGCCCTTCAAATATTTTAGGGTGTTTTATTAGAGGTAGAAGTTCCTTTCAATTTCTCATATTCATAGTCTGCAAGATATTTTTCAGACATATTTTCCTTATTGGACTTGTCAAAATATGTAATTAATGACATTGTTAATAGTATGACAAGGTAAAATCAATCACGTTACTTCACATTTTATGTATCTTTAGAGTTAATGTAATGTGTAGCAGTAATGGGAATTTGGAACTTTGGATACTTGAAAATAGTTTGTGATCTTTTCTTTATGTTTTTCAAATAAAATGAAATATATCAATACAGAAATGTGTTCCCTGTCTCATCTTTGCAATTAGAAACTGTGAAAATTATACTGAATATTCTGGCAGCTTTTCTGAGTAGTGTAACATATGATGTTGTCACTGTTTATATAAATTTAAGAACCAACAACCTGCATGTTCTAAGATGAAATTTATACTCAGAAAGGAATAAAATAAATAAATTCTTGGAAGGGCATACATTTCTGCTACAGAGTTGAAGTAACTTATTATAGTTGAACTCATCCTTCTGTGAAAATAAATCTAGTATAAAATAAATTATGAATACAAATGCAATAATCTACTGGTGATGCTTCCACCTTTTTAGAGTTCATAACTTATGGTGGACTTTATTCTGAGTCTTGGTTGTTTTTATTTTTAATTGGCTCCAAAACTCTCACAGCTCAGGTGTTCTTTAAAAGCTATGTCTTTAACCCATACTAGTGGATTTATTTCCTTTTTAGATAACCTTCATGGACTCATTAATTCTGTCACTCCCATCTAGATTTTATTTTCTCTCATCATAAAAATGAACACTGACTTAAGCAATATTCCATCTTTATTGATAGAGACAGCATCTAAATCTTGGCATGTTTACTCAGGTTAAAATTTTTGAGATTTTGAGTTAGGTATGCTTTGAAATCACAAACAAGGTTAGAAGAAATGGTGTGGAATTCAGCTGAGAATTATTTTATGAATAATACAATGGGATCATCTAAAAAGCTTTTTTATACAGTAATTAAATGTTTGATTTAATTAGATATGTTAAATAACATGTATGTTGTTGTTGGAAGCCTCGAATAAACTGTGGGTTTATCTGAGCCATCTATAAGCAGAGGCAGGCTCTTTGGAGAACTCTCAGTGTAATCTCACCAATCTGAGAATGTTCTGTTGCTTTGGCAGACATCCTGCTCAAAGAGAATTCTGTGATACCACATAATTTGTGGATTTAGACAGCTTCCATGCCACTCCCCAGAGATGGAGAGAGATGCCAGTGCCCGATCTAGCCTTGTGATGAGTTCCCAGTCACGCCAACTTCCCCCGCAGCCTCTTGCTTTTTGGTTTACCTTGAAGGACCCTTCATAACAGTAAATTCATTTACTGGGTTTCAGTATTAAAAAAAAAAGCATTCATGGGCTCTTTGGTTAGGATCAGACCCATCAGGTCTCTTCCACCTGTCAAGCCCCTCCTGCTGTGAAAAATATTTTCCTGTGTCTTTTTAAATACTACTTTTGAGACTTTTCATTTCCAAGCATCCCACACCTCCTAGGGTTACTTATTCCATCCACAAACAGGTTGTGGGTGACATGTTATATCTGCTTTTTTAAAAATTACATATTTTTTATTCTTTTAAAGAATGCCCAACATAGATATTCCTAACAAACACTCACTTTATATCATTGTCTTTTTCTTTCTCTTTTCTTTTTTATGCTGTTAAGGGTCAGAATTTGAATCTGTCATTTATTATGATTATTGCTTTTATTCAAAATGTCTCTAATTATGTTTAATTATAAAGGTGTTAGTTAGTCCACACTATTTATATTCCAAAATCAAGAAAATTATCATGATTTATGTATGGGGTATCCCCGTAAAGGTCATGTGTGAGATAATGCAAGAAAGTTTAGAGGTGAAATGATTGGTTTAGGATGGTCTTAACCTAATCAGTGCATTAATCCTCTGGTAGGGATTAACTGGGTGGTAACTGTAGTGAGGTAGAGTATGGCTGGAGGAGATGTGTTACTGATAGTGTGCCTTTGAGGTTCATATTCTTTCTGTGGTAAGAGAAGTGACTCTCTTTCTCTGCTTCCAGAAATCATATTTTAAGCTATATTCCTCTGTTATACACTTTCACCATGATGTCCGGCTTCATCTCAGGTCTAGCCATCTATGGATAGAGACCTCTGAAATTATGATCCTGAAATAAAGTTTTCTTCAAGTAAATTTTTCTCGCAGGTCTTTTGTTGGCAGCAGCAATAAAAGCTGACTAAAATAGAAATTATTGAATATTTTATTTTAACACAGTATTTCTGGTTATTTAACATCTCTGAAAAATAAAGCAGGACAAGTAATATTAAACACAGGATAATGCTTATTCATTCCTTTCCTGAAATCAGAGGTAAGCCAATACCAACCAATAAACAAACAAAAACAAACAAACAACAACAAAAATGCATCCTGCACAGGAGTCTACTTAATGTTATTGTCCATTAGCATGCTGTTTGGAATTTGTATATTGAAAGTCAGTTATTTTACAATGAAATTAACATAGTCAAAAGTTCTCCAAGAGCGTGCATAGTATTCAGATTATCATATCCTATAATAAAATGTTGCATTACCTCTCTTCACTGGACACATTGCCTATAAACTATCATCTATAATGAACAAAAGTCTTTGTCTCCTGTCATGCATTTCTCATGGTAATGCAATTTTTCCCCATAAGAGTCTACACATTCTTTAAAGTAGAGCCAACTGCCTGCATTCCATGTTTAATTTGCTCAGGTTGCCATAAAAAAAATCGTATAGACTCAGTGGTTTAACCAAATGCAATTTATTTTCTCACCACTCAGGATCATAGATATCTTAGATCAAGTTTTTAGTATTCATTTTTTAGGGAGGACTTCTTCCTGGATTATAGCTACCTCTTGCTGTGTTATCATATGCCTATCTTCTGTGAGTGTACATGGAGAAACACACAACTTTCTATTTTCCTCTTCCTGTAGCTACAATAATACAATCTGATTAGGACCCCAAATTTATGACCTCATTTTTTAATGTCTGAGTAATGAATCCAGGACCTTATGCATATTAGACAAGCACTATACCACTGGGCTTGGCCTTCAACTGCTCATTTAATAACTATCCCCAATAAACTCCTAGTGATCTCCCCAAGGACCTATCTCCATATATTAGCACTTTGGGGGGTTGGGTTCAGCATAGGAATTGTGGGCGGGGAACATTTGGGCTGAGAGGGCATATTTCACAAACAAGCATAAAACAAGATTAAATAGTTTTCCATAGTCTGAAGTCAAACATAAGGCCTTGCCTTCCATTCTAAAATAAAACTGGGATGTTAATTCAATGTCTTTTTAGAAAGGAAGTCTGTTTTCTCAACATCTTATCAAAATTAAATTCTGTAAGAAGCCAACTTTTCAATGTATTTCTTATAATTGTAGCTCCCAAATGAATTAGCAAATTAAAAGTGAAATTATTTTCTTTACACCAATAAAGTTTTAGTAATCTGCCAATGCAGGACCCCAGTCAGAAGATACGAAGTTTCATATTAAAGTAATTTATTTGTTAATTAGACATAGAAAGTGAATCATACAACATTTTAAGAAAGAGATAATAACAGAAGTTTTCATATTTTAAAGTTCTTTGATAATTTCAAATATACATTAACTAACCGAACTCTACACTGACAAAACAAATTTCTTGTCCAATACACCAGGTTCATTAGAAATGAAAAATTCAGGGAGTTGCATATTATTTTCAGACATATGAATTTAGTATACAAGACAATTTTACAGGATGGATTTTACAGGACGAATTATATGTATTTACTGCTTGTAATGATAAATGATAATTTATAGATGGTCTTTTTCTTCATTACTGATCTGAGTAATAATATTTTGCCACTAAATTTGCACCATTTATTTCCCTATGATAAGATCTTTTTTATGTAGTAAACATATCATCTTTTGCTCTCTCTCTCTCTCTCTCTCTCTCTCTCTCTTTTTTAATACAGAAAACTGCACTGTGCTACAATATGACTTCGAGCAGTCATTATTTAAATTAATCACAAGAAAATATTTTACAGTGTAGTTCTAAAATTTCACAAGTTTAAAAATGAGAAAAATTTAACATAGAACCCAATTTAAATCTGAATTTCAATGACTTTTCTTCTATTTTAGCGTATATGATAAATTCTTGACAAGGTTTCAAAGAATTATAAACGTTATTGTTCATATATCCTTTATTCATGAAAATATACTCAGTGGTGCTTATTGGTTATAAACAGAAGATAAAAACATTTGACTAATTTATCAATAATTTGGACATTGGGATTAATTACCTTGTACATTATTACCATTTCCAAAATTAGGATGTGTGTGGTCCCTTTTTTAATCTAATCAATTTCCAAAATTAAAATAAATGAAAATCTCTTAAGAAATCTACATTTTGTATTCTAACGACAAAATCTACTTTCTGAAAAACACGTTCTTATTTAGTGTGTCATGGCAAACATAAATTTATTGTATTAAGGAATTAAGTAGAGGAATTAAAAATAAGAGCTATATGTTTTAAATTACTATTGATTTAAAAGTATGACATTATTTATATTTTTTTCTGTAATTCATAGGGAAAATATTCAACAGAATATTTGTAGGTATATGTTTACATAAATATATAATTTCCTTCAAAATGTTATAATAAGAAACAGTTTTCTACCTGATTAAAAATTAAGGCAATGCTAAATGCATGTACAACAGTGAAGACAGAGCAAATCTTTTTAGTTTATTTTCTTATTTTAATACTTTATCTTCTTGCTACAATTTGTTTTTTTAGTTAACCTTTAAATTATTAAATAGGAAGGAAGGTCACCAGAACTAAGAAAAATAAAAATTGCTCTACGTGGATTAAAAATTGGTGATCATTTAGCAAGAAACAGCATAATCATTTTTTCATTGTTTCTTTGAAGAGCAAAGACAGACAAGACAGTGTTCATAATCAAAAGATTAAACAGACTTTTAAAATTACACAAGATACAATTGATTCTAAAACAACTTATCTCCTAATAACAAAAAGAGTAGCCACTGGTTAATGCATAATAAATATTTGCCAAGAATATGCTCTGTTACATATTACCTATTCAATGAATTCACACTGAAAATATATCATAAAATTATCAGTTTTTCCATGTTTCAAGATGAGAAAATAAGAATTCAGGACATACATCTAAAGCCTAAGATTTTAATTTGAAATGTTCATATTTTATTGATTCTAAGCTATAATAGAAACAAAAATTAGTGACAGAAACATCAAAACTTTAAAGATTATATTTTCTTCAATGCTACACTAACTGGGCAAGGCTTATATAATCAAAACTTAACAATACAGACCTAGACTTTTCTGTTCTGCAGTATAAATGAATTGGTTGACACCATTAATTTTGGACAAGATTGAGAAATTTTAAGTACACTTAAGAAATTGTGCCTGTATGTATTAGTTTAAATTTGTGTGATAAGTTTAAATTTTAGATTTCCAAACTGGTTTTTCCAATTGTAACACTCTGAATTTTCACCGAACTATAAAGATAAATTGTCTGAGTTCCTACTTTTAATGAGTAGATTTAAGTTTATCTGTAAAACACCTTAGCTTATTTCCCATTTAAATTTATGCAATAATAGTTCTTGTCACTGATATCTAGGAAGTCAAATATTGAGTTAATAGCATGAAAATGGAGGGGACTTGATCTTTGGAGGATTCTAACTCTAATATCAGAGGACCTAACTCTATGGAAGATAATTATTCTCCTCCTGTTTTTCCTTCTCCTCCTTCTCTTCATCTTTTAACTATTAACTAAATACAATTTGGGAGGTTATGTGTGATGTGTGTTATTTATAACCACTGTGTAGCCGAGCTTGACAATATGGGAAGTTAACAAATTGAAGTGAATTGTGATGTTATAAAAAATTCTAAACTCAGTAACCTTGGTGCAGTATTTGAACAGTTGCTTATAAAAAGTCTCCTGAGCTGCTACTCTCTTCAGTTTATCCTTTCAAACTCCAAGAAAATACTCGACTTTTTGTTCAAAAGTTACCTATTATACAAATATTTAACAAAATCCTAAATCCTACTGAAAATATCAGGGAGATATATATATATCAGGGATATGTATTGGGGATAATATATATATATATATATATATATATATATATATATATATATATGTATGTATTGGGGATAATATATATATATGTATATGTATTGGGGATAATATATATATATATATATATATATATATATATATATATATATATATATTTCACTAACTTAAATTTAATCAATACAATCAATCTGCTTCAAGAAGCAAACAAGATATATATAAAAAAGATACTGGAAAATAATTGATATTCAGGGAATAGCATGTCTATTACACAATATACTCAATGCCAAGGAGAATAGAGGTGAGCAACAAACTGAACTTGGAGATTCAAGAAGAGCTTCATGATGAGGAAGCCTTTAAATATTTTACAGGAGAGTTTGGCAGACTACAGTTAGACTCAGCTTGTCTGGCGTGGAGAGTGTTATATCTGGGTAAGAGAAAGGGCTAATTCAGGGACCCACCAGCAGCCACTGGTGCAGGAATGAGGAGTGGCACTGATGTAAGGCAGGAAAGGCTGGTAAGTGACAAGTAATAAAGGATGTTGTAAAATGACAAAGATCATCTGTTCATATTTTTTAAGAGATAAGCATATTGATATTATATGGGTGGTAGATGAAAGGGAGTGGGGGAGGGGAGAGAAGGAGAGAGATTGGAGGCACAGAGAGATGCTTAAAAATATTTTCCTTGTGGTGATATATACAGAACTCTTGAAGTGAGCAATGATCTTTGATGGAGTAGAGAAGAGATTTTGAGGAATATTTAGGAATCATTTGGATATAAGTATCGAAAAGAAAAGAAGAAGTAGAGAATGAGTTCCTGACTTGAAGACAATGTGTATAATTGTAAATAGATGCACTACTAGTTAGTTATCTATGTCAGAAGAGCAAATTTCAAGATAATCCCAGTGATTATTTTAATAGCTTTTTTTGGGTGGTCTATGCAACACATAGGGAATTATGCCCATTAGGTAGAGAAATTAGAGAGTCTCATTATTGTACATATATGAGTTTAATCACATAATTAGACAATCATGAAATCTAGAAGAGCCCCAGATGCCAGAAGATACTCTTACACAGTTCTTATAACTCCCTCATTAATCAATTTTCCCAACTTGTAATAAAAGTATGATCTTTTGTTTAAAAAAAAAGAGTTTAGCAAAACACTTTCAAATGTATAAATGTTAAAAATATACATTGTCAATATAAAACACACTTGCTATTCTGCAAGTTATTCATTTCTTGAGATTTCCAATTTGCTAGTGTGTTCATGCTTTAATAAAACATAGAAGATTTAATCAGTGTATTATGTCTTTAATTTCACAACTGTTATAAAGCAGGTGCCATGCCTTTAAGAATATTTCTGAGTAATGCCAAACAACAAATCATCCACCTGAGAGAGTTTAATACATAAACATCCAGATGCTCACCATTTGTGCACTACTCCCCAGGTGAAAGTTAAGCACTTTGGCAATGTGTCAACGTGTTAATAAGTATTATTCTGGTTCTTATTCTCTCATGTCATTGGAGTATTTAATAGTAATAACTTCAGTACACTTGATCATGATCATGATCATCACCAAATAATCAACATGCAAGCTCATCTGGGTATGGTGCTAGTTACCATGAGGAGTTCATTAACACCTTAGGAGTCTGAGAATTAATTGGTGATTATAATGATTCAATATTTTATGCAGCTAACATACCACCTGCTACTTCTTTGTTAGCTTTTAAGACAGAATTTAAAAATCTGCATTATTTTGCTTAGGAAAGTTTAAGCAATATACATTTTCAAGTTCCTTTTTAGAAACATATCCACATCATATCATTCAATTTTTTTAAACCTAAAATGTAACTTTAATTTTCAGAACACATTATCTATCGGTAGTCTGCAGTATAAGCTCTACAAATCTGTTTTTATGGGTTTCTTTTCATAAATAGATATAAATATTTGCATATATACAAATGGAATATTATGACTTACCTTCAAAAATAATGTGATTTTCACAAGGAATCATAGAATCATTTCCTTTCTGTTCTGCACAGCTCAAATTTTGGATGTAGCTCAGTGGTAGAGTGCTTGTCTAGCATGTGCAAGGCCTGAGTCTATTTCCCATTACTGTGAAAATAATGCAATGAAATGAAATAAAAATAAAATAATAAAATATTGTACACACCTCATAGGATATTATTTACCAAACCTCCAAAAATCATAAATAAGAAATCCTATCAGAATAAACAAAACTGGATACATAGTTACATGTAAAATATATCAAGTTTAATTGACCTATCTAATCATAGAAATAATGACAGTTTATATAAGAAAATAATAAAGATTAAAAATAATTAATTTTTGGAAACTATCACCTCACCATCACCACCAAATTCACACATGTAACTACCATAGTTTACTTTAAACCTCAGTCCACATTCATATTGTTTTTATACATATGAGGTTCATCACAATGTAGTAAAGGAAAGTTTCATCTTCATGAAAAAAACAAGTATATTTAAGAACCATAGCTTATAATCTTTCCAAGAGCCAAATACATCTTTTCTGTGCAGTAGAAGAGCTATAATTACAGCTCGATTTTATTTCACGATTCTTATATGTGATGTTGTAGCAATTATCAAGAATTTTCAGAGAAAAATGCCACAACTGATGATACCCCTTAGAGAAATGAAACATCTTTGTCAATTAACAGATGCTTCCATATTCACCCTGATGTCCTTCCTATAGGCTTTTAGCAATCAGACAGCTGTATTGTTTCCTTTGGTTTCATTTTGTTTTAAACAAACCAATAAGTAATGTTGAAATCAAAGTAAAAAGTAAACATTAATTAACACTTTTCAAATTCTAGACTGCTCAAAATCAATAAAAGTTTGAGTTCACAAAATAAAAAAACATTGTTTAGGACAATTTTCAACACTAGTTTGAAAATAAGGATATGAAAATATTTACAATTTAATTAATTATGATTATTGAAATAAATTTTTCTGATCACTTGCAATAAAGTTATAAATCATCAAGAAAAATCTTTGGAAGCTATACAAATACATGGAAATGAAGTAATTTAATTTTGACCCACAAATGGATCAAGTAAGAAATTAAGAAAACAAATTAAAAATCTATGATACAAATAAAAATGAAAATGCAACAAACAAAATCTATGGAATATAGCAGAAGTAGAACTCATAGAAAATTTTGCAGCAATTAATGCCTATACCAGAAAAGCCAAAAGGTCTAAAACATATTATTATACCTCAAGAAACTAGAGAAAAGAACTAGTCTATTTAGTATTGCAAAAGAAGTAATGAAGATAATATTAGAAATGAATGAAATAGATACAATAATACAAAAGATCAACAAACTGACGACCTGGTTCTTCAAAACGGTAGACAAAATTGATGAACACTTATGTAGACTAAGAACAAAGAACAAAGAACCAAATAATTAAAACAGAGATGAAAGGAGAAGCAACACAACTCATATCACAAACATACAAAAGAAAATTAGAGATCATTCTGAATAAGCTTATGTCAACAAGTTTGATAACCTAGAATAGAGGGACAAATGCATGGACAATTGCACCTTTCTATGATTAAATCATGAAGAAATAGAAAACATAAACAAATTAAATTGAGTAAGAAATTGAATCAGTTTAAAATACTATTTTTCATAAAAGAAAAGCATGAAAACAGATGACTTCACTGCTAAATTCTACCAAAAATTTAAAGAACAAACATTAATTTTCAATAAATTCTTCCAGAACAAATGAAGAGGAGAGAATTCTTCCAAATTCATCCTATAAGGCTAGAATTTCCCTGACATTAAAACTAGGTGAGTACACAACAAAAGATACATCTACAGGCCAATATATTTAACTAACATAGATGCAAAAAAATTCATCAAAATTATTGAGCCAACTAAGCCCAACAACACATTAAAATATTACTCATCAGAATCAGCAGAAGAAAAGATGATTCAAAATATGCCAAAAAAGGGTGATATAGTATATTAACACATGAAGGACACAGCATGTGATTGTCTCAATGGACTCGGAAAAGGGATTTCATGAAATTCTACATCCCTTCACAATAAAATTTCAGAATAAATGAAGTATGGAAGAAATGTATCTGAATGAAATAAAGTGATACATTAGTCAAGAGTTAACATCATAATTAATTGATAAAAGCTAAAGGTTTTCTTTCTAATTCCTAGAATAAGATATGCATGCCAACTTTCAGTTTATTAAGCATAGTATTAAAGTTCTAAACAGATAGGCAGGAGAAAAAGAAAATAAAGGGCAAATAAATAGGAAAGTATAAAATCAAATTGTAGAAACAAGAAGTTCAGGTGTTTTATCATATAGTAGAATGACTATATTTAAAGACAATGTTCAGTATATATTTTTAATAACTTAAAAAAAGGATTTTGAAAGTTTTTCCCATAAAGAAATGGTAACTGTTTGAGGATACAGTTTTGTTTACTCTGATTTGAACATTACACAATGTGTACATATACTGAAACACTAAATGGCAGCAGAAAATATGGAAATTTTTATGTATCAGTTAAAAATAAATTTTAAAAGTGCATCATTGAGTACTTACTTGATTTCTCTTCTTTAGATCTATGATACGATGCAGAACACCAATACTATTAAATGCAATATATTGAGACAAAAATTAAAAGTATGAGGGATGGAATAAAAATGTTTGACTAGACTAAGAGTGAATCAATAACAATTGAATTTCATTTTCACCACTGCCTTAAAAAAAAATAGTGCTGGGTACAGTGGCACACGCCTGTAATCCTAGCACCTCAGGAGGCTGAGACAGGGGGATCACAAGTTCAAAGCCAGCCTCAGCAATGGTGAGGTGCTAAGCAACTCAGTGAGACCCTGTCTCTAAATAAAATACAAAATAGGACAGGGGATGTGGCTCAGTGGTTGAGTACCCCTGAGTTCAATCCCTGGTACAAAAAAAAAAATGCAAAAATGACAGATGAACCACATGGAAGTTGATTCTCTGTTCTGAGTCCATAACTGTAAACATTATTTTGAGTAAACTCAAGCAGTGCTTCCATATTTGATTAATTCAAATCTTGTGGAGAGGTAAGCACTTTTCTGAGTAACAAAGCCATTATCTATAACATGTGTTTTAATTAACGACTCCCAAAATAAGCAGGAAAGAAGATCAGAATGAAGGACTGAGCTGGAAATCTGAGTGATGACAGAATGCCCAGCTGGTATTGTGGAAGTCCCAGAAATACCTCATTTGTTTTAGGGCAAGATCAATCTTGATAAAAGACAGAGTGTAAGTATTGCATTTCATACACATTTTAGAACTCCTTCATTGAAGACCTAATGAAGTTAAATTAAAAGAAAGACTCAACTGAAGAGCTGAATGTATCCATAGTAAAAATGCTGCAATAAGTATATGAATACTTCATTGAGTTTGTCCTGTCTTTTCTCAAGGAACACAGCTGCAAAAATATAAAGATTCTTCAAATAGATCTTTCCCTAAACCCCATAGGAACCACATTAATCCCATTCACATTAATCATGTGTGTACATAGAACTATGTAAAAAAATTTCATAAGTCAAGCAATTTTTTTCATTCTCAAAAGGTTGTATATTATTAACCTCATCATAAATTGTGTTTCTGCTCTCATAAAATGACAAATTACATTTAATATGTTCTGACTAATTTCTAGAATGATGCTAAAGGTCTAATTTTTTGATTTTTATAATATTTTTTATTTATAGATGGACATAAAACTATTATTTAATTTGTTTTATATGTGGTGCTGAGAATCGAACTCAGTGCCTCACACAAGTTAGGCAAGCACTCTACCATTGAGCCACAAATCCATCCGTAATTTTTAAATTTTTGATACGAGGAAAAAGAAACTCAAATTGCTAGTCAGAGTTCACAACAAGAGATTTAAATGTTTACGCTTAATATTTGTGGAATTCTTTAATTGATCTACAACTGTATTCTAAAAATTATGTTTGAAATTGAGCTGTCAATAATAATAGAATTATTGATATGATTAAGTTTAAAATCAAGGAGCATAATTATATAAATAGTGGATAAATTTTCTAAATTGAAGTGAGCAAAGAGACGCAGAGAAATGGGAGGTATGATATTATAACTCAGCAAAACACTAAATCTATATATTTTTGAAACAGGAAAATATTTAAATATTATTCTCACATTAATCTTTGAAATACTATCATTGAATGCAAATCAAATTATTTCCCAGTAAAATATAATAAATTAACATTTAACAAAGAATATATTAAAAATAATATAGGCAAAATTAGTTTAAGATTCATTTTAACATTTTAAATAATTTCACATTTGTATTACCCTTTTGAAAATCAATGCAAAGTTTATGAATCTAAAAATTATTATCTTATATTTTAGAATAACAGAGCATCAATATTAATAAGCATGTTTTATTAAATGTTAAAACTAATATACTGTATCATAATTAGCAATACATAATTATGTATCTATTTTAATTCAGCTAATACTACTTTCCATAAATTTCTTCTTCAAAAATATCACCTATGAAACAGTACACAGAAGTGCATTCCATAAGATTTCAGGTTATCCATAAGTAATTTGATTACAAGTTTAAACTAAGTTCATGGTCAATCCAACTTGTCTCATAACAGGTATTTTGAATTAAAGAAAAAATTTAAATATCATTAAAGTTCAAGTACCTACCTTTTTGGCAGAGCAATTTTTGAAATCTTTTTAATAAATAAAATGATGACATTTGGAATAATTAGGATCAAACCTCTTATGAAATACCATCTATTTAACAGTCTGTATTTAGCAAACTACCACAGCTTTTGAAAAAACAAATTCCATAATGAACAGTTAAAGCAAATGTCATCTCTTACTTAACCACTTTTATTTATTTAGTGGAGAAAACATTAATAGAATTTCAGATACATTAGGACAGTATAATAATCCCATCACATTAATAATGCAGATGGCACAGGGAGGCTAATTACTTCTAAAGTGAACAGGTTTTGTTCATAATGTTCTTTCTTTAGATACTGCCCACTCCATCTCCATGAGAAAATGCACTTTGGTTCTTCCCCTTGTCTTCTAACAAAAATGTTTCACATGTGGGCATCAAATCTTTAATAACGATGACTAAATCACTCATTCCGAACTCATTACCATCTTAAATAAATTAATTTGACATTTAAAGCAATGTTCTCGTTAGAACATTTTGAAACTATTTAGTACCCCAGGTAATTTCTGTATGAAAATATGGAAGAATTACTAAATCTAATCCCAAAAGTTTTATATGTGGTAATACAGTTTGAATAGGAAAATTGTTCTCCAAAGACCCAGGTGTTAAAAGCTTAGACCCCAGCTTGGTACTATTCAGAGGCAAGGCTTACTGTTCGGTCTTCTGATCAAGTCCTTGGGGACATGCCCTTGAAGAGGATAGTAGTCTCCCACTCCTCCCTCTTTCCATTTTACTCCTCTGCCACCATGAAGGGAACAGCTTTGCTCCATCATGTGCTCCTTGCCATGGTGTGTTGCTTTGCCGCTGGCTCAAAAGCATTGGGAACAATTGTTCATGCACTGGAACCTCCAAAACTGTGATCCAGAAATAAACCTTTGTATTTAAATATAGATTACCTCAGATATTTGTTACAAAAAGAGAACTATGAGTAAACATGTATTATACATTATAATTTTCGTTTATTGTGTGCTTATCTTATTCATTCACTCCATGAATATATACTGCATTATAGACAAAGTGTAAGATAACTGAAAATATGGTAAGTACAGATAAATGGAACTCTTGCATCATGATTCCTATAGTCCACTGGAAAATATTGACAATATTCAAAGAATCACAGAAATAACTATAAAGTTACAACTGAATGATGAAATGTATGCAGTGAAGTAATAAGGTATGCTAATAGGCCAATTTGTTTACAAAAACAAACAAGAGTATTAAGAATCAAATACATTTACTGGATGTGGTGGTGTTTTGCTCAGCTTTTTCTCTGATGTGACTAAAAGACCCACAGGGCACAATTATGGAAGAGAAAGAGTTTATTAGAGGGCTAATGGTTTCAGAGGTCTTAGTTGATACAAGGCCAGCTCCATTCCTTGGAGCCCAAGGTGAGGTTGAGCATCAAGGCAGAAGAGTGTGACTGAGGGAAGCAGTTTATATGGTAATTAGGAAAGACTCCACTGGTCAGATACAAATATATAGCCCCAAGTTATGCTCCAATTCCCACCTCCTCCATTTTCACCCTGACACTTCAGTTACCACTCAGTTAATCCTTATCAGGGGATTAATTCACTTATTGGTTTAAGACTCTTACAACACAATCATATCTCCTCTGAACCTTCTTGCATTGTCTTACCCCACATCTAAACCATAACAGGTGGTGCATACCTATAATTCTAGTGACTTAGGTAGCTGAGGAAGAAGGATCGAAAATTTGAGGCCAACCTCAGAAATTTAGTTAGGCCACAAGTCACTTAGTGAGACCCAGTCTAAAATTAAAAAATAAAAAACCCTGGGGATGTGGCTTGGTGGTAAAGCACCAGTGGGTTCAATCCCACATGGAAAAAATAAAGTACATTTGTATAGCTACTTTATATTTTTCGTGACAAGACCTTTGGAACATATCACTTGGAGTAGGAGTCAGGTCAAAGAATGCTTTCAAGGCTATACTGAGGAATACAGATGTAAATATTTAGAAAAGGTGAATCCATTGAATGTTTGAAATTACTCAGTAGTAGTTTGAATGACAGTAATAACTAACTGGAAGGACAGAGGAATTTGAGTCAGACAAACTCTAAAACCTGAGGCATGAGATCTGAGTTAGGGCACTGAAAATTAGAATCTAGATTTTGGATTTTGCTTATACAGGAAAAGAATTGTATTAGTATATTGTAAGACACATATTTTGTAGTAATATTTGGCTTGTTTTTTTTTTAAATAAGGTTTGGTATAGTTACTAATCTGACATAAATGGGTATACAATGTTTTCTTAATTCCTTTTAATTGTTGACCAATTTGGTATCTTCAAGAAAGTAGATGTTAGCATTAAAATATTACTTTATTTAGCATAGGACTTTTCTCCATGTTCCAGAGCCATATTTTATTGGAAGCAACCTGAATTGAAGATACTTAAAGAACTAGAAAATTATTCAAAATATCCATAGTACTATTTGCTATAATATTTGAGTAATAAACCATGTACTTCTGAAAAATAAACTAATATTATAGGTTTATATCCAATTTAAAAAAATATTTTAGTTGTCTATGAACCTTTATTTTATTATTTATTTATTATGTGCACCAGTGAGACTCAAACCCAGTGCCCAACACGTGCTAGGCAAGTGCTCATTCCACTAAGTTACAACATCAGCCTTTTATTTTCATTTAATTTTAAATTTACTGTTGTGTAATAAATCTGCTTATAAAGAGAGGAAGTAAATATATGATATTTTTAAATTAACCACTTTTCTTCTTTAGCTGAGGAAATAGTCTCTCTTACTTTAATGTAGCTTTCAGTTAAAGGAAACTCATACAATAGGCTTTATTGCCAATATTACATAACTGTACTTCCTTTGAAGACAAGTTTATTATAAGAACTGCCTCTGTTAATAACAATTGAGAAATGATAAAATTAGAGCAATTTGTAATAATAACAATTTATAGAGCTTAATAATGCCATCTCTTTCTAAAAATGTCTTAGTACAAATATATTTTTATTTCCATGG
The DNA here is from genome assembly GCF_964194105.1 of Spermophilus citellus. Taxonomy (NCBI): domain Eukaryota; kingdom Metazoa; phylum Chordata; class Mammalia; order Rodentia; family Sciuridae; genus Spermophilus; species Spermophilus citellus. The sequence continues at coordinate 106,916,691 of NC_138182.1, forward strand.
CATATAAATTATCCATTTAGTGCAATTAGTACACAATTGTTAATGTCAGTGCATAATGAGAATTCAAGTCATAAATTTGTCAGCTTTTTCTTCGAATTTCCAAAACTGAAAACATCAAATGCAACCCAGATATAAATGTGCTGTGTGCCATGTTTCTAAGTTCTAATTATTTGATATTTGATGAGCAGGTAATAATATGAGCAGGTGTATTAATACAGTTCAAAAGTCAGAACAAGGTAAATACTAATCATGAGTATTTATTTTGTGATATTTACAGCAACTCTCCTGGAAAGTGCTTGCCTTTTTTGGCACAGTGATTGTAAAAATTCCCTAGTTTTCTGTGACCCAGGAATTCACTGGATGGCTGAAGTTCCCATCAGTTTGACTGAACTTTAGACAGCTTTCTTAGTGACCTTAGTTTTTAGAACATTTGCTATAATAAATTGGTCATTGTAATCATTAATCTTGAGATAAGAAATCTTTTATGAAGGCTTTATAACCCAGGAATGTCTTTCCCAAGGGCTGTGGGGTCAATCCTTTGAAATGTAAACATTAAGAAAGATATATTTTCCTATCTTCTATGGAAACCTAGTATCCTAATGTCTGTCTTCCTCTTTCCTCAGGTAGTAAAACCACTTCCTACCAAGTTGCCCCCCAAAAGTTCACTCTTCCTTTGGTTAAAGCTTATTGTCAGCCATGGATTATGACCTGTGCTCTCCTTCTTATTCCACAGTTTAACTACGTTTTCAGGTGCCACCCAAAAGAGAACTTATTTTTGTAAATGTAACATACCCTGCCTTAAGGACCACTTAAGTACCTAACATATAGGGGAGGATAGGGATTGGTTAATGAGAGAGAGAACTAATGAGATGCAAGGCGTTCAAAGAAGGACAAATGGTCTTCTGCCAACCAGTTGTTAATCAGAAGTTACAAATTGGTAGACTAATCTCATTTCATGGGAATGCATTTTTATATGTATTCTTTTTTCCTAAATTTGTTCTAATTAGTTATATATGAAAGTGGAATGCACTTTGACTCATCATACATAAATGGAGTATAACTAAATTCTCATTCTTCTAGTTGTACATGTTGTAGAATCACACTGGTCCTATAGTCATATAAGCACATAGAGTAATAATGCCTGCTCCATTAAATCATTCCTACCCCTTATATTCTCTTTCCTCCCTTCACTCCCCTCTGCCTAATCTATTCTTCCCAAGCCCTCCACCTTATTGTGAATTATAATCTGCATATCAGAGAAAACATTCACCCTTTCAATTTGGGGGATTGCCTTTTTTTGCTTAGCATTGTATTCTCCAGCTACATCCATTTATTAACAAGTGCCATCATTTCATTCTTATTTAAGGCTGAGTAATATTCCATTGTGCATTTATACTACTTTTGTTTTTCTGTTCATCTGTTGAAGGACGCCTAGGTTGTTTCTTACTTTAATTTTAAGGACATAACTCTGAGGAAAAAAGATTTGACAGTATAATTGAGGGATATTGGAAGAAAATGGACTAATTGGGAGGCTAATTTATTATTTCAGGTCAGAGAAGATGCAACTTAACATAAGTTAGAGAAATGAAGGTGATTAGAAATGATTCAAGTCAGCAAGTATAGGTGATTGGTTGCTTATCCAAAAACTGATTAGATGCATTAACAAATTATGAAGTGGGTTTTGTAATGGGATAACTTACTATTTCTGCAACAAAGTATACACATACAGAAGGAAAATCTAAAACCTGTGAGTATTCTTTCATGATTTTAGATAATGCTTGTCCCTCCAGCTGAGTTATGGAGAGAGGCAGGTTATCTCACCAATGGACTTGTGTACAAGGAAAGTGTTCAGGGGAATAGATGGTGAATGAATGATTTGAATGTGACTTGGATTGAAGAAAGTGTCATATGAAAACATACAGACACTTAGATAAGTTGCTGATACATCAGAGTGAGATTTTATTACAGATGATGAAACATTCCTGTAGGTAGTAACAAAGTTTGACAGAGATGCACAAGCAGAACTTGTCCTTTCCATTGTATTTATGTTCGCCTGTTGTCTTGAACTTTTCTCCTCACCTCCATTTATTTCCTTTTCCCTTAACCTCCCCATACGGAAAAAAAACAAATGTATATTTATTCCATTAAAGAATTTTTTGCTCCAACTAAAATTAATACACAAAAGTTTTCTTTAGGACAGTTCCTCAGCTTGGGCTTGCTAATTGGTATTTATTTATGCTATAAACATAAATTTATCTAGTGATATTATTCATGTTGAATATCAAACTGTTAATATATTTGACATGTTAAGGAAATATAAGGTTGTTACTATGAAGCATAGGTTCTGGGAACACCAGTTCTAAATTACATCATGTAGTAACTGTGACATTGGATAATGTTACTGTATCTTAATTTCTTCCTCTTTATAATGAAGATAATCAGGATCCTTCACAGGGCTGTAGTAAAGATGAAGAGAAAATTCATAGAACATTTGAACAGTACTTAACACAGAATAGTATTAAGAGTTTCTATTAAATAAAACAAAAGTTAAGTAAACAATGAAAAATTGTGCATCACCTTGCATAATGTGTCTAAAAGACTTCAACGTTTTCAGCACATTTGCTAATGTAGGAATCACTTCAGATATATTCAAGTACTCAAGCATATGCAGGTGCACACACACAAGCATGCACACATCTGCTGTCAAGCACTAGCAGCCCTGGACAAGTGTTTAAAGAGGTGTATTACTTAGATGTAAACCAACCTTATCCTAGTGGTTTTTGTTTTTGTTTTTAGAAATTTCAAATGATGAAAGGCAATGTTTTTTGAGGGGGAGGACCTCAGTTAAAAGCCTGGTTGTTGTGTATGTGTGTGCCGTTTATATTTTATTTTGGTGAATTATTAATTTACCTTAGTAGGTTGTTTAGTAGGACATTGCGAGTGCTATTTGTTGTGAAAATACGCATGATCTTCGTGAATTAATATCCTTCTTTAGCCTTTTGTCTCATCTCAATGACTGATGGGTTTCAGAGTCATGTGACCTTTCTACAAAGTCTGATGTGAACACTTTGTTGCTATCATCCTTTTATGCATTTGTGACAGCCAACAGCGTATTGGCTCAACACACAGGTACCTTAGACAATATCTGTAAATCAATGCCCGGCCTCTGCCTTCTTGTTGCCAGGTAGATCATTGATATCCAGCATTGCAAATATTTATTTTTCAAAATGATTTTTGTGTTCGGGAGGTTGATTGTTCATTGTCTGCTCACACATAGAAGCTCTCATACTTCCAATGTGGTGGATTGACATTAAAATGATGTTTTTACTCTGAAACAATATTTTATTTATTTATGAATTCATTACTCTGCATACTTCCTTCAGAACATTTATTAAAAACACAGCTTTTATACATTGTGTGGAAAATCCACCATGAAATTTTGTGTATCTACAAAATGTATAGGAAAAAAAAGGCTTTATTTGACATTTTTAAACTAGTTCCAACCTTTTTAAAAAAAATCATTCCCTATTTAAATTAATCAGGATTTCCTTAAAAGAACATCTTATCTTTCAGATAGATAGTTTAAATTATGCTTAGCGTGTTCTAACCTGTTAAAAATGGAAAATTTTACAATCTCCAAAATACAATATATAATAATTTTCCTTCCATTTGCCCATTAGATGCTACACAATGATTAGATGAAAGAACATGGTGTTTCAAAACTGATAAAATGCATAGAATGGAAAAATATTATACACATTAAAGAAGTGAAATCTTATTTCTATAAAATTTCCATTTCATATGTGTTAACTAATTCAAAAATAATCAATGGTATTAAAAATAAGAAAACAAAACTTTTTTCAATTATTATATGTGAAAAAATTTTGATGTTAAAATGTATAATGTTCATACTATAAATAAAATATTCACATTTGCATGGATAATTAAGTTTTACTATAGGGAGAAATATATGAATATGTGTTATGTCTATAGTTCAAGTAATTTCAGTCTATTTTCACAGACATTCCAAGAAGACTTTATTATATTTTGAAGAAATTATTGTGCTGATCCATGAATATGTCATGAAATTTTTTAAAAACACCTTTTTATTGCTACAATTGTGTCCTACAGACATGAGTAGCATTCAAAAGGACATTTTTTGAATTTGCAGTAACAAAATTAAAGTTGCCATAATTTAAATGTGAGCATATCTTTGGAGAATGAAGGATAGCTAATATATCTGCATATAATAAATGGAAAATCATAGAAAATGTGAAACTGTTTTAAAACATGGCTTTTCCAACCCTTTTCTCTTTATTTTTAGAAATTAAGTCAGGAAAAAAATTGGGAAAGGCCAGGTATTTTTTATCAAGATGATGCTTTTGCTAAATGTATTGGATTCATCTATGTTTAAATAATGTACTATTGTTTTTGTTTTGTAAAGTAATGATACCATTAGAGTATGTAAAAACACCTGTAATGAACTACTCTATTTTGTTCATTTTCTTTTCTTTGGGGGAGGATACTGGGTATTGAACCAGGAGTACATAAACATGCTCATCTCTATCCTTTTTTTTTTTTTTGAGACAGAATCTCTTTAAGTTTCTTATGGTCTTGCTATGTGCTAAGGCTAGCCTTCAGCTGATGATCCTCCTGCCTCAGCCTTTTGAGCTGCAGAGATTACAGGTGTGCTTTACCATACCTGGCACACTATTTTATTTAAAGTAAGAGAAACTAATTTTTTTCCTGAAAAACTGCAGTGGTTTATTTTCTAATATAACTATGCATCATTTTTTTTCTTTCATAATATATTTCTCAAAAATTGATCTCAATCCATTAGTAAACTCCATCAGTGTATGTGCTTTCAATGAAGGTGACAGTTATCACCCAGGGCAGAAATCTTTTCAAATTATTAATTCACTAAGTGGATTAATGCATGATGAGGTTATGACTCTTATAATCTAATCATAAGCTTTTGGGTTCACTTCATAACTGAACCATGACAGATGATGTTTTCTGGCATGGCTAGGATTGAGAATCAATAAGTATAAAGAATACAACATCTTGTCATTCCTTGTGCCCTGAGTTCTCTAAGCAATCCTCTGCATTTCACAGTCTTCTTATGTTTGTTTTATATATAATGTGTAAGGTTTTTAATTGTATTTACTGTGAGGAATAGAGAAAAGTGCCTCTATTTAATCTTCTCAAAGGCCTCCTGCTGAGTTATGAGGTTTACTACCACTTAGATACCCTGAGGTCATTTCCAGTGTCTGTCGGTGGAAATTATATGAGGATGAAAATGAGTCACACTTACCTCTCACAACCAAGGCGGTATCACTAAAATATTATTGGGGAGCTTAAAATCTCACCCCAAGATAGTAATAGCAAGAAGCTTACCCTCAAACCTTGGAAGAAAATGGAGGCCAAACTGGATATGTTGCTTTTGTTCTTACCTGGAAATGAAAAGGTGATGACCTTCCTTTCTCTGTTTTAGCAAAGCTAGAGACATCCAGCAAAAACAACAGGTTTAGGTAACTCCCAGGTCTCTTAACATTGTCCAGTGATCCTGTCAACATGTCCAGGTTTCAATTAAGTTACTACATCAAAATCAGAACTGGAAAATTCTCAAATTGAATAACACACCACACACACACTAGATTACTTGGCAAAGATTTGAAAGCATCCATCTTGGACATTTTTAATAAGCAATTACAAACATGTTCCAAAATGGAAAAAATAAAATGTCTCATCAATGAAACAGAATACATGAATAAGAATTAAATAGAAATTTAGGACTGAAAACTATAAGTGGTAAATTAAGAACCCAACAGAGGGGTTCCATATAGGACACAAAAGAAAGAGTCTGTGAACTGGAAGATAGATAAAAGAAATTACTCAATGTGTAAACAAAAAATAGGCTGAAAAAATATCAGAACCTCAAGGATCTGTGGAATTAAAATGAAAGTTTTCACATTTGTGACATTGAAATGCGAGAAGATGTAAGAAGGAGGGAAGGCTAAAAACATACTCCAAGAAATATTAGCTGAAATCTACCTAAACTAGACAATATAACAATGTCTGTTCATGGTGATTTAGAATGTATGTGGAAAAAGTAATTAAGCTAATTATAATATAAATGGAAATGACACCTGTAAACAAAAGGAAGAGATACTACTAAAATTTAGCTAAAGTGCTAAAATGCTGACACTACTAGATAAGTATAATTAATGTATACATAACGTGATTGCTACAATAACAGTAAATAAAGCTATAAAATTATTGAAAACACTATAAATTAATCATAAAGGAAATAAAAATCATTAAAATTAACAAAAAATTAAAATAGCCAACTTAACTGTAATGTAAAACAAATTAACAAAAAATATATAAAATAGCCAACTTAACTGTAATATAAAAATGCTTAAATTAAATGTGTGTGTGTGTGTGTGTGTGTGTGCATACACTTATATGTATGGTCTAAATCTATCAATTAAAAGACAGGGATTCACATCATGGAATATATTATGGTTTAGATTTCAGGAGTCTCTTTAAAGCTCATGTATGAGTCAATGCAAGAAGTTTAGAGGTAAAATGATTTATGAGACCCTTAACCCAATCAGTGAATTAATATACTGATAGGAATTAACTAAATGGTAACTGTAGGCAGGTAGGGTGTGGCTGGAGGAGGTGGCTTATTGGGGACATGCCTTTGGGGTTTATTTTGTTGTAATGAGGAAAGCTCTCTTTCTCTGCTTCTTAATCTTCTCCTAATCGTCTTTCTTCTAACACACTCTTACCAGGATGTTCAGCCTTACATCAGGCACCAAGAAATGGTGTTGATCATCTATGGACTTAGATAATGAGCCCAAAATATATTTTCCTCCTGTAATTGTCCTTGTTTGGTCTTTTAGTCACAGCAGCAAGAAAGCTCACTGCAACAGGATATGAAAGTAATATGTACTATCATCACAAATTCTCATTGAAATATTTGAATTGTGGGAGTAAATTGAAATAAAATTTGGTAAAAACTATGACATGCGTACAAAGAAAAGTGTGTCCTTTGGTTGTTATCACATAAAGTACATTTTAGAATAGAATATATTATTGGGGGAAAGAGAGAGAAAGAAATACAGAGATGATGATATAATGATAAAAGTGTTAATCCTCCAGGAAGCTACCTCTCCAAACTTTGGAACTACAAAATATGTAAAGTAAAGTATAGTGGATCTGAAAGGAGAAATAGACAAATCCACAATTTACTGGTAAATATCAATAATCCTCTCTCAACTCACAAATCAACTAGAAATATGTTCTATAAGTATATAGAAGAACACAAAACACTGTGTGTTAATTAGCATTTATATAATATTCCAACTAGAAACAGCAGAATATTCTTTTTCAATGTACAGAACATATACTAAGTTAGACCACATCCTAGGGAAGAAAACACAGTTCAACGATTGTGAAAAAATAGAAATCATATGAAATGGACCAAACTAGAAATCAGTGAGAGAATTATTACAGGGAAAAGTTCCTAAGACTTTAAACAGGATACTCATAAATAGTGTACTTGTCACTGATAAATTTTCAAGGATACTAAAACAAAGATACTGAATCAAATTAGAATAAAAATTTGTCAAACTTTGTGAGATATAGTAGAAGGTGCAAGTATAGAAATTCATGGCTCTAAACTCTGACATTTATTGCTATAGAAGAGAAAAAAATGTTTTAACTAATCCAAATCCCCATCTCAAGGATGTAGAAAACAAAGGGCAAAATAGAACCAAAGACTTCAGAAGTAAGTATGTATTGTAAATAAGAGTATATGCCAGTGAAATTAAAAATAGTAGGAAAATGATAGAGAAGATCAATGACACAAGGTAATTAAAAAATTAATAATTTGACAAACTTCTACAAGAGTAATGAAGGAGGAAACATGGTTATGGAAATAAATTTTAGATTTGACACTAAGAACAGAAAAATATAAAATAAAAACTTGATAAATTTTGACTTTATCAAATTTGATTTTTTTCCCCATGAAAGAAATGTTTATGGGGATTAAAGGAAAATCTAAAACTTGGAGAAAATATATTCAAAAAAAGTAAGTTATAAAAGGCTAGTGTTTATAATACATAAAAATCCTCAAAACTCAAAAATAATAACAAAGCCAGTTAGATGAAGATCAAAGGAGATGAAGATACTTTTCACTGAAGAGGTTATCTACATGAAAAAATAAATGCATGAAAAAAATGTTCATCCTCATTAGGGACTTCAAATTTAAATTGAAATGAGATGTCACTGAACAGTTATCAATGGCTAAGAAAAAAAAATAATGGGGAAAATACCACATAGGAATAAGGAGGATAAAAATCAGTATCACTCATTGCTGATGTAAATATAAAATGGTACATGCTCTTTGGAAAATGTTTGTGGTTAAAAATAAATTATGGCATTTGCCCGTAAATGGATAGAACTGGAGACTATCATGCTGAGTGAAATAAGCTAGTTCCAAAAAGCCAAATGTTGAATTTTCTCTCTGATTGTGGATGCTAACACACAATGGGGTTGGGAGAGAAGAATAGAATTAGTTTATTGCATAAGACAAATAGGAATGAAGGGAAGGGAGGAGGAATGAAAATAGGAAAAATAGCAGAATGAATAGGACATAGCTTTCCTATTTATATATATGAATATGCAACCAGTGAAACTCTTTCTCGCTCTCTCTCTAAATATATATATATATATATATATATATATATATATATATATATCCCCTTACACACACACACACACACACACACACACACACACACACACACCCCACACCATAGAAGAAGAAATGTTTATGAGAATGCTTGGTTTATTAAAAATATCTTTTCACCTGTCTCATTAAGTGTGTTATTCTGTGTACAACAGTAGTCATGAGGATAAATCTACTGTATACTTTTGGTGCCTAGATTTCTATCTTTAATGCTATTTTGTACTAACAGGAAATAGGGCTTTGAAATAAGTTACATTTTGCATGTGTACAGCATGGGAAATTATCATGTTCTTGGATATACTCTCAAGTAAAGCTCTATAATGTAGCCATCAGTCACCTTTCAGTTTTATAAGGTTACTCATTATTAGTTACTCATGATTAGTCACTCCAGTCCTAGCAGTATTAGTGCTCCTGAAATTTGACCCTTCATCCCTGGGGCTTCTGAATGTACAAGTATCTGAGTAATGTAGTTCTCATTTTCTCTCCACTTAACCCTGATCTCGAGTCTGCAGAGTGTCTTAATTAAACTATTTTATTTTTAATATCTCAGATTGTGTTTTACAACCAGATCATAACTAATGTACTAAGATAATATAAGCACAAAAGAAGTAGTACATAGCTTATTATAAAATTTTCTTTCAAAGTAGGTATACATTTTCAGTTATATAAGCAAATACTATTTTTGTTTTAATTCTGATTACATTTGACCCATTTTTTTTTTAGTTTTAGATGGACACAATACATCTATCTATCTATCTATCTATCTATCATCTATCATCTATATATCTATCTATCTATCTCTTTATTTAGTGTGGTGCTGAGGATAGAACCTAGTACCTCATGCATGCTAGGCAAGTGCTCTATCCTGGAGCCATAATCAGAGGCCACTTGATACAAGTTTTAAGGTCTTCAAAATATCTTAGACACTCACTATTTCAGAATTGTAACTTACAATTTAATATATATCACAATTTAAAATATTTTAAGGTAATTAATTAAGTTTACAAATGCTATTATTTATTGAATGGAATTCAGTCTTTCAAACTTGTAGGTTGATGTCAGTCAATGAGCAAAAGAAATTGAGGATTATTGATTTTAAAACGTATAAGAAAATAGAAAAATTCATTAAAGTTTATATGTTTATTTAAATTTATAAGCAAAAATTGGTTATTCTATTTATCATACTTAAACCATTTATTATTAAAATATTCAAAACTCACTTAGATATTAAATACAAATTATCAAGTGTAAGTGTTGCCATTCATCTGTTCTCATATTCAAAACTTTTTCAAAATTTCTATTAATATAATTGTAAAACTAATAGTAAAATTAAATAAAGAGAGAGAAACAATACACAATTTTCAAATTGTTTTCCTCCCTTTTAAAAATATATTCAAATGATCTGATAATATGAACATCAACCAAATATATCTAAAGATAAGCTAGATGTTTTGTTGATGGAGAAATTAAGTAGAATCATTCAAATTGATAATATAGTCTTATTATGACATTAAAATCTTCAATATTTATTAATTTGCCTAAGATAAATCTACAAGAGCAGGCTTTATTGCTTAGATAATTTATCAATTTTCCAAAGATCAGGCACATTTTCAGCAATAGAGGCAATATGCTTCTTGATTCTCTGGTTCTCTGACTGTGAACAATCATGCATGCTTCAAAGCAGATTTTCTTTCTGTTTCTCTCTCTCATATGGTGCTGGAGTTCTTGTTTCATTTTTTTCAACAACAAAAGACATTTGTTGCTGTTTTTCAATCAGCCTTGGTGATTATAAGAGGGTAAATTGTCATAATATAATTGCATTGAGAAATTCCAGCACTTATGATTATAGTTTCTGATCTTCCAGAATTAATATTCCATGTTTACTTTATGAAACTTCATTTTTATTTATATCTTGTTTTGTGAATTTTAGTTGGGATCTTTTATTTTATTTTCAAAAAATCTTAAATTTTCTGTACATTAGTATTGTATTTAAAAAAGGCTCTTTCATTTAAAATTTGTATTATTTCATATTCTTATTTTCTGAGCACTAAACCATTTAACATGCATATTTCCATTAGTTTTTGCTACCTATTAATTTTATAACATTGTTAAAAATTTTATAGCCTTTTATGGGTTTTATTTATTTTAAGCTTAGTCTCCTAGTTTCTTTAATATTTGTCTCAATAATTTAATTTCATACATTTTACATAGTGTCATTTATTTTTATTATTTTGAAAAATTTTTATTATTGTTTTGAATTTTTTTAAAGAGAGTGAGAGAGGAAAGAGAGAGAGAGAGAGAGAGAGAGAGAGAGAGAGAGAGAGAGAGAATTTTTAATATTTATTTTTTAGTTCTCGGCGGACACAACATCATTGTTGGTATGTGGTGCTGAGGATCGAACCCGGGCCGCATGCATGCGAGGCGAGCGCGCTACCGCTTGAGCCACATCCCCAGCCCATAGTTTTGAATTTTTAATAGAAATACCTGTCTTATGAATTAACTCCAGATGATATACATATTTATTTCTCTGTTGTTTGCAGAATCTTACCATTCCCCAAATGTCCACCTTCTAATTTCTGGAATCTGTGAATACATTACTTTAGGTGAATGGAATCTTGCAGATGTGATTAAAATGTGAACCCTGAGATATCTTGGATTATTGAGGCAAGGTCAGGGTAATCATGACTTCTTAAAGTGAAGTTGAAATGCAGGGTGGTTCAATAGGAAAGAAATAAGAAAAGAAAACAGGAATAAAAAATGTATGTCCATTTCTACTTTATGATTTTTCTAATTTATAATATAATTAAAATTAAAGAGTATGGTCACTATTATGTCTCAACTTTTCTGTTGTGCATTAATGATTAAACATGTGAGATGAAAGATTAATTTTCATATTGTTTTTTTTCAGAATGTTGGTCTCTGAGAAAATTTTTAAAGAGATTCAGAACATGAAATGCTTTCTGCCAAAGAATCAAGAAAACTTTTTAACATTATTTAATCACTAAATTTTTGTCCATGAAATTAATTTTTGTGAAATCTTCAAGTCAGAACTAACTCTACATAAAGTTAATGCTTTATTGATTTTTTAAGAGTATATGAATTTTATACCATAGACCTATAAATTTTTCTTAGAGTCCCTGTATAAAAAAAGAAGAGTGCTAAAGTTTATTTTTACCAAATCATTTAATAGTACAGAAAGACAGATTTAAAAAAACGCATAATACATAAATAGTTTTCTGAACAGGGATATATTTAATTAATTGTTCTATATCCACTATAAGTCAGCATATTTATTACCTTACCTAATTTTAAGTAATTAATACAGTCTCTTCTATTACCAAATGTATTAATTCATTTGTGATTGGTATGTAAGTATATAGAGTTACCATGTTATTGATTTTCACTAGTGTCCATACATGGCTTTTTCTACCATATTTCTGTGGTGAGTTACCAAGTAGTAGCAGCTAAATGCAAAGTATTCTAATAAAAACAGGAGGCAGCATGGTACCAAGAGCTAGAGGGCTGTGTAGCACATCTTACCACCATGTTCCTCCAGCAGCTACTACAGTCTGGTGAATCTTGCTTCTGTCTTTGTTACCTTAAACAATCATTTCTTACACTCATTCATGAGATAATTTTTTTCTTTGAAGTCTTTATAGTTACTATAGTATTTTTAAATTGTTTATTAGGAATTTAAAACCTCCTAGCTGTGTTGTTTATAGAGCTTTAGTCTCACACCTGTATTTGGTTTTGAGAGGACTGCCTCTAATTTTATTTCCTCTCAGTCTCTTTATACTTAATGTTAGGCATCACAGAATGTATAACATATGAGTATCATGTATAACAATGACCTGCTTATTTTCAGTGTGAAATTATAGACAATTCTATAAATTTCCAGACTCAAAATAAATCTATCATTGCTTCTATTACTACTGTATTACCATTGTTAACAACTCTGCTATTATTTATTGTATTACTATCTCCATTATTACCATCACCTTGAATCCTTATTATAGTACTGACTCAGGTCACTACTTTCTGGTAGGAATGCATGAAACTCTTTAAGGCATCATTTCACATATTGCTTATATCAAGTCTACAAGATATTTTATAGATTAATGGATTAGACTTTAGAAAAGGAAATAATTTGCTGAATGTTTTTAGTACAGGTGAATAACAAGATTTTGAAGCTTGATTTATTTCATTTTTTTGGAAATATTTATCTTTTAGTGCAGATGGACACAACACAAGGCCTTTACTTCCATGTGGTGCTGAGAATTGAATCCAGGTCCCAAATGCTTGGCAAGTGCTCTACGGCTGAGCCACAATCCCAGCCCCTTATCTCATGTTAATGGCTATATTTATAAACATTATGATATATTGTTCTTCCTTTTTTTAGTCTTAATATAAGAACATTAATTTCCTTGTGTAAATGTTAAGATATCTTTATTCTTAATGTAGCAGGAACTCAAATGAATCTTAATTTTTAATTCACTCTTCTGCAGAGTTCAATAAATAAAAGGTAAATCAACAAATTAGCTTGATTTACTTTTGTTGAAGCCTGGTTCTACAAGGACCAAGGAACATCATGTAAATGAACTTACCTTGCACATAGGAATCACATTTTGATATAATTATTGGATGATGTGTCCAGAAAATAAGAAGGAAAAACTAAAAACATCGGCATTTTTGTGTATGCTGTATGGAAAAAAATGGTGAACAATTTCATTGTCTAGAAGCCATTATAATGGAAAGAGTCCTAGAAGTGTATAGCTTTATCCAGAAGGAATGTTTGAGGGAGAGTAATTCAGGGTATAACTTGGGTTACTGACTCTGCACCAGATAGAGCAGCACTGGCACTGGATGTATGGCAAAGCAGTAAGTACATTCAGAGTTGGGGCATCTGAGCTACAGAGAGCTACACAAAATAACTGTGATGCAATGATAAAACACAGATCCTATAGAATTGGATTTGCACCAAGCATAAATGATACATCTTCAGTAGTTTGAAGAAAGTCTTCCTGGGCTGGATGTTCTGTAGGTATTTTGCTAGGTTTTCTGTATGAATAGTTAAAAGAACAGACAAGAATTTCTAACTCCTTCTGATAAGATTTTTAAACATGTAACTTCCTTTGTGAATGAATGATATACTTACAATCTTTATATCCTGAAAATACAGATAGATGTTTATAGTATCTTTAATTTCATGTTTGTCAGATAAAAAGTGATTTTATACTATCAATCACAATAGAATCATTCATTGAGTTTTCTAATAATATGTTACACAATAATGACAAAAACTACATATGACTACAGTGGCAAATGGTTATATAGTGTGTGTTATGGATTTAATCAATGTCAAAAAGGTAAAGGAATAAAAATTACAAGGTTCCAAATAAATTCAGGTCTTTTGTAATTTTTAAAATTACACTCAAGACAATATTCTCTAGAAATTATACTTTTCACAGAACTTTAGTCCATATGATTATATTTACTAAATTAAGTTGCAAATTCATATAAATATTAAGGATTTCCATGAATTTTAAAGAAAAACTGATCTGAAGCTTTATTTTTTCCATTGTAAATGGTTTTAACACTGAAAGATAAAAAAGGGGAAAAAAGTTCTTAGTTATTGGATAGCGGAACAAATCTGCAGTCATTTACATAAGGAAACAAATGAAGTGAGCACTACTCTCCTCCTAGCCACCTGCCTGGGAGGACCAGTTCACATTTTCATGGACCATGGATTAGGAAGATGGAACCCATGTAGCCCCGCATTTTCTTGGTGCTGAAGAGGCAAAGAAAACTGATAATCCTGTAGAAATAGTTAGAATATGTGGGGAGTGGGTATATATGAGAGAATAGGGAGCATCATTGGGAGATGTGTCTGAAAGATTGCTTGGGGTTCTCCTTGGGTCTTTGGCAAGATTCAGCTATGCATGCCAAAGAGCACAAGATTCATGTAGAATTTTTCATGCACCCATTGAAGATGATCAAAAGTACAGGAACTTTGTTATATTAGATTAGATTGGGGTTTTCTCCCAAACCAGGTCAAATAAATCTTCCTGAGGACTGTGAGGCTTCCAGTTGAGAGAGCAGAATGGAGAGACATTAAGAATAATACTTAGTGTCTGGAGGAAGAATTGTTCCCTAACACAAAAGAGACAAAAGGAATAAAATATACAAAGAAAGCATTAAATCAAGCCTAAAAATCAAAACAATCCCTAATAATTTTAAATTATCATCATTATAAAATGTATACTCAGAATCCCTCAAATGCATCACTCTGAATATTAGAAAATATAAAAATTACAGTATATTCAAAAGATCTAGAAAGTATGATTCATAAACAATAAGCAGTGCAGAATCAAGTTACTGTAGACATTCTCTTTCATCCTTTGTCCCAAGGATACTCATGAACAGTCACTGTAGTGACTTGCTCCTTGTCTAAGCTGTTCTTCTTTGGTTCACAGACATTGTTAAGAGGATGGAGAATGAGATATGCTGAATCCATACTTCACCTCCAAGTCTTAACATTGTCTTCAGTTCTAACTTTTTTCAATAAGCTAATACTTTTCTTTCTTTTAGGATTTCTGTGGTTAAAAAAGTGCTCCCTTCAATATGACCTCCCACAGACTCAGGAACAAGTCTTAGTTGAGCACAATCTATAGAAATTATAAATATTATGTAGCATGGAGCTGTGGGTGTAGCTTAATAGCAGATGACTTGACTATCATGTGTGAGGCCCTGGGATAAAGCTACAGCAATGAGGAAAACTAATATATCAAAAAAATAAATAAAATACCAAAATGAATTTAATACATTCTACTTTCTTTCCTTACCATGCATTTAAAATGTATGATTTCTTCAAATCACAACTACTTTAAAGTATGCTTAGCACATTATCATTCTTAGAAAGTAAATATTATATTATATTTGAGTACTATTTATTGAGTTGAACCTAAAAGAAAATATTTTACTAAGTACTAATGACAAACCAGAATGCTAATTATTTTGAAAATAATAAGCTCATTTTTTGTAAATGTTTCTCCTGTAGCTAAATACCAAAAAGTGCATATGTGAGCACTACTAATATAGGAATTAATCAAGTTTCCAGTTTGATGTATAAGCTGTATGAAAAAGAAAGCATAAATATATTTCTGATCTTTATTTTGCAGTTATGATTGTGGAATCTTGAAATTAATACTACTTGGTAAGTGCAATTCCTTTAATTTATAAGATTATCTTTAAAAAAAATAACTTTGTTGTATCTTTTTCAACTAGATTTTTTTTCTTGCAATGCACTCTGAAGCACCTGGGAATCACAATAACTCTTACATGAAGATTAAAGACTTTCAGAGTATTTAAGTTGTTTGAAGGTACAGACATATAGAACATCTACTATTTCAGTATTTAGGAAAATTTGCTTTTTATGTCTTAATTTTCTTTTTGTCAACATTTTAGTCAGTTCAACTATTTTAATCAGGAAATGGATAACTAGGTAAGTTATTTCACAAGTGATTTTCAAATATTTCTCTATGTATGCTCATGATGAACATCTATACTTATCAATACTTGTGAGATCACCGGAATGCCTATTAAAAGTTAGACTTTTCTTCTACTTTGGAAAAGTGAGCAAAGAAAATCACTCCACCATAGTCATGATATTACAGGATTATTCATTGTAATTATTAACTGGCAACATCTAAAAAGAAATTTGTATCATGGGCAATAATTTAGTTTTTTTTAAATGGCATATTATAACCAAATCCTTTCTTCAAATGTCATCATTAGTCACCATTGATTTAAGTTTGTTTTCCCATTGTTGTGAACTTGCTACCTCACCCAGCTGCACTGACAGATGGTTGGTGACTTTCATACGATTATACCTTGAGTTACTGCCAAGTATAATTCCAAGGGATTTGGGGTATTCATAAATACCACTGTGATGCACTAACATTAATGTAGCATTAGCAAGGTTTTTGAATCCTTAGTGCACAGTATATCTAAGCTTAATATCCTTATCAATGTACTTGGAAAATATATTTTAGATTACATAGCTATTATGTCAGCAGGTAACTAACTAAATGGTAATCTGAAAGTAATAAACAGGGGTCAGAGTAGAAGCAGGGGATATAACAACTGGTGTCCTAAAGGATTAATCTTAAACTCAGTATTTTATGATTTCATCAATGTCCATAATGATGGAATGGAAAGTATAAAAATTCTGTTTGTAGATTATGCCACATTAGGCTGTTTCACCTTGGATGAAACAATTAGAATTACAAGTATCCTTTATAAAGAGAAGAAAGAAGTTATGACTAACGGGGTGAAAGTTAATATAAAATCTCTATGGATAATAGATAATCTAATAAATTCATGATGGACAATTGTTGGTTCTGTGATGTTGTAAAAGAAAATAAACACCTCATGGGTTCAAAAACGGATGTGTTGTGGTTATTTGGGACACAAAAGTCTCTGAATATGAATGAGGATATTGCTCAATGGTAGAATGCTTGCCTTGCATGTACAAGGGCTTGGGTTCAATCCGCACCACTTGGGGAAAAAAAAATCTGAACAAAGCTGATTATAGAACACAGAGTAAAATGAGGCTTGTTTATTAGTAAGTCTGTTCTTTTTAGAGGTCTTACTTTGATTACAAAATATATTAAAATAATATATACTTAAATATTAAAATGTAGATTTTCATAAAGAAAACAAAATAAGAAGGGCACACTGCACACACTTTATTAAAATGCCTTTAAAATGCATAACAGATATTTTAAAAAATTCATTTCTGTGTGAATGCAAAGTTATGGTGATTCCATGTAAGATGGCAGTGAAAAAAATTGTATTAATAAAGAAGTCAGGGATTGAAGTATACACAAACATGGGCTGAAGATGAAAGAATGCTGTGATTCCATAGTTGCAGTGATACTTGAGAGACATTCATTGCTGAAGAGAGCCCCTGGAGAGTGTACTGAGGTATCAGATCCATTCTTACTTACAGCTCTTCCTGTTGGGTGATACAGAACACAGATCTTTCCCTCCTACAAGCAGGGAATGTGAATCTTACAAAAGATGACCGGGGGTTCTAAGGAGCAGTAAGAACTGGGAAGTAGGCAAATCAGGGATGACAAACAGGAAGAATAATTTTGAAAGGGGCGAAAGATAAGTTCCAAGATCTTCATTTGAACTGATCAACCAGTTCATCACACTCAGCCACAAGTGCAGCCCTTCTTCCAGTTTCAAGGGAGTCAGTTCCATCTGCTCCTAAGAGAATCCATATCTGCCTAGTTAATCAAAGGTAAACACCTTTTCGGATAACCATCTCTGCATATTATGATGTTAATTTCACCAGAGCACTTCTTATCACTTACATCACCTAGTTTGTTTACAACAGATACACACAAACACACATACGCCACACAAACATACTACATATGGGGAGATGTGTATTTTGAAATCATTCATAATTATTTTTTTCTTCAAATATTAGCACATTTTTAAAATTTTAATGAGGTTGGTCCAATTAATGTTGAAATAGACCATGGGACTTTTAAAAAATATATAATAATAACTTGAATGTCAAAGGAAAACTATTAGTGGGGAAACAATAAGTTATTGAACAATAGGGTTTCAAAATATTTGGATCTTAGTAGGAAATAGGGTTTCATGGGACTGCTGTAACCTAAAATGCTTATGAAAGGCAAATGAGTTAAACATTAAAAAGCTAATTGTTCAAATTTGAGGTTGAAATAATGATCATAAAATCCAAAGAAAGCAAAAAGTAGATAACAAGATAATGTTTCAGGAGACAGAAACCACAACTATAAATAATAATATTTGATTATTTACTATTTATAAATTAGTTATTAATGAGTTATTTGTTAAGGGAGCAAGAAGAAAACAGAACATTCTCTAGCTATAGGAGTGAACCATCTCAGTACAGTCAACCTTCATCAGAGAGACTATGCTTGAAGCCATCTCTGGATGACAGAGACAGTATGTAGGCTTATGCTGGTGGTCAGGCAGCCAAAGGGCTTTGCTGACCACTGTGGTGTCAGTAAAGCTCATGAGAATGTTGCTTAGGAAAGGGTTTTGACCTTGTTGGAAGCCATCTTTATGAGGGGCCAGGTGAAGGGTGAAATGGTATAGAGTAGGGGAAGGGCTTCTGAACTCTTACTGTGAAGCTGGCCTGGCATTTTGCAGTAAAACTGCCCCTGCTCGCACTGCTAAACATGCTGGGGGCACCCACTGAGGGCACCCACTGAGTGTCTCCCACATGAAAACCAATTATCTGCAAGAACCAGAAGTGAAAAAGCATATTAGAATCTATAGTTCATTCTGAATTGTACCTCCTTTGCCTTTTGCTCACAGAGTTTGAGACAGAAAGAGAGATTCCAGTATAACAAGCAAGACAATAGAGATTGGATTGGAGCTAAGTGACAACAGGTGAATAACTAACATTGTTAAGAACTGCAATCAATTAAATAGTGTAGAGAAGATAAACAGAGCTAAACGTTGCTTCTCTAAAAAAAGTTAATAAATTTATTGCAGGATTGATTAAAATAAGAAAAGAAAGGTTAAAATAAATATAAATAAAAATCATGTATATGAAGAGTTATACAAGCATAAAAGAACTTCTTTGAAAATGGTATATCAATACATATGAAACAAAACATAAGATGTTCAAACATCTGCAACAAATAAAATATAAAATGAATCAGAAGAAAATTAAAGGAATTGAAGCAATAGTTTATTGATTAGGATATTGATAAATGGGTAAATCTCAAAAATTTCAAAATAGGAACTACTATTATAAAAATTCTTCTCAACACCTGGTAAGGAAGTACATATTACCAAACCTATGCTGTGAAGTGATTTCAACCTAACAGAATACAGTAAAAGAACTTTTAATATTTTCTCCAGTTTTGTTAATAGGAAACTTCAACTCTACCTCATTCATGGTTGTAAGTGCTGATGTCATGATCCTAAAAAATTGGTACTGAAGTGTAGCAATATTTTCAAAATAAACTTTTAATTATTTAAAATTATTTACTACATCATAGTTACATTGGGATAAAAAAAATGTCAGAGATTTATAAATTCCCTTTACCATATCATACATTAGAAAAATTATATGATTGTTTTATAGATAAGCAGAAGGACTTGATGAAGCTTACCATATTTTATGATAATAAAGTTGTTCTTAATTGTAGCAAATAGCAGCTACTGAAAATTAGTATAAAAATCATTTCTGAAAGAGAATCTATGGAAATAATTTAAAAATTAGAAACATGAAACAATCTGACATTATCACTGGTTCTGGTCTACACCTAAGTGCTAGCCAAGGAATAGGACAGAAAAACAAACAAACAAACAAAACCCTATCATATAGGGAGAAATGAAACAATAACTCTACATAAAAAATCAAAATGGATATATAAAAACATTAGAAATTTTAGAAGAAAGTGTAGGAAATGTCATAGTTCCTTAACTTTCTAATAGATAAGAATTTCTTGCATAAGATAAAAATGCTAACCTTACAAGAAAATATGTGAAACATTACTAAATTAAAATTAAGAACTCTATTAGGTTTTAAAAGTAAATATGTTAGAAACTAAAGTATGAATAAGATTTGCAATTTAGTGGAAAATATAAAAGTAATTTTTATAAATCATTAATAAAACAAAAATCAAGCTAAAATGGGAAAAACTTATGAAGAGATTTTAAAATGAGGGAAATATATGTGATCAATGCACTTGTAAAACGGTGTTATTTTAGCAATAAGGAAAATAGAAATATATTACATTATAATCAAAACATTACCAAATTATATGTAATTTGATAATATAAATATTTCTGAGAGCATTTGGATTACATGGGACTTCAATGTAATTTAAAAGTGATATAACTATTTTAGTAATGATTACTAAAATTTGAATATTTGTATACCTCTCTATAAAAAATTTATCACTTATTTTACAATTGAGAAGAAACTGTAGTAGCAATATTTTAAAAGCTAGATACTGGGAAAAATAAGGAACATTTCAAATCAACTGATGAATGTGTATAAATATATATTTAGTTTTAAAAATGAATAAACTACAGGTACATGTGAGCATGGCCATATAGTCATATACAGGAGACTATACTAGGTGTGTGTGTGTGTGTGTGTGTGTGTGTGTGTGTGTGTGTACTGGTACACCATATAGTATATGGACTCTACAAATATATGAAAAGACATATATATTATGTATAAAATATGATAAAATTATAGTATACCATTTTTATATTAAACGTAAGAATATATACAGCACTAATGCATAGTATATGTGATAAAATATAATTTAAATAAAAAAATATATAAAAACTTTGAATAGTTTCTATTTCCAAGAGAAAAGAAGATGGAAAAAATGAAATGATGAAAGTAATTGATATAAGTAAACAGGTATGTTTGAAAATGTATTTGTACATGTACTTCATTAAATAAATGTTGAAATTTACATATTTTAATATCCATATATAAAGAAAAACATTTAACACTGATGCTCAAATTACAAAATAATAATATACTCATTGCTAGGTATTAAATGATACAGAATTATCTGTCCAAATGATCTATAGAAAAAGTATTTATCCAATATCTTCCAAATCCATATGTGATGTTGCTGTTGCTCAAACTATTGTTGGACTCCTTCATTCTTTATGTTGTTGTTATATTAAGAAACTTGGAAAAATATAAGATGTTTTCCTATTTTAAAAGTAAGAAAAAAACCTTTGCATTTTAATTTCTTAATATTAATTTAAAGACTTATTTATACAACTCTTGAATCATTCAAGCACATTTTAAATTCAATTTTTCGTATAATCACTAAGAAAAAATTAAAAATAATTGTTATAGCTCAGCACATTGGTGCACACCTATAATTCTAACAACTCGGGAAATGAGACTAGAGGATCACAAGTTTGAGGCCAGACTCAGCAACTTAATGAGACCCTATTCGTTATATTAAACCATTATTTATATATATTGTATGTGTTAAACTATTCTATATTGTTGGCATATCTCATAATATTAGAGGCAGAACATTCATTTTATTAAGATATTATTCATTACTCTTATAGATAATTATATATTTAAAAATCTTACATAAGTATATATATGTGCATATATGTATATTATATATACTTATTTTTTCTCAAATTTTTATTAAAATTCAACTCATCTTCTACAGTAACATTTCATATGGATTTTATTTATGATTAGCAAGACAAAATATTGAATGTTTGCTTTGGCAACATATTCAAATCTCGAATTTTATTTATTTATTTGATAATAATTTTATCAATACATCTTTAGAAATATTTATATATACTTGTTTTTAATGTTAGATATAAAGATGAAGGAGTGAAAAATATCTGAGCATTTATCCAACTTTGTGTTAATTTCTCATCTTGTAACATAAGATATCTCCTCCTTCATCATCTCTTTTTTTCAGTTTTACTGCACTCTGAGTCATAAGTTATGGTTTCAAAATGCCATAGGGCTTAAAATACAAGGCATAAGTCTCTTAAAGACGACATGAAAAGCCAATAGAACCTTACAGTTGCATTCTAATTCCTCTCAAGCTTTATGCTGATCCTTTAATGTTCATTCATAGGGTGAGAATTGAAGATAGAAGTAAATGTAAGGCTAAGGAATATGAAGAAATTTTAGCAGCTACACATTGCTGAAGAGGCAGAGTTTTAAAACTCCACTATTGTAGACACTTGACATAATAAATGGGTTTTTCATTTAAATTCCTAAGAAGCACAATATAAGAGTATGTATGTATTAACAGATGGCAATCTACACCCCTGGTTAAGTTTGATGGGAAAATAATAATTTCTGTATGTGAAAATACAGAAATAAAGGTGATTGTTTGATGATTTTGTTCCTACATTCATTAACTCATGCATAAGTATAGAACAGAATTCAGTCAATACAAATCAAAATTTATTTTTTCTTCTTACGAGAAATAGGAAGAAAAATAAAGCAGGAAAATTAGAAACATGCAATTATGAAAAGACACACAGATGATACAAATGTTAGAATGGGCACACAGAGATTTAAGATAACTGCTATGCATGAGTTAATGAAGGTAGAACAAAAATTAACATGATAGTGGTGGCTCCTCATCGTCATGCAAAATAAGATAAGAAAAATGTCTAAATGCTTTACCTGGGCAGGAAATACTCAATATCATCCTGTAGGATATTGTGATGCCAGAGAGCAAGGTTGTGTTAAAAAAATTAAAAACTAAGCAATCAACACACACACACACACACACACACACACACACACACACACAAATAGGGATAGGTCAAAGGGATAAAGGAGCCAACTGTTAGTTCTACCAGTGCTAAAGCTGGACAAATCTTAGCAACAAAATAAAGTAATATTGGATAATAACTACAGCATAAAACAAATATCCTTAAATCCATGATGATACAAGTAAATGTTTATATAAATTACAAAATGGGGGCAGAGGGACATGTGTCCTAATGACATGGGTGGCAAATGATTTTGTAGATACTCTGCTTTCAAGGAAATGTGGTGTAACTCTCCACTGACTGATACAGCTTATAGTGACTTCTTTTCAATAAGTACATTATAAAAATAGTTTTATAGTGCAGAATACTGAGAAATATTACCTTAACCAAGTAATATCTTAACATAACACCAACAGTTATGTTGATAGTATAAAATCTTAAATAATCAAATATATCCTCAACTGACTACCAAAACAAAACCAAATACAGAAGTTTCAATATTTTTTAAAAGTCAACAGAACTCAGAGATATAAAGTGTAACAAGTACATTGGCAAGCATCTTTGCAAATATTATGAAAATACCAATTCTACTCAGGAGAAAAATCAATCTATAGACATAGAACCAGAAATGAGGGAGATGATGAACTTTGAAGAATGATGCTTTGTAGGTATGCTCAAGAGTGAAAACATGTAAGTAATATGAAAGGGAAATCAATCGAACCACTGGAGGTGAAGATATTGCATCTGAAGTGATAATATCATTGGAACAATTTAACAGCCTATATAAGAATTGTGGAAAAAAGATAATTGAAAAGGATTGAAACAATAGCAACTACTCCAGATAAATACAGGTTTGATGCTTCATTTATGATGGAGTAATTGCTGTTCAGTTTGCCCTTCCTCCCTAAATATCTAGAGAATGGGATAATAATCAGTATTAGATGATAATCTTCTGAGATTAAAGAACCCTACAATAGCACTAGGTTCTGACTGGAGACACATTGAGAACTATGTCAGGGGAAGAGGATCCTAGATAAAGAAAGGGTGTTTCCAGAATAAGATCAATACCACATTGGGGAAAGTGTAGTTGATGAAATGTGTTGAATCTAGGAGAAAAGAGAAATATAGTTCAATAAATATATTGTCTCTCTCTACTTTTGGGGATAATTTTGATAAGTAAAATGAATGAAGGTATGAATAATTTCTCCAATTGAAAAAGTAACAATTCAATATCCATTCTATTAAGTTAAAAGAAGTTAGTTTTTTCATCAGTAATGTAAATATTTTCATATATATATATATATATATATATATATATATATATATGTGTGTGTGTGTGTGTGTGTATGTGTATATATATATATATATATATATATATATATATATATATATATATTTCTTATATATTATAAAAAACACTATAATAATGGTTTTCAAAAATTAGAGGCTCTAATAAGATGACAGGCAACAGCACATGCGTTATACCAGTGCATCAAATGCTTGCATACTATAATGGTATAGAATCAAACAAAATCTGTTTTATTAAAACTAAAATATACAGGACCATTGTCTATTTTAATTCTTCATTCTTATCCAACAAATTTTTATTTTATCATTTGTTACCATATATATGTGTATATGTGTACATATGTATATATCTAATTTATCATGACACAACATACTTAGTACATAAAATTACCCTAAAGTTACAAAAAAATTGGATCAGTGACATTCTAATGTACTATATAGTAATACTGCACTAATCATGCATATTTTCCAAGGAATAAATTTGTTATTCTTTTTTTCCCTCTGTTTCCCACGATTGAAACTAAGCTCTCATGCATGCCAGGCCAGTGTGGTACCTTTGAGCTTTATCCATAACCTTCTTCAAATAATACTCTTATCACCAATCTAGCATAAAATGGAATTGATATTGAATGACTACAGAGAGTAATAATATGAATAAATAAAATGAGAAAATGTAAATATTTTAAAGATAATGAAGAGTAGACTAAATTAAAATGAAGGAAAATACACTTTCTATAAACCATTAATGCAAAGTACATAAAATAAAATGTGTGAACCTGA
This sequence comes from Spermophilus citellus, assembly GCF_964194105.1. Lineage (NCBI taxonomy): Eukaryota > Metazoa > Chordata > Mammalia > Rodentia > Sciuridae > Spermophilus > Spermophilus citellus. Next base: position 106,941,859 of record NC_138182.1, read on the forward strand.
CAAAAAACAACATTGTGTAAAATTGACACAAAAAAATTCTGGACAAATTTAGATTTTGATTCAATGAGAATTTTGACCTGGTGAAAATGATAGCAACAAACATAATTAGCCATTAGAAAACAAATAGTCAATAATATTTTCTATGATCAAATAATGAATAAGTAAAATTTTACTTAGACTATCTATCTAATTCCAGTAAAAATGGTGTCACTAAATCACCATAATTTTAATAAATTAAAATAATTATGTATTATAAAACCTATCAAAATTATTTAATTCAGTGGAAAATTAATAATAAAACCCCCAAGTATTTGCTTTCATATACAAAGATTAAAGATTTAATGAAATGACAAAAGTACAGATGATTTATCCTGTATGCTTTTTATTTATCATGTCCTTCCAGGCAGTTTGAGTGCCAAGCTGTAAATACATAGTATATGATCACATCCTAAATATAATAAACAGATTCAATTTTCTCTTTAAGTTTATAATGTGATTTTAGCATAAAAAATAAAGTCTATATCTTTGTTTTAATCATGACGTAGATAACTGAGGGAAAGGTATATTTGCATATTTCACAGAATGCAAAACTTACAAAATAACAGCTATTTAATTTTGCATTTGTTCTGTATTGTGTTGCTCCAAATAGTGTTTGAGGTTCTTTTTTTTTTTAAATTTATTGTTGGTTGTTCAAAACATTACATAGTTCTTGACATATCATATTTCACACTCCGATTCAAGTGGGTTATGAACTCCCATTTTTACCCCGTATACAGATTGCAGAATCACATCGGTTACAAATCCACTGATTTACATATTGCCATACAAGTGTGTGTAGTATTCTGCTGCCTCTCCTATCCTCTACTATCCCGGCTCCCCTCCCCTCCCCTCCCCTCCCATCTTCTCTCTCTACCCCATCTATTTGAGGTTCTTTCAATTTGTAAAAATTAACTTTTAGCTCTAATGTCAGATATTTGAGGTCTTCATTTTTTATAGCCATGAAAGAAGAGATTTTAATATAATCCTCTCACGTTTTCAATTTTTATGTTTTATTCTTGTATATTAATGCTAGTGGACAAACCACTAAACCGATGTTTATACTATTACTTGTTCACACCCAAACCTGTTGCATTCCTGTCAACATGTAAATTTCACAAGAATCCTATGGTTCCCAGAATTCTAGAATGACTTTGATGCTTTAATAAAGCAGGTATTCATTTTTTATTTCTATGAGTTAATAAATTCAATCCTTGGGCTGGGGTTGTGGCTCAGTGTCAGAGCACTTGTCTCGCACATGTGAGGCAATGGGTTTAATCCTCAGCACCACATATAAATAAATAAACAAAATAAAGATATGTGTCCATGTATAACTGAAAATAATTTTAAATAAATAAATTCAATCCTTATGTATTTGAACCTATGTTCACCAAAAGCATCTTTGAATTTTTTTTCTCTAATTTTCAGTCGAACTACAACATTTGACATACATCAGAACTTTGAATTACCTTTTCTTCATTTACTTTGGAGTACAAATCAATAAAGATCTTGCCCATTGTATTCCATCAGATTAGCTGCTGAAGAAGTCAACAGTGATCTCCACACAAATAAAATCAATATTCAATTTCTATCATTCATCCTAACCTGTAAATATTTTGACAAAAGATCGTATGCTTGAAACTTTCTTTGCTTGCCTTCCATTCCCAGTCAGTCTCCTTTAGTAGCTCCTTAGGTTTTATATTTTAAAGTTAGATTATCCAATCAGTACTTTGATCAATTTTGTGCAAATTTACACTCATTCCCAAGGTTGTTTCATTCATCTACAACTTTAAGTATTAATCATTCCCTACTGGTTCACAAATAATCCAATTTGGCCTGAATTCATTTCTGAACAACAGACTCCTATGGCCAACTTAGCCAACTTGACTGCTCTCAAAGTTTTATGCACAAACCACACTCCTAAACTTCCATTAACACCTAATTTTTCATCTCTCTCTGTATCTGTTTCTTAGAACTACCAGTCCAAATTACTATTACTTAAGAACTTCATACAACATAAATTAATAGTTTTAAAACCTATAATCAAGGTATTGACAGAGGCTCTGAAAATAAATTCATTCCATGACTTTATCCTAACTTCAAATTGTTTATTATCTTTCTTAAACAGGAAAATTCAAGTGAGTTTCAGTCAAGAATTATTTTACTTCTAGGCCTATTTTTTTCTTGTGGTTGATATTCAAATAATATCTGTTGAATTTATGAACCAATGAATTAATCCATTTGAAGTTCTGTCTTTTTAATACATGTTTCAACTTCACTTTCAAATAAATAGGGTCTGTCATAAATACAAGACAATTCTTGCAAGCTTCAGCCTGTATACTCTGCTTACTCCTCTAATAGGATTTTAATTCCTGGAATAAACATTGACTTTGAAATGTTTTTAATGTAAGGATTTGAAAGGAGATAATTTTTAACTAGTGTAACAAGTTCACACATATTTTTGAGAATAAAAATAAATTATTTGTTTTTTATTAATTTAAAATAGAATTTGTAGCATTCTCTTTGATATCATTTTGTCATTATTAATATAAAATTTATATCTTTTAATATACAACTTGTTATTTTTCTCATCTACTATAACATTTTAATAAATCTCAAAAGTGTTATGACTGCAATAAATGGAAAATAGTGAAGTTCCATTTACAGAACAAAAGGTGTTTGACATGATGTCAAAGGCTGTTCAAATATATAATTCATCCCATCTGTTCCTCCCCCTACGGAGCCAGCTGTAGAAGTTTAGAAGTGAAAAAAAGAAAAACCTTGGCAATTCCTAACTCAGTTTTGATTAGCATAAACTTCTATGTTCTTCTCAGGAAATTCCTCCTTGACATTAAAAGGCCCTAAAATTAAAATGCCCTAAAAGTTGCCATTTAATTTTCTTCCCTTATGATGCATTGTGATTTAAAAAAATTAAAAATAAAAGCAAGATGCCATGTTCTATCTCAAGAGCATGTTCTATGTAATGTCCAGTGGTACAAGTTGCCCAGTTTATTAGAGTCTGGAGCTCCTTAAATATAAAGACGTCATTCATTCCAAACATTAGCTGTGTTGAGGTAAATTCTTAGGGAAAACATAGATGGTAGTTTTATGCCAGAACCATTTCCCAGTAGCAATATCAAAGAGAAATGAAAAATAATTTTCCTAATTGGAAATATGTGGGGAATACAAGGTAGGGAGGATGTAATTAATAGATTTGGAATAAGGCCAGAAGTGCAGGGTTAATACTTCTGCTATTTCAAAGGGTGTCCTGGGATTGTGACTGCCTATGAGTGGTCAAAATACCTGGCAAGTTTTACTCAGGATTAATCATAAAATGGCTTTAAACAATTTCTTTGGTATAAATGTTTTATGAAAACTGCTTAAAATGTGAATTTAATGATTTAGAAAATGATATCGTTCAACATAATATGATAATTTTAAGAGGAGCTATTTCAAAATATTAAATTATTACCAACATTTACAAACTTCAAAAATCAAATTTCTTACTTAATATGTTTTAAAATACACACATTCATTTGTTTCATATTCCTGATTTTTAGAATACAGCTAGCACATAATATAGCTAACTATCAACTTTATTCAATGCATAGTAATTTAACTAATTTATATTTAAAATGAAATATTTTAAAAGAATATAGGGGCCTACAAGAACCATAACTGACAGCCTTGTATCTCATAAAACATGGTAGTTCTTGTTTCTACCTGAAAAGTTGATTGAGCTATTACAGAATTTCTATGATCATATGCCAGTTGATGTGACAAACTCTTGCCTCAAAAACAATCAATGTAAGTTCCACATGTCGTTTCCATGAAAAGATAATAATGTTCAGAACACAGAAGACATAGATGGGCAAGAGATTGCTTATTTGTTAAAAATAAAAGGAGCATGACATACATTATAGTTTACATTTGAAACTGTCATAAAATTTGTACAATGATTGGAGTCCTTTGACAATGAGTGGAAGACTTGATGACTTATTTACAAATGGTTTGAATGTAAAGATTGGCTCCTATTTTAGGCTCAACACATGTTGCCATTGCAAGATACCACAGGATTGGTTGGCTTAAACAAGAGAAATACATTTTCTTACAGTTATGGTGACTAAAAGCTAAAAGTCAAAGTGTTAGGAGGTTTGGTTTGTCATCAGACCTCTCTCCTTTGCTTGCAGGGATCCCTTTCTCACTGTGTCCTCACCTGCCTTCTGTGTATGTAAATCTCAGGAGTCTTTTCTTCTCAGGACACGAGGGAGTGATGTTGGATTAGGGCCTCAATCGTAAATCCTCATATGACTTCTATAATTAAATTGGGGAGCAGAAATGCATTACATAATGTTCTTCGTTTTATCCCTTGATTCATATTTTTCTTCCATGAAAAATACATGCACTTCTTCCCATTGTAGTCCAAAGTTTTGTCTAAATATCATTTGATTTTGTTATGGGTGAGAATTGCTGTATGATTCATCCTGAGGCAAAATTTTTTGCCAGCTGTGAACTTGTAATACCAGATAAGTTGTGTGCTTCTAAAGTGGAACAAGGATAAGATACGTATTTCCATTTCAAAAGAGAGAAATCAGAAAAGGGAGGTGATGTGTCCCAAACAAATGCAAACCTAATGCAGACAACTTCCACTGGACTTTGGAGTATCAACATATTTATTTTTGGACTTGATGCTGTGTCTTCAGGCCACATGTGGTAACCCTATCTTGAAGGTACCTGGCAAGGGCAGCCTGGACTACTGAAACTGAGGAGGGAAAAGGCTTGCTCCCTTGTGGCAATGGCAACCATGATAACTTTGGAATCATTTTCAGAGTCAGTCTTCCCTTTCCTAAAAAGATAAAGAATGCTCACAACCATTGGTGCATACTGTAGAATCTCAGAAGTGGGAATGCTTTATTTTATTGTATTTATGTTCTTTTTAGTCCAATCTGAGAGTGTCACATATAATTACATAATCTCACCTCCATTCCTGGATTCTAGTGAGAAGGCTAATCAATTTTATGAATAATCTAAAGAAGTGATTGGCCAGCCATATCCTTGAAAGTTCTTTTCAGAAGGCAATTTCTCATATTTTTTATACTATAAATAGAGACCAAGAATTTCCCCAAACTTCTTCAAGATTTGGTTCTTTCATGATTCCTTTAATTTCAGTTCTCTCATCTGATGTTATTGTACACAGCAAGGCTAAACAAGGCCAGATCTTTAACTCTGCTCAGAAATCTCTTCAGCTAAATATTGCTTTCAAGTTAAATGTTCCAGAAAATGTGAGAATGCAGTTAAAACAAGTTCTCTGCCATGTTACAAATGTAATCATTTTTTTTTCGTTTTCCGATAGCATATTCCTCACATCCATTTGGGAGCCCGTCAGAACCGATTTTAACGGTTCTACCAACAATCCCTTCAAGAAATCTGTTTTCCCTGTGCACTTCAGAATTCATCCAGTTTGTACCCATTATTCAGTCCCAAAGTCACTTCTGCATTTCTACTTATGGAAGCAGACTCCTGTTGTACCAAAATCTGTATTAATGTGCTTGGAGTATTACAACATTATGTCATAGACTGGATAGTTAAAAGAACACAAATTCACTTTCTTATAATTCTGGAGATTAGAAGTCCAAAATCAAGTTGCTAGAATGACTGGTTCCTGGGGAGGTCTCTGCCTGACTTGTAGAGGGCTGTCTTCTTCATTTGGCCTTTATTCTTTGTAGCTATGAACAAAGGGAGAATGCTCAATGTCTCTTCTTTTTCTTATAAGAGTACCATCCGAACAGATTAGGGCACCAATTATAATCTCACTTGACCTTCATAATTTCTCTAAATTCACCTTCTCCTTCCTGTTGTTTCATTTCCAGGTCAATATTTCAATACATGCATTTTGATTGTACACAATTCAGTCAGTAAGTTATGTAAGCATAATTAAACTATGTATATTATCTTTCTGCGCAAAAATAAATGAACAATGTGGGATAGTTTTTTGAAGCATAATCTAGCAAACATTTTGGAAAATTTTCAAAATATTTTCATAAAAATTCCCAGAATCAGTAAAGCTATAATTTTTCACTTATGTTAATTTTATCTCCTTTGTGTCTCATATCAATATTATGTGTGTATGTGTACAAAGATGCACAAATAAAAATATACCCCTTCATTAATGATCTCTAGCTTTCCCCAAATATTTAAATTACTCTCTTGGTTAGATGAAAAAAATTATAAATGAATTGGCATGTGCTATGTGTGTCATGATATACCAAGAATAAACTTCCAGTTGTTAACCTTTTAGTGGATTTTCTATCAGTGTTTAAAATTACTCCACAATTGTTTACAAACCTTATCACTTAATCCCCCTGCAATTCAGACAGACCAAATCTTGAATATTACACTTTGTAACCATATCTAACTACTGAAATGTACAGTATTTTGTTCCAATATGCTGGCTCAACTGCTGTTATGAGTATAGCAAATAATATCTTCAGCAACTGTAACAAAAGAGATTATTGAAAGTAGATGATTCTACTAGATAAAAAAATGTAAAATCTGTAGATAAAAGCTAAGTTTAGAGAAAATTTCTGCAGCTGATTATTGTATCCACAATAAGGCAAGAATTTTCCAATTTCACTTTAAATAGACAAAGATAGCTCTCTTTATATTGGACTTCTCAATTCACATTTATCTATCTAGATAAGCAAATATTTTATACTATAATATATAATTAGAAAATAGCTTACATGCTCCTCATTTTTCTATAGTTATATTAGATATATATGTTGGAGAGATCAACTAATGCAGTTCTTGGTTTGAAATAAGATAGTTAAGCCTTGAATAATCATAAATTGGTTAGCATATTTACCAAAAACTAATAGGAAAAATCAGAAAATTAAATTTTTGTGTATGTGTCACTAGGCAGACAGGTTGTTCTCTATAAAATGTACAACTGCTTTTTTCATGGTTTATATTTATCATCACTAAGATATTATGTGAGTTTTAATCTTTTCTGAAAGCACAATATAAATGATTATTACTCCTTTGTTAGATATTTTTATGAACACCATCTTATTTTAAAATATATTCAATGTTGTCATCAGGCTGTTAGACATTTTTTGATATGTAATATTTTTATAACATTAGAAAATACTAAAATTTCTTCCAAGTACAAGAATACACATATACACAAGACACACATACACAAACACTAGTATACTTACTAGTATATTTACACAGAATGAACAATTACTTGTTCATTCTAAGACATATGGTTTGTTTGAAATGATACTGCTTTAAAATGAAATATTATTTCCTATTCATTAATTTGTTATGATTCAGTTAATCTAGAATTTTAGCACATTTCATTTTAGCTTATTGGTATATTTTTTTCCTATGAAGTGTATTTTGTATTTCCTTGAAGTATTATTCAAGCTGGAATAAGATAGTCACAACTATACTATCACCATAAGCAATTAAAAAATTATATGAAATTATTTTTAGTGTACATTGCAAAAATGTAATCACCAGGTAATGGCCAATGAGAGGCAACAGAGGAAGTAAAGTCCAGTCACTCTGATTGTATGCTTGGAGGCAGTTTCAGAAATTCAATGACACGGAGCAAGTCCTCAAAAAGAGCTTGGAATTCTTAGTAAATTAAAACATGCAGTTGGCATTCAAGGAGTCTGAAGCAGCTGGAAGTTACAGTGAGGAGTTCTCACAAGGAGTTACATAGAAAAAGAGCATCAAAGATATGCAGACAAATATTGCTGTGTTAAGAAGTGCAGAGGTGAAAGATTTATACAATGAAAACTACAGAACCCTAAAGAGAGAGATAGAAGAAGATCTCAGAAGATGGAAAAATGTACCCTGTTCATGGATAGGCAGAACTAACATCATCAAAATGGCGATATTACCCAAAGTTCTCTATAGGTTTAATGCGATGCCAATCAAAATACCAACGGCATTTCTTGTAGAAATAGACAAAGCAATCATGAAATTCATATGGAAAAACAAAAGACCCAGAATAGCAAAAGCAATTCTAAGCAGGAAGTGTGAATCTGGAGGTATAGCGATACCAGAGGTCAAACTGTACTACAAAGCAATAGTAACAAAAACAGCATGGTACTGGTACCAAAACAGGCGGGTGGACCAATGGTACAGAATAGAAGACACAGAGACTAATCCACAATGTTACAACTATCTTATATTTGATAAAGGGGCTAAAAGCATGCAATGGAGGAAGGATAGCATCTTCAACAAATGGTGCTGGGAAAACTGGAAATCCATATGCAACAAAGTGAAATTGAATCCCTTTCTCTCACCATCCACAAAAATTAACTCAAAATGGATCAGGGAGCTAGATATCAAATCAGAGACACTGCGTCTGATAGAAGAAAAAGTTGGCTACGATCTACAAATTGTGGGGTCGGGCTCCAAATTCCTTAGTAGGACACCCATAGCCCAAGAGTTAACAACCAGAATAAACAAATGGGACTTACTTAAACTAAAAAGTTTTTTCTCAGCAAGAGAAACAATAAAAGAGGTAAATAGAGAGCCTACATCCTGGGAACAAATCTTTACCCCCCACACCTCCGATAGAGCCCTAATATCCAGAATGTACAAATAACTCAAAAAATTAAACAATAAGATAACAAATAACCCAATTAACAAATGGGCCAAGGACCTCAACAGACACTTCTCAGAGGAGGACATACAATCAATCAACAAGTTCATGAAAAAATGCTCACCATCTCTAGCAATCAGAGAAATGCAAATCAAAACCACCCTAAGATACCATCTCACTCCAGTAAGATTGGCAGCCATTATGAAGTCAAACAACAACAAGTGTTGGCGGGGATGTGGGGAAAAAGGTACACTTGTACACTGCTGGTGGGGCTGCAAAATGGTGAGGCCAATTTGGAAAGCAGTATGGAGATTCCTGGGAAAGCTGGGAATGGAACCACCATTTGACCAAGCTATTGCACTTCTCGGACTATTCCCTGAGGACCTTAAAAGAGCGCACTATAGGGATACGGCTGCATCAATGATTATAGCGGCACAATTCACAATAGCTAGACTGTGGAACCAACCTAGATGCCCTTCAATAGATGAATGGATAAAAAAAATGTGGCATCTATACACAATGGAATATTATGCAGCACTAAGAAATGACAAAATCATAGAATTTGCAGGGAAATGGATGGCATTAGAGCAGATTATGCTAAGTGAAGCTAGCCAAGCCCTAAAAAACAAATGCCAAATGTCTGCTTTGATATAAAGAGAACAACTAAGAACAGAACAGGAAGGAAGAGCATGTGGAAAAGACTACAGTAAACAAAGACGAATGGGGGGAGAGAAACGGAGAGAGAAGGGAAAGCATATGGAAATGGTAGGAGACCTTCAAGGATACATAAAATTATAAGAGGCTATGAGGGGCAAGGGGGAGGGAAAAAAAAGGGAGAGAATTGAACAACAGCAGGGGAGATAGAGAGGGAAGATGGGAGGGGAGGGGAGGGGAGGGGGGATAGTAGGGGATAGGAAAGGTAGCAGAATACAACAGACACTAATATGGCATTATGTAAAAATGTGAATATGTAACAGATGTGATTCTGCAATCTATATTTGGGGTGAAAATGGGAGTTCAAAACACAATTTGAGTCTAATGTATGAAAGATGATATATCATGAGCTATGTAATGCTTTAAATAATCAATAAAAAATTTAAAAAAAAATAAAACTGATCAGAAAAAAAAAAAAGAAGTGCCTAGCGGGAGGGGAAGTGCTCTTTGCTAAAGTCTCCATATTTGGAAGACAGGTTTAGATTATAACCATATATCTATATGTACGTTTTTGGTAAATTGTGTTTTTGTGCACAAAGTTCATACTTCATTTCACAATATTTAAGCTTTCTAGATGCTTGAGGTGACAGTGAATCATAAAAAGTAGTGCTAGTGAATTAGCCAACTTGTAAATATCTTTTTGTTATAATTGATAGAAAAGATGCATCTTGGACATGGAATTGTTTTATCTCTGGGCATTGTGTATCAGGACTTGTTCATTAGGCTGGCAGCAGAGGGGCACAGGGAGACACACAGAAAGATGGAAGCAAGTGCTCAAAAGATTTACATTTTGATGTGAGCCACTGGTGTGTGTGCATCTTCTGGCTGTACTATAGGAATATTTTAATTCACTGGGAACATGCATTCTTGCTAATATTTTAGTAGTAGAAATCTGTTAATGATTAACAAGCTTGGTGTATTCTGTTGCTGTTTCATTTTACATTGAGCATTAAGGGAATGAATTGTTTTAGTTGTAACTCTGCCAATATGTCTATCTAGAGGCCTGTTGCCATTTCTGTCTTCAGTGAAATTTTTGTCCCCAAGAAAGGATAACAGATTGAGTTGGTGTATTCTTGGTTATCAAAAAATACTCATGTAGCTTCAGGATTTTGAATTGGTGAATATTCATGATGTGTGGAAAAGCATAATACACACCACAATCTCAATCACACAAAATGGGATATTGTGTATATATGCACACAACCTAGAGGGACACGTCCAACTAAGCTTCTTGTGAGTGGATGACTATGTTCTTTGCTTGTGTTTTTTTTCCCCTGTAATGTACAATTTACTTTTAAAAAATAAAAATTATTTTAAAAACCTGAAAAAAAAAAAAAGAAGTGCCTCTCCAACAAAAAGGGGGGAATATGGGAAACTGTCAGCCCAACTGTTGCCAGAGCTCACACTGGTTGCACAGACTTTCAAGCTTGACCTGATAAGATGGCTGCAACTGGGAAATTCAATACACAATCTTAAAGGAGCTCACTCAGTGTAAAGCTAAAATATCCCTAGAGTCATAGTGTTTTAGTCCTATGTTAGCAAAGTTTAAAAACAAATCACATAAGAATCACACTGATCTGCAAATAATTTACCTGCAAAGACTGAAAATTTCCTTATTTAATGAAAAACATAATATTTAAATATTGAAGCTCTTAGTAACAAAATATTTATAATCTTTGGCATGAAGTAAAATTTTCTAATTATGCCACATTACATACTACATTATGCTATAATGGCTAACAATAAAAAGACTGAGAGTAGTATGAGTTGGCAAAGACACAAGCCTGATAAATATTCCTGATATGAATAAAAAAAAATAGAACCACTATGGGAAAGTAGTATGTTGACTTCCAAAGGTTGACACACATGTGATCCAACCCCTACCCTCTGAAATATCTTAATCTTAAGTATATAAAGATCAAAAGAGACCAAACATACAGGAGTTCATTATACAGCAAACTGTGACTCCATTTATATGTAAGTCTAGGTAATATTTTATCTATGGTGACTGCCTGAGACTGGGTATATATATGGGGAAAATATGAGAAAAGGAAACAAAGGAACTTTTTGTTTATGGAAGCATTAATTATACTGATTGTAGTGCCCATTATATAGAAATACATTGGCTAAAAATCATCAACATGCCCCCTGAAATGTGTACATTGTACTTTTTGATTATACGTCATTGATATTTAGTTAAAAATGCCAGTCATGTTTATTTTTTAAATTAGAAACTTTTTAGTTTAGTGTCTTTTTTGTGATAAATAATTTGAGATGAAAACAACTTGGTCTTGGGCTAAAATTTTACAACTCCTTGATATGATGCCAGCTCAAGGCATATTTCTGTAATGTATTTTGAAAAAAAATGAATTTTTTAATAAAGACTAAAGATTATTGAGAAAGTCACATAATTTTCAATGCTATTAAAGTATATATATTTATAAACATAAAGGTACATTTGCTTCAAAAAAGGAAAGACACTTTTATAAGTAAAATATTTGGTTATCACAATTGTTATTTAAATATACAACTCTTTGGTGAAATTAATTTCACCTTTCAAAACATATAAAATATGTAATTGTTCACTATTTTGAGGGTGTGCCAGGGGTTGAACTCAGGGCCACTCAACCACAAAGCCACATCCCCAGCCCTATTTTGTATTTCATTTAGAGACAGGTTCTCACTGAGTTGCTTAGCATCTTGCTTTTGCTGAGGCTAGCTTTGAACTCAGGAGCCTCCTATGTTAGCTTCCCAAGCCGCTGGGATTACAGACATGTGCCACCATGGATGGCCTCATGTTCTATTTTTTTCTTCTTTAAGGTATAAGGTAAAAATGATTTTGTAGTCCCCATCAATTTGCTGATAATACATGATAATTTGATTAAGGTAATCTACTTTGAGTTATTAATTGCATCCTCTTAAGTATCATACTGGAATATGACTTTAAATAGTTATCTGTTGAGATGTTATAATTATCTACTTATCAAATATTTGATTATGTAGAAATATTTAAATGATAAACTATGATGTCTTTTGACTATTTCCTTATTATCTTCATGTCTATGTATAAATTCAGTGAGTTTTCCTACTTTCTGATTATCAGTTGACATAACTCAAGCCAAACCAATACCTAATGGATTAAAACATGGTACTTTTTATTACAAATCTATAATTGGAGCAAGTCTTAGCAGGGACCACATTTCTCCATTTGGCATGAATTGGGGCATCATTCTGATTGGGAGTTGAATTCCTCTGAGGGTTTTCTCACTCATATTTTGCTAACTACACGCTGTCAGGTGAAATCTCTAAATATGATTAGTGGGTTTCAAAGGTGAGTATTCTAAGAGAGCATGCCAAATGTAAACTGTATCACCACTTTGCAAAATATTCGACAGAGATTAATGTACAGTGAACATATGCAAATATTATGGCATAGAAATTCTACTAATAGAAGTTGAACTTATTTATGCCAGAGAAAATGTACAAGAGTTATAACAGTATCATTTAAATGAAATAAGGGGGAAAAAACGTGAAAACATCACCCTTATTCATCAACATCAAGTGGGCAAACAAGAACTTATTTACTCAGTAAAACACCATTAAAATTATTCCTATGTATGGTAACATGGCTGCATTCACAAGCTTAATCCTAAGTAAATGCTTACAGTTGAACCTATACTTGTAAGAACCATAATGCATAATGTTTGAAATCTATCAAGATACAACTATGAAGATATAAGTCAGCATTATTATTACCTTAGGATGAGATTATTAATGAAAGGAGGCATTAGTGGGGAGTTGGTTCTGTTTCTTTTTTGGGTGCGGGCTACATTAAAGACTTAATTAAAATGTAAAGAACTGTAAATGTACTCTTTGTGTACTCTTCTGTATGAATGTTATGTGGCAATAAAAAAAATTTAGTCAAAATGCATGTATAGATGATTGTTACATATAATTTGTACATTCTTTACTTCATGGTGCTCTGGGATTCTTTTAAATTTTCATGCCTAGGTGACATTAAATATAAAAATAACTATAAACGCTTTTAAATAGCAAATATTTATGCAAAATCTGCTATGAAATATTATGTCAGGTAAGGGATTGTCTATAAGCCCTGAGATAGCTCAGGAAGAGCATTAATATAAGTCTCTGAAGGAACCAACTTCTGAAACTTAGCTCAAGAACATATGAGTTGGTACAATAAAATCAGAGTGATGTGTTTGTTTGGATGGTATTCCTTTAAATATCCTTGAGCAAATAAAATAAGAAATAATAAAAAGACTGTCACCTTAGTGCCATTAATATTATAGTCAACTTAGAAATGACAATTCTTATACTGTGAACATATTTTTAATTGATTTAAAGCTGTTCAAATTCAAGGTTAAGGAAATGAGCCTGATTTTGATATTGCAAATAAAAGTGATATTACAACTTATTCTCACATATGGGACTATGATCATTTATTTAGCACTTTTAAAAATTTAGTCACCCAACAACTAAGCTTTGGAAGATAAACATTTACTACCTCCTTATGAAGACCAATTTGATGGGGATTATTCTTGGTTGAGTTTTGACCTTCCTTCTCAAATTCATATGCTGAAGCCTTAGCCCCCAAACCTCAGAATGTAACTATATTACATGATAATGTTTGTAAATGGATGATTGAATTAGTATGAAGCTATTAATGTGGAACCTTAATTAAATATGACTGGTGTACTTATACAAAGAGGAAATTTGGATGCAAAAGGAGATTCCTGGGCTGGGCACACACGCAGGAAAGTTATGTGAAGACACAGCAAGAGGAAGGCCACCTGAAAGCAAAGGTGAAACCAAACCTGCCAACACATCAGATTTGACTTTCTAGTTTCCAGGACTGTGACAACTGGGCTGCTGGTTTCCAGAGCACAATTTTACAAATTTAGCCACACTTGTCTGTAATTTTTTAAAATAATTTATCCTATCAGATTAATAGAGGATGGCATATCATGGCAAATAATTGTACATGAAAATAAAATTTGCTATTTTTAAAGAATTACATAAGAGAAGTATGAGGTTCATAAAGTGAATCATCAGTTCTTATCCATTCAGATTTCAGGGGAAAAAAATCAAGAAATTGGTTTTTATTTGAACCAGAGAAGTGAGATGGATTTAATAAGGTAAAAGGAGCATTATTCCAGGAAGATAAAACAGGATGGGGAGAACATTGGCCAAGTCTAGCATTAGTGTACAAGTAAAATAGAAAATAAAGACAGGAAAGTGACACAGCCTAGGGTTGTGTTGGTCTGCAGGGGACAAATCAAATGCAATTATCCCTTCCAGCAATAGTACTCTGCTGTTACAATTATTGAAGTACATATGAATATATATAATATATACATATCTATGTATATGATCAATATTCTAATATATCTACCATTTGTTCTTTTTTCAACAAAGCCTTGTGCTTTATTTTTCCACATAATTTTAAAATCAATATTTTGAATTTTACCATATATGTTATTTTATAATACCTATTTAAATACTAAAATCCTTTACATTTATAAGATATTTGAAGAAAAACTAAATTTGTACAATTGTGAGAGCATCCTTCTGTGTATACAATATCACTGTGGAGATACATATGCTTATTTATTCTTACTGGTCACCAAATTTCATTCATTAGAAAGTCTTACTTAACAGATACTAAAAATAACAACAATTTAGTGTGTAATTTGCCAGAGACAAAATTAGTCAAGTCAGTGAAGACAATTAAATGATACAGTTTAATAAAAACTCCATAAATATTTTATCTAGCCCATTAGTGATTTTCCATTCTACAAAAAAAAGAAAAAGAAAAAAAAAACAATTCTTCCTTTCCTTCTTAATGTACATTTAATTAACCTAATATGATGCACAATTTGATTAAAGGATTTCCCTAATTTTTCTAACACATTAACATATGAGAAAGGACAACATATCTTTGAATGCATCCTGGAGGAATGTTGGATGCTTCATGTTTTCCTGGTGATTAGACCATGAAGGGCAGCAGAGTCTGGTAATTAGGAACACAGGTGCTGGGCATAGGCAGCCTGCTTTGAATTTCAAATCTGTATTTTCCCAACTGCCTGCCTGAGGGTAAGCTGTTTCACCTATTACTCAGTTTTTCCACGTGGGGAATAGAGATGATAGAAAATGCCTGATAGTTATTCTAAACCTTAAATGAGGTAATATTTAATAAAACACCCAGAACATAATCTGGGATTTAGCATAAATGAAGTATTTGCTATTGTGATTTGTACCTTTGTCTGTATTTATCTATTATCATATGAATATGGAGAAAAATATGGGAAGTTGAAAATGTGGAAAATAATAACAGTATTGTGATGAGGATAGAAAAGTGAAAGTGGAGACATAAAAAACAAAAAATGAAAGGCTAACAAGAAATAAACATGGCTGGGCACAGTCATGTATGCCTGTAATCCCAGTGGCTCCGGAGGCTGAAGCAGGAGGATTGCATGTTCAAAGCCTGAGGTGCTAAGCAACTCAGTGAAACCCTGTCTCTAAATAAAATACAAAATAAGGCAGGAATGTGGCTCAATGATCAAGTGTCCCTGAGTTCAATTTCTGGTACCCTCCCTTCCCCACAAAATGAAAGAAAGAACCATGATGTAATTAATCATAGGCCTTTTGTGAAATGACATGCTTCCACTTGCTTTGTGAATCACATTTCAAATCAATTACCTCCTGTTTACAAAAACAGTTGAACAGTTGTTGGAACCCTTTTTGCCTTTTCTTCTATTTATCTCTCTGGGGTCACATATATTACAAGGATATAAAACAAATAAATTGTATATATATATATATATATATATATATATATATATATATATATATACACACACACACACACATATGTATATATATATATACACACACACACACACATATGTATATATATATATTCATTTATGACAATTATAAGCTGTTTATTAGAAATTCCTAGAAAAAGTAATAATTAAAACTTTATTTTTTCCTTGAGTCATCTAGTAAAATCTAATCTATTTATTTTAAAATGGTAATATTTGACCATTGATTCAAACAGATGACATGGTTGGATATTTCTAGATAAATATCATCTCAAAGAGTTCAGGAAGAAGAGAAATACAGGAGAAAGGTGGCTGAGAAGGTGGTAATTTGTGAAGACTTTTGGAGACTTCCATATTCTATGGGAATTAGGAAGTGAGATTTTCAGCTTTAAGGAAGAATAACAGAAAGATGTTTTTATGGAATAAGGTATAAAAATTTTCTGAAAAATAATAAAATTTCAGAGCATCATTTATTTATTTTTTCTTTTTAGATATACATGACAGTGGTATGTATTTTAAAGTATTATACATGCATAGAGTATAACATTCTAATTAGGAGCCCACTCTTGGGATTATACATGATGTGGAATCACACTGGTAGTGTATTAATATATGAACGTAGCAAAGTTAAATTCAATTCATTCTACTGTCTTCCCTAACCCAACCCCCTTTTCTTTCATTCCCCTTTGTCTAATCCAGTGAATTTCTAATCCTGCCCACCACTGCTTATCATGTGTCAGCATCTACAAATAAGAGAAAACATTGGGCATTTGATTTTGGGGGATTGGCTTATTTCATTTAGCATTGTTGTCTCTCATTCAATCCACTTACCAGCAAATGCCATAATGTCATTCTTCTTCATGTCTGTGTAAAATTCCACTCTGTATGTATACAAATTTTCTTTAGCCATTGGTCTGTTGAAAGGCACCCTGTTTAGTTTCATAACATAGCTATCATGAATTGAGCTACTATAAACATTGATGTGGCTGTATCACTGTAGTATACTGAGTTTTAAGCCCTTTGGGTATAAACTGAGGAGTGGGATAGCTGGGTCAAATGGTGGTTCATTTGAACTTTCTCAAGTTCCCATACTGCTTTCTGTAGTGGTCGTACCAATTTGCATTCTCAGGAAGCATTTTCCAACTGTTCACACTGTTAGAAAATTATTCATTTCCTTTTGCTTCTTAATTGAGTTTTTAGATAGTACTGAAAAGCCTCTCATCTCTTTTTCATTAATCTGTCCTGTTTCTTGTTTGTTACTATAATCACCCCTTCCTCTTTTTCATTTATCTTTTACTTCTTAAATTCCTAGAGCTTTTCCTAGTTTTAAAAGATTTAAGTTTATATATCTTTTCCATTCTTTCAGATTTATTCTGTTTTTATATCAACTTTTAGTCTTATTAAGAGATAAATACCTCCAAGAGAGCTTTTTTTTCCAAATGTTTGGTTTTTGTTCAATTTACATTGAAATTCCTTTGGGAATTACGATTCATATGGGATTATCCTGGCCCAATCTTCCAGATATATAGTCCTTCATGATTTTTAGCTTTCTGTGTGTTTTTCTTAACTTATTTATTTGATTTAAACTTAAACAAACAAACAAACTCC
The DNA here is from genome assembly GCF_964194105.1 of Spermophilus citellus. Classification (NCBI taxonomy): domain Eukaryota; kingdom Metazoa; phylum Chordata; class Mammalia; order Rodentia; family Sciuridae; genus Spermophilus; species Spermophilus citellus. The sequence continues at coordinate 106,959,685 of NC_138182.1, forward strand.
TTATAAGGATGAGATATTTATTCCATTTTGTTTTCCAGGTCTTCCTTTGTATTTAAAGCACTACTATTTTCTTATTTGATTTTTCTACTAAATTATTTGTAGGAAAATACTATTTTGTTTATTTTTTTTAACCCTATAGAGTCTTATGTAGCAGATCTTAGTATACTTAAATGCTCTTCTTGATATTGTTTTTAATTGAAATATTCATCTACCTTGTTTGAAATCTCTGTTAGAAAAAAAATGCAAGTGTATGAAGTGCAGAGAATAATGAAGAGAGTTAAGACCAAAAACTTTCAGAAATAGGCTTATTATTTTCAAAATGCTAAAACACAAAGGCAAAGAAAAAAAATTAAAAATTAAAAGTCAGTCAGATTTTTAAAAAAGACATATAGCCTATATGTCTTTTATGATTCTTTATAAGAATTATTAAAGAATTGTAGCAAGCTTATTTTCAGAAACTTTGCAAAAAGGATTAAGGAATATAATAAAAAAAATTACACTTATGAAAATATCCTTCAAAATGCAAGAGAAAATAAAGATTATTTAAAACAATTAAAACAAGGAACTTTTTGCTAGCAGATCCTTTCTATCAGAAATATTAAACATTAATCTAATTAAAATGTTAAATATTAAACATTTTTTAGAAAGCTCTTTGAGATAAGATGGAAATGAATTTAATATATATATATATATATATATATATATATATATATATATATGTAATATATACATATTACATATACATACACATGCATTGGAAATGGAATAAATGAATGGAAAATAAAACTTGTGGTACTGGGGATTGAACCCAGTGGTGCTTTCCCACTGAGCTACATTCCTAGCCCCTTATTTTGAAACAGGGTCTTCACTAAGTTGCAGACGCTGTCCTCAAACTTGTGATCTTTCTGACTCAGTCTCCTGAGTCATTGGAATTATAGGAATGTTCTGATGTTCTGCTATGTTATGCCTTTTTTGTTTTTTTCTTTTCAATTGCACTAAAACTTTTTTTTTTCCTCTTGGAAGGCAGTACTTCAATGTACAATGTATTTCTCAGATTGGTCTCAGTCTTTTGAGGTCCAGGAAATCGTGCCTCAGACTCTTCAGTATTTGCAACTAAGACATATGTCACCACAGTTTGTTCTTAAGGGTTTTGAATCAGAAACAATCACCTATGTTTCTTTATAGAATATATATATATAGGTAAATACATATGATAATGATATAAAGAATGGGAGGAAAAAAAGAAGATATATTTTTATAATTTTGTAATTTTTTGATTTATACATAAAGATATATTATATATATGCATATATATATATATATATATATATATATATATATACACACTCTCTCTCTCTCAATTTAGATCAAAGTGGACTCAGTTTATTTAAAATGCAGACTGCGTACAAAAGGCAATTCAAAATATTTTAATGTACCAAAATATATCAATAAAGGAGATAATATGAGTCTTAAAATTTGTTCCACTAAACAGAGAAGGCATTAAAAAGGATAAAGAAGTTTAAAACATAGTAAACCAATGGAACAAATGGAAAATACCTGTGAATATAATACATTTTAATCTAGTCATTTCAATAATCATTTCAGATGTGGGCAATCTAAACATACCAGTTAAAGACAGAGATCAATATACTAAATAAAATAGCAAAACTGACTTAAAGCTGTGTAGCAGAAATCATATTAAATATAAGAAAACATTGGTGAAAAGTGGTTATCAGGCTTATTTCAGGGAAGATGTTTTGACTATCAAAGGTATCTAATGGGAAATTGTAAAATGATGGACCTTTGGGGGCAGTTAATTCATAACTATGCATTTGTCAAATTTGACTACAATATACAAGAGTGATGTTTTCTTTATGCACCCATTATCAAGCAAGAGGTGAGGATCCAGAAAAGAATACAAAAATTGACAAATAAATTTAGTTACATTAAATCCTGTAGAAAATAAGTTTGGGCAATCTCAGGTTGGCCTAAGTCTTTTGGGCTCTGGGAAATCCTGCCTCATCTTTCTTCAAGTTCACTAACTCTTCAAGGTCAATAACTCTAGGACTGTTGAATCTAATGTCAAGTCCATTAAAGACCATCATTTTATTTCTACTATTTCCATTTGATTTTTAACTGTTTTTTTCTCATCACTTAAATTACCCAGGTGATCCTACCAGGTTCTGAAAACTGCTCCATTAGAGCTTTTAACATTTGAATGACATTTATTAAAATTTATTAAAATTTCCTAACTCATAATACTGAAGTCTGAACTGAGTCTGACCCTGGTTTGCAATTTCAGACTGTCTTGTAGACAGACAATGTCTTCTGTGTCACATATTTTTCTGTTTTGTTCTGTTTTTCTGATCATTGGAAACCATACATGTATAAGAATGGAAGAGTAAAAACAGGGGAAAATGTATTAGATGCAGTTACAAATATTGATATGAATATTTATCTCTCTTGGTCCTCCCTGATCTATTTGGTGAATCAGAACTGTGTACTGATTACTGATGCTAGAGTACTACTTAACTACATGGAAGATAGAAACAATCTTCACTATGTCAACCACCAATAATTCAGATCCAAGACCTGCTGCCCATTCTATCTTGGTGTTAGACACACCAAGGAAAACACAACACAGTCAAGCACTATGTTGAACAGTTTATGTAGAGAAAAGAACAAAAGTATGGTCAGAAATTGGCCTTATTCACATCTCTCTCTTGCTGTTGTGCTCCCTTCCCCTGTCTCCATTGTCCATGGAAATTTGGGGCATGCTTAAGGGTTAAATGATTCACAAGTTCAGTGGGCTTAGAAGGTTTTGAAAGACTGTGCATATGAGATTACCCGTCCCAACATGTCTTATTGTTAGTTTTACTTGTGTATGCTAACATTGTGATGGGGTCTGGGAGAGGAAAATTCTCTATAACTAGGTCCAGTGAATATTAGTCTCTGAGAATTTGAATCCTCAAATGTGTTCTCAAACCTCCACCATCTGTAGTGCAGGACTTAGATATTCCTGCCTCTCCTCCAGGACAGAGCTCACTTGTTTTTGAAGTGTTACTATTATAACATATGGATTTATTTGTGCAAGAAAAAAATAAATTTTAAAATAAATAAATATGGTTTGCACTAATATGGTCAAAGTACTAGGTCAGTCAGTATAATTTTCTTTGCGATGAAAAGTGATTTGGAGATAGCTTTTATATCACTATTGTCTGGTCTTTTTTTGCAGAATCCACTAAGCTTGAAGATATTTCATATTTTCCAACTTCCTTTATGAGCTAAAAAGGATGGCTATGTATGGTATATAAGTATACAGAGTTAGAGCATAACTCCTTTTCTGGAACAATGAATGACAGATTAATACACATTGAAATGAAATTATAATTTTTCTTGAAGCATTTTATGAACTTCTGCAAAGGTATTTAAACAGTCAAAAAAAGACATATTTTCTCTGGATGAAAAATATTGTGACATTACACATAAAAATGATTAGCCATTTAAAAACTCATAACATAGATGAATGTGTCTAAAATATAAAATGAAAATACACTGTAAGTCTCTGATGGTTTTTTACTACCCTGCTACAGAAGCATTTGCATTTTATTAACTATGAAGGCTATATTAAGCATCTAAGTACCGTTGTTTCCAAAAGAACTTTTGAAAAATAGATATTGATGAACATGAACTTAAAGTTATAAAATAATATATAAAATACCAGTTGTTCATAATTCTGTGCTTCCGGCCAAGTAAAACAATCCATATGCCTGAAATCAACCTGAAAACACTATACCACATTTGAAAATATTGTCTGTATCATCTCAAACATTCTTACCATCATTGACTTTGCTCTTTTCCATTTCCAGAAAAAAAAAAAAAAAACAATCTCTTCATGTGAGGGTTTTATTTTCTAATATCTGCTTTATCCTGTCATCATTGAAAACATAGATAACTGTCTTAATAATAAGATTTGTCATTTTTTTTTACTCAAGGCAAATATTCCAAATTCATTTGATGTGCTATAAAGTGCCTAAGACACTATTTGCCATTGTAACCAAATTTTGGCTAAATCACACTGATTTATCTCAGGAGCTCTATACTCACAGAAATCTGAGTTGTATTCTCAGATTAATCTCTTTGATTATAAACTTGTTTATTTTTTGAAGTGCATTCTTCAGGACATAGGTCTTATCAGATGATCTGGGGCCTACTTTATGGTCCAAAGAGCTTAGGAAATATTAATAATTTTAGACATATAGCATCCCATTCAATTGACAACATTGATACCTTTTATGGCAGCTATTATGCATACAAACACCTGGGTTGGTTCCATAACTTGGCTATTTTGAATAGTGCTGCTATAAATATTGTTGTGAATATGTAACTATAGAATGTTGATTTTACAGAAAGATACTACTTCTTTTAAACTATAGATTTCCCCTAAAATTCTCTTGATTCTTTTCATTCATACAATTTGTTTTAAAGCACCTGAATATATTACTTCTAGAATTTTCTAAATTCACTCTGTCTGCATTATCACTTTATTTCAAATAGCAACATTAGCTTTAATTGCTATTATTATTTACTATGCAAACATGAGTTTATTCCAAATTCAAGCATAATTTAGTTTAAGTTTACTATTATAATTCACCACATAAATAAGGCATTTTATTTATAATGTTATATTTTATTCAAATATGACACTAGAGAGTCTGAGATTTTGGCAACATTATCAATTTAATTCAAATAAAAAATTTGGAGTTAGTTAGCAAGCTGTTTGTTGCCGCAGTCTGGCTGGGCACAAAATCACGAGCCACTCACAGCCTTGTAGATTCAAACAGCAATTCTTTTTTTTTATTGATTATTTAAAGCATTATATAGCTCGTGATATATCATCTTTCATACATTTGACTCAAATTGTGTTTTGAACTCCCATTTTCACCCCAAATACAGATTGCAGAATCACATCTGTTACATATTCACATTTTTACATAATGCCATATTAGTGACTGTTGTATTCTGCTACCTTTCCTATCCCCTACTATCCCCCCTCCCCTCCCCTCCCCTCCCATCTTCCCTCTCTACCTCCCCTGCTGATGTTCAATTCTCTCCCTTTTTTTCCCTCCCCCTTGCCCCTCATGACCTCTTATAATTTTATGTATCATTGAAGGTCTCCTACCATTTCCATATGCTTTCCCTTCTCTCTCCGTTTCTCTCCCCCCATTCGTCTTTGTTTACTGTAGTCTTTTCCTCATGCTCTTCCTTCCTGTTCTGTTCTTAGTTGCTCTCTTTATATCAAAGCAGACTTTTGGCATTTGTTTTTTAGGGCTTGGCTAGCTTCACTTAGCATAATCTGCTCTAATGCCATCCATTTCCCTGAAAATTCTATGATTTTGTCATTTCTTAGTGCTGCATAATACTCCATTGTGTATAGATGCCACATTTTTTTTTATCCATTCATCTATTGAGGGGCATCTAGGTTGGTTCCACAGTCTAGCTATTGTGAATTGTGCCACTATAATCATTGATGCAGCCGTATCCCTATAGTGCGCTCTTTTAAGGTCCTCAAGGAATAGTCCGAGAAGTGCGATAGCTGGGTCAAATGGTGGATCCATTCCCAGCTTTCCCAGGAATCTCCATACTGCTTTCCAAACAGCAATTCTTTATTCCCGAACTCTCACCAGCACTCTACACGCACGTTCTGGGGAAAATACACACCTCCACCGGGCTCTGCATCCCAAAATACTCTCTGAATCCCACGAGAACGCAATGGGAACTCAAGGAGCGGGCGCCTGAGGCAGCAGGATACGCCCTATTCCCAGCAGGATCCACCTTAAACCTGGAAAGGCCCTAAACCTGGATCCCCTAAACCCGGATCAGCCCTAATCCCTGAGCAAGGTCACTTTACATGCAATGTCACTGCAAATGACCTGGGTCCAAGGCAAGCCCATTTCCACAATGGAGAGTCTTCCCTCTAAGCAACATTGGGTAGGCTGACAAGGACATTGCCATGCATCATTCCTACTTCGCTGTGGCTCTCAGCAGTTTGTTCTTGGTTGGACTATCAGTCTTCAAGTACAGAACTTCGTAATGGATAAACTATGTAATTTAATATCCATATCTTGCCTAAAGTCATTTATTTGTCTTATTTTCCAGACTCCTCGGTGATATTAATCTCTCCAGTTATCACATTTAATTGCATTCATGAATGCACTCATTCTTACTCATACCAACACCTGATTTCTATGAATCAATCTCAGATATTTAACAGGGCAACTCATAGTTTCACTTACTGAATATTTATTGAGGATATATTATTGTATAGGACATGTAATAAAAGGATAGGATATAATAATGCAGCTGATCTCAGGTTATATGCAGATGTACGGGTTCAAGAGAATGGAAGACATGCAGTGTTATAATGGAAATATTAGGTAGTCTAATAACAGTACAAAAAATGCTTTAGACTACCATACATGAATGGCACATAAGGGCCTTTTCCTCTTGAGTATTACCTACATCCATGAAACTAATCAAAAAAAAAAAAAACACAACTCTAAGTAAACAGCAAAAAGATGAGCAGGGTAGAGGGAAGAGTATGGGGGAGGGAGCAGGAGAAGGTAAAGGGAAGTACTGGGGCATAAACAAGAACAAATTATGTTTCAAATTCCATGTTTTGTAATTATATTAAAATGAATCTTATTGTTATATAACTAAAAAGTTCTACTAAAAAAGGCAAAGAGTGAAAGGAAAGAGTGATAAAATGTGGAGCAAGGAAGGGAAGAAGAGAGTCAAGTGGAATATTCTAGAAATATTCTTCCACGGCTCCACTCCTTTTATCAGGTATTTTAGCATACTGGGATAATGACCTTGTTATCTTCCACTGCATTAACAATCGGCCTCATAGTTTATAACTTTAAAATAAGAAAAATGAGTTATTTGGTTCACAAATATGCAACTGGAAGGACCTTGATAGAGCAGCATATTTCTGACCTAAATAACATCATATACTGTCATTTTACTGGGTGCCAGAAGATCTACTTCTGAGCCGGCTCAATCATATGGTTGTCAAATAGGATTGGAGTTTACCGGGTGGCTCTGCTGGGACTGGATGCTGGGGCCTTGATTTCTCACCACATGTCTTTCTACACAGTTTGAGCTTTGTCCTAGCAGGGTGGATGAGTTCTAATCACAAGCATTTTAAGAGAACCAGGTAAAAGATGTGTCTTCCTTTATGTCACACATCATGTCACTCCTCTGTAGTCACCAGTGTATCCAAATCCATGAGATAAAACATAGACTCTCTACTCTCAAGTGTAGACACCAAAGGCACATTGAAAGAAAGACTGTTCATGGTTGAAATTGTTGTGCCTTTTTTAGACAATAAAGGTGAAGTCACTGAGAATTTTGTTCGAAATACTAGAAATATTTTCAGGTAATCTTTTAAAAGTGGCCCTCAATTTGGAGAGAAGTCATATAATAATGGATATTTGACAGCTTCTGGATTCACTTTTGGCTCTGCAATTAAGAAATTGCTTCTGGTATCCAGTGAATAGAAGTCAGGAATGCTTTTAAAAGTCTTACTATAAATGGGATGCTCCTCCCAAAAAAAGAATTTCCTTCTCTAATTAGAAATGTTCATAGTGAGAAAGCCAGATACAAATGATAAACCCTTTAACACCTAATGGTAGCATATTTCCTTATTGTCAGAAGTCATCCATATTTGTGGCATATCCATTTCTGATGGAAATTTTGTTCCCTAAAGTATTATACAAATAATCACTGTTAGAAAAGGAGAAAAATGGCCTATTAGTTATTGGAACAATAATCAATTTGGCATTTTAGAGAGTGTACTGTTTTCCTAGGGTTTTCAGAACAAATTACCACAAGCATTATGACTCAAAACAACAGAAATCTGTACTCTCAAAATACTGGAGGCCAAAGGTGAACTATCAAAGTGTCAGCAAGTGTGCATTCCTTGCAAACACTACAGAAAAGAATTCAATGTATTCTTCTGCTACCTTCTAGAATTTACCCACTCCTTGGCTTATGACCACAACCCTCCAATCTCTGTCTCCATGGTCTTTTCCTAGTGTGTCCTGCATTCTACTGATCTTAACTCTTCATCTGTTTTTCTTTTATAAGTACATTTATCTGTAGATTTAGAGTCCAAGAAGTAGTCTCATCTCAAGATCCTTAACGTTATCACATATACAAAGACCTTTAATCCAAACCAATTCTTAATTCTAAAGAATTAAAATTGGTATCTTTTGGGAGAACATGACATGTCCTAAATTAGAGAGTAACTAAATTTTATTGTAACCACCAATGTTCAAACACTGGAAATTAATTTCTAAATAAATTGAGGTGCATACAGTCAACCAAAATCTAAAATGAAGGATGCATCAGCAGCTAACAAAAATACAATAATATGATCACTTCTTTGTGTACACTTTAATATAATGGAGTATCTATCCACATTACAATGTATTAAAATAAGTAAAAGCATCCAAATTAATTCTGACATTTTAGATTAAAGTACTTTTACTTAGGGTTATGAACAATATATTAAAGTAAGGAAATAGGCTTTTAGATCAAAATTTTAGAATACAATGTGATGCATGACTTATTTTGTTTAGTTTGGGAAACCGTTAATTAGAAATGAGAGTCAATGTGATAGATATTATATAGTTTATAAAATTTTCATACTTTAACAAAAAATCGTTCTACTTGATATAAAATTTTATTATCAACATAAAAGCAGCAGGGTGTGGTGGCACACACCTTGTAATCCCAGCAGCTCTGGAGGTTGAGGCAGGAGGATCTCAAGTTCAAAGCCAACCTCAGCAATTTAGTGAGCCCCTAAGTAACTAAGAGAGACCCTGTTTCTAAATGTAGCTCTAGATGTGGATCAGTGTTTAAGTATCTTGGGATTCAATCACTGGTAAAATAAATAAAAAAAATATAAAAGCAAAAGTTGACTCTGGTATTAATACCAATTACATGAAATTTTAAAATAACAATTGTTTTTTTATGATGCTATGAGAACAGAATTATGATCTGTACAGTCATGAATATTTAAGATTAAATAATACTAATATAGAAATGATGAGGTCTAATTATAGAATACTAATAGCATAATTTTAAAAAATATAAAAAAGAATTATAGTATTTATGCTTTCATCATTTTGCTTTCACATGAAGGTTAGCTTCACCATTTGAGAAATATATTATTTAATTTTTTTAAATTTTATTTATTTGTATTAGTTATATGTCACAGCAGAATTCAATTTAATTCATACTACACAAATAGAGCATGCTTTTTAATGTCTCTGGTTTAACACAAAGTAGAGTCAGACTATTCATGTTGTTTAATATATGTACTCAGGATAATGAGTCCATCTCATTCCACCATCTTTCCTACCTCATACCCCACTTCTCCTCCTTCTTGTTTCCCTATCTACAGTTTATCTAATCCTCCCATGCTTCTGTCTCATCCCCATTATGAATCAGTATCTCTAAATCAGAGGAAACATCAGGCATTTGGTTTTTGGGATTGACTAACTTTACTTAGCATTATATTCTCCAACTCCATCCATTTACCTGCAAATACCATGATTTTATTCTCTTTTAATGCTGAGTAATATTCCATTGTATATATAGACCACAGTTTCTTTATCCATTCATCTATTGAAGGACATCTAGTTTGGATCCACAATTGAGCTACTGTGAACTGTGTTGCTATAAACATTGATGTGGTTGTATCCTTGCGGTATGCTGTTTGTAAGTCCTTTGGGTATAAACAGAGGAGTGGAATAGCTGGGTCAAAAGGTGGTTTCATTCCAAGTTTTCCAAAGAATTGACATACTGCTTTTCATATTGGTAGCACCAATTTGCAGTCCCATAAACAATGTATGAATGTGCCTTTTTCCTGCACATCCACACCAACACTTATTGTTTATATTCTTAGTACCTGCCATTCTGACTGGAGTGAGATGAAATCTTAGAGTAGTTTTGATTTGCATTTCTCTAATTGCTAAAGATGTTGAACATTTTTTTTTCATATATTTGTTGATTGATTGTATATCCTCTTCTGAAAAGCTTCTAATCATTTCCTTGGCCCATTTATTTATTGGCTTATTTTTTTGGTATTAAGATTTTTGAGTTCTTTTTATACCCTAGAGATTAGTGCTCTATCTGATGTGCATGTGCTAAAAATTTGCTCACAAAATGTAGGCTCTGTATTCACTCACTGTTTTTGTTGTTGTTTTGTTTGTTTGTTTGTTATTTCTGAGAACAAGCTTTTGAGTTTGAATCCATCCCATTTATTGATTCTTTTTAAAATTTGTTTTAATTAGTTACACATGACAGTACAATGATCTTGACATATCATACTACTCAGCACTAAAAAATAACAAGATCATGGCATTTGCAGGGAAATGGATGGCATTAGAGCAGATTATGCTAAGTGAAATTAGCCAATCCCAGAAAAACAAATGCCAAATGGAATGTCTTCTCTGATATAAGGGAGGTGACTCAAAATGGGGTAGGGAGGAAGAGCATGAGAAGAAAATTACCTCTAGATAAGGAAGAGAGGTGGGAGGGAAAGAGAGGGAGAATGGGAATTGCATGGAAAAAGGAATACAGAATACAGAATACAGGTATACAGGTATGAATACAGGTACAGAATACAGAATACAGAATACAGAATACAGGTACAGAATACAGAATACAGGTATGACAATGTGAGGGGGATTCATTTATTGATTCATTTATTTTTCATTTTTATGCTATTAGGAGTCTTATTAAGGAAGTTGGGACCTAATCAAACATGATGGGGATTTGGGCCTACTTTTTTCTCTATTATGTGCAGGTCTCTTGTTTATTCCTACATCTTTGATTCACTTTGAGTTGAGTTTTGTAAATGGTGAGAGGTAGGGGCTTAGTTTCATGTTGTTACATATGGATTTTCTGTTTTCCCAGAACCATTTGTTGAAGAGGCTATCTTTTCTCCAATGTATGTTTTTGGCACCTTTGTCTAGTATAAGATAAATGTATTTATGTGGGTTTGTCTCTGGGTCCTCTATTCTATACCAGTGGTCCACCAGTCTATTTTGGTGCCAATACAATGCTATTTTTGTTTCTATGTCTCTGTAGTGTAGTTTAAGGTCTGGTATAGTTATGCCACCTGCCTCACTTTTCTTGCTAAGGATTGCTTTAGCTATTTTTGGTCTCTTATTTTTCCAGATGAATTTCATGATTGCTTTTTCTATTTCTATGAGTAATGTCATTGGGGTTTTGATTGGAATTTCATTAAATCTGAATAGTGCTTTTGATAGTATGGTCATTTTGACAATATTAATTCTCCCTATCCAAAAACAAGAGAGATCTTTCCATTTTCTAAGATCTTCTTTAATTTCTTTCTTTAGCATTCTGTATTTTGTTGTTGTTGTTGTAGAGGTCTTTCACTGCATTTGTTAGGTTGATTCACAAGTATTTTATTTTATTTTTTGAGGCTATTGTAAATGGGGTAGTTTTCTTTATTTCCCTTTCAGAGAATTTGTCACTGATATATAGAGGAATGCCTTTGATTTATGGGTGTTGATTTTGTATCCTGCTACTTTGCTGAATTCATTCACTAGGTCTAGATGTTTTCTGATCGATTTTTGGGGTCTTCTATATATAGAATCATATCATCAGCAAATAGTGCTAATTTGAGTTCTTCTTTTCCTATGTGTAACCCTTTAATTAATTTTATCTGTCTAATTGCTCTCGCTAGTGTTTCAAGAACCATGTTAATAGAAGTGGTGAAAGAGGGTATCCCTATCTTGTTCCAGTTTTTAAAGGGAATGCTTTCAATTTTTCTCCATTTATAATGATCTTGGCCTGGGGCTCAGATAGCTAGCTTTTACAATGTTGAGATAAGTACCTGTTATCCCTAGTTTTTCTAATGTTTTTAAAATTAAGTTATGCTGTATTTTGTTGAATGCTTTTATGCATCTATTGATATGATCATATGATTCTTATCTTTAACTTTATTGATGTGATGAATTACATTTATTGATTTCTGTATGTTGAACCAATCTTGCATCTCTGGGATGAACCCTACTTGATTGTGGTGAACAATATTATGTTTTTTTTTAATTTTAAAAATTCATATTTTTAGTGACACACAAATTGTACATATTTATGGGTACAATAAGGTGTTTTAATACATGTATATAATGTAAAATGCTCAAATCAGGCTAAATATATCTAACTCCTCAAACATTTGTCATTTGTTTTGGTGAACAAATTCAAAATTCTTTCTTCTAGCTGTTTTGAAACATACATTTTTTTTTTATTATCTATAGTTACCTTACTATGGAATAGAATACCAGAATATGCTTCACTTAACCAATTATATCTTAGCACACATTGATCAACCTTTTTCCATCCTTTCCTCCTCCTCACTTGCCTCAGGCTCCTCCATTTTACCAGGTGACTACTACTCTACCCTCTTAACTTTTTTACGTTTCACATAGGAGTGAGATCATGAGGTAGTTGTCTTTCAGTGACTGCTTATTTACTTCCACATAGAATTTTGTCTTTCTCATGGATGAATAGTAATAAATTATTTATATGTACATTTTTTTCATCTATTTATCATTTGATGGACTCTTCTGTTGATTCCATGTTTTTCTAAGTTTTTTGTTTATTTTAAATAGTTTTGCCAGAAAAAAAAAGGGAAGTACAGATTTCTCAAAAATAGACTGATTTTATTTTTAAAAAATATATATCTAGTAGTGGAATTTCTGGATCATATGGTAATTTCTATTTTTAATTATTTGAGGAACTATTATATGGTTTTCCATAATGGATGTACTAGTTTATGTTCCTATCAATAGTTTGCAAGGATATCTTTTGTCTGTATATTCATCAGAGCCTGTTACTTTTATCTTTCTGATATCTTTCATTCTATCTGGAGTGAAAAAAAAAACATTTTATGATTTCTTGTTTTTCAATTCCCTGATGACTAATGAGGTTGAGCAGATTTAATTTACAGATTGGTCCTTTGTATGCCTTCTTTTGAGAAAAGTTCAATTTATACCTATAGCTTATTTTTAATTGTTGTTTATTGTTTTGTTTGTTTTCATTTTCACAATTGAGTGTTTGGAGCTCCTTATATATTTTTGATATTAAGCCATTGTAAAAAGTTATAGTTTTCACATATTTTCTCTGTGCCTTTTCTCTTTTGATTGTTTTCTTTACTGTGCACAAGATTTTAATTTTATATAATACTATTTCTCTATTGTTGCATTTATTGCTTGTGTTTTGAAATCTTATTAAAAAATTAGTTGTTCATTCTAATATCCTGAAACATTTTTTTCTGATTTTGTTTATTGGTTGCAGAGTATGTGTCCAGAAAAACTTACTAATGAGACTGTCTTCTCCCACCGCCCCCCATATTACTTTTTTCAAAGATTAATGGACTGTAGATGTGTAGGATGACTATTTGGCTATTCTGCTCCAATAGTGAAAGTTCATATTTTTAAGTCAATACCATATTTTCCTTTGGATAGCATACAGAAAAGAAATGACTACAAAAGAAGAAGAGCAAGAGTGAAAGAGCTACAGAAGCTTCACTTTTGATTAACAGTCTTTCTATAATTGAAACTTTAGCTGCATTCTTCTCGTGTTCATGTGATAATGTCAAACTCAGGACAAACTGTAGGCATTCTACATATTTTTGAAATGGAATCCAGGAAATCCCATTTTCTCACGGATTCTACACAATCCAGGACCACTTTGAAAATTTTGTGTCTGAACCATTATTGAGGGACACAGTGAACAATAACATGGAAAAAGAAGAATTGTAGAATGCAATGGAAAGAAAATAAACATGGCATATGTTATGTGACTAAATATATTCATAAAATTTCAAGAAATACCCTCCAATGTGACTGCATAGCATAGATACTGCTGGTAGTGAAAGTGGAATCAGTAATTGCATGAAAGTCAATGTAAGGAGGAAGGGAAGATGGCGGCGATGGGAGTGCATCACCCCAGTGCGCCGCGTCACTGTGCGGGAGAAAGATGAGGTGAAACGGCTGAAGGCTACCTTGTTGGGAATTTCCAGTGAAATTGAGGTGCTCCAGAATCTAGAGGACGGAATTCCATCGCATGGGATTCAGCTGCGGGGGCTCGGTCGCGGGCGATTTCTCCGCACGGAGGGTAGCAGAGCCTGGTCGGCAGACCGCCCCGCGGATGGAGTCTGGGGCGCGCTGGGTAGCGGCGAGGTACCGGAGCGGGAGTACAGCGATGCGGATTCTGGGGGCTCCTGCCAGCGGTGCAATGGCCGTGCTTAGTGCTGAGTTACGGCTTTGAGACAGAGGAGAGAAGCGGTCCAGTTCGATTCTCAACACCGGTCGGACCCCGGAAGAGGACAGCAGCCGCCATCTTGGAGAACTGATGTAATCATCCCTGTTTTCTACTGATCTCAGCTCATTCATCTAAGGAAACTATAGAACTCAATAACACAATTAACAACCTAGACTTAATTGACATATATAGAATATACCACGCAACATCAAGCAGTTACACTTTTTTCTCAGCAGCACATGGATCCTTCTCAAAAATAGATCATATATTATGTCACAGGGCAACTCTTAGACAATATAAAGGAGTAGAGATAATACCATGCATCTTATCTGATCATAATGGAATGAAACTGAAAATCAATGATAAAAGAAGGAAGGAAAAATCATGCATCACTTGGAGAATGAACAATAGGTTACTGAATGATCAATGGGTTATAGAAGACATTAAGGAGGAAATTAAAAACTTCTTAGAGTTAAATGAAAACACAGACACAACATATCGGAATTTATGGGACACATTGAAAGCAGTTCTAAGAGGAAAATTCATTGCTTGGAGCTCATTCCATAAAAAAAGAAAAAAAACAACAAATAAATGATCTCATTCTTCATCTCAAAATCCTAGAAAAAGAAGAGCAAAACAACAGAAAAAGAAGTAGAAGGCAAAAAATAATTAAAATCAGAGCTGAAATTAATGAAATCGAAACAAAAGAAACAATTGAAAAAATTGACAAAACTAAAAGTTGGTTCTTTGAAAAAATAAATAAAGTCGACAGACCCTTAGCCATGCTAAGGAAGAGAAGAAGAGAGAGAACCCAAATTACTAGCATACGGGATAAAAAAGGCAATATCACAACAGACACTTCAGAAATACAGAAGATAATCAGAAATTATTTTGAATCCTTATACTCCAATAAAATAGAAGATAGTGAAGGCATCAATAAATTTCTTAAGTCATATGATCTGCCCAGATTGAGTCAGGAAGATATAGACAACCTAAACAGACCAATAACAATAGAGGAAATAGAAGAAACCATCAAAAGACTACCAACTAAGAAAAGCCCAGGACCGGATGGGTATACAGCAGAGTTTTACAAAACCTTTAAAGAGGAACTAACACCAGTACTTTTCAAGCTATTTCAGGAAACAGAAAAAGAGGGAGAACTTCCAAATACATTCTACGAGGCCAACATCACCCTGATACCTAAACCAGACAAAGATACTTCAAAGAAAGAAAACTACAGACCTATATCTCTAATGAACCTAGATGCAAAAATCCTCAATAAAATTCTGGCGAATCGGATTCAAAAACATATCAAAAAAATTATACACCATGATCAAGTAGGATTCATCCCTGGGATGCAAGGCTGGTTCAATATAGGGAAATCAATAAATGTTATTCACCACATCAATAGACTTAAAAATAAGAACCATATGATCATCTCGATAGATGCAGAAAAAGCACTTGACAAAGTACAGCATCCCTTTATGTTCAAAACTCTAGAAAAATTAGGGATAACAGGATCATACCTCAACATTGTAAAAGCAATCTACGATAAGCCACAGGCCAGCATCATTCTGAATGGAGAAAAATTGGAGGCATTCCCTCTAAGATCTGGTACAAGACAGGGATGCCCTCTCTCACCACTTCTGTTCAACATAGTCCTCGAAACACTGGCCAGAGCAATTAGACAGATGAAAGAAATTAAAGGCATAAAAATAGGAAAAGAAGAACTTAAATTATCACTATTTGCAGATGATATGATTCTATACCTATTAGACCCAAAAGGGTCTACAAAGAAACTATTAGAGCTAATAAATGAATTCAGCAAAATGGCAGGATATAAAATCAACACGCATAAATCAAATGCATTCCTGTATATCAGCAACAAATCCTCTGAAACGAAAATGAGGACAACTACTCCATTCACAATATCCCCCCAAAAAATAAAATACTTGGGAATCAACCTACAAAAGAGGTGAAAGACCTATACAATGAAAACTACAGAACCCTAAAGAGAGATATAGAAGAAGACCTCAGAAGATGGAAAAATATACCCTGTTCATGGATAGGCAGAACTAACATCATCAAAACGGCGATATTACCAAAAGTTCTCTATAAGTTCAATGCTATGCCAATCAAAATCCCAACAGCATTTCTTGTAGAAATAGATAAAACAATCATGAAATTCATATGGAATAATAAAAGACCCAGAATAGCAAAAACAATGCTAAGCAGGAAGTGTGAATCAGGCGGTATAGCGATACCAGACTTCAAACTATACTACAGAGCAATAGTAACAAAAACAGCATGGTACTGGTACCAAAACAGGCGGGTGGACCAATGGTACAGAATAGAGGAGACAGTAACCAATCAACAAAACTACAACTATCTTATATTTGATAAAGGGGCTAAAAGCATGCAATGGAGGAAGGATAGCATCTTCAACAAAGTGCTGGGAAAACTGGAAATCCATTTGCATCAAAATGAAATTGAATTCCTTCTCTCGCTATGCACAAAACTTAACTCAAAATGGATCAAGGAGCTTGATATTAAATCAGAGACATGGCGTCTGATTGAAGAAAAAGTTGGCTATGATCTACATACTGTGGGGTCGGGCTCCAAATTCCTCAATAGGACACCCATAGCACAAGAGTTAACAACTAGAATCAACAAATGGGACTTACTCAAACTAAAAAGTTTTTTCTCAGCAAAAGAAACAATAAGAGAGATAAACAGGGAGCCTACCACACACTTCAGATAGAGCCCTAATATGCAGAGTATACAAAGAACTCAAAAAATTAGACAATAAGATAACAAATAACCCAATCAATAAATGGGCCAAGGACCTGAACAGACACTTCTCAGAGGAGGACATACAATCAATCAATAATTACATGAAAAAATGCTCACCATCGCTAGCAGTCAGAGAAATGCAAATCAAAACCACCCTAAGATACCATCTCACTCCAGTAAGATTGGCGAGGATGCGGGGAAAAGGGTACACTTGTTCATTGTTGGTGGGACTGCAAATTGGTGCAGCCAATTTGGAAAGCAGTATGGAGATTTCTTGGAAAGCTGGGAATGGAACCACCATTTGACCCAGCTATTCCCCTTCTCGGTCTATTCCCTAAAGACCTAATAAGAGCATGCTACAGAGACACTGCTACATCCATGTTCATAGCAGCACAATTCACGATAGCAATATTGTGGAACCAACCTAGATGCCCTTCAATAGATAAATGGATAAAAAAATGTGGCATTTATACACAATGGAGTATTACTCTGCTTTAAAAAATGACAAAATCATAGAATTTGGAGGGAAATGGATGGCATTAGAGCAGATTATGCTATGTGAAGCTAGCCAATCCTTAAAAAACAAATGCCAAATGACTGCTTTGATATAAGGGGAGTAACCAAGGTCAGGGTAGGGACGAAGAGCTTGAGAAGAAGATTAACATTAAACAGGGATGAGAGGTGGGAGGGAAAGGGAGTGAGAAGGGAAATCGCATGGAAATGGAAGGTGATCCTCAGGGTTATACAAAATTACATATAAGAGGAAAGGAGGGGTAAGAGAAAAATAATACAAGTGGAAGAAATGATTTACATTAGAGGGGGTAGGGAGAGAAAAGGGGAGGGGAGGGGAGGGGAGGGGAGGGGAAGGTGGATAGTAGAGAATAGGATAGACAGCAGAATACATCAGTCACTAGAATGGCAATATGTAAATCAATGGAAGTGTAACTGATGTGATACAGCAATCTGTATACGGGGTAAAAATGGGAGTTCATAACCCACTTGAATCAAACTGTGAAATATGATATATTAAGAACTATGTAATGTTTTGAACGACCAACAATAAAAAAAAAGAAAGTCAATGTAAGATTTGGAACAATGTAATAATGGTGATTATTTCTCTGCCTTGATTTTAAACACTAGGATTGTGTTGTCTTGGGAATTATGCACAGTTGACCAATTCATTCTTCAACAATATTTTCTTCACATGTAAAATTTTTCTTGATCTTATGTCTGTATATTCAAAACTTTTAAACATTTTTTTTTCATTTTCTTTACATAGAACAAAATAATACGGATGGAATCATTATTCTGTTAAGAAATATCTACCTTCCTTGTTAATGGAGTTACTATTATGTTCATGTGAAACACTTTATTTGGAACAGGAAAGACTGAGATTGACATTCTACACTCTTTAGCAATTATTTTTTTACTCTTTGCTTCATTTTATTGAAAAATCATCCTATTTTCAAACATCTTCTTATATCATGAAAATGCTCCCATGTGCCTAGTAGAATTGCATTTACTAATCATACATTTTGTGTTTTTCTAAACTTTTATATTAAATTAATTTTGGAAATAATAACAATATTACCTCCCAAATCACCAAAAATACTCTTTTTAAAATAGGTGCACAGAGTTCTACCTACACCAACCTGTGCAGGACATAAGCTCACAGTACATGTGGATCCAACCTTCTACCTGTGGGGCAGACATTCACCAGAGCCTAGCCTCTGGAACCGTACTGCCCCTTTCTACCAGCAGACTACTTTGGGAGGCCAGGCCCAGCACAGACAACCCATACCAGCCCATGCAGGACCCAGGCTCCCAATAGGCCCCAGTCCATCACTCACCAGCAGGCATCTGCCAGAGCCCAGCCTCCAACCAGCAGACTATACCACAGAAGCTCAGGCCTAGGCCAGATCCATCCAAATTTCACAGGACTCAGGTCCAGGGTAAATACAAGTTCACCCTTCCCACCTGGTAGCCTAAGCCTAACCCCTTCCATCTAGGGACACTGCAGTCATCAACATAACCTTCCCCACACAGTAGCCCCTAACTTCCTGACAAGAGGCAGGGCCTAGAAACAGCTGCATCTCAGAGTAGGCATCCCAGAGGGATGTGAGGCCTATCTTTTCATCCCCATCTCTGTAAGACATTGCTTCCATCTTGGGGCACTTTAACTATTATTGTGAGCTACCTTGACAACTGCCACCATCATCTTTAGATGCAGTAGTATACATTGAGGGACACCAGCAGGGTCTGGAAGCCAAAATCAAGGTGAGTTATAGACAATCTGCACAGGTACTACAAGAATGTAAGAAATCAACTATAATATTGCAGATCCACACTGTAAGAAAGGAAGACAAAGACAACATGGAAAAACAATGGAGGAAAGTGCCCCAAACAAACCAGGATACTATAATAACAGAACCCATAGACAGCAAAGTTGATTAAATGTCAGAGAAGGAGGTCAGAAGGTTCAGAATTAAACTGATCTGTGAAATAAAGAATGACATAAATGAGCAAATACAGACAAAAACTGTGAAATAAAGAATGAACTAAATTAGCAAATACAGGCAAAAACTGATCACTCCAACAAATACAGGTCTGGCACAGGACTGCCCCTGTGCATAAAAAATTACTGAGAGAAAGAGAGAGAGAGAGAGAGAGAGAGAGAGAGAGAGAGAGAGAGAGAGAGAGCGCACAACTGACTCTGGGGGAAAAAGTCAGAAATCCTTGAAATGAAGGATATAATAAAACAAATAAAAAACTCAACAGAGAGCCTAACCAACAGACTAGATCACTTGGAAGAAAGAACGTCAGATAACGCAGACAAAGTATACAATCTGGAAAATAAAGTTGATCACACACTAAAGATAGTAAGAACAGAACATCCAAGAAATCTGGGACAGCATCAAAAGAACAAATTTAAGAGTTATTGAGACAGGGGAAGGCACCGAGTATCAAACCAAATGAATGCATCATCTCTTCAATGAGATAATATTCAGAAAATTTCCAATGCATGAGGAACAAATAGGAAAACCAAATACAAGAGACTTATAGGACACCAAATGTACAAAATTACAACAGATCTACACCAAGGCACAATATAATGAAAATGCGTAACATACAGAATAAGGATAGGATCTTAAAAGCCCAAGAGAAAGGAATCAGATCACATATAGGGGAAGACCGATTTGTATCTCAGCAGATTTTTCAACCCAGACACCACAGCCAGGAGATTGTGGAACAACATATACAAAGCTCTAAAAGAAAATGGATGCCAACAAAGAATCTTACATTCAGCAAAACTAAGCTTTAGATTTAATGATGAAATAAAAACCTTCCATGATAAACAAAAGTTTAAAGAATTTACAATTAGAAAGCCTGCACACTTTCAGCCCCATCAGAACATCCTCAGCAAAATATTCCACAATGAGAAAATTAAAAACAATGGTGAAAATTAGCAGAGGGAATGATTACACTAAAGGAAAATCTAATCAGAGGAGAAGCCAAGTCACATTAAATGCCAAAAATAAACAAAAGTGGCTGGGAATACAAATCAAGTCTCAATAATAATCCTGAATGTTAATGGCCTAAAATCACCAATCAACAGACATAGTCTAGCAGATTATATTTTTTTAAAAAAAGACCCAAAAATATGCTACCTCCAAGAGGCTCCTCTCATAAGAAAAGACATACAGAGTGAAGGTGAAGGGGTGAGAAAAATCATACCACTCACATGCACTGTGGGAGCAAGCAGGGGTTTCCATTCTCATATCAAATAAAGTAGACTTCAAACTAAAGTCAATCAAAAAGAATAAAGAAGGACACTATATACTGCTCAAGGGAACCATACACCAACCAACAAAGCTTAACAATTACAAGTATATAGATCCCAAACAATGGAGCATTTACATTAATCAAACAAACTCTTCTCAAATTCAATAGTCAAATAGAACACAACACAATAATTTTGGGTGACTTTAATACACCTCTTTCATCACTAGATATATCTTCCAAACAAAAGTTGAACAAAGAAACTATAGAGCTCAATAATACAACCAATAACTTAGACTTAACTGACATATATAGAATATTTCATCCTTCAAGAGAATACACTTTCTTCTCAGCAATACATGGATCCTTCTCTAAAATAGATGATATACTATGCCAAAAAGCAAATACTAGCAAATATATTAAAAAAACTAGAGATACTGCCCTGAATTCTATCAGATCATAATGGGATGAAATTAGAAATCAATAAGAAAAAAAGAAATAAAATCCACTCCAATACCTAGAGACTAAATAATGTACTACTGAATGAACAATGTATGGCAGAAAGTCAACAAATAAATTACTTAACATTATATCTCAAAGCCCTACAAAAAGTAGAACAAATCAACATCCAAAGCAGTAGAAGACAGGAAATAATTAAAATTGGACATGAAATCAATGTAATTGAAACAAAAGAAACAATTGAAAAACTTGACAGAACAAAAACCTTGTTCTTTGAAAAAATAAATAAAATTGACAGACCCTTAGCCATGCTAACAAAAAGAAGGAGAGAAAACTCAAATCACATACATGATGAAAAAGGAAATATCACAATAGTCACTACAGAAATACAGAAAATAATTAGAAATTATTTGAAAATGTATACTCCAATAAAATAGAAAATATCAAAGGCATTGACAAATTTCTAGAGTCATATAATTTGCCTAAATTGAATCAGGATGATATACACAATTTAACCAGATCAATTTCAAGTAAAAAAAAAAAAAAAAAAGATGTCATCAAAAGTCCACCAACTGGGCAGGGGATGTGGCTCAAGCGGTAGCGCGCTCGCCTGGCGTGTGTGCGGCCCGGGTTCGATCCTCAGCACCACATACAAACAAAGATGTTGTGTCCGCCGAGAACTAAGAAAAAATAAATAAATATTAAAAATTCTCTCTCTCTCTCTCTCTCTCTCTCTCTCTCTCTCTCTCTCTCTCTCTCTGTCCCCCACTCTCTCTTAAAAAAAAAAAAAAAAAAAAAAAAAAAAAGTCCACCAACCATGAAAAGCCCAGGTCTGGATGGATAAACAGTTGAGTTCTATAAGACCTTTAAGGAAGAGCTAATACCAATACTCTTTAATTTATTTCAGGAAATAGAAAAAGAGGGAGCACTTCCAAACTCATTCTATGAGGCCAATGTGACCCTGATTCTAAAACCAGGCAAAGTCACATCAGAAAAAGAAAACTTCAGACCAATATCTGTAATGAACATAGAATGCAAAAATTCTCGAAAAAATTCTGGCAAATACTATACAAAACATATCAAAAATATCCTGCACCATGATCAAATGGGATTCATCCCAGAGCTACAAGATTGTTTAAATATACAGAAATCAATAAAAGTAAGTCACATCAATAGACTTAAAGATAAGAATCATATGATTGTCTCAATAGATTCAGAAAATTCATTTGACAAAATACAGCACCACGTTCTGTTCAAAACACTAGAAAAACTAGGGATAACAGAAACATATCTCAACATCATAAAGGCTATCTATGCTAAGCCCCAGGCCAACATCATTCTAGATGGAGAAAAAAATGAAGAAATTCACTCTAAAAACTGGAACAAGACAGGGATGCCCTCTTTAACCACATCTATTTAACATAGTTTTTGGAACACTGGCCACAGCAATGAAACAGATGAAAGAAATTAAAGGGCTACACATAAGAAAAGAAGAATTTGGCACTATTTCCAGATGATATGATTCCTTACCTGGAAGACCCAAAAAGTTCCAACAGAAAACTTTAGAACTTCTAAATGAATTCAGCAAAGTAGCAGGATAAAAAAAAATCAACACCCATAAATCAAAGGCATTTCTGTATATCTGTGTCATATCCTCAGAAAGGGAAACAAGGAAAACTACTCCAAGCCTCAAAATAAATAAATAAATTCAATTAATAAAATAAAATACTTAGAAATCAACTTAATAAAAGAGGTGAAATATCTATGAATTTCATAGAAATTCAATGAAATTTATGCAAACATTATTCTCTAGTGTGAGCACTTTGTAAGCTTGTTGAAAACTTATGGAAGTAAATACCATGCCCTACTGTACCTTTTGATTACTAGCACCCTGCAGAGTTGCTACAGGTGTAAGCCCTCCATTATCAGTGTTTCTTCACAAACCACTATCTGTATAAAAAGGGTTACTCTGAAAATAGAATAATTTGTTGAAACAGGAGCCTTTAGACATGAGGTAACAGGCAGTTTAAAAAAAAAAAAAGAATTTGGAGTCATCATCGGTGATAGAGAAGACTTGCAGACTCCAGGTGTTACCAGACCCAAGTCCAGGCACCTCATCACTGGAAAACCAGTAGTCAGGAGATGTGAATTAGTGGGAAAGAAATCAGGTTTACTGAAGATCCAGCACACTTGGGGATTGTGGGGCTGTCATCTTCATAGTGCCCTCTTGGGGATCTCAGGGACACAAAGGGTTTTTTATAAAGACAGAAAGGTGGGACTGTGAGGTACTAGGAGGGAAGGTTTCTCTTAGCAGGATTTTTGTCATCCAGGGTGTGTCTCCTTTTCTTCATTTTTGAATGGACCATCACAATGGAGCTTGACTTTCTGGGGCTAGTACCTGTACTTCCTTTAAATAGACAAATTTATTTCTGCATGTAAAAAGTCACAGAAATTTACTTGCTTTGTGTTGATATATAACTAAAGACTAAGAAGAGGCATGACACATTTGATTTTATCTGAGGATCACCAGATGTTCTGGGTTTTTTAAAGGTGGTTATTTAATTAGAGTGCCATGTGAGGGACAGATAAGCCTACTAGAGTGCAGGCGGTCATTGTTTGCGGTGATGGTAAGATCATCGATGTCTGCCCTTCCCTTCCCAGGCTGACTGCTCAGCTAGAACCTTCCATCAAATACTCACTCTCCCTTCTTCTTCCTCCCTTTCTTCTTCTGGGAGAGAGATGCTAGTCTACATAGTAGAAAAACAAAACAAAAAATTACAATAAAGATTGTCCTGAGTTTATGAAATGTATCATTTTGTTATCTTCCATTTGCAAATCACAGAAAATCCAATTAAAACAGGTTTAGACAAACAAGAAGGAATAATATTTTGTATAGCTGAAGTATTCAGAGGAAGAGTGGACTGCAGATCCAGTAGCATCTAGGGACTCATCAGGGTACAATTTCTCTTCACTTTCATTTTTGCCTTCTGCTGTGCGTGTCCCATGGTCAGACAGGCTCTTCCCTCATGGAAGCAGCTCCAGCCTCATGTCACTCTGGGTTTAGAGCCAGAAGAACAGAACTTTCCTCAGGGAGTTATCCAGGCCTAGATGTGTTCTAATCTTATCCTGAGCAGAAGTGGAGGGGGCCTGGGTCTTCTGGACTCAGTCCTTCTTAGGCACTTATCTGCAGAAATGGCAATGAACACAGTGGCAAGGTGACCAGCAAGTCCACTGCAGTACTCATGGACACGGGGGAGACTGTCACTGCCAGCCTGGGAAGCAGCAGGTGAGAGGAGGAGGTGCTGTGTTCAACTGATGGCAGGTTTTTCATATGTCTCCAGGAAACCATTTCAGGGCTTTAGACTGATAGCACTGGGGAGAACAGAAACTTGGTGAAGCCTCTTATAGACCTTCAGGTGGATGAGCAGACCCAGCACAAAACCTACTCCTGCTGTGAACTTCACCTTCCATTAGATTTGTGCATGGCAGTGCCACTCTTCAAGGCCACTGAGCTTATTTTCTGTGGGCTCTGAGGTCACATGGCCATTCCCCTAAACACACCTCTGGTTGGAATTGTGTGGCTGACTCACTACCTTTCTCCTCCTCAATACCCATGATGCATTATGAACAGAGGATTTGCAAATGTGAAAATATGTGCAGACACCATGGAGAGCAGTGTGAAGGTTCTTTGGAAGAATAAAAATAGAACAACCATATGGCCCAGAAAGACCTCTTTTGTGTACATTTAAAATAAATGAAATCAGCATGTGGAAGAGATATCTGTACTCATGGGTTTGCTGCAACACCCTTCACAATAGGAAGGGACATAATCCATCTTAATTTCCTGTGGGTGAATGGATGGATGGATAAGCAAATTGGCAGGTGGCCTGTGGAATATTATTCAACCCAAAAAGGAAGGAGATGCCAGCACTTTCAGTAACTTGAGTGATCCTAGAGGACACTGTGCTGAATTACATAAGCCAGGCACAGAGAAATCTGGCACAAGCTCACTTACATGGGCAATCTAAAAATGTAAACTTACAGAGGCTGAGAATAAAGGGTGGTCAACAGGGGTGAGGGTGAAAAATAGGTGTTGGTCAAAGCTACATGGGCACATGTATGCCAGGTGAGTGAGACCTAGAGATCTGCACCCTAAGTGCATGTAGTTAAGAATGTGGTCTTTTGCCCTTTAAAACCTGTTCAGAGGACAGCTCTCTGGTTAAGTATTTTTGCATTACAAAGCAAAGCTCACAGGGGAGCATGAGGAAATGGCAGGAGGACTTGTGGCCCCAGGGTGTTCCAGGTGTGTGTAGTGGCCAGCCCACTGAGGTGCCATCAGATAGAAGGAATTATTTGTTTTTATTGTGCCTCCTACTAAGAAAGGGGTCATGAAGTGGCAGTGAAGGTGGCTTCTCCAGGGGCCAGGAGGCATCTCTTCCATCTGAGCTCCTAAGTGGACTCAGCTGCTCAGGCTGAACCCTTTCCACCTGCCCGCACCCTCCTCACTGCCTGCATCTGTGGGAGATGTGCTGCATGTGCACATCGATCTTTGGCCAAGGGGCAAGGACTGGGAATGTAGCCCTGCCCTGCTCTTCAGTCCACAATGGAATTTGAAGGAGGGTCCCGGGACTGGCTGCTGCCCTCCTCTTCTTCTCTGCTTTTCTGCTCTGTTCTACTTGTTTTTATCATAAATAGATTAGTAACAAATCCCCTGGTTTTTTGGGTGTGTGTGTGTGTGTGTATGATAGGATGGCCTTAGGCCTGAGCCTAAGCAACTCCATTTTAAAAAACCTGCAGTTTCACCAGGCACACCCACAGATCCCTCCAGTATGGCCTCAAACAATTTCTTTCCCTTACCCTGATAAAAAGAGTGAAGCCCCTGGCAGGCTGTCCTCATCTGATAAGAAGGAAAGGTGAGAAGATCAGGGTGGAGACCCAAAAACCAGATGTTTCTGACCACAGGGCGAATGATGTCACTGAGAAATCTGGTGGTAGCTGATAAGGATTGAAAGGGAGGTTAAAAAAAAAAAAAACCAAATTTAGTATAAGTGATAAAGCAAAGGAACCGGGATTCAGCCAGCCAAAAACTGAAATCCCAGTGTCAATGGAGACCATCGGGATGTCTGGACTTTCCCCCTGTCTGGAGGTAACAAGGCTCTTTTTCCTTCCCAGTGAGTTGCTGCCAGACACAGCTAGTGGGGCGGGAGCAATATATCCCTGCTCAGAAATGACAACACCATCCCACAGCACAGCACCACTGGGGACTTGTGAAGCTATAATGAGGCACCTCTGCCCCTCAGTTGAGGGTGTTTCTAGTCGAAGTGCAGTGGGAAGTTTGAACTCCACCCAAATCTATCAGTGATGAGCTTGCATTGAGAAAGCTGGACTTCCTCCTTCATTGGGTGAAAATGGAATGTGCCTCTCACCTCCCAAAGGAGTGGTACCGATACGACCAATGAAAATAGAGGAAGTTGGTGCCTGCATCTTCATGATGGAGTGTTAACCCTCTGTTTTCTTCTAGAAGTTGCAAGGTTTCTATTCTAATTCCCAGGTTTTTGGTTCATTTAGACTTGACTTTTGTGCAGGGTTAGAGGCAGGGGTCTAGTTTCATTCTTCTACATATGCACATCCAGTTTTCCCAGCACCATTTATTCACGTGGACACAGAGGAATGGGCATGAGGGCTCACTGAAAGAGGAGTCCTCAGAACATGAGGTCCAGAGACAGCCCAGCTTCTGGAAACACAGGCTGTACCTATAGCTTCAGGTGGGCACTGTACAGTGAGCCGGGAAGGATGGAGAGAGCAAACCTGTCACTGAGGGGCTTTCATGGCTCCTTATCCTGAAGAGCAAATCATGTATGAATTTTTGCAGAAAACCCTTATGTGTATGGTCAATATTATTATGTGCTGAGGCATCACCAAGAATGAATGGGCATGTGAGAACAGAAAAGAATGGAGTCAGATTCCCTACATCACTTCATACACACACACACACACACACACACACACACACACCCTCAAAATATATCACAGAACTCAATACAAAATTAAAATTACAGACTCCTAAAAAATAGGAATACGTTATTTTGGCCTTACATTTAGAAGTGGTTACTAATTTAAGGCACTAGCTATGCAATGAAAGAAGTAATAAGTAAATTAAACTTTATTGAAAATTATAACTTTTGAGCATCAAAGAATGCACTCAAAATGAATTGACAACTCACAGAATGGAAGAAAATATTTGCAAATCATAGGTTATAACTCAGAACTGATTGTCACCCCAAATATAGAAAGAACTGTTACAACTAAACAACAAAGAAAATTCAATAAAAAAAGTATCCAAAGACTTGAATATGCACTTCTCTAAAGATCATTATTTTTGATAAGTAGTCATAATTTATCATTAAGAAATTGCAAATCAAAGTCATAACAAGAGAACACTTTATGAGTAGAAGGATGGCTACAATCAATGACATGGACAATAGCATATGTTCTCAGGGACAAGGATACACTGTGACCTGGTGAAGAAATGTAAAAATGTGCCTGCTTTCTAGCACAGTCTGGAAACTCCTTCCATGTTAAACACAGACTTACTAAATGACCCAGCAATACCACTCCTAGGTGTACATCCAAGAGAAACAAAGTTATATGAGTATTCATAGCAGCATTATTCAAATAGCCAAAAAGTACAAGTGACTAAGTCAACAAACAAAATAGTTTAATAAATAAGGCATATCCATCTAATGGAATGTTGTTCTGCAATAGAAAGGAATGGAGTACTGATGACATGCTATGACATGAATGAACCTTGAAAATATTATGCCAACTCAAAGAAGCCAGTCACAAAAAGACAGGGTCTCACTAAGTTTCTTAAGGCACTGATGTTATCCTTGATGAAGGAAGGGTCACTTGGCACTTTGTCCCCCATGCAGAAAGCCACACACCTCTACAGGCACAGTTAGAAACATGCTTACTGAAAAGTTCCTGAGAGAAGCCAGATTTCACAGCATGCTTTGCATGGTCCTCCCCCAAGTTCCTTGCTGCCATAATTCCTTTCAACACCTGTTTCTCTACTAGGTCCTCCAGACAGAAGGCAGCATCTTCTGGAATATTCCTTGTCATGCTATGCCATTACCCTGCCCAGACTTTTCCATTCCTGCCTTCCTCTGGACCTCAACAGAGAGCCACTTTCAAGGTTGCTCAGGGCAGAGCACACTACTCTCAGGGAGCACGCCCTGCAGCCTCAGAAGATGCTCTCCTTAGAGGCATGGGATAATGGAAGAAAGGGGACTCAGGAAAAAGTACATCATGTAATTTATATCAGAGAATTTTTCTATGGATATATAAAATATATTCATATTTTGAATAGAGGTTTACATGTTCCAAAGGAATTGTCATTTCTTCTTTCCAGGAATCTGTCACTTTAAAACTCTAACAATAGGAGGACACGTTTGTCATATTTTTGACCTTCATAAAGTTGTATGTTGAAAAAAAAAAGTTGCATGTTGTCCTCTGACCCAATATTAATATAGCTAATGCCATAATATAATGACTCATTCAACCAAAATTTCAGGCAACGATTTATGAACAGCATGCCATCACCAACCAAGCCCTCCCAAATGAATCCTCAAATGGACACCTCACCAGGCTGGATATCTCAGGATGTGGAACCATCTAAAACACCTATTGAAATTAGGTCACCTGCCATCCTTACTGAGAACCCACCTGTCTGTTTTCCTTTAGACTCACAGCTCCCTCACTGGTACCCCTGAGTTGTTTATTTTCCATTTTACATGTTTGATTGTGGTTAAAATATATATCACATGAAATTTGCTATGTTAACTATTTTAAAAAATATTTTTTTAGTTGTAGATAGACATAATACCTTTATTTTTTATATATGTGGTGCTGAGGCTTGAACCCAAGACCTCACATATTCTAGTGAGTGCTCTATCACTGAGTTACAAACCCAGCCCTCATTGTTTTTTTAACATACAATCCTTTTACTCAATATGAATACTCTCTAATCCATAGCATATTTGAGGAATATTGATATCCCTGAGTGTATAAATTTAATTCATTTCAACAAAATTCTACCATACCCATTTCCTCTATTGTAGAAAATTAGATGCTCGCCAAGTGCAAGGAAATATTTCAGGCCTTTGGTAAACCACTATAGAATCAAAGAATCCCTGTAATGA
Organism: Spermophilus citellus; assembly: GCF_964194105.1. Classification (NCBI taxonomy): domain Eukaryota; kingdom Metazoa; phylum Chordata; class Mammalia; order Rodentia; family Sciuridae; genus Spermophilus; species Spermophilus citellus. The sequence continues at coordinate 106,989,282 of NC_138182.1, forward strand.
ATGCAACATTAGAAAATAATTCAGGTCTAATTGTTATTGGTTATATATTTTTGGCTTGTATTTGTTTAATAATGGAGATATTCTCATTTTCTTTTAGATTATTGTTAGTGGTTATTAAAATATAATCATGAGCTGGGATTGTGGCTCAGTGGCAGAACTCCTGCCTAGCATGTGTGAGGCACTGGGTTTGATTCTCTGTACTACATATAAATAAGTGAATAAAGTAAAGGTCTATCAACAACTAAAAAAGTTTATAAATAAAACACTTAATCATATACCTATTAGTTTCATTCCTTTTTACTATATTTCTCCACATCAGTCATATAAAAAAGACTATTTCTTTAATTATGACAGTTCAAATATCAAGAAGAGGATTCTTCTTAGTCATGGGAATTTTGATTTTTATAATAACAGCCCAATTATTTAGGTAAAGTACATATAAGTATGTACTGTATATATTTTTGTGATGCTCCACGAGTGTTTCCTGGAGGAGGTGGAGGAAGAAAAGGTCCTCTTCTCATGAACCGACTCCTTGGATCCACAGAAAACAATGGACCTCTGATTGGAGGGTAAGATGAGAAAGAAAAGCCAGAGCCAGTTGCTTGGTTTTCAGCAGGGAGAGATGAATCAGGTACATTGGAATCACCTAGATCAACTTTGGTATCATTTCTACTAGATTCTATTTCTGAATATATAGGCCCATCCATTTTATCCAAAGGCAGCATAGTGGAACTTCTGAGTTCTGCTGATCCAGATGGTCTACCATATTTAGAATAACATCCATCTTGCCTTTGTAGAGGAAGATGTGGATCAGAATATGGTTGGCCTGGTGAAGGGATCATTATCCTATGGGCCTGTTCCCATGGATGTTCCAGGGGCCGTATGTCAGAAGGTGCTCTCTGAGGATAAGTTGACTTATCACAGTTTGATTCTCTTCTTTCATTGCTAGTTGGATGGTCCAGAGGATTCTCTGGGCCCCTTGAGCCTCTTTCTCCTCCTACTGGCACCAAAGTTGAGGGTATGAGTGTAGCCTTCTTTTCCAAATGAAAAGGTCTTATTTCACATGAAGGTTGACCCAATGGTGAGGGACCATTTGGAGAATTATTTTTGCCAAAGGCTGTATTTGAAGCATCAAGCACAGAAGGATTTTTTTCTACAAGTTTAAATTATATCTCTATTTCAGTTATTTTTTGTATATTGTGAGCATTTTTTCCTTAAATTATTGAGGTATCTTTCAGCACTCCTAGCTGCCAACTCATTACCATGAGCTTTTTTCTCATAGTAAATAATTTGCCCCTGATAAAAACAAATGGTTCTCTCCAATTCTTCTTCAAAATCTTTTGATCGCTTTCTATTGGTTTCCAGCAGTTTAATTGTATGGCTGATCTTTTCTTCCTCTTTAAAAAGTTTCTCTTATTGCTCTACCTGGTAATTTTTCTCTCCTATTGTCTTTGGAGTTTCATTACATTTTCTTGATATAATTCCATCACGACTTTAAGTTTCTGCTGAAGATTCTGATTCTCACTTTCAAACTGTGTATTTTCTGTTTGCAAAGATGCTTGTTCTGTCTTAAGATTTCTAATATGTTCTATTAGGTCTTCCTTTGTTTCAATTACTTCAGATAATAAAGTAAAAATTTGATTTCTTTCTCTTTCTAAGGTTTTAAAAGAGGCCTTTAGCTTCGCATCATAAACCAGTGTCTTCCAAGACCCTTTTGGCTGATCTTCTAAGTGAGCACTAATTTCTGATTAACTCTTCAATTCCAATTCCAAGCAACCATCATCTGTTAGGACTTTTTCAAGCATGGGAGCCAAATCTTTTATCTGCAGTAAGTGTTCAGTCAGAGAATTAATGTGATTTTATTTGTCTCCTAGAATTTGTTCTGCATGTACTTTAGAGTGTTCAAATATAATTTTCTGTTTAGTAAGGCCATTCACTTTTTCTTTCCATACTTCAACTTCTTGTAAAAGCTGTTTATGACTTTCCTGAAGTCATTAAAATCCTCTTTTATTGCTACTGTAATTTGTTCTTTATTCATTTGAAATATTCTCAAGGTTGTTTTAGCTTCAGGTATTGGTGATTTAAGGGATTTTGATTCATCTTCTAGGGACTTAATCCTTTTTGATATATCCACCATCAATTTATCCTGTTGAGAATATTTAGTTTTCTCTTCTTTTAGCTCATTTTCTAGAAAGAGTATTAATCCTCAAGTTTAGATATGGACCTCTCCAGGATTTCATATATTGCCTCCAAGTTTTCTGTTTTTAGTGACTCCTTCACCAAAATGATAACCTTTAAAGGTGACTCTAAGCCTTCATACACTTTTGAACAAGGCTAACATTTTCAAGTAATTGACATTTTTCTTGAATTAGTCCAAAAAGTTTTAGAGCAAGTTTTTTTTTATCTTCTCATGTAATGCCTGCTTCTCACAGACTGATAACTTCTCCACAAAAACAAGAGAACAACAAAAAATCCAATAGCTGTACATATCACCAACTCCCATGGACAGCCATAAGGACTAGGGTGTGTTTCCATGTCTTCAGTCAAGGTAGACCACAACCCTACTTACTTCTTCCAGGACCACCCCCAAGTATGGCTGAGAGACAGCTGTTGCCTCTCCATCATGCTAAGGCTACTTTGGCTATTCCCTCCACAACCATACAATCCCCAGCCATGCCAAAATATGCTGTGAACATTCAGGCCTTTGGTCAGGAGAAAACCTGCACCAGGCAATGGAGCAGACCATTTTGTACCAGTGAGTGGCGGGGAGGGGCTGTGGGCGTGGGCATGGGCATCCCTGGTCACGGGATCTCAGGGGCCTAGCACACTTATACTGCCTGTCAGAAAAGTCTTGGTACCTCTACTATGCTATAAATTCTGAACCAGTGAAGGTTCAAGACAGTCCAAATCAAGCCAGAGAGAAGTCCTCTCCAGGTCACACGCCCATTGATTTGGTTTAGGCCAGGCTAAGGTAGAACTTATTATGTGCCATTCTATATAGTCATAATATCACCCAGTTTAATGTAACTAAAATTCTACAGCTCTGTAAATTTTTTAAAGAGTTAGTACACTATATATTTATATTTACACCACTTGCCTTTTTGTTTTAATTACTCATTCCTTCCCCTCCCCTCCTGTTCCCTCTCTTTATCCTTCTTTCCTTTCTTCTTTTTCCCTTTCCTTTTCTTTCAGTGTTGGGGGTTAAACTTCAGGGCCATGTACATGCTGGACAAGCTCTCTACCACTGAGCTACTTCTTTAGCCTTGTTGACAATTTCTACAGAAGTCATCTGAATTATTCCATAGAAAAACTCTTGTGTTAGACATTTGAAAAATAATTTGAGAAGAGTTGCAAACTTGGGAATAAATCAGTTTTGATAAGTTCTTTTAAAATAGTATATGATATGAAATGTTTCTAAAAATAAATTGAGTTGGTTTTCATGTCATTTTTTGTAGACAACTATTTATTTAAGAGTCTTTGAAATCTTTTTTTCAGATGTTCTTTTCACTTCTCACAGGATATAAACACTTCTAAGAAAGCTGGTCATTATAAATATATATCAAAAAGAAGGATAAGATAAATGAGATCCTGCCTCAAACAAAACAAAATAAAATGTTGTGTGGGATTCTCACACAGACAGGAGACACCAGGGTATTCAACAGGAAGCAGTGTTTATTTGTGTGCATCTAGCCTCAGTGGATTCTTATCTGAAGGCTGAACATTTAGTGTAGAAAGTGATCTCTTATATATTCTAGTTAGTTTCCTTTTACATACTATCTTTGTCTTCATATGAGGTAATAGACATTCCTGATTGGACATTCAATTTCTATACTACAAAGTAGCAAGAATGTTCAAGATTGATTTCTGGAGGGCTCACAATGATACAGATGGCATCATGTTCTTTTTCTTTTCTTCTGAGATATCTCTACCATAAAATGTAGCTCAGTGGTAAAGCATCCCTGGTGTCTATTCCCAGTACCAAACCAAAGCAAACCAAATAAATGCATATGCACTTAATTTAGGGCAGAGAGTTTAGCATTATAATGAGTTATACTGAGCAAAGTTTACTCTAGGTCACTTAGAAGAGCAGCTGTGTATCTTTGACTGGTTTAAGGCCTTTTCTAAAGAGCAGATTCTGAAACAAAGAAACAACTTCAAGTGAAGTTAGCCGTGAGCAACTCTCTGCCTGCAATCACAAGTGTTCCTAAGTTCCTACCTGTCAGCTGAACACTTTGTAGGCCATTTCCTAGTGGGGAGAAAAGTCTGAAGGTGGAGAAAACTTGAATTCTTGGGTGATTCCCTTCTTATTTGGCTATTCTAATCAACTTTCTGTCAGTACCTCCAGTATCTAACATGCAGAGAGGTTTAATAGCCTCCAAATCTGGATCTTTGAGAACTGATCCTGGCCCTCACCTCACTCCACATTCCTTGGTTGTTTTCTGAAGCACCTCAATACCCGGGTTTTGGAGGATTTCACTTCCTTCCACCTCTATGGCCTCAAGTTCACTGAAATTCTATACAATTTCAGCACATTGTAGTACCTGAAATTGGGAAGGAGTTTCTCCAGGCAGGAGATTCAGCCTTTCTAGCAAGCTACCTTGACCTTGAACCTACATAAGGCAGTCCCTTTAGGGCTACCCAGTAGACTACATTTGGGCTATTACTTTTGGGGTTGAGTGTTAGCAATTGTTGCCAGAAAGGCATTTCTCCCTTGTTCCCAGGATCACCCTCGCTGAGATAGTACTTACTATTTGATGGAGGATGAAGGCTATCTAGGTGCCCGCCACTCACTTTTCTCACCTCCTTTGCCAACTGGTATCAGAATCAGCTTTCTCTCACACAGCCCATTGCCCACGGCCCCAATGACCCAGGAGGCTTTAGAGGCTAGTTCTGTAGGAGGGGTGAAGTCATTCTGCATTCTGCAAAGAGACACCTCTGTTCTTAGAGGCTGTAGTGATAGGAATCACCTGCATATTTTCTTCTAGACCATCTTAACAGTGGGGTTGTGAGGGATGCAGTCAGGAGTTCCTTTAAATCAGCTGTCAATTATGGCTAGAGATAGAACCAGGAGCCTGTAGTCTTGGGCTAGAGAGAAGAAAGCATATTGGTTCCTTCTATACAATTTCAGCACAACTTTTTATTTCTCTGATTGTACCCGATGTAACAACGCACTATATGTGCATTCATATATGTACCTAGGTTAATGATATCCATCTTATTCCACCATCTTTACTCTCCACATGCTCCCTTTCATCCCTCCCTCCCCTTTTCCCCATCATAGTTCCTCCATTCCACCCCCCCCATTATGGATCAGCATTCAGTTATCAGAGAGAACACTCAGCCTTTGGTTTTTGTTGTTGTTTGGAATTGGATTACTTCACTTAGCATAATGTTCTCCAGCTCCATCCATTTACCTACAAATGCCATAATTTTATTCTCTTTTAAAGCTGAGTAATATTCCATTGTAATATTCCATACATACCACAGTTTCATTATCATTTCATCTATTGAAGGGCATCTACGATGCTTCCACAGCTTAGTCATTGTAAATTGAGCTGCTATAAACATTGGCAGCATTACTAAGCCATAATCCCAGCCCACATTAACCATTTTTAAGTGCAAATAGAATTCAAAGTGCTCAGTACATTCACTATCACCACCATCTATTGCTAGACTTCATCTTCATAACAGAAGCTCTGCACCCATGAAATATTGCCACCCCATTGCCCATCATCCAGTCCCCTGCTTTCTGTGTGTTTGATGTCTCTACATATATCATCTAAGCAGAATTTCATAGTAAGTGTCCTTTTTTGATTGTGTGACTAAACACAATGTGGGATGAATTATATTCCATTGTGTGGATGGACAACATGTTTATCCATTCCTCCATCAATGGATGCTTACATTGCTTCCACTATTCAGTTTTGGGGAACTCCTACTTGGCATTTCTGGAAGCTTGAGCAGTAGAGGAGGTGGAGAATCTACAGGAAATGAGCTGTGGTTGGGATCTCATGGGTCCATTAATTCCACCTTGATGTAATCTGTAGGCAAGAGGAGACATGAGCTGATCCAGGTGAGGGCACCTGCAATTAGCAAAGATGCTACAGGTAAGGCCAGAACAACCTCTTGACTCTAAAGAAAGAGAGAAAATTATGAAACTCAAAGACAGACTTGACAAGAGGGCCTACACCTAAGGAAAGATGAAGTTGCACCACACAAAGAACACTAAGAAGAAATGAATGTGAATGAAGGATGAGCAAAGCTCAGGTACACCCTTCTTCCCAACATCACAGGTTGCACTTGCCAACCTTTGTTGATCAGTTGGTAAGAAGAAGGCTTAGTGTCTACTAGGTTTGAGCACTCCAATTCCAAGATCACTGTTACCTGCTCCATTTAACAGAAGGATACCATTTTACAGACTTTCCTTTTAAGGACTTAGAAGTTCCCTGAGTACAAGAGCTAAGTCTAATCTTTGCATGTTCCAAGGTGCCTCATGCATAGTCAGCACTGGGCCTTTCTGCAGTGTCAGACTGAAGGCAGGGGTTAGGCCCTAGAAGCAAAATTTAGGAATCCATCAGTTGAAAGAAGATGCAAGTCACTGGGAATATTGGTCATCCATTATTCAGAGGTGGTAATAGCCCCTAACAAGCCCCCAGGGGCATTTCCATATATCTTTTCAATATAAAGGCCAAACAAAGAAGGCACATTGCCAACAAGTTGGTGCATCCCCACAAGCAAAAGTTTATGACCTTGATTATGAAGTTGCACCCCCTTTCTCCACAGAAAAGCCTTAACTGGTCTTCTCCAGAATCTTTACCATGGCTGATTTTAGGACTTCCAGCAAAAGAGTTCAATGTAGATAAACTCTCTATTTTTGTGTCACCTGTTTACTTGGCCACTGGCCAAGAAGATACCAGCACTTCAAGTGCTGGACACCCGCTTACTAGTTTTTCACAAACATATCCAATATAGTAGTTTGTAGAAATGTGCAAACAAAGCCTCTGGCCTTGAGCTGGGCTTCACAGAGATGTCTACATTTTTAAGATAAGAGAAATTACTAATTGGGCTCTATAGTAACAGCTAGCAGGGGGAGGAAAGAAAGGGGAGAAGAATCTCTCCACTTTTCAGGTGTTGTCCTTGAAGGGTTAACTTGCCCAAAACACTGAGAGAAAAAGCTGCTTTTATCTGAAGTTCTGTAGACTGCGAACTTCTAAGCCTCTTGCCTTACATGCTGAGTATAAAACTTTGAAACTAACTGAACTCATGGTTCAGGAAATTGATTGATTACAGAAAAGCTGTGCCCTCTGAACCTGGCTGCAGCCAAATAAAACTGCTTCCTGATATCTTCAGGGACTTGCTTCATCTGTTCCTACAACAATCCAGGCAGTCCTCTCTGTTTTGCTCTTGCAAATGAAACCCTTGTAGATAACTATAATAAGTCATATGCTGGATTATCTCTCACTGACCTTAGAGTTATAGTTAATTCTACCTATAACCAGAGACTGCCCCAGGGGAAATGCAAAAAAACCCTTGCTACCAACATACCCAACAATGCTTTTTGGAATGTTCCCCTCTGATAATGATAACATCCCATAGAATCAATGTGTTACTGCCATACCTTCTCTGGGGAAGAACAACATCTATGTGCCTGGGCAGGTGCAGCCCCCTGGAATGTAACTAATGTGCCCCAAAACCATATGGGCTACTTCAGTAACTGCTATGCAGAACAAGCCATTACCAACGGGTATGAAGGAAATTAGTATGGCATGATGGATATCACACCAATATTGCTAGCTGCTAGACCCATCAAATGGACAGCAGCCGGCTGGATAAATGGGTCTATATTGAGTCCATACCCTGACTATGGATTTTGACAATTGCCTTGGTAAGGTTATGCATAGTCATAAAATAATTAGCATCCCAAGCACCCTTAATATACTATATATTATATATACATGGATTTGTCTTTGTGCCGAATTATGCTTGTACCCACTATGCACAAGCTTGTGTTACACCACTCTTTGCCAGGCTAATAATCAATGATACTGATGGCATAAATATCACTAAGACAGAGATCCCTTATGCAGTAAATATATCCTGCTGGCTAACAAATTGTCTAACCCATGCTATGAAAGCTAAATGTCTATTTATTCTCAGAGTGTCCCCAGCAGTCTGGCTTCCAGTGAACCTGTCTGGAGAGTGGAGGAGTCCATGGGACAAGGAGATGAAGAATCTTCTAAATAAGATACTACACTGGACAAGGTAGGCAATTAGACTTATCATCACTGGGATTATTGGCCTGGTTGCCACCATTGCCGCCGCTTCACAAACTCAGAGCATCTAGACTGCTCAGACTATAAACAACTTGTCTACTACCATGGCAGAAGCCTATGCCATTCAAAATGACTAAATATATTGTCTCAAGCCGCTATCTTAGTCATTCAGCAAGAACTAGACCTCTACCAGGAAAAACTAGATATTCTGTTTATGTTGCAAAGGCTCACTTGTGACTCTAAATTTTAGAGTATTTGTGTCACCCAATATGGTGTATCTGAAAATGTAACCTTACACTTCTCCAATTTTTCTTAGTATATTAACGGTGTTTGGGATGCTAACTATTTTATGACTATGCATAACCTTACCAAGACAATTGTCAAAATCAATGGACAAAGGTGTCTATCTTGAAAACCTTTTTTTGCTTCCATGAATTGACTGAACATTGGAAAAACCTGATAGCCAAATTAACTAATCCTTATAAAGCTATTACCCTGGCCCTACTGTTCATAATAGTGATATTATTTTCTCTTGTTGTGAGATGGTTATGTAACCATGTGAAGACAACACAAGGAAAAACAGCAATGCTGGCTGAAATCTTTGCAGCAGAGTAAGAGTGGGAAGACGTGGGGAAAAGTGCATGGATTACTGCATAAGTGGCATGTGTTAACAGCGTCTGAGTGGCAGGCCACTCCCCTTGTGCTAGGCATGTGAGCGACAGGCCACTCCCCTCCTGCTAGGCTTGGCTTGTGAGAGGCACAGCCCGGGCCATACGTTGCAGTTCGTGTGCTTGCTCCATGGCCCACTTATTGATTGGTTGCTGCAAGGAAAGTTAGCAGACATTGCATTGGTGGCTACCTGTAATCTGCTTAGCTACTGCCTGAGTATAAAAACATGGTAACTGTGCAATAAAATGAGACCTGTTTTCTGTTTGGTCTCTGGAGATCTTGATTAGTGACTCTGAAGCCACACTCTCCTCGACCCTGTTCTGTGGACCTCCTTGTTGGATGAGGCCACACATAACAAAGAGAGTTAAACATTATTTTCAAAATCACATACTAGTACATGGCTAGGATAAAACTTGCTTCTTGGTCTGTCATCAAAATAGAAAGAGCTACTTCTACTTGAAGCTATCTTGCTAAACTCTTGGTAGTCTCCCTAAAGATTAGGCAGTCTTTGAAAACAGACCTATACAGAGAGTCTGACATAGTAAAAACAAAAATAAAAAATAACAAAAAATTCAAAAAAAATTGCTGAGGGACCTGCCATTGTCCAGCATCAACTGTGGAAGCTTGAGGGCATGGAGAAACCACTTCAAAGATGGTTTCAGAGAACAACATCTGCTTTATTGTACAGCAAAAAAATAGCTTTTATAGTGGATATGTGCCAATTTACATATAACAGTCATGATAGACCAGAGATGATACATAACATATCATCTTATGGGAATCCAGACACCAAGAGTCTAGAAATTGACATGTAGGCTGAACTTGCACCTACACCTACTCCTTGTCAAAGAGGCAACGAAATTGTACTTGCCAATATTGTGACAGCATTTTGTCCCAAAACATGGCATTCTATGTTAGGATTTCCCTGCTGAACAATGAGCAAGACCCCCAGGTAGGTCCAAGATCAGGGCCTGAAACAGTTCCCAACTCTAAGTCTTGAACAACCTGAGTTGTTAAGACAATTTTTTATTGAGCTTCAGGCATACAGTTAATAAGACTTTTGATAGCAAACAAGGTTAACAAGAGAAGTATACCTAATATGTCATATGTTAACAGACTGTAGGGATTAAACCATGGAACTAACTTTTGTCATTGGTCAAGCAAGTGTGTACCCCACCCTTAAAAGAAAGTGCAAACCATAGGCATCTTAATTTGAATAGAATTAGTTTTTACAATTTGGGCAGTCAGATTGAAGAGATTTTGTTGGAATTGATTGTCTCAAGTTCCATGAATATAATTTGACACAATGTATAATTTTATAGAGAATCATTTCAGGAAAATTGAGTCCAATAAATGTGCATAAAATACACGTCACAAAGCAGTCCTTAAGTTTGATGTAGAGCTTTGATTTTTTTTTATTTATATATGACAGCAGAAAGCATTATAATTCTTACTACACATATATAGCACAATTTTCCATATCTCTGGTTGTATACAAAGTATATTCACACCAATTTTTGTCTTCATACATGTGCTTTGGATATTAATGATCATCACATTCCACCATCGTTTATAGTGCCATGCCCCCTCCATTATCCCCCAAAACCTGTGCCCTATCTAGAGTTCAACTATTCCTCTCATGCTCCCTCTCCCTACCCCACTATGAATCAGCCTCCTTATATCAAAGAAAACCTTCGGCATTTGGTTATTTTGGATTGACTAACTTCACTTAGCATTATCTTCTTTCACTCCATCCATTTACCTGCAAATGCTGATTTTATTCTCTTTTATTGCTGAGTAAAATTTCATTGTGTATATAAGCCATTTTTTTAATCCATTCATCTATTGAAGGGCATCTAGGTTGGTTCCACAATTTAGCTATTGTGAATTGTGCTGCTATAAACATTGATGTGGCTGTATCCCTGTAGTATGCTGTGTTTAAGTCCTTTGGGTATATATCCAGGAGAATATAGCTGGGTCAAATGGTAGATCCCTTCCCAATTTTTCAAGAAATCTCCATACTGTTTTCCATACTAACTTCCAGACTGGCTACACCAATTTTAAGTCCCACTAGCAGTAAATAAGTGTACCTTTCCCCCCACATTCATGCCAACACTTAGTGTTGTTTGTCTTTATAATAGCTGCCATTCTTACTGGGGTGAGATGAAATATTAGAGTGGTTTTGATTTGCATTTCTCTAATTGCTAGTGATGATGAACATTTTTTATGTATTGATTGATTGATTGTACATAATCTGAGAAGTGTCTATCCAGGTCCTTCACCCCTTGATTGATTGTGTTATTTGATTTTTTTGGTGTTTAGCTTTTTGAGTTCTTTATTTACCCTAGAGGAGAGTGCTATATCTGATATGAGAGGGGTAAAGACTTGCTCCCAAGATGTGGACTCTCTATTCACCTCACAGATTGTTTCTTTTGTTGAGAAGAATTTTTTTTTAATTTGAGTTCATTCCATCTATTGATTCTTGATTTTAATTCTTGTGCCACAGGAGTCTTATTAATGAAGTTGAGGCCTGATTCCACATATGAAGATTAGGGCCTACTTTTTCTTCTATTAGTTGCAGGATCTCTGGTTTTATTTCTAAGTTCTTGATCAATTTTGAGTTGAGTTTTGTGCATGGAGAGAGATAGGGGTTTAATTTTATTTTGTTGCATATGGATTTCCAGTTTTCCCAGCATCATTTGTTAAAGAGGCTATCTTTAATCCAATGCATCTTTTTGGCACCTTTGTCTAATATAAGATAATTGTGATTTTGTGGGTTAGACTCTGTGTCCTCTATTCTGTACCATTGGTCTACCAGTCTGTTTTGGTGCCAATACCATGTTGTTTTTGTTACTATTGTTCTGTAGTATAGTTGAAGGTCTGGTATAGTGATGCCACCTGCTTCACTTTTTCTGCTAAGGATTGATTTAGTTATTTTGGGTCTCTTATTTTTCCAGATGTATTTAATGATTGCTTTTTATATTTCTATGAGGAATACCATTGGAATTTTGACTGGAATTGCATTAAATATGTATATTGCTTTTGGAAGTATGGTCATTTTGATAATATTAATTTTTCCCATCCAAGAGCAAGATAGAACATTCAATTTTCTAAGGTCTTCTTTGACTTCCTTCTGTAGGGTTCTATAATTTTCATTACATAGATCTCTCACATTCTTTTAAGTTTATTCTCAAGTATTTTATGTTTTATGAGCCTATTGTAAATGGGGTAGTTTTTCTCATTTCAGATTTCTGAGGATTTATCACTGGCATAGAGAAATGCTTTTGATATAGGGGTGTTGATATATATATATATATATATATATATATATATATATATATATATATACTACTTTGCTGAATTTATTTGCTAGTTCTAGAAATTTTCTGGTGCAACATTTAGGGTCTTCTAAGTATAGAATCATATCATCAGCAAATAGTGCCAATTGAATTTCTTTTTTTCCTATTTGTATTCCTTCAATTTCTTTCATTTGTCTGATTGCTCTGACCAGTGTTTTAAGAACTGTGTTAAATAGAAGTGCTGAAAAAGGGCACCCCTGTCTTGGCCCAGTTTTTAGAGGGAATGCCTTCAATTTTTTTTTCCATTTAGAATGACATTGGCCTGAAGCTTAGCATAGATAGTCTTTATGATTTTGAGATATATTTCTGTTACCCCCAGTTTCTCTAGTGTTTTGAATGTAAAGGGGTACTGTATTTTGTCAAATGCCCTTTCTGCATCTATTGAGATGTTCATTTGATTTTTATCTTTAAGCCTATTGATATAATGAATTACATTTATTGATTGTATATGTTGAACCAACATTGCATATCTGGGATAAATTCCACTTGATCATGGTGCACAATCTTTTTGATATGTTTTTTATTTGATTTGCCAGAATTTTATTGAGAATTTTTGCATCTATGTTCATTAGAGATAATGGTCTGAAGTTCTTTTTCTTTTTTTAATGTATCTTGGCCTAGTTTTGAAATAAGGATGATATTGGCCTCATAAAATGAGTTTGAAAGTTCTGCCTTTTTTTCTATTTCCTGAAATAAATTGAAGAGTATTGGTACTAGTTCTTCTTTAAAGGTCTTTTAGAACTTGGCTGTGTATCCATTCAGTCCTGGGCTTTTCTTGTTGGTAGAATTTTGATGACATCTGCTATTTTTTCACTCAAAACTGATCTGTTTAAATTGTTTATATCATCCTGATTCAGTTTGGGCAAACTATATGACTCTAGAAATTTTTTGATGCCTTCAATATTTTCTATTTTATTGGAGTACAAGTTCTTAAAATAGTTTCTAATTATCTTCTGTATTTCCATAGTGTCTGTTGTGATATTTCTATTTTCATCACATATGTTAGTGATTTGGGTATTCTCTCTTCTTCTCTTCATTAGCATGACTAAGGGGCTGCCAATTTTATTTAGTTTTTTCAAAGAACCAACTTTTTGTTTTGTCAATTTTTTCTTTTTTTATTGGTTGTTCACAACATTACAAAGCTCTTGACATATCATATTTCATACATTAGAATCAAGTGGGTTATGAACTCCCATTTTTACCCCAAATACAGATTGCAGAATTGCATCGGTTACACATCCAAATTTTTATATACTGCCATATTAGTGACTGTTGTGTTCTTCTACCTTTCCTATTTCTTTTGTTTCAATTTCATTGATTTCTGCTTTGATTTTAATTACTTTCTGCCTTCTGCTGCTTCTGGTGTTGATTTGCTCTTGTTTTTCTAGGGCTTTGAGATGTAATGTTAACTCATTTAATTGTTGACCTTTTTTTTCTTTTAAGGAATAAACTCCATGCAATGAGCTTTCCTCTTAGAATTGCTTTCATAATGCCCCAGAAATTTAGATATATTGTGTCTGTGTTCTCATTTACCTCTAAATTTTTTTTAAATTTTCTCTTTGATGTCTTTGGCAACCCATTGTCTATTCATTAGAATATTATTTAGTCTCCAGGTGTTGGAATGGATTTTTTTATTTTATCATTGATTTCTAATTTCAATCCATTATGATTTGATATAATGCAGGGTAGTATCTCTACTTTTTATATTTGCTAAGGGTTTTTTGTGGCATGGTATATGGTCTATTTTAGAGAAGGATCCATGTGCTGCTTAGAAGAAAATATATTCTTACATTTAAGGATAAATTATTCTATATGTGTCAATTAAGTCAAATTATTTATTATATTATCAAGTTCTATCATTTCTTTGCTCAACTTCTGTTTGGAAGGTCTGTCTAGTGAAGAAAAAGGTATGTCAAAGTCACCCAAAATTATTGTGTTGTGGTCTATTTGACTCTTGAACTTGAGAAGAGTTTGTTTGATGAATGTAGAGGCTTCATTGTTTTGGGTATATACATATATATTTAAAATTGTTAAGACTTGTTGGTGTATGGTTCCCTTGAGTAGGAGGTAGTGCCCTTCTTTATCCTTTTTGATTGACTTTAGTTTGAAGTCTACTTTATTTGATATAAAGATGGAAACTTCTGCTTGCTTCCACAGTCAATGTGAGTGGTACAATTTCCCCCCACTCTTCACCTTCAGTCTGTGGATATCTTTTTCTATGAGATGAGTCTCTTGGAGCCAGCAGATTGTTAGTCTTTTTTTTTTTTCTTAATCCAATCTGCTAGTCTATGTCTTTTGATTGGTGAGTTTAGGCCATTAACATTCAGGATTATTATTGAGACATGATTTGTGTTCCCAGCCATTTTTTTTTAATTTATGATATTTAATATGGCTTGGTTTATCCTCTGATTTTCATCATTGTTTTTATTTCCTTATCTTGGAATATTTTGCTGAGGATATTCCGTAGTTCAGGCTTTCTAACTGTACATTCTTTTAACTTTTGTTTATCATGGAAGGTTTTTATTTCATCATCAAATCTAAAGCTTAGTTTTGATGGATATAAGATTCTTCATTGGCATTCATTTTCTTTCAGAGCTTGGTATATGTTGATTTACAGTCTCCTGGTTTTGAGGGCTTGGGTTGTAAAATCTGCTGAGATATGAATTGGTCTCTCCCTATATGTGATCTGATTTCTCTCTTTTGTGACTTTAAAAATTATATTTTTATTTGGTATGCTGGGCATTTTTATTATAATGTGCCTTGGTGTAGGTCAGTTGTAATTTTGTATATTTGGTGTCCTGGAATCCTCTTGTATTTGGTTTTCCAATTCATTCTTCATGCTTGAAAAAGTATCTGATATTATCTCATTGAAGAGATTGTGCATTTCTTTGATTTGAAACTCTGTGCCTTCCTCTATACCAATAACTCTTAAATTTGGTCTTTTGATGCTGTCCCATTATTCTTGGATGTTCTGTTCATGATGTCTAACTATCTTCACTGTGTGATCAAATTTATTCTCTAGATTGTATACTTTGTCTTCATTATCTGACATTCTTTCTTCTAAGTGATATAGTCTATTGGTTATGCTCTCTGTTGAAATTTTTATTTGATTTATTGTATCCTTCATTGCAAGGATTTCTGACTGTTTTTTTTTTCCCTAGAGTCTCTATCTCTCTCTTAATGTAATTTTGTGCTATCTGTATTTTCTCTCTTATTGTTGAAGTGATCAATTTCTGCCTGTATTTGTTCCTTTAGGTAATTTACAAATTCACAGATCATTTTAATTATAACATTTTGAACTCCTTCTCTGACATTTCATCAACTTCACTTTCCATGGGTTCTGTTATTATAGTGTCCTTATTTGTTTGAGGCACTTTCTCCATTAGTTTTTCAAGTTGTGTTTGTGTCTTCCTTTATTGCAGTGTGGATCTGAGATATTACATTTTTTACCTATATTCTTGTTGTACCTGTGCAGACTATCTGTACCTTGACTCGATGTTGGGCTTCCAGACTCTACTGGTGTCCCTCAATGAATGCTTCTGCATACTGAATCTGGGTCCTGCATAAGTTGGCATGGGTAAATGTGGGCAGCCAGTCTGAATGTTTCACATTCTCCTCCCTGGAGCAGAGAGGCTCTCACCATCACTACATTATGAAGTGACCTGGACATTGCCCCAGTCCTGGAGGTTGAGGATGCATCTTCAGAGGTAGGCATGTCACCCCATGGATTGAGCTATGTTCACTTGTTCTTTTGTGATATTACCCCTTTGCTCTGTTTGGGATAGAATGTTCCATGGAAATGCCTTTTGTGTGTCCATTTCTCTTGCTCTGGTTTTGGGTGTGGCCTTCTTAGATGTCAGCCAACCTGCTGACAGCAGGCTTCAGAAAAATAGACTCAATCCCTGAAACCAGATCCCTTGCCTCATTTGAATGGCTTCTCCTCAACAAAAAGGTTCAGTATGCACTTACTCTTTCTCTTTGCAGACACTTAAGGTCAGAGGAGGCATCACAGGACCCCCCCCCAAAAAAAGGTAACTCTGTCTCTTGTGTGGTTATTTCATGCAGCCCTGTTGCCCTGGAGTTACCCTTGGTGTTTTTATCATGAGAAACATGACAGGTGAATCTGGGCCACTGGGCTTGACCTCTCTTGGCAGTCAGGTGACTGTGGTGGTCTGGGCTGAAATTTGGCTCCCACAATACTCTGATGGTCAGAAGGGGTTGTCCTGCACCTGAGGCTAGGCTCTGGTGGGTGTCTGCCCCACCAGGGTAGGGTGGAATGGATTGCTGTGAGCCTGGGACCACCATGCCAGTGTTGATTTGTTCTTCTTGAAGCTTATTTTGTTTCAGGAGAACCAAGATGGCACATGTAATTTTTTATTGATTTTTTTTTTGAATCTCAAAATCAGTGCTTATTTGTTGTATTATGTTGTTATGAGCAAAAAGTAAATAAAAATAAAGAGCTATCTCTAACCATGCACCAAACTTAACTCAAAATTGAACAATGACCCAGGAATTAAACCAGAGACTCTGTGTCTAATAAGAGAAAAAGTAGGTTCTGATCTTCTTCATGTGGGATTAGGACACAACTTTCTTATAGCCCAAGAATTTAAACCAAGAATCAATAAATGGGATGGAATCAAACTAAAAACTTTCTTCTCAGAAAAAGAAATAATCTGTGAAGTGAACAGAAAGCCTACACCTTTTTACCCCTCACACATCAGATAGAGCACTAATCTCTTGGGCATATAAAGAAATCAAAATGCTAAACACCAAAACAAAAAAACCCAATCAACACATGGACTAAAAACTGAAACAGGTACATATAAGAAGAGGATACACAATCAATCAACAAATATATTTAAAAAAATGGTCATCATCTCTAGCAATTTGAGCAATGCAAATCAAATCTACTCTAACATATTATCGCACTTTAGTCAGATGGCAAGTATTATGAAGACGAACAACAATAAGTGTTGATGAGGATGTGGGGGGGGAAGGTACTCATCCTTTCCTGGTAGGACTACAAATTGGTGCAGCCCATATGGCAAATAGTATGGAGATTTCTTGAGAAGTTGGGAATGAAACCACCATGTCATCCACCTCTCCCACTCCTCGGTCTATATCCAAAGGACTCAAAAAGAGCATACTTCAGGGACACAGCCACATCAATGTTTATACCAGCACAATACACAATAGCTAAAGTGTGGCCCCAACCTAGATGCCCTTCAGTGGATGAATGGATAAAAAAACATGGCATATATACACAATGGAATTTTACTCAGCAATAAAAGTCAATAAAATCATGGCATTGGCAGGTATATGGATGGCATTGGAGAAGATAATGCTAAGTGAAGTTAGCCAATCCCCCCCAAAACCAAATGGTTAATGTTTTCTCTGATATAAGGAGGCTGACTCATAATGGGGTAGGGAGGGGGAGCATGGGAGGAACAAATGAATTCTAAATATGACAGAGGGGTGGGAGGGAAGGGGAGGAGACAGGGAATTAGCAAGGATGATGGAATGTGATAGACATCATTATCCAAAATACATGTATGGAGACACAAATTGGTTTTCATCATACTTTATATAAGAACAGAGATATGAAAAATTGTGGTATATATGTGTAATAAAAATTGTTATGCATTCTGCTGTCATCTTTTATTTTAAATCAATTTAAACAAACAAACAAACAACAACAACAACAACAAGAAAAAGAGCTCTGTCTGGCAAGGGAATGGAGAAGTTCCAGGGTACTTTGGAGAAACCTATTGGATGATCAATATCTGCAAACAATTGAGAATTATTGCTAAAAATTTTAGGAAATAGTCCATCCCTTTCTACACCTATAAGGAAAGGAGCATGAGCCATGAAGGTCCATTGATGATTAAAGTAGTTAAAGAATAAATTAAGAATATAGAAGGCTGGGAGACATTTTGATGTGAATTGATCCCATCTGTTCAGATTGTTTGACCAACACTTTGACATCACCACAGGTTTTTGGATATTGTGGTTTATTGTCATTGATGATGCTTTCTCATCTTGAGAGTCAGTATCTGCATCTGGGGAATCAGCCATCAAGTGTTGCACAAGTCTTGCTGGGATCCATATTGGTCTACATATTCTGGAAAAACACAAGCAAAAGCTTTCACTAGGGTTAATAAAGGGGCTGGTGGTTGCCATTGTTGTTTTTGAGGATACTTCCAGACCACTTATGGTAACTTGAGGGACTTGTTAATGGCTCCTAATATTTCTGTATTGGGTTATGGTTAACATCATCAAATTTCAAAAAACATAAGGTAAATAAAGCCATATTGGTTAACATATGAGGAATTGCATCAGTTAGCAAGGGATTCTATCTCTAATTTTTGTGTTTTGAGCCATAAAATTTTGATGGGCTGTCTCAAAAATGGCTTGTGCTTGGGGGTTAAAAGGAATTCTTGGAAAATATTTAATGTTCTATTGCGCACAGAATACAGCAAACATTTTGAAAGTATAAGCTGAACCATTGTGTCAATTGTGACATATAAATAGTTTAATTTACCAAGCAAGGGTATGTGTATGACAACAATCTTCCATAAAGACAATGCCTTTAAACCCCATGAAATGACTCCTTGAGGTTGTAAGACACCCCACCCCCCAAAAAAAGAAGCATAACTTTTACAAGTTTTCACTATCTGTTTAGTTTGTAGGATACTGAGTGTAGAAAACAACTGTTTAAGGGAGTGGACTGAATGATGGAATTAAGCATGTGACTCTTGCAGATTCCCAATCAGTGCTATATTCACTTCACATGGCTTGATCTGATAATTATTAAATTTTGAGATAAATCCAGGTAAAACAGTATGTGATGAATCCAGCCTAATTCCATCTTAAGACTGGGAGCCATCTGTCACAAGGTCAGGAAAAGTTCATTTCTGTTTTAATGTAAAATACTAATATTTCTATTTGGCCTGATCACACTTTGGTGTTTTAAACTTGCTTGGAACTCCTGCCCAAGCTTTGAACTTACTTATGCCTGGCTCTCCCTCACCAGATAACAACCCTTCCTAAAAATCTCAGCTGCTCCTCATTAATTCTGATGGTGGAATCTGAATTACTCCCTACCTTGAGGTGTTAAGATATGTGGATTATTAACCTGCTATCTGCCTTTGCATTATGCTTCCCAGGATCCTGTCAGCTGTAAGCTGCCTAGACATCTATCTTTGTAACTTTTTATGTTATAAAAACTTCCCTGCTCTTAGACCAGGCACTGTCCTCTGGCCCTACTCTTGGGTGAGGCAATTCACTGATCAGCTCTCTTGTGAACTCAATATAAGCTTGTTTTAATTTGGTTTAGAATTAGCATCAGTGGGCTTTGCTTTGCATTCTGGGTTCAACATAAGAGCTCCGATATGAGTGATGAACAGTGAGTTAGTATATTTTTGGAGCACTCTTTGAGAAGAAAGAAGGAGTATATCCAAAGATGATTTTGCTTTCCCTTTAATAAAGAAACAGGGAAACCTGGCTATAAGTTAGGCACAATAAACACTATCAGTAAAGATGTATATATAGTGACTTAGCTTCAGTGACCCAAGTGGTTGCCTGTAACTCTAATAATTGGGGTGAGGCAGGTAGCTCCTTGTAAGTTCAGGTTTTGTATTCATCCCTGGTAAGATTATAAATAAGAATTAATAGGCCACCAAAATAACTGGCATCAGTACTGATAAGGTCAGCTGCAGGAATTTGTTTATCACAAATTATCTTTAAAAAATAAACTGTTTTATCAAATAAATCTTGGATAGGTTTGCAACGAGTAAATGATTAACCAATGAAAAAGTCATAATTGAATGTTGAAACAGGATATTATTTTTCAAATGGAGGTTTACTTCCTGTTTAATTAATGGCAAGACAAATTTATCAGGTTTTAGACCAAATAATTGAAGAGTCCTAGTGTGTAGTTGTAATACCATTAGACAAAACATACTAATTTGGGGTAATTTTGAAAGAAAAAGCAGCAGAAAGATGCACTGATTCTACATGACTACTTTATTCCTGGAAAAGAAGACCAGTGGGAATAGTGAGGTGTATAAACTATAGTAATAATGTCCTTGTCAGGATCCCATTGGCTAAGATGCAAATCAGCAAGCTGATTATTACCCTCTTATAAGGCTTTGTAAGCTTCAGGAGTTAATCTTCTTAAAGACAAAGAATATAGATCATTCTCCAAACATTGGAACAGAGGAGGTAGAGCCCTTCAAAGAACCTGTTGAAATGTAAGCCAATTTCTGTTTCCTAAAACCTTTTGTAAATCATTTAAAGAGATTTTATGTAAATGTTGAGAGCCTGTACTAAGATCTCTGCAAGAGTTAATAAGTGATTCACAAAAAGTGAAAATGGGCTAATTTTTGAACATTTCCTGGAGCTCTATTTAATTCAATTTCTTTAAGTGTTAATTGGACTTGTTGGAAGATAGAGTCTAGGTCTTGTGCAGAGGGGTGGGCTAAAATAATGTCATACATATAATGTATAATCATGAGGTCTGGTACCTTGAAGAAAGGCACCAAGGCCTGGAATATATAATATTGACAAATAATAGAACTGGTTTTCATGCCTTATGTTAAGCCTAACATCGCCATCTCTGACATGGTACAGCTTGATTTAATATATGCAGAAAAAGTCAACTCCTCTATATGGCACTGTTGCAACATCTGTGAAAAAGAAAAATATAAGAGCTTATAGCCAAAGAGGAGACTCCTTGCTCTTTCTACATTCTTTCTCCTGTTCTTTCTCCATTTCTACTTAAATCTCAACATCTCATATCAGATACCCCTTTTCTTCTACATCTGTGTTACCCTACTCTTGCTCACTATCTTTTGTTCTTGTTAGCTTTCCCCATTTTCCTTCTGATCTTCTCTTGTGATAGCTGTCTCTCCCAAACAACAGTGGGCCACTGCTGCAATCTCTTCTCCACCCGGAGTGAGCCACTAACAGCTAGCAAAATAACATAAAAGAAGTTTGAGGCTTGTTTATGTGTTTGCTACTCCTGCTGAGGAGCATTTTTCAGAGCCAGTTGGTCGCCAGACGTCAGTATTGAATATTCCTTCCAAAGGAAACCATGGATTTGTAGCTAAAAATTCTTGCCAAAAAGTTTCTAATTGCTCATAGTTTACTTTTATACCCTGGGCATTTAAAAGCTGTTGTGTAATTAGTAGATGAGCATGTTTATGTTAACCAGGTAAATTACTCATTGCCCTGACCGCTTATGTTTTGAGCTTTGCGTTTCCTTATGGCCAGGGATCCCTCAAGCAAAATCACCTGATTATCCAATGTTTGAGCACCAGAATGCTGAAGGGCCTGCCCTTCCAACATCTACTGTGGGAGCTTGAGGGCATGGAGAAACCCCTCCAGAGATTGTTTCGGAGAACCACATATGCTTTATTTCACAGCAAAAATAGCTTTAAGAGTGAGTATTTGCCAATTTACATATAACAGTCATGATATGCCAGAGGTGATTCACAACAGACCATCTTATGGATGTCCAGACATCAAGAGTCTAGAAACTGACATGTAGGCTGACCTTGCACCAACAGAGCAATAACTCCTTGTCAAAGGAACAAGGAAGTTGCACTTGACAGTGTTCTGACAGAAATTTGTCCCCAAACATAATATTCTATGTTAGAATTCCCCTGCTGAACAATAAGCAAGATAAGCATTCCTCCATGTAGTTCCAAGGTCAGGTCCTGCAACAAAAACTGAAACTAAAAATCTATAAAGTCTTACTTAGAACTAAGGCCTGTTTATCTGAACCTTTATGCTAGTGTCTCTTGAGTACCTGGAATTGTTTCTTGTAACAAAATCAGTAATGCATGTATATTGGTCATGGCACACACTACCTTCAAATAGTTAAAAGGAAAATATGATTTGTAAAGGGTTAAAAGTACACTAGTGAATGAAAAAAACTATACTAACCTCCTATCTTGAACATCACTATACACATATTCTGCATAATTTCAGTGCAAAGTCCTTTACTATATGCTGGAATACTTGCTCTTGACCTCTCTTGGCCTTCTACCTCTCTGTAATAACTTTTAAATGAATGCCCTACCGCTCTGTTCTGTCTAGTAAAACCTTATGCATCCCTTCCAGACCTGGAGTAGATTTTCAGACTTAACCCATTAAATTCCCAGGAACTCAATTCTATGACTATTTCAATGAAATTGATACAGGTGCATTAAAATAGGTTTGAACTTATCATTGAGAGCTTATATATTATCATGTTGCTGTTAATCAACATTATATTTATTTTAATGTACTTATAGTCTTATAACCATTACATATCACATAATTATATGTCATATACTGTATTTAGGTTTTCATACATGTTCCACATCTGGGACGATGGGACACAGTTTCTCTTACCATGGCTGCATCTCACACAAAGAAAAAGGGCTAACATCAGCCATTTGAGTACCTATGCATAAGACACCTCTTGGGACACAAATAACATTCAGAAGTAGGTTCTGCACAGATCCACCTTGGCTAGAATAAAGGCATGGAACATGAGATTTCAGAGATGGCAATAGCCAGAGGTTCTGGAACATTGTGCTGGGTGAGAGGCAATGTCTGCTCAGTATCAGTGGCATCAGGAACTTCCCTAAGCAATATGCAGTATAACTTTATGGTTTCTCCCAACCGTATAGTTTCCAACCCAGATTCTCAGACCCCTTTAGAAAATCTGTAAGCTACCTAATGCCCTTCAATAAATGTTTAAGTCCTGCAACTAAGTATTCTGGCAGATACATAAAGTACACATTTTGCATCTTATTCCAAGATATTTTAAGACCATTAGTGGATCATGCATAACTTGGTTCTTTTAGAATACACAGGGACTAACACATTATAGTGATAGTTTAAGACATCAAAATGTAATGAAGAGTGGAGTCACAGGGCTTTTTGATGTTTTAACAACTTTAGGCAGAGTGAGCAGTCTGTTTGACCACTTCTTACCTGCCCACTAAGAATTAGGTAGTGTGTTTTCTGTATTGAATATGGGCAGGACCATGACCAATTGCATCAGTGTTAAAGAAGCTTTGTGACTTCCAAGAATAAATCAAATGACACAATAGACACACCTCTGCCTTATATCCTGAGATACCCCAAGCCATCATAAAAAAGTCTGGCTACCCAAATACCACATGCTGAAGGTAGCTGAGACCATATTGATGAGCCATATTAGGTGATCTCACTGACAGACCCAGCTGAGGAATCAGTTGTGAGACACAGTCTGATGTTTTGTGTTGTTGTTTTTTTTTTTAATTGATACTTGTATTGTCTGGTCTTCCCTTGACTTTCTTGCCAAGATTTGATTATTGGAGGAAAACTAACTCTTGCCTGGTCTTGCCTTATCTGGCCTTGCCTTGCCTCTTCGTGGCATGGCTGCTGAGAAGTTAAGACTTGCTTGGCCTTGCCTAGCATGACCTTGACTTGTCCTTCCAGCCTGTTATGGCTTGTGCATCAGGGGAAGCCAAAGCTTGCCCTAACTTGAATTGGTGGCTTGCTTCATTGACCGACCATGGTTTAGCTATGAAGGGGAAAACCAGTCTTGCCTTGCATTATTATTTCTTTTTCCTTTGATATCCCTTGCTGTGATTGAGCTATCTAAGAAAAGCCAAATCTTCCCTGGTCTGGCCCAAACTTTCATGGCTTGGTCATGAGGGAAGCCAGGCTTTGCCTGGCCTGACCTTGCCTTCTGTATCAGGAAAGCCAACCCTTGTTTGCTTTTCTTCCTCACCTTACCTTTCTTCTCTTGCATTGCTATGGCTTGGCTACTGAGGGGAAAACAAGCCTGGCCTTTCTGCATTTTGCCATGCATTGCCTTGAGATGGCTGTCTTTGGGAAGCTAAATTTGTCTCATTGTTCCTGTCCTTGCCCTTAGCTTTGCTATGAAGAGGAAGCCAAGCCTTTACTTTCCTTGCTATTTTGTCTTTTAAAGACTTGACTGTAGAGGGGAAGCTGAGCTCCCCTTGCCCCATTCTGCTTTGCTTTCACTTCACTGGGCTGTCAGAAGGAAGCCTCACCTTGCCTTCTTTTCCTTTCCAGGTCTAAGAAACCTCTGCATTCTCAAATATTAGTATTAAGGTTCTTATTCCAGCTGCCAAGAAGGGGAATAACATGGATGGTGGAAGGAGACAGACATCATTATACAAAATACATGTGTGAAGATGTGAATTTGGTGTCAACATATCTTATGTATAAACAGAGATATGGCAATTTATGGTATAAAGATGTATTAAAAATTGTAATGCAAAAAAAGAGAGCTCATGTATAATGGCATAATTTGTCATGAACATACTTTATATACAGAGTTATGAAAAATTGTTCTGTGAATGGATAAATATGAATGTAATGAATTCCACTATTGTCATGTATGTAAGAAATAAATAAGTAGATAAATATATAAATAAAATAATACCTTGTCACATTTATTCTTTTATGTTTTAATACCCAGGGAATACTCAGAAATATTCCTTTTTGTTTTTTTCTCTCTTTTATTGAGTGATTTCCTGCTTGCTTAAAACACCCCTATATTAACTAGCTCATAAAATATACATTATTTTAGTATCCATTAAAGATAATGTACCCATTTTTATAGTCTCTTCAGCATTGTTTTCGCCATACTTACCTCTACATTATTTGCAATAAATATTTTATGTGTATATATATATATAATATATTTAGCATTGAAAACATATATATATATATATATATATATATATATATATAATATGGCTCATCAATATTTTATATATATATATAATATTTAAAATACTTTATATATAAATTATATATATAAAATATTGATGAGTCATATTATATTTGTTTTCACTGCTAAAGATTGACAAGGCTTTCTTTCAAATGCATAGCAAAATGTCATAATGGGGACAGATCTCATTTTGTTCTTGTTTGATTGTATGTTTCAATTATAACAGGATGATAGTGTAGTGTATATATAGCATTTTTTTCTGGGTGCTACTAGGGACTGAACCCAAGATTGTATTACTTCTGAGCTGTACCCCGCAGCCTATTTATTTATTCTTATTTTGAAACAGGGTCTAAGTTTCTGAAATTCTTAATGAGTTGCTGAGGCTGGCTTTGATTTTGTGATCCTCCTGATTTATTTTCCCATTACTAGGTTTTCAGGCCTGCACCATTATAGCCAGTCACTATTTTTTTTTAACATTACATGCATGTGGCCCAGAAACCACATTAGACCAAGATAGTTAATAATAAATTCAAAAAGATATAAATTAACTAAAAGACCCCTTGAATATTTCTTTTTTTAAAGAGAGAGTGAGAGAGAGAGAGAAGGAGAAAGAGAATTTTTTTTTATTTTAAACAGAGAGAGAGAGAGAGAGAGAGAGAATTTTAATATTTATTTTTTAAATTTTTGGCGGACACAACATCTTTATTTGTATGTGGTGCTGAGGATCAAACCCGGGCCGCACGCATGCCAATCGAGCAGGCTACTGCTTGAGCCACATCCCCAGCCCTTGAATATTTCTTAGTAATATATTATAAAAGCTAATTTTAAAATTTTGTTCATATGTGCACATAAAAGCTCCATGAAGAATAAATATTTCAAAGACAATATTTCTTTGTAGACACAAATTAGCTGATTCCAGGATATTCAAATATACAAATTGCCTATATGGATTAATTGAATTAAAAAAACAGAAATAAAAGTGGAGAAAATTTTTAAGTAATGTCATTTAGAAATCTGAATTTTTGAAAATCTTACATAGTCACTTGAAAAATGTTGTGTGACACAAGTTGAGATATGCTTACAAAGGAGCAAGAGATGTACATAAAGTACCTTTAAAGTGATTTGCTACATTAGCAGAAAATTGGATATTGCATGAAGACCATCAAATTAATGCCTGTAGACCAATCCACAGCATGGTCATATGTGTAAATAAAGGCACATTTTTGACTCTTTTGTTTTATTTTATAGCTGCTAGGCATCAACCTCAGGAACTTTCATGCACACTCATAGTAGGCAATCACCCTGCCATTATTCTAGTAATAAACAGATTTCGAATGAGTCCACTCCCATTCATTTATTGTCTATTACAGATTTCAGACAATAGCAACAGAAATTTATTGCATCCCAATTCCTAACATAAATAAAGTTATTATTTTCCAAATTTATCTCTTATTCATATCTCATTGTGATTTTAAGATATTGAGGATTTTTTACAATATATCAGGTTTTCTAAGTGAAAAATTATAAGATTAATAATAAAGAACTTTTAATCTTTCTTGTGTATATGTCATTTATCTCCTTTCTTTGCTTAAATGTTTCTATTTTCTATTTAAGTATATAAACAGCATTAGCTGGCATGCCTCAGGTTCAAGATTTTAATTGAAAAAATCAAGTGTTTTGCCATCTAAAAATGGTGCTGTCTCCTGATTTGCAAGTGGTGCTCATTTCTTTTTCACTTTCAGTGCTGTTTTAATTAGAAGTACTCACCAAGATGCACCTTTATCTGTATTCCTCATTAAAGTGTTGATTAGACATGAGAATAATCTCTTTAACTTATGGATTACTATATCTAGAATGTATTTTTCTTGTTTTATAGATTCTCTTTACAGATGTTCTAATTAGATTTTTTCACTTCCATTCACTTGTACAACTTTTATGCCATTGAGTTTATATTCATGTTTTTTGATATTAATAAAATAAAACACCAAGACTTCCATGATAAAATTCTGCAGTCCAGAACATATTGAAACACCTTAGAATCTAATGATCTGATCCTTAAATTTACCTAGAACTCAGTTATTAACCTATACTGTCTGCTTGCCCACCTAATGGTAGCTTATAGTCCGCTTTCTGATATAATTTATCCATTCATATTTGTTACTTACTGAGTTATTTTTATTTGTTTGAAATTTATTTTAAAAATAGTCCTCCTTCTTGATTCTCAAGTGAATTGCTATTAATTACCTGCCATGTTCTTTTGTGATTTTGATTAATTTATTCATTGGTATAGGAGATTGAACTCAGTGGTAGTCTTTCACCAAGCTCCATCCCAAACTTTTTCATATACTAATCTGACACAGAGTCTCATTGTTGCTTAGGGCCTTGCTAAATTGTTGCAACCGGCCCTGAATTTGTGCTCTGATTCAGCCTCCCAAGT
The DNA here is from genome assembly GCF_964194105.1 of Spermophilus citellus. Taxonomy (NCBI): domain Eukaryota; kingdom Metazoa; phylum Chordata; class Mammalia; order Rodentia; family Sciuridae; genus Spermophilus; species Spermophilus citellus. The sequence goes on from NC_138182.1 coordinate 107,016,762, forward strand.
AAAATCATTTGGAAAAATGTACATGCCAATCTCCTGGACTTTTTGTTTGTTAAATTCTCTTTACTGGACTGTGGTTACTATTCTTTCTCAATACTAGTATTAAAGTTTCGCTTGCCTTATTTTTTCCCTTTATTTAAGGTTGAGAAGCTTGGCACAGTGCCTCATGCCCTTAATCCCAGCATGGTAGAGGTGGAAGGAAGCAGAGCATCCTAAATTGGAAGCCAGCCTGGGCACTTAGTGTCTCAAAATTAAAAGTGGTCATTTAAAAAGGATGGTGTGTACAGCCCAGTGGTGGAGTACCCCTGGGTTCCATCCCCAGTACTGGGGGTCAGGGAGATTGAGAACCACAAATTTAATGATCATTTGTATTTTCAATTATATATTTGATAGATTTATCCCTAATATTTAATTTATTGTCATTTATTTTTCATTGTTTAGTATTTCTTAATACTTTTAAAACTGTAGTTTTTGACATTCTTGTTTCTTAACAGAAACACTAAGAAACCTCATTTTCTAGGCCCCACAGATTTTACAGGATAGCATGGCTCTGTGTTATGGCTTTTCTTGGGGTGCTCCTTGAACTAGTTTGCCTTTGGTTGAGAATTTTAGTTTCAAACTTCTCTCTCCTGGTGGCTGCACACAGAGGAAGATCTTCACCAGCAAGCTCAGTTAAGTATTTAAGGGCTTTGTCACCCTTGCTGTGGATACACTCTCTCCAGACACTTAGCTTTCTAGGAAGAAAGCTGTGGAATTCTACCAAAAGTACATAAACTTTTCTTCCACCTGGTTTCTGCACTGTAGGTTCTTTGATGTTCAATTGTTTTTCCTCTTTCTCAATGTGACTAATTATCAAAATATGCCATCAGTTCTGTGTCACAGTAGACAGAAAACAGTTCCCTAAAAATCCAGAATATTGGAGCTATGTTCTCCTTTCTCTGACACCAAAAGGGGAAAACTGAGAATTGGGCAGTTTCTCCTGATCATACTGGTGTGTCAACTTGGGGGAAAAGCTGATCTGTGAGAAAGGCAAAAGTTTTCCTTTACCATTTAGTGAGGCTGTTCTTGGTTTTGCCCTCTATCTCCAGTTCTTATTAGTTTTACTACAACTATTTGGCTGGGTATTGAGGCTGTTTATATACATTTATGTGTGGTTGTGGGAAAGAGAAATCATTTGTATAGCTGTTTTGGTGGAGTCTAAACTCCCTTCATCCGCTTGGGAGTTCTTGTTATTAGAAGTGGAAATATTCCATTGATGAATGAGTAATTGTAAAATTAAGTGCATGAAATTAAGTGTAGATGTGTTAAAAGTAAAATTCAATGGTAACTTTGGAAAAAGTAATTCTTGGAGTTATGCAGGAAGAGAAAAACACAAGAGTGAGATTCACAAATGAATGGGAGACTTGGGATATGGCTTAGGGTAGAGCATATTCTGGATTCAATTGGAATATCATCAATCAATCAATCAATCAAATAAAACAATTAAAAAATGATTTTAATTTAGTGTTTGCAGACCCTCCTTTTGAAAGACATTGTATCTAAGTGGAATAATGGAGAATAATCTTTGTTCTTCTTTAACTGTATTTTTCAATCTTTACATAATGATCATATGTAAAACTTGAACATTTTAAAAATTACATATGTAACACCAAAAATGCTAAAAAAAGTATTAAGTAATAAATTCATAAAAATTTAATCTACAGTCACCATGAAAATTTCTTCCTGATTTTTTTTTCTGTTTTTTTTTATTGATTATTTAAAGCATTACATAGTTCATGATATATCATCTTTCATACATTTGACTCAAATTGTGTTTTGAACTCCCATTTTCACCCCAAATACAGATTGCAGAATCACATCTGTTACATATTCACATTTTTACATAATGCCATATTAGTGACTGTTGTATTCTGCTACCTTTCCTATCCCCTACTATCCCCCCTCCCCTTCCCTCCCCTCCCATCTTCCCTCTCTACCTCCCCTGCTGTTGTTCAATTCTCTCCCTTTTTCCTTCCCCCTTGCCCCTCATAACCTCTTATAATTTTATGTATCATTGAAGGTCTCCTACCATTTCCATGTGCTTTCCCTTCTCTCCCCATTTCTCTCCCCCCATTCGTCTTTGTTTACTGTAGTCTTTTCCTCATGCTCTTCCTTCCTGTTCTGTTCTTAGTTGTTCTCATTATATCAAAGCAGACATTTGGCATTTGTTTTTTAGGGCTTGGCTCGCTTCACTTAGCATAATCTGTTCTAATGCCATCCATTTCCCTGCAAATTCTATGATTTTGTCATTTCTTAGTGCTGCATAATACTCCATTGTGTATATATGCCACATTTTTTTTTATCCATTCATCTATTGAGGGGCATAGTATTAATTTTCTCATTCTTAATGATAACACAGGGCTGGGGTTGTTTTTCAGTGTAAGAGAATTTTTCTAGCATGGATGAGGCATTGTTTTTGATACTCAGCACCACATATAAATAAATAAATAAAATAAAGGTCTATCAACAATTAATAATGATATTTTTAAAAAGATAACAGGATAGACAGCAGAATACATCAGTCACTAGAAAGGCAATTTATAAATCAATGGAAATGTAACTGATGTGACACAGCAATCTGTATACGGGGTAAAAATGGGAGTTCATAACCCACTTGAATCAATCTGTGAAATATGGTATATTAAGAACTATGTAATGTTTTGAACAACCAACAATAATATAAAAAAAATAAAAAGATAACAGAATAAGTTTCAAGGGCAGATATGCAAAGTGCTTATTAATATTGAAATGGTGAACTCAATAACAAACCCTGAGGGCAAATTCAGGAAATATTTTATTTCATAAACTGAATTGTACAGAAAGTCTGTAGAAGAATGATGTGGTGCATATGAAGTGTGTTGTGCATACAAAAGAAAAAACATACATGCAGGTCGTTTCACAGCATTAGAGGAACATTGGATCAACAAATCAAGACTAAATCCAGAATGTAGCTTGTTTTCGCAAATAAAGTATTTCTGTTGTTTCCTTTTGCCATGCTGAGATTTGTCCTCAGGCTTCATATGTGCTATACATGTACTCTACCACTGAGCCTCACCCCCTTACGCTGAAAATATAGTTTTATTGGAATGCCATCAGGCATTCAATTATTATATTTGCAGATTTTAGGCTATGACCACAGAGAACTTCTGGTCCACAAAGCCTAAAGTCTTCATGATGTGCTCCTCTAAAGAAATATTTGCAAATTCCATTGGTATTAATTTTAATATCACCAAATATATTGACATATTGATGGAACAGGGATCCCTATGTGCAATCTACCAGCAGCATTCAGGTTAACTTGAGAGTCAAATATTTGAGCATTTATCCACTGGTTATGAAAATTAAAATCTAATTATAAACTGAAGAAAAATCTATAGTACTACTGAAATACACCATTCAAAAATCAAAATCAAAGATATCATGAATAGCCCAGAAATGCTCAGGAACCATCCCAGATTTAAAAAAACAACATAAGAAACAAGACCACTGGACACAATGAATAATTGATATTAAAATTTCCCAAAATTGGATTTATTTTGGTTCAAAGACAAATGTTAAAATAACTGTCAAATTTTGAATAAGATTTGTAGAGTAGATATTCACAACATAGTTTACTTATTTTGATCATTGCACCATAGTTACAGAGATAATTTCTCATTTTTAGAAAATGTGAGATTTTTAAATTTACAAATAAAAAGACATTGTGTGCATCTTGCAAATGTTTCAGAGATAAAAACTGTTATGTACGTAGACTCATCTAGAAATGAAGAATAACATTTGGGGAATGTTTCTTATGAATTCCTTTCACTGCTGTCTTAAATCTTCTATAAATCTGAGATTATCAAAATAGAACATTTCTGAAAGAAAAATAAATTTTTAAAATATTAACAAGTAACAGCAAACACAATAAAATAAACCATGAATCTGTATAGGTATAATAAATGAACAAATTTAGTGGTGAATGATACACATTTATATTTATATTAATATTTATAGTCTCAAACTATCTTCACACAAATAATAATTACAAAGTAAAATTCTGCAAATACCACATTAATGACCAACATTAACATCAGCAGTAATGAGGATATTATAGGTCACATGATGTGATTCAAAGTGAAAATGAGAGAATTGATTTCTGTGGTACTCTTGCCAAAAACATGTAATCTAGCTCCAATCCATTTTAAGCACATTCTACAAGCTTTCCCTCTGAAAAATTCAAGGTCATGAAGGTTAAGAAAAGACTAAGGAATATTTAATTCAGAAGGCATCTATAAAATAAAACAATTAAGTTCATTTCATGTCTCTGAAGAAAATATTTTTTTATAAAGAACAATATCAGGCTACTAGAAAAACATGAAAATAATCTGAGGATTAAGTGGTCCAAGGCATTATGATAGAATGTATAAGTGTTGATTTGAGAAACAGCATTTGCTTAATGTTGTTGTTTTTTTTTTCTTTTTTTCTTTATACAATCTTGGAAAATACTAGTGAAGTTGCAGGTTCTAATGCAAAGTACTTTTTCCCACTGAAGCATTTTAAAATGAATTAACATATGCCATCTTTCATGATAGGTTTAGTATTTCCTACAAGTCAGAACATGCTAGACAACAATATAACCTTCATAATGAAACTGATACAATTAACAACTATGCTGTTACCTGTTAATATTTGAAAAATATACTCATAATAAATGAATGTTGAATTGTAGTTATCTAGCAGGTTCTGACTTGTACAAAATACTAAAAATATCATAAATGATAGCATATGTAAGCAATTCATTTTAAAATGCTTCAGTGGGAAAAAGTACTTTCCATTAGAACCTGCAACTTCACTAGTATTTTCCAAGATTGTATAAACAAAGAGAAAAGGAAAAAAATAAAGATAAAACACTAAGCAAATATTCTTATTAGAAAAATTATTAAGTCAGTGCCTGAAATATAAATTTAAAGATGGCAGTATAATAATTGCAATACATTAATCCATTATTGAATAGAGTAACCAGCATGTAAAAATAATGTTGCCTAATTCTCTGGACCCATATTCAGTGATATAATATAAATAATCCATCATTAATGTGATATTTAGATCTACCAAATTAGTGTTGACTTGGTTGCTGAATTGAGCTTAAATGCTAACATTTAGATAGTCTGAAAACACATCTAATAAAAACTGGTTTGCACTTGCACTTCAAATTTTCTTACAGATATAAATAATTTTCATATTTTGATAATCTCATTATATATGTCACACATATCCATTTCAATAAAGTATTTACATCATACATTTCATAAATAATGTAAATATTATATTAACAGTCTGAAAAACACAATATTAGCTTTCATTTTTTCTTCTTAAAATCTCTGTATATCCTTATGATGTTTCCAAAAGTACATCTTGTCTTGTCTTATTAGTAATTCTTAAGGCAGAAGCTCCCATGTTCAGGATTCAAATTCTGCAGCAAGTGAAGAGAAAAAGAATTATATTTTTTCTCAAACATTTTATAAGTATAAATCAGTGAAGAAGTTTAGAACTTTTTATTGTTTATAAGAAGAAAAAAAGATATGTCCACAATACAAAATCACTATGGAATGAAGTATGCCCATATTTTCATACACAGTTGTCATTATGACTGAGTATCAGAGCTTTGGGTTTTCCACCTCTTATGCATAAATTTGACAACCATATGCTAGGGTATTCTGGCAAGAACTGGGATGACAACATGGAGATGATAATGGACACCTCTCAACAGTCATATACAATAGCTTCAAAAGCAGACAATCAGGCAGTTTCCATACAGAGTCATTGGCATTAGGACAAGGATAAAACAGGTTACTACTGGAACACTTAGAAGGGACTTCTGTCCCAATTTTGTGTGTTTGAGGTCCTTCAATGGAAGTGATACAGTAACACCATAAGTAAGAGGAGAAATTGTGAGAGAAAGGGAAGAGGTGCATGCAGACACCGAGATGAGGAAGAACACTTGTGGAATCACAGTGGTCCAGTGTCACTAGAATCTAGAGCAAAGTGCCAATAAAGCAAGTGAGATGAGATAGCCTGAGTAACCTGACAAAAATCCAGTTGTTTGGATATTTTAATTTTTGGCTAAGAAATTTCATATTTTTATTGAGGCAAATGTAAACTAATGACAGAGTCATGACAGGGTATTTTAAATGTGTGACTGTTACTAAGTCAGTCTGGGATTTTGGCCATAAACCACAGAAAATGGGTGATGCCATTTTTTTCCCACAAAAGAATGTCAGTGTATAGGCTGACAGTTTCATAGTGGGGCAGAAGTGGGAAAAAAGCAGTTTCACACTTAAGGTCTTTAATTTGTTGATATTCAGAATTGGAAAAAATACATAGCTCTTTAATTGTAATTGATTTCAGAAGTTATGACCAGCAGTTTTTAAACATTTGGCTCATTATAGATGTGCACTTGATGAGTTATGTGGTAAATACTTCCAACTCTTATATAAATATCACCATGTAGAGTGTTCTTTGTATAAAACTCTTCTCTTACTAATTCCCCAAATAGGGTCTAAAATATATTACTGAACATAGTAAGTATGTTGTAGTGATAACAATAAGGTGGTGTCTAATGCCTTTACACATTTGATGTGAAAACAAATGATTTTGACTGACAGAATTCCCATTCCTGTCTTTATGTTCTATTTTTAAAGAAAATTATTTTAAACAAAAATTTTACTGGTGCATTTGACTATATATAATAGAGGAACTGATTATGACATATTCACAGATGCACATAAAATAATTTGATCACTCTTCCTCTCTAGTAGTTTTTTCCTCTCCTTCTCCCTTCACCTTTGAAGGCATTCTGCAGTGATTATGGAGACATATCTTTGAAACGTGATGAAAGAGTTTAAAAAACACTCTTCTATTCAGGCTAGCATGATATGGCAAACTAATGTTCCACAAGGAAATGTAGAACTATTACATTAAGTTTTAAATAAACTAGCTTATGCATAAGTAAAAAAGAAACATCACTTTCTCCCAGAAATACATTGGATAAAGAGTTGCCTCCCAAATCCCCTTTGCATTGTGTCTACATTCATACACAATTTCTCATTGTTTTGTAAATGGTAAATTATCTCATTTTTTTCTGGTAAGAACTAATAAGAACAACTTCTACTTGCATCCTGCATAACAACTAACTTTCATTCTCTTTTTGTAAATAGTCATCCAATTTCATGACTCTGAAGCACTTCAAACCCGATTCTCTCATTTTTTTTCAGGAAGATATTCATGTAAGCTAAGAAACTGAAAAAAAAAAACATATATCAGCTATTAAATTAAATTGTAATTTATATGTTAAAATGATTTCTTTCTGTCATAACTATTTAACTTCAGCATTGTTTTATAAAGCTTAGATTTGTTCTCCTGTGATTTTTCAGGTCAAAATGCCAAATAAAAGAATAAGGTTGAGGCCACATTTAACATAGATATGCATGGCTTTACTATGTGTTAAGAAGTTCATCAAAACACCATTGAAGCAGGGTGTGATGGCACATGCCTGTAATCACAGTGGCTTAAGAGGCTGAGACAGGACAGTCTTGAGTTCAAAGCTAGTTTCAGCAACCGTGAGGCCTAAGCAACTCACTGAGACCCTGTCTCTAAATAAAACATGAATAGGTTTGGGGATGTGGCTCAGTGGTCAAGTGTCCCTGAGTATAATCCCTGGTGCAAAGAAACAAACAGCCAATAAATAAATAAATAAATAAATAAAACGATGAAAGCTCTAAACCAAGGTGCAATGAAAGCAAGATGGTATCTTTTATTTGTTCACTTTCAAGCAGATATTTCATTATTGTAATAATACCCCTGATAAAAAAATGTCAAATATTATAGAAATATCTTCAAATGGGTTCAAAATAGCTGGACATTGTTTTTCTTATTAGCTCTTAAAAATACAGCTCATCATTTTTGGACTAATATTTGACTCGCTCAAATGAAGTCTTAGTATGAAGGAAATCACCTGGTTGTACTGAAGGGCTCCTGCTATACAATGCAACTCTAACCCTAACCTAACCCTAACCCTAACCCAACCCAAGCCAGGGAGTTGGGGACAGCACTCAGTGTGGAATAGTGAAATGAATCTGATCAAATTTTTTTGTGAATCCATATGAAAATATCACAGTGAATTTCACCTTCATGTATATTCATAATGCATAATTCAAAAAGAAACTTAAAAACTACAAATAAGTATAAGATCAGTAGAGCAGAAGCAAGAGAACACAGGGAGGAAGAAGGGGAGATAAAGTGGAAGTACTGGTCACTGAATTAGAGCACATTATATTTCATGCTTGTTTAATTATTTCAAAATTAACCTCAATATTATTTATGTCTAAATGCACTTTCAAAATTTTCATCAAATAAAAGAATAATTTAAATGTTCCACAAGAGTAAGTGGAGGGACTGTTGCTCAGTGGTAGAGTACTTGCCTACACATGTGAGGCACTGGGTTCAATCCTCAGCACCACATAAAATAAAGAAAATATATAACTAAAAAAATATTTTAAAAAGAGAGTAGGTAGAAATTCTCCATATGTGGGCACAACACTAAAAGAATCAGAACAGAGACAGTGTATGCAATTATGGGTTTGTAATTTCTCTAAAGAAGTGTACATATTTCCAGGGGGCTTCAAACTTCCAATTAAAGCAACGTTGGTGGAAGAGAGACAGAAATCAGCGATGTATGACTTTGCAAGTAACAATGCTGCCTTCTTGAAAGACTCTCCCTGGAAGATTCTTGAGGATGCCATTAGAAATATGGATACTTTAAAGACAAATATAGATGATGTAAACCTTAGTTTATTTGACTACCAAAGCCATTTTACTATGTTGAAGTATATTAAATCATGGTTTCCTTAAACACATGCAACTAGAAAATTTTAGTAAAGCTAGAAAGATTCATATTTAGTGAACCAGTTCAAGGACTTAAAGAATGTTCCTTGAAGATATTGTCAAGCATTTATTACCATCATATGTATATTCTACCTATTACCTAGATAAATTAAGCATTTGACAATGAGACAATTCAGAGCAACAGCCACTGGTTCAGAACAAGATAGGTGAGTGGGTGATCAAGATAGATTAAAGCTGCTGCCTAGAAAGTTGGCCCATGAATTTGTTACCAGGGCTTCAGGAGACTGCCCATTCATTCTGTCATTCACAGGCCCCAACACTGATCATCAGAATATTTCTAACCACTTTGCAGGTTATACTTCCCATCATCACAAGTATGACAATGTAGAGAGGAAAAAACTATATAGAACATTTTGTCTCTAGATACCATTTAAGAATAATATTTAAAAATTAAAATAAAAATCAGTTATCTGTCAGGTGTCAGAATGTGCCCAGAGTGTAGTTATAGCAACACTGGACACTTAAGGTTTCAGTTATAATCTTTCAAAAATTGTGAAACTTGTTCATGTTTTCATGTAGAAGCAGTTTTGTCACAATATAACTATGTGAATCACAAAACTTCAAAAACACTTAACTAAAAGTTTAGTATTCAGATGTAAAATGCAAAGGTGAGTGAAAGATAAACTTCCTAGACTCATGAATGTACTCAAGAGTACATTCATTTCCTAACATTACTTCCACAAATTATAGGGTCTAGTTTGCTTTTGCATGCTACCGATCTCATCAACCTGTCTCAAAGTTATGCAGTAGACAGACACAAATTAAGGAGACTAAGTTGCTCTCTTTCAGTCTAGGTTTTGACATACTTGTGGAATCTGGATTGTTCTGTATGGAAGTGCCTATATTCTCTCAGTTGCATTTCTTAGAATTTTCAGTTCAGATTCCAGATGGCTAATTCTGAGTTCCATCTGACTTCTTATTGAAGTAAAATTAGTCTTTCTGAACTGCTCTGTAATTTCCGGAGCTGCTTCTTGTGTCTAAAGAACATAAAAAGAATATATTTTAAAAATAATTAGAACCCAAATAATTATTATGTAGTTATTTTATTTAGTTCTGAGTCAAAAATTCAGACAGCAATTTTAAATGTGAAGAAAAAAATATTAGACTGTAAACTTCTGTCATCAGTATCAATTACATTAAATCTGAACCAATAATAATTGAGTTCTTCCTCTCCCCCTTTCCCCCCTCATTCCCTGCCCTCCTCCTCCTCCTTTCTACTGCGAATGGAACCCAGGGCGTTGCACAGGCTAGGCTATCTACCATTGATCTGTGCTCAAAGTAATGAATCATTCTCATGTTAGCACTCAGATCATCCGACAATTTAAAGGATAATAGAATCAATTCAAAATATGAAAGTTGAAAATTTTAAGATAACAATTCAAAAGTATATTTCTGCATCACATTTTTTTCTCCTCATAGTCTTACTTATGCCCACTCATATCAAATATCCAACAGTTATCTGATGAAAATTATTACTCAGATCAAATTAGCTGAAAGGATGATGTAAATTGTGGTATTTGAAGGGGCATCAAATGTCTTCCTTCTCTTAGAAATCTATACAACATCTTTCCTCAAGAGAGATAGAATACACCTATGATACGTATATCCCAAATACAGTTTACAATGAAATGAATTAAAGCAAACTGCAGATAAGTAAGATAGCCTGTAAAATCAGAAATACTTGTTTTTGCTTCTCCTCTAAATCCCATCTTGCTCGATGTTCAATGTCACATTCCCACCGTACTCCTTGGCCTCGTTCTACTCGAGTGCTCCGTGTGTGCCTTGGAAAGTTTACTACATTTTCTTCCAACTTCTTTTGATTCCTTTCTATTTTTTCAAATGTATCTTGTATACTTTTTATAAAAAACAAGTTTTGCATAAAACAGTCATAGTTTGTTCTCAAATGTAAATGCTTTGAAGATGCATTTTTCATCTTTGCAGTGAGATCATCCATCTGCATGAATAAAAGAAGTATGAAAAAACACAATACGAAAATAAGATACTGAAAATATTCGACACAAACTCAAACAACAAATTTTACATAAATTCAATTGCAACAAAACATAATCTATACCAGCATTATGAAGAGTAGATAAAGTTTCGATAATAAGGTATATTAGCTTTTCAGTTGGTAAGGATTACACATCTATAAATCCCAATTCTGGCTACATAATAAATGTTGAGGAAATCTATATAGAAGATGATTTTTCCTATACTGAATTTACTATTGGTTTAAGTGAATTTAATTTTATATTTTGTCACTGAAATATAGTTAGAATAAAAGTCTTAACAGGCCAATCTACTAACAAAAAATATTGATTGATATCAAATAGTAATTTTGTTAAAACAACTATTAGGCATTAATATTTTCCATTCATTCTAGAATAGGTGTGGATATCAGATATTACTCTCACCTTGGGAGAATTTATATCTCAAGAAGATAATCACCATGCAAACACTGTTGGTGACAGAAAAGTCAGAGAAAGTGCATGAAAAATAAAAATTCATTTTATGTGATCTCTGAATAATCATGATCAAGTGAATAAAAACAGACAAGTCAGAAAGTACAGCATGAATAAGACAGAGATATGGTACAATCGGCACAATTCATGAAGACCACAAAGAGGCAGGGTAATAAAAGCATGTCCAAATATTAACTTGTAAATAGATGCCCCCAGTCATGTAGTACTGGAGTTGTCAAGAGGTGGAAGCATTTTTTGGTTTAGCAACTGATAACTGGCTAAGTGACATGGTCATAAAACAAAATTCTACTAGACAACAGAAAGAAATAAAATAGTGATGCTTGCTACAACACAGAGGATCCCTGAAAAAAGTATTCTAAGTCAATGAAACTGGTAAAAAACAAAAGACCTACTATTGTATAAATTCACTTGTATGAAATATCCATTACAGAGTAATTTTAGAGTTAGAACTATAAGCCAACTTCCAAACAAGATTTCCAAAAAGCAAAAGTTAATATCAAGAATCAGCAAATGGTGGCTGGTAGTTCAGTGGTAGAGTGCTTGCTTAGCATGTGTGCAGCTCTTGGTTTGATCCTCAGCACCGCACATGAATAAATAAAGATAATGTGTCCATCTACAAATAAAAATATTTTTTAAAAGCATCAATATGGGGCTGGGGCTGGGGCTGTAGCTCAGTGGTAGAGTGCTTGCCTTCCATGTGTGAGACATTGTGTTTGATTCTCACCACCACATAAAAATAAAGATATTGTGGTCTATGTACAACTGTTTTTTTTTTTTAAAGATCAATAAATGGGTTGGTATCAAACTAAAAATCTTTTTCACAGCAAAGGAAACCATCACGAATTATGAACAGAGAACCTTCAAAATGTGAGAAAACCTTTGCCATGTGCACCTCAGATAGAACATTAATCACCAGGATGTACAAATAATTCAAATTTTTTAACACCAAAAGAACACCAACCAATAATCCAATCAATAAATGGGCAAAGGAACTGAAAAGGCACTTCCCAGAAGAACATATGCAAATGGTCAGAAAATATCTGAAAAAAATTCAATTAGAGAAATGCAAATGCCACACTGAGATTCCATCTCACTCGGGTCAGGATGGCAACTGAAAAGAATAAAATAATGATAGATGTTGGTGGCAGTGTGGGGAAAATGTTCACTTACACATTGCTGATGGGACTGCAAATTGATGCAATCACTCTGGAAAGCAGTATGGAGAGTCCTCAGAAATCTTGGAATGTAACCGCCATTTGACCCACTTATCCCACTCCTCGACTTACACACAAAATCCTTAAAATCATCATACTACAGTGACACAGCCACAACAATGTCTAAAGTGGCTCAAATCACAATATTGAAGCTATGAAACCTTCAATAGATGAACAGATTTAAAAAATGTGTCATGTACACAGGATGGAATATTAATAAGCTGTGAGAAAGAATGAAATTATGGCATTTGCCAGTAAATGGATGGAAATGGAGATTATCATCCTAAGTGAAATAAGCCAATCCTCCAAATCCAAAGGCTGGAAGTTCTCTTTCATAAGTGAATGCTAACACACAGTAAGGAATGTGGGAAAAAAGAATAGAAGTTCATTGAATTAAGACAAAAGGAATGGGAATGAAAATGGAAACAGAAAAGACAGTAGAATAAATCTGAAACAACTTTCCTATATTCACATGTGAATACATGACCAGTGTAACTCCACATTATGTACAAATATAAAAATGTGAAGTTATAATCTATGATGTAAATATTCAAATACAGTCTACTGTCATATATATCTAAAAAGAACAATAAAGAAACAGCGTACTACAGGGACATAGCCACATCAATGTTTATCACAGCACAATTCACAATAGCTAGACTGTGGAGCCAACCTAGATGCCCTTCAATGGATGAATGGATAAAAACATGTGGCATATATACTCAATGGAATATTACTCAGCACTAAAAATAATGAGACCATGGCATTTGCAGGGAAATGAATGGCATTAGAGCAGATTATGCTAAGTGAAGTTAACGAATCCCAAGAAAAACAAATGCCGAGTGTCTTCTCTGATATAAGGGGGGTGACTCAAAATGGGGAAGAGAGGAAGAGCATGGGAAGAAGATTACCTCTACACAGGGAAGAGGGGTGGGAGGGAAAAGGAGGGAGAAAGGGAATTGCATGGATGGTGGAAGGAGACCTTCATTTTTATACAAAATACATGTATGAAGATGTGAGAAAAAAATAATAGTGTTACCTTAGATTAGGTAGAGAGAAGTGATGGGAAGGGAGGGGAAGGCTGGGGAGATAGGAAGGATAGTAGAATAAAACGGACATTATTATTACCATGTGTATATATGTGAATGCATGACCAATGTGATTCTGCAACCTGTATACTCAGAAAAATGAGATATTTTATCCCATGTGATTCAAATGTATGATATGTCAAGGTCATTGTACTGTCATGGGTAACTAATTAAAACAAATTTAAAAATCACATAAAAATAAAATAGAGTCTTGACTAAAGTTAATAAATAAATAAATAAAAAGTACTATTGTTTACATTTGTAAATTACTAAAATAATATATTGGTAGTTTTCTAGGACTTTGGACGTGTAGGGATTAGAAAACTGACAGCTAAGAGGTTCCAGGTTTCTTTTCAAGAACATGAAAATGTTCTAAAATTGACTGTGTAAATGGTTACATACATAACTCTGTTAATGTACTAAGAGACGCTGTATTTTACATGTTATATGGGTGAATTCGATGTCAGGTGCATTACATATATCATAAAAATGCCTTTTAAGAGATGTACTGAAAAAAAACTTAGCTAACATTTTTCATTGTCTAGTTTGGATAACAGTCCAGACATAATACAAATATTTATATACTTCATAATGTATCTAAATAAATGAAAAAATAAAGAAATAGCCTAAGTTTTTCAAGAATTAAACTAAAACCTAAACATATCTGTATTTTGAGAAAACCATAAAAAAATTTGTACACATTTTTAAAGTCAATTTAGTAATTACTTGCAGATTTTGAATAGATGCACAAAAATGAAGTAAAAATAACAATTTTTCCTGAAACATTATATTAAATAGTACCTCTATTTAGTTTTCCTTGTTGTACCATGGAAGTAGAGACAGCATGAAAAGCTGCTGGGTTATAGAAAAAAGTCTCAGCTTTCCTCAGACTAGATATTTTAATGAAAGATGCTGATTTTGTAAGAGAAAAATTCTAAAAGAAAATTTTAAGTGTAAGAAATAAGTGCAGTATAAAGATCCCCAAATATAATAAAATCAATTATAATGAAAATATAAAGAAAGCTGTTCATTGAAATTAGTATCCCAGAATAACTTTTATTACTTAAGCAGGTGTTGATTTACAGATGACATGTTCAATTTTCTACATACATGACTTGTCATTTGTCTTAGTTTCTTCATTAAATCCTGTCTTTATATTTTAAATTTATGTGAAAATGTGCTAAATCTTCTAGAGAAGCCTCTGATACATGTTGTAGTTTCAGGGTACCAGCTGGCTGTTTTTCAAGATGTCTCGCAACTACCTCATATTTCTGTTAATGATTTTGTTACTCAGCTCACTTTAAAAATTTATTATTATTATTGTTATTGTTATCATTATTACTATTGTTATTATTATTATTATTATTATATAATGATGTTTACTCTGAAAAATTATCACTACATACAACAGTAAGCTGCTGTTTATTTCTGAATTCCCTTAAGAAAATAGAAGATTGTGTACTCCTGCTTAGTCACTATCACATTCC
This sequence comes from Spermophilus citellus, assembly GCF_964194105.1. Taxonomy (NCBI): domain Eukaryota; kingdom Metazoa; phylum Chordata; class Mammalia; order Rodentia; family Sciuridae; genus Spermophilus; species Spermophilus citellus. Next base: position 107,032,016 of record NC_138182.1, read on the forward strand.
TTACACAACAGGGTGAGCCCTGTATCTCTACATACTGCCCTTGATAAAGTTGCAATGTTTAACAAACTACTGAAATCTCAATCAAAAATGGTTACACAGGTCTCATTGGTAGTGGTGAATTCTACAGAGGTTATTATCCCTCTCTTATTAGAGACTCAAGTTAATACTCCACATCCTCACATCTTTAAAGCTTTGCTAAAATAATTCCAATATACTTTCACAAAGAATAAAGGAGATGCTAGGTAACCTGGTCTCCACCTCACTGGTCTTCACACCACTCCTGCTTTACATAAACCCTGCCACCCTCATTAGTCTAGACACGGGGGTTCAGTGCCAAATTAATGAATTTTAGATGGCTACAATTATCTTTGTCACCATATAATAGGAATTAGGCTATGAAATGAAGAAAACTATTAGCAAGTTATCATGAATATATGCATCAAATTACAGATGAAATCAACTGTGGTTTTGCTGCAATTCATCACATTAGTCCCAATTTATGATAATGACAAATAGATGCTTTTAAAGAGGTGGACAAGACATGAATGAAAACAAAAAAAAAAATATCAGGACAGTTTTTTTTCAGATTTATGATAAACTTAAATGACTAAAAATAAATTTACCAACTAGAAATATACAAAACTATACTGAAGAAAGTCTATTACAAAATACAGCATCTACATTTCAGTTCAACTGTAAAATCTGGAATGAACTGTAAAAGTAACTAATTTATTTGAAACTAGGTATGAGCATTTCCATTATGTGTTTCATTGTGATCTTCAAGTATAGCAACAAGAAGACATTAAAATTGTTATTCAGTAATGGGATGTAGCTCATTGGTAGAACATGTGTTTAGCATGTGCAAACTTTGGGTTGAATTAATAGCACCAAAATTAGACATTGTTTCAGCATTATTGAGACCATATTACTAATGTCAGCATATAAACCTACAAAAAAATCTTAACCTCTTAAATTTTTATAAGAAACAATTTCTTAAATTGAAGGGTCAGGCCCAAGTTTTAAAAATTTCCTCCTTTTTAAATACTAAAATCCATTTTAACTAAGTCTTTTGTGTTTAGTTGACACATGAGTACCTATAGTTATTTTAAAATATGTACACAGTGTGTAAGAATCAGAGCAGGGAAATTGGAATACTCAGCACTTCAAACACAGATTGGTTGTGCTGCAAATGAGGTCTAAGTTATTTTTGCTGGACAACAGGTTGTAGTTCTGTGTTGATACAGAAACACATTCATAATATCTACATTTTTATATTCATCAAGATTCAACATTTAGCCATAAGCAGGTATCACTTTGAGTATTCCTTTGAAGACTCTTTATAAAGATATCTTGCTTGATACTTACTTCTTCTGCTTTCTCCTCTCCATATTGATCCAGTTGTTCTTTTAAATGATTAGTTTCATTGATTAATTCCAAATATTTGTTTTCCAGCATGAGACGATATCTGTCATTCCGAGCTTGAAGTTTTTTTATAACATCATAAAATTGGGTTTGGACATTAATAATTCCATCTATTTTATTTTCACCTTTGTTCTGATAGTCATGCAATTGGTCTTCATGCAATGTAGTTTCTCTTTGTAGTTCAGATACCTTCTCTTTAGAAGCTTCCTGCTTTCTGAGGTATTCATTCCTTTTTCTTTCTTCATTTTGATACCTGTGTTCCGTCTCCTTCGGTTGGCACTGTCTTTGTTTTAGGTGTCTGTTTACTTGATCTGTAGCCAAAGTCATTACTCTTGTCTGATGCAGCTCGTTTTCTAGGTCACTTGTTTTTACCTCAAACTTTGGAACCTGTTGGGAAGGAATCTCACTACTACCGTTTAGGTTAGATACATCAATATTCTTTTTTTCCTGTGAACTAAAGTCTTTATCTCTGCCTCTCTGGAAAGCAAGTTTTACATTTCTTTTTGGTGTTGGACTTTCACCTTGATGGGGTGGAGCAGGACCAGATCTGGCAGAGTGAGATTTGACATCTGTTTCTGGTCTTTCTGTGCTTTGTTTTTCACTCTCAGGTGTGAAATTTTGCAATGTATTCTCAACTTTCCAAATACCCAACTGTTCATTGTCCTGAAATATTTCCATAAGTGTTTCCTCATTCAATTTTTGTGTCCATGGAAGGCTGGTATTCTTTTCTCTTAAAATTTCAGTATTCTCAAAGCACTTCTTTTCCTGGTTCTGATATTTTACTGTGTCCATTCCCAGTCTCTTCATAGAGACCTCATCCTTCTTCTTGTGATATTTATGCAATAGCTTGTTCTCTGTCCCATCACTAGGAGAAACCTAAATAAAACCAAGGATACATTTAGCTAGCACTCAATAAAATGATGTTTCATAATTTTCACTGAAATTAAAGAAAAATCTGTTTATTTATATGGTGAAAGGGTTTCAATAAATAGATACCCACAGAAGAAAAATTAGATGTAAACTTCTGAGCTTATCAAAATATAAATTCCCAAGAGTTCACAAGTTAATTCAAAAAGATGGATCTATGGGAGTAAAAGAAAATTATAACTTAAAGAATGTAGGAACTGCCAGGTTCAGGGGCTCATGCTTGTAATACCAGTGTCTCAGGATACTGAGGCAGGAGAATCACAGGTTCAATGCCAGTCTTCAGAAATTCAGTGACACCCTGACTCATTCATACATAAATAAATAAATAAATAAATGGCTGGGATGCATCTCAGTGGTTGAGCACCCTGGTTCAATTCCTGGTTATAAAAAAATAAAAAAATTAAAGATTGAAAAAATCTGCATTATACCAGAATGAAAGAATAGATTAAGTGATTAGTTAGTTTGCCAATGTAAAAAAAATAACTTTGCAGAAGAGAAGCAACAGAGAAAACCCCACACATATAGTTATCTAATACTAGACAAACACACTATAAAACATGCATTGGGGAAAGGATAGGTTCCTCAGCCAATTGTGCTGGGAAAACTGAAAACCCATATGTCGTAGGAGAAATTTAACCCCTATTTCTCAAAAACAACGTGGATCAAGGACCTAGATAATAGATAAAAGACCCTATTACAAGACTATACAGGCCCAGCGCTCCATCTTGTCAGTGTAGGAACTGAATTCCTCAAAAAGACACTTAAAGCACAAGAAGTAAAATAAAGAATCAATAAATGGGGTGGTATCTTTACAGCAAAGGAAACCATCAAGAATGTGAGTAGACAGCATATAGAATGGGAGAAAATCTTTGTCACTGACATGTCAGATAGAGCATTAATCTCCAGAATATATAAACAACTCAAAAAATAACTCACAAACAAAAAATAACCCAATCAATAAATGAACAAAAAACTGAGCAAGCACTTCAAAGAAAAATATGTACAAACAGTTAACAAGTATATGAAAAAAATGTTCAACATCTTTAGCGATTAGAAAAATGAAAATTAAAACTACACTGAGATATAAAGAATGCAAGTAACAATAAATGTTGGTGAGAATGTGGGGAAAAGATTGACTCATACATTGCACCAAGCAATTTTTCAGGAAAGCAGTATATAGATTTCTCACAAAACCTGGAATGGAACGACCATTTGACCCAGTTATTCTGCTCCTCAGTGTATACTCCAATGACACTATAGTGACACAGCCACATAAATATTTATAGCAGCTCTTCACAAAAGTTAAGCTGTGGAACCAACCTAGGTGCCTTTCAACACATGGAAGGATAAAGACAATGTGTCATATATACACAATGGATTCAGCCATGAAGAATGAAATTATGGCATTTGCTGGCAAATGAATGGAACTGGACACTGTCATGCCAAGTGAAATAATCCAGCCCTCCAAATCCAAAGTCTGAATATTCTCCTTAACATGTAGTTGGTAACACACATAAGGGTGGAGGATAAAAGAATAGAAGTTTGTTGGTTAGACAAAAGTGAATAAAGGGTTGAGAGGGGAGGGGAATATAGTAGAATGAATCTGACATTACATTCCTATGTTCACATATGAATACATGACCAGAAAAACTCTACATAGAAGAAGTTATATGCTATGTATGTGTAATACACCAAAAGAACTCTATTGTAATGTATACCTAAAAACAATAAATAAAAATTAGAATTCACTACTTCTATGTTGATCCACTTTTAGGATCGTATGATCTACCCTTTAAACAGTTAAAAATTCCAAATATTTTATTATGTACCTATCTGTTGGGATGGCTTCAGTGGCAAATAAAAGAACACTTAACTTTAAGAAGAATAAGTTTGCAATCTGACACCTCATGTATTCAACCAGACCATAGTAAGAGCCTTAGCTCTACATCTACTGAGACATAACAAAAGTTCTCCAAGGTCTTTTCCTAAAAATATTCCTAGCATATTCTGTTTTCTAACATTTTGTAGCTGTGAATGAGAATTGCATCTATACATAAAATTATAAATGTAGGAACAGCATTAAACACATGATCTATATCAATGAACAATGTATCACAATTCTGAAAAGGAGCACAAGGCTAAAAACACAGGCAAATTGCACGATTTTTCTCGAAGTCTTTTGTCTCTGCTTCTAGTGCTCATCCACAAAGCCAGTTACTTCTGTCCTATGAATGGATAAACACCAAAGAAGGCCTGTGTTTCAAAATACAAATGACAAATAAGGCAAAATGTGTAAGGCTCTACTCAGAAAATCCTGAGATTTCTACTCAGTAACATTTGTTTCATCTCAGTGAACATTGAAACATGAGTCAATATAAAATAAAGGAAATAAACAGATCTTATGTATTAGGAACAAATACTTACCAGTAATTTATTTCTAAGAACGTACTATGGTATGCCATTTTTTCCAAAGGTGTTTTGTACTGAAGTAGGAGATTACTTGAAGCAAAGTGTTTGTTTCTCTTCTTAAAAGTGAGAAAATGATTTACAAAACCAGAGTATTTGCTGGCCCCACTTTTCCTCCTTACTTAACAGTGGGAGTAGTAATGCACATTAATACAACAAGAGAGCAAAGTCACTTCCCCAAACTAGAAGATCTACTATTAGAAGCAAGGGTTTTGAGATCATAGAAAAATCAACTATTCCTCTGGAAAATATTAAAAGTCTTTTCTCTTTATAAGGCTACTCTGAAAGTCATGGATGGGACTGCTGCGGAGAAATACAGTTGAATTAAGAACATTACTTAATTCAATGGGACAAAAACTGCACCCCTCACCTCCAAAATATGTACATTATGGTTATAAATATATGGATTTAAAACCCTCTATACTTTCCCATAATTAATAGATTTACTGTTTAACTATGTTACACACACTCACTCTCTCTCTCTCTCAATCATTTGAAAACAGAAGAAAATAATTCAGGAAACATTTCCTTTCTGCACGTCTATCTCTTTTTGTTTCCAAAAATGTGTTACTGAAATTTCATATTGTAAATTCTGGCATTATGGTCTCATGGAAATCGTCTGTAGGTTTCATTTTGTTCTGCTAAAATCTACAAATTTATTTCAGCAAGGTTTTGGCTGTATATCAGCAGGTGACAGAAGTCTAAAAGATTAATTTAAGAGTGGGACCTTCAAGATTAAAAAATAATTCCAAAAGGTAGATTTATTCTTCATGAGTAAATGTCTTACATTTCACCTGCACAAATGACAGATAAATTTGGGTGAGTGAAAACATTTCTTGGGGTGGGGATGTGGCTCAAGTGGTAGTGCGCTCGCCTGGCATGCGTGCAGCCCAGGTTCAATCCTCAGCACCACATACAGACAAAGATGTTGTGTCCGCCAAAAACTAAAAAATAAATATTAAAACTCTCTCTATCTTTACAAAAATTTAAAAATTAAAAAAAAATTTCTTAAATGCAGACAGAAATGTAATTGTGAAACACTTTAAAAAAATGATTTAAATAGGTGCATAGATATTTAGTTTGTATTTTAACATAAAACACCTAAATTTGTATTTATGTCAGTGATTAAACTAAACTTCTTCATTCAGAAAACAAATGCTGAACAACTACCAGATGCTAAGTTTTGCTGTAACTAGTTTTGTCATAAATATCATCATTTAATTTTAGAGTCAGATAACATTGTGTTTTTTTTTTCTGGTTTGTCAGATCTTTTTTTAATTTTTTTTATTGCCAAATAACGAACATTGTGTTTTAAATCAAAATAATAGTTCACACCCCACATACCCATGCTTTGGGAAACAGCAGACTGCATATAAATGGAGGTCCTAGAAGTCTGTGTTTCCTGGCATTGTGGGAGATGTCTGAAGTGTGTGGAAGTACACACACATGATGACTGCATGTTGGTGAAATTGCCAAACAGCACATTCCTCAGACCACATTGCCATCATTAAGTGAAACATGGCCACATACTATAAGTTAAAGGGATTTTATAAATAATTCAAATGAAATACAGTAAAAATTTGAAACTTTACTGAACGTTCATTTACCTGATTAAAATGATTTCTTGCAGTCTCCAATTCTGTATCTATTGTACAAACAGAGATTTCAGCTTGCTTTCTCACTTGATCCTCTTTGTTAAATTCTGTTTCTTTTTCTTTTAATGGGTTCTTATTTTTTTCATGTAACATATCATCATTTTTTTCTATTCACTTCATCTTCTTTTAAGGTATATCTGAAGTTAATATGGATGCCTTTTAATTGATTTTTGCCAAAACCCAAACATGTCTTTTTATGTTCTGGCTCTTTGTATGCTGATTTAGTATCTTAATAAAAATTTTATGTTCTCTGAAGCTTTTCTAGTTTAACATTTTAAATTTCTCCTTTAATCTTGTGTAAAACATACATAACTGAAAGTCAATAATAAAAGACTGTTTTGTTATTTGATAAGTTTCTGTTACTAGCAAATCTTTTAGATACCACAGAAAAGTAAATTAGAAATGATTTGGTAAATTGACAAGTTTAAGGTAATTTTTTTTGCACAATCATAGGTCCTCCCCAGTTAAAAAGATAATTTCATGTCAAATAAGTTTTAAAGACATTGTTTATATACAAACTTATGAATTCAGTAGTAACATCATTTATCTTCATAAAATATGTCAGGTATACCTATAACTGGCTTACAGTGTAACAGCATATTCAGACATTCTTTTTTCAATATGTGTCTTTTGGGGCTGGGGCTGTAGCACAGTGGTAGAGTGTTTGCCTAGCATGAGTAAGGTGCTGGGTTCGATCCTTAGCACCACATATAAATAAAATAAAGATATAAAAAATATGTATCTTTTGTACTACTATAACCCCGAACTGGGATAAATAATCTAATACCTGTTATTATACTTTTTATGTTTCTTTTATGGTAACACTCTCAACTTACCTTTTTGATCATTATGTATTTTACAAAAAACTCAAAATCCATTTTTGAACAAGATGGGACCTAATATTTAATCCAATAATGAAGAGTAATGTTCTTCAACAGATGAAGGGATAAAAAAAATATGTGTGTGTGCACACACACAATGGAATATAAGACATAACAAAAATAAATTTATGTCAACATATAGTCTACTGTCATGTATACCTAAAAACATAAAAAGTATATGTCCTTTCAATATAGAAATATGAACAAATTTATGAATGAGAATGAATTTGAATAAAAAATAATCTATTTTCATTTCATTTTTTAATGAATGTTAATGTTAGAAGTGTAGCCTAGTGTCTAGCTCAGCACTAGCACATCACACTAGTAACACAAAACCCTGAGTTTGATCCCCAAAATCAGCCTAAAAACTATAAATGTATAACATGTTTCAGGGCAGTGAAAAATGCCTCACTGGTGGAATACAAACTTTCTTGAGAGAAATTTAAAAATCCTGTAATCTTTTTAAAGTTTCCCAACTTTAACCAAATAACTCTATATTGAAATTTTTTTCAAAAGTAAACAGAAATATAGAAAGTTATTTTTTTTTCTTTTCTTCTCATCCCCAACTTTGGTACCAGGAATTGAATGCCCAGAAGCTAAATCCCTTAGCTACATCCCAAGGTCTTTTTCATTTTTTTTGTTGTTGTTGGAGACAGGGTCTCATTAATTTGCTTAGGACATTGCTGCTATGTTAATGAGAATTATTTTGAACTTTTTTTTTTTTGGGGGGGGGTCAACTGAGAATGTTTATTTAAAAGCAATTTTAAATATTAAAAAAGTAGAAATTAACACATACAGTACTGAAAAATGGTCACATTAAATACATGTGAAACGAAAAGTGTACTGATGTTTGATGGTAACATCCAGATGAGGATTCGGAAATTAACGAGTGGCACTATGGGATTCCTATACAACACGTTGAAGATCTAGGCAATACAAAAATAAATAGCAATTGCTGTTCAACAGTCAAACAGACACACACTACTTGCAGAACATTACTTTCTCCTCCGGGGAAAAAAAAGAACTAATTTGCTATTTTTTTTTTGGGGGGGGAAGGTCCCATTCCTTCAAAATACTATATCATGTACAAAATGGCAGATCATGGCTCTTCACCGAGTTTAAGAATGAGATCAGATTTAAACTCAACAAGATTGCCAATGGTTTTTCTATCTAGTTTTCCTATGTCCCACAGTAAGCTGGATTAGAGAGAACTCAAATTCCTCATGGAAAACAAAACAAAACCAGAGAGGAGGAGGAGGAAAAAAAAAAGGTCTGAAAAATGCATCTGTGAGAGTTTCTACAATAGGGGAAACAGAATAGACATCGCCTCCACATAACTCTAGAGACGGAGCTTGTGTGTGTATTTAAAATAACTAGTTTATTTTCAGATGAGTTGCAAATAGTCTGGCCACAATGAAGAACGGCTCTTTACTGCAACTTCAAATTGTGAATGAATGAGCTGGGACTCAGGGCAGCCTCAGATGCTGACTTCCTGTCCTGATACCAGTGTGGCTTAAATGCTGAGGCTGCTGGCACGGCCAGTCACATATCAGCACGTGGCCTGGTGCCTCCCTCACATTCTGGGTTAGGTGCGGGAATGCACGTGTGCCCTGATGCTGAGGAAGCAATTGCTTAAAATCAGTTTCCAATAGTAGCTGATAAAATATTTCTCAGGTATGCCATGCAAGGTTTATTCTTCAGGTGGCTACTCAAAGTTTTCATAGTAACCACTTAAGCAGAACTAAATATTTACTGAGCACTGTGACTATGAAAGAGGGTTTTTCCTATGGATTTGGTTGGGAATTGTGCTTCTGTGAAATTAACATTTCTCATTCACGGCTAAGATTATCTGCTTAAAAATATTAAGTCTTCTGTGCTGTTGCCAAAATAGCAGTTTAAGCAAATGGAACATCAGAATGACACGAGCCTTAGAATCAAGGACAGTTCCATTGGTTGTGGAACATGACTGCTGTATTCTTGTCCAAAATTCAGACTGATGCCAAAGATCAAAACACAATGTTCTTAGTGGTCTGATAAGCATGGCTGGGATGAAAACAAAATGAGAGAGAGAGAAAGAGCACAAGTGACAGAGAAACAGAGACAAGATTCCTTGCAGGGAGAGCTTTTTCACAGTGCAATTCATAGCAGCTTCCAAAACTTGGTTATGAATTGACTTGAAAGGGAACTGTCTAGTGGCTGGCGCTTCAGATGGGAACACTGATGTATGAAGAAGAGCAGAAGAGCTTGGTTTCAGCACCTGGATCCTACTCTGGAAACACTGTGTGAAGGGCTGACTTTTAATTTCTCCATTTTGAATAGTCTTTTAAAAGTTAATTTATCCAAGAACAAAACTAAGAAAATAATTTAAAACCAACACTTTAGATGCTTCAACACAATTGAGGGATGCTGATTCATAATACATTATGTAAATTCATACTCTTTGAGAGAGTTGAATGACTGACTACAAACAGATATAGTTGCAACCTTATAATTTCTGCTTTAATGGCAATCAAGTTTAAAAAATGTACAGTTCAACTTATTCATACTATTTATTCCTTTATAAAAGGCAAGATTTCAGGTATAAGCTTCTAGATGCATGCATAATGTAGAGGCTAATATTTTCTGGCAGTCCTTGGTTCCTGAAAGTTAAACTTCATCAGACATATTTTAAACTTTGTCAAAATAGGCATGAAGGATATGTTATTTTTGCATAATGAGGTAATATCTCAAGGGTGGGCACTCATCATCATAAGACAGTATAAATCCACTTGTCTCAACTTGCATGAGGCTGTGTGCATTGTAAAATGCCACAAAGAGTTTTGGGTCAGTGAACATTTGCTGAAGGAGTAACATATTTAACTGAGCACTTGTCTGTAATAAATACCAAAGTAGGTTTTTGTAGCTGTAAACTGTGTACACAGATAACTACAGGCTGGTCTGTCATGGAGCTAACTAGAAGTTTCACCTGGAGAACAGAACCCACCTCTTTGCTAATGCTGCATTTTCAGTAACAAGATTGAGAATACTGCACTGGAAGGAGCAGAGTCGACTCTAGGCCCTTCAATGGCTGCTGAACAGAAATCACTCTACTTTCAAAGCCAGCAATTCCTACACTCCTGGTTTTTTGTTGTAGTTGGTTTATTTTTTATTTTTATTTTTTATTTTTGCTTGCTTGTAAAACAGCACAGATAGAGAGAGATGTAAGTGCTAGGTGCCAGGGACGGCTTTGGCAAACCAGCAAGGCGCACCGGGCCCCGAGGCTACCCTCATACTGGCAAAGGCAGAAGACCACAGGATATTTACAATACATACTCTGTTCCCCTCCCGAGGTGGCCCTCGAGGAGTTTCCTATTCTGTAACAGCAGCTATACACACACTGTGCACAGGGTGGCATGGAAGCAGAAGTCTGGCATGGAGGATGGAGACAACCATAAGGTTCTGCTTTCTGCTAGTCGGACAGGATGTGAACAAAGGACACTGGAAAGACCCCCTACCTTTCAGGCTGTCCTTCGATGTGCCCAATCCACCACTCCTGATCCTCTTCCCCTGTGACAATAATCACTTCTCCCTCGATGAAGGTGAGCTCGTCGTCGTTGTCTGCCTGGCAGTCGTAAATGGTCTTCACGCGTCTCACTTTATTCTTCCCCGTGTTGATCTTTCTGGGTAGTGGTACAGGCGTCTCGGGCAGAGTGGGCGTGAGGTCACTGGAGTCCTCAGATGCCTGCTTCGGGACAGCGTCTCTGGACTGCATGTTTGGGGAGAGATCCCCGGGGTGTGACTTCTGTGTGACCTCGGAGGGCTGCTGAGACTTGGGCGAGATGTCACTCGTCTGAGACTTTGCCAGCAGGTCGCCCAGCTGGGGCTTGGGGGGCAGGTCCTTCATGTGCGGTTTGGGAGGTAAGTCTGAGAGCTGGGGCTTGGGTGGCAGGTCACCCAGCTGGGGCTTGGGGGGCAGTTCTCCAGGCTTAGGTGGCAAATCTCCAATTTGGGGCTTGGGGGCCAGTTCTGTGGGCTTTGGGGGCAGGTCTCCAGGTGGTGGCTTTTGTGGCAATTCTGCCAACTGTGAAGATTTCTGAAAAATCTCAGGCGGGATGTTGGCTTTGTCTAGGGAGAGATGATGGCTCGTTTCTGTTTTCCTTAGTGCCACTTTCTGAGGTAGTTTAGGAAGAACTCTTGGGCCAAGGGCAGTCTTTGCAGAACTGGTGCTGGATTGTTGAGACAGCCCCTCAAACTTGTTCGCGGTCTTACTTGAAGATGACGGACCCACATCGTTACCCCAAGGAATTGCGCCTTTGTTTGGGGGCCCGTGAGGTAGTGGGCTGGGAGGGTCGGACAGGGTTCTCTTGTGTCCGGGTGGTGGGGGAGGAGGCCTCTTCTTGGAAAGGGTGGAGCTGCCACTAGAGGTCTGGGTGCTTAGAGGGAGTGTTGAAGGTGGGCCAGTTGGACCTTTCCCGGCATTCCTAGGAGGCAGAGGTGGAGCCTCTGCAGTTGGTGACATGGGCGAGTCTGTGCTCGTGGAGGCATAAATCTGGTTGGTAAAGGCCCCGTAGGAGAGCCGCTGCTTGTCCCGTGGGGTGCTGAAACCTGGCAGTGACAGCTTGTCCTGTGGGGAGATGCTGGAGGAGTGGCAGAAGCTCTGGGGTCTGGGCGAGCGCTCTTTCTTGATGGGGCTCGGTTTGTCATCCAGATCATCATCGCTTTCATCGATCTCCTCCTGTCGAAGGTTCCATTCGTACTCTACGTGGACGTGGGGATTGAACTTTCCAGATTTAGCCTGGGAAAGCAGATCTTCGCACTGGGAAGCTTTGAGTCTCTTTGCTATGTCCAAGGCAGTTTCTCCAGCTTGGTTAACGATGTCCACGGTGGGCTTGCTCCTCAGCAGCAGCTTCAGGCACTCGGGCTTGCCGTACATGCTGCAATAGTGCAGAACCGTATTTCCCAGGGACGTCTGCTTATCCAGGTTCCCACAGTTTTGTACAAGGAAGTCAACTAAATGGAGAGATGTCTGGTCTGCAGTTCGGACGGCAAGATGAAGGGCGGTCTCCCCGAGCTCCTGTCCAGGTTCCAGCAGTGGTTCCATGAGCTCCACCCCCTCTGCATAGACTTGAATGAGTGCAAGTAGATCCCTGGATTTGATGGCCTCCAGCAACTCACTCAGCTTAGCTGACGAGGAGGAGCAGGTCTTCCTTGAGAACCTGTGGTCGACGTACTTCGCAGTGATGTACTCTTTTCGTACAGTCATATCACTTGAAGGGGTAGGTTTTGGTGAGGGGCTGGGTAAATTTGCTTCCATAATATCATTAAAACTATTGTTTCCTACATTCTTGGCCAGCAAGAGTTCAGAAGTTCCTAATTTGTCTAATTCCAAAGATTGAATTCGAGAAATATGAACCCCCATTTCCCTATGGATGCCGGAACATTCTATACAGGTCAAAATACCCAAGTTGGTTGAAAGCCAGGTGGGTTCTGACGAGCCACAGTCACAGCACACGTCATTCCCGGGGAGCCGCTGGACCTCTTCAATGATGGCTTTCGTCAGATCTTCCAAGCTGTTCTCCCCTGTGCTCTGCTCGCCCCGGAAGGCCATGGTCAGGGCCTCCTCTTTGCTGTTGGTCAGCACCGATATCCACGCCACATAATCCTGCTCATCTTCTGCCTGAAAATGATACGTCCTATTATGTGAAATCAGGTCAAAAGACTTCTTGTCCTCGGCATTCGGTTTCACCTGGCAGGTAAGAAGGTTCAACTTGGCTGGCTGCCTATTGGAAGTTGCGTGTGAGATGGTCAGAATTCCATTCTTGACGGTGCACTTCCTCCTTTGCCACACTTTCCGGATCCCGTCACTCTTCTTCAGCAGGTAACCCTTCTTCTCACTGCCGTATTCCTTATTGCCCTGGAGCTGATGCATGCTGTACCCTCCTTGCCGGCTCTGGGAATCTTCTTTCTGATCAAGCTGAAGAGAGGATTTTATTAAATCTCGAAGTGCAGTGAGCTGTTTCTTTTCTTCATCCTGGGTCTGTTTTATATTATATAAATCAGCAGCCAGTTTTTCAATGTACTGTTTCAATTTATCAGCTGTTTTCAAGCCATCTTGGAAGAAATTGCACTGTGCGTGATAATACTTTATAAGGTTCTGCAGCAGATCCACACCCTTTTTGGTCTTGATTTCATTGACTTTAATGAGATACTCACACATTTGGAGCTGAAACAGGCGCCTTTCCTTCTCCATTTCTTCGGCAATCTCAGCTCCTGTTATCTCGGTGCGGATCATCCCGTGCTGTTTTGCATGCTCTCTTTTTTCCTTTTCAATTTTTGTAAACTTTGTCTCATAATCTTTCCAGGCTTTGTCAAATGGCTTCTTGAGATCTCCTTTGACTCCCTTTAGGTCTCCTTTTAACAAGGAATCCAAGGTGAAGATCACATTGTGGCTCAGACCCTGGAGCAGATTTTCCAGCAGTGTGGACAGTTCCTTTGTAAGAGTAGAAAACTTGACAAAAGCGGTGCCAAGATCGGGGTTGTCTCGACTTAAAAAATTACTCCCAAACTTATCAAGAACTTGTGCATAGTTTTCTTCATTTTGTACATGGTCTTGACCAGAATTATATATTGCTTTTACAGATTTCTTCACTTTCTGCAAGGCTGTTCTATCTTGGTCTAGAGCCTCCTCCAGCAGCGTGACGGTGTTCCTGCAGTTGTGCAGCCGCGTGGTGAAGCTGGACGTGGTGGGCGAGTTGTAATCCTCGGTGGTCTCGGCGATGAACTCGGACACGGAGATCTGGTCCGGCATCCTGCCGGGGGGGGGGGGGGGGGGGGGATGAGACACAAGCGGGGGCGGGGGGTGAGTCACGGTGCAGGCTCCCGGGGCTCATGAACGCCCCGCGCGCAGCCCTGCGCCCGGCCTGGCGCGCTCCCACCCTATTTTGAACTTTTGATCCTCCTATCTTTGTCTCCTAAGCTGCTGGAATTATAGGCACATGCCATGGTACCTGAGTAGGAAATGATTTTTTTATAAATGATATTTCTTGAAATATTAATTGTAATAAAAAGTTAAAAATATAAACAAATAACAATCCCAAATTATGCTGGTTAAATAAATAGATTACTAGCAGATGGAGTTCCACAGAGACATTAAAATTGTTATGGGAAAAATATGAACTTAGTTTTTAGAAGTAATCACATTTAATAATATGCTATCATATTTGTAAGAATTTATAATTTATTCACGTTTTCTCCTTTGCAAAGTGCTAACAGATGAGGCAGTAGTTACAAAAAAAATTTCCTTCTTATTTTACTGGATTAAAGGAAAAGATTCCACTCCTTCTTTTGATCTAGGATATAATACCTCAAATTGTGGAGTTGTTGTTTCACTTCTATATTTTCTTGCTTAAACTCTGATACCCTCTTTTTTAGCTCATGAATCTCATTTTCCAGTTGTGCATTTTTTTCAAAATGTAGTGAACACTGTGTGCAGTGACGTTTTTTGCTTTTTATTATTCTTTGAAGTGATAGAACTGCTTTCTGGATTTTCGATAGGCTAACAGAATCTGTCAGAAAAAAGAAGATAGAAATAAAATATGTGACTAATTTAAATATATGAATGCTGTATATTTCACATGCATTATTTATACACTAAAACAATGAGTGCATAAAACACGTGACACAATATGCTGAACTCTGAAGATATAGCAAATGAGATTAGACCCCTATTGTTCTTTAGCTTAAAATCTAATGGAGAAGACAGACACAAAAAAAGATCATTATAATTTTAGACAGATGATATTAGAAAAGAGGTTTGTGATCTAATACATATATCTGATCTTTAGAAAAGATTCCCTGAGGAAAATAAAAATACACTGAGAAATGAACAGAAAGCAGGTAGAATGTGAAGAACATTATTCTTTCCAACATAAAAATTCAAGTTTTTCAACTCCCCTGTGCTCTATACTTGTCTTGTACAGAAACTAAGAGGGACACTCCCACTATAACCTGCTGCTGGACTTTGGTCTTGAGAGAGACAACTCTTTATCTTTCTTGCTTTTTCTTTATTCCCTGTTTACTAGGTTCATTTCTCCCAGTATTAGAATACATCAGCACTCATGTTATAAATCAATATTCTATCCAAAGAACTGTGTAGAATATGTTGTTCTTACCATGGACATGTCCATCTTCTTTCTCTTTTGCTTTATGATGTTTCTCTCCAGATGAGTGAGAAACACGCATCTGTGGATGATCCTCAGAATATACCTGTAAAATAAAGGACCCCAATGAGCTGCATGAAGACTTCACTATCACTCTTTTAGACATCACCCAAATTTTGGTCTTGAAAGCAGCTAACTAACATGTAGATAACTACAGACTGAGCAGTCATACTTTCCATAGGGTGTCTTAGCATTGTGCTCCAGATGAAGCTGAACACTTATCTTCCAATGGCTCCTGATTTGGTAAAAGCAGGGTGGATGTCATAGAAAAGGCATTCCTTGACAACGTGCTAACAAAGGTGTACACACCCCAAAGGATGGGAGGAATGATATTCATTGTAACTCATCCGACTTTGCATTCACCATCAAATGTGAGAAGGCTTTCAAGTCTTATTTTAAAGAATTTTGAGGAGTATGTTTCATATTAAATAGGATTACACTTTTTAAACAATGAACTAACAAAGTTTTTGTTTGAAAATATGAGACTTAGGTGTTCAGTTGGGGATCTGACACTGAGATATGGCCCCTGCCCAGGATACACCCCAAAGGGAAAGCTGTAAACCCAAGGACCTACATATGCCAGCCAAATAAAATAAATCTAGATGTGTGCTAAATCTCACACCAGGAATGTTGGCAATGTGAGAAAAAAGATGAGATAGCATCTCTAAATTCCATCATTCCCCCATTAATGCACACAAATACATTTCTTTAATATACTAAGACATTTTGATAAAATTATTCAACATATTGACTGAATTTTCTGCAAGGATGAGAAACAAAATGAAAAGGTCACCACAGAAAAATTGTTTAATACATGTAAGAAGACAGAAATTTCATCAACATACTGTATACACAACCAGAGATATAAAAAATTGTGCTATATATGTGTAGTAAGAATTATAATGCATTCTGCTGTCATTTATTTTTTAAAAAATCAATAAAAATAAACAAAAAATAACAAATAAACATTAACCAGGATGTAAAGTTAATATATTTCAACTTGTAGCAAATAACTACTGATTTTCACTAGAATTTTGAGCCTGTGACAACATCACCCTTTCACATGAATGCAGTCAGTGACCATTACCATTCATAACCCAGGTGGTTATTCGTCAGTCTCAAATTTAGTCTCAACTTTTTATTTTTCAAAATGTTTATGCAAGTGGAAGCACAAGCAACATTTAGAATTGTTTTGCCTCCATTACATAGTAAATTTAGCTATAAGTTGACAGGACTACTAATGCTATTTTCAGATTCTAACCAGTTCAGAGTGGTTTTAGATGTAATTAGTAATATATAATGCCTGGATTCCAAAAGACTATTTAAAAGGTATTTTCATTTGGCCTCCTTTACTTTCCTCAAGAAAGAAAAACAAGAAGAAACAGGAAGAAATGCTTTATATGTTGACATACCTGAGACTGGGTACATTGAGCGTCATCAAAACTTTTGTCCTCTTCTTCTGAAGTCATGTCAAAATGGGTCTCTGCTGATAAATGAATACATTTACTCACATTCCTTAGAACTGCATTAGAAAGCGTGAACATCAATCCAAATAGAAAAGGATAATTGTAACACCAAAACAACTTAATATTCCCAAATATGATTTCCAATTAAGTTTAATATTTGGTGAATAATTACTGGTTTCAACTTTCCACAGTTTTTCTTTTTTCTTTCTCTTTCTTTGTGTATACACCTTGGGAGTAGACCCACAAACTTATGCATTCTTGTCAAATACTCTACCATTTAGTTCTATCCCATGGCCACTTTAATTGGCAACTGGAGTCCTCTGAGTGGACTGAATACAGCCATCCTTCAAGGCTTGGACTTCCAAGTAGTTGTGAATGAAGATGTACCCATTTGCACCCAACAAACATTGAGTTCTCAGGGAGTATTTTTTCTTGATCCAAATCCTCAACACACATCTTATAGACATGACAGGATACAAGGTTCAGTGCAAACCATATTGCCAAGATTTGTCTACTCAAGATCAATGAAATTTGCTAAGAAACAAGCTTGAAAATACACATGGAAAGAAGGGCTGGTTCTGGGAAAATGTTAGTATAGAGTAAGCTGCATTCTAAGCTGCACTATTGCATGGAGACCAAAGAGTTGGTGAAGAGCTTCTCAGCAAAGTGAGTGAAAGAGGGATTTTATTCAAATCCCTAAAATTTCTGAACACTGAAAAAGTCCAGAGATTCAGTAATCTGTGTACCATAAACAAAAAAAGCCTACAACCTGCATGCAGATCTGCCTCAGACAAAGGGGGAGAGAGAAGAGGAAGTTGCATTCTAAGTTGTACCATGATGTGCCCTGCTAAGGAGAAACCTGAGATCAAAAATATTGCTTAAACTGATCTGACCAAAAGGTGCACTATGCACTAGTGCTTAAAAAGCATGCTCTTCTCTCAATGGGTGATGGGACTGCTGAAGCCATAGCCATCCTCGGAAAGACTGCAACAGTAATTTCTTTGATTCAGTTCCTCTAAACCACACACACACACACACACACACACACACACACACACGCACATGAGGATCCTGGAAGTGCCTATTCAAGGGACCTAGGTTGTGCCTGATGGAAGGAAGAAAAAACTGGTGCAGGCTAGACTATACCCATGTGACTCCGGTGAGAAGGGCAAAGGGGAACCTATGTGTCTGGAAGCTAATGTGACCAGCTGAAGTGTCAGAGAAAATGAACTAAGAAGGCAGAGAAAATGTGCCCCCAGGGATGGTGTTTTTTCTGGCTACTCACCCCTCAAAAAGACAGGTGAGAGGTGAGTAGCCAGAGAGCAGGAGATGGTGAGAGCATGAAATTCTGTAGGCCCACACAGAAAAGAGTATGAAATAGGTCAGGATTTGTCTCAGAATAAAGGGATAGGTGAGGCCTAATGCCAGAGGACAGTTGAGGCAGAGGAAAGGTATAAAGATACAGAATGAGGCTTGGCTCATGTCAGGAAATATTTCTAAGAAACTTCAGAAGGTTGACCTTTCACATTCTAAAGAGATGCTTATGGTGACATTTGCATGGTAGCTAGTTCACTCCAAAGGCTGGAAATAGGGAGAATGTAATAGTATGATATGCAGGGGAAACAATTCAGAATTGAGGGGATATTCCCAGAAACACAGAGGAGAGATCATTTTCTGTGACTACTGGTGACATTGTGAGGAAAATCCTCCCACCTCTTTGGGAAAATCACCTTACATGTGAGAACACTGGTAGCATTTCAAGTGTTTTAACATTGTGTTCCCTGGAGTGTTGTAATGTAAAACTTACCCAATTTGACTGTCTTTTCTTTCACCTTGCCTAATCCTTTCTGTGGAAGCGCCTCTTTTATTGTGATGGGATCGGTGCGCTTGGAAAGAAGATAGTACATAAAGAGTGTAGTTTTCATTGACTACAAAGTTAATAATTTAGAATAAATATAGAAATTTAATTACCTTTCTGAAATCAGATGAATCCCTAGAGGCTGAAAAACAAAAGGGGTATATAATCAAGCAAAGTTGAAGAGGACAAAACAACTCATACATTACAGATGCCTCCACATACATCTGAGGTCCATGGTTCAGCTGTGCTAAAAATTATGCTATCTCCTGGGTTTCTGTGCTGGCTGGTTTGGCTGACAACAATCATGTGACTAAAGGAATTTTGTGAATAGGTTTTGTGAAACATGCTGTTCATTTCACAAACCTGAGATTATTTGTCCAATGACCATAAATAAAACAGACAAGGAAACATATACCAATGCAAAGATACAGATTGATGGAGAATCCAACAATCCTCTAGTGGAGAAGCAAAGAAGGTCCCTAAGAGATTCAATGGCAAAGATGACGTCAAAACAAAAACAAGCCATAGAACCTATCTTACTGAAATACTATTGAAAAGATTTAATCTTTATAAATTTAAGTATGTAGATATTTATTGCATTTGTCCTTTCATTTTTGTTTAGTAAGGCCAAAGCTGTGTTCAGATCCCAGGGAAATGTTAGGTTCATTTCTCAACAAAGATATCTGAAGGAGTCAGTTGAAATACATATTTTGACACTGAAAGCTATGACATCTATTATTTGTTTCTTATATTCAGGTGGGATGCTGGTTCCTCTTGTGCATCCTCTATTCCTGTATTCTCTGGTTTAAACAGATTAGATTTTCATGATCCCCTTGTGTGAGAACAGATAGTTTCTACATCTAACAAATAAGGGTTAATTGGTTTAAACTTTTGAGACATAAAAATTTAAAGGGAAAGTTGAAATGGAAGAGCACAGCTTTATCTGATAACAATAATATATTATCACACACACAAACACACGAATATTTGACAAAGATTTTGGGTATTCAAAGAGTAAACTGTATAAAGAGTTCTGTTTGCAAATGAGTTTGGTTTGGTGTGACTTGCCAGTGTTTTAAGTGTATTCACAAAAGGCCAGGCCTATCAAAAAATTATAATTAGCTTTTGAAGGATGAGGATATAGCTTAGTAATGAAGTGAATTTCTAGAATGCCCATGATCAAAATTTTATTTTCAGGCAAATAGGAAAGAAATACAGAAAGTAATTATGTAAGGAAAAAAGACAGAGAGGGAGGTAAGGGAGTAGAAAGAAAAGAAGGAAGGAAGGAAGGAAGGAAGGAAAAAAGGAAGGAAGGAAGGAAGGAAGGAAAGAAGAGAAAGAGTAGAGCTGTCATTAAAAATCACGAATGATTCTGAAATGTAATTTTGCTCCTCAGAATGACTCAATTTAAACCACAGCAAGCAGTATGTCTGATAGGTATGGAGAAAAGATGGTCATGGCTGGAATCTTTCCCCAACTTACAAGCCCCTCATGATTCAAATGATGGACAAGTTACAGTCTCTCACATATTGTGGAAAGATAGATATACTGATAGCCCCTGAATTGCATGCTCTCAGTTTCCCCTTCATTCCCTCCAAGATTACCCAGCTAACTTATTTTGTTTCTTCCACATTTCTCCTTCCCAGGAACTTTTCAAAAGCAACATCTTGATCTCTGGTCTTGATTCTTTATATTTTCCATTTTGTCTATGAATTATCCCCACTCTTTCTTTTTCTTTTCTTTTTTTTTTAGTTGTAGATGGACACAATGTATGTATGTATGTATGTATGTATGTATGTATGTATGTATTTATTTGTGTTGCTGAGGATAAACCCAGTGCCTCAGGCATGCAAGGCAAGCACTCTACCACTGAGCTACAACCCAAGTCCACCACTCTTTCTTAATTCCCAATTTAAAGATTAGACCTAAGAAATATAAATTCTATACTTTGAGTTCTTATCACTTGCCAAGAGACAAGATCAGAATAAAAACTAGATGTATGAAATAACTTTATTACATTTGATGTTCCAGTGGCTCTGCATTTAGTTTTGCTAAAAGGAAATCCTCTCCTGACGTCTTTACATGGTGGCCGGCAGATAGTGATCATTGGAATCTCACCTTACGTGGAAGAAAACATAGATGTGCAGGCCAGGTAAGTCAGAGTATGCATTTTGAATAGGGATCCCCACATATGATCTATTAGAGTCTGAGAGTCTGGGTCTGCACTTAGTCTGCTTCTCATTTCCCTGCCTTCAAATGCCTTACAATAATAGAGCCAGTTTTCCACCCAATGATGTTCCCAAACCTGAACGATGAGAAGAAGTCCTTTCTCCTTCATTTACTCACTGTATTCTCTCTGCTTTTCTCAGTGTCTATTCTCCCTTCTCCTTTCCAAATTGTCCAAAGAATATTTTAGAAACCTATGAATTTAGGTATCAGTCCATAACAATTTGCACATTTTTCCACTTCCCATACTTCTGTGTCTGCCATCTGTGCTTCATCCCAGGTAGTGGAAGAATGTCTATGATATAGGTATTTTTATTTTTTATTTGTTTTAATTACAATATTGTTTTATATAAATTTATGACCAGACACATGGATTTATGAACATTTCACTTAAAAAGAAAAAAAAAACTTCCTTTCTTCATGATCAGTTCTTCACATGTCAATTCCTTTCTAATGACAACTCAGAAATGAGTGGTGAGAAAAAATATTCACACCTTGAGTCATTTGCACAACTGGAAACTCCCATTTTCCTTCCACATCTTGAACAGGTGGTCTTTTTATTCTGGTACATGACTGAAATTTATCAGCCTTCATGGCTTCTTTTTCCTTCATTTACTCGCTGCACTCACTCTCTCTGCCTTTCCCAATGTGTATTCACCCTTATCCTTTCTACTTTACATTTTCCAACTCCCCTATGATCTATGCATGTCTTGTATAGAAACTAAGAGGGACACTCCCACTATAACCTGCTGCTGGACTTTGGTCTTAAGAGAGACAACTCATTATCTTTCTCACTTTTTCATTATTACCTGTTTACTAGGTTCATTTTTCCAAGTATTAGAATAAATCAGCACTCATGTTAGAAATCAATATTCTGTCCAAAGAACTGTGTAGAGTATGTAGTTCTTACCATGGACATGTTCATCTGCTTTCTCTTTTGCTATATAATGTTTCTCTCCAGATGAGTGAGAAATGCACATCTGTGGACCACCCTCAGAAAATACCTGCAAAATAAAGGACCCCAATGAGCTACATGAAAACTTCACTATCACTCTTTTAGACATCACCCAAATTTTGGACTTGAAAGCAGCTAACTAAAATGTAGATAAGTACAGTCATATTTTCCACAGGGCAACCTAGAATTTGTGCTTCAGATGAAGCTGAACGCTTATCTTCCAATGGCTCCTGATTTGGTAAAAGCAGGATGGATATCATAGAAAAGGTATTCCCTGAAAATTTAATAACATAAATGCATGTATTCTAAGAGTGTAAACAACCATATATCACAACCCCACAAGATGAGAATGCATTAAATACTTAATTAAACATTCTTGAGAAATATAATTCATATTATGTTGAAATACATGTTTTAAATAGCAGACTTATGAGACTCAGTGTGATAAGAGATTTGGAATTATGTGATGTTGAGCAGGAATAAGACTTTATTGGACTTGCCTCATTTTGGTCATCACAGTCTCACAGGATCTAAAGAGCTTATAGTAAGTGTTTCACTGAGAGATAATCCAGTTTAATAAAATGACAAAGTAGGGTGAAGAAATGTTTCTATGGTACTGTTAGAAAGCAACACACAGGATCTGGGTAGAATAAACAACATGTTCCTCTGAGAGAGAACTAAAAAGTACACCAATGAAGAAAAATGACAGCACAAAAATGTACAGCACTTCCTGACTATTTTTCAGAGCTTGAGTCATATTGGCTCCTGTGTGCATTCTGGATAAAAAAAGAGCAGCTATGGAAAAAAGAAAACCTGGAGAGGCACCGTAGAGAGCCTCAGACCAAATGAAACCTAGAATTTTGGCTTTTAGAATAGTAAATGAATTCAAGGATTTCACCAGCCATCCATGGGCTGGGTGTGTGAGCTATGCACATTTGAGTATATGAGAAAAACTGGTCTGAAATTACTGTCTGATTAGGATCTGCATGTATGTGTGTCTTTTCACTCACTCTGCCTATGACACCCACAGAGCACCTGAGATGGGTGTGATTTTCCATGTTTATATGTAACTAAAACTGAGCCACTGGGAAGGACCATCTTTTACCATAAATGTACTCAATGACCATCACCACTATATCTGTTCATTAATTAAAACGGTTATTAGCAAAACCACTAATTTTAACTTCTTCATCATTTTCAGGGGTTAAAAAAACAGAAACCCAAATAATATTCAGAAAAAAAATCTGCCCGAATCACAAGGATAATATTTATCTACGTGTTATCCTGAATTTTAATGCTATTTTCAGATTCATAACCAGTTAAATTCTATTAGGTTTCAATATTAAATTATCATCTTTAGATTTCAAACCACTGTTATGAAAGGTAATCAAATTTGCCCATATTGACTTTCTTAAAACAAGGAATACAGTAAGAAATCAGAAGTTTTAAAAAATATATCTGAGTGAACACACCTGTGGCTGCTTATTTTTGGTGTCATCAAGACCTTCCTCCTCTTCTTCAGATGATGAGAACCAAAGTGGTTCAGCTGAAAAATGTATGTAGATTTACGTAAACAACTTAGAACATTTAGAGAGAATGATGGTCTGCCAAAAATAAAAAGTAATAATAAGCTTGAATTTTAGGTGCTATTATCTCTTTAACTGTTTATTGGTGGGGTATACTTGTGTGTACTCAGTGATTTAACCCTAGAACATTGCAACATTGGCAAGAGCTCTGCCAGAGTTGTATATTTGTTTATTTTTGGAAACTGGGTCTCTCTAAAGTGTTTGTTTTGGCCTGAGACTGCCATGCTCTTGTCTCAGTCTCCCAATAGCTGTGTTTAGAGGTGATCCACTGTACCCAGCAGAGAATTTTTTTTCAGGGAATGTTTTTAGTGGTATAAAACTTCAACAGTCTACCTGAGGAGACACTATGTAGCACCAGGTTTAAGAAACCAGAATATCTCAAGATGAATGAAAATTTGCCAGAATTAAATTTTAAAAGCACTAAGGAAATGTGGGGATACACACAATTTGGTATTCTCTTCCCCATAACAGTAACTTTTAAAAACAACTATTCATCAGTAGTCATTTCCACAGTGACTTAGACTCTACTGTTATCAATGAACATCTTGCATATGCAATATTTTTCTACATTACTCTAAAAAAATGTGTTCTTCTGTAAGACTTAGTCTGTTCAGTCCTGCATGATTATCAATCTCCTTGTCATAAACTGCTTTTTACCCCCTTGAGGTGTCTCAGCATTTCAGCCACTGCTCAACTGGATACCTACCAGTTGACTTGTAAATTACTCCTTCCCCTGTCTAGCCCTTTGGCTCCTGAACTTGAGAAGACCTCTTTTATATCACCTTAGCATCAACAGTTTATTTGAACCGAGAATTATTATGTTCCCTATGAGAATAGAGTAAAAAGGTGCCAAGAATAATGGCTTTCCTAGAGCTAGGATTCAGCAGAGACTAAAGGAATGAGGTTACCAGTAAGAGGCAGAAAATGGGGAAAGCTTAAAAGGCTGTAGCTAGACACAGAGTGAAGCATTAAATGGGTCAGTATTTGTCTGAAAATATAGGGATTGGTGAGGAGCCATCAAGATGACAGTAAAATTAAGGGAAAGGATAGAGTGTTAGGCTGAACGCATGAAAGATTTCTGGGTAATTTTAAAAGCTGGCCTTTTATCTTCTAGAGAGGTTCATAGTCACATTTGCGTTGTAGCTAGATGGCTCCAAATGCTGAAGATAGGATGAGTGTGGAGAGCATGTGCATGAGCAGAAATGAATAAGAAGGTGGCAGGAGTGCCAAATAGAGGGAAGCAGGCCAGAATGGAAAAAATGTTCCATGAAAAATAGAGGATATATCATACTCTTTCCAAGGAATTTTTATCAGGCCATCATCAATGTGCATCTGCTTATTTTTTCTTTTTCTTTCTTTTTTTTTTTTTTGGTTGTTGTTGTCTATAGTCTTTTCTCATTCTTCATTTCCGAATTCTTCTCTCCCCTTTCTTATGTCCCAACTTTCCTCTAATTTCAGCAGGTCTGGAACTAATAACTCAGCTCCTCTAGGACCACTCCAACATACCCTGTGGTTGCAACTTGATAAGACACACTGTTTCAACTCCCATACTATTTATTATTTTCATTTCTTCCACTATTAAATCATACTAGTGCTCATGTTTTAAACATGCATCATATCCAATGATTTTATAATGAGTGGTTCTTACCTTCTGTATGTCCATTTATACCATCTTTTTCTCTTTGATGTGCATCACCAAATGAATGACCAACACTATTCTGAGGAAGAATCCGAGAGATAGTTGTCCGGTAAAATTAAACAACTAATGAATTATATGAAGACTGCCTAATCAGTATTCTAAGGAGACACCTAATTTTCCAGATTTGAAATAAATTAGATTTAAAAACTAGAGAAGTATACATTAAAAATTGAAATATTTTATATCACAGTGTTATATATACTCTGCAAATCAGCCAAATATTATATTCATTTGTCTACTAACTCTATAAAACCAGGATAGAAGGACAATAGAGAACTATCAACACGAGGGCTAGGGTTGTGGATCATATATATATGAGATAATGGTGTTCATTATAACTTATACAGAAATGCATATATTTAGACAAATCTTACTGCCCAGTACATTTTCTAACCCTTCCGATATCTCTCCACTAATCTACCAAAAGCAGTTGTACGAGGACAGTTTATACTAAGGGCTACCTCTATTTGAAAATCTAAGATATTTCAATTTAAAAACCTCATAATGCATCCCAAGGTCTAAGAAAAACCTCAGTAAATGAATTCTAAAACCAATACAAGAAAAGAATTAATTAAAGTCAGAGCCAAAATTATAAAATAATTTTTTTAAAAAACATATTAATAATGAAACAAATAGTTTGTTTTTAAAATGGTAAATAAAATTGATAAACCCTTGGCCAAGGGAACTAAAAGAAAAAAGAAGATACAGATGAATAAAGCTAGAAACAAAAAGTGAAATATTAAAACAGATACCACTGAAATCCAGAAGATCTCTAGAGACTATTAGAAAACTTATATTTCAATGAACGGGAAAAAATTTAGACTATTTTAAAGAATAAAATCGAAAGATAAATAAATCTAAGTGATATTAATGAAATATGTCATAAAATGTTGAATCAAATAGATAGAGAAAACCATAGCTCAATAACAAGCAATTAGGTTGAAGCAATAATAAAAAGCCTTATGGACCAGAGGTTCAGAGGTGAATAAATGGCTAAATTTTATCAGATATTTAAAGAAGAACTGATATTAATCCCCCATTACAGTTAAGAGCAAAGGAAAGATGCTTCCAAAGCAATTCTGAAAAGTATTACCCTGACTGGAAAAGTGAAGATTGGACAGAACAAGAAAAAAATAGATATCAATATCCTTGAGGAACATAGTATAAAAATTCTCATAAAATCTTTGCAAACCACATTCAACAACACATTACAAAATAACATACATATCAGGCATAGTGGTGTAGGTCTATACTCTCAGAAAAGCATCAGGTTGTTTGAGGAACACTGTAATTTCAAAGCCAGCCTGGGAAATTTAGTGAGACCTGTTATCAAAGTGAACAATAAAAGGTGCTGGAGATGTGGTTCCTTTGTGCCATGCTCCTGGTTTGAGACTCTAGTCACATACAAAAAAAAATCCATAAAAGCTGATTTTGATCCAGGATGATTCAATACATGCAAATCAATAAAACTAATACATCACATATAGAATCAAGAGCAAAATTACATGATCTTTTAAGAAGCGGCAGGAAAAGCCTTTGACAAATTCAATGGCCCTCATGACAAAGCCCTGAGAGATTAGAAATAGGACAATTTTATTAAAATAAAGACCAAGTATACCAAATCCAAAGCCAATAGTAAAATGAAGAAGAACATTTTCTCTAAAATCAGGAAATACACAAGGATGTTCATTGCTGCCAATCTCACTAATCACAGTACTTAAAATTTTAGAAAAAGAGAAAGAAATAAAAGGGATTCAAATAGGAAAGTTAAAATGTTAAATTATTTCTATATGCAAATGATTTAGTCCTATTCTTAGAAGAACATAAATAATATATTATGAAAATTCTACTTTGATGAATGAATTCATCAGAGTAACAGGATACAAAATAAACATATAAAAATCAACTGTTTGTCTATATACCATAGCAAACCTAGAGAGAATAAAGCAAGAGTAATAGCTCATTCAAATAACTTTAAAAATAGCTAGGAATAACCCTAAACAAGAAAGTGA
Organism: Spermophilus citellus; assembly: GCF_964194105.1. Lineage (NCBI taxonomy): Eukaryota > Metazoa > Chordata > Mammalia > Rodentia > Sciuridae > Spermophilus > Spermophilus citellus. The sequence continues at coordinate 107,059,367 of NC_138182.1, forward strand.
ATGACCTCTTCAAGAAAAATTACACATTGAAGAAAAAAAAATAAGAAAACAATAGGAAGAAAAAAGATCTGCTATGTTCATAGAGAAGCAGAATTAATATTGTGAAAATGGGCATAGTACCATTAATGAATTATAGATTCCATGTATTCCCATTCAAATTCAAATGATATTGTTTGCAGGAATGGGGGGAAATAACTACTTCTAAATTTGTATGGAAGAAAAACAAACAAAAAAAATACTTAGACAAAGTGATACTGATCATAAGAGAAACAATGGATAAACCACAATGCCCAATTTCAAAATAAACAGAGCCATAGTAATAAAAACCATGGTCCCGGTGTAAAGAAAGACCCATAGACCAATGGATAGAAAAAAAGTCAGAGAGCAAACCCAGGGGTACAGTCATGTGATACTAGGCAAAGACACCAAAAACATATTTTGGAGAAAAGACAAACAACATTTTAGAAATAGTGTTGGAAAAACTAGATCTCCGTATGTAAAAGAAGAAACCTAGATGCCTATTTTCTAACACTGTACAAGAGTCTATTCAGAAAGGACTAAAGACTTATGTACCAGACTAGAAGGTTTACAAATACTAGAAGAAAATATATGGAAAACACTTCAGTATGTAGGCAATAACTTCCTGAATAGAGCCCCCTACAGCTCAGAAAATAAGAGCAACAATGGATAAGAGAGGGTGCATCAAACTGAAAAATTCCTGCATAGTAAGTGAAACACAAAACAGTAAGAAGTGGTAGCCTCCAGAAATGGAGAAAAGCGTTGCCAGCTATTCTTCTGACAGAGGATTAATATCCTAAAAATATTAATGCAAATATCTTAACACCAGAAAAACAAAAACCTTTTCAATAAATGAGCAAATGCACAGCTAGTTCTCAAAATAAGAGATACAAATGGCTAATACTTCAAGGGAAAAAAAAAACATAACATCTTTATCAATCGGGAATATGCAAATCAAAACAACATCAAGCTCCCATTTTCCACCATTGAAAAAAGCAATCATCAAGAAGGCAAATAATACTGGGAAGATGAGGAGAAAAACCTCTCACATGTGAATGGCAGGAACATAAATTACTATATCACTATGGAAATTCATATGAAGGCTACTCAAAAACTGAACATAGAACTACTTTATTATTCAAATATACTACTCAGTACTTACCAGAAAATATTAAAGTCAGCTTATTTTAGAGATATACATATGCCCATCTTGCCATGACACTATTAATAATAGGCAAGTTATAGAATCAGGCTAGATGCTAGTTAATAAAAGAATGGATAAAGAAAATGTGGTTTATATAAACAAGGAAGATTTCTATGCATAGAGAACAACAAAACTAAGTTAATTTTAGGAAAATGAATAAAACAGGGAAGCATAATGTTAAATAATATAAGCCAGACTCAGGAAACAAGTATCATATATTTCTCTCACATGGAAAACTAGAGGTGGAAATGTTCAACATAAAAATAGATGAATAATAAATTTTATCCATTAGCTCTTCATAACTGAAATAAAATTAAAGTAATTTCAAAAACAAAAGATATCGTTTACATTTAACCTTATTTTAGCTTCTTCAGGATATTTGCAAATATATTTCCTAACCTGGAATAGTTCATAAAAATAGTAGTGTTTTACAATAAACATTAAAGTAAGTAAATACAGAAACATCTAAAATTTGAAATTTCAAAATTTGACATAGAATCTATATATTTTAAGAAACTATAATGGATAAACAACAATTCTGAAACTAAAGTATTACCATACAATTATTGAGTGTTTCTGCTTCCAGAACTGGTTATTACTTTGCACACACCATTTATTCTTTGATTAGATGAAGAGTAAATTTTTAAAAAATTTCATTACCTCAAATTTCTTTAGAATTTTTATTGGTTCTTTTCAGTTATACATCAAAATAGAAGTTATGTACTAGAATATAATTATAAAAGCATAAAATATAATTTGTTCTAATTCAGGACCTAGTACTTCCTTCTGTTCTTCTAATCTTTCTGCTATTTATAGTTTTTTTTTTAAATTACTGTCACTTTTAGTGGAAAGACTCAAAGTATGGATATGCAAGCCATTTTAATACAAGTATTAAGATACAGATTCTAGATTTCTGGGTTGCCATAATTCCCAATATTACTTTAGTATAAATATGGAGCCACGGAAAGAAATAGAGAATATAGGTCTCCTCAAATGCTATGATACCAAAATATCAAGGGTCCAAGTAAAAAAAGAAAAGTTATGTGCAATGTATATTATATATTCCAAACTAAAGGCACCAGGGAAATTCCACAATTTTATAAAAAATTAATTTAGGCATGAGTATTGTAAGTCATGTAAGAATGATTTAAAAACCACAGTAATGAAAACTGATACAAAAAATCCTTGAATAAACATTATATTTCCTCTACAGTTAGAAAGCTGTTTCTAATGCAATTTTTCTTTCACTATGTATTTCGCAGCCCATTGTTACTTCCAGCCCCCACGATCCCCAAGTACTTGAGAGAACAGTGATATAAAAAGCATTTTTTTAAAAAAAATCAACATAATTCTTTAAAATGGATTCTTAGCAAATATTCATATAAAATATAAGAAAAAATATAGCTAAATTTTCAGCATTAACATCTTAAAACACAAAATTCAGAGCAAGAACATGAGGTTTTTTTTTTTACAAAAGATCACTTTACCTTAATAGGAGCTTCATAGCTGTCCCGAACCATTGCAAACAAGGAATCATCTGAGTGTGATTTTTTGATAGATCTTTAAAGCAAAAATGTATAACAAAAATGGTGAATAGTTTTCTTTTTAAAATAAACTCTGTTTAATTTAAGGTATAACTTATTAAATGGTGTTTCTTGATTGATTAATTAAAATATGACCTCCAATTAAAAAAATAGCTTGTGTTCTCCTCTTTCCGACTCTACTGCTGTGAATCTATAAAATATTCAATATAGATATTAAGGCACTCTTAGTTCCAATTTAGAGCAATAGCCAATACATGAGCAGAAACAGACAATAATTTGTTCTTGCAAATTGCCTGTCTTGAAGGCTGAATTTAAAACCCAATTAATGGCTGACATTTTTTTTTCACCTGAACTGAAACAAACCTCTGGAAACACAAGACAAGATAACAAGAGGCACAGTTCTCTCTCGTGAATATCCAGGAGTGAAATACTAAGCAATGTTGTTCTTCAGCATGGAAATCACCAATAATAATACACTATTTATTCCCTCTACCCACAAATAATGCACAGAGTTCTCTGGAACTTTAAAAATTATTGAAAGTTAAAAAGTGAATATATATGTTATTTAGAATACCTTTGTCAGAAACATTGAAATAAATTATAAAATTGATTTTTCCTGTATAGGTCTCACTTTATTCAGGTCCTCATAAACTAGCAAGCCCTTTAAAACCTTTACAAGCACTCAGACACCCAGGGGAAAAGACTGCCAGAAAAGCAGAGTCTTGGTATTTGTACCTCTGTTTCCCTAGCTATTATGTAAATACCCTCCTTCCTCTGGGAATCCATTTCCCAGTCACTCATCTGCAAAACTCAGTGGCAGTCTCTAAATTTGAAATCTACATCCCTTGAATATTCAGATTCCTGACACAAGGTTAAACTAAATGGAGTCTCAATCATTGGCCTGTCTGAATACCTTTCCAACTACTCAACTGAAGCTTTGTAATAACTTTCCCTGCCAATCACTCCTTTGCCCAGCACTACACGTACATTTTAAGGACATCAGCAATTTGGAAAGAAAGTGAAGGTGAATGAAAACCTGTTTTGTGCCACAGATCCATGTATTCTAACAATTTCCACAGTCTGTTTCACTAGTCTCTAATCCATTCTTGCATCGCAGAGATGAAAACAGGCAAAATACAAGCTATTAAGACTTCCTGTAAACTTTGTATTAATATGCCTTTATAGAGAGCTTTTAATATTCTCTGTCCTTCATTCCTGTTCTGTGCTCATCAAACTAATCATAAACCCTAAGATTTTGGTCTCTTTTTTAAAATGCTTATTCCTACCCAACACAGTGTTGTTACTCTGGGTGAATACTTTTATAGCCCTTTCCTTCACTAGTTAAATTTTGATCCTCTACCACTGTACTCACTTAAAAATTCTAGTTTTATCCTCTCTAGTTGGGTTCCTATAGTCAATCTTCAATCTATTATTTAAAAAATCACCTTAAAAATGATAACCAGAAAATGTACTGAGCTCAGAATTAAGAAACTGGAGTTTAAATCTCATTGTTGTCATTGTTTGTACCCAGAAAACTCCCTTTAATATATTTAAGTTTTAGGTACATCCTCAAAACTATCATTTGGCTGGCATGTAGAACACATGCTGAAAGACTAGAAGGTTTCTAAAATTCCTTAAAATTCTGAAATTTCTAAACTTTTGATGTGTCAAAAGAAAAAAAAATATTAAATTGACAAAATAAAACAGAAACTCAAAGAGAACAAAACAGAAAATACAAATAGAAATTAAATAAAAGGTTATAGTCATAAAAAAGGAAAAAAAAGTATAAAAGTAAAAGTCTTCATAAAATTGTTAGGGGTAGTAATTGAAGAGAAACTACCTGGAAAATCAGGAAGTAGAGAAATTAGAATGTCCTCTAAGGATTAATATAAGTAATACAACATTGTCTAAATGATGTTATTCATAACTTTCAGTAAAATAATTTCTCTACAGCACTTGCCTGATCTTCTTGTTTATTAGAAACCATGAGGCCATAGCTCTGTGAGATTTTCCATAAAAGCTTTTGATATATTAAGAAAACATCCTGATTACTAGTGGAACTGTCAATATCAGGACAAAATCTTGGACTACAACCTGGCTTATCAGGTAAAATATAAATCAGAATTAACACACAACTGCCTTTGACTTTCTAAATTGATGATACACAATATGAAAGTTAAAATGTGAATATATATGTTATTTAGAATACATTTGTCAGACACATTGAAATAAATTGTAAAATTGATTTTTCCTGTATAGGTCCCACTTGGTATCAACCTGTACAGTGCAACAACACAATGGAGTTGTCAGCCAGGTAAGACTACAGTCTAAACACAGGCCTGAAACTTATTAATTACACAAATATGGGACAAATAGTCAACCTCTATGAATGACAGCTCTTTATTAGTAATTAACAGATTATAATAGCACAGATACTTTCAAAGTGCTTATAAGATAACTTTAGGAAACAAGTGTTAACTGAATGTGGTGTCTGTCCCACACTAGAATACTCAACAAATCCTTCTACCTTCACTCTCCACTTAGTTAATAGACATTTTTTATTTAAAATCTATAAATTCATACCTTCTTAATGAGTCATCTTTAGGACTTTCTTTCACTATTAAATAAAACAGTAAAATATATAATTAATCAAAAACAGAAATATAAAATATAAAATTTTATGACTCTGATGTTTTGTTATAAAATGTTCCTCCAGACCCATACTCGGAGAAATTTTTAGAATTAATATTAATTGTATTTATGACAGGTAAGTAATGAATGCATTAACAACTCCTATGTTTCCCACTTTGTACTTATCAAATGCAAGGAAGAAACAACAGGAATTATAAAAGTTTGATACTTAAAAGTAAATCATTGGTCCCATAATCATAATCCTTATTAAAAGTTGCAAAAATGAAAGAAAACCTTATCATTGTCAAATAAAGTAGCATAAATATATAAGTGTCAAACAAGGGGAGACATGATGGTGAATTAGCAGGAAGTGGATTTTCTCACAGCTCCACCATATGGGACTCAGAGAGTGAGAAAACTGCTTCTCTGTGAGGTGGGAGAAAAAAGCATGCCGCTGATACTCAATATTGGACAGAGACCTTGAAAACTGGGGAATTTGGGGTATATCAGACAAAGATGAGAAACAGAGCTGGAGCTTAGGATCTGATGTGATTGGGGGAAATCAGTACATTAGGACAAAAAAAAGACTGAAAAGTGATGCAGACAAGGGGCTAGGGTTGTGGCTCAGTGGTAGAGTGTTTGCCTAGCATGCATGAGGCACTGGTTTCAATACATGTAAAATAAAATAAAGATACGGTGTCTACCTAAAACTAATTATATATATGAAAAGTGCAGCAGACAGTCTTGGAATGCAGAATGTGGGACCACAGGGTCAAGCTATTCTACTCATTAAACTGTGGCATGAAAGTCACCACCAGTCTGCCTGGAATGTACAGAGAGTTGAAGCTGGAGACATATTTAAATATCTGCACTGCAATGGCACCAACTCAGACTGGGAATTTAGATCCATGTGTTGGGGCTCAGTCCGATATATAAATCTGGCAGACACCATCCACAAGACATAAACTGAGCCTAGCAAATCAGGAGAATTTCTGGCATGGACAGTATTTCTCCTGGGGGTAACACTAGTCAGATAGGCCAAAGAGAGCCTGTCCTCTCCTCCCTGTGCCCAAGACCAGTGGCAGTTGCTTCAAAATCTCAATGAGCAGGAGTGATGGACCTTGGTGCTTGAGGGCAGACCTAAGGAGGTAAGAAAGAACAATACCCTGAAAAAACAGAACTGGTAAAGGACTGGCATCCCTGTCCCATGAATGTAGCCCTGGGGAGAAGAGTAAAGTAGAGTCCTAGGTGTGCACTGATTTATTTATGCCCAGTAACTCCCCATGAAGTGAAACACCTGGGGCAAAGACAGGACCTCACTGCTTCCCCTGAGAACATATTGTAGAACCTAGCATGACCTATACCCTGGGGGTGGAGCTGACAGCACCTTTCACAGCTCCCCATACCATCCCATGGAGAATGGAAACTGAGAGATGGAAGACACTTTGGAAGAGACAGCAAGCACATACTCTCAGTAACAATCCTGTTTTTTTTTTTTTTCTTTTCAGTTTTTGTATGTGTACTGATGGATACATGAAGGACATTCATACACTTGTACATGTTTGTTTATGCTTTCTCATTTGTACTATTCTGAAACATAGTTATTTTTCCTTACTCTGTTGTTAAGAGTTAAAGTTTTCAATTAGCCTATTTTGGATTGAGTTTGTGTTCTGTTTCAAACTTTTATTTCTTTTTGTTTCTATTTCTTTTCTCTTACAAACAGTCAAATTCCATTATTCTCACTTTACTCTTTATTTCTTTTACTTGTTTTTCCTTCTTCCTCATAAACAATACATCGTATATCACTTTGCTTCTGCCCAACTCACATCTTGAAACTGCTAATCCTTTTCTATCACCATTGCTTTTTTCTTCATAATGAGCTCTATTTTTTTTTCATGTCATTATCTACGATATGGTTTATTTCTGTATTTTACTGAAGTATAATTTACATACAGTAAAATGCACAAATCCTTAGCATATAGCTCAGTGACCCATGTGGCCACAACATATGTCAGGATATGAAACATTTGTATCACCCTAGAACAATTCCTCATGCCCCTTTCTGTTTAGTCTACTCCCTGTCCCCTGCTCCTAACTTAAATATCACCTTGGCTTCTCACACTGAAGATGGATTTTGTCTGGTTTTCTACTTCACTTAAAGAGAAACATCCAGTGTCTACGCTTTTGTGTTTCTCTTCTTTTCCTCCACATGATGTTTTGAGATTTGTCTTGTTATTGAATGTGTCTAGACTTCATTTTTTAAAAACTAATAAGTTGTATGAACATTGCATAAATTGATTATTGATTCTCCTATTGATAGATATTTGTTTCTAGTTTGGGGCAATTTAAATGCGGGGCTATGGATATTCTTGACAAATCTTTTTGTAAATGCATGTCCTCATCTATACTCTGTGTACATGTTCAGGGCATATACAGACTAACTAGGCCATGGCAATCACTGAGCAGGTATGTGTTTAACTCTGATAGACACTGCCGGAAGTTTTCCCCAAGTAGTTGTGCCAACTTTTACTCCCATAGGTTGGAGGGTTTGCATGTTCCTTCACATTTTCACCGAGATGGTATTGTCAGTCTTTTCCATTTCACTCATTTGGTGGAACTCTTTGGTTATGGTTTCAATTAACTTTCCATTTTTACCACAGTCAGTGAAATTGAGCATCTTTCCATATGCTTGCTGGTCATTCAGTATCTTCTTTCAGGAACTGCCCAGTCAAGTTTTTTCCCATATAAAAATCTGGGGCTTTTGTCCTTTTCTCTCATATTTGGAGTGTTCCTTCTATGTTCTAGATACAAAGTCCTTTTTCAAACACAGTATTGTTGAGTACTTGCACCTAAGCTATGCTTTGCCTGTTTACTTCTTAACAATGTCTATGGATAAACAGAAGTTTTAAATTTATTTAATTTTATTTTTTTTTTATTGGTTGTTCACAACATTACAAAGCTCTTGACATATCATACTTCATACATTAGACTGAAGTGGGTTATGAACTCCCAATTTTACCCCAAATGCAGATTGCAGAGTCACATCGGTTACACATCCACAATTTTACATAATGCCCTATTGGTAATTGTTGTACTCTGCTCCCTTTCCTATCCCCCACTATCCCCCCTCCCCTCCCCTCCCTTTTACTCTCTCTACCCCATCTACTGTAATCCATCTCCCTCCTTATTTATTTTCCCATTCCCCACCCAGCCTCTTATATGTAATTTTGTATAGCAATGAGGGTCTCCCTTCATTTCCATGCAATTTTCCTCATCTCTCCCTTTCCCTCCCATCTCATGTCACTGATTAATGTTACTCTTTTCTTCCTACTCTTCCTCCCAGCTCTGTTCATATTTGCTCTCATTATATCAAAGAAGACATTTGGCACTTGTTTTTTAGGGATTGGCTAGCTTCACTAAGCATAATCTGCTCTAGTGCTGTCCATTTCCCTGCAAATTCTATGATTTTGTCTTTTTTTTGCTGTATAGTACTCCATTGTGTATAGATGCCACATTTTTTTTATCCATTCATCTACTGAGGGGCATCTATTTTTAATTTCTCCCAGAACTCTTGGTTTATAAAACTCCACACACCACCACTAATGCTAAAGCAACAATGAATACAATTGAAGCTATAGAAAACACCTATTCTTTTATTTTATGAAAGATATAACTCATGATTACTTACCGTTGTTACTGATATAAGTTGATACATTTCTGTTTATTGTGCCAACTAACTTTGTGTGAAAATAAAAATTAAGTATGCAATTTAGTTCTATATTTTTTATGCACAGTTGGTTGCAATTACTTGGCTCCCCCCCAATCTGTGAGCCACAAGATATCTACAGGATCACTAGAAATGCACAGAATACAAGTTCTGTTAGAGATCCATTTTGATACATGAATAGACACACAAACAATATGAACAAGCAAGGGAACAAAGCAGGCCAAACAAACCAGAATGACTCAAAAGCAGATTCCACAAAAACCACAGTGAAGAAAATATCAGAGAAGGAATTTTGAAAGTTTATATTTCAACTGATCTATGAGATAAAAGATAATGTAAAAAGTAAAATCACAGAGAAGACACAAGAAGTAAAATATCAATAAGGAAATAGAAGTTATAAAGAAAAATCAATCAGAAATTTTCAAAATTCAGAAATCAATAAACCAAATTAAAAATGCAATGCAAAGCATCACCAATACACTAGATGACTTAAAGGACAAATATTCAGGTAATAAAGAAGTAGTGCATAATCTTGAAAATAAAGTTCATCATGGAGAAAAGATGTTACCAGACCATGAACAGAGTTTTAAAAAAATATATATGGGATAATAAGAAAAGGCCAAATTTAAGATTCACTGTGACAGGTGAAGGTATTGAATTTCAAAACAAAAAATGAACAATCTTTTCAATGAAATAATTGAAAATTTCCAAAATCTTAAGAATGAAATGAAAAATTAAACACAGGAGGTATATACAACTTTGAATATATAGAATTACAACACTCCTAGCCACAATAGTATGAAAATGCCTAACATACAGAATAAGTATAGAATTTTACTTATAATAGAATTTTAAAACCTGATAGTGAAAAATGATTGGTCATATTCAGAGGCAAACCGATCCAGATCTCAGCTGATTTTTCAAAGACCCTAAAAGCTAGGAGGTCTTGAAATAATATATACTAAGCTCTGAAAGAAAACAGATTCTGCATAGAATACTAAATAATATCAGATTTTAATATGAGATAATAACATCCATAATAAACAAAAGTTAAAAAAAATCACAACTAGAAAGCTGGCATTATAAAACACAATAAATAGTTTATTAAGAAAAAATAAAATATGCAAACAAAACCATACAGAAACTAAAACTAAAAGAATATTTAATCAAAGTAGAATTTATTTCAACTTGATAACTAGAAATGAACCAAAATAACAGGAAATATAAATCATCTCTCAATAATAACACTGAATGTTAATGGACTCAACTCATCAACACACATACACTGGCAGATTGATATGGAAAAAAAAGAACCCAACAATAGCCTGTCTCCGAGAGACTCACCTCTTAGACAAATATATACACAGACTAACTGTGAAAGGATGGGAAAAACATATCATTTACATGGATCTTATAAACAAGGTTATCTATTTTCGTATCTGATATAATGGACTTTGAGCAAAAGTTCATCAGAACAGATAAAAAATTCAATTTTCATACTGCTTAGTAGAGTAATACAACAGAAAGAAATAATAGTGGTAAATATATATGCTCCAAACTATGAAGCATCTAAGTAATCAAAGAGTCCTTTCTCAATATAGAGAATCAAACAGATCACAATACAATAACATTGGGAACTTTAAGATGCGTCTCTCATCACTAGAAAGATCATACCAACAAAAGTTAAATATAAAATTAAAATTACAATAAATAATTTAGACTTAACAGAAATGCACAGAATATTTTACTCGTCAATGACTGAATACATTTTCTTCTTAGCTGCACAGGGAACATTTTCCAAAATAGACCATATTTTAGTACATAAAGCAACATTTCACAAATACCAAAAATAGAGCTAATACCTTGAACTCTCTCAGACCATAATGGAATAAAACTAGAAATCAACAAGATGAAATTTTTTAAAAAAACTAACACTAGGAGACTAAATTCACTATTGAATAATGAACAGATAGATGAACAAATCAGAGTTTAAATAAAAAATTAAATGTAAATGAGAATAGTGATACAATATATAAAAACCTTTGGGACACTATGAAGGTAGTTCTAAGAGAAATGTTTATACCATTGAGCCCACACATTAAAAGAATAGAAAGTTACTGAGTAAAATAATCTAACTTTATATCTTAAGGACCTAGAGAAAAATACTAAAATCAGCAAAATAAAGGAAAAAATAAAAATCAAAGATGAAATTGATAAAATCAAGATGTAAAAACTGAAAAAGAAATGAATCAAAAATTTTTTAAATGAACAAAATATATAAATATTAACCAAGCTATCAGAGAAAAATGAAAAGTACCAAGACTTATGGTGAAAATGGAAATATCAGCTCAGATACTACTGAAACAGAGCATAAATAGAAGCTATTTTTTCAAAATCTATACTCCAATAATCTAGAAAATCTAAGACATCAGTAAATTCCAGGAGACATGAGCTACCCAAATTTAACCAGAAGTATATAGAAAATTTAAAGAGGATCAATTTCAAATAATGAGAATAAAAAGGTCATCAAGACTCTACCAACAAAGAAAAGCCTAGGACCAGATGGATGCTCAGCCAATTTCTACCAAACCTTTAAAGAAGAACCAATACCAATCCTCCTCAAATTATTTCATGAAATTGAAAAAGAGGGAATTCTTCAAATTCATTAAATGAAGCCTATCTCACACTGATACTAAGTCCAGACAAAGATACATCAAGAAAAGAAAAATTCAGACTAATATCCTTGATGAACATAGATGCAAAAATCCTCAATAAAATACTGCTAAATCTCATACAAAAATAGATTTTAAAAAATAGTGCATATGACCAAGTGGATTTCATCCCAGGAATGCAACACTGATTCAACAAATGGAAATCAATAAATGTAATTCATCACACAAATAGATACAGAGATGAGAACACTTGATTATCAAAATAGATGCAGCATCTATTTTTTACATAAAACCCCATCTATTCATGCTTTAAACACTAGAAAAAATGAAGGAATCATACCTCAACATTGTAAAAGCTATACATGACACACCCAAGGACAACATAATTATGAAGGGAGAACAACTACAGAATTTCTTCTAAAAACTCCAATGAGACAGGGATGCCCACTTTCACTACTTCTATTAGTACACAATGCAACTCTTAGCAAATACAAAATGTAGAGATAATACTCTGCAATCTATCAGATCATAAGTGAATAAAACACCAGAAGACCAAATTCACGACTGAATGATAAATAGAGAGCTGAACAAATCCCGTCCTTTAATCTCTTGCCAGAGCAAGTTGGCAAAGGAATGTAATTAAAGGGATATGAATAGGAAAGGAAGGGCTAAAACGAGCACTGTTTGAAGAAAACGTGATTCTATATTAAGAAGATCCCCTCAAAAAAAAATACTCACTAGAAAGCTTCTAGAACACAAATGAATTCATCAAATTTCAGGATACAAAAGTAACATTCATAAATCAGCTTTGTTTCTATACTCCAATAAAAGATGAGCTAAACGAGAAATTAGGAAAATTATCCTATTCAAAATAGCATAAAAAAACACTTGGGAAACAATCTAACAAAAAAGGTAAAAGACCTCCACAATGAAAATTACAGAACACTCAAGAAATAAATTGAGGAAGGTCCTAGGAATGGAAAGACTTCCCATGTTCTTGGATAGGCAGAATTGATATTGTCAAAATTACCATACTACCAAAAGTGCTATAAAATTTCAATGCAACTCCCTTCCAGAGCCCAAAGAAATGCTCTCCCTTCCAGAGCCCACAGAAACAGAAAAAGCAATAATGAAATTTACTTAAACAAGAGACCCAGAATACCCAAAACAATACCTAGCAAGAAAAATGAAGCAGGAGGTATCACAATATCAGACTTCAAATTACACTACAGAGCTATAAAGACAAAACCAGTATGGTATTGGCAACAAAACAGGTAAGACCACCAATGAAACAGAAGACAGAGACAAACTCACATAAATACAATTACCTCATACTAGACAAAGGCACAAATATCATATACTGGTGCAAAGATAGCCTCTTTACAAATGGTGCTGAGAAAATTTGAAATCCATATGTAGTAGAATTAAATTGAACCCTAATCCGCCCACCATGCACAAAAACTCAACTCAAAATGGATCAATTACTTAGGTATTAGACCAGAATCCCTGCACCTGATAGAAGAATACGTAAGCCCAAAACTTCAAAATATCAGCTCAGGAACTGACTTATTAATAAAATCTCTAAAGCAAAAGAAGTTGTTGGTGGGCCTGACCTTGGATCTACATGGAGGAATGCTCATCTTTCTCATTGTGCAGCAGGGATGTCCTAACATACAACACTATATTTTGGAACAGAGTGTTGTCAGAACACTGGCAAGCACCATTTACCTGCTCCTTTGACAAGAAATTACTCCCCAGGAAATCAATAAATGTTATTCACCACATCAATACACTTAAAGATAAGAACCATATGATCATCTCAATAGATGCAGAAAAAACATTCGACAAAGTACAGCATCCCTTTATGTTCAAAACATCAGAAAAACTAGAGATAACAGGAACTTACCTCGACATTGTAAAAGCTATCTATGCTAAGCCTCAGGCTAGCATCATTCTGAATGGAGAAAAGTTGAAGGCATTCCCTCTAAAATCTGGAACAAGACAGGGATGCCCTCTATCACCACTTCTATTCAATATAGTTCTCAAAACACTGGCCAGAGCAATTAGACAGATGAAAGAAATTAAAGGCATAAAAATAGGAAAAGAAGAACTTAAAATATCACTATTTGCAGACGACATGATTCTATACCTAGAAGACCCAAAAGGGTCTACAAAGAAACTACTAGAACTAATCACTGAATTCATCAAAGTGGCAGGATATAAAATCAACACGCATAAATCAAAGGCATTTCTGTATATCAGAGACAAAACTTCTGAAACAGAAATGAGGAAAAACACTCCATTCACAATATCCTCCAAAAAAATAAAATACTTGGGAATCAACCTAACAAAAGAGGTGAAAGACTTATACAATGAAAACTACAGAACCCTAAAGAGAGAAATAAAAGAAGATCTTAGAAGATGGAAAAATATACCCTGTTCATGGATAGGCAGAACTAACATCATCAAAATGGCGATAATATCCAAAGTTCTCTATAGGTTTAATGCAATCCCAATCAAAATCCCAATGGCATTTCTTGTAGAAATAGATAAAGCAATCATGAAATTCATATGGAAAAATAAAAGACCCAGAATAGCAAAAGCAACTCTAAGCAGGAAGTGTGAATCAGGCGGTATAGTGATACCAGATTTCAAACTATATTACAGAGCAATAGTGACAAAACAGCATGGTACTGGTACCAAAACAGGCGGGTGGACCAATGGTACAGAATAGAGGACACAGAGACTAATCCACAAAGTTACAACTATCTTATATTTGATAAAGGGGCTAAAAGCATGCAACACAGGAAGGATAGCATCTTCAACAAATGGTGCTGGGAAAACTGGAAATCCATATGCAACAAAATGAAACTGAATCCCCTCCTCTCGCCATGCACAAAAGTTAACTCAAAATGGATCAAGAAGCTTGATATGAAATCAGAGACTCTGTGTCTGATAGAAGAAAAAGTTGGCTCCGATCTACATATTCTGGGCTCGGACTCCAAATTCCTTAATAGGATACCCATAGCACAAGAGTTAATAACAAGAATCAACAAATGGGACTTACTTAAACTAAAAAGTTTTTTTCTCAGCAAGAGAAACAATAAGAGAGGTAAATAGGGAGCCTACATCCTGGGAACAAATTTTTACTCCTCACACTTCAGATAGGGCCCTAATATCCAGAGTATACAAAGAACTCAAAAAATTAAACAATAAGATAACAAATAACCCAATCAACAAATGGGCCAAGGACCTGAACAGACACTTCTCAGAGGAGGATATACAATCAATCAACAAGTACATGAAAAAATGCTCACCATCTCTAGCAGTCAGAGAAATGCAAATCAAAACCACCCTAAGATACCATCTCACTCCAGTAAGATTGGCAGCCATTATGAAGTCAAACACCAACAAGTGCTGGCGAGGATGTGGGGAAAAGGCTACTCTTCTACATTGCTGGTGGGACTGCAAATTGGTGCGGCCAATTTGGAAAGCAGTATGGAGATTCCTGGGAAAGCTGGGAATGGAACCACCATTTGACCCAGCTATTGCCCTTCTCGGACTATTCCCTGAAGACCTTAAAAGAGCGTACTACAGGGATACTGCCACATCGATGTTCATAGCAGCACAATTCACAATAGCTAGACTGTGGAACCAACCCAGATGCCCTTCAATAGATGAATGGGAAAAAAAAATGTGGCATTTATACACATGGAGTATTATGCAGCACTAAAAAATGACAAAATCATGGAATTTGCAGGGAAATGGATGGCACTAGAGCAGATTATGCTAAGTGAAGCTAGCCAATCCCTAAAAAAAATGCCAAATGTCTTCTTTGATATAATGAGAGCAACTAAGAACAGAGCAGGGAGGAAGAGCAGGAGGAAATGATTAACATTAAACAGAGACATAAGGTGGGAGGGAAAGGGAGAGAAAAGGGAAATTGCATGGAAATGGAAGGAGACCCTCATTGTTACACAAAATTACATATAAGACGTTGTGAGGGGAATGGGAAAAAAACAAGGAGAGAAATGAATTACAGTAGATGGGGTAGAGAGAGAAGATGGGAGGGGAGGGGAGGAGGGATAGTAGAGGATAGGAAAGGTAGCAGAATACAACAGTTACTAATATGGCATTATGTAAAAATGTGGATGGTTCAACCTATGTAAATCAACACAGGATTCATTAATAGACTTAAAAAACATAACATAATTATCTCAATAGTGGAAGAAAGCATTTGACAGAATACAGCATCCATTCATGTTCAAAATGGTAAAAAAAAAAAAAATAGGGATAATACGAATGTAACTGAACATTTTAGAAGCTCTATACCAAAAAAACCAAGACTAACATGATTCCAAATGGAAAAAAATGAAACATTCTTTCTAAGAACTAGAAAAAGACAAGGGTACCCTCTTTCACCACTTCTATTCAACATATGAATATTGAAATTCTAACCAGAGCAGTTTGGAAAAAGAGATTAAAGGGATATGAATATGAAAAGAAGAGCTCAGAATATCCCTATTTGCTGACAACAATATTTTATATGTAGAAGACACAAAACTACACCACAAAATTTTTAAAACTCATAACCACACTCAGCATAGTAGCAGGATTTAGAATTAACAATCATAAATCAATTATGATCCTGTACACAAATTATGCATCAGCTGATGAATCACAATGGATTCAAAACAATTTTAAAAATAAAATAATCAGGAAACAATCTAAGAAGTGAAAGACCTCTATTTTGAAAATTACCAAACACTAAAGAAAGAAATTGAAGAAGACCGTAGAAGATGGAATATTTCAAATGTTCATGGATTGGCAGAATTAATGTTACCAAAATTGACATACTACCAAAATGCTATAGTTTTAATGCAACTCCTATTAAAATGTCAATGATATTTCACAAAGAAATAGAAAAAGCAATCATAAAATTCACTTGGAAAAACAAAAAGCCCAGAATATTCAAAACAATCCTTAGTGAAAAAAAAGTGAAGGAGACAGCAGACATCACAAGATCTAATCTCAAATTATACTATAGTGCTACAAAAATGGCATGGGATTGGCACCAAAACAGGCAAAATGTCCAATGGAACAGAAAAGACATCACAAAGACAAAAATCACATACATACTGTCTTGTGAATCTAGACAAAGGCACCAACAACATACATTAAAAGAAAAGACAGCCTCTTAAACAAATGGTACTGAGAAAACTGGAAATATGCATGTGGCAGAATCAAATTGAACCCCTACCCCTATCCCTGCACAAAACTCAACTCAAAGTACATCAAGGAACTAGGCATTAAACCGAACATCCTGTACCCACTAGAAGAAAATATAGGCCCAACTTTCCATCATCTTGGCTTAGGAACTGACTTCCTCAACAAGACTTCTAAATTGCAACAAATAAAATCAAGAATCAATAAATGGGAAGGAAACAAAGTAAAAAGCTTTCTCACAGGAAAGAAAATTATCAAGAACATGAACAGAGAACCTACAAAATGGGAGAAAATCTTTACCACCTGTACCTCAGAACATTAATCTTCTGGATATATAAAGAATTCAAAACAAACCAGCACAGGAGGCTGAAAGAGGAGGATCAAGAGTTCAAATCCAGCTTCAGCAATGGTGAGGCATTGAGCAACTCTATGTCTAAATAAAATGCAAAACAGAGCTGGGTATGGGGCTCAGTGTTAGAGAACTAGCCTTGCAGGTGTAAGACCCTGTGTTTGATCTTCAGCATTACATAAAAATAAATAAATAAAAAATAAACAAGTAAATAAGTAAATTGTGTCCATCTACAACAAAAATAATAAAAATAAAATAAAATAAAACATAGGGCTGGGGATGTGGCTCAGTGGTTGAATGCCCCTGAGTTGAATCCCCACTACTGGCCCCCATGAAAAAAAAAATCAAAAAACTTAACTCACACACACACACACAACCCAATATAGTTAATATTCTCTTCTAGTGGTCATAGGATGTCAATTAATGTGCAAAAATCTGAAACTGATTGTTCACAGAACAAGAAATACAATTGGTGAGCAAATATATTTTTTAAATGCTCAATATCCAACCAGCAGTGCATGAGGGTACACTTTTCCCGCATCCTCAACAGCATTTGTTGTTGTTTGTCTTCATCATGGCTGCCATTCTTACTGAAGTGAGATAGTATCTTAGGGTAGTTTTAATTTGCCTTTCTATGATTGCTAGAGATGGTGAGCATTTTTTCATATATTTGTTGATTGATTGTATATCCACTTCTGAGAAGTGTCTGTTCAGGTCCTTGGCCCATTTGTTGACTGGATTATTTGTGTGTGTGTGTGTGTGTGTGTGTTTAGCTTTTGAGTTCTTTGTATACCCTAGAGATTAGAGCTCTATCTGATGTGTGAGGGGTAAAAATTTGTTCCCAGGATGTAGGCTCCCTATTCACCTCACATATTATTTCTCTTGCTGAGAAAAAAGGTTTTAGTTTGAATTCATCCCATTTGTTAATTCTTGGGTTTAACTCTTGTGCTATAGGCATCTTATTAAGGAAGTTGGGGCCTAGCTCCACATGAGGAAGATTAGGGCCTACTTTTTCTTCCATTAGATGCAGAGTCTCTTGTTTAATTCCTAGACCCTTGATCCATTTTGAGTTAACTTTTGTGCATGGTGAGAGATAGGGATTCAATTTCATTTTGTTGCATATGGATTTCCAGTTTTCCCAACACCATTTGTTGAGGATGCTATCCTTCCTCCATTGCATGCTTTTAGTACCTTTGTCTAATATAAGGTAGTTGTACTTTTGTGGGTTAGTCTCTGTGTCCTCTATCCTGTACCATTGGTCCACCAGCCTGCTTTGGTGCCAGTACCATGCTGTTTTTGTTACTATTGCTCTGTAGTATAGTTTAAGATCTGGTATAGTGATACCATCTGTTTCACTCTTCCTGCTTAGAATTTCTTTTGCTATTCTGGGTCTCTTATATTTTCAGATGAACTTCATAATTGCTTTTTCTATTTCTGTGAGGAATGTCATTGGGATTTTGATCAGAATTGAACTGCTGGTAAGATTATAAATTGGTGCAGCCAATTTGGAAAGCAGTATGGAGATTCCTTGGAAAACTGGGAATGTAACCACCATTTGACCCAGCTATTCCTCTTCTAGGACTATACCCAAAAGACCTAAAAACAGCATACTACATGGACTCAGCCACATCAATGATTATAGTAGCACAATTCATAATAACTAGACTGTAGAGCCAACCTAGATGCCCTTCAATGGATGAATGGATAAAAATGTGTGGCATATATACACAATGGAATATTACTCAGCACTAAAAAATAATAAGATCATGGCATTTGCAGGGAAAAGGATGGCATTAGAGCAGATTATGCTAAGTGAATTTAGCCAGTCCCCAAAAAACAAATGCCAAATGTCTTCTCTGATATAAGGGGGGGTGACTCAAAATGAGGGAGAGAGAAAAAGCATGGGAAGAAGATTACCTATACACAGGGAAGAGGGGTGGGAGGGAAAGGGAGAAAGAAAGGGAATTGCACGGATGGTGGAAGGAGAGCCTCGTTGTTATACAAACCACATGTATGAAGAAGTGAAAAAAAAAAGGAATAGTGCTACCTTAGATTAAGAAGAGAGAAGTGATGGGAGGGGAGAGGAGAGGTTGGAAAGACTGGAAGGATAGTAGAATGGAATAGACATTATTATTATTGGTGTATATATGTGAATGCATGATCAATGTGAATCTACAACCTGTATACTCAGAAAAATGAAATATTGTATCTCATGTGGTTCAAATGTATGATATGTCAAGGTCATTGTACTGTCATGTATAACTAACTGAAACAAATAAAAATAAAAAACGAATTGTAGTGCAAAAAAGTACATGTAAAATGGCATAAATTGACATAAACATACTTTATATTCAGAGTTAAAATTGTGCTTTATATGTGTAATAAGGATTGTAGTGCATTCCACTGTTATTGTGCACTTAAAAAAATATAAAATCAATAAAAAGTAGAAAAAAAAACACAAATGCTAAATTTCTCTAGAAGTTAGAAAATGCAAATTAACACTACATTGATATTCCATTCTTGGTCCAGTCAAAATAGGAATTATCAAGAATACAAGTAACAATAAATGCTGGAGAGAATGTGAGAAAATAGTTACACTCATACTTTGCTAGTGAGACTGCAAATTGGTGCAAGTACTCTGGAAAACAGTATGGAGATTCCTCTGAGAATGTGGAATGGAAACACCATTCAACCAGTTATCACCCCAGTTGAATCTTGATTTTATTTGTTGCAATTTAGAAGTCTTGTTGAGGAAATCAGTTCCTAAGTTGACATGATGGAGAGTTGGGCGTGTGTGTGTGTGTGTATATATATATATATCTCCAAGGGACTTTAAATCAATATACTACAGTGACACAGCCACATCAATGTCTACAGCAGCCCAATTCACAATAGTTAAGCTAAGGAAACAACCTAGGTGAGCTTCAACAGATGAAAGGTTAGAGAAAATGGGGTACATATACACAATGGAGTATTTCTTATCCATAAAGAAGAATGAAATTTATGGCACTTGCTGGTAAATGGATGGAACTTGAGACTATTATACTCAGTGAAATAAGCCAATACCAAAAAAACCAAAGGCCAAAAGTTCTCTCTGATCCTAAATAGAATCAGATGTAGCCCATGTATGTAAAAAATACACTCTCCTGTCATACATATCTAATAAAATAAAATAAAACCTGGTGCTGAAAAAAAATTAAAAATAAGAACAGTGATAAAAAGCTTTAACCTAACACACACATTTAGTAATGGAAAGAGATGACTAAAATTCAGTGGTCTGGACACACTAAAGCAAGACTAGAAATAAATGAAGAAACTCTTACAGAATTATGCGAGTTTGAGATCTTCATTTATGCAGGTTCTAAGCCTAGGTATCTCCCATATATTTGCAGACACCATATTATTGACAAGTATGGAGGAACCACCACAGAAAATGCATTTCAGATCCTCTACTGCCTATATCACTATTTCACTAACATGACTCCACTCTCACAACACTGACAAAGAAAGTTGTTACTTAACAGTGCAAGCTATCACCATTCAGGAGTCACAGATAAGACATAGGAAACTACAATAGAGACACCATTTGGAAAATAATTCGACATCACACATTTAATCAATAGCACAAGACACATCATCCAGGGAAAACAGTTTCCTAAGCAGACACTCAAATGAATGTGGAAAAGATATATATCCCTGAAGATGTACAAATTTCAATATAGAAATATAAGATAAAAAGCAAAGTAGCATGACTGTTTTATAGTTAATTACCCTAGAAACTACTTCCAAAGATAATACAATATAAAAAATGCCAGAATAAAATTCAAAAAAAAAAGTTAAAATAGTGAATTATTTCAAAGATGAAGCAAAGAAAAACTGAGTAGATTAAGGAAAACAATGCAGGGCATGAAAGAAGAATTCAATACAGATTCTGAAAAAGAATCAATTAGAAATCTTGAAAATAAAGAGCTCAATACCTCAAATAAATATATCCACTTGAAGTTAGACCCATAGACTAGATCAAGTGAAAGAAAAAAATACCAGAGCTTCAAGTTGATGATGAAATATCACATTCAGACAATATCAACAACAATCAAAATAATTGTAAACAAATTACAAAACCACTAGACACAATTCATAGACTACTTTTATGAATCACTGGTACACATAATGGAGAAGAGGTACAGGCTACAGGCAATGAAAGCTTTCTCAGTGAATAAAAGAAACTATTTCTTATATCTTGTGAAAGTTATGGACATCCAGGTATAAGATTTTAGAATACCAAATGGACATGGCCCGAAAAGAACTTCTCCAAATCATAGTCTATAAAATTACCAAAGGTACACTGAAATCTATAATAAGGGCCAAAGCAATTATAAACATATCAGAAAAATATTAGATTTCTGAGTAGAAATTTTAAGGCCCAGGAAATGGTATATTTCAAACCCCAAATAAAAATGTTAAAAAAAGAAACAAAGACAATAATTGTAAAATGGATGGAAAGGGTGGTCATCATGTTAAGGTGAAAAAATCAGAAAAAAAAACCCAATTATCACATTCTCTCCCTAACATGTGGAATCTGGGAAGAAAATAAGAATGACTAGAAAATGATGGAGGGAACATTAAGGAAGAGGGAAGGCAACTGGGGATGAAAAAGGGAGTAGAGGGGGAAAATGGAAGTAAGGAGAGTGGTCAGGATTCAAGTATTGTATATGTGTGTAGAGAAATATCACTGTGAAAGTCACTAATGTAGGCACTCAATAGGAGCTGATATTAACAGTTGACAAGAACACCTGGCTTTATAACAAGTCCAATCTGCTATCATGTGACCATATACGAAACAGAATGTATAATTTAAAAATATTCTTACTTCTGCAAAGACATAAAATTTCAGGGTCAACATTAATGTAAAATTTCTTCAGACAATATCATTCAGATGATAAATTTCTTATAGTTAATTATTAAGATATCCTGGATTCTATATGAGCAAGAAATGATATAAAAAATATGAATGGAATTTGAACATTTATTTTTTTCCACTCTTCTTTTGTGATCAAACATTCTTACTCTTATTTACACAGGGCATGAACACCAAGAGTAACTCATTTTTTTAAGTCTTACCTGGATTGAAATTGAAATTTTAAGTCTTACCTGATGTTTTATATTGTGCTTTCATGTATTGAAGAATTAAATCCCTGTTTCTATATTTGAAAAAAGTAATAAAATTGGTATTTTAACACTCATATGAAAACACTGACGAAATATAACTCAATACTTTATAATGTTTTAGATCTAGTATCAGAACTTTTTCATATGCTCTCCTAATCTGTATGCCCTATAAACATTTTGTTAACTTGAAAATTATTTGTACAATGTTTGTTTTTTTTCTGTTTTGTGAGATGGTATTTCATGATGATGGTCAGGCTGATCTTAAATACCTGGGCTCAAGCAATTGTCCTGCCTCAGGCTCTTAAGTAGCTGGGGTAAATGCATGTGTCACTGCACCCATAGCTTGAAGTTAAAGAAGAAAAAAGATGAAATGATCATTAATTGAGAACAGGACAGGTAAATATATTAACTAGTGTACCTTGAACTCAGAAAATGCCCTGTCTCTGTAAAAAATAGTTTTTTTGTTCTTGCACAACTTCTTTCTCTTAGGCTTAAGGCCTTTTAAAAAATAAGGGTTGTATCACTTTAGTTCACCAGGTTGTTATGGAGATTTACTAAGGTAATATTGAAACACGTTAAGCAAAATAGTAAAATAATGGCATACTTAACTACTTACAATCTCAGCTAGAACTAATGTGCATTTTTCATAGGTTCTAATATTCAAAAGTTAAAATTATTTTAAAAAATGCTTGAGTCCTAATTTTCATGATCAATTGGGCACTTCTTTGTGCTTTATAACTCAAAGCAAATCAACAATTAATTTATAACTATTTATAAATATCTCCTTAAATTAGAGAATATAATCATCCCCTTCTGTGAGACTAATCAATAACAACAAAGGCAAGAAATTAACAAATGCCAAAAACTTGGACTACTACTATTTCTTCTCTACCTAGTTGAACAGAATCAGCAGATAAATGTAGCTACATTTCCATGTTGATCTCCAACTGACTTGGAACACAAAATTCTCTTTAACACAATGGATACTGAGGAGTCATGATGGGGCTTAGCTCTCTTAGATTCAATGAATCTGCTTAATCTATTCCTTTTGAGGCAGACCTTAATAAATGCTGAAAACTTTAGGCAGCGATTCCAACAGCTTGGAAATTTCCATTACTTGGGAAAACTACTAGAAGTGCCAATCTAAATTGGCACTCACCATGGAAAACAGTGATGTGGAACCCGCTGCAGTCAAAGGAAATCTATTTCAAGGGATGGAAGGATTTGGGGCACAGATCTGTTAGCCAAGATGACAGAAAACTCTGATCTCTTCCAGAGATTACTTGAAGCTTTACTTGAAGCTTTCTAATAGATTTGAATGATTTTAATTTTATGACAGAAAAGACAAAGTCCTAAAAGGATAATGCACCAGAAAGGGCAAGGCTAATATGGGGATTCCACATAAGGTTCCTAAAAGGGGGGACAGGGTCAGAGTGCTTAGTATTTGTTGGCCAAAGCTAGAGGCCAACCTGTCAAAGCAGAGTGCTTCTGCTTGGAAACAACTGTTGAATAAAAAGCATAAGTGCATGAGAACTAAGAAGAGTGTTGAGTCTAAGTGTGGGTTACCATGAAGACTCAGGGATTGGATCAGTCAGGATATTTTGAAATAAAAGCTCTTCACTACCAGACTGCAGGGCCAGGTCTGGCAGAAACACCACAGCAACAGAACTGACAGAGACAAAGGAACAATTTAAAAATCTATTTATTCCCCTCCATCTGACTACAGAATTATCTTCCTTACACTTCAAGGATATCATTAGGTCCTTGATAAATTAAAGGGGGATGGTAGAATAGCTAACTTCAGCTCAACAGGGAATTTCAAGACTCAAATATCAAATTATAAAATCATAGGTGTGATACTATCTCTCCCTGTGAGGAGGGGTTATACTTGAAATGAACTGGATAATGCTGGAAACCCTAAGGATAAAGGTTTACAAAGTCCTAAGATATTAGCTACTGGTATATCTCAGTGGTAGGAAAATTTCCCAGCATGCATGAGAAGAAAAAGAAAAAGAGAGGGGAAGAGAGAGGAGAACAAACCTTGAAGGTGACTCATGCACACATCACTACTTATTTTTTTTTAAAAATAACTAATCCATTTTAATTATGTATATATGACAGTAGAGTGCAATTTGATTCATTGGACACAACTGCAACAACTTTCATTTCTGATTTTACAGGATGTACCACTGCATCATATATGCAGTCATACCTGTACCAAGGTAATAATGTCTATCTCACTCCACCATCTTTCTTGCCTCCATTACCCCTCCATCCTTCTCTTTGCCCAATCAAAGTATCATCACTGCTTCCTGGCTAGACTTGAAGGGTTTCTGACTAATGAACTGTCCTAACTAACTACGGTTCCATACATAGTAATGCTATGAAATCTCACCTCATATATAAGATGCAACAGGTGTAACTATAGTGGACATACATCTAATGTTGATTAGTATTGTAATGTAAATACTTACGCAGTATTTCCACTAGCAATGGCATAAGACAAGGCAATCTCTCCACAATTATCTGAAGCAGACACATTAACACCACATTGAAGAAGCAGTTCGGCTATGTGTGTTGATTTATGTTCCACAGCCAACATGAGGGCTGTTCTAAAATAAGAGAGATAACTTCAAATTTAGGTATTTTAATAAGTTTATTTAAAAAGACATTGTAATACATTTTACCAATTTGACATCTAGCTTTACATACACTAACAGACATATACATCTTGGAAGATCAAATCTTTATCTTTCTAAATCATTTGTAAGTCTAAAAGGAAAACAAACACATAAAAAAATAAATCACGTGTCCCAAAAGGGGAGAGTTACAAACTTAAAATCCTTCAATGAACATTAATTATGATGAGGTCATTCATCTGGAGTTGGCAAAGATTTCAATGAATAAAGCTCCATTTCTTTCTTAGAGTGATGTAATATATTGTAACTCACAGTCGGCCAAAGGTCAAGGAGTAAAAAAGGTATTTGCAGGTATAACGTAATAACAGTAGCACTGGTGATAATAATAATAATTGTTGCTTCAGTCATTCACTCTTGAGAAGCATTTGCCAGGCATTGAAATCAATGCTACATGTATAATCTTGCAACCAGATTTCAAGCATATGTTACACTCTTTTTCATTATAAATGTTCAAAATTTGTTAAGACTAATTAGACGTCACTTAGGAAAAATCTGAAATCAATATTCTACAAATTAAGTAATTTAAAGAAAATAGTCATATAAAGGAAAAAATAATTCTCAATGTCTATCTATACTCAACACAGCATTTCCAACAGAAAACTATACCAGGAGAAGATGAAATACTGAAGAAAATTTAAAAAATTCAATACTGAATAAAAGCACAAACTAAAAGTCTATATTTTACAAAACTAACATGAAAACTCTAGCTAACACAAGATTATGTGATCAACAAAATCAAATAGTAATCATCAGCCAATAATTATAAGGGCATGTGAATCATACTACATACTCTTATTTGTGTTGCTCAGTTTGAATAATTGCTCTTCTCCTTAATTTTAGTTTACGTTCACAAATTTCACTCTATTCCAATGATTATGTCATTCCCATTAATTTAATATTTTTAACTTGAGTGATTTTACTACAATATTAACCTTTTTCCAAAAAATATAAAGTACTATACCTTCCCTTATCATCAACTTCATGTATGTTTGCTTTATTCTGAATAAAAAATTCTACCATCATCTTTCTGTTTTTCTTTACGGCGAGTAGAAGTGGTGTTTGGCCCCTCTGAAAAACAACAAATATAGTTTATTCACAAAATTACTACTTTTCAACTGAAGTTAACCTTACAAAATACTGTATGAACATAAGCATATAATAATAATGTAAATTAAGTGTAGCCACTCTCTTCTCTTCCCATTCTGCTGCCATACGTGCTGCTCTTCCATTTTGAGATGCCTCTCCTCTGCCTAGAGTGGCCACATGAACTCCAGCATTTCTAAAACTGCTTCATACATTTACTGTTTCCATGGATCTTTGCCGCTGTCAAGCATTCATCCTGGCATCTTGGAGTTATGTAACATGAACCCTCCTCAACCAAGAGCATCTTTAGGACATAAACTGTATTTTATATCCCAATAGACCCATTCCCTAATACATGTTAGTAAAGGATATAAGTATTATATTTCACTAACAAGCCAAATTCTCAACTCACTAGTAGGGTGTATAAATCATATTCTGAAGAACGTCTACTTTTCCAGTAATACCAAGCCTCATAGAAAAGATTCCTTGTTTTAGTGTTTGAGAAAATTTACACAACTGTGCATTGTATGTCCAGTAGTACAGAAATAGCTTTTCCATTGCTTAACACCTACTTGACACTGATTTTTTATTGGAGATATTCACATGTGAACAATTGAAGTTACAGGAATATATTTCTGAGAGCTTTCCAGCAACATGGAAGTTTTCTCCATGTTATACAAGTCCACTTGATTCTTTTTTATTTATGAAATCAGAATCCCAGATTCCAATGTAAGGAATTTCTGCTTAAAATTGATAGAGTCTGAGTAAACTACGTTGCTTTTTCATAATTGTTCCTGTGTCTTCTCTTATTATAAGCTGAAAGATATTTATCTTACATGTCAGAAAGTTCAATACAAAAATATATTATTTTTATGCAATTGGAGAAAATTTTTCCAACTAATCCACTGAGAGGGGATTAACAAAGAGAAATAATCAACTCAAAAAAAAATTAACACAGAGCTGGGATTATGGCTCAGTGGTAGAGCACTCACCTAGCACATGTGAGGCCCTGGGTTTGATCCTCAGCAGCACATAAAATAAATAAAATCAATGTATTGTGTCCAATAAGAATTAAAATATAAATATTTTTAAAAACTCCAAACAAACAAACAAAAAAACCACCCAGTCAATAACTGAGCAAAAGAACTAAACAGAAATTTCTCAAAAGAAACACAAATGTCCCAACTATATATAAAAAAGTCTTCTAACATCTCTAGCAATTATGTTAATGCAAATAAAAACTACACTAAGACTTTATCTTACTCCAGCCACAATGGTAATTATCAAGAACACAAACAGTAATATATACTGGTAAGAATGTGGGGCTGGGGATGTGGCTCAAGCGGTAGCGCGCTCGCCAGGCATGCGTGTGGCCAGGGTTCGATCCTCAGGACCACATACAAAGATGTTGTGTCTGCTGAAAACGAAAATAATAATAATAATAAATATTAATATTCTCTCTCTCTCTCTCTCTCCCCCGGTTAAAAAAAAAGAATGTGGGGATAAGGCACACGTTTACACTGTTGGTGGGACTACATACTAGTTCAACCACCCTGGAAAACAGTTTGGGGATTCCCCAAAATCTAAGAAGGGAACCACAACATGAAGCAGCTATCCCATGACTCACTATTTTCCCAAAATTAGTAAAACAAAATTTTATGTGTAACTGTATATTAATACAGTCACATGTGTGTTTACAGTAGCACAATTCACAACAGGTAAATTATGAAATTAACCCAAGTACCTGTGAATGGATGAAAGGATTAAGAAATTCTGGTGCACATACATACAATGGAGTATTACTCAGCCATAAAAATACATTATGTCATTTGTTGGTAAATGAGTTGGTATCCAAGAATATCATGCTAAGTGAAATAAGTCAAATAAGAAACTCAAAGGTAAAATGTGTCATATGTGGAAGCTGGAGTTAATTAAAGAAAAAGAAATGAAGAACAGAATATCAAAAGATGTGTAGAAAAAGAAGATTGAGAGGCACAGAGATAATGAAAAAGGGAAGGCAATGAAGAAGGAAATCTTTAAAATTCATGTTATATGCATATATAAATATGCCACAGGTAATTACACCTTTATGTGTAAGTAAAAAAATCAACCAAATATAAATAAATAGACAGGTGATAGGAAAGGTAGCAGAATACAACAGTCACTAATATGGCAGTATATAAAAATGTGATGTGTAACCGATGTGATTCTGCAATCTGTATTTGGGGTAAAAATGGGAGTTCATAACCCACTTGATTCTAATGTATGAAATATGATTTGTCAAGAGCTTTGTAATGTTGTGAACATCCAATAATAAAAAAAAAAAAGAACAGAAGTATACCTAGACTATAGGGCTGTAAAAAAAACAAAACAAAACAAACAAAGGAGGTCCAGGAGAAGAGGAGGGGGAGAATGGAGGAGGAGGGGTAGACAGATGGAAAAGAGGGAATCAATGACTCAACTGGAATTCCATGCATGTAAGATTTGGGGGGAATGAATTCAACTACTATGTAAAACTATAAACTCTAATAAAAATAACATTGAAAATGTATTCTCACTTGTAACGACAATCCTGGTAACATAATGCTTGGTTATTTTCCAAAATTCTTTTTATTCTCATCCACTTTAATTGCTACTTAAAGTTACTTATAATTTTAGGCAAAATTTAATTCAGAAATTTTGTGTATCATCAAGATTTATGCTGATCTACACAGATTACTTGTAGTATCATGAAAGGCACTAAACATTTGCATTTTTAAGGAACAAAGCTGAAGACTAATACATAGTACAGCTGGCAAAATCCATGAGTTATCTACTTCTAGCAATAATTTATCCATTCTAGCAATGAGTTGACCTAATCAGCCTTTCAAAAATTCCAGTGGGAACATGATTTTTATAGTATATATAGAGAAAACTATTTAACTTCCAATTTCTAAATTCAAACAATTAATCCCATTTGAAAGAGAGTCATAATATATTATGTAGTCCATATTCTTGTATATCAGTAGAAAACATCATGAAATCTTTATCACACTATATTAAAAAAGAGGAGTTGTAACCTCATTTATAGAGGCAAAGTAGGTGATTGGAGTAAGTGCTGCAGTTGCCAGAAGCAAACTGAAGAACATGTGTGCCCAGCATGTGAGAGGCAAACCCTGCACACCACACCACACAGTACTATGGCTCAAGGGGACCGCATCAGGTTCCTTCACAGAAGCTGGAAGTTCAGATTTCTGCATGAGTCTCTTGAATTCTAAGTGTGGATTCAACTGATGGAGGCAAACTAAATACACACATGAGCTACAAAAGAAGGAGGAAGAATACGCGGAGAACTTCCAACATTTGCTAGTATTTTAATAAAAAGAAAATTTGCTTATAATCAGTATTTTTTAACATGCATTACTGTTAATTTTAAGAAAAATTTTAAATATTTTGAAAATAATAGTGATTGATATATATACCATGTTTTTGGCTTCAATATCTGCGTTGGATGAAAGCAGTTTTGTTGCTATTAATGTGTTCCTATAAAAGATAACATAGTGGAGCGGAGTTTCACCCTTGTTGTTGTGAACATTTGGATTGGCACCATGTTCTAGAAGAATAATTGCACATTCCTCTTCCTCATATTGTAGGGCCTGTTGGTTTTAACCAAGAAATAGATTGTAAATTTTGGAAATCCAAGAAAAATATTTCACGTTTTACCCATTAGTTATAACTAAATGGCATTAACCATTTTTTCTTCTAAGCATTTCATCAAATTCATTTCCTGCAAAACCACTGGTATATCTACCTTCATCAATGGTGTGTTGCCATCACTGTCACACAAATCGACATTACATTTCCTCTTCACTAGAAGAGCCACCACTGCTGGATTACCATAGGCACAGGCATAATGTAGAGGGGTTCTGTGCAAGTAAGAAGCTTTATTAGGAATTCATAAGGTACCTTTTGAAATACACAACTATTTATGCAATTATAAACATTAAGTAGCTCATAATTCCTCTATTTTCTTATGAAGAAGGTACAATATTTAGTAGCTGTCATTACTTATTTTATTAATGAATGATCAGCCTATGCCACTGACATTTTCTTCTTATTTCTTGTTTCTGATACTGCTGGGGATTGCACCCTGGGTTACTCAACTAATGAGTCATATCCTAAGCACATTTTTATTATATAAACAATTTTGATGCAGGGTCTCACTAAATTGCCCACTGTGGTCTTAAACTTCCAATGCTCTTGCCTCAGCATCCTAAGTCACTGGAATCATGGGTATGTGCAACTGTGCCTGGTTCCATTGATTTTACTTATTTTTGGTTGCTTTGTTTTCATATTGCTGGGGATAGAACCCAGGCCTGAAGCATTCTAGGTAAGGAAGGGCTCTACCACAGAACCACATCCCCAGAGCAGAGCAGCCCACATGCCTAGAAAGAAGATGGACTTGAGATTTAGCTCATCTTCAGTATGAATTCTACTTTAGACTCTGTGATGTACTAGTTATCCCACAGTCTTACTCTCCCTCAATTTCCTAAAAAAGTAAGGATTAAAATGAGTATCTCCCTGAATACTACCAGGATGCTTAATGGAGAATCTATGTAAAACATCTGAAGATTTTGTAGCACCAGCAACAGCTCCATAATTGGTAGCTATTGTAATCAATATTATTGCTTTTTATCAACTAAGAGTATTTCAATTAATAAGTTAGTAGTATTGTAGTGATTTTTAAAAATATATTTTAAAAACTATGTATTTCAATGAGTCTAAGATGATTTTTTTTCTTATCATTTTAACAACACTGACAATGGAATCCCACTAATAATTCAGGCTGCATTACAACTATAATTGGCAGCATTTAATTTTTTCTTCATAAACAAAATAAAGAACCATCATAATTCATGGTGCCTTACCTTAAGTGAAATGTGAGACAAACAATAGATTTATGGCAGTTCTCATGACATGGATGGCATTTAAATTCAGTTTTAAAAGTATGATAGGTAAAGTAGGCTGAATAATAACAGTAAAAGGCCAAACCGAAAGCAAACTTAATGCCAAAGGAAAAAGAACCCAAATGAATTAGTATGGTTAAACTAATTCAGTATTTATATATATATGGGATTTATATATGAATCAGGTGTTTTCAATGTTCAGTATTTAATACTGTCTTAATTTTTCACAAGGGACGTTTACAATTTCTTACCTCCATGAATGCATGATTGAAAAGGAGGAAGAACCGTTTCATTTGAAATTGAGTCCTATCACGTCAGTTTGAATTAACTGGTCACATCTAGAAAGTTTTTATGTAAGAGTTGTCTGAGATAGTAGAATATGTCAAATACAAAATAAGTAGCTGTGCAGTTCTTGCGCATTAAAAACGTATTCATTTTATGAGTACAAATGAATAGAATTAAAGAATAATTCTTTAATGCTTTACTTTATAAAAGCTTCACTTAAAAATACTAAAGTTGAGAAGTTTCGTATTTTTATGTGAAACTTTTATAAAGTAATGCAATATTTTTTCAGGAGTAATAATCTTTTATACTTGCTCTCTTCTATTCTCACCAAAACAAAATTATTAACCTATAATTGCATATGTAAAATAAAACATACATATATAAGAAATGTATGTATAGTAATATCTACAATAGATGAAATGCACTATAGGACATCTATATAGAAATGTACTAGAAGAAAACATAAATGCTTTCTTCATGTTGGCAAAGGCGTTCCAAGAAATAATGAATTTGAAAGAAGACTTCTTTTTTTCCTACCTCTCTTTTTAAAATTTATTATGTTGATGATGATGACAATGTTATTGTTGTTTTGCTGGGGATTGCACCCTTACCCTTTGCTTTGACATGCAAGAAGTGCTCTAACATTGAGCTACATTTCCAACCTTGGAATTCTAATTTAATCAGATAAAATACTCTAATTTTACAGATGCTCAAGTGACAGTGACATATGAACACAGAAAAAAATATTTATGTCCTTGGCAACAGAAGGAATTTAAGTCTAACAAATGAAATAAATTTCGCAGCTACAGTATTTTGAAGATGAAGAGTAGTGGTATTGGGCTGTTGATTATGGCTTGAGCTGTTTATTGCTCCTCAAATAGATGATTTAATGATAACTGCTGTGCCACATTTAAAACTGTGCATGCCACTACCTACCAATTCCATTTTACTCTCCCTTCCAGATATTTGAGTATTCTTTTTATCCTGTTCCAGTCACTTATCTTTTGGCCATTGGCAAACAAGTAATTTGTGAAAGTTAATAATGTATTTTGATACACAGAATGGCAAGTCTTTGTTCATTGCAAACATTTTCTTAGTGTCATCATGACCCTAAATGACTGCGTGTGGAACTAAAAAAATGTACAGATATTTTTATTTGTTTTTTGTGAAATTGATAACCACAGAGAGAGCTCACATTTGGGGTCAATGAGTATTCTAATGCACAAACCACAAGCAGGGCCTACCTTTGATACTCTTAGTCCCTTCAGAACAGAGTAGGGCAAGCTACAGTAGGGCACCAGCAGGCAGCACTGTACAGACTAGGCACCCTTTGTGTGCTACTCCCTTGGCCCTGGTGACTGAGAGCTTGCACTGCCTGGATGCTCTCAACCAATGCTCTACTCTTCATGCTTGTATAGATACACAGTAATGGATAACTACAGGAAAGGCTACTGGAACAGTGGAATCAGCAATTTTGGAATTTTGTGTGAGAAGCTTTTGGCAGATGCTTTTCTACTTTAGTCTAAAGTGATAACAAAATTGAAAAAGCATGTTGTGTCTGGTGTTCTGGAAAGTGTGAAAGCTGCCAGTGAACTCTAGTGTCCTCTGTGGAAAGGTAGCTAAAGGTAGTTAACTTCACTAACTGAAGTTAATGAAGTATTTGCAGAAAATTCAGGGCTTGTCAACACTGTTGTTATGAAAATGGTTGGATGATCAAGATGACACCAAGTTATCCTAATAATTTCATAAATTAGTGAGTGAAGCATGTGAGAAATAAGTAATATCTTATTTTTAGAGGTGGAAGACACACCCCTAAATATACTAGTGTGAAAGAATTTTAAAAATATAAAAAAGAAGAAAGAACATGGAGCCATCTTCCCAATTCAGAGTTCTTGTGAGGCTCTTGGGACACAACAGGTAATAGATTACATCTGAAAATTTTTCAATGCTTTTGAAAATGTGTACATTAAAAGCTGTTGTGTGTATTTTTTTTTAAATCAGTGACCTTATAGGGAAATTTTAAGTGTCTGGGAAACCAGTTAAAAATTTGGTTTTGTTTAGCTGCCCATTAGAAGTCCTGGGTACTGAACTTCCAAGGTGTGCAGGTCCTGGATATTGAGGACTCCACAGGATATTAAAGTCAAATATTCTGGTGAAAGGAGAACTGGTATCCTTTCTGCTCTGCTCCCATTGGCACAGCCTGGATGGTGCCGGCTTCAATTCCATCAGCCCATTGGTCCCTTACCCCTCAGTCCCTGGCCTCCCAGACCCTATTACCTATTTTTATGATCGGTGCCATCAACAGGACATCCACGTCCCAGATAACGCTTAATTCTTCCCAGTTCACAATTTTTGGCAGCCTGGTGGATCTTCCCAAGAGGGTTATATCCGAAAAACTTGATTCCCAGGCTTATATAAACAAATTTTCTCCAGGCTCCATCCATCCTAAAGACAATTAGGTAACAACCTCTCTCAAGTGGCCTACCAAAGCAGGTCTGCCATTACCTATCTGCCAACCAACTGGCAAGATAGTCGTTGCCAGGTGACACTGATAAACACAAATGCGCATTCCACAATCTGCATGGCCCTAGCTGATTGGCTCCTGGAAGGTCCGCCCCCTGTACTGTGATCAGCGCCTGGCTATTCTGTACAGACCCCACCAAGAACCAGGTGGGACTCCTCTGAGACCCCCCCAAGACCCATACAGTGAGTGAGATGCCCCACCAGAATCAGGTGGGCCTCAATGGCGGGCAGGTGAGAACCCCCCACACCCAGACCTGGGTGGGCAGGACTCATCCTCTCTGCCATTGCACAGCTGCCTATGTCCACAGCAGGAAACAAATACTGCACTCTTCCTATTACTTTATTCAGTAAATAGCAGAAAAGGAGATCCCTGACTTAAGATGTCCATTAAAAAAATCTGGAAAAATTCAGGAATGCATTTAATTTAAAGCAACAGATTAGAAGAAAACAACAGAATAACTGCACCAAAAGCAATTTTAGTGTCACTCTGCTGCATCATCCACTCCCTGACATAGCTCTGCTCAACACAAAGAGGGAGTAAACAGCCCACCAGTTCCACTCAAAAGCAAAAGGAGAATAGTGTAACAACCATCACCCTAGGCTTTCCAGTGTAGTACCAAAATGTTCTGATTTGATTTCTCCCGACCCAGATTACTGAGCAGAGAAGAAGAGATGAGCTATTTGGAGATGACCTGAAACAAAGAAGAAGTGGTGCAACACATGGATCAACTTGCAGCCGAAGAAATCATGGTCCCCAGTGGCTACTGTGACCAGAACCCCCACAACCTCTGCACTGTCTCCTTCTGTAAACAACTCTAGCCTTCATTTCTGGCGTTCCCTCAGGGTTTGCCATTACATACTTCAGGTGCTTTCTCCAAACAGACTGCAGTAGGTTTTGCCACTGAGGAAACCAACAGCCACAGAGGAACCCTGCATCTTTCTCTACTGCAAAAAGCCTCAAAGGTGTTTGCATTCACAGTCTCCAAGCACCTGTACCACTACCTCTAGATTCTGCCTACCCAAGGTAACCTCAGCTAGAGTTGCCACAAATCCAGACTCAAGGTCACCAAACAGCCTTTTCCTGTGCAAAAGAACATGAAGGCTGCAGCCCATACTGGAGGCACAATCCCATGAGATGGGTGTACACCTGCAGCCATATCCATGCACACTGCCAGATGTTGGACTGGCAGTTGCACATGCACAATACCACTTCCAACACCTGCCACGAGCCACTGCTCGCCATATTTAGCAGCCTCTGAAGTTACATACACATGTGTCACCAGCTCTGTTTCATGGTGTTATTAACATATGTAAGCACCCAGAGTCCCATTAACCATCCCCACCACCATGTAGCTTTGCCTGAAGAGAGTTAGTTGTTCTGTGCCACTGCACACGTTTCTCCTCAGTTCCACTCACAAAAAAATAGTGCATGTTTACAGCCATCCTCAACACCTCCATGTCCCTGCCACCATACTTCAATTCACAGGTGAGGTTTCTAGCTTTATGCATCCATGATCAGGCCCCAGATCTGTAGATACACAGCAGCCAGGCAAAGCTCTACTTCTGGTCCTTCCCTGAAGCCCTATGTGTCTACAATCAGATCTGATCTTACAGTCCTGTGCTTTAACAAACTAGGTCCCACCTCATAGGCACTCCTTGCCAGCCCTGGCTTCTGTCCTTGGTCGTAGCTTTTCCTTACTACTTCTCTGCCCACAGGTAGCCTGTCTACATTGCACATGCCTGCAGCTGACACTGCACCAAAGTGTGCACAATGCCTGGCCCATATCTTTCACCTTTTCTAGTCTTCTCTGCATGGATCTAGAGGCACTATCTATGACCCAGCTAGTCCTCATAGCAACTCTAGATTTCCCATAGCTCTAGCCACCAATGACCATGAAGGTTCTCATGTTACCAACAGTTGTGCCTGCTAAAAGAGAAGCAATGCATCCTTCAACCTCAGATAACAAAGATGTTGCTCCATGCCACTAGACCAGTGCTATACTAGGTCAGCTTGTCCTCCCGTACTGCTCTGCAGGAAAAAGCTTTTCCATCCTCAAATAAGTCCTTAAGTCTGGAAGAAGTAATGGTTTCTTCAAATGTGCATGCACCTTTTCAAGCTACTAGGGTCAAGAAGAATCAGAGAAACGTGGTAACACAAGGAACACAAAAAGTCTTCATTAAATGAATGGTCCAACAAAATTAGAGACCTTGATATAATGAAAATGGGAGAACAACATAACAGTTGGGTTAAAACAAAATCGGTTCAATGAAGAAAGTTTATACCAGGAGCCAACCCATGACACCCACCCTGATTCAGGCACAGATGACTTCCTATTCCTCTTAGAATAAAGTTCAAAATACTCACCATGGTCCACAGTCCCCATGACCAGGCAATGATCTCCGTAATCCTTTTGTACCCTCCCTTGATCTCGCTCCCTCCCCTCAGGGCCTGTGGCATTATTTCATATCCCTGCACTTAATCCAATGCCTCTGGTAGCACCTTGCTCCCACTTTTCCTGCCATCACAGGATAATGAAGCCCTCACTCAGAAGCAAGCCAGTCTTGGAACCGTGAACACTGAATGCCTAGTTTGTGTCCTTTACAGGGCCTTCTTCATTGTAAATATTGTACTTAATTTGTTTTACCCCTAAATATTAACTGAAATGAAGGAGACCAGACATACTATCTTGGACACTGTTCTAACCTACATAACTGACTTGCACTTTATCTTCCAGGACTCAGTCAAATTTGTAAAATGAGTGAATAGATGCATGGAGACACTCATGGACTCTCTGCTTCTCTAGGCTTTCAGGTCAGGACCTCCACATATGGCCCACATCAGCCAGTATCCCTCAATCTCTCTTGATAAGCTTTTTCATTGGCAAAAATAATTTTGGCAAGTCATTTTTTTAAAGAGATAAGCACCATACTCAGGTTCTCATACATGCTAAAGCCCTCTACCACTAAGCCATATACCCAACACCTGGGTCAATGCTTTTAAACAAAACAAGATTCCTATAAAATGGTCTAGTGTTGGAGGGCTGGTTGAGGTGACAATTGGAGGGAGCCATATATGGAACACAGAGTTTTTGTGGCAGATGAAAGGCCTTGTGAGGACCACACTGCATACTCTTTGCACTGCTGAGGTTTGGGGAAACCTTTCTGTACCATGCCCACCCAAAAAGAAAACTTGCCAGCCTAGATTCTTCAGAACTAAATGGAAAACATTAATCAGATAGACTGAACGGACATCTATGGACTATTTAATCCATAAACAATAAATTCATTTGCTTCTCCATGAAACAATGACCATTCTTTGAAATAGTTCATATTGTCAGGCGTGGTGGAGCACACCTGTAATCCCAGCAGCTCAGAAATCTAAGACAGAAGGATTGCAAGTTCAAAGCCAGCCTCAGCAAACAAAAGGTGCTAAGCAATTCAGTGAGATCCTGTATCTAAATAAGGCTGGAGATGTGGCTCAATTGTCAAGTGCCTCTGAGTTCAATCCCTTGAACCAAAAAAAAAAAATCATATTTTTGAGTACAAGGTAAATACAAGAAATAGAGATAACTTCTTGAACCCTATAAGATCATAAATGAAAGAAATAAAAATTTAATGACAAAAAACAAACCTTTTAATGCCTGGAGGTTAAAATATACAACTCTGGATTAGGATTGGAAAACAGATACAATCAGGGGAGAAAAATTTCAGAAATAAATGGGAACAGGGATAGAATATGTCAAAATTCATTGGGTTATTAGCACCCATAAATAATTTATGTACCTATATATCAATGGCAAATGAACTGAAAGAGAAATTAGAAAAATATCCCATTCAAAATAGCCTCAGAAAACAATATAATACTTTGGAATATATATAAGAAAAGGTATGAAATAGTTCTACAATGAAAACTACAGAATACTGAAGAAAGAAATTAAAGACCTTTGAAGATGGACAGATCTCCCAGGCCCTAATTCTGCCTATCTTAGGCAGAATTAATATTGTCAAATTAACCATACTACCCAAAGTGCTTTGCAGATTCAATGCAATTCCTATAAAAATACCAATGAGTTCCTTTGTAGAAATAGAAAAATCACCCATAAAACTCATTTGGAAATATTAGAGAATCAGAATAGGCAAAGCAGTCATTAGCAAGAAAAGTGATGCAGGAGGCATTACAATCAGTACCAGAACCATGGTAAAGAAGAGAAGACACAGAGAAAAACCCACATAAGTACAGTTATCTAATATTATAAAACAGCACCAAAAACAAACACTGAAGAAAAGATAGCATTTTCAACAAATGGTGCTGGGAAAACTTGAAATACACATGTAGCAAAATGAAATTAAACCCCTACTTCTCACCCTGCACACAACTCAAAGTGGATCAAGGACTTAGGCATTAGAACAGAGACCCTGCAACTAACTGAAGAAAAAGTAGGAATGTAAGCTTAGGAACTTACTTTCTTAACAACACCAGTACAGCACAAGAAGTAAAATCAACAATCAATAAATGGGATGGAATCAAAGAAGCAGCCTTTAAAATTCTTCTCAGCTCAAGCAACAATAATATGAAGAGAAAGCCTACTGAACAGGAGAAAATCTTTACCACCTGCACCTCAGTTTCAGCATTAATTTCCAGGATACATGAAGAACTCAAAAACATTATACTACTACTAATAATAATATTAATAATAACAACAACAATAACAGCCACCCAATCAATAAATGGACTAAGGATCTGAAAATACCATCAACAAATATATGAAAAAATGTTCATCTTTAGTAATTATAAAAATGCAAGTCAAATCTACACTGAGATTTCATCTCACTTCAGTCAGAATGGCAATTATCAGGAATTCAAGCACCAATAAATGTTGGGGGGATGTAGGAAAAAAGGTTCATTCATACCTTGCTGGTGGGAAGGCAAATTTTCAATTTATCATTATGAAAAGCAGCATGGAGATTCCTCAGAAAACTTGGAATTGACCCAGTTGTCCCACTTCTCAGTTCATACCCAAAGGATTGAAAGTCAGAATACTACAGTGATGCAGCCACGTCAATGTTATAGCTAAACTATGAAACCTGTCTAAGTGCCTTTCAACAGATGAATGAATAAAGAAAATGTGGTATACATACACAACCAGATATTACTCAGCCTTAAATAAGAATGAAATTATGGAATTTGGTGATAAATGAATAGAACTGGAGAATATCATGCTTAACAAAATTAACTAATCCCAAAGAACCAAAGGCTGAATGTTTTCACTGAATTTCAGATGCTAATTGACAATAAGGGTTGGGGTTCCTAGGGACGAACAGAGATACTGTGGATAAGGCACAGGGGAGTGAAGGAAGGGGGAAAGGAATGGAGGTAGGAAGAATAGCAGAATGGATCTGACATAATTACCCTATGTGCATATATGACTACATGATCACTGAGTCTGCGTCATATACAACCAGAAGAATGAGAAGTTATGCTCCATTTATGTATGATGTGTCAAAGAGCATTCCACTGCCATGTACAACTAAATGGAATGAATAAAAAATGTTTTTAGGTGCTCAGAAAAAAAGAAACATATCAAATAACTGTAAAAGATTAAAAGGTGTATCAAAGATGAAATCAGAATTAGAAATCACCTGATCCAATCCACCTATTTCATTAATGAAAAACCTTATTACAATACTAACATATCCCCAACCAGAAAAAATGAGAAAGTCAAATAATTATCAAAATTATACTACATACAGAATTATAGTTCACATGTGAAAAACACTGTGATACATACAAGAAGAATAAAATTTTATAAGATGAAGGCAATCCTCATATTGCAGACATTTTCTGGCTTAAAATTGGCACCCACGCTTCTCAAGGAAAAAAGATGATGGACATGGAGTCAAACTAATGGAGTTCCCTCCACAGCCATCTGTTTCCTTCTCTGGCTTAGTATCCTTCATCCTTACTGCAAGTTATACTATTCCACCACAAGGATGAAAGATCACCCAAAGGATCATGGCAGGCACACATGAGGAACAACAAAATTGGAGGCGAACAAGAAAGGAGGGCTGTGCTACTACTATCATCAATATGATGGACTAACACTAGCTTCCCTGTGTGCCTAATGCTAGGAATTCAAAAAGAAGTGAGATAATATGAAACTTTACTCAGCCATAAAATAAATGAAATTATGTCATCTGCAGGAAAATGGGTGGAGACCATAATATTAAACAAAATAAGTCAAACTTAGAAGATCAAAGATCATATGCTTTCTCTCATATGTGCAAGCTAGAATGGAAAAAGAAATAGAAAGGTGTTGGGGATGATCTCAGGAAAATCAAAGGGAGATAATTAAAGAAAAAGACCAAGGGTTGTGACGTAGGCAGGGAGGGAAGAAGTGCTGGGAAGCAATATTGGCCAAATTATATTGTTAAATTTTGTGCATGTATAAATATATAACACAAATTCTTGTTATGTACAATTATAATGCACAAATTTTAAAAATGTTGAAAAAAAAAATAATAGCCAGTATGAACTGATTGTTTCAGCTTAAAAATCTACAAATATCTATAATCATTTAATGATGCTCTGTCTCTTGGAAGCCCTATTACATACGTACACATGTATGTGTAAGTTTTTCTGCATATTTATATTACTGTGCTAAACATAGACATAGATAGATAGATAGATAGATAGATAGATTATGACACTCAAGACTTACAAAAGAACTCAACCTATTCATAAGCAGGGTGAGCCCCTGACCTTCTAAATGTGGACCCACTTAACTAAAGACAACATGATTTATGCTCTTTATATAATGGCTCGTGGTTTTCTAACTTTAGTGCTTTTTGTTTGGGTCCTTTATTTATTTTAACCCCAATTTGATATCCCTACAGATATATTCATGTTCTAAAACAGAACGGGATAGACAACCTGTCCAATATTAAAAGTAAATATATTAAATACCAAATAAAAATGCTATTATATATTTTCCAGCATCCAAAGTACTGCTAAATGCGAAAATAGGTTCCAAGGAAAAACTTTCTGAATAACAAAGAATAAGAATCAAAAAATAGAAAACTATAAAAGTAACCTTACCCATATACCTTATAAAGGCAACATAAAATGACTTACTTACATATCATAATATAGAAGTTATGGTAGCTTATAGTTATAGGTATTTAATTATATGAGCATTTACTCCCTGCTGAAGAGCATTTATGGTTCAAGGACAGATCTTCTGTTTCTACACTAATATCAATCATTCTTCCAACCATAGGAAAGTTCATTACTGAATTCTCATTCTGTGTCATATGGTCAAGTACTAATGAGAGACAAGGGAATGCCATTCAACTGTAATTGAGATGCTCATATAGTTTTAAGAATTTCATTAAATTCATGTCACTCTACTACAATCATTTTTAAAAGAATGGTTTATAAGTATGAAGAAGGAGTGATTCAAAATCTTATTACATCTACAATAGAAACATACCTTGATGTTTTTGATTCAGATACATGGTCAAATGTTTATATTTTCCATTGGGTAGAGTTATTTAATTTTCCATACAAATCCACAAAACATTTGCTTACTGTACCCTGTCAGAAAATAGATTTAGAGATAAAAGTATCTGTTATTTAAAAACTGTGTAGTGAATATGGCTCTCAAAATAACAGTGGAAAACATACTTATGATTTGTCTTGAGAAAAATATCACTTAATATTAAAACAACAGTTGCAAGATAATAATTGGAACAGCTCAGTGAAATTTCCCACAGGTGGTTAACAAGTCACAATATATAAACACCAATATAGCTGAGAAGGATATGAGTTGGTTCCAAAATGCATTTATAACTTGAAGCTTTTAATTTAAATTTTCCTTCTCTTCAAATCAAGTAGCCCAGCCTGAAGAACTCTCCAAATCATTTGAGATAAGCTTATGTATATTAAATAAGAATATATCCTGGAGGAGCTAATGGATCAAATTTATAGTCTCAATCATTTTTTTTCCAATTTGACTTTGAAGAGAAACTCAACATTGAAGCAAAAGCAGTATAAATGAAAATGTAAACCTTAATATATAAAATTGAGATACATTAAGTTCCACTTCAAAATAGCCTTAAAACCTGGAAAAAGAATAAACTGAAATAAAAAACAAAAGTTCAAAATTTTGATTAAAAAGTATCTCCTTCCCTGTTAATAATTATATATTAATATGACTCATATACCATACAACAATTTTAAGAAGGAAAGTTTATTTTTGCTTACATTTTAAAAACCTTCAGTACATGGTTGGCAAACACCACTGCTTTGGGTTCAAGGTCAAATAGAAAATCTTGGGCAAAGTTGGAGAAGAACATAGAGATTCAGGCTAATGGCGTCAACCTTTTTGATAAAATAACACTAAAAAAAATTTCAAACATTAAAAATAAGATAGACATATACATACACTATACATATAGAATCCCAAAGAAAAAACATTAAGATAAAAAGCAGCTCTGCAAGACATATTATAATCAAAGGATCTAACAATGGAAATAAAGAAAAATAGTAAAAGATACACATGAAAAACATTAGGTCACATTTATATAAAATTGTATTTGTTTGTATAAATTTAATTATATTTATGTTTATAAGCTTCACTTCAAACTTCTCACCTCAGACTCTAAAATCAAGGGGGTTTGGAATAAAGTATTCCAAGCTTTGAAAGTATATACTTACCAACCAAGACTGCTATGTCCAGCAAAGTTATGAACGGAACAAGGAATGACATGATCAGTGACATAATCAGACACAGAATGCAAAGGGTTGAAGGTTTTATACCCTATGAAAAAGCTAGAGAGAAAAATTAAGAACAAACAGGGATCACATAAAAATAGAAAGAAGATCACACAGTGATGAGCCACCTGACTGGTTACAAAGACTTAAGAGGGTAAAGCAGTAGCTACAGGATGAAATGTACTTTGGAATATATAAAAATGCCCTGAAGTTTCTGAGAATTCTCTCTCAATGAGGAATAAATTAAAAGCAATATTTATGCCCTAAAAAACATCATATGATTTAATTGCCAGAGGAAAGAAACATTGCACATGTATCAACTGAGGCTATGGAGAGAATTCATTCTTAAGTCGCCAGAAGGCAGTACAGAGTGCAGTGAGTGAGTGGAGGGCTACTGGCACTCTCTCAGAAGAATGCCAGAACTCCTCACTTTCTTCACTTCAGTCATGGTTTTCACATATATTGATAGATTGTTGGGTTTTGAAATGTCTTTCCCAAGTACAATATCAATAACCATATTGCCATCTTTGTTTTTGCTCAAATTCTGCTGTATGTCACAGCTTCCTTCCTCAAATATCCTCCAGTCCATGTTCAAAGGCTGGTTCTCCAATACAGATGCAAGTACACAGTCTGCTCTGATCAGCTACTAATGCACCAGGACCAACAACATCATGTCTTGACTAGCAAACAGTACTGCAGGAACTTCCACATATCCAAACAGAGCTACCAAAGAGGCACACATTGATAATGGCCCATGAGCTGAATGCTGATGTCACCAGCAGCAGAGTTGATGTTCATGGAAAATGGGGTGCATGGTGTCAGCCAAAGACCAATCACCAGACAATTCTACTTTTTCAAAAATATGAAGACCCCATCCATTCACAGCTTCTACTTCCTTGGTCAGAACAACTTCCTGTTCTCTCAACCCCAAACCTCAATATATGAGTAAGTCAGACTAGCACTAAGCATCTGTTTCTTTCTTTTTTTAAAAAAAATTATTTTTTACTTGTAGTTGCACACAATACCTTTATTTCACTTCTTTATTTTTATGTGGTGCTGAGGATCGAACCCAGGGTCTCACATGTGCAAGGCGAGTGCTCTACTGCTGAGCCACAACCCCAGCCCCTATGCATCTGTTTCTTAACAACACTGATCTTAGATATTGGTCTTTCCTTTTTCTCTTTCTACTTGTGATTTTGAGAAGATCCACTTCACGGTGCTGATCAACCTCTCTTGCTTCTGGCATACACCTGAGCTCCTAGAGAAGCAACCTGTGAAATTTGAGGGAGGGGCCGACACTGCAGGGTCTCTTAGAAGATCCAGACACTATTCTAGCTCCTGTGATATCTTGCTTCTCAATTGCTGGGCCTCCC
The DNA here is from genome assembly GCF_964194105.1 of Spermophilus citellus. Lineage (NCBI taxonomy): Eukaryota > Metazoa > Chordata > Mammalia > Rodentia > Sciuridae > Spermophilus > Spermophilus citellus. Next base: position 107,103,589 of record NC_138182.1, read on the forward strand.
TAATCCAAGCCAGCTGCCAGCATTGAGGGTTCCTTCTTCCCTTCAAGCACAAAAATGGAAGAGGCTTTGCTCCTGGAGCTGTAGGTCTCAACAAGATAGGATCCTCCATCTTGGCATGCTGTGGTTGTTGGGGGTTGAGGGTACAAAGTGCAACACACTGGCATTTATACCAGGACACCTGGATATTCAGCTTTTCAGTGGCAAGGTAGTTTTTAAGATGGGTGAGCTTAAAACATTGAATGGGACAGACAGCAAAGTTACTGAGTACTCAGCTTGCACAACTTGATGACAAATGTCAGTGGAAAGACACTGTTTATTGGCAAAGGTAAAATAAAATTCAAAGTACCAGAAGAGAGATAAAAAGAGCTTTGGGCAAGGTAAGCTTGTTTTAAATTACAGAAGTCACTGGTATACAAAACAATGAAACCCCACCAACCAGCTATGACCTATTGACTATGGTGAAAAAGTCACAAGTTTGCAGGAGACTCCTCATTGAGGAAAAGAAAGTGCTAAATGTTTTTCAGAACCTGGATTTCATATTTGCTATTTCAATATGCTTAATAACAAAAGGAAGTTTCTCTCTAACCAATGCCCACAATCAGTCACCATAAAATACTTCCTCCTCCATGTAATAACCCTACCTCACCCCCAGGTACAGGCCCTACATCCTTGAGGACACACATCCTTACTGGTGTGTGTCTCCAGGCTTGGCATTCTCTAACCTCTTCAAAGATCAATCAGCCAATGTCCAGACCCAAACTGCTACTCCTCAGCCAGTTGCCCCTGCACTGCCTCCCACTGTTTCTTCTCCCAGGACTCCCAGCCTAATCCCCACAAGAACCCTGTCCTGACAGGGTCCTGCATTCTATCAATTCCACTTTCTGGAAGCTCCCACTGCCTCCCACTTTCCTGCTGCTCACTAATACCTAGACACACATCCCAGGGCTTCCAGGCATCCAAAGCACTGTGGTACATGTAGAAGGCAGGTGGTCCTCTCAGTAGCAATATTCAGGAGCACACTTCCCCATCATGTAGGCCACAACTAACCTCCAATTTGAGTCATTCCCCTGGAGTCAAGAAGAATCCAGATCGGGGGGCTCCCTTCCATCCTTAAGCACTGGTGATGGTGTCTGCCAAGTGGATGTTGAACCAGAGCCCACACTGCCTTTCTGCTCAACTGCAAACCAGTGCCTCCTAGCTTGCAGCAGGGTCTCCAAGTGTCTCCAATCCACTGATTCATGGTCAGCCTCAGATTCTCTCTCCAGCACCTGCAAGATCACACTTGGTTTGAGTGTGAGAACTGATGTTTCTAGGAGTCATTCCCTTAGCATTGGAGCACCATTCTTCCCATTATACTTGGTGTCCCATCCCATCAACACAACCTGTCATACACAAAAATGGAATTTAGAGTGCAACCCTATCAGGAAATACTCTTCACAAGAAACCAGTTCACTGACTTGAGGCTCATAAAACTTCTACTCAGCAAGCAAGCCCTGAAAACTACCAGGCCAAGGATCAGAGGCAACAATGCTGCTATTTCCATACACTTCTAATACCAAACACAGTGTGTTACTAAGCATTCAGACAACAGGGATACATTTATCAAAACTGAGCACAAACAGAATGAGTTAAAATAACCATGTTAATATATTTAACTACCACGAATATGTACAACTCTGGTACATCTAAGTTTCTCCTGGTCAAAATATAAACATCATTTACAAAAGAAGGAGAGAGAAAATAAGAACTTCACTCACACTCGACTTTTTTTTTTAGGTTTACATACAGAAGGAAACTGGAAGCAAGAAAGATAAGGAAAGGCAAGGCAATGTCCTCACCATTATTACAGTACTAACAGATCAAGGCTAAACTAAAACAATTCTAGATTCTTCCACCTAGAAAAGATACACACAAATCTCAATATATAGCTAATTTTTTTCACAACATATAATGCTTTTCTGTTCAGAGATATCTTGAAGGATCATACTGCAGTATCCTTTTTCTTTCCTACTTGAGAATGTCATGGTCCCCCTCAGGTTCAAAACACTTTTGAGTACTTAATTGCACATGTGTGAATTCTATTTGGGCTAAAAGTCATCTCATCACGCACTTCAAAAAAGGATCTACAGTGGTCTAAATGTCTGTATAGACATTGGGGACCATGTTAATAAACAACATTGGACAGCTACTCTGCTTATTGGGAAAGACCAAATAAAAGTCAAGAAAGAAGTACACAAAATGTTTCTGACAACATTAAGTTGTGCATGGATGTGGAAATCTTTAGCATACAAAAGAGTGGACCGCTGCCATTCAGTTGAACTGGGATGAACGATCAGTGAAGAAGAAAATAACCACTCCTGAGACTAATCAGGTGAAGTATACACCTGCACTAAAACCCTGCAAGTTCTTCTTCAGAGGAAACACAACCACTGTCAGCTCACATTCTGAACCTTGACTTTGAATGACACCGCTTCAGGACACTTATTTATGTAAGAAATCTCTCCTTTATTCCAGTCCAAGTGTGCTTCCCACACCCTGAAGCCGTTCCAGTTCCCAAGCTTGGCATGCTACCACCTCTGAAAAGCTGCTGCCCCCAACAAACACCCAGCCTCCACTTCCTCTGCTCTGCACAGAACCCCTGAACAGGCTTCAATGGTCTCCCCTCCCCCATCTCCTTCTCACCCCAACCTTCCTCAGCAACACTGTGCTGGTCCCCTGGAACTTCTTTTGACAAAGAATGAAACACCTCCCACTCCCCCTGGTCACCCTAGAGCCTTCCCTACCTGCTGCTGGATGACCTTCCAGGATGGGGTTGGGCTGGCAGGTGATGTCATCCAGGATGGTACAGAAGACTCCAGGTACCACAGGCCAGCCTCTTGGGAATGTAACCCTGCTTACATGAAGCAGAAAGTTTTTAATTCTTACTGAATTGAGATTAAATGTCATTTGTATTTACCTTGGCTCCCCATCCAGAATCTGCTGAAAGTTTACCTCCTGTTTTTCCATGAGCTCTTCTTGTCATCTACATCGTTCCTCTTCTATCCATAATAAAGTACATATGAAAAAAGGTTCATTTCCAGAAAAATTCAAAAGCTTGTACATTTCTTTAAATTAAAAGTTTTTTTAATCTATACTGTACATTTCATCATATGCTGGCCTGGTCAAGAATTATCCTTCCATATTTAGTACTTTAGAGCTAAGTTTTTAAACAGTGTGATAACAGAAAAGGGTGGGACGGTATTCCATGTACTTATATTTTTGTGAGTGTTTAAACATTTTAATAACAATATATTAAAAAATAAAAATAAGGACTGCTTCTGTGTAACAGTTGCCACTCTTATCCAGGTGCACTGGTGTATACTTGTCACCTCATCTATTCAGTAGGCCGAGACAGAATATCTCAACTTTGAGGCAAGTTTCAACAACTTAATGAGAGATTGGAACAAAAATGTTTTTTAAAAATAAAAATATATAAGTTCAGTTGTTTGTTATAGTGCCTCTGGATTCATTAAAAAATATCAATGAAAAAGGTGGGGAGGGGCTGGGGATGTGGCTCAAGCAGTAGCGCGCTCGCCTGGCATGTGTGTGGCCCGGGTTCGATCCTCAGCACCACATACCAACAAAGATGTTGTGTCCGCCGAGAACTAAAAAATAAATATTAAAAATTCTCTCTCTCTCTCTCTCTCTCTCTCACTCTCTCTTTAAAAAAAAGAAAAAGAAAAATATGGGGAGGACATCACCACTGGGAGCTGTCCTAGGTAGTTACTTTAGCTTTCCTCCCGTGCACCCCACAGAGTTACACCCTCTCTTCCACACAGGTTTCTAAATTTTGGAGAGAAGCTGTGGCTAACTGATTAAGATGTGAACTGCTGTATAATGTTCCTTTAGATTTACAAAGCCCAGAATATCGGGTGATTCTCAGATAAAATCAGAATGTGTCATGCCTCTTCTTAGTCTTCAGCTATATACCAACACAAAACAAGCAAATTTCTGTGATATTTACCATGCAGAAAGAAATATGTTGATTCAAAAAAAGTATAGGTACTAGCCCCAGAAAGTCAAGCTCCATTGTGATGGTCCATTTAGAAAGAAAGAAAAGGAAACACACCCTCAATGACAAAAGTTCTGCTTAAAGAAACCTCTCCCACTGCCTCACAATCCCATCTTTCTCTTCCTATAAAAATCCTTTGTGTCCCTGAGATTCCCAAGAGGACACTATGAGGATGACAGCACCCTCCCTCTACCAGTGTGCTGGACCTTCAGTAAACCTGATTTCTTTCCCACTAATTCACATCTCCTGACTACTGGTTTTCCAGTGATGAGGAGCCTGGACCTGGATCTGGTAACACCTGGAGTCTGCCAGTCTTCTCTATCACTGATGGTGACTCCAAATTCCTTTTTAAAAACTCCCTTTTACATCATGTCTATAGGTTCATGTGTCCACAAATGATTATTTTCTATTTTCAAAGTAGCCCCTTTATACAGATAATGGTTTGTGAAGAAACACTGATTATGGAGTGCTTACACCCTGTAGCAACTCCTCAGGGTGCTAGTGATCAAAAGGTACAGCAAGGCATTGTATTTACTTCCATAAGTGCTCAACAAGCTCACAAAATGCTCACACACCACTTACAGAGTGTAAAGAATCAGGAGCCCACATACCTCTAGGGTGTAGGAGACCATCTTTATCTTCTCCCTGAAGCAAGGGATCATTTTACCAACTAATCTGGAACCTCACACTTCAAAATGAACTTCCACCATTCTTATTACTCCTAGGAGGGTACTATTTGCCAGCTGTTGGACAAAGGTCAGGTGCCTCCCAGGATACTAGTTTTGTTTTCATCATGTGCTCTGAATGAAGGATGTTGAACAATTCAGATAGTGGTGTTTTAAGCATCTCCTAACTTCTTGAAATCTTTTTATATAAAAGGCACTGCATGCGCCACAAACTTTTATGCAACTACCCACTGGTTGATCTCTATTAAATTTAGTGATCATTTCGAAAGTTAATCAGTGGAGAAATTCACAGAGAGAGGGGCCCTGTCTACTTATAAACCTGGTACTCTGAAGCACAATAAAATCATTCCCAGGTACAGGAGAGAAGACCCTTTTTACTTACTCTTCCATATGCTTGTGGTCTTACGATTTTGCTTCTCTTATCTGTTCCTGTGTCTTTTTTATGCACTTTCTTTTTTATTTTTTTCTTCTGATGTCAAAATGGGAAAAAAAGGGGAATAAAACGGGCAAAACAAATGACAGTTTGTAATAATACATACATATATATATATATATATATATATATATATATATATATATATACATACAATTGAAACGAGAATACAGGCTTACTTCTGAGTTCTTTGAGTTCTTTCACTGACTGTTCTAACATCCTTCAGCTATATCTGTCAACTTTTGAATGAGGCAATTTGTTGTTTTTTTTTTAATATTACAAGCAGAGCCTCCCTCCCTACCTCACCCACCCCAAACATCTGTATTTAGAAAATCAATGATGAATCCTAAACAATATTTTAAATTGTCAACATCTAATACTGGCAAAGAGGACATAATGCTAAACCATCATACTATCTGGGACAGTGGGTTTTAATAAGAATGGCTTATTATCTCTATTCAAACAAACTGAATTCATTAGATTTTTGGGCCTGTTACTACAGCTTGGCTCAGGGAAAACACAAATAACAGTGCAGAACTAGGTTTCTATCTGTACTCTATGACTTACTGAAACTGGGATTTGGCTAAAGAGCCTACATTTAATGAACCTACTTTCATGATTTTAAATAGGATTATCACTGCCTTTATCTCTTGAAGGTATTATGACTATTTAAATGAGCGTGACACACAAGTAATTTATATTTTGCTTTCCATGTATCATTTATTATTGAACTGCTTCAAGAGGGACATGAGTTGCCCATTTACAAATCTTCTTTACAGCAAAGAAAACAATCAAGCATGTGAAGAGAACCTACAATGGGAGAAAAATTGTTGCCACCTGCACATCAAGTTCAGCATTCATCTCGAGGATATATAAAGAAATCAGAAAATTTAACACTGTAAAAACAAGCATTCCAATCACCAAATGGGCAAAGGAACTGAACAGGCACATAACAGGAGAAATGCAAATGGCCAACAAATATATGAAATAAAATTTCAACATCACTACAAATTAGAAAAGTGCAAATTAAAACTACACGGGCATTCTGTCTCACTCCAATTGGAATGACAATTATCAAGAATGCAAGTAATAATAAATGTTGGAGAGGATGTAGGAAAAAAGTTCACTCATATGTTGCTGGTTGGACTGCAAATTGGTGCAACCAATACTTGAAAGCAGTATGGAGATTCCTCAGAAAACTTGTAATGGAGCCACCAATTTTACCAAGTTATCCCACTTCTCAGTATAAACCTAAAGGACATAAAATCAGCATAATAGACCCTATCAACCAAAGGCCAAATAATCTTAATGGTATGTGAATACTAACAAATAATCAGGGGGGAGAGGGAAGGATACATATTGATTGGATTAGACAGAAGGGAATAAAAGAAGGTAGGGGAAATGGGAATAGAAAAGACAGAATGAATCAGACATAACTTTCCTATGTTCATCCATGAATACACACACACAGTGAAGCCCCATATCATGTTACAACCATAAGAATGGGATCCTAATTAGAATAAGTTATATGCTATACTCTATGTGTATATAATATTTCAGAATTCACTCTACTGTCATTTATATATCTAAATAGTGAAGAAAAATATATTTTTAATTCCATACTATAAACCCGCATAGGATGTTCAATGAAATTCTAGTAATCTAAATTTAGAAGAGTAATATTGCAACTTTTGGGATAATTGATGAGTAAATTTGAGCACTGTTATTTTATTCATCAATTCCTGCTCTAAGATTCTCAAAGAGGCAGCTACTAAAAGATTTGAAGTCCCAGGGCTGGGGATGTGGCTCAAGCGGTAGCGCAGCTCGCCTGGCATGCGTGCGGCCCGGGTTCGATCCTCAGCACCACATACCAACAAAGATGTTGTGTCCGCCGAGAACTAAAAAATAAATATTAAAAAATTCTCTCTCTCTCTCTCTCCTCTCTCACTCTCTCTTTAAAAAAAAAAAAAGATTTGAAGTAGTACTCTGGGACTATTTCTGGGAAGCAGTCTCATGTCTACACATGTCTCATTCTTCCTTCTCCCTCCTGATTATTACACATACCATAAAGATTATTTGGCCTTTGGTTCTTTCAATGGACAGGTGGACCCATGCTACAGCTACACTGTGACTACAACCTTGTGTGTTCCACGTGCTTCTGGCTGGAGCACAACTTTACTGCGCTTCATATCCTAGTTTATTCGGTGTGAGTGATGCCTGTGTGTACCTCACAGTGCTGCCATGGGAAATACAGGGAATAGGGCACATTAAGTGCTCAATACATGCTCTGGGTTGAATAGTCATGTCCTTCCCAGCATATCAGCTTATTACCTCATCTGGAAATGAGGTTTTTGCACATAAAAATGTTGTATGAGTCCATAGTCAATTAGAGTGGGCTATAATCTAATGATTAATGACCTTAGAGGAGGAAATTTGGACAAGTATACCTGTGCAGAGATAACAACATGTGATAATCATGACAGAAAAAGGAGAGATGAATCTACACGTCAAGGTATGCCAAGAATTTCCTACAACTACTGAAAGCTAGAGGAGACAAGGAAAAATCCTCCCCTAGACCTTCCAGAACAGATAGCTTATAATAATTCAGTTTGGACTCCTAGACTCCACAACTGTGGTACAATAAATTGATCTTTTAGGACACCCAGTAAGTATTATTTTTAATAGTAGTCCTAGGAACCCAGAATGGCCCATGTTTGGCTCCTCCTTGACACTCAGTACAGGAGTTAGTCCCAGACTGGTAGCTTCCTTTCATAAAAGGGAAAAAGAGGAATCCCATTGTCATCAGCAACATCCTGTGTCCACAAAGTCCAGGATAAAATATCATGAAAATGCAGTGTGGAATTCTAAGAGTAAACAATGTTCTAAAATTCACATGGAAATCAACAATCCAAAAGATGAGATTCTAAAAACTGATATGAAGAGAGTGGTTGAAGTACAGAGATAGGGCTTGCAGTCTTCAGGGAAAAATATCTGAAACTGTGGAAGGCCCATGAGACTGGAAGATCCCACATGCTCCAACTTATCATGGACATATGCAGGTGTGATCTAAGTAGGAGCTACAGTAGGTTTCTCTGTAGGGCACTGGGAAAAGAGGTAGGGAAGAAGGTGAAGACTGGACCCAAGGAGGACCTTATGTCACCTTCACTGCCCCTGAAATTTCTAGACCAGGGCCATCAGTTGGAAGTGTTTAGACCAGGAACTTTAGCAAACCCTGAGTGCTTGTAAGAAATAAAGAAGGGCCACCCCGGGCCCTGAGTCAGACACTCTGAGTTGAGGCCCAGAAGTCTGAGTTTGAGTGAGCTCTCCAAGTGACTGTCATGTACCCTACTTGAAATGTACTGTTGTAGTCTTGAACAGATGGCCTGGGGTAAAAGTGTCAATTTTATTCTCCATAAGGACACCTGGGAATTACAGAATCATACCAATAGCTTTTCTCTTCCAAGCTTCTGACCCTTCATCCTAGTCTCTCTTACAATCAAATATCCAAAAGAATATATGGTTATATATACACAATAGAACATTACTCTGCCTTAAATAAAAATCAAATTAAGGCATTTGGCAATACATTCATGGAACTAGGAACTATCAAGCTAAGTGAAATACGTCAGTCCCAAAAACCAAAGGCCAAATATTTTCTTTTATATGTGGATGCTGATACACAATAAGGGACAGGGAGGAAATAATCAAAGTTCATTGGAGTAGACAAAGAGGAATGAAGGTGAGAGACCAGCATGATAATAGGAAAGACATGAGGATGAATTGAACATAACTTTCCTATGTTTATATATGAATTCATGACCAGTGAAATTCCACACCATGTACACCCACATGAATGGGATCCTAATTAGAATAAGGTATATCTCATCCATATATAATATCTCCAAATGTACTCTACTGTCACATATATCTAAAAAGAAGAAATAAAAAATGAGTAAAAGGACCTGGGGGAGGGAAGGAAAAAAAAAGGAAACACTGGGGTATAATATTGCTTATTTTTATATTAGATTTATATGTGAATATGTAACAATAAATCCATTGTTGTGTAATACTATAATGCATTTACAAAAATATGAAAAAAATTAAAAAGTGGATAGTGGCACATGAACCTAATTGGAAAATCATGCCTTGGTTCAATTCCCAATTCCAAAAAAAAAATGTAAGTACATATATGTGTACATATATACATATGCGCACACGCATGCATGAGCACACACACACACACATATACAAAATTTACTGTATAAACAAATTTAAGAACAAAAATACCATGATATAATCAGTAGATTCAGAAAAGCCTGTTCACAACACTCAGCACCCATTCAGGTTAAAAACACCAGAGGGACTAGTGATAGAAGGAGAAACCAAATGCCAACATCAAACTGAATTAAAAAAAATTGAAACATTTGTTCTAAAAACAAAAGCAAAACCACTCCTTGAATTCCCAGCAAGAGCAAAGAGGCAAGGGAAGAAACTCATTTCATACACATAGGAAAAAGAAGTCCTGTTGCCTCTGTTTACTGATGACATGAACATTTTACTTAGATGATTTAAAATGCTCCATCAGAAAATTTATAGTGCTGATAACAAATCTACTAAAAGAGATGATACAAGAAAATAATACATAAATCAATTGCAGTCCTATAAGCAATAGCAAACACGCTTCAAAACAATTGAGAAAAGTGTCTCATTCAAAACCCCTAAAGAAAATACTTTGGAAAATATCTAACTTAGGAGATGAAAAACCTCAACCATGAAAATTATAAAATGGTGAAGTAAAGCAAATCAAAGACAATCTTAAGAAGTGAAAATACTTTCAATATTCTTGAAAAAAGCAAAATTAATATTATCCCAGTGGTCATACTACCTTAACCAGTGAACAGACTCAGTACAATCCCAGTCAAAATATCAATGACATCCTTCACAACACATTCTTTTTTTTTAATTTTTTTAAATTGATTATTTAAAGCATTACATAGCTCATGATATATCATCTTTCATACATTTGACTCAAATTGTGTTTTGAACTCCCATTTTCACCCCAAATACAGACTGCAGAATCACATCTGTTACATATTCACATTTTTACATAATGCCATATTAGTGACTGTTGTATTCTGCTACCTTTCCTATCCCCTACTATCCCCCCTCCCCTCCCCTCCCCTCCCATCTTCCCTCTCTACCTCCCCTGCTGTTGTTCAATTCTCTCCCTTTTTTTCCCTCCCCCTTGCCCCTCATGACCTCTTATAACAACACATTCTTCATAACACAGAGACAAAACACATTTCTCAAATTCATTTTGACACAGAAGTGACATAGAACATCCAAATGTATCCTGAACCAGAAGAGTGATGCTGAGATCTTCACAGTACCAGATATCCAATTATATCACAGAGCTTTAGTAAAGACAAAAAAACAAACAAACAAAAAAAAAACAGCATTATATTGCACCAAAACAGACCTGAAGATGAATGGAAAAGAAAACACAGACAAACCCACATAGATAAAGTGACCTGATATGTGACAAAGGGGCCAAAAATATATGTTGAAGAAAACAGAAACACTTTAACAAGTGGTGCTATGAATACTGGATATTCATATGTGAAAAACATAAAACTTGATCCCTATCACCCTGCATAAAAGCCAACTCCAAGTGTATCAAAGACCTAGGAATTAAACCAGAAACTCTACAGTTGCTTAAAGAAAATGTGGCCCAACACTCCAACATATTGACAAAATCATCAACTTAACAAGACCTCTAAAGCACAAGAAATAAAACTAACAGTCAATAAATGAGATGAAATCAAATTTCAAAACTTCTGCACAACAAAGGAAACAAGAATGTAAACAAAGAGCTTACCAATGTGATAAAATATTTTTCATCTGTTCCTCAGGAAATTAATATACAGAATAATAAAAAAACGTAAAAAATATTAAACCCCAATTACTAAACAAAACAGGCACAAAATCTAAAACAGACATTGCTTAAAAGAAAAAAATACAAGTGGTGTGTGTGTGTGTGTTTGTGTGTGTGTATAAATATACATAAAACATATTTAGGAATCAGGGAAATGACAATCAAAACTACAAGGAAGAGAAAGTCTGTTATAATGTCCTTGCTCTTTCCCTATACTTCAATAAAACTATTAGATTCAAAAAGAACTGCATGGAGATTTTATCTCACTCCACTCAAAATATCAATTATCAAGAATATTGTGCAGAGATCCACATACCAGACAGAACATTTGGGGGGAAAGGAAGAATAAAGTTTATTGGATTAGACATAGAAGGATGAAGGGAAAGGAGAGGATGGGAATAGGAAAAATAGTAGAATGAAACAGACATAACTTTCCTATGTACTTATATGAATTACACAACCTGTGTAACTCTACAGTATATATAGCACAAGAATGGAAAGTTATAGTCCATGTATGTATAATATGTCAAAATACACTTTACTGTACATACACCTGAAAATAATTTTAAAAAGAAAAAAAGAATAATTCATGGGGAAATGCAGTGTTGGTAGGACTTCAAATTAGTACAGCCATTCTTGAAAACTGGATGAATAGCCCTTTCAAAACTTGGAATAGAACTACCATCTGACCCAGTTGTCTCATTCCTTGGTAATATACCCAAATATCTGAAATCAGCATACTATAGAAACACAGGCACATCAGTGCTTATAGCAACACAATATAACCTAATTACAGAACCAGCCATCAAACCCATCAACAGAGTAATTGATAAAGAATACATGGTGTATATACACAATGAAGTTTTACTTAGTCATTAAGAAGAATTAAATTATGGCACTAGGTGGAAAATTGATGAAATGAGAACACAATTCTAAGTGAAATAAGCCATACTCAGGAAGCCAAAGGTCAAATATTTCCCCTCATATGTGAATACTCGACCACATAATGGAAAAGAGGGCATTCAACAGAGATATCTGTGGAAGGGGTTACAGGGAAGGCATGGAGGACAAACAGAGGGATGAACAGTAGAATAAACAAACTAAACTCTCTTTGTACATCTATGAATAAAGCATGGTGAATTTCAATGTTGTGTATGTCTATAATGCAGTAATTTAAAAATCTATAAATAAATAGATGTTAAACCAACAGAAGCCAGACTCATTGTTCTCTCTTTCACTCTTCCTCTAATTTTTCTTTTACTTTTATTTCTTCTCTTCCCCCTCATAAATAATGAACAATAGGTTGTTACTGGATCAGCCCTATTTTGAAATTGCAAATCTTTGTCTCCCTAATATATTCTTCTTTACTCTTAATTATCTCTATTTTTAACTTCTCTTACCACTGGTTAGTTTGTATAATGTCAGACCCCATCACTAATGCAATAGAAGCATTTAAAACACTGGAAGTCATAGGTAATACCAATTGTTTGAGTTTTTGATGGACATAATTCATGATTAACTACTATCTTTAATGATAGAAATTGCTGACCCTACAATTTCTGTTTATTGTGTCAATCAACATCGTACATGTCATAATAGGAACTAAGTACTTAATTTAATCCTATACGTTATATGCATGGGTTTTTGCAGTTATTTGACTTCCCTTAATCTCTGAGGCACTGGAAAATTACAGGATAACTAAAAGCTGGTAGAGTAGAAACCCCACTGTTTCAGATCCATTTGAATAGATGGGTTGATACATAAACAATATGAAAAAAAAAAACAAGAGAAGAAAACATCCAAAACAGAATGATTCAACAATAGACTCTACTGATACTGCAGTGTAGGAAATGTCAAGGAATAAATTTAGAAAGTTCAAAGATAAGACATAAGAGGTAAAAAATGAGGTAAAGATTGGAATCAGAGAGAAAATATTCGAAGTGAAAGATCATGTCAAGAAGGAGATATAGATTTTGAAGAAGGATAATTTGGAAACTCTTGAAATTGAAGAATCAATAAACCAAATTAAAAATTTAATGGAAAGCATTACCAACAGACTATATCATTTGAAAAATAGATATTGACATAATAAAGGCAATATACATAATCTTGGCATGGAGAAAAGATGTTAAGAGAATAGGAGCTGAATTTCATGAAATACGGGATAGTATTAAAAGGTAAAATCTAGGATGTATAGGGGCTCTGAGGAACAAATTAAAGGAATGAAAAAATATTTTCAATAAAACAATGAGAGAAAAATATCAAATATTAAAAATTAAATGGAAAACTCTTTTTGATTTCAGATTTGGTTTATAATCTAACACCTTAAAATATAAAAATCTTAGGTGTGCTCATTAGATTCCCTTATTTCAGGGCTCACAAAAAATACTATTTGACTAAACTTTTTTGAGAAAATTGAATTATGAACTTGGAGAATGCATATGGCTTTAATTGGATACATTCAGCTATTCAGCATTGAAAAATAATTTAAATAATACATATTTTACAAGAATATTGCAACTTGAAAACCCAAAAGGTTTAGGATATTTAAACAATACCACAAATATCATAAATGTTATTATTTGTAGTTACTCAATGGTCATAAGATAAAAGTGGCCGAAGTATATTGAAGCTTTCCTGTAAAATGAATGTTATGCTACAATGTAGCTCACATTTAAGAAATTATACTTGAATGAAAGTCACATTATAATATGAATAGCCTACTATCAACTTTTTTATTAAATAAAAATGTTTTCCTTGAGTGATGTCTGAAATTTTTCAGAATATAAAGCCCCAGACCTCACTTCCTCACAAATATTGACATACAAAGATTATGGTCCAATGATCCCATAAGAACATTGCATAAGCCAGTTATGAAATTGGGGTATTCCAGGAATACACAGTTGTATTTAAAGAGGTAAAAAAAAAAAAGGCCATTTCCATTCACTTGCTATCAACCCCATGCCCAACCCAGCAAGACAAACATAATTCATGACTACTTTCTTAGGAGGAAGGGTGGAGATGCTTCCAATATTATAGGTGTTGTTTAGGGAGAGAGAGATGTCTGAGGAAATGATTTGTCTCACTTGTCTCAAGGCTCATATGAGGAAATTTCTTACTTTCAGTACCTGAGTTGGGCTGAGAACCAGAGAGAGCTCAAAAGGATTGTCTAAGCATCAGATTCTACCATACAGCAATGAGACACCAGGGGGAGGAAGAGAGTACAAGACTTTCTTAAAGAAACCAGCAAACCTGATTCAGAAATCATTTTTCAAGTCCAGAAAAGAACCACTCCCATAAAAGATCCAAGGGGCTTCCAAAATTTCTGGCTAATTTGTGAAACTTGTCCCCCATACAAAACTGATTCACAAAGTCTGGAAGAGGTAGCTGTTTCTTCAAATGCAAAAACAAAACAAAAAATTATAACAGAAATAACAAGACACGTGAAGAAACACAGAAACACAAATAAATCAAATAAATGAGATAACTCTACAAAGACCAATCCTAAGACTTTGAAGGTCTATGAATAATTTCATGAAATGAAAAATAGTCCTTGTAAAAATACCTACATGTGTTATGAGAAAACAGCAGAAAACTACACAAAAGGGCTGGGATTCTGGCTCATTGGTGGAGCACTCACCTAGCACACACAAAGTCCTGGGTTCAATCCTCAGCACCACATAAAAAAAATAAAGATACTGTGTCCAACTACAACTAAAAAATAAATATTAAAAAAATGACACAAAATCAGGAAAATGCATGTAAAGTGTAAAAATGCCAACATGACAGTATTTAAATAAAACAATAATTGAAATAAAATATTTTTTTGAAATTATTGATTGAAACAAAGAAAATTAAAAATATAAAATTTTAAATGTGAAGAAACTCTAAGGGACTTATGAGACAACATCACAAGGACAAATATGTGTTTTGCATGTATCTCTAAAGAAGAGAAAGAGAAGGGTGAGTAGAACTCATTTGAAAAAATAAAAGACGTTTTTTTTTTTCAATTATGAGAAAGAAATTGGATACCCAAATTCAAGAAACTCAAAGAAAAATAATTAAGATGAATCCAAAAAGGACCCATATTGAGGAAAATTGTAACAATCAAAATTTAAAAATAAAGATTTTTGATGGGTTGGGGCTGTGGCTCAGCAGAAGCACAGTTGCCTGGCAAGTGTGAGGCACTGGGTTTGATTCCCATCACCTCATATGAATAAATAAATAAAAGTCTGTTCAATTCTCAGCACCATATGTAAATAAATAACTAAAGTCTATCAGCAACTAGAAAATAAATAAATAAGTAAATAAAATGAAAATTAAAAATTTTGAATACAAGAAGTGAAGAGTGATTTATCTCCTAAGATGGAGCTTTCAGAAAAACACCAGCAGATTTTTTGGAAGAAAACTTTAGGTCAGATATGATGTATTAATTTTTCAAAGAAAAAGGATGCACACACACAAACTAAAAACAATTTAACAACTGAGAAGAGAGCACCAGCAATAATTTCCTTTAAAAATTAAGAAAAAATAACAACTTTTTTGGCAAAAAAATAAAAGCTGAGTGAGTTAATTACCACTAGACTTCCTTTTTGGAATTGCTACAGGCAGTCTTTCAAGTGGAAACAAAAGAATGGTATAACAAAAAAAGCAAATGATCATATAAACATTCTAGGAAAGGAAAATATGCAAATACTGATTCTTTTTATTTATCAGAGAACATTATTATATTTCTCATCACTGACAGCATAAAATATGTTAATTTGAATACAAAACCTATATAAAATTATTTCTCCTTTTTTAAATTTGTTTCTTTTTACATACACATGACCCTAGGATGTATTTTAACATATTATGCATATATGGAGTGCAAACCATTCCAATTTTTATCCCATTCTTGTGCAGGTATACTGCTCATGTGTTCATATGCACATTCAAAAATCATGTGCAATTCATTCTACTCTTTTTCTTCTTCCCACCCCTCCCTTCATTCCCTTTTGTCCAATTCAGTGTACTCCTATACTTCCCCTCCCTTGTTATGGGTTAGCATCCACATCTCAGAGAGAACATTTGGCCTTTGGTTTTTTTTGAGACTGGTTTATATCACTTAGCATGACAACTTGGGTCCCATCAATTAACAAGCAAATGCCATATGTTCATTCTCCTTGATACTGAGTAATATTCCATTGTGTATATATACACCATACTTTCTTAATCAATTCATCTGTTGAAGAGTACCTAGGTTGTTCCAACAATGTGAATTGTTAATATTACTCCACTACACACCTAAAATGGCTAAGATGTTATTTTAAAGGAATTACTATTTGATTTTTTTTAAGTATCATTTAAGAAAATTTATTCCTAACTGAAAATTATAGATTTAAAATACCAGCATATTTTAATACAAAACAACTATTTGCATATCTAACTTAAGAATGTTCAAATGGCATTACAAAATGGGATACTTAATAGAGCTTGGGACTGTAAAATAAAATACGCAATAAGCCTGTCACTCTTGTAAGTTCTTTATTTTAAATTATAATTTGAACAAAATTAATCTGTCAGTCTATAATAATGGCTAAGATGGTAAAATCCATTATGTTTTTATTACTTGCAGTAAACATGAGGGAATTAATGTTGCCCCTGAAACAATATGCTTGAAGGACTTATATATAAGATAATGGGAATGGAGGGACCTGTGAGAACAGAAGCAGATTGGAGTGAGGCAGCTTCAAGCTGACAAAAATTGAAGAGGATTAATGGTTATCACCAAAGCTAGGAAGAGAAACAGATGGATTTTATCCATAGTCTCAGAAGGAGCACAGCCTTGCTCACACCTTGATTTCAGATTCTGACAGCTAGAATTTTGAGAGAATAAATGTCTTTTGTTAGCTACACAGTTTGTGGTATTTTGTTACGTAACTTCCAGGAAACTTACATAGCTCCATTCAGGGCTGCTCTGTCACATAACTCTTAACCCCACATGGGTAGAAATAATAAATAAATCATAAAGAAATTACAAACTGAAAAAATAATTTTGGATTTTAAAAAAATAACATTTACCTACTATTACTACTACTACTAGAAACACTTTTAGTTATTGCCAAGAGTTACCATGGAATCTGGATAGAATAAGTATGTAATTAGATATTGTGAAAATTTTGGCTAGTACGGTGTGGATTTAGGTATTTTCATTGTTATTTTGGACTCATGTGCAAAAATGAAAAGAGCTCAAATATTTGAAAATATATACAGATATGAATTTGAATTCTAATTTTAGTACCTTGCTATTTTTTAAAAATATTTATTTTATTAGGTGTAGATGGACACAACACAATGCCTTTATTTTTATGTGGTGCTGAGGATCGAACCCGGGTCCTGCCCATGCTAGGCGAGCACTCTACCGCTGAGCCACAATCCCAGCCCCAACCTTGCCATTTTGTAACACAACAGGTAGTTTTTAAATTAATTTAGAAATCATAGTTTTCTTTATTTCTATTAGTTTATGCTGTATTGAGAGAAATACATCCATTTTAGCTTGGCAACTTAGAATTTAGTGTAAGGAAATCTGAAAGAACTCCCTAGATACTTCTGTTCTAGAACATCACAACATTGCTTTATATTGTGTGTATGTATATATATACACTAAAATACTTACATATATGATTATATGTATTTAATGTGTACATAATTCACAGTGTTCTTTGAAAATTGCATAGTATACATTGTAAGCTAACAAAAAAGTATTTTTTTATTCCTTTTCACAAAAATCCACTTTTTCTTATAGATGCACATCTGAAAATAAGATGGAAGTAGGTATAAATATGCACTTTTGTTTTAAAATGCCATTTTTAGGGAAAAATATAAACTAGACTGATCTCTTATTAATATTGAATTAGCATAATATTTATAAAATGTTTTAAGGATAATACAAAGTTTACTAAAGTTTTCACTGTGATGAGACTGGAATAAGATTTCTGCAAAATAGTTGAAATTCTAATGTTATATTTATTGTAGGAAAATTATATATTAATTACATTTCTAATGATGGCAGATAAAAAAACTACATAAAAATTACTGTCATCCTTAATTAAATGTGCATTCATTCTGAACTTTATTGAGATGCTTATGCAGTTCTACTAAAGAAACAGGTGACAATGTCATGGAGAAGAATTTACCTACAGCTTGTTGTTCTGCTGCAAGGTGCTTAATGTCATGCCTGTAAGAACTTGAACACCAATGTGTTCTACTGTTTAACTTACAATGCATGTACTCATCCATAAGATGTCACACGTTTTTTTCTGTAACTTCTGGCAGGATTTTTAGAATCCTGCCCGTGAGGCCCCCAGCCGTAGCCACTCCCTGGACCAAGACCCTCCAAGTGCCATCAGCCCCTTGAGTGAGGCCTGCAGTGAAGGACAGTGCCCTCCCACAGCCTCCACAGGGGAGGCTGGTGGGAGAGACCAGAAGCCCCTGAAAGGGCCCAATCTGTCTCTATCACCTGCTAGAGACTCAGGGCCTGCTCAGCAAGCGGGGTCGTCCAGGCTGGGGCAGGAGGCTCCTTCTTGTCACCCCGAGCAGGGTTCTGCCCCCCAAAAGGGCTGTGGCCCACTGTCACCACAAACTCATGGCTGTTTGCCTCCAGGGTCTGTCAAGGAGATACTTCTGGAGCCCCCCTGCCCAGCCCAAACAAGCCCCCGCCAGGCTCTGAGAAGGAGCCTGGCAGCATCTCTCGACCTGGGGGGCCTTGGACCAGCTCCTCCAGCTCCCTGGAACCAACCTGCCCCACAGGCATGGAGTCCAGCCCTTCTCTGGACACTGGCAGCCTGTCTCGGAGGCTGACCATTCCCCTGACCCAACACCCCCCTTACCAAGGCCTCAGGAGCAGGCCACCACCCGGAAGTTCTCCCTGGGGTACCGTGGGGGCTATGCGGGGGTGGCGGGCTATGGTACCTTTGCCTTTGGTGGGGATGCAGGGGGCATGCTAGGACAGGGTCCCTTGTGGGCCAGGATGGCCTGGGCCGTATCCCAGTCCTCCAAGGAGCAGGACGAGGCTGCAGTGGGAAGCCCTCAACCCCAGGCCGACTTGGGGCCAGTGCCTGAGACCAGAGGGGCTACCCTGAGGGCTTCCCCAGAGCTGACCTCGTGGGAGCAAGATGGGCAGGTGTCCCTGGTGCAGATCTGGGACCTGTCAGGGGATACAGAGGCTGCCGACACTGTGTCCTCAGACATTTCAGAGGTGGATCCTGCCTACCTCAACCTCTCTGACCTGTATGACATCAAGTATCTCCCATTCGAGTTCATGATCTTCAGGAGGGTCCCCAAGCCCTGGGAGCAGCCAGAGCCGCCCTCTCCTGAGGCTGAGGCTGGGGAGGAGCTGGCAGAGTTCCCTGAGGCTGCGTGGCCCTGGCCAGGGGAGCTGGGCCTTCGAGCTGGCCTGGAGATCACAGAGGAGCCGGAGGACCTGGAGGCACTGCTGGGGGAGGCTGCGGCCAGCAGAAAGCGCAAGTGGTCCCCCTCCCGTGGCCTCTTCCAGTTCCCTGGGAAGTGTCTGCCACTGGAGGAACCCCTGGAACTTGGGCTGCGCCAGAGGGTGAAGGCTTCCATGGCTCACATCTCCCGGATCCTGAAGGGCAGGCCGGAAGGTAACCTCCTCGTCCTATCCCCTGGCACATCCCTGCCCCTTAGGATCACTCACCCTTTCGTGCTCAGGGTCCTGCTGGGCCCCCCCCCTCTGGTGCTGTTGCCCCTACCTCCCAACTGCACCCACAGCTCTACCTGAGTCCTGGAGGCACCTCTGCTGACCTGAACCTGCCTTACTGGGCATGTGAGGCCATCCTGGAGACACCTGCAGGGAGGGCACCTGGGGAGAGGGCAGCCAGGATCCCAGGCCTCCCCCACTGTAGACCCTCTGACCCAGGAGTCTTATGGCCCCACCCTCAGTGACCTCAGACCTTCTGAGCCCAGTCCTGTGGCCCCAGATCCTCCTGACTCCAGGTCTCTCCTGATCTCACAGCAACTCGACCCTAGGCACAGCTGACCCCAGCTTCCCTGACCCCTGAGCTGCCTGGAAGTCCCAACTCCAGAGCAGCCTCTGTGACCCCCACCCTCCTGACCCCAGCCTGACCCCAGCCCCAAGCAACCCCCTCCTGCACTGTAGGCCTTAGAGCCCCCAACAGCCCACTGCTGAGGGAGGTGGGAAGCAGGTCCAGTTTGTCTTCACACCCCAGTCCCTAAGACCTGGGCCTGCCAGGAGGACAGGCAGTGTGAAATGAAATCTGATTAAATAACTGCACATGGAAGTAGCAAGTATTAGGTTTCAAAGATCTCAAGCAATATTAACCCACAAATTCTAAATGTACTTCTGATTGTGGAATCCCATTTTAATTACAGCATAAATTAACAATCTAAATAATACAACTATCATAAAGCTAAAATTCTCATTTACGCAGCTCTGAGTTAAAAGAATATAATACCACAATCTATTGCATTATCTGACATGAAAGCAAAAACATAATACAAATTTAGGCTTTTCTATCAAAATTACAAGAACTAAACTTTCTATCCAGAAGAATCCAAAGACACACAAAAGCATCTGGATTATTTTACATATGAAGTATATGGAAAAAAGTCTCTTGCCAAAGTAGTAAGAAACAACTTCTAATTTCCTAAGAAACTTGTATTTTACATTTGTTTTTTTCCTGAATCACTTACCCAGCCACAAAGAAACTCAGATTAGAGAAGTTAAAAGATGTCCTTTTCAATAGCCAACAGTCACCAAAGACCATAACAAAAGAAAATAGACATAAGTATTCCATGCTATTGTGCACAAGCAAGCCCAAAGTTTTACTGCTTCACTAGTTAAATCACTAAATGTTAAGCATTATTTCATGAACTTAAATTAAATCTGGTATATAAAGAGAAAAATATACCATAAGTGAAACTTACTTTCTATTTCACAGAAAGATTCTACTCCATCTAAAATAATCCTGTGACCTTGTGGAAACAATCTTGCGTTAAACACGTAAAGCAGATTTCTTTATCAAATGCACCAGTACATTACTTCTCTGAGAGCATTCAGTATGTTTACTATGCTCTCTAGATGTATGTTCATACACTGGTTTAAGCCATTTGCAGAAAATCATCAGAAATCCTTAAAAATGTTTGACCTGACATGCAATTTTAAGACATGTGAGTTTTAAATTGAAAGAGCTTTACATCTTTCGTAATGGGAATAATCAGAATTTTTATTCTGCAAGTTAAATGATTCTTCCATAGAGCAAATTTAACTTGACTTCCTTAAATGGCTACAGATCTGACACACCATTTAGAAGGCTAAAAGGAAACACTGATTTACTTCTTCTCTAAAGCAATACTGTTCAACAAAATTATAATGCAAGTTACACACATAATTTTGAATTTTCTAATAACTATGCTAAAATGGATGAAAATACAACTTTTAAAACACTTATTAAACATGTCAAATATTATTTCAACATGTAATAAATATCTTTAAAATATTTATTCTTTTACAACTTGTACTAAGTTTTCAAAATCCGGTATGCATTTCACACTTATAACATATCACATTTTCAACTAACCACAACCTGGTCAATAGTCAGAATGTGGCTAGTGGCTACATTATTGGACAGTACACTTTTTAAGTAATATTTTGAGATCTGATATACTACTCTGTTTATAGTTAGTTCACTTTCATGTCTCCTTTTTGAACTGAAAGGGCTGCGGCTACAAATATAAGCAAAACTGTTAATTCACTGGATAAATCAGGATTAGATCACCTTATCTGAGGATCTGGTTAACACACACAATAAGCAACAAATGGATTATGCCTTATTATGTCTCAAGTAGACTTCAGAGATGCTTCTGATGAACACGAGAACATACTTTGTAGCAAAAACTCAGGTTAAGCACCAAAACATTTTTATATCAAATCTTAACACTGCCTTAATTCTAGCATCCCTTCCCTCTCATTCTTGAGCACATACTTCTATGCAAATTACTTACAATATTGCTCTCTAAATTTGATAAAATTTATCAACTCTACAGTCACCATTCAAAAATAAACAGGACACTATATAAGACAAAAATGAACAAAATGAGAAAAAATTATCAACTAGCTACTTTTAATACAACTTATGTCAACCAATCTTAAATTATTCTGAGTTCCACTGAAAGTGATTTTTCTCACAATTCCAATTAATTTACTGCTAAGGATTTCCCCAAGTCATTAGGACATTTGCTTAAAATGTAAATAATTTCAACAATGTGTTTTCTAGAAAATAACAAATACAACCATAGATTAGCACATAAAATTTGTCCTTAAGTCAAGTTACTGAATAAATCAAACAGAAACAACTATACTCTTGTTTAATGCTTTTACATTTTTATGACACCACATTCAGCAATTTCTAAATTTGGAAAGTCAGTTCAGATTGCACACAAACAATAACTTTAAAACTTAAAACTTTACAAGTTTCTACAAAATACTTGTGAATAAATATATTCCATAGAAATACAACAGAAAAATCAACACCACTCAAACAAATCTCAGCAAGGAGCACAAGATCAATACATTAATAAGTACTGAATATATGATACATGCTAAAGAGTATTTTTCTCCTAATTTAATTTAATTCACCAGGCAATTTTTGTTTAATGCACTTGCAAAGCTGCAAGGAAGCAAATGTAGCCTGGCTAGCCTCTTCTGCTGCACTTATATACAAAGATAATACATTCATCTCCTGATATCTTTCCACAATTTAGAAATCAAAATAGCAAAATTTTTTTTCTTACCTGCAGTTAGGAGGAGGATTAAGGGTTATTTCAGCCAGCTCCTTCTGAATTCTGTTAGTGAAATGGGAACAGACAAAAAGGATTTGAGATAGTCTACAGAATAACTGGCAAATCAGACTGCTCTCTACCGCCATGCAGGTAAATGGAAGGCTGGTTTTGCCTTCAGTAATGCTAACATGACTGCTTCCTCTTTGTTCTCAGAGGCATAACCCAAATTCCTTAGCAGAAACTTTGCAGCTTTTTTCTCACTTGCTACTGTAAATAGGTAAGTCGTTTCCACCTGATTTGAGAAAAGTCCTCCACTACTACTCAACAAAAGGATATAAAATCTATTTTAAAACTCTTTTTACCAAAGAAATTCTCTTTTCAAGCTTATATGCAAATGAGACAAAAAGGGAGGAGGGAAAGCACTAGAATATTTTTTACAATGACTTCAAGCCACTTTTGCTGTGGTAAAAATAAGCAAGCTATTGCAAGAGCATATTAATAGTTTTGTCAATATTTTATCTGTTTAAAAAAGGTTTAAAATTTACAAATACATTTACCAATGAAAAACTTCCAAGGACTATTTTAGCAATCTTATTTAATCATTTCTTTTCTCTGATCATAGGTACAGCATGTAAATTTAATAATCTTAGAGGAAAGAGGGCCTTGAGGTAAGGGGGAAAAGCATTTCTTTGATTTTCTTGAAATTTAAAATGTTTTCAAAATTGTTTAATGTTACTCTCCACAAGATTACAACACACTGAGAAGAATTTTAAATTATTTCAAAGACTGCTGCTATTCAATATAATATTCTCAAGTTCATTAGTGTATGAATAATGGTACAATGATGGTAAAAATGTATAGAAAAATAAGAACATGAATCACTATAAAATTCAATAATTGATCAGTTTTTATATTTTCTTTTTCCTTTAGTTGCTATCATTGAAAAATCAACAAAACATCAAAACTAGGTAATGCTATAGATACATTTTATGTTTGATTACAGGAGTTCTACTCCATACGATCACTATCACTGATGGAGTCCCATTGATGGAATCATTTTTTTTTTTGCCATCATAGAAAGTAAAAGTCAGCAGGAAACAAATAATCTTTCACTTACACTCAACAAAACGTTTTTCCCGCTGTTCATTACTATGTCAAGAACACCTACAAGTTTTAAAGATGTGCAAAGACAAAGTTTTCAACAGCAAAGTGACACCTGAGATTGTAAATGGCTATTTTTCAGTTTTATTTGCCCTCACAAGAACAAGGAGGAATAACTATAACTACAAAAAAATCATACCTATTATGCAGTTAAAGCCTTGTTTGTAGAACTAAGCAAATTTAAAATCTGCTTTCAAAAAAAGCCAAGGCCTGACATTCAAAATTTTTTAGCAAATATAAACTTTTTTGATCATTTCCTTTCATGAAAAGTGACATTACTGATCTCTAGACGTGCCAATTTCACTCAAGAGTATAACTCACAAAAGGGAACATCCCCAATGTACCATCTAATTCAGTTTCACCAAATTTTCCTTGCCAACTCCTTAAACTGTCAGAATGAGAGTTCAGTCTCTAGGACTCTTCCTGAAGTTACCAAAGAACAGGATAAGTTTGCTTAGAAGCATAATTTTAGTGAGGACATTTTCATGCTCCCTAAAGGATGAAAATTCATTCAAGTACAAATAAAACTGATCTTGAAGTATTTCTGGAGTATTGTTTTTGATGTAAAAATACAAGCATCCAGTTGTTTGGAAGAAAATCTGACAGTGTTACCTTTGCTAGAGAGTTTGGTGCTCTTCTTCTGCTGGGTGGCAGAAGGTCCTTTCTTCTTGATCTTCAGGCTCTGGAGCAGCAGGGTCTTGCTGGTCCGCATCTGAGCATCTGAACTGCCTCTGCTGGTGCTGGGGCTGTCATCATCAGACTTTTGCTTATCACTGGCCATCTTGATGAAGTTATCACTTGGAAAACTTTTTTAAAGAGGAAAAAGAAAGAGTCAAAAAATGTTAATCTAATAAATCAATCAACAGCATTTCCTTACCTTAATATCCCCAAATTGTATCTTTATAAAAAGGCTTCAAAAATGTTCACATTTAATGTACGGCAATATTACTGGGGAGACGATGAGTCTTACAATGCCAGCATTCAGGGATTTACCGAACTCAAGTTAGAAAATCCACTCACATTTTTTTCCATCCCTTGAACAATCTATCAATTGTCTACTTTCTCAGAAGGTATGAAACAGATTTGCCAGGGAACTTAAGTCAACGAACATTAACAACATATGACACACTGTAAATAACAGATTTTGCTCAAAAATGTTAAAAAGTCACTACACATCTAAATATTCACAGACTGACATGGGTTAGAGCTACCAAATTCCCTTTCCCAGAGGAAAACATACCCTGTTAATCGCCCATATGCTTATTTAAGGTGAGCATTCCTCTTCTATGCACCTAAAACCTTTAAACATAACACTCAAACTCAACTAACAAGCTGCCTAGCCTTTTCTATGGCCAGCAGTGAAGATTCAAGCGGCCAAGACCCAGCTGCCACTCTGGGAAAAGCAGAATCCAAACTGCGCTTTATGCACAGCTCCCCACATCACCAAGGTTCCTTGCTCAATCTTTACATCACAGGTGACATTTTATCCAAAATTAATGAAAAGGGGGAGGTAAAAAAAGTTTATTCTTTAAGGGGCTAAATTTGGTCATTTAAATTGGTTGAAAAAGTTTTTAAGTTATTGTAAAATTCATTTTAAATTGAGAGACTTTAATGTTAGTAAGAAGTGGTTTTGTATGTTAAAATCTTTTCCCTCCTGTATTCATTATGCATCTTAAGATATGGTAATATACATGAAGAACTATATTTTTAAAATACTTAATTTAGTTTGAAATTATTGTAAGAAAGAAAAGATCTAAAAAGAGATCAGTGGTTTAAAATTCCATAGTGATAATGAAGTTGGAGGGAACCTCTGTACTAAGTGGATTTTAGTCTAAAGACAGTGGGAAAGCTACACTCAAATAATAATATTGGATAGCATTCAATTTATTTTTGAAAATTCATAGCTTGAGACATATCTGAAATATTTGGATTTTTCTTTCATGTTTTGATTTTCTTTTTGTCAATTTTTACATCATAGTTTAAGATGTGGTTTCATGTAAGGATACGCAACAGTTTTGTATAATACATGAAGCACTGAAGATCTGGGTGGATCTAGCTCTTTTACTTGATGTAAATTTTGAATCTGAGTTTCAGTTCTAGTTTTGCTGAATAGCTAGTGGCCTTGAGAAAGTCTTTTTGCCTTTTCAATTTTATTTTTCTTTTTTTTAACATTTTAACATTTTTAAGGTTTTTTTTTTTCTTTTTTTTAATTGGTTGTTCAAAACATTACATAGTTCTTGATATATCATATTTCACACTTTGATTCAAGTGGGTTATGAACTCCCATTTTTACCCCATATACAGATTGCAGAGTCTCATCAGTTACACTTACATTGATTTACATATTGACATACTCATGTCTGTTGTATTCAGCTGCCTTTCCTATCCTCTACTATCCCCCCTCCCCTCCTCTCCCCTCTTCTCTCTCTACCTCCTCTACTGTAATTCATTTCTCCCCCTTGTATTATTTTTCCCTTTCCCCTCACTTCCTCTTGTATGTAATTTTGTATAACCCTAAGGGTCTCCTTCCATTTCCAAGCAATTTCCCTTCTCTCTCCCTGTCCCTCCCACCTCTCATCCCTGTTTAATGTTATTCATTTTCTCATGCTCTTTTTCCCTACTCTGTTCTTAGTTACTCTCCTTATATCAAAGAAGACATTTGGCATTTGTATTTTAGGGATTGGCTAGCTTCACTTAGCATAATCTGCTCTAATGCCATCCATTTCCCTCCAAATTCTATAATTTTGTCATTTTTAGTCCCAATAGTTAGTTAAATGTTCATGGTTATGTAAAAATACTTCCTTGCCTGAGAAAATTTTAAAGTGGTATCATTTATATAAATTGCCTTTCTAAAGCAGTATTTATCAAAATACTTCTAAAAGTATAGCATTAAATAGTTAACTATAACCTGCCACTTTAATTGTAAAGTTGGTCCTCTAAATTATGCATTTAGAAAAGTAGAAAAACTTCATTTCTTTTCATTAAATGTCTGAGGATGTTTCAATGTACATCATGATTTCACTAGCAAATGAGTACTAGATGAAAACTTTCTCTAGATAATTAAAATATAAAGCTCTGAGATTTAAATAATTTATCAGTCCTAAAATACTATGCTTGAGCTGTGTACAGTAATCAAATAAAAATAAGGTGATACTACTTGAACACAGTAGGACAAACAGTTGTTTAAACAACAGAAATATGTTGTCTTACAGTTCTAGATACCAGAAATCTGAGATCAAGGGTCAGCAAGATGGATTCCTGGTAAGAATTCTGAAGGACAATCTCTCCAGAGCTCTCTCTTAGCTTCTAGGAGCCCCAGGAATTCTTTGCCTATAGATGGCCATCTCAATGAGTCTTCACAGCTATATGCATATCTGTCTCTCTCTCTCTACCTCCATCTCCATTTATCTCTACTGATATAGATACATAGATGGGTGTGTCCAAATTTCCCCTTTTTCATAAAGATACCAGTCATAATGGACTAGGGCCCACATTAATAACTTAACCTTATTTATAAAGACACTATTTCAAAATTTAAGATCACATTCACATACACTGGGAGTGAGAATTCCAATGTATGTTTTGGGTGAGGGCCACAGTTTAACCCAGAGCAGGTTCTAACTAAATATCATGAGATCCCATAATCTCTTTGCTTTACCAAAATTAACAGAAAGAGTACCCTTTACCATTGTCCTAAAGATATGTAGGAGGCCATCAGTCCTGTTGGTGAAGCTGTTATCTATACAATAAAGCTTTGGAAGATGTTTAAAAAAAAAGGGGGGGGGGAGTAAAAGCCCAAGGAAAAACAAACAAAGCGCCAAAAACAGCAACAAATTTCTGTGCCCTCATAAGGGAGCCCCAGCGCCGCCAGCAGCCACACACCTCTGCAGCCCTTTGCGGACAGAGCTCGCCACGATGGCCGCCAATTAATGGGAGCAGCCAGGCGGCCCACAGCGACTCAAAGACACCTGGGGCGCGGGCGCCCCGCAAGAACTAAGCCGCCGCCGCGGCGGCCGCCCCGACTACCCCCACGCGGACCTCAGCCCCGCCGCCCTACCTTGCCGCCTGAAGGAGCCCCGCTGCCCTGTCTCCGGGGAAAGAAGCCGCCGCCGCCGCCGCCGCCCCCGCCCCCACGCGGAACTCAGCCCTGCCGCCCTACCTTGCCATCTGAAGGAGCCCCGCTGCCCTGTCTGGGGGGGGGGGGAAGAAGCCGCCGCCGCCGCCAACCCCACGCGGACCTCAGCCCCGCCGCCCTACCTTGCCCCCTGAAGGAGCCCCACTGCCCTGTCTCGGGGGAAAGAAGCCGCCGCCGCCGCCGCCGCCCCCCCCACGCGGACCTCAGCCCTGCCGCCCTACCTTGCCGCCTGAAGGAGCCCCGCTGCCCTGTCTCGGGGGGAAAGAAGCCGCCGCCGCCACCGCCAGCCCCACGCGGACCTCAGCCCTGCCGCCCTACCTTGCCGCCTGAAGGAGCCCCGCTGCCCTGTCTCAGGGGAAAGAAGCCGCCGCCGCCCCCACGCGGACCTCAGCCCCGCCACCCTACCTTGCCCCCTGAAGGAGCCCCGCTGCCCTGTCTCGGGGGAAAGAAGCCGCCGCCGCCGCCCCCGCCCCCACGCGGACCTCAGCCCCGCCACCCTACCTTGCCATCTGAAGGAGCCCAGCTGCCCTGTCTATGGGGGGGGGGGAAGAAGCCGCCGCCGCCGCCGCCGCCGCCAACCCCACGCGGACCTCAGCCCCGCCGCCCTACCTTGCCGCCTGAAGGAGCCCCGCTGCCCTGTCTCGGGGGAAAGAAGCCGCCGCCGCCGCCGCCGCCCCCGCCCCCACGCGGACCTCAGCCCCGCCGCCCTACGTTGCCCCCTGAAGGAGCCCCGCTGCCCTGTCTGGGGGGGGAAAGAAGCCGCCGCCGCCGCCAACCCCACGCGGACCTCAGCCCCGCCGCCCTACCTTGCCCCCTGAAGGAGCCCCGCTGCCCTGTCTCGGGGGGAAAGAAGCCGCCGCCGCCGCCGCCAGCCCCACGCGGACCTCAGCCCTGCCGCCCTACCTTGCCGCCTGAAGGAGCCCCGCTGCCCTGTCTCAGGGGAAAGAAGCCGCCGCCGCCCCCACGCGGACCTCAGCCCCGCCACCCTACCTTGCCCCCTGAAGGAGCCCCGCTGCCCTGTCTCAGGGGAAAGAAGCCGCCGCCGCCGCCCCCGCCCCCACGCGGACCTCAGCCCCGCCACCCTACCTTGCCCCCTGAAGGAGCCCCGCTGCCCTGTCTCAGGGGGGAAAGAAGCCGCCGCCGCCGCCACCGCCGCCAGCCCCACGCGGACCTTAGCCCCACCGCCCTACCTTGCCGCCTGAAGGAGCCCCGCTGCCCTGTCTCCGGGGAAAGAAGCCGCCGCCGCCCCCGCCCCCGCCCCCACGCGGACCTCAGCCCTGCCACCCTACCTTGCCATCTGAAGGAGCCCGGCTGCCCTGTCTGGGGGGGGGAGGGGGAAGAAGCCGCCGCCGCCAACCCCACGCGGACCTCAGCCCCGCCGCCCTACCTTGCCGCCTGAAGGAGCCCCGCTGCCCTGTCTCGGGGGAAAGAAGCCGCCGCCGCCGCCGCCGCCCCCACGCGGACCTCAGCCCCGCCGCCCTACGTTGCCCCCTGAAGGAGCCCCGCTGCCCTGTCTCAGGGGGGAAAGAAGCCGCCGCCGCCACCGCCAACCCCACGCGGACCTCAGCCCCGCCGCCCTACATTGCCGCCTGAAGGAGACCCGCTGCCCTGTCGGGGGGGGGGGGGAGAAGCCGCCGCCTTCGCCTCCGCCTTCTTCGCCCAAAACGCCGCCGCCACCTTCGCCGCCCTCGCCTTCTTCGCCCTCGCCGCCGCACACGCCGCCTTCTTCGCCCACGCAGCCGCAGACGCCGCCGCCAGCCCCACCCGGACCTCAGCCCCGCCGCCCTACCTTGCCGCCTGAAGGAGCCCCGCTGCCCTGTCTTGGGGGAAAGAAGCCGCCGCCACCGCCCCCACGCGGACCTCAGCCCCGCCACCCTACCTTGACCCCTGAAGGAGCCCCGCTGCCCTGTCTCGGGGGAAAGAAGCCGCCGCCGCCGCCGCCGCCGCCGCCCCCACGTGGACCTCAGCCCTGCCGCCCTACCTTGCCGCCTGAAGGAGCGCCGCTGCCCTGTCTCAGGGGGGAAAGAAGCCGCCGCCGCCGCCCCCACGCGGACCTCAGCCCCGCCACCCTACCTTGCCCCCTGAAGGTGCCCCGCTACCCTGTCTCGGGGGAAAGAAGCCGCCGCCGCCGCCGCCGCCAACCTCACGCGGACCTCAGCCCCGCCGCCCTACCTTGCCGCCTGAAGGAGCCCCGCTGCCCTGTGGGGGGGGGGGGGGAAGAAGCCGCCGCCTTCGCCTTCGCCACCCAAAACGCCGCCACCGCCTTCGCCGCCCTCGCCGCCGCACACGCGGCCTTCTTCGCCCTCGCCGCCGCACACGCCGCCTTCTTCGCCGCCGCACATGCCGCCTTCTTCGCCGCCGCACACGCCGCCTTCTTCGCCGCCGCACACGCCGCCTTCTTCGCCCTCGCCGCCGCACACGCCGCCTTCTTCGCCCTCGCCGCCGCACACGCCGCCTTCTTCGCCCTCGCCGCCGCACAAGCCGCCTTCTTCGCCCACGCCGCCGCAGACGCCGCCTTCTTCGCCCACGCCGCCGCAGACGCCGCCTTCTTCGCCCACGCCGCCGCAGACGCCGCCTTCTTCGCCCACGCAGCCGCAGACGCCGCCGCCGCCGCCAGCCCCACGCGGACCTCAGCCCCGCCACCCTACCTTGCCGCCTGAAGGAGCCCCGCTGCCCTGTCTCAGGGGAAAGAAGCCGCCGCCGCCCCCGCCCCCACGCGGACCTCAGCCCCGCCGCCCTACCTTGCCGCCTGAAGGAGCCCCGCTGCTCTGTCTCAGGGGGAAAGAAGCCACCGCCGCCGCCGCCGCCAGCCCCACGCGGACCTCAGCCCCGCCGCCCTACCTTGCCGCCTGAAGGAGCCCCGCTGCCCTGTGGGGGGGGGGAAGAAGCCGCCGCCTTCGCCGCCCAAAACGCCGCCGCCGCCTTCGCCGCCCTCGCCGCCGCACACGCGGCCTTCTTCGCCCTCGCCGCCGCACACGCCGCCTTCTTCGCCGCCGCACACGCCGCCTTCTTCGCCGCCGCACACGCCGCCTTCTTCGCCGCCGCACACGCCGCCTTCTTCGCCGCCGCACACGCCGCCTTCTTCGCCGCCGCACACGCCGCCTTCTTCGCCCTCGCCGCCGCACACGCCGCCTTCTTCGCCCTCGCCGCCGCACACGCCGCCTTCTTCGCCCTCGCCGCCGCACACGCCGCCTTCTTCGCCCTCGCCGCCGCAGACGCCGCCTTCTTCGCCCACGCCGCCGCAGACGCCGCCTTCTTCGCCCACGCAGCCGCAGACGCCGCCTTCTTCGCCCACGCAGCCGCAGACGCCGCCGCCGCCGCCAGCCCCACCCGGACCTCAGCCCCGCCGCCCTACCTTGCCCCCTGAAGGAGCCCCGCTGCCCTGTCTCCGGGGAAAGAAGCCGCCGCCGCCGCCCCCACGCGGACCACAGCCCCGCCACCCTACCTTGCCCCCTGAAGGAGCCCCGCTGCCCTGTCTCCAGGGAAAGAAGCCGCCGCCGCCGCCCCCGCCCCCACGCGGACCTCAGCCCCGCCGCCCTACCTTGCCGCCTGAAGGAGCCCCGCTGCCCTGTCGGGGGTGGGGAAGAAGCCGCCGCCTTCGCCGCCGCCGCCGCCTTCTTCGCCCAAGACGCCGCCGCCGCCTTCTTCGCCCAAAACGCCGCCGCCGCCTTCGCCGCCCTCGCCGCCGACGCCTTCGCCGCCCTCGCCGCCGCCGCCTTCGCCGCCGCCGCCTTCGCCGCCCACGACGACGACGCCTTCTTCGCCCTCGCCGCCGCAGACGCCGCCTTCTTCGCCCTCGCCGCCGCAGACGCCGCCTTCTTCGCCCGCCTTCTTCGCCCACGCCGCCGCAGACGCCGCCTTCTTCGCCCTCGCCGCCGCAGACGCCGCCTTCTTCGCCCACGCCGCCGCAGACGCCGCCGCCGCCACAGATGCCTCCGCCGCCGCCTTACTTTGCGGCAGGAACGAAGCTGCTGCCTGGCTGATGCCCACAGGAACCCCAGCCCGCTGCCTTACCTCGCGGTGGAAACGAAGCTTCCCGCTGCCGACCCTAGCTGTCCCCCACGTGTACCCCAGCCCCGCTGCCTTATGTGGCGGCAGGAACGAAGCTGCCACCGCCTTCCCGGCTCCCCATATCGCCCCACCCTGCTCCCCACGCGGCCCCTAGCCCCGCGACCTTACCTGGAGCGTGAGTAGTTTCACTTGTTTGTGAATAACTACCCCCACAATAGACTTTTGTCATTTAAGAGTGCTACAGGAAATCTTTGCCTGTTTTTATGTTTAGGATTAAAGTTACAAGGAAAGTGTGAGTTTCTGCATAGGTGCACTCATAGTTATGTGCCCACCACATTCATTCACTGACTGCAGAACCATGTCCTGTGCATCAGACAGAAAATATGTGCAATATGTATCTCAGCAAAGCTAAAACCATCACCCATCACAGACTATTAGCTACTGAGAAAGTGTGGGAATCAGGAATGTTTATATTCTAAGGGTCTCCCTATCATATGTAATATATAAATATATATGTGATTTCATTAATTCTAACATGTGCCTTTTATCATCTCTAAAATCAAAATGTACCATCCAATAAATGATGTTTTCAATCATTCTTAGCCAGGCAGCAATTGTGACGCAATTATCATTGCCTGGGACTGCATGAACTTGTCCATTGCTCTTTATATTGTGATGTATGATAAAAAGCCAAGACCAAATAAGTTATTTCAATAAACATAACAAAAATTCTAAGTAACAAAAATATTATTACAGTTTAATTGGTAGTGATTTTTCTTTTATAATGGCACATAAAATAATGTTGCATCTTTGAATTAACTCTTTAATTTGATATTATAATTTATGCCATTGTTTAGCTGACAACAATTTTTCTTAGAGGCAAAATAATGATTATTTTATAATCAAACTTTCAATTTCATGTCATACGGCAAAAACACATACTAATTTTTAAGACTAGTCATTTATCAAATTGTTGGCTACGTTAAAGAACTCAGAATTATTCATATAGTTTAATGCATTTATCTATTATGCTGGGTGTTAGACATTACAAAATGTTTATACTAGATCTGGAAAGATGATTATAGCTAATAGTTCTTAAGCACTTACCATATGTCAAGCACTATTCTCAGTTCTGTACATGTTCTAGGACTTAATCCTTTTGCAACACTATAGGGTTAATATTATAACTATCCCCATTCATTTTATATATTAAGAAACTGAGGCACGAGAGGCCAAAAATTATCGAAAGATACATAATAAGTGTGGAGACAGGATGTACATTAAGATTGTCTGACTGCAGAAACTCTGATCCCACTTAGACACTATAGTCACAAATGTTTGTCCCTGCCCTTAAGTAACTAAGTCGAACAAGAAGAAAAAATATACCAATTAAGTTTAAGAGTAGTGCCATAATGGAGTTAGATATAAAGTTCAAGGGATGTTCAGGAGAAGGATCATGTAAGTTAGTTTGTAACAACATATTTGTGTATAGTTATCTAATAAATGTCTTATTAATGAGTCTATAAATCATCAAGAGGCAGGGACTTTGTTGGTTCATTGTTGTATGGTAAGCTCTTGACACAATACATAGCACTTAATTGTTTTCATTTTGCCTCAGGGAGTGAGGAAGGCTAAAGAGAAGTAATATTCGAGGAGACACTCAATGAACATGCTGTATGGTTTTTGTAAATTTAACAATATGTTTCAAGCCTGTATAGTAAGCAAACATGTTGGCCCTGCAATTTCAATGCTCATAATTCATCCTAGAAACTATATGTAGTGCTGAGAATCGAACCCAGTGCCTCACACATGCTAGGCAAATGCTCTACTACTGAGCTACAACCCCAGCCCCCTCATTCTAAGGAAATAATAAAAATTAAGGCTCACAAACTCTAATACTTTTGTTCCAGTTGCTATTAAGGCTAGGTTTGTTAATGTAGTAGTACATAGAATAATATACCTTTTCCCATGAATAGATGTCTGAGAGTTTGAGAAAGAAGGCTGAATCAAATAGCTTTTGAATTAGCTACATATTTTAGTGTACATGTTATATCTGTTCTTCTAATACCATAGATAATGGAGACTAAGTTATACTGCCAAATGTATTAGGCATTTCATGCACCAAAAAAATAAAGCCAAATCATTATCTCATTATAACTCTGCTCCTAAAATTACCTTATTTGTTTATGGAATTCTGTAACAAATTTGTTTGAATCATTGCACCCAAAAATCCCATAGTACTACTGACTTGGGAAAGGGGATTGGGAGTGTGCAGTAATAAGGTTTGAAATTTATAACTTGCCATGTTAGGCTGTAAACCTAGCCAAGTTTTTTAAAAGACAATTTGAGACACTAATAAAACTTCTGCCAAAATAATCTTTTGCAGAGCCAAAATAACTTTAGATATGATAAACTGGCCCCAATACATGAACTTATGAAACAAATTGGCTATCTGTAGTTCTGATATTGCTCTTTGCTTGAAAAGTATATATGGGAGAAAGCAATATTTTGTACAGCAAGTGGCAGAAATTCAGTCAGGCTTCCAAATAATGATAATTTATATTCATATAGAATGTGTAACTTCAAAAGATTCTTCACAAAATTCTTTATTTGGTTTCTATGGTTATTTAAAGAAGTCACTTCACTTTTTTTTTCACTTCACTTTTTGGTAATATTCTTTCTTTTTCTTTTTTTTTTTCCAATGCTGGGGACTCAATCCCAGGGCCTCATGCATGCTAGGTAAGTGCTGTACCACTGATCCACATCACCAGCCTGATAATACTCTTTATTAAATAAATTTTTATAGCTCAAACAGTGTGATAATAAGGTAATTTGAGAGAGAATTTATGATTGGTTGTGAGAAATGATCACCATGCTGTCAGGAAATATAAGGTAAGTCACTATAATGTTTATATCTGAAATTATTGCTGTTTCTAATTAGCATATTTATCTCTGCCTCAGATTCTACATCATTATCCTTCAAGACTCCACTTTACATATCTCCTTAATGTTATATTCTCTAAATAGACTATTGGCAACCACAATAATAAACACTGCATAAGAGGAAAATTTTACCTCTTAAAAGGAAAGAGTTGTCTACTGGGACTTGATGTGAACAAATGAATATTCATTCAAATAAACATCTATTACTTCTGCAAGCCATTGCAATAAATCAGTTTTAATAGGCTGTACAGAGATGAATATCATATCACCCTCCCTCACCCCAAATCAATCTCTTATAATGGGATCCCTTTGTTTGGATTTTATATAATACCCACTACATGAAAATACACTGTAGTTACTTAGCTCAGGCAACCTACAGAGCCTGTGCATATGCTTCTGATATCAGTCCCTAGTGGCTGTTTGCAATTATTTGGTATTTGCAACACACAACTTAGGTGAGTTTATTAAGTTTTGTGGTTGTTAAGGCTGCAATATTGATCCTCATTTGCAGTGTCTTTTTAGTAAGCAGGTGCATGTTCTTGTAGCAAATTGAATACCTGTGCACACACAGATAAATGTATGTATATGCAAACTCATATATATATATATATATATATATATATATATATATATATGTGTGTGTGTGTGTGTGTGTGTATATACACACACACACACACTCACACACACATATATAAACTTTGCTTTACTAGAGTGATTACCTCAGATTGAGTTATTAATTCAAACATTATTTATATCGGACTAGGCATGGATTGCCAGGTGCTGCTTGGAATTTTCCTCAAACAACAACCTTACATGACTGTTATTTGAATATGCTCACATAGTTAATGTACAAATATAATTTATTAGTATCTTATGTTCTTCAAAGGAATTAAGAAGTTTTATAATTCTATAAACTATTCTTCTTCAACCTACATTATGGATGTTTTGTGACATAAGTAGGTAGAGTAAGCCATTAGCCTTTGGAGATTAAATTCAACCTTTATCCTTTCTTGCCTTCCCAGACTTGAAGTAATGCAGAGGAAATTTCTATGCCTCTAATGATTCCTTAATCTGTCTGGCAACCAGCTCTCATCTTGTGGGCATGTAGAAGTAGCACTCAGTCACCAGTCCTTATGAGTATACAGAAGGCGCTTAGACCACTGGAGATTTCAAAGGGTGTAGGAGCGATGAGTCAAGAACCAGGTACAAATACCTAGTATTTAATTTTTATTGTACCACAGAAAGACATTGCCATTGTTTTTTAAAGGTTTGCTGCCCACCATACATCTTTTGTCCCTGGTTTCCTTTTATACTGTCTTCCTTTATATTTTATTGATTTTTTATAGTGATATGCTTTGATTTCTCTTTCTTTTCCATATCTTTATTGTGATTACACTCAGACTTACCTAAAATATTATATAGTTATAACAGTCTACTTCAAGCTAATAAAAAACCTCAATTGCATTTAAAAACCACATGATTAATCCTTTCCATGGACTTTATATTATTAACATCATAATTTATATCATTTTGTTTTGTGTAGCCATGAACATATTTTATACAGTTGTTTTTAAGACTTTTGTCTTTAACTTTTGTACTAGAATTGAACAGCAATTGCCACAGTACTGTTACAATGTTATATTATTCTGCATTTATCTATGCATTTACCTTCAATAGAAAGTTTTATACTTACATATGCATTGATGGTGCTATTAAGCTTTGGTTTGTTTTAACTTGAAGAATTTTCTTTTAACATTTCTTGTAAGACTGGTCTTGTAATGATAGACTTCTTCAACTTCGTTTGGGAATCTTTATGTCTTATTCAACTTTAAAGGACAGTTTTGTCAGATATTATATTCTTGGTTGTTGCTTTTTACCTTTCTGCATTTTGAAAATGTTCCACTGCCCTTTTGTGTGCAAAGTTTCTGTTGAGACATCCATTGACTATCACAGGGAAGTTTCCCTGTATGTGATATGTCACTTTTCGCTGAATGCTCTCATGGTTCTCTTTGTGTCTGACTTTTCACAATTCAATTGTAATTTCTCTCAATGTGGAATTCTTTGGGTTCATCTTATTTAGATTTCTTTGGATTTCATAAGTCTAGTTGTTCCTTTTTTTAAAAAATTTCAGAAGATTTTTTCCCCATTATTTCTTTGAGTAAGTTTTTGGGTCTGTCTTTTCCTTCTTGGACATTCATTGTATATATTGGTCTACTCAATGGTGTAGTCACCAAGCTTTCATCATTCTTTTTCACTTTTTTTTTCTTTTTATGCAATTGACTGGGTAATTTCAAATGACCTGTCTTCAAATTCAGTGATTCTTCAGCTTGATCTAGTATGATGTTTTGATGCAGACTAAATTTCTCTATTGAATTTTTCAATGGAGTTACTGTTTTCTTTAGAGTCTAGACTTCTTTTAGCTCATATGTATCTTTGCTAAAATTTTCATTTTCTTTATGCATTTTTCCAAGTTAATTTTGAATACTTTGCCAGGTAATTTATATATTATGTGTCAGTAAAATTGGGGTCTTGTAGTTTCATCTTGTTCCTTTTGGAGAGACATGTTTTCTTATTTGTTCATTTTCCTTGTCTCTTAGTGTTAGTACCTGCACATTAGAAAAAGCAACCACCTTTTGCAGTCTTCATAAACAGGATTTATATAGAACAAGACCCTCAGTAGGAAGCCCTGCCAGGGACCTTTCAAACTCTCTATGTATGTGTCTTTGCTGGATTTAGTTGTATAAATTCCCAGTTAAGGAAGTTATTGTTTTTCTATTTTTTTTATTGGTTGTTCACAACATTACAAAGCTCTTGACATATCGTATTTCATACATTAGATTGAAGTGGGTTATGAACCCCCAATTTTACCCCAAATGCAGATTGCAGAATCATGTCGGTTACACATCCACAATTTTACATAATGCCCTATTAGTAATTGTTGTATTCTGCTACCTTTCCTATCCCCTACTATCCCCCCTCAAGGAAGTTATTTTTATGTTTGCATTTCTTTATTTCTTTCCTTCATGAATTCACAATCTTCTGCTGCTTCTGGTTTCCGTCTGTGGTACCACTGGTTTTCTGGTGCAGCAGGACCCCTGGACTCTTTTGAGGTCTCAGAGGCACACAGACATCTAGATTATACCAGGTCTCATTCACACTCTGAAAACAGTGAGACTGAAGCCAGTTCTGAATGTATGGCATATTTTTCTTTCTTCTCTCTTCATTGCAGAGATGAGCCAGGCTCTGAGATTCTCATTGATTGTTTTGTGCTGAGCCAGGAGAGGGTGGAAGATGACTGCATAGTAGTCCAAACTTTGCCTTTATTCTCAGTGACCCTCATGTATCTAGAATATGTCTTGTCCCATCAGTGCTCTTAGATAGGTGAGATAAAGTCAGTCCCTCAGATAGCTTCTGAAAATGCTGGAACATTGCATGCTTGATCCAGCTCTTCCCTTGCAGGGAAAAACTGATATTTGTTTATTTCTTTACCCCCTTTATTGAACAACAAAGACAGGATATGATAATTACTTACTTGATAGTCCAAATTGCCACCTTTTCCCCCCTGTGTCTCAGGTATCTAGAATGTTCCAGGTCCCATCAGTGCTCTAAGACAAACAAGACAGAAGCCAGTCTTTCGGCAGCCCCTGAAAAAGTTGAGAACTTATACATACAGTCCAATCCTTTTCCTCCTCAGGAACTGGAATTTGGTGGTTTCCATCTGCTTGCTTTTCAGTTCTACTGAAGTTGAGGGGCTGAGGCAGGTGCATACTTGCTACCATCTTTGTTCTCAGTGTCTCCAAGATGTCCACAGCATGCCAGCTTCTCACTTGCTTCAAGGTAGGTGAAAAGGAACCAGTCCCTTGGGTAGAATTCAGTCCCTGAAAAATTTGGAATGTTGGACACGCAGTCCATCCCTTTCCCTCCCCATGAGGAACCTGGGATTTGGGGGTTTCAGCAGTGAACTCTGCACTGAGCCTTGGGGAGGTTAAAGGGCATACTTGCTTAATAGATATCCTTCACACTGTTCTTTTTGTTCTCAGAGACTCTCACCCAGGGTTCCTTTCTGTTAGGTCAGATTCATGCAAGAAGTAAAGTACCCAAGGGTTACCCTTGGGTAGCCCTTAGGAAAGTCAGAAAATTGGATTTGGATGTACAGTTCAGACCCACCCTTCCCTCCTCAGGAAGAAGTTGATGCTGCAGTTTCCTAGTGATCCTCTGACACTGTGCTGGGAAAGGACTTATGTTGTTAGGGTTTCATGGGTTTTGCTACCAGTTTCAATGTGGCTATTTTTATGCTTCTCACAAAATAGGATTCTTCATTTTTCACAAAGAGGCTTGATCCGTGTTTCTTTGAATCTGTGTGTCCAAGAGGGAAGGAAAGGCCAAAGCTTCTCATACCATTTCTCTGAGGTCACCTCCCAGTTTTTCTTTCTGCTTGGCTTTCTTTGCTTTCCTTCTGCCTTCTCCCTGCGGAGCTGTGTTTCCTCCCAACACTGTCATGTTACTGGACTAGTTTGCCTACCTTATTGCATCTAGCATAATCAAATCTCATGAAGATCTGTCACAGGCTCATATTCATGTACATGTTTATGAATACTCATCTATCTGAATTTGGCAGTATTTACAAATATGCTTTTCTGCATTTTCTGACTCAATAACACATTGTGGGAATTTTTTTTTTTGAGTTACTAAGTATGGTTCTATTGTATAGTGGCTATGTAACATTCCACTATGAAAGTGCACCATTATTTTCTTCTTTTTCCTACTGAAGGTAATTACCTTATCTCTACTTTTTCCCAGTACAAATATTTGCATATGTGTTTGCAGATACTGAGGCTTTTATTTTGATGGGAATTTTCAGGAGTGGAATTTCTTAACCAAAAGGTTTTTTACCACTACACTTTCCTAATATCCTCCTTTACTGTATTTGCAGGGAAATGTGTTGTTCTCCTGTTCACATCCTCAAATAGTCCCTGTGACTTTTCTGAGCTCCAGGAGTTATTTGGCTGCACACCTCTAGAGAGGATTCAGTAGTCATCAGTTTCCAATTTCGAAGGTGGAACAGAGCAGGGCTATTGCTGACAAGTCAGTTTCTACATTGGGGCTCTTGTCCTTGTTCTTACTGATGGGAAACTCAAGCTGAGCCTGTGCCCACCTGGCCATCCAGTGAGAGCCATCACAGCAGGTGAGAACTCTGTATGGTCATCAGTGTCCTTACTCATAAGTCTGAAAGCAGTCATCTTTGAAATAAATTTATAAAATGAATCAATGAGATATTTATAATCCCACTAGAACTAACTATAGATTCTGTTTCCTTTTAAATAAGAAGTTCTAGGTTGCATGTGGTGAGTCAGCATGACATAAGTCTGTCTACATGAAAGTATGGTTGTCACAGAATTTAAAATGTGACTCCTATCTGAAGTTGAGGGTTGGTAACCAGAAGTAAACTTGAAACACTAGAAGACATTAGCCTAATCCTGGGTAGTCTTGAGAAAAATAGATGTGTCTCTTTTACCTGTCTTTCAAACCTACATACTCAAGGATTATCAAAATACAGACAGTCTGGTACTTAGAATAGTTTGACTTATGATTTTTTCAGCTTTATGATGATGCAAAAACCGCATACATTTGGTAGAAATCATACTTTGAAATTTTAATTTTGATCTTCTCCTTGCCATGCAGGTTTATTGCAAATGCTGTCTTAGTACTAGGCAGCAGAAGCCAGCTTTGTCTCCTAGTCAGCCCTGTGATCACAGGGGAAACAACCTACACTAACACCTTGCAGTGTTCTGTGAGTTCAGTGGGTTTTTTGGATACAGGCATTTGATAAATTAAATGAGATATTCAATGCTTTATTATAAAATGGGTTTTATACTAAAGGCTAAGGTACGTGTTCTGAGCACGCTTAACTTAGGTGAGGGTAAGTTATAATGTTCTGTAGATAAATTAGGTTTGTTAAACAAACTTTCAACTGTGATATTTTCAACTTATGATGGGTTTACTGGGAGGTAAAATCATTGTAATTTGAGGAATACCTATAATTTAAGATATATTTCTTCCTCTTCTGTCAGAGCAAGTACCTCAGATGAAGGCTACTTGTTTTAGATGCAACCTCCTATACCTGTAGAGTATAATATCTTTGAACATTGGGGATAATTTTTCATTTGAGCATTAATGACAATTTGAACTCAACTTGAACAAGGGAATGTCACTCCATGAATGTTGAATATGGAAAGAATGTCTTGCTTATTGGTTTGAAAATCTGGGAGTGAAAATAAATTTTCTTTTTCCTTTTATAAACCAAAAGTTCTTGACCACCAGCATGGTGAGTTCCCTTGTGAACTAAACTGAAGGCACTAATTCAGTCAGTGTTTTGCCTAAATCTTGGTTCATTTAGCATTACAATCTGTATGCAATATTAGCTGGAACTGTTGTTTTCTCATGGATACAGGTTACCATGTGTGTGTGCGCGCGCATGCATTTGTGTATGTGTATACACACATATTTATATATCTGTGTGTGTGTGTATGTATGTATATATATATATATATATATATATATATATATATATATATATATATATATCTTTTTTGTTGGCCATCACTATTATTAAACACTTTTTTTTTGTTTTGGGAGGGTGGCACTCTAGACTGTGAACCCAGGGCCTTGCACATGCCAAGCGAGTGCTCTGTACTGAACTACACTTCCATCCAGGTTGAATGGCTTTTAAACTTCTACAATGTAATATATACTATTTTCTCCCCTTAAACAAAATGAAGATAAATCTCTCCTGGTATTTGATGCTTAAATTTGATATAGATGAAAAATAAGACTGAATACAAATTTTTTACCACATTTTTAAGTTAGAAGCATTACATGGAAAGACAATAAGAATTTTTTTTCCATTTAGAGTTCTTCTCCTAGCTCTAGGGTTACACAGTTTCTTTCTGAATTCTATTTCAGAGTTAATATCATCAAATATATTTTAAGCATCTAACCTAAATACTCTTATTCTTGTTTTAGCTCTTCTAACTCTCTAGAGCAGGATCTATGATTTTGGGGGGTCACATTAGAAATATGACCTACATAAGAGAATTATGAGTCCCCCAAACCAAGTCACTAGTGAGAGACAAGCAGAAAGGAGAAAGCTGGTTTGAAGATCATTTGTAGGACTTTATGTGCTCATTGGACAAGGAATACTAAAATATGATAATTAGATGTAAATTGAACTTCAACAGGAAGTAAGACCATATTTTATTTGGAGATTATCTCTCCACTGGGCTATTAAATGACATCTGGCTGGGCATGGTGGTGCATGCCTATAATCCTAGCAACTTGGGAGGTTGAGGTAGGAGGACATGAATTCAAAGCCAACTTCAGCAAAAGTAAGGTACTAAGCAACTCAATGAGAGCATAACTCTAAATAAAAATAATAAAAAATAAGGCTGGGATGTGGCTCAGTGGTTGAGTGCCCCTGAGTTCAATCCCTAACCCTTGCCCCAAAACATGAAAAATAAAAGATAAATAACTTCTGTTTCTATCCTTATAAAACTGTAACCAAGGAGTGGGGTAGCTGGGTTAAATGGTGGTTTCATTCCAAATTTTCTAAGGAATCTCCATTTGCAGTCAGTCCCACCAGCAATATATGAGTGTACCTTTTCCCCATATCCTCACTGACACTTATTTGTATTCTTGATAACTGCCATTCTGACTAGAGTGAGATGAAATCATAGAGGAGTTTTGATTTGCATTTCTCTAGTTACTAGAGATGTTGAACATTTTTTCATAAATTTGTTGATTGACTGTATATCAGCTCCTTAGCCCATTTATTATTGGGTTATTTATTTATTTTTCTGGTGTTGAGTTCTTTATATATCTTTATATATCCTGGAGATTAGTGCTCTATCTCATGTGTGTGGCAAAGACTTTCTCCCACTCTGTAGGCTTTCTCTTCAGATTATTGGTTGTTTCCTTTGCTGAGAGGAAGCTTTATAGTTTGACTCTGTCCTATGTATTGATTCTTGATTTACATTATTGTGCTTTTAGGCAAAAAAAAACTTCATTCTTCATACATACCAGAAACATATTTGAGGTTTACAAAAGAGAACTGTCCTTTTTTGTGCCTGATTACTAAATATTGTGCTGTTGTTAAAATGTCCTTTGGCAAAAGTTGGTCACATGCTCAACTCAGATTCAAGGCCGAGATGTAGTCTGTGCCTGTGTTTGGAAAGATCTGCAGTGTCACATCACAAGGGTGTGAAAGGATGGAGTGGAAATGTGTATCTGCCTATGGTCATTGTAAGCAGTTTATAT
Source organism: Spermophilus citellus (assembly GCF_964194105.1). Lineage (NCBI taxonomy): Eukaryota > Metazoa > Chordata > Mammalia > Rodentia > Sciuridae > Spermophilus > Spermophilus citellus. The sequence continues at coordinate 107,147,059 of NC_138182.1, forward strand.
CCTGGTCATGTATGAAATCAATCTTATGATTTTGTGAGAAGCAAAACTTTTTTCTGATAAAGAGAAGCATTGAAAATGTACCTGTCACAAATGCATGAGAATTAGTAGCATGTACTGCACTTACTGACTTGTGGTTGAAAGTTAGTTGACTTTGAGAATAGACTCCACAGTATTTGGTCCTGTTGAAATGTTTCTGTTGACTGTTATCCTTCATCTTTTCCTTTACTATATTAGTGTGAGATGGACATTTTATTTTGACTGAATGTGGAAACAGAAGTGTGTCTATACTTCTTTAGGTATTTGCCCAGCTACTGTGAACATGGGGGTAAATGTTCCCAGTCTTGGGACACTTACTCTTGCACCTACACTCACATTTGCTATGTGGGAACCACCTGCCAGTCCTGTAAGTTCCACTACCCCCTGCCTCTCCTTTCTATTCTGATGTCCCATTCATTATTTGGTGCATATGTGTTTGTGTCTGTGCACCTATGTACCAGAAAATAAGAAGCAATAGTTTTTCACAGACTCATTTTTGGCTGGTTTAATTTGATCAATTTTATTTCCCAATGATATTAAAGTAGCTTTAAAAATTAATAGTATCAAATACAACAGCATAGGGAGAAAAAAGTTTAAAAAAAGAACCAGCAAATGGAAAATAAGTGTGGTAAAATAAAATATAACGGGAAGTTAAAAATAAATAAACTGCAACCAGAACACACAGTGAGATATCTTGTTCTATTCCTCAATCTGAGCACACATATAGCTCTCAGTTCTTGTCTTCCAAAGACAAGGTGTGGCCAGGATGTCAACATGAAGTTGAATGAGGAACACCTCAGAAGTATCAGATAGGGTGCAAATGTGGCAGTAGTTCTCAATGATGAAGAGAAAACAGGGAAACTTTCAGGTCCTGTCCAGTATTGCTCTTGTTTGATGGTGAAGGAGATGGAAAGAATTAACACATCTGCAGAATTTACCATATGCCTTCCCAGTTTTAGTCCTCTGCATATTTTAACTCCTTGAATCCTCAAAACAAGCATAGGAGGTAAAGTCATTATTACTTACACTTTGCACATGAGGGAGGAAGGAGGCTGAAGAGATTGACAGTGACTCATAGATCTGAACCTGGAGCCAGGGATGTTAACTGCCACCCATCTTCTTCCTCAAGAATTATTCTATCAGTTTTCAAGCTAACAAAACTTTATTGACCACTAATTATTAGCTTCTAGAAGCATATGACCGAGCCCCTGAAATACTCATGTTTTTCTAATTATTAACTTTTATTCTGTTTGTTTTAGAATTTTTGTTTATTTCTTTGTTTTAAATTTGTGTGTCACTCCTGATGTTTGGAGTCCTGCCTCTACAGCACTTCCCTTCTTCTTTGGTCTTTAGAGGAGGAGCATGACATTTCAAGACTGCCTCCTTCAGTTTCTCCTGCTGGGGGAATACCACCATTGTACCATTAAAAACCCTTCCACGGACCTGGTGCATTAGTACATACCTGTGAGAGAATAAGACAAGATGACACTAAGTTCAAGGCCAGCCTTGGCAACTGAACAAGAGCCACAGCAACTTAGTGAGATCCTGTCTCAAAATAAAAACTATACAGGACTGGGGATATAGCTTAGTGGTGGAACAGTTTTCTAGTATGTATAAGGCCCTGGGTTTAATACCCAGAACTGGGGGGAGAAACCCAACTATTCCATGTGAATGAATTCTATTCCCATATAAACTGTGAGATGTAATGCAGAACTTTGTATGAACTGAATCCCAGGGATCTAGTGTCAGTTTGGAATGAGACCCCTGGGTTTCCAAATGTGGGAGTTCCACAGAGAAGCAAAAGAAGGTGACTCACCCCACTACATATCCAGTGATAAGTTCCATTTGTATGTCCACTTACTTTTACTTTTCTAGGTAAGAATTTGCTAAGGAAATCCTCACTTAAAAGAGACCCTCATTGCTATACAAAATTACATATCAGAGGTTGTGAGGGGAATGGGAAAATAAACAAGGAGAGAAATGAATTACAGTAGATGGGGTAGAGAGAGAAGATGGGAGGGGAGGGGAGGGGGGATAGTAGGGGATAGGAAAGGTAGCAGAATACAACAATTACTAATAGGGCATTATGTAAAATTGTGGATGTGTAACCGACGTGATTCTGCAATCTGCATTTGGGGTAAAATTGGGGGTTCATAACCCACTTCACTCTAATGTATGAAATATGATATGTCAAGAGCTTTGTAATGTTGTGAACAACCAATAAAAAAAAAATTTAAAAAAAAGGGACTGGGGGCTGGGGATGTGGCTCAAGCGGTAGCGCACTCGCCTGGCATGCGTGCGGCCCGGGTTCGATTCTCAGCACCACATACCAACAAAGATGTTGTGTCCACCGAGAACTAAAAAATAAATATTAAAAATTCTCTCTCTCTCTCTCTCTCTCTCTCTCTCTCTCTCTCTCTTTCCCTCTCTCTCTCTCTCCCTCTCTCACTCTATCTTTAAAAAAAAAAAATAAAAAAAATTAAAAAAATTAAAAAAAAGGGACTGGACATCTGATCTCGGAAACTTTGGGCTAAGGATATGGCCACAGTCGCAGAGTTAGAACTGAGATGGTTTCTTTTACTCACAGGCTCTCCCATCACAGTAGAAAAGTGTTTTAGACAAAGCAGATACCTACTAAATGTGTTTGTTATCAGTAGCTGATCTAAACATAAATCCATGTAATACTGAGGAAAAATGAAAACTTGACTGATAAATGTAAAGGATCTTCACTCTATGGCCCATGATTTGGTTTGTTAACTGATTCAGTTTTATTGTGATTCTTCTAATGGTACACCAAAATAAAGTTGGATAATGCCAAATCAAAACCAAGTGATCCTGGGGCCATTATTTTTTGGTGGAGTACAGGACAGGGATTGGAGTTCCAAGTATAAAATTAATGCATACATAAATTCTCGTTTAGATTAATTTTTCCCAATCATCCTTCCTCTCCCTTTGTTCTTATAGGCAATTTGAACCCCAGCCCAAATGTGTGCATGCATCACTCTGGGCTATTGTCCTAGGTGGTTATTAGCATGTTTGTTTATTCATAGAATGTAAGTGGCCAAAATTCAAGCATGATGGGGAAGGATCCATGTTTTCTGTACTTCCATCAGTTGGAGATGGTATTAGTTGGACTCTTGATTTGGAGTTCTCTGATTTGACACATTGGATCATTCCTTTGTCCTCCTTATTCTGTGAGATGAGAGAAAAGAAATTTCTATACACATCCCTGGGTCATTCTTAACTATTTGAAATGAGGGGAATATATAATGTTAAACTATATATATATATATATATATATATATATATATATATATATATATATATGTTATATATGTGTACATATATAATATATGCAGATACATATATTTATGCATATATAAATACACAGTACTATATAAATACATACTATGTGTGTGTGTGGATATATGTTTATATGTGTATATATACACATCTGCCTATACATACAGAGAGACAGGGAGAGCAGTCACTGTGGAATGGCCTAAGTTTGTATCCTCAGTCCTACTAGAATCTCTTGTCTTGATGTCACTTGCATAACCACTGCCCAAGTCTGTCTGTGTGGACACCTCATCTGATGCTTTTGCATTTCTTTCCTGGCAGCTATGGCCTGCATTTGAGGTTTTCCAAAGTGTTTTCCCATCAAGGTAATGTGTGACCCACACAGGAAATGGCATAGGTTGACTATTCATTTAAAATTATGCTAAATATTAATTAGGTTCACCATCTGGAGATTTAATCACTTGCCTTGTACATAACAAAGATTTATTGGTTGTGAATCAGGATAAATTAAAATGAAAAAGACAAAAATATTTTTAATTTCATTTTTTGATAATCATTTGCAAAGCATTTAAGAAAGTATCTTTTTAAAATGAACTTAAAATGGCATGAAGAGTCACTGATGTGTACAGTTCAACTCATTGGAAAATTTGTTTTAACATATAAATTGTTTTAAGTAAGCAAAAGGTGTAATTACTGAGTAAAGTGTAAAAAAAAATCAATCATCAGTAGATAAAAACAGTATTTAGGCAGGTTAAGCCAAAACACTTGAGATCCTTGGACTAGACTAGAATAAGTCTAATTTGCTTGATTTTGAAAATAAGGATGTGTAGGATTTTGATCAGTGATATCCCCAAATCTTTCACTCTGTGCCTCTGAATCATCCTGCTGCATAATTGAGATGAAAGGACACTGTCCTAGAGAAGACGTGACCAAGAATGATGCAGGATGAGTCTTGTGGGAGAAAAGTTCCACTCCATGAGCAACATGGAGGGGCCCATTTTCTCAAAGCCCTCTGTAACACTGTGTCTTCTTTGTAGCCCTGTACAAGTGGTCATCTGAAGCCTACAAGCACAGCAGAAATTCTTCAGGCCTCTACTACATTGATTCAGATGGAAGTGGCCCTCTGGGACCAGCTCTTGTGACAGGTATGTTAAGCTCTTCTGTAGTAGTTAAATTCCAATGAGTGTTTGGTGTGTGCAAAACCAAAATTAAGAAAGTCAAGCATTTACTTAGTTGACATGCTTGTTAAATGTGCATTGTGATTGTAATGTAATGGCCAATAAATATTAAGAAAATGTTGGAAAACAGTTAAAATGTGGTGTTGAAGGACAGTTTTGGTGGGTATTTTATTATTGGTTAGAAAGTTTACTTTTGTTACTGTTGTTTTGATGCCAACACTGTGAGCACTTTGGTTAATAATCCACTGATATTCCTTTAAATATTACCTTGTATTTGATGTTCTCCTTTTAAAGTTATTTCTTTACCTCTGAGAGTTGACATGTTGATTGCAATCTGTTTTTGTTTGTATTTCTTGGATTCATGATATCATGACACATTGAATTTTTTGAATTTCAATATTTATTCTATCCCCCAGATTTAGGAAGTTTATAACCACTATTTCTTTTTTTTTAAGAGAGAGAATTTTTTAATGTTTATTTTTTAGTTTTTCGGTGGACACAACATCTTTATTTTATTTGTATGTGGTGCTGAGGATCAAACTCAGTCCCACGTGAATGCCAGGTGAGCACGCTATTGCTTGAGCCACATCCCCAGCCCACCATTATTTCTTTAAATAAAAAAATGTGGTGTTCAAAAGATTGTGTCCTTATTTTCGGCAAATGTTCTTTCCTTGTAAAATAATAACTGATATCTTTGCTTATTAGTCTAAAAGGAAAATGGATAAAAGAATTTTATTACATCAATAAATGTGAAAGACTTCAGAGAATCTTTACTATTTTTTTTCTATAGTGATGGAATGGAGATAGAGCTTGCGACTTCACATGTGCTAGGCAAATGCTTTACAGCTGAACTTCATTCTGAGCCCTCTATTCACTTTCTAGATTTATGAAAATGTCCTCTTTACTTTCTTTTGAATCTTTCTAAAATATTTTATTTTATTCTCTGGATTTATTGAGGTATAACTGACAAATAAAGTGATATGTACTTAAAATATACAACCAGACATTTTGAAATGTGTAAACATGGTGAAATGCTTGCCCTTGTTAAGCAGTTAGCATAGTTATCACCTTATGCCTTTTATAATTCTTTATTTCATTCTTTCTTTTCTTTGGTGAGACAATTGAGATTTACTCTCTTAGTAAATAGCACCTAAACACTACAGTGCTGTTATTATAGTCATCATACTGCATATTACATTATCAGAGCTAATTTATTCTTCATATCTGAAACTTTGTACCCTTTGACCAACATCTCTCCATTTCCCCCTTGCTCAAGCCCAGAAACTGCCACTCTACTCTGGGTGTCTTATTTAGATTCACATAAGCACATGAATTTTCTGGAAGATAATAAATATTTCTAAATCATACATACTTCATGTAACCATGTATTCATGTGCAACAATGAGTAAGTAATACCTAAAGAACCAGTTATAAAATAATTGTGTGGTAGAGAGCAATAAATATATGTTGTACAAAAATTCTTCACTCTTCCTATTTGACATCTGCTTCTACAAGTACAGGAGCTCAGAAGGACTAAATTATCAAGTCTAGTGGATGACAACTACCCTAACTTAATTGGTTTGAGCCATTGCCTCTCTGAACGTACAGCTCTTGTCCATTCCTCTGTAACTGTATCTGTGTGTTCCTCTCCTCCTCAAAATTCTTTTTTTTTAAAGATAGATAGATAGAGAGAGAGAGAGAGAGAGAGAGAGAGAGAGAGAGATTTTTAATATTTAATTTTTATTTTATTTTATTTTTTAATTTTTTTTAATATTTATTTTTTCAGTTTTCGGTGGACCCATCATCTTTATTTTATTTTTTATGTGGTGCTGAGGATCGAACCCAGTGCCCCATGCACACCCGCTTGAGCCACATCCCCAGCCCCTAATATTTAATTCCTAGTTTTCGGCTGACAGAACATCTTGATTTGTATGTGGTGCTGAGGATTGAACCCAGTGCTGCACACATGCCAGGCGAGCGCACTACTGCTTGAGCCACATCCCCAGCCCCTCAAAATTCTTTCACCAACCCAAAAGGATCAACCCTTCTTTGGGAAGCTGTTTCTGTATTACCCTAGTGGTATAGAAACAGGTACTTTAACCTCTGCAGAATTTGACACTGCACATTCTGAGATAATGTTCAGAAAAAGATCAACTCTAGGTGATACTAAGGTAATTATAAGTTAGCTATAATTTGGTATTCCTATTATTACTACTCTTTACTGCCCTGATAGAGTTGCAATTTTGTTTTGCTGTTCTTTCTTTCAACAACAACAACAAAAAAAAATGCCACAGCCTTACCATGAAATGAGACTGTTGAACAACAAAGTACAAATGCTCAGAACCTGGCTAGGTTGCCTTAATAGTATAACATGTCTAGAATGATAACTTTGGATCTTTAGGTGCCTCTTGACCCAGTCCCTTCATTTACTAAACATGGAAACTGAGGCTCAGAGAAATTCATATTTTTTCTTTTCTAAGATTATAGACAATAAGCCATACTTTTCTATTGACAAAGACATGGTGTTCTGTCCATATCTAATTTTATAAGTGTATACACAGTGCTCTCTATCAACAAATGGTTTTGCTATAATGCCATATGGAAAGTTGAAATTCAAAGGGTGACACTAATAATAATACCATCTGATGTTAACTGAGAATTTGGGATATGACAGGCCTGGAAAGAGATCAAGCACATAAGAGACTGTCTCAAGAAAGCAGAAATCCTTCTAAGTGTAAAAGTAGACAATCACATGTATGAATGAACAGACCCTCATAATTTTTTTCAAAGTGAAATGACTAACCTTTGAATGTCCATGAAATGAGGCTGTACTGAACAGAAAGCTTTTGCAGGAGAGAGCTGATGAGTGATAGGGATATCTAGGTGCATCTCATAGCATCTACTTGTGCTGAAAATATTCAGGTAAATCATGGAAAATCTTAAGACTTCAGAACTATGACAAGAAGGGCAGTCCTTGAATGGCCCTAATATAAATACTAATTTAGAAGGACCCCATGTGTGGGGACATGACAGGTGCCACCCCTGTGCTTTCCCAGGGTTCTGGGGTCCGAGCTGGGATCTGAAGGCTATCACTTAGAGCCTGAAAGCTATCACTAAGAGCTGATGCCCTTCAACTCAGTAAGGCACAGATACCAAATCATTCTTGGATTTAATAAATGGACAATGTGGTGGGGCCCAGTAGCTCTGAGATTTAGGGCAGAGACAGGAATTGGTTGACCAGTGACTTTATGTGCACATGAATGTACATGATCTAGTTCTATTTTCTATTTCCTCCTGGGTTTTTGTCATATGAAATATAGGATAGGGCTTAGTTGGAGAAGGTACCTAAGAAGTCCTCAGACCTCTGCCATCTTTGAACATCTTTACTAATTCAGAAAGCTCAGTGACTAGCCCTAGGTTGCCCAGAATTATGTGGTGGAGTTGAATTATTTTGTTAAGTTGGGCAAGTAAATTTTTCTAGGCCTCCATTTTCTCACCTGTAGAGTAAGAGTTGAGCTGAATAAAGGATAGCATCTATCTCTAGCCTGTGTTTCTCTCTGAATAGGAACATAGTGGAAGAACTTCTGAAAAAGGTGGTGTGGGGCTGTATTTCTCAGAGGAACAATACTGGAACCAACTTTTCCTTGTAGATGCAGGATAGCTACTAGTGATTTTATTATTGAGTCTCTATTAATGATTCTGAACGCAAGTTTTTGACCAGTTCTTCATCTTAAGATAGAATATGACAAGTTACATCATCTGAACACACTGCTGTCCTAGCCTTCTCTAAACTTGTACACACCTTCCCCATCAGAGGAAATGTAGGCAGGTGGCTTCATCTCCAAAGAGGTAATGTGTAGAAATATATTGGGCTTCTTTTCTTATATACTTTTTCTTGAATCAATTCCCAAAGTGACAGAATCAATTTCCAAGATTGACAGATCCATCAGTTGTAAAGACATCCTATTTTTTTAATGAAATATTTCTTCTTTATTTTGGGGTAGGTGGACATGAGCATAGCAGGTATGCTTTGAATGTATGTTTATCTGAATGCAAAAAATAAACATGTTTCTTTGTCATCAAGCCACTTTTTTTTTCCTGTAAATGTTCCTTACATAACTTGAAGGTTTATTACTCAGTGTAGAAAGTTTCAAAAATAGGAAAGCAGACATACTTTAGCAGAATAAACAGAAACCAATGGGGCTGGGAATGTGGCTCAAGCGGTAGCGCGCTCGCCTTGCAAGCGTGCGGCCTGGGTTCGATCCTCAGCACCACATACCAACAAAGATGTGTCTGCCGAGAACTAAAAAATAAATATTAAAAATTCTCTCTCTCTCTCCTCTCTCACTCTCTCTTTAAAAAAAAAGTTTAAAAAAAAAAAAAGAAACCAATGGATGTTGTGTGATACAGCATCAGTGTTGTTGTTTGTATCTGGCTTAATCAAACCAAACCGTCAAGTTAAATTAGCTGTAAGTTTATTTGCCTGAACTTTAGAGGGTGGATTAGGAGCCACCAGAAAGGGGCTCCAGTGAGTTGGAGGAACATGTTTTCATGTGGTGGGATTTAAGGATAGTTCAAAAATCCTTTAAAAATTTGTTCACAGTTACAATTAATTTCTTCAGTCTTAATTTGCTATTCAGATTACAGAGCAGCTATTTGTTGTTCCAAGGTGTTTTTCTCTTTAATTATTTGGTCTGTTTGCTCATCCTTGAAAACTAAGAACAAATTATGTGATCTCAAAGTTCTCTGATAGGTAATATTTTGTTTGAGATTTGTGAAAGTAATGTGTTGTGGAAATGGTGTGTCTTACTTGGGGTCTTTTAAATAATATCACTAGAAAGGGCAATCATTTGAATTATGATTTTTTTCAGAAGAATAGTTTGAGAGATTATTATCAGTCTTCTCCTCTTCTGTACGAAGGTATTTTTACATTTTAACCATGCAAGATCATAAATTATCGCACTGACCACTAGTCTATATGATATGTTTAGGCACATCATTTTTTTATATGTCAAAAACCATGCAACTAAATGACAGTATGGCATTGTAATTGATGAGCTCCTAAGCCTCACACAGTCTTCTCCCTATTTTCTTTTACACTGGTAAATCCTTCTGCAGGTGGGGTAGGTAATCACAGAAACTAAATGCCTAGCTCACTTAATACAAATTGCCCAGTAAAAATATGACTAAAGGGGAAAAAAGTAACTATGGAATTCAAGTGACTATGAGAATGCTCACAGCCTCCTTTAGCCAAGAGAGAGAGAGTGAGATAATTTTATATTCAATTTTCTAATGCAAATTGAATATAAAATGGACATTAGTCCTGCTAAGTTCAGTTTATTCCAGTTCTTGCTAGTTTTTGGATATTTTGTAACCTTGCTCTTCACAGGCTTTGAGCCAAAGTTCTTTGCCCTGGCCATTGGAGTTCTTGGATTTCTGATTGTATTTGCTGCATTTTAGGCCTGTGTAAACAGCAGTGTTGCTGAAAGATTTGTCCCTTGCTACATGGTATGGAACATGAGCCAGGCATTGGGCCTCCACATCAGGGGCAGTGTCCTGTGGGGACTTACCAGAGGGATCCTTGCAATATTGTTTCGGTGTTTTAATCTTGTTCATGTAAAAGTGATAGCATTGTATTTGTTCATATAGCAGCACAAACTCTGCACAGCTATTTTGTGTCTTCAGTAACTTGGAATGTTTCTATATGGAGAAAAACTCATCATTTTTACCAAGTTCACATTATACAGAGGTGGTCATGTGACTTGGTATTATAGACAAGAGTTAAGGCAACTTCAAGACTCCTTTATACTGCTGAAATATAGGCCCTTTATACTGTGTAAGCTTTTATAGGTTTATGATATAAGATGAATTGGGGGGAAAGTGAGAGAAGTCAAAAGTTTTTTCTTCTGTAAACGTTTTGGAAGGCATTTTAATTTTTTGTAATTTTTTAAATTAAGAAACAGGAAATATATAGGTAATATAACAGAAATCTGTCAGAATTTTGCAGCTGATGTTTGTGTCCCTATGGTTATTACCAGGAATAGATATATTAGATATTCAAATGTCTCGTGTATTTTAGTGTTGGCCACAGAATGAGTTGCTGATAGATTTTTGGTCAGTTTTAGTCAAAAAAAAATTTATTTTAGGGCTGGAGCAGTAGCTCAGTGGTAGAACATTTTCCTAGTATCCACAAGACCCTGAGATTAATTCAGCACCTCAACATAATTACTTTATATTGTGTTTCATGATCATATAGCCTTTTTGTTCCTTAGATGTATCTGTTATCCATATATTTGAATATTCCAGAAAAAGATACTCACTTCATAAAGGACTATGATTATTAAAGAGATAAATATTCATAATTTGGGGTATTAGATTACAGAAATTCAGAAATGGACCCTTTTGTAATGGTGATTAAATTGTCAAAGAGATTTCACCAAAGATAATTACTGCAAATATATGGTAATGTAAATTTCAAATTTTAATATTGATATCTTAAGAATTCCAGTTATGTTGATCTTAATCTCAAAGAGATCTGATGATTAAAAAACCTTAATTAGGATAGAGATGCCTGTGATGTTTATATTCATTTCAGCCTAGTCATGTTCTACTTCCTCCCTCCCCACCCCTTTCTGCCCACAAGACTCTGAATGAACTTGAGTGCAGCATAATGGCTCCCACCTGAGTCAAAATCTCTCATGGGAGAAAGCCCAGAGCCTGTGATTTTCAATTACATGGCTTACAGGGACCAACTCCAGGCTGTAATTAACCAGGTGGAGCACTGCCAACAGGAGCTGGTTTTCCACTGCAGGAAATCAAGACTTTCAGCTCACCTTGGTAAGTCATCAGCCATTGCAGACTTTACTTCCCAGGAGCTTTCAGGAAGCAGCTGTAGATTCATGAGACTCCTGTATCCACAGCACGAAGGTCACAGCCTGGAAAGAGCAAAAATGCTTTTGCCTGGGGACAAATAGCAAGGGCAATAGTTGCTCCTCTTTTCTGAAAGCTGTGAGTGGTCTGAAGTTTCTTCCCAGCCTCATTTGAGAAACTGAGTAATAAAGACCTTCTGATAAGGCCCTTGTTATGCAGTGTTCATGCACTATGAGGGGCAGTGTTGCCTCTCTTGTGTTTTATCTCAGAAAATATTGCTCACAGAATGGCTTAGTTATTTGAAGGTGATTATTCCATGAGATTCTCTCTCAGACTGAATGCAATTAGTGTTCTGGATACTTGGTAATTAGAGAACAGAGTTAGTGTTGTATAGTTCTTTCAGGACTCCAGGTAATTCTGTGGATGCCTGATTATTTATTTTTAGTCTAGCCTGTAAAATTCTGTTATGAGTTTTATATCTTCTTTCTTTGAAGACATCCATTTTGTGAATATGTCAAACCCTGCTGCCTTGATGAAACCTCTTTGGTTTTCTGGAGGCTGGTCTGTGTTCTCTGAGGTCATATTTAAAGTCTGTTACTCAGCAGCTTGAGTTTGGTGCATCCTAGGATCTTTATGAATTTTTAAAAGTAAGATACCCATCTCTCTAAGATTTAGTAGTGTAGCATCTATAAAGCATGTGAAGTAAATGCTGCTTATTCACAGCTCTTCAGTGTGTTGGATTTATAGTTACTGCTGGGAGTCTTAGTACTTATTGTTAGTTCTAGGAGGCTTAGTACTTATTGTTAGTCAATTGCTACCACATAGATCACTGAACTAAGATTGTATATTCCCAGAAGAATGAGAAAGTTGGCTCCTCGAGAATAAATCAATGCTGTAGAACAATCAAAGTTGGGTCACTTAAACAGAGAAAATGAGGTAAATTGAGTAGTTTTTTTTTTTTCCTGAATATTAGTTAACAAATAACAGTCAAAAAGAAAAAAAAAATCACCCAGTGAGTCAGGGAGTCAAATTCATGTATCTCCCACATGTAATCTATTCCATAAGTGGAGCAGTGCCCAGATAGGTAAAAAATTACTGCATGAAGGACCAGTGTGTTCCTAGTGATTTGCAAGTGTTTGATTGTTATTATTTCTATGTACATATTTAAAACAACAAGAGTGACAACCAACTATTTTATTGGGCTTAGGAGAAAATATGGACAGAGAAAAGAATTTTAAATTTGTTAAAGAAAATAAAGGCAGTACATTATACACACTCAAAATATATGAATTTTTTACATGCTGTCTTTGGAGAATTCTTAATAGACACTTAATTCAAACAAATTCAGTTACAGACCCATGTTATCTCCAGAAGCTCTAAACTAGAGATAAGAGATAGGCAGCTACTATAGCCTAAAATTCCTTCAAATCCCTGCACTAATTGGCTTTGTATCATCAATCAATGTAAATAGGTGTGCAGAACATTGGATGCTACTCTTGTTCAGAAGGAGTAATGTCAACCAAAGACTTCAACTGGAGCCTTCCTTAGAATGCTGCAGAGTGAGAACACCACAGGATGACTGTGATATAGGGAGCAAATAATGTCAGAATAGATGGGCAGATGACATTCAAAATATAGTTCCATTTTATTTCCAGAAATTTTTATGAAACAAATTCTCAGGAAGTATTGGAAAAACAATACCTTGAATAATCACAAGAGGAGACTCAGGAACAGCAAGACTAGAGCCATAATTTAGTGATTTTTTTTTGTGTGTGTGTGCAACTGGCCTAGAGATGAAAGGTTGGGCACCAAGAAGGTGAATCTTTATTAAGATTCCAAATAAAGAGCCAAGCCATGCCATAAAGGAAAAAGAATTAAAAAGAAAAAAAAAAACGTGTCTCTATGCAATTTTTAACACACAATAGGGAATGTCAGCATTATAAAGATGCTTTTTGTCTTCCAGGTCTCTGTTTTAGAGTTTCAGGGGCACAACCATGGGTGGCTGAAGAGGAAGTGTGACAGTGTTGACACAGTGGAATAGTATTTAGTCACCACATTGTGAAGAGAATCAACTCAGGGCCAACATACTTGAGGAAGTAGAGCAGTATTCCTTGTCTATTGATACCTTTCCTATTTCTCTTCATTTCAGCCTCTGAATCCTTTTGATATCTTTTAAAATTATTCTCCATAGAAATCCTCTTGGTGAAATAAATCTTGAATGGAGTCAAAGGCATTCTGTACCTTTAAAAACATTCATTAATTCTTAATTTATAAATAAAATGATGAACTCCAATATAAACACAAAATTGTTCATTTGTATATAAGGATTTCTTTGCTTTTCAATCTATGAAAGAATAAATATGGAATAATTATGTTTTAAAAATAGAATTTTAGAACATATATACCAAATATGTGTTAAAATATCTGCTCCCTAGGAATAAGTTTGCAGCACATTTTAAAAAAGGAAAAAGGTGGTTGGTACTGATTCTTTGCACATGCTTCAGCCACTGGTCCACAACAAAGATGTTGTGTCTGCCAAAAACTAAAAAATAAATATTAAAAAAATTCTCTCTCTCTCTTTAAAAAAATTGACTAAAAAATAAAAATAAAGGTATTTTGTCCATCTACAACTACAATATTAAAAAATAAAAAAAAAAATAAATGCTATCATACTTAACATATTTGCATTAAAGGCCACACTATACATATCAAGTTATTTCATGATACTATACCATTAATATAACATTAATAACTAAATACCACAGGTATATAACATGGATTTTGTTATGTACAGTACAAAAGACCACAAGGCAGCCACATTATCCATTTTTAAAGCTATAATATGGATATTATATCAGTATTGAGGGCCACAAGGCAGCAAGCTTATATGTTTTTGATGCTGTATTGTGGATTTCATATGAGTATAAAGTCCATAGGGCAGCTATGATGTCATTTTTATGTGCCATAATTTGGATAACATCTCAGTATGAAAGGCCACAATGCAGCTATTTTATTGGGTTTTGATGCTAATTTAATTTGATGCTAGAACTGAAGAGCACAGTCCTGTAAACAAATTGTTATTTTAGTACAAATGTCTACAAAACATCTCTTTTCTTAAATTTGGATGCTATAATGTGAATATTATATTAACATTAAAGGCCTAAGGGAAGCTATAGTATTAATTTAACTTGCTTCATATTGATAACAAAGTACTACTAAAACCAGGATAAGTTATTAAATTATTTTTATTTGCTAAAATATGAATATTTCATCAATATCAAAGCCATAGAGAAGGTATTGTATTAGTTTAGATTCTGTAGTTTGGATACTATATTAATATTAAAGACCACAGGAGATCCATAATAATATATTTAGAGGTCACAGTATGAATATTATATTAATACTATAGCCATATTCTAGCAGTTACATTAGTTTATAGTACTATAGTATGGATATCATGTTAGTATTCAGGTCCACAGGCAGGTATTACATTAATTTTATATACCACAATATGGATATAATATTATATAATATGAAAGGCCAAGAGTACATGTTATATTAGTGTTAGATGCTACTACATGAATATTACACAAGTACTACAGGTCACTATGTGGTTATTATATTAGTATTAGTGGCCAAAGTGTGGACATTATATTAATCTCAAAGTGAACAAGGAAGCTATTAAACTAGTGTTAGAAGCTTCAGTATGGATATTGTATTTGCATTAGAGGCCACAGTGTGGACATTATATTAACATTAAAGACCATTTGGCAGCTGTTATATTAGTGCTCAAGGTCATCTATGGACATTGTACTAGTATCACAGGCCACCTGTGGACACATTAGCATCAAAGTTCACTAGAGACAATGCATCAGCATTAGAGACGGCATATGGATGACACATTGGCATTATATCACCACCATATCCATATTATTACACAGCCAAGTATGGGAAGGTGGTGTGCACCTTCTGGTAGTCACTGGAGCTCAGCACAGGATGCTGCAGTTCAGTGGTACACATAAACTCCATTCTAGCATTCCTGAAAAATGAATGATATTCAATACTGTATTTGGTTTATTTAAGATCATGATTTTGTAAATTCAAACTGAAATGAAATGTATTACCCATAATTTTTCAAATAGTGGTGTTTGAACAAGTTTTTGAAAACTAGAGTAAATGAATTAATGTATACACAAACTGAAATTCCTACAAAAATTGACTGTATTAGTCCAAATTTCAGCAAGAAATACTATGGGTACATTTTCTACTTTTAAGTTCTAATGTTAAAATATCTGACAGTACCATTTACACATAGATAACCATGATCTACAATTTTTTTTAAAGTATCATTTGTTTAACCAAAGGAAAACATCAAGTTGTCAGGAAATTGATGATACAGTATCATTTTTGAAACTTTAAGTGCTACGTGTATTTTTTCAGGGGTCATTATTTAGTCTGCTACTATTAAACATTTTTAAAATTAATGATTGGGGTGATGAACTGGAGTGTATCTTTATTAAATTTGCTGATGACACCAATTTAGTAGGACAATTAGCACATTTAAAAGCTGGATTAAAATTCAAAATGACCTTGATGAGTTGGAGAGGAGCCTGGATATAAACAAGATGAAGCTGATTGAGTTCATGTGCCATAATTCACTTAGCCTATTTCACATTCACAGTGGCCAAACCATTATGCAACCCTGATCGGAACTTTTAATCAAAGTAGTTTGAACAATCTGTCTTCATTGCAGTGCAGTCACAATGAAAGTGAAGTCAAGAGTTTTGTGTATCCAACTGGCATAAAACCTGAGTTATTAGTTTAATCAAAGTGATGTAGCTGCCAGGGATCTTCAAGGCATGAACACTAAGTTTTATTTCCACATAAAACTCACATGGAATAGGTCAGTCTTTCTTAGATAAAAACAACAGATACTCGCATGTTGGAAATGCCAAAATTACCATATGACCTGACAAATGTGCTAGAAAATTAAACAATGCTATAAGTATGAATAGAAGAGAGTTTGAAGAGCATGCTATGTTAATTGATGAATGCTTTGAGGGAAAATGTCCCTAACTTAATTATAGTATCACTAATTCAAATTTGATTATAAGTGAATAAATTGTTACATGTGAGTGAAGTGACAAAAAAAAATAGTTGTGAACAGTTAAGAAAGTAAGAATTGACTTAAACATTAACAATAATATTCGCACTTTAGGTATGAAATCTTTAAAGTCAAGGTGTATAGTGAGAATCTCACAGAAATTTTAAATGACAAGGATAAAAATTTTCACATAGATGTCAATATTCTTAACTTATTCTTGGCACCTTTTCTTTGATCAATATATCCATGAGCAGGCATGTGCATGTATACTTGTGTGCATAGTATTTATATATGTATAGTATTTATATATTATATATGATATAAATTACATAGATATTTTAAATGTAAACATATATTGGTATATAGATAGATAGGTAAATATAAGATAGATTAAAGAATATCTCAATGGTTTTCAGCTTTGGTAATCATAAAAAAACCTACTATAAAAAATAATGCATGTTTTTTTTTTATAGACATAAATTTTCAGTTTTCATCTCTTTGGAAAAATATCCAGAGTGCAACTGTTAGATCATATGGTTAAAGTATGTTTAAATTTGTTTAAAAAGTTCCACATCTTTCTTTCAAAGTGATTATATCATTTTAAATTCTGATCTACAGTGATTTAAAGTACTTTTCCTCTAGTCTCTCTATTTATATTGTCATGGTTTGGGATTTGGTCCATTCTAATTGAATTGTCATGGGATTTTGTTGTTTTGATATATAATTTCCTAATTATATAACATATGATGAGCATATTTTCACATGTCTACTTTTCTCTCTTCATGTCTTCTTGAGTAAGGGATCTATTCAGTTTTTTTTTTTCCGCCGCATCTGACCCTCCCTTTCCTTATTGATAATTTTAAAGAGTTACTTGCACACTTTAGTCACAAGTCCATTTTCAAACATGACTTTTGGACACACTTCCAGTTCATGGATTGTAATTTCTTTTTCTCTTAATAGTATTTTTTTCACAGAGTTGTTTATTTATTTATTTATTTATTTAATATTCTTTCAATTGTGTCTGCCATCATTTTTTTTCATTAGTCCTGCTTTTGATGCATATAAAAACTAACAGCCAAATTCAAGGTCACCTATATTTCCTTCTTTGTTAACTTGACAAGTCTTAGGTTTTGTGTACTATTCATATTTCCCATATTTCCATTTTCTGATGCCACATATAATATTTTACTACTACTATCCTCACAATAAGAATAAAGATGAGCAATCCGAAAATCCAAAATCCTTAGTTCCATGAGATCATTGGGGTAACCAAACTGCAGCCTTGAAACCTGGGAATGAAGGCAGACAGACATAGAATCAAGGTTAGATATCCACATTCAGAGAAATAAAACTAAATACCTATCTCCTACTAGTGACAAAAATCAATTAAAAATGGACTAAGTATTTACACGTGAGATGTAAATCTGTAAAACTTATACATGAAAATGTAGGGGAAATCTTTCAGGAGACTAAAACTGGCAAGAATTTTTTGAACAAAACACCCAAATCAAACAAAAGCAAAACAGAGAGAAATCAAACTACATCAAAATAACACCATTTTGCTCAGCAAATGAAATGATCAACAGAACAAGGAGACAATGCACACTATGGGAGAAAGCATTCCAAATTCTACAAGAGGTGGATTCCAAAAATATACAAGAACTTGAAAACACCTCAGACCAAAGCAAAACAGAAACAAGCACACCAATGAAGAAATTAACGATGGAACTAAAATGACATTTCTTAAAAAAAAAAGACATACAAATAGCTAACATGTGTATAAAAAAGACTTGACTTCACTAACAGAGAAATGCAAATCAAAGCCACACTGGTTTATTGTCTCAACCCAGCAGAATGGCTATTATCAAAAAGTCTAAAGGTAACAAGTGCTGGAGAAGATGTGGAAAAAAGGGAACCCTTATAAATTTTCCTCTATCATGGAAAAGAATACAGAAGTTTTTCAAAAAACTGAAAGCAGAGATACTATAAGATACAGCAATGCCACTACTAAGTAAACATCCAAAGGAAATGAAATCAATCATGTCAGAGAGACATTTACACTGCTATGTTCTTTGCAGCACTATTCACAATAGGTAAGAAATGGGAACAACTTAAGCGTTCAGCAATTATTGATGGATAAGGTAAATATTGCACACATACACAATGCAGTACTATTATGCTGTAAATAAAATGGAAGCCTGTTATTCATGGCAACATGGGTGGAACTAGAGGTCATTATGCTAAGTGAAATAAGCCAGCAGAATAAAACAATTACCTCACAGTATTAGTCATGTGGAATATGAAAAAGTGGATTTTGTAGAATTTGTGAAGAAAATGATGGTTATCAAAAAATAATGATGCTAAAGTCAAGGGTAAAATAGAAGGAGGGATCTTGGATAGAGGTTGATCAGTGGATACTCAGGAGTAGGAGGTCCTGGTGTTCTATTGTACAGAAGGCTGACTGATTATACATAATAAAAATGTACTGTATATTTCATGGAGGTAGGAGAAAGGAATTTGAATGTTCTTAAACCATAAAGAAATGATAAATGTTTGAGGAGCTAGATATGTTTAACTTGATTAAAAATTACACTATATGTATCCATATATCACAAAGAACAACAAAAAAATATATAATGTTTATGTTTTGTAACAGTACAGAATAAATAAAAAAACCTGGGAATGAAGGGAATTTGCTGTTTTAATATATAATTTCCTAATTATATAACATATGATGAGCATATTTTCACATGTCTACTTTTCTCTCTTTAATTTCATAAAATTTGCCAACAGAATTGCTATAGTTCAACAATAATAGATATTTGATTGACAATTACTCACCATGACATTAGTATCTCAGTGTTATTATTTATTAGAAAATGCTAACTAAAATTGCAATGAGATATCTCTACACCTCTACTTGAATAATCAAATTTAAAAAGACTCAATAATTAACAAATTTTGATGGAGCATTCCCTTGTATTGCCATACAAAATGGGATAGCCACTTATAAAACAGTTTGACAGTTTTGTATAAAATTAAAACTATCTTTCTCATGGCATCAGCAGTTTCACTCTGAAGTAATTATGAAAGTAAATTAAAGTATATGCACCCAGAGACAAGACCCAGATACTTACAATAGTAGTTTTTTTTATATTATATGAAAACTGGGCAAATAAATTTTGTATATCTATATAATACAAATCAACACTATAATTTAAATTCATTTCTGATTCATGAAATAGTTTTATAAATCTCAAAGATATATTTAAAAAGCCAAAACCTGAACACTATATCTTATATAACTTTATTTAATATGGTGTCAGGAATAAGTTTATTCATTGCTGGTATACAGAGCATATGAGGAGAAGACTGCTTATAGAAGTGCACAAAGGACTTTGCTGATGATGGAAATGTCCTGTATAATCACTGTGGCTGTAATTAAATAATTGCAAACTTTTAAGATATCATCAAATTACAAGTTAGAAACTGTTTACATTAAAATGATACTTTAGTAAGACCTAAATTAAAATAAATAAGGAGGCAAGCCACCTAACTAAGGACATTTTTATAGTTTGGGTACAAATTGTACCCTAAAGATTCATATAGGAAGCCTTGGTCCTCAGGTGGTAGTATTGGTAGGTACTGTGGACCTTTATGAATCGAGACCTTTGGGTGGGTTCTAAGTACATTTTAAGTACACATTTAAAACAATTATGGGACCATGCTGATCCTCTTTCTCATTCTGCTTTGGTTTAAAATGTGAGTTTGGGGGGCTGGGGATGTGGCTAAAATGTTAGCACGGTTGCCTGGCATGTGTGCACGGCGCTGGGTTCTATCCTCAGCACCACATACAAATAAAATAAAGATGTTGTGTCCGCCAAAAACTGAAAAATAAATATTAAAAAATTCTCTCTCTCACTCTCTCTCTCTCTCTTTTAAAAGAAATGTGAATTTTTCTCTGATCTTTATTAATGACCATTAGCATCAGCATCATGAGGTAATTTCATTAATCACTGACTATTTCGAGGTCAGTACTTTGAGCCTCTGAATTTTGGGTTGAATAAGTGTTTTCCCTTTATGAAGTTAAGTATTTCAGTTATTTCATTATAGTGATGCAAACATGACCAATATATTCAGTTATTTCTAAGGGTAAAATATTTGCATTATTCTATATTTCATTCTTTGTCAAATGCCATGACATGAAATTATAACCATTATGGTATGTCCAAGAAAGATCTAATTCTTCAAGGCACTAACAGGAAGGTGATCCTTTCCATTAATGAGACTCTGTTCTATAAGTAACAGATCAGAATATTCATTCCAGTCTGGTGCCACAGACAGATTGTCTCATTTTGACACTTTATATACCTGATTCTAGATCTCAATTTTAGTTTTATTTGGGGCTATACATTTTATCTTGTCTTGTTACACCTTCAAGCACCACAGAATATTCTATTCCTTTATTAATTGTCTGAAACATGGCTTTAGTCACTGTTTCCACCCCCATATATCTAGGATTTAGGGATTCTGTGTCCTGTCCTTAAAATCCTTTTATTCTATGAAAGATCCACCCACCAAAGCTTATCATTTGTTGAATATACAAAAACGGAGAACTTCCAATAAAAGTTATTGGTATATAATAAATTCTTCATGTATGTGTCTGTGTGGTGTATGTGTGTATTAGAAACACTACATTTCAGAAATGACTTATTGTTTTGGTATTTGATGAAAGGCTATCCAAATTACATGAAAACATGAATTATTTCAGGATAAATTTTACAGTTTAACAAGGAAATAAAATATGCTGTGGTAAATTTTTAGATGGTGAGTTAAAAAAAAAAACTCTTGCCTTTTTAATTCATGAATGATCTCTCTCTCTTACTTTTTCTGCCCTTCATTGCAAAATGAAAGAAAGACAAGTATTAAAAACAAAATGGCACAACTGGAAAATTTTGACTATGTAAAATGGAAGATAGAGCCAAAATGGAATGTCTTTAAAATGGTAGAGCCAGAGAGGCATTGTGTTGAACTTCATACAAAATGTCATCATTTTTTTCTCACCTTCTCATAATAAGTTTTGTTGACTTTCTAAAGGGGACAAAATCATCCTGGTTTTTGGATGAAAATTTAGCAGGACTGTCAGAAAGATCAAATTTTTCTCAAGTATTATTCTTTGTCACAAAACTCAGAAGTACCAGATCCCCTGAGGCAGATGTAAACAGCCTGCCACTTTTGGACTCTGTCTGCTCCACTGCTTTGTGATGCACCATCTCTTGGGAAACAGACCTGCTTCACTGACTTCTCAAATATTTACTTTGTACTACTAAATACTAGGTTAGAAAAAGTCAAGGTGAAATGATTCCTCACAATTTAGAATGGATATTTTAGACTTGGGATTCTTTAACATTCTTAGTCATCAATAAAGATCCATTAATTAATTAAAAACAAAAATATTATAAATCAATATGAATAAAACAATTAATTTTATACCATTAAAGCAATCATTGGCATCAAATAGTTAACACGTAAGAGAGAGATGAGATAAAAAGTGTTTTATTCTCAACTAAATTATGATGGTGAAACAAATCCATGATTATTTCATTATTACAAAAATATAAAATAATTAGTAAAGTTTTCAATATTTCTATTTGAGAATAATATTGCCTCAGTAAATTATCAAAAGCAAGGGTAAAACAGGAAAGAAAATTAGCATATATAAATATAGGTCCCAATAGATATACCTCACGGCACACACTACAGAATAATATTTAACTTTATTATAAGCTTTTAGACAATAAGTATCTCAATAACTGAGGAGTAGTAAATAAAACTTTTACAGGGAAATACAGGTGTTTTGCACACACACACATAAATACAGTACACAAAACCATAGCCATAGGCACAAAGTCCTAGCTTCATTCAAATGTCAAGTCATGGAGATATTTATTAAATAATTGCCATCTCATTTCATCCTCAAAGCCATATATCAGTGTATGTGCTCTTTCACTTATTTAATAAATTGAGGGCACCAAGAATCATTGATTTAAATAGCTTACACAATCTTGTAAGTGAAAAGGTTGTATTTAAAACCAGATGTGACTTTATCCATGGTTCATCATATCATAGTTACCCTGATGCCACCTTACTGCTGCTTTCTGAGAGAAAAGATATAAAAGTGAAAAACTACAAAAGAAACACAAAATACACTGATGCACAATAATGTGGCTAACAAAGCATTTCAGAGTTTCACCAGATTGAACTTCCCTAAAAAGTCTTATTTTTAAGAAGTCAATGAAGTTAAGAAAAAATTTCTCTGTATATTCTTCATATTATTTATAAAGAAATTTAAAATAGTAATGTGGATCCAGCAATACCACTAAAGTTCATATACAAAAAAATGAAATCAGTAGATAAAATAAGTATCAGCTCTGCCATAATTGTTTCACCATTATTCACAATATCCAAGTGATAGATTCAAAAGTATCTATGAACAGATGAATGAATCCAGAAACAGAGAATACACAGGGATATGCAATGAAATACTACTCAGTCTTTAAAAAACAAAGAAATCCTGGCATTTACAATAACATGGATGAACCTAAAGATCAGCATGTTACATGAAATAAGCCAGGTACAGAAAGAGAAGCACCACAGGATCTTATTTACATGTACAATCTCAAAAGTTAAACATCATAGAAATACAGAGTAGGATTGCAGCTACAAGGGTCTGACAGAATTGGGGAAGATTGAAGATTTTGGTTAAATACTACAAAACTTTTTTTTTTTAATACAGAGAAATAATTTCAAGAGATATATTATATAACATGACAACTGTAATTTATATCAACATATTATTCTTGAAAATCTCTAAAGACTAGAATGTGTATGTGGTGTGAGACACTAAAACCAGGGTCTCAGACAGGCAAAGCACACAGACTTACCATTGAGTTACACAACCAGCTTCTAAATAGTAGATTTTTAAGTGCTCTCACCAACAAAAAGAGGTGAGTAGGTGAGATAATATGTATGTCAAATATTTCAATTTAGCCATTATACAATGTATACATATTTCAAAGCATCATGTTTTGCCATGTATCTGTGTTTTATCTATTAAGAAAACAATGACTTTAAAGATAATGAAACAATGTTGAACAATCAGATCTCTAAAATAAATATCTGAGTGAATGAATTAAAAACTAAGGTAGTTGTGTTCAAATTGGTTTAGGCTCAACTGTCAAAGCAATCAAATTTACACAATTTTTCCAATCTTCTTTTTATGACATCTCTAAATAATTTCATATAGATTATTACATGACTAAAATTATCTTAACAAATTTTATGTGGGAAAAAGTTTTCAATTTTAATGAGGCATGCCTAGTTTTACAATTATTGCACCATATGATACAGTATTTAACTGTGTCAGAAATGACCAAAATGGAAGCTGGGTGTGGTCAAGCACATCTGTGATCCCAGCTACTCAGGAGGATCACAATTTTGAGACCAGCCTTGGCAATTTATCTGGACCCTGTCTCAAAATAAAAATGGTTGAGGATTTAGATATCCCTAGTAAAATAACACCAATAAATTTAAATATCCCTAGTAAAAATAACACCAATAAATAAAACTAAACAAAACAAAAAACATAAATAAAAACAAACCAAAAAACCCTGGCAAGTATCTTTTATATTTTAAAGCAGCTGTACCAGTTTTCATTCCTACAGCAATGCATGAGAGTCTCTGTCTTCAAGCATTCTCATCAGTACTTGGTAAGAAAAATATTTTATGTACTTTTTATAGTGTATAGCAGTGCTTTATGCTGTTTATTTATGTAAGTTACTATTTTTTTTGAGAAATTTAAGGTTTACTCAGAAGTTGAATGGAAAGTAGAGTTTCCATATGCCCTGAGACATGCTACCACCAAACCACCTTGGTTTCTCCTAATATTGACATCTTGCATTATTGATGTGCCTTCTTTAGGATCAACAAGTGAATCTTGAGACATTGTTATTAATGAAAGTCTATGTGAGTTTTTACTCAGTCTTGTATCTGTGATGAGTTTTTTTTTTTAAAGAGAGAGTGAGAGAGGAGAGAGAGAGAGAATTTTTAATATTTATTTTTAGTTCTCGGCGGACACAACATCTTTGTTGGTATGTGGTGCTGAGGATCGAACCCGGGCCGCACGCATGCCAGGCGAGCGCGCTACCGCTTGAGCCACATCCCCAGCCCTGTGATGAGTTTTGACAAGTATATAATGACATGTATATACCCACTATTGTAGAAGCATATCAAATAATTTCATTGATTCAAATGTTTTCTTATTCTGATTTATAATTTTGGTTATTGTGCTTTGTTTGCTAGTAGTCCCCTTCCCCAGGTGAAAACACTTGAGTCTGGATTTCTTAAATGCTTAATATTTCTTAATATATTATTTTTAAAATTAATTTATTTATTATAATTTGTTAAACATGTCAGAAGAATATATTTCAATTCATAGTATAAATATAGAGCACAATTTTTTATTTACCTGGCACTTCATAAAGTAGAGTCACACCTTTTGTGTCTTCATACATGTACTTAGGGTAATGACTTCCATCTCATTCCACCATCTTTCCTACACCCATATTCCCTCTCCTCCCCTCCCCTTTGCTCTATCTAGAGTTTGTCTAATTTTCTCATGGTCCATTATGAATTAGTATCCTTATATCAGAGAAAATATTTAGCCTTTCGTATTTTTTGATATTGGGTTACTTCACTTATTCTCCAACTTCATTCATTTACCTGCAAATGTCAGGATTTTATTCTCTTCTAATGCTGAGTAATATTCCACTGTGTATATATATCCTACAGTTTATTTATTCATTCATCTATTGAAGTGTATCTAGGTTGGTTCCACAACTTAGCTATTGTGAATTGTACTGCTATAAATATTAATGTGGCTGTGTCACTGTAGTATGCTGGTGTTAAGTCCTTTGGGTATAACCCAAGGAGTTGGATAGCTGGGGCAAATGGTGGTTTCATTCCAAGTCTTCCAAGGAATCTCCATACAGCTTTCCATATTGGTTGCACCAATTTGCAGATCTGCAAGGGAATTTGACTCAGTGTTGCATTGTTGGTCTGTTTCTAAGACTCAGAACTTTCTAGACATTTGTTTAATAGCATATCACAATGCTTATTTGCTTAATTCATGGATAGCTTTGGTTATCTGTGAGGTAAGGATTGCCTTTATGGTTTCAAAGACTTTATCACGAGGTTATTAGTTTCAGAAATTCTCTGGGTAAGAATTCTTCCAGAAAACCCTGTGTGAATCACATTTACAGAAAGCTGGTTTCCAGGCAAATGATAAAATGCCAAACATTACACAAAGTTTTCCCCAGCTTCAGTTTCCTCAAAGAAGTGCCTAATTAACTTTATTTCGAGTGCATGTATTTTTTTACATGAAAATCTTTTTTATTTTTATCTGACTGAGGGTGGAACAAGAATGTTAAGCAGATTGACATATTTTTGTTTGTAGATATATATTTCTAAATAGTGCCCATTACATGGAAGTTTCTCACTCCTTCCCTTGATGTTTCTCACATACCTCATGTATTTAGTGGGCACATTGATTATTATCAATGGAACAGTTGGGTGTAGTAGCATTTTCTACTTCACTTCTCAATCACTTCTAATATGACCTTTTAACAAATTATTTCATTAAAATAATTCCCCCAATAAAAGTCTACAAAAAATCTAGAAAACAGTACAATGAATAACTTTCTATTTTTTACTGATATTCCTCAATTATTAAAATTTGTCTCTTTAGCCTTATTTCTGGTGAAACAAATTTTCTGTACTAATATTTTCTTTATGACACTTTGTTTGTTTGAACTGGCTTGACTTTAGTATGATAGTTTGTCTTGCTTTGTTTCTGAATAAATTATGTCTTTAAAATAATAATTATTATTTTTTATTTCAAAAACTTGATAACAAATTTTTTTAATCAGAAAAAAATACTTATTTTGAAACTGTTAGGTTTAATTTTGAATTTTATTTTTTAAAAATTTATATCTTTGAACAACTCATCTTCAAACATCCTTTTGTCTTTTACTGACCCTGTTGGTATAGATATTATGCTCAATTCCACCGTCAATACATCTTCTTTAACCAGATGCATTATCTTCTTGAAAGTTCTGAAGTACTACTTAGCATTTTTGCTGAGATCTGATACATCCATATATTGATTTTAAAGTCATTAATTCTGCAAATTCATGCACAAAAATATAAGAATTTATGGAGGATAAAAGATATGACAGAGTAATTAAAACTTTGGCAGCTTTGTAATCTGGGCTTCAACTAAGCTTCTAACTATCCTAATAATCACACAAGCATATGAAACCTCCACTGGCATTTCAGCCCAGGATCAGCCAGTTCATCAGAAGCAGACAATTCAGGGCTTTCTGCCTCTTCCTTGGAGACTGTCAAAAGAAGCATGGATTCTATCCCAATTAAAATTTTTATAGAGCCTACATTTCTATCAATCAGGTTTTAAGTATTTATTTTTTGCACAGGGGAAATATCTCTGCATTTATTTTATTTCTATTTGCAGCATCACAGTGTCACCAGAGAGCTTGACATCATTGGGAGAAAAACACTGTTTCCAACCACTAAAATGAATACCATTGATCTTAGAAAAACACACTTGGCAGATATTTCCAACTATAATTTTTCCTTTTCTTTTTTTGACAATTGTTTTACTGATTTTTATTTAATTAGTTATACATGACTGTAGAATGCATTTATGCACTTTGATATATAATACATAGATGGGATATAATTTCTCATTTTTATGACTGTACATGTTGCAGAATCATATTGGTCTTGTAGTCCCATATATACATAATGTAATAGTGTCTGTTTCATTCAATTATCCTTCCAATCCCCACATCCCCTTCTTTCTCCTCCCATAACTTCTCTCTACCTAATCTAAGGTAACACTATTATTCTCTAGTGCCTCCCACCTTATTGTGAATTAGCATCTGCATATTAGAGAAAACATTTGACCTTTGGTTTTCTGGGATTGGCTTATTTTGCTTAGCATAATATTTTGCAACTCCATACATTTACTGGCAAATGCCATAATTTCATTGTTCTTTGAAGTGGAGTAATATTCCATTGAGTATATATACCACATGTTCTTTATCCTTTCATCTATGAAGGACACCTAGGTTGGTTCCATAGTTTAGCTACTGTGAATTGAGCTGCTATAAACATTGACTTGGCTGCATTACTGTAATATGCTGATTTTAAGTTCTTTGGATGTAAACTGAGGTACGTAATTTCTCCTTTTCTTACTTGAAATTTTGGCATGTGTTCTTTTATGGTGCTACATATTTTGAGGCTTAAAATCATTTGTTTTTTCATATTTCTCTTTATTTGTTATAATATTGCAATAGGAGTGTGGACATTAACAGTCTATAAAGAAGATTTTCTAAAAAATTTGCATTCTTTCTGAATTCGGATGCTATCATAGCATACCTATGTGAAGCTATTAAAACTCATGCATTATTTCATTTTATTTATGGATAATATTGTCTGTACCATAAAATGCTTATATGGTGAATATACAGTGTGAAGATAAAAATAAATTCATTGTAAGCTTAAATATGAGTAGAATAATTTTAGAAACCTACTATGGTTTATCTATGGTTTTTATATGTCACTCAAAGGCTTGTTTACTAGACCTTGGACTCAGTCTGAAGATATAGAGTCAGTGGTTTCTTTAAGAGGTAGAATTTAGTTCAAAGTCACTAGACCATTGAAAGTACTTCATTTATAAGGTATAGATGCTGTACTACTAGGATCCTGGTTAATTCTTATGAGATGATTATTGTAGAAAAACAAGCCTGCCCCCCCCCCTCTCTCTCTCTCTCTCTCTCTCTCTCTGTCTTTCTATAACCTGTCCCTCTCACACACATTTGGGCCATGGTGATGCTAAGATTATCCACTATACCCTAAGATGTGAGTGCCATGCCTCTGAAATTCTAGAAAAGTGAGCTTAATAAGTATCTTCTCTTTATACTTAAGTCACTCAAAGTTATTATAGTACAGCAAAGGACAACCATTTATTTATATATTTATTTAAGTAACATAGCTATACAAAAGTCTTGAAAAGTTGATTTGGGGCCAAGTAACTGAAGTCTAGCTATTGAAGTATAGAAGAAAGGAATATACTTCAGTTTCTAGGTTTGACTCTTAAGCTTTCCAACATATGATCCTCTTCTTCCTATTACATCACAAATCTGAAGGCACTACCAAAAATAGTAACTTCAATCATGGGAAAGCCATACAAGCAGAAAAGTATAATTCTAACAGCTTGAAATGAACTCTGGTGGTGGAAAATTAATTGTTATTATACCTTAACAACATATTTGCACTATTTGTTTCAGCATGCCTAATATAATGACAAATTGCCAGAAGAAGAAAGTGGGAAGTATAAGAGGAGAAATAGCTGATTTGAAGGCACCTCAGAAAGTGTTGACTATGTAATAATTTATATTCTCCAATTCAGTGAGGGTGGCAGTGCTGTCCCATGCCACCCTACAACATCAGAAATTAAATCCAATGCATTTTTTCATATGGATATTTTTATAGCTACTGTCTATCCACAAGTTTGGTGGTTCCCTATGACTTATGATAATGCTTCTTTGTGCTTTGTGGCAACTGCTGTCCTCAAGAATGTTAAATTTGCTCTATAAGCAAACCATGATTTACTAAGAGGAAACAACTTGAAACAATAAGTATTAGATTCCCAATTTTTGTAATCTAATTTAGAGAAACCTGAGAAACAATTCCTTATTTCAGATGCCATAAGCCATGTGAGAGGTAGAACTTCTAACAAGATCTGTGAAGAATCTGATATTTTATATAGCATGTTTAGTTTAAATTTATGTAGTGCATCTCAAAGGTATTAACTCAGCAAAAAGAAGGAGGTATATAATTGAATTTCTATAGAACAATGGCTCAAATACATTAGGATTCCTTGCTAAATCTAATTTTTTTATATGTGAATATAAAAAATAAATAAATAGTTCAGAAACTATTTTATATTTTGACATGTTCATTGACATGTCCTGAGTTCCTTTCAATGAAGAGAGACTGACCCTTTAACCCACTACATTCTAGTTTTCAAAAACAAAAGAAAACAAACAAATTTTAGAAGCGATTATAACCAATATGTTATGACAAATCAGGTGATACACCCTTGAAGACTGCACACAGGAAATTGGTATGTTTAGTTTTGAAGAAGAGCTGCTCCTTAAGCACAGATGTTACAGCTCACACAAGGGAAGCATGCTAGGCATACACAGCCGCTCTCTCAGTGGGGATGGGCCACCTCAATTTTTGGAAACTGATTTTCTTTGCCAAACCTAGGATGTATTATACTCACTGCCTAATTTTCTTTGCAGCATCTAATTTTCTTGCCCTCAATAAG
The DNA here is from genome assembly GCF_964194105.1 of Spermophilus citellus. NCBI lineage: Eukaryota > Metazoa > Chordata > Mammalia > Rodentia > Sciuridae > Spermophilus > Spermophilus citellus. The sequence goes on from NC_138182.1 coordinate 107,177,021, forward strand.
AATAGACCCATTTTCTTGGGTAGAAGAGTATTTATATCAACCCTAGGTCCACATATTTGAAATAAACATTCTTTTTATTGGATAGACATAGTCCAGATTGAGCTTCTCACAGGATTACCCCCTTGTTCCAAAAATCATTCATTCAATGTAAGTCCAAGTCCCTGGATGATCCATAAGACATAGTCTTTTTTTTTATCTTGTGTAAAGATAAAAAAAAATTTAAAAAGGGGCATATAAGTCAACTGGCAATCATAAGACACAAATCTGGACCTATTGGTGGACAACTTAGTTTTCACTTTGAGAATGCCTTGAAATGAAGCAAATTCAATTGGAAATGATATAGAGCTAGAAAAAATAAGATTCTTGATGATGGTACTCAAACATCTGAACCCAGTTCTGGTAAGTTTTAGTTTTCTGTTGTTTCATTGGTGGGTGTGTGTTTATGTGTGTGTTAGTATCAATACATTTGTGTCTTTTGTTTAAGTCAGTTTGAGGTTAATAATGTAGTCTGATTTTCTATAAAAATCTGAAACTTGATTGTCTGTTGTAGTTTTGTTTTATCTTTTGACTAAAGAAGGAGAGTACAGCAGTATGGTTAAGCTCTGGTCCATACAGAATCACTAACACGAACTATGTCATCAACCTTACCCAATATAAGCAGAAAACTGAATGTGCAAACAGAATTGTTTTGGAAGCAAGAATCAGAGGTGATGCTTGGAGTGGTGGGATGCAGGCAACCTGGGTTTGGTGCAACTTTGTCCTTCTTTGGCCACAACACTTTTATGTACTACAAAATATATTTAATTTACCATCTGGATTCACCTTCGTACCCGCATATGCACTTGCTGTTATTTCTTCCTTCTTTTAATTCCTCTAGTCAAGGGTACCTCTACTGGTATCTGATATAAGAAGATAAGTGACCCTAGATTTATGTGACTATGTTTTTAGAATTTATATCATGACATCTTCTGCCCAGTGTTTACCTTCTACTTTCACCAGTTTATAAACCATCAATTCAGCTACGCTTATTACACAAAAAATAACAAAAAGTATTGCATGAATATTAAATATTTTTTTCTGGAATTAAAAAGAAAATTTGTCAGTTTACATTTTAATGAGAAATAAGAGAGAGAGAGAGAGAGAGAGAGAGAGAGAGAGAGAGAGAAGCCTGAGTTTTCTTTGAAGTTCACAACTTCTCTAAAATTGTATATTGATTGCGGGGTTAAAAAGCAAAGATTTCTTTTTTAAAGTTCAGAAAATGCTGTATAAAACTGATAATAAAATCCTATACATCTTTTTGAAAACTTTCATGTAACATAATATAATTATTTCAAGACCAGTCTCTGAAATTTCTAAACAAATGATTACTGTGATCTACTTCCTTTAAAATATTATATTCTACATCACATTATATGAAATATTTATGGGCTTATTCATTATCTCTTCCTATAGGACTATAAATTTCCAGGAAATTGATCCTTTTATAGATTATATTTCACAACAATACATGTGAAAAGTCATTTTAATTGTCCACTAAGCATTGAGGACGTAAAAAATTCTTAATATGGACATACCTTATGATTAGAATAAATTTTTTAATATTTATTTTTCTGTGATATTAACTGCCTAAACTATTGATTTCACAGTTTTCCATTTTGGTTCATATTAGTCTCAAAACAATTCCTGATTAAAAAACAGTAACAACAGAGATGTTCAACTGGGTACAAATAGCAAAATGTTTTGTTGTTTGGGAATTCACTGAAGATAAGTGCAGTCTCTGGGGATGCTCAACGTGATCCAATGCTGCAGCCTTCTGCCCAAAGAGCCTTATTGCAGTAACAATCCTGCCCAAATGGTCTCTGCTTTCATTTATTCCTAAAAACACTGATAAAAATGCCCCTCTTATAAACTTCCATTTTTACCCCATATACAGATTGCAGAATCATTCATAACCCACTTGAATCAAATGTATGAAATATGATATGTCAAGAGCTTTGTAATGTTTTGAACAACCAATAATTTAAAAAATGCCCCTCTTAATATTACTCATAAATGTGAATAGTGCATATTAGAAACTTTGACTTTAAAACAAATGATACTTTCAAAGCAGCAAATTCTGAAAAATATTAATAAATTGTTAAAATAAAAATGTATTCTGCACATGTATTTTTTTAATGTTCTATTTTATAATGGACAAACCTATTCACATATGTACATCCTGTTATAATATTCATTATACTTCTTTTATAATCATAATTTTAATGTTGTAATTACCAGCAAAAGGATTTTTTTTGTACCAGGGATTAAACCCAGTTGCACTAACCACTGAGCACCATCCCTAACCCATATATTTTGAGACAGGGTCTCACTAAGTTGTTTAGGACCTAACAAAGTTGCTGGCTTTGAACATTTGATCCTCCTGCCCCAGGGTCCTGGGCCACTATGATTACAGGCATGCACCACCCAACCCAGCCAGGAGAAGGATCTTTATGAATTTGTGCAGATGGGATAACTTTGATAAACTTTGGTGTGAAAGAGAAGTCTTACATTACTTGTGCTTCCTGGAGAAGCTACTCTTGGTTTAGCAGAAATAAAAACCCAAGATTGAAAAATAAAGCATTCCTTTGAGTACTTGCATAAAGAATATAGGGTCCAGAAAACAGGGAAATGGAATAGAAAAATGAAAAGAAAATTAGTTGGGGCATCTTTACCTTTACGCACTAGTGTGGCACATGCTGAGTCCACTGTATTTCTTTCCTTATAAAGAAAATAATATGTGAAAAAATGAAGCCTTTATTTTACATTCTTCAAAATATGTGGCTCTGCATAGCAATTGAACTTTAGAAATTTTAATGTAAGAAAAATTTGTATATCTCATTCTGAGAATGAATGCCACTTTTGATCACATCTTAAACCCCTTCGATATTGAGTAGAACCTCTGAATATGACAGATGTCATTCTTGGGACTGTGGCACATTGTGTGACAAAGAGATTTTTGGGGTGGGTTCCATGTGATCGCATGAGCCCTTTGCAGACTGTGACCTCCAGATGATGATAGAGGAGGAGTCAAGGAGATTTAAAGGCTAAGAATGACTCACAGTGCCACTGCTGACTTTGAAAATGCATGTGGCATTACATTGACCTTAACATTTCCACCAACTTAACTAACCTTTAGAAGATTTCTTCTTCTTGACTGTGGGCCTCTGATTTACCCTTTGTTAGAGCACATATTTTAGAATTTGTAATTATAAAATCTGCCTTTGCCTCATTTAGATGTGAATCCTTCGTGAAACTAGAAACATTGAGATGTAATCATCAAAATCATCACATTGAGATGTAATTATCCAAAGAGATGAGAAAGCATCTTTTCCCCCCAAGTCTTGGAAGGCAGGATAGAAGCCCAACTTCAAGGAACAACAATCAGCACACTTGATGGCCAGATCCTACTGGCCAACCCTTCTCCTGACATCTACCACTATTCCATTAGCTCAACCCACCAATGAAAATCTTCCTAATTATTTTTTTTTTCTGGAGAATTAAATTTAATTTCTCACCTCTGTGACAATAATGGCGTTCCCCTATCCCAATAGTCTTGAATGAATTCTTCCTTTAATGTTTAACTGATCTGATGCAACTTTTCTTTTATAGAATACAAGAACTAGACAATGACATCTAGGAGCTGATAGGAATGAATGAGGGCAATAACAGTTAAAAAGTGAGCTCAACTTTTTAGCCTCGAGAAATAAACTACACCAACATTCCCAAAGAGGCTGAAAGTAGATTCTTCATCAGAGTCTTCTGCTAAGAGCTCACCTTGATTTGGCCTGGTGAGAACAATTAAACACACACCTGGGCATCCAACCTACAAAACTTATTAAAGCCACTGAATTTCTGGGAATTTGCTATAAAGCAATAGAAAATGAATACATTTCATTTGAATCACAGATAATTTAAATTTCCCAGCTTAAATATGCAGAATGAAATAAAGATTGAAGACTTTTGGAATGCAATTTAAATAATTTGGTCTGTTTGTAGCTACATTAAATGGCACAACTGAGGATTGTTTAGGCTTTATTTTTACATAATTCAGGTACTTCAATGTTAAAAAAAGGTCTTAAATTTTGATCAACTTTTTAAGATAACTTGTACATACAAGTCAGTTTATTGATCACTATATGCAATAAACATATATAATAAACATAATAAAGATCAACAATAAAATAGATTATATTAAAAAATAAAACATCACATGTATTTTAAAGCTTTCCCATATTGTTAGATATGCATGCTGGTAAGATTAGTTATTGACATGGCTTAAAATGGGCAAATGTTTAGGTGTTAACTTTCATTTAAAAAGGAAATATTTTTAAGAATACTTGAAATATGTTAGGATAATCTGATATAGATTAATTAAGGAAACATAAAAAAATTAATCAATTTTGAAAATTCTCCAAAAAACTCCAAAATATACATGTAATGGATGATGTACTGTAAATCATACAGTATTTATATATTGAAAATGAAGCCTTTCAGCTGCTCATTTCTGGGTTACATTTGTAAAGAAAAAAAAGAGCCATTCATCAGCTAGAGTCATTCTTATGCTTAGCATGTCTCTTGATCTAAAAATGAATGTAATTCATTAGGCCATCAACTAGAGTACATTAACAAAATGATGTTTATCATAACTACATTTTTTTTTAAAGAGAGAGTGAGAGAGGAGAGAGAGCGAGAGAGAGAGAGAGAGAATTTTTAATATTTATTTTTAGTTCTCGGCGGACACAACATCTTTCTTTGTATGTGGTGCTGAGGATCGAACCCGGGCCGCACACATGCCAGGCGAGCGCGCTACCGCTTGAGCCACATCCCCAGCCCTCATAACTACATTTAAAGTTGAAATTTTATGACTGCATTCATGCAATGCAGAGCACAATCATACAAATTATTTACTGAATCATAACCTAGCTCATATTTCCAAGAAGGCAACATGTTGTTTTTTTCCTCTGAGTATTATTATATAATTAATTCTGGGAACAATGCATTTTAAAGTGTGTTATACATTTTATTACACCAAATACAGCTGAAGTACTGAGTCTCACCACACTTTACACACTAGTCCAGTGTTAGTGCTGCTTTGTAGAAGCCATTATTCAATCATACCAACTGCCCACTTGCTGCATAATCAGACTTTGGTCTTTGAGTTTTTTACTGATTGACATGAGACCTGGAACTGAGAAATGTTTCCAAGTCCTCTTTCTAGCTTTCATTTATTCCATCATTGAAACTTCTTAGAATATGGAGTTTCCAATCGGTTCTTAAACCTTTTGTAAAGGCTTCAATCTTACTTTCAGTATTGGTGAAAGCTTTGTCCTTAGCTTCAAAACAGAGCTCTCTTAGTGAAAGACCTTGGTACAGCCTTTGATAGAGCCACTTCTTATGTTCAACAGCCTCCTTTTTTATTTCTGATATCAAAACTATTGACAAATTGATGAAAGCATGGAATATATCTTATTCTAACTAAATAAATAAATCTTTAAAAATTTCACAAATGGTGTCTATGATTAAAATAAGTTTCCATTTCATTTTGTACTGATCTAATTCAATGCTGATTGAATTCCAGTCATTTTAATAAGTAATATCTTGTGATTATTTTTATTGACCTACTGTTTCTTAAGCATCACTGAACTCAGAGCACTATAACAAGCTCTTACAGAGACCAACTTGTGTGCCCAGAGAAAACAGCACCTCAACAAAATGCATTTGTGGATTGGTATTGGTTAATGCCTACCAAGAAAAAAAGCTAAGTTGCATTATGTAGGGTTTAAGATGACAATGAAGATCTAGCTAGAGAAAATAAAAAGAGAAAAAGTATGCTGAAATATAGAGAATCATTTTAGGAAGTTGGCTATACATTGAATGATTTAAAATGATATGATCAGAAAATTACTTGACTATGACTACACAACAAAAATCACCAGTTATTATTGCAATTAATTAACCCTGGAGAATTTCTTCCAGGCCATTTATTCTGACTGTGAGGTAAAAGAAGCAACTCAGACAGTTCCTTTTAATTTTCATTAAAAATCAGTTTTTGTTCATAAATCAAGATGTCCATCTCACCATGATTGCCTAATCTTCAGCATGCGTTTTGGATTTTCCCACTTAATTCAAAGTGGTCTGAAAGGAACAAGTGAGAATCATTCTAAAATCTTTCCCAAAATTGTTTCACAAACTTTGTCCATCTTTTTTTAAGACCATAGTCAGGAAGAATAGTTAAACTAACAAAAGTTTGGTTTCTGGAAAGCAAGACAGTATGTTTTGAAACATTTTGTTTCCTCTATGACAAAAAAATTAAAGTAATATTTTTGAAGCTTAATAGAATAAGCCTAAAGATATTACAAAAGACAAGTGTAGCCTTAAATTTATATTAAGGGAAGGAAATCTAGTTAAGCCACAACTCCCACCACATCAAACATTATTATTCAATAAGCCTGTAGTTTAGGCAGGAGGAAAGTAACTTTAGATAATGCTGAGTTGTTTATGGAATAAATTACAATAAAAATTGTATTTATAGAATATTAATGAAAGTTGACAATTAAAAACCTACCACCATGTAGAGGTACTTCAAAGAAAAGAGCAGTACCAAGGTGATGAGAAAAAAGATAAAGAATCTCAAGAATTTAGAGGTCCTTTATTTAGAGGTTATTAGATAGGGTGACACAACTGAAAAAATCACATAATATCATTAAAAAACATAATGAGGTCAGTGATTCTATGCTAAAAAGCAATTCTATAATTTCACTTGCTTGACAAACAAAAAGTTTACTTTAGATAGATACTATGTGACCAAAATAAATCAAGGAATGGAACTGCTCATGGAGTTCCCTAGGGACACAGGCTAATGGACTTGATTGATGTGAGCATGTACATATGATCTCCCAAGTTGTGGGAAGTAAACCTGGTAAGTTCACTTTTACTTGGGGATTATTTCCCAAAGTGAATCACATTTCTTCCGGTCTTATGCCATTGTCCAAGAAATCAGATGACCATAGAAAACTTAAACAATTTTTCAAAAAATTATCTTCAGTATATTTCCATGTAGCTACAAAGAAAAACTCTGGAAAGATTGTACTAACAACAACTGATGCATGTCTTAGTCAACCTTAGTACCCAAATCACTCTTCCTTCATTCAGGTGAAATGCTCTCCAAATATAACATCTAGAGATGGAAACCACCCTAGACCCAAAGACCTATAAATGGAAAGGAAAAAAAAATCCTTTTCACACACACAAATTAAAATTGGAAGAATAAGGCCCCCTGTTTTGTATTTTGTTTTGTTTTCATAAGTCTCTTTTTTTCCTCCACTCACATGTAGAAAACTTGTGACTTAATGATTTTGGGGTCGATGTCTGCATTTAATGTCTTTTCTCAATAATCTTTCTCTCAATGGAAAAAGTGTGTTGAGTTCTACCATAACACACTCAGAAGTATTAAAAAAGAAATTACTAATGTAGTTGATGACTTCCTCTTTGTAAAAGGGGTAAGCATAATCATTCCTAGTTATCAAAGTATATGTCAATTTTTTAAATTATTTAATAGTTGAAAAATCCTTTAGTTCTCTCAATATTTTGACTATTCTCTTTGGTTTCAAATTAGCCAATGGTATATTTCTTTCTGAAGTCAATAACTCTGAAAATATGTTGCTGAGCATAGAAGACGAAAAAATACTACTACATTCAGCCAGGTATCTCAATAAAAAATAACCAGAGAATTATTATATCATTCAGTAATCAGATAATACATAGCATATAATTTGTTTTCCAACCTACTTGTTGCTACTTATGCATTATAATCTTGAAACTATGCATACACACACACACACTCTATGGTGAGGATTTTATCTAGTATTTTGGCATTACCACAATGATCACCTTGTAATGAATTTGTATCGTTTCGATTTTCATTACCATTTTCTCATTGTCCTTCAGGTGCTTGCCTCTTTATTTGTTCTTAATTTTCCTTGAACACCCTGTCTTACTGGAAATAATTTACATTTTATATGTAGTCAGAACTTTGCCAAATGTATAGGAAAATAAATAACATAATAGAAAAATGAGCCCAGAAATGGGTACATAAATCGTTTTTGATTCTATAAAAAAGTGCTCAACATGGCAACCAATAAAACTATCCTCACAATAAAAAACAAAACACACACACACACACACACACACACACACAACTTCAATTTGGATAGGAGAGTCAATTAGAACAGTTACTTTGAAAATAAGATTGGAATTTTATAGTAACAATAAAAATGTGCAAAACATGGGCACAAAAATCCCTCTGCCTTGTATCATAATAGATCCAAACTGGAAAAAAATAATAAATCCATCAATAACAAGATAAATAATGTAGTTATTACATACTTACATAATTAACTGTTACAGAACAATAAAAATAAAATGAATCTTTATACAATAACAAATAACATTCACAAATCAGTTGATTGAAACAATTAACCAAAGAAAAATATATATAAAATAAAACACATACTATGATTCAATAAACAAAACAGGCAAAACTTTGATAACAGTAGGGATGGTTAATTAGGTGAGAAAATTTTAAAGAAAATTAAGGTGATAATTATCACAAGCATTGGCACAGATAGGGTAACATCAAGGTCAGTTGTACATTTTCATACAGATGGAATGTAGCTAAGCTTTTCCTTAGTCCTAAGTATAGTAATAACCAGGTCTTTTCATTTTAACTATTTGAACCAGCATATATATATATATATATCATCATGTATGCTTCTTTAGGTAAGTTACAATCCTAATAAGTATTGATAATATAATATAAAGCTCATTCTTTGGTCATGCAATTAAATAATCCTATAATTCAACTGCATCAGAAACTAAAATCTTGGGGAAAAAGTAAGAATACAAAATTTCAATGAACCTTCTGGTATTCTAGAAGAGTTTTCTAGCTGCAGTATGTATTAGCTGTTTGAAATTGGCAAAAATAATTTGCACTGCTGAGCTCGTTTCTAATTTCAGCAACACAAATAATAAGGGAACTTATATCATTTGATTGTTGTGAGGAATTGATATGTGATATGAAAATTGCTTCACACTGTGGCTTATTAATATTATTATGTGGTTATTATTGTTATAAAGACCACATAGTTAATTAATAATTGAATTGATTACTCTTGAGCTTTCCTGTTTGTCAATAAAACCCTTCATTCCCTTAACATATTCTGCTTTTAGGTTCCTCTATGGATCAGTGTAAATTAGTTATATTTTCAAAATTATAAATTATTTCCATCAAGCCTTACATGCCTAGGCAAACATTCCATTATGGTGAGATTAAATTTTAACTTTTTTTAGAGATAAATTATATCAAACAAGAATAAAACTCTCATAGAGAAAATGATTTCTCTATGAGTTGATGTCAATGTTTATGTTGAGGACATGATCAGCACTCACACATTTTAAGTAAACTCTGCCTATCAGCAGAGTTAGTTTTGATGATTTACATCTCTTTGGAGATTAGGATTAATGATGTTTGTAAATTAGCTTTACTGAAAACTAACTAGAACATAGCTTTTTTTCATTGCCAGATATAAGTAAATACAAATCTCACTTAGGCTAAAAAAATGCTAAATGATACCAAACAATCATCATTGTTTATTTGTCTATTCTGTGAGTTTTTTATGATTTTAATGTTCATAATGTTAAATTCATTTTTATACAAATGGATGGTTAAGGCAAAAAGAAATGCATACTTGTTTAATTTAAAAATAACACCATTGGCTTTTATTTTATAATAAACTTCAGCTCATTAATTTAATTTAATACATTTTCTGCTGTGTAACCGAAATGCTTAACGGGCTCATAACAACAACAGAAATGGGCAAACTGCATACAATTATTTTAGATTATTTTGTTAAGACTTAAAATTTCCACCAGATGGCAGTCCATCCCCTAAAATGAAGAGCTTACTAGAAAGCGAACTTAAAATAAATGTGAAAATTTAATAAGAATGTTTCTAAAAATATTGAAATAATCAATTTCAACTTATTTCATCTCTTATAATACTTTGAATTATGTTTTTTAGATAGGTAAGTAGATCACTATATTAACATTTAGGTATTTCAATCTTGGTTATATTTCACAGTGAGAGATGAGAAGTTTTAAAAAATATTTTAATTAAAGATCATATGTTATTTTCAAAAATAAATAACAACTTTCACTACTATGTTATCCTGAATGATCTGCACATTTAAAATATTAATCATGTATGTAAAGGTCAGTGGAGGAAAGTATGTGAATGAATAAATATTTAAAAATTGCATCTTTTTGCAAAAAGCTCACACTGTAGTATAAAAACACCATGTTTATACTATAGTTTGATAATACACTATGATTAAGCTTTTTGAGTGCAACAATTATTTGAAAGGGAAATTAATTTTAGTGCAACAATTATTTGAAAGGAGAGAGAAGATTTTCACATAGAATATACTGGTATAGTCAAAAGTTAAGGGAGGTAAAATTGGCATTTTTCCATCTGTGAAATACATTTAAGGAAGGGAGGCCAGTGTACATAAAGCCAAGGAAACAAGGAAAATCACAAGTTGTTTGTAAAAGCTGTCAGTTTAGGAGTGACCAGAGACTAAAAAGGAGAACTGCAAAGTGAAGAGAGAGAAGAGTGGAAAGATAGTAGGGAATGATTCTGAGAGCATTGAAAATGTACTCAATTTTATGTAGTGTGAGCTTCAGTAAGGAAAGCACACTGAAAACTTTAAAGCAATGGAAGATTAATTAGGAAGTTGCACAGGTGGGGACAAATTATTTAGCCTGGCAATGAGCATGGATCACACCATGGGAGGCCAAGTGAATGAAAGGAAGGTGAAAGAGACAAGAGCTCTCAAGAGTAAATGCTCATCTCACAGGTGAGGTTGCTGCACTGCCTCAGTCAGTAACATGAAATGACTCCCTGCCATGGTCAGACCTTATCTATGGTGATCCTTTATCGCTTTCACCTATTTAAAATGGACAACAACCATGTGAGGGAGAAAAGGCAAGTGTTTTTGAAACTTTGGGGAAGATCCATGTCCTTGTAGTAGGTGTGGAAAAGGCATGGGTAAGAGGCCATGATGGTTATAAGTGGAGAAAGGGGAAAAGTGGTAGTTATTTTAGATTGGACATAGTGTTCTTTTGAAGAACAACCTAATCATTCTATTGAATAGGTAGCTGGAAATATGAATAAAACTGAAACTTCACAGACATCAGGAATATAACAAAGATTTAACAGTCAAATCTGAAGAGCAACTTTTATAAAATGAAGAAAGAAGCATCTGAAGAAAATTGACACTGAAGTAGAAAGCAAACACAGACATCCTTACAAGCATGTGTGCGAACAGTAATAGTATATTAATAATACCAAATGTGTATGGAAGATTTATCATGTGCCAGGTACTCAAATTAGATGCTTTAAATTTACTAGCTTTCTCACCCTCTGAACAACTCCATGATATAGGTATTAATTTTATGCCAATTTTATAAGTTAAAAAAATAGAGACAGAGATATTGCAAAACTTCTCCAATAACACAGCAATGATTTGACAGTGCCGGGTTCTAAGGTTGTGTCAGATTACTCTGAATTTTGAACTTTTCTTCCCAAGTTGTTTTGTACTATAAGCCAGAGTTCTGTATAACCTCTCATGTGTTTTCCTTCTTATGTCCAATGAAATGATTGGTTTTATTAATAAGCAACAAAATTTCAAAGCATTATTTCATTTTGGTCCTGCTTTTGATACAATATTATCTTTGCTTCATTATTTATTGTTTCTTCCATTATTTTTTGTTCTTTTTCTCTCTATAAGTTAGGTTTCAGTCATTTTTCTTGTTTTTTCTTAGATTAGTTTGCTAAAAAGAGGTACTGGGAATGTAGATGGTCTTTGTATTTCTGCACCTTAGTAATTGGAACAAATGATCATAACTTAACCACACATGTGTGTTATTGTAGTCATTACTGTCGCTGCTGTGGTTCTCTTTGATTCTGGATGGGGATGGTTTTCATTTGATTTTAGACTGAGATAGGAGAAACAATCAGGGCAGAGGTTGACATTACAGGGAGGAGGAGACTAGATGACACCTTAAGGTACTAGAGAGAGCGCTATGGAAAAGATGTCAACAGGACACAGCTTGGCCTTGAGGTGGACGTGTATATCTTTCAGAAAACAAACAATCAAGAAAAGCTAAACTACACAATGAACACGGAGACGAGTTTCTATTGAAAATATATGTCTCCTGCAACAAAATTGCAATAAGCACAATGAAAATAAATATGGACCTGGGTTATTACCCAAGTCGTTTATTCAGAAAAAAAATATTGATATAAACCAGAGGCAGAGAACTTTTTTAGGGGATAAAATTTTATCTGTTCTGAAATATTATGCTATGCATCTCAAGCACTATACAACGAAGTTGTATCCAAACCAAATTGCAATTTGGGGGAGATTACTTTTCTCTCTCAAGAAAGTCTATGGTGCTGTGGTATCCATCTTTTATTTGGAAAATGAGTAATAACAGAGCACACACATATTTTAAACAATGTTATTGTGTGTTTACTAGTGACATTTTGATTATTGATCATAAGTAAAAGAACAAGAAAACATATAAACAAACAGAAAATAAAGAAAAGCAGCAAAAATGAGTGCATAAAGTATCCTACATAAATACAAAAGGTTTATATATCAACTATCTTTCTTTCCTTTTTAAACTAAGATTTACCTTTGTTCAAATTAATAACTATTGGTTATGTTAATCTTATCTATGCAATCATATATTGTAACCACTGTCTACTAGCAGTTGATTAAATTAATCTTAGCTAAATTTAAATTAATTAAATTTTCAATAATTAAGTTCTGATAGCCACACTTCTAGAACTTTGTAGCCTCTTGAGTCTAGTGGCTACTATTTTGCCCACAGTAGTGACAATGTCTTTAACACTCAGAGCAGCCTTAATGTTCCTCTCAAAATTGACTCAACTTTATAGATGGCTTTTCCCTTCATGTAGCCTCTGATTTTGCTTTTATTGCAGCATTTTTTTAGAAAACTTATAATTGTAAATACTGTCTCTGCCCCTTTTAGATACATGTAAATGTATTTAAAAACCTCTCCCCAGGTTTACAATCTGTGAATGTCTTTCCTAAGGACCTTAGAGCCACCTTTTAGAACCTAAATATAAAGAAAGCTAAATACTCTCATCTCTCAGTTTGTGGTAAGGCAGAAACCTAACTGCATTGGGAAGCTCACTCTTGGGAATAAGGGGAAGTTACTTGTGTGGGGGAAAGGCCAAGTAGCACACACTGTCAACTAGCGCCCTCTACCACAGCCTTCAAAGTCCTTCTGCCCTTTTAATCAATGGAGTTATGTTCAGACTGCATTTTGGACTCTTGAAAAATGTTTTCCTTAAGAATTGAACAATATTTTCATGAAAAATTTTCTTTGATGTCATCAAAGTAGAAAATTATAGTACATAGCAATAATCTATGCTAAGACTGAATTAAAGAGAATATTCTGATAAAAAATTGGCCAAGGTTAAAACACAGACAATTCTGAACTATCAAGAAAAAAATGTCATTCCCTCTTTAGATATGCATTTTTGTTCTTTGTGATAGAGCACTTGTGCTCAGTGAAGAAAAAATGGAAGCATTTGCCTCAAAATGTAAGATATCTCATGGCATAGTGCCTTAAGAACAACAAGAACAATTATTCTTTAAGGTACATTTTTACACTTCACTTTTCAACACAATATTATTGAGCACATATAGAACAGAGATAACACAATTCACTTTTCTATCATTATAAACAACAGTAAATCTTTCACCTGAGGTATCATTTGGAGAACTCCAAACCTGTCATCCTATAAAACTAATTGGTGAGTAAAGTCAAGGATTTTTGTTTTGGTTTTCTTTCTTGTGTCTGCTAGGATAAAATCAAATAGAAATAATAGTTGGGTCATAGTAAAACCTTTACTTCTTTGTTTGGCTTTATGAGTTCTAAAGTAAATAATAGAAAATTACAATAAATTGGTGTGCATGTGTGTGAGGTGAGTGGTAGTGGTGTCCAGACGTATGTGTTAATGGTGTGCATGTATGCATACATACATCTACAAGCAAGTGTTTATATAATTTATTATAAAATAAAACATATTTTTCATGAAGTAAAAATGCATGTTTACAGGTGCATGTTGGCTGAATGACATTTGACATCATCACCATTGCATAAAACATATAATATTTTAGTTATTATTATTAGTTTAATTTGTTCACTGGGAAGAGAGAATGGGTCAGAGCATGGCAGTCTAAGTGTGAAGACCTTTCTTATTTTTACATTCTCAGTTTTTCAAATCTCTAACTCATACCTATATTCCCTTATGTTTCATTTATTACCTTACAATTTGATATAAAATAGATTGTAAAAATAAGAAATTCTGCTGTTTCAAATATATTCAAATTTTTCTTCATAATATTTATGTGTCATTGCTGTAATTTTAAGCATAAGTTACATAATTGGCTTTGAGGAAAAGTCATCCATATTTTGCAAATGTTAATGTCATGTGCTAGAAAAAATTATTGTCCATCTAGAGGAGAGATGAGCTGCCACTGGCATTTGATGTGCCCTAGGCATCAAATTCATATGCTTTACACAGGCAATGGGGATCATTGACTGGTACAGCAGATAGTTAAATGAAGAAGCTTTGCTAATAAACTTTGTAATGTTTAAAGTTAATCTATTGAGGAAAATTATTCTTACTTGAATTATCTAGATTAACTGAATATACTAATTAAATATTTCAAGTTTTTTTATAATAACTTATATATACACAATATTGCATCATAAAAATCTTTTTTTTCTTTTCTTTTATTTTTTTATTGGTTGTTCACAAAATTACAAAGCTCTTGACATATCATATTTCATACATTAGATTGAAGTGGGTTATGAACCCCCAATTTTACCCCAAATGCAGATTGCAGAATCACGTCGGTTACACATCCACAATTTTACATAATGCCCTATTAGTAATTGTTGTATTCTGCTACCTTTCCTATCCCCTACTATCCCCCCTCCCCTCCCCTCCCATCTTCTCTCTCTACCCCATCTACTGTAATTCATTTCTCTCCTTGTTTATTTTCCCATTCCCCTCACAACCTCTTATATGTAATTTTGTATAGCAATGAGGGTCTCCCTTCATTTCCATGCAATTTCCCTTTTCTCTCCCTTTCCCTCCCATCTCATGTCTCTGTTTAATGTTAATCTTTTCTTCCTGCTCTTCCTCCCTGCTCTGTTCATAGTTGCTCTCATTATATCAAAGAAGACATTTGGTATTTGGTTTTTAGGGATTGGCTAGCTTCACTAAGCATAATCTGCTCTAGTGCCATCCATTTCCCTGCAAATTCTATGATTTTGTCATTTTTTATTGAGGCATAGTACTCCATTGTGTATAGATGCCACATTTTTTTATCCATTCATCTATTGAAGGGCATCTGGGTTGGTTCCACAGTCTAGCTATTGTGAATTGTGCTGCTATGAACATCGATGTGGCAGTATCCCTGTAGCATGCTCTGCATCATAAAAATCTTTATTCCAGTAGACATTAGTCGATCTATTAGAACATAATTAAGATTTGCTTTTCTGCATAGTGATGACATATATTTGAAAGCCAACAGTTAACCATAAATGGATGATATATTACAGAAACTAAATGATAGATATCAATGTATGGCAAACATGTAAAATAAAATTAGCATATCACTTGCATTCAAATTATGCCACAATGTGAGCATTTCAGTATCTGAATATTTTAATTACTATGATACCTATTCATTGGCCATTTGATGAGCCTCACTGCAGAGTAGGACAGGCTACTAGAAAAAAAATGGAAGTCAATGTAGAATCCGAGGCATGTGATAGCCAGCTACATATCTAATAGGCTACTAGCAATAAATTCTACATGGTTAAAAAATGAACTTTCTCTATAGTGGTGGTATATTTTTCCTTTACAAGGAATTACATTCCCAGGTCTTTTGTTAAGAATGAGGATGCTATTCCAAATTCACAAATGTTCATGGATATAGGCTCACTGTATAGCTTGGTCTTGCTGGTGGGCATTGTGGAAAGAGATTGCCAGGTTCCCTTTCCCTTTTCTTTGGTGGGCTTCTCTTATATTCTACATTCAGCTCTACCTTTGAATTTCCTGCTCCAGTTATTAAAAATACTTCAATTCTTCTGAGATTAATTTTACCCAGTAATACTAGACATATTCCACAAAGTAATTTCTGCCTTTCCTGGAAAACTTCAATTTTCCTATTTCCTCAAATACCAGTCTCCTCAATATTCGCAAGTTATGCTTGTTGATTGAAATCCTTGTCTGCATTGGAGATATGATTCTGACCAGCTAAAGAATGTTAGTTTATTAGAGATTATGGTAAATGTCACAACCAATAAATGTCAACTAAGTTGAGACTTCATCTTTGTATTATATCAGAGTATGATGGGAAAGCATACAAAAGAAACCTAAAGTTCTGATACCATTACAAATATTCCCAAAGAATTATATGATTGGATGGATCTGGAGACTATTATGCTAAAAGAAATAAGCCAATCCCCCCAACCCAAAGGTCAAATGTTCTCTCTGATATGCAGATGCTAACACACAACAAGGGTACGGGGGCAAAGGGAAGAGTAGAAATTCAGTAGATTAGACAAAGGGGAATGAAGGGAAGGGAGGAGGTACAAGAATAGGAAAGCAAGTGGAATAAAGCCGACTTAACTTTTCTTTTTTTTAAATTGCTTTTATTTTTTAAATACATACACCACAGTAAATCTCCACATCATGTACAACCACAAGACACAAGACAGGGATCCTAATTAGAGTAAAATGTACCTCATTTTGTATAAATATGTCAAAATATACTCTACTGTCATGTATAACTAAAAAGAACAACTTTAGAAAAGAATAATTTGGTGAAATAAACTTTAGAAGTCCTTATTTCAAGTTACAATAGGCCATTTATTTTCTCTGTATAGTCATCTTAGCTAGCCTCAAAGTGTTTACTTTAGGTGTGCTGTTAGCATATTACCAGTTTCCTAAAAAAAAAAGCTGTTTTCAACCTATTATGATTTTGCTCTGTTATTAGAGGAAAACACCTCCTTTGTAGTCTGAATCACATGAGTCTCAGAGTGTCTTGCAGCAGAATTGTGGTCACATAGGTGCTGATGTTGTGGACAACACAAGTACTCCTGGCCTGCCCTGATTTGTCCAGGTGTAAACCTGTGATTGACACTGAGAAGTTTCTTTTGTCTCAGTGTTTGAAATTTATAGCAGTGACATCCTAGGATGGAGATATCCTGAAGCTGAATACTGCTATCTTTCGTGCCCTGAAAAAGGATTAAAAAATCCCTACTGCTGAAAACACTGCCACTACTTCATTACAGTTATTTTTAGAAAAAAAAATGCATTTTTATTAATGATTATCTTAATTTTCATACTTATGGAGTATTGTGTGATAATTCAATACATGTATACAGTGTGTATTAATCAAATCAATGTAGTTAATATTTTTAGACTATTTTTAGTTGTCAATAAACCTTTATTTTATTGATTTATATGTAGTGTTGAGAATCAAACTCAGTGCCTCACACATGCTAGGCAAGCACTCTACCAATGAGCCACAACTTCGTCACAGTAGTTAGTATTTTAATCTCCCTTTATGTTTTACAAAACTCTTTGATTAACAGGTAGTAATTATGTACATTCTTGCAGCATAGTGTAATGTTTTTCAAAGTAATAATGTGATGGAAATCTTAATGACCTTTATTTGATCAATATAAATTATAAATATTTACTGTATCATCTGGGCCCTTCTCGATTCTTGGTATTCCAACCTTTTCATTGACTTCCATTTTTCTAAGCTTTGATTTCTCTTATTTATTTAATAACATGAATGCAGTTTGATAGTGAGTATAGACTGTGTTTCTACAAAAACTCTGTCCTCTGACTATGGATTCCACACCTGGAGTGTTATGGTTTAAATGTGTCTCCCAAGGTGGGGTGTGGAGATGTGAGGAGGAGGAAGCAGAAGCTGCAGTGGTGACCCCCATGTTAAGAATTGCCTGTTCAATGGAATGTCTGCAGAGAAAATCTGTAGGAATGAATCAAAGACAAGACAACAGAGAAACCAGGTGGACTGCAACAAGCAAAGTCATAGAGTTAGAGCTACACAAGACCTTTGGAGAAAACATCACAGAGCCAAGTTCCCCAGATGCTGGTCATAGAAATATAAGACTTGTTTGCTCAGCTGGATTTTAGTCTTGCTTTGGTCTCATCCCTTCTTTTAATGCCCCTATTTCTTACTTTTGGAATAAAATGTTTACTCTGTGCCTTTATATATTGGATAGATGTAACTTGCTTTTGATTTTTACAGGGGCTAATGCTGGGAGTTTGCCTTGATTCTCAGGCAACATTGGACTTGGACTTTTGGGCAATCCTGGAACTGTTGAGACTATGAGAACCCTAGGAAATGGGCTAAACATGTTTTTCATTGTGTGATGGGGGAAAGGAGTAGAGTATTATGGTTTAGATGTGAAGTGTCCTCCAAAAGTTCATGCATGAAACAATGCAAGAAGACTTAGAGGTGAAGTGATCGGTTTATGAGAGCCTGATCTAATCAGTGCATTAATCCCCTGCTAGGAATTCACTGGGTGACACCTGTAAGGAAGTGGGGTGTGGCTGAAAGATCTGGGCCCATGGGGGCATGCCATTGTGGTTTATATTTTATCCATGGTGTGGAGAGCCTCTCTTTCTCTGCTTCTTGGTGGCCATGTCCTGAACCCCTTTCTTCTGTCACACTTTTCTGTCATGATGTTTTGCCTCCTCTGGAGTCTCAAGGAATGGAATCAGCTATCTATGGATTAAGATCTCAGAAACCTTGAGCATGCAAATAAACGTTTTCTCCTAAAAATTGTTCATGTCAAGTCACAGTGGTGAAAACACTGACCCAAACCAGGAAATTCAACCAAACTACAATTGAAAAATATTTGGAGAAAGAACTATCTGTACTGGATATCCATACACTTATTTTCTTGTCTTTATTACTTCAACAAGTATTTATAAAAGCTGTTACTTCTACTTTGTAACAGATATGAGCAGGAATCTAGACATGATTAAAACTGTACGGAAGGTGTGTATAGATTATGGGCAAACACAACACAGGGCTGGAGCATCTATGGGTGTTGGTATCCAAGAAAGTCATAGAGTCCATCCCTCACAGATACCAAGGAACCACTGAGCTTTATGGTCAAGATTAAATAATTGTAGTTGAAGAAGGGAAACAAAGAATTACAGAGAAAAAATTGTACAGGGGTATAGTATTGATTTAAGAGGTAATATTTTATAATTTAAGCGAGCAAGAGTAAACGGATATTTCTCATTTGATTCAACATGTAGAATCTGTTGCAAGACCATTTGATTGCCTATAAATGGGTAGGGACTTAAAGTTTACACTAAATGAGTACAGCACTGATCAGTGGGGTAATTGTGCCCTCACATTATATTTTCTGAATATTGTAATCATGAAATCCTATATCTGAAATACATGCAAACACACACCTATTGTTAGGGTTTAGATATGAAGTGTTCCCCAAAAGCTTATGTATGAGACAATACAAGAAAATGTAGAGGTGAAGTGATTGGATTATGAGAGCCTAACCTAATCAATGCAGATGATTAACCCTAGATAGGATTTAACTTGATGGTAACTGTAGGCAGGTAGGTTGTGTCTGGAGAAGGTGGGACACTGAGGACTTGCCTTTGGGGTTTGTATTTTGTATTCATTGAGAGCACAACTCTCTCTGCTTCCTCTTATGATGTTCTGAGCTGAATTTCTCTGCCACATTCTTGCACCCTAGTGTGCTGCCTCACTTTTCACTCACTAGGAATGGAATCTGCCTTGTATGGACTAAGACCTCTGAAACTGTGAGCCCCCAAATAAACTTTTTTCCTCTAATTTTCTTGTAAGATGGTGACAGTGACAAAAAGAAAACTAAGTAAAACACACACACACACACACACACACACACACACACACACACACAGATCAAGGCTCAAGGCACAGGACAGTATTTACTTAGGTCAACATAGAGTTTTAAATTAGATGTTGGCCTGCATCATATTTTAATTAGATGTTTCTGAGAGATAAGTGCCATTCTGTATGAACTCACCTCTTTTGTGTTTGCTTTCATATGAAAACAATTTATGTTTGTAAGAAAAAGGATATATTTACTATAAGAGACAAATATATCCACATGCATTTAAATATAATAAAATTTCAAAACATAATAAACCTCTGTAATCTCCTTAGTCTTATACAACAATACATATTTACTCTAGGGAAATGGCCTCAGCCTTTTTCTTTATTGTGGTTTGATTTTATTTGACTTCCTACCTAACAGCATTAGACTTTTCAAAACCTTTAAGGAGCACAACTGCATTATCAATTCAGATAAGGATTAAAGAAAATCATAAACTAATGCAAAAATATTAGGTGAAAATGCATCTTAATACAATAAGCCAGAGATGAACAGAGTAATTCAGAGTTACATCAGGAACAAATTTATATCATTTCACAGCATGATATGTTCTAAATGATTGAAATGAAATTACCCTGTGTACTAGAGTTGACAGCAGAGCCACGTATGTGTCTCTTTGTGAATTCAAATACAGAAAACCCCTCAACATTGGGAAGTAAAGTCAATTAAAATGTATGAATGATTTTACTTTCCTGTACAAGCAAGTGTTATTTTCCTAAAAACAACCAGACGACAGGCAAAAAAAATTTACCAATAATAGAGAGTTGGTAGTCAAGGTAGAGTCCAAGAAGTTTTCAAAGAAGTGTAGTCTCAATTTGCATCAACATCTAATTAGTTCATTTAATTACTCCATGCTGAGAGTAATTGATTTTAGGCCTAGAAGGAGAAACATGTCTACTATCGGGAAAAAAGTAATTTTGGCTCTTTCAATTCGAATCTGGGCAAAGGTTGCATCTAAGAGTGTATACTTTTTCACATTTTATCTACTATTTCAACATTCTTTCTAGTTATCACCAACATTAAATACCAATGTAATTTAGGTCTGATTAAAAAATGCTCATATTATGGAAATAAACTTTTATATTATCTAAATAAAATAATATAATGACATAAGTTACAATTAAAGATTTAGATATTTTGTTGAAAGTTTTTGGGTCATTTTTATTCACAGATATTATTTTTATATGGTTTCATGTTTTATTTTAATAAAGAAAAGTTTTTGTTTCTTTTTTTTTTTTTAACCACATTTCTTCTGATTTCAAACTGCAAAAAGGTGAAAATCCTCCCTCTACCTTAATCTCCAGTTATCCACAGATATCAATCAAATGTTTGCTTAGGTGAAAACTCACTCTTCCCTTACCTCATCCTGTCCTTAAAAGAGTTTTATGTTATGATAGGGCACTTCATGGGCCAAGAAAGAATTTCTGGGGTGACTTCCTTCAGTAACAATCAGAAGTAGAGGCTGAACTTTTTCTTAACAGCTTTTGAGGAGGACAGGGACTCCTCTCAATGTGGATGTATTTCTTAAAAGAAAAGACTTTAAAATCCAGTCCAGGGCATTGAGAGTTTCTGCACACTTGCATTGAGATCTCAGAGAGGCATCCCTAAGGCAAAAGTCTCTATTAGATGACAAAGTGTGAGGTGGCAGGGGTACAATCAGCCAGTCTGTGTGTCTGGTCCCACCAGTGTGATGGACTTCTGTAGTGTGGAAACCCTCTTTTCATGAACAACAAGAGATGCTGGTGGAACTGTTACACAGGAGGGGACGTCAGCACCTGACCTTGAAAGGATAGGGGGTTTCTAGGTAGTGGACATGAGGAGGGGACAGTTATGTTCATTCTCTGTGGGCCTGTCGGTCTGGGAAACTGGGTCTTCCTTACACATGTGTTCGTCAGCTTCTCCTCATTGAGAGGGAATTCTCAGCAGCAACGAGAAGCAGAGACATGATGACATTGTGTTCCAAGTTGTAAGGGTCACCGGTCAGCCGTGAGCCCCAAACCCAGCTCAACTGCATTCAAAAATGAGGTAAACGAAGAATTTTCAGAAAGCATGTTCAGAGAGCTTACCGTCCACAAGATGGCCAAACAGTCACCAATGTGTGCATTGTATAAGGAAGAAGATCCAACTTAGGCTAATGAATGGATCCTACAGGCACCAGAATTTGAGGACAAGAAGGTGAGCCCTCATTTATTTATACCAATTGAATTCTCCAACTCTCTGTCCCCAGAGCCCAAAGCTGTGTTTGCCAAGGGGCAGCGAGCACAAAGCGAGGTGAAGGCCGAGGCGGGGGTGAGTGCCACTCTGAGCTGCGAGGTGGCCCAGGCCCAGACAGAGGTGACATGGTACAAGGATGGGAAGAAGCTGAGCCAGAGCTCCCAGGTGCCCGTGGAGGCCTCTGGCTGCAGGCGGCAGCTGGTGGTGCAGCAGGCGGGCAAGGCGGACGCTGGGGAGTACAGCTGCGAGGCCGGGGGCCAGAGGGTCTCCTTCCGCCTGGATGTCACAGGTGGATGATGCTAGGGCTGGGTGAATGGAGGGAGGGTGGTAACTCTATGGCACCTGTGGCAGCCTAGGCTCTGTGAGGCCTGTGTACTTCCTGACCTTGGACCTCAGCATCTGTGGCCAAGCTTTGGGTGGAGTTGGGCACTGGGGGTTGTTTGTGGCTGGGGAGTGTGTCCTGCAGGGGCAGGGGCTCCCTCTACCTGCCTGTGCCTACTTGCTGGGCCCAGAGCTCCAAAAGCCCTTGCTTGGGCCCTTTGGAATCCTGCATGTCCATCTGTCCTTCCCCCATCTCCTCCCTCTCCCCTCTGTGACCTGTCTCTGAGCCTGTGAAGGGGCCACAAGGGGCTCAGAGCTTTTCTCCTGATAGCCTACCTGGTGCTGGGCTCTCTCCCAATGATCTGCCTGGTGCTGTTTTTTTGTTTTTGGTTTTTTTTTTTTTTTCTGATTGGCTCAGGATGATGGTTCTCTGATGATTGGTTCACACTGGCACTTGGCTGTCTGCTGATTGGTCCAAAGTGGCACTTGGCTGTCTGCTGATTGGCTGGCATTGAGCTCTGTGCTAATTTGCCCCATCTGGTACTGAGTTGTCTGCTGACTGGCCCACACTGTAACTGAGCTCTGGGCTGATTGGCTGGCACTTGACTCTCTGCTGATTGGCTTGCACAGGCTCTGAGGTCTCTGCTGATTGGCCAGCACTGGCAGTTTGGTCTCCTGCATTCCTTTGGTAGCTGTGGCCAACAAAGATGTGGGTTTCTGGTTTGGTGCGGGCAAGGCGGACTCCGGGGAGTACAGCTGCGAGGCCGGGGGCTGCTGTGTCTGCCTCCCCATGCTTTTGTGCCCCCTGCGTAGTGGTAGAGCTGGGAAGCCACTGATGGGCTGGGGTCCAAGGGAGGAGAAGGGTCATGGTCTATTCCCAATGTCTGGGAGGGTGGTGGCATCAGGAGGTAGGCCTGGCTGTGATAGCCTTGTGGGCCGTGACAGTGCAGTTACCTGCAGGATCAGAGTGGATCAGGAAGTGCTTAGGGCTCTGATGAGGACAGGCTGCCCAGCTGTCCACCCATCAGCCTTGGAGTTTGCAGCTTGGGTCATGTGTAGGATAGAACTTAGGCATGGCCATGCAATGTTCTGCTCATGATGGACACTCTGCTCGGCCATCCCTGGGGTGGGCTCAGGCTGTGAGACAGAGCTGGGTCTGTTCTGGAGTCCCTGACCTGTGCGTCCTTTCCCTCTGTCCCCAGAGCCCAAGGCTGTGTTTGCCAAGGGGCAGCTGGCACACAGTGAGGTGAAGGCCCAGGCGGGGGCCAGCGCCACCCTGAGCTGCGAGATGGCCCAGTCCCAGACAGAGGTGACGTGGTACAAGGATGGGAAGAAGCTGAGCCAGAGCTCCCAGGTGCACATGGAGGCCTCTGGCTGCAGGCGGCAGCTGGTGGTGCAGCAGGCGGGCAAGGAGGATGCTGGGGAGTACAGCTGTGAGGCCGGGGGACAGAGGGTCTCCTTCCGCCTGGACATCACAGGTGGGTTTCTTGAGGCTTTTCCTTGTGTTGCTTGTGATAAGTGTCAGGAAGTTAGGGTGTGTGCTACTGTTGGCCCCTATTCTCACGAGGCCTCCTACCACTATGGCCTGCCACTGGAAATTCACCCTGAAGACCTGGAATTTGTTGACTGTTGTTTTGTCTTTTTACTTGCTTACACTTTACAACAACTCTATGTGGAAGGATTATGATTATACCTATTTTAAGATAAGGCTCAGGTAAGCTCTATAACTGGCTAAGATTTGTCTTATAAGGATTTGCACCATCAGGGGTGTGTGTGTGCTTGAAGAACTCTGGCTTCCCTATTTATGTAGCAGGACTGCTGTGATATAGAGTCCCCGCCTTTTGCTTGTATGAAAACAAGATCTCTTTCATGCTGAGGGATCTTTTCTCTGGGTATCAAATTATAGTTCAGCAGTTACTTTTTTTTTGAAAGAGACACTTATATATATATTTTTTTATTTTGAAGACTTTTAAATTTTTTAATTTTGTTCTAATTAGGTATACATGACAGTAGAATGCATTTTGACACATCATACATAAATGGAGTAAAACTTCTCATTCTTTTGGTTGTATGTAATCATGTATGAACAAAGGGTATTCTATTGTCATTTCTACCTGCATACCGCCTGCTCTCCCTTCATTCCCTTCTGTCTAGTCCAAATTAGACACCCCTCCCAACCTTATTGTGAACTAGCATCTGCATATCAGGGAAGACATTTGGCCGTTGGTTCTTCGTGATTGGCTAATTTTGCTTAGCATATTTGTCTCTAGTTTCATCCATTTACTGACAAATGACATCATTTCATTCTTCTTTAAGGTTGAGTACTATTCCATTTTGTATATATACCATAGTTTTTTATCCATTTATATGTTGAAGGGCACCTAAGTTGATTCCATAGTTTAGCTACTATGAATTGAGCTTACTATTTACTTTTTTCCTATTTAAAGAGGCTATTCCATTGTTTTGAGGTGGTGGGTCTGTTATGAGGTGGCTCCACCCTCATGAATGGATGAACACTATCTCCTGGAGGAGGGCAAGTCATGGTTTCCATATTGTACTTTGAAATATTTTCACATTAGGTTTATTATGGTTCCTTTGAGAGTCAGGTATTTTTTTTTCCTTCTGTTACTTTTGACTTTTTCATTTCAATTTTGATTTTCTACAGCATGACCTTGATGAAACTTATATGGTTTCCTTTGTATTCATCCCAGTGGGGGTTGCTGAGCATCTTGAATCTCTGGGCTTATATCTTTGATCAGCTGTGTGTGTACTTGGCCTTTGCTGTCCTGTTCCATGTGTGTCCCCTTTCAGGACTCCTGTTTAGCTCTGTTAGACATTTGCATGTTTTTTACATGTATATCCTCTCTTTGCCTCATAATCCTTTCTTCTTTCTTTGCTTTAACCTGGATATTTTCTTTTGACCTGTTTTTCAATTTACTAATATCATGTCCTGCTATATCTAATTGTTTGTCAGTCCCACCAAAAGTGAGTTTACTTTGAGTTATTGCATTTTTGATTCATAAGTTCCACTTCATCAATTTTTTATGGATTCTAAGGTTTGAGATTCTGTAGTGGAAGTCACCCTATAATTCCTGGGTCTTGTACATGTTAAGCCCACATTCTACCAGTGAACTCTATCTCCAGTAAGTTGCCAGATTTGATTCATTTTCTTATCTTTATTTTTTCAGTACTACTAAGCATGGTTATATGCCTGTCCAATAGCTGTAATAACTGAGATCACCTTTCCTCTAGCATGGCATTTTTGTGTGTGTGTGTGGGAGGTTTGATAATATTTATGCCAGTTCCTGGCATGTCAAATAATTTTCAATTAACTGGCATTATATGAGAAAAGATGTTGAATATGGATGACTTTGTCTTGCTTCAGAGAGAGGATTCCTCTTTGCTCTTCTAGGCAGGTGGAAAATCACTGACCCATTTGGGCACATTCCAGAATCCTCTGACTCGAGGCTGAGTTGCAGTTTGATCAGGGTCTTTTAGCTCTGGTTTGCCCTGATCCTGGGCATAGTCCTCCATGGATTTCTCCAAAGATTAGGGTACCAGCAGCTGTAACCATTGTTTCTTTAGGAAAGCAAGATGCTGAAATGTTCACACTAACTGTCAGAGGCTTTCTGCTTCTCTTCTGCTATAGTTCAGATGTGTTGTATCTAGGATGTCTGTGTGTGGGCTTGGTACCTAGTGCACTGGTGTTTTGAGGTGGTGGGTCTGTTATGAGATGGCTCCACCCTCATGAACAGATGAACACTGTCTCGTGGAGGAGGTCAGGTCATGGCTTTCAGTTTTGTGACCAGATCATTACTTACCTGCAGGTGTTGGGCAAGATGTTTGGGATGCATTGGTTCTTGTGAGAAAGGGTTGTTTTAAGAATCCTGGTGCCTCAATGACACCTCACGTACTCTTGCTATTGGGATGCCATGAGGCCTCCTTAGAGCTACAGCAGTGCCATACCATAGCCTCAGACCTGCAGGTCTTAGCAACATAATCTTTTCTTTTCTAACATCTGGCCTCAGCCATATATTTTAGCAATACAAAACAAACCATGACAGCTCTGTAGCCTCCTGCCCCCACGCAGCTTCAAACTCCTCAAAGTCTGGATTGGAAATGACTCAAAAGTGGGCTTCATTCTCTACTGCTCTTTTCCTTGGGGGCTTGGCTCCTCAATCTCAAGATTTATTTTTATCTATTTGTGTGAGAAGTCCCTACATCTTTGGCTCCCTTCTTTCTTAGAGCTGCACTGCACCTGGCCGTTTGCATGGGTTTTCACTATTCTGTCATAGAAGCAAAGACAAACAGGGGCCCAGTGTGAGCACACCTCTGAGAATACCTCCCTCAGGACTTTGCCTCCTCACACCCAGACTCCTTGGACTGCTCTGAAGCACACTGCTAGGCGCACATGCCCACCGTCCTGCTCATGCCATGTCTGTTGCTGCAGGATGATCCTTGGCACTCACCAGGGCTGAGGGTCCCCAAATATCACTCTGACCATGGTGTTCCCTGGCTCTGCATCTGCATCACCAGTCTCCTCCTCCAATTTAGGGCACTCACTGATCTCACAGAGTGTGGGACCTCCTGCTCAGTCTCCTCTTCCAGCATGGCATCCTGACCAATTTCACGGAGTGTGGGACCTCCTGCTTGGTCCCCTCCTCCAGCATTGCGTCCTGACTGATCTCACAGAGAGTGTGTCCTCCTGCTCAGTCCCCTCCTCCAGCATGGCGCCCTGACTGATCTCATGGAGAGTGTGTCCTGGTGTCCATGCTTTATCTGCCTTTGTCTTCCCCTTCTGAAAGTGCTGTGGGAGCACAGCCTTCTGTCTGACTGGGGCAGCATCTGCTGAGGTCTGCAGTTGTCTGTGGCTGAGTTCTCCACAAATGGTAGCCGTGGAGACCAGTGAGTCAGTGAATACCACATCCACCGGGTGGACTCTCTTCAGCATATTTACATGCCGAAATGGACAGGGATGGAAACTAGTGCTGTGAGGGGGCATATGATTCAGTTGGAGTGGGATGTACACAGTTCAAGAACCTCGAGGTTGTGGGAGGTTGGAGACGGGAGCTGCCCACACTGTTGAGAGTGCCACTTGGTGCCCTGTTTGAGAGGTCTCCTAAGGCCATGCACATCCTGTGCTGCTATGGACATCCACAGTAGCCTTCCTCATTGTATCCCCATCCTGGAAAAAGCCCCAACAAGCCCCAAGAGTAAGGGAATCCCTCAAGGCGCTATGCAGCACAACTCTGTCCCAGCACAGAGACCAATGCCTGTGCGGCCACGTGGCGGCTCTCACAGACTCTGTGCTGGAGGAAGGAGACCAACCCCAGCATGCTCAGCTGTGGGCCTGCTCTGAGAAAGGCTGTCAGTGGGGTGCCGTAAGGTCCCACGGGACCATCATGTGTGCTGCCGCTACTGACTTGGTCCTTGAACAACCAGAGGCCAGGCCCTGGCAGGATGTTACAGGGGTCAGAGCAGCGGCTGCCCCCATTCTGCTGTGTGTGGGTAGCCCCTGGGTAGGTTAGTTGGTGTGTTCTGGTTGTGTGGAAATGGGAACACCTGAGGTCGTGGAGCCAATACCTTGATGTGAGCTCACACTGAAGTGAAAGGCATGATTGGTTTGTAGAGGACAAAGGTGTGTCAGCCTGGAGTGTGGTAATGAACAGCCAGGACCTGCCAATGCAGCCACTGTCCCGAGGCAAACAGTGAACCAGGGACCTGGAGTTGATGGTCCAGCCTCTTCCCTCCAGCTTCAGATCGCGCTTGGCTCAGGACATAGCCAACATGAGAAGTTGACCTCTGAGACAGGAAATGCTCTGTGAACACAAGCCTGATGGGAGTGAACACATGATGTCTCTTCATTGAGGACCCAGTTCACGGAGATTGAAGCTTTAGTCCTGTCAGATGGGTTGATATCAGTACTGTGTCCCTGATCTGTGCGTCCCTCCCCTCTATCCCCAGAGCCCAAGGCTGTGTTTGCCAAGGGGCAGCTGGCACGCAGTGAGGTGAAGGCCCAGGCGGGGGTGAGTGCTACTTTGAGCTGCGAGGTGGCCCAGGCCCAGACAGAGGTGACATGGTACAAGGATGGGAAGAAGCTGAGCCAGAGCTCCCAGGTGCCCGTGGAGGCCTCTGGCTGCAGGCGGCAGCTGGTGGTGCAGCAGGCAGGCAAGGCGGATGCTGGGGAGTACAGCTGCGAGGCTGGAGGCCAGAAGGTCTCTTTCCGCCTGGATGTCACAGGTGGGTTCTGCTGGGGTTGGGTGAATGGAGGGAGGGTGGTAACTCTATGGCACCTGTGGCAGCCTAGGCTCTGTGAGGCCTGTGTCCTTCTTGACCTTGGACCTCAGCATCTGTGGCCAGATTTGGGTGGAGTTGGGCACTGGGGTTGTTTGTGTCTGGGGAACATGTCCTGCAGGGGCAGGGGCTCCCTCTATCTGCCTGTGTCTATTTGCTGGGCCCAGAGCTCCAAAAGCCCTTGCTTGGGCCCTTTGGAATCCTGCATGTTCATCTGTCCTTCCCCCATCTCCTCCTTCTCCCCACTGTGACCTGTCCTTGAGCCTGGGAAGGGACCACATGGGGCTTACAGCCTCTCTCTTGATGGCTTACTTGGTGCTGGGCTCTCCCCCCTGCCTGGTGCTGGGGTCTCTCTTGATTGGTCCACATTGGCACTGAGTTCTCTGCTGACTGGCCCATAGGGGTACTGAGCTCTATGCTGATTGGCTTGCACAGGCTCTGAGGTCTCTGCCGATTGGCCAGAACTGGCAATCTGGTCTCCTGCATTCCTTTGGTAGCTGTCGCCAACAAAGATGCGGGTTTCTGGTTTGGTGCTCAGGTGGACTTCCCTGCTGTGTCCGCCTCTACCAGCTTTTGTGCTCCCTGCATGGTGGGAGAGCTGGGAAGTCACTGATGGGCTGGGGTCCAAGGGAGGAGAAGGGTCATGGTCTATTCCCAATGGCTGGGAAGGTGGTGGCATCAGGAGGTAGGCCTGGCTGTGATAGCCTTGTGGGCTGTGACAGTGCAGTTACCTGCAGGATCAGGGTAGATCAGGAAATGCTTAGGACTCTGATGAGGACGGGCTCCCCAGCTGTCCACCCACCAGCCTTGGAGTTTGCAGCTTGGGTCATGCATAGGATAGAACTTAGGCATGGCCATGCAGTGTTCTGCTCATGATGGACACTCTGCTCAGCTATCCCTGGGGTGGGCTCAGGCTGTGAGACAGGGCTGGGTCTGTTCTGGAGTCCCTGACCTGTGTGTCCTTCCCCTCTATCCCCAGAGCCCAAGGCTGTGTTTGCCAAGGGGCAGCTGGCACACAGTGAGGTGAAGGCCCAGGCGGGGGCCTGTGCCACTCTGAGCTGTGAGGTGGCCCAGTCCCAGACAGAGGTGACGTGGTACAAGGATGGGAAGAAGCTGAGCCAGAGCTCCCAGGTGCGCGTGGAGGCCTCTGGCTGCAGGCGGCAGCTGGTGGTGCAGCAGGCGGGCAAGGCGGACACTGGGGAGTACAGCTGTGAGGCCGGGGGCCAGAGAGTCTCCTTCCATCTGGATGTCACAGGTGAGTCCTCTGAGTTCCAAGTTAACCTGCATGAAGGTGACAATGAGTAGGGCATTTGACCTCGGCAGATCTTTTGCCTGGGTCTGTGGCTTTCTTTTGTCTAGTTTCTCAATGTTGCCTGTCCCCAGTGCTTGCTGGGAGCCCTAGTGGGCCAGGTGGGAGAGGGCCCAGGGCTGTTCACACGGTGTCTCATGGAGTGACCCTTGGCCATGCCTCCTAGCACCCAGCACCTTCCTGGTGCTCCTTGGTATCTGGGACTCTGGCTCTGCCTGTGCTTGTGTTCCTGAGTTCCAAGGTGTCTGTCACCTGAGTGTGTGAGCTCTTCCTCTCAGGATGTGTGTCACCTGGCTCTGGTCAGAGGGAGACTGAATATCGCGGAACTTTAATGAGGTGGAAGTTTGGCTGTAGGTCATGCTCTAAGGTGCTACAGGAGTGAGCTGTTCATGGTCGATTTCTTGTTTTGGACCCTTCCTCCCATGGGCCTGGAGCTGTTTTATCTTGTTTCCTATGTGCAGTGACATCAAGGGACCTCATTGTTGCTTGTTTCCAGAGGAACCAGGTATTGGCACTGAGGCTGATGGTGCTTATGCCAGATGCTGTCCACAGTTTTCATTGCCATACTAGGTCAGAGCTACCCTGCAGAAATGTAGGAACAAGAAGGAGCGAGCAGCTTCTGCCACAGTAGCAGGCTCTGCAGTGCATTAGTGGCCAAGCAGCTGCCCACCTTCTGTGGTTGGAGTGTGCGGGCCTCGGTGGAGAAGCCTGAGAAGCTCAGTGATCTTCCTCTCTCTAGGGTCCCAGGGTGGGTGGGCTGCAGGGCTGTAGGTGGTGCCAGATCTGATTCTTGTGGCTTCCAGAAGTGTGCTCTCTGATGACAGATTGACAGGCTTGGCTTATTCCTAGTAAACAGTGAAAATGGACATAGAAAGTACAGAAATCTGCAGTCGTCCTATGGCGTCTAGATAAATGGAATTAGTGACCAGATCTAAGCCTGATAATTTTCTGGTAAAATATATGAGATACTAATGGAAACAATTATTCCACACGTGTGGAGATTGCCATCACGAGTGGAGCAAGGAGACGCCTCTGTGGGTCATTTTAAGCTGAGCACAGGGCAGCAGGGCCAGAACCTGACAAGGAAAGTGGGGGTCAGTGCACAGTCCAGCCACCAGACTCTGGAGGAGTCTAGACATGGAGCACTGGCCAGCCCCTCAGCAGCAGGCAGGAGGGCAGCCTGGAAGCACCAGCTCCAGCACAGCTTTCCCAGCTAAGGTGCTGGACCAAGTCCAACATTATAAATCTAGAGATCAGCGGACGCACTTAGCCTGGTTGAATGGAGCTTTCTTCAGCTGAGGATGGGTGCAGAACACCAGGGCACCTGTCGGGGGTGCCTGCAAGGCCACCGTCACTGTCACCACCTTTGTCCAGCACCTTTGTCCAGGAGCAAGGGGAAAGAAAAGTGGACAGCATAGGTGTAAGAGTGTAGCAATGAGTTCACAGGTGATGATTATCAGTTGAGGAGCCAACAGAACTGCGGGGTTGGAGGTGTGGCTGGGCACGGTCATCACATAGACGACAACGGGCAGAAAACACGTCTTTACCTACACGCACAGGTGACAGCAGAAGTGAAACTTCAGAAAATTCACAACGCATCAAACCGGTCACGTTCCTAGTTCTACCTCTAATAAGGATCTTAAGGTTTGGGGGCATAATTTTTTTTTTTTTTATGACAGTCAACAGGGCTAAATAAATGAATAAAAATTAATTAAAAAAATCAAAGACATTTACTAATAATCAAAATCCAAACAAGGGTCATTTGGGGGCAGGGCCAGTGGTAGACAAAGGACAAGTGCAGCAACCACACACTGGAGGGGACAGAAAGGCACTGAGAGGCTGTGAGGTGGACAGGACACTTCCATACAGGCCATACAGCATGGTCCTGGGGAGACTCTTCCTGGTCACTGAGGGGCAGGTGCAGCATCAGGCTCTGCAGTTCCTCCCTGGAGGAGCCTGTGCTGGGGCCTGTCACAGTGTTCCCATCTGGAACAGCCCCATGCAGCAGGGGAAGGCTGTGTCACACACTGTGGTCCCTTGTGCTAAGGGTGCTGGGCTTCTCCAGGGCACGAGCTAGTGTGGCCTGCAGAAGGTTCTGTCCTCAACTGTCCAGCCAGAGGTCCTTCCCCAGGTGGCTTCCTGCCATAGACAGAGTCTCTAAACTGTGCATCCCTCCCCTCTGTCCCCAGAGCCCAAGGTGGTGTTTGCTAAAGAGCAGCTGGCACGCAGTGAGGTGAAGGCCGAGGCGGGGGCGAGTGCCACTCTGAGCTGCGAGGTGGCCCAGGCCCAGACAGAGGTGACATGGTACAAGGATGGGAAGAAGCTGAGCCAGAGCTCCCAGGTGCGCGTGGAGGCCTCTGGCTGTAGGCGGCAGCTGGTGGTGCAGCAGGCTGGCAAGGCAGATGCTGGGGAGTACAGCTGCAAGGCTGGAGGCCAGAAGGTCTCCTTCCGCCTGGATGTCACAGGTGGGTGATGCTAGGGCTGGGTGAATGGAGGGAGGGTGGTAACTCTAGGGCACCTGTGGCAGCCTAAGCTCTGTGAGGCCTGTGTCCTTCCTGACTTGGGCCTCAGCATCTGTGGCCCAGCTCTGGGTGGAGTTGGGCACTAGGGATTGCTTGATACTGGAGACCATGTCCTGCAGGGGCAGGGGCTCCCTCTACCTGCCTGAGCCTACTTGCTGGGCCCAGAGCTCCAAAAGCCCTTGCTTGGGCCCTTTGGAATCCTGCATGTACATCTGTCCTTCCCCCATCTCCTTCCTCTCCCCACTGTAACCTGTCCCTGAACCTGGGTAGGGGCCACATGGGGCTCAGAGCCTCTCTCCTGATAGCCCACCTGGTGCTGGACTCTCTCCCAGTGACTTGCCTAGTGCTGGTTTTTTTTCTGATTGGTTCAGGATGATTTCTGATTGGTTCTGATGATTGGTCCACACTGGCACCTGGCTGTCTGCAGATTGGTTCACACTGGCACTTGGCTGTCTGCTGATTGGTCCAAAGTGGCACTTGGCTGTCTGCTGATTGGCTGGCACTGAGCTCTGTGCTAATTTGCCCCATCTGGTACTGAGTTGTCTGCTGACTGGCCCACACTGTTATGAACTCTGGGCTGATTGGCTGGCACTTGACTCTCTGCTGATTGGCTTGCACAGGCTCTGAGGTCTCTGCTGATTGGCCAGCACTGGCAGTTTGGTCTCCTGCATTCCTTTGGTAGCTGTGGCCAACAAAGATGTGGGTTTCTGGTTTGGTGCAGGCAAGGCGGACGCCGGGGAGTACAGCTGCGAGGCCGGGGGCTGCTGTGTCTGCCTCCCCCTGCTTTTGTGCCCCCTGCGTAGTGGTAGAGCTGGGAAGTCACTGATGGGCTGGGGTCCCAGGGAGGAGAAGGGTCATGGTCTATTCCCAATGTCTGGGAGGGTGGTGGCATCAGGAGGTAGGCCTGGCTGTGGTGGCCTTGTGGGCCGTGACAGTGCAGTTACCTGCAGGATCAGAGTGGATCAGGAAGTGCTTAGGGCTCTAATGAGGACAGGCTGCCCAGCTGTCCACCCACCAGCCTTGGAGTTTGCAGCTTGGGTCATGCATAGGATAGAACTTAGGCATGGCCATGCAGTGTTCTGCTCATGATGGACACTCTGCTCAGCTATCCCTGGGGTGGGCTCAGGCTGTGAGACAGGGCTGAGTCTGTTCTGGAGTCCCTGACCTGTGTGTCCTTCCCCTCTATCCCCAGAGCCCAAGGTGGTATTTGCCAAGGAGCAGCCGGCACGCAGCGAGGTGAAGGCCGAGGCGGGGGCCTGCGCCACTCTGAGCTATGAGGTCGCCCAGGCCCAGACAGAGGTGATGTGGTATAAGGATGGGAAGAAGCTGAGCCAGAGCTCCCAGGTGCGCGTGGAGGCCTCTGGCTGCAGGCGGCAGCTGGTGGTGCAGCAGGCGGGCGAGGTGGACGCTGGGGAGTACAGCTGCGAGGCAGGGGGCCAGAAGGTCTCCTTCCACCTGGACGTCACAGGTGAGTCCTGTGGTACCTGTTTGGGGGTGATGAGACTGGCTATTGGCCCAGATGGACATTCCTGTGAAATGTTTTCCTATTAGATCTCATCTATCCAGCTTCCATCTTCCTAACTGGAGGACAGTAGCTGGCTGGGAATGGCTCACAGGGAGAGGGCTTTTTATGAACCCCTAGTGGGGTTTCCACTCTCCAGTCACCAGTCACACCACAGAGTCTACCCAGAGCCTTCCAGGTTCTACTTGGTGTGCAGGACACTGGCTCTCCCTGTGGTCTGACGTGGACCAGATGTCGTGTCTGTGCGTTTCTTTCTGTCGGATGCTCTGGTGCCCTCCACGTCCCCTCACCTGCACCACGGCTAGTTCTCACTAGTGAGAGAGGTCTGAATTTCCCAACTGGGGTAATGGGTATTTCACCCATCGAAGGGTGTGTGGAATTGTTCAAGGCATATGGGCATGTTGGAGTTCTGGTGTTCTGGGGCAGCCTCCCCTCCTGTGAATGGTGTGGCCATGGTCTGTGACTCAAAGCTGGTGGGAATCCCTGACCTAATGTGGGAGGTTTTCCTCCTGTTCCATCCCACAGATAAGAACCAGCCCTTTGCCCAGTGTGTACATGCTGCGTGAGCCCCTGCCCACTGGCCAGTCATCAGGTGGTGTGGTCAAGGTAGTCAGAGTGTCACAGTCTGATGTTCAAGTAATGGCCCCCAAACCACAGGCTTTACTACAATGTGTTCTCATAATTGTTTGCTTTTGTTATTAGGCACTGTTTTTAATTTTTTACTGTGCCTAATTTTAAGATAAGCTTCATCATGCTGTGTGTACGGGGAAACCCAGAACCACACAGGGCTCTGTGGTACCAGTGTCCAGGCATCTGTTGTGGGTCCTGGGTGTGTTCTGAGCAGAGAAGGGGATGCCTCTACTGTGCTGAGGGTGCTGAGGCTTCCCCAGGGTATGAGCTGGTGTGGCCTGCAAAGGGTCTGCCCTAGCCATCCAGCCAGATGTCCTTCCCAAGGTGGCTTCCTGTCCTGGACAGAGTCTCTGAATTGTGCGTCCCTTCCCTCTGTCCCCAGAGCCCAAGGTGGTGTTTGCCAAGGGACAGCCAGCACACAATGAGGTGAAGGCCCAGGCGGGGGCGAGTGCCACTCTGAGCTGCGAGGTGGCCCAGTCCCAGACAGAGGTGACGTGGTACAAGGATGGGAAGAAGCTGAGCCAGAGCTCCCAGATGCGTGTGGAGTCCTCTGGCTGTAGGCGGCAGCTGGTGGTGCAGCAGGCGGGCAAGGCGGACGCCGGGGAGTATAGCTGCGAGGCCGGGGGCCAGAGGGTCTCCTTCCATCTGGACGTCACAGGTGAGTTCTGAGTTTGCTGGTGTGTGAGGATGAGACTGATATAGTGGATGTTCCTGGGTGCTCCTGCCCTCAAACTCCATGTCTCCACATGCCCCGTGCTCACCTGTAGTCTTCAATCCTAGTGTAAGTACCGATGGCCAATCCATGTGGACAGCTAGGCTTCTGCACCAGACTTGCCCTCCCAGGTCTAATGCTGAGGGGCGTTTCTCAGCACCTGGGAAACTATGCACTACGGGCTGTGGCTTTACCTGCTGCTTGGGCTGAGGTGGTCCAGAGACCTGAGGCCATTGGGATCATCGCCCTTTCAGTTCTCTGGGACACTCTTCCCTCTGTCCTCATGGACCTGAAAGCTCTCTGAGCAAGTTCATGGGGGAAACACACGGACCCTAATTTTGTTGCACTGTCTGTGCAACATGAAGGGCGGGGTGGTGCATTTGCTGGGAAGCTGGGAGGCCAGAAAGTCTCTTTTAACAAGACCTATTTTCATTTTGTCTCAAGTTGGAGCAGTCAGTGTCTACATTGCCTCCATGGCTTGGTTTATAAATTCAGAAATGAAAAGGAATAAACCAATGAAGTCACATCTGCATGCTTCATTAAAATTGATTTTCTACACTCTTAGCTGCTGAGGGGTAGAGCGTTAACACACAGCATCCCCCTAATAAGCTGTGTGTCTGCTCCCCCTGGCTGGTTGGCAGGAAAGCTGGGAGCAGCTTCATTTCCTTTGTCGAAGGAGTCTAATGTCACAGAGAGAGGACCATGGGCACAGTGCTCTGCAGTTGCATCTGCATTAAAGTTTTGTGGGTGTATGTGGACACCAGGGAATCCCACTGAGTTCACTGGAAATGTCATGGTGTGAGGATAAGCCATTATTTTATACAAGGCAACAAGGTACCTTTTCTTAGTAATCAATTACTAGAAGATCATGTCAAACCTACACAAGAAAAACTAGGGAGTGGAACAGTCCTCTAATCTTCTAAAGAAGTAGAATCATAGTAATAATCTTATAGAGCCTTATCTTAGCCCAGTGGCTCTGCTAACAAATCATACCAAATATTATCCCATGTTAATAGACATTATAGAATGCTGAAGGAGGAAGTACACTCCCTAGCTCATTTTATGTAGGTAGTACATGATCGACGCTAAAGCATACAAGGTCAGCAAGAGGCTTATATTGCCAGTGTGAAGTTCAAGCCCCTCTGCTAATGTTAGCCCAATGAGTCCAGCAAAGTGAAGGGATTGTCTGCTCTAGGAGATGTGAAGTGCAGGAGTACAGGCCTGGTTCACCCAGGAACATCAGGTGGTCACCAGGGCCCAGTGCTAACAGGCTTGAGGGACAGGGTATGACTCTTCCTGGGCATGCAGTGACAGTATTTGATGAGTGTGACATCAGAAGTTGTAAAGATTGTTTGACACAATTCAACATGCAGTTCTTAGCAAACTCTGGATGAGATGATTCCTCCTTAGCTTAACAGAGTGGTTGTAGGAAAAGTGAGGGCAAAGGGACACCAGTGGTGCAGACTTCAGAGTGTCACCTTCAAGACCAGGAGTGGACAAGGGAGGGGTTGCTGTCGGCATTGGAAAGGGAAGGAATGGGGCTCAGACACTCGTGCTGGGGCTCACAGAGGATAGGGTTATCAGTACAGAATGCTGGAAATATCGTTAACTGTGTCCAGGAGGAGAGCAGGGGCAATGTCCATGCTCAGGTGTTAGTGTACAGACTCTTCTTCATCCACACGAGTAAGCAAGCAGATGATGGAAGTGGAGTTTCCAAGAACTAGCGCAGAGCCAAGAGCGTGGTGTTACTGTTCCAGGTCTTCTCAGACACAGGCCCACAGACGTGGTGAAGATGCACATCACTAGACACTGGAGAGGAAGCAGAAGGGGTCTAAGTGCATGGAGGCAGTCTGTGGGAGAGCCAGAGGTTCGCAGTCACAGTCCAGGTGCCTGCTGCTTCTCTCCAGGAGTAGGAATATCGACAGGCCAAATGGGCAGAGCCACTTCTGGAGAGCAACTGGAGGGCACGGGCGACCAGAGTCAGGACATCCGCATGGCTGAAGGCAGGAGCAGACAAGAGGACAGGGGCAACTGAGCAGTTAGCTCAGAACAACTAGGTAGCTGGTGGGCTGGCCATGCCTGTAACCCCAGGGACTCGGAGGCTGAAGCAGGGGGAGGCAGGTTCGAGGCCAGCATCAGTAACTTAGCAAAACCCTATCTCAAAAAATATAATTTTAAAAAGCAAGTTGGGGATGTAGCTCAGTGCTAGAGTGCTTGCCTAGCATGTGCAAGATCCTGGGTTCAATGCCTAACATCATACACACACAAACACCCCCCCCCAAAAAAAAAAAAAGGAAAGAAAAGGGACACAGCTCTGAGTGTAACCAGGTCCCTCTCCTCCTTCATGACTCTGTTCTGGTGCTACCAGGAGGTATAGAGAGGGATGTTATTTTCCAAACTAGTTCTAAGACCATTAAACTTAGAAAAAAAAATTGAAAATCAGATATCCAACTCAACACAAAAGGAATCCAATACAGGCTGTATCTCAGCGTAGAGGTGAAGCAGGTCTTCAAGGTGGACCTCAGTGGAGGTGAGGTGGGCTCTTAGCAGGTGTCCTGTGTTTCTCCATGACTTCAAGTTAATTGTACTTTTCTTAGAGAGAACATAGGGCATTGGCCATTAAGCAAACGGATGTATTTGCCTGTGGTGAAACTGAAACTGCCCCATCAGAAGACACTCTATAGGAGGAAAGGGCAAGCCCCTCGGATGGGGCCTACTCAGGACCCATGACTGTCCACAACCTAGCAGGTAATCATATGCAGAGCTGCTAAGAAGGAATTGGAAAACACAGTGCTACTGAAAGTGGGCAGGATAGTTTAGCAGGACCAGCCCAGAGCAGCCCACAGCAGCCCACAGCAGGACACAGCAGCCCAGAACAGCCCAGAGAAGTCCAGAGCAGCCCACAGAGCCCACAGTAGCCCACAGCAGCCCCCAGCAGCCCACATCAGCCCAGAGCAGCCCAGAGCAGGACACAGCAGCCCAGAGCAGCCGACAGCAGGACACAGCATCCCAGAGCACCGCAGAGCAGGACACAGCAGCCCACAGCAGCGCACAGCAGTGCACAGCAGCCCAGAGCAGGATGCAGCAGCCCAGAGCAGCCAATAGCAGCCCACAGCAGCCCAGAGCATCCCACAGCAGGACACAGCAGGACACAGCAGCCAAGACCAGCACACAGTAGCCCAGAGCAGCCCACAGCAGCCCAGAGTAGTCCAGAGCAGGACACAGAAGCCCAGGGCAGCCCAGAGCAGCCCAGAGCAGGACACAGCAGCACACAGCAGCACATAATTGCCCAGAGCAGTCCAGAGCATCCCACAGCAGGATACAGCAGGACACAGCAGCCCAGAGCAGCACAGAGTAGCCCAGAGCAGCCCATAGCAGCCCAGAGCAGTCCAGATCAGGACACAGCAGGACACAGCAGCCCAGGGCAGCCCAGAGCAGCCCAGAGCAGCCCGCAGCAGCCCACAGCAGCCCAGAGCAGAACACAGCAGCCCAGAGCAGGACACAGCAGCCCACAGCAGCCCACAGCAGCCCAGAGCAGGACACAGCAGCCCAGAGCAGCCCACAACAGCCCACAGCAGGACACAGCAGGACACAGCAGCCCAGAGCAGGACACATCAGCCCAGAGCAGCCCACAACAGCCCACAGCAGGACACAGCAGGACACAGCAGCCCACAGCAGCCCAGAGCAAGACACAGCAGCCCAGAGCAGGACACAACAGGACACAGCAGCCCCGAGTAGCCCCAAGTAGGACACAACAGCCCAGAGCAGGACACAGCAGCCCAGGGGAGCCCAGAGCAGGACACAGCAGCCCAGAGCAGCCCAGAGCAGCCCACAGCAATGCAGCAGACATCGGCAGCGTCTACCTCATGGGGCTAAGGAGAGTGGGTGGGAGCCAGAGCAGTGTAGACACACCCAGAGGGATATTGGTCTGGCCCTTCCAGACCCTCCCCAGAGCTCATGCCCTGCACAGTCCTGGGGAGACTCTTCCTGGTCTCTAAGGGGCGGGTGCTGTGTCCTTAGGGAGGAGTCTGAGCTGTCACAGTGTTCCCACCTGGTACAGCCCCAAGCAGCAGGTACAGGCTGTGTCACACACTTGTACTGAGGATGCTGGACTTCTCCAGGGCACGAGCTGGTGTGGCCTGCAGAAGGGTCTCTCCTCAGCTGTCCAGCCAGTTGCCCTTCCCCAGGTGGCTTCCTGGACAATCTCTGACCTGTGTGTCCCTCCCCTCTGTCCCCAGAGCCCAAGGCTGTGTTTGCCAAGGGGCAGCCAGCACACAGTGAGGTGAAGGCCCAGGTGGGGGCCAGCGCCACCCTGAGCTGCAAGGTGGCCCAGGCCCAGACAGAGGTGACGTGGTACAAGGATGGGAAGTAGCTGAGCCAGAGCTCCCAGGTGCCCGTGGAGGCCTCTGGCTGCAGGCGGCAGCTGGTGGTGCAGCAGGTGGGCAAGGCGGACGCTGGGGAGTACAGCTGCGAGGCCGGGGGCCAGAGAGTCTCCTTCCATCTGGACGTCACAGGTGAGTTCCTATGGGACACTAAGTTGGCTTGTTTGGAGGTGATGACTGTCTGTACCCATGGCTGACCCAGTGGTCTTTCCACTTGACTTCCCCCAACTGCTTATCCCATCTTCCCCACTCCATGGTCAAGCCTAAGGCTGAGCCGGGGGTACTGGAAGGGAAGACAGGAAGGACGAGGGCCCTCTGTGCCTCAGAGGCTTGGTCATGCCTGGCACCTGCTCAGAGCTGTCCTGATATCCCTCCGGGTCAAGGACTTCGTCTCTACCAGGCTTTGAGTTCTGAGGTAGGCCGATGTCACTGTCCCAGTTGTGAGGATTGTGACTGAGCTTGAACTGGAGGTTCTGGCAGCTCCAGAGGCCCACATCCAGCTTCTGATTTCAGTGTCTTTGACCCTGATGAGGGGAAACCCAAGCTCCAGTCATACTAGGAGTTATCTCAGGGTTGACCCACAGGTTATCGAGTCTATGTGTCTGGCCTGCTTCCCTCCTGGCATGTGGATTCAACGTTCTCTGTGTGCCCGCCGTGGCATCATGCAGGTCCACAGTTGGTCAACACGCTCCTTAGGCAAACCTCTGAGGTTTGGAGTCTTCTTTTTAGAGCAAATTTTGTTTTTCTCTTTCTTTGATTAGAGCACTGTGCATCAATGTGCCTCTTAGGAGTTTAATTTGTGAACGTGGAAGTGGAACGAGTGTGAAGCTTATGGCATACCTGTGGGTTTTGTTGGAGCTGTGTCACTGCCACAGCAACCTGACTGGCTAGGCAGAGAGTTCTGAGCATTTCTCTGGTGATTCCTGTGTCTAGCTTCACTGCTGACCCCTGAGAGCTCTGGGAACTGGTGTAGTGCCCTGTGTCAGGGTGCACCTGGGGGGCAGGTGCCCCGAGCTGCTGTGTGATGGCTTGGTCCTTGCCCCGTGTGAGCAGTTGTTGCCACGGGCACCAAACACAGGTTCACTGTGTGTGTTCTTGTCAAGATATTTGTGACATTTTATGATTTAATGCAAGGAAATTTGAAAAAAATTGACAAATTAGCCAATTCCTGGAAAACTACATCAGAATTTACATAAGAAAAAGTAGAGAACTCAAACAATCCTATAGCTTTTTAAAGCAATGGAGTCTAATTTAAAAAATCTCTCAAAAGAGCTAAATTCATTTATCATGGGTAAATTATACCATATATTTTTGAAATAAACTACTCTGTTCATGATCATCCTTCTAGAGAATAGAAAGGGGATATGTGCCCCCTGACTCATTTTATATAGATGGTATAATACTGACATAAAAATCTGGTGAAAAGTGCATTCAACTTTGCAATCACAGGCTCATCTCAGATGGATACCAGGGCCAAAATCCTGTGCAGAACACTGGCAAACTGCATGGGGCCCATACTGAGAGCACAGTACACACTGGGTGAAGATTGGAATCCAGGACACAAAGTTGTTTATTGATCAGAACATCAACAAATCAGTATGATTATGGCTTGAAGAGACCATGAGAGAAAAGGCATGAGTCCCCTTCAGAAGATAGAGTGCCGGGTTTCAGTTCATGACTAAAATGCTCAGGGGTCACTCCAGGGAAACTGGGATGACTGGATTGTGCAAAATAACTACACAAGAGATACAAATACCTTTTTCATTGAGGTCCTTGTGACGGCTCCTCTGACCTTAAGGGTCTGCAGGAAGACAGAGAGAGAGAGAGAGCACACTCTAACCCCTTTTGTTAAGGAGAAGCTATTCAAATGAGGCAAGGGGTCAGGTTTCAGGGGTCTGAGTCTATCTTCCTGATGTCCACTGTCAGCAGGTTGACTGACACCTGGATAGGCCACAGCCAAGGGCACAGTAAGAGAAGGGGACACACATAAGGCACTTCCATGGAAGATTCTATTCTAAACAGGGCAAGGGGTTATATTACAAAGGAACAGATGAGTATAGCTCCACCCATGGGGCTGTAGCAAGACACACCCATGCACGAGACACCGACCCTCAGACCCAAGAAGGGTGGGGAAAGCTCTGCCACATTTCTGCGACTGAGCGCCTCAGCACCCAGCTGGGGAGTATGACTCAGTCAAGTGCAAGGTTGGTCTCCCACAATAGAGAATGGAGTGCTCAATAATGTTACAGAAAATGTGGCACTGGAGAGAGACAAGCTATGCTTGGAGATGTAAATAGCAAGATTCTTTCAACTCCTGTGCAGGCTCAACAGAATCTTCTCCGAAGGCTGAGCTCTCCCCTTTGTTCTCAGCATCTTAATACAATACAGACTCCTGGGTTTCAAGACTTCCCTCATGCAAGTGGCCTTGCTCCCTCCTCGATATCCAGGCA
This sequence comes from Spermophilus citellus, assembly GCF_964194105.1. Lineage (NCBI taxonomy): Eukaryota > Metazoa > Chordata > Mammalia > Rodentia > Sciuridae > Spermophilus > Spermophilus citellus. Next base: position 107,219,534 of record NC_138182.1, read on the forward strand.
GCTGCTGAGCAAGCCTGATTACAGAAGCAGAGACTTGCAGACTGCAACTGTTTACACAGAGAGACCCCTCAGGAAGGAGTTGCTGCTGCAGTAGAAGTTTGACTTCTCGCCTGAGAGACATAGTTTAGCTTCCTTTTGTGTTTAGACCTTCTTAGGCTGGGGTGTGGCTCCATGGTGGAGCACTTGCCTGTGTGTGGGAGGCCTATCAGGTCCCAGCACTGCAGCAAACCCCTGCTCTGGTAAGAAGAGGAGCTTCCTAAGCCCTCTGTGGAGGGCACCACAGCAGCAATCGCCACCCTTTAGCATAACTCTGAGCACTTCCCTTTTAAGGACAACAGGGCCACATGACAGTGTGTCCAGCCTCATGTAGATACTGAGGAGGAATATCAAACAGAGACTCACAGCTTGGGTAAAGTGAGCGTAGATTCCACAGAGGCGGTGGTCAACACTTCTGTCTGTAGATGGGCTGCAGAGTCAGAAAGTAACAGAACTACCATAGTATCCCCAGTACCATGGTTGTAACTGCATGCAGAGGAAGCATATTTAAGGCCTCAGAGGACAAATTAGTAAGTATGTTAGGGAGACACAGAGGTGACACGAGTCAGTGTTGAGAAACGTGTAGAAGACAGAGAAACGTCTGCTCCTGATGATCCACAGAGTTCTTTTTCAGGGAGTGTGAAGATTGTCAAGTTGAGTCCAAAGGCCAGGCGGAGACACCGTACCATAAGCAAAGAGAGAACATTCAATCTGTCTAAACCCAGATGTACTCTTCAGCCATAGTACAGAAGACAGCTGGGCACCACAAGGGCATAGAGACAGGGCCAGGAGAACAGCACATGGAGCCCAGAGACCTGAGCATCCTTTACCATGGCAAGGGTGTGGGGCACAGAAAGAGGATGGCTGTCAGGTGAGTGGTGTGGAGACCTCAGCCACAGGTCTGCATGGAAGAGAATGGAAGTGATGTCTCCCTCTCTCCACACACAGTCATCAATTGGGTGCATCAGATTCCCACCTGGAGTAGAACCAGCTCTTAGCAGGTGGTGTGGATCGTGTATGACCCCAGAGTAACAGGTTCCTACACAGGACATGATGGCGCTGCCCACAGAGGCAGATCAACATATGTCTCCTGAAATGAAGGACTATTATTGAAATATGTCACGAGCCCCAGAACAAACATGAAGGAGAGCTCACGCTACTGACTACTGAGTACAAGTCTCAGCAGGGAGACCAAGCACCATTGGCTAGAAAAGGAAAAGCCTCAGCCACATGGGCCTCAGGATAAGGCACAGGAGTGGCTGAACATCACCAGAGGAGAGAAGCTGTCAGGCTCATAGCAGGCAGGAGCTGGGTGATCCAGCAGAACTCATGCCCTGCACGGTCCTGGGGGGACTCTTCCTGGTCATGGGCAGGTGCATAATCCCCAGGGAGGAGCCTGTGCAGAGAGCTGTCACAGTGTTCCCACCTGCAACAGCCCCATGCAGCAGGGGCAGGCTGTGTCACACACGGTGGTCCCTTGTGCTAAGGGTGCCTTGCTTCTACAGGGCACGAGCTAGTGTAGCCTGCAGAAGGGTCTGTCCTCAGCTGTCTAGCCAGATGGCTTTCCTCAGGTGGCTTCCTGCCCTGGACAGAGTCCCTGACCTACGTGTCCCTCCCCTCTGTCCCCAGAGCCCAAGGTGGTGTTTGCTAAAGAGCAGCTGTCATGCAGCGAGGTGAAGGCCCAGGCGGGGGCGAGTGCCACTCTGAGCTGCGAGGTGGCCCAGGCCCAGACAGAAGTGACATGGTACAAGGATGGGAAGAAGCTGAGCCAGAGCTCCCAGGTGCGCGTGGAGGCCTCTGGCTGCAGGCGGCAGCTGGTGGTACAGCAGGCAGGCAAGGTGGATGCCGGGGAGTACAGCTGCGAGGCCGGGGGCCAGAGGGTCTCCTTCCATCTAGATGTCACAGGTGGGTGCTGCTAGGGCTGGGTGAATGGAGGGAGGGTGGTAACTCTAAGGCACCTGTGGTAGCCTAGGCTCTGTGAGGCCTGTGTCCTTCCTAATCTTGGGCCTCAGCATCTGTGGCCCAGCTCTGGGTGGAGTTGGGCACTGGGAGTTGTTTGTACCTGGGGAGCATGTCCTCCAGGGGCAGGGGCTCCCTCTACCTGCCTGTTCCTATTTGCTGGGCCCAGAGCTCCAGAAGCCCTTGCTTTGGCCCTTTGGAATCCTGCATGTCTATCCTTTCTTGCTTCCTCATCTCCTCCCCTCCCCACTGTGACCTGTCTCTCAGCCTGGGAAAGTGTCACCTATGGCTGGAAACCTTGTTCCTGATAGCCAGACTGGTGCTGGGATCTCTCCTGATAGGTCCAGGATGACAGCTGTCTGCTGATTGGCCCACAGTGGCTCATAGCTCCCTACAGATTTTTTCCACACTGGCATTGAGCTCTCTGCTGATTTGCTGGCAGTTGGCTGTCTGCTGATTGGTTCACACTGGCACTTGGCTTTCTGCTGATTGGCCCACAGTGGCACTTGGCTGTCTGCTGATTGGCTGGCACTGAGCTCTCTGTTAATTTGCCCCCATCTGGCACTGAGCTGTCTGCTAACTGGCCCACACTGTTACTGAGCTCTATGCTGATTGGCTGGCACTTTGTTCTCTGCTGATTGGCTTGCACAGGCTCTGAGGTCTCTGCTGATTGGCTAGCACTGGCAGTCTGGTCTCCTGCATTCCTTTGGTAGCTGTGGCCAACAAAGATGTGGGTTTCTGGTTTGGTGCTCAGGTGGACTTCCCTGCTGTGTCTGCCTCCCCCTGCTTTTGTGCCCCCTGCATGGTGGGAGGGCTGGGAAGCCACTGATGGGCTGGGGTCCCAGGGAGGAGAAGGGTCATGGTCTATTCCCAATGGCTGGGAGGGTTTTGGCATCAGGAGGTAGGCCTGGCTGTGGTGGCTTTGTGGGCTGTGACAGTGCAGTTACCTGCAGGATCAGAGTGGATCAGGAAGTGCTTAGGGCTCTGATGAGGACAGGCTGCCCAGCTGTCCACCCACCAGCCTTGGAGTTTGCAGCTTGTGTCATTTGTAGGATAGAACTTAGGCATGGCCATGCAATGTTCTGCTCATGATGGACACTCTGCTCGGCCATCCCTGGGGTGGGCTTGGGCTGTGAGACAGGGCTGGGTCTCTTCTGGAGTCCCTGACTTGTGTGTCCTTTCCCTCTGTCTCCAGAGCCCAAGGCAGTGTTTGCCAAGGAGCAGCTGGCACGCAGCGAGGTGAAGGCCGAGGCGGGGGCCTGCGCCACTCTGAGCTGTGAGGTGGCCCAGTCCCAGACAGAGGTGACGTGGTATAAGGATGGGAAGAAGCTGAGCCAGAGCTCCCAGGTGCGTGTGGAGGCCTCTGGCTGCAGGCGGCAGCTGGTGGTGCAGCAGGCGGGCAAGGTGGACGCTGGGGAGTACAGCTGTGAGGCCGGGGGCCAGAGGGTCTCCTTCCATATGGATGTCACAGGTGAGTTCTTGTGGTTCCACCGTCACTGTGTTTGGAGATGAAGGGGAGCCTTGCCAGTGCCCACAGTGACCTGGTGTATTTTCCATCCATGTCCATGTCTGTACGTCTCCTGAACTCACACCTGTGGCTAGGCCACTGGGTGTGAGAGGAAGTGTGTGAGGAGGCCACGGCTGTGTGCTGCACTTGGCATGTCCACCTGTGATGTCCATCTCATATTCCCATAACCTGTCCTGACCCAGCAGTGTTAGTCTTTTCTGGACTCTGCTCTTCCCTGGTGCTCAGGGCTTAGCCAACGAGGGTCCCTCTCTGGAGTATACCACAGTTCCTCCAGGACTCACCCAGCCCCCCACACGCTCTTCCTGCCAAGAGATTTTTGAGTTTGTTGAACCAACCTGGGAAATCCCAGACACTCAGCCAGATCAGGATTTGACCAATGCTGACATGGGCTATGGAGGGTCAGTTGTGTAGGTGTTCTGGAACACTCTTCCCTTCTTTCCAAGGACTTGGACATGCTGTCTACCCCTCTGTGGACACATGCTGTGCTACTCACAGGAGAGGTTGGAATCTTGTTTTCAAAGCAATTCATGTTTGTGTTATTTTATCTCTCTCTCTCTCTCTCTCTCTCTCTCTCTCTCTCTCTCTCTCTCTCTTTGTGGTACTGATAGACAAGTGCTCTACTCTGAGCTACATCCTCAGCCCCAGTTCCAATATTCTGGACCAGAATTCCCCTTGGTGTTCAACTTAGCAACTTAGAGGTAGAACATAGTTCTAAAAAAAAAATGTAGTTCATCAATATAGTGCTTTGGCACAGTTGGTGAGGCCGGGTTACTATTTGGCTAGGCTGTTCCCTTTTCCTGGGGACTCTGTGTCTGGTTCCCTGCTGATTCATGGAGACTGCTTGTTAGGAGAGTTGAGCTTCCTGTCAGTGTGGGCATGGTCCACAGGGATACCACATAGCATCCCCGACCTTGCAACCCCAGATGCTCCCAAGGCAGAGGCTTTGTGCTGACATGACCCACAAGTCATGGGCTCCACATTGCACAGCTTCACTTCATATACAAAATTATTAAAAACACTGTATAATCACCTTCAGGCTCAGTGTTTAAGGTCTTCATGAAACATAAATGAATTTTGTGGTTAGCATTGGGTCTCATCCCCAAGAAAGCTCAACATTTGTCTGCAAAGATCTTGAAATCTTTTTTTTTTTTCAATCTGTAATCCAAAGCACTTTTGGCCCAGGCATTTTGGAAAAGGGATTCTCAACCCATATTTGGTCTATATACCAAACCCTGTAATATCTATTTTTGATACATTATTTTAATAAGCATATACATTATTTTATGCAACCAGATTTGAAAAGTTTTGATAAATTATCCAGTTTCTTAAAGACTAAATAAAAACTGACCCAAGAAGAAATAGAGAGCTTACATAGTTCTCAGGGTTGTTAACAGTGGAGCCAGGAGGAAAGCGGCTTTTCAAGGGGCAGTAGAAGCCAAGTGGCTCCAGTGGAGAAGTCCCCACATGTGCTGGAAGTGAACTCTCCTGTATCCAGGGAGGTTCCTGTAGAGAATAGAAAGGGGTGCACTTTTAAGTCTCACTTACAGAAGTAGTAACATTGGTACTAACACCAAACCAAAAAAATAGGAGGAATTCATATTTTAGATCAATCTGTTGTCAGTATCAACTGAACAAAGATTTAGCAGGCTGAATTCAGTAATACATTAAGAGAATCAGAATGCTAATGGAATTCTTCATCCAGGGATACATGTCTGCTTAACATTACAAATATCAGGAAATCAACATGAAGCATTATCATATCTGATTGAAAAAAATGTAGTTCATCAATATAAGTGCAGAATAAAGTATTTGATAAAAATTTGACACTGTAAATTCAGAAGAAATGTTTGACAAAATGTATCCTCAATCATGCTATAAAATTCTTTTGTCTTAAGATTTGTAAGGCAGTGCAAAAAGATGTAAGTAGAAGGTTCTTTCTCAATTTAGTAAATAGTTTTGTACAAAATTCACAAAGGGAAACCCTGAGAGTGTCTCTGAGAGCAGGAACCTCCCAAGGCAGCAGCTGTCACAGGTGAAGGCGCAGTGCATAGCACGGTTAGGGAGGAGAGGAAACGAGAGGTGTGAAATCAGGAAGAAGTGAAGGTTACAGATGGTATGATTTGTCCAAAAGCTAAACCACTGGCTCAATAAGATCTGAGACATCGCAAGTGCCATATATAAAAACAATATAAAGTAAGTGTGTCACAGCACACTAGCAATAAGTGATTTGAAAACGACCCCATGAAAGATCTGAAAGAGCTTCAAAAGTGCTGTTAGTAATTTCAAGCCTGATAAAAGACATCAGAGACCCTGTGTGCTTTTTTGAGAGATGACAAAGATATACATAAATGGACAGAAATATGTGGAAGGATCAGGGATGCTCAGTCCCGGTCAACATCTAAGCAAGTGTGTTTTGGGATGGGGTGCAGAGGTGAGCTCACACACAGACTTGTGCAGAGGTGGAGTCCCAGTACCCGGTCTGCATTACCTTTTCCCACTCTGCACACGTGTGAAGAAAGGATGGCTCTTCTGTAACACAGGGTCGTGTGAGCACGGGAGGGTTCCTGTCTCACAACCTGAGAACGAAGTATGCACACAATGCTGGGTGAGAGCTCGGTAGCAGATTTATCAGAAGCAAGGCCAGCTCCCACAGCATGGAAGGATCCCCAAGGGCACTATGGGGACCCTATGTCCAGGAGTCTTCTGTCCAGGAGTCTTTATACTGCTTTAATGAGGAATTAACCTTTGACTGGAGAGTTCACTTGACTGTTGTCTTCCTATGACTCAATTCAGAGTGTGCAATTTTAACTTCTTATTCCAACAGTGGGATGGTGTAATGTGTTTGTTAACTTGAATGTGTCTTGTTCTCATTCTTTAAAACAGAAGAATTGCCTAGGTTCAAAGCAGCTCCTTGGCATTGATCAATGTTGAGGTCATCAAGAAACCTGGGGGAACAGCAGGAAATGTGGGCTCCAAGCGCGAGTAGAGTCTTCCAGTTAGGAGCCAAAACAAAATAGAACCCAAGCCATCAGCTGTAGCCTAGGGTTTGAATCTGGGGTGGTGGGACCCCATTCTATGAGGTCCAGATTTCTATTTGCCTATGTGTCTCCTGCCTTACTTTGACAAATGGAGCTTTGAACATTTAACCACTTGAAAGAATTAGACCAGTAATTCACAGCTTATAGGGTAAGTTCAAGATGGGTTGGAGAATTCAGTGCAAAAGTCAAACCATAAACATCTGAGATGATGGTGTGTACTTTGTAAGGACCTGAGGAAGGAAAGCTTTCCTGCATAGAACCCAAATGCACTCACCACAAGAGCGAGGTCAACATATTTGATCACATTAGAACTAAATGCACTGACTCATCAGAAGACTCTAGGCACAGTGAAAAGATAGGAAGATGTTCACATCATAGCAGTGGTCAGATCTCAGGCATTCATTATACAAAGAAGCTGAAAGTGAAGGGAAGAGGACAGTGCTACTGGGCATGGAGTGGAAACTGTGGACTGACACCCAGGATGAGTACACACTGGTGGCTAACAGGAGTGGCTCAGGCTTCAGAGGAGCTGCCAACATGCTCAGATCAGGAGGAGCTGGGCTCTGCCAGGGCCTTGCCCAGAGCTCATGCCCTGCATGGTCCTGGGGAGACTCTTCCTGGTCATTGACAGGGGGGTGCTGTGTCCCCAGGGAGGAGCCTATGCAGGAACCTGTCAGAGAGTCCCCACCTGGAACAGCCCCATGCAGCAGGGGAGGGGGCTGTGTCACACACTGTGGTCCCTTGTGCTGAGGGTGATAGGGCTTCTCCAGGGCATGAGCTAGTGTGGCCTGCAGAGGGTCTGTCCTTAGTTGTCCAGCCAGATGTCTTTCTCCAGGTGGCTTCCTGCCCTGGACAAAGTCCCTGACCTGTGTCCCTCCCTTCTGTACCCAGAGCCCAAGGTGGTGTTTGCCAAAGAGCAGCTGGCACGCAGCGAGGTGAAGACCGAGGCAGGGGCTAGCGCCACTCTGAGCTGCGAGGTGGCCCAGGCCCAGACTGAGGTGACATGGTACAAGGATGGGAAGAAGCTGAGCCAGAGCTCCCAGGTGCCCGTGGAGGCCTCTGGCTGTAGGCGACAGCTGGTGGTGCAGCAGGCGGGCAAGGCGGATGCTGGGGAGTACAGCTGCGAGGCCGGGGGCCAGAGGGTCTCCTTCCGCCTGGACGTCACAGGTGGGTGACATCCTGCCAGGGCTGGTCAGGACGGATGCTTGCCTGACCAATTGGGGCAATCAATATTTACCTGCAGGGCTCTCTGGCCTTGTGCATGTTGGGGCCCTTGAGGGACCCCTTCCTGGAGCTTCCAGATGCTGGAAGGTCCTTGGGTCAGAGCACCTAGTCATTTCCGTACATTTCTGGGTCTCCTGCCCAGGTTCCTCTACCTGTCCACCATAACTCTATCATAATTCCTGTGATTGAGGCTGGGGCACAGGAGGTGCAGAAAGCTGTTAGGGCCCAGAGTTGGTGGAAAGATCTCCTCCCCAGCTGGAGTCTCCGTCTAGGCTAAGGCCCCCTGCATGCTGGGATTCCAGCTTGGCTGTCAGAAGTCTTGGCCCCAATGTCCTCTGCAGATCCTGGCTCTTGTCTTGATCCTGGGGGTCCTGACAGTCCAGCTCTTCTGAGGTGGGCACTATGGGATGGCACCCTGCCCGCTGCACCTCAGTCTCATTCGCAGCCCCCTTCCCTTTCCTCCATAGCCCCACCCACCCATGTGGTCCTCTCTGCACTCTGTGGGCTTGGCATCTATTGAACACACAGTACCTCTGTCAGAAAGGCTGGCAGGAGTGTCCCTCCAGGCTGACACCCTCCCAAAGAATTCCAGCAGTGTTGATGCAGAGCATCCCACACCAGACTTCTCACTGTAGCAGTCTCTGTCCTTGACTGTGCTCCTGACCACTCGCCCACCAGCCGCTGACTCTGCAACCAATGCTCTATCCGAGTGCTCTGAGGGCAGGATGGGAGGGCCTTCTTGGCTTCCCTGGCCCTCTCTGCTCTGGTGCTCTCTCTAGTGCCCAAAGTCAGTCTCTGCTCTTGGGGTTTGACACCCACACAGTTTCCTTGGGCTGCCTTTGAGGATGCCACCCTCCCCGCAGTTGGGGGAGGCCTGATCTGGACTGCTAGCTGCCCTTTCTCCCTGTGGTATCTGTTTGTGGGTGGATTTCTCTCTGAAGGGCAGGACCTTGGGTAAAGAGCTGGTGGCCCCTAACCTGGTAGCAACTTCTTCTGGCCATCCTGTATGACCCTGAGGACCCTAAATGGTGGCCCTTAGGTGCTGGCCCAACAGAGGCAGTGGTTAGGGCTAGTGTGGAGAGTCCTACACCTTCATGTCAACTGACCTCCCCCAGAGCCAGCACCTGAGTCCCAAGCCCTGGAGAGATCTGGCCGCAGGGAGCCTCTGGTGATCAGGGAACATGAGGACATCGTCCTGACAGCCACGCTGGCCACACCCTCTGTGGCGGCAGTGACTTGGCTCAAGGATGGTGTGGAGATTCGGCGCAGCAAGCGGCACCAGGCCACCAGCCTGGGGGACAGGCACACCCTTACAGTCAGAGAAGCCCAGGTGCTTGACAGTGCAGTCTACAGTTGCCGGGTAGGCACGGAGAGTCAGGACTTCCCAGTGCAGGTGGAAGGTGAGCTCCTCCAGGACCACTGGGCCTGCTGCACCCACCTGGTGCAGCCACCCATAGCAGAGCCCCGTGGAGCTTGGGATACGCAAGGTAGCTGACGGACATCCCCTTGTGCTTGCAGAGGTGGTTGCCAAGTTCTCTAGGCCTCTGGAGTCCATCACAGGGGATCTGGGTGGCACAGTGACCCTGGCCTGTGAGCTGAGCCCACCACAGGCGGAGGTGGTGTGGTACTGTGGGAGCACGCAGCTGCGGGCGGGCAAGCGCTTCCAGATGGCCGCCGAGGGCACCCTCCGCTTGCTCACGGTGTTGGGCCTGCGTGAGGAAGACGCAGGAGAGTATGTGTGTGAGAGCCGTGATGATCGCACCAGCGCCCAGCTCAGTGTCCGTGGTATGCTAGGTGGGGTGGGGGGTGTAAGCTGGGGATGGTAAGGGGATGGGGCAGTGGGCCACCTTCCAGAAACTTCCCTGAGAAGGTGTGCAAGGGGTGGAGATCTTCACACAGAGACACTCCTACCTCCTCAAGCAGACCTTCCCCTGCAGTGCCCCGCGTGGTCAAGTTCACATCTGGGCTGAGTGCAGTGGTTGCAGAGGAGGGCTGCGAGGCCACCTTCCAGTGTGTGGTGTCCCCCAGCGATGCAGTGGTCACGTGGCACCGGGACGGCATCCAGCTGCAGCCCAGTGAGAAGTTCCTCATATCGCAGAGTGGTGCCAGCCGCAGCCTGACCATCTCTAGTGTGGCGATGGAGGATGCGGGCCAAGTCACAGTGGAGTCTGAGGGCGCCGCCTCTTCAGCTGCCCTCCGGGTCAGAGGTGAGCTTGGGAAAGGGACCTGTGGGGCAAGCAGCTCCCTGCCACAGACTCCCCTGCAGGCTGGTTCCAAGGAGCTGTATTGTTCCTGCAGCCAGCTAGTCTGGCTGACCTCAGGGGACACAGAACCTGTCCACCAGGAGATGGAGGTGACTTGGGTAACATGAGGAGCTGGGCGCCTTCTCCCTAGAAGGAAAGATACCATCCTGCAGATGCATCTGGTGGGGAAGGGCCAACCGAGGTTGAGGCACTCAAGGGAGACTTCCTGGAGGAGTCGGGGCCCAGCTGATCTGGTGATGGGAAGGTGAAGGGAGTGAGGCTGGCAGCTGGTAGAGGCAGAGGCAGGAGACGGGGAAAGCTTTGAGAGCCAGAACTTCACCTGAAATAAAGTGGGAGCCATGGCAGGTTCCTAAGTGAGGGAGTGATGGGGACAAATGCACTGGGGCACTCACAGAGCAGCCTGGGGTGGGGAAGCCCTCTGGAGTCTGCTTTTCATTCCTTTATACAAGCACATGTTCTTGGTTGTAGTAAAGTGCAGGGATTCTAGTGGCTCTGATGGGCACCACCCATTTGCTGGAGACCAGATACTGCTGGCCTTGGGCCACACTTGGTAGTTCCAGGCACTAGGGCATGGCACGGTTGTTCCAAGCTGGGAGGCTGGGCAACGTAGGGACCTGGTGGGGACAGTGCGGCCATCTGGGTTATGGGCGGGCTGGCCCTGGGTGTCTAGGATGACCTTGGCTCTTGCGCCATCCCAGAGGCGCCTGTGCTGTTCAAGAAGAAGCTGGAGCCGCAGACCGTGGAGGAGCGGACCTCTGTGACGCTGGAGGTGGAGCTGACGTGTCCGTGGCCCGAGGTGAAGTGGACCCGGAACGCCGCAGTCTTGGTGCCGGGGGAGAATGTGGAGATCCAGGCGGAGGGCACACGCCATCGCCTGGTGCTGCGCAGCGTGGGCTTCACTGACCGTGGCTTTTTTGGCTGCGAGACACCAGATGACAAGACCCAGGCCAAGCTCACTGTGGAAAGTGAGTGTCGCTGTGCTGGCTGGGGCCTGGGGTGTCGGGAGAGGCGGGGCGCCACCTTCTCCTGAGGGGCAGGTCCTGGGGTGTGGGTCGATGGCCGCTGGCCTCTGCTCACCTCTGGCACCTCCTGGGGAAGCTGGCGGTGCCTACCCTGGGGTCCCAATGCTGGCTGGTGGAAGGGCAGGGCTCTGGGTACAGCGGACCACTGGCGCCTCTCCTGCATCTCCACAGTGCGCCAGGTCCGGTTGGTTCGGGGCTTGCAGGCAGTGGAGGCGAGAGAACAGGGCACAGCTACTATGGAGGTGGAGCTGTCGCATGCCGAAGTGGAGGGTACCTGGATACGCGACGGACTGCAGCTGCAGCCAGGGCCTAGGTGCCATGTGGCTGCGCACGGGGCCACGCACATTCTCACACTCTCGGAGCTGCAGCCACAGGACAGTGGGCTAGTGGCCTTCAAGGCAGAGGGCGTGCACACATCTGCCTGGCTGGTGGTCACTGGTGAGTGGGTGGAGGTAGCAGGACCTACTCCAGAGAGGCCTGCGTCCTTCCCCAAGGTGGCCTGGGAGGCAATGGGGACATTGAGGACCAGGATGTGTGACTTGAGACAGCTAGAACTCCCTATCACCCACCTGGAAAGCACCTTCTAGACCATTGATCACCTTCCTCCTGTCTTCCCAGAGCTGCCTGTGAGCTTCAGCCGCCCACTGCAGGACATGGTGGCTACCCAGAAAGAGAAGGTGACCCTGGAGTGTGAGCTGTCCCGTCCCAATGTTGATGTGCGCTGGCTGAAGGTGCTTCTCTCCCACTCCTTTATGCCCTCCCTGCCTCTCACCAGTGGCAGCTGCCCTCCACCAGTGCCTGACCAGGCCTCTTGGTTCCACAGGATGGTGTGGAGCTACGGTCAGGCAAGACCATGGGCATAGTGGCCCAGGGTACCTGCAGAAGCCTCATCATCTACCGGTGTGAGATGGGGGACCAGGGCATCTATGTGTGTGACACTGGTGAAGCTCAGAGCTCTGCTTCTCTGAAGGTGCAAGGTGAGGCTTGGACAGGTGGAAAGGGCAGGGCCTAGGGTTGTGAGTGCCTCCTTGCGCACCTGCAGCCTGCAGCCAGGTGCTTGGCTGCCTGTGCCCTTAGCTCTCAGCAAACTGGAGCCCTGGGTGGGAGCACCAGGATGGCCACTGTACCTGCAGGCATGGCTGGGTCTTGCTCCCTCCTCAGGCCGAAGTGTCCAGATTGTGCGGCCCCTGGAGGACGTGGAGGTGATGGAGAAGGAAGGTGCCAGTTTCTCCTGTGAAGTCTCCCATGACGAGGTGCCTGGCCAGTGGTTCCGAGAGGGGATTAAGCTGCGGCCCAGTGACACTGTGCGTATTCGCCAGGAAGGTGCGTGTGGGGCAGGCTGGCTGCAGGTGGGGTGGACCTGCCCCCAGGCTGCTCCCTTCATTCCAGGGCTGGGGGCTTTTGTCCCTAGGAAGGACATACACTCTCATCTACCGGAGGGTCCTGGCAGAAGATGCAGGGGAGATCAAATTTGTAGCAGAAAACGCAGAATCGCGAGCCCACCTCCGAGTGAAAGGTGAGTGGAGTGTGGAGAGGGGGGGACTGGGGTGTGGGGGTGTACGGGGTATGTGATAGCCCCGCCATCCCAGACCAGACCGCTTGCTGGGACTGGGACAGCAGTGGTCAGGAGGAGGAACGGGAGTGTCACATCTTTCACAGGAAGATGTGGTCGAAGAGGGAGGAGCAACCTGGGGGGTGTGAGGACTCAGGGTCTCAGTGAACTCTCCCTCCTTGGGTTGCAGCCATCACTGGAGAGGAGGGTGTGCACTCCAGCAGGTGGCGATGTGGCCTGCCAGGGCAGGAGAGGTGGGAGGGTCTGAGGTTGTGGGTGGGGGTGAGTGCAGGATGGGGGCATGTGGGATGGGGCTTGGGCACTGGGACTGTGGTGTGTGGAGCTGGACATGCACATTCAGGGTACACATCAGCTGTGATGTGTGAGGCGTGGTGGGGGGCACGACCATGGTGCAGTGGTCTGTGGCACACAGCTGGTCCTAGACCAGCCTGGATGGGGACAGTCTGGCCCCTGCTGCCTCAGGTGTAAGTGCACAGGCTGTTGGGGGCAGCATCCAGTCCTTCAGCAGCCCTGCTGGGGGAGCCTGTTGCCAAAGTGCTCATGGTTGGGCCCTGAACCCACTGGCCACACACTGCAGAGTTGCCAGTGACCCTCCTCCGCCCGCTGAGGGACAAGATTGCCATGAAGAAGCACCGCAGAGTGCTCGAGTGCCAGGTGTCCAGGGCCAGTGCACAGGTGCGGTGGTTTAAGGGTGGCAAGGAGCTGCAGCCTGGACCCAAGTATGAGATGGTCAGCGATGGCCTCTACCGCAAGCTGGTCATCAACGACGTGCAGCCAGAGGATGAGGATTCTTACACATGCGATGCTGGCGATGTCAAGACCAGTGCCCAGTTCTTTGTAGAAGGTGTGTTCCAGGCCAGCGGCAGCTCTCAGGTTCTTGGGGGTGGCTGTGGTTCCCAAGATCTGTGCTGGAAGTCCTGGAGGTGGCCCGACTGGGGACATCCAGGCAGCTGGATGTGGACACAGGAAGATGTGGGTGCAGAGGGAGGAGCAACCTGGGGGGTGTGAAGACTCGGGGTGTCAGCGCACTGTGGGGAAGGTTTGTGTTCAGCAAGGACCTCAGAGCCTGCGGGGGTGGACAGGTCCAGCCTCCAGGTCCACCGTGACTACCTCCTCTCCCACAGAGCAGTCCATCACCATCATACGGGGCCTGCAGGATGTGACCGTGATGGAGCCTGCTCCTGCCTGGTTCGAGTGTGAGACTTCCATTCCCTCCGTGAGGCCACCCAAGTGGCTTCTGGGCAAGACTGTGCTGCAGGCAGGGGCGAATGTGGGCCTGGAACAGGAGGGAACGGTGCACCGGCTGACCCTGCGGAGGACCTGCTCCACTATGACTGGGCCTGTGCACTTCACCATTGGCAAGTCCCGCTCCTCTGCCCGCCTGGTTGTCTCAGGTAAGCTGAGGTGGGCATGGCTCAGGGCCTCCAGTGGGCGTGGCTCAGATGGTGGGTAGTTATGGCCTGGGCTCACAAGGTGGGGGTGTGTGGGGATGCACAGGACAAGGTGGGCAGGATGTATGTAAGGGCTGGGCACACCATGGTGCTTGTGGTACCTGGGCCCGGGGTGGTGGGTGGACACAGCTCAGTGGTTTGTTGGGGGAAGGATCAGGGCATGGGAGATTTTGGCTGGAGCTGGTGCAGGGTTGGGAACCAGTGGTCAGAGGCCTGCAGAGCAGGGTGCAAGCGCTGGGGCAGGGCAGGGCAGGATGTGTGGGGCCAGGGCATACATGGGTAGGTGTGTGGGGTGCGGGGTATCTTGGGGACAGGGAGGGGCATGTGGAGCAGAGTGGGGCAGGAGAGGAGGGGCAGGTCATGATGTGCAGGGCAGAACGTGGACTCAGTGGTGTGGGTAGAAGACTACAGAAGAATATAGCTCAGACCCAGGGCACCCAGTCCTGTGGCCCCACAGCCCTGCCTTATTCCCGCTATAGACATCCCGGTGGTGCTGACCCGGCCACTGGAGCCCAAGGCCGGGCATGAGCTGCAGTCGGTGGTCCTGTCCTGTGACTTCAGGCCGGCCCCTAAGGCCGTGCAGTGGTATAAGGAGGACACACCGCTGGCCCTGTCGGACAAATACAAGATGACGCTGGAGGGCCAGATGGTAGAGCTGCGCATTCTCCGGCTCACCCCTGCTGATGCTGGCACCTACCGGTGCCAGGCAGGCAATGCTCAGAGCAGTGCTGAGGTCACTGTGGAAGGTAGGACATGAGGTGGGCAGGCCATGGGAGGGCCTGGGGTGGGCTGTGGCCGTGGGCAGCACTAAGGCCCGGTGTGTGCCTTCTAGCTCGGGACGTGACAGTGACGCAGCCGCTGCAGGATGCTGAGGCCACCGAGGAGGGGTGGGTGTGCTTCTCGTGCGAGCTGTCCCGTGAGGATGAGGAGGTGGAGTGGTCGCTCAACGGCACACCCCTGTACAACGACAGCTTCCACGAGATCAGCCATGAGGGCCACCGCCACACACTAGTGCTGAAGAGCGTCCGGCGGGCTGATGCAGGCACCGTGCGCGCCAGCTCCCCCAAGGTGTCCTCTACTGCCTGCCTGGTTGTCCGAGGTGAGCTGTGCTTGTGGGGTCTATGGGTCCCCTCTGTTCACGGACAGGTATCAGGCTTCCCTCACCAGCCCCATCTTCCCTGCAGCCAAGCCAGTGGTGTTCCTGAAAGCACTGGACGATGTGTCCATGGAGGAGTGTGGCACGCTGGCCCTGCAATGCGAAGTGTCAGACCCCGAGGCCCGTGTGGTTTGGCGCAAAGATGGCGTGGAACTTGGTCCCAGCAACAAGTACGACTTCCTGCACATGGCGGGCACAGGGGCCTCGTGGTGCATGACCTGAGCCACGAGGATGCTGGCCTGTACACCTGCCATGTGGGCAGTGAGGAGACCCGGGCCCGGGTCAGCGTGCATGGTGCGTGGCCAAGGGCTGGCCGAGGTGGGGTGTGGGAAGGGTTGGCACATGGTGGTCTTCCTGCATCCCAAGAGGCCCATGCTGCTCTCCAAGACCCCGGGGCTGCTTTGCAGAGCCGGGAGAAGTTGGGAGCTCCCACTGTGGCTGGTGCTTGCGGAGGTCCTGTGAGGTCCCAGAGTGGACAGGCAGGGGGATGGGAGACTCTCTGGATATGCCTGGGGGCTGAGGTCGGCAGAGACATTGCTTTGTGCTGCAGGAGCAGGTTTCTGAGCAGAAACCAAGAATTCAGGGTCCGGGCAGGGCGTGCCTAGGAAGGTCTCCCTGGCCAAGGGCAAAGCCTGGTCATGCAGTGAGGGCAGCTGCACACAGATGACATGCACTTCCCTTCTTAAGGAGCCAGACCCAACCCTGGACCCTGAACTCTTGGGTCTTTTGAGTGCATCCTTTTCATCTAGGGTTGGGTTCCAACTGCAGGGCCAGCACCCCCTATCCAGGTTCAGTGTCTGGTCATCCTGAGCTCAGTCCCTAACATATTCTGTTTCCAGGGTGTGTGGTTGGCAGGCCCACTAATTTACTGACCCTGTGGCTGCTGGCCCAGGTTGGCCTTGGTGGTTTCTGATGAGACAGGAAAGGAGAGGGGGGTGGAGTGTTTGTCACAGAGTGGGGCTCATGCTGTCTGAAGGCTTTTCTCCTGGGGCTCCTGTCCTTTTTCCCTTGGGGTTTGTGAGTGGTGGGAAATGTGGGTGGTCCTTGCTTCCCCTTCTTTGGAGCTCATAGCCACTGGCTACACAGGCACCAGGACATGGCCAGCCCCAGGCCAAGGGTGCATCATGATTTGGTGATCGTGCCCTGCATAGGTCCTGGGCCTGGGGGCAGGGGGCCAGCCCACCTGCTGGGGCCAGCCCTGCCTGGGGTCTTGCATGGGCAATGCTGCCGGTGTCTGGCTCTGGCCTGAGGAGTCTCTGTGGCTTGCAGACCTGCACGTGGGCATCACCAAGAGGCTGAAGACGGTGGAGGTGCTGGAGGGGGACAGCTGCAGCTTCGAGTGCGTCCTGTCCCACGAGAGTGCAGGCGACCTGGCCATGTGGACTGTTGGTGGGAAGACAGTGGGCAGCTCTGGCCACTTCCGGGCAGCACGCCACGGCCGCAAATACACCCTGACCATCCAAGAAGCTGCGCTCAGCGATGCTGGGGAAGTGGTCTTCTCTGTGCGGGGTCTCACCTCTAAGGCCTCACTTGTCGTAAAAGGTGAGTGTGATGAACCCAGCTGGGGACTTGTCACCAGAGGCCCCCAGGCTGCTGAGCCTGAGACCCTCTCCAGGTGGTCAGGAGTGGTTGAGGGACTGACCCCAGCCCTCAGTGAGCTTTCCTTTAAAGGATGTGGGGGCATAGAGGCACCTGCTGGACCTGGAAGAGATTCTGGCCCTCTGAGGGGGTCACTCTGAGCTAGTGTCCCTGGGCCAGGCCCAGGGTTTGGGTCTTAATCTGACTGCTCTCCTGGCTGGGGTTCCTAATGCACATGGCTTACCCTACCATCCCGCGACTCTTGAGCCGGGGCCACAGGGTCTATGCTTGGCTGGGAGGTTCCCAGCGGTCTGGACCTGTGCTCTTGGTGTACATGCCTGGTGCACACTGCAGGCTCAGTGTTGGGTCTCAGGAGTGGCCTGAGCACTGCTGTGCTGGGTGCTTTCCCCTGGTGGCCAGGGCTCCTGGCAAGTCAGTGTTGGAGGCTCCTGGGGCCTGGGGTCCAGGCTCTGTGGTGTTGGTCTTGAAATGGACGCTCCCAATGCCCACCCCTGCCCCTGCCCCTGGCTGAGCATGTCTGTGCTTCCTGGGTAGACATTTTGTTCCCTTCAGAGAGGCCAGTGGACATCATGAAGCCCCTAGAAGACCAGCAGGCCACGTTGGGGGAGGACGTGGTGCTCACTTGTGAACTGTCGAGGGCAGGCACGCCTGTGCACTGGCTGAAGGATGGGAAGGCCATCCGCGAGAGTCAGAAGTACAAGCTGCTCCGCGAAGGCACACGGGCTGTGCTGGTCGTCCATGGAGCCTCTCTCAAGGACTCTGGCACATACACGTGTGAGACGGACGCTTCTAAGAGCACAGCCAGACTCCGTGTGGACGGTGAGTGCCCACACGGCCCCACAGCAGCTCTCCCTTGGCATGCCCAGGACCCCTGCCTCAGAGCAGGGGAGGTCTCTCTCAGGGCTCTGCTTCCACGGCCGGCAGGAGGGACAAGGCTGGCCTGGGATGTATGCAAGCTTTACACTCACCTCTTCTGTCTTCTCTCCCAGAAAAGGCCAACAGGTTTACAGAGGAGCTGGTTGACCTGCAGGTGGAGGAGAAGGGCACGGCTATGTTCGAGTGCAAGACGGAGCTCCCGGCATCCACTGTGACATGGCGCAAGGGCCTCAAGGAACTGCGGGCCTCGGGGAAGCACATGTTGAGCCAGGAGGGCTTGGCCCTGCGGCTCACCATCCGCACCCTGGAGAAGACGGACAGTGACACCTACACCTGTGACATTGGGCAGGCCCAGTCCCAGGCCCAGCTCCTGGTGCAAGGTGAGTGGCTGGTGCAGCCACAGTGCTCATGTGTGCCCTGGCTTGCCGCAGTCTTGGCTGGGCACAGAATCACAAGCCACCACACACCTTGTAGATTCAAACAGCAATTCTTTATTCCCAAACTCACACCGGCCTCCACACACGTTCTGGGGCAATCCCAGTTCTGCCGCCACCCAATTCACCTAGTCCACAAGGCTTTTTTCCCAAAATACTTTCTGAATCTCACGAGAACTCAACGGGAGCTCAGGTAGCAGGAACGCCCTATTTCCAGCAGCAATAATCTTCAACCTCCAACTTCCCTAAAACCCATATTGTCTTAAACCGGGAACGCCTTAAACTTGTCTTAAACCGGGAACGCCCTAAACCCAAGGACCAGGATACTTCCTCAAACCTGATCAGCTCTAAACCCGGATCCGCCCTGGTCCTTGAGCAAGGTCACCTTACATGCAATGTCAACAGCGAAATTCCAAGGCAAGTCCATTTAACATGGGGTACGCTGGCAAGGAAATTTCGATGCGTCATTCCTACTTGGCAATGGCCCTCAGCACTGGCTTTCAGCACCTCGGGGGCTCAGATGGGCCTTATTGAAACTGACCCTAGAGGCTCTGCTTGGCCGGCCCAGCCTCTCCATCTCTGAGGTAGAGGGGATGAGCTGGGGGCCTCTGGGGTGCTCCCTGTGCCTTTCTGTGGGTAAGTCGATGGCTTCTTCCCCTGGAGCTGTCCTTGCCTGCTGCATGTTCCTCCAGGGCTCAGGCACACTCTGCTCTGGGCCTGCACACCTTTTTCCCTCTCCCTGCCCACCAGAGGGGCAACCTGACCCAGATGCTGACAGCAGGGAGCCCAGGTGTTCCCAGGGTGGAGCTGTTAGTGTGCCTGTGACAGTAGATGTCTAAACAGGTGGAGGGAGATTCTCCAAAGAATAACAATGTTACTCAGAAGAGCGGAGCATTGCAGGGCCATGGTAAACTAAGTGTATGCCAGGGAAGCTAAGGCCAGGGGAAGGCTTTAGGGCACAGCAGGGAGATAGCCAGGTCCAGAGTTGGTGGCCTTGGAGACCCCACGCAGGTGCTGGCTTCTGCGTAGGTGGAGGCCACTGCTCTACAGGTGTTCTGTCAGAGGTCTGGTTTGTAGTGCAGTGGTCTGAAAGAACGGACTGAGCTGCTGGGTGTGAGGTGTAGGACTGGGAGGTGTTGAGAATGTGCCCATCTGAGATGGGCAGGCAGAGCCTTCCCTGGGGAAACTTCCAGCTCTGGTTTTGCCAGTGTCTCAAGGAGCGTTCCTCCTGGATCATGGCCTTTCACAATGGTTGTGAGGGCTTGTTTGCATCTGATGTACTGGGTGAGAGCCACCATTTTTCTTGCTTTGCAGACAGGTAAGTTGGAACTAAAAGGGTCTGTGGTGGCCTGGGGTTGCAGGATGTACCACCAGCATCAGGACAAGTGCGTCCCAGCCCTCCTGACCATCCTTCACCTGGCTCTGGCATCCTGGGCTGGCATCCAGGGCCAATTTTGCTAGAAGTTCTTTCTGGGTCTGTTTTCTGGGGATGGCAGAATGGTGTCGAGAGCCTTGCAGACCTGAGCTGGGAGATGGGACTGGGACTCAGAAGTCACCCTGAGTCAGACTGTTCTGCACTGTTCAGCTCCCACGTGCATCCTGTTGTCAATCCTGACTGGCTAACCAGTCACTTGCTTGCTGCTGGGAGCCCTCCTTGGGTCTGGAGAGAGCAGACTTCCCTGGGTAGCAGGCCCTGATGGCTGTCTGTGCCCTGCAGGGCAGAGGGTGCTCATCGCGGAGGAACTGCAGGACATGGAAGTGCACGAGGGCTCCTCAGCCACATTTTGCTGCCGTGTTGCCCCTGCTGACCACGGGCCTGTGCGCTGGTTCCTGGACGAGACACGCTTGCATGCCAATGAGCTCAATGAAATCGTGATCCAGCCTGGGGGGTACCATGTGCTCACCCTGCGGCAGCTGGCGCTCAAGGACTCGGGTACTATCTACTTTGAGGCGGGTGACCAGAGGACCTCGGCCACCCTGCGGGTCACTGGTAGGTTTTGTACCTCAAGGCCAGGGCCATTTGGGGTGGGGATGTCATACTGTTCATGCTGCTCAGGGTACAGCTTTGAGGAGGGTGGGCAACAGCTCAAGTGGCAGCTGAGTCATTTCTGAGCTTGGGTGCAGACTCATGGTGACGTGAGACTAGCTGTCCTCAGCATGGGGATCCTAGGAAGGCAGGTGTGTGCACTGGTGCTATTTGGGATAAATGCCCCTCGGTAATGCTCAGAATCCTGGTCAGCATGTCTCAAGGTGGCCTGCTCCCTGCCAGGGCGAGAGCCACACAGAGCCCACCCTGTCCCCTCAGCGTTCCCGTCTGTGGCTGCAGCCCAAGGCAGTGGCAGACATGGACAAGATGATGACCATCTGCAGCAGGGGCCCCTCTTGCAGTAATACCACAGCCCCAGGGACCCTTGGCTCCTTTCTCTTCCCCCAGAGAAGCCGAGCATCTTTTCCCGGGAGCTCACAGATGCCACAGTCACAGAAGGTGAGGACTTGACCCTCACGTGTGAGACCACTGCTCCTGACACCCCCGTGCACTGGACCAAGGATGGGAAGATGCTGCGGCCATCTGCCCGGTGCCAGCTGAGCTACGAGGGCTGCTGTGCCCAGCTGGTCATCACAGGTGCCACCCCGCAGGATGGTGGGCGATATAAGTGTGAGGCTGGCAGGGCCTGGAGCAGCTCCATTGTCAGGGTCCAAGGTGAGCTCAGTGCCTGTGGCTCCCAGTCTACCTGGCAGGCAAGGGCTGGGGTGCATGGGTGTCCATGTCGGTGGGTGGCCTGAACTTCATGGCTGCCCTCCTGCTGCTGACCTGCCTCGCTCCTGGCTCCCTGGCTTTCTGGCCCCTTGGCTGGCCTCAAATTGCTTGGGCTGCCCCAGCCTGGGCGGATGGGAACCAGGACCTCACCTCCCAGCCTGGAGGCTTAGGGTCTCGAGGCTGCAGGTTGCAGGGCTGGTGCCTTCTGAAGCCGCCCGCCTGCATGTTCTATGTGTGTCTGGAATTAGGGTCCACTTCTAATTATCTGCCTCCCACACTGTGTCTGGAGGTCCTGGGTCAGGCTCCGGCACCCAATTCTTGGGGCATGCTGGTCTGCCGCAGGTCTGCCGTGTGCCTGCCCTGCTGGCCTGCCTCCTGTGACCCTTCAGGAGTGCGGCAGCAGGGCTGGGACCACCCCCACCCTGGCTGAGAACCTCGTGGCTGGGGGTTCCTGCTCAGGGAGGTGAGCAGAGCATGTCTGTCTGTAGCTCGGCCAGTTAGGTTCCGGGAGGCGCTGAGGGACTTGGAGCTGCCGGAGGGTGGTGCCGCCACGCTGCGCTGTGTGCTCTCCTCAGTGGCGGCGCCCGTGGAGTGGCGCCACGGGGAAGATGTCCTGAGGTCCAGCAGCAAGTACAGCCTGCGCCAGGAGGGTGCTGTGCTGGAGCTGGTCATCCGGGACCTGCAGCCCCAGGACGGGGGCAAGTATTCCTGCTCCTTCGGGGACCAGACGACCTCAGCAACACTCTCTCTGAAGGGTGAGCACCTCTGCCTGCCTGCCTGCCCACATAGCTGGACTGGCTGCTTGCCACTGCAGAACAAAATGATGTTCTCTGTGTCTTTGGTCCCCTCAGCCCTGTCTGCCCAGTTCATAGGAAAACTGAGAAATAAGGAGGCCACGGAAGGGGCCACAGCCACGCTGCGCTGCGAGCTGAGCAAGGCGGCCCCCGTGGAGTGGAGGAAGGGGACAGAGGCCCTCACAGACGGGGAGAGACTGAGCCTGAGGCAGGAGGGGGCTGTGTGTGAGCTGCAGATCCAGGGCCTGGTTGAGGAGGATGGCAGGGAGTACTCGTGTGTATGTGGGCAGGAGAGGACCTCGGCCACACTGACCGTCAGGGGTAAGGACCATGTGTGTCCTCAGACACTGGCTGCTGTGTGTCTGAAGACAGTCTCAGGTTCCCTGTGTGCCGTGTCTGCTGTATCCTCCACTGCTGTGTGCTCTCAGGCTTCTCTCACACTTGCACTGTGGGGCCTGCTCAGACCCAGAGCAGCAGAGAGTGAGCTTCTCCCGGCCCCGTGGGTCACAGCCTGGGATGGAGAATGTGGGTGAGGCCAAAGCATTAAGATGGTGCAGGAGGCCTTCAAGGAGTGCACGCTGGAGAAGGGGTGGGTGGGAGACAGAGGAGGAGCAAGTGGAGGGTACTCTGACAGGCGTCCCTGCAGCCAGGGCAGCTGCCTGCATTGGGGCCGTCTGATGGGCAGGTGAGGGCCCCAGTGTCTGTTCAGTGTGGTGGGAAGGATCTCCCCCAGCTGTGAGGGGCCTCTCACCCAGGATGCTGCTGTCTCTGCTCCCATGTCAAGAGTCAGGGAGGGACTCCTGGGGCAGTAAAGTGTATTGTGGGGCAGGGCATGGCCATCTGTTCACCTCCACCTGTAGTGGAGGCCCCACAATGTGCACGGATGTTGGTGACCTCTGTGGAGATGCCCCAGTGCCATGACATGTTGGAGCATGGACGGAACGTGTTCCTGCACAGAGGTAGACCCCGGTGTGACAGAAGCATGTGCACACCAAAGCCCACCGTGTTGCTGCAGGACGCTGGAGGGGGGCCACCGGGAAGATGCTCCCTCCCTCAACTCAGGGAGCGCTGCCTGTGGCTGGGAAGTGGGACCCTGCTGACCACCTGAGAGCTGCTTCCAGAACTGGGCATGGCCCAGGAAGGACCAGAGGTGCACAGCCCTCCTGGGCCCTTCCAGAGAGTGCTTCACTTTCTAGGATGCTCCGAGGCACTGTTGCCCTGAAGCCCCTGGGGTGGATGGACCTGGGCTGGTGGCTGGAGGGCCCCAGGAGCCAAGCTGTCCTCCCTTCTCTGTGGGGGCTACCCACCCATGTGCTGCCGTGGATGGGCTGTTGTTCAGTTGTGGGTTATCTCATCAACTCTGCTGTGGAGGCGAGCTTGCTGGCACTGTGAACAATGGGCATGGGCTCTGTGGCTATATGCTCCAGGGTGACAGTTCCAGGAGGAGAGTGGGGGCTTCTCTCCCTGGCCAGGATGCTCCTTTTCTTGGTTTGCTCTGGAAGATGGAGTCGGGTGTGATTATGGGAGAGTTTCAGACAGGCTGTCGATGTCCCCAGTCATCTATCAAGATCAGAGAACAGCTGTTACAGAGAGCTTCAGAGAGGTTGTGGCCAGGCTAGGCCCTTCAGTCTGGTGCTGTACAGAATCTGAGCTGGGCCAGGCCACAGAGGACACTGTGGAGGGGCACGGCCCTTCCAACCCATGTTCCTGCCCATCCGTCTGGGTCCTGTGTCCTTCTGTGGGCCTGTCCTCATGCTGAGGCCCTCTTCCACGTCTCACTGGCCTCCACATGAATGGACAGCCAGTCTGCTGTCCAACCCCCTGGGCCGCCTGTGTCTGGTGCTTCCATTCCTGTTTCCAGGTTGTCTCCCTTGCTGAGTGCCGTGTCTTACCCCATGTGTTCTGCAGAGACCCTGGTGTTCTTTGTGGCCTCCTCAGGCCAGTCCCGTTTATGCCAGGCATGAGGTCTGTGGATGCTTGGAACAGACCCTGGCTGGGAAGCATGCGTGCAAGACCACGGGAAGCCTCAGCCCACAGCTGGTGCTGAGCAGCCCAGCACCGGACATGTCCAGCTGGGCTCACGTCCTCTCTGTACTGTCTGTGTCCTGTCTCTTCTGTGCACTCAAAGAGCATAATTGCATCCATGTCTTTCTGGCCCCCAGCCCTGCCTGCCAGGTTCACAGAGGGTCTGAGGAATGAGGAGGCCGTGGAAGGGGCCACGGCCACTCTGCGGTGTAAGCTGAGCAAAGAAACAGCTGTGGTGTAGAGGAAAGGAACAGAGACCCTCAGGGAAGGCCACAGACACAGCCTGCGACAGGAGGGAGCCATGTGTGAGCTGCAGATCCGGGGCCTGGCTCTGGAAGATGCTGGGGAGTACTCCTGCATGTGTGGGCAGGAGAGGACCTCGGCCACGCTGACCATCAGGGGTAAAGAATGTGTCCTCATGGGTTGTGGCTTGGCATTTTCGTGTCGTCCACTGCCACTTTCTGCTCCATTTGTAGTACTGCTCCTGCATGGTCTGTGGCCCTGTCCTCTGCCTGGGGTCCTCCTGCTCTTGTTCATGTGCTGTGTTGTCCTCCCCACTGGCCACTTCCCTCCACATTTGTACATTAGTTCACCATCCACACCGTGTGGCTATGTGTGTGGTTCTTTGTGGATCACATGTGCCTTTGGAGTCTTCCAGACTGCCCCATGTTCTCAGTGATCACTTGGCCCTCCTCAGCCTTGCCTGCCAGATTCATAGGAGACCTGAGAAGCCAAGAGGCCACAGAAAGGTCCATGGTCACTCTGCGGTGTAAGCTGAGCAAGGTGGCCCCTGTGGAGTGGAGGAAGGGGTCTGAGACCCTCAGGGATGGGGACCTGTACAGGCTGAGGCAGGAGGGGGCCACGTGTGAGCTGCAGATCCAGGGCCTGACTGTGGCAGAGGCTGGGGATTACTCGTGCATGTGTGGGCAGGAGAGGACCTCGGCCACGCTGACCATGAAGGGTAATGGCCACTGTGGCTTCCCCGTGCCTCCTGTCTCCTGTCCCCTTATCAGGTGGTCTATGGCTTCCCTGTGTCTCTTGATGATGTCCTCTGATTCCCTGCCATCCTTCTGGGTGGTCCCTCCCAGGTGTGCTCCAGGGATGTCCTGGGCCAGAGTCAGAGTAGACTCCAGGGGTGCAGGGCAGAGACCTGTGGAGCAATAGTGAAGGGCTGCTGCCTTGGTCCACTCAGGCTGCTCTAAGGAGGTGCCACAGACTGGGTGGCTCAAAGGACAGGGGCATGTCTCTCCCAGCTCTGGAGGCCATCGTCCATCACAGCTTCTCAGCAGGGCTGGTCCCTCCTGAGGCCACTCCAGGGCTTGCAGATGCCATCTTTCCCCCTGTGTCCTCATCTCTTCCTCTATGGGTACTGGTCACCTTGGATTTGGGCCACCTGATGACCTTCTTCCTCCTTGAACAGTCATGTTCTGAGATTCCAGGTTAGGACTCCAACCTGTGGCACCCACCAGTGACCCCCCCCCCCCAGGTTCAGGTCCTTCTCACATGCAAAATACACTGAGTTAGCCCCACCCAGCATCCGACCTTGTCCAGTCTCATCTGAATGTCCCCAGGTTGAGACTGGGTTCCAGCTCACCCCAGGGCAGAGTTCCTCCCTGGCTGTGACTAGAGCTAGGCAAGGCACGTGCTTCCAAAGCGTGGTGGGCCCAGTGTGGGACAGACCCTCAGAGGAGCAGGAACAAGGATGTGGGTCACGAGTCCAGACAGTCGGGAACAGCAGGACCAAGCTCCTTGGATTTCAGGGCTGGACAGCACTCTACTTTGACTTGGTGCTCTGTCCTGCAAACCTACCAAGGTTGAAGTCTGCCCCCAGCCTGAGTGGAGCTGGCCGGTCCTCTGAAACCGAGCAGGGGACAGCCTCATGCTCTTCCAGGCCTGTGGCAGTGGTACTCCTGCCACTCTGACCACCTTCATGGCCGTCTTTTGCTTGAGGGGAAGCCCATGTGTGTGGCTAGTGGCTGTGCTCATCCTGTGGCAGTGTCCTTCATCTCACTTGACTGCTGTCCCTGCAGTCCACACTGCCAGCATTCCTGCTCCTATAACGTTTTCAGCCAGACATGGTGATCCATGCCTGTAATCTGAGTGACTCAGGAACCTGCGGCAGGAGGATGGAAAGTTTGAGGCCAGTCTCGGCAACTTAGTGAGGCCCTAAGCAACTTAGCAGGACCCTGTCTCATATAAAAACTCAAAAGGGCCGGGGATGTGGCGTGGTGGTAGAGCACCCTGGGTCCCATCGCCAGTCTCCAACCATGTGTGTATCTTTAGGACCTCTGTTCTGCCTCGCAGTTGGCGAGTGTCACGCCTCTGGCACGTGTGTCCTGCGCAGGGCTTTCCTGTTATCCTTGGCAGTCTTGGCTCCGGGGGAGGAGCTGCCTGGTCACCAGCCACCCGTGAGTCCCCTTAGCAGGTGCTCAGCCACGCCTGACGCTCTCAGGGCATCTCCCACTCTCTTCACTGTGGATCCAGGTGTTTTCTAAGTCTTCGGGGCTGGTTCCTTGTTGATGGACAGTTCTGCCTTCTCACACTCTCCTGTGAGCCATAGGGAGACAGCAGGCCATGCCTGCCACACTTGGCTTAGCTGTCTCCCAGCTGGACATCCATCTGGTCCTGCTGTTTCCCACTGCTGCCCTCCACAGAACACTGGAGCACAATCTGGCCACTTCTGTGCCACTTCATAGCTAGGATCACCTTTCTTCCACTCCCCACGAGTGTTTCCCTGTGTCCATCTAGTCCTGGCCAGAAGCACTGTTAGTGTCTGTATTTCCTCTGTCAGGCCCTTTCTGGCTAGCTGGGATTTTTCTAGCATATACCTCAAAAGTCTTCCAGACTCTGGCCGCCATCCAGCTCGAAAGCCGTTTGTAGTTCTTGTGGGACCTGCTGACAGTGTGGCTGGAGCCTGCAGTGAGAATCCCACTTGTTAGGCAGGGAGGCTCACAACTGGGAGCTGCCTCCCACAGGGTCCAGGGAGAGGGGTCACCGCGTGGTACAGACGTGAGCTCACAGCTCTAGGCACCTGGTGTGCTTCCCGGCAATGAGAAGTTGTGGGTGGGCAAGATGCCCTTGAAGAAGGAGGACCTGGAACGGAGCACTGCTCCCAGCCACCTGATCAGGAGCAGGCGCGTTCAGGACCTCACTCAGACCCTCACGGATCTCCCACTCCTATGACCCTCCAGGCGTCCTGCTTTATTTTCCTTCCTTGATGTTCCGGTCTTGACCTCAGAACCTGCAGAAGGTTTGATGGCTTCTGTCCATGTGATCCTTCCTAGCCCTGCCTGCACGATTCACTGAAAATCTGAAGTCCAGGGAGGCCATGGAAGGGACCACAGCCACACTGAGGTGTGAACTCAACAGAAAGGCTCCTGTGGAGTGGAGGAAGGGTGTGAAGACCCTCACCAGTGGGGACAGACTTCTCCTGAGGCAGGACGGGGCTGTGTGTGAGCTGCAGATCTCTGGCCTGGCCACAACTGATGCTGGGGAGCACTCGTGCGTGTGTGGGGAGGAGAAGACAGCAGCCACATTGACTGTGAGGGGTAAAGACTATGTGGCGGAGTAATCTGTGTTCTGGTGTTCACATACTGACCTCATGTCAACTGTCACTCAGTCTACCTTCTCTTCCGGGTCTGTGACACCCTCTTACCCCTGCATGGGATCGGAGGCAGCTGGTCTGTCAGTCTGTCTCTTGTCCTCATTATTGTCATGTTCTGTCCCCTGAAGTTCCCCAACACACCTGAGGTTCTTCATGTGTTTCAGACCCTCCCTGGCCTTGCACGTCAGGTTCACAGGGAGGCCTGCGGAGGCCTCAGAGTGGGCCAGGGCCACATGTGCTCAGGCTGCATTGGGGAAAGATGAAGGCCCTGGTGCCCAGCACACCCAGCAGGGGGCTTATGTACAGTTGTGTTTCATGTCCTTTCTGTTGTCCACGTCCATCCTCTCCACGTGCCTGCAGAGCATGATTGCATCCATGTCTTTCTGGCCACCAGCCCTGCCTGCCAAGTTCACAAAGGGTCTGAGGAATGAAGAGGCTGTGGAAGGGGCCACGGCAATGCTGCAGTGTGTGCTGAGCAGAGAGGCCCCTGTGGAGTGGAGGAAGGGTGTGAAGACCCTCACCAGTGGGGACAGACTTCTCCTGAGGCAGGACGGGACTGTGTGTGAGCTGCAGATCCAGGGCCTGGCCCAGGAAGATGTCGGGGAGTACTCGTGTGTATGTGGGCAGGAGAGGACCTCGGCCATGCTGACAGTCAGGGGTAAAGACTTTGTGTGGCCATGTGAACCTCCAGCTGGTGTCTTTACCCTGTCTCTGCCTCCTACCTCCTGCATCCACACACGGCCCAGCTCCTGTGGCAGCCCCGTGGCCACCTATCCTATCCTCCCCTGGGCTTCTTTCACCTCTCCTTCTCGTGTCCATGTCCATCCTACTGCGTACTCTGTTCCTCTGTGGTTACTTGCTTCCTTCCTCATCTGTGCCACCACCCACCTGTCCACACCATGGTCCTCTGGCAGTGTGTGGCCCCATGTTCTCAGTGACCGCTTGGCCCTCCCCAGCCCTGCCCGTCAGATTCATAGAAGATCTGAGAAGCCAAGAGGCCACAGAAGGGTCCACGACCACTCTGCGGTGTGAACTAAGCAAGGCAGCCCCCGTGGAGTGGAGGAAGGGGTCTGAGACCCTCAGAGGTGGGGCCCGGTACAGGCTGAGGCAGGAGGGGGCTGTGAGCTGCTGATCCAGGGCCTGACTGTGGCAGAGGCTGGGGAGTACTCGTGCGTGTGTGGGCAGGAGAGGACCTCGGCAGTGCTGACCATAAAGACCTCCCATGACTGTGGGCTTGTTTGGGTTTCTGCCTTTGCTCTGTGTCCAGCCATGGCCATGCTGTCCCTGTTGTCCAGAGGGAGGGTGCCCTTTCCCTCTGTCTCATGCTGTTTCTCTGTCCTGCTTGGATTTCTGTCATAGCACTGCCCAGTGTACTAGTGCCTTGCCAGTCTCCCCAGGGACCTCATATGGCCAGCTGTCACGAGGGACAGAGTTCCCACCTTGTTTTCCTAATCACCTTTTGTCATTCCTCCTCAATCTCTGCATGCCATGTATAGCCCAAGATTTTCTTTTGGGGGCCCTGGGGGTTCTGATGCCCAGGGAGGTTCCCCAGCCTGGGCTCTGCACCTTGCCCCTGATTGCCAGTGTGTCCACGTGAGGCAGTCAGCACCTGCTGCCCCTTAGCATCTCAGGGGCATGAGGGACAATCCTGCCTGGGGATTACTGGGACAGCCTGGCCTGCAATGGGGAATTATGGCCTTTCCTGTGGACTCAGCCATGCCCTAGGGTCTGGCCTGGGGAGACACAAAGCCCTGCCCTGTGATCTGAGCCTCCTGTCCCTGTCCTGGGGTCTGGGAGGAACAGGGCCTTGTCCACAGTCTGGGAAGGATTTTGCCTTGTCCTGTGGTCTTGGGGAGAATCACCCTTCCCTGGGGTCTGGTGGGAGTGGGACAAGGTCTTGTGCTGGCCAAATGACTATATGACTGGACTTGGCCCTGCTCTGGTGGTCCAAGGGGGACACATCCCTCTGGCAAGGCTAGAGGTTCTGAGGGGGAGGCTGCCATTAGAAAAGCCTGTGGCAGATCTCTGCTCTGCCCCCAGCTTCCTCACCTCCCTCCTTACATAGACCCGTCCTGTGGAGGTAGGCCAAGGGGCTGGGAGAAGCTGGGCTCCCCAGCTCTGGCCAGCTGTGTGCCTGATCTTGACCCTGCCTCCTCCCCATCTGCAGTTCCACAGGTTGTGTTCCGGGAGCCCCTGCAGTGCCTGCAGGCTGAGGAGGGCTCCACAGCCAGGTTGCAGTGCGAGCTGTCCCTTCCCAATGCCACTGTAGTCTGGAGCAAGAACGGTCTGGAGCTGCAGGCTGATGGGCGCCGGGAGTTGCAGCAGCGAGGCTGCACCGCCGAGCTGGTGCTGCGGGACCTGCGCCGCGAGGACGCCGGCGAGTACAGTTGTGCTTGTGGCTCCCAGGCTACCAGCGCCACCCTCACAGTCACAGGTGACTTCACAAGACAGGGCGAAGCCTAGCGTGGGTGCAGAGTCCCCGCTGACCCTCAAGGCTGCAACCTGAGGGGGGGGGGGGGTCCCAGCAGAGAGGACCCGGCTCAGTGGGGCGCGGCGGACCTGCCCTAATAACTTTGCTCGCTCCTCCCACCTCGTGGTTCTGCCCGCCCAGTTCCTCCCTGCGCCCCAAGACCAAAGGACAAGGCTGTGGACAAGGCCCTGTTCCTCCCAGATCCCAGGACAGACAGGGAGCACCACCTAACCTTTCCTCTTTCTCTCTCCCTTACCCGTTGGGCGCCTCTTCCTGTGCAGTCCCCCAATTCCTCCTGGTGGCTGTGATCCCGCCCCCTCCCCGTAGTGCGGGGGTCCTGCCCCTGTGCGAAGCCGCTCGCGTGTGCTCCGCTTCTCTATATCCGCTCCAGGACCTCGCTTCCCTGGGTCTCTCCCTTTCTGGTAGCTTTGCTGGCCGGTATTGCCTCTGCCCCATGCAGTTCCCCAGTTGTTTCTTCCCAACGGTATGCCTTGTGGGTCCGACTCAGGATTTGCCCGGATGTGGTTCTTCACCTACACGGTTCTGGGTCTTAAATGCTCAGGGTCTCGCTGTCATGTTCTCTTTCCTGCCCAGCAGCTGCGCCCGTGCGGTTCCTCGGGGAGCTGGAGGCCTTAGAGGTGGATGAGGGAGCTACAGCGCACCTGCGCTGCGAGCTGAGCCAGGCTGGAGCGAGCGTGGAGTGGCGCAAGGGCTCCCTGCAGCTCTTCCCCTGCGCCAAGTACCAGATGGTACAGGAGGGCTCTGCCGCCGAGCTGCTGGTGCGCGGGGCGGAACAGGAAGATGCGGGAGACTACACCTGCGATGCGGGTCAGGCGCAGACCACAGCCTCTCTTTCCATCCGCTGTGAGCTGCCCACCGGCCCTTGTGCTTCCCCAGCAGCCTCATACCTCAGGGGTGGGCAGGCACCTTGCTCAAGGCGAACATGAGGTGGGAACCTGCAGTCTTAAGCTTTCCTTTCTTGTCCCTCAGCCCCCAAGCCCAAGTTCAAGACCCGGCTGCAGAGCGTGGAGCAGGAGGCAGGCGGCGTGGCTCGGCTCTGTTGCCAGCTGAGCGAGGCTGAGCCAGGGGCCCCTGTGCAGTGGCTAAAGGAGGGCGTGGAGCTGCCTGTGGGCCCCAAATATGAGATGCGGTGCCAAGGGGCCATGTGCGAGCTATTGGTCCATGGGCTGGAGACCAAGGACACGGGAGAGTATGCCTGTGTGGTGGGTGGCCAGAAAACCTTGGCCTCTCTCAGGGTCAGAGGTGAGCCAACCAGGACCTCGTGCCACACCCTCTTCCTGACAGCTCCCCTGGGGGCATCCTGGCTGTGACAAGTGCAGCTCACAGGGTGGTGGAGGTCCCTCAGGTTATAGGCTCTCTTCTTGCTACTCCACCCCCATTCTGATCCTCCAAGAGAAGGGCTTTATGGGGGTAGGCATGAAGCCTGCAGCACTGAAGGCTGTGCTCCCTCCTGCCCCCCAGCTGGCAGCAGACTGGCCTGAGCTGGCCTGGTGGCCCTTTCTGGCACCTACCTGCTCTTCCTGAAGGTTTTACTTTCCCGGTGACCTGGCCAGGACTGGGCCTGCAGCAATGTTGGAGCCAAACAGGGCATCTATCCACTGTCCTGCAACCAGAGCTGTACCCTTGGCCTTGGGGAGATAGCTGCCCCAGCTATTTCTAGACTCATTGAGTGAAGCAGCTGGCAAATGCCACACAAGGCAGAGGAGTGTTAGGTGGCCAGGAAGGCTTTCTAGAGGGGCACTGGGGCTGGCCCAGCCTGAAAAGGGACCCTTCTTACCACCCACTAGAGCCTGAGGTGACCATCGTGAGGGGCCTGGTTGATGCCGAAGTGCAGGCTGACGAGGATGTGGAGTTCAGCTGTGAGGTGTCACGGGCTGGGGCCACAGATGTGCAGTGGCGCCTCCAGGGCCTGCCACTGCAGAGCAACGAGGTGACAGAGGTGGCTGTTCAGGATGGCTGCATCCACACACTCCAGCTGAAGGGTGTGACACTTGAGGACGCTGGCACCGTGTCCTTCCATGTGGGCAGCCATGCATCTTCTGCTCAGCTCACTGTCAGAGGTAGCCAGCTCTGGGTGGGCCTGCCCTATCACTGCCCCTGGGAGGCTGTCCTGGCCCAGCCTCTGTTCGGGACAGAAGTGGACAGCAAGGGTCCCTGCTTTTGGGATCCTTGGGTGTTGGTAGAGAGAGGGACTATGAACTGGCCATTTCTTAGTAGCCCCAGTCAGGACAGAATGATTCTGGACTGAAGACTGAGTCATGCTGGTGAGCAGGCAGTGGTGGGCTTCCCAGAGCTTACCAGTTTTAAAGCTCCAGTTTCCCTCTCCTGATTTTCATGAGGGGTCATTGCAGACTGGCCGCCCCAGCCTTCAGCCATCTTGGCATTTCCCTTTGGTCAGAACCCTGGCTAGAGGAAGGACTGATAACACACCCCCATGTACTGTCTTCAGGAATTGGGGTGGGGTCACCAGGGAGGACCCCCAGGATATGGAAGCTATGCTAAAGAAGGGAGCATCCTGGACACAGAGGCTGACACCCATGCCTACCCTGTGTCTAGTCCCAGAGGTGACCATCCTGGAACCCCTGCAAGACATGCAGCTGAATGAAGGCCAGGATGCCCACTTCCGGTGCCGGCTGTCCAGAGCTGCAAGCCAGGAAGCCCGCTGGGCTTTGGGAGGGGTACCTCTGCAGGCCAACGAGATGAATGACATCACCGTGGAGCAGGGCACGCTTCACTTGCTCACCCTGCACAAGGTGGGGCTCTGGGACCTGTTCCACTTGGACAGGGATGGTTCCAGCTCCATTCAGAAAGACCCTCCACTAGGGGGTCGGGTTAGGGAGGTGATGAGCCCCATCACTGGGGGCTGGCTAGATGGACCAGTCCTTCCTGTCAGGATGAGTTGGCCAGGGCTGAGCATCTTCCTCCCTGTGTCCTCAGGTGACCCCTGAAGATGCGGGAACCATCAGTTTCCAAGTGGGTTCATGCAGCTCAGAAGCCCAGCTGAAAGTCACAGGTGGGCAGCTCTCTCCTATACCTAGGCCCTGGCCTGTGGATGCCTGTTTTCTGGGCACCACAGCATCTTGCCTAGTGGTAGCTGGTGTGTGTGTGAGTGTCTGTGTGTGTGTGTGTGTGTGTGTGTGTGTGTGTTGGTGTGGAGAAGAAACCCTAGACTTGGCAATTTTCCAGTCCTTGATCCCTCAAGTCATGGAGTGGGGTAGGCTGGTGAAGATCTTGAGGAATGCTGTGTATGGGGGGAGCACAGGCCAGGATTGGTATTCTCTGTAGGAGAGCCTTGCTGCCTTGGACCCTGAGGTGGAGACAGGGTCTTCTGGACATCATCTTCCAATGCCTGTCCTTCTGATATGGTCCATGTGGGCCCACACACATCCATGTTGAAACGCTCTTGCATACCACACAAGCTCAAAGATGTGGATACAACAGCTGATGCGTGACACCTGTGTGGACTCAGGCATGGTGCACATGGCCCCAGAATGCAAACAGGACTTTAGGAATCTTCAACTTGGATTGTACCTTGACTCCACAGGTCACTCTTGAGTGCATTCCCTTGCTACCCTATTCCTGGCTCTCAGACTGGTCCCATCAGTCCACACCAATCATCCATTCATCCATCCACCCATTAACCACCTCTCCATCCACCCTCCCATCCATCCATCTCTATCCATACGTTTATTTATCAACCATCCATCCATCTACCATTCATTCATTTACTACCACCATCTGTCCACTGTCCACTCATGTACCCATTATCCATCTATCTATCCCTCCACTTTCCATTCATCTATTACCTATCTTCCATATCTAGCTATCCACATACCTTTCCACTCATCCTCTGTCCATCCATTTATCACACATTCATCCATCTACCACCAGTTCATTATCCTTCTGTCCATCCACTAACCCATTAACTATCCATCCATCCACCCATCAAACATCTACCAGCCACTATCAAACCACTTATCTACTCACCATTGAGCAAGCCCCTACCATGGTCAAGTCCTGGACCTTGAGGTCCAAAGGTAGTTTTGCCCTCAGGGATTCCCCGTCTGCTTGGAGGAGCTGGACATGGAGACAGTGTATGTTTGAATCTCATGCTCTCCTCCCCAGAAACCTAAAGAATAGACAGATATGGTCAGCTCTGTGGCCTGGGGGCTGGGAAAGGCTGCTTAGTGCCTTAGGTTGAGTGATGAAGATGAAGTGTCATGGGTTTCCTGAATGGGAGCAGTGCAGGAAGGGCCTTGTGTGTTCCTGGGGCGATGACTATGTGGGGGTGACATGGCTCTGTGTCCCTTGCCTGGGAAAGATGGCTCATTATGCATCAGGACAGTGATCTCAGGGGGAGGGCCCTGGGCTTAGGTATGTGAATGGATGTCCAGGTAGGGGTGTGATAGGCAGGCCTGGGAACTGTTGCTCGGAGCAAGACCCAAGAATTGGCAGAGCAGGAGAAGGAGGTGCAGATGTACACTTGGGGAAGGCAGGTGCTGGTGGGGTGCATCGAAGGGGAGGAGTGTGGAGAGGCTTCTGAGGGAGGGCTTGCTGGGGTGGGCATGGGGGCTGCCCCGCACATCACTGTCCTGATGGGCTCTGGTGTCTGCCAGTGACTCCCACCTGCCCCTTGTGACCTGCCTCCTGGGGTAAAGGCATCTAGGCCTTACCAAGCTGAACAGTGTCTCTGTCTTCACAAGGAGGCCCCAGGATGGCCTGTGGAAAGCGCTCAGAGAAGCACAGGGTGGGGGTGACATCCTCCCTGCCTGGCCCTAGGCAGCAGGTGGTGGAAGAAGTCTCTGTCTGGTCCTACTGGCTGGCCTGTGGGGATGGGAGGATTAGACGTGGATGCTGGTATCCTCTTCCTCCAACCACCCTGAGTGTCCATCAGGAGGTAGACAGGATGGAGACTGTATGGAGGGCACGGGAGGGCAGCCATGATTCATCTGGGAAGGCCCTGAGCTTGGACCTTCTGTGTGACAGGGACAGGAATATTTGGATCCAGCATCAGGGCCCTGAACCCTGGTGCTGAGGGACTTCAGAGGAAAACTGGATGAGGTGCCCTCTTGGGATTGAAGGTGCCCCCAAGGACAGAGAGGTCCCCTTCTGAGGCCAGCCACCACCCCTGGGGAGAAGCAGGTGCTGGGGCCTCTGCTTCCTGCCCTAACCTGGGTCAGACGAGGCATCCGCACTAGAAGGAGCCCCAGTCATGGGGCTTGGGGCTTGTCTGCTCTCCTGATGGATCAGGGTACCATGCATGGCATGGCCTCCTCTGGGTGAAACCTGTAGTGTTCTGATGGGGTGTGAGCTGGGCTCACCGTGGTGGCCTCTGTGCCTCCCTCTGTGATGAGGGTGGATTTCTAGACCCCAGGGCTCAGGTCATCCTTTTGGTCTGGATGGTGCCAGCAGGCCCCAGGGTGGCCCCACACCAGTGAGTCTCAGAACTAGGCCAGCACATCCCATTTCTGACATCTGTTCTAGAGAACGGTCACTATTCTCTTCCTGTCATACTTCCTCAACCTAGAACATTTGACCAGACACTCCCAACAGACATAAGCAGTTCTCCAGTGGACACCCACTGGGTGTCTTGTGATTCAGTTCTGACACTATCTACCCAGATTTAGCACAGACCCTGCAAGCTAAGGGCTCAGTCCATAGGCTTCCCCGGCTTCAGATGTCAATGGCAAATCTCAGATTGCTACCCAAACTTCTGAGTGGCTTCAAGTGAGGGCTCCCACTGTCCTCTCCTCATGATTGACCAGTTTGCTAGAACAACTCACAGAAGTCAGGGACACACTCATCTTGGATAGCTTGTTGCAGAGGATCCCGCTCAGGGACAGCCAGGTGAAAGACAAGAATGGGAAAGGACACAGATTCCATGTCCTCTCCACGCTGCCCTCCCAGCCTGTGTTCAGCATTGTGGAAGCTCATCTGGTCTTGTTAAGAGTTTGTCTTATGGAGATTGATGTCCAACCACCCTGCTTTCTCAGAGGATGGGGCTGAACCTTGTAACCCTGTAATCACTTGATCTTCTTGGTGACCAGTCCTTTCCTGAAGCTGTCTCAGGGCTGGGCCTGAGTCACCCTATTAACATAATCTCAGGTGTCATTAAAAGAAAAAAAGATCCTGTTATATATAACGAAGGGACTTGCAGCATTTTCAGGAGATTCTGCTGGGTTAGGAGCTCTGGGCCAGGAACTGGGCATAAAGACAAAACCTGCTATCATAGGACACACCTGCACCAGTAGCCCCAGGTAGCCTCTAAGGGATGGACCCAGCCCTCCTTCTTGCCCTCTTATGCAGAGGCTGCACTGTGCCTGGTCCGTGGCCTGCAGAGTGTGGACGTCTTCGCAGGGGAGGTGGCCACGTT
This sequence comes from Spermophilus citellus, assembly GCF_964194105.1. Taxonomy (NCBI): domain Eukaryota; kingdom Metazoa; phylum Chordata; class Mammalia; order Rodentia; family Sciuridae; genus Spermophilus; species Spermophilus citellus. Next base: position 107,255,739 of record NC_138182.1, read on the forward strand.
CTCCTGTGAGGTGTCTCGTGCGGGTGGGCCAGAGGCCCGCTGGTGGCTGGATGGCACCTTGCTACAGGACAGCCCCCAGAGTGCCATCACTGTGCGTGATGGGACCTTTCACTCCCTCACACTTTCGGGCCTGGCGGTGGCCGACTCAGGCACCGTCACCTTCCGCACAGGGCCCCTGGTCTCCACAGCCAAGTTATTGGTCAAAGGTATTGACCACTGGGGACTTCCCCATGCTGGTGCTTCTGCTCCTGCTGCCACATGCTTCCTGCGGGCTCCTGGGGAAAGGGGGAGGATGGGCACTGAGGGTGGGGACTGTCCCCAGAGCCAGAGGTTGGGCATCACTCTACATGTGCCACCTACCCTGGGCACCCCCAGGAGGCACAGTGGGCAGCTCTTACTTTTGAATGGGAGATCTAGCTGGAGGCTAGGTCCACTGCCACCTGCCAGGTAGGGCCAGTGCATTGCCGCCTGCTTGGCCACCAGTCACCTAGTTAGCTGCACATCCCCAGCCACGGGGGCCAGTCCCTTTGGGAGCCTTTTTGGGCTTCTGAGGGGAGGCCCATGCCCTTGGCCCTGGCCTACCTGTCCCTGCTCACATCTGCTCCTCTTCTGTGAGCTCAGCTGAGATCCGTGCCCTTCTGGGGAGGAGCTGGCCAGACAGGGAGAGTAGCAGCTGCTAGGGTCTCCCTAGCCTCTTCCCAACAGCTCTGCCTGGTGCCTGCTGTGTGCTGTCATGTAAAATGTGTTGAGATTTCAACAAATGGAGATGGAATGGGGGCCCTGGGTGGGCAGCAAGGCCCCTGGAGAGGAGCAAGCAGGGCAGAGGTTCTGGGTTCTGGGGCAGGCTCTAGGACATCCAGAGGAGCCTTTCCAGTGGTGTATGTTTCTGGGGGCCAGCAGGTATGTGGGGCCAGAGGAGCTCTGCCTGGACAGAGGTGAAGCCTAGGCACTATGCTCATGGGTGAGGTGTGTCTGATGGAGGGCTCTGGGCTGCGGTGTGGGTTCCTTTCCTAGCCATATGCCAGGCAGCTCCTGCTAAACTGTCACCATGAAGCTCCATGCTTGCAGCCGCTGAAGCCACTAACACTGAGTGGGGTGGGTGGGCCATGGTGGTGCTGTTCCTCAGGGCTGATGCGTGTCCGGCGTGTTGGCCGACAGATCCTACGGTGGAGGTGGTCAGTGCCATGCAGGACCTGGCAGTGGAGGAGGGTGGCTCTGCCGAACTCCTCTGCCAATACTCACGGCCGGTGCAGGCCACGTGGAAGATGGACGAGCGGGAGGTACACGCAGATGGGCACCGTGTCATCATAGAGCAGGACTGGACTGTGGCCAGGCTGACCTTCAGGCCGGCCCTGCCCTGTGACAGTGGCATCTATTCTTGTGAGGCCGCAGGCACTCGCGTGGTGGCACTGCTACAAGTGCAAGGTGAGGCCACCTGGCGGGCAGCCCAGGTCCAGCACGGCTTTGGCGTGGCTCTGGCCATGCAGCAATGGTGGAGTGGCAGGCAGCAACAGCCAGCTCCGCACTGCAGGGGACCTACATAGTGGGAACAGGCCCAGGAGGTGGCAGGCAACCTGCCCTGGGCCTGCACTGCTGCTGAGCTTGTGCTTCTGGGAGGAACCATGGCCAAGAGAACCTGAAAGGGAGGAGGGGACAGGGGCCGAGGACCAGGGAGGCCTCCATCAGCAGGGCTATGGGGGGAGTATACCTGAGCAGTGGCAGGGCCAGGAGTGCTATTGGGACACGAGGACAGAGTTGTGTCCATGCCTGTGACTGAGCTGGCTGGGTGGTGTGAGTCTGCAGTCTGTGAACACCTGTGAGTTTCCTGTGGTCAGGAGACCACTGTTGATGTGAGGTTCCCAAAGGGTGGGCAGGGTGTGGAGGGAACACTACAGGCCTGGGTGCCGCCCTCCTGAAGCTGCTGGCTCTCCCAAGGGACAGTGAGGTCAGCAGTCCCTGAGCCTTGCTCTCCCTACAGCCAAGAACACTGTGGTCCGGGGCCTGGAGAATGTGGATGTGCCTGAGGGCGGGGAGGCCTTGTTTGAGTGCCAGCTGTCCCGTCCTGAGGTGGCTGCCCACACCTGGCTGTTGGACGATGAGCCCGTGCACACCTCGGAGAACGCGGAGGTGGTATATTTCGAGAACGGCCTGCGACACCTACTGCTGCTCAAAAACCTGAGGCCACAGGACAGTTGTCGGGTGACTTTCCTGGCTGGGGACATGGTCACCTCTGCTTTCCTCACCGTCAGAGGTAATGGCAATGAGAGCTGGCGGGGCGGAGGTGGGTGAGACCTCTCCCACAGGAGGTTGGGCCACTTTCTGGGCAGCCCAAGGTGGCTTCCAGGACTCTCCCACCAGAAGGGAAGTTGCTCCTTGGGAACCCCCACTCTACCTCCAAAAAGAGTTGTCTGGACTGCTCACTCAGGGGATGGGGCCTGGGACAGGAGCAGCTTGCAGGAGAGTCCTCCACCTGGGCTGGTGGCCTCTGGGAGAGTGCTGGGGCCCTGCACGGCTGCTGGATCAGGGCATGCTGCTGCTGAGCTTGTGCTTCTGGGGGACCCATGGCCAAGAGAACCCAAGAGGGAGGGGACAGGGGCCGAGGACCAGGGAGGCCTCCATCAGCAGGGGCATAGGGGGAGTGTACCTGCGCAGCAGCAGGGCCAGGCATGCTGTTGGGACATGAGGACAGGTTTTGTCTATGCCTGTGACTGAGCCAGCTGGGTGGTGTGAGTCTGCCTTCTGTGAACACCTAGGAGAGGGCGGGGCCTGGAGAGTTGGCTGGAGGCAGGACATCAGTCTTTGAGACAAGCCCTGCGGCTAGGGAATGGAGTGAGATGTGGGGAGCCCGAAGAGGGTCTCCAAGACTCCTCCAGGGGCTGGGCAGCGCTCCCAGGACTGGAGTGCAGCTTCCAGTGCAGGGCGTGTGTCTCCCAGGCCCCTCCAGCGTGGGGCTCTGCAGGTAGGGAGAGCTGGTGGAGATGGGATCTCTGTTCACTCCCACTCAGTGGGAGACCCAGTGGGCCGTGCTGGGCTTGCTCTCTCTCGACCCTCCTACACACCCGCATTCATTCCACCCCTGACTGCAGGCTGGCGCCTGGAAGTCCTGGAGGCCCCCAAGGATGTGGTGGTGCGAGCTGGCACACAGGCTCGATTCACCTGCGTGCTCAGCGAGGCCCTGCCGGTGGGCGAAGCCACCTGGTACATCAACGGAACTGCGGTACAGCCTGACGACGACTGGACCGTCACTGCTGACGGCAGCCACCACACCCTGCTGCTACACAATGCACAGCTACACCACTCTGGGGAGGTCACCTTTGCTGCCCGAGACGCAGTGACCTCAGCTCGACTTTCGGTGTTGGGTGGGTGGTTTGTGTGTGTGAAGGTGTGTCCCTTCTCTGCAGATTGGGTCACACTCCTGACACCAGGGTGGATGACCATCCTGGGCTGGGTCCTGCTATGAATCTGTCCCACCCCCAGAGTCTTAGGATGCTCCCTCCATTCCTAGGTGGCTTCTCCTGCAGGTGTGTGGGCCAGGTCACTAAAGTCTCAGGGCTGCTGTTGATCAGATGTGTCCTGGCTCAACCCTGAGTACCCCCTGAGGCCATGGTCCCCAGATCACCACCTACCTTCCCCTGCTTTGTACCTGGGAGAGGTCCAAGCTGGGCCCTGGAGGGGTGGGCAGGAGGAGCAAGGTTGCCAATCTATACGTGCTGGGGGCTCTTGACAGGAAGCCTGGAAAGGGCCCCACCCCATCCACTCAGGATGGCATGTGACACAGCTGGAGTAGGGTGCCCAGGCTCTGGGCCTCAGGGAACTTCGGCCTGATGGAAATAGAGGTGCTGGCAGGGGCTGTGCCCACCACAGCTTGCCCGACATGATCTCACATCTGGCTGCTCCTGAGGTGTCCTTAAGTCACCTTCAGCCTAGGCAACAGGACCCTTGGTTGGCTCTGTGAGCTGCCCTGGCAGGTTAACCCTGCCCCAGGGAGACCATGGGTCCTGATTTATATCCACTGGGTCCACCCCAGCGAGGAGCCTGGGCTTCTGACTAGCCTCTGAAGCAGGTTGTCTTGGGGCCTGACCTGTCCCCAGGCAAACAGGGTCAGAGCTGAGCTGGGCTAGAGGACATGCAGCTGGCAGGTGCCCTGGCCACAGAACTGCTGCTGGTGTGTGTGGGGTCGTGGTGGAGGCTCCCCTGCATACAGGTATGCTTGGAGCTGTGGCATGGTGGGCGCTGATGGCTGGTCTCCTTCCAGAGCTGAAAGAGCTCTTCACGTGTTCCTGATTCCGGACTGCATCAGAGGCATGACCTTGGTCTTTCCCTTTCTTGGCCATGTACTTGGGGGCACCGTGTCTGGCCTGATGAAGGCTAGGGTCTCTGCTCTTTCTTGACTGCTTGGGCTTCGCCACACTTATGCAAGTGCTGCCTTAATGTGAGTCATAAAGACTCACATGTGTGCTTTCTTCTGGAAACTTGGTGGTAGCTCTTAAGTTGAGGTCTTTGATTCCCTTGGAGGGAATTTGTGAGTGTGAGGTAAGGCTTCAAGTTCACTCTTGCTCAACACCATTTGTAAAAGACTATTTTCTTCCATTTTATTGTCTAAGAAATCTTTTAAAGTCCCCAAATTTTACCTGAACGTCACTGAGAACGTGGCAAGAAGGGCCAGGGGTCTCAGCTGCCATTCAGCTCCCACTGGCCCCAGGCCCAGGGCCACACCTCCCAACCATCCTGCTGGGGTAGTGTCTCAGCATGGGCACTCTGGGGACTCTCGCTTGGCCCACAGTGGTGGAAGTCCAGCTTGTTGCCCCTTCTTGGTCAGAAATCCAAGTCTCTTTCTCTTGGTTTTGAGGCTTGTGTCTCCAACCTCTCGTGCCCTGGTAGGATGGAACCAGAAGGTTCTGCCACTGTACCTGTCTGCTGTTCCTGGAGACTCAGGTCATATGACATTTTGTGCTGGGCCTAAGAGGCTTGCAGTTAGTTATGGGTGTGGAAGAACGAGGCTGGGAACAGCAGGGGTGGGCAGGCCCAGGAGGGCGCGTCCCCCTGAAATCCCAAAGTCCTGAGCCTCCTCCACTCACTTTTCCTCCCCAGTGACCAGCACAGACTACGACACTGCCGCCGACGCCACGGAGACCTCATCCTACTTCAGTGCCCAGGGATACCTGTCTAGGTGGGGCCACACAGACAGCGGCCCAGGGCCTCCCGGGAAGTGGTGATCTGGGCTGGGTGGCTTAGATTGACTTTCCCAAGCCTGCAGCTTTCAGTCAGACCCTGGCCGTTTCTGTCCCTCTGCCCCTCCACTCAGCAGACAGGGAACCTCAAACCCATCCGCCTCTGACCTTCATCCCGTGGGTCCTCCCGCATGGACCCTCAGCCTGCTCCACTTTATGGCTACCCCCTTATTTGTCTTTTTTGCCAGCCGGGAGCAAGAGGGAACCGAATCAGATGAGGGGCAGCTGCCCCAGGTGGTGGAGGAGCTGAGGGACCTCCAGGTGGCCCCTGGTACATGGCTGGCCAAATTTCAGCTCAAGGTGAAAGGTAAGGTGCTGGGGAGTGGGCACTGTAGCTGGAGGGAGGCCAGGAGCTGTCTCCCGTTGGTCACACATGGGAAGGGCCTGACCAGTGGAGGTCAAGAGGTCATGTGTGCCTGCTGCTGGGCAACAGGAGGCTGCCACCCCACCCCCACACCAGAGGCTCGCTGGCCTCTGAGCAACCTCTTTTCTGGGCCTTTGTCTGTCTCCCATCGAAAGAGTATAGTGCCCATTGAGAATGGTCCTGTGTTGACCACTCTCCTCCATGGGGTAGGCTACCCAGTCCCCAGATTGTACTGGTTCAAAGACAGCCAGCCCCTGTCTACATCTGCCCACATTCGCATGGCTGACAAGAAGACACTGCACACCCTGGAGATCGTCTCTGTCACCCGGGAGGACACTGGCCAGTATGCGGCCTATATCAGCAATGCTGTTGGTGCTGCCTACTCATCTGCCCGGCTGCTGGTCCGAGGTGTGTGCCCTGAAGGAGTGAGCAGTGCCACATGTACTACATGCCAGGCCCCATCAGGCTGGGCCCAGCCCATTGCCCCTATGCACAGTGGCACAGATGGCAGAATTGCCCCACAGGAGCGGGTGCCCAGTGGGGCTTGGACACCCTGAGTGATGAGCAGGCTCTTAGGGGAAGCAGACGAACACTGGGCCCAGCAGACCTGCACAAAGCCCCAGTGGCAGCTCTGACAAGAAAACTCCTGTGTCCTTATTTTCCCAAACGTTCTGAGCACTGAGAGCTGACTCCCAGTTTGACCCATACTGGTCCTGCGGAGAGACTGTTGCTGGGTCCTCCTCCTGCCTCTCAGGGTGCAGCCCCAGCTGCCATCTCCCAGTGCCCATGTGGTTCCAGGCGGGGCCCCAGAATCCCAGTGGGCACAGGGAGGGTGGGGATGTCACACGGATGTACACTGGAGTGTGAGTTCTTTGGCCTCCTGGCCAAGGTTTCAGGCAGGGTAATGGACCTTTGACCATGGGTGGGGCCATGCCCAGGTCCCCCCACTGGGCAGTAGGACCAGGACCTTCCCACGTGTAGGGAAGCAAGGGAATCTGTGCGTGCTGCACATCTGACTCCCTCTGCACTTTTCAGGTCCTGATGAACCAGAAGAGAAGTCAGCATCAGGTGAGATGGCCCTGTGGGCAGACAGAGGCTGGGTGGATTGTGGGCATGAGGCCAGAGTGGACCAGCCCTGGGCCTGGTAGTGGTGGAGGTGCAGGAAGAGGGCTCTCTGGGGCCACAGGCACAGGTGGCAGAGAACTACCTGGGGTTCCCAGAACAAGGACATCAGGACATGGGAGCTGAAGGAGGGGTGCCGGGTGTCCCCATGGCTGTCCTTGCTCTCACAGATGTGTGTGAGCAATTGGTGCCACCCCGCATCCTGGAGAGGTTCACCCCCAAGAAAGTGAAGAGGGGCTCCAGCATCACATTCTCGGTGAAGGTGGAAGGTGGGCATCCTCACTCCCGGGAGAAAGAGCACCCCCCCAGGGCCCCCATGCCACCCTCCCACGGGTCACCCATGCCACCCTCCCACAGGCCACCCATGCCACCCTGCATGGCCTCCTGCTCCACCCCTCATATCACTCTGGCCAAGCACCCTCTTCTGAAGGCCCATAGCCAGTGGGGCTGTGTACCCACTGAGCCCTCTCCTGCCCACAGGATGCCCGGCCCCCACCATACACTGGCTCAAGGAGGAGGCCGAGAGAGGCGTGCTGTGGATTGGCCCCAACACCCCAGGCTACACTATGGCCATCTCTGCCCAGCAGCACAGCCTGGTCCTGCTAGATGTGGGCCGGCAACACCAGGGCACCTACACGTGCATTGCCACCAACGCCGCTGGCCAGGCCCTCTGCTCTGCCAGCCTGCATGTCTCAGGCCGTGAGTAGGGAGCCTGGGTGTGGTGAGGGACCAGCTTGGGATGTATGGCCTTCACCCACCTGTGATCCTTCTCCTGCAGAGCCCAAGAGCAGTCTGGGCCCAGTGGTGCAGGCCAGTTTGGCCTGGAACCTCAGCCCTGCCTGCATGGTGCACAGATGGCCTGCGGGCCCTGCCCAGAGCCCTCTGTTCAGCCCCTCCGGGGGATGGTGCTTGGAGGGCAGGCCTGTCCCCCAACCCCATGGGTGACCAAGTGCTGAGAGTGGACAGGGAGGTGGGCTTAGGCATAGACCCTTGCCAGGGTTTCTTAGGGACAGTGCAGGCAGGGCCTCCAGGGTGGTCTAGATGTCCTGGGTAGGGGTCCCAGCCCAGGACTCAAGGTGTCGGAGTACAGGACTGGTCCTGATACTTCCCCTGGATCTCTGGACAGTGCCCAAGGAGGAGGAGCAGGAGAAGATGAAGGAGGCTCTCAATTCTACCTTCCTACAGGGGTGAGTGGGTGCCCTGACTGACTTACCCAGGGGGCTAGGGTGGCGTAGCCCTGTGGGTGGCCACCCCCTTCCCTGTGCAGCTTCTCCACACTATAAAATGAAGTTTTTATGGGCCCCGTCTGGTGTGGAGCCCCTGATTGTGGTGTCCTGGCCCCTAGGCCCCCCTCTATGGGGAGCAGAGTGGTGGGGTCCAAGCTGGGCTTGCAGGACACCCCTCCTCCCCTCAGGACCACCCAAGCCATCTCAGCACAGATGTCAGAGTCTGCTGGTCTCACCGGCCTTGCTGGGCAGAGGAAAGGTATGCCCGGGTTGGGTGCAGGGGGTGCCGCCCTTTGGACCTGAGCAGCCTGGGCTCTGGGCAGGTCCCTGCCCTCTCATGGCCAGCTCCCAGCTCTGGTTGGAGTCAGAGCTGTTCTGACCTCTGTGGTCAGGGGGCCCATGCCCAGTGGGCTATGTGGAGGTTTGGGTTCCAGATGTTAAGAAGAGCCACAAAGTCACCTCGGCCCCCACAGCCCCAACCCCGCCTCAAGCCTGATGCCAGGCTGGACCCTGCCCAGCCCTGTCCTCAGCTCCCTCACCATCTGCCTGTAGCCCTGCCTGCCACCTGCTGCCTCTTAGCTGTGCTTGCCGTTCTCTGGCCACTTGCTGCCTCTTCTGTCCAGACCTGCTCCCTTCATTCTCATCCCTGGTCACAGGCTCTGCATCCTGCTGACCTCACTGGTCTCTTCCTGCTGGCACCACCTCATGGTCTCCCTGCCAGGGCCTGGCCTCCTGCTCACCATCAGCCCCTAGGAGAATTGCAGTGAACTTTTGGGGGAAGCATGACCCCAGAGTGTTGTGTTTGTTCCCCCAAGGGAGGCCCTGGTGGCTGAGGAGGCCCATGGCCACCTGTCCCTCGCTGAGGTGGGCACAGAGGAATTCCTACAGAAACTCACCTCCCAGATCACTGAGATGGTGTCAGCCAAGATCACACAGGGTGAGGGGGCCAGGATGGGCATCCAGGGTCCCCAGGGGAGGCTGGGACCCTGTGTCCTCGCATGGGGCCTAGCTAGGACTCTGCGCCTGGGAGCCCTGGAGACTGGCTGGGTGGTAGGCAGTAGGGGGACAGCCTTCCAGGGACATCACAACCTTTGTGTTCGCCCAGCCAAGCTGCAGGTGCCTGGAGGTGACAGTGATGAGGAGTCCAAGACTCCGTCTGCCTCCCCCCGGCATGGCCGGTCGCGGCCCTCCTCCAGCGTCCAGGAGTCATCCTCGGAGTCAGAGGATGGGGACTCCCGAGGAGAGGTGGGTGGGCTGGGACCCTTGGGAACAGGGCTTGGGGCCTGACCTGCTGAAGAGACGATGGGAGGCTGCAAGGGCCTGGTGCTACCAAGGGAGGGGCATCACCACCAGAGACACCAAGGGACACCAGAGGTTGGAGCAGAGGGCAGGGTCTCTGCACGTGGGTTCCTGCAGAGCACTACCTCTGATGTCCCTCTCACTGCCATCTGTGGAGAGTGCACCTTTGCCTCCAGAGCCCACCACCTCTTGGGTTGCAGGGGGCAGTGGGCAGCAAGGCGCTGTGAGCAACCACAGTCTAGGCGCCCATCCACGTGGGCAGGAGCCAGCCCTCTCACTGCCATCTGTTCAGAGTGACCCTGGGGGCTCCTGCCCTGTGGCCCTGGACTGGGTACCTCCTCGGCCCCTAGACTCAGCACCCTCCCCTCTGTGCTCTTGGGGGTTTTAGGGGGTTGGGAGAACCTCTCCCTCCTCAGAGGTGGGGGGCCATGGGGGGTCTTGGCAGGCCTCACCCCTCTGGCCCCAGGACTTAGGCCCATTTCTCTTTATCAGATCTTTGATATCTACGTGGCCACGGCCGACTACCTACCCCTGGGGGCCGAGCAGGATGCCATCACACTGCGGGAAGGCCAGTATGTGGAGGTCTTGGACTCAGCCCACCCGCTGCGCTGGCTTGTGCGCACCAAGCCCACCAAGTCCAGCCCCTCCAGGCAAGGCTGGGTGTCACCAGCCTACCTGGACAAGAGGCTCAAGGTATGGTAGTCAGGAGCTGGGGGAGGGTGCCAAGGCCCTGGGATCCTGGCCCTTCGCCAGAGAACCCTGGAAGTAAGGGACAGGAGCCCGGTGGCCACAGAGGAGGTGGAACAAACTGGTGCCCTGGGACAAACTCCTGTTTCTCAACAGCTGTCTCCTGAGTGGGGGCCCAGTGAGGCCCCCGAATTCCCCGAGGCCGTGTCCGAGGATGAGTACAAGACCAGGCTGAGGTATGTGTTGGGGAGGGTTGAGGGTGGAGCCACAGCTGGCTGCTGGGCCTCAAGGGCCAGCTGGCGTTCTGCCCTGCTTCTTCACGGGGGACCTGTGCTTGCTGAAGCTGTGTGAGCCTCCTTAGGTCACGGTCCTGCCCCTGGTTTCTGCAGCTGTGCCCTCCCAGAGCCTCATGCGGGAGGGCTTCCTGGGGAAGAGGTGGTGCCCTTGCTCCACCACCTACCCACTTTCTGAAGCTGGGTGACAGGCTCCTGATCACAGGAACCCCGTTTAACTGCAGTGCAAGGGAGCAAGCTCTCCATGTGTCCCTAGTCTCCATGTGGAGACTAGGGACAGTGGGAGCAGGGCAGCTGCTGGGCACCCCCTGATGCCACTCTTCCGCCAGCTCTGTCATCCAGGAGCTGCTGAGCTCAGAGCAGACCTTCGTGGGTGAGCTTCAGTTCCTCCAAAGCCACTACATACAGCAACTGGACCGTGCTCCCCGAGCACCAGCAGCCGTGGCCAGCCAGAAGGCAGTCATTTTTCGCAATGTGCAGGACATCAGTCGCTTCCACAGCAGGTAGGCAAGGCCACACACATGCATGTGAGGTGCACGCACAGCTGTGGGTCAGGCCTCGTGGAGGGTGACACTCAGCAGCTGGGGTAGGAACTCTATTTACCCATGAGCACATCCCACTTGTGTGATGCCCCAGTGACAGACGCTCGCCATATGGGTTGAAGGCTGCAGAATACCTGCCACCCATGAGCACTCACACAGGCCCATGTGCATGCACATGAATGTACACGGGCACATGGGAAGTCCCATGTGCACACCACATATGCTCACGCACCCAGCCTCAAATGTGCATGCACATGTGCTTGATATGTGTGTGCACATAGTGTACATGTGTGCAAACATACATATGTGAATCCTGTACAAAAATGTGCATACATGCTGGATACACATAGATATGTGCACTCACATGCATGCTGATCTCCATGCACGTGCACTCTTGCACACTCACACAAGCATTTGAGTGCATGTGTGTGCCATGTGCACATCCACAGACACATTCAGGCAAACACATGCACACATATTGTACACACATGCCACACATGCATGGTCACATCTGCACACTTGTGTATACATGCACAGTCACATGCATGCACACATGCACCCACACACGTGCACATGTATATGCATGTACCCACATATACATGCTCACATACTACACATCTGCACACTCGTGGGCAAGTGTACATACCCATGCACTTCTGTACGTGCCCACGTGTCTGCACACCCAGCTTAGTATACTCAATCTCACAGGCCCAGAACCCACTCCTGGGCAAGAACCATAGCCTCTCAAGGAGAGGGCCCAGGACTGGGCTGTGAGCTGTGCCTGACCCTGTCCCTGACCCTGTCCCTCTCTGTGGCAGCTTCTTGCAGGACCTGCAGCGCTGTGACACAGATGACGATGTGGCCATGTGCTTCATCAAGAACCAGGAAGCCTTTGAGAAGTACCTGGAGTTCCTGGTGGGCCGTGTGCAGGCAGAGTCCATGGTTGTCAGCACGCCCATCCAGGAGTTCTACAAGGTGCCCGTGCCTGGCTCCATGGCGTTGGCCACCGGGCCCCTCCCTGGCTGCTCCCAGGCCTAGTGCTGGCCTTGACTCCCACCAGAAAACTCACTAACCTGAAAGTCCCCTGAGGCTTAGCCCTTGTCTGTGCTCATGGCCTTAGTTCATATTCCCTAATCTTTTCCCCCACAGTCCCCAGGGCCCCTTGAGCCTTGTAGCTCTGTGCTCCTGGGCTGGCCACTTCACTGCCCAAGTTCTGTGCATGCCTCCAGCTAGATGGTAACACAGCCATTGTCCAGGTTCAGGGCCAGGTGTGAGAGTGCCCCTGAGATGTCCTCTACTGTCAGGATGCCCTAACTGGGGCTGTGCTTTCTTGCCCGAAACCCGCCCTGTGGTGCCTACAGAAATGCGCTGAGGAGATGCTGTCCGCTGGGGACCCCTCGCAGCCACCCCCACCCCCACTGCAGCACTACCTGGAGCAGCCGGTGGAGCGGGTGCAGAAGTACCAGGCTCTGCTCAAGGTGGGAAGCCCTGTCCTGCCCCAGCCTTGAATATCCAGGCCAGACCTTGGGGCTGAAGCCGTCTGGGTCCTGACCCTTGGTCTGCCTCAGGAGCTGATCCGCAACAAGGCCCGGAACCGGCAGAACTGCGCCCTTCTGGAGCAGGCCTACGCAGTCGTGTCAGCGCTGCCCCAGCGTGCTGAGAACAAGCTGCATGTGTCCCTCATGGAGAACTACCCCGGCAACCTGGAGGCCCTGGGGGAGCCCATCCGCCAGGTGGGGGGACTTACGTCTGCTGCCATGTGGTGGGGTGTGGCTTTTGTGGGTGCTGGGCTCATAGATGACCCTGGGGTCTGCACCCAGGGATGGGGCCAGGCAACCACAGTCCAACCACATCTACTCACACCCCAGGGCCACTTCATTGTGTGGGAGGGCGCACCAGGGGCCCGCATGCCTTGGAAGGGCCACAATCGCCATGTCTTCCTGTTTCGGAACCACCTGGTGATCTGCAAGCCCCGACGAGACTCGCGCACCGACACCTTCAGCTATGTGTTCCGGAATATGATGAAGGTCTGTGGTGCCAGGGGCTGGGGGTGTCATGCAGGCCAGTGGAGGTTTCCCTGTTCCTGGGCTCCAGGGTGGCTAGTGGAGCAGAACTTGCCATTGTTCTGGGGTGACCTGGGCATGGCCCTACTGGACCCTGTCTATCTGGGGATGCTTAGCTCTGTCCTCCCACTAATGTTGCACCCCTCAACAGCTAAGCAGCATCGACCTGAACGACCAGGTGGAAGGGGACGACCGTGCCTTCGAGGTGTGGCATGAGCGGGAGGACTCTGTGCGCAAGTACCTGCTGCAGGTGCGCACAGTCATCATCAAGCACTCCTGGGTGAAGGAGATCAGCGGCATCCAGCAGCGCCTGGCCCTGCCTGTGTGGCGTGAGTGTCCCTGGTGCTGTGCTGGGGTGGGGACCTGAACATCACTTAGATGCCCAGAGGGCTGCACCCAGGCCGGGCACGTGGGCATGGGTTGCTTTTTGCACTGGTGGCTTGGTTCTCCCTTTGTTCAGATCTAGCTGAGGGACCGGTGGCTTTGGCCTCCCAGGGAGCCCCAGAGCAGGAGTTGAGCTGACCCTGACCCAAATGGGGGACACAAAGGGATGTAGTGGGGACACGGCATAGCTCCAGACTTGGGGTATCTGATCAGGTCATGTTTGGGTGTGATGGTCTTGCACCTGGGTCTGTCCCTGCCTCGTGCAGCCACACCCAGCTTAGTCAGTAACCAGGCCCTTGGATGTGGGGCCAGTGCTGTTGTTGGGGGCAATTTGCCAGCGTGCACCCAGGGGACATAGGCCTGACATCCCACCCTCAGAGTCCTCAGACCCCCACATGTGTCCTCAGGTCCTCCGGAATTTGAAGAGGAACTGGCTGACTGCACGGCTGAGCTGGGGGAAACGGTAAAGCTGGCTTGCCGCGTGACCGGCATACCCAAGCCTACTGTCAGCTGGTACAAAGGTACCTGCCAGGGCCTACAGACTGACCCTTCACAGGAACCCCCACCGGGGGTGGGCTGCACGGGGGCTGAGGACAGCATGGGGTCTGGTCAGTGGGCTGGGCATGGGGAACAAGAGACAGTCCAGGCCTGTTCAAGGGCAAACATCCTGGGGATGGACAGTGAACAGGTAAGTCAGGTGGTGCCATGGCCACCCTGGGGAATGAGCAGGGTGAGGAGTCAGCACAGGGCTGAGACAGACATGCCTGAGGGCAGCCGAGAGAGCACCAGGACCACAGAGGGGCCACAGGCAGGCACCTGGGTGCAGGAGAGGCCTGTGAGCTTAATGGGCCAGGAAGGGTGCTGATCACACTGCACCTTCAGGGTCACGGAGTACAGGCCTTACATGGCTCAGGGATGGGAGCTGCCAAGGTCAAGGGAGGTCAGGTGTCTCCCAGGCCTGTCTCACTTGACACTGCCACAGGATTGGGGTCCCGAGACCATCCTCACTTCCTGCACCACCATAGGCTTGGGGTCCCGAGACCACTCTCACTTCTGACATCCAGTCCACTGGTCCCCAAGGTTGCCTTCAGGTTCAGTGATTCACCAGAAGGTCTTGGAGTTCAGAGCTATTATGCTCAGGGTTAGCATAAAGACAAGACTGCAGCCCCTGAGAAAAAAGAAGAGCACTTCGGGAGGGTTCAGTGTCACCACTTGTGAGCTGCCAGCCTCCCGCTCCCAGTGCAGTGAGGAAGAGCACCTTCTCCTCCCAGTGACACCTGAGAACACAAATAGACCTATGCCAACCAGGAGGCTTAATGAGACTTGACGTCAGCATTTGTCACTGGAACTCTGTCAGACCTGCATGGCTGACCGCTCATGTGGCTGACCTCAGGCTCTAGTCCTCCTGAAGTCAAGATTAATGGCCTGAAGCCCACTATGAATCTCAAGTTAGCATAGAAGACAACATGGAGCTCCACTAGGAAGCTCATTGTTAGTGTAGACGCCAGTGTGGCCTGGGTCATCCATCGGGAATCTCCTCATTGGTGTAGATGCCAGTGTGGCCCAGGAATCTCGTTATTGCCATAGACACCAGCGTGGCCCTAGTCATCCACTGGGAATCTCGTCAAAGGTGTAGACACCAGTATGGCCCAGGTCACCCACAGGAATTTTGTCATTGGCATAGATGCCAGCATGGCCTGGGTCACCTACTAGGAATCTTGTTGGCGTAGATGCTGGCTTGGCCTAGAGCATCCATCAGGAATCTCATTATTGGTAGAGATGCCAGCATTGCCCTGGTCACCCACCAGGAATCTCGTCATTGGTGTAGACAGCAGCATGGCCCGGGTCACCCACCAGGAATCTCATCATTGGCATAGAAGCCTTCGTGGCCTGGAGCATCCTCCAGGAATCTGTTCATTGGTGTAGACACAGCATGGCCTGGGTCACCTACTAGGAATCTCATAGTTGGCATAGACACTGGCATGGCCTGGGTCACCTACTAGGAATCTCCTCAATGGCATAGACACAGAATGGCCTGAGAATCCCCCCAGGAATCTCATTGTTGGCATAGATGCTGGTATGGCCCAGGTCACCTACTAAGAATCTCCTCATTGGCATAGATGCCAGCGTGGCCCGGGTCACCCACCAGGAATCTCCTAGTTGGTGTAGAGGCTAGCATGGGCCAGAGCCTCTTCCATGAATGCCATTGTAAAATAGAGTGTCCAGTCTGGCCCTGAGCCACAAACCCCTAGGCTAGCCCATCTGTTGTGGCCCAGGGTTCCAGAAAATCCGAGGCTCTTCCCTGGCAGACTGTTCTCGGGTCCCGAGGCACCTTGCTGGTGCCAGGGATCAACATGATTCCTTTGGGCAGCATGGAGCATTGACTACATGGAAACCCCATGGTCTTGTGAGCAGCAGGGGGCATGGTTCAGATCTGTCATCTGTCACCTTGGCTGTAGTGCCAAGGGCCTGCTTAGGGACATAGCATCATGTTGGTGGTCGCCATGGTTGCATCCTGGATGCATTTTGAAGGCAGAGCCAGCCAGATTTGCTGATGGGTTGCATGGGGTGTGTGGAAGAGAGATGGCATCCAGGGAGCAGCACAGGGGTTGTGGACAGCAGAGGCCACTGGTCCTATTCACAGAGGTGGGGCAGACCCACAGGGAGGCAGGCTGGTACATTCTGAGCTGGGCAGGGAGGAAAGAAACCCAGATTTGTGAGGTTTTGAAGAATCCAGGTGCCCATTGGGCTCCAGGTGGTTATGGAGGGGATAGCTTGAGAATAAATCTAGAGCTTAGGAGAGATGTCTGGCTGGAGGTGAGAGATGGCAGGCAGGTCCTTGGCATACAGTGTGTCTGAAACTATGGGTCAGGTCTAGTGCACAGCCCTCAAAACAATTCCAGCAGCTCAGGAGACTGAGACAGGAGGATGCAAGTTTAAAGCAGCCTCAGAAACCTAGCAAGGCCCTAAGCAACTTAGTAAGACCCTGTCTCTAAATAAAATGTAGAAAGGGCTGGGGATGTGATTCAGGCCCTTGGGTTCAATCCCTGATGAGAGAGAGAGAGAGAGAGAGAGAGAGAGAGAGAGAGAGAGAGAGAGACAGACTGTGGTCAGTTTGAATGTGGAATGAGTGTGAAGAGATGAGGTTCAGGCTTCAAGGCTTGGGATCTGGGATTCACAGAGTCAGAGAGGTGAGGAACATAAGTGAAGGGGCGGCAAGCCAGAGAGATGGGAGGGACCCCAGGAAGCTAGCGAGGAAGGGCGGCCAGGCAGAGAGGGCCCAGGAGTGCCCAGAGCTCTGGCCAGCCCCCAAAACAATGAATGAGTCCAGCTTCCCTTTCCTGGGTGATGAGACTAGCGAGCTGCCATGTCAGTGGGCTTCAGTTTAGCTAGACCATGCGAACCCAAGCCCATGAGTGGAGACCCTTGGATCCAGATTCTCATGGAGTCAGCTGCCTTGCATCAGGGAGTGGAGTGGAGAGAGGAGCCCACCCTGCCCTTGGGGGACATCCACTCATTCACGAAGCTCTCTTCCTTTTGATGAATGCGGCTGGGCAGCCCTTATCTCTTGTTCCTCAGGGAGTCCAATTGGAGCAGTTGCAGTGACAGGAAGAGAGGGGCTCAGGACCAGGCTGGCTTTTATAGCAGCTTGCTGACCTCTGGAGACCAGCACCCATCCCTTCCCAAGTCAGTGCCCTCAGTGACTGATTTCACTTCTGCCGGACCCCACCTCTCAGGAGGGGAGCGCTCCCAGGGCACCCCATTCGGAGCTACCCCATCTGGAGCTGCTGGGCTTGCACGACCTATGTCTGTGCCTACCACCTGGGGCCATGGGGGCAGCAAGTGGATAGAGCTGGTGGTGATCACTCTAGCGGCCAGCTCCCTTTGGCCATTTCTGCTGGTCATACAAGGCCATCAAGTTGTGATTCATCTTCTCATTACCTTGGCTGCCTCTGTGTTACAGCAAGGCCTGGCACTTCCTCTGCCAGCCACGCAAAGGCTGGGAAGTTGGGGTGTGGCGTCCACGCTCTACTGCCAGGTCTTTGCGTGGAGCTGTCCCAGCTTAGCTGGTTAACTGTCAAACCAAATGGCCATGCCACTTGCAGCAGCCCCTGGGTCAACAAGGGCACATGGCACTAGTGGCCTCAGGAAGACCAGCAGGATGCCTGGCTCCCCCTGAGCAGAAGGCTGGTGCTAAGGGTCCACCATGTGTGAACTCAGAGTCACACGCAGTTTCAGGCCAGAGTTCAGATGCAGACATTATCGCCATGGCACCCAGAGGTCCCTGTCCACAACTGGGTGTCCTGGTGCCTGTGTCCAGCAGAGCCATGGAAATCTGAGTTCCTTCTCGAAGCCCCCTGCAGATTGGATGGGTAGAAGGGCCCTCCATCCCTCTGCATGTTGTGATGAGGGACCAGGTGTGGGTGGGAGGGAAGGGGTGTTAGGCAGTGGATTATGTAGCTGTAGGCTTGGTGGGATTGAGTGAGAATGGGCCCATAGCCAGGGAGCTGGGCATGATCAGCACATGGGAGGTCCACAGGGAGTCACACTGGGGTGGTGGGGCTACCACGGACTTAGCTGTCCATGTGGATGTCTTCTGTCAGGTTCAGGTCTTTCCACCTGGCCCTGCCTCTAGCTAATGTCCAAGGTGGACATAGAGACACAGAGACAGAGGTCTGGGCCACACCAGAGACAAAGAGAGAGAAACAGAGACAGACCCAGAGAGGTGCAGGCCAGCCCCAGCCTCTTATCCACCGGGGCAGGCTTATAAGGTCCCTGCTCGACGACAGCCCTCACTCCTCCTTTCTAGATGGGAAGCCAGTGGAAGTGGACCCTCACCACATCCTCATCGAAGACCCAGACGGCTCCTGCACCCTCATCTTGGACAACCTGACTGGGGTCGACTCTGGCCAGTACATGTGCTTTGCAGCCAGCGCCGCTGGCAGTGCCAGCACCCTGGGAAAGATCCTGGTGCAAGGTGAGCCTGGAGGCCCGTGGGGCAGGGAGACACCCTGACCAAGCCCACCACGTGGCTCTGGTGGATGGGTGGAAGGGCCCTCCATCCCTCTGCTCGCTGTGATGAGGGACTGGGTGTGGGTGGGAGGGAAGGGCAGGCAGGCAGGCATGTGGGGGTGGAAGCCCTATGTGGTCATGGGCTCACTTAGGGCTCAGGAAGGAATGTGGGGGCTCAGACACCCCCAGCTCCATCAGAGTGGCTCCCTGTCTCTCTCCACCCTGCAGTCCCCCCACGGTTTGTGAACAAGGTCCGGGCCTCGCCCTTTGTGGAGGGAGAGGATGCCCAGCTCACCTGCACCATTGAAGGCGCCCCGCACCCTCAGATCAGGTGGGCCAGCACATGGTGGGGCAGCAGGGGAGGGGCTTCAGGCTCTTGTCTGCAAAACGGGGCTGGGCACAGTGACTGTCTGATCACTGAAGAGAGGGCATTGTGGGGCTGAGACCCACTGGGCATGGGGCTTCTGCCACAAGATAGCATGGCCAAACTGGATGTGGGCATCCACAGGGTGGGTTCACCAAGGACTGTAGAATCTGGGCCAGGGCAGCGGGTCTGCAGCACAGGGAATGTCACACCCTGCCTCATGGACTCTTGGGACGGGTTCTAGGTGGTACAAAGATGGGGCCCTGCTGACTGCGGGCAACAAGTACCAGATGCTGAGTGAGCCCTGCAGCGGCCTGCTGGTGCTTGTGGTCAGAGCAGCTGGCAAGGATGACCTGGGACACTATGAATGCGAGGTAAGACGGGTGGGCAAGGGGCCTCATGGCCAGCTGTCCACTAGGGCTTGACAAGGGAAGGGCCTGGGCCCTTGGCACAGGCCCGGAGACACCAAGCCACTGTCCCCCATCATCCCCAACCCACCACACCATGTCTGGCCTTGCTCCTCTTCCACACGAGGCTGAGCCCTGCCACCTGCCATTGTTCTCACCCTCTCAAAGAAGCCCTTTGGTTTTTGCCTTTCTAGGGAACCCAGTACTGACCTCAACTTTCATCCATTTATGTAAAAAGTAGTGTTAGTTTCCACCTTTTCCTGGTGTCACATAGGTGGGACCCTACAGAGGGAAGAGCTGCCCTGTCCCTGTTCATTGTCCAGAGGCCCAAGGCTGGGGCTCCTGAAGGCAAGGCCCAGTCTGAGCCTCTGGTCTTCAGGGCCTGTCCTGGCACACAGTGACATTGAGCAGGTGTGTGCCCGCTACAGGGCCCCCGAGAGCCCCAGGCTCCAGTCTCTGGCTCTTGTCTAGAGGCCAGCCTCCTGCATGTGGGCCCCACATGCAAGTTCCAGGAGGCAGGGAGACCCAGCCAGCTCTGCACTTCAGGGGCTCAGAGCCACACACGGCCAGCAGCCATCTGCACAGCGCAAGATGCCTGGGTGAGGCCCTGGCTGGGAGCCCTGTCCCCTTTGGGGGACACAGTCTCAGTGGGGACCTCAAACTAAAGACCACCAAAGTGGACGAGAGACAGCTAGGTCCCTTGAGGATAGGGGTCCTGAGTGGTTTCTGTCCATCCTGCAGCTGGTGAACCGGCTTGGCTCCACTCGTGGTGGTGGGGAGCTGTACATGCAGAGCCCTGTGCTGCCGGCCCGGGAGCAGCGCCACAGGGAGCAGACTGTGGCTGCCATAGAAGGTAGGTGCCACCGAGCCTGTTGCCCATGCTGCCTAGGTGGGTCCTCAGGCTTGAGCCTTGTGTCACAGCTGCACAGCCAGCCAGGACTGGGGGGCAGCAGACCCACCATGTCTCAGAGCGGGTGCACTTCCTGCAGGGGTGGCTGGGCAGGCATTTTGGGCGGATGACCTGGCTAGAAGAGGAGGCTGCGGGGAGGAGCCCAGAGGCTGCAGGCCACGTGGTCTCAGCACCTGTGGGGCAGGCGGAGGTGGCCAGGAACCCGGAATGAGTGCTGGAGAGGCTGCTCTGTGGTGGGGAAGTGTGAGCCCTGCCCCTGGCCTGCAGGACAACCCACGGAGTCACCTCTGACCCAGGGCAGCCTGCCTGGCAGTGGTCACACAGGCCTCCTGCAGGCAGCAGCTGGGATGGGCTGCACTTCTAGAGAAGGGGGTTTCCCCCTGAGGGCAGAGGCAGGACAGTAGGACGTCTGGGGAAGGGCGTCTACACTGAGGGCAGAGGACAGGACAGTAGGACGTCTGGGGAAGGGGCATCTCCACTGAGGGCAGAGGCAGGACAGTAGGATATCTGGGGAAGGGGCATCTCCACTGAGGGAAGAGGGCAGGACAGTAGGACGTCGGGGGAAGGGCATCTACACTGAGGGCAGAGGCAGGACAGTAGGACGTCTGGGGAAGGGACATATACACTGAGGGCAGAGGACAGGACAGTAGGATGTCTGGGGAAGGGCGTCTGGGTAGAGGCAGTACAGTAAGACGTCTGGGGAAGGCATCTCCACCGAGGGTAGAGGCAGGACAGTAGGAAGTCTGGGGAAGGGGCGTCTACACTGAGGGCAGAGGCAGGACAGTAGGACGTCTGGGGAAGGGGCATATACACTGAGGGCAAAGGGCAGGACAGTAGGACGTCTGGGGAAGGGCGTCTACACTGAGGGCAGAGGGCAGGACAGTAGGATGTCTAAGGATGGGGTGTCTACACTGTGGGCAGAAGGCAGGACAATAGGATGTCTGGGGAAGGGGTGTCTAAACTGAGGGCAGAGGCAGGACAGCAGAACGTCTGGGGAAGGGCATCTACACTGAGGGCAGAGGGCAGGATAGTAGGACATCTGGGGAAGGGCGTCTCCACTGAGGGCTAAACTGATGAGTGGAGAGTCAGATATTGGTCTGCCCTTTCCCACCAGGCTGAATTGGCCTTGGAGAGGCCAGAGCATTTGTGGTTTAGTGTCCCTGCCCTGGCCTAGGTCACTCCCAGGGTCACAACAAGTCACTCCTACAAGGCCCCATCTAGGTGAGCCAGTGCCCAGGCCACCAGGATGGGAGGAGGGCCACTGTTATATGTCTTGGCTCCCAGGTGGAGTTGCTCCCCTGGAAGGGCTGCCTTGGCAGGTGAGGAGTCCGTGTCCCTACAGCCATGGAGCAGAGGCTGGACCCATGTTGGTGGAGCCACAGCTTCCACACGAGGGTGGTTGGAAAATGTGTCATCCAATTCCTGAGCACAGGCTCCTGTGGAGTGTTCCCACTGCAGTCTGTTCATCCCAGGGACCAACACACAGGGTCTCTGTCCCTCTGGACCTTCAGAAGACCAGGCCAGCCAACGCCCTAGATCCCAACCCTAGGAACTTCGAAGCCCCCATGGCCCTCATGGACTCTTTCTCCAAGGGCAAGTCCCTGTGTGAGGGCTTGTGACCCTCATCTGCCATATTGGACCTGTGTTCCTGGGGACCCCTGACATGTACTGTCCCACAACCCGGGGACAGCAGCACCATGCATATATGCTTTTGCCGCCACTGGCTCGTCCGCTTCCTCTGCATTGCGTGTCTCATGGTTGGGGACGTGCCCTTCTCACTGGGGCAGAAGTGTCCTCTGCAGCTGTTCTCTTGTTGGTCACGATGGGTCCCTTTCTGGAAGAAGGCGGGTGTCAGCGTGAAGAGCAGGCCTCCAGAGCCCACTGGGGCCAGGCACATCAATGAGTGCTGGTTCTTGAAGGCCATGTAATCAGAGCCCTGTGCCTCCTGCTTCCTAATCCTGTCCTGCTGCTTTGTCTTAACCAGTGGCTCCGCAGCCAGAGGGGCCCTGGCTGTCTCCTGTCGGTGGCACTGACCTGGCTTGAGTGTCTGCACCAGGCCAGGATGCTGCTTTGCACGGCTGCAGCCCTCCTGTAACGGCAGACTCACTGGGGTCCACAGCTGGTCTGGGGCAGTTGGGGACCATGAATAAAGTGCCAGCTTAGCAACTCAAGGTGTCCTGGAGCAGCAAGATGGAGCAGTAAGCCGGGTCCCTGCCAGGGAGGACCCAGGTGGAGGCCCTGGGCTTTCCTGTCCTTCTGTGCACAGGAGCTTCCCTGCAGATGGCACACAGGTTGTCCCTCTTTGTGCCCAACTTAGTCTAAATACATACAGCTTCCTGACTGGATTCCTATTCCTGCCATCAGCCACTTCCCTGTAGAAAAGCCTGTGCAAACAATTCACACATATAAACGCACACATGCCTCAGCACAGCCTGTGCAAGCAATGCACACATATAAGCACACATGCCTCAGCACAGCCTGTGCAAGCAATGCACACATATAAGCACACACATGCCTGAGCACAGCCTGTGCAAGCAAAGCACACATATAAATACACACACACCTGAGCACATCCTATGTAAGCAGTGCACACACATAAACACGCACACACCTGAGAACAGCCTGTGCAAGCAATGCACACATATAAGCACACACGCCTGTGCAAACAATGAACACATATTAACACACACACGCCTGAGGACAGCCTGTGCAAGCAGTGCACACATATAGACACATATGCCTGAGCACAGCCTGTGCAAACAATGAACACATATAAACACACACAAGCCTGAGCACAGCCTGTGCAAGCAATGCACACATATAAACACACACATGCCTGAGCACAGCCTGTGCAAGCAATGCACACATATAAACACACACGCACACACTGCCTGAGCACAGCCTGTGCAAGCAATGCACACATATAAATGCACACATGCCTGAGCACAGCCTGTGCAAAGAATATACGCATATAAACACACACACATGCATGAGCACAGCCTGTGCAAATAATGCACACATATAAACACACACTCCTGAGCACAGCTTATGCAAGCAATGTACACATATAAACACACACACACCTGAGCACAGCCTGTGCAAGCAATGCACACATATAAGCACACATGCCTGTGCAAACAATGCACACATATAAACACACACACACTGCCTGAGCATAGCCTGTGCAAGCAATGCACACATATAAACACACTTGCCTGAGCACAGCCTGTGCAAGCAATGCACACATATAAACACACACAAGCCTGAGCACAGCCTGTGCAAACAATGCACACGTATAAACGCACACATGCCTCAGCACAGCCTGTGCAAGCAATGCACACTTATAAATGCATACACACACGTGAGCCCAGCCGGTGCAAATAATGCACACATATAAACACACACATGCCTGAGCCCAGCCGGTGCAGGCAATGCACATATATAAACACACTTGCCTGAGCATAGCCTGTGCAAATAATGCACACATATAAACACACACATGCCTGAGCCCAGCCGGTGCAGGTAATGCACACATATAAACACACACAAGCCTGAGCACAGCCTGTGCAAGCAATGCACATATATAAGCACACACTGCCTGAGCACAGCCTGTGCAAGCAATGCACACATATAAACACACACAAGCCTGAGCACAGCCTGTGCAAGCAATGCACACATATAAACGCACACATGCCTCAGCACAGCCTGTGCAAGCAATGCACACTTATAAATGCACACATGCCACAGCACAGCCTGTGCAAGCAATGCACACTTATAAATGCATACCCACACGTGAGCACAGCCTGTACAAGCAATGCACACATATAAACACACACAAACCTGAGCACAGCCTGTGCAAGCAATGCACATATATAAGCACACACTGCCTGAGCACAGCCTGTGCAAGCAATGCACACATATAAACGCACACAAGCCTGAGCACAGCCTGTGCAAGCAGTGCCCACATATAAACGCATGCACACACCTGAACACAGCCTGTGCAAGCAATGCACACATATAAACGCACACATGCCTCAGCAAGCCTGTGCAAGCAATGCACACTTATAAATGCACACATGCCTCAGCACAGCCTGTGCAAGCAATGCACACTTATAAATGCATACCCACACGTGAGCACAGCCTGTGCAAGCAATGCACACATATAAACACACACAAGCCTGAGCACAGCCTGTGCAAGCAATGCACATATATAAGCACACACTGCCTGAGCACAGCCTGTGCAAGCAGTGCACACATATAGACACACATGCCTCAGCACAGCCTGTGCAAGCAATGCACACTTATAAATGCATACCCACACGTGAGCACAGCCTGTGCAAGCAATGCACACATATAAACACACACATGCCTGAGCACAGCCTGTGTAAATAATGCACACATATAAACACACACTCCTGAGCACAGCTTATGCAAGCAATATACACATATAAACACACACACACTGCCTGAGCACAGCCTGTGCAAGCAGTGCACACATATAAGCACACACACACATTGCCTGAGCACAGCCTGTGCAAGCAATGCACACATATAAGCACACACTGCCTGAGCACAGCCTGTGCAAGCAATGCACGCATAAGTATGCACACACGCCTGAGCACAGCCTGTGCAAACAATGCACACATATAAACACACTTGCCTGAGCACAGCCTGTGCAAGCAATGCACACATATAAACACACACAAGCCTGAGCACAGCCTGTGCAAACAATGCACACATATAAACGCACACACACTCCTGAACACAGCCTATGCAAGCAATGCACACATATAAACACACATGCCTGAGCAAACACATGTACATGTGCGGATGTGCACATACATGTATACACACTTGTGTGTGTGAATGTGTGTGCAGCGTGTCTGAGCATGCATATGTGTGCAGACAAGTACACCTGTGTGCACATTTGTATGCAAGGTACATCCATGTGCAGGCACACAAATGTAGCCAGTGTGACCTCCAATGCACACACACACAGACAGTGTCTAATTCTTGTGCTCATCATCTGAGACAAGCTTGAAATGCCATAAGTTGCCTAGGGAAAGCCTGTCTCAGTGTTGCAGTGCAGTGAAGCAGAAAGTCCCCTTGTCCAGGAGATGTGGGACCATGTCCCAGTACAGGCCACTTGGCTTTGCTGGCCACCTCCTCCACCTTCCCACTGAGCAGTGAGAGGGCTGCTGAGCCTGGAGATGGCCTGCAGTAGTCAAGCCCAGGCCTGCCCAGAGGTCAAGGGAAGAGGCCTCAAGGTGGTTGGGAGTAGGTGCTGCCTGGTTCCAGATGAGTTTCATCCTCTCTGGAACTCCAGTCCCCAGCAGCAAGATGGAAACATAGGCCCCATGGGCTGGCTTTGGTAAGGGCAACAGCTGGGAAAACCAGGAAAGGCCACGCAGTTGGGACAGCTGCCCTTCACACTCAGACCTCAGGCACCCACCACATGCATGGGGCTCAGATGTGCCACGTGCAGCACTCTGGTGCCCCCTCCCCTGGAGACACTCACCACATGCATGGGGTTCAGATGTCCACATTCAGGACTCTTGTATCCCTCTCCCCTGGAGACACCTTTTGGACTTGAACTCATTTTGTGGCAAAGGCATCAACCATCCTGGCCCCATTGTGGCTGGTGGCCCACTGCATGGCCACAGGCTACTCTTCCCTTTCCGTAGGCCTCAGGGCTATGTTGGGCTACATGTTTGAGGAATTCACAGGCTTATGTCAGCATGAGGAAAAGCCTGGGCCCTTTTGAGTAGGCAAGAGATGCCAGCTCGTTCTCCTCCCCACAGCTCCTGTGGCGCTCAGGAGGGAGAGTGGGCCATCCTTGGGGTGCCTGCTGTCACACCCCAGCCCCTCAGGGCAGACGCTTTCACCCGTCTGTAGCTGAGGAAACTGGACCTCCTAGCTGAGACAGGCTGCTCAGGGACACATGGCCAGTGCTCCTAAGCCCAGCAGATGGCTGCACTGCAGTGCCATCAGGGAGTCAGCCCCAGGCACTGGCTTCTCTGTAACCCTTGCTATTCTGACTGTTTTCTTTGTAGTCACTGAGCAGGCGACTAAAGTCCCCAAGAAAACCGTCATCATGTAAGTGCAGGCGTGTTCCTAACCCGTCCTCGGACTGCAGTGCCCTGCATGCCACTAACCTTCCTGGACCTTGCTGTGTGTCCTGGCCACTTGCAGTGGCTGCACTAACAGCCTGGCTCACTTCTGGCCACCAGTGCCTTGCAGATTTCTCACACAGCTGTGGCCTCAGGTCCCTCCACACGTCATGGCTCTCTTGCTCTGCACACAACACAATGGCTCACCAGAGTCGCACCACTAGGGTGGGGCTAGAACTGAGCCACTTCCCTCAGAAGACTAGAGACAGACTCTTATCCCTTGGTACCCCAGGTCTGGGACGGTATCATCCAACAGAACTTGCTGCAGTGGTGAGAGTATTCTCTCTACACTGCCCAGTGTGGCAGCCACTAGCCACGTGTGTCTGTTGAGTACTTGAAGTGTCTAGTGCAGCTTAAGAAATGAATTTTAGGGGCTAGAATTGTGGCTCAGTGGTAGAGCACTTGCCTGGCATGTGTGAGGCCCTGGGTTTGATCTACAGCACTGCACATAAATATATAAATAAAATAAAAAGATCCATTTACAACTAAAAATTTTTTTAAATGAAGGAATTTTAGCAGTCTCCAAACCCAAGCCTAACCAAGGTTCAGGGAAGTGAGGAGGCTTAGGGTGGCTCCCAGAAGTCAGCTGAGAGCCCATTTCCCCAGAGCCATGCCCGTGGGCTCTTTGTCCTTCAGTACCTTCATGCTGTAGAAAATCTGGGCATGTTGGTGAGCTGACTTGGGGGATCAGAGCTGGGTGAACTCACAGAAGGTAGGCTTGCTTATGACCTGGACAGTCCTGGAGACTTGCAGAGGAGGTATGCAGGTGGAGGTGTGGGGATCTGTAGGCAGGACTGGCTGAGGATTTTATAAGTTACAGGCTGGAATGCTCCAGGATAGAAACCTCCATTCCCCAGGGGCTGAGCAGCCACCAGAAAGGCCTGAAGGTAGCTGTGCTACAGAAGAATTCTGTCATCAGAATTGATGAGGCCCTGGGTTAACTCTTCCCTGACCTCCCTTCTCCCCAGAAGTAGGCTTCTCCTACTGTGCCACCCAACAGATGGGAACAGTTGGGTGGTAGAGTGCCATCCTGGGTACAAGCAGGTGTTCTAGGGCCTCAGACAGGTTATTGCTCCCTTCCCTCCACAGGAGGAGCATTGTAGAGATGGAGCCAGATCCCATTTGGGAAGCTTCAGAGGCGACCTGAGGGGGACTGGGGATCAGAAACATTCTGGGAAGTACCCACCTTCATCCTGCAGAGAAGGCTGTGCCCCCTCAGCTTTGGCCCTCAATAGGCCACCAGGAGCCTCAACCTCCCCACCAGTCAGTGGAGTAGGAGATTCCCTTCCTCCTGGACAAGAGATAGGGAATGTAGGGTTCATCACTGCTGTGCACCTTGAGGGTGCCCATGTGTCTCTGGGCCCGTCCCTGGGAGCAACTCTTCCTGGAGCCCCGAAGTTAGAGCAAGAAATAAAAATAAGTGCTGAGAGAGAGAGATAGGCAGTGCCTTGGTCAAAGCACCAAGTCCTGACCATGGGTAGATCCTCAGCTGAGCCCCGTGGACTTGCCTCCCTCAGCTGGAGCCTGCTCCCTGCTCATGGCCCACTTTACCTCAGCTCCTGCTAGAGCCAGGATCACTGGCTGCAGAGGAGGACCTGGGCTAACCAGTGCATTGCTGACCCTTGGATCTGGGCATTTTTGAGCCTTTCCCCCTGTCCATGCCTGTAAAGGGGATAAGAACCACTGAGGGCCCTTGCTGAGACAGGCCAGGGCTGCAGAGTCGCTGGCCCTCCCAGCATGCACTCCTGAGCTGTTGGCCTTGAGCTCTGCCCCTCCCACCTTGGGAGATGCCAGCCAGGTGGGGTACATGGCCATGTGGAGCTCAGTGTTCAGCCAGTCTTCCCCTTGGCCTGATGGGGCCTCACTGGCCTTAGATCCAGAGGCCAGGAGCACAGGCCACAGGCCAGCAGCCTGTCACTTGCCAAGGACTTCACGGCATGCGGGCACTTCCTGGTAGCAGGCTGGGCACCCTGCCTGAGGTACAGAGCAGAAAGCCTGCTGAAGAGGGGGACGGGGAGACAGTGCAGTCCTGGTGTCCAGAGGCTTCAGCTTGGGTGATGTAGCATGGGCCTTCTAGGTGCCTCCACATGTCTTGAGCAGAGCAGAACTTGAGCTTAGCCATGTGAAACACTGTGCTTGGTTTCCTTGGCTTCCTGCCAGGGGCTCTGCAGGTGGGGCTGAAGAGCATGTGTAGGAGTTTGCACACTCACCCTCCTCACCTGTTTGTACCTTAACTTGGTCTCTGGCATGTGCTAATGGCTTGGAGCTGGGTGAGGCTGCAGATCTCTGTGCCCATCTCTTCTTGGGCCCTCTCCCCTACCAGAGAGGAGACCATCACCACCGTGGTGAAGAGTCCCCGTGGCCCACGACGGTCCCCCAGCAAGTCCCCCTCCTGCTCGCCTTCCCGCCGCTCCACCAGCCCACAGAGGCCAGTTCTGTTGGCCCCTGACCTACTGTTCCTGCCGGAGTCCAGGCAACCTCACAGGCCTGAGACAGAGCCAGGCCGGAAGCCCACTGTGCCCACACTGTACGTGACGGAGGCTGAGGCCCCCTCCGGAGCCCTGCCAGGGGGCACAGGGCCCCAGCCCAAGTGGGTGGAGGTTGAGGAGACTGTTGAAGTCCGAGTGAAGAAGTCAGGTCCTCGGGCTGTGTCTCCCACCAGGGAGGTGCCCAGAGGCATGGGGGCACTGCTCTTCACACTGCCTGGTGGGACGCCAGGTGGGGACCCCAACGCCAACAACTCCAACAACAAGCAGCTGGACCAGGAGCCCCATGCCCAGGGTCCAGCTGTGGTCAGCATTGGGGAGTCCCTCGTCTTCCATGTGGATGCTGGGGGCAGTGTGGACTGGGCTGCTTCTGGAGCAGTCAGCCCTGAGCCAGAGGAGACTGGGGCTTCCCTCAGGGACAGCAGCACGGAGTGGGCAGGAGGAGAGGGTGATGGGGAGAGCCCTTTCGTGGTGGAGGAGCCCCCGGACACGGATGGCCTTTGCAGCCGTGACCCCAAGATCCTCACACACAATGGTCGTGTGCTGACCCTGGCTGACCTGGAAGATTACGTGCTCCAGGCAGGGGAGACCTTTGGCTGCCGTGGCCCAGCAAGCAGCACCTCCGACGACATGCCCTGTGAGGTCTCCGTGCTCCAGAGAGAGATCAGTGAGCCCACCATGGGGCAGCCCATCCTGCTCAACGTGGGGCGCCCACCCAGACATGTGGGTCCACCTGGCTTCTTCAGGACGGGATCCCAGGTCCACAGCCCTGAGGACCTGTCCTTCCACGTGCGAGGGGCCCGAGCTGGGCCTGTGGGCAGTGCTCCTTGGACCTCCTCCTGCACCCGGGTCCAGCACTCTACAGACGGCAGGCAGAGCAGCTTCAAGATGGAGGTTTCCACCCAGATGGTCAGCTTGGGGACTGTGGGAGAGACTGTCACTCTGCATATTCGCCCAGATGGAGATGAGGCCCCTGGCCCCTCCCAGGGCTGAGGCCACATACCCTGGCAAGACAGGGAGGCCAGGGCACTCTTACTGTGCCGTCCTTGCAGCATGGGGCCTGCATCCTGCTGGGCAGCAGCACCTGCTCAGGAATCCCAGCTCACCTCAGTCACCTGTGCTCAACGCGCTGCTCTTCTGAGCTCAGGGTTCAGCCTGCCATGCCCTCTGTCCTGGGCCCTTCCTACCTCACTGGACTTTGGTCCTCAACAAAGAGGACCACAGTGCCTACAATGCTGGATGCACTGAAGTCCTTCAAGAGAGCCCTGGCCAGGGGCAGCTCAGAGACCAAGCTCTGGGTTGTCTCTTCTGGCCTGCAGGAGCCTCCAGGCTCTGGACACAGATGTGGACTTGGGCCTGTGTCCTGCTCCCACTGGGCACAGCCTTACCTGTCCCCAGGCTAGGGATGGGACCCAGACCCCCAAAGCCACACCCAGGGCCTAGTGGCCACCAGCGGCTCTGCAGGGTGGACACAGGGTCTGTGTTGGGAAGTGCACCTGTATTCTGGCTGATAGAGCAATAAACCAGTCTGCGCCTCCTCTCTGCTCCTCTCGCTCTCGCACTCAGTACCCCGGGATCCCCTCCACCCATAGCCCTGGTTGGGCCTAGACCAACTGCCCTTGTTCCTTCACTCCAAGGTCAAGCTGGGAGCCACATGGGTGCCCTGTATTGGCTCCTGTGTGCCCAGACGGGCTGTGGCAGCACATGGGCCTGTCTTGTTCCCAGGCAGGGGCTGTGGGGCTGGTCCTGTGGACACATGATATGACCAGAATCACCCATAATTGTCCCTCTGGCCCACCAGGAGCAGTGTAGGCTTTCCTCTACCTGGCAGCTGAGGCTAGTGTCAGGACAGATGTGGTGTGGGCGTGTGATATGGTGGTCCCAAGTTCTCGGCATCTAGAGGTTTACCCCTTTGTCCCCAGCTGAGGTGACCCAGGACAACCTAGCATCTGTCAGAGGGGTGGGAACCACTCTGTGCTGAGCTCCAACTGGGAGGGATCCACTGACCTCTTGGATGGGGAAGGGGAGGGTGGGTTCCCTGACCCCACAGAGGGCATCCTGGAGCTGCCTTTCCATTTTGGGTGCCCCTCCTGGGCAGGGGCTCAGGAGGGCTGGGGAAGGCTCTGGGAAGGGACCTTCTGGGGATGGGAGTGGTCAGCATCCTCAGGCTGCAGACAGTTTGCAGGTGGGAAGGGCAGGGGCCATGCCTGGCAGGGACCTGGGGAGTCCTTCAGGGATAGGTGGAAGGGGCCAGGGAAGGGTAGCATGGCCTGGACTAGCTGTAAGTGGAGGGTGGACGGTTACTATGCAGATGGAGTTGGGTAAGGATAGGGCAGTGGGTCTGTCCCCAGGAGGGGGGCCAATGGCTCTGGCCACCTGGACACCAGCCCCATGATCCCTTGGACCTTGACATGGTATCAGGTTGCCCCCAGGTTTAGAGCTGGGGTTCAGAGTCAGCCTTGCAGGACAGCCAGCCTTGGGATGAAGTGTGTGCTGGGATTTGGGGCACATGAAGGGTGAAGGGTGGGTTCCCGGTCCCCTGGCCCAGGAGGAGGAGGAGTTCTCCATGGGGCACCTGGGTGAGGACAGGCCTGAGCTCCAGGGGAGGAAGTAGCTGTCCCCAGTGTGGGTTCTGTGGCTTCTCTCTCTGTGCCAAGCCTCCATTCCTCACAGCCTCCTGAGCGGGTGGGTGAGTGAAGCAGGTGGGAGGGGACAGCTGGGGGTCAGCCCACTGGACTGTCTCTGACAGGGACTGGTCTCTGGAGGCCCCTACCTGGGGTCAGGCCACACCAGACCCTGGGCATTACCATCTGCTGCTGACCCACCTCTTCATAGGTGTTACCCAGGAGGGCTCTGCCCCGCCCTCCCTTGGAGCCGACCAGGAAGTCCCATCTGTGCTGCAGAGACTGCTGGGCCCTGAGGCTCCAGGCCCTTCTGCAGGGGACTTTGCCAGCCCCACCCCTGGCCCCAGGGAACCACTGGCATTTCAGGAGGCTGGCCCCCAGGCCCCAGAAGCCTCGGGCACACCTGGTAAGCCCTGCCAAGAACTGGCTGCAAGGACACATCCTGTGCTGACCCTGTCCTGGCCAAGGAATGTCCTCGGGTTCTGAATTTGCACATGGCGTTCTCAGCATGGTGTCAGTTAGGTGCAGGTCTGGCCCAGTGTCCCTCTTGGACCAAGAGTAAGGCAGCTTCGTCTTGTCTGTCACCATCACCACCACCAGCTGTGACAGATTGGTGCCCACAGGGGATGGAAAGGCAAAGGCTAGGGATGGCATCTCTGTGGGAGGCTGCTGGATCAGAGTGGCCACAGAGTTCTGGTGTCCAGGAACGCGGTGATGGAGCAAACCCCTGGTGTTGCTTGGCCTGCCTTGGCACTGGTGTTCACTTTCCCTGCTGCTGCTTTGGGGAGCAAGCCGAGCCCCTTCCTATCCTGGGCTCCCTTTCCCTCCACTCATTCCCTGTGTCCTGCCTGAAGATGGAGGGGTTCCCCTAAGTTCAGCCTCCATCCAGCCCTGTCCTTGGAGGCCCAGCACATTGCCCCTCCCTGCCCACCCCTGTGCTGGCTCCAGCCTGAAATGCCTCAGTTCACCTGCAGCCAGCCTCAGGGCCCTGGAGAACCTCCCCAAGGGCACCACCGCCTGCTCTAAGTGGCCACCTGGTCACCCTATGCCCTACTTTTCTAGCCAGTCTGCTAGGCTATCCTCTGTTTTGTCCCTGGCCACTGATAGAGTGGGCCTTGTCTGTGTGCTATGGCCACAATACAACTTGTAGTGCTGGGTGACGTCACCTGCAGTCTCTCCGGCCCGTAGGAAGCTGCCAGAGCCTATGGCACCCATGGCGTGGGATATAGCCACTTTCCTGGGTCACCGACCTATGCTGTCAGGATGTTCCCTGGATGGCAGCCTAGCTGCTGGGCAGGGACACTGAAGTGGGTGTCCCTGGTGGGGCAGGTGCCTGCAGAATGGACCCCAGCCAGCATGCACATGCTGAGCCATGGGCTGAACCTGGGCTTTGGGGACAGTCTCACCCATGGCCCCCAGGTCCCTGCAAGCAGTGGTCTTGCTGAGCATACACACACCCTGGCCTGGTGATGTGGGGGACAGTTGGGCAGTGCAGGGCCGAGGAGGGTCCCTTGAGCCCCAGCCCAGCTCTGTCTCACGAGGCTCCTCATCTCCCAGCAGCTGAGACCCCAGAGGTGCCACAGCCTCTCATCCGGGAAGTCCTGGAGCAGGAGACGGTGACTGGTTCTGGGGCCCAAGGATGGACCGTCCCCATCCGGTAACCTCCCCCAGTTAACTGAGTCATGAGATGGGGGCAGTCCTGCCAAGGACAGCTCATGGGTGGGCAGGTCCATCCACTCTGGCCGTGTGGTACGCAGAGGTAATGGGGTGGTCCTGTGGCCTCCTGTGCACTCCTTGACTGCCCCAGGCCAAGCCAGTAGGCAGGGAAGAAGGCCAACCTTAGGGCAGGAGGTGCAGGAAGCCCCCACAGCAAGGACCAGGGTCTTCCATCTTCACACCTCATCCCCCCGCATGTGGGGAAAGCCTAGGACCCCATCTTGTCACCTCTAGCCAGCAGAAGCTCACCTAGCTCTGTGATTCCAGGGTGGAGGGTGCTGCCTGGCCAGGGGCAGGTGCCGGGCAGATGCTCTGGGATGTCCACAGCCATGTAATCACAGAGACCACACGAAGGACCTATGTGTACCAGCCCATCGACACCAGTGCTACAAGTTCAAGTATGGGGGTCAGGGGTCAGGGCGTGCTGTGAGGGTGGCCCTGCAGTGCCTGGGCTGGGGGCAGTTGCTTGGAGGGTGGAGGGGCCCGCTAGGTCCCCGCCTGCTTCAGCCCAGGTTCCCCACACCTTCTCTTGTGCCACAATGGGGTAGGGGCTGGAGCTCTCCTCCAGGAGAGGCAGGCACTACAGATCTGGTGTCTGCTGGACCCAGTCCTGGAGAGAGCCACCACCCCCTAGCATGTTCTGCCTGCCTTGGCTTGACTGTTCTCGTGACTGCTGGGCCAGCTGAGGGCAAAGCAGGGAGACAGTGGTTGGATGGAAGGAAGAACTTCCCAGTTACCAGGGGGTCCTGTTGCCTGTTGCCCTGGGGTGTACTCAGAGCCTCACTGACCACATGTATGGGCTGTGCAGCCTGGGAATCCCTCCTCATGTCCCCCTTTCCACCTCTTCCCAGGGCCCCCAACCATGCAGGTGACCATTGAGGATGTGCAGGTCCAGGCGGGTGGTACAACACAGTTTGAGGCTGTCATTGAGGGGCACCCACAGCCCACTGTGACATGGTACAAGGTAAGAGCTGGCTCAGGGAGGCAGGGTGGGGCCCTCAGAGGCCGGAGGCACCTGTGTGTGCATGTGTGTACGAAAACCGCACCACACGATCCTAGCTGTGCGGCCCCTCCTGCCATCCCCAAGCCCATCATGGCTGGGCATGGGGCTGGACCGGGGGCTGACACACAGCAGGTGCCAGGGAAGGGCAGGTGAGCCTGATGCTGGGATGGGCTGATGGCGTCCTGGCCTGCTGGTGTTTCAGGATGGTGTCCAACTGGAGGACAGTGCCCGGCTGAGCCAGCAGAAGGATGGCACCACTCACTGCCTGCTACTGAAGGATGTGGCCCAGCAAGATGCAGGCGTCTACACCTGTCTCGCACAAAATGCTGCTGGCCAGGTGCTCTGCAAGGCGGAGCTGCTGGTCCATGGGGGTAAGTCAAAGAGCCTCCCAGGCCCAGGGCCGCTCGGTCTCCACATGGCATCCCCAGTCCCCACAGGGACCCCAGCTCAAGGTTCCCATGGGCCACAGGCCCAGGCCCAGGGAACAGCCTGCCAGCTCCACAGTACTGGGGACGAGGGCCAGGGCAGTGCCTTTGCCGTCCTAACTACCTTCTGTGCTGACCACAGGAGACAGTGAGCCAGATTCAGAAGAGCAGAGCCATCGGAGGAAGCTGCACTCCTTCTACAAGGTCAAGGAGGAGATTGGCAGGTACACTCCAGCCCTTCTGGCCCCGGGGATGCCCAGGACCCGTGGCACAGCGTCACCATCCTGATCCCCCTCCCTCCTCCCCAGAGTCGTGTTTGGCTTTGTGAAAAGGGTACAGCACAAAGGAAATAAGGTATTCTGTGCTGCCAAGTTCATCCCCCTGCGGAGCAGAACTCGGGCCCAGGCGTACCAGGAGCGAGATATCCTGGCCATGCTCAGCCACCCGCTGGTCACTGGGCTGCTGGACCAGTTTGAGACCCGGAAGACGCTCATCCTCATTTTGGAACTGTATCCTTTCTTCTCCTGGCCCCTTCCCTTGGGGTTTGAGGACGGGTGCAGTGGCCACCAGGCTGGGGATTGGAGGAGCGTATGCTCCCTGGGCCTGGCAGGTTGTGAGGGCCTCAGCCCACCTTCCTGTGGCCAATGCTGTGTGACAAGCAGCCCTGTTCCTGCCGCTCGTGATGGTGTTGGTCAGGGGGTTCTTTCTCTCTGAGGGTGGTCCATGGGGGTCACCAGGCAGGGTCAGTGGCTGAGCTGGTCCTGAGGGTCCAGATGTCCTCGGTGGAGATGGCCAGGGGTCTCCTCCCATGGGTGACCTCTCAGATGTCAGGAGAGGTGTGTCCTACACAGGTTACTCCAGGTCTTTGCCCACTGCCCATAGGTCCCTGACTGGGGTCTCAGTGTGGAGGGCCTTGTGGCTGGATCTGCTCCTGTGTTCTTGTCTCTCCCCTGAGGAGGGATTTGTGCAGACAGGCCAGGTGCCCCCACCCTACCACTGCCCTGTGGCCTCAGTCCCCAGGCAGCCCCCCTCATCTGGGCTGGATGCTGTCTGGGGTTCCAGGGGCCCATGGCACCTCCCCTCAACCTGAGCACCAGTACCCCACCCTTGAGACCGCAGGAACCCTGTCCTGGCCACCTCCTGGTGGGTTCCAGCCTCAGCTGCTTTCCTTGACCAGGCCCCAGGTGCTCATCAGAGGAGCTGCTGGATCGCCTCTTCAAGAAGAGTGTGGTGACAGAGCCGAGGTGACCCTGAACCTGCCTGCCACTGGCCTGAGATGCATGCGGGTCCCAGCCCCACCCAGACACAGCTGCCCCAAATGTGGCCCAGGCCCCGCCTCTCTGGATCCCAGGCCCCGTGGCTACCCGGGCTCTGTGCCCAGCTGCACTGCCTGGCTTCCTGCACACCTTGCTTGTTCCTGGGGATTTCTCTGGCTTTGGCACTTAGGGCTCAGGGTGCCACCTACCCTGTGGGCTTGTCCCAGGTGCTAGACTGGGGCACTCAAGCAGGATGAGTCAAGGTGGAGGGCCGGGGCCCCTCCCTGAGCACAGCATTTGCCACAGGTCAAGGTCTACCTCCAGCAGCTGGTGGAGGGACTGCACTATCTGCATAGCCACGGGGTCCTCCACCTGGACATAAAGGTACTGTCCCTCGGGCCCCTCCAGAACCTGGGTGGGAGAGGGGAGCCCTGGGCCTACAGGATAGGAAGGGACAGGCTTACCGTGTCCAGTTTCCTTGACAGGGCTTGCTGTCCTGCAGGGACTGGATGCACTGCTAATTGGCAGCTCATCCGTGGGCTCTGCTCTGACAGTCTGACTGGTGCTCCCCATGCCCCACGTTGGCCTCATGGACCCTGAATGACTCCCTGAGGCCTGGAAACCCCAGGTGGCCCAACCCCCATAGACTCCCCAATACTTTCTGACAGCCCCCCAATATCCTGATGGTGCATCCTGCTCGCGAAGACATTAAAATCTGCGACTTTGGCTTTGCCCAAAAAAACCACCCCTTCAGAGCCACAGTACAGCAAGTACGGCTCTCCAGAGTTCGTGTCCCCCGAGATCATTGAGCAGACCCCCGTAAGCGAGGCTTCTGACATCTGGTGAGTGGTCAGGCTGAGTCAGGACTGTGACCCTCCTGGGACCATGCTGGGGAGTCATCTGGCAGCCCAGCAGCCAGCCAAAGGGTCCTCTCTGAGCCTCTGCTTCCTTCTGCACCCCTGGATCCCCCATGCCTCCTCCCACATAGCCCTTGCCTGTGGCCAGGCCTGGGGTGACTCACAGTGGGTGGTTTTCTTTCTGCAGGGCCATGGGGGTCATCTCTTACCTCAGGTGAGCACAGCCTGTTCTTGGCAGCTGCTTTTCAAAGCCAACCCTTCTGCAGAATCCTGAGGGCCACGTGTGATGCTGGCCACACCCCAGACCAGAGACCCAAGAGCCCAGGGGCAGCTATCTTGGGAACAGGCAGTCAGCCAACCCTGATAAGAGGCTCCTGCCCACTGCTCCTCACAAACACCCTGTCATCACTAGGCAGAGCTGAGCTGACCCTGTAGGGTCTGTGGGATTTTTGTCCAGAGTCCACTGGTAGTGGTCACTGCTGCCCTGAAGATGCTGGTGGTACAGACTGATCCTTGACCTCTGCAGACTAAGACCTGTCCCCACCTCAGACATAGACTGGTGCCTATCTAGGCTCCCTGGACTCCTGTCCCAGCTGAGCCTGGATCCCTAGCTGAGGCTGAGGCCAAGTACCCACCCCGGGTTGAACCAGCACCCAGCCTTGGCATACATCCCTGCTTCAAGCTAGCCTGGGTCTCCTTTGTAAGTTCAGCCCTGTACCCACCTCTGGCCATGAGAGCCTCAGGTTAAAGCAGGGCCCCCAGGCAGGCTGATGTTTCCTTGATCCCTGTCCCAGCCTGAGTGGGGACCCCAACCCTGGTCTGAGCCCAGACACCCTCTTAGGCTTTGCCTGGATTGGTGTTCCAAGCTGAGGCAGTATCTGGGGAACCTCAGATACTACTGGGTGGGAGTGGTGCCAGAGTTCGTCCCCAGGGGCTTTGTTTGAGGGCAGGCTCTGCCTGTTTCCAGCCTGACCTGCTCCTCCCCGTTTGCGGGAGAGAGTGACCGTGCCACCCTGCTGAATGTGCTGGAGGGGCGGGTGTCCTGGAGCAGCCCCATGGCTGCCCACCTCAGTGAGGACACCAAGGACTTCCTCAAGGCCACGCTGCAGAGGGCCCCAGGGTGAGTGCATGCCTCTCTTGCCTGCCCAGGGTGCGGCCAGCCCTGCCCAGGGCCAGCTGACTGCCTGGCTGACCTGGGCTCTGCTCTCCCTCCAGGGCCCGGCCCAGTGCCTCCCAGTGCCTCACCCACCCCTGGTTCCTGGTGAGTAGGCCCAGCCTGGCTCAAACCCCAGGCCTGCAGGGAGGGACATCCAACCCAAGGGGGACGAGGGCCTGCCTGCATCAGCACATATGGTGGTGGCACCCAGGCCCCTGTGCCCCAGTTCAGTGGATACTTGTCCCTTCAGACAGGCTTGGGATCCTGAGACCCTCACAGGGGGTCAGGGCCTCCCCTGCGACCTCTGGCCTTTGCCTTGCCCTGTCTGGGCAAAGTAAGAGGATGAGCCCATGAGACCCCAGGGCTGAGGGCAAGTCCACCTGCCCCTGCCCAGCTGGGCCTCCATCCCAGGAGGGGCCCCCATCAGGGCGCTGGGGTCTCTCCTCAATGTGGCTGCTCCCTCACACCCCAGATATCCATGCCTGCGGAGGAGGCCCACTTCATAAACACCAAGCAGCTCAAGTTCCTCCTGGCCAGGAGCCGCTGGCAGGTGAGCTGTCCCCTGAAAAGGGGGTGAGGGCAGGGTCAGAAACGCAAGCCTAAGCCCGCCTAGCACACTCCCAGGCCTGGCACCTCATCGGATCTCAGCCATGAGTGTGCCAGGCGCACAGGGATACCCAGTGGCCAGGCAGAAGCCAAGAGCCCTGGTGCAGAGGTTCCCACTGCTCTGGGTCCCCAGCGCTTTGGCCCACTGGAGGGAGAAGGCCTGCTCGGTGCCGCGGCCCCACCCAGTGACTGCTCTGTGCCGCCCCCAGCGCTCCCTGATGAGCTACAAGTCCATCCTGGTGATGCGCTCCATCCCAGAGCTGCTGCGGGGCCCACCCGACAGCCCCTCCCTGGCAGTGGCCCGGCACCTGCGCGCAGAAGCCAGTGGCTCCTCCAGCTCCTCCTCCTCCTCGGAAAATGAGCTAGCCCCGTTTGCCAGGGCCAAGTCGCTGCCATCCTCGCCAGTGACCCATTCCCCGCTGCTGCACCCACGGGGCTTCCTGCGGCCCTCGGGCACAGTGTCATCAGCAGCCTGTTCTACCAGCAGGCAGGCGAGGGCCCTGAGTGAGGCGCCCTGGCCCCTGGAGGCCACTGACACGCGGCCCGGAGGCGGCACCTGCTCAAGGGCGGGTACTTCACCAGGGCCCTGCCTGGTCTGCCTGAGCCGCTGATGGAGCATCGCGTGCTGGAGGAGGAGGCTGCCAGGAAGGAGCAGGCCGCGCTGATAACCAAGACACCCTACTTTGGGACAGCCCTGCGCCTGCCCAGCGCCAGTGCCCGTGAGGCCTCCGGCCGTAGCCACTCCCTGGACCAAGACCCTCCAAGTGTCATCAGCCCCTTGAGTGAGGCCTGCAGTGAAGGACAGTGCCCTCCCACAGCCTCCACAGGGGAGGCTGGTGGGAGAGACCAGAAGCCCCTGAAAGAGCCCAGTCTGTCTCCATCACCTGCTAGAGACTCAGGGCCTGCTCAGCAAGCGGGGTCGTCCAGGCTGGGGCAGAAGGCTCCTTCTTGTCACCCTGAGCAGGGTTCTGCCCCCCAAAAGGGCTGTGGCCCACTGTCACCACAAACTCATGGCTGTTTGCCTCCAGGGTCTGTCAAGGAGATACTTCTGGAGCCCCCCTGCACAGCCCAAACAAGCCCCCTGCCGGGCTCTGAGAAGGAGCCTGGCAGCATCTCTCGACCTGGGGGGCCTTGGACCAGCTCCTCCAGCTCCCTGGAACCAACCTGCCCCACAGGCATGGAGTCCAGCCCTTCCCTGGACACTGGCAGCCTGTCTCAGGAGGCTGAGCATTCCCCTGACCCAACACCCCCCTTACCAAGGCCTCAGGAGCAGGCCACCACCCGGAAGTTCTCCCTGGGGTACCGTGGGGGCTATGCGGGGGTGGCAGGCTACGGTACCTTTGCCTTTGGTGGGGATGCAGGGGGCATGCTAGGACAGGGTCCCTTGTGGGCCAGGATGGCCTGGGCCGTATCCCAGTCCTCCGAGGAGCAGGACGAGGCTGCAGTGGGAAGCCCTCAACCCCAGGCCGACTTGGGGCCAGTGCCTGAGACCAGAGGGGCTACCCTGAGGGCTTCCCCAGAGCTGACCTCGTGGGAGCAAGATGGGCAGGTGTCCCTGGTGCAGATCCAGGACTTGTCAGGGGATACAGAGGCTGCCGACACTGTGTCCTTAGACATTTCAGAGGTGGATCCTGCCTACCTCAACCTCTCTGACCTGTATGACATCAAGTATCTCCCATTCGAGTTCATGATCTTCAGGAGGGTCCCCAAGCCCTGGGAGCAGCCAGATCCGCCCTCTCCTGAGGCTGAGGCTGGGGAGGAGCTGGCAGAGTTCCCTGACGCTGCGTGGCCCTGGCCAGGGGAGCTGGGCCTTCGAGCTGGCCTGGAGATCACAGAGGAGCCAGAGGACCTGGAGGCACTGCTAGGGGAGGCTGCAGCCAGCAGAAAGCGCAAGTGGTCCACCTCCCGTGGCCTATTCCAGTTCCCTGGGAAGTACCTGCCACTGGAGGAACCCCTGGAACTTGGGCTGCGCCAGAGGGTGAAGGCTTCCATGGCTCACATCTCCCGGATCCTGAAGGGCAGGCTGGAAGGTAACCTCCTCGTCCTATCCCCTGGCACATCCCTGCCCCTTAGGATCACTCACCCTTTCGTGCTCAGGGTCCTGCTGGGCCCCCCCTCTGGTGCTGTTGCCCCTACCTCCCAACTGCACCCACAGCTCTACCTGAGTCCTGGGGGCACCTCTGCTGACCTGAACCTGCCTTACTGGGCATGTGAGGCCATCCTGGAGACAGCTGCAGGGAGGGCACCTGGGGAGAGGGCAGCCAGGATCCCAGGCCTCCCCCACTGTAGACCCTCTGACCCAGGAGTCTTATGGCCCCACCCTCAGTGACCTCAGACCTTCTGAGCCCAGTCCTGTGGCCCCAGATCCTCCTGACTCCAGGTCTCTCCTTATCTCACAGCAACTCGACCCTAGGCACAGCTGACCCCAGCTTCCCTGACCCCTGAGCTGCCTGGAAGTCCCAACTCCAGAGCAGCCTCTGTGACCCCCACCCTCCTGACCCCGGCCTGACCCCGGCCCCAAGCAACCCCCTCCTGCACTGTAGGCCTTAGAGCCCCCAACAGCCCACTGCTGAGGGAGGTGGGAAGCAGGTCCAACTTGTCTTCACACCCCAGTCCCTGAGACCTGGGCCTGCTGGGAGGACAGGCAGTGTGAGGTAGCTGGTGCTGCCTGAGGACAGACCTCCCTACTGAGACCCTTCCCCCTCCTCCTGCAGGCCTGGAGGAGCCCCCCAGGAAGAAGGCAGGCCTGGCTTCCTTACGGCTGTCAGGTCTGAAGGGCAGGGACCAAGGTGAGCAGGCCCCACTGTCTCAGGGTCCTCTCCCAACCACCATGGTGCCTACACCAGAGGGGCAAGCCCCCACCCACCTATGGGGCTTAAGCCCAGAGGCAGGCTGGGCATGGGGGCTGAGCAATCTTGGAGGCTTCCAGGAGGAGGCAGTGCTGCGTCCTGCCCACACTTTCTGGCCTGGACTTCCCTCTGAAGGCTCTTCCTGCCTCCTCCTCAGCACCAACCTTCCTGAGAGAGCTCTCAGATGAGACCGTGGTCCTGGGTCAGTCGGTGACACTGGCTTGCCAGGTGTTAGCTCAGCCAGCTGCCCAGGCCACTTGGAGTAAAGGTAAGGGGCTGGGATACAAGCAGGGCAGCAGGGGCCCTCACTGTCTAGGGGAAACTCAGACCGGCTCTGTGCTGTCACAGATGGGGCCCTCCTGGAGAGCAACGGCCACCTCCTCATCTCCTCCACTCTGAAGAACTTCCAGCTGCTGACCATCCTGGTGGTGACTGCTGAGGACCTGGGCATGTATACCTGCAGTGTGAGCAACCCTCTGGGCACAGCAACCACCACGGGCGTACTCCGGAAGGCAGGTGGGTGCGCTCTGCTAGAGGTCCCTGCCAGGCCAGGGAGGCTGGGCTGGGGGTGCTGAGCCTCATTTCGTGAGCTGGACTGGGCCACTCCCTCAGCTGTGGGGCTGTGGAATTTGGGGTTCAGGAGGTGACCACAGGTGCATCTGAGTTACCGAGCAGTCCAGTCCTGATGGGCCGGGCATTGCATGTGGCTGTTGTGGGTGCCTTCTGGACTGTCCAGGATCTTCAGGGTTTGGCAGGAGGCAGGAGACTGACAGGAGACAGATGGAAGGCAGGGGTGGGGGAGCAGTGTGCCCAAGAAGGAGGAGAGCAGTGTGGCAGTGTTCCAGCCTGCTGTGCACCCTGCTGCCAGGAGCTGGCCCGAGGCCTCTGCTGGCCAGGAGGCGAAGCTCACTGTGGAGGGTGCCACCTTGCCCTCCAGTGGTGCAGGAGGGAGGAGCCCCATCCTGTTTGTGTCTTCATCAGAGTCCAGTCAGGAGCTGAGTATGCAGTGCCTGGGGTGTGTGGGCAGCTGAGACGGCTGCTGGCCCAGTCTGGAACTTGCAGACTGACCTCAGGCCCTGTACTGGGGCGTTCAGCCAAGCTTAGAAACCAGGGCAAGGCCCCCCAACCAGAGCCTGGGCCACTCCACCGAGGCCTGAACATACCCTGGCAAAGGCTGGCCAGGAGGGATCCTGGTGGGGAGGGCTGGGCAGACATCTGACTGCCCACTAGGGAAGGAGGCACACCCCTCCTCCCATTGCTTTCTAGGACCTCACCCACCCCAAACAAATGGCACTGGGAGAGGGTGGGCTTAGGAGCCTAACGTTTGCCGAAAGTAAGGGAGGGTGAGGCAGGGCCAGCTAGAAATCAGCCCTGGGGGTCAGATGCTGACCCAGACCATGGGTGGCCTCTTGCAGAGCACCCCTCGTCTTCCCCACGCCCGGACATCGGGGAGGTTTACACAGACAGAGTGCTGCTGGTCTGGAAGCCCGTGGAGTCTTATGGCCCTGTGACATACATCGTACAGTGCTGCATAGAAGGTACTGTGTGGGCCCTTTGCCCTCTCTCCCTGGGGCCCCTGAGGCTCAGCATGCCCCAGGGTCAGCATGGAGGGCCCTTGCCCACAGCCTGCTCTGTGTCCTGGGGAAGGTCTTTCCTCCTTCCTCCCCAACTGCCTCTTACTCCATCTGTGACCAGGTGGTACCTGGACCACTCTGGCCTCTGACATCTTCGACTGCTGCTACCTCACCAACAAGCTGTCCAGGGGCGGCTTGTATACCTTCCGGACAGCATGCATCAGCAAGGCAGGAATGGGCCCCTACAGCAGCCCCTCGGAGCAGGTCCTCCTGGGAGGGCCCCGCCACCTGGGTGAGCCACTCCTGGGCAGCCAGTGGATGGGGTGGCTGGCAGATCAGAACTGGCACCCTCCTGCCTGCGGACCCTGTGGTGGCCACTGCGGACCCTATGGTGGCCACTCCTGCACTCAGCCAGCTTTCAAAATCTGCACATTCTGGGGCCCTCACCCTTCAGCTCCCTTCACTCACCCACACCCACTGGTGCCACCCCAAGAGTTGGCAGTGACTTCCTGGGTGCTGGGTCTGGGTTGGGTGGAAGAGTGGTTTGATGGATCAATAGTATCTGTTGTGGGCCTGGGAAAGGATGGTGTGATGCCATGGTGGTCCCAAACACACTTATGATGAGGGCTTTGTTGTGTCCTGAATCCAAGTTCCCTTCTCCCCTGCAAAATGACCTGAGGGAGCAGAGGCCAGAGCGGGCACTCAGGCAGGGCCACTGTCTGGTGTCTGAGGAGGAGTGAGGGAAGAGGAGGGGAGAGCCTGCGTTGGGATCCTCCTGAACCTGTCACCTGCCCCTCCCTAACAGCCTCTAAGGAGGAGAGTGGCCAGGGGCAGCCAGCCCCGCCTCTCCCCAGCATCAGGAACTTCCCCTTCCAGATGCAGATCCGGAGGTGCAGGGGCCTCTGGGGACAGTGGGTAGTGGGATGGTTCCTCAAGCTGCCCTGCTGGCTCTTGGTGCTCCCACCCCCACATTCCCATGCTCAGCTCAGAGCCTCTTCCCTGTGTCTGGCTGCTGCCCCTGCTGAGCTTGGTCTCTGCTGCTCTGAGTGCATGGGGGCCACTCAGGTCCTGCTGTGTCTCTCTCCCAGGGGCCGCTTCAGCGTGGTCCGACAGTGCAGGGAGAAGGCCAGCGGGCGGGCCCTGGCCGCCAAGATCGTTCCCTACAGGCCTGAAGACAGGGCAGCCGTGCTTCGGGAATACGAGGCGCTCAAGAGGCTACGCCACCCACACCTGGCCCAGCTGCATGCTGCCTACCTCAGCCCCCGGCACCTGGTGCTCATCCTGGAGCTGTGCTCAGGGCCCGAGCTGCTCCCATGCCTGGTGGAGAGGTGGGGGCAGAAGGCTGGGTGGAGGGATGGGTGGACAGGCAGATGACGCAGGGTTCTGGGAGGGAACGCCAGGCCTGCCACCCTCCTCCGCATGCCTGACCCCGAGCTGTGTCAGAACCGGGTGCCTTTCCCAGTCCACTGCTCCTTCCCTGTGCACATGCCCCCTCGGGGCCTGTCCTGAGCCACCTCTGCCCCCAGGACCTCCTACTCAGAATCCGTGGTGAAGGACTACCTCTGGCAGATGCTGAGTGCCACCCAGTACCTGCACGCCCAGCATATCCTGCACCTGGACCTAAGGTCTGAAAACATGATGGTCACCGAGTACAACCTGCTCAAGGTTGTGGACCTGGGCAATGCCCAGAGCCTCACGCAGGAGAAGGTGCTGCCCTCTGACAACTTTAAGGACTACCTGGAGACCATGGGTGCGTGTGTGGCCACTGTGAGAGGGCAGGCATGGGCGTCTGACCTATTGGGGGGGGGGCAGGAGGAAGCCCTCTCCTTACCTGCTCTACTCTCCCCTCCCCTCAACTCCACTGCAACCCTCCAGCCTCACACCTGAGCCCACCCACCTGGGCCCACCCTCCTGTGCCCATCTGTGGTGCCCACCTACCTGACCTCTCACCTGTGCCCCTCCCTCTGTGCCCACCCACCCATGCCCCTCTGCAGCTCCGGAGCTCCTGGAAGGCCACGGGGCTGTTCCTCAGACAGACATCTGGGCCATTGGTGTGACAGCCTTCATCAAGTGCCCTTCATGTGTCT
The DNA here is from genome assembly GCF_964194105.1 of Spermophilus citellus. Taxonomy (NCBI): domain Eukaryota; kingdom Metazoa; phylum Chordata; class Mammalia; order Rodentia; family Sciuridae; genus Spermophilus; species Spermophilus citellus. Next base: position 107,300,453 of record NC_138182.1, read on the forward strand.
GGGGAGAGAGGTGCTAGATGGGCAGGGCAGGGCTCCATCTGTCTGAGGGTGCTCTCAGAGCCCCCATGAATCTCCACGGAGCCATCCAAATATGACCTCAGAGTCCCTGCACCCCATCATCCTTCACGGGTGACCTTGGAGTCCCTGCACCAAATCATCAAGGGTAATGGAGAGCTCCCTGTGCTTCCTGTCCTTTCAGGCTGAGCGCCGAATACCCCGTGAGCAGCGAGGGGACACGCGACCTGCAGAAGGGCCTGCGCAAGGGACTCATCAGGCTGAGCCGCTGCTACGCGGGGCTGTCAGGTGGCGCTGTGGCCTTCCTGCGCAGTGCACTGTGCGCCCAACCCTGGTACCGAGCGCCCAGCCCCACCCCGCCCCGCCGCTCTCGGGCTGCTCTAGGCCCGCTCACCGACCCTCCCTCCTCCCCAGGGGCCGGCCATGCGCCTCCAGCTGCCTGCAGTGTCCCTGGTTGACCGAGGAGGGACCCGCCGCCTCCCGGCCAGCGCCAGTGACCTTCCCCACCGCACGGCCGCGCGCCTTCGTGAGCGAGCGCGAGAAGCGGCGTGCGCTGCTGTACAAGAGACACAACCTGGCCCAGGTGCGCTGAGTGCCAGCCCTGCAGAAGCGCGTGTGTGGAGTCGCTCGCTGGGCCATGCAACGCACAGACGCACAGACTTACCAATAAAAGTGCGAAACCAACTGAAGTGTCTTCTGCCTCAGGGAATTCCGCCGCTCAGGGTTCCGCCTCCCCCGGGTAGCTGCCCCCCCCCCCCGCCCCCATGGAAGGCGGGCTTGGGAACAGTTCCCTGGGAACCTGTGCGCTCTCAACCCTGTTGAGGTCGTGTGCACAGCCCTCACTTGTGTGCGTTTATACTAGGACGCCTTAGTTCTGCTTCATCACAGGACCCCACACCCTGGCCAATCGCCTTCCCCGATGCATGCAGCTCCGCCCATTGGACAGTGCATCAATGGCAGTTCTTGAACAAAACCGCGGAGAGGCAGAGGGGAGTTGCTCGCCACAGCAGTCTGTGGGTTTTTCACCCTGCATGTGGCGATTGCTGGCTCTCAGCCATAGTGAAAAGTAGACTGACATTCCAAAAGATGGACAGTTACTACAACAAAATACCTGGGATAATTAACTTTATGCAGAGATAAAATGTACTTGGCTCACGTGTTAGAGAATCCAGGCCATGATGGATTGGCCAGTGGTGAAGCAGCACATCACAGTGGAGAAAAACCCTTGAGGTCATCAGCCAGGAAGCAAAGAAGAAGAGGAGGGAGCAGAGGTCCTACTATCCCCCCGGAGGGCACACTCCAATGACCTAATGCCCTCCCACCAGCCCAAAGTCTCCATCGCCTCCCAAGAGCAGCACCTAGAACCAAGCCTCTCGGCATGTCCAACACCCTGCTCCAGCAGGATCCCAGTGGAGATATCCCAGAACTGGCCTGGGGTCCTTCTCTCCCATGTAACCCCCTCTCTCATGCCAGCCTTGAGGTCCCTCTGAGAGCCAGGCCACCTCCCACTTCTGTCTCAGCACAGTTGAAGCACACCAGCCCAAAACAGCCACTGCTGATCGGCTGTGTGGCCACCCCTGGGTGGGGTGTGGGGAGGCACCATCACAACTGACAGTAGCCAAGCAAACACATACCTGCCTCCTCAATTGCTCTTTGGGATGACCCAGATGAGCCCCAGTCCCTTGGTTCTTTCCACGCCTGCTTCCTGAGCATGCTGTGGTTGCTGGGGTGGAGAAGGGCAATCTTCACTGCAACCAAGGATAACCTGCAGCTGTGTTCCTGGGGGCACTGGGCTGGAAGGCATGGACAGCCTTTTGGTCTCAGACAATCCCAGGGACCCAGTGACTGCCCAGTGCCATGAGTCCAACCTGCCTCCACCTCCCTATCTCCAGGTCACTGTGCTGGAATACTGCCACCCATCCAATCTTACTGAAGCCAGGACACTTGACCTAAAACCTGAACATCTCAAAAACCAAGCTGATGGGTCCCCCACTCCTGCCCTACTTCCCTCCTGTTTTGCATTTCTGCCAGCGTCAATGCATGGACACTGGGTCTGTCTTCCATCACTGTACCCAAGGCTGGGAAATATGTAAGGAAAAGAGGTTTCTCATGATCCTTCATGAGTGACCTTGGAGTCCCTGCACCAAATCAGGGACTTGCCTATGCTCGGGGTCCCTGGCCACATCAGATCATACTGGATGTGACCCCATGGACTCGCCTAGGCTTGGGGTCCCTGGCCACATCAGGTCACAGTAAACAGTGTTGACTAAAGAAGACTTTGAGATGACCTCTATTGAATCGCCAAGGCCAGACAATGCACAGGGGAAGCTCTAAGGGAAAGTGAATCAGGTACTTGTGGCAGTTTTGATTTTGGTAAAATCACAATCTCTGTCCTGGCCGCTGTTGTTATTATCATTAGTTTTCATCTTAGCCATCCCTGAGTGCACATTTGGGTATTGTAAATTACATTCAGAAATTCTATTCTGAGTCAAAAGCACAAAGCAGATTAGGAGGAAAGAAAGAACCTGCCGGAACTAGAGCAGCCCCGGGCAGGGAGAATGCGGGCAGTGGGAATGCCTGTGTGTCCACCAAGTCACTGTATGAAATACACGAGGTTGGAGTCTCAGAGGCAGGTCAGGTCTGCATGTCCCTCCCATGGAACTCTCCAGTAAGGACAAATACAACACAGCCTGGGACCCATGCACGAAAATGGCAATAGGGATTAGCCACTGAAGTCAGCACCTACCCTACACAGCACTCGTGGCTTAGGTTGACCCAGAGCAAATAGTATGTGGCCAGAAGCCCTCCCACAGCATCCCCCCAGTGACACATGGTCCAGGTGTCAGATTTGGCTGGCTCTGAGAGGGAAGTATGAGGTGACCAGATGTCCTGGGGACGAGACTCATGTCTGGGTGTGCAATGCATCTGCACCCTGTGACCTCACACCCGTGCGCGCAGACAGTGGCCTGGGAAGTGCTGTCAGCACCTGCATTCTGCCTGTGTCCCCCCATCAGGCAGGAGCAGGTGCCCAATAGCAATGCCTCCCTACTTAGTGTCTAGGAAAGAGGGTGAAAATAAAAGGTGAAATTGGCGCATCCACAACCATATCAGGGGATTTTACCACATTGATCAGGTAGAGAAAAAAATAAATGGATTTGTACAAGTATTGCAAAAAAATTATTGGAAATACTTGTGTGATAGACAGATAGGTAAGACTGTGAGACCAGAAGAGGTTTGTGCTACATGCAGAACCCCAGAGGGGTCACAATCCTCCCTCGCTGAGGCAGTGCAGGCCACATGTTCTGGCCACTGTGGAATGATGTCAGTGACTATCGGTGAAAGAATGACCAGCAAGCAGGGCTAGCCGTTTGGAAGTTCTAGAGAACAATCTAAGTGATACCTGTGTCGAATGGAAAAACAAACTAAAAATCAACTTTAAAGAGTATCTCACGGAGGAAGCAGGAGTCTGGCAGCCAAGTTCTCTCCCAGCTCTAGGAGTTCTTGGGTCAGTGTCAGGAGAACCTCAGATTCTAGGCATATGCAGTTTTCTGCACTGAACTAGTAATGAGATTAGCACAAAGCATAGAGCATCAAAGATAACTCAAGGTTTGAAATGTCACCATGCAGAACATTTTCACCACATGGACCTTAGATACAAAGAGCACTGAGAACACAGACCCTCAGCTTCTCCTGAGACCCTGTGTTCTGTCAGTGTGACATCAACACAGATACCTCACGTCCCATGAACATATAGATGCTGGAACCTCCGTCAGCTTTTTCACTGCTGTGACTTAAAGACCTGACCAACACATCCATAGAGGAGGAAGAGTTTATTTGAGGGCTGGGCTCACAGTCCATGGAAGGCCAGCTCCATTCCTCTGAGCTGCAGGTGAGGCAGGACATCATGGGGGAGGAGTGTGGCAGAGAGAAGCTGCTCACCTCACAATGATCAGAAAGCAGAGAGAGGTCTCCACTTGCCAGATACAAATAGATACCCCAAAGCCACACCCCAATTCCCACCTCTTCCAGCCACACCCTACCATGTCAGTTAATCCCATTAGAAATCATTTAATGGATTAGGCTAAGGCTATTACCCAAACATTTATCTTCCAATACTTCTTGCATTGTCTGACACTTGAGCTTCTGGGGGATACCACATCTAAACCATAACATGGGGCAACTGGGCTGAGAGTGGTAATAGTTGGATGACAGGTAGGTAGGTAGATTGACAGACAAAAAGATGGCAGAGTTAGACAGATAATAGATGGGTGAATGAAGACGATACCTAGATGGGTGGATACAGATGATAGGAGGATGACAGCTGGATGGGGATGATACCTAGATGGGTGGATGACAGATGATAAGCAGATGACAGATGATAGGCAGTTGGCAGCTGGATGAAGACAATACCTAGATGCACAGATATTCCATAGGATGCTTCATCTCCTAGGAGGGCACAGGGGCATGCCATGGGAGCTCATCACACTACATAGGTTGGTGTGCAGCTAAAAACTTAGGGATTTTTCACCTACTATTTTTAACACACAGTTGACCACAGGTAACTGAAACCACAGAGAGTTAACCTGTGGATGAGAGGGGAGTACTGTAGAGGGAAACAGAGATGCATAGAGAGAGATGGCAGGATGACAGGAGTGATAAAGTGGACAGATGCAGATACAGGAGACCGAGATCAGAGACAGGTGCAGGCCTAGATTCAACCAGAGACTGAGGGCTTCACATGGGTCGGTGACTGTGGAAGACAGAGCAGGTGGATATAGACATGGATGGATGGATCTATATCTAGACTGACAGATAGTGGATGGTATGGAAGACAGACAGACACTCACACTCACGCACACTCTCTAATTTAGAAACCAAGCGGTTTTCATGTGCTCACCGTTACCATGGAGTTCCCAGGGACAGGGGATTCTCAGGAGCAGAACCAAGGATGACAGCAGAAGCCAGAGCAGGGCATCTGAAAAGCAAGGGCTGCCCTGTCCTCGCCCAGCCACTGGCTGCAGAGCAGCGTCCTGGCCAACGGGCTGCAGGTGCAGGGCCTCTCCCGCCCAGTGACAGCCAGCACCTGTGTTGAGGCAATGAAGCTGCCCAACAAGGTGCCCCCGAGCCCATCAACCTGCAGACTGCAGAATCACAGCTGATGGATTTTTGGAGCCACACAAATGATTTCTGTGGTGCTGGGAAAGTCTGCTCAAGACGAACACCCATGTGCAGGAAAGTGATGGTCCTTGCAGAAGCTCGGCTGCCCTTGTGTGGGATCGGGTCAACACAGATGGCTGAGTGGCATAGTGCTGGCCACAGGTCTCTGCACAACAGGACAGTGAAGGGACAAGGTGCCAAGGTTCGTGGCCGGGGGTTCTTGGGGAGAGGCAGGTGCCATGGAGGTGCAGAGGTGGCCTCGAAGCCTGGACAGTGCCAAGAAAGAGCTGGACAGCAGCCAACAGGACGTCCTCAACACTAATGTTACAAAACAAGTCCCCAAGGATGTGGCTCCTGGGAGGAAGTGAGCAGTATTTAGGGAGGAAGGAGGAGCTCAGCCTGAAGTGCTGGAGGGAGACACTGAACAGCCACGCTACCACTGAGGGGACATTCAGGGACCTGTGAACAGCAGGCAGTGGACGGTGTGACTCATGGGAAGGGGCTTTGAACAGGGCCAAGCAGGAGGAGCTGGGCCAATGGTGGTGGGCTGGATCATGTTCGCTGGCAGAGGGTACATATGGGGATCCCACAGGGCGTCCCACGCAGTGTTGCTAACAGAGCCGTGGTGAGAAGCCCTGGGGTGTGGACCAGGGCAGGCGGCAGACGGTCAGGCTGCGGGGTAGGTGGTAGGGCATGGGGGGGCAGGCAGAGGATGCTGGCGGCAGGCTGGTGCCTGCCCTTGCAGTCAGGAATGGCATGGTGGCCACACGGTACACTGGTCTCTGTGGAGAAGAAGAAATACTGTGCAAACCTGGCAGGAGGATGGAGGAGTAAAGCGTCCTCAGTTCACCCACATCGTGAGCCACCAGCCCCACCCTCACCTCTGCCCTCAGCTCCAACCTCACATGAGTTTGTCAAAATGTTTTTAATGAATCACAACTTACTCTTAGCTATACAGCACATACTTCTTTTATATCCTTTTCTCCCAGGGAAACCAGCTATCTCAAGCCAACAGTCCGAATGGAGCAAGGCTAGTATTTTGTGATCTTTCCTGGTTGGCTTACTTCCAAGCAGTCATTTGGGAGAGAGAATTCAGCTCTGTTAAAGATTTTCTCAGAAGGTGATATTGTCTGCCAGAAGAAGAAGTGAGCCCCTGACCATTCGCCTCCTAATGGTCGGTCTCCCTATCTGGTCTGTTTTGTGTTGCTAAGAGCACACCTGGGGGTGGGTGACATGGATGGAGTAGAAGGCTCCAATCGAGCTCCAGCATCGGCCAGGCTCGCTTGCTGCATCACCACATGGCAGATGGAGGCAGGGCAAACAGGAGAGGGGATGAACTCACCCTCTCAGGATGGCGCGGACCCTATGTTCTCAACGCCCACCTCTCTGCTGCACACGTTTTCCCGGGACGAATGTTCAAACCAGGGTACTCTCAGAACTCGAGAGTGTTCGGTCCCTTTCATGGGGGGCCTTAGGGTGTTCCTAGCTAGGACAAGCTTTTGCCCCCTTCACAAGAACCCCAACAGAAGCTGTGGTCATGACCAGAGTCTCCAGAGCCCAGTTTGCTGAGAGCGGGAACTCCGCACCTTTCTCATCTTGGTGACCCTGTGGAGAAAGCTCCATCACAGGCTGCCTGTGTTTGTGCTAGACTCTTGCTAAGAGGCGTGAGCAGAGGAGTGAGTACCTTGTAAGTCCTGGAGGGTTCTTTGCTCAGTGGTTGTAAGGATTCTTTGTCTTCAAGCTGCCTTTGGAATAATATCAATGCTTTCCATGGCACACCGCTCCCCACATGGACCTCACAGACACTCTAGAACATTCTAGCAGCTGTAGACATTCAGGCTCATCAGACTGTGGTGCTTTCTCAAGGCCAGCCTACATCTTGGGCCACAAAACAGGCCTCAGTAAATTCAGGAAAATCAAAAAATTATTATTTTCTCAGACTGCAATGCAATAAAATTAGAAACTAACAAGAAAAATTGTTAGAAATCATACAGGAACATGGAAACAACATGCTCTTGAACAACAAATAGGGCAGAAATCAGAAAAGAAATTAGAGTTTGCTGGAAGCGAGTGAAGATAGAAGCAGCACACACTCAGGGTCATGGAGTGTAGCACTGTCGGTCTCAAGAGCAAGTTCCGAGCAGAGGAGCCACATCAGAATGCACAAGGACTTCCGGTGAACAACCCAAGAGTGCAACTCAGGAGCAGAATGACGGGGCCATTCAGCCCAACCTAAGGTTAGGAGAAAAAAGGAAATATCAAAGACCAGAGCAGAAAACAGTGAAATAGAGACCAAGAAAACCACATAAAGGAGCAATGAAATAAAGAGCCATCCTTTTAAAAATACACAAAATTGACAAATACTTAATTGAATGAACCCAAAAAGAGAGAGGACCCAAATAAACAACATTAGACATGAAAATGGAGACGTTATAACTGACACCACAGAAGTTCAAAGGATCATTAGAGAACATTTTGAAAAAGTACATGCTAATAAATTGGAAAACGTAAAAGAAAGGGACAAATTTCTGGACACCCAGGACCTATCAAAACTGAATCAAGAGGGCACAGGAACTTAGGGGACCAAGAACAAGGCATGAGATTGAGTCAGCAATGACGTCTCCCACACAGAAAAGCCAGCATAGATGGCTCCACCGCCGATTTTACCAAACGTCCAAAGAAGTACGAACAGTTGCTTCTCAGATCTTTCCATAAATAGAAAGGGAGGAAAGAAGCCTTCCAAGCTCACCCCACCAAGCCTCACTGTACTCTGCTACACACACACACACACACACACACACACACACACACACACGAGAGAAGGAAAAGAAAACTACAGACCAATAAACTCAATGAACACAGAGGCAACAATCCTTAGCAAATACTTGCAAATCAAATTTAATGGCACATTAAAATGGTCATACAACATGATCAATTTGGTTTCATTTTAAGTACACAAGGATGGTTGAACATCTGCAAACCAACACATTTAATAAAGCACATAAATGGAACCAAGGTGAGGCTTATGTGGTCATCTCAAGAGACCCAGGAATCTAACTCCCCTCCATGACAAAGTCCCTGAATAACAGGCGAGAGACAGCCCCACAGCCAACATCACACAAACAGAGAAGAACTGAAGCACTTCCCCCAAGATCAGGAGCAAGACAAGGGTGTCCACTCGCACCACTTTTGCACGAGTACATTACTAGAGGTTGCACTCAGAGCAATCAGGCAAGAGAAATAAATGAAAGGCATGCAAAGAGGAAAGAAGAATCAAACTATCCCTGTTTGGAGATGATATGATGCTAGACAGAAGAACCTGAAGACTGCGCAGAGACTCTAGGAGCAGATGAGCAAATCCCGCCAGGCAGCAGAGAGCTAACCCAACATTAGAAAGTCAGGAGCCACTGTATGTACAGCCACAGTGAACTCCCTGGCAAGAAATCCAGAGGCACTCCCACTCCTCACACACACGCCTGCCAGGATACAGCCCTAGCAGAAATCCGGAAGTCCTGAAGGAGGAGTGGCGTCAGCGAAAGAAGGATAGGACAATGGGTTGCAAGCTACTAGCAGCCTCCAGAAAGATCTGCTGCCCCCGGAGGGGCTTTATTTTTATACCTTTTTTACAGGTGTTTTTTCAGGTCATTAATGGATAGCCTCAAAGCCTTTTCAAGAGTTACAATCTTTTCTGACATATATTGATTACCTAAGATATTGAGTACATTGTTTAAAGTATTTTTCTGTAACCTTAGCCAATCATGATTAAGCTTTTATGTTTTTACCTCAATCACTAGGTGCTAGGCTATGCAACTAGACTGCATATCCCCAGACCTATTATTCACTTCTAACTTTAAAGCATACCCATAATTATTTCATTAACCTTTAACTTTAAAGCATACCTATGATTACTGATAAACTTTCTTACTTCTAAAGTCCCAATAAAACACACTTAAAATAGTGAAAGTCTATTACTTAAAAGCCTACTACTCTGAAGTGTCTCTAAAATATGTCTATGTTCATTATACATTATTTTATTTTTAATTTCCTGCTGCAGTCCGGCTGCAGCAAAATAACCCCGGGAGGGGGGGTGACGAATAACTTGTGTACGTTGATACAGCAGGAGTGGAAGCCATTTATTGTAGGACAGGAGTGGTATTTATACATTCCACACAGCTTATCTAATTAACATAAACTAGATACAGCAGTCAACCAATAAGGAATTTCCACACTTAATGGCTTGCTTTTGTTACTTCTTAAACCACTCCCTCTGGCATTTTGCCAGGCACCATCCAGACTTGTTTAAGAACTCTAACATTCCCCTGGCAAAATGCCAGGTGTTATTTTGACTTGTTTACAGACTCTAACATTTCCCCCTTTTGTTTAATTTAAATAACGACCATAGTGGTTTTTACAGAAACACCATAAATAACCTGCTACAAACAGAAAGGGAGGATACAAAATGCTACAATACCAAGCCAATTGATGGCTCCATGCAAGAAGCCCTTGGAAAAATTATACCAGCAATGACACGGTTAGCAAAGATACCGAGTTACAATTTGTTGTAGATTACAGTTTGTTGTCTCAGTCCAGGTAAAGCAGTGTCTCCATAGATTAACTCACAGTCCAGGTAAGTTCTGCAGGCAGCTAGCTTAAATCACAGTCCAGGTAAGTTCACAGTCCAGGTAAGTTCTGTAGGCAGCTAGCTTAAATCACAGTCCAGGTAAGTTCTGCAGGCAGCTAGCTAGATCCGAAGTCTTGTCCGGTTCTCAGCCGAAGTCTCATCAGGTTCTCAGAAACACTAGAAATTCTTTCACCTTCATTTTCTCCGGCACTGGGATGAAGGCAGGAACTCTGCAATGCTGGCGAAAGAAAATCCTGTAGCATTCCAGCAGGCACTAAGAAAAGAACCTTCTGAGCAATTTAGTACATTATCTCAAGTTTTTTTTACATTTGAAATAGGCCTTAATGGTGCTCATTTAGCTTCCAGGTGTGGGAGAACCATTGTAGTTACTGGCCTTGGAAATGATCAAACTTTAGGGACGGGCCTCTTCTGCTGGCTGTAGCGGCAGCCCTGGATGGCCCTGGGGAGTGTCCCCACTCAAACTGCTTCTGGGCACAGGTTTGGATTTGGGCTCTTGCAGTGGTGTCCGCCCGCGGCCAGCACTTGGAAAGTCCTTGTTGTGCCATGACCAGCTTGCGCACCTGGCAGCTGCCGCCGCGCCGATTGATGCACCCTCCGGTAGTGAAAAGGATTCAGTAATATCCTTTTGCTGCAACTTTTTTCCTGATAATCCTTCTTCTTCTGAACTTTCTTTTTCTTTCTGATTAGAGTTCCTGGGCTCTTATCAACACATGCCCTAACTGCTCTTGGTTCCACTGGGGTGCCTCTTTCCCTTATCAATTTACTTAACACCCCTTCCATATTTTCATCACAAAGACAATACAATACACTGAGACAAAACAAGACACAAACACACTGTATCAATCTTCTCCATTTTCTCAAAATGGCCATTTTTCCTCTCGCCCTATCTGCCTAAGGACCAGCCTATCTATGGACGGGCAGCTTTTTTTTGTCACTTACCCCCAAGTGTCTGGGGGCTCCCCGTAAAGGGCCACCAGCTGCCGCAGTCCGGCTGCAGCAAAATAACCAGGGGGTGACGAACAACTTGCATACATTGATTATTGTAGGACAGGAGGGGTACTTATACATCCCACACAGCTTATCTTAATTAGCATAAACTAGATACAGCAGTCAACCAATAAGGAATCTCCACACTTAATAGCTCGCTGGCGTTACTTCACAAACCACTCCCTCTGGCATTTTGCCAGGTGCCATCCAGACTTGTTTACAGACCTTAACATTAACCACTCCCTCTGGCAAAATGCCAGGTGCCATCCTGACTTGTTTACAGACTCTAACAAACATATATTCTATAAATGGTTTAATGTAATGTATAGGCAAATTTAACATTGATAATTGAAAATACAAGCTAAAATAAGCTTTAAAATTTATATCATTGTACATGGATTTAAGAGAAATTTGGTTTACTTATAAAGGTAAGGTAAGGATTAATATTTCATTCTACTTAGGATTCTGCTTGCATTAAAGAATGAACATGTACCTTGGGAAATATAAATATTCAAAATAATATATGTGAAGATATTACATCTCTTCTAACACAGAGGAGAGTACATTCTGAGTCATGTGATCATATATTTTGTACATATGGGGATGTGTATATATATATGTATATTAATATCTTACATTAAAAATTGAAATAAAATTCAAACATAAACTTTAAATTCATAATTGGGGTACATGAATTCATGTAAAATTCTCCTTAGATATAAAGGTAAGCTCAATATTTAATTTTCTTTGGAATTGGCTTAGGGTTAAAGAACAATAATTGGGAAATCTCAATATTTTAAGCATATATATATGTGGAAATAGGCATTAAAGTGTGTATAAACATACATGTTTTAAGATAGAAAAAAGTATAATTTGAGTCAGATGATTAAATATTATTTACATATGGGGACACAAGCATATAACCCATAAATGGTACATTGTAATGTTTATGTAAATCAAGAGACTCATAAAAATTCATACTGATTTACATATTTTTAAATAAAACATGGTTTAGGTATTGAGGTAAGGTAGGGCTTAATATTTAAATTTGTTTTGGGTTAGGGCTAAGGTTAAGAAATGATAATGTGTAACAGGAATTATCAATATTCATAAAAATGTATGTGTTGTGATATGTATGATAACATATATAAGCATGCAGGTTGTGACACAGGAAAGAGTCAAATGTTAGTTAAGTGATTAAAAGTTCTGTAAATATGGCAATGCAAGAATATATCTCATAAAATATGGGTAGTAATATAAATGCAAATTTAATATTGATGCATATTATGATTACATATATGAAATACACATAAAATTTCATATTGGTATACAAGATTTTAAATAAAATTTGGTTTAAGTACTGAGGCAAGGTAAGTTTTTATGTAAAATGTTTGTTTAAGTTAGGGTTAAAGAATTAACATATATATGAGGATATATGAATATTCATTAGAAAGTACATGTGAAATTCTGTATGAAAACAGATACATACATGTTCTGACAAAGGGAATAATAAAATATGAGTCATGTGTTTACATATTTTATAAATATGGGAAATGAAATGATATATATTATAAAGGATTTATTGTTATAAAATATGTATATTAGATATTGAAAATTGAGTTAGAAGTAAAAATACCCTTTAATATTGATATATGGATTTATATAAAATTTTTATATATACATGGATTTATATAAAAATTGGTTAATATGTAGAGGTAAGATTAGGTTTAGTATGAAATTTTGGTTTTGAGTTAATGTTAGGATTAAAAAAATTAGCATGTATATGTTGAAATAAAAATAGTCCTAAGAATGTACATGAAAATAGGTACAAACATATATAAATATACATGTTGTGACACAGAGAAGTGTAAAATATCAGTCATATAACTACACTTCCTGTATATAGGTTGATTGGAGGATATATACTATAAATGATATATATTAATATATATGCAGATTTAAATTTGATAATTAAAAATGGAAGTCAAAATACAATTTAAATTTTATATTGGTGTATTTTGATTCAAGTCAAATTTGACTTAGATATAGAGATAATGTAAAGGCAATATAAATTTTGGTTTGAGTTTAAATTTGATAATTAAAAATGGAAGTCAAAATACAATTTAAATTTTATATTGGTGTATTTTGATTCAAGTCAAATTTGACTTAGATATAGAGATAATGTAAAGGCAATATAAATTTTGGTTTGAGTTAGGATTAGATTACAGAATGGACACATATGCTGGAAAATATCTGTATTCACATGACTGACATGTAAAAATATGTAAAAAAACATAAAAGATACATGTCCTGACACAAGGGAGAGTGTTTTGTAAATAATGTGATGAGACATTTTGTAAATATGGAGTTAGAAATAGATACCCTATAAATGATATAGTGATATGTATGTAAATTTATTATTGAAAATTGAAAATAGAAGTCAAAGTACACTGTAAAATTCTTATTGGTGTATAAAGGTTGAAGTAAAATTTTCCTTTCTTATAGAAGTAATATAAGGATCAATATAAAATTTTGGATTGTGCTAAGGTTTTAGTGAAAGAATGAATATTTGAATTGGGAAATATCAATATTCATAAGAATATACTATGAAATTATGTTTCATAACATATATAAACACACATGTTGTGACACAGGCATGAGTAAAATGTAAGTCATGTGATTACAAATTTGGTAAACATGGGGATGAAGAATATATCCTATAAACTATATATACCAGTATATATGCAAATTTAATATTGATAATTGAACATATAAGTTAAAATACACATAAAATTTTATCATAGTTTACATGCTTTTAATAAAATTTGGTTTAGTAATTGAGATAAGTTAAGTGTTTACATAAAATTTTGGTTTGAGTTAGGGTTATAATTAGCAAGTGTTTGTGGAAATATGAATATTTCTAACAATACACCTATGAAATTATGTACAAAACATACATGTAGTAATACAAGGAAGAATTAAAAAGTGAGCCATGTAATTACACATTTTGTAATGATGGGAATGCAAGGATACATATCCCATAAAGGATGTAGCGTAATACAAATGCAAATTTAACAGTGACAATTGAAAATAGAAGTCAGAATACACTTTAAAATTCATATTCTTTCCAGTCACAGTGGTGAACATCCGTAATTCCAGGCACTCTGAAGGCTGAAATGGGAGGATTATGAGTTTCAAGACAGCCCCAGCAGCAGCAAGGTGCTAAACAATCCTGTCTCTAAATAAAATACAAAATAGGTCTGGAGATGTGGCTCTGTCCTCAAGTGCGAGTAAGTTCAATTGTGGTTTAAAAAAATCATATTTTGGTATATGGATTTAAGTAAAATTTGGTTTAGATATAGAGGTAAGATAAGGGTTAATATAATCCTTGTTTGTGTTAGGATTAGGGGTAAAGACTGAATATGTATATCAGGAAATATAAGTATTCATAAGATTGTAAAGTGAAAATATGAATGAAAACATAGACAGGTGTTCTGACACAATGAAGAGTAAAATGTTGAGTCATGTGATTACATGTTAGAAGTCAAATAAGTATCAATTCAAATTAACTTAATCAGATTCCCTATTTTGTTTTTCAAATTCATTCCAATCTATACAGCAGAAATATTAAATGTTTATAAAACATACCTAATTTGAAATGCTTTCAATACAAAACAATTCAATCACAAAACAATGCATTATGGTCTCATCAGTACATTTATAAAACACTGTAATGAAAAACTAACAGTTGCAAATAAGTAGATGATATACACTATAGAAATGTTCATCCAACTAATGACTTTAGACACAAAGAACACACAATGTCAATTAGTGTTATTCTTTCAATTTTACTACATGAGACACTAAACCAAATGTTCAAGTTCTAGTAGTTGTAATAAAACTTTCTAAAATAGATATAAAAGTACTTAAGTTTGGGCTGCAGTTATATCTCAGTGGTAGAGCACTTGCCTAGCATGAGTGAGGCACTGGGTTCTATCCTCAGCACCATCTACAACTAAAAAATATATAAATTAAAATATTTTTAAAAGTATTCAAGTTTTTAGAAAATTTTGACTTTCCAGTTGGCAACAGGACCACAATGTGCCAATACAGCAAATCAGGAGTAAGGCATGTAGGCCCCCATTCCTGTTTCAAATCTGGTGTTACTGTAGAATACTGTAGAATACTGGGATTCTTATAAGAATCTCACATAAAGCCCAAGAACATATTCAATACAAAACTACCCTATGTACTTTGTTTTTTTTTTTTTTTTTTGTATTTTTAAGCAGCAATCAGACTTTTAACCTAATAAGAGAATCATTTTAGAAGTCACAATAGCTGGGATAGGTGCGGTGGGGCACAAGTGTAATTCAAAAACTCATGAGGAAGAGGTATGAGGATGGTAAGCTTTAGGTCAGGCTGGGCAACTTACCAAGAACCTGTCTCAAAATTAAAAATAAAAAGGACTGTGGCTGGGGTTAGGTGGTAAAGAACCTTTGAGTTCAACCCCCAATTTAACAACACCAACAAAATCCCACAGTGGTATTCATCTTTCTTTTCGACTGAAAGGGTAAAGTACAAGGGGTCACCACAACTTGTTACAGACTAAAATCCAACTAGTAATTCCAACACCACCTGCTGTTCTAGCAGGGAAGGCTACCAGGAGGCCTAGTGGTGTTATCCATTTCCTCAGCACAACAGTCACAGGGGCAGAGTAATACTTCCAAATGAGTGACATCATCAAGGTAGCTTGCAATGTACAGAAAGCAACACTTAAAAATCATTTTATCTTGGCTAGTTGAGCAGTCCGTGCTTTCACATAAGTCTTGAGCTGGTCCACCATCTTGTTGATCTTCCATTCCAGCCTGGCATATCTGGCAAACTCATCCATCTTTTTGACCATGGAGAACTCTTGCTTCATATCCTGGATCTCTGCCCTCATCTGCAGCTCTGGCTCTGCATCATTCTGCAGCACTCTGGACATGAAGGAGGACAAGGTCAGAAGGAGGATCAGAAGGACATTGCATCCAAACAGGAAGCAGAGGACCAGCAGCCACGTCCAGCTGTGGGACTTGGTCAAGTTCTTCCATTCTTCCCAGATACTCCCTGCAGCCTAGGCACCTCTATCAGAAGCTCCAAGGGGACCTCATCAGTAGGCGTACCCGCAACTGCGCAGTGAGTCCCACTAGCCCTGCTTCCTTGAATGAGGTTTGTAAAATTTATTCCTACACACATTACATTTTTGATGCTTTCTTTAATTATTATAGCCTTACTTAGATTATGGATCAGCCCAATAAGCACCCTATAAAATGGAGGATATTAATAGATAAGACAAGATTAGATAATAGGATAAATAATGTTAAGTTATCCTGACTGTACTTAAAAGAATTTAGCCTTTGGCTGGAGTTGTGGCTAAGTGGTACAGCGCTTACCTAGCATTTGTAAGACACTGGGTTCAATTCTCAGCACCCCATATAAATAAAGTCCATTGACAACTTAAAAACAAAACAAAACAAAACAAAACCTTGCCTAAGTGACTCCATTTGGAAGTTCCAAAATGTAACCCTAGTTATATAACTTATTTCTTGTAAAAGTTGTTTATTTTTTTACTGCATGTGTTTGGAACAAGGATGTGGTTATATGCATTGGGTGGCTGATTGTTAACTTTAGCTTCTGCGTCCTCCTTGCTTGCTTGCATCTACATTTTCGAGGATGTTGTTGTCACCCTTATAAACTTGCACCCCGTACTGTTCCTGGCAGAAACAGTTTGGGTCCATCAGGGAGCAGGCAGGCGCCAGCTAGCTAAATAAAGACTCTCCAATTTGGAAAAAATTCAGTTGAGAGTGTTTTCCGGGCTATAGACCCACAACAAAATGGTATCTTTTTTTAAAATCTCTATTTATGAGCATTCACTTCTACCATATATACAATTGATTTTTATTTGTATGTTCATCTTGAATCCTGCAATTTTACTATTACTTCCAGACATTTTTAAAAGATTCAGTGATTTTTACTATAAATGTTCATGTTTTCTGCAAATAAAGTTAATTTATTTTTTAATTTTTCATTAGTATGATTTTTAGTGTTTTCCCCCCTTAACTGAGTACATCAACAGACTCTTTAGTAGCAAACAGAAAGAAATGATATGTACAAAACCCCATTTGTTTCTGAGGATTTGCTTAAGTATTCAGTCTATTGTCATTAAGTATTGTGTTTCCGATAAGCTTTTAATAGATTCCCTGTGTCAGATTGAGGCACTTACTTTCTATTCCTAGTTTGCTAAAATTTTAAACAGAAGTTGATATTGGGTTACTAGGAAATACTTTTCTACACTTATTGATTTTACGAATATATATGTGTATATGTATATGCATATTACATATATATGTCATTTTATATCATTGATATGGAATTGCATTGATCAATTTTGGAATGTTAAATCAACTTTGCATCTCTATGAAAAACTTTGGTATGATATATTAACCTATTTCGTATATTGTTGAATTTTCTTTGCCAAGTTTTGGTTAGAATTTTTGCATCCAAGATCATTGTGTGGGGGGGTTGGGGTGGGAGTGTTGGGGGGAATCATTAGGGAATTAGTGATCTTAGTTTGTAATAATATTCTCTTGCAATGCTCATTCCTGGGTTTTTTTTCCATGAAAATAATACTGGACCCATTAAGTGAGTTGAAAAGCACTTCATCTTTCTTTATAGTTTTGTGTAAAATTTTATTACTTCTTCCTTTGTAATTGGAATTCAATATTGTTGCCACTTGAGATTGGATTGGTATTGGTACAAGGGTTTTTAACTAAAATTTCTATTTCTATATATACAAGACAATTGACCAAATCTATTTCTTCTTGAGTAAGTTTTGGTTTATTTTGAACTTTGTAAGAATTTATTCATTTTATAATAGTTGTCAAATTTATTGGCATAAAGTAATTCATAATATTTTCTGATTCTTTTTTTGAGGGGAATGTGGTTGAGTGCTTGTTTGTAGATATTCTGTCCATGGAAATAGACATGGAAGCATTTCCCCTAGTGAGCAAATTCCCAGGGGTGTTAACTGGTGCCCTGATTCCCACAATTGGCATACACAGCCTCCTCCCTGTGAGGTAATTAGACAACTAAGCAGTCACTATCTGGTCTCCTTAACAATGTCCTTGGAGAGAAATTACTCTGTGTTTGTATTAAGGGGATCTTATCTCAGTTAGCTAGCACTTGGGTTAAAGAAATACTAATTAGAATATAGTCATAGTAACAGGAAGTATATATTCTTTGAGTTATAAACCCCCAGGCAGGGAAGAGTGGTCATTTCACTTCTGTACTTCTTCATCATCACTTCATTTTGCTCCTCTCCACTCCTCCTGTTTGCTTGTGCTTGTGTGTCTGTGTCTGTTCTTTGTGCACCTCCTTACAGGTATTCCTCCACAGGTGTTCCTTTACACTTGGTATTGAACCCAGAAGTGCTTAACCAGTGAACCCACATCCCTATCTCTTTTCATTTTTTTTTTATTTTGAAATAAGGTCTCACTAAGTTGCTTAGGGTTTTATTAAGTTGTTGAGGCTGGCCTCAAATTTGCAATTCTTCTGTCTCAATCTCCTGAGCCATGGGGATTACAAGAATGTGCCAACAGGACAAGCTGTCTTTTCATTTAATATCCATAGAATATTTAGTGATATAATGTCTCACATTCCTAATATTGGTAATTTTTGTCTATTATTAAATTTACTTGTCATTCTTCTAAAGATTCATCAAGGTTATTTTATTTGTTCTAGAGACAGCTTTTGTTTTTATAGATTTTAGAAGTGTTTTACTTAATTGATTTCTGTGCTGATAGTTCTTTTTTCTCTGACTTCATTAATTTCTTGTTTGTTTTTATTTTCTGCTGTTAAGGTGGAAATTTTATCAATACAAACTAATTGGACAGATAATACATGCAATAACATGTATCCACACCATACCTACCTCTCTATTACATCACATACTTTCCCCTGTGATTTTCATCTTGCATTAGTGGGACACATTTGCTGCAATTATTGACCCCAAATTGGCACTACATTATTAGCTGTATTCCATAACTTATATTGTTTCACTCTGAGTTACACAGTTTTGCGGCTTCTGATAGAATGCATAATGATAGAATGCATTCACCTCCCTAAAATCCCCTACGATTCACCTATTTATCCTTCCCCTCTTTCCTCCTACATTCCTGGTAACTATTGAGTTTTCTAACTCTCTGTATAAATTTACCTTTTCCAAAATGTTGTATAGTTTAAACTTTCTAGTATATAGCATTTTTAGACTACCATCTTTCATTTACTAGTATACATTTATAATACCTCCATGTCTTTTTATGGATTCATACCTCATTTATTTTTATTGCTGAGTATTATTCTGTTGTATGCATGAAGTACTGTGTGTTCATCTATTAACCAGGACAAAGACATCTGGGTTGCTTCCCATTTTGTGATTATCAACAAATCTTCCATAAATATTCATGTGCAGGCTTTTGTTGAACATAAATTTTTGACTCATTAAGACAAATACTTAGGCATGAAATTGCTGGATTGTAAAGTAAAACTATGTCTTTGCAAGAAACTTCAGAGTGGTCTTCCAAAGTGAATGTACCACTTTTCATTCTGACCAACACCCATGAAAGTTCCTTTTACTTCATATTCTCACTTGTATTTGATATTGTCATTTTTCAAAAAAAAATAGCCATTTCAATTGTGGCATAGTAGTGTCATGTTGAAAATCCCTAATGACACATGGTATTATGTAGTTTTCAATAAGCTTTTGTTCCATGTGTAGATTTCCTTTGGTAAAATGGGTTTTCAGGTTTTTGAAAATCTATTTACTAATTGTGTTTTTTTTCCTTATTATTGTATTTTTGGAGTTACTTTTATACTTTGGATGCAGGTTTTAAGAAGATATTTGTTGTGTAAATATATTTTCCAAGACTATGATTTGTTTCTTTATTCTTTCAACATTTTTTTTCCAGAGTATTAGTTATTGATTGATTGATTGATTGGTTCATGCATTTTTTGTGATGGTATCTCACTATATTGCCCAGGCTTGTCTTAAATTACTGGACTCACATATTCCTACCACCTCAGCCTTCCAGGTTCTTAGAGGTTTTAATTTTATCAAACTTACAATTTACTAGTATTTTTTTTCATGGATTATATTTTGCTATTGAATTTTAATATCCACTGTCAAATTCAAGGTCACCTAGACACTTTGTGATGTTATTTTCTAAATGTCTTATATTAAAATTTGGGTTTTGAAGTTTAACTCATAGAAGTAGAGAGTAAAATGATTGTTACAAGACACTGGCATCAAAACAGACATGTCCTCAGTGGAATACCATAGAAGACACAGAGATAAATCCCTACATCTACAGTCATCTGATCCTTGACAAGATATCAGAAACATACATTGGAGAAAAAAAACAGCCTTTTAACAAGTGGTTTTGAGAAAACTGGATAACATATGGAGAAAAATTTAATGAAAACCTTATTATATATTTCAAAATAACTAAAAGTAAGTTTAACATGTTTTACCAGAAAAATATCAGATCATTGAATGACTAGATAGATATGTTAATAAGCTTGACCTCTTAATAATTCCATATTGTATACATATACAAAAAATCATGTTACCCCATAAATATTTATAATTATGATTTCCCAATTTAAAATAATGTTAATAATGTTAATAAAAATTACATCTAAATGCAGGTTGAATAAATATTTATTGAAAGGAGTAAGGATTGTTTTAGTGTTATGGTTTGGATCTAGTGTTATGGTTTTGGATCTCAAAGGGCTCATGTGCTGAAAGCATGGTCCCCAGTGCATCAAGTTGCACAGATGGGGATTTTAGGAAATTATTGGATCCTAAGTTCTCTAACCTCATCAAAGGATTAATATATTGATAGTTGAATAGACTTCTGGGAGGCAGGACCTAGTTGGAGCTAGTAGGTCACTTGTGAACTAACCTGGAGATTATCTTCTCCATTGCCTGTTTCTTTGCCTCTCTTTCTCTGCTCCCTGGCTGCCCTGAACTGAAAAGCTCTTTTTTTTCCACTAAATGCTTCCACCATAATATTCTGCATCACCTCAGGCCCAAGAAATGGAACCATCCAGCCAAGGACTTCAACCTCTGAAACTGTGAGCCAAAATTAATCTTTCCTCTTCCAATTTGTGTCAGGTACTTTAGTATCAGCAATGAAAAACTGAATAGCACAGATCATATCTAGATTAATTTTTTGTTTTTCTTTTTTTTCACTGCTGCTGCTTTTTCATCTCTCCTTTTCCTCTTCCTCCATTTTCAACATATAAATATACAAAGATTTTACTTGGTGTGGAGAAATTATCTTTCCTGTATTGAATTGCCTTTGCTTTTTTGTAAAAGAACAGTTAACTGTGTTTATGTGCTTTCATATCTGGATTCTCTGTCTTGTTCCATGGATCAATTTGCAAGTCATATAAGTTTTTTCTTTTTCTCCAATATTGTTGACTATATGCGTCTTAAGCCTTTCTATAAGAACTTTAGAATAAGTTTGTTAACTTCCACAAAATAAATTTTTTGGTGTCTTCACTGAATTGTATTGAATGTATAGATCATTTTGAAGAGAAATGACCTCTTCACAACATTGGTTTTTCTCATCTATGAGCATGAAACATTTTTTCATTTGTTTAAATCTTCTTTGATTTTTTTCGATTGAATTTTTAAATTTTCCTCATATAGACTCTGACCATATTTTACCAGATTATATCAAAGTATTCATTTTCTTGATACTAATGCAAATAGTATTGTGTTTTTAATTTCAAATTCCAATTGTTCATTGAAGGTATATAGGAAAGTAGTTGACTTTGTATAGTAACTTTATATCATGGAACATTGTATAACCATTGCTTTTTTTTTTTTTTAAAGAGAGAGTGAGAGAAGAGAGAGAGAGAATTTTTAATATTTATATTTTAGTTCTCGGTGAACACAACATCTTTGTTGGTATGTGGTGCCGAGGATTGAACCTGGGCCATACGCATGCCAGGCGAGCTTGCTACCGCTTGAGCCACATTCCCAGCCCACCATTTCTTAATTATAGAAGTTTTTCTGGTTGAATCTTTGAGATTTTCTACATAAAAAATCAAGTCATCTGTGAATAAAAGCATTTAATTTCTTTATCCCAAAGTTGTATACATTTTATTTTTTTATTTTTATTGTTTTACTGCATTAGCTAAGAATCCAGGAACAGTAAAATGAGGTATTCATGCCATCCTCCTGATCTTTGGAGCAATCATTCAGTTGTTCACATTATGTATTACATTGCTTGCTGTTGGGTTTCTTATTTTTTTTTGATAGATTTTTAAATCGAATTGAGGAATTTCCATCGTATTCCTAGTTTCCTGAAAGTTTAGTCATGAATGAGCATTGAAGTCTGTCAGATGCATTTTCTGGACCTTTTTATGTGATCAAATGATTTTTCTTCTTTAGTCTGATTGATGAGTTAATTACTTTAACTATATTTTGAATGTTAAGCTAGTCTTGCACACCTGGAGTAAATATCTCTTTTTTGGTGTAGAATAGTTATTATTTTTTTGTTATTTTGTTAAAAAAATTGTTATTTTTTTGGTGTAGAATTGTTATTATGTATTGCTAGAATCTGTTTGCCAATACTTTTTTGAGGATTTAAAAAAAAATCTTATGTTCCTGAAAGATATTGGTCAGCATGTATTTTTTTCTAATTTTGCCTTTATCTTGTTTTGGTATTTAGCCCCATGGAATAATTTGGGAAATGTTCTATGTTCTTCCATTTTCTGGAAGAGATTATAAGTCACTGTCATCATTCCTTCCTTAAATTTTTGGTATAATTTAACAGTGAAATTATCTGCACCTGGTGTTTTTTTTTTTTTTTTTCATTTGGAAGGTTGTTGATTATTCACCCTTTTTTTTTAGATATAAACCAAACCTACTTAACATTATCTATTTCTGCTTTTGTGAATGCTGTAGACTGAATTAGTATCCCTTTAAAATATATTAGTTGAAACATTGTCTCCTATGTGATGATATTAGGAGGTAGGGACTTTGAAAGGCAGTTAATTTCTGAGGGTGGAACCTCATGAGTGGGATTAGTGCATTGATAAGAGAAGCCACAGGGACCCTCACCCCTTCTGCCATGTGAGAACACATTCATCCATATTGCAGGAAGTGGATCCTCATCAGACACTGAAACTGCTGATGGCTTGCATTGATTTTTGAACCCACTCATCCTCCAGTAAGATTAGAAATAAGTTTCTGGTCAATTCAAAATAACATCAATCCACCCAGTTTGTGTTTTTCTGTCACATAGATTCATGAATATATGAAGACACTGTGTTTTGGTATTTTGTGTCTTTCAAGGAATCAGTGCATTTTAAAATTCATAAGCATACATAATTTTCATAATATTTTTGATAACTTTTAAATGTCCATGACATCAGTGGTGATGAACTTCTTTTATTTCTGACATTAGTAGTTTTAAAATATTTTATGTCTGTTTCCTCTCCTCTTATCTTTCCTTCTCCTCTACCTTTTTTTTTCTTCTCTCTTTGCTGTTTTCCCTTCTCTTTCAGTTACCTTGGCTTGGGTTTTATCAATTTTATTGGTCTTT
This sequence comes from Spermophilus citellus, assembly GCF_964194105.1. Classification (NCBI taxonomy): domain Eukaryota; kingdom Metazoa; phylum Chordata; class Mammalia; order Rodentia; family Sciuridae; genus Spermophilus; species Spermophilus citellus. The sequence continues at coordinate 107,323,910 of NC_138182.1, forward strand.
TCAAATAATGAACTTTTAATTTTGTTGACCTTTTGATATTGCTTTCCCTTTAAAATTTTCATTGATTCTTGTTCTAATTTTTGTTTCTTTTTTTTTCTGCTTTATTTAGGCTCTTTCTCTATTTTCTTAAGGTGGATGCTTAAATTATTAGTGTTATATTTTTCCAGTGCTAAACTCTTACTTCTAAGTACTGTTTTCTCTACATCCCTCAAATTTTGACCAAAAGTTTTAATTTTCAAAATGCTTTCTAATTTCTCTTGAGACTTTGGCTTATGTGTTATTTTGAAGTCTATGGTTTGATCTTCAATATTTTGGGAATTTTGGTGTATTATTCTGATATAGTTTTCTACTTTACTGTTGTTGTCCAAGGCTGTGTTTTGTGTGATCATTATTATTTTAATTTGTTCAGTTGTGTTTTATATCCTAGCATGTGATCCATCTTGGTTGGAGTTCTATGTGAGCTTGAGAAGAATGTCAATTGTGCTATTGTTGGATGAAGTATTCTATATATGTCAGTTATTTCCAGTTAATGAGCAAGCATCACTCATCATACTTGGTCTCTTTAGACTGAAATATATGGAAATGTTATTCTCTTGAGAGTGGGAAACATAGGATAAACTAGCCAGAAAAGTGGGTGTGTACCTCTCCCTCCCTAGCATTGCTAGCAGCCAGCCAGGTTTAAGATTTACTGTCCCGGCCTGCACTTCCCTGTACTGCCACCAGAGCAGCCTGGATGTGGGGCTCTGCAGGTGTGTGGGGCAAGGAGTGCAAAATGGCAGATGAGTGCATGTGTCTGCAAGTTCCACCTTCGCCCCACATCAGAGAGGAGAGAAAAGGCGGTGAGGATGTGTGCCAAGAGACCTCTGCATCGAGTGAGATATTGGATGTGGGATGGAGGAACCTCAGATAATGTGGACGTGAACCCTGTTCCTGGAACATTGCTCAGGATGCTCACTCTTTTGAAATTGCAGACCTGCAGCCCAGTAGTGGTGGGGAGTACTTGGAAGTACAGCAGATATTTTAAACTTATATTGAAAACTTAGAAATTGTGTTGTTATTGTTAATAAATATTGACAAATGTAATCAGTGGTCTGTTTCTGAAAATGTAGCTTTAAAAGTATCTCCAAATCCCACCACTAAAATTGTTTTTCCTCTTGTTGCAGCTAAAGTATAAGAAGCATGTTTTGACTTTTGTGAATCTAAATGTAGGCTGCTGTTTTGTATATTCTTTGAGTAAGTGCAAGTTCTAGTGAAACCTCAGATTAGCACTAGAATATTGACAGTTGAGATGAGGTGAGTGCACATAATAGGAACTTGTAACTTATGCCATTTCATTACAAATGTGTTTCATAGGAACTATGTAAGAAAAAGTAATAGAGGTTGAACTGGCTCTGTCCTGCATAGTGTAGTTCCTTGCAGTTGCTACTCTGCAGAGTAGAGTGGACCAGAGAACTCTGGCACTGCACTGGCAGGCACAGCATCAGGTACAAGAATAAATCTGGATTTTTCTGGCATTTTCTGGGAGACTACCAGCTCCTCTCCCTAGAGGGCTTTGGCTTAGTTGAAAAATGGTTTGTCATTCAGTTTGTTTTAAATGTTCAAATGCTTACATTTTGTGATTTGTTCTGTTTCTGATTTTTGTGGGTTCAGGGTAGTCATGTTGATTGCTCTGCTCTGCATTAACTCTATGATATGCTAGCCAAATGCTTTCAGCAGACCTCAAGGCATTTTAAACCTTTTTAATTAAAAAAAAGGTTTAAAAATCTGGATCACAGGCCTTTTCTTTTCTTGAGGAATTTTTAAAACATTCCTCATGTCTTTCACTCTCTCCATTCCTCATTAAGTTTTTTTAATTAGTTGTGGCTGGGCATGGTGGTGCACTCCTGTAATCCTAGGGGCTCAGGAGGCTGAGTCAGGAGGATCATGAATTCAAAGCCAGCCTTAGCAACAGTGAAGCACTTAGCAACTCAGTGAGACACTGTCTCTAAATAAAATACAAAATAGGGCTGGGGATATGGCTCAAAGGTTGAGTGTCCCTAAGTTCAATCCCTAGTACCATTCCCCCCTCAAAAAAAAAAAAAAAGAAAGAAAGAAAGCACATTGTGGGCAGGAGGACAAATTAATGTGATTTTCAGGAAAGTCACTTTGCTACCATGTATTCAGATTAAGTTTTGTCATCATGGGAAAGTTTAGCCTGAGGGGAAAGGCATTGCAAAGTTACTCTTCCATCATTCATCCCTTTGTGCCAAATGGCTTAATGATTTCATTTCACTCATTTAAGACCATAGTGTATGTGAGTCCCTGAAACAAATGAACATGCAAATACTCACCTGTATTTCAGACACAATTTTAACTTAGCTTTGTGTAACCACCTCCACAAATTAATTAAAATGGAACATTTACATAAAACCTAATCATTAAGTCCTCCAAGAAAACATTGTTATTTTGCTAAGAGATTTAAAAATAACTAGACTAATTAATTTGCTTGTAGAAATGAATTACCAGATAATTCCACACACAGTCACTGAAGTACAATTAAAAAGTAAGTCAGTGGATGTCACTATTACCTGGAGGAAATGTGGCTTCAAAAATCTTTGCCATGAGAGGAGCAGACGGCTTTGCTGCCTTTCCTGTTTCCTTAGTTTTAATTGCATAATATTGATGTTGTTAACAGTTTTATTCTTTGTTTTCCATTGGTATTGCATTCCCTGGAACCCAAGGGGATGCCCCCTCTGACACTGAGCATTCTTGCTAAAGAGTCTCATGTGCAGTGCTCTGTGGGGAGGGGCAGTACACTTGCCTGCAGTGAATGTGTTTCTATGCTCAGCTTTCTGTGTCTCTCTGGATGACTCTGTAAATTTCAATGCTAGCTTTTTCATGTATCACCTCTTTTTTAATTTGTTGTATTTAGTACTCAAATTAATGTTAAAAAAATAAATTGACATTGCCATGAACATTTTAGATAATGAGGTCAATCTCCATGGGGAAGAGATGGCTATTGATGGTTCTTCAAATGTCAAGATTATATTTAAATGACTTGTGGCTTCAAAGGTTCACAGAGACTAGATAAATTACATTTGATAATTCCTTAGGGCTCCCATTCTGATAGTACAAATTGTGGAAGTAGAAATAATGGAGAATAGGACTGGGGCTGTAGCTCAGCAGCAAAGTGCTTGCCTAGCATGCATGAGGCAGTGGGTTTGATCCTCAGAACCACATAATAATAAACAAATAAAATAAAGGCATTCTGTCCATCTACAACATAAAAAAAGAAATAATAGAGAATAAATGTTATTAATCTTATTAGGTAAGATAGATAAGCGAATATTTCTTTGTTTTCTGAGGATTTGGGAACTATTTGTTTGTGTGTGGTTTTGTGTGTATGTGTACACAAGTAAGACACTTAAAACTTGTATTTGAAATCTGTTATTACCAAGTCATTAAGAGTTATTCTCATGTCTGTTCTATCCTCTGAGAAATTAAATTATTTAATTAATTAATTAATTAATTTTGCTTTACTGAGGATTAAACCCCAGGGCACTTTACCATTGAGCTACATCCCCTGCCTTTTTTTTTTTTTTTGAGATGGGGTCTCCTTAAATTGATTAGTGCCTTGCTAGTTTGCTGAGGTTGACCTCAAACTTGCAGTTCTCTTGGGAAGAGATCCAACATGGCGGCAGGTGCGGAGAGATCAAGTCTCTGACCTCTTCAGCTTTGCGGGCATAGGGAGTCGTAATCAGTGTAAATTCTGTTTGCTCAGGATCATTAGGCAATGCTGAGCTGACGTGGATCTGGGGTGAATAGTCTGGGCCTCTCAGAACACACACTGAGCCCGGATCGGCTGAATTCAAGCTCCCGTTCGCCTGCTTCCTGCACAAACAGCTGTGACTCAGCACTAATCCATCCGGCTGAAACAACTGGTCGGCCCTTCTGATCCTATTCATAGGTAGTGGCCACAGGTCTGAAACGGGCTTGGGAGAGACAGTAAGGACCCACCCATTGCATTGGTCGCCCGGCAAAGGGAAACGAACTGTCGCCATTTGCAAGAGATACCACCATGGCAGCGAACTGACGTCACCAGACTGCGGCAGAGGAGATAACTTCATTGAAACCAGCAGCTACAGGTGTGTAATCCCCTAGCCTTCCCTTTCTACACATCGGGGAATACTTAAGGGCCACTCCCAGCTCTCCCGTGAGCGCGATAGCCAGACCGAGGGAATCAGACGTGGCGCGGGACCCGCAGTACAGAACTCCCGGCTACTGCTTCCACCAGTGCTGACAACTGAGGTCTCTTGCACCAGCTACCGGGGGCGCGGCTACCGGAGGACAAGTAAAATTCACTGAGGATTCTCAGCCCCAAGCTCTACAAACTTAGGGTCTGAGGGAATGGCAAACAGGGAGAGTGTGCCCAGTCGTTCATGAAAACAGGGCTCCCGGGAGCAGCAGACCTGGCATGTAGCCAGTATTGTGGTGAGCGTCACTGGTGAGAGGGGCCTGGCAAGAGGAGAAGTGGGGAAGTGACAAGACACAAGAGGAGGCCCTAGGCACTCAGGATTGGAGACTCGCCCAATCTGGGAGGAGGAACTGCTGCACAGTGATTGGTTCCCATGTATTGACAGGAGAAGCTTGGCCTGGTGGGCACAGCTCCACCTACTGGAAGAGAAGTTAATCAAATTCTAAGACTGCAATTATTAGTTTTTTTTTTTTTTTGATTTGGGATTTTTTTCATTTTCATTTTTCTTTCTTGTTGTTTTTTAATTTTTTTCTTCTAATTTTAATTTTAATTTTTATTATTATTTTTTTTAATTTTTTTCTTTTTTTCTTTCCTATTTTTTTCTTCTTTTGTCTTTTCATTTCTTTTCAATTTTCTTATTCCCCCTTCCTTGAATTCTACCTGCTTACTCTCATTCTCTTTAGTGACTTATTCCCTTCCCTTCTAATACCTTTCCTCCCAAGCATCAAATAAATTTATAGGAGTAAACAGTAACTCAGCAGTCAAACAGAACAAGAAGTAACATGAGCAGCATCAAAAATCAAGGAAGAAAAGGAGTACAAACAATGCAGGACAGCCTAAATATTCAGGAGGACCTAGAGTCATCAGAAAAATGGTCATATAAAGAACTCAAGGAACACCTTAGACAGACGGAATGGAACCTTAAAGAGGATATGAGACAGCAAATTCAAACAGTGAAAGAACACATTGAGAATGAATTACATAAACAGATAAAAGAAGAAGTTAAGCATCTTTATCAGGAGATAGAGATTATAAAAAAAATCAAACAATAATTCTAGAAATGAAGGAAATGATAAACCAAATTAAAAACTCAAATGAGAGTATCTCTAACAGAGTGGAACAAGTAGAAGCCAGAACGTCAGATAATGAAGACAAAATATATCATCTTGAAAAGAGTCTAGCCAACTCAGAAAGGCTGGTAAAAAATCATGAGAAAAACATCCAAGAGTTATGGGATAACATAAAAAAACCAAACTTACGAGTCATCAGGATAGAAGAAGGTACAGAGATTCAAACCAAGGGAATGAGTAACCTGCTGAATGAAATAATTACAGAAAACTTTCCAGAAATAAAAAAGGAAACAGATATACAAATTGTAGATGCATACAGGACACCGAGCACACAAAATCACAGTAGCCCAATGACAAGACACATTGTTATGAAGATATCCAATATACAGAACAAAGAGAAAATATTAAAAGCTACAAGACAAAGGAGGCAGATTATATTCATGGGTAAACCAATAAGGTTAACAACGGATTTTTCATCACAGACACTGAAAGCAAGAAGGTCATGGAACAATGTATTTCAAACACTGAAAGACAATGGATGCCAACCAAGAATTCTGTATCCAGCAAAATTAAGCTTCAGGTATGACAACAAAATAAAAATCTTTCATGATAAACAAAAGTTAAAAGAATTTGAAGCCAGAAAGCCAGCATTGCAAAGCATCTTGAGCAAAACACTACACGAGGAAGAAATGAAAAACAATAACCAAAACCAACAGTGGGAAGTGCCTCGGTAAAGACAGAGGGCCGGGGGAAAGATAATCATGGAGAAACAAACTAAATTTTAAAAAAAAGGATAAATAATCAAACATGGCTGGAAGTTCAAACCATATATCAATAGTAACTCTAAATGTTAATGGCTTAAACTCTCCAATAAAGCGACATAGGCTGGTATCATGGATTAAAAAAACAAATCCAACAATATGCTGCCTCCAGGAGACACATCTGATTGGAAAAGACATACACAGGCTGAAGGTGAAAGGATGGGGAAAAAATATACCACACACATGGTCCTCGTAAGCAAGCAGGGGTGGCAATCCTCATATCGAATAAAATTGACTTCAAGACTAAGTTAATCAAAAGGGATAAGGAAGGACATTGTATACTGTTAAAAGGAACCATTCACCAACAAGACATAACAATTATCAATATTTTTGCACCAAATAATGGTGCTGCGACATTCATAAAACAAATTCTCCTCAAGTTCAAGAATCAAATAGACCACAACACAATAATTATGGGTGACTTCAACACACCTCTCTCACCATTGGACAGATCCTCCAAACAAAAGTTGAATAAAGAAACTATAGAACTCAATATCACAATCAATAACCTAGACTTAACTGACATATATAGAATTTATCAACCATCATCAAATGGATATACTTTTTTCTCAGCAGCACATGGATCCTTCTCAAAAATAGACCATATATTATGCCATAGGGCAACCCTCAGTAAATATAGAGGGGTGGAGATAATACCATGCATTTTATCTGATTATAATGGAATGAAACTGGAAATCAATGATAAAAGAAGGAAGGAAAACTCCTACATCACATGGAAAATGAACAATATGTTACTGAATGATCAATGGGTTACAGAAGACATAAAGGAGGAAATCAAAAAATACTTAGAGATAAATGAAAATACAGACACAACATACCAGAATCTATGGGACACAATGAAAGCAGTTTTAAGAGGGAAATTCATCACCTGGAGGTCATTCCTCAAAAAAAGAAAAAAACCAACAAATAAATGAGCTCACACTTCATCTCAAAGCCCTAGAAAAGGAAGAGCAAAACAACAGCAAATGTAGCAGAAGGCAAGAAATAATTAAAATCAGAGTGGAAATCAATGAAACTGAAACAGAAGAAACTATTGAAAAAATTAACAAAACTAAAAGTTGGTTCTTCAAAAAAATAAATAAGATCAACAGACCTTTAGCCATGCTAACGAAGAGAAGAAGAGAGAGAACTCAAATTACTAACATACGGGATGAAAAAGGCAATATCACAACAGATGCTACAGAAATACAGAAGACAATTAGAAATTATTTTGAAAACTTATATTCCAATAAAATAGAAGATAGTGAAGACATCGATAAATTTCTTAAGTCATATGATTTGCCCAGATTGAGTCCAGAGGATACACACAATTTGAACAGACCAATATCAATGGATGAAATTGAAGAAGCAATCATAAGACTACCAATCAAGAAAAGCCCAGGACCGGATGGGTATACAGCGGAGTTTTACAAAACCTTTAAGGAAGAATTAATACCAATACTTTTCAAGTTATTTCAGGAAATAGAAAAAGAGGGAGCTCTTTCAAATTCATTCTATGAGGCCAACATCACCCTGATTCCGAAACCAGACAAAGACACCTCAAAGAAAGAAAACTACAGACCAATATCTCTAATGAACCTACATGCAAAAATCCTCAATAAAATTCTGGCGAATTGAATACAAAAACACACCAAAAAAATTGTGCACCATGATCAAGTAGGATTCATCCCTGGGATGCAAGGATGGTTCAACATATGGAAATCAATAAATGTTATTCACCACATCAATAGACTTAAAGATAAGAACCATATGATCATCTTGATAGATGCAGAAAAAGCATTCAACAAAGTACAGCATCCCCTTATGTTCAAAACATTAGAAAAACTAGGGATAACAGGAACTTACCTCAACATTGTAAAAGCTATCTATGATAAGACTCAGGCTAGCATCATTCTGAATGGAGAAAAATTGAAGGCATTCCCTCTAAAATCTGGAACAAGACAGGGATGCCCTCTATCACCATTTCTATTCAATATAGTTCTCAAAACACTGGCCAGAGCAATTAGACAGACGAAAGAAATTAAAGGCATAAAAATAGGAAAAGAAGAACTTAAATTATCACTATTTGTGGACAACATGATTCTATACCTAGAAGACCCAAAAGGGTCTACAAAGAAACTACTAGAACTAATAAATGAATTCAGCAAAGTGGCAGGATATAAAATCAACACGCATAAATCAAAGGCATTTCTGTATATCAGTGACAAAACTTCTGAAACGGAAATGAGGAAAAACACCCCATTCACAATATCATCAAAAAATAAAATAAAATACTTGGGAATCAACCTAACAAAAGAGGTGAAAGATTTATACAATGAAAACTACAGAACCCTAAATAGAGAAGTAGAAGAAGATCTTAGAAGATGGAAAAATATACACTGTTCATGGATAGGCAGAACTAACATCATAAAAATGGCGATATTACCAAAAGTTCTCTATAGGTTTAATGCAATGCCAATCAAAATCCTAATGGCATTTCTTGTAGAAATAGATAAAGGAATCATGAAATTCATATGGAAAAATAAAAGACCCAGAATAGCAAAAGCAATTCTAAGCAGGAAGTGTGAATCAGGCGGTATAGCGATACCAGATTTCAAACTATATTACAGAGCAATAGTGACAAAAACAGCATGGTACTGGTACCAAAACAGGCGGGTGGACCAATGGTACAGAATAGAGGACCCAGAGACTAATCCACAAAGTTACAACTATCTTATATTTGATAAAGGGGTAAAAGCATGCAACGCAGGAAGGATAGCATCTTCAACAAATGGTGCTGGGAAAACTGGAAATCCATATGCAACAAAATGAAACTGAATCCCCTCCTCTCGCCATGAACAAAAATTAACTCAAAATGGATCAAGAAGCTTGATATGAAATCAGAGACTCTGCATCTGATAGAAGAAAAAGTTGGCTCCGATCTGCATATTGTGGGCTCGGACTCCAAATTCCTTAATAGGACACCAATAGCACAAGAGTTAATAACAAGAATCAACAAATGGGACTTACTTAAACTAAAAAGTTTTTTCTCAGCAAGAGAAACAATAAGAGAGGTAAATAGGGAGCCTACATCATCGGAACAAATTTTTACTCCTCACACTTCAGATAGAGCCCTAATATCCAGAGTATACAAAGAACTCAAAAAATTAGACAATAAGATAACAAATAACCCAATCAACAAATGGGCCAAGGACCTGAACAGACACTTCTCAGAGGAGGATATACAATCAATCAACAGGTACATGAAAAAATGCTCACCATCTCTAGCAGTCAGAGAAATGCAAATCAAAACCACCCTAAGATACCATCTCACTCCAGTAAGATTGGCAGCCACTATGAAGTCAAACAACAACAAGTGCTGGCGAGGATGTGGAGAAAAGGGTACACTTGTACATTGCTGGTGGGACTGCAAATTGATGCGGCCAATTTGGAAAGCAGTATGGAGATTCCTGGGAAAGTTGGGAATGGAACCACCATTTGACCCAGCTATTGCCCTTCCCTGAAGACCTTAAAGGAGCGTACTACAAGGATACTGCCACATCGATGTTCATAGCAGCACAATTCACAATAGCTAGACTGTGGAACCAACCCAGATGCCCTTCAATAGATGAATGGATAAAAAAATGCGGCATTTATACACCATGGAGTATTATGCAGCACTAAAAAATGACAAAATCATGGAATTTGCAGGGAAATGGATGGCACTAAAGCAGATTATGCTTAGTGAAGCTAGCCAATCCCTAAAAAACAAATACCCAATGTCTTCTTTGATATAATGAGAGCAACTATGAACAGAGCAGGGAGGAAGTGCAGGAAGAAATGATTAACATTAAACAGAGACATGAGATGGGAGGGAAAGGGAGAGAAAAGGGAAATTGCATGGAAATGAACGGAGACCCTCATTGCTATACAAAATTACATATAAGAGGTTGTGAGGGGAATGGGAAAGTAAACAAGGAGAGAAATGAATTACAGTAGATGGGGTAGAGTGAAAAGATGTGAGGAAAGGGGAGGGGGGATAGTAGGGGATAGGAAAGGTAGCAGAATACAACAGTTACTAATAGGGCATTATGTAAAATTGTGGATGTGTAACTGACATGATTCTGCAATCTGCATTTGGGGTAAAAATTGGGAGTTCATAACCCACTTCAATCTAATGTATGAAATATGATATGTCAAGAGCTTTGTAATGTTGTGAACAACCAATAAAAAAAATATTCCCCCTTGATGAATTTTCTGTGTGTTTTCCACATTCTAAACTCCAATATTTACCTATTTCTTAGTTTTAGAAAAGTCTTACACAATTTGCCCATAGGTACCAAAGTCTCTTGGAGTACTCAGAAAAATCAATATCTGAGTCTTGCCTTTTAGGGATCATTTCAATTATAAGTGTGCAGCCTTTAAGGCAAGTAGATGAATGATCTGCAGCTGGAATAAACCTTTTCATCAATACCTTGCATTTAAAAGGCACTTCATTTTATTCCTTTTATTAGATACTGTGAATAAACCTACAATGAAAATGGAAGTGAAGTAATTTCTTTAACAAAAGTGTCCCGATTTCTTTAGATATATATCTGGAATTATAATTACTGTGTTATAGGGCATTGTTTTAAACAAGAATTGTTATTTGTGGGTTTTTTTTGGCACTTTACCACTGTGTTACATCCCTATTTTGTTTTTAATAATACAGGGTATCACTGAGGCACTTAAGCCATTGCCAAGTTTCTGAGGCTGCTCTTGCATTTAAGTTTCTCCTGTTACATCCTCCTGAGCCACTGGGAGTACAGACATTCACAATAATACACTGCTTCAAAAATTATTATTAGTGGATTATATGGGATTTATATTTTGATCTTTTAAGAACCAGGATAGTTTTTTCAAAAGTATCTTATTAAATTTATATTGTAACCAAAATTTTTAACTATACATATACACATATACTCTGGAGTCCCTACTATCGTTCAGATATTTGTTTGGTTTGGTGCTAGGAATTGAACTCCAGAGTTGCTTACCATTGAGTTATGTCCCCAGGCCTTTTTTTAGTCAGGTGATATATCACTAATATCTCACTGAGTTGCTTATAGCCTTGCTATATTGTTAAGGGTATCTTTCAAATCACAATCATCCTGACTCAGTCTCTCCAGTCTCTAATATATTTGCCACCACACCTAGCTCTTTTAGATTATTACAATAACCTTTTCAAAAGCACTTCCCAGGCTACAGAAATTCTCTTTGACTGATGCATTTTATCCCTGTGGAAAGTTTATATGAAGTAGCCAATGTAAGACTATTCTGTAAAGATTTGTTGGAATAAACAGAGATCATTGGTTTTTAACCTCCTTCTGAACTACTGTTTGGTATCATAGTTCATAAAAGTTCTGGGAAAAGAATGTAAATTCATTTGTTTAAAATCTGTAGAGATTTACATAAGCTTACTCACCTTGTGAGTAAGCTTATGGAACTTCAGGACATAGTAAAATAAAAAAAAATGTTAAAGTTGAGACATTCAACACACACACACACACACACACACACATAAAAAAATTCTAGGAGCTATTGGTAATTCTAGCATTATTACTAGTGTCTTAGGGTTGGGGAAGGATTCAGAAAGTGCTAAAATCTCACTCAGGCTAAGAGTAGTTTACTGGATTTCTCCCTATTTCATCTAAAAGACAAGCTAGAGTGAACTTCATCTGTCAGCAATAGCAGTTTGGAATATATGCTAGAAGTTTTTTTTTTTTTTTTTTTTTTTTTTTTAGTTAAATTGACAGCTTTGATATTTGGGTATTTCTGTGTCTTGATCACAGCTGATGAAACACTTGCAAAGGCTTTTATGGCTCCTAGATATCACCATTTTTTTTTGTATCACTTCTCCCATATTTCCTTCTTTATTTTTTATTTTTTTTGTGGTGCTAGAGATGGAACCCAGGGCCTTGTGCATACAAGGCAAGCACTATAAAAACTGAGCTACATCCTCACATCCTCAGCCCCTCTCTCACATTTCTGTTTACTATAGGTAATGATGGTAATTGGGGATTTTTTCCCAAATGTGATACATTGCTCAAGACAGGACTAATATCCAGTGTATGTAAATCTCTCTACTCACTCATGATTTTGCCATAGAGACACTAATAGTAGTTTTTTTTCTTAAATGTATCTATAGATGGAGGGAGAGTGTCTCATTTTAATATTCTGCTTTACTTTCAACATCATTCCCTCTTAACATTTGCCTTTTATAGTGTTGCTAAGGTTAGAACTGACTACCTTGCACATTCTTCACACACACTCTACCAGTGAACTTTGCCACTAGGTCCCAATTCTAACTTTAGGTTGGATAGATTCATTCATTCACGTCTAATGTTATTTTTCATATGGTCAGTTTTACATATGCCTTTCATATTGATTTTAACAATACTATTGACATGAATATGGTTTCAGATTTGATTCATATTATGATTTGTTGGTCTGTATTATTGCAATATAGTTTCAGAATTTATATTAAATGTGTCACATAACAATAACTATATTATTTGGTTTTTATTAAAGGTTTTGAGGTATTTTACATATTTTATTTCGAAGATAAATTTATATATTTTCTTGGTCCCTTCTTTTCTTTTCTTTTATTTAGTACTGGGAATTAAATTCAGGGGAAATTAGCCATTGAGCCACATCCCCAGACCTATTTTGTATGACATTTAAAGATGGTGTCTCACTGAGTTGCTTAGGGCCTCACTTTTGCTGATGCTGGCTTTGAGCTTACAATACACCTGTCTCAGGTTCCCAAGTTTCTGGGATTACAATTGTGTACCACCATGTCCAGCTCTCTTCTTGTATTTAAAGAAAAACATGATAAAATTTTGATGGGAAATTATTATATTTTAAATTGAGTTAAAATAGTTGTCTTTGTAATGATTAGTTTTATTTACACACATGGTATTTTATGTGCTTTTGTAAATTTTTATTTAGTTTGTGATAAATTCTACATACTTTTTAAAGCCATTATACATGTGATGTATTTAACAGATGTAACTTCAGTATAATACTTATGTGGTATTTTGTACTCTAATTAAACCAAAAATATTTCTGGGCTCTAGAAACCAATTTTTTCTCAAACTTTATTATTTTTATTTTTTTGAATGTACCTCCTCTTTCCTCCTAGGCACCAGATTTTCACTGTATTGACAAGTATAACTCTAGCCTTATACTATCATATAACTGTATGTTGTCATGGTATACACATACGATAATTTCTACAGGTCTAAGCTGATTGATGAGGATATATATATATATATATATATATATATATATATATATATATATACAGTTTTCATGAAGAAATAACAGCAATTTCTACTCCATCTTTAGTTCATGAGAATTTGTTTTGAGTCCTCATAAATACTCTGTATTCTTTTGGTTGTTATTGTTTCTTACTGGAAATTTAAATCAGGGGCACAGTGAGGCTGGGTCACACATTGTTGCTTAGGGCCTTGCTAAGTTTCTGAGGCTGGTTTTGAACTCAGGATTATCTTGCCTTAGCCTCCCAATCAAATGGGATTAGAGGTGTGTTCCATGGAAACTGGTTCTATTTTATTTTTATATTGAAATATATATTACTTCTGAAAATAATTTATTCTTGATATTAAGAAATCATAGAATACCATTTTTCCATGCAAATAACACCTTTTTTGGAAAAGATGTCATTTTTTTTGAAAAGATGTCATTAGTGCCAGATGTATACTTTATTGTTGTCTAAATGGCAAGTTGTTTATTATTATTATTATTAAGCTATGTATTACTTACAAAAGTTTATCTGTTCATATTATTATAAAGTATATATTCTTTTATATAGCGTTATAGCATACATGAGTGGGTATCAAAATGACCTGTCGGGGATTGGGAGGGGAGGAGAGGGTTCATGGGGTTAGATATGGTGGTAGAATATGATGTATATTATTTTATAAAATACATGTATTAAGAAGTGACTTTGTGTAAATATGCTTTGTATAAAACCAGAGAAATTAAAAATTGTGCTCTATATGTATAATAAGAATTGTAATGCATTCTGCTGTCATATATAATTTAAAAATAATTAAAAATTAAAAATAAATGATGACATTATGTTCTAACTGGAAATAAATACTACTCCTTTTAAAAATTGAAAAAAAAGGACTGTTGGTCAGTGATAAACTTTATAAAGAATAAAATGTACCCTTAACATTTGGTAATACATAAACCTAGATGTAGGTATTTATAGTGTTGTCACCAAAATTAAAAAAGATATTACTGTATACTTAATGTCTTGCAATGTATACTCATAATTATATGAGCTGCATTTTGTACATATACATATATACTACCATTATATATAATTAATAAATGATTACTACATCTCACATTAACCACATTTATTTCAAATTAATTTGTCTTTTGAAAGCACCAATACATGACATTCTTTGGATATATATATATATATATATATATATATATATATATATATGGATAAATATATATATATATGGATAAAAAACATATATATGGATAAATATTTACTTGGTGTGTCTTCAAATTTGCCACTTTTATATATTATGTTCTTTTCTTTACTCTCCTTTTTATAGAATTTCTTTTTTCAAATTATTGCGACTAATGAATTTTAGATACTTCAGTTTAACAGTGCACTCTGTAGATTTTATTTTTAACCTCAGCTAAAATGCATCCTAAATTTTATAGGCTTATTGTTATGTAAATGACTTCTAAAAACCTGCATATATAATTTTCTAACCTGACCTTATTCTGTACTATTGATATCTGAGTTAAGGGGATCTCAAAATGATCCATGGAAAAAGTAGAACAGGGATGGGTCAGGATGTAAGATTGGTGGATGCTGAGTATGTAGTAGTGAGTATTCATGAAAAAGTATTGGTGGAATAGATAGGGGTAGAGAAAAAAGTGCTGTGAAGGAAGGAGGGAAAGAATGACCAGATCAAGGATTCAGATTTAAAATGTCTAATTGTGGATCAATGGTAGCATGAGGTAAGGGGTAGTTTCTTTAGAGGCAGAAATAAGGTAGAAGTGAAAGAAGAAGGTAACAGTCTCCAAGAAAAAGAGTCAGATTAATGGGTTATGTGTTTATTTCTTCCCATCTTGGAGTGGAATTGATAATTCACAGAGTATGTTTCAGTAGGTAGTATAAAACCATTTCCAAGTAGCTTTACAAATTTGTGTGGCCACAATCAACATTTTACAATTGAAGTAACGTAAAATCTTTATACATTTTTATCTGTTTTTTTTTAAATTAATTAATTAATTAATTAATTCCATTTTTTCATCCACTTTTGCTTTACTGTTATTGTGTATACACTCCTGGTGAGTATACAATGTTATATATATATATATATATATATATATATATATATATTAGATTCCACTTTTCACATCAAATAGTGTCTGCTAATGGGGATGATTATAAGATGTCATAGAAAAGGCCATTCAAGCAATCAAAAGCAGAAATTTATGTAACTGTTTAGAGAATATGTTTACATGTCAATTAATTAAAGTATTATCAGTTTTTATGAATATTTTCTGTATCCAATATTTTTATATTGTATATGAAAGTGAATACCACAAGTTCAAACATTTTTAAACTGACATAAAGAATTTTAATATTTAAATGTACAATGATGGTGGAGAGTTTTTGTTTTATTTACTATTTGAACTTAAATTATTCTCTCTGTATTTTATATGCAAATATTCAAAGTTATTCAGTGTTGAACTTCAAGTGGTATCTTCTCATTTCTCTTTCCTCAGTGTCTCTTAAAATATGAATATTTTATAAAGGATAAAATGCAGAGAAGAAAGCTTATAAAAATTTGAAAAATATTTTAGAATTTTGGTGAATAATAAGCACAATATATCTTAATATTCAATAATTGAAGACACATGCATCAAAATAATTCTTTAAATAGAATTTTTGAACAAAAATATATTTATGATATTTTCCTCAAATCTGAGTGTTTTACTAAAAGAGGCAGTGCTGTAACAGTTTTATATTTTAAAACAAAATGTGAGAGGCTGAAGATGAGGCTCAAGCAGTAGCATACTCGCCTGGCATGTACACAAAACTGGGTTCGATCCTCAGCATCACATAAAAATAAAAAAATAATGATGTTATGTCCACCAAAAAGTAACTAACTAAATAAATAAATATTTAAAACTTCTCTCTCTCTCTCTCTTTATAAAAAGAAGGTGAACAGACCACCCATAAAAATCACAAAGTCTTTTACTGAGTAGTTGTAATCACAAAGTCTTTCACTGAGTAGTGGTAATTTAACATGTTTTATTACTACACACATAAAATAGTATTTTGTGAAATATGTGATTTAATTGCCCTAAAAAATTAAATAATTTTATGTATCAATACATTTTTTAAAAAATATATTTTAATTATTTACTATTAATTTAAGCTTAATTGAACTGAATATTAGATTAAATCACTATTCAAAATTTTTGAGAGAATTAAAGATTTCCTACACACTATAATCTTGATTTTTATTATAATTTTCTGCAGTTTCAACTTATTTTTAATTTCATGCACTATTCAACCAGGATAAGTTAACACTAAAAATGGAATAAATTCTTTTACAATTTCATGTTTATAGGCTATTAAAAATAACCAATAATGGATTTGAGTAAGAAAAACAAATTATATTTACTACTATTTAGTATAAAGCTGTTTTGTTTTTTATTTGAAATGCTCTCCAAAAACTTATGTGTTGAAGACTTTGTCCAGTGCAAAAATTTTCTGGGGGTGAGGATGTGGATTTCAAAAATCTGACCTCATCAATGGTTTCATCCATTGGGAGTTCATCCATTGAGTATTCAGAGCTAAATAAACTATTGGAACATAGTTGAAACTGTAGGAGGTGGGTCATTTTTTAAGTCGGTGGGCTTTTCAGGGTACATCTTATATCCTTGCTTTTTTGATGCTATAAGGTGAGTGGTTTTTCTGTGCCACATTCTTCTGCCATGATTTTCTGTCTCAACTTGAAAAAAAGAAATGCAGTTTTATGACCATGAACTATAACCTCTGAAATCATTAGCCAGAATAATCTTTTTCTCCTTTAAGTACTTTATTATTTTGACACAGTGACATGGCTTTGAATAGCTAACATTCAGCTACTTTGGAAGAGCTTTGAATTAAGCAACATAAAACCTGAAATTATCTAGAATTTTTAAAATGAACTTTTATCATCAGGAAAAAGACACTTAATTTTATGTACTTCTCTTTAATAATCATGTGATTGGAAAAGTACATCCAAATTATTCTATAATCTTCCCTAAAAACATACTATATTAGTACACATATTTATTTATTTTCTTATTTATATATTTTTTTATCATGGGTTGAATTCAGGGGCACTTGATTAAAAGTCTTAATCATGATACTTGTTGTAATACCGAGCTGTATATATACCAGAGAATAACATTAATTTAAAAAGATAGGACATAATGACAATTAAACAGGAGTATTGCAAGTTCAAGGGCAGCCTCAGCAACTTTGTGAGATCCTTTCTAATAAATGATTCCATCTTTCACTTAAATATAATGTTGGGGATCTAGCTCAGTTGTAGTGCACCCTTGGGTTCAATTTCCAGTGTTAGAAAGAAATGAATAAAAATAAATGAAAAAATAACCAATTAGTTGATAACAGTTTAATGAAATGAACATGTATGTTTTTAAGATAATGTATTAAAAGTTTTTTTTTATTTAGGTGGAACAAACAAAAGGATAAGGGTTTTTTTTTGTCCTAATCATAATAATATACAACTCATGGAATTTCTTTTGGTAATTTTTAAATTACTGAAAAATTGGAGTATTAGTTTAATTATTTATATTTCTCTGTGTTAATAACTAGTTGCCAACTAGTTGTACCTAGTGTATAGTGGGCATGGTTTGGCCACCATTCTTTGATAATATCAATCATTAAATAGTAAATATGGCTTAAGAATCCTAATCTGGAGGCTTACTGAGCCTGGGGTGTGAATGGCAAATATAGAGGTATGAAAATAATAACAACTTTATAAAATGTTTTTCTCTCTCTTTCTCTGATTGATATGGAAATCTATCTATATGTCTATCCATTTATTTAGAAACATGTTTGATTGGAGATTGAAAACCCAATTTTATATTATAGCTTTTTATATGACAAAGGAGGAAACAGTCACCTTTTCCTCTATGAAGGATCTGAACATGTGCGTTCTCTCAAGTCAAGTCATCAAGATTTAAACCATTTGCTACTTAGAAATTGAGGCAATTTACTTATTTTTTCTGTGTCTTTTTCTCTATCTAAAAGGTAGCAATAACTATAACAGCTTGTTTATAGTGTTTTCCATTAGTTTTAAATAAATGACTTGGAGACAACTGTCACGTAGACAGTGCCCAGCAAAAATAGCAGCAACTCTTACCACTATCATCCATCTTGTGGTTCTTTCTCATCATATTACAACAGTGCTGTAGGTTCAGAGAGATTTAATCCCTGACAATATCATTGATTCTCTGTGATATAGATTTTGACATCTAATCTTTCTGGGTTTGGTTTGTCATAAATCAGATGGTGATGAATGGTTCCTTTCCCGCACAGATGTTTGAAAAATTTTATGCATTGTTCATATATTGTTGGGTGAAATTCTTGGAACACATCCAACTGCAGCTATTTGAAATAGTATTACTAACAGCCTTCCAAATTGTCTTCATGACACCTATCTTCTGTAGATTTTCCTATTATTTTTACTTACATCAGACTTTTTTTCTAAAAATAAATTTACTTTTGTCACATTACTTCAGATGTACCTTTAAGATAAAAATACATACAACAGTTACTAATAGGGCATTATGTAAAAATGTGGATGTGTAACCGATGTGATTCTGCAATCTGTATTTGGGGTAAAAATGGGAGTTTATAACCCACTTGAATCTAATGCATGAAATATGATATGTCAAGAGATTTGTAATGTTGTGAACAACCAATAAAAAAAAGAAAAAAAATAAACTTGCCATTCTAAAAAAAAAGATAAAAATACAAACACAAAAGAAACTAACAAAAATATAATGAATTCCATTTGTTAGTCAAGAAGCTAAACATATTATAGAAGTTCTCTAATTTAGACCTTCCAGTGATTCTTCAATATGGGTGATTGTTTTCCCAATTTTAACTGCTGAAGAGACTGGCAGAAGTAAGATGAATCATGTTCTAGTGGCATCATCTTCTCCTTTTTATTGAGACTTAATGAAGAATCTGTCAGTGATTTTTCTCCTCCTTGCAGCTTAGAAATTAACATGATTTTATGCACTAAAAATAAATACAAAAAATGAAATGTCATGTTACACACCTTCGTTAAGGGAATAGTATAATAAAAATCCTAAATATCAGCAGTCAGATATAAGGTAAAAATTTTTTTAAATATCTGCATCAGCATTTCTGGGAATAATTTGAAAAAGTGATGTAAGGTATTTGAAAAAAAAGCTACAACACTTCACTGAAATAAACAGCACTGTTATTGTTTTGGGGGAAAAAATAAACATTCTGGGTATTTTGAAGTAAAAGATAATTCATATGGTTAAGTTATAAAGGATAATACTTAAATAGTTTAAATTTAACAAAACATTTGTATAGGATGCATAAGTATGATCAAGTATAACTAATCATAGTAGAGATACCTGGAAAATAAAAGTAAGTACTTCTACCAAATATTTAAATGTATCATGATACTATAGTAAAGCATTATAGTGAGGTCACAAAATAGCAGATCTATTATATGAGAACAACAATGGAGAACTAGAAAATTTCTAATGTTTCGAAAATGAATCTGATAAATTAATTGTAGAACTTGAAATTTTTATACTATAAACTATTTCTAAAAATCTTGTGAGAAATTACAGAAAAAAATGAGTGACATTTATGGATGATCACATGCATTGTAAGGTAAACAGTAGAACACATTGTATGTTCAAGTTCTTACAAGCATAACATTAAGCACCTTGCAGCAGAAGAACAAGCTGTAGGTAAATTCTTCTGAGTGACATTATCACCTATATCTTTAGTAGGACTGCATAAGCATCTCAATAAAGTTTAGTATCAATGCACCATTAATAAAGGCTGACAGTAATTTTTGTGTAATTTATCATCTGCCATCTTTAGAAAAGTAATTAATATATAATTTTCCTACAATAAATATAATATTAACATTTCAACTATTTTGCAGAGATATGATTCATGTCTCAACACAGTGAAAAACTTTAATAAACTTAGTATAACCCTTAAAATATTTATTATAAATATTATGCTAATTCATTATTAATAAGAGATCAGTCTAGTTTATATTCTTTTCTACAAATGGTATTTTAAATTTAAAAATTTCATATTTTTTACCTACTTTCATTTCATTTTCAGATGTGCATCTATAAAAAAAAATTGTGAAAAGTAATAAAAAATTATTTTTGATTAGCTACTATTACAATATATATTATGCAATTTTCAAAGAACACTGAAGTATGTACACATTAAATACATTTAAGCATATATGTAAATATTTTAGTATATACATATACACAAGTATATACATATACATATACAATGCAACATAATGCATTGTTTTGATGTTCTAGAACAGAAGTATCTACAGAATCCATTACACTAAATTCTAAATCGGCAAGCTGAAATGCATATATTTCTCTCAATGCAATATAATTTAATAGAAATAAAGAAAACTGATTTTTAAATTAATTTAACAACTACCTGTTGTGTTAACAAATAGTGATGTGCTAAAATTAGAATTCAAATTTATATCTGTATATACTTCAAATATTTGAGCTTTTTTCATTTTTGCACATGAGTCCAAATTAACAATGAAAATACCTAAATCCACACACCCTAAGAGACCAAATTTTCACAATACTAATTACATACCAATTCTGTCCCTAGTCCTTGGCAACTCCTGACAATGACTAAAAATTTTTCTAGTAATAGTAGTAATAGAAGGTAAATGTAAATGTTTCTAAACACCAAAATTATTTTTTCAATTTGTAATCTCTTTATAATTTATCTATTATTTCTGCCCACGTATCGTTAAGAGATATATGACAGAGCAACCCTGAATGGGACTACATAACTTTCCTGGGAGTTGCATAACAAAATACCACAAACTATGTAGCTGACAACAGAAATTTATTATCTCAAAATTCTAGCAGTCAGAATGTGAAATCAAGGTGTGAGAAACGCTGAGCTCCTTCTGTGACTCTGGATAAAATCCATCCATTCATCCTCCTAGCTTTTGTGATAACACTTAATCCTCCTCAATTTTTGTCAGCTTGCAGCTATATCACTCCAATCTGCTTCTGTTCTCACAGGTCTCTCTCTTCCCATTATCCTGTTACATAAAAGTCCTTCAAGCATATTGGTTAAGGGCAACATTAATTTCCTCATCTTTACTGCGTGTGATAAAAACATAATGGATTTTACCATCTTAGACTTTTTTTTAAACTCACAGATTATATTCTTCAAATTATAATTTAAAATAAACAATTTACAAGAGTGACAGGTTTATTTCATTTTTTATTTCACAATCCCACACACTATTAAGTACCCCATTTTGTAATGCCATTTGAACATTCTTAAGGTAGATATGTACATAGTTGTTTTGCATTAAAATATGCTGGCATTTTAAATCTCTAATTTTCAGTTCAGATTGAATTAATTTAAATGATACTTAAGAAAAATCAAATAGTAATTTCTTTAAAATAACATATTAGCCATTTTAAGTGTGAAATAGAATAATATTAACAATTCATATTGTTGGAACAACCTGGGGTTCCCTTCAACAGATGAAGAAAGTATGGTGTATATATACACAATGGAATATTACTCAGCCTTAAGGAGAATGAACATATGGCATTTTTTTTTTTTTGTTAATTGATGGGACTGAAACTATCATGCTAAGTTATGATATAAATTAGTCTCAAAAAAATCAAAGGCCAAATGTTCTCTCTGAGATGTGGATGCTAACCCATAAAAAGGGAAGATAAGTATAGGATTTCACTTACTTGGACAAAAGGGAATGAAGGGAGGGTATAGAAAATGAAGTAGGATGAATTGTACATGATTCTCCTATGCTCATATGAACACGAGACCAGTGTACCCACACAAGAATAGAATAAAAATTGGAGTGATTTGCACTCCATATATTTATAATATGGTAAAATACATCCTAGAGTCATGTATAGGTAAAACAAAAACAAATTTAAAAAAGGAGAAATAATTTTATAATTTCATTGAAATTAGAATATTTTATACTGTCAGTGATGAGAAATAAAACAAAGTTTTCTGATGAAAAAAAATCTGTATTTTTATATATTCCTTTCTCAGAATGTTTTTATGGTCATTTGCTTATTTTTGTTATTGCCTAGTATTCTTAAGTTTCTACTTGAAAGACTCCCTGTAACAATTCCCATAAAGTAGGTCTAGTGGTGATTTATTCACTCAGTATTTTTTTTTCAAAAAAGAGGTTATTTTTTCTTAAGTTTATAAAGGACATTATTGCTGGTGCTCTTTTTCTTTGTTGTCAAATTGTTTTTAATTTGTGTGTGCATCTTTTTTATTTGAAAAATTAATACATAAACTCTGACCTAAATTTTTCTTCCAAAATAACTTCTGATGATTTTCTCAAAGCTCCATTATAAAAGATAAATCACTCTTCAGTTCTTGTGTTCAGAATTCTTTATTTTCATTTATTTTATTTATTTAGTTAGTAATTTTTATTTGTGAATAGACTTTACTTATTTATTTATATGTCGTGCTGAGAATTGAACAGACTTTTATTTATTTATTTATAGGAGGTGCTGAGAATTGAACCCAGTTCCTCAGACATGCCAGCCAAGTGTGCTACTGCTGAGCCACAGCCACAGCCCATCAAAAATCTTGATTTTGAAACTTTGGTAGTTACAATTTTGTAGTTACAATTAGGAGGAAGAGTGGATATGCTTCCCTCACTGTAGGTCCTTTGTGGATTTATCTTAATTATTGTTCTTTGAGCTTCTTGAATTTTAGTATCCATTTTCTTTCTCAGAATTGAAAAAAAATTCTATTATTTTTTCAAATGAGTTCTCCTCCCCCTTTTCTTTCTCTTCTTTAGAGAAAAATGCAAAACACATATTAATTTTTCTGATATTATCTCATAAGTCCCGTAAAGTTTTTTCACTTATAAAATTTTATTTTTTTTGCTTTTCTTTTTATTTCTATCAGTAATTTCAAAAAAGCCTCTATTTTAGTTCAGTGACTCACTCTTGTGCTTGATCAAATCTGTTACTGAACACATATAGTGAATTTTTTTCATATATTGTTTTATTTAGCTTTTATACTGTTGTGTTGGCATTTTTATATTTTACATGTATTTTCCTGATTTTTTGTAGTTTTCTTTCCTTTTTTTGAGAGAGAGAGAGAATTTTTTAATATTTATTTTTAGTTTTTAGCGGACACAACATCTTTGTTTGTATATGGTGCTGGGGATCTAACCCGGGCTGCACACACTCCAGGCAAGTGCGCTACTGCTTGAGCAACATCCCCAGCCCTAGTTTTCTTTTTTTTTTTTAATATTTATTTTTTAGTGTAGTTGGACACAGTAACTTTCTTTTTTTTCTTTTTTTTTTTTCTTGTGGTGCTGAGGATTAAACCCAGGGCTTTGTGCATGCTAGGTGACTGCTCTACCACTGAGCCACAATCCCAACTCCTTTGTGTAGTTTTATGCCTGTATTCTGTCATAACACATGTATGTACTTTTAAGAGGACTATTTTCATTTCATGAAATTATTCATATTACCTTCAAAGTCTTAGGATTGGTCTTTTTTAATTGATTTATTTGTGTTTCTGTGTTTCTTCATGTGTCCTGTTCTTTCTGTTACAATTTTTTTTTTGTTTTTGCATTTGAAAAAACAGCTACCTCTTCCAGACTTTGTGAATCAGTTTTGTATGGGGGACAAGTTTCACAAATTAGTTGGAAATGTTGGAAGCCCCTCAAATCTTTTAAGAGAGTGCTTCTTTGTGGACTTGAATTATGGTTTCTGAATTAGACAGGTTTGCTGGTTTCTTTAGGAAGGTCTTGTACTCTCTTCTTCCCCCTGGTGTCTTATTGCAATATTGTAGAGTCTTAGACAGTCCTTTTGAGCTCTCTCTGGTTCTGAGCCCAACTCAGGTATTGAAAGTAAGAGATTTCCTCATATGAGCATTGAGATATGTAAGACAAATCATTTCCTCAGACACTGTCTCTCCCTAAACAACACCTTGAATATTGGAAGTATATCCACTCTTCCTCCTAAGAAAGTAGTCATGAATTATGTTTATCCTGCTAGGTTGGGCATGGGGTTGACACCAGGTTAAAGGAAATGGCTTCTTTCCCTTCTTTAAATAAAACTGTATATTCTATGGAATACCCCAATTTCATAACTGGCTTCTGGTATGTTCTTACAGGATCATTGGACCATAATCTTGCTATGTCAGTGTTTGTCAGAAAGTGAGTTCTGGGGCTTTCTACTCTGAAAAGTTGCAGACACCACTCATGAAAAAAATTTCATTTTAATAAAAAATTAATACTGTTATTCATATTATAATGTGTCTTTCATTGAAGTATAATTTCTTAAATGTGAGCATAAAATTCATTTTATGGGAAAGCTTAAATACACTTCAGCTGCTTTTATCTTGTAACCCATTGAGTAACTATAAATAATAACATCATGATATTTGTGGTATTGTTTAAATATCCTAAACCTGTTGGGTTTTTCAAGTTGAAATATTTCATAAAATATTTAACATTTAAATTATTTTTCAATGCTGAATAGCTGAATATATTCAATTAAAGTCATATGCAATCTCCAAATTTATAATCCAATTTTCTCAAAAAAGATTAGTCAAATAGTATTTTTTCTGAGCCCTGAAATAAGGGAATCTGATGAGCACATTGAAGGTTTTTATATTCTAAGGTGTTAGATTATAAACCAAATCTGAAATCCATATAATTCCGGAAATTTGGGGAAGATAAAGGTTGAGAATCTTGGCAGGACAAGAAGAACCTTCTGGTTCATTTCAGAACATCAGATCACAAGTGAAGTTTTTCTTCAATGCTCCTATTAGCTTCCAATTCTTTTTTTATTTTTCTGATACTCCCCTTGCCAGCTTTGCAGTTTTATACCTACGCTTCCCATTTAATAGAAACTTCATGATTTATAATGCCTAACTTACTTTTTTGTCTTCCTAGCTAAAAGATATCATATAATTTAGAGATTGATCTTTATTTTTCTAGCATACTGTCATATCATGAAGTGATCCTTTTATGAATTAATGGGAAAAATTACTTTCTTTTACATTGAATGTTTTCCCATTTATTGTACCATATACATAATACACACATTTCATGGTTGCACATTTGTAAAATATCTTGATTGAAATCAAGATGTAAGACACTGAATCTAGTTTTCCTAATAATAATTAGGTTAATATTAACTGAATTGATAATTTATCATATACAAATCAGCATCATAGGAAAAAAAAGTCTACTATATATCACATGCTGTGGTGATAATAGATTTTAGGCTATGGAAAACCGAGGTATTGTTTCGTAGCTTTAAACATTTACTTTTATCTTATAATCTGCTCATAAGTGTCATAGCCATACTCTAAAATACTTTCCTAACATAACAATGAAGGATGGAAATTAATTCCAGTTGTGGATTTTGATTAGATGATTTTTGAAAATATATTAAAGTCTCTGAACAATTTGTAGTTTCTGAAGTTCTAATTTACATAATTATTTGGAACTTATTTTTTTTCCAGTGTGTGTGAAGAACTTATAAGTCATCACTCCCATGCTTCAACTGAGAGAAAAGAGTTAAAAAACTAAAAATCAAAAAGCCTTCTTAAATACATCACAGAAATGAGATTCTATGACCAAGAGATGCTCTTAAAACTGGAAAGGTTGACAAATACAGAGAACCATAGCTTGCAAGGAACAGAAGATGCCAGAGCAGAAATGGAGGAATGGTTGAGACCCATCATTGCTTTGTGTGAGATAGCTTGAGAGCAACAAACTCCTGAGAATTCAGTCTCACTGTTCATGCATAGTTGTAGCTCCAGGAGCTCTTCCAAAATTAATGGTAAACCTCTGAAAAAAATTCATGCTTCCAAAAGAGGCAGAGAAATTCACTTGTGTGGAATATGCTCATGGTAAAGAAATCATTGTGAGAGATTCTCAGGGCATTTGTTTTTCTCTGCCCACAGAGAAAACAATTTCGTCAGAGTTTGTGACAATGTAGTGGCAGGGAAATCACTCCAGCCCCTTCTATCTTTTCTCACATCAACAGGCAGGTGTGGGGGTGGGAGAGAGTTGAGAAACTTAAGAAGATTTCAAACCACTGACAAGTGCCCACTGAACTAGGATTTATAAGTTTATTTCATGATTTGTCTCTACTCATAAATTGAGATAACTATGGTTAATATGCTACAAATTGTGAGAAATAAATTATTTGTGTCAACTTGCATAAGTGTGGTACTTAGTGTTTTAAATGTTGAAGTGAAGACATTTTTAAGATATGCTTAATATCAACAATCAGATTATTTTAATGAAGGATATAAGCCAAATTAAATATGTGGTCTCATCAAATCAGTTAGAAGCCTCAACAATAATAACTAGTTTTCCTGGGAAAAGAATTCTATCCCGATGCTGGAACACAGAAATACTGCATGAATTTCCAGTTTGGCAGAGTTATGATGACATTCTGACTTGTGAGCTGTGACCAGTGGTTTTACTACATGTTTACAAACTCAGAAAGAGCACAATTTGAAATCTGGCAATAAAGAATTACAGGGAAGAGGTATGGGGATCCATATCTCTGAATGGGTTAAAAAATAAGAATATTTGTGAGAAAAAATAACTCTGTACTGTTATTTCATATCACAAATATTTGGGATTTTTAAAAATGTTATTTTGCAGATGTATACCCTTACTCCTGAAGTATTAACTCTTCTGAAGTATTAACATTTTTGGCCAGTGATCTCTTCTCTCTGGTAAGAATAATAATGATGATTATAATTATGATGATAATAATAATATCCTTTTTTTCCAGTGGGTTTTGAGTTAGCTTTATTTTCTTTATGCAATAATCTTACATTGAAAGCACAAATTAAAACAAAAAATGAAAAATTCAAAAAATAATTTAAAAGACATTTTGTTTATTTGTTAAGAAATTTTAAAATTCTATTCAAGTCTCATTATTTATTTATTTTAGATGGAAAAAGAAATGAATTTGCATAAGATTATATTAATAGTATGCAAAGATAGAAGATACACAAACAATATTGTTGAAAACGTGGAACAAGAAAGTTGCAAAATATTTTACATTAACAGAGAGGAAAAATACTAATTTTGTCTAAAAAGTTCTAACAAGGGACTAATATAATAATTTTTAATGTTAACAAGAATTATATTTGAATATTCATTCGATGCTAACATGTAATTTTAGTTTATTAAATTCCATGAAGTTAGGAGTTGTTTTTCTAATTCCTTAAAAAAAAATTAGAATGATGCAGGGAGTAAAATTGCAAAATAAATATTGATAACATGAACCATAATGTCTGTGTTTTCATTAACTAATTCATAATCTATAGGACTATGTTTAGGACTATGTTGATAAGCAAATTGTGTTCTTTTAAATCTCTAGATGATATGTGATTTTAAGTGTAAAAATACATATTTCTCACGTAGGAAAAAAACTGTTTAAAGTTGTCTAAAAAAGCACAGTAAAATCAGAAACATATTTCAAAATTTAGGAATATAAACATTTTTCCAATTACAAATTTCAATGGCAGGTTAACATTTTTTAATTTTTATTTAAATATAGTACAATATCTAACTTGCCTCTATTACTTTTAGTGTTGTCTTCTTCATATTTTGTTTAATAGATGCATTCCTTCTATAATGTATGTTTATATGTCTTATTTTTAAATTTATCTAATATTTACAATATCTATATAAAATATTTAGTTTTAGATTTTATTATTCTTTGATACATGTGGTGGTGGGAATTGAACATGCTTTTCATGCTTAGTAAGTGCTCTACAACCTAAGTCACACACCCCACCCTCAAGTCTATTCTGGAGAGATATGATTTTGTTATATGATTGAAGCTATTACCAAAAATTAGATAGGGGATGTTCTTATATACTGATGCTAGTGTTAAATATTTTTAAAAAAGATTATTCAGCTAAATGAAAATTGATTAATTCAGAACACTATATTTATAAAGTTTAAATTTGTTTATACATATATCTTAACATGTTAAAATATGTTCTATACAAATTTACTACAAAATTTCTCTAGGAGACATATTATTGCTCAGCAAACGGTTTTAGAGTAGAAATCAATGGTAACACTACAGAAGTCAGGATCAGGGTAAGTGCTAAATACTTTCTTTTGAATATGTGAACCTATACTAGCAGCAATTACCAGTTCCCAACTGGCAACTGGCCTTGTGCAGCTCTTGGAAAATTTGGGTTAAAACTAACTATACCATTTAGTCACACATTATTTACAGATTTGGCAAAAAGTACCTGTTCCCAAATATGCATATTCCTGAAAGTTTGGACATTGTCTTAGTTTACCTTGTATTTCTAAAACTTCTTTAGTTGCGAGGCAAATAGAAAGTAATCAACAGATTTGTTTAAGAAAATTGATTCACTTCTAAAATATTCTTAATTATTTTAAAAAATTAATTTTGATAGCATCCATTATCTTTCAGAGTTTTGTATATATTATTTCAAGCTCTCCTAGTTTTTAAGGGTCTGGCTTTAAAAATCAGCTGAAATCATTTTTGTTTACTTCTAAATATGACCAGTCATTTTTTCTAGCTGCTTTTAGGCATTTGGCATATATAAATGCCTAATCAATACTATATATATATATATATATATATATATATATATATAGTATTCACACATATATGTTTGTGTGTGTATATAATATATACAATATAATATTATATTATATTATATATATTATTATATTCAATTTTACATGGACACAATATCCTTATTTATTTATTTTTATGTGGTCCTGAGAATTGAACCCAGTTTCTCAAATGTGCGAGGCAGGCACTCTACCACTGAGTTAGAGCCCCAACCCCAAGGTTAGACATTTTTACAATCGTGTGCCTTGGAATGGGTTTGTTATAATTTTGTATATTTGAAGTCCTGTATGCCTCCTGTATTTGATTTTCCATTTAATTTTTATTTTTATTTTTTTATTTATTTTTTCATGTAACCAGTATATTTTCTTTTTTTTTTTATTGTTGGTCATTCAAAACATTACATAGTTCTTAATATATCATATTTCACAGTTTGATTCAAGTGGGTTATGAACTCCCATTTTTACCCCGTATACAGATTGCGGTATCACATCAGTTACACTTCCATTGATTTACATATTGCCATTTTAGTGTCTGATGTATTCTGTTGTCTATCCTATTCTCTACTATCCCCCCTCCCCTCCCCTCCCCTCCCCTCCCCATTTCTCTCTCTACCCCCTCTACTGTAAATCATTTCTTCCACTTGTATTATTCTTCTCTTACCCCTCATTTCCTCTTATATGTAATTTTGTAAAACCCTGAGGATCACCTTCCATTTCCATGTGATTTCCCTTCTCACTCCCTTTCCCTCCCACCTCTCATCCCTGTTTAATGTTAATCTTCTTCTCAAGCTCTTCCTCCCTACCCTGTCCTTGGTTACTCCCCTTATATCAAAGCAGTCATTTGGCATTTGTTTTTTAAGGATTGGCTAGATTCACTTAGCATAATATGCTCTAATGCCATCCATTTTCCTCCAAATTCTATGATTTTGTCATTTTTCAATGCAGAGTAATACTCCATTGTGTATAAATGCCACATTTTTTTTTATCCATTCATCTATTGAAGGGCATCTAGGTTGGTTCCACAAATTCGCTATTGTGAATTGTGCTGCTATGAACATCGATGTAGCAGTGTCCCTGTAGCATGCTCTTATTAGGTCTTTAGGGAATAGACCAAAAAGGGGAATAGCTGGGTCAAATGGTGGTTCCATTCCCAGCTTTCCAAGAAATCTCCATACTGCTTTCCAAATTGGCTGCACCAATTTGCAGTCCCACCAACAATGAACAAGTGTACCCTTTTCCCCGCATCGTCTCCAGCACTTGTTGTTGCTGGACTTCATAATGGCTGCCAATCTTACTGGAGTGAGATGGTATCTTAGGGTGGTTTTGATTTTCATTTCTCTGACTGCTAGAGATGGTGAGCATTTTTTCATGTACTTATTAATTGATTGTATGTCCTCCTCTGAGAAGTGTCTGTTCAGGTCCTTGGCCCATTTGTTGATTGGGTTATTTGTTATTTTATTGTCTAATTTTTTGAGTTCTTTGTATACTCTGGATATTAGGGCTCTATCTGAAGTGTGTGGAGTAAAAATTTGTTCCCATGATGTAGGCTCCCTGTTTACCTCTCTTATTGTTTCTTTTGCTGAGAAAAAACTTTTTAGTTTGAGTAAGTCCCATTTGTTGATTCTAGTTGTTAACTCTTGCGCTATGGGTGTCCTATTGAGGAATTTGGAGCCTGACCCCACAGTATGTAGATCATAGCCAACTTTTTCTTCAATCAGACGCCATGTCTCTGATTTAATATCAAGCTCCTTGATCCATTTTGAGTTAAGTTTTGTGCATAGTGAGAGAAAGGGATTCAGTTTCATTTTGATGCAAATGGATTTCCAGTTTTCCCAGCACCATTTGTTGAAGATGCTATCCTTCCTCCATTGCATGCTTTTAGCCCCTTTATCAAATATAAGATAGTTGTAGTTTTGAGGATTGGTTACTGTGTCCTCTATTCTGTACCATTGGTCCACCCGCCTGTTTTGGTACCAGTACCATGCTGTTTTTGTTACTATTGCTCTGTAGTATAGTTTGAAGTCTGGTAATGCTATACCGCCTAATTCATACTTCCTGCTTAGCATTGTTTTTGCTATTCTGGGTCTTTTATTATTCCATATGAATTTCATGATTGTTTTATCTATTTCAACAAGAAATGCTGTTGGGATTTTGATTGGCATTGCATTGAACTTATAGAGAACTTTGGGTAATATCGCCATTTTGATGATGTTAGTTCTGCCTATCCATGAACAGGGTATATTTTTCCATCTTCTAAGGTCTTCTTCTATATCTCTCTTTAGGGTTCTGTAGTTTTCATTGTATAAGTCTTTCACCTCTTTTGTTAGGTTGATTCCCAAGTATTTTATTTTTTTGGGGGGGATATTGTGAATGGAGTAGTTGTCCTCATTTCCGTTTCAGAGGATTTGTCGCTGATATACAGGAATGCATTTGATTTATGCATGTTAATTTTATATTCTGCCACTTTGCTGAATTCATTTATTACCTCTAATAGTTTCTTTGTAGACCCTTTTGGGTCTGCTAGGTATAGAATCATGTCATCTGCAAATAGTGATAATTTAAGTTCTTCTTTTCCTATTTTTATGCCTTTAATTTCTTTCATCTGTCTAATTGCTCTGGCCAGTGTTTCGAGGACTATGTTGAACAGAAGTGGTGAGAGAGGGCATCCCTGTCTTGTACCAGATCTTAGAGGGAATGCCTTCAATTTTTCTCCATTCAGAATGATGCTGGCCTGTGGCTTATCATAGATTGCTTTTACAATGTTGAGGTATGATCCTGTTATCCTTAATTTTTCTAGAGTTTTGAACATAAAGAGATCTTGTACTTTGTCAAATGCTTTTTGTGCATCTATCAAAATGATCATATGGTTCTTATTTTTAAGTCTATTGATGTGGTGAATAACATTTATTGATTTCCGTATATTGAACCAGCCTTGCATCCCAGGGATGAATCCTACTTGATCATGGTGTATAATTTTTTTGATATGTTTTTGAATCCGATTCGCCAGAATTTTATTGAGGATTTTTGCATCTAGGTTCATTAGAGATATTGGTCTGTAGTTTTCTTTCTTTGAAGTGTCTTTGTCTGGTTTAGGCATCAGGGTTTTGTTGACCTCGTAGAATATATTTGGAAGTTCTCCCTCTTTTTCTATTTCCTGAAATAGCTTGAAAAGTATTGGTGTTAGTTCCTCTTTAAATGTTTTGTAAAACTCTGCTGTATACCCATCCGGTCCTGGGCTT
The DNA here is from genome assembly GCF_964194105.1 of Spermophilus citellus. Lineage (NCBI taxonomy): Eukaryota > Metazoa > Chordata > Mammalia > Rodentia > Sciuridae > Spermophilus > Spermophilus citellus. Next base: position 107,356,295 of record NC_138182.1, read on the forward strand.
TTCTTAGTTGGTAGTCTTTTGATGGTTTCTTCTATTTCCTCTATTGTTATTGGTCTGTTTAGGTTGTCTATATCCTCCTGACTCAATCTGGGCAGATCATATGACTTAAGAAATTTATCTATGCCTTCACTATCTTCTATTTTATTGGAGTATAAGGATTCAAAATAATTTCTGATTATCTTCTGTATTTCTGAAGTGTCTGTTGTGATATTGCCTTTTTCATCCCATATGCTAGTAATTTGAGTTCTCTCTCTTCTTCTCTTCGTTAGCATGGATAAGGGTTTGTTGATTTTATTTATTTTTTCAAAGAACCAACTTTTAATTTTGTCAATTTTTTCAATTGTTTCTTTTGTTTCAATTTCATTAATTTCAGCTCTGATTTTAATTATTTCTTGCCTTCTACTTCTTTTGCTGTTGTTTTGCTCTTCTTTTTCTAGGATTTTGAGATGAAGTATGAGATCATTTATTTGTTGGTTTTATCTTTTTTTAAGGAATGAACTCCAAGCAATGAATTTTCCTCTTAGAACTGCTTTCAATGTGTCCCATAGATTCCGATATGTTGTGTCTGTGTTTTCATTTAACTCTAAGAAGTTTTTAATTTCCTCCTTGATGTGTTCTAAAACCCATTGATCATTCAGTAACCTATTGTTCGTTCTCCAAGTGATGCATGATTTTTCCTTCCTTCTTTTATCATTGATTTTCAGTTTCATTCCATTATGATCAGATAGGATGCATGGTATTATCTCTACTCCTTTATATTGTCTAAGAGTTGCCCTGTGACATAATATATGATCTATTTTTGAGAAGGATCCATGTGCTGCTGAGACAAAAGTGTAACTGCTTGATGTTGGGTGGTATATTCTCTATATGTCAATTAAGTCTAGGTTGTTAATTGTGTTATTGAGTTCTATAGTTTCCTTATTTAACTTTTGTTTGGAAGATCTGTCCAGTGGTGAGAGAGGTGTGTTGAAGTCTCCCATGATTATTGTATGGTGGTCTATTAGACTCTTGAACTTGAGAAGAGTTTGCTTGACGAACATAGCTGCACCATTGTTTGGGGCATATATATTTATGATTGTTATGTCTTGTTGGTGTATGGTTCCCTTGAGCAGTATGCAGTGTCCCTCTTTATCCCTTTTGATTAATTTTGGCTTGAAATCTATTTTATTAGATATGAGTATGGACACTCCTGCTTGTTTCCGCAATACTTATGAGTGGTATGATTTTTCCCAACCTTTCACCTACAGTCTATGTATATCTTTTCCTATCAAATTTGTCTCCTGTAGGCAGCATATTGTTGGGTCTTGTTTTGTGATCCATTCAACTAGCCTGTGTCTCTTAATTGGTGAGTTTAAGCCATTAACATTTAGGGTTATTATTGAGATATGGTTTGTTCTTCCAGCCATATTTGTTTATTAATGTTACGAAACCTGATTTGTTTTCCGCTTTGATTACTTTCCCCCCTTAACTGTCCTACCTCCCACTGTTGGTTTTCATTGTTATTTTCCATTTCCTCTTCCTGTAATATTTTGCCAAGGATTTTTTGAAGAGATGGTTTTCTAGCTGCAAATACACGATTCTTGGTTGGAACCCATTTTCTTTCAGTGTTTGAAATATGTTATTTCAGGATCTTCTAGCCTTCAGAGTCTGTGTTGAGAGATCAGCTGTTATCCTGATTGGTTTACCCCTAAATGTAATCTGCTTCCTTTCTCTTGTAGCTTTTAAAATTCTCTCCTTATTCTGTATGTTGGGCATCTTCATTGTAATGTGTCTAAGTGTGGATCTTTTATGATTTTGCACATTCGGCGTCCTGTAGGCTTCTAGGATTTGGGATTCTGTCTCATTCTTCAAGTCTGGGAATTTTTCTCGTATTATTTCATTGAATACATTGTTTATTCCTTTGGTTTGGAGCTCTGTGCCTTCCTGTATTCCAATGACTCTTCAGTTTGGTCTTTTAATGTTATCCCATATTTCTTGGATGTTCTGCTCATGGTTTCTTAGCAGTCTTGCTGAGCTGTCTATGTTCTTTTCAAGTTGAAATACTTTGTCTTCATTGTCTGATGTTCTATCTTCTAAGTGATCTACTCTGCTGGTAGTATTCTCAATTGAGTTTTTAAGTTGGTTTATGGCTTCCTGCATTTCTAGGATTTCTATTTGTTTGTTTTTTATTACCTCTATCTCCCTGTTTAATTGATCTTTTACTTCCTGGATTTGTTTATGTAGTTCCTTGTCAAAGTGATCTTTCATTGTCTGATTTTGCTGTCTCATGTCTTCCTTGAGACTCCAGATCATCTGAAGCATGTATATCCTGAACTCTTTTTCTGACATTCCATCTGTTGCAGCTATTACCTCTTCTAAAGTTGAGTTGACCTGCATTGCTTGTGGTGCTTTCTTTCCTTGTCTTTTCATACTGCTCACGTTTCTTTCTGCTTGGTGAAACTGTTGTGTTTTTGAAAATTTCCCCCTATTTAATTATATTGCTGTTGTATAGTTGGAAAATCTCCCTTGCAGGGCGGGTAGTGGCTGTGCTCCTCCTCTAATTAGGGTGATCTGTCTACCACGCAGCCGAACCTCGTGCGATGGAAATCCGTCCACTAGATTCTGGAGCACCTCAATTTCACTGGAAATTCCCAACAAGATAGCCTTCAGCTGTTTCACCTCGTCTTTCTCCCGCACAGTGACACGGCGCACTGGGGTGATGCACTCCCTTCGCCGCCATCTTCCCCTCCTATCTCCATTTAATTTTTAAAACTTGAGAATTTTTCTCTTATTATCACATAGAAAATGTATTGCATTTCTTTAATTTGTACCTTAGAGCTTCTTTCTATAAATCCTAGATTTGACCTTTTAGTACTACCCCATATTTTTTGAAATCTGCTCATATTCTTTTAAAATTTTTTCTCTTGCCAAGATTATTTTTATTGCCTTGGTTACCACAATATATATTTTTCAAATGACCTAGTCTGTTGGTCATGTTTTCTATTGAATTTTTAATTTGGTTTATTGATTCTTCAATTACAAGAATTTTCAATTGATTCTTCCTCAAAATCTGTATTTCCTTCCTGACAAGACCTTTCACTTCTATATTTTCTCTCTGATTCCAATCCTTACATCATTTTTTTCACCTCTTAGATCATCTTGTCTATGAATTTTCTAAATTCATTCCTTGATATTTCCTGTACTGTAGTATCAGTGGAGTCTATTGTTAAATATTCTGTTTTGTTTTGGATGTTTTTATCTCTCTTTTTTTATTGTTTAAGTGTCTACCCATATCTACAAATGGATCTGAAGCAGTGGGGTTTTTACTCTACCAGTTTTTATCCTGTAGGTTTCCAGTGCCTCGGAGATTAGGGGGAGTCAAATAACTGCAAAAACCTATGCATATAACACATAGGATGAAATTAAGCACTTAGTTCCTATTATGACATCTACAATGTTGATTGACACCATAAACAGAAATTGTAGGGTATACAATTTCTATCAGTAAAGATAGTAGTTAATCATGAATTTTGTCCATTGTAAACTCAAACAATTGGTATTACCTATGAGTTCCAGTGTTTTAACTGCTTCTAGAGAATTAGTGGTGGGGTCTGACATTTTACAAACTAACCAGTGGTAAGAGAAGTTAAAAATAATGGTAAATAAGAGGAAAGAAGAAGAAGATATCAGGAAGACAAAGATTTGCAATTTCAAAATAGGGCTGATCTATAGACAACATAGGGTGCATTGTTTATGAGGAAGAAGAAAAGAAATAAAAGTAAAAGAAAAAATAGAGGAAGAGTGAAAGGGAGAACAACGAGTCTGGCTTCTTGGTGTATCTTCTATTTGTTGAGAGCCACAGCCAAAGGGGCCCCAGCAAACTTCCAGCTGCCAGGAAACTTCCAGCTTCTGGCTGATGATTGGCTCATAGCGGCCCCCAGCAACATCTAGCTGATTGGCTCCTCTGTGGTGATCCCTTTCAGACCACGGAGCTGCTCATTGGGGGACTTTTTTGGCTCCGCCCATGCGACCCAGCCAATCGGCCTCAAGAGCAAGAGGATTGTGGGAGGGGTTGAGGCTTGTGGTTGAGGGAGAGGCTTGTGGGAAGCCGGTGGTGGCAGTTGGGCTCCGAGGGGTTTTCCTGAGGAGCTGTTTTGTTTGGCCTGTGTGGTTCTAAAAATAAAGTTTGTTTCTTTTGACAAGTGGCTCCTGAATTGTGCCCAACCAGACTGTGGCATTTGGTGGGCCGCACGGGGAATGACTGAGGGTAATTGATAAGGTAAACTGCTCGCCCCTGAGGGCAGGGCGAGAGGATGGGTAGCCATTTTAAGATTCCTCTTTTGTTTTGCTTCACTTTTGTTTTAAGTTTCCTGTCCCTGGAGATTTGTAAGATGGAAGAAAAACCTCTCACATCTGAGGAACAGATAGAGAGAAAGGACAAATGGACATTTCAGGAGGATAGAAAGGCTATAATGATTTTCTGTTGTTCCAATTTTGTTTCATTCTGTTTCAGTTTTGTTTGGCATTATCTTCTTGGGTTGTATTATAGTTATAGTAGAAAAATTCAATTAAAAGAGAAGTTCTCTCAAACTAGTCAGACAGAGGAAAAAATTCAATTAAAGAGAAGGTCTCTTGAACTAGTCAGAGGAAAAAATTCAAGTAAAAGAGAAGGCCTCTCAAGGTAGACAGAGAAAGAAAGTGTAAAGCAGAAAAAGCCATCAGGGGGAAGGTTACAACAGGAGACTGCTACTAACACCTTTCTATCACCAGAGGATGTAAGTGTCCAACTAACAAGGCCACCTCCATATGCTGGGAGGCCCCCAACCCCTGCAGTTGATAGTTGGGATCCTGAGACAAGAGGCAGGAGGGCAGCAAGTTCACCATGCTTTAAATTTCAAAACAGTGAAGCAGCTAAAAGAGGCTGTAACAGTCCTGCATGCTACTTCAGGCAGTTGCCGCATCATCCCTCCAACCTCATATTCATCATTTGGAACTCTCTGTAGCTCTCTCAGACATCATGCTTATGGACTTTTTTCTGCCATTCTCTTATACATCCTTGATCATGGTATTGTTGACAGAGTGCTGTCATTGTTGAATTAGTTGTTGTTGTCCTTTAATAAAACTATGTTTCATGAAAATAAAAAATAAAAGAGGCTGTAACAACCTACGGTCCTCAAGCACCTTCACTGTAAGCATGGTCGAATCCATTAACAACTTAAACATGACGCCAGCAGATTGGGCTAATATGTGTAAAGCTGTGCTAAATGGAGGACAATGCCTGTTATGGAAGGTTGCCAATGAGAAATTTTGCAAGGAGACGGCTAGGCAAAATGCAGCAGCTGGTTATCCTCAGAGAAATCTAGATATGTTGTTAGGAAAGGGACCTTATGAGAATCAGCAGCAACAAATTGCATATGATCATGGTGTATATGCACAAATTGCTGTAGATGCAATTAAGGCATGGAAGACTTTACAAGGACATGGAGGTTTACAAGGTCAATTATCTAAGGTACTACAAGGAGCTAATGAACCTTACGCTAAATTTGTAGATAGGCTTACTCAAACAGCTACCAGAGTTTTTGGGAATACAGAACAAGCAATGCCATTACTAAAACAACTGGCTTATGAGCAATCAAATCGTTGGTGCAGAGATATCATTAGACCATGGAAACATGAAGATTTAAACACACATATTAAATTATGTAGAGACATTAATGAACAAGAGCAAGTCATGGCAGCTGCAGTAAAACAGGCTTTAGATCTCAGGCCAAGAACATGCTACAATTGTGAACAAACAGGACATTTTAAAAGGAATTGCCCCATAGGAGGAGGGTCTAACAAAACTAGGTATCAAAGGAGTAGAATACCGGGTATTTGACCTCGATGCCATAGAGGGAGACATTGGGCTAATGAATGCCGTTCTCAGACCACCATAGAGGGTACTCCATTATCAAAAAATGAACAAGGACCAGGTGAATATCCACGATATCATGGAGAAAGGCATCGGGCTCCATTGCCAAAAAATGGACAGAGGGGCCCAATGCTCCAGGGCCCAAAACCACAAATATACGGAGCACTGGAGGAACCCAGCAACCCCATCAGGGTAGTGCTCAGGACACATTGTCTATCAGATCCCTCATCAGACAAACCAGAGGGAGCACAGGGTTGGACATCTGCACCTCCGCCAGAGCAGTACTAACTCCAGAGATGGGAGTTCAAATCATTCCCACAGGGGTAAAAGGACCTCTTCTCAAAGGAACAGTAGGCTTATTATCAGGACGCAGCTCTTCTACTCTAAAAGGACTTATGATAAGTCCTGGGGTAATTGATCCCGATTATGAAGGTGAAATAAAAATTATAGCCAGTTCTCCAAAGGGTATATCAGTAATTTCACCAGGAGATAGAATAGCACAGCTACTAATAATACCCAGCCTACATGATAAATTTTCCAGTCGTACTGTAGAAAGAGGTTCCAAGGGATTAGGCTCCACAGGTGTAGATTGGGCTATGCTTTCTTTAAATTTAGATTCTCACCCCATGCTAAAACTAAATATTCAAGGACATGAATTTAATGGGCTACTGGATACAGGTGCAGACCTTAGCATCATCTCTCATCAAGAATGGCCAAAACATTGGCCATTACAACAAGCCACTCAAACGCTTTGAGGCCTAGGAGTGGTGACTAATCCCCATAGAAGTGCAATGGTATTAGATTGGAAGGATCCTGAAGGATGTGAGGGAACTATATAGCCATATGTATTGGATCATCTTCCCGTAAATTTATGGGGACGAGATGTCCTAGATCAATTAGGTTTGACATTAACAAATAACATCAATCAAAATGCACCCACTATTATAGCTAGACAAGGTTTTAGGAAAGGAAAAAGATTAGAAAAACAAGAACAATGTATAGCAGCACCAATACAAATAGATCAAGGAACAGACAGACATGGGTTGGATTTTCAGAAAGGGCCACTGAGACAATAAAAATTACTTGGAAATCAGAAAGACCAGTATGGGTTCCTCAGTGGCCCTTGACTAAAGAAACGATACAAGCAGCCCATGACCTGGTCAAACAACAATTAGCGGAAGGACATATACAACCTTCTGTATCTCCCCATAATACTCCCATTTTTGTCATCAAAAAGAAATCTGGTAAATGGAGACTACTGCAAGATTTAAGAGCCATTAATAATGAAATGGTTATTATGGGACCAGATAATTGGGGATTCACAATTGTCTGCTTTGCCAAAAACCTGGTATGTTTTAGTCATAGATATTAAAGATTGTTTTTTTCAGTTCCAATTCATCTTGAGGATAGTCCACGTTTTCAATTTACTATCCCTGCACTGAATCATGAAGGTCCTGATCAGAGATATGAATGGAAAGTACTCCCTCAAGGGATGGCTAACAGCCCAACTATATGTCAAATTTATGTTAACAAAGTAATCCAGCCACTTAGAAATCAAAATCCTGAACTACAAATATTTCACTATATGGATGATGTATTATTAGCACACAAAAATAAAAACACATTACTAGAATGTTATGCCACACTTACAAACTTATTAAAAAAATATAATCTAGAGATAGCAATAGATAAAGACAATTAAATTTTCCAATTAATTATTTAGGAGTTCTATTATCCTCAACCATGGTCCGTCCACCAAAAATTCAAATACGAGTGGATCAACTCAAATCACTTAATGACTTTCAAAAGTTATTAGGAGACATAAATTGGATAAGGTCTTATCTAGGTATACCGACAGGAGAGTTGGGATCTTTATTTGATATTCTAAAAGGTCCATCAGATCCAAATTCACCCTGAATGTTAACACCTGAAGCAAGAAAGGCATTAAAAATCATTGAAACATATATGGAAAATACGCATTTGGATAGAATTGATATAAGTTTGCCTTTATTATTTATTGTATTGCCAACAAAAAATATTCCTACAGGAGTATTTTGGCAAGAAGGTCCATTATTATGGATACATTTATCTTATTCTCCTAACACTATTCTTACTAGGTATCCTGAGGCTGTAGGACAATTAATACTCAAAGGAATAAAAGCAGCAAAGGGAATGTTTGGAATTTCTCCCAATAAAATTATTACTCCATATACTATGAATCAAATTGATGAGTTAGCTAATGAGTTAAATACTTGGGCAATAATCATGTGCAAATCTAATGTTTCATTTGATAACCACTTACCATCTGATCCTTTATTGTCTTTTTGGTCATTGCATCCTGTAATTTTTCCAAAAAATGACAAGAAAAACACCTATCATGAATGCTCCGAATATATTCCCTGATGGGTCAAATAATGGTACAGCAGCAGTAGTTACACCTGATCAAACTTTTACATTTTTAGTACCCAAACAATCAGCTCAAAAGGTAGAGCTTAATGCAGTATTACAAGCTTTTGTGATGTTTAAAGATTCTGTATTTAATTTATTTTCCGATAGTCAGTATATAGTTAATGCTATAGTAACCCTTGAAGATGCTGGTAGGATTTCCCCTTCCTCTACTGTTTTCTCTTTGCTTTCCACCATACAAAGTCTAATCTTGGACAGAAAAAATCCATTCTTTATAGGACATATCAGGGCACATACAGGATTGCCTGGAGCCCTTAATTTGGGCAATGATTTAGCAGATAAAACTACACATGACACATATTTTCTCTACACTAGAAGAAGCTATAAATTTTCATAAAAGGTTCCATGTCAATGCTAATACTTTACAAAAGCATTTTAAAATAACTAAGGAACAAGCTAGACAAATAATAAAATAATGTCAAAATTGTGTGACCTTTTTACCACAAATTAAATCTTGGAGTCAATCCTAGAGGACTGATTCCTAACCATATTTGGCAGATGGACGTCACACACTTGCCAAAATTTGGAAAATTAAAATATTTGCATGTTACAGTTGATACTTCTTCTGGATTTTTGATGGGCTCCCTTCATGCCGGAGAAAAAACTAAAGATGTTATAGCTCATTGCTTACAAAATTTTGCCACTGTGGGCATTCCAAAACCGTTAAAAACAGATAATGCCCCTGGTTATACTTCTAACTCTTTTAAACAATTTTGCTCAACATTTGGCATTACTCATATAACAGGAATCCCATACAATCCACAGGGACAAGGCATAGTTGAAAGAGCTCATCAAACTATTAAAATGTACTTATTAAAGCAAAAAGAAGGAATTGGGAAGGGGTATATATTCCCCAAAGATAAACTTAAAATAACCCTTTTTACTCTAAACTTTTTAAATTTGGATTCATCAGGGCTCAGTGCTGCAGAAAGGCATATGTGTCCAAAAAAATGTACATAAGCCCAAGGTACTTTGGAAGGATATTCTAACAGGACAATGGAAAGGTCCTGACCCAGTAATTGTCTGGAGTCGGGGGTCTGTTTATGTGTTTCCACAGGGAGAACAGCAGGCGATTTGGATTCCAGAAAGATTAACTAAAGCGATTTCTACAGACCAAAAAGAAGATGATTTGGCTCAAATTCATAACAACTGATATCCAAAACTCCAGTTTGGCTATCCTTACATCTGGCTGAACCAGGATGCTTTTTTCAATATCTATTTTATTATTGCCCTTTGCCATATCATGAAGTTCTATTTTGTTTTTTGAGCTCATACAGACCTAGGTTAATGTTTTGCTGATAAGTTCTATTTTTTTGACTATAGAGTTTTTAAACATTGCAATGGAGATTTCACCTGTAAAAAATTATAAGGCCTTTACTATTATGTTATGTGTTGTATGTATTATATTATGTGTGCACACTTGTGTTTTGTGTTATATGTTTGAATGTACATATGTCCATATATCATATATGATGAGCGCTAATGAAAAAATTGATCCAAATATTTTTTTTCACGTGATTTAAATGGTTTAATTTATATTGGGTAAACAGCTGTTGAGGATTGTTTTAATATATGAACAAAAAAGGAGGTTAACATATCTATTTGTTTACTTTCACATTTCCTTTTCATTATATTTAATAATTCTCTTCAAGACAATGTAAATTGTTAAGAAAATTGTTTTCTTTTAGTGCCTTCTGGAATGTTACATAATTTTTTCTTTAGCCATTATTGCCAGAATTCCTATCTTCATCCCAGTGCTGGTGAAGACAAAGATAAAACCAATCTACAGCTTCTGTAATAGCCATCACTGAACTGCTTGCAGAACTTGCCTGGACTATGTATCACTTGTATGCATTGTGAACTCACCTGTATGCATTGTGAACTATCTGTTGGTGCAGCGACTTGTGGTAGTGTTGGGGTATTTTTGCTGATGATGTCATCAGTGGTACAATTTTTCCAAAAGGAGCAGTCAATTGGCTTGGTGTATCTTCCTCCCTTCTGCTTGTCATGATCATTCAGCTAAAATTTGGGGGCCAACAGAGGTGAAGCAAAGAACCTCACCCCCCCATGATACAAAGACCTCTCCACAGGTGTGGCTGTATACTGGACCAGTAGTCAGTGACGGGTAAGATCCAATTGCAATGGTACCAACCTAAGAATGGGTAAGGACCATATGTACTATTGGACAACCTAAGGCAGGCACGGTCCCTAAGCCACATGCTTGTTATTTAAACAGACAGGGGGAGACTTGAGAGCCACAGCTGAAGGGGCCCCAGCAAACTTCCAGCTGCCAGCAAACTTCCAGCTGCTGGCTGATGATTGGCTCACAATGGCCCCAGCAACATCTAGCTGATTGGCCCCTCTGTGGTGATCCCTTTCAGACCACGGAGCTGCTCATTGGGGGACTTTTTGGCTCTGCCCACGTGACCCAGCCAATCGGCCTCAAGAGCAGGAGGATTGTGGGAGGTGGTGAGGTTTGTGGTTGAGGGAGAGGCTTGTGGGAAGCCTGTGGTGGCAGTTGGGCTCTGAGGGTTTTTCCTGAGGAGCTGTTTTGTTTGGCCTGTGTGGTTCTAAAAATAAAGTTTGTTTCTTTTGACAAGTGGCTCCTGAATTGTGCCCAGCCAGACTGTGGCATCTATTCATTTATAAATTTTTAAATTAGTGCATTATAGACATACACAACATTTAAATTCACCATGCTTTATTCATGGATTTACAGAGAGGGTTTGGTTTGTTTCATTCTACTGTTCATCCCTCTGTCCTTCCTGCCTTCCCTATAACCCCTTTCACAGATATCTCTGCTATTTGTGTTGGATTCTCCCCTTTTTCATTATGTGGTCAAGTATTCACATATGAGGGGAATCATTCAACCCTTGGCTTTCTGAGTGTGGCTTATTTCACTTAGAATTGTGTTCTCATTTGATCAATTTTCCACCTAGTGCCATCATTTAATTCTTAATGACTAAGTAAAACTTTATTGTGTATATACACCAGGTATTCTTTATTCATTAGTCTGTTGATGAGTATGTTAGCTGGTGCTGTATTTAGGTTATTACGAATTGTGTTGCTATAAGCACTGATGTACCTGTATTTCTATAGTATGCTGATTTCAGACATTTGGATATTTACCAAGGAATGGGACAACAAGGTCAGATGGTGGTTGTATTCCAAATTTTGAAAGGGATATTCATACAGTTTTACAGAATGGCTGTACTAATTTGCAGTCCTTTCAACACTGCATTAGTGTAAATTTCACCACATATTATTCTTTTTAAAAAAATTCTTTTCAGCAAAGTGTATTTTGACATATTATACATACATGGACTATAACTTTCCATTCTTGTGCTATATATACTGTGGAGTTACACGGGTTGTGTATTCATATAAGAACATAGGAAAGTTATGTTTGTTTCATTCTACTTCTTTTCCTATTCTGATTTCCTCCTTTCCCTCTATCCTACTATGTCTAATCCAATAAGCTTTATTCTTCCTTTCCACCTAAATGTTCTCTCTGATATGTGGATCCCCCCACATTACTCTTGATAATTGATATTTTGAGTGGAGTGAGATAAAATTTCTATGTAGTTCTTTTTGAATCTAATAGTTTTATTGAAGTATAGGGAAAGAGTGAGGACACAATAATAAGAGACTTTGTCTTCCTTGTAGTTTTGATTTGCATTTCCCTGATTCCTAGAGATGTTGAACATATATATGCCACTTGTATTTCTTCTTTTAAGTAATGTCTTGTTTAGATTTTGTGCCCAATTTGTAATTGGTGGTTTCATTTTTTAAACTTTTTTTTTAAATTCTGTACATTAATTTTCTGAGATTCAGATGAAAAATATTTTCTCATATTGGTAGGCTCTCTGTTTACATTCTTGTTTCCTTTGTTGTGCAGAAGTTTTGAAATTTGATTTTATTTCACTTATTTACTCTTAGTTTTATTTCTTGTGCTTTAGAAGTCTTGTTAAGGAAGTTGATAATTTTGTCAATAATATGAAGTGTTGGGCCTACATTTTCTTTAAGCAACTGTAGAGTTTCTGGTTTAATTCCTATGTCTTTGATCCCCTTGGAGTTGGCTTTTTTGCAGGGTGAGACAGATAAAGTTTTATGTTTTTCTACATATGAATATCCAGTTTTTATAGCAGCACTTGTAAAAAAAAGTTTCTGTTTTTTCCAACATATATTTTTGGTCCCTTTGTTGCAAATCAGGCACTGTATCTTTGTGGATCTGTCTGTATTTTCTATTCCATTGGTCTTCAGGTATGTTTTGGTGCCAACATAAATCTGTTTTTTTTTATAAAGCTCTGCGACATAATTGGATATATGGTACTGTGAAGCTCTCAGCATCACTCTTCTGGTTCAGAATACATTTGACTATTCTATTTCACTTCTGGGTCAAAAAGAATTTGAGAAATGTGCTTTGTCTGTGTGTTGTGAAGGAGATCATTAATATTTTGATTGGGATTGTACTGAGTCTGTTCACTGGTTAAGGTAGTATGATCATTTAGATAATACTAATTTTGTTTATTCAAGAACGTTAGAAGTATTTCCACTTCTAAAGGTTGTCTTCAACTTGTTTCTATTTACCATTTTATAATTTTCAGTGTTGAAGATTTTTATCTCCTAGGTTAGATATTTTACCAAGTATTTATTTTTTAGGGTTTTGTGAATAAAATATTCTCCCCAATTGTTTTGAAGCAGGTTTGTTTTTGCAATATAGGATTGCAATTGATTTATGTATTATGTTCTTGTATCATCTCCTTTGGTAGATTTGTTATCAACATTATAAATTTTCTGATGGAGCATTTTAAATCATCTAAGTAAAATGTTTATGTCATCAGTACACAGAGGCAACAGGACTTCTTCATTCCTATGTGTATGCCATTAGATTTCTTCTCTTGCCTGTTTTCTCTGGCTAGGGATTCAAGGAGTGGTGAAAGTTTACTTCCTTGTTTTGTTTTTATTTTAGAAAAAAAAATCAACTTTTTAAATTTAGTTTGATGTTGGCATTTGGTTTCTCACATACAGCTTTTACAATTTTGAAGAAATGTCCTTCTGTCACAAGTCCCTCTGGTGTTTTAAATATGAATGAGTGCGAGTGTTGTGGACATGCTTTTCTGAATCTATTGATTATCTCATGGGATTTTTGTAATTAAATATGTTCTTACAGTAACTTTTGTATATGTGTGTGTGTGTGTGTGTATGTATATGTACATATATATGTAATTAATTTTTTTTTGGTATAGGGAATTCAACCAAGTTATGATTTGCCAATTAGGTTCATATGCCACTATCCACTTTTTAATCTTTTCCAAATTTTTGTTAATGCATTATAGTTTTACAGAGCAATGAGATTTATTGTTATACATTCTCATATAAATATATTATAAAAATAAGCAATATCATTCCACAGTGTTTCCCTTTCCTCTTTCTTTCCCTCCTCAAGGTCCTTTTACTCCTTTTTATTTCTTCTTCGTAGATATATGTGACAGTAGAGTACATTTGGAGATATTATACATACATGGAATATACCTTATTCTAATTAGGTCTCTTTATGTGGTTGTACATGGTATGGAATTTCACAGGTCATGTATTCATATATAAACATAAGAAAGTTATGTCCAATTCATTCCTATTCTCATGCTGTTCCCTTATCTTCATTCCCCTTTATACACTCCAATAAACTCCTGTTTTTCCCTCCCCATTCCTTATTGTGTATTAGCATCCATATATAAAACAAAACTGACAACTTTTTCTTACCTTGACAGTCACTAGTTCCATCAATTTACTGGCAAATGCCTTAATTTGACTTTTCTTTAAGGCTGAGTAATTTTCCATTATATATATATATATATATATATATATATATATATATATATATATATATATAATCTCCACATATTCTTTTGGATATTTGATTTTAAGAGAGACTAGGGTGAAGGGTCAGGAGCTTGGAAGAGAAAAGTTATTGGTATGGTTCTGCAATTCCCAGGTGTCTTCATGGAGAATAAAATTGATGCTTCCACCCCAGGCCATCTGTTCAAGGCTAGAACAGTGTATCTCAAATAGGGTGCATGACAGTCAATTGGAGAGCTCACTCAAACTCAGACTTCTGGGCCTCAACTCAGTGTGTCTGACTCAGGCGCCAGGGGTGGGCCTGAGCTTCTGTATTTCTTATAAGCCCCCAGGGTTTGCTGATGTTCCTGGTCTAAACACTTCGAATTGATGGTCCTTGTCTAGAAATTTCAGGGGCAATGAAGGTGACATAAGGTCCTCTTTGGGTGCAGTCTTCACCTTCTTTACCTGCCGCTTTTCCCAGTGCCCTACCTGTAGCGTCTACTTAGATTACACCTGCATATGTTCATGATAAAATGGGGCACTTGGGATCCTCCAATCTCATGGGCCTTTCTCATTTGCAGACCTTTTTCCTGAAGACTGCAAGCCCTACCTCTGTACTTCAACAACTGTCTACATATTAGTTTTTAGAATCTCATCTTTTGGATTGTTTTTTTTTTATTGGATGTTCACAACATTACAAAGCTCTTGACCAATCATATTTCATACACTAGAATCTAGTGGGTTATGAACTCCCATTTTTACCCCAAATACAGATTGCAGAATCACATCGGTTACACATCACATTTTTACATACTGCCATATTAGTGACTGTTGTATTCTTCTATCTTTCCTATCCTCTACTATCCCCCCTCCCCTCCCCTCCCATCTTCTCTCTCTACCCATTCTACTGTAATTCATTTCCCTCCATGTTTGTTATCCCATTCCCCTCATAAACTCTTATATGTAGTTTTGTATAACAATGAGGGTCTTCCTCCATTTCCATGTGATTTCCCTTTTTTTCTCCCTTTCCCTCCCGCCTCATGTCTCTGTTTAATGTTAATCTTTCTTCCTGCTCTTCCTCCCTGTTCTGTTCTTAGTTGCTCTCATTATATCAAAGAAGACATTTGGTATTTGTTTTTTAGGGATTGGCTAGCTTCACTAAGCATAATCTGCTCTAGTGCCATCCATTTCCCTGTAAATTCCGTGATTTTGTCATTTTTTAGTGCTGCGTAATACTCCATGGTGTATAAATGCCACATTTTTTTATCCATTCATCTATTGAAGGGCATCTGGGTTGATTCCACAGTCTACCAATTGTGAATTGTGCTGCTATGAACATCGATGTGACAGTATCCCTGTAGTGTGCTCTTTTAAGGTCTTCAGGAAATAGTCCGAGAAGGGCAATAGCTGGGTCAAATGGTGGTTCCATTCCCAGCTTTCCCAGGAATCTCCATACTGCTTTCCAAATTGGCCGCACCCATTTGCAGTCCCAACAGCAGTGTACAAGAGTACCCTTTTCCCCACATCCTTGCCAGCACTTGTTGTTGTTTGACTTCATCATGGCTGCCACTCTTACTGGGGTGAGGTGGTATCTTAGGGTGGTTTTGATTTGCATTTCCTTGACTGCTAGAGATGGTGACCATTTTTTCATGTACTTGTTGATTGATTGTATGTCCTCCTCTGTGAAGTGTTTGTTCATGTCCTTGGCCCATTTGTTGATTGGGTTGTTTATTTTCTTATTGTCTAATTTTTTGAGTTCTTTGTATACTCTGGATATTAGGGCTCTATCTGAAGTGTGAGGAGTAAAGATTTGTTCCCAGCATGTAGGCTCCCTATTTACCTCTCTTGTTGTTTCTCTTGCTGAGAAGAAACTTTTCAGTTTAAGAAAGTCCCATTTGTTGATTCTTGTTATTAACTCTTGTGCTATGGGTGTCCTACTAAAGAATTTTGAGCCCGTCCCCACAATCTGTAGATCGGAGCCAACTTTTTCTTCTATCAGAAGGAGAGTCTCTGATTTGATATCTAGCTCCTTTATCCACTTTGAGTTGACTTTTGTGCATGGCGAAAGGAGGGGATTCAGTTTCATTTTTTTGCATATGGATTTCCAGTTTTCCCAACACCATTTGTTGAAGATGCTATCTTTTCTCCATTGCATGTTTTTAGCTCCTTTATCAAATATAAGATAGTTGTAGCTTTGTGGATTAGTCTCTGTGTCCTCTATTCTGTACCATTGGTCCACCCGCCTGTTCTGGTACCAGTACCATGCTGTTTTTATTACTATTGCTCTGTAATATAGTTTGAAATCTGGTATCGCTATACCACCTGGTTCACACTTCCTGCTTAGAATTGTTTTTGCTATTCTGGGTCTTTTATTTTTCCATATGAATTTCACGATTGCTTTATCTATTTCTACAAGAAATGCCATTGGGATTTTGATTGGCATTGCATTAAACCTATAGAGAACTTTTGGTAATATCGCCATTTTGATGATGTTAGTTCTGCCTATCCATGAACAAGGTATATTTTTCCATCTTCTAAGATCTTCTTCTATTTCTTTCTTTAGGGTTCTGTAGTTTTCATTGTATAGGTCTTTCACCTCTTTTGTTAGATTGATTCCCAAGTATTTTATTTTTTTTGAGGATATTTTGAATGGAGTGTTTTTCCTCGTTTCTGTTTCAGAAGTTTTGTCGCTGATATACAGAAATGCCTTTGATTTATGTGTGTTGATTTTATATCCTGCCACTTTGCTGAATTCATTTATTAGTTCTAGTAGTTTTTTTGTAGACCCTTTTGGGTCTTCTAGGTATAGAATCATGTCATCCGCAAATAGTGATAATTTAAGTTCTTCTTTTCCTATTTTTATGCCTTTAATTTCTTTCGTCTGTCTAATTGCTCTGGCCAGTGTGGGGAATACTTGGCATACCTTCACATGTGCACTCATTTCTCCTTTTTCCGTCACCATTATCACATGGTGTTCTCTCTGCACAAGTATACTTGTCCAAATTTTCCTCTTCTAAGGTGATGAGTCATCAGATTATAGCCCATTGTAATTGACTATGGCCTTATATAATATTTTCATGCACAAAAACCTCATTTTCAGATGATGTAATAAGCTGATGTGCTGGGAAGGACATGACAATTCAACCCAGAGCATGTACTGAGCACTTAATGTGCGCTATTTCCTGTATTTCTCATGGTAGCACTGTGAGGTACACACAGGCATCACTCACACTGAATAAACTAGGATATGAAACTCAGTAAAGTTGTGGTCCAGCTAGAAGCACATGGAACCCACAAGATTGTACTCACAGTGTAGCTGTAGCATGGGTCCACCTGTCCCTTGAAAGAATAATTCTGTACCCCCTGCATCTCTGTAGACATGATACTGCTTCCCAGAAATTGTCCCACAGTACTAAAAAAGACTCCAAATCTATTTAGTAGCTGCCTCTTTGAGAATCTTAGAGCAGGAATTGATGCATAAAATCAAATTGCTCAAATTTACTCATCATGTATCCCCAAAGTTACAATAAAATTTAGATTACTAGAATTTCATTGAACATCCTATACAGGTTTATAGTATGAAATTTTTAAATTAATTTTCTTCACTATTTTTAGACATGTAAATGACAGAATAGTGAATTCTGAAATACTATATATACATAGAATATAGCATATAACTTATTCTAATAAGGATCCTATTCTTATGGTTGTATATGATATGCAGTTTCACTGTGTGTATATTCATAGGTGAACATAGGAAAGTTATGTTTGATTCATTCTGTCTTTTCTATTCCCATTTCTCCACCTTCCTTTTATTCCCCTTTGTCTAATTCAATCAACTTTTCTCACATCCTTGTCAACATGTTCTATTACTTGTACTGTTGATAATTGCCATTCCAACTGGAGTGAGATGGAATGACAGTGTAGCTTTAATTTGCATTTCTCTAATTTGTAGTGATGTTGAACATTTATTTCATATATTTGTTGGCCATTTGCATTTCTTTTATGATGTGCCTGTTCATTTCCCTTGCCCATTTGGTGATTGGAATACTTGTTTGTACTGTGTTAAGTTTTATGATTTCTTTATATATCCTGGAGATGAACGCTAAACCTGATGTGCAGGTGCAACAATTTTTCTCCCATTGGAAGTTCTCTTCACATGCTTGATTGTTTTCTTTTCTGTGAAGAAGATTTCTAGATGGGAAACTCATGTAACTCTTGAAGCAATTCAATGATGAGTGAAATATGGAAACCAAAATATAACTTACATGTGTGTCATGCTCATTTAAAGAGCCATATACACTCAAGAGATAAAGGCAGTGATAATCCTATTCAAAATCATGAATGTAGGTTCACAAAATGCAGGCCCTTTAACCAAATCCCAGTGTCAGTAAGTCATAGAGTACAGATAGAAACCTAGTTCTCCTCTGTTATTTGTGTTTTCCCTGAGGCAATCTGCAGTAACAGGCCCAACAATCTAATAAATTCAGTTTGTTTGAATAGACATAATAAGACATTCTTATTAAAACCCATCAGTCAAGATAATATGATGGTTTAACATTATGTCCTCTTTGCCAGTGTTAGATGTTGATGATTTAAAATATTGTTTAGCATTCATCACAGATTTTCTAAACACAGAAATTTGGGTGGATAAAGTAGGGGGAGAAGCTCTGCTAATGATCATATAAAACAACAAATTGATTCATTCAAAAGTTGACAGATGTTGCTGAAGAGTGTTAGTGCATCTAGGTTCATTAGAGATATTGGTCTGTAGTTTTCTTTCTTTGAAGTGTCTTTGTCTGGTTTAGGTATCAGGGTGATGTTGGCCTCGTAGAATGTATTTGGAAGTCCTCCCTCTTTTTCTATTTCCTGAAATAGCTTGAAAAGTGTTGGTGTTAGTTCCTCTTTAAATGTTTTGTAAAACTCTGCTGTATACCCATCCGGTCCTGGGCTTTTCTTAGTTGGTAGTCTTTTGATGGTTTCTTCTATTTCCTCTATTGTTATTGGTCTGTTTAGGTTGTCTATATCCTCCTGACTCAATCTGGGCAGATCATATGACTTAAGAAATTTATCTATGCCTTCACTATCTTCTATTTTATTGGAGTATAAGGATTCAAAATAATTTCTGATTATCTTCTGTATTTCTGAAGTGTCTGTTGTGATATTGCCTTTTTCATCCTGTATGCTAGTAATTTGAGTTCTCTCTCTTCTTATCTTCATTAGTGTGGCTAAGGGTCTGTCGATTTTATTTATTTTTTCAAAGAACCAACTTTTAATTTTGTCAATTTTTTCAATTGTTTCTTTTGTTTCGATTTCATTAATTTCAGCTCTAATTTTAATTATTTCTTGCCTTCTACTTCTTTTGCTGTTGTTTTGCTCTTCTTTTTCTAGGATTTTGAGATGAAGTATGAGATCATTTATTTGTTGGTTTTTTCTTTTTTTAAGGAATGAATTCCAAGCAATGAATTTTCCTCTTAGAACTGCTTTCAATGTGTCCCATAGATTCCGATATGTTGTGTCTGTGTTTTCATTTAACTCTAAGAAGTTTTTAATTTCCTCCTTGATGTGTTCTAAAACCCATTGATCATTCAGTAACCTATTGTTCGTTCTCCAAGTGATGCCTGATTTTTCCTTCCTTCTTTTATCGTTGATTTTCAGTTTCATTCCATTATGATCAGATAAGATGCATGGTATTATCTCTACACCTTTATATTCTCTAAGAGTTGCCCTGTGACATAATATATGATCTATTTTTGAGAAGGATTCATGTGCTGCTGAGACAAAAGTGTAACTACTTGATGTTGGGTGGTATATTCTATATAGGTCAATAAAGTCTAGGATATTAATTGTGTTATTGAGTTCTATAGTTTCCTTATTTAACTTTTGTTTGGAAGATCTGTCCAGTGATGAGAGAGGTGTGTTGAAGTCTCCCATGATTATTGTATGGTGGTCTATTAGACTCTTGAACTTGAGAAGAGTTTGCTTGACGAACATAGCTGTACCATTGTTTGTGGCACATATATTTATGATTGTTATGTCTTGTTGGTGTATGGTTCCCTTGAGCAGTATGTAGTGTCCCTCTTTATCCCTTTTGATTAACTTTGGCTTGAAATGTATTTTATTAGATATGAGTATGGACACTCCTGCTTGTTTCCGCAGTACATATGAGTGATATGATTTTTCCCAACCTTTCACCTTCAGTCTATGTATATCTTTTCCTATCAAATTTGTCTCCTGTAGGCAGCATATTGTTGGGTCTTGTTTTGTGATCCATTCAACTAGCCTGTGTCTCTTAATTGGTGAGTTTAAGCCATTAACATTTAGGGTTATTATTGAGATATGGTTTGTTCTTCCAGCCATATTTGTTTATTAATGTTATGAAACCTGATTTGTTTTCCTCTTTGATTACTTTCCCCCCTTAACTGTCCTACCTCCCACTGTTGGTTTTCATTGTTATTTTCCATTTCCTCTTCCTGTAATATTTTGCCAAGGATTTTTTGAAGAGATGGTTTTCTAGCTGCAAATTCTTTTAACTTTTGTTTATCGTGGAAGGTTTTAATTTCATCTTCAATCCTGAAGCTTAATTTCACCGGATACACGATTCTTGGTTGGAACCCACTTTCTTTCAGTGTTTGAAATATGTTATTCCAGGATCTTCTAGCTTTCAGAGTCTGTGTTGAGAGATCAGCTGTTATCCTGATTGGTTTACCCCTAAATGTAATCTGCTTCCTTTCTCTTGTAGCTTTTAAAATTCTCTCCTTATTCTGTATGTTGGGCATCTTCATTGTAATGTGTCTAAGTGTGGATCTTTTATGATTTTGCACATTCGGCGTCCTGTAGGCTTCTAGGATTTGGGATTCTGTCTCATTCTTCAAGTCTGGGAATTTTTCTCGTATTATTTCATTGAATACATTGTTTATTCCTTTGGTTTGGAGCTCTGTGCCTTCCTGTATTCCAATGACTCTTCAGTTTGGTCTTTTAATGTTATCCCATATTTCTTGGATGTTCTGCTCATGGTTTCTTAGCAGTCTTGCTGAGCTGTCTATGTTCTTTTCAAGTTGAAATACTTTGTCTTCATTGTCTGATGTTCTATCTTCTAAGTGATCTACTCTGCTGGTAGTATTCTCAATTGAGTTTTTAAGTTGGTTTATGGCTTCCTGCATTTCTAGGATTTCTATTTGTTTGTTTTTTATTACCTCTATCTCCCTGTTTAATTGATCTTTTACTTCCTGGATTTGTTTATGTAGTTCCTTGTCAAAGTGATCTTTCATTGTCTGATTTTGCTGTCTCATGTCTTCCTTGAGACTCCAGATCATCTGAAGCATGTATATCCTGAACTCTTTTTCTGACATTCCATCTGTTGCAGCTATTACCTCTTCTAAAGTTGAGTTGACCTGCATTGCTTGTGGTGCTTTCTTTCCTTGTCTTTTCATACTGCTCACGTTTCTTTCTGCTTGGTGAAACTGTTGTGTTTTTGAAAATTTCCCCCTATTTAATTATATTGCTGTTGTATAGTTGGAAAATCTCCCTTGCAGGGCGGGTAGTGGCTGTGCTCCTCCTCTAATTAGGGTGATCTGTCTACCACGCTGGTTGGTCGCAGGTCTGCCCACCCTGTGGGCGCGGGTGGCGGCTCTGCTCTGCCCCCACTCCAATTGTGGTGATGTCTGACGTGTCTACCACGTTGACAGGCCTCTAGGCCTGTTCTGCCGG
Organism: Spermophilus citellus; assembly: GCF_964194105.1. NCBI lineage: Eukaryota > Metazoa > Chordata > Mammalia > Rodentia > Sciuridae > Spermophilus > Spermophilus citellus. The sequence goes on from NC_138182.1 coordinate 107,378,202, forward strand.
TGGGTCGCAGGTCTGCCTGCCTTGCGGGCTCGGGCGGCAGTTCTGCTCAGCCCCCACTCCAAATGGGGCTACCTGACTGCCTCTACAACCGGTCACTTGGCCTTTTTCAGACACGGGCGGCGGCTCTGCTCCACCCCCACTCCAACGAGTGTGACATGACTGCCTCGGTGCTATGTGTCCACCACTCTGGCAGGCTACGGGCCTGTCCTGCCAGTGGGTCACAGGTCTGCCTACCTTGCAGGCTCAGACGGCGGTTCTACACAGCCCCTACTCCAAATGGGGTGACTTGGCTATCGCGCCGTCGGGTCGCTGGTCCTGTTCCAGGCATAGGCGGCAACTCTCTTCGGCCCCAGCTGCAGTTGGGGTGTTGTGATACCACGCCGACAGGTCACTTGGCCTGTTCTGGGCGCAGGCGGCAGCTCCCCTCTGCCCCTCTGGCCCCCACTGCACCCAGCAGGACCTGGACCGAGAAGCAGTTACCACGGGGTCCCCGTCCCTGGGCCAAAGCCACTCCAGGAGCCAGAACCCGGCCTCTCTGAGCCGGGTGCACGCTCCGCTAGGAGCAGGCTCCAAGGAGCGATCTCCGCAGGTTCCCCAGCTCTAGGCCAAAGCAGCTCCGGGAGCCAGAGCCCGGCCGCTCCAAGCTCTCCGAGCTCAGTGCACGCTCTGCTGGGAGCAGGCTCAAAGATGCAGACCCTGCGTGTTCCCCAGCCCTGGGCCAAAACTGTTCTGGGGGTTAGAACCCAGCTGCTTTGAGCTCGATGCACGCTCCACTAGGAGCTGGCTTCAATACGCAGTCTCCGCGGGTTCCCCAGCCCTGGGCCAAAGCAGCTGCGGGAACCAGAACCCGGCCGCTCTGAGATCAGTGCACGCTTTTCTAGGAGCGAGCCCCAAGGAGTATTCTCCACAGGTTCTCTAGCCCTGAGCCTGAGCGATCTGTCTGCGAGACGCAGGGAAATGCCAGCCTGAAATCACCTGTTCAGTAGCTGAATGAGCTGAGATCAGTAGAAAACAGGGATGATTCCATCAGCTCTCCAAGATGGCGGCCGCTGTGTCGAGAACCGAACTGGACCGCTTCTCTCCTCCGTCTCAAAGCCAGAACTCAGCACTAAGCACAGCCATTACGCCGCTGGCAGGAGCCCCCAGAATCCAAATCGCTGCACCCCCGCTCCAGCACCTCGCCGCTTCCCAGCGTGCGCTGCAGACTCCAGCCACGGGGCTATCCGCTGATCAGGCAATGCGACCCTCCGTGCGGAGAAATCGCCCGTGTCCGAGCCCCCACAGCCGAACCTCGTGCGATGGAAATCCCTCTACTAGCTTCTGGAGCACCTCAATTTCGCTGGAATTTCCCAACAAGACAGCCTTCAGCTGTTTCACCTCGTCTTTCTCCCGCACAGTGACGTGGCGCACGGGGGTGATGCACTCCCTTCGCCGCCATCTTCCAACTCCCGCCTTTATATTTTTAATTTGCAAGTCTGAGAAGTATAATCTCTCTCACTATATTCCTAGTTTATTTTCAAGTAAAGCCTTTACCACAAAAAAAGTTCATTTAAAATGATATCTGGATTGCTAATGTTTTTAACTGATATCATTTGCAAACATATTAACATAGTGATGAACTATTCTTAGAAGAATTTATGCATACAAAACTTACACATTAGTCTCATACAAAAACATACAATTGGCAAGCAGACTAAATGAATCTAAAAATGTTTTATTTTAATGATTTGGCATGTGGATAGTCTATTATGACTAATATTGGTACTCTTAATTTCTCTATTTTTAAAATCAAGTGCTTATAATATCCTTTTTCAAATATAAGAAAAAGAGCTGGGTGTGGTGGTACACACCTGTGATCCCTGTGGTTTGGCTGAGAGAGCAGGATTTTAAGTTCGAAGCTAGCCTAAGCAATGGCAAGGCACTAAGCAACTCAGTGAGACCCTGTCTCTAAATAAAATACAAAATAGAGCAGTGGAGGTGGCTCAGTGGTTGAATGCCCCTGAGTTCAGTCCCTGGCACCTCCCTCCCCAAAAAAGGAAAAAGAAAAGATGGCTCTTGTGAACCACCAGACCACAGCTTTGTGAGTGACATTTATCACTTTCAAATAGATTTTAAAATACTTTAATTATATATATATATATATATATATATATATATATATATATATATATATATATATAATTTTATTAAATTTATGTATATTTGTGATATATATGTATGTGTATATATATATGTATATATATATATATATATATATATATATATATATATATATAAAACTTATTAAAAATAAAGTTTGTATATATCTTAAACCTGGACAGTTAAAGTATTCAAATTTTCAGGTGATAAATACATTAGTGTCGTAATACTCTCAAGTGTTTGTTAGCATGTAACCTTATAAAATATGAACATAAATAAAATTGAGATGATAAAATATTTAATGTTTCTTGAGTTACTTCAGAATGAATACATCCAAATTAAACTTTTCATAATTATTTCTTTCTTTAAGCAGTAGATATTTCTTAGCATTATTATGAAGAAAAACCACAGTAAAAAAGCAATAAATAACTAAAATATTTATTTCTGCTGCTGCATCATGTGTCAATTTGCAGAAAATAATTCTGGAAAGTATTTTCAAATCCTCACTACTTCTTTATGCAACAATTTTCAAAACCATCATCATTTTCACAACAACTAGAAAACTCAGTCATTTCTAGACTCATATAAAAAACGTTAAATGAATCAAATATGCCCCAAACAGCTTTTTACCATACTATCTGGTTGTGTTATTCATACTAAAGTTCAATATCAGCTTGTGTTATTTTATTCTAAGCTTTTCCCAATTAATTTTGTGCTTTTTCAGTTAGAGAAAAAAGATTAGAAATGACAGCCACACATTTCAAGAAACACAGTAGCACAGTTAACAAGTGACCTTAGAATTTTAAAATCTAAATCTGATCCTAAATATTTCATACTCATATTCTATGTGGATGCTAGAGCTTCTGTGTGTTATGCATTAACCATTTTTTCCCTAGTGAGGAATCATTTTTTTTTAAAGAAATATCTTCATTAAATTTGAAATAGTTTGTGACTAAAAATAAATAATAAAAATATCTACATGGGATTGGACATTTCTTCACCTTGAGCTCTTTAAAAATTTAATGACTTCAGAGCTGTCTAGGGTTTGAATGCTTAATTTTTAAAAAGCTCGGTCAAACCAGAAAGGCACATAAAGAGAAACCAAGATATAAACCTTGTTTTTCCTCACTTATTTTGGGCAAATTCATTCATTCAACAAACATTTAGCAACTAGTATTTTTGATGTTATATAATAGATAAATGTAATGAATACTTGGAAGTAAGGGAAGGTAAATGAGATAATTAACACCCATAGTGACTGGAAAATAATTATTACACATTTTTTGGGGAACAATAGAATTGGGGTAAACATACAAAGAAGGAAGTGTTGGCCTTACTTTTGAGAGATAACACAGCAGGGTAGAAAATGTTAATGCTATGTTTTGGAAATGTCCCCCAATGGTTCATGTACTTGAAATCTTGATTCCCAATGAAGCAAAGTCCAGAGGTAAGACTTTTGGAAATTCATTAGATCAAAAGGGCTCTAACCTCATCAGCAGATGAATCCATCTGATAGATTAATACTTTGAATGGACTACTTGAAGGAAGTGGAAAGTGGAAGCAGGTGGGGCATGGTTGGAAGGAGTAGGTCCCTGATGGTCAGCCTTCAGGACTATATCTTGTCCCTACCACCTCCCCCGCCAGGAGCTGTGCAACTCTCCTCACCCACACCCTTCTACCAGGATGCTCTGCCACACCTCAGACCCAAAGTAAAGGAGCTGACCAAAGTTGGAATGAAGCCTCTGAAACCAGGAGTCAAAATAAATCTTTTTTTTCCTCTGAGTTGTCAGGTATTATAGTCAGAGTGATGAAAAGCTCACTAAAAGAGAATTTCAAAGTCAAGAATAAAATAAGGAATGTACTTTTCAGAAGGCAAGGGCCTGATGAAGTCTTGAAATAAATACCATATCCCAGAAATGATCATTCTTGAGAGTTATATTAATTTAGGATATGTGATTCTGTGTACAGATTCTGTATACAATTATGTGATTCTGTAATTGAGAGTGGAAAGGTTAGAAGAAATTGAATGAAATATGAAGGGTACTGAGTATGGAATTAATATTTCTGCCCAAGATATGAGGACACAAAGGAAATTCATGATATTCTTTCCCAGACTAACTCCTGAGATACAACTTCAAAGAATAATTTTAAAAAATAAAAAGAAGAAATACATTTTTATGTAATAAAACTGGAGGTAGCTGGGGAAGATTTGTATACATTAAAGAAATTATAAATTCATTCTATCAAAACATTGGCCTTCTTATGCTACACTTTTTAAAAAGTTCTGAAGATGCTAAAGGGTTGGGGACTTTATTGTCTGGATTTGTAACTCAGGAGTGTGAACATTTCCTGTGCTGGATTAGTCAGCACAGGCACTCTAAAAACACTGTTCTTTAAAGATTTGTTATAGAGGCCCACGTGATTCCTCATTAGAGGCAGATACATGTTTCTGTGTGTTTACTAAGGAAAGTAAAATAGAGCTTTAGTCATTGGGCCTAAACTCAAAAAATATAGGTCTTTATTCAAAGATTATAAAGTAAAAGAATTTAAAAGCTGTAAAATAAAATAAAAAATTAAAGAAATGCTTCCTCTTTGAATCCTTGACTTATTAACATTCTCAATTAACCAATTGCCTCCTGCTCAGTCATGTTCTTTTCCACCTCACCTTTATGTTGGTGCTCTATAAGCTCTTGAGCCTGTTCACTAATCTTATCTCTGCTCAGTTCCTAGACAATCTCGGTTTTCATATAAATGAATACTGTGTACAAATGGAAAGCATTCCAGTTATATGTGGAGCCTCAACACCTCTTTGAACTCTAGACTCATGTACATCTCAAAACTAATGCACTTAGACCTAAAAAATTGATCTATCCTCTTCCTATCATAAAAGAAACTTTTGTTCACTTATCTGATTAAGCTTGGCTCCTGAGAATCATCACTGGATATTTTCTCTTTCTTACTGCATATAATCTACTAAGTCCTATCACCTACACAGATAAAATGACCCAAAACGAATCTGAATTTTCCACATTGCAACTCTACTAAACTTAATGTATTCCCAACCTTATTCAAGTCAATATTATTTTTATATATTACTGCAGATATGTGCATTATTTTTATTACTACTCTATATAGGATTATCACACTCAACTCTACATTCAGCTGCTATAATCATATTTTAAAATATTCATCACTTAAAAATATAGATATTGATATAGACACAGATAAAGTTAATGTATAGTTCTTTGAAATACATATTCATTCTTTACTCTGGTCTAAGATCAATAGTCTTGACTTTTACTGCTCAATTTATAGGGTATTAGCAAAGAATGCCAAACCAAAATTGCATGGTTTGATCTGAAATGTTTGCTGTAGTGTCTATTAATTAAGGATTCTTAAATAAGTTATTTAATCTTTGGAACCTAGATTCAGTTATGTATAGACTTGGACTATCATTAGCAATGTATTTATAAAATGACTATAAGATTGAAAGAGATAATAAATAGAATAGTACCTGACATGTCATATCAATGAATTACTTATAGTAAAACTCTTCTCAGTGGATCTTGCATGCATGCCAAGCCCTTTTCTGACCTAGGATTTCTAGCTTGCTGCCACACAGATCACTCTGTTCCAATCACCACATAGCTGATTCCTACTCAACCCAGGTATTACCTTGGGTATATGTTATGCTTGTAAATGTTCTCACCTCCAGAGGGAGGCATCTCTGACCAACTTCACAGCCCAATGCCTCTCCCCTCTCATTGTGCATTTACTCTATCACTGATCATTTTTATTTTCTTCCTAATATTTAAGTAGATGATAAATATTCTCACTGTTTTTTTGAACATATTGCCTGTATGTGTTCAAAATCATTAGATCTCTGACATCAGGGACCTGAATTTTGTTTAAAAGCAGTTGATCAACAATCCCCCACATTCAACATTCAAATTCTATTGTGTTTCCTAGAACAAGGGTGGCTCAGGTTCTCAATGTCTTTACTTAGAGTAATTGTGTTTCATAATACTTCTGATATATACTAGCTCTTCATTAAAAATAGTTGAGAATAAAATATTTCAAATCTTCCAGAGAGGTCTCTACTCCAATGAACTGCTATAGGCCAGCAAATTAATAGTCATGGTTTATTTAGATCAGTATTTTTAGTATTTCTTTGATTTAGTATAGCAAATAAAGTGCTTTGTGATATTAATGTCACAGTGATTTTGTTTGATTTGTTTTTGATAAAGGCATCTTATTTGAGAAGAATAAAAGGAATTGAAGTAGTTGGCAGACCAGGAATACATTTTATTTATAACAAACTTTGAAATTAACAAAAGAAGATAAATTTGAATGCCTCAAAGTTTTGAAAATATAAAAGAAATGATAAATTGTTCAACAGCATTTCAGTAAAGTGTAGGGATAGGTAAATAAGACCAAGTAGTTGGCTACATTCTGATAGCAAGTCATTATGAATAAAACTAGAGCTATATACAATGAGTGTTTGGAGAGGTATTCCATTATGTTATCTTGAGGGTACTTAGGATGAAAGTATAGCAAATGAGACTGAAAAATATTTATAAATGACATGATATTCACTAATATTCTATTATTTTTTCCATTAAATATATGACAGTTTACAAGTTTAAGCTATTTGCTAAATACAAAAACTATTTAAGAGAAGTTAGTAAGACATAAATCCATGCGTCTACTTCCCAAGTTTGCAAAATACCCAATCGAGATACCCAATGCCACAGAGAAATTTTGTGAGGAATTTTCTTCAGAGAATGAGCTAATAATACTTATTTGCACAAAACAACATATCATCTTAGCATCTTGTAGATATTTCCTTACTCAGATATAAAATAAAAAAAAATCTGCAGCACAAACCGTTTAACCTAATAACACATAAAAGTTTAATGTTCAAGTAAAGGTTTAAAACCCTTAAGGACTACTTTGAAGAAGAATAGAAAAGTAACCTTGAATCTTAGGAAAGAGGAAAAAAATATTAAACATAGTCCCTTACATGCACAGCTATTTTTCAAGGTGGATCAGCTCAATAAAAACTATGACCTTTTTCTGTACCTTATTTTATTTTCCAAACCTAAAAATATTGCCAGTGCCTGAGGCGTAAGTCAGAGTGAACCTACATTATCACTCCAGAGACTTGGCATTTTCCTCATTAGGCTCCATGGTACCTGACTGAGTGACCTTGTTTGGTGAGAAGACACAGATGGAGTCTGTCAGTAAATCTTGTTAATGTAACAAGTATTCCTACTGTTAGATGAGTGTTGCACCTGATACTGGCATTTCTTCCCTTAGTAAACAACCCCTATTCCCTCTCCAACATGGGTCTCTTCTCTTATGCCATAAGGGTGTTCAGCATTCACTTGTTCTAAGGATTATCTGAAAGACTGTCTCTTGATGTGAAGGTGAGATGCTCTCTCTTTCCTAATGGCAAACCCTTGCTGGCTTTTGCAAGATGCAAAAATGACACTAAATGTGGCAGATCTAAACCTAAACTAAGCCGACCAACTCCACGCTAAAATGTCCCTTAAGTGAAAAATAAGATTGACTATCAGTTAACCAATGTTCTCATTTGTAATTTCTCCCTGTTAATCGTGTTTCTCTATGTCAAGGATAAAGCTTGAGAAAAGAGGCATTCTTAATTGGGAAACTGGAATATTTCCATGGGTATGATTATAAGGGAATGATACGGTGGCAAGTTGCATGAGTAACTTTGAAAAAGACATTTAACCCCTAACAACTTTCATATTCTTTTATATAAAATTGGTTGGTAATTGTAACCTTTCAGGTTATATATATGATAAAAGTCAGGGTCTGTATTTGGCTTTAGACCCTGTATCCTTTTACCCTGCTACCCTGATTAACTGTCAAAATCTAACTGTGTTTCTAATTATACTCATTTTTTCCATGATCATATTTATTTTAAATAGGCCTTCTTCTTAGTAAGCATAATTAGAAATACTTAGTATTCTTAGTGAACGTAAGTAAAAATACTTAGTACAATACGTAGTTAGTACAGAAACTTTGTGAGAACTATTTGATTTTATTGATATCTTGCATTACCTTAAGTAAAGCCGAAATAGCTTTTTAATGAACATGGACGTTTTTCTTTAGAAAACAAATCAGTCTCAAATGTAGTTTCAAGCTGAGTATAGAGAACTGATGAATTCTATCTCCATCTATTCTTTTCTGCATTCCTTCTTTGTTTCTTTTTAAATTAACATTTCTTTTTCCACCTCTCTTGAGATAGAAATTGAAGTTATTAGATGCACCATTTCAGAGTTTCAATATCATTGCTGCAATCACACACAAAAATAATAATTTATTATTCTTATTCTCAATTCTAAATCCTTGAGAAAGAAACTGATTGGCAGATCTTAGAATAAAAGCACCTAATCTCTACCACTCAAGAGTATGTGGTCAAAATAATATAACATGGAAAGAGCTTAATGCAACTGCCCATTAACTATCTGTGAAGAAAACTCTTTATAGGAATGAGAGCTTGACAGGGAACATCTAAGTCCACTAAGCATGGCTAATCTCTGTGTCATTAGACCTTATTGGATTTATTATAAAATTTGTTGGTACTATCCCGTACTCCTCAAATTCAAGTATGTGGCAAATGGATTTTTGAAACATCACAATAAATAGACTCTATTTCTCAAAATGTATCCAAGAGTCTGAGTGATTTTAACTAAGCTCCACATCAGAACCTATTCATATAAAAAGCAAAACTTCTGTCAGTTTTCAATGTGTTGTATTTGTGACCTGACAGGACTCTCATCCCTCTCGATGATACACTTTATTGAAAGAGTGAAAATGCTGGAAGGTGAAATACATCCCATAGCTGTATTTATGTATGTAGACCATCCCATAGCTGTCAATGTCATTTTATTTCCTGCTGGGATTTCAGTTTGTCAGAAGTCGCCAGAAGTCAAGAGAATTATTTAAACTATGTATAACCTACACAACAACTTGGGCCACTGGGTACACACGGAATGTCGAACGGCAGTGTCAAAAGTTTCATGCTAAGCAATACCTACTGCCAGGATGTTAGCACTGTCCAAGGAGAGGTACCTGAAAGGAATTATGCTCCTGGGGTCTGTCTTTATGAAAACCATGGCCTATGTGAACCTGATTTTCATTTGCTTATACAGAAATTCAAATTGCATACTTCTCTAGATATGTTCTCAGGCTTTATAATAAAAGTTGGTTCTTTGTGATGAAATTTGGAAGCACAGTCCTGATATTTTGACAGAAATGAAGTGTCTTCAAAATTTTGTGCTATGTATTTATGTTCTGTAGCCTTAGGTGAGCATATTCTATAACATGTCACCCTCTCCATTCATAAATTTTTCTGAAAGTAAAACCTGCCTTTATTTTGTGTAATAGTTGCGTTCATGGTCTTGATTTTGGAAAGTATTTTGTATCTTTATGCCATGATTTACAGTATCATAATTCTTTGTTGATTTATTCTTAATCATTGATTAAATAAGCTATGTAATTACCTTTGGAAGTAGGATGAAGTCTCTTAGGCCAATAGAAGGCACTGAGGGGAATATTAAAATTTGCTTGTATACCCAAATTATGCTGGGGAAGTAGCCAGAATCTCAGATCCAGGGGATGAAATTTTCATAGATTTGCAAGAGCTGAGCAGTATTTTTTAAGTGTAAAATTTACAAGTCTTTATTGGATCAACCAATTTGATCTACAAAGAGGCAGTGAGGCAAAGATCAAAAATTAAATCATCTACAATTCATTGTTAGACAAATTAGAATTCAAATTCCAGTCCTTGCAATGACTAATTCTATGCTGTTTCATAACTATTTACTTTTATAGTTTTCCATCATTAAAGTGGAAGATCGAATATTATATTTACAAAAGCCATTCTCAATGATGTATTATAGGTGCTGATATTCAGCTATTCAACACTCTTGTGCATTCAGATTGACAGAAAAATCTTCTTTTCCCTAGTTTCTAAAATCTATACTGTAGCACTTGTAAAATATTTTTAAAATATTTAAATGTCCATAGCCACAAACCTGAAGCAATCAGTATTGAAAATCATCCAAACGCTATGCAAAAACATAACATTTTAAATTCTATACATACAAAAAAGAAATCTTAGAAGGATCTTTGAGGTAAATCTCTCACCAGCAAAAAAAACTACATACACCAAGATATGAGTTTGAATAAGTAATAACTTAAATCTTGCAACTGATGTTTTACATAGCTGTGTTCCCTGAATATTTTTTTTCTCTGTAGGATGCCATTTTTACTCTATAGTACTGATTGTGGCAACTGTTTAATCTTCCACTATTTCGAAGAAGAGTAAAGAATAGTATTTTAAGTATGAAAGACTGAGTTTTAGATTCATATTTCTTTATCATGGTTAAGTAATGGCTTTATTTGAAACCACAGGAGACCTCACTCTATGTTATGGTTTGGATCTGGAATATACACCAAAGGGTCATGCATTAAAGACTTAGTCCCTGTTGCAACAATCCAAAAGTGAGACTTTTAGAACATGATTGGATCATGCAGACTTTTCAGTGGATAACCCACTGAGAGCTGAGTGGACCACTAGAGGTGGTGGGAAAGGTCAGCAGATGGGGTATGGTTTGAAGAAAGAAAGTCACTAGGACTGGTGGGTATATTATTGAATTATTGGGGACTATATCATGTACCTACTCCCTTCCTTCTCTCTCTTTCTCTCCCTCTCTCTCTTTGCTTCCTGGCTGCCATGAGCTAAGTAGCATTCCTCCACAATACTCTTCTACCACATTGTTCTGCCTCACTTCGGGCCCCAAAAATGAAGGTATTCAACTATGGACATAAACCTCTGAAACCTCTAAATTTTTATTCACAAATAAAAATTTATGAACCAAGATAAATCTTTCATCCTCCAAGTTGTTTATTTCTGTTATTTTGGTCACGATGATGAAAAGCTGACTATCACATTGTATATTAAGTCCTGTCCAGTATTATGATTTTTAATTTAATTTTCAAATAATATATGCCATGGTAACACTAATTTCTCCAATTTGCATATTTGAACATACATTTTTTGTAAATATAACTATATTTGGCCAGGATTTTATAATTATTATAGAAGAAATGAGATTTAAATACAAATATGCCCAAAACAAAAGAAATGCATTTTTTTCTGCTAAGTGCTATTGCTTCACAGTGTAATACAAATAGCAATGTTTTTAATATTTAACTTATTTTGTAAAATATTAAATAATTGGGAACATCATTTTGTGTTTTTTTAAGAAGACAAATTATTTTCTATGTATCAGTTTAACAAATTCTGAAAAAGAAATTGTGAACTTTCCAGCGCAAATGTAAAATTGAGTTGAGGCTATGACCTCTTTCTCTCTGAGACTACAACAGTAAAAGGATGTATGCTCAAAGTGATAAGCAGGAAGTGAAGAGAGGAGACATTAAAAAATATTAATTTTCTAAGATACCAAGTAGTTTTTACTAATGAAACTAAGAAAGTTACATCTCTATCAAAAGCATCTATAGCTACATTTTCAATTATCAGGTCAAAATTTTTGAGACTTTTTTTCACATCTCTTTTTCTTATACTATAAAAATATCTGATCAAATACTACTTTCTCCAATGGATGATAAGATTTATTTTCTATCCCTTTAATTCTGTTCTTTTGCCATCATATTCCAAGTCCTTGAGACTATAAGGGCCTTAGGAGCAAGCATTTTGTCTCTTTTATTAAATATTCTATTCCTTCACATTAAGCGCATGTTAAATGTTAAGCAAATGTTTCTTTACCAATTAAAGTGAACCTATTTATGCACATGTATATGCAAACATGCAAACAGACATACACACAGAGTGAGCTAGATAAGAAGTTATTAGGGCTGGCAAAAGCCAAAACGTTTATAGATAACAGAAAAAAATAAGTTTATCCCAGGAAATAACATAAGTGTGATATTTTCAAACTTCAAGATCAATAAAGACAAGTCTAACAATGGAATACAACTAAAACCCAAATAAAGGTAGTTAATCAAATTATTATCAGTTTCTCATTATCAGCTGATATGGATGTAAATAACAAAAGACAAACATTTATACATTTAAAACATAGCTGATGAAGAAAAAATGGATTGAGAAATAAATAGTTTATATTTAAAAAACATCACTTTGGTTTTTGAGCAGCTGTGTAATTCTATGAATAACATGCACATTGTATGCATATTAGTTTAATTAATTATGGGTTTCTATGATTCTATCTTTTCTAAAATTCTGTCTTTTGCTCTAGAAATCCTTTATTTGATATATAGAAAATTACTTCTGTTTTTCTAATTTTTACATTATAATTTTAAAATAAAACATAATCTAAAACATTATTTCAGAATTATAAACCCTAAATTTGCCAAATCTCGGCAAAGACACTGTAGGCATTAACTATCACTGTTACTTCTTAATATTATGGACTTCTAAGATTTTCTTATAATTTTAGCTTATTTCTTGGAGCCTCAGTTCAACTGCTTCCAAGTGCCCTTCTGATATTTTTGATCTAAGTTTTCATTATTATTTCTGCTTTAATGTATTTATAACTTAACTCATCCTCTTTCTACCTGAAGCCAGGGCCTTATCCTACTGTAACTTGTGTCAATCACATCAGTGTTTTCCAGTCACTCAAAACTTCATGTTTGCATTTCAACATTTTGTTTTTCTTCCAATGAAGTTATATACCTTATTGGGGTATCTGTCTATATAGGCCTACTGTTCTTCTTGACTGAAGATATGGTAATCAAGGAAGTTTATTAGAAACATTCAGTTTATTCTAGAGACCAATGCGTAAACAATTACAATACAATAAGCTGAATATCAAATTAACAGTAAATCATTTTTTAATAAAGCATATATGGACATAAAGACAATTGCTTTTGTTCCTTTGAGAACATCACATACATTACCTGTATAAATATCTCAGGTCTCTAACAAAGTAGACTTTTTGCAGTGGTGTTCTTAGATCAAAAAACTAAGTTAAAGCTTCAATAGTTTTCATTTTCCAAGAGAACTGAATAAATTCATATTTTGGACATTCAATGCACTTAAGGTCCAGCGTGAGCTCTTTTTCAAGACTTACTGACACTACCACTCCAGTCAAAACTATATAGGCATTTTATTAAATATTTGTTTTTTTCCAATTATCATGTTTTGTTCTATCCATGAATTTTCTCAATACAATATCTAAACTATAAATAGTTTTATCTTCAAGAAGCTAGAAAACCAACCAACTTCTGAAGTTCTCATGCTTACTACAATAGGAAATAATGTATGACTTTTCTTAACTTGCATAGCTGTTTCTGCACATCATTTCTAAGACACCACATTAGGTTTTGGCATATTTGATTATGTATCTTTCCTGACATACAAAATACAGTGATTGCTGAGGGTCAGTATCTTCCCTATAACTCCTGGGGTGTTGTTCCTAGTGACTCTTGATCAAATCTTCTTTATCTGTTTAAAGGATACTTAAAAATAAACATTAATCCATTATTCTTCCTCAAATTAACCCCACAGAGGAAAACAATAAATTGAGGTTTCTAACCTTTTTTTTTTTTTAATTAAATCAAACCAAAACTTCGGTGCAAGCTTTTAACAAGATATTTTTTACATTATTGCAAATGAAAGAAACAGTGCTCAAAAAGGCCTTATGGGAAAATGTTGTCCAAATATAGTTATATTTTTCTTTTTCTTTTTGTTTTTGAAAAGACAGGGTCCTCTTCATTGGTCCTTTTGTGCTTCTTTGAGGAAAGAATATTGTAATTGGTCCTTAGGACAGTCAAGTGTTTTTGCCATGAAGAAGAATAAATGTGGAATATCCCCCTAAGTTTCTGCTCAGTTTGTGGACAAGCTTTTTAAGTCCTGTCCAAAAAGAAAACCCCATGTCACAGAAAACTAGATGTATCTCCCAGTAAGAGGGAGGGGTAACTGGAAAGTAGTTTAGTATAATAATATTATTTGAGGTAATTTTAAAAGAGGATAATATTAAATTTCTTATTATCATTTTTCCTAATTTAGTTGAATAAAAATTCAGCCTATCCCAATGATAGAAGTTACTTCTGAGTTTTTTTAATATATATATATATATTAATTTTAGTTTTTGATAGACAATTATTTTACTCATTTACTCATTTAGTTATATGCGGTGCTGAGAATCTGACCCAGTGCCCCACATGTGCTGGGCAAACACTCTACCACTGAGCCACAATGCCAGACCACTCCTAAGTTTTTCTATTACCCAAACCAAGTACCCAAATCAATTGTCAAATGGACACATGGTAATTGATGATAGAAATTGATTTGCTAATTTAAAAAATCAAAGGATAAATTTTGCTTTTAATTATATATTTCTTCTACTTATTGTATTTGGAGTGAAAAAAAATGACAACTATCACCTTCATACAAAAAAAGTTGATTTTATCATACATGATTGTCTATTTAATTCATATCTATGTTACTTTGTTTATTTTTGAAATAGGAAAATGTAAAATATTTAGAGATTGTAAGTTAAGACATTAATATTTTGGAAGTATAGATACTTAAGGGCTTTTTAGGGAAAACAAAAAACAAAGAAACAATTTTATGAATTGATCCTGCCTTTTTTTTTTTGTCCATGTATGTCCAAGCAATCAGAATTCATGACTCCACCTACCCCTTATGTATATTAAACAGAAACACACATGATGACACTAAAAAAAAGGAAGAAGCAAAGACAGAAAGAGACACAGAGAAGAAACAACATGAGATATGTGTTAGAAATTAGAGAAGACTTGGTGGCTCCTAAAAGGAAAGTCTAAGTTACATAAAAGGTGCTTTGTTCACCCCTGGATTGCACACTTGGGTTGTAGTCCTATCAGGCTCTTGACACTTACTTTATATGTTTTTGAAATGCTGATTTAATCTTTAGCACCCTCAGTCATCTTGGAACCAGAAAGAGCTTTAAAGCTTTCATTTTATAACTTCACAGTTCACTTTAGAATAAAAGTCTATTCACTATGGATTCAAGGAATTTTTGTACAGGTTGGAAACACGATGGACATTTTTTTTAGATGTTTTGGACCCACCTCTCTGATGATCAGCTTGCCAGTTGTGCTGGTCCCTTTGAAGCGCAAAACTGTCTTATTGCCTCACTTTTGTTTAGAGTTTAGGGCAGTCTCAATAATGCTTGGAATCATCAATGAAACTAGCATTAATTTGATTATTATGAGCTATTTTTTCAAATCAAGACCAATTATTTTCACCTTGTAGGGATAATAGATAGTATCATCTCAGAACAATGGTATAAATTAAAACTCTGTAGGAATAAGCCTGTATTTCACTATAAAATAGAGATTAAATATTGCTTCTAGCCCATTAAGATCCTTGTTTAATGTTCTAAATAACAAATGAATTGTCTGTATTAATTTGAGTAAATTGTGTGTGTTTGCACAATGTAGAGCATTGTTTTCTGTGATGCAGTGTTTTCTGTTTACTTCAGTCCAGAAGATATGTTTGTCCTTCCTGTCATACCATATGTCAGTTCATTTATTCATTCCACTAATGCATACTGCATTTATTAAAAATAAGCCAAGTGAAAAGAGAAGGATTTTGACTAGGAACTCAAAATACAGCAAGGATAACTTTTCACCTCCAAAATAAAAGAAGAGAAATTTACAGCAAATTGTAGCAGCTCTCCAGTTCTTCAGTAGCAAACTGAGATAGAATAATGTAGAGGAACAAAGGAAGGCATTTCAGTGAGTTATTAGAAGAAAATGAATGAGAGTCTAGTCTAGGTTTCCAGACTCGACAGAAATAATAAAGGCAACAGATGGTGGCATTTTTGGCCATGCTGTGGCTCAGTGAGAGAAGGAAAACACCTCTTCCATAAAGGAGAAGGAGAAGGAGAAGGAGAAGAAGAAAAAAACTTAGGAAAAACTAATGCAATCACCAAAACAGAAATCTGAGCAGATAATAAACTCAGAAAACCTGGATTGTGCTTTCCAGGGAGATAGTCCTGGAGATCTATGGATATAGACAGAACCAGTGATCACTAACAAAGGTTATTTGAGTCTCCTTAGCAGAGGTGGTCAGACCAGGATAATCACAGACAGTTTGAGGAAACTCAGTCATTAGTCTTCTTGGATTTCCTGAGTCAGCAGACTTGGAATTCCTGCAGTTTACCATTTTTTCCCCAGAAAGTTCTGAGTCCTGTGAGTCCTGTTTGTTCCTTGCTCATTGGTTCATTCATGTTCGTTCTCTCTCTCTCTCTCTCTCTCTCTCTCTCTCTCTCTCTCTCTCTCTCTCCCCCTTCCTCCCTCCCTCCTTTCCTCCAGCTCTCTTCCTCTCATTTTCTTTCCCCACTTTTCATTTTATGTTTTGCCCTGTACTTGGTATACCTACCTTTTGAGTATCTAAGATCAAAAAAAAAATCACTATGCTCCACTTTTCACTGTATCAATGGGTTCACATACCAAGAATCAATCTGAGCAACAAGGGAGGGGGGATCCTGCTGGGCTCTGCAGAGTGGAGAACAAACATTACTTTCATTTGAAATTTAAAGATTGATCTCTGTAATAAGAGTGTGGGTGAGAGGAAGTAGGGACCTTGACTGGAAAATTTCACCCCTGCCCTCACCAGTACATGAAGAACCAAAAAAATAGACTGAGACTTCACATATCTCTCATAAGCACACAGACAGGGACTTTCAGAATAAGTGATGAGATTTAAGTCACATCCATTTATGCATAAAACAGGTGAAGAAACTGGTGAATAACTGAGTTATATTTGTCTTCTTACCACCCCTGGTTTCAAAAACAAAGCCATTCTGAGAACAGAAAGAAGTTTATCATCATTCCACCTCCATCAGATGTGGCCAGGCAAGGAGGAGGGAATTTTTTATACAGACTCACCAAGTAAGTTTGTCCAGTTTGGATTAGAGCCGAAATTAGTAAAGGGTATGAGACTTGCATTTGAATGATTTACACACAGTTGGCTGTTGCTAAAATGTGAAAGCCAGGTACAATGAATCTATTACAAAAACTTTAGCAGCAATTTTTCAGTGACTCTGTATGATAATGTAATAACTGATTGATATTAACTAATATATGTCCCCTATATGCATTTATTCCACTTCGACCTCTACTTCTTCACCCAAATTACTCTTCTCATTTTATCATCTATTTCCCACTCTCTTTACATCTCCTTTATTTTTCTTTCTTTTCTTACTTTATCTTATTTATTTTTTCCATCTTCAAATTCAACTTTGTGTATCATTATTAATGGTTAACACTTTCAGTCTAATCTAACTTATCACCATATTCCTCCTGAAATAAGAGTTAGATCATTAGTATTTTCATTTGGAGCATATGTTGGTATATAGTTTAGTTTTAAATTACCACTGCTACTTGCAGCACTCCATTCAAAGAGGCATTGAATATTAAAATTGGATTACATTGAGCCTATGTTTTGAAGCTAGTATATACTCCTAGCACAGGATTTATTATGAAATAATAACTACTGTCAAAGGGCCTCCACATAAAAGAAGAAGAGGAATCCTTTCTCAGCAGATGCATAAATCAAGGACCTCTGAAAATATAAGGAGAGGAGCTTTCTGCTTCAAATTTTCAACCCTCCAATAAAGGAAAACACAGATACTGTAGGCCATGAAATTCCAGAAAAAGTCAATAAAATATTGATTATTCAAGTATTAGCAAAGTAAAAGAAGATGTAAAAATTTAATAGAGAAAATACAAGAGGATAAAGACCATTTCAACAAAATGAGATTTTGAAAAAAAAAAAAAAGAAAACAATCAGAACTTCTGAAAACAAAAGACACAAAATATGAAATACAAAATCTAGTTGACAACTTCACCAACACATTAGATTATGTGTAAAATAAACAACATGCCTCAACAACAGTATACATAAACTTGAACACTTATCAGTAAGGAAAGAGGAGGAGGAGGAAGAGAGAAAGAAGAAAAAGAAGAGGTGGTGGAGGATGAGGAGGAGGAGGCTATGATGAGAATGTACAAGTACTCTGAAGCCACATGAAAAGATGAAACGTAATAATGGGAACTGAAATGGTGCAAATTATATTCCATGCATGTACAACTATATATAAATGAACTTCATTGTTATGTATAAATGTAATACACTAATAGGGACATTTTTTAAGAGTTGTTGGCATTGAAGGAAATATGTAGATATCAGCTAATGAAATAATAGCAGAAAAAATGAAATGGACTGTAACATATAAGATATTTAGAGACTCACAGATAGACAAGATCAAAGATCTAAACCACTCTAAGATACATAACAATCAGAATGCAATCATAATAGATAGAACATTTAAAGCTACAAGAGAAAATTTTCAGGTCACATTTAGAGGTAAACTAATAAGAATTACTTCTGACTTCTCAGCTCAGACTTTAACATACATGCAATGAGATAATTCAAGCTCTGAAAGGAAACAAGTATAACCCAAATTGCTATAGCCAGAAATACTATTCTTCAAAATTGAAGTGAAACAAAAGCTTTGCCCGAGAAATGTAAGCTAAGAGAATTCATAACCATTATGCCAGCACTACAGAAAATCCCAAGAGAAATACTACATGTAGACAAACTTAAGAGCAAACACCAGATGCATGAAGCTTATTGGAAGCGCAGTTATGCAAAGAAGAATTTGGACATTAAATATATGAAATAAATAAAAATGGCAAGAAATAATAATAAATTCTCCATAAAAACTCTGAATGTAAATGATCTCAACTTTCCAAGTAAAAGATATACTGGCACAATGATTTTTTAAAAATCTAACTATTTAATATTTGAAAGAGATTTATACAGCCACAGGATGAAGGTTAAAAGATACTTCATTACTATGGAGTCCTATAACAAGGAAGGATGGCTATTTTCATATCTGACAAAACAGATTTCAAGAAAAAATTAATCAAAAGAGAAAAAGGAGAATGCTTCATACAGATAAAGTGAATAATCTTACAAAAAGACATGACAAATAGTAAATAAACTATGCCCCAAACAGTGATATAATGTATCCAAGTACATAAAATAAAGTCTTCTTGTATTTTAGACTCAGATAGACCCTAGTACAATACCAGGTGATTTCAAAACACCCCTCTCCTCAGTGGAAACAGAAACAAAAAGTCTTCCCAATAATCCCTTAATGAGATGAATCATCAGGGGAATTCTATCAGATCCTTAAAGAACTAATGGAAACCATCCTCAATTTCCCCATGAAATAGAAAGGGAAGGATCACTCTCAAATTTATTCTATGCAGGCAGTATCAAAACAAGACAAGAACACATCAATGAAAGAAAACTACAAACAAATATCACTGATGAACTAGATGCAAAATTTCTCAATAAAATATTAGCAATCCACATACAACAACACATTGAGAATATTATACACCATGATCAATGAGATTTTATCACAGGGATTCATGGTTGGTTCCACATAGGCAAATCAATAAATGCAATTCATATTGCAAATAAAATTAAGGACAAAAATCATATGATCATCTCACACAATGAAACTTCTAATATTAAAAATAAAAAGGAAAATATATTTAAAATATGATAAAGAGCAATGCTGTAAATTCAATTATATCATTTTTTTAAAAAATGTGGACCAAAAAAAAAAAAAATATCCTTTGAAAGATACCATTATGTGAAATATCAAAAGTAGGCCCTAATCTTCATCATGTGGGATTAGGCCCCAACTTCCTTAGTAAGACTCCTATAGAGCAATAATTAAAACCAAGAATCAATAAATGGGATGGAATCAAACTATAAATTTCTTCTCAGCAAAAGAAACAATCTGTGAGGTGAACAGAGAGCCTACATCCTGGGAGCAAATTTTTACCCTTCACACATCAGATAATGCACAAATCTCTAGGGTATATAAAGAACTCAAAAAGCTAAACACCAAAAAATCCCAGATAACCCAATCAACAAATGAGCCAAGGTACTGAACAGACACTTCTCAGAAGAGTATACACAATCAATCATTAATATATGAAAAAATGCTCGGCATCTCTAGCAATTAGAGAAATGTAAATCAAAACTACTCTAAGATTTCAAATCACTCTAGTCAGAATGGAAGTTATGATGAAGACAAACAACAATAAGTGTTGGAGAGGATGTGGGGA
This sequence comes from Spermophilus citellus, assembly GCF_964194105.1. Lineage (NCBI taxonomy): Eukaryota > Metazoa > Chordata > Mammalia > Rodentia > Sciuridae > Spermophilus > Spermophilus citellus. Next base: position 107,398,557 of record NC_138182.1, read on the forward strand.
AAAAGGTAAACTCATACAATGCTGGTGGGACTGCAAATTGGTGCATCCAATCTGGAAAGCAGTATGGAGATTCCTTGAAATCTAGGAATGGAACGTCCATTTGACCCAGCTATTTCTCTGCTCGGACTGAACCCAAAGGACTTAAAAACAGCATACTACAGGGACACAGCCACATCAATATTTACAGCAGCAAAATTCACAATAGCTAAACTGTGGATGAATGGATAAAAAAAATTGGCATATATACACAATGGAATTTTACTCAGCAATAAAAAAGAATAAAATCATGGCATTTGCAGGTATATGGGTGGCATTGAAAAAGATAAGGCTAAGTGAAGTTAGCCAATCCTCCCCCAAAAAACAAATGCTGAATGTTTTCTCTGATATAAGGAGGCCGACTCATAATGAGGTAGGGAGGGGGAACATGGGAGGAATAGATGAATTCTAGATAGGGAAGAGGGGTGGGAGGGAAAAGGTAGGGGCAGGGGATTAGCAAGAATGGTGAAATGTGATGGACATCATTTCCAAAGTGCATGTATGAAGACATGAATTGGGTATCAACATACTTTATATACAAACAGAGATATGAAAAATTGTGGTATATATGTGTAATAAGAATCGTAATGCATTCAGTTGTATTTTTTTTAGTCAAAAAAAAAAAAGAAATGTCAAAATAAGAAATGGAAAATCTGAATTATCTATATTATTAAAGAAACTGAAATAATAATTTCAAATGTTCTTTTAAGTAAAAATTCCATGCTTATGCTTTTGGTAGTGAAAATATTACCTATTTAAGAAACAAAGTTGATTTAACTATTTATTTATTTATTTATTTATTATTATTATTATTATTATTATTAGAGAGAGAATTTTTTTAGTATTTATTTTTTTAGTTTTCGGTGGACACAACATCTTTATTTTTATGTGGTGCTGAGGATCAAGCCCAGCGCCCCACACATGCCAGGTGAGTGCGCTACTGCTTGAGCCATATCCCCAGCCCAACTAATTCTTTCAGGAAACAAAGAAAAAGAAAATATATCCTAAGTTATTTTTTGAGGCTAGAATTTTTGTCATTCCAAAACCAGACTGCAATACATAAAAAGATAATTGTAACCCAATGATTCTAATCAACAAAGATGCAATACACAATAAAACATTATCAAATCTAAATTATCAAAATGATCATATTTTCTGGTCAAGTTGCCATTATCAAAGACATGAAATTTTGATTAATCATTCAAAAAAATTAATGTCATCATTCATATTAAAAAAAATGTCACATTTAAATTACCTTAATGGAATGGTAGTCTTTAAATACATTCCCAGCACAGTAATCCCAGAGGACATGGTACTGAAAGGTTTGTGGAATAAATTAAAATGCTCAAACCATATGACTTATTAAATCAACATGAAGTAAGACAGGGTAAGTTATTCCACTTGGATAACATGCACAAACCTACACAAACCTTAGGATAAGCAATACATATATGCTATGTATTACCTAATGCCTCACCCTCTGCTACAAAAATCTTCCAATGTATTGTATAAGGACCAGAATTAAGACTTGACTGAAAGATGAAAGATTTCCTGAGCCAAAGTATACTTTTATTTCTTATTTATTTATTTGCTTATTTATTGGTATCCAGGATTGAATTTGGGGGCATTTGAACACTGAGCAACATCCCCAGCCCTATTTTGTATTTTATTTAGAGACAGGGTCTCACTGAGTTGCTTAGAGTCTTGCTTTTACTGAGGCTGGTTTTAAAATCTTAAGCCTCCTGCCTCAGCCTCAGAAAATAATACAAATATCTGGGTTTTGTTGTTACTGCCAAGCTAATTCCATAATTCATACAGAAATAAAAAGACTAAAACACCCATTACAAATTAAAAAAAATAAGTACATGTAGAAATTTATCTCAACTAGTTTCAAAACACAATGGTCTGAAAATATCCCCACATGTATACAGTCAATGAGGTTTTTAAAAAAGAAATCTAGGATTTTAATCAGGAAACAAAAGTCTTTGCAATAAATGGTAGGAGAATATATTTTTAAAAAATGAAAAGAAAATGATTTTTAATCCTTGCCTTACATTATAAACAAAAAAGAATTCTGTGATGGAGCTAATCCTAAACATTTAAATGTAAAACTTCTAAAATGAACAATCTTTATACCATTAGATTGTCAAATATATTTCATAAGGAACACAGTAAACACTATATGTAACAAAACAAATGTTGATAAATAAAAAATTAAAAATGTATGATTCCAAAACATTGCTCCAACAAAACAAATAGATGAGTGAAACTGGGAGAAACTCCAAATATTTCTAGCTGACAAACAGGACTTTTAGAAAATATACAAAGAAATTTTAAAACCCAATTTTAAAAAAGATAATCCCTCAAAAGAGGGCAAAATCTTATTGATACTTCCCAATATAAGATAAATGCTTTAAAAGTGCTCAGTTTCATAGTCATTCCTAAAGAAGTTAAAATCATTATTACAAATCATTGCTTATACCCAGCAGAATAGATGAAATGAGAAACTTTGGAACACAAGCATTGCTGAGCAATCAAAATTTTTATCCCTTGCTGGTGGAAGAATAAAATGGTTAAATCTTTTTGCAAAATTCTCTGGATATTTCTACAAAAGTAAAATGTATCCCATCTTATGACCTTTATATCCTTTTACTTATGCACTGCAAAAGAACCATTTGCACTAAATAAATGAAAACACCGTCCACAAAAATTTTGTACATGATTATGCATAGCAGCTCTATTTGTTACAGCTGAAAACTGGAAGTAGTCCAAATATCCAGCCGCAAAATAGATATACAAAGTGTGGCACCTAAAGAAAAAAATATTACTTTTATACACAACAAAATAAATGAATCTCAAAAAATTATGCTGATTAATTATGTTGCTGATACCTTAAAAATATGCTTCTTTTAAAGTATGACATGAGAGTACATTTTGCATGATTTTCCATGATGTTCTGGAATGGGAAAAATTAATCTATAGTGACAGAAACCCAAATCATGGATTCTTCTAGTAGACAAAATAATTGGCATTGAAGGGAAATTGGGAAAACATTCTGAGGACACAAAACTGTGGGTGAAACAGTTGTATTTTGCTAAAACCCTTCGATCTACACATTTCAATCCTTTAATTTAAATTTAATTACATTATAACAAGACCATATTTTACTATTTTTTAGTAAAGAAGTACAATTCACATGAAAAATTTTTTCCACTAAATTCACAAAAGCTTATAAAACTATATATTTTTATAGACTACTATACTCAACTTATTAGCCATCTATTGATCTGGAAAATACCCATGTTTATTAAATATAATTTGCATACTATGCATGTTTTTTAAATTTACTATAGTGTTTTTAAAAGTTAGAAATTAATCTACAGTGGATTTTTTATGTTGTATACAAGTGTGAAGTCATTCTTAAAATTTCTATTTTTAGTAATCTTTTTTTTAGTCTGTGACAAATGCATCATTTTTTTAGAGAGAGAGAGAGAGAGAGAGAGAGAGAGAGAAGAGAGAGAGAATTTTTTTTAATATTTATTTTTTATTTTTTGGCGGACACAACATCTTTGTTTGTATGTGGTGCTGAGGATCGAACCTGGGCCGCACGCATGCCAGGCTTGAGCCACATCCCCAGTCCACAAATGCATATTTCTCTGTAGTCTATTTTGTAGCAATATTTTTGGGGCAATGTAGCTCTCCCCAGGACTGATTGCTCCAAAATTCCTTTTGGATTCAGTATTCTGCATTTGTTTCTAAACACTCTACACATTTTACATGTGCATTGAACTCCAAATATTTTTTACATCATATTTTGTTATATATTTATTTGTGTTTTCATAATACACTGTAGATAAAATATCAAACTAATGCAAATATAAAAAACATAAATATTTTACTGTTTCCATTTAATAAGTATTCAAATGTAAAATTGTATTATTTAGCACTTGATGTGTGCCAGAAAGTATTCCATGTTCTTAACATATATTATTTCACCAAATACTCTCAACAAGCACTTGAAGGAAAACTAATACCACTCTCCATTTGGATTGAGAAGCCCAAAGAGGTTAAACAATTTGCACATATCATGTATCTAGCAAGGGACAAATCTAAAGTTCAGACTCATGTTGTAACTTTAGGTTGCAGGGTCTATTTATTTGCAGGACATAATTTTCAGAACTATTTATGTATTTAAAATGTTTAAATCAACATCATAGGAAAAATGTTCTATTTTCAGATACATAAAATTAAGGCACAGATATAACCTTGTATGGCCTTCCACAGTAAAAGCTAAGAAAATTAAACCTATAATCTCAGTGAAAAATGAAAGTACTAATAAATGGAAGAAAATTTAAAACCAAATCTTTCTTATTAAATTTTGCTTCGGCCTTGATTCCAGAACTGCACCACAGATTTTTTTGTTTGCTTAAAGGATCAGAGATGGGTGTGGGGAGAATTGAAAAAATTTCCTTTAAAAATTAAAAAAATAACTCGGAAGAATGACATCTGTTAGATGTGGAGGACTCCGACTCTGATGTTGCAGAGCAGATGTGAGATTAAACATATGTCAAAAAGACTTAGGTGGGCTGCATTTTCCAAGGTCAGGCAAATTGGAGAAAGGAAGCCTCAGGAGATAGACATAGTGTCAAGTTGAAATAGTTAGAAACAGTTAACATGTATTTTATTTTATCATTACCATTTCTCCAAACATTATTTTTGTTCAATTCTGATTTTTGTCTTGTTTGTTTTCCAAAAATATCTTTTATAAAAGTGACAGGGTCTCTGTCCTAGAACATAAATTAAATATCTACTTTATTTTAATAGCTGATTTTTAAAAACTTTGGCTTTAATAGAACAACAACAACAACAACAACAACAAGGAGAAGGAGGAGGAGGCAAACTAAATAATTTAGTGGCTGACATACTCTTAAGTCACTATCCACAATTAAATTCCACTGGTCCCATGCACTGAATAGAGAAATATGCCACAATAATTTCTAGTTATTTGTAAAATATAGAAATCTGTATCTTTATATGTTTTATAGAAAAAGAAACATGTTCACCACTATTTGAATACCAGCAAGAAAACAACTATTTTCTTTATTTTCTCCTAGTACAGAAAAACAGACTTGCCGCTCTAAAAGAGGTAATAGGAACACAGTCAGAAATTTTATTAGAATATTAATCTCTATGTTAGCTTTGAAATGTTGGAAAGAAAGCAATTTGTTTTTCTCCCATCTCCATCTGTCTGGGGTTTTCAGTTCTACAGTTTCTGAGATTTTTCTTATCTCCATTTTTTTTAAGTTAGAGCTGTAGTTTTTTTAAGTGTATGATGATGGACAATCTTGTCCTTCCATGTGGAATGTAAATAAACCCATATCTGGAGATAAGAATGGGTCGGAGAAGATGCTTTTCCTTTCAAACTGGACAGTGGATCTACTGGTTCTTTTTTCCAACACAGTCTCTGTTTTAATCAGTGTTTTTTTTTTTTTTTTTTTTTTTTTTTTTTTTTTTTTTTTTTTTTTTTTTTTTTGCTGCTGTGACTTAAAGACACAACCAGTATACTGTAGAGAAAGAGAAGTTTATTTGAGGGCTCACAGTTTCAAAGGTCTTAGTCCATAGAACTTTGGCTTCATTTCTCAGGGCTTGAAGTGAGTCAGAACATCATGACAGAGTGTGACAGAGGGAAGCAGCTCACATGATGACCAGGAAGCAGAGAAAGAGGTCTCCACTTGCCACACTCCAATTCCCACCTCCTCCACCCACATCCTACCACTTCAGTTACTACTCAGTTAATCCCTATCAGTGGATTAATTCACTGATTGGGTTACGACTCTTAAAATCCAATTATTTCTCCTCTGAACCTTCTTGAATTGTCTCACACATAACCTTTGGGGGGACACAACATCCAAACCATAACAGTCTCAAACGGGCAAGGAACCAACTAAGCTGTCTATGGTAAGGTTGCTTAAGAGCAGTCTTGGATATGGTGTGTTAATGGTGACCAGTGTAGGTCAAAGACAATAAGACTCAAGAGTTTAGAAAGCCAATGCTCCTACATGTTTACATAACCATGGGACTACCTGGGGAAGAAGCCACTTGAAGAATTTTTTTATGTTTTTGTTTTTTTCCTAATGGAAATGGAAATACAGACTTGAATTTAGTTTGTTCAAAGAAGGGGGGATATTTGATTAAAAATATATTATTGAATAGTATTTGGTATTCTGGGGTGTGGGATATAGTAGCTCTATGTTTTTAAATGGATCCTCACTCAATACAAGGTTGATAAATAATTACAGAAGATTAAATATCTTATTTCGCTCATTCTCCATGTCTTTTTCTTACTTAGACAACTATTGTTCTTTATGATTTCAATCACCCCCACACCCTTCTACACCTGTTGCCAAGTTCATTAATCATAATGTGAAGAAGCATTAGCTGTCAACATGCTCAAATTAGATATACAGTATTTAAATGATTGTGTAGAGAAATGGGATAGAGAGAGATTTCCATTTATGTTTGAAAAAATGTAATGCATGGATTAACAACATGTTTTCACTTGGCCTTGATCCTTTAGAGATGTGATTATGTTCTTTAATTTCTGCCATTAAATCACAATTTTTCACATCTAGAAAATGAGATTTCGCAGTAATATCTCTATTCTCAGAAAATTCATATGGTCTACATATTTTATGAGTGAAAAAATACAAATTTGTGGTAACGATTTGGACATCACTTGTTCTTATTGAATGGAAAGATATGGCAAAAATATTTTGGAATGTCAAATGAAACTTGTAAGTCAATAAATTAAGGTTATAATTTTTTATTAAGAATGTGTCATCATTAAGGAATCTTTCTGGTTAGTCAGACTTATTATCAGAAGCTGGTAATCTCTTGAGATTCACATTTAATGGTAGAATGAGGTTGACTTGCCCCACTATTTTACTAATTTTAGCTATCTTTCTTGTCATTTTAGTATTATTTCTTTGTGTATACTCTTATATAAATTAGCTAAAGACAGCCTCTTTGTATTTGGTTAAGGCTTTCTGCAGGGCAAGACCCATTACCTCAAAGGCCTACTAGTGCCAAACTCAGAATTTTATACACTGTATTATTTTAACAATGGAATTTTAGCCATTTTGAGTCTGTTTTTATCACATATCCTTGGAAACTTAACCCATAGTAGTTAAGTCTTGAGCTATCAAGACCTAAGCTGCTGCTGCCTCTCTGAGCTTTCAGACTCACAATTCCTGCCATGCCTAGGACCAACACCTAGACCTATAAACCCTGCACTCTCATCTTTTCTTTACCTTCAAGTTCCCTTCTCCCTTTAAAAAAAAAAATCAAAGTTACTGTTTCTGGACAATAAATGTGAAGAGTCAAAAATAGAAAAAATAAAACAGAGGTAAAATTGTAAGAATCTATGCTTGATTGCTTACAAAATAATAGAACTACCAATTCGGCCTTTTTTACTTTCATTCTTATCAAATATCATTTGTACTTTCAAAATTATACTCATAATTTTATGTTACCTCCCATAGTCTGTGAAATCCCTTCTTTTTTATTTTGGTGTTTAACTTACTATTAAATATGAGCTTCTTTTATTACATTGTATTATAGTATAATAAATTATTTCTTCAAATTTGTTTTCTGTTTTAGTTCATAACCTCAGAGGATTTGTGTGATATATATATATATATATATATATATATATATATATATATATATATATACACACACACACACACACACACACACACACACACACCTTCTAAAAATAAGAGCACAGATGTTATAACTTGTTTTAGATACTATCAGTATATAAGGGCTTGTCATTGAAATGCTAATTTCACATTTATGTGAGCCATGTGTATTTTCTAATTAAAAATTCCTTTCATTATGATTATTATATTTGTATTTGGTTAAGTGCAGTAGGAAAACTAACTCTGAATGAGAATTAAACAAGAAATATTTTTTAAAATATAATTTAAAACATGAAAAGAACACATTTTTTCTAATAATAGCTTGCATATAAGAATTTGGATTGTGGTAAAAGTTCATTAATGTAAATATTACAATATAGAACATATACTAGCCAAGTTATATGATGGTTTCAGTGTGTTTCTCTTACTAAAAAAGAAGGATATGTTTTTGAAAAAAAATACATGGCATATAATAGGGCATAATGTAGATAAGATGGGGTATCTTCGTTTTTTCTCTGTTTACTTTGGACATTCACTATATGCCACATAGTAAACTTCAATTTTGAATTGCATATTAATTCATAACACCATAATATGCATTATTAAAGTAGCTGTTATTTACACTAGGTATCAGAAAGTTGGCTGGAATTGGATGACCAAGTAGACATCTGTCACGAGCCAGCCATAGCAGTGTGTGTGAGCTATACATTTGAGCACATGAAGAGACTAGTCTGACTTTGCTGCTCTGTCTGGGCTGTGCAAGCATGTGCCCTTTTCACTTGCTCTGCCTTTGATCCCACACAGCACCTGAGATGGATGTGGCCTTCCAAGATGTTAGTCAATCTGCTGACCCTAAGACATCACCAAGCAACCCCCTGAAACCTTAATCTCTTGCATTATTTGGGTTGACTTTCTTGAATGTCTTTCCCCCCAATAAATAGGGCTTCAGGCATGTGCGCTGTCTCTCTCTCTCTCTCTCTCTCTCTCTCTCTGTCTCTCTCCCCTCCCTCTCTTGCCTCCTTTGTGGGAGCTGAGGCTAAGGAGCCAACAGTGAACCCCCCAACAGGTATTTTCTGTCTCTGAGTGGTTATTTAGTAACTAGCCCAATTCACCTGGAGTGACCCTGACTGATTCAGTCACATGTAGTGGCAGACATCAAGTTTAAAGGCTGAATGGGATTAATAATTTCATTCAAGTAAAATGTGAAGGACATTGGAAAAACCCTGTTCACTTGGAAACAAAAGTATTTACTTCTACTGGGATCATTCAATTAGGTGAGAAGAGGTATTCAAGTCAAAGAAAGAATTACTCAAATATAACTTAAGATGGAGAAAATTAGATGTAATAGTCTAACCTCATTTTGATCTCACTAGTATAAGACTTAAAATATTAGCAACAAATTTTTACTTATATTCATTTGGACCTTGATAATTGTATCTCAATTTCAACTAAATTATATCTCTGGCAAAAACAAATAGAGAAATAACAAAGTTTTAAAAACAGGCAAAATTTAAAAAAATAATAGAGCACTTGGAATTTGAAAATGTCTTTTGTAATACATGAATTATCATGAGGTTACAATTTTTCTGTTACTGTGGGAACAGATACTAGAATAATGTGATGCAGAGGAAAATCTGGCAGTCATCCTCAAATGTAATATTGAGCTTTCTATATGTATGTTTATAGAAACTACAGTGTTATGAAAAAATTACTGAAGAATGTATTTTCAGTTGGTACACAATTTGGGGTGAAAAAGGAGTGATGTCAACAGAAGAAAACTTCACAGAGGAAGTAACACAGGAGAGAACTCTTTTAAGAATGTGTGGGTTCCAGCCAACAAGTAGTGGAAGGGCTCAGAAGTAAGTATCAGCAGGCATCTTGTGCCATGTAGCAGATGGCAGACATTGATATTCCAGTGACTGAAACAAAGGGGAAGCCAAAGAAATCAGTCATCAATTTGGCATGACTTATACTTACAAACTGAAAAACATGTTTAAAGACAAAAGTTATTTCCTTCAAAACTTCCTTGAAATATTGTCATGGCATTTGATGATTTAGGATAAAATCCAAAAGACAATGTCATTTCCATGTGGTTTTATAGGTCCACTGCCCCATCCCCAGTGTCATGTCAATGACACAACTTCTGAATTAATATTAATGAGATGACACTTCGGTAAAATAGGTTGCTCTAACTTGCAAAATAAAGAGCGAAAAGAAAGAATGAAGGGAGAAAAGAAAAAAAGGTAGATCACTTGTGAGGTTATAAGTGAAAACACTTAAAAATAGTTTAGTCACTATGATTTAGAAGGACACCTACTGCTTGAACACTCAATTTAGCCTTAATAACTTCAGCAATTTCATGAACCCCATCCCAGTACTGCCCTCACATTTTAAAATCCTAAAGGCCAAGAATACTATTAAATGTATTGACTTTTATCTTTATTTAAAATTATCTGAATGGCCTCTAAAATTAACAATCAAATAGGTTTAAAGTTGCCGCACACAAGTAAATGCACACAGGACATCTTAAAGCCAGTAGAAAGCCTGGAAATATCTTTGATAACACTTCAGTCACTCAGCAGGATAGCTAAGCCTCAGAACATTTGCTAATTCACATAAATTATCTTTGAAATTTTCTAACCTTTGAAATAAAATGAAAATAGCTATGAGCTTTATGTAGATGACGTCTGGGTTTCTTTTAACATGCAAAATAACAACAGAAAAAAATTACATCTGATAACAAAAATTCTTCCTAGAATCTCAATCTCGGCATTAAACTCTGAGTGGATTTACATTTTTGTATACAAATTCATTTATTGGCTAAGTTTTAAAATAAATGAAATAGAAATTATATGAATTCTGTTATGGCTATAAATTGGAGAGCAGTAATTCATACAGAGACTAAGGTACATTGTGCTGGGAAATAGCACAGGGTCACATGTTGTATTGCATGGAATTTTCTATCTTTCCTTTCTGAAAGGAAGATGATATTTAAGTTGGGTTTGGAAATGAAGATAGGATTTCGTGAATGTCCATCCTATAGTCGATTGTACTTGCATATGTTTCACATTTGTTATTTGATAGATTACTACTCTTGAAGAGTATTAAATGTTTTTGCATTTTACCTATTAGACTTAAATAGATTTTTGTAACTAGTAAGTCACTGTTTATCATAACTGGCCCACAAAGTGAGCAGTTTGAACTGTTATTTTTCAGTGACTAATATTCTTAGGTTCATTGTAAAATGCTATACATTCCTTTGCCCACTTTCTGCCAACATGAGAATCAAAGAGTTCCTATTAGATATTAGATAGCCATGTCTCTGGATGGTGCATACTCTTGATTCATACCTTAGCATTTTATGCTGTTTTCCAGTTTGAAACTCATTTTTAACATTTTTGGTAAGGGAGCAGAACTTAATTCTTTAGTATTTAATTATTGGTCATTTCTATCTAATAATATTTACTAAGTCATAGATGTTAATGTCAAAAAGGACAGAGAATCTATATGACAAATCTCATAGATTTAAAAAAAAGTATTCAATATATTGTAGAAAGAATGGTATACTGTGACTCAGGAAATCCTATTGCTAAATGGAATATTTATACACTACCAGAGTTCTTATTCCTGTATTTAGCATCATTCACTGAAATACTGGTTACAATTTGCAGGCATAATATGAAGAAAATGATGGCTAATATATATGAATATAATGTTTTCATTGCTATTTATACCAATTAAATTTCTGCATATTTGCTTGAAGTCAATTTCTGTCTGAAGCCACTTTCTCTGTTTTCTATATTTTGATAATAATCATAAATAATCAATTAATCAATATATTGTATATTAAGTATCACAATTTAGAGATGTGTAAATCAGCATAATATTGATATCCTGTTTGACTATAGACTTTTTTGTTACCATTATTACTTAAAAGCAAACAGTATTTGCAATATAGTTAAATGACTAAAATATTGTGAACTATTGTCTTTTCTATATAACCAAAACAAAGTAACAATCGTATGCAATTCTATGCATGAGTTGTGAAATAAGGTTTAATTCTATTATTTGAACAATAAAATTAAGTCAATTAATTCAAATCATGTGCTCATTGGTCACCTATTATATGTAATAAATGCTTCTGTATAATTAAAAACCTTTAAGCCCTAGGGGGACTACTATGCTAACCTGTTTGTATGAAATTACTTCCTATTAAATGTGCTTTTGTTACCTGTTTTCTTCTATTAATGTTATAAAGTTGTGTTATTTCAATAGACTCATTTTTTTAAAATGTGAAAATATCATGTATGAAACTTTGAAGAATTTGAGATTTTAGTCAATAACTGTAAACTAACAAATTATCCAAGAATGCTGGCAAGAGGTACAGAACTTATGGATAGGAAACAAAAACATCATTACATTTAACACCACAGGGTACATGAGTGTCATGGTTACATTTGTTTCCTTTGTTCTCTGAGTCTCATGAATACAACAGGGAGGTAGGTGACCATTGATACTGTACATGGAGTGGTTCTGCTTCACAACTGGTACTTTCAGAGGTAGGGAACTTGGATCTTTTTGCAATAGGTTGCTTAGAAAATATACTCTTTCACCCAAAGGGAGACACTCTTTCTATCTTCCGGGGCTGTTTGCTTTACAAATATTCTTGAAATGATAGACCAGAATTTTGTCCATGATTTCAAGAACAAAGTACCTTTGTTCATGAGACATGCAAAAACATGAAAAACATGAAGAATGATCACCTGAGGCATTACATCCAGAAATATGAAAAAAGTATACTGTATATGAATTTGAATTATGGATCTGTTTGTATGTATTAGTAAATACTGCTTATTCAAAGCAACTCCAGAATCTTCATTTAAGTTACATGTCCAAAATTGTTTTACAGGGTGCTCCCATGTTGACACGTTTCCTGGAAAGAGTGAACATGATAAGGTGCTTGCTGTCTCCTAATGGTTCTCCTTGGAAGTGATGTACCTTACATCTATACACATTTCATTTAAAGCAGGAAATCAAAGTCACATTTAACTACCAAGGAGTGTGGATAGTACAATCTCTTTTGGAAAATAGTCAACACTAATGACAAATTTATGAGTGCACCGAGAGAAGAGAAAACGCATATCTATAATCACATCTCATCATGACCACAAACCACTTCCCTTGTAATGATCTCATAGTGGTCAAGAGATGAGGAAAAGAGAAGGCAATTCTTGTTTGAAAATAATCTCTTTATAGGGAATGAGAAAATTATAAATTCCTTACCAATTAATTTACCTGCCTATAGGACCTAGTGCTAAAACTGCCTGCCATAAGAACATGTAAATACTGTAAAACAATCAGCTTTTCAGAATAAACATCATAACAGATATCATTTATTCTAATTAAGATGTGATAGCATATTCTAGTTTGCCTTGATTCTACCCCTCTATTTCTCTACTGCCAGACCTTGTCTTCATCAGTCTTGAAGAAATATTTAAAAGTAGAATTCAGATCCATGGCTCTATATTTAGCTTCAATTCTTGACTTAAATCAATGTTCAAGGCAATAGTTAAGCAGAGTTATTGTCATAAATTCATGTTAAATATAATGAAATGTATTGGACTACTCTGCCTTAAAAATATAAACAGGGAGAAAATAGCACAAAATGATGAGTTGAAAAATACAGAGAACATTAGTAAACTGATGAAAAAGTATTCCTCAGGCAGATCATTTTATGAAGTTGAAAAGATTTGAAAATTCCTAAAGATCTAGAGTAAACCCCTAAGAAGTTAGAGTCATCAGTAAAATAATAAAATATATTTGGAGCAGTAAATATACACATAGAAAAAATAATTTTTTGTTGTTAATTTATACTATTTGACATATTAAAACTGTACTGTTATTATTTTGTTTAAATTTTGGGCAATGTCTTGGTTCATCTACAAAAGAATAAATTATGCAGTATATTTTGTAGTAAGAAAGAATAGTGTTTTAAAAACAATTAGTGATTGCTGAAAGAATAAAAGACAACATTAAATTATGTTTCCAGCTTTATTGAGGCATAATTAACAAGTGAAGATTGTATGTATTCAAGGTGCACCACTTGGTGTTTGGATTTGAGTATACATTTGGAAATATTCACCACAATCAAGTTGTAAAGTATTTTAAACTAGGGCACAATAGAGTAAAATAAAAAAGCATTTAGTTTTCATTGAATATTCTTACAGATTAAGGGTCATAATCTTCCAGGAAAGCTGAAATAGCTATATGCATATCAAAATAGTTAAGCAATAGCTCAACTACTATGAAGCTAAAAAATTCTCGTGCTCTAAGGCAAACCCTGGAAATCATTTGTTTCTCCTAGCCTCTTTTTGCCTATCTTTCTTGCTCATCTTGTTTGCCTCAAACCTTCTCAGATCTTGTTTATTTCTTCTATCCTTTTTCTTTTTATTTCTTTTCCTTTAGAATCATTTTGTTAAATCATAAATATACAACAGCTTCTTAACTCTTTACAAACACTTGAAATTTTTGAAGGAAAAACGTTGTCATATTATACCATGATCCTGGCTAATAGCTTTTCAAAATTTTAGAAAAATCTTTAAAAAGTTTTCGCATATCAGCTGAAACTTAAAAATTTAACATTATCAAAAAAGGAATGCTTCTACACTCTTACAAAGACCACTAGAAAGAAAAAACACTTAAAAAGCTAAGAAACTTATTAAGGAATTTGGGGCCTAATCCCACATGATGGAGATTAGGCTCTAATTTTTCTTCTATTAAACACAGGGTCTCTGGTTGTATTCCTAAGTACTTGATCCATTTTGAGTTGAATTTTGTGCATGGTGAGATATAGGGGTTTAATCTCATTTTGTTGCATATGGATTTCCAGTTTTCCCAGCACCATTTGTTAAAGAGGCTATCTTTTCTACAATGCATGTTCTTGGCACCTTTGTCTAATATAAGATAATTGCAGTTTTGTGGTTAGTCTCTGTGTCCTCTATTTTCTACCATTGGTCTACCAGTCTGTTTTTGTGATAATACAATTTTTTTTTTTTTTTTACTAATGCTCTGTAGTAGAGTTTTTGTTACTAATGCTCTGTAGTAGAGTTTAAGTCTGGTATTGTAATGCCACCTGCTTCACTCTTCCTGCTAAGAATTGCTTTAGCTATTCTGGGTGTCTTATTTTTCCACATGAATTTCATGATTGCTTTTTCTATTTCTATGAGAAATGTCATTGGAATTTGGATTGGAATTGCATTAAATCTGTATGTTGCTTTTGGAAGTATAGTCATTTTGATAAAATTAATTCTGCCTATCCAAGAACAAGGTAGATCTTTTCATCTTCTAAGGTATTCTTTGATTTATTTCTTTAGGTTTCTATAATTTTCATTATATATATCTTTTACCTCTTTCTTTAAGTTGATTCCCAAGTATTTTATTTCTTTTGAGTTTATTGTAAATGGGGTAGTTTTCTTCATTTCTCTTTCCAAGGATTTGTCACTGATTTTAAAATCAAGAATCAATAAATGGGATGGACTCAAACTAAAATGCTTCTTCTCAACAAAACAAACAATCTGTGAGGTGAATACAGAGACTACATCTTGAGAGTAAATCTTTACCCCTTACACATCAGATAGAGCACTAATCACTATGGTATATAAAGAACTCAAAAAGCTAAACACCAAAAACAAACAAAACAAAACAAATAACCCAATCAATAAATGGGCCAAGGACCTGAAGAGACACTTCTCAGAAGATGATGTAGAATCAATCAATAAATACATGAAAAATGTTCATCATCACTAGCAATTAGAGAAATGTAAATTAAAACCACTCTAAGATTTCATCTCACTCCAGTCAGAATGGCAGCTGTTATGCTTATAAGCAATGATAAGTGTTGGCAAGGATGTGGGGGGAAAGGTACACTCATACACTGCTGGTAGGACTGCAAATTTGTTCAGGCAATATGAAAAGCAGTGTAGATATTTCTTGGAGAATTGGGAAAGGAACCACCATTTGACCCAGCTTTCCCTCTCCTCGGTCTATACCCAAAGGACTTAAAAACAGCACACTACAGGAACACAGCCACATCAATGTTCATAGCAACACAATTCACAATAGCTAAACTGTGGAACCAACCTAGATGCCCTTCAATAGATGAATGGAAAAAAAATGTGGCATATATACACAATGAAATTTTACTCAGCAATAAAAGAGAATAAAATCATGGCATTTATAGGTAAATGGATAAAGTTAGAGAAGATAATGCTAAGTGAAGTTAGCAAATCCCAAATAACCAAATGCTGAATGTTTTATTTGATATAAGGAGGCTGATTTACAGTGGGTTAGGGAGCAGGAGCATGGGAGAAATATACAAACTTTAGATAGGGTAGAGAGGTTGGAGGGGAAGGGAGGGGGCATGGGGTAATTAATGATGATGGAATGTGATGATCATTACTATCCAAAGTACTATGTATACAACTAGAGCTATGAAAAATTGTGCTCTATATATGTAATAAGAATTGTAATGCATTCTCCTGTCATATATAAATTTTAAAAATGCTTAAAAAAAGCTAAGAAACTCTTTCAAAGGCATTTTTTTAAAACAATCCTTCTTCCTCAGTGAGGTAATGTTATTATCCAATCCATTCACAAAATGGCTCTCTGCATCTGCTCTGGTGTCTTCCACCATATCACTGCATATTTATGCATGACTGAGATAAGAGTTTCCTTAACATTTTTATTTCCATAACCTCATAACCTGAAGCCTGTTCTGTTACCTCTGAGCATTCTTCTCTCCTATTTATACTGCAAAGCACAAGGCAAATAGGGTGAAGCTCAGTATAGGCTCCTCCCATCATAACCCAGACTTCCTTTAGTGACTTCTGAACCATAACTCCCTCCACTATATGGTCCCCCCATGTTCCTGCTACCACCAAAGTTTCCACTCTTCATTGCACCATAGTTAGAAGGTTGCTGATTATAATTTCCAAAATCATTATAATTTCCACTTCCATAATTTCCTCCTTTATAGTTGTCAAAAACACATTTGTAGCCCCCACCCTAGTTGCCATATCTGAATTCTCAACCACCATATATTTATTTTCCTCCATAACCAGAGCTTTAAAATTGCCACCTCTAGGTCCTCTTCCATACCCATTATAGCCACCCCCAAATCCAATTCCACTTTGATATTTATCAGATCCTCCTCTAAAGTTATTTTGTGGTCTTGGTCCAAAATTTCCACCACCACGTGCCACATGGTAATCTCCCAAGCTAAAGTTGCCTCCTCTTCCACTCCTGGAAATTTGGACTTCTTGCATTTCTTGTCTAGACAAATCCTTTCTTACTTTTGCTTTATGACCATTAATGGTGTGGTATTTTTGCAATACAATTTTGTCCCCAGGATTAAGGTCATTAAAAGTAACAAAGTCAAAGCTTCTTTTCTTACCAGACTGTCTATCAAGAATTATCTCAATGATATCGATTTTTCTATATTCTTCAAAGTAATGTCTAAGGTGAAGTTCCTCTATGTCTTCTTTAATTCTGCTAACAGCTTCTTCATTGTCAAAGGAGTCCCTGATTTTCAGACTCCTCTCTTTCTACAGCTCCTTTGGTTGAACCACTCTTCCATCAATTGAGTGAGGTCTTCCAGCCATGGCAGCATCAACCTCAGCCACAGATGAGAAAGTCACAATACCAAATCCTCTTGTTCTTTAGCTTGCAGGATCCCTCACAACCACATAGTCTGGTTATGTTTTTAGTTTTCCCCATTGCTGGTAGTAGTTTCTTAAACTTTCTTCTGTGGTTTCAAAATGTAATAAGTCTCCAATAAAGAATTTACAGAACTGTTTCTGTTCTCTCTCCATTGCTGACTCAGTTGTTTCATCTTGATTTCCAGCAGCCAAGCAAGATGAGAGAGATCTCTGTGGAAGAACACAAACTGGACTCATCCTGGAGCTGTAGTGAGAACTGCCTCTGCTCCAGAAACAATACCACTGACAACACAGACTCAGTGCTCCTGCTACTGCCCTCCCTTTTCTTTTTGCAGGAAACTGTCCTAATCTGCTATTCCCCCATTTCTACTCCCTGAAGTTTCCATTACTAAGGAAACTCCCACAAACTTGGTGGTTTGAAACAACAAAAATGTATTAGCTAACCTTCAAGAGATCAAAAGTAAAATTAATTCCATGGTGTTAAAAGTCAAGATTCAGCAATGCTGTACCCCTTATACAGGCTCCAGGCAGGAATTCATTTCCTAGCCTTTCCAGCTTCTTGGGGTTACCCACATTCATTGGCTCCTGGCTTACCATTATCAAATGCATTGCTCCATCCCCAACAGCCAGTCATCAGGTGTCATTCTCCGACTATAATTCTTCTGACTCCCTCTTTTATTTATTAGAATCCCATGATTCTATTGGTCCTATCTTGGAAATATAGAATACTTACTCACCTCTGCAATGTCTCTTTTGCTATGTTCACAGATTCTGGAAGGAGGGCATCTTGGTGGGCCATTATTCTCCCTGCCATATCCAGCAAAGTGACTTAGTCAATATCCTTAAAAAAAATCAGATGTGTATATATCTGTGTTTCTATATCTATGTCTTTGGCTACATCTGTTCACATATTCACATAGTGTGAGATTTATTTTAAGGAATTGAGTCATGTGACTGTGGAAGCTAGATAAGCTGAAAATCTGCAGAAGAGTTATAAACACATTAAAGCCACTAGAATTTGTAAGATAAAAGCAGAGGGAAGACACAGTGAAGAGTTGCAGTGGAAATATTTGAATTCAGTCTTCTGGCAGAATTCATTCTTACTCAGGGAATTCAGGCTTTGTTTTATTCAATTTTCAACTAATTTAATGAAATATATTCACATTATGGAGGATAATCTACTTTGTTCAAAGTCTACTGTCTTAAATGCTAATGTGTTGCAAAAATAGCCAGAGTAATGTCTGACCAATATCTGGGCACTAGCAGTCAGTAAGTTGACACATAAAAGTAGCCTTCATAAAGCATTTCCTTAATGAGAAAATGTGCTACCTTCCTATTCAAAGCATGTTCCGTTGGCTGTTGCATGCAGGTGCACCACCATTACTCTCCTCTTTTTTAGTAACAATTTGTAGGTTGCTTGTGGTTCACATGGGTAAACCACTGATTCTAGATAATACTGTGTCCCTTTGGATATGACTGCCAGAGTCTCTGAGGTGGTCTGAAGTAATGGTGTTCTGAGCATTTTCAGCATCATATCTACATTGCATTATTGACATAAGCAGGGACAAACTTTTATTCTGCCATTTACGACATGTATCAAAGGAGCCGATGTCACAGTGTCATACAAAGTGTTAATTGAAAAATAGCCCATTCCATTTTTTCCCTTGTGCCTCTCTTTCTCTAATAGGACTCAGACAGAAGTTCATGGGTGGTTAGGCTCAAAGACAAATATGAGTGATGAACATCATGCTGTACTCAGAATTGCTTCTGTTAGCTGATAATGAAAGCTTTTTTACTAAGCCAAGCTTGACTGCCCAACTCTTCCTTTATGATGAGCTCTCTCCCAGATGCTCCTCAGGGGTTTATTACAAGA
Source organism: Spermophilus citellus (assembly GCF_964194105.1). Classification (NCBI taxonomy): domain Eukaryota; kingdom Metazoa; phylum Chordata; class Mammalia; order Rodentia; family Sciuridae; genus Spermophilus; species Spermophilus citellus. The sequence goes on from NC_138182.1 coordinate 107,417,885, forward strand.
GCCTTCTGAAGCACGCTACAAGACATACAGAGGTGTCTGAATCCGACATATGGACAAAGTAGGCTGCAGATTTGACACTTGTCCTTTCCTCGGGCCTCCCCCAAGCTTCTCAAAACTGATTTTGATCCCTGAAAACACTTGGTAAAATGTAAAAAAAAAGAACCCTGTTATGTTTCAATAATAGCTTCCCAGAAAAATTAAAAAGTGATTCTTGCCCTATCGATTGATAATACAGAAGAGTAAACATATATGCATGTTCTTAAAAATGAGAAAAGAAAGAAAGTAGGTGCTGAAGTTCCTCTTTATTTAAAGCAAGGTAGCAATAAGAATGAGAGTCTCGAATTTGACAATATTATGGCAGTTTAAAAATCTTTTATAATTTCAGTATTTATTTTGTACCCATCATTTAAAATTTTTCTATTATTTAATATTCAGTTCCTGGAAAATGGAAGTAGGGATGAAGACAGTGGTTTATCTTTATCCAATTTTAGGAAATGAGAGCACTCAAAGAAGTTACTGATGACAAACATGAGACATAGTTTGAATTGCATGATCTTAAGGAATAAGTTTTATAAATATCTACTGTGAAGAAATGATACCTTTAGCATCAAAAGACCTTAAGGGAGTTTCCAAATATTTGTTTCAGTGAAGGCACAAGTGTAGAAAGTAATATATGTCATCAATAATTGAAAGTTTGTCAGTTGAATATATCTACAGGCATTTGGTAGAAAAACAATGGAGTATTTATTACATATTCCTAGGCATATCTGAATTTACTTTTTTTGCGTTTTTATTAAAAATGATCACTGCAAATAAGAAACATTTGAAAACCACTTAATTATTTTGCATTATTTGTAAATGGCCTCATTGATAAACTACTCTATTTCATTAATGTTGAATTGGGGAAATAAATTGTAGTTACTGTAAGACACTTTCATTTGCTAAAGTTTTCTCGAAGGCTGATATTTCCACATCTTACAAAATATGTATCTTCTGAAATATATAACTCTTTCTTAACATGAGCAAATGAAGAATGTCAGTGGAATAAATTAATACCCACTGAAGCTCAAATATTTTTAATGAAAAATATTTGATAATATATTAAGAGCTTTTTGACCTTCTAATTGTAATCTGCATTACCAACATTAACTAGTTGGTTCATAATAAGTCTCACTGATGTGTTTTTACAGAATTTAACAGATGACTAATGCTTACTATATTTAAAGAAAGCCAAGTTACTTTCTGATTTATCTGATTTTTATATAATGACCAAAAATTATGTGAGAAAAATAAACTTTTATATATTAAAGTTGGCAAAGAAATTAAAAATATGCCACTGTACATATCTATCTATATTAGACAGGTTGTAAAGCAAATAAAATCAGATTAGAGCCCAACCTTCAGGCTTCATTTGACTTTAATTACCTTTAAGTCCTATCTTCTAATATAATCACACTAGGAATGAAGGCTTTAATAAGTAAATTTTGGAGAAAAATTAAGGTTATAATAATTTGTTGTGGTGATTAAGCGATTAACAGATACTCTGTTTTTATTGTTTATTTATTTTCCAGAACTGAGTATTGAACCCAGGGATGTTCTGCTACTGAGTTACATCCCCAGTCTTCTTCATATTCTCTTTTGAGCCATGTGTCCCTAAGTTGCTGAGGGTAGCTGGAATTTGTGATGCTCTTACCTCAGTCTTCCAAGTTACTGGGATTAAAGGAAATCACCAATCCACGCAGCTACCAGCTTTTGATACATAGTAAAAACTCAAAGTTGTTAACTACTGTGTTTTAATGTTATCACCTATGAATAAAACTTGGTCCAGCTATTCTGGAAGCATAAGCAGGTAGATTATTCACTTAAATGAAGCAGCCACTGTGCATTTCACATCCTCATCTGATCTGGATCTCAAATACTACAGTTTATTACCAAGGAGGTGAACTGAAAATCACTCTGTTCTCAAAGCTATATTCTAGTTTCTTCTCTTTGGTCATTTTTTTTCAGAATTTCCAAATTAGTTCACCAACATTTCACAAATCTCAAGATTTGGCAGAAATCAAGAGTAAAATTTCAAAAATAGAGCAAAATAGAAAAAAAAAGGAAAGTAAAGAAAATGATTGGCCATGGTGACTATGACACATACACACCACACATATATATATAAAGACAAACTCACTCATTTTTGGCCACTCTCTACAGATTTGATATATATTTTAAATAAAATTCAACATGATATTATTGAATGATATTAATGCTTTATATCTGTTTCGGTTTATCTTTTATAGCCGATCAACCCCATACATATATGCCTTTTATGACTATTGAATTTTTTTATTATTCAGTAAGAATATCAATTAAAGATAGCTCTTGATTTTATATTATGTTATGCAAATGTTGCCTACACATGTAGGTTTATTAATAAACAATATGTGTTTCATTTTCAGTTGCATTAATATTTTACACCTAAAATTGCTGTTATAGCAAGTTTAATAAAAAGATTTTATGGCTAGAATTTAAATGAAAGATCAAAAAATACATTTAGCATATTGACTTTGGGAGGTTGCAAAATGGATGATATTTTTAGACTAGATATTGAAAATAAGAAAAATAAGTTTTGTATCTAAAACAATATGTCATAATAATATGTTAGTTACTTTAAAACTCATGAAATGATGACTTTTGTACATTCATAAAAAGAAAGAAATTTTTGTCATGGTCACAGGAATAAAATCATTTTATACAAAAATGATTTTATATAAAAATAAAATACTTTCCACAAAAATTAGCATGATTCATTTAAGAAAATTCTGAATCAATATTTTAGATAAGATATATAATATTTTATTCAATTTGAAAAACAGTGCACTTAAATTTTAAACATTCATGCTGATATAAATTTTCCAAATAACTATTTTTGAGAGTTGTCATCTATATGGAAATATACTATGTTGATAATTTCACATTGTACTTTATAGTTTTTAAAAGTCTATTGTGTTTATACTTGACCTTTAATTATGTTCATTAAAAAAAAAAAACATGGTTGAGCATCTATACACATGCGACAAGTTAATAAAAATGTTTCTGTCTTCTAGAAGTTTATTGCCAGTATTTCAGCTCATATATATCATTTGTTGATCCAATTCAGATCTCACTATTTCATCCCAGTTCCTGCCTCAGGTCATGTTAACATTGTATTTGGCATCAGTGTGTTTCAGAATACAAAGTGTGTGGGAGGCAGAAATAAGTAATTATAAAAACAATTAGATAAGCTTTTGAAAATTCCAAGTAGTTTTATGATAATATTTCTTAATTGACACATGATATTTGATATTCAACTTCCATAAATATGTCAATAAGCAGCAACACATAGATGAGAGATAATCTTTTATTGCATTAAGAAAAGTTCAGCTAACTCAAGACTTTAGAGCTGAGTGGAAATTAGACAGCATTTGTAAAATACAATGCATTATTGTGCTCTTCCTATGTGGTAAGCAGCAATTTATGTGCTTTACATGTTCCCTTAATATTCCAGGAGTTGAGAACTATTATTTTATCAAGGATACCCAGCTACAGGACTGGAGATTGGGTTCACAATGTGATTTAGTCAGCGTCTTTTGTCTCTGTGACCAACAGATTTGACAAGAACAATTTTAGTGGAGGAAAAGTTTATTTGGGGTTCATGACTTCAGAGGTGTCAGTCCATGGATGGCTGACTCCAGTGCTCTGGACCTGAGATGAGGCAGAACATCAGGGATGAAGGGTGTCATGGAGGAAAGCCGCTCAGGAAATGAAAACCAGAAAACAAAGAGAGACAGCTGTGCTCACAAGGGACCAAATATAAACCTGAAAGGCACACTCCCACTGATACATCTCCTCTAGCCACACCCTACCTGCCCTGGGTTACCACTCAGTTAATCCATTCAAGTGGATTGATACACTGGTTAAGTTAAACAATCATTTCACCTTTGGACTCTCCTGCATTGTCTCAGACAAGAGCTTTTGGGAAAAACCCCATATCCAAACCATAATACAGTGAGAGTGGGTTTCCATTACTGGAGCTGCTGATCATGGTATTATTGTTGTTGGTTGAATGGATGCCATGCATTGAAAAGGCTGTTTTTATCTTCCACTGAAATTTAGAGGCTGTTGAATAATTTTCAAAAGAGGAATTTCATAATATATATTAGATTTAGTGTGTTTCATTCTTTTTCTTTTTGGTGTTGTTGTGGGGAGCGGGGAGTTGGATGTCCCATAGCTTGACTTCCTTTTCAGGTAGAAGGACCTCTAATAGAATAACACTCCTGGACTCACTCCTTCCTCTACAGGAAGAAAGGATTGTAGTCCTAATAATTTGGATGGATATAAGCAATGAGGCTCTTATTTGGCTCCTCCTTTCAAATCTGGTACAGCAGACTTTTTTGCTAACATGTTTTATCTTTCATTCTCTAGAATATAGGCAAAAGTGAGAAATAAGCCAGACAATCAGAATTCTTTTGGTAATCTTATTAAATCTACTTTGAGTAAAACACTTAATGTTTGGGACCCTTTTGACATATTTCTTGTGGTTCTATGTTGCTACCAACAGTTTTGATACTATACTGGGAAGGTCTACCTATGAAGTAAATCAAAAAAGAACAAAGTATAAAAGGGAAAAAGCTAATTTCATGCGTCTAGATTTATAACGGCAGGAAGCAAAACCCAGTGCTTAAAATTTCATGTTAATTTATAAATTTTTTCTAAAAATATTTTTTCCTATTTTTTACTTGGGTTTTCAGCTGATTTGGTTTTTATTCCTTATAACTTACACTTGAAACCATTAACATTGGTAAATAAGATGAAGTAAATTGCTCAAATAGAAGGAAAGTGAGTGAATAAAGTAACAGTAAGGAACTAGAAGAGTCAATGGTAATTTATGGCATATGGGAGAAAGAGAAGCATGAGAAAGTTAATGGTGATTTTGAAGTTTCTATTTTGTGGAGGATGGTGCCAGCATCAAGCTAAAATAGGAAATAAAAGAATGGGAGCAAGCTTTGTGGAGTTTTATGTTATCTGTCATAGATTTAAGGAATGAGCTGGACAGTTATGAGGTGATGACTAAAGTCCATTAAATTTTACGATTCTAGTTCAAATGAGAGGTTTACCACAGCAATACTTATTTACAAGTGATCAGCAGAGTTATAGGAATAGTCATGACACCTGATCACTGAAGACCTTATCCCCACAGAGGAGTATATAACTAAACTAGGGAAATGTAAGTAGGGATGAATTTGTAATTAGGGATGAATATAAGAAATATAAGAAATATACTGATGAAAACAGAGTGATAAATTTATAGAGATAAAAAAAAATAAATAAGGGCTGGGGATGTGGCTCAAGCGGTAGCGTGCTCGCCTGGCGTGCGTGCGGCCCGGGTTCGATCCTCAGCACCACATACAAACAAAGATGTTGTGTCCGCCGATAAAATAAAAAAATAAATAAATATTAAAATTCTCTCTCTCTTCTCTCTCTCTCCCTCTCTCACTCTCTCTTTAAAAATAAATAAATAAATAAATAAATAGAACCAAAGTAAAAAAAAAATAGCAATCATTGAGGACTGAATATAATGTTTTGAGGCATTTTCCATGTCAACTCATTTATCCTCAGAACTCTATGAGGAAGACATTACTACCATCATTTTACCTTTGAGTGAACTAGTTTGGCATTGTTAAGAAAATTGGCCAAGATCCCGTTGGCCAGGAAGGGCAAAGCTGGAATTCAAACACAAGTCTATCTGACTCCAAAACCCAGCAGCAACTACCTCCTGCTGCTGCCCTCAATAAAGGTGTGTACTGGTATTAGAGCCAACACAAAATTAATTGCCAGAAAGTGTGCAAGAAGGCCAAGTGTTGGGGAAAGCATTAATAGGATGCAGACTTGTTTGAGATAAACTATGCAGTTAGGGAAATGGAAGTTAAATTAATTTCTGAATAATACTATGGTTGACCAACACTAGAGCCAAAATGAGTGCTCAGCTGTCCTGACAGCCACTACAGTGCCACTGTTCATCACTCCATCACTCCATTCTGACTCCAACATATTTTCTTTTTTTTTTTTTTTTGTACTAGGTACGAACCCAGGCATGATTTACCACATAGCTACATTCCCAGGCCTTTTCATTTTTATTTTGAAACATGGTCTTGCCAAATTTCTTAGGGCCTTGCTAAGATGCCCAGGCTGACCTTTAACTTGTAATCCTCCAGCCTCCGCCTCCTAATTTCCTGTGGTTATGGTTATGCACCACTCTGCCCAGCTATAGTTTAAATATTTCAATAAGAGTATTTTAATAACAACTAGAGCCTTCAAGAAGAACATCTGGAGCATTTGGGCATATCTACATCATTTTGACTCCTAATCCACCTTGCCTGATACCTTAAACACTTTACCCCCCATCAGACTAAGAATATTGCACAGGAAGAATTAAGAATATGCAAGTGCAGGGGAAACATGAGTTCCACTGATGAGTTTTGTAAAATCTACTTAACTTCAATACTTCAGCTTCTGGTAATCTAACTGATAATTAAGACTTGCACACATGAGACTTGTTAATTAGTAATAATGAAGCAGGCTTTTCTAGTATTTCAATATCTATATATATTTGACCATATGTGGTATATCACAAGTATAATCACCCCATCAATGCTAATAACTGTGAAGGAAATAAAATACAAAGTGGCAGTTGACTGTTTTGGTAGGGTGAGGTCAGAATTTCTTTTTTTAAATTGATTTATTTATTTTAATTAGGCACATATGACAGCAGAATGTATTTTGATTCATTGTACACAATTGCTTTATAGAAAGATCAAGGAAGGCAACTAGGAGTTCAAGATAATGAAGAGTCAGCCATATGATGATCTCCAAGGAAATGAAACAACAGGGAGAGAAAAACAACAAATGAAACAACAACAAAAACTGATATGGAATTCCATTATTACAATGGAGAAATAGGAACATTGGTGATAAAGATGATACCCCTCTGGCTTGGGCAGAGATTACTAGGGATTTTGTTCACTAGCTTGTTTCTTCAGAAAAAGAGTTTCTGAGAGTCTTGAAGACCATATTGACATTAAATGAGTCTATATCTCCTTTTTTACCTTTATCAAGAAGATGGAAATAACTATTTCATGTGTTGCCAGGTGGCATTGTTCCAAAAATGTATTTTAAGTCTATTACAGTCCTCTGATATTTTAGGCTATGGCCCACATAACTAGAATCCACAGATTAGGACAATAAATTATGGCCCTTAGGATAATTAAGTCATAATATAAAGCTTAATTGTTTCTCTTTATGGGAAGATGAAGAAAGTGAAAAAAAATGTTTAATCATTCTTGAAATATTCTTTTCCAGAATATGCTTAAATCCAAAGTCTTAATCTTTTGTGAGAACAGTAACCCTTATCCATATCACATTCCCTCCAGCACCTTTGTTAATAGGTCCGACAGGGATCTCACCACTTTCTAAAAAACATTTTCCAGGTTATTTGGATACTTATCAGTGGGTGGTAATTCCTAATTTATGGTAGGAAACATCATCAACTCTCTCTTTCATAAGTATGCTAAATAACAAAGCACCCGAGTCTTAGTGACATAAAGCAATAAGTTTTATTTCAATGCATAAATCTAAAGAAGGGTGATTTAGGCTGGGCTTAACTGGCTGATTCTGATCTCCAGGCTCACTCATGAATCTGGCTCTCATCTGAACTGTCTGGTAATGTGGTTGACTAGATCATGTGTCTTTCATTGGCCAATATCCTGGACAAGGAGTGAAGCCAGAGAAGCCAGAGGATAAGCAGAAACATAAAGGTCCTTTTTCAAGCCTCTGTTTGCATTGTTTGTCAATAGACCATTTGATAAAGTAAGTGGTGAAGACAATATATGAGGTTCCAAGGTGTTGGAAGGATAAGAGACTCATTGGGACATTAATACAATTAAGCTCTAACATCATGCAAATTTACAGCTCTACCAAATGCAGAACATACTCACTTTAGGGTTTCCTCTGCCCCTGCCTTGACCCAGCTTCTATCCTTTAGCTTTGGAGGCACAATGGGCTAGTGAGGGATTGAGGAGCAAAGGTAGATCTCCTCTAGGCAGACAGGATAAGGGTCTTAGAGAAGGACAGGAGGGGAGGAGATCATCATGCTAACCCAAAAGGAGACAACAGGTCTGGAGAACAACCTGTTGGATGCTTCTCCTGAGGACTTCAAGCACAAGGGCTTCTAAACACCTGTTACTATTCCTACAGCTTCAACCACAACAGATCTCCCTGAGTAACCATTATCCTTACCCCTAGCAATGGCCTACCACTGAATCTACCCTTACCTAAAGTGCTTCTTCTCTCCTGTAGACATGCAAATCCACAAGGTTGAACTCATTCTCTTAATTATGTAAATTGGAATCACGCGCTTCTAATTGGCTTATTGAACTCAGATCTTGATTGAACTCAGAGCTTGATTGGTCCACGTTAGTATCCCTCATTACCATAGTCCAACTGATCACCTATGCTGGGACACTAGATAAGCCTTTTAGAACATCCAGGTAAAGAGCAGCCAGTGGGTTCCCCTCCCTTGGGACCCCACCTGTGTTATAAGAGTCTTTCTGCTTTAAATAAATCTTATTACTCTACCCTCCACTTGACCATGGTTCTCAATCTTTGAATTCTGGAGGATAGAACCTACCTGAGAGTGACACTCCATGTTACACTAGGCAGTTAACTGAGCTATCCCTCCATTTTCTAGTGAAGTAGATTCCACTTGGAGGATTTTTCTGTTTAAAGAGAAACTAGTGGTAAAATCATTGTGAACAAGGGGAAATATTTTCAATTTTTTTTTAACCACTTTCCCTTTGGGGTTTTCAGGAATGAGCACTTTTGATGCCACATGCCTTCCTTGAACTCCCCTGAGTTTTTGATATCTGACCTGACAGACTCATCCCCTGTTTATTATAATCTGATATTCTAGTTCTATTAAAATTATTCAAAATCTAAGTTCTAATTCTAAGTTTGGTGACACTTAACTCACTATGTCCCATTGTCCTATATATAGGCTACCTATCAAAAACTATAAAATCTTATAGAATAACTATGAAATTTCTTATCTTAAGTTGTTATGGGTGTCCTGTAGAGGTATAGTAGGTTATCATAATTTAAATATACAATTATCTATTGATTCCAAAATTGTCTGTGTCTATATACCCTTATATGTTTGGAGAGGTTTTGACAAAGGCTCAGCACACCTTTTCACTTCATCTCAGACATTATTGAAATAAGACTACTGATGCCCAGCCATATAGATATATTTCTTTCCAAAGTGGTACTTGCACGTTAAAGTTACAGGACTATATGCTGGGCTGTTATAAATAATTGTGTTCTGACAAGAATGATCAGATGTGTTTCTTCAAAAGGATGGTGGTGCAGTAAGAACGAAAGAGAAGTCGGGTTGCTGTACATGATGTTTTGTTTCTCAAGTTTCCTCTGTGGAACAAAGTTGATATGTTGATGCATAGAATTCATCATGTGTTTTAATAGAAAATTTATTTCACAGTCTCATAATGTTATGTAAGTCATTATTCTTAACGATTTAACCAGCTGCTGTGCTTAACTATATTTCTCTGTATGAAAACTTGATGATTAATGTGACTAATGTAATGATACAAGTACCACTTACCTACTTTTAAGGAATTAAATTCTCTATTCAGACACATTGAGATTACAATATTTTCACATCAGCTTGCAGTTCAGTGTTTCTCTCCAGCAGTTTTCTCTAGAGATCTCTGATTAACTGCATCACCCTCACAAAGCTTAAGCATTTTTTTTATTAGCTATATTTTTAACAGCACCCAGGAGTGTTGGAAATTATTTTTAACGTTAAAAAATGAGTGTGTTTACACACCTGTTCATTAGAGACCTAATTAGCTAAGTAATTTAAATAGCAGAAGTTGAGAGTTTTATAAAATACACGAAGAGTGGCTAATTTGTAATCGTTTCCACAACAAAAACACTCTTGAAATGGTGCTTGATTTTATGAGTAAACCATTTCAGAATTGAGTTTAAAATGGAACTCCCAGACACTTTTTCTAGAATTGTGTAAAACTGACTTTGGAGGGGAGTGACAAATAATAGTCTATGACCTCTTAGAACATTGCTTATTTTATAATTCCATTTTCCATCTATGAGAAGATTTCTTTCATTTTGATCCTCTTACCTGTAACATGCTTGATGTTAGTCAAGCTAATTTCTTCTAGAAGGTATGCAAGGGAAAACAACATAAACTTTTAGAGCGAGAAACATCCAACCCAGGGCATCCCGTATACAATATTGTTAGCATAACCAAGAGAGAAATGTAACTCTTGGTGTGATTACTCCTATCCTGGAGGAACAGTAAGTGCCCTGATTTGGACAATTTTGGGATGTCTTGTAATATGTTAGTGATTTCAAGCAGAGAATGGAGGCTCACGCTTTGGGCCCTTCAATGTCTCTCATTGCATAAATAAGGCTAAACCTTCAAAACTGGAAACTGACACTTCTCCTCATGTAAAGATAAAAATAATTATGTCCCCAAATCATAAAATTCCAGCATCATCTGCATTGAGGGCCTCCACATATATATCCCTTGTCCACTTAAACAAGTAGAAACATTAAGATATACATGTGTCAGATAGACAGATCAAAATATCTTTTCTATCTACAAAGGTGTATGAAGGATATGGTGTAGAGGAAGTGAAATGGGCTTATGTATTTGTGCTAATTCAATTTCTCCCCCAAAACCTTCCTAACAAAGGCAGAGGATGTTATGCCACACTTACAACAATTTGCAGAGACAGAACAAAACCATATCTTCTCTGCTGGCTACAAGGGCTTGAGCACAGGCACAGAAGTTGCTGAACCATACCCTTCAATCGAATTCCCTGGGAGAAATGCAGTGGTACTAAAACCTGGATGTCACGCCAGAGGTAGTTCCTTCACATGGAGACATGAAGAGGGAGAGTTGACTGACAGTTAATGCTTCTGAAAGCTGCTGATTATTTCTATGTAATTATAATGTGGAATCATACTTTTGGTTTTCAATACCATTATTTTTAATAAATATAACATGTTTAAGGAAAAGAAAAAAATCCCCTTCTGCCTGAAAAAAAAAGGTAGAATAAAGTAACTGATTATTTAAATGCTAGATTTCTATTCTAGCACCATTTTGCTACCTTACATAATATGTCAGGTAGAGAAGGCGAAATTTAAGGGCAGGAGAGTTTCACTACCTTGATGCCCATTTCATCTTTGGCCTCTAAGGAGATAGGCTGGAAAGTTATTCTTGTAAATTAAATAAGAGACATGACTTTTTATGGTGTCAATTGAGGCCATCATCCCATTCTACATAAAACACCAAACAGCCATTGAAATTTAAGGAACTTTCTTTGTTAGCATATTAGGAGCATTTAAACCAGTGATCTAGAGAAAAAGAGCTTTCAACCTGATCATAAATTTTGGTTCTCCCAATCACCTCGATTAATATTGTCTTCAAGACTTGGAAGAATGGTATTCAAATGTATGTGTACATTAGTGGGTTCAATTTTTGTGGCATGTTTCATTATTAGTTTTGGAAATAAGCCAAATAATTTTATTAATTATTCTTATTAACATAAATTCCTTTTGGTTCTGTATACTATGTAATACTTTCTAAAATTTTGTGTACTGTACATTGCTTAAAATACAAATTAGAATGAATATGAATATGACTATATAATCTTCACACTTTATAAATATGGGTAAGTATTTATTAAATAAACAAATATTTTAAAAATAAACATAAATTTGATTACATGATTACATCTCATATTGAAATATAATACATCTAGAAGATTCTTCAACTTCATTCCAATTAAACCGCCACGAAATTAACATTATTTTGACTTCCATCTCTATAGTCTACTTTTCTTCTTTTGAATGCTGTATAAATGAAATAATAGGGCAGATCTTATTCTATATATTGTTTCTTTTGCTCAATAACTTATCCATAAAACTTACTCATGCTGTTGTTTGTAATATTATTTTTCTTTTCTGTATGCTGTTTCATTGTGCTAACATTTAATTCTTCTACACTTGATGGAAGAATTAAATGTTAGCACAATGTTCTCTTTTCTTTATGCATTTTTAAATGCCTCAGTCAAATATACTGGTTTGCTTTTTTATTTATTTTATGAAAAGTCATCCATGTGAATAATTTGTCAGATAAATGTATTAAAACTATCATTTACACCGTAGCTTACATTTATTCTCCTGGGGATATCTATGATAAAGTATAAGGAACCAGGCTTTCCTTTATGATTAATGCTTTATATATCAAGTTTAAACAGTTTTTGCCTATCCAATGTCATAAAAATATTTTTCTATAATACCTTCTAGAAGGTTGATTGTTAGTATCCGTACAAAATATGATTCTGTATGTGTATGGTGTGACATAGAGTGAAGTTTTAGTTTTTTACAAAAATCTACAAATACAAAGCAATCACTAAAATGCAATGTGTCTCAAAGTTTCAGTGAACCCCTTTTACTATAAATCATAAACCTTATATCTGAGGGTTTTCTTGATTATCTAATCTGTCCCACTCACTCATCAGTTTCCCTCTGATTTAATTACTATAGCATTATAATAATTCTTGAAATGTGGTCATGAAGCCCTCAAGCTTTGTTCTTATTTAAAATCATCTCTGTGGTTATTGATTTTCAAATATATTTTAAATTAACTTCACAATTTATGGACACATAAATACACATATATACACATATACACCCTGGTCAGGTTTTGAATGAAATTTCATTGTATCTATATATTAATGTGCAGTGAAAGACTCTCTCTATAACATTGCATAGATTTGGATTAGTCCTTTTGTTAAGATATATTTCTCTATATTTTAGTCACAGATTGCCCTAAAAACCACTTTGTTTTATATTCATGTACTTATGCCATCTATTTTTTATTACTCTTCACATGCTTCTTTTTTTAATTGAAATTTTTCTAAGTTCTTATAGTAACTAATTATTTAGTTTTAAAAATTCAGTCTAACAAATTTATAGAATAAATTTAGAAAATTTCTGTAGCAGACATGTTCACTTCTAACAATAGCTATAGTAGATGTTGTTATAATAACAGATTAAAATGTTTATACTTGAAAACAATTAAATTTATAGTTTTAGGAAGGGACTGGGAAGCACTTAATGTGTTTATTATATTTTCTAGGATATGAAACAAGTTGTCATTTTGAGAATATTTAATAAAAGAAGAAAACAGTCATAATGTTATTCCAATTCTTTATACTGGTTTCTCCATATGTTCATTTTGAGTTGTCCACCCTTCATTCTTTTAAAATATTTTTTATCTCTACTTTTTCTTAAAATGTTTTTCCTTACATCTAATCTTGCCCCTTCCTTTAATAATTCCTGTCTTATGTAGGCCCACTTCATGAATAATAGCAGAAAAGTTGAAATAATGTGGCTTTTTTCCTCTCCCACAGTACCTCTAGGAACTAAATCAGCAAGAACATCATTTTTATTTATTCATTTATTCCAAAACTTTCATCTTTTTATATCCTTAAAGCCACTTATATTAAACAGAATCTAATCAATTCTTAGAAAGCTTTCAATAGGCTACTTCCTTATTATTTTTATAGGCATTTAGGAATAAGTAGGAAATTTCCAGTCCTGAAGGAATAAGAATAAAACTCCTTATTTGACGTCAAGTATAAAACTGGATGATATATACGGAACATCTTTTTTGTGGCATTGGGCAGTAGAAGGCTAAATATTGTCAATCACAGGACATTAAGTAAACATGAACAAAGAAAATAAGTTGCATATTCACTTGATGAACTCTCTAAATCAGTATTGCATAACCCAAACAGAGTTCAAAGCATTCATAGGCAGAGGAAACTGAAACTGAAATTCAGTATCAATATTGTGCCGCAGTCTGGCTGGGCACAAAATCATGAGCCACTCAAGCAGGAACAAACTTTATTTTTGAAACTGCCACCAATGCCCCGTAAGCTCCCGGGAAATATGCAGACCGACACAAACGGCGTTCTCCCGGACACACCAACAGGAAATCCCTCCTCCGGAATTCCCTCCTACCACACTTCCCCAACCAATGGGAACTCTCCAGGAGTGCTGTAGCAGGCCAAGGTGGACACCAGGGGTCTAATATCCATATGAATGCAGATTTTTTTTCTTTTTTTTCTTGTTGGTTGTTCAAAACATTACATAGTTCTTGATATATCATATTTCACACTTTGATTCAAGTGGGTTATGAACTCCCATTTTTACCCCGTATACAGATTGCAGAATCACATCAGTTACACTTCCATTGATTTACATATTGCCATACTAGTGTCTCTTGTATTCTGCTGCCTTTCCTATCAGTTGAATGCAGATCTTAACATAATCATATCATCTCAATGGCTTGTTGGCATCACCTTTCAACTGAAAATGCCATGCATCATACTACTTGGCTATGGCTCTTAGCAATATTGTGCAGCTTTAATTTATGAAGTAAAATGTCAAATAGCAGGGATTACACACAAAGGAATTCGTTATAGAATATTTGAGCAAATACTGTGTATATCGGAGTGAGATTTTGTCAAGGCCTAAAAGACAGCAGCTCTCAGAAAACGCAGTCTCAGTCCTCTTGGCTGCTATAAAAAAATATCATAAGCCGAGTAGCCAATACACAAGATAAATTTGTTTCTCAAAGTTCAGAGATGGCGAAACTCAAAATCAAGACACAAGCACATTTGATGTTTAGTGAGCACCTGCTTCTTTATAGGTAGACAGTGCTTTGTAGCTGTGTCCCATCTTAGTATAAGGCAATTCTATAGGGCCTTATTGAAAATAGTACTCATGAAGGTTTCACTTTCAAGATCTAATTAATTCCCAAGGGCTCCACCTCGTACTAGACATTTGTGACCAGATTTCAATATATAAATTTAAAGGGTGCACAAAATTTTAGACCAAGGATTCTGGAGGTTGTACAATATAGAGAAATGTTGGCTATGGTAAGTGAGAGTGAAGATACATTAAATAACGTGCCAGAAACTCATCTTATCCAGTAATATCATCCAGTAATACTCTACACTCACCCCAATGAAGTCTAAAAGCAATACTGGATAAAACCAAGCTCATAAACCACCAACTGGTTGCCAAAAAACATTAATGATATTTCAAGGAAAAATCCATAAATTCAGAATTTATCACTTTGTAACTCACAATTGTCAACATAAAGTAAAAACTAATGAACATCTAAATAAAAGGGAAATATGACATATAATTATTTTAAAACACAGTTAATAAAAATATAATCAGTAATCACACAAATGATAGAATTGTCAGCCCAGAACTTTAGTGTAAATTTGATAGAATTTCTAGATGGCTCTTCTACCTAATACAAATACTGATTTGTATATCTAATATAATCATTTTCCTTAAGTATAGATAAGTCATATAAACATGATGAAAGTCACTATATAGGCTAGATTATGTTAAATGGCAAAGATGAAGAAATTATGCAGATGCAATTAAATTTCTTAAATATTGTGACTTTGAGTTGATCAAATAATTTTATGTGTAGGTCTGACTTAATAAAATGTGTTATATAAATGTGTTCTAAAAGAACATATTATTCCACTTTGTTAAGTCATTTAGAACATATTAATATTTCTAGAATAATAAAATGTCAATATTTTAAACTGCTTATTGAGAAAAACATGTCATAGAACCATAGGCAATTTCACATAACTGAATATGACCTTCAACTGAAGACCAGTTTAAATTCAGGACCTTTATTCATATATGTCAGAGAAATTATTTTTTCCAACAACCTGAAGGATCTTGAAAGATAATACTTTCCCTGGTACACCCTCCAGATGTGAATATACTCTAGCAACTCCTTAATTGTAACTTTGTGGGCAGAAGACCCACTCTTGATAGATGAAAATTAAAAGAACTCCTTTGTGGTTTTTTATTCTTTACAAATTTACAAAGAATTGTTTTCACTATGTGACACATAGTAATAAAAATCACTGAATTTTTTAATGCAAATGGGGACAAATATCTGCATAGATAGAAACAGAAAATATCAGGAAAGAATCAAATACATGATATATGAAATTTCAAAATTCATGGGATTGATATGTGAGCAAACATAAGAATAGAGAACTTGAAAAGAGAACAATAAATGTTTCAGAATAAAATATACAGAGAAATAAAAGCCTAAAAATAGTGATGAGACTCACTATCCTGGTGGGATATTAAGCAATGAAATTCAAGTGGAATTTAACCCAGAACAAGATAAGAACAAGACTGGAGAAATGAAAAAATGTTACTACTATCTATGGTTCATGCCCTCCAAAATTTGATTCCAAGTTAATGGTGTTAAGTGGTGATAGGGCCATTAAGAAGTGTTTGCATCAAGGGATTGATTCCTCCTCTTGCCCCTCTCTGAGAAATGGGATGAATTCTAATGGGAGCAAGTGATTTCTTGCTCTCTTGGAATTGAAGGAGTTACTGCAAGAGCAGATTATCATTAAATAAAACAAGTGCATTGTATTTTCTCTCTTCCATATGCATTTACTTGCTTTTCCATTTCTTCACCATCTTAAGAAGCAATCCAAAGCCTTCATCAGATGTGGCTATGCAATCTTGGGTTTTGGGCTTCCAAAAGTGTAGAGGCTAATCTTTGTTGTCTTTATAATTTATCCAATGTCAGACATTTGTTATTGTAACATAAAATGGATTATATAATGTCCAAAAAGTCATTCTAAAATTTACTATAAAAAATTTCAAATGATAGAACACAGAAAATATACAAACTCTAAGTAGACTGCACAAATGCAAAAAAATCATAGCTACATAGTCTTTAGTAAAATTATTGAAAACTAACAGAAAATGGAATTAAAGCTAAACACTAATGTAAAGAAAAACCCTTAAACAAAGCTGTCTAAAAAAAGACATGAAAAAAGAGAAGATAAGTGAATTAAGAGTCACTACTGACTTTTATTTAGAAATAATGCACGCCATAAGACATGAGATGTTATATTCGTATGACTGAAAAAATGACATCTTGTATTCTATGTTATAAAACAATTCAAAATTAATTTTTTTAAAGATAGAGTGAGAGAGGAGAGAGAGAACTTTTTAATATTTATTTTTTAGTTATCGGCGGACACAACATCTTTGTTTGTATGTGGTGCTGAGGATCGAACCCGGGCCGCATGCATGCCAGGCGAGCATGCTACTGCTTGAGCCACATCCCCAGCACTCAAAATTAAATTTGAATAAGGAAATAATTAGGAGAAGATATCTAGGAGGATTTATCTACCAAAAAATATCCAGAAAAATTTTAAAGTTGTAGAATAAAGATAAAGGAGAAAACTCAAAACTACACAGAATATTATAAAACACTATTAATAAGAAGTGAGTGGATATAAAGATGATTTTTTTTATAAATTTTCGAGTTATTTAAATACAATTAACTACTCAAAATTCAAATAATTATAATTTATTGTGAAATTTATAAAATGTAGAAAACTATATAAACTAACTAGCACAAAGAACATAAGTAATAAATGAAATTGTATTGTTCAAGCAATTTTAAGTGGTTTAAGTGAATAGATTATAATTGAAATATTAATCAAAGAAAGTTGTGCTAAGGATACATATTTCCTAGAGGTTGCAACAGAAAAAGGCTTTGCTTTGCAATAGAAAATGGCATTTTTACTCATTTACAGTGAGTAAAAAGAAGAAGTTAGGAATCTGAAATAAAGCTTGACTGATCAAAAGAAGGAAATAAAGAGAACAAAAATTATGGGAAAAATCAAAACAGATCTGAAGATGTAGGTCAATGTTAAAGTGCTCAGCTAGCATGTGTAAGGTCTTGAGTTCAGTACTAAGCACCAGAAATAATAAATAAATGAAAGAACAAAGAAAGAAACAATTGGTGTAAAGTCAGTGATGGCATTTAAAATATTTAATGCATTTGTAAAATAAAATTATTTAGGTTAAATATAAAAGGATAGAAAAATGATTAAAAACAAAAGCTAGAGTGAATGTATGACCTTAGTCATATGTGATGTCCTAAACATCTAGAGAGGAATATAGCTAAAGAAGATGAAGCAGATTCAATGATGGAAAGATCAAGGCGTAGGAAGAGAAAAGCATCCACTGCATTCATAGTCAACCATATTAATTTGTTCTTTTAGTTTCTGAAGAACAAGTAGAAGAAAAAAACTATTAAGCATTAGTAAGAGTTCAACAACATTATCTATATTTTAATACTATTTACAAAACCTGCATTGCAAAAATGTCGCAGAACACATATTATTTTCAAGGACACATGACAATTTTCATAGACCTTATGCTCTACATTAAACAAGCTTCAAGCAATGTATAAATTAAAATAATAATACTAGGTTAATGTTCTTTGATTACAATAGAGACAAAATATAAATTTATAATTATATAAAAATTCTCTAATATTTAAAAAATAAGCAATAAATTTTAAAGTACCTATGGTTAAAAAAATAAAAAAAATTTAAATTTGATAATAGAAGCACAACAAATTTTTCTAGGTGAAGATAAAGGAAATTTGTAACTTTAAGTATTTGTATCCAAAAACAATATTTGAAAATCAGTAATAAATAGTCCATCATAAGAACATTGAAAATAAAGGAAAATTAAAATGAAGTAATTGGAAGGAAAAATAATAATCAGGAGTAAAAACCTTGTACTAGATATTAGATAAATACTATAATGAAACAAATACTTGGTCTTTCAAAAAGCCTAAAAAATTGATAAATCTGTTTCTAGATTAATTAAGAATAAAAAGAGGAGACAGCACAAAGTACCAGGTAGTACTGCCAAGATTTTAACCTGAATCACTTATCCAAATACAGATTTGTTGTGCTTTGTTTATTTGTATTATCCTGTTTTTCTCTATTGTTGCATTCCCAATACTATATTAAATCATTAATGCAATGTATGCTCTCTGAAAGCAAATTCAATGTCTTCAATATGTATTTGCCTTTTAGTAAGTTAACCAGCTACTTGTAAACAACATTTCAAGCTTATATTTCACATTATTCATGAAGTCATTATTTACTATGACATCATAATCGGAGCTTTCTCTCTTAAAGTTAACTAATACAATCTTTAATATATAATTTACCACTCATGATACACTGACATATATTTTTCTCAATCTGTTTTATTCACTATTTAAAATTAAATTCAATTAAATATCCAATTATTGTTGCAATTAAACCCTTAGAAACACAAGAAATCAGTTTAAAACACAAAGTGACTTTAGGAAAATATAAGCAATTTCATGAAGTTTATGTGTTTCAGTGGACAATGATGGCCATGATATAAACATGGAGTTATAGAGAGTTAGTATTAAAAAAAAAGAAAAGAAACAAACAAAAAACCCTTCATTATTTTAATACACCAATCAGGTACCGAATGTGAGAGCAACCAGAAATGTGATAAATAATTTAATCAATTCAAGAAACCCTAACTGGGGTTATCTTCTATATTAATCACAATCAGAGTTAAAGATAGAGGCTTTTATAATATGTATTAGTTTGAAAGGCTATCCTAACAGTGTATCTCACACTTTCACAGTTCTGGTGACTCAAAGTCATAGCCAACAGGATTGATTTCTTCAGAGAACTCTTTGTGGCTTACAGAGGGCCTCCTGGTTTCTTCACATGGTCTTTCCCCTGTGTATCCACCCTGGGTGTCTCAATCTCTGCCTCATTGTAAGAACACCCATCCTTTACAATTAGGATAAGCTCTACAAACCTTATTTGACCTAAATTGCTCTTTAAAAATTTAATCTCCAAATACAATTACATTTTGAATGATGAGGTGGTAAGACATCAACCTGGGGAACTCATATCAACCTGTAATATACAATAATGTATGATTAAGCCAATGCAGTTTACTTAGGTAACTGTTATGGTTTGGATGTGAGGTGTCCCCCAAAGTCTCACGTATGAGATAATGCAAGAAGGTTAAGAGGATTAATAATTGGATTTTAATAGTCTTAACACAATCAGTAAACTCATCCCCTGACAGGGATTGACTGAGTGGTAACTGAAGTGGTAGGGTGTGGCAGGAGAGAGTGAAAATTAGTGCATGGATTTGGGGTATATATTTTTATATGGCAAGTGCAGTTCGCTCTGCTTTCTGATCATTGTGTATGCTACTTCCCTCTGCCACACTCTTCTGCCATGTTGTTCTGACTCACCTCGAACTCTGAGAAATGAAGCCAACCTTCTATGAACTAAGACCTCTGAAACCATGGGCCCTCAAATAAACTTTTCCTTCAACCTTTCAATTCTATATTTAAATTATTTTATTTGAATTTATTTATTTGAATTATTTCCTTTTTTAGGTCAAAGTTGGAATATATTTTTAAGATGTTGTTTTCTTTTCATAATAATTAAATATTTCATCTCAAGTATCCAAATTAACTTGGTCACTAAAACTTAAAAATCTGCTGTGAAAAATGTGTTTGAATCTAAATTTCAAGATTACATTTTTAATATTTTATTATAGTTATAGAATCACCAGTGATACAATTTGCTTATGAAATGTATTTTTAAATTTTAATGATCTTAATTACCTAAAAATTATAAAGTCTCCCATTTCTTTCTTCATATTTTTAGAATAAAGGCTGAACCAAAAAGTTTTGTTTATATACATGGCTTAGGTATGTTATTTTTGCCCATTCTGTAGGACTTTGCATTTGGTCTTAAACTCTTCTTATAATGAAGTATGCTAGTACTATTTCTAATTGTAATTTATCCAATTGTCAATTAGAAACTGTGAATTTTAGAAGCTTTTGTTTTCTCTTTCATTAAATGTGTGGATTAATATGAAGAAATGGGAATATTAGAAGATAAAAAAAGATTGTTTTCACATCAATGTCCTAAAACCAAATGAACTTGTATGAAGGAAATCGAACAGGTAATTATTAGAGTAAAGAAAGTCAAAACACTAGGACAATTTATCTGTGAAAGAATTTGTCAGATGAATCAGAATGCATGTCATATTAAAAGTTATTTTTAAAGATTTAAAATACCACTGATTATTTTTATGTCATTGGTTCTATTTAAATTTTTTTATCCTTTGATTTTCATCTTAAAATGCTTTGATGGGCGTCTCCATAAAGTTAGCAATTTTATCTTTTGTCTCCAGGAAGGCATGAGCCTTAGATCTCCCAGGATGCTATACAAAATCCCATAGACTGGGTGGGTTATAAATGGAAGAAATTTATTTCACACATTTCTGGAGGCTGGAAAGTCCAAGATAAAGGCAGATCTAGTGTTTGAAATGGATCCATTTCTTGGTTCATGGATGGAACCTTGTAACTGTATTATATTAATCCAATGAGTAAGTAAAAGCTGACCATAAAGTTGTCTTTTAACCACAATTTTCTCTAAAACAAATAAGCAAAAATAAAATTTAGGTTCAAGATATATTTTCTTATTTTGCACAAAGAGATGCTTAGAAGTGGAAGAATCATGGGGAGGTGGTGGAGTGAATGATGGTAATAACGATTTTATTTTATTATGGGCCAAACTATATGTTTCTTGACCAATCAAACTTCATTTTACCCTGAGACTCCATTTCATATAAGAAATACTTTTCCCATGTGAAATCCCACCTCTGTAACACACCTCCTGCTTAGCACACCCTGTTTGGCCATGCATGACAGCTAAAAAATGTTTCTTCTATTCTTATACAGTGTATTATTAAGAATTTTTTTAAGATGTTCTCTTTTTAGTTCTCATTTTTCCTGGGCAATATACCCTGACTGTGTGCTGAACTCGGTCGTTCTGACTCACTTTCTACATTGCTATGGCTTTAACATATTTCTCTTATGGTTTTGGGGCTATAAAAAAATTGCGCTCTGACTCATGGTGGGGGTCAAGTGGTACAGAGGCAACTTTCTTGCTGTCTTTGCGACCCGCAGGCGAATAAAGTTCCATGCCTTGCTTTAAGACTGACCAAGTGATTTATTTCAAATGCACCCCAACAATTTACAGAAAACTTTAATTTTTAGTATAATTTCCAGCAAAAAATCTTGTTTGGATTCTCAACAGCAGTTAAAGATGACATGTTGATTTTTATCTACGATAATAGTCAAGGACCAGAGTTATTAAGTACTTTTGTGTAACAATGAGCACAAAGTTAGTACAATTTGAACACACCACATCTTTTACTCAGGTCTGGTTTTATTTCTTTTAGCATGCTATAGAATATAAGACAGAAAAATATTTAAAAATTACCTAAATAAACTACATTGGCTTACGCATACTTTGTGTTCTGGGTTGAACTGTATTATTCCTCTCAGAATCCTAATGTTGAAGTCTCAACTCCTCATACTTCTGAATGTAACTGTATTTAGAGATAAGATCTTCAAACAGCAGTTGAGTTCAAATAAGGTTTGTAGAATGCACCCTAATTGTAAAGGGTGGGTGCTCTTCTTATGAGGGAGGGAGGGAGGGAGGGAGGAGAGAGAGAGAGAGAGAGAGAGAGAGAGAGAGAGAGAGAGAGAGAAACCAAGGGTGGGTACACAGTGAAGACCATGTGAAGAAACCAGAGTGGGAGGCCCTCTGTAAGCCACAGAGAGGTCTCAGAAGAAATCAACCCTGTTGGCTGTGACTTCCAGTCACCAGAACTGTGAGAAAGTACATTTCTGTTGCTTGATTCCTCCAATGTATGATATATTGTTATAATAGCCTTTCAAACCAATACATATTATGAAAAACCTCTAACTTCATCTCTGATCATGATTAACATAGAAGATAACTCCAGTTAGGGTTTCCTGAATTGATTAAATTATTTCTCAAATTTCCAATTGCTCTTACTTTGGGCACCGGATCAGTATATTAAAATAATAAAGTGTGTGTGGTTTTTTTTTTTTTTTTTTTTTTGCTTTTCTTATTTTTTAAAAACTAACTCCCTATAACTCCCTGTTTATATCATGTCCATCATGGCCTACTGAGACACATAAACTGCATGACATTGCTTATGATTTCCTAAAGTCACTGTGTGTTTTAAACTCTAATTTCTTGTGTTTAATTTTAAATGTTTAATGGTAAAAACACTTTTTATGCTGGTAACCTATTTTGAAGGATCACTATAAGGATTGATAAGAGGACTGAATACACATGAAAATAAAATCTCATTGCCATTGAATACTCAAAACTTGACCTAAGAGATTTCTATCTTTTCTATTATTTGAAGAGTAAAACAGATCTGATTTACCATAAGGAGACTCAGTGGCATAATATGATAGAAACTAAGACCTTGTGTGTAGCTTCTATTTTACCAACTTTCTTACAGACATACTGTGTTAAACAGAATTTTTTTCTTCTGTGATTATAAGTTACACTGAAGTTGTTGGATCAGAATAATTAATTGGCTAATTTATATGTAAAAGTTGAAACTAGATTCTAATCACTCACATAGCACAAAAATTAACCCAAAATGGGCATAACCCAAAATGGATAAAGACCTAGGAATAAGACTAGATTCATTGCAACTGCTGGAATACAACACAGGGGAAACAAACACTCCAACATACAGGCCTAGGCAGAAACTTCCTCACTAGGACATCTATAACTCAAGAAATAATATCAATAATCACTTGTGTTAAACTACATTGCTTTTGCACAAGAAGGGAAATGACAGCACAAAGAGAAAAACTATAGAGTGGGAAAAATTCTTGTGAGCTACTCTTCCAAAAGAGGACTGACATTTAGTGTATTAAAAAAAATTTACACCCCTTCCCAAATAATAATAACCATTAAAATAAATGGGAAAAATTTTAAGCAGACTTAAAATAATTCAAATGGCCAGCAATTATATGACAGAATGTTCAACATGTTAAACCATCAGGGAAATACCAATCAAAACTACATAGAAATTTCATCTCACTCTAACTAGAATTATAATCATCAAGAATACAGATAAAAATAAATGCTGGAGAGAATGTGGGAAAGGGAACTCGTGTACTTTTTGTGAGTATGTAAATTAGTACCAACACTAGGGAGATAACAGAACAGTTTTAAAAATACTGGGAACACCAAATGATGCAGTAATACCACTCCTTAGTATTTAGCCCAAAGAATTCAGGTCATCATACTGTAGCAATACATGCACCCCTATGTATATAGCAACAACACTTAGGTACCAATTGTAGATTTAAAAAAAAGAAAGAAAACAACAAACAAAAATAAAAAACCCTTTTCTCATTAAACTAAGTAGATTGGCAAACTATGACTATTCTAGTACCTGAAATAAATGAGTTTATATAAATAAGTCCTTGTTCCAGCTAGTTGCATTAAGTATGTCATTATCATCCCAAAATTCAGAACCTGGCTCATTTTTGTGAACTGGCTCCATTAGATGAAATTATTTGCTGACAATTTTTTTCTAAAGACTTAAAGATAATAACAATTCCATTATTTATCCATTTCTATATTGACATTCAGTAGGCCTTTTGGAAGGCTATCTATGGAATACATAGAGCAAAAAGTGTTAGCTTAATAAAGCATATGACTAGGGATTCAATAAGTAGAAACATACTAGGTGAGCTTCTTAGCTTCCCCTATTTGTCAGCTGCCACAGTCTAGCTGGGCAAAATAACCTGGGGATGACAAGCAACTTGTGAAGGTTGATACAGCAGGAGCCATTTTATTATGGGATAGTAGAGGTATATATACCCTTAACTGATTATACACAGCTTATTTCAATTAACATCATCCAGATACAGCAATACTCATCATCTTAACAATTATACAAAGCTTAACTCAATTAACATAATCTAGATACAGCAATTAGCCAATAAGGAATCTCTATCATCTTAATGGCTCACTGGTGTTACTTCATCTTAATAATTATACACAGTTTAACTTAATTGACATCATCTTTTTTTTATTGGTTGTTCAAAACATTACAAAGCTCATGACATATCATCTTTCATACATTTGATTCAAGTGGGTTATGAACTCTCATTTTTTACCCCAAATACAAATTGTAGAATCACATTGGTTACACATCCACATTTTTACATAATGCCATATTAGTGACTGTTGTATTCTGCTACCTTTCCTCTCCCCTACTATCCCCCCTCCCCTCCCCTCCTATCTTCCCTCTCTACCCCATCTGCTGTTGTTCAATTCTCTCCCTTGTTTTTTTCCCCACTTTCTCCTCACAACCTCTTATATGTAATTTTGTGTAACAATGAGGGTCTCCTTCCATTTCCATGCAATTTCCCTTCTCTCTCCCTTTCCCTCCCACCACTCATCTCTGTTTAATGTTAATCTTTTCCTCATGCTCTTCCTCCCTGCTCTGTTCTTAGTTCCTCTCCTTATATCAAAGAAGACATTTGGCATTTGTTTTTTAAGGATTGGCTAGCTTCACTTAGCATAATCTGCTCTAATGCCATCCATTTCCCTGCAAATTCCATGATTTTGTCATTTTTTAGTGCTGCATAATTCTCCATTGTGTATAAATGCCACATTTTTTTTATCCATTCATCTATTGAAGGGCATCTAGGTTGGTTCCACAGTCTAGCTATGGTGAATTGTGCTGCTATGATCATTGATGTGGCAGTATCCCTATAGTAGGCTCTTTTAAGGTCCTCAGAGAATAGTCCAAGAAGGGTGATAGCTGGGTCAAATGGTGGTTCCATTCCCAGCTTTCCCAGGAATCTCCACACTGCTTTCCAAATTGGCCGCACCAATTTGAAGTCCCACCAGCAATGTACAAGTGTACCCTTTTCCCCACATCTTCGCCAACACTTATTGTTCTTTGACTTCATAATGGCTAGCTGGTGTTACTTCTGAAACCACTCCTTCTGGCAAACTGCCAGGCGCCATCTTGACTTGGTTATGGCTCTCAACAGTCAGCATTGTTTCTGTAGATTAATTTAGTCACCTCTTGCTGACTGGTTTGCAAGAGAAAGGCTTGTTCTATGAAAGGGAAATGTGAAGGGTTGTTCAAAGAGAAACTGTATTGTTGGCAGAGAAAAGGCTGTCCCCACCAAGTGGAGGTGATTCATTCATCTACAAGAGGAACTAGTAAAGATTGAAAACAGTTTGAGGATTGAGACCCAATATTAGAAGGAACCAGGAAACAGAAAACGCTAACCTGAAGGAAAGTAAAATAAAACAAATATATATATATATAATGAATTTGCCATTTGTATAAAATTATTCAGAGATGCTTGAAGGTGTCTAGATATAGAAAATTTAAGCTTCAGAAAATTTCCAATTTAGAATGTACTGTTTAAAATCTTGTAGCTATATTCCTCCTGTTATATATTCGGACACTAAGGATCAAAGCAACAGAGGCTGGCTTAGAACCAAAACTCTGATATTCTTCCTCTCTTTTTTTCTGAGTTTCATTGACAATGATTACCTCATATGAAAGTTTAAAAGTGAAATTTAAACATTAGGTGATAAAATAACTGGTTTTAGGTATTTGACATTCTTTGGTCATAAGCTTTTATTAATAATATCACCCTTACATAACTTATGTGTCAGTTACCCAAAATGTGATGACATTGTGTGCCTTCCTGGCAAAATATCTTAGCATTCTGTGAAGTATTAATTACAGTAGACGTTCATGAAATCAAAATAATACAAAATAAAAGTGGGACCTAGATAAACTTTAAAGTCATACTACATAAAACTAAAAATAGCCTGGAGCAGCTCAGAGGTACAGTCCATGCTTAGCATAAACAAAACTGTAGTTCATGAAAAAAACAAAAAACACATAATTTGTGCTCCTATCTAAAGCAATATATTAATATATATATATATATATATATATATATATATATATATATATATATAATATTTCTATTTCTATGACACAACAAAATTCATATTGTATTTGAACTTTGAACAAGGAAAATACTTATATATTGCTTGTCTCTTGTGGAGAATCAATTTTGAAGCGGATGAATATTTGGTTATGTTTTTCCATCAACTTTCAAAAAGGTTCTGAGCAGGATCTACAGAGCAGAGCAAGCCATGGAAATGTAACAGGCATGTTAGACTGCCTCAGTCTTTATTATGAATTTGGTCATGAGTTATCAAAGACTAGTTCTTAAGTATAATGTTAAACAATAAAAATACAAAAAAAAGGAGTACTTTGGAGGCAGGGGATCATAGACAAAATCACAAGTACAATAAGTATAATAACAATTCACTTTGAGGAGCCTTAAAATTGAAATAGTGCTAATGTTAGTAATATGTGCTCTAATAGTTGGGAGAGCTTCAAAAAATTTGACAGTTGAGCTGGAGGGATTAGTTGTTGCTATTGTGATTCAATTGTTTTTCATAATGAATTTATACCAGAGAAAAAGGTTTTAGAGTTGGCATGCGAATTTGAGAAAAAAAAAATAGATTTTTTTAGGTAACCCAGAAGAGGGTTTTGATTTACCAGAGCTAAACATTTCTTGAAGGAACCAATGCCCTTCCTCTTCATTCTCTTTCTCCCCTGAATCCTTCTACTCCTCCTTCTTTATCGATTTTATAACATACCTTCAAAATTACTGGTGAATTAGGTCTTGAAAGAAGCTAATTAAAAGCAAAAGTCTTCAGACTGAGTAAGTACATTTCAGAGCTTGTGAGGAAATTTTCAATTATTGCTCTGTCCACTCTATTAGTAATGTGTAAACATATGGCAGATAATCTTGAGAATTATTTTGATTGAGATATAAAAACTATGATGTTTTCTAAAAACTTTTAACCACTTCAATTGAAATATAATTATTTTTTGGAGTGCAATAGCTAAGTAAAAATATCTATTTTATTATGTGCATAATATGAATTAAAGAATATTAATTTTTTATTGCAATATAACAACTTACTATGAATTAAGCAGTTCAAAAAGAATACATGTGTATTAAAGCCAGTTATGTGGGTTAAAAGTTATCCACTTATGACTGGCTTCTGTGCTCATAGTGTTAAAATGGGGGTGTGCCTTTCTGGAGCAGAGAGGTCCTCATAGAAGCTGACATGGGTATTAGTAGATTTCAAATCCTTGCTTCTGCAGAACTAAGACCAATGTTTACTTGCTGGATTTAGAATTGGGCCTATTGTCAGCTCCTAGAAGCAACTAGAAATTTCTTACACCATGTTCCATTTTCAGATACCTTCTCAAATGTGAATATCTCTGAATCTTTAAGAATCCTTCTGATTTTCAGACCTCAACTGATTTGCCTACCCAGATATATTCTGTAATGGTTTGGAACTTAAAAATTTTCCCCAAAGCTTATATAGTGAAGCATTGGGTTTTGTGAGGTGATTGAATTGTGAAGGCTCTAAACACTTTGGATTGATAGCTTAATGGGTTTTGAAACAGGGACTTTGTTTTTAAAATGAGCTCTCTCTGTGCTTGCTGGCCACTAGCTGAGTAGCTTTGCTCCACTATGTGCTCTCTGCCATAATGTTTTCCTTTGCCAAAAGTCTAAAAGCAAGGGAGCCAACAAACCATGGACTAAAACCTCTGAAACTAGGAGCCAAAATACATCTTTTGTCCTTATAAGCTTATCACTAGACTTGTCCCTAACCTTGGACCAGAACTATGAGACAAACAAAATAAAACTCTTGGCTTTACAACTTATTATAATAGTCAAAATACCTGAGAGAAACAACTTACTGGAGGAAAGATTTATTTTGGATCACTGTTCCAGAGGTTTTAATACTTAGTCACCTGGTCCTGTTACTTTAGGCCTAGGGTGAGGCAGAACATTATAGCAGCCAGGAAACAGAGAAGAGAGACAGGGATGGGGGACAAGTTATACCCTTTTAAGGCATGCTTCCTGAGATGTGCTTTCTCTGATTGGGGCCCAAATATAAATAGCCCATTTTTCTACGAACTAACTCATCAATGATTTAATCCATAAGTAGGTTTAATCATTCCTCAAAAGCCTCAACCCAGAACATTGCTGAACTAGGGACCAAGTGTTGCACATGAACTTATGGGGAATATTCTATATTTAAATCATAACACTTTACTTTATCAGTGGTATTGTATTAACAACATGAAAGTTACTAAGTGCTGAGAGCCACAGCCGAATGGCCCCTGGCATTTTGCCAATAGTATTGGTTGACAGGTGAGGCATTACCATCTGCCTCTGCCACTACTTTGGAGTTCTCAGGTTACTTTGGAGTTCTCCTGGGGATTCCCTGGGATTCCCGAAGAGTTCCCATTGGTTGGGGAAGTGCAGGAGGAGGGATTTCCGGAGTAGATATTTCCAGTGGCGGGTTGCTGGACGAGTGGCATGGCATTAGGGAGAATTCCCCAGGAGCGTGTGTGAAGTGTTTTGGTGGAGCTCAAAAATAAAGTTTGTTCCTGCTTCAGTGGCTCATGATTTGTGCCCAGCCAGACTGTGACAACTAAGACACTCAGCAATGAAAAACTACACAGTATACAAAAAGAAGTTCTAGGCATTATGGATTTTTCAAACATTTGGGTCCTTTTCAAAACCTTCATTGGGCTCTTGAAGAAAAGCATATGGGTGTGCTCAGACACTATTTTTTTTTTAACAACAAAACTATATTGTCTTGTTAAAATGCTTCAAGGAGCTGCACACTTAAACCCATCTGTTCAATAGCTGCAAGGTGAGACTTCCAACTGACACATTTGATTGGTCTCAGGTACATTTTCCAAGATTTAAATAGGAGACTTCCTACACTTGGCTGGTTACCTGGAATTGAAGACCAGATTTGGTTTATTGGAGCTCCTGAATCATAATTGAGACTGGTTATCTTCAACTCTTAAGATAATATGAACAAAAATGATATTAACAATAATATTAAAATGGGGGAAAAGGATAGAACAGTAGTAGAACATTACATTCTGACACCATGAGTGGGGGGCTTATTGATTTTAGGGGGTAAACAACTGAGTACAGCGGAAGCATATAATCTGGAAATAATCTGGAAACAATATTTATTTGCCACATAAATGGAATTGTTTTCACTTATTAAGCTTTTAGCCATTCCCACTAATACATATTTTAATATAATAATAATAATAATAATGATAATAAATTACTGAAACTGCATAATATATGGCTTTTGCAAATAATTGTTTTTTTGAAACTGTTTTTTTTTCTTTTGAGAAAAGCCTATAACAAACAGATATTTTACTTCTTTTAAACAAAAGTATCTTAAAACAATAAAATTGGCCCTGATATCTGCATGCTGCCATTTTCTCCCTCAAATAAGACAGCAATTATAAAATATTACCTTTTGTCGTTATAGTCACATGCTGGTGAAAACAGGTATGTAGAAGTCATATGATCATGATTTCTAATTCACTTTTCCATTAAGGGAACATTACATTTTTTATAGAACCTCAATAATGTTACTATTTCATGCTTACATTATTCTGTTTCATCAATATTTCAAAAACAATGCCAAGACTATTTTCTACTCCTTATTAAACAGGCAATGAAATTTAAATCAATAAGCACTTTAGTCCTAACATGTGTTGCTTGGTATTAGGGAGAAATGTGGTATGAATTAGTATCCTCTCTTTTGATGAAAGTCTCATTCATTAAAGAAGAAATTCATATGCTAAGACACCATAATCTATTGGAAACACTGTAATAAAAAGACAAGCACTTACACTTTCATAGCAATGTAATGCTTGGGGAGCAAGGGTACAGAGTTTGAAAGCCAGTTTTATCAAAATTATTAGTAGTGAAAAATACTGATTTGATCATTTTCTATTTCAAATATGGGCACCTTGAACATGTTAATAGAAATTCCAAGGGCCAAAAAACACTAAGATTGTAACATAATATTCTGTCATAAGAACATTCATAGCTATTATGGTTTTTGTTGTCTTTCTAATCCTTTCTGATTATCAACATGCAGCTATATAAATTTAAAATAAAATAAATATCCCTTATGTCTCATCAATTCCTCCAAACTTTATTGTAAATATGCAGCTCACAGTGGATGGACAGAATGACATATGAATTAGAACTCTTCATTTCTAGCTTCCAGTCATATCACGAAATGCCTAAGAAGATAATAGATGACATTTTTCTTGATTACCTGACAATCTGCTTCCCACATCTCATGGTCTTCTCAGAGGAGATCTAAGATTCCACTGCATATTAAATGTGCAAGAACTTTAGGGACAGAGGCAAAAAAAAATGGAACCTAGAAATAGAAATTGAGATACATAAATCCACATACATAATGAATACACTCTAGACCTTTAAAAATAGCAAGTAAAGTGTTTGAACACATGTGACAAAGACTTCAAAACTACACTTTGCATATTACTACTCTCGACACTACTGGAAATTTATGATCATTTTCTAAATAGAATAGTGCATATTCAATTTTTGTACTGACTATGATGTGTTTATATATTTATGAGAAGACTTAGGTAATTTTTGACTTCAGGTTTGTCAACATGAACTAAAATAACTTTGTTTAAGGCCCCCTGGGGTGGAACAGAACTTGGAAAAATAAGATCCATTATTACCCATTGTGTTTGCAATCTCCCTAGTGTTGTATTTGTGATAAAGTAAACAAAAGTGAATTTCTTCTCCTCAATATCTACTTTGAAATTTCCTTGATTCTGATATTTGGAACTCTCAATGAGTGGGTTATGTAGAGAATGAACTAATGAACTGTAAGTTTGAAACAAAATAAGAGTTTTGGTTATTGAGTGGCACCACTGTGTGTCCTAGGACATTTTTTTCACTTAAGCATTCAAGAAATAGAGGTAGACATTTAAACTGCTTCAATCATGACTAATGCTAAATTATCTATTCTGCATGATGTGACAGATCACAGTGCACACACTGTAAAAGAGGCATAGGGTACACACCTGTAATTCCAGAGACCCAGAAGCCCGAGGCAGGAGGATGATAAGTTCAAGGTCAGCCTGGGAAACTGGGAGAGGTCTTGCCTCAAAACCACCACCACCAACAACACCACCAACAACAACAAAAGGAATAAATTTATGGCATTTCCAGGTAAATGGATGGAGTTGGAGAATATCATGTTAAGCGAAGTAAGTCAATCCCCAAAAAACAAAAGCCAATTTTTTTTCTCTGGTAAGTGGATGCCCATCCATAATGGCAGCAAGTGGGGCATAGGAAGAATGAAGAAACTTTGAATTATACAGAGGAGAGTGAGGGAAGGGGAGGGGATATGAGGGTAGGAAAGATGGTGGAATAAGATGGGCATCGTTACCCTAGGTACATGTATGATTGCAAGAATAGTGTGACACTACATAGTGTACAACCATAGAAATGAAAAGTTGTACTCTGTGTAAAATGAATTGAAATGCATTTTGCTATCATGTATAACTAATTAGAACAAATTTTAAAAAATCAGAAACTGCCTAACTTTGGCTTGGCAGTAGGGTCTTGTCTATATGCAGCTGTTTTTTCTGCACTTGCTTGTAGCTCCTGCTATGTATATCAGTCATGGTGAAGCTGTTCCTGTTTTGTGCAGATACAAGTTTTGCTAGGGATGTGCCGATGATGGAAGTGTTTCCTTGTTGCCTGTCCAAAAGCTTGAAGGATATGTTTAGTTTCATGGAGAGTTATGCTCCATTTCCTTAATGAGGAACTACCTACATAAATTTTGAGGAATTCTTTGGCATTGAAGATTTATTTTTTCTAAAAAATATTTATGCATTTAATAATTTATACCAGTGTAAACACAGGAATATTTATTATATTTTAATATAACTAAACATTTCTTAATATCATTGCACAATTTTTTTAAGATTTGGCCTTTAGGAGTTCTTTCAGTTACTTCCAATGGCATACTTATATTCAGGAATGATGTGTTGTACAGCCCCTCATACAGTTAATATTACAATAAACAATACAAAATTTGGAAAAGAGCAGAAATATCTTATTTACTACCAGCATAGGCTTTTTTTTTCATTTGCATTAAAAGATCTGCACAATTAGATCTAATAAAAATTATTTTAAACATTACACACACACACCCCAAAAAGTCTTTCTAAAACTTATATTTGCTTCCATTATAATTAATGTTTAGTTTAATACTAATGAGTACATCAATTCTCATAACTCATAGATAAATAAAAAGCAAGTATAAACAAGCCATAGGATCTGTTGTACAACATTGCCCCTATAGTAAAAAATACTGAAAAAACTGAATTCTGCACACAAAATTTATTAAGAAATCATACCCCAGGCTGGGGTTGTAGTTCAGTATTAGAGCGCTTGCCTTGCATGGGTGAGGCCTTGAGTTCGGTACCCAGCACCACATAAAAATAAACAAATAAAAATAAAGATATTGTGTCCATCTACAACTAAAAAAT
Organism: Spermophilus citellus; assembly: GCF_964194105.1. Taxonomy (NCBI): domain Eukaryota; kingdom Metazoa; phylum Chordata; class Mammalia; order Rodentia; family Sciuridae; genus Spermophilus; species Spermophilus citellus. The sequence goes on from NC_138182.1 coordinate 107,451,320, forward strand.
ATTAAAAAAGAAGTCATATCTCATGTTCATTGTTCATATTGCAAGAAAATAAAAACACTCACTTTTGTTTCAGTGCTGAGTTCAGAATGAGTTTTGACCTCTCTCCCATATTGCAATTGTCTTGAATAATGTCATTTATTTTGCTTTGATTTTACGAATTTTGCTTTGATAGTGTGATATCTCAGTAGTTTTTCAATGTAATAATTTGTGACTCAACAATATAATGTGATCCTAGAATTGCACAGTAGATTTGAGAATATTTTGAACCAGAGAGTGGACTGAGCCAGAAAAAGGGGATAACCAACAATAAGAAGCTTAAAATCTAGTAGAAGGTAGATAATTTAAGACTTTTTATATTGTGATATGATTCAAAATAACAACAACATGAATCTTAGTGAAATTGCTTTGCCCAAATTTTATAATAGAACAAGTGGTGGTCAATGTGAAGACAAACTCTTTCAAGTAGGAATCTGCAGCAGCATTGTTATTTAGGGTATTTTAGAGAATGGACAGATCAGCGTTTTGTATTAACCACAAAAAAGAATCCTCTTACTTTTCCAAGCACCGAGTTTATTATATCCTCATGGAAAGTTAAAGCCCTAATTGACATTTGTATTTGTTCGATTTTTTTTTCAATAATAATCTCCATTCCAATTTGGCCCATTATCTAATTCTCTCTCTCTAGTTTCCTTATCCAAAATTTGGAGATAACATTACATGGGATTATTGCCAGAATTAAGTAAATTAGTGGGTATAAAGTGCTTACTTAGTACAGTGCTTAACATAGTTAAATCTTGTGTTAGACAGCTTTTATCACTGAGATCAAATGCCTGACATTAACAACTTAGAAAAGGAAAATGTATTTGGGCTCATGGTTTCAGAGGTCAATTCATGGTCAACAGATTCCATTGCTCTGGGTCTGAGATAAGTCAGAACACCTTGATTAAAGAGAGCTTCAGAGGAAAGCTGCTCAGCTCATGACAAACAGGAAGCAGAGAGAGAACATGAGAAGCCAGGAACAAGATACATAATCCCCTATGGCACTTCCCTAGTGATCTACTTCCTTCGGCCACACTTACCTGCCTACAGTCATGACTCAGTAGAGAGTCTTTTCAAACTAATAATCTGTCAAATGAATTAATCCACTGATTAGGTTACAGCTCTCATAATCTAATCATTACAGCTCTGAACATTCCTATATTTGCATGAGAATTTTTTGGGGGGACATCTCATATCAAAACCATAACAATGCACTGTAATTATATATTATCATTATAAATCACAGGTACATCTTAGGGATGTGAAAGGAGAATTTCTTTACAGTTTTTTTTTTTTCTTGGCAACATAGAAAACAGTAGGGTATGGAATTTTACACTTGCCCACATCTCATTTCTTACATTTAAATTTTGTATAATATTTCTAAATCATCAGTCTTCTATAAAATTTTAATCACCTATTTAATGCTTAATCAAAAACAGCCTATCTCATTTGCAAACTGAAGAAAATTACTTATTCCATGTGCATAATATAGACATATATTTATGCTCTTTTTTTCTTTTTTTCAGTAAGAAACATTGAATGCAACTATAGAGCTTATAATTCTGAGAGCATGAAACTCTCAGGATGGCTGTTTGTATTCAAATAACAAAAAAAGCTAAATAAATCTTGGTGAATAATGATACTGAAAGATAGACTCTATTTACAAAAATGGGGCATCATTTTGTTTTGTTCTTAAATAAATTACAATAAGTTATGTTTGCTATAAGTTAATGTAGTCATTGTACTCCATCTCTGATTCATACAGCATTTTATATTAAATCAGAAAAACAGACAGATTTTTCTTTGATGTGTTGTTATTCTGTGTAATAAAAAATCTAACAAAAATAATCCAACTAAAATATAGCTTTAATTTTGATTCACCTTACACTCATATTATTTCTAGAAATCTCTATGATCAAAAAAAACTATGCTATTTGAATTATTAAAGTAAAGTTGCTCTGGGCCTATGATCCATTTCTGTATGTCAAAAAATAATCAATTGTTTAAACATGAACAACCCAGTATCCCCAGTAGTGTCAGTAAATATATTTATTATTGAGATCATAAGAAAACTGTTTTTATAAATTCAGCATCATTGTATAAACAATATAAACTTACTAGTCTCTGAGGTAAGGTTGCAAAAACAAACAAAAAATAATAAAATGATATTTCTAAAAATCTTATGTGCCGTTTCTTTCACACATCATTTAAAGAGGCAGTATTTGCATGCTCTGAGTACGTTCCACTAACACTACAATTCTCTCAGCTACAATTAAGTTCTTACTTTGAGTTCTGACATCTTTCTTTTATGCCTTTTGTATTTATTAACTTTAAAAAAAACCTTACAAGAAGAATCAGCACAAAGTATAAATTGCATTGTTCTTGGTTCTTGACTCAACTAAAGCAATCAGCAGGCACTGGGCATTTCAATTCAACAAAAAATGTGTGGATTACATGTGCATGTGTTAGGATACCATCGTAGCCTTATTTTTGGCATGCAATATGGATCACTTCATTTGAAATAGTCTGTAAAGGTATATTAAGCAATAATTAAAACAAAGCTTTAGAAATGTGCTTCAGTAGACATATTGCCCAATTATTGATGAAGCACCAAATTATTGAAGTTGCAAATTAGTATGTTTATTCTCAGATTTAAGGCCAAAAAGTGTTCCTCAACATGGGATTGCAGAAGTATTTTTCACTTTTGAATGTTTATGCTTTTCTTGATTTTTAATATTGTTATTTAGAATTTATTTTTTATTTTCTTACTGAAGGAAAAAATTAGGGAAAGGAGGGTAAACATAGTAGGTTGCTGAAATATGAGCATAACTCTTACTCTCATAGCCAGAAAAAATATATATCTATGCAATACTTGGGATCTGTTCAAGTCTTCCTATCACAGTACAGCATATGTACTGTGTTAGCATGTTCATCATAAGAGATTTTACCTTCTTGACTAAATGTGATTTATTTAAGATGTCTCTTCTATAATCACGTGATCCCTAAGAATCCAGCTGCTTTAGACTAACTTCCCTTGGGTAGTGACACAAACCCTTTGGGCTGACCATATTCAGGAAGGGAACTTCTGCCAAAATCTTTGATAAAATCCTCTGCCTTATCCCTGGGCTTTTAGATTCTACTTTCAACTACTCTCCCAAATTGAAGAGGCCAAAACATCCTGGACATTATCAATCTATTGGGAAGACCTCAGCCTTCTGCCTTTTGGAAACATCTTCCTTCTGAGAAAGTTTTAATCACAGTCTCCCTCTTCCCATTCCTTTGTTTGTTTGTTTGTTTGATTTCTGCCGGGAGTTAGAGACATGTAAGTTCACTCAATTGATTCTAATTTATTTCATGAGTTTTTCAGTTGCTTCCTTCATCTCAGCTTGGGCTGGTCCTATCCAGCTGAAAACAAGAGTCCAAAGCCCAAGTTTTCTCACTGTGGTGTATTAATATATGTACACAAGAAAATTATGTCAGATTCCCTCCACTGTCTTTCCTTTTCTAATCTCACCCCTTCCCTTCATTTCCTTTTGTCTAATCCACTGATTCGTTATCTATATTTTGTTCTACAGAGAATATAGTGCTCCAACAGAAACATAATAAGAGCCATGTAAGTGCCAACTTCCTAGGTAGATCTGAACCCCAATATAGAATACTATGAGAGCATCTTTCTCTCTCTTTCTCTTTCTCTCTTTTTCCTATTGTGGTTTTTGACTTCTAGTTTTTCTTTCCAAGCACCAATGCCTATTAAAATAGGCATGATACATGCATGTATAAAAGTAGATGATTTATTATCACTGACCCAGAATGAAGAGGTGAGTCATACCTAACAGACTAGAAAAGTGAGGTCTCTTTCTTGAATAATCAAGCTCAAGTTCATTCTTAAAATACTAATAACTTTCCTCCTGTATGATGTTTGGCAGAAAAACCTCCCCAATTTTCCCATGACCATGCTTTAAGTAAGGAGCCTCCCATCTAGCTCTTACTGGCCATTTACCTAAATTATTATTTTTTTAAATCAGGATGATATCACTAGCAAGTTGGTGGTTCTGTTGCCAAGGTAACCAAGATAACCAAGATGCTTAGCTGTTATTGGTGTAATCCCTGCATTCTTCTTGTTCTTATTTTTGTTTTTTTTTCTTTTTCTTAAACAAATAATTAAACATGTTCCTTATTCATAGTACTTTCTTTGCTGAGTCTATCTTTGATAAGGTGTACTTCTCACTCCCATTTGAGTCTTCATACACTCTTTTTCATGCATGTACTATTTAATTACTTCTATTTATACTAGCTTATTTAGTGACTCTTATCTTCTTCCATGTCATAAATATATCCTTCAAATATTATTTATTACTCATAAAGATTCAGATATTATTTATATTTAAGAAATGGATAAAATGAAAGGAACAATAAATGTGGCCTGCAAAGGAGTTTCCAGAGTTTGGAAATGTAAATCAAGAAGACAATAGATCCCAAAAGCAAGGAACAGAATCAGGACTATGGAATGATGAATTTTCTCAAATAACAGAAGCCTTTAAGAAGTGTGCTTGAGGACTGGGGATATAGCTCAGTTGGTAGAGTTCTTGCCTTGCATGCACAAGGCCCTGGGTTCAGTCCCCAGCAACACACACACACACACACACACACACACACACGCACACACATACACACACACACAAAGTATGCTTGAAGAAGGAGGGCATTGTCATAGAACAATTTAAAATTTTAAGACCAAAATGCTATAATTTTCACATATCTGCTTCATAGTGATTATTTTCCCACATTCAGCCAAGGCATAGCTGTTTTATTCTGACAGAAATTGAAGTGGTAACTGTATAATCTAAAAACTAATCCAAATCAAAGTGAACCAAACCAAACCAAAACCATCACTCCAGAATCAGTTTAGGTGTCTTATATTCCTTCGCAACATTTACTAAAATATCAATTAATTTAAGATGAAGAAATAGTAAAGAAGGAGAAATTAACAGGAAGCAATGCCACTAAGAAATAGAGCTGAGGCTGAAAACATTTTGAGGCAGATATTGGCAAATTCGGGCAGATTAATTATTCAGGTAAATGTAATATTTCTTTTAAAGTAGTCAATAAACATTTTAAATGGTTTATAAATTTTCAAAATATGGAAGTTACTCTTTGAATATTCCTACTTGTGTCTTTTCTCACTTTAAAACTGGGCTAGACGGAGCAAACAACACAATGCCATGCAGATAGATATTCAGTGCTTCTTAAATTGTGTCATGGAACCCTTGTGGCTTTGCCTGGATTACTTAGAATCTCAGTCCTGAGGCACAGTCTGCTGGAAGCTACCCACCATGTTCTGGGAAGCTCAGGACACGTAGAGATATGAGCAGACTTTCCAATTGGCAAATCCAGCTGAGCAGCATTTTCAAAGCCAGCATCAACTTTCAGCCACATGAGTGAGCTTCTATGCTTGCAGCATGCCCAAGACATCACAACAAAGCTATCCTATCTAAATGTTGTCAACTGCTTGAGAGACCCCAAGCAAATTCCATTCACATAATCACTAGAGGTAATAATGGTTTACTGGTGTAAGCTGCCAAATTTTGAGTATTCAGATTATGCAAAAAACATAAATATAAAACATGCCCATTTATGCAATGATAACCAAAACAGAGTTCTTAATCAGAAGATGCACCTTGCACACTGCAGTTTCTCTCTGACATTCAATTCCACACCTCATTCCAAGAGAAAACAAAAGTACCAAAAGATCCATTTGGACTTGCATGAGACCTTTCAGGATTAAACTACATCAATGCATATATAAGTTGTCATTTTTTTTTGGAACTCAGTCAAATTCTTTTGACTTATGTGAGAGAGCATCTGGATGGATTGGAAGTCAAATGAACTAAGGTGAAGTTGCATACAGCTATTTTTAGTATTCTATTATAGTATAAGTTCCCAGTGTTTTTCCCAGAATAATAAAACAAACATTCTTTCATCTTGCCGTTGGATGTTGGATAAACTATGTCTGAGTAAATTTCCTTCAGGAATATTATGGGCACAAAGATTTGAGTAGTTCTTTGTTTCTTTTTCTTTTTCTAACTTTCTTTATTTTTTATTCTTTTTTATTTTTGGTGTATGTCTTTAAAAATCTAGTGTGTTGGGATTTTATTTTCTTTGTTGCTTTCATTCATATCATCACATGTGATATATCTTCATGGAAGAATGTACAGATACTCAATATTAGATAACAAAAATTCTAGAATGTGATTTTCTAGCATAAAATATTTAATTTCTGAGGGCATATACATTAGGTATCATACATTATTTGAACAAATTTTGATTCTGCACTTCTGATTTTGATGCAAAGGAACTTTTTATATATATTAAAAACCATGAAGTTTTCTCTACATTAACTATGCTGTCATAACATAATTTTAGTGACTGCCCAATATTTCATTTTATGAACATAGGAAAATATATATAAGAGTTCCAACAGGATAATTTCACTATAATGAAATAGGTTAGAAGTGATCAAAATTTGCATTTCAAAAGAATTTCAAGCTGGGTGTGGTGGCATGTGCCTGTGTGTAATCCCAGTGGCTTGGAAGGCTGAGACAGGAGAATTCTGAGTGGTTCAAAGCCAACCTCAATAATGGCAAGGCACTAAGAAACTCAGTGAGTACCTGTCTCTAGATAAATTACAGAACAGAAAGGGCTGGGGCTATGGCTCAGTGATGAAGTACTCTTGAGTTCAATCCCTGGTACCCACCCCCCCCCAAAAAAAAAAAGAATTTCAAGTACAAAATTAAATAATTAGCTGGAATATTATACTTCAGGAGTAATTATTTTATGACTAATCAGCCTTCTCTTTTCCTTTAAAAAAACAGAATATATACCTGTTAATTTAAAAATAAATGTGTTCATTCTCTTTTGTCTATTCTAAGAACACTCACTGCATTGATGAGTTCAGGAATTATAAAGGCATATTCTTTCTCACTTATTCAGTCAAAACACAAAAGAAATGTACTGTATTTATTCAATTGAAATAAAGAGCACAGAAGAGAAAGCTAAGTCAGTTGGTCTGTTGCAGTCTTTTAAAACAAGAAATTAACACTGAACTGCATTCACATTTTACTTTTAGTGTGTGGAAGAAATACTGAATCAAAATTTATATCTCAGAAGGGCTATAGGAATAAAAATCAAGTCATTTATTAAATTATTAAATTGTACTCCAAGTGTCATTAGCTTAAAAGTTTATTATTACATTAATCTGTGCTATCACAGGAGTCTTTACATATTTAATATTCTTTTCAGACTCTTTCCACACACAGCCTCTGACGTTTATAAAGAGCTTAAGAATGATCTCATGACAGGATATTTTCTTTCTTTCTTTCCCATTTATACTGACTGACCTTATTAGTACTTGGTATTCCTGATTTGCAATATCTTCTTCTGTAGGCATTTTAATTTTTTTTTATTTTTACAAAAATAACTAGAGTTATAAATTACCAGTGTGAAAAGATGTAATATAGAATCCAAAAGTAACCTTTAGACAATTTGATTGTTGGACAAGTCAAAAGAAATAACATGAAAAATGCCTTATTTAACATAAGAAAAGTAACTCTAAATATGAGAAATAACTAATATACATTTAGTATAATAATAATTTCAATAACTGTGATTTAGTAAAAAGTAAATGGTAATAGGCCACCTTGAAAGTTAATTTACAACTGATTTTTGATGGGATAAAGTGGTATAATCAATGACTAAAATATTGTCATGAGATGGTCCCATGAATTTGGAGACCAAGGCATATTTATAAAACATTGTAAGCTTTCTCTTTATATATTCTAGACCAGAAGGACATGCAAATAATTGTCATTCTGATTAATTGCAAGCCCTTTAAACATGCAGGGTGGGGTGTGGACGGTGGTTTACACTGTCTCTGTTGATTATATAGGATCTACCACTTTATAAGTGTTTGATTCGAAGCATGTTTTTCAGTTCTCAGTATGTTAACCAGAATGACTCTAACTAGTTTGTACTAGTTATTATAGTTATTATATAAGTTATTATATAGTTATTACACCAGTTATTATATTACTATGTATATGTATATATATATATATGTATATACATATATAAGTATATATATATACTTCCAAGATTTTTTGCCATTTAGATATCCTTTATAAAAATAGTTGTCTATGCTATATATTCCTCTTTCTCCTGTACTACCCCTAACCCCAAATAATCATTCATTGTCATAGAATTTTGAGCAAATCCACTATGTGCAAATTTTTAATCAAAATTTACTCCAAATTTATATAATGATGTTAGGAATAATTTTCATGAAAATTTGACACAAATATTTCTAATTTGACATCTGTTTCTACTAGCTATTATACAGAATACAATTACTGTGTAGAAAAATATCATACAATAACTCCAAGTTTTAACCAGGACAAAACAAGTTGGCCTCTGAAATTCAAAGGAATTTGCATTCAATGAGATATAGCATTTGTCAAACAGCATATTATGCTTTTTCTATACTGTCCACAGTTTGGGAATATTTCCTTTATCAAATTATCCTCATATTAACTTGGTTGTATTGTTTATTATCTGCTACAACTCTGATTGATAAAGAAATTGCTACCTGGAGAGGTTCCATGCTGCTCTTTTTTTTCTGAAAAAGTGAGTCTAGTTTGGTCTTCTCATATATTCAAACAGCACAGGGATAATCCCATTGCTGGGGGAAATGTGACACATGTAATTCCTGGCATACAGTTGCATCATGATTATTCTAATCAATGCTGGCATAATATAGAATGGATTGCAGAAGGAGGGCAAGGTCATAAAAATTTAAATTGCTGTGACAATTAGGTGCCATGGTAACAAGGATAAATACAAAGGCAGCATCTTCTGACATTCCCAGAGTGCATACATAGGAAAAAAAGAAAACATAGAAGTCATTAAGATGCAAGTTAAAACATGTGTGGGAATCAAAAGACCCGAAGGCAGCTTTGAAGGGGTTTCTACTCACCTACTACTGCCAGCAGAGTAGCTGAAGACAGGCAAATTTATTGCCATTTCAGTTAAAGGATAAATCCTGCTAAATCTCAAATGCTAAAGCAGGGGTGGGTGAATTATGGCTCTTAGGCTACCAACTTATTCTTATAAATAAAATTTATTGGGCCCGGCTCCCTGGCACATGCTTATAATCCCAGTGGCTAGGTAGCCTGGGGCAGGAGGATCACAGTTCAAAGCCAGCCTTGGGAATTTAGTGAGGTCCTAAGCAACTCAGTGAGACAGAGTCTCTAAATAAAATATGAAAAGGTCTGGGAATGTGGTTCAGTGGTTGAGTGACCCTGGGTTCAATCCCTGGTACAAAAAAAAAAAAAAGTGTTACTGGAACGTAGGCAATATTAGCTTACAGGTTTGTTGAAACATAGGCAAGATTAGTTTACATATTTGTGCCTCTTGCACTACCATGGCAGTGTTGACAGAGTTGAGTTGTAACAGGGTCCATTGTTGAGAGCCACAGCCGAAGGGGCCCCAACAAACTTCCAGCTGCCAGCAAACTTTCAGACTGCCAGCTGATGATTGGCTCACAGCGGCCCCAGCAACATCTAGCTGATTGGCTCCTCTGCGGTGATGCTCATTGGGGGACTTCTTTGGCTCTGCCCACGCGACCCAGCCAATCGGCCTCAAGAGCAGGAGGATTGTGGGAGGTGGTGAGGCTTGTTTTTGTGTGAGAGGCTTGTGGGAAGCCGGTGTGGCAGTTGGGCTCTGAGGGTTTTTCCTGAGGAGCTGTTTTGTTTGGCCTGTGTGGTTCTAAAAATAAAGTTCATTTCTTTTGACAAGTGGCTCCTGAATTGTGTCCAGCCAGACTGCGGCAGTCCATACTACTCACAATGCCAAAAATATTTTACTATCTTGCCTTTAAAGAAAATGTATGTTACTCTTGTGCAATGGAAAGGACACTTGAATAGAAAAAATGTAATCCTGAGAGAGAGGATATAAATATAAATATAAATTTCAGTAAATGTAAATTTGTCTGAGTAAAGCTAACTTCATGAACTATCATTGTCTTTGAAGGCAACAACACATGGGCTTTTTAGAAAACCATCCCATTTCTATTTAAGAAGCTTGGGATAGGAAAGCAGTTGCCTTATTAAGAACTTCTGTTATCTGCCATGTTACAGGAGTTACATAACTGTGAAGGAATAGCACAAGGACACAATAATTTAAGTACTAAGAAAAAAAAAGTTAAGAATATACCTATCACTATTCAGATCCTGTTGCTCATGCACTGACAGAAGTTTGATAAAATTAAAATAAAGAGTTAAACTGGGAAAAATCAACTGTCATAGGTATACTTGTATATGTTTTGAGATTTCATTTATTGGTTAGGTCTATCAAGAGTCATATTAATAGTCTATTAGGTTAACTATGGAAGTCAGTGGTTACCAATAATCACTAAAGTGGTGGCCTATAAATAATAAAGTAAAACATTTGGAATATCTATTGCATACTATAGAAAGGAATTTCAAGATTTATGGAATGACAATGTGGGCATTCCTCTGTTTTAAGTAACCCAATGAGCCACCTGCTAACCAAAAACCTCAAGAGGTACCCATGTATACTCATTCCCTTTTCCAAGGCATTAAGAAATGTATTGACTAAGGAAGTTTCAGGCAATTGATTGTTTTGACGAACTCTGTGGTATCTTTCCTGTAGAGTGGCATGGGAACTGCAAGGATTAATGCCATGAGAAAGAAAGAGTGAGTCCTATTCCATTCCTGTTTTTCTGTCTGGCTAATTAAACTGTGAAACTGAGGCACAGAAAATGAAGTAACTTTCCCAAATTTGTCCATCTGAATTAGAAGTAGACAAAGAGTATAATCCAGCTGGTCTGAAACCAGAATCCTGTTCATAGCAAATTCACAGTACTACCTTCAAACAGCTCTACAGATAGTCAATGGAAATGGAGTCTGTTGCCTCATAGGAAAGAACATTTTAGCCTATAAAAGGGTCAATTGGGCTAGTGGAAAAGGATGATGTGGTTTAATTGTAAAACAAGAATGAAATAAGAAAGATAATTAGAAATTCAGACAGTTAACATGGTATTAGTTCAAAACATAAAAGTTGGTAAACTTGTAAGTCAATTTTCTTTTTCTGAGAGAGAGCAGAACAATTTTCTGAGTTTCACTGTTATATCAAGCCCCCAAATTTATTACTTGAGTGCTTTTAGCAAAATATCCTGAAATGTGTTGTTCCTTTGAATCATCAGTTCTTATGAAATGTCAGGTAAACTCTGCATATGTAATATTGTGAGTACTGGTGATTATTCAAAATATAAGAAGTGAGATATTTTAGCATGAGAAAACTTCAGATACACTCTCTCATGAAATCTCAACAGGAAGTTTCTGAGTCATCATGTTTTATGCTTACAGTATTCATCTGTAGAAACTAAGGCTGACCAAAGTTTATTTATTCTGAAGGACAGAGCTGATCAGATACAAAAGATGACTTTCATGGCAATTTTCCCTGACTCAGAATGTGATTTCTCTGTATCTTACTACTACTTCATTTACATAATGTTCAAAACCAATTCTTGAATCCACTTCAGCATTTGGAAGGAGAGCACAAAACTTTGTTCCCAGATTCCTTTTAACCTTTAAACCAGATAGTGTTTCAGCATCTGGTTTGTATCTGACCACATTACCTAGAATGAATTTGATTCTTAATATTTTAAATCATGTGCTATTTGTAAGCACATTTTTATGTAAAACCAATTGTGTCAGATGTGTAAGCCTCAAGAGAAAAAAAAAACATATTGTTATTCAAAGAAAAAAAGTACATTTAGTTTAAAGAGATGATATTGAATTACCATGCCTATACAAACACCATACACATGACTTGTATACAACTATTGCTGTCATATTTTTAGCATGTGAATCACAAAATAACCACTTTAAAAATGTGGGAATGAAGATATTCATTGTGGAGTCTGAAGCAATTTCTGCCACTTTAGTCATATATGCTGCATTGTATATTAAGCAATGATTTTACTGTCTTCTTAACTACTTTACTGAAAATTTTCATAAACTTATTCTACAAAAAATGCCCACATTTCCTTGCCATTATAACTGGATATATCATGCTAAATCATTATTCAGAATAATGTATTATTCATGGCATTTGGTTGCCTCTGTCAAAGAGCTTATACATCTTGCTGTGCATCTTCTTTGGCAGCAGAGGTTATTTAAAGGGGAACCTTTTTTATTTGCCATAAATAGGTTGATGAAAGGAGATACAGTATGATTGTGTTTTGATTTTTTTATGTAAAAATGATGAGAAACCATGATCAGGAAACTGATTCTCTATAAAATGTGAAATGAGAAGAAAATGAACCAAATATCAAGGTCGTTACTGATTTATTTTTATCTGCATTGAGAAGTCCAAGTCTAATTCTGGGCATTTTGACTATGGAAAAGGTGGTTGAGATTGAGAGGGAATTGGAGAAGATAAAAAATTAATAAAAACTTTAAATACCTGGAGGGGTTTTTCTCTTAATAACTTCAATTTAAGAAGGAAAGAGGGAAAAATAGTTAATTTTGTTATTAACAGTCTTACAGAGAATATTGAAGATTGAGCCTTGTTCATCTTCTGATATATCCTGTCATTACTATGTTGTGGTAAACTCAGAAATTCAGGAGTCACAAATTTGAAACTAAGAAAATATGCCATTATTTTTTGTTTATTTTTCCTATTGTTCTGAAAACAAATCCTCCATAAAACCCTGGGACATGCATTAGCAGAACACAATGATTTTTTTCCCCCCTTGTGAGGATTTGAAGTGGGAAGAATGATAATTTCAGATTATTTGAATGAAAACAGGGATTAAAAATTTGAAATGTAACTGATGTGACACAGCAATCTGTATACGGGGTAAAAATGGGAGTTCATAACCCACTTGAATCAATCTGTGAAATATGGTATAATAAGAACTATGTAATGTTTTGAACAACCAACAATAAAATCATTAAAAAAAAATTCTTTGGGAAAAATGTATTTACAAAGAAGAGGAGAATAAGGTAGAAGCAGACATGCACTCATTAAATAATTGAGTTTTCCCTTGAAAACAAATTTCCTGTGTCTTCAGGATCTTAGGGTTAATTCCACCCTACCTAACACTTGTATAAATTAGGAAAATGTATCTCTTCTGGATTAAAGCACCTCCACATGAACCCCATGAGAAGAGCAGGGAGAAGATACACACAGGTGGCCACTAGCTTTTCATGGACAACAACCTGCAACACTGTGGAAATGGCACATTGATAAAAATTCTAAGACACCAGATCAGCCTTCACCCAAGCACATTGTTCACTAGTTAGTTCATATTTGGTTTTGTTTTCTTTCATGAAGAAAGGAACGAGGACTAACTGGCTGAAGTAAAAATATGAAAGATGACCATCTTCCATTACATAGTAATTTGTTATTGTCAATTTAAAATATTTTCCAACAATACAAACAGAAAAACCTGATATAAATGATTTCAGATAATCAAATTAAATGCATCCCACAGACATCAAATCCCAGCTATACTACATAACGTAATTGTTTCTGCACATTTGATAACTAATACCATTGTCCAATGGGAGGCACTCACTTTATAATTTTCAGCAGTGTGCTTGATGAAGATAATATATTCATTTAATATAGTAAGAAAATGAAAACATTCTTTAATTGGATTTTGAATGTTGGCATTTGCCAGTTTCACTCTCAAGTCATTTATAAAATCTATATTTGTATCTGTGCTTATTTTAATGCAATATTGAACAACTTTTTTTAGTCAATCTGATATGGTTTAAGAAGGCAGTGATATGTAGCTGGCTGAAAACAAACAAGCAGTTCAATGACACAATAAAATATTTAATCAATCTCAATGTGCCAATTTTCTAACTTTCTTAACAAACTAATTTAATTCAATATTGAGTTCCTACCATGTATCAAGAATCAGGTTTGACTTTTGATGTTCAGGGACTTTAAAAGTGAATAAAAGTTAACCTCTGACATTGAAGAATATACAATTGGCTCTTGACAATCTAACTTTTATCAAAATAAGTTCCTGAGAGGAGTAAGAATGATCTTTGCCCTAATGTTATCCTATAGGAAATTGGTTACACAGACTATGGCCCTATTCCAACAGCCCTTTTCAACAGTACCAAGAGCTAATTAAAGGACTATTTATATTGCTTTCTTGGCTTTCTTACAACTATAATATACATACTCTATTTTTCCTTTATTTATCATGTATATAAATATACATGTATAATATATATATATATATATATATATATATATATATATATATATATAATATATATGGATATTTATTTATAAATAACCAAAGATACAAAATAATCAAACATAAAAACTTTTCTAACACCATTATTAAGAATGAAAATGAAATGTATCAAGAGGAAATCATTACTGCCATTAACTATAAAAAAAAATGCATACTAACTTTAAAGAGCTTTTATTCAACACTAAGCCATCAAACCAAACAAGTATTATTCATGGAATTTTATTGCTCTAAATGTATAGTGTCATATACTATGTGATTTTTTTTGGAATACTTTACAATGATGAAAATACAATGATGAAAAGTTTATAAAAATAAATTAATAAATTTTAAAAGTCTACCTCATTTTTAACAATGAAAAGACATGTAGGGCAAGAAAATATGAATGATGAGAGAATGATGAGGAATGAAAAAAAGCTGTTGACCTCTGCCTGTGGTTGCATGCCATGTTCTCAGTAGCAGCAGTTTTTACAGGCCTTGAGGGTGTTTCAGTGGATAAACTCCCAGGAACTCTTAAACCTAATGCTTTGAACAAAGCCCCAAATAGTGATGGCAGTGATCCAGACCTTCCTTCAAAAACCTTAAATCTCAATGTAATTTTCAGGCTTCTGTCCCCAGAGACTGGGTAATTTTTGCTTAATCTCACCCTGAGGCTGTAATCTGGTTCGAGGCCCCATAAAGTGATAACTCCAGAGTGATATTTTATTCTGATGTTGAATTGTCCTGGATGGATGTTCATAGTGTGAATTTGTTATATGATCATACTCCTCTTTTCATAGTTTTATTCTGTAATCCAGGAGAAACCCTTATTGATATTTGCTATTTTTCTTTATTTTGGCAGTTTCAGCTAATAAAACTTATAATATTGTACTCTATTGAAGTTTTAATGTTGTTAGGATTTATGAACTTGAATTAATACCTTGTGTGGAATTCAGGTACTGGCCAATAGTCTTTGCCACTCCACCTAGAAAATGCCTCCTACTTTTATAACTGACCTCAATTCATGGAAGGTTCTAGACCTAAAAAGTGTGTCATTGTGTAGAAGATTAAAGTATATGATGAAACAAAAGAAGAATAAATTTCCTATCCAACCTCCTAAAAAAACATGGAAAAGCATATCTTTAAAAATACTCCTGTGGCTGAAGGCATTCCCTCTAAAATCCGGAACAAGACAGGGATGCCCTCTATCTCCACTTCTATTCAATATAGTTCTCGAAACACTGGCCAGAGCAATTAGACAGACGAAAGAAATTAAAGGCATAAAAATTGGAAAAGAAGAACTTAAATTATCACTATTTGCAGATGACATGATTCTATACCTAGAAGACCCAAAAGGGTCTACAAAGAAACTACTAGAACTAATAAATGAATTCAGCAAAGTGGCAGGATATAAAATCAACACGCATAAATCAAAGGCAGTTCTGTATATCAGCGACAAAACTTCTGAAGTGGAAATGAGGAAAAACACTCCATTCACAATATCCTCAAAAAAAATAAAATACTTGGGAATCAACCTAACAAAAGAGGTGAAAGATTTATACAATGGAAACTACAGAACCCTAAAGAGAGAAGTAGAAGAAGATCTTAGAAGATGGAAAAATATACCCTGTTCATGGATAGGCAGAACTAACATCATCAAAATGGTGATATTACCAAAAGTTCTCTATAGATTTAATGCAATGCCAATCAAAATCCCAATGGCATTTTTTGTAGAAATAGATAAAGCAATCATGAAATTCATATGGAAAAATAAAAGACCCAGAATAGCAAAAGCAATTCTAAGCAGGAAGTGTGAATCAGGCGGTATAGCGATACCAGATTTCAAACTATATTACAGAGCAATAGTGACAAAAACAGCATGGTACTGGTACCAGAACAGGCGGGTGGACCAATGGTATAAAATAGAGGACACAGAGACTAATCCACAAAGTTACAACTATCTTATATTTGATAAAGGGGCTAAAAGCATGCAATGGAGGAAGGATAGCATCTTCAACAAATGGTGTTGGGAAAACTGGAAATCCATATGCAACAAAATGAAACTGAATCCCTTTCTCTCGCCATGCACAAAAGTTAACTCAAAATGGATCAAGGAGCTTGATATCAAATCAGAAACTCTGCGTCTGATAGAAGAAAAAGTTGGCTCCGATCTACAGATTGTGGGGTCGGGCTCCAAATTCCTTAATAGGACACCCATAGCAAAAGAGTTAATAACAAGAATCAACAAATGGGTCTTTCTTAAACTTAAAAGATTTTTCTCAGCAAAAGAAACAATAAGAGAGGTAAATAGGGAGCCTACATCCTGGGAACAAATTTTTACTCCTCACACTTCAGATAGAGCCCTAATATCCAGAGTATACAAAGAACTCAAAAAATTGGACAATAAGATAACAAATAACCCAATCAACAAATGGGCCAAGGACCTGAACAGACACTTCTCTGAGGAGGATATACAATCAATCAACAAGTACATGAAAAAATGCTCTCCATCTCTAGCAGTCAGAGAAATGCAAATCAAAACCACCCTAAGATACCATCTCACTCCAGTAAGATTGGCAGCCACTATGAAGTCAAACAACAACAAGTGCTGGCGAGGATGTGGAGAAAAGGGTACACTTGTACATTGCTGGTGGGACTGCAAATTGGTGCGTCCAATTTGGAAAGCAGTTTGGAGATTCCTGGGAAAGCTGGGAATGGAACCACCATTTGACCCTGCTATTGCTCTTCTCGGACTATTCCCTGAAGACCTTAAAAGAGCATGCTACAGGGACAGTAGATGGGGTAGAGAGAGAAGTTGGGAGGGGAGGGGAGGGGGGATAGTAGGGGATAGGAAAGGTAGCAGAATACAACAATTACTAATAGGGCATTATGTAAAATTGTGGATGTGTAACCGACGTGATTCTGCAATCTGCATTTGGGGTAAAATTGGGGGTTCATAACCCACTTGAATCTAATGTATGAATTATGATATGTCAAGAGCTTTGTAATGTTGTGAACAACCAATAAAAAAAATCCAACAATAAAAAAAGAAAAAAAATTATACTCTCATTTGAAAGACTCAAAAATGAGAACTCCATGAAATCACGTTTAGTAAGGACCTAAAGAGAAACATAGATTTTTCTACTATGCAAATGTGAAATATCAAAAGCACCTTGTCCAAAATTATACTGAAGCTTTCCATCTTTGGGCACATTATAATTGCCTGTTTTATTTTCTCTTACAGGTCCAAGATTTTTTTCATTTATTTCCACGAATTGTATGATACTTAATTTCTCTGACATTTGTTACAGATATCTAAAGTTGATTATTGTCTATCCCTATGAAATATGACCATTTTTACATTGCTTTTCTAAGTTTTTTATCATAAAGGATAACTTGTATGAAATTATGAAAAACTACCAGAACTATTTTTATTATTATAAGTTTTAAGTGAAAGAATTGTGAATATTCCTGAGAGATTTTTTTTGCTTTTTTTCCTTCTAGTTTTGAATAATGGAAGAATTATTACATTCCTGCTCCTAAATATGATTTCTATTTCTAATCACAAAACAGCTTATTCATTTCTGTTGCAACATTTGAGTTGCAGACCCATATGTAATTTGCCATCTATAATCACCCTGGATCTCTTTTGACATGGAACACAAGTTTTACCTGCCCCTAGAGGGTGCCAGATTTTTTTCCCCTATATCTTTTATGTGGCTTGCACTTTTACAAACTGACTCTGAGAATGTGCAAACTGTGCTGCAGCTGTATTATTTCTGCTTTCTTCACTCTGTTAACCTATATTAACTTAGAATAACCTAAAGTATACTCCTAGAATCCTAACAATAGTTTCTATCTTTTTTTTTCACATGCATAATGCAGAATAAAATTTTAAGTGCCTAGAAAAATAATCAAATTACAAGCATAATCTTTTAAAATGAGAACTGGATTTTAAAGTTATAGCCATATAATTATTTTGAATGTACTTTTTAAAACATTTTGTAATGTCTTCAAACATTGCATATTATGTAGTGAAACAATAAGCTGTAATTTGTAGTTCATAATGCTTTCTAACTAAATGAGGTCATTCTTTTTCTTGAATGTAGAAAAATATCATTGCCAGGTTAGAAAAATAAATGCTCTGCTAATTGTAATAGTTATACTAGCAGATTCTTTTTTAAAATTGTTTGTTCAGGACAATATTTAGCCAATATTTAGGCAATTTAAATCTATGACAATATCTTTATACATTTTGAAGCAGTTTTAAAGATCCCTTCCCTTTTTACACCCAGATTCCTTAGGGGTTTCATTAGCCTCCTCTACATTATGAAATATTATTTCCATTGATACTTTGTAGCCATCCTTCTGCATTGCTTTGGTTTGTTGGTGAATGAAGGGATTTACTTGAAGAAAGACTTGTTGCAGTTATTTTTGACTCTATACGGGTCCCCCTTCTCCATTTCTCTCTATTCTAGCTCATATTCCACATCTCCTGTGTAGTCTTAATTATCTTTTATTATCTCCTTGGCCTTAGAAATTGCAAGAGTTTGCTAGGGCTGCCATACATTAAGTAGCTTAAACAACATAAATTAATTTTCTTGTAATTCTGGAGGCTAGAAGTCCAATAACAAAATATTTAAATCCTCTCTTCTTCCCTTGTGGATGACTGACTTCCCATTGTGTCTTCACATGATTATCCTTGGATTTCTGTGTTATTTGTGTCCTAACCTCTTTTCTTAAAATGTCACCAGTCATACTGGAATAGGGGCTATCTAAACAGTTTCATTTTACTTTAATTTTCTATGTTATTATTTTCCTCGACTTTGGTCATGGATTCTTAAAAAACATGAAGTCTATAAAAACAAAGAAACACAAAAAAACAAACAACACAAAACAAAAGCTTGAGAATGGGCAACTTAAAAAGGAAAGACTTTTTTTAGTTCAGGTAGCTGCAAACTCCAAAATAAGGCAACCACCCACATCTGAGGACCTCATGATGCTTTATAACATGGTGACAGAAATAAGGGCCAAGCCGCACCTGCAGAAGAGACAACACAAGAGACAATATTGCTTTATGACTGCTATCATAGCAATTAATCCATTCCCACAAGAAAGAGAATTAACCAAGTCCTTTAGGAAAGACATTAATCCCAACTAATGACCTCCTTGCCTCTTAAAGGTGATACCTCCTAACATGTTAAAATTAGTCAAATCAGAATGAGTTTCAGAGGGGAAAAAATAAATTCCCAGTCCTAGTAGGGTCTCTCTGACAAACTGATGGGAAGTTTGAGTCATCACACAGCTCAATTAGAGTGTGGGGAGAAAGCTAGAGCTAGATAGAGCTAGAGCCAGATCAAGAGAGAGAGAGAGAGAGAGAGAGAGAGAGAGAGAGAGAGAGAGAGAGGCCTTATTTTTTTCTGTAAGGATTGTGGATTAGCTAGTTTAAAGAAAATATTTGCAAGGGAAGAAAGCATTTCTATGACTTGTGTTCATAATTAGATTATGGTGGTCAGTAAGTTTTGGCTGTGTTGAACTTGGGGGTGTGTAGAATGATAGAAAGTGGGATATATTGCAAATAACCAATATATCCCACTTTGGGTAAGTCTTACCTAGACAATGGTAATAAGATAGGACTGGATTCTAAATAACTTATATCAGGCTTAAAATTAAATTCTGCAGCAGCAACTTATTAAACAAATTTATGACAACTTTTATCTCACATATAACTATATTCTGATGTACTGGGCCTTAATACATCAACATATGAATTTTGTGGAAACAAAGTTCAACCCATCAAAATGTCCAGTTATTTTCCAAAGCAGGTGACCTTTCCAATGTGACCATATGTGTCTTTGTATCCTCATCCTTGGACTGTTTACCCCAACCCATTCACTTATACCTGACCACAGTTCAGTGAAACTCTTTCTGCCTGAAATTATTTTTTCCACTTTACCTAGAAAACATCTACTGTTCTGTAAATGCTTTTTCAAATGTTACCTCCTATACCACTGATGGTCTATACTAGTGATGAATTTGTTACTCAGAGTGAAGTGAAGAGTCAAACATCATTAAAATCTTAAAAACTGGTCTCATTACCAACTTCACTTTATGTCTATATATTTTTTCTATTGTCCCCCTTTAGTTTGGTGCTATTTTTATATGTATCATTCAAAACTTAATTAAGTACTTATTCAAATGTATACATTTGTACAAAAATTTGTACATTCAAATATACAAATATTGCTGATACAAAGCACCTATGCAAAGAGTCTCAAGAAATTTATGCTTGAAATGAAAAAATGCATAATTATATTATAAAATTTTCCATGATATATAATTTACACTTATATTAAGTATATTTATGTTTCTGGAGCTAGACAGTAATCCCAAACATGAAAAACATTGATTATCCATCTGCTCATCTGTTGGAATCAAGTGCAATGGCTATAATAATAAATATTTATTTTAACAAAAGGAAGTTTGATAAAAATGAGATACTTCCTTTTTCATTGGAAAGAAGAGGCAAATAATTTAATCATTTACATAACTGTTCTCTGGCAGATCAGAATAAGAATATTTAATTAATTTAGAGTAAAACTTTTAAAATTATCGAATTTGAGCTCCTAGGGTCAGCATGCTCTACTTCTTCAAGGTATTGACATCTTTCCTTCATCTTTTTCAAGTTTTAGGAAAAGAAAGCTTTCTTATGTAGGCCATTCTACTGTAGACTCCTTCAAAGGTCACTCTACCCCTGTGTACAGTAAATAATTGGATCAAGCATTTCAGTGCATGGTTGGTACTTAATCACTGTCATTTGGTCTCACAATATGTCAATTTATCTTGCTCATTCAATTTCACTGTGACAAGAGATAGTATGATTATCCAAGGGCCTGTTTTCTGCCATATTTTAGCAGTGTTAAAGCCAACAGGTATGATAAATGAGTTTCCTGGTACTGCTTCTTGCATGGTGTCAGTCCTCTGGGTTCTAATTTACTCTCTCTTTTCTACTTACTCTATGTATCTCTCTGAGCACCCACCTGCTCTCCTAAATTCCATTATATTCTGTAAACAGATTATCTGCAAATTGAAATCTGTAAGAAAGACCATTCATTTCAGATTCTAATCTGTTGATTCGATTTCTGATTTCATGTCACCCCACCCCCGAATTGTTCAATAGGGAAAATCTATGTCTCTAACATCAAGATCATCTTCTTTGGTGCTAGTAATATGCTTGTCTTCCTCATCCCTTGTTTCAAATAAATTTTACCACTATTAGTACTGTAATGACTGATTGATTATTCCCTCTTTTTACTCCCAGCTAATCTGCAATTTTTTTTTTCTTTCTGGAACTGACGAGATCTTCCTAAAGTACAAGGCCAAATGGTTAGTTTCTCTCTTTTAAACCCTGTGTAAGTCCTCATTGCTTTCAGAATAAAATCTCAAGTACTTTGCATAATATACTGTGCCTGTGAGTTTAGCCACTCTTGCCTCATTTCTGATCAGCATGCATATCACACACACATACTATCTTCTCACTCTTGTGCCCACTGCAAACCTTGAAATTGTAAGGACCACTGTCAGTCAGTGAAAGAGTCATGCTGTCTTTTTCTCTGTATCTTCAGAAGTGCTAAGAATTTTGCACAAAATGTCAAACTCTCTATCCTCTACTTATTTTTGGATTTACCATTAAAGATCACTTGTGGGAAGGGATTATTAAACTGCCTCTTCTAAATGAAATGACTCTTAATCATTTTACTTCATCTGACCTTCTATCAATGTCCACAAGCTTGTCTTTGTGCTGCCTTTCAATTTCTACTTGTCCTTGTTGCTGGAGTTATTTCTACTTGAGTCAGTATTGTATTTTAAACACTTAGCCTGGCACTATTCATGTGATGAAGTAGATACTTACCATTCATCGGATGGATGTTAATTGAATAAAGAAAACATCTCTAATACTTCTTGTTTAGGATGGACCTAGCTAAAAATGGCAGAACTTATGTTGAAATTAACAGTCACTCAAACTCATTGCTCTTAAGAAGAACAGCTAAATTTGTTTAAAATCACTAATCTCAATGCAAAACTCTAGCCATGCATCAAAATCTTCTTCATCTTGCCACATTTACTGATAGGTAGATTTGGCTACATGACTCACTTGTGTCTATTGAGACCCAGCAAATAGAATTTTTCTTTGAGAGACAATAATTGTCAATTTTTTTCCTCAAATACAAGAGAATAATAGAAAAGAGCTCATTATTCTTTCCGCATTGTTTCTGATCTGAAAGCAAGCATTATTCTTGAAGATGTGGCAACCATGGTAGAAACCCGAGGTGATACTCACACAGGAGGAAAACTGAAGCTAAGCTGAGAAAGGAGAAGATTATTTGCAGTTTTTAAAGACATCATTGAACTACCAGAACAAAACTATTAATTAGCCTTATGATTTCTACCACATGAACTCTAAATAACCTCAGTCATATAAATCACTGTCTATAGAATATTGTGTAATTTTATTTCATAATAGATAAACTAGTTATGTTAATCAGCTTGCCAGTACTATAACAACATAACTGAGTAAATCAAATTATAAAGAGAAAAGGTTTATTTTGATTCACAGGTTTACAGGTTTTAGTCCACAATCAATTGACCCCACAATTTTGGGGCCTGAAATAACTTTATAATGAGATTGTGTTGGAAGAAAACCTTTCTGCTTATACCTTGGGAGAAAAAAGAGAGAGAGAGAGAAAGAGAAGAGAACAGGGTCCCACAATTGTTTTTGAGGGCACATCCCCAGTGACTTAAAGATTGTCAACTAAACTCCACTTCTTAAATGTTTCACTATCTTCTCATAGCACCAGACCTTTAACACATGAAACTTTAAGGGGACATTCAAAGTCAAAACTATAACATTAATCCTCTGTCTTATTTGATATAGGATATAGTTGAGTTCCTAGTCTGTGGTTAATATTAAATACAATATGCTGAATAAAAAATATTTAGAAAGACACTTTTCATAGTTTTATACAATCTTTGAATAATCACATTCTTCCCCCCAAATTCAAAATGATGCAATTTAAATCATGACTATGTTTTTAAAAAATCTATAATGCATGATACATACACATGATTCTAATCCAGTTATTTTATTGACAGCTCAATGATTTAGATACTTGCAAATAAATAAATCAAATAAGCAGCTAGCTGATTCTGAATTACTGGGACAATTGAGTTCAGAGAAGGACAAAACCAATCCAACAGTGCTTTAAATAATTATATATTCACATTTATGATAATGATTGTACTTACATATAATTGCCTATTTTAGGTGCTATAATTTACATATAAAAGTAATCATTTTCAAGCATAAAATACTGTATTTCTTCCCAGAAATTTGTTATGAAATCTAATGATAATGTAAATAGCACTTAATCTAAAGTTTGCAATAATAGCATTATGCATCTGCATGGTTCATAAAGGTGATTTGGTTTGCTTATAATTTATAATTTGGTAATTATAATTTGGTAATGATTTTAAATGATATCTTAGTTTTATAAACACTTATCTTCAAAATAAGATGAAGTCATTAGGAGCAAAAGCTATGATTTGCACTAAGAGCAGGAACTCTATGTGGCTGGATCTCTATTGCACAAATTGTTGCAAGTTTCTGAACACACAAAAAAGTTCTTTTACATACACTTACATATTTACATGCAATATTAGACTATATATAAAATAACTATCATAAATGTAAGCACAATTCCTTAAAGTTGGAATTGGTTTTGGAAGAAATCATTTTGAAAAATCTGGTATCAATTGTTTTATGTTCTGTAGACTGTGAAGACTATAAAATTTTCTATGCTTGGTGGAAAAGACATACTCTCAATGTAGAACACATCCTTTCTGTTTCTAGAAACAAATATTTTCTCCTTTATTATTATTTTTTATCATCCCTGATTTAATTTAAAAGTGAGATGGAGTACATTTATTGACATAGCTGAGAGTGGTGAGTGAAATAAAAATGTGGAGATGAAAATGGAACAGCTGAAATGCTGATTTGGGTCAGCAGTCCTTTGTAACAGCATTTCATCTGTGCACACAACTAAGATTAGGAGGTGCTAGGTTAAATAGGCTTGTGTTCAAGAAGACTGTTAGACATTTATCAACATTCAAGAAGATTCTAGATGGTATCAACACTGATGCCTTTAAGAATGCAAAGGTGGGCATAATGTATGTGTGTATATATATATATATATATATATATATATATATATATATATATATATATATTATTTTAAAGAACACATGTCAAAAACAAGGTACTGTTATTTCTCTTTACATAATGATATCAAACTAGGGTACAATGTAACTGTTCTATGGAATAAAACCTACTTTCTGATATGGGCTTCCCTTCACTCTTTCCCCTCTTTCCAGGAACAACAAAGGAGAGAAAAAGTTGTGCTCACATGCACACACACACACAAAATTTTTTTAAAGGTCATAAATGTAAATTTAACCTATTTGTGTCCTTGAAGATGAAACCTCAAAAGAGTGAACACCTAAGATCTACATATCACCTTGTGAAAGACACAGCACCAAGAAAACTAATGTATTGATATAGGCACAAAGTTGCATCTTTTTTCACAACATTTTACTTTTAAGAAACTACAGCTACTCGGGCAATGGAAGTGTATTAATATGTATTTTCAACATATTAATGGGAAGAAGTAATCTTTCTTTCTCAAATTCGTTTATTTTCCTTTGACTTTCAAATTTATTTTCCCTCATAATAGATGCTGATAATTCTACAGATTCTTTTTCCTGTCTTTACTCATTTTAATATTATTGCTCAGTGCCCATATTTGGTGATGATGAGGACAATGATAATGAGTAAGTTACAAATTTTAGCACTGTTTTTTGAAACACTGTATGAAGTACTGCTGCTCTTCAGTTATGAATAAAGGGAGACAGAGTTAACTATCTTATCTTAAGTTCACACAGCAAGAACATCAAAGTCCTTGATTCAAATCTGGGATTTCTGAATATGTTCCTGTCTACAACACAATTATGCCTCTTACTAGTATGTTATCCTACATTTAATATTAGTTATAGTAAAATGAGAATAGACTTTGAAATCCAAAAATTTAGAAATGAATTCTATAGCAAATATCATAAATCTATAATTATTCAGAATTTCCATTACCTACTAGCTCCACTACATGGGCAATTTATTTTTTATTATTTCTAATTGAATTAGGAAATCCTGGAGTCTCAGTTATCTCAAGTTACTCAGGAACAGGTTTTTTTTTCAGGATTCTCATGAGAATTATTAATAATGCATCTATTCTGCCTGTCAAATTATTTTTTATATATTTTTCTACATTTTCTAATTTTTCTGAAGTGACCATAATTGCAAATATACATAAATATTGTTAAACTAAACATAGCATTTGACATGTAGGAAAAGTAAAAAAAAAATTAATTACTGTTTAAAATAAAAATAAATATTCTAGAGCTTTCCTTTTCTGAATTAAGCCTTACATTATTAGCTAATTAATAACAATGACAATCCAGAGCCTTGTAAATGGCACAGGCAGACTATCATTAATTTGAAATTCAAAGTAAAAATTGGAGGTGTCTTGTCTTACTTCACAAGGCTATGCCCTCTAAACCATTACTGCACTTTAGACAGAAGGGTTATCTTCAAATTATTAGCTGTTTATCTTCTTCCAGATTTCTTTTCCCTTCATTAATAATGATTTTATACAGTTACTTCCTCATTTATTTTTCAATTTATGCTAAAAAACAACCTCTAGATGTTTGCAATAAGTTGTATTGCACACTGGGTTAATAATTAAAGTAATTGGAAGTTCCTGAGTCAAGAATCTGCTATCAAATTATGCATCAAAAAATGCATACAAAGCCAGGTTCAGTAGCTAATGTCTGTAATCTCAGCACTAAGGAGGCTGAGGCAGGAGAATCCTGAGTTCAAAGCCAGCATCAGCAAATTAGCAAGGCCCAAAGCAACTCTGTAAGACCCTGTCTCTAAATTAAATACAAAAAAGGATTGGGATCTTGCTTAGTGGTTAAGTGCTCCTGTTCCAAACCCTGGTACAAAAAAAAAAAATGCTATGGCAATTTTAAATTTTACTTCATTGAAAATAAATTAATATGATAAATACCCATCAAACAAGTAAGTATTGTAAGAATATAATTTATTTGATGTATAGTAACTAAATACATACACATTTAACTTGATTTTTATTAATTTTAATTTTTTAGTTGTTGATAGACCTTTATTTTTTATTTATATGTTGTTCTGAGAATCAAACCCAGTGCCTCACACATGGTAGATGAGTATGCTATTGCTGAACCACTACCCTAACCCCCACATTTAACTTTTTATGCCCATACATTTAAACATATTTAGTAATCTTATGTATAAACGTTTTCATACCTGGTAATCCACACATTAATTTTTGATGAAGTAAGGATATATTTAAAACTTTATCAGCTGAAACACCTTGAGTTGTTAACAATCAAAAAACCAAACTTCAAAGTTAGAGATTTGGAAAAAAATTCATAAACTTTTTAAAAATTTATGCCTTAAGCAGGCATTCACAATAGTAATTTCAACTTTCTTAAAAATTTAGAAACCAAAATAATGCATCATAAGTTGCTAAGAGTTTTTCAAGAGGACCCAAAACATGAAGAGCCTTTCTGAACTGCTTTTGACCCACTTTAACAAATGCCTTTGCCTACACTTAAAATTCATCAGCACATCTTTCTCAGTGATATGACTTTTTCTTCACTGAACATTATACATTACTTAATCTAAAAGATAAAGGGAAAGCATTGTTCTGTAAAAGACAAAATGAAGGGATTTCAGTGCAAATGTCAAGTTCCCTGTGTTAGGATATAAGGATCTTATTATACCTACTTTTTTTTTCTTTTCTTTCATGGATTCATTAATTTAAAAATAACATTTAATCTGTTATCAAAGTCACATCTGACTTTTTGAATGGTTCCATCAGAGACACCTAAAAGCCATACTTAACATTAAGTAGAAAGATAGAATCATTGATTATAAGGTCTTGAGATAGAGGCAATCTGTAAACTGAAAGGTGATTGTACAAACACAACTGTTACAACTTGGACAAATGCCAGAGTTAGATAAATCTGAGTAGAATAGTTATAGGCAGGCATGAATGGAAGTAGATGGACTAATCAGGAAACACTTGTATTTATTCTATTGTTTTAGAAAACATTGATGACATCCAATAACAGACAAATTTTTTGTCCATTTTTTTAAGATGGCTTTGAAGAGACAGATGCTTCCAATATTGAAATTTTAGTTGCAAGTACAGAAAACTTAGTATATTTAGTCAACATTTCACTTTCAGAAATTTTGAAGTGAAAAAGTTGTACGTATTCATGACAGAGAGCTGCTGTTTTCTTTATATTTACTGCTGAATTTAATGTCACATATTTTTCACCAATATTGAAATATATTGTGCACTTATGATAGATAGGATAAATTAATATTGAAAATGAGCAAATCCTACAATGCAAAATATTATTGCTCTAATATATTAAAGTGCTGTTTATATTACTCATATTAATATCACACACAATTATATGTCTCTATTTTCCCTTTAAGAATAGCAGAGATGTTGTGCCACAGTACCATCTTGGGTGACCTAGCTACACTTTTTTGAGAGACTCAATACCGTAGACATGTTATTGACATTTTACTCTTCAAGACTCACTTGATATTCCTTCTCTCTCTCTTTCTCCCCCCCCTCTCTTTCTCTCCCTCTCTGTTTTCCTCTCCCTCTCTCTCTGCCCTCCCTATTTCTCTCTCCCACTCAGTGATGAAAATCAGTTGGTGGAATATGGAATGGATTTGAAGGTAAGTCATGGTGGTACAGGTATTTGTCTAAGACTTCACACATACTAGGCATGTGTTGTACACTTGTATTACATTCCTGACCCATGGTATCAGTTTAATAGAATCTTTCAACTCAATTACCCTCTATGATTGGAATTAAAAGCAAATCCTCATGTACTCTGTACAAATATCTTTGAAAGGCACACATAATGTCATTAAAATGGAGAATGATGTCAGTGTTCTTAGCAGATTGATATTTATCTCTTGACTCTGTGTTTACCAGTGCTTAATTTACAGATAGTCTCCATAACTTTATCTCAGAGCAGGAACAAAATCTTCTGTGTCAAACAGAATCAGGTGTATTCTCATTGTGCCTATTAAATTTGACAGATAATGAGATGATGTTTTCAGAATGAGGGGAGAGAAAAGTTCAGGGACACTGACTCCCAAAATGACCTGTGGAACCCATGTAAACAATATCATGTAATTTTATTTTTGTACCTATTAAAATATATAGATCTTCTATGGTGTAATTGTTAATTTATTGCTTCTCTCATGAAAGAAATTAATCATTAGCATCTTTGGCTTAGATGACAAAAGGATTTTCTTTTTACCCACTGACTTCTAACACCTTGGTTTCTTGTTTCCATTGTATATCCACTTTGACTTTTAATAGTCATCACTACTTTAGTCTTAATAGTAACTCCGACTTTTATCTTTAAAAAATTTCCTGAGTCTGTAGGCTATCATCATAGATATGTTAATTATAATATTCTTTACTATGATTACTTTTTAATTACTAATACTTTTAGAAAAAAAATTTGACACTTGAAAATAGACAAAAGACTTCAGGGGTTACTTTGAGAGTCCAACCTTTAACTTGATTTTCTTGGAAAGGATATTTGACAATTTCATAGGGCATATAATTTACAGATTTTTGCACTAGCATAAATACAAATAATTTTGGTTTAAAAAAGTAACCCATACATTAATGATTTTGTAATTTATTAGAGGGTAATCAATGTTGTCCCTTACACAAAGGTTTGATCCTCCTTTTTTCTTGAAGCGTTTGTCAGTTAATTTTATTTTTTTTATATTCGTTTCATCAATTTAAAAATTGAATAAAACTGTGTAACCTGTGTTCATGCTATATTTGCATGACTGAAAATCCTATAACTATACTGCTAAAATATATCTTATCAATTTATTAATTAAATTTTATGCTCTATAAAAATTAAAATTATGCTTTCCTCAATATTCAGTATTTAACATAGATACACATATTATTCAAGTGATAAGCATGTCATTATTAAGTATATATAAGTTACAGTAGGTATAATGTCAAATATAATAGGTATAATGTTAAATAGTTCCTTATAATGGATTGTCTATACTATACAAAAATACTATGATCAATTCTAGGTACTACAGCACTCATTTCATGATAAAAGGAAAGATAATCTATGAGAATATAAAAAACTCGATATGTTTAATTATGGCAATAAATACACAGAGCAAGAACATAAATGTTGATTTATTGATGCACATTTGAATGAAAATGTACAATCACAGGACACAGAATTTCTACTATTTCATATTCACACTGTGCAGTGTTAAACAATAGACAAATCCCATCTGAAAATTCACAAATTGTTTTTTATAAGTGTTTCAATAATTCAAACTTATTTATATTTTTTAAACATTAATGCATAAAAAATTTTGGAAATTTTATTGTGTATCTTTCTATACAACACTCATTTATGATAAGAGGGAAAATAATCTATGATAAACTCAAAATTTAATATAGAGTGTAATAAAAAAGTTGTTACTTAATATTATCAAAGAGAAGATTATGCATATTTTTCTGAAGTATAATTTTTAATTATATATATTAATGAAGAATAATGACTCATACCATCATGAAGTTTAGAAGTACAAAGCATTCTAGCTGTATTGATAAAACACTGAGAATATCTTTAGAAACCAAATATTAAGTCTTTCAATATATAAAACATTCTATACTACTGAAATTATTATTCTGGTGTTACAAATACTATAAAAGTATATGGCTTCAGATCACATTGTAACCTAAGCTGAAAAAATATTTGATAATATTGACTGGTAAAGTCACGGCTGAATTAGTGATTAACTTAGGCAGAAAACATAGATTCAGAGGTAGACATCTACATTGGAAATTGTGGTCAGTCTTGCACAAAAGAGGAAGGATGATATACAGCCAACACACATGCATTAGATCTACAACTTTGTTAGTCATTCAGAAAATATTGTTTAAGACCAATTTCTTCATTCAGTTTTATACACATTCAAGTGGCAAAAACAAATAAATAGGTAGGTAAATAAATAAATATAAAATTTAATGATATTAAGCATTGGAAAGGATGAGAATTCACACACTGTCTTGAAGCACTAATTAGTACAGGTACATAGAAAACTAAAAAAAAAATTAATTAAAATTTAATTAAAAATGAAAATTATAATATTCAAATGAGGAAACAAGTGTATAGCACTTCTTACACAAAAGGAAAACTAACCAACAAATGAAATAATTATTTTATTTCTGACTGAGTGTGTTTTTTTTAATTGATATGTAGTTTTTAAATGTCTACACAATTTAAAGATTTTTTAATGATTATCAATAAAGGACTGTAAGGTATCTGATATCTGATAATCTTGGCTACAATCATTGGACTGAGTTAATTTTTAATTGACATATCAAAATCATTTCAAAATCAATTGATTGATTTACTTCATTTATTTACTTGTCAAATGGTCCTTTTCACGAGAAAGGCAGAGAGATTCACATTTTCTTTCAATTTTTAGCCATTTATTTTGAAATGAGAGAATCATGGTACATATTGTTTCAAGTGTAAATCATTACAGAGAAATGAAAGTTGTGCTCCATTTGTGAACCATGAGTTGAAATGCACTCTGCTGTCATGTATAACTAATTAGAACAACAACAACAAAGAAATTTTAATCCATCAAAAATATCTTGGAGATACATTATAAATAGTTTTTTGGGGGAGTGGGGACCTCCACAAATGTTATCTTTGCAATACAATATTTTACCATACCTTTAAGAATCTACCCCCATCTATATCTAATATTAAAATTGTTATGCAGTGTTTCTTATGAGTGAAGATTTATATATATCTCAAGGAGAAGTGATAGCAATGACACCATCTAAAGCAGCAAAACAAGGAAGCACCATGCAAATATGTATTTGTTTCACTAATTTTTATGTCCCCTTTTCCTAGGATATTTCTTTTTGAAGTTTTAATAAAATAATGTATTCTACATAAAAAGTCTGGACGCTGTTGACATCCAGTTCTTTCATGAAAGCAGAATTTTACTCTTAGCACAGTGTAATGTCCTTCCCCTTGTATCTTTGTCTGTGCCCTTTGATCTGGGAACATCATTCTAGAGAAAATGTGGAGTATATAAAGAAATAGTTGACACCTTATTATACTAACATACATATATCTTGTCTTTGGGCCAAGGACACCAGAATAAATTTGAATCAGTTAAGCTGCCTATTTAAAAAAATGATGTTTCTTGTTAATTAATAGCAGATTAAGAATCCCCAGAGTTTTCCTGTCATGACATGTTTTCAAGATATGAAGTTTGGAGTCAATTGCCATACACATATTGCGGGTAAAAAAATACATATATATATATATATAAAATTTTATTACCCTTAATATGTGTATGTATAAATATATATATACTAAAATTATATACATATATATGTATATAATTCTACCTTTTCTCCTTTCTATTTGAAAGAATATAGATGAAAACGGGAACCTGGATAATTAGCAAGTTGATCACCAATCTTCCTTGCAATTTTCTGTAGTCAAATTTGGGAAGAACACTGTGGAGCTTTCCCCAGAGTCATGCCATGTCTGAGTTTTGTGACTGAGTTCCATCTGGGTGAGCAGCTAGCTTATAACAATCTTGGAAAAGCTTTCAGCTTTCTCGAAAAACCCTCAGGTACTTTTTTTGCAAACCCCAGGGCTTTTCTGAGATTTGTTTTCTCAGGTTGGTTTGTCTCAAAACTCATTTTTTTTTGAGCCTATTACAAGACTTATGGTGTGTCAGAGAATCAGAATTAAGTTTGCTGTTTTTTGGGTCAGGTAACTTAACAAACATGATATCAATGAAAAAGTATTTATTTCTGGATAGCAATATACATTTTCAAAAAATTATGAGTGTATTTGATTTTTTTCAAACTAAATGATTGTATTTGTATTTTCCTTTCTTTTTGTGAACTGATGATATTCAATAAAGAATAGACTGGACATAAGTCACTGAGTGTCATTTTACAATTAATATTGATGAATTTGGTATGTATTTTTGAAAACATGTAATAGGAAAATCATTAGTTTTGACTCAATTTCTAATTGCCAATAAATAAATTATTTTTTAAAAGTAAAGTTAGTAATGCTCCCATTAATGCAAAATATATTAAAGTAAACTAAATTGCAGTATTTCCTTGGTAATACTGGGGCAAAAGCTACATACATTTTTGTTAACTTCAAATAGTATTGTGTACTTCAAAGATGCAGTTTTTACTTTTGAAACACATATAGATCACTTGTTAAAGTCATGCTAACATTCCTAAATTTATGTATATAATCATGTCTATTCTTATGTTTCCTCTAACACTACAACCCAACACACACACACACACACACACACACACACACACACACAAAGAGAAACGAAATAATGTCTTGAATGTTCTGCTCTTTGGTACATTGCTTACATCTAGCTTCCGTGGTCTTTGAGCACAAATAAAAAAACCACAATCCCTGGGTTTAAATACTGGTTCTATATATTACTTGCTTTGCTTCTTTAACTTGCTTTTAATTTTTTTTTTACCAGCTATTTTTTATAAGGTTTCTTTAACTGGCTTTGAATCATTTGGCATTCCTAGACTCATGTATGTAACATACAAAGTAGGTTATAATAAAACAAATTTTTATAAATACATAGATAAATGATATTATGAATTCATGTTAATGTATTTTGTTGACTGTATAACATATCATGTATTGTTTAATTTGTGAAATATTTATCTAATGTGCTTAATATCCTGTTAAACTGAGTAATAGGAAAAGAAATTAAGAATAATGCAAAATATAATAAATACTAGATTATTATAATTTAGTTGAAAGGGGAGAATTAACCACGTAAACTAGTCAAGTACTGACACGAATTAAGACAACATATGATCATGCTTTCCATTATTAATGAATGTGGTAAAGTGTTACCAAAGTTCAAAGACCGAGTGTTCAATGTGTCATAAAACTCTATGGGAATATATTACAAAGGTGATAAACTGAAGTTGAACCTATAAAAATACCAGTACAGTTGGGGCAGAAGCATTTTAATGGCTGACAATAGCACATGTTTTAGGTGAGTTGACAATATAAAGTCTTAGAAGATTAATAAACTGGACTTCTTTTCAGAAGGGAATGGAGTTGCAACATAGGCTTCTGAGATGGAGGAAAAAGTCAAAATGCAACCAGGTCTGTATAAACAAATAAATTTATCATGAAAATGCAAGGTGACTGTATTAGGAAACACAGGGAGAAATAGTGATAAGTCTATAACTCAATTACATTAGCTTTAGATCTTTAGCACAGATTTCATTACTCAAAATTAACATTTTTTTTCTTTTATTGGTCTGTTTACATCAAATACATTAGATAAAATTTGACCAAATCTGAAAATCATACACATCCTGAAAAAGTAACATTTGGCTAGGGAGTAGCAACAAAGAATTTTGTGCATATATATTTCAATGATTTATGACTAATACATTCATACTAATTAACATGGCATTTTACTACTCTAATTTCATGTAATTCTTCCAGAATAAATTATTCTATTCAAATGCAAACACTCTAGAAATTATTATGATTTTTATATTGGAACAGAGACTATGTAGTCATTATTCTGGTGAATGAAAGATTGTTCTAGATTAAGGAGGCAGGCTCATGCTTTTCTCAATGATTCACTACGAGAAAAGGAATTATATAACTGAGTAAATAAATTTTGAGTGGAATTCGAATAAAGTCCTCTTTTTAAACATAGGAGTGGTGGGAAAAGGAAATAATGGTGTTATGGTTTGGATCTGAAGTATCCCCCAAAAAGCTCACTTGTGGGACAATGCTGGAATATTCAGTGGTAAAATGATTAGCTTCTGTGAGCTATAACTTCACCAACGGAATAATCAATGGATAATTTGAAAGAATTACTGTACTGTGTGGTAACTGTATACAGATGGATCATAGCTAGAGGATGTGGGTTACTGGGGGCATGCCCTTAGGAATTATAACTTGAATTCCAACCCCTCCCCTGGCCTCTCACTTCCTCTTTCTGCTTTCTGGCTGCCAGGAGCTAAGCATCTTTCTTTTGTTTTGCCCTTTCTTTTGTTCTGCCTCACTTCCAGCCCAGAGCAATGCAGTTAGCTGACCATGAACTGAGCCCACTAAAACCATTAAGCTAAAATAACCTTTTTCTCTTATAAGTTGTTATGATCAGGTATTTTATTCACATGAATGAAAATATGCCCAACACAGAAGTTAATTCCACCAGTGTGGGTTATTGTTCTGACTAACGTGAGAATGTGGGTGGTTCAGGAGCATTTGGAACTGATTTGCAGGAGAAATTTGGAAATGTTTAGACATGCAGGACATGTCAGAACATTATAAACATAGAATAATGTAGGATTCTTGTGGGAATTCATAGCACTAGAATATCAATAAGAAAAGAGACAGTAAAGACTGCACTCCTGATGTTTCAGAGGATAATGATAATTCCATTGGAAACTGGACTAGAAGCTTCTAGTATACAGTTTGGTAAAGAACTTTTCTACATGTTGTCCGTGTCCTAAGTCTTTGTGTGACGCTAAATTTAAAGTTGATGGACTAACTAAACTGGTGGAGGAAATTTCAAGGCAACACAGCATTCAAGTGGAGGGTCTGATATTGTTGACACTGATATTGTACCTAGGTTTGCTACCATAATCAGGAGCAGAAAGCAGAGAAGAAAGATATCAAAACTTGCAGTTGGACCAGAAAAAGTACATGTAAAACAGGGGACAAGGAAGAAGTGATTGCTGAAGAGATTATTGCCAGAAAGAGAACTAAGTGCTTTGCACATAAAAAAAAAAAATAGGAAATGTGCCTTGAGGCTCCCTCAAGTATAAGCCACATACAAGGCTCAAGGGGTTAAAAATAAAACCATTTTTGAAAGATGTTGTTTTGAGAAGGCAGCACACAAACTGCCTTGAAAGAGGTTCCCCAGGATCCATTTCATTTGCTGAGGTGCCCATGTTCTCAAAGTTCATTGCAGTTATGTTCCAAGTGTGTTCTGCTGAGAGTAGAAATGGCATCCCTTACAGGTGCTGGTTCTACAGAAATGTAGAATTCTGCAGTTAAGGGATCATGGAGTTTTCCACCAATATATTAAAAAATGGTCTGGGTTGCTAGGCTAAGTGCAGCAGATTATACTTTGCAAGCCCTGAGACAGATGTTGAAGGAAGCCAAAGCTATGGTTGAGACACCCAGAATTAAGAGATGACAGAAACAGTAAAAGGAAAATTGTGGGTTAGGGGCACACATTGTAAGAAAGAGGTCAGGTGAACTTCAACCAGCAAGGTCATGAGTATTGGACTGCCCAAGTCCTTTGGGGATCAGTTCTCCTTACTATGTTCCCTGAATGCTGGATCTGGAACTACAGGACCTAATATTTACCTGGTTGTGCTTCTGTCTTGCTTTGGTACCATCCATTCTTTCCATGCCCATGTACCTCCATCTTGGAATGGAAATGTGTATATGGTGCCACTGTGTACTGAATACATATAAGTGTCTTTTGTTCTTCTCAAGGACTCACACCTAAGACTTTGGCTTGAGTTTCAGATGAGATTTTGGTTTTGTCTTTTAGGCAATTTTGGAACTGTTAAGAGTCTAGTGATGTTTGGAGATGGACTAAATGCAGTTTACATAGTGAGATTGACATGAGCGGGGTGGGAGGTGGGGGGCGGGGATTTTATGTTTTGCATATGAGATAACCCTGAAAGTCCATGTAAGAGACAACAAAAGAATGTTCAGAAGTGAAATGATTAGACGATGAGAGCTGTATCCTAATAATTTGAAAGGACTACTGCACTGAGTATAACTATAGGTAGGTAAGGTATGGCTAAAGAAATTGGTCACTGGGAACATGCCCATGGGAATTATGTTTTTTGGCCCTTTTTCCTTGTGTGCCTCTCTCTTTCGCACTCCCTGCCATGAGATGAGAAACCTTTTTCTGCCATACCTTCCACCATGATATTCTGCTTCACCTTTGTCTCAGAGCATTGGAGTTGGTTAACCATGAACTGAGCCTCTGAATTATGAACCCCAAATAAACTTCTCCTCCTTTAATTTATTCTTGTCAGATATTGAGGTTGAGACAGAAAGCTGACATACACAGATGAGATGAGATAAATAAAACAATTTGTGAAAGAAATATTAGCCATAGTGATCTAACCATTTTATACTTCATTTATTGAGCCATTTCATTAGAGAGGTCAAAATACAGTACACTGAAATCTGTTTTATCGAGTAGCTTGTCAAATGCATCAGATTTGTTTAAAAACTTCTTATATAAAGCATTCTAATGATATCTCATTAAACAGAATATCCACAGACAGAATATAACAGAGTTTAGAATCTTCTGGACAATCCCATTTTAGTTACAAACATAGATAAATAGATAGAATTCAAGTTTTATTTATTATAGTTTTATGCTATTTCATTGAGAAAAAATCAGTGCTTTTCCCTTTCTTGCCTTAATTAGATTTGGGAAAGAAGGAATTATGGTCAAAGAAAATTCTGACTAAATATTTTTTTTTAATTTCATCTTTAGTTAGAAAATTATAGAGTGACTAATCATAAGTATATGACATAATATAGTATAATTCAAGGTCTATTTCATCTGTTTTCAAACTGCAATAAAGAAAGGAATCGACTGAACAAAATATTAGAACACAGATTCTGATTTAATTAGCCTGTTATGGAGATCTCTGACATTCTTCATTTCTATCAAGCTTCAAGATGACCAACTTTGTTTTGGAAGGCTATTATTGTAACTTTGAATATATTCTCACTTGTTGGAAGAAATAATTTTCTTAGTGGCAATTTTCAAAACAAAATAAAACCTTTTTGAAAGCCAGAATTTGATATATTTATATGTCTCTAATCTTAACTGGGAGGTGTTCAATATATATCTATCCTAAATAGTGGTGATAATGAATTGTGTTCATAGATTGCTTTGGCTTTTTTTTATTATTGGTTGTTCAAAACATTACATAGTTCTTGATATTTGGCTTTTAAGCTCAAAAATTCTTGTACTAATTGCTAGATTTCAATCTTTAAAACATTTTAAAATTATGTCTATGTGGTATACTTTGATTCTGAGAGTTGGAATCTGAATCCTGTCTTGGTCACATTTGGGTTGTGTCACCTTGGGTAGGTGGTCCAAATTCTTTGCATTTTTTTTTAATGTTGAGTTTAATTTTTTAATGTTTATTTAATTAAGTCATGTTTTATGTGGTGCTGAGGATTGAACCCAGTACCTCACATGTGCTAGGTAAGTACTGTACTATTGAGGTCTACCTCAGGCCCTGCATTTGGTTTTATTTTGTTTTCAGATAAACTGAAGATAAAATTGGCCTTTTTTTGACGATTACATGAAATAATATTTATTACATGCCACGAAATATATGCTTGGAGTATTATGACCTCAGTGAATGCTAGCTATATTGATTCCTCTTATCATTTTGTATGTGATCTGCACATATACATGATATATACATAAAGCTATCACTAATTTTAAAAGTATATAACAGATTGCTCTCTATTAGGTTTAAAATCTGGTAATATAAATCTATACTAATTTCTGTAACTTAACAGGATCAAATAATGTTTCAACATTATACTCTTGTTTAAGAATATATAACACGAAAATACAATGTGTTATAATACTTAAGCAATAATTCAGCACTTGACATGCTATTCATGAGCAGCACTACTGACATTTCATTGTTCATAATATCAGTCGAACATTTCCAAGAGTTACACCCTTCATTTAGCAGAACAGCATGTGCCACTATAAGCAATAGAATATAGCTTACTCAAGATTAACTTTATATATAGTATAGCACTCATGTCCTCACAATCATGATTCTTTATATAATTATAACTATTAAGTTGCATATAAATAAGATTACTGTTATATTAGTCCTATGAAGAAAAATATCAGTTTAAAGCCCTTTAGAATTAAAAACAGAAAGAACAGGAAGAAATTTCTTTCCAGGTTTCCTTTATTCTTTTCTTTTACAATATGCACTTAAAGTAACAATGAAGCACATCAATACATAGTAAAGCTGAAGAATTCTTCCTTAAAAAATCTAGAATTGAAAAGTTTATGAAATTTAACTTTTGAATTTTCCATAACCTGTTAACCCAAGGCATCTATTCTTCTAAAATATATCTAGTCATTCACTCAACAAATAATTATTTAGTACCTATTATATTCTAGGAGTTGAATGTGAAGCAAACCACAGGCATGAAAAGAATAAAAATCTGCTAAGTATGCTCTGAAAGCACATATATATGTCTCTTAATCTAGGCTTGAAAATTTGTGAAGAGCTCATAAAAACAGCAAGTGCAGACAGCATTCATACAAGATGATATAACCCCCAAACACCCTCTTCCACACCATGTTTTTCTAGCATTTAAATGCATAGCAAATTGAGTGTTTTGCTTATTCTTTTAAATACATTAAATTTAAATCTTCACTCAGTACTTATATCATTCTTCCTCTGTATGTTGTTAATGAAATACATAACAAAGATATATTTACTCATTATAATCAACTAAAATGAAAAAAATTGCGCCAAACACTCCTATATATCGGTTAATAAACAAGTATGGTAAATATTTTTGTATAAGAAGATCAAAATTTTGGTTGTTAGTATCATGTGGTCATATATATATATATATATATATATATATATATATATATTATTTTTCATGGCTGAGATGTTTTAGTTTTTCATTTTTTATTTACTCATTGGTGCTTGAATAAATTGTTTCAAACTGTTCTTTATAAGTTATTGACATTTTTCCATAAACAAGCCAAATAAAGTCCTGCAACTTCATATTCTTTATTGATAAAATATTAATTGTGTTTCAAATGTTAAGAGTGCATACACAACTCCATTCATCTGCCTTTCCCCTACTATGAATGATAATAATAAGGCTAAACTTAGTATATTTCTTCCTTCTACTCAGAAGTTTATACTGAGGAAACTGTGTTTCCTTGGGGTCAGTCTCAAATGCTGCCTTATAAAAGCCAACTGCCATTTCACAATGCACTTCTCTCTGAGGAGTTATGGAAGAAGACCTCAGGATTCAATCTGTCCTTTCTTCATGCCCCACCCTGTGAAAGTTATGGTGCCAACCTGATAAAGACTGTGTACCTCTGTGTGGGTAGCTTTCTTTGTAGAGGTCCTATCATGGTTCCATGGCCAATTGATGCTGTGGAGAAATGTGAGTAAAGACTGATCAGGTGGGTCTTTGTTTCTATAACTCATAGTTTGAGCAGCCTTCTACATGTTGAACATGGTGACATACTCTTATTTTTTCCATCACTTGTGAGACCCTGTGTAGAGCTTCTAGTCAGTAATAGAATGAGATTCAGGATCCTGAAGCCCTGAATGGTGGGTTTGGAGAAGAATATTCTAAGTTGGGCATGGGTTGTCCTCTCCAGGTAGGTACTGGCATGTTTTTCCAGAGAAATCTACTTGGCTCTAATTGACGATAAGATTTTTGGTAGATTACAAAAAACATGCTAGCAGTGTCTAGATCAAAGTGTTACCTCATCTTGATCACACGTATGGGTTCCCACAGGAGCACTGGTGTTTCTTGATCTACCAGCTATAGTCTTGCTTGTGAAATTTACTTATTTGGAATGTAGTGAACCTTCCCATATTTAAGAGCACTAAACTTGTCTTTTAAATACCTCTTCATTTTAGGATTATAAGAACTTTGAGAAATAGCAAAGTTTCCTTTTCAAATTTTGTTCAGATTTTTACCCCTTCTAATGAATTAGGATGATCATCTACAAATGTTCTGTATCTTCAGGTGAATCAACTTTTCCAAAAACCTCAACTATGTATAAAATATTCAGTTAATTATGTAGGTATTATTTTATTGTTCATAAACAACCACTAAGTAACTTAGTGGTTGCACATGCTGACTATGGAGTCAGGTAACTGAAATTCAAATCACACCTAGTTAGCCAACTTCCATACTCTTTTAAAATTCAAATAAGTAGCTAATACTTCTTTTTTTTTTCTTGCACATGAGTGTTCTTAACTCTTTGTGTAATACTTTTGTACCTTAACAAAAACAAATCCTGTCTACTTGTGCACTTTACTTGGCATAATTCTAAGGTCCTAAGTTACTAAAAAAATTGGAAGTGATCTTTAAGCTGACATATTGTATATAAAACATAATTGCTTTTGAAATAAAATTATGTCAAACAAATGTATTATTTTACTCTCTGGGAATTTTTGGAATATTAAATTCATATAAGTACTTAATTATCTCTCAACCAGTCATAGTAGAGCTCTTTCAAGGGATATATAATCTCATTTGCTAATATGTTCTGAAAGCAGATAAATATTTCATATGCAAATATGCACACATGCATAAACAGAGACAGAGAGAAGAGCTTCAATTCTGAAATTTTAGCTGTTTTAACTAAAACACAGAAATAAATTTATTATTTTACATAAAAGAGTTGACTCTTGTTCTTTTTCAACCTTTATATTTTTACTGGTAATGTCTGGAGCATGTGATAAGTTAGTTTTACCTACTCTCACAAATTATTGTGGGCTTGACATAAAAGGGTTCATCTGCCATGATGTATAATCATATGTAAATATGCACTGAATTTAGGGCAAGATTGAGGGAAACAATTGGCCACCAGGAAGCCTCTAAAGCCCACCTGTGTGAATAGAATATGTAGCTTGTTGCCCACTACTTTTTACAGCCTCTGGTTATTGCTTTTGGAATCTCCCCAACAAGAAGCCCAGATAGGGTGAAAAGGCTTAAATAACTATAGGATCTTCAGGGGAATCTACTGGGGAGAGATGGAGGAATTACAGTTCCGAAAGAATTTATATCGAAATATTCAAAAGCGGAATGAATGATAGAAGCTGGTAAAAAGGAGAGAGAAGCAGGTAGATATGGGATGAGCCAGTTTGGTGATATCCCAACTGTCTCAAAGAGGCTGTTTTCTGAATTGTGTTTAGTAAGGAATTTACCATTTCTGAAGATATTAGACCAAATCAGTTCCATAATAGCAAGTTATATCATGAGTGAGAGAAGAGGACCTGTGAGGGTGCCCAACAGAGTGATTAGCCCATGAAGTTATCAGTAGTCAAACCAGGGAAGTTGGGGGATTTTACAGCTGAGGAAGAATCTCACTTGATTAATTCTTCACACAATCCACAAGTCAGAGGGCTGAGGGAACCCCTAATAGAATCACCAGGGTTAAAATAAAGAAGATAATATAA
This sequence comes from Spermophilus citellus, assembly GCF_964194105.1. Lineage (NCBI taxonomy): Eukaryota > Metazoa > Chordata > Mammalia > Rodentia > Sciuridae > Spermophilus > Spermophilus citellus. The sequence goes on from NC_138182.1 coordinate 107,493,245, forward strand.
CTATATGGTCCCCAGTTTGGGGGAGCCTGAGAGACACTAAATAGTTCCACAAGAAGATCCAAAAAGAATAATCTCTCTGGAAAACAAAAACAAAACCAAAAACATTGTAACTTCTTCTTAACAGACAATTATAGACAAAACAACTAAGCACTGGCTTTAGAGTTGACCTCAGAAGAATCCTGGAATTGCCTAGGAGAGGAGTTCAAAAGACTTCTGAAGCATCATAATGTATGTGAGGTAGTTGGGGCTACAGAAGTGACACTCAAAGTTTATGTAAGTCCAAGCATCAGAAACCTCAAGGAAAGCATAAATTCTGTACTTGATAAAATAAGATGTTTATCAAAGGGCTCAGTCCAAAACATGGGAAAAGGGGACTTGCTGTGGAGGAAGAAAAACTATCGTGACAGGGAGAACATTTTGACCACGGGATTTTCCAGTATCAGAAAGGTTAGATGGGAAGAGGCTTTTACTTTGGTAAGAATAGTAATGAAGGCATGGAAATTTAATTGGAGAAGAGCTATGAGCAAGAATGGTGGGTGGATAGTGAAGGTTATTACCCTAGAGCCATTCAATTTGGGGAAGGGCCTGCTATGACAAGTCCTGTGCTGATACAGGTTAAGATTGGATTCAAGTTCAAAGGCATGAGGGAACAGACTCTTAGCCAAAGTTCAGCTGACAAGAGGGGCCAAATATTTTCAGTTCAGCTATTCCTCCATTATTCAAAGAATGGGAATTTGAAGGGTATGTGTCTGGCCCTGTCAGAGATAAACAAATGTTACATCTATGACTTTTAGCTAAGTCATATGTGGAAAGAGTTCTTTATATATAGTAAACCAATTTTGAAAACTCACACAAAAAAGTGGGTGAGTTTCATTTTCCAGTGTTACATGCTCAATAGAGGTAATATTATCACCTTAATCCTATTGCCACAGATGCCATTTCTTCTGAGTCATCTGTTTTGTTTTTCTTCTATTAAGCTGTGAACTTTACATGTCAATTAGGATAAGAGGAATAAATTGGCTACTAAGCCATTAAAGAACATCTTGGTTTTACTAAGATTCAGTATTATCTAAAGGAAATCTTCTGCCTTTAAATTGTATTGTCTGATTTGCCAAGGTTAAGTTCAAACCAAATCATGTCCTTTAATTTGTCCTCTTTTGTGCCATGAGAATAAGGGACATGAAAGGCCTTATGAGAGAGGTGGAATATGTACGGTCAAGAGGAATGAATTTTGTGGACACAGAACAAAAACACAGATGTTTGGTACATTTAAATTTGCTATGAAAGGCCTGATAAAAAAGTTGGATCACATTTCAGAATACCAATTTCACTCAAGAGAAAAGACAAACTTTGAGAAAGGAAAAATATTCAGGTCCCATTTTCTTATAAATCATGAAATAAGATCAACACAGTTTTTTATAACAGGACATTATTTAGTGCATACTATTTTCAAAAAAATTTTTGGGCCACTGAAAACCAAAATGTTAAAGTCTGGATGTTTAAACTGGGGATAAAAGCATATGTGGAAATAGGGTTTGAGGCTATGAAAAACACAGAATTAAGGTTAATTTCTATAAAAAAGTAGATAGTAATCAAATAACTGACATAAAGAATGTGATAGGATTTGGAAATTTGAAATATATTGTCACACATATATAGAGATATCAAAGAAGGACTATAGCCAAGTCAATTGCTTAGGTCCTTCTTTAGATTTTTAATAAATTTATCCTTCTCTTCACAGAAACCCAGTCTTTTCAATCAAACACTGTTTCTAAAAAATCAACACAATATAGAGAATACTTGAAATTATCAAATTTATTTTACTATCCATTATTTAAATCTTGGATTTTTATTTTTCAGACATTTATTCCTTATATTCTCAAGTAATTGAAAATTGCATGGTTATTCATTATAAAATATAGAACAGGATTTTACCATGTAATAGTTTTAGCCAAAAACAAACAAAAAAAGAAACCCCACAAATAACACTGGTTTAATTTTTTTTCTCTTAATAAGAACAGTAAGACTCATTATTTTGTCAGGAGAAAAGTCTGACACCTAGACAATTTTTATATCACATATTAATACAAGAAAGACTGAAGTTTAAGGACAATCCAGTCCAAAGATGCCATGCATTATTGGTCTTTCTCTAATGCTAGCAAGAAAATTCAGAAGATAAGAATAGCATAAATTGACTAAGCATTCTTTACCTGCTATGCATTGTCAAATAAAGAATAAAGAAATGTGAAAGAAGACGTGATCTTATATCATTTTTACTCCATGTTCTTGAAATGCATACCTTTCTTAAAGCACCCTCCAAAAAGTCTATACAGCATAAAACTTTTATTTTCGTTCCTTATTATGCTAAAGTATATTTTAGAGAATAATATTATATGACCAATCTTTGAAATGTTTCTCAAAAACATGGCTTGATATATTACTTTTAAAGAGGAATTGAGGGCCAGAATAAGAGTCAGGGAGAGAAGAGCAACTGCCCAATGTGTTCTGATCTGTTCCACATCTTGGAAGAAGCATACTCAGGTTCTCATTCCTGTGTTTTCTGGCAGCTGAAGTGGTCATGTGGTCATTGAACTGCTTGTCCACCACCTACTAGGGAGTAGGAGGAATCAAAGGAAGGGGCAGAAGCTGCTGGGGGACTGACTATGGGACTAGTGCTGTCACGCACAAGAGGCTCTACTCTATGGAGACAGAAGGTTACTTAGATAGAAGTTTACTTAAATCCCAAAGCCTAAAAAAAACTTTTAGAAATGGAAAAGTCCAATGAGCCACAGGACGAATTGACCTGCCTACTGTTGTAGAGAATGTGGCCACTCATGGCAGAAGTGTCATTTCTGGACTTTATTTCACTGTGATAAATTTTACTTCCCTTTAAATATCTCTATCAAATCCTTGCCCCAGGGAAAAAAAAATTGTAAATCAATTGACCAAGGTAATTTACTTATTCTGAGTCGGATGTCTGTGTAGGGTAATTTTGCTTCCAGAAAAGGAAATGGCCTGCTTGTGGCTTCCTAACCATTTGGCAGGCAGGAGAAAAACTTCAGGTCAGTGGCCAATAATGCAGTTGCAACAGTAAATGTGGGGCAGCAATTTAGAGAAGGTAGGAAAAAAAAGGATGATGAGCTTTACCCTCCCTGTGGGAAAGAAATGTGGCTGGATTGGCAGGACTTTCTCTGAGGATTAATAGAGTTTGCTCTGATGACAAGCAGGTCACAATAATTATTCCCACCTCTTTATAGCTTTTCAATTGCCATTACCCTCCTGTGGCAGTTTATGGAGAAAAATTGGCATAAAGATTAAGGGTGCTGATTATTATAACTAGATAAATACAGGGATAACAATTTTATTCAATTAAAAGCCTTGGCAAAGTGACATAAAATAAACCACAAAGAGAACCAACACATAAATCCCTATTATATGAATGTGTGAATTTGCATTCAGAAAGTTGGCTTGTGGTCATTCTGGCCAAAGACAAAGTAAGAATCAGTGTCCATGAAAATAAGTAAAATAAAAGTAATGGTTATTCTAAATGACCAGCAAAGATATCTGAAATATTACATCCCCAATTTCCATCTCCTATTAAATCTGCTTTCATCTTATTTAGACCAAGGTAGTTTAGTTATAACTCAAAGTCTTGGAAAATTATATTCACTGATATATTCCTAGCATTTGGCATTATTCCTGGATTCAACAGGCTCATAAACTATTTTTGAGTGAGTGAATAAATTATATCATAGGTGAATAGTGAATAGGTGAATGAATATAAACAATAAGTAATAGATCTTCTAAGAGTCCTTTGAAAATCCTGTGATATCAGTAACAGATAACATGAAATTAGTCCTAGATATCATGCCACAAATGTATTGTTGTTGGAATGACTTAATTTTAATGAAAAAAAAAAGACATTAAGATATAGTCATTACCTGAAACGTATGACTGTGTTGTTCTGTTCTCTAAATTACAGAACAGGCCCCAATGAGATGATAATTGGTTTTTACATCTGTATTCCTGACCAACTACTATTCCCATTTATCTTAGTTCTTTTATTCCTATTTGCCTATGTCCTAGCTTAGTCTATTTACTTTGTTTTCTCTCCTTGTCTTTTTCCTCATTTTCTCCCTTTTTTCTATTCTTATTTTATTTCTTTCTATTTCATGCCAAACTTCATCAAAAGTTCTTTGTAGGCAAGAAAACACACATTTTATTCATTCTACCTCCCCAAACTGTGAGGTGTAAAGTGCTTGTTGTGCAGTTGTTTGGGCCAGAAACCCCTTCCTGCCATCCTGTTTTATCTTCCTGGTGATTCTACTCATGCTAGAGCATATGAGAAAACTTTCTTTTTCTAAACAAGTTTATATAGTCCCAAGAGAGTGAATTGAGCCTCTTATTCATTTGAATATTTGCCAAGTAGTGAACATTTCTAGCATCTATCACCTGTAATTAACATTTAATCTGTGCCTCTTTCAGCTTGTGACTTCGTGAGAGTAATGAAGTTTTTTACTTCATATTTTACTGGAATATAATAGGTACTTATAATTTGATCAGATGACTGGAATGTTAGGAAACTGAGAGTTGATAATTAGTAGGTTTTATGATTTAGATACAAGATGTCTCCCCAAAGTTTCTGTGCTAATGGAGGAATGTTCAAATGTAAAGTGATTGGATTGTGAGAGCTGCACAACCCAGTTCATCCATCCTACTGGGGATGACTTTGGTAACTGTGGGTTGGTGGGCGTGAATGAAGGAGGCAGATCAGTAGAAATGTGCCCTGGAGTTTGCATCTTCCCTGTTGTCCCTTCCTCTCTCTGCTTCCAGAATCCTGCCATGAGATGAAGAAGAACTTTTCTTTTCTGAGCCCTTTCACCATGATGTGCTGCCTCACTTTGAACCCAGACCACTAGAGACAGTCATTTATGTGCTCTACGATTGTGAGCATCCCCTTTTCCTTCTCTAAGTTGTTCTTGTGGGGTATTTTGGATACAGGAATGCAAAAAATACCTGAAACATAGTAATATTTACTTATTCAAAAAGAATCACTCTGTTTATAATCACATTAAACAAATTTCAAGTTGAATACCTTATTTAAACTATAAATAAAGAAATACAAGAAAAAATTTGCTAAAATTTAAATGAGAAATAAAACTAAAATTCAAAGAGGGCATCTCTTCATCTTTTTTATTTCTAAATTGCATAACTTATTTCTCTGTGTATATACCTATATCTATATCTATGTATATGAAATCTAAATATGAATGGTTTCACAGAAACCAAAATAAAGCTTTCTCTCTATTAACTATGAATATGTCTGTAATGTGATCAGTTAAGTTGAATTACAACTAAAATTTACTTTAAAGCTTAGCATTATCTGTTTTCTTCTATTCATTTCATCCTCTCTTTTATTTTCTGGACCAATTCTGTTCAGTGCCGGTGCATCTGATTGGACTGTAAAACATGAAATGTGTGGCTTCAAAACACAGCTGGAGCCAATGTCATTCTTAAGCCAGCTGGCATTAACCACCCTTGTGGAAAGCAGCTGACTTCTGTATGATAGAATAAGCATTCCAATGTGTGCTGCTTGTAATTCACTCACCATCCAACAAACAAATTAGTCTAGAAAAGAAATATATCAGCTATTAAGTGGAATGAGATTGATTGATAGAAGGGGCTATCACTTCCTCCTATTGATGGTACATGGTGTACTTCTCATGCTTTTAACAAAGTAGTTAACACTGCTCATGGTGTTTTTATTCAAAAACAAGGGATAGTATGAAAATACATTATACATTTTCAGGGATCAAGGAAGAAGAAAGTAGAGAACAAGTTGCATAATATTCTTCATCTATGCATCTCTGTATACTTCTCTGTCCTTCTGGTTCTTTATTCTATCTATGCATAGCTCTATCTGTCCATTTATCTATTCACCTTTCTTCCATCTCTCCATATATCAGACTATCTTATTTCCATTTATTAGTCTATTCTTTTTTTCTCCTATCTAGCTCCTCATTTATTCATCCACCCATTATCTATCCATCTACTCTTTCACTCTGTTGTCTATCTTTATCTATCTATCTATCTATCTATCTATCTATCTATCTATCTATCATCTATCTGTCTATAATTAATCTGTTTCCCCTGTAATATCAGACAGAGGTAAATGTACAAGCATTGTTTGCATCTCTAAACAGGAACTAAAACCTCACCTTTATACTCTGTGACCTATTCTCTAATTGTCCATCTCTAGTATTTAGAAAATGAACTGCCTTTTTCTGATCTTCATTCATTAGTCATGCTTTGCTCTCTAGAGCAGTGCAAAATGAGACCACTACACTTTCCACTTACAATATTTTCAGATTTTTGAAGAAACCTATATTTTTTTTTTCTTTCCACAGCTTTTGTTTACTGGCCTAAATAAACCCCTTATTTATTATGTGTTTTTCTAATGCTAAACTACAGTGTCTCTTTCTTGCATACACATCAGATTCACCACTTGTCTCTATTATTTCAATTATTGTGTCATATTTTGAAACAAAGAGATCTTGGTGCTGTTTTGTATTGAACTCATTCTCTACAAAATGACACTGATATAATGTGATTAACACACTTGAAAATACCTCTTTTCATGTTATTTGCTGTTGCTTAATAAATAACTACAGAGGTAAGAGCTTACAGAAGAATTCGTTTATTACATCATAGTCTCTGAAGCAGGAGTGTAGGATCAGTTTAGCTGAGTCCTTGCTAAGAATCTCTCAAGGTTATAGTGAAAGCATCACCTGGAGTACGTTCACATCTGGAGCCAGGTCTGCAGACATTGCACTTTCAGTGTCTCACAGATTGTTGCAGGATTCATTTCTCCAGCTGTAGGACTGCCCTTGCTTCTTGCCCGGTGACTACTAGGTTCTTCCTCAGGGCCCTAGAAGCTATACTCAGCAAAATATCTTGTGAATTTCCAAACAAGCACGTTAATTCTAAAAAGCAAGCAAGGGAGAATTCTCTAGATGGAGTCTTGTAGTATACATATTGTTCTGCATAAGAAAGTAGGGATATATTGAGACACTGTTGGACTCCTAGAATATTTAATATTAATACTTCCACCCAAAATTTTATGGAATTTTTTTCAAATTCTCCAGCATTCATGTGTATTATTAAGATATGTATGGCACTTGCTAACTGGTATGTAATAATTTCTGTAGGTACTGAGTTTTCCCTAGGTTGCAGTATGAATAGAGCAGAATTGACCTAGATTTGAAGAAAGGTAAAAGGACATCCTTGCCAAGTAAAAAACATCTTTCCAGTGTTTCCTATTAATTTAGTAGGAAAACAAAAATAAAATTAAAAGCATTTCCCAGACAAGGAGTTTTCTGCTAGCTATGAGGGAATTTGCTATTGATTTCAGTAAAGATATGGCATTTGGACCTTCAGTGAAAGAATAGTCTAGAGAACAAGTTTATGGTATTAGTTATTCTTCATGATTAACCAAACTTTTTTTTAACTTTTATTATTATTTTTTTTTAACCAGAACAATAGGTAAAAAAATAAATACCTGCTACGAACCCATCAGTCTCTCAGGAGATTTTTCACCTGATGGTTCAACTGACAAAATTTCAAGGAAAAAATTTTCTTTTAATAGATGTTTGGAAATCTTTGGGAAAATAGCAAGGGAGATAGAGCTTTCTAGAGACTAGTAGCGATGAGATTTTTTTTTTTTTATTGTTGGTTGTTATAGTAGAGGGGGTGGAGAGCGATGAGATTTTTTTAATCAAGAAATTATAGTTGTAGAAGGACACAGTAACTGTCAGAACAATATTTGAAATACTCCTGGTTTGGAGAAGAAATGTAATTCATCTCATTGTAAAACCTAGCTGGAAGCTAGTCTACAAAAACTCCAGGTAATTCAGAAAACTGGGCAGAGGATTAAGAATGGATCTGGTGGACAAAGGTAACAGGAAAAAAAATGTAAAGTAGAATATTGATGCTTTCGGAAATCACTCTCAGCTCCCAGAATTTGGATACTTATAATATGAAAGGACTTATTAGTAACAAAAAGATTTAAAAAAAATAGTAAGGAGAAATACTTTATTTCTCATCCAAGTCTTAGCTTACTTATAATGAGAACATGAATTAATCTCATTGTTTTTGTTCTTAATGCCTCTATTTTAGCATGCATAATTAAAGGTAAGTTGTAATTAAATGAAGTAGTTAATAGAATTTAAGTACAGCAACTTTCAAATTTATTGGGTTGTCATGTTTTTTCTTTTGGTGAGCTCAAAAGATAAAGCGCTTATTTCACATCATGTCTTAAAATGAATTTTATTTTTTCATTGTAGTTTAGTCAGTGATGTTTAAAGTTGATTTTCTGTGTTTTTTTTCTTAGTGTCTTTATATTCTTTACAAGCATATCAGTTAATGTAGTTGTTGAACTGTCTTAGAACTTAGGTTCCCTAAAGACTTTCATTGTGTATATTCTGCTAAAAGATTTATTCTAATGAAAAAGTACTGGTAATATCAATTCCAACCTTGACACACAATGTACAGGGATAAGTGATTGAGATACCATCCTTTTCTTTGGGCTTCAAGCAATAATATGTTCTTATTTCTTAATACGTGCTCCAAAAAGCAATTAAAAGATCACTAATTTTAAATGTATTTTTAAATGCAGTTGTACAAATTGCATTCATATAATTGATATTTTGATGGTTTGATCAAATGTTGATCCAGAGAAAGTAGCTGTTCCACTTAAGCAGATGGATGGGGGAAGGGAACACAGTCCAGTTTTGAAAAGAGCTGATCTATATACTCCAACCCATAATACTGCTGTTTGGTGCACTGACAACATAGCCCAGCATAACATGATTTCAAATTTATGATATAATTTTCTACAATGTAAAGTGTCAGTTACAGTGAACAAATTGAGTAATAAAATTTATATCAAAAATATTACAAATGAATATATGAAATCCTTACTGTTAAATTCTTTATAGCTAAAAGAAAAAAATAAAAAAATTGGAAATTAATATAGAATAAAACAAACCTAATTTTTAATTTATTTAAAAAAACAATTTTATATGGGTAAAATTTATAAATGTTTATAATGCGTCCGTACTCAAAAGAGCATCCTAGAATTCACTGGGAACTTCCGTAAGATAGTTGGGACCAGAACTGCTTCAGATTTTGGATTTTTTTCAATGATAAAATACTTGGGCATACATAATGAGATATCTTGGGAAGTAGATCTAAGATTAAACACAAAATTTGCTTATGTTTCTTATATCCCTTCTATACATAGAGTGAATGTAATATTATATAATATTTTAAAGATCATTGTGCATGAAACAAAGCTTCATAGTGTGTAATTTTTCACTTGTGGCATCAGGTTCGAGCTCAAAAAGATTCTGAATTTTGTAATATTTCAGATTGCAGATTTTCAGACTGGGGATGCCTGTCTAGTACCTACCTGATAACTCTATTTACCAACTAAAAATATACAATGGAAATAAAAATAAAGGTCAGCAAGAATCCATGACAACAAAAGAATGAATACTAATGAAAAAAATCTCTACTTTCAAATATTTTAGAGGGAGAACATTATTAATAGGAGACTACTGTAGAAGCAGTTAAGTAAACAAGAACTCACATTAGAAATAAAATTGCACACTGTTCTGAGGATAAGATTTGTTTTGTGTCATGGTGCTCTCGATCAGATACTGTAGAACTAATAATAGAAGATTCTTTTTCCTATGTGCTAGCATTTGTCTACATAACCTTAGTTAATAATTATATAAAATATCATATATGCCATGAGCAATTATTTTATTCTATTTTTTATTAATTCATTTAATGACTAATAACTGAGGGTCTGCTCTATGCTAAGCATTACTCTAGATGTTGGGATATACAAGGAAAAAATATCAGAAGTGTTGCCCTAGAGAGGTTATTTGAAGTAAAAGAAAAAAGACACTTTTGTTTAGCAAATATTATAAATTAAAATCTATATCTATATGATTGTAAATTATTTTAGCTATCACAAGGAATATTTCTAATGCAATAATAACCTGCAGAAGTTGATTTAGGTTATTTTTCCTGCTTAAGAATAAAGGCAGAGTAACTCTGGTTTTTTCTTTTATTAATTGATTCAGTTTCCTCTTGAGCTGATTTATACCACTTTGCTTTTATTATTGACTTTACCAGTTTGTTACTTATTTCAACTATTTTTTGTATAATTAATACTTTTTTAAATCACCTATGGGCTAGGCTTATACTTAATTTCAATGCTTGGACTTGTATATTTAAATGAGTTACTCTGTCAAGCAGAAGATATCTTTTTTCTTCAGTTTTTTTTTTAATTTCTGCAAGATCTCACATATTGACCTCCTTTTTGTCTAAGACATTGTAAGCTTTCAAAAAGTGAAGCTTAAGTACGCAATTAGGAGCAATGAAGCACAAAATTGCTCATGCAAGAAATATAATCATTTTCCCTGTGCATCTGAAATTAAGGGATCTGCGCTGTCCAATCATGAGCTAACCAATATGAGGAGGGCACACAATCACGCACAACCTATCATTACATTGTAACAAAGCCAGTGGAGAATTTGGTACCCACAATTATAAACTCACAAACACCCTCTTGCTGAAGTGCCTTTCTCCTTACTACACAAGCTCTTATTTTTATATATTATCTGATTTAGACCTTTTGCCATCCGTACCTTATGTATTAAAAACCTGTTCCAAGAGAGATTTTTTTTTTCATTTAGAGAGAGCAGACTTTTAGTTTTTCAAGGATCTAGTTAAAGACTGAGGGTTATGGAGGAAAGAAATGGGCAACGAGTCAGTAAATGTTTCATAATTCCTGATCTTCTGCAGTCTGTTTAAGGTCCACCAGATTCAACAGATGAACAGGGAGTGGAGCCCAGACTAGATTCTAGTCAGTAGATTTCAATATTTTTCAAAGTACACATCTGTATCCTCAATTGTTCTTCATTTAAACAGAAGAATATATTCTGATTCCCCATATGAGAAAAATCCAACTGGAAATTAAATACTGTAAACATTTTCTGGACATTTTGTTGTTGTTAGAAGTTTAATATCACAGTACAGCAAAAAACCTACCTCCAAACATTGTTGCATTGGGGACCAAAACTTCAAAAATATTAAGGATCACTTAAAATACTAGCTATAACAGAGGGATTCTAGATTTTTCTTTTTACATGTCATAATACTCAGGGACAATATTTCATCATTTTTCTTAGCTGTTAGAGAAAATCAATAATATTTTATTAATTTTTCTTACTAAGGAGATGATGATGTTGGAGAGTACAAAGAGGAATAGATTTGGAGACTTCCCCCCCCCATATGCCACTGAAATTCTGTCATTTTTTATTTATGCCTAAATTTTTATGACTCCACTTCTCTAAGTATAATAAAGAGATATCAAGATTATTCAGTGAAAAATAAGTATTTACTTAACTGTTAAGTACATAAAATCTTATGCATATTGGAAGTCAATAAAAACTATTTTTTTTTATGAAAGTGGTACAATGTTATTAGTCACAGTTTGAAATGTTTGATTGACTACTACTAATAATTTTTTTTTCCTTTCTTTTCATTGCTTTCATTCCAGTATCATTGATCTATCCATTAGCATTTCATCCCCCTGAATATTTCTAGGTCTATTACAAATTCTACCTCTTCCAGAAAGCTTTCCACAAATTTCAGTCATTGTTGGCCTTCCAAAAGATGAACATGCTCTAAGGCCTAGAGGTAAAGCTTTTACCCAGATGGGCTAGAAGACCTCTGGACTTTGTTATTACAGTTATTTCAGTGAAGTAACTGTAATTCTTTGTTCATGGCCAGAATCATCCTAATTTGGCTAGAAAAATGTATGTTCACTCTAACAGTGGGCAAATTTCACAAAGTAGTTGCAATAGCAATAAGGCTCATCCGTCTCTCATCACTGTGTGTTTTCCTTAGAACTAAACTGGACCCTAGAGTCATGGTGCAAGTCTGAGTTGGTCAAACAGCAGAAACATCAGTGTTGATAAAGCAGCTTGGCACATAATGGCCAAATATAAGAACTAGGAAGAAGAAATGACTGTTATATCCTTGGATTTCAAATATTCCTATATATGAAATTGCCTTTGTTAGGGTGAGGGCAGGAATGGCTGATTAGTTGGAGTAACAAATTTATGCTTGCTCAGTGAGAATAGATGTAAATTTTTCCTTCATTCCATATAATCCTTTGTGTTCTCCTCATGGCTGGGAAAATGTAGAAAACAAAGTCATGTCATATGAGAATTTTCAGATACATGTTAGTTAGTAGCTATAATTTTGTTTGTTTGTTTGTTTGTTTTTTGATGATCCTGTTTCCAATCTTCATGAGATAGTCTATCATTTTTGTTATCTCTCTTGTGAAATGTAATGTCTCCCAAAGTTAAAATGACTTCTAAGTTAATAGGGATGGCTTTTTATTTATTTATTTTTTTGGGGGGGTACTGGGAATTGAACTCAGGGGTACTCAATCACTGAGCTACATCCTCAGCCTTATTTTGTATTTCATTTAGAGACAGGGTCTCACTGAGTTGCTTAGCACCTCACTGTTGCTGAGGCTGGAGATATATATATATATATATATATATATATATATATATATATATATACACATATATACATATACATATATATGTATATATATATATATATGTATATATATACATACATACATATACTGTTTTAGTTGTAGATGGCCACAATATCTTTATTTATTTATTTTTATGTGGTGCTCTGCCACTGACCTACAACCCCAGCCCATGCTGAGACTGGCTTTGAATTTGCTATCCTCCTGCCTCAGCCTCTGAAGATGTTGGGATTATAGATGAACACCACTGTGCCTGGCTGGGATGGCTTTTTAATAGTCTTTCTGTTTGGGGTTCCAAATGCCTTACTATGTACAGTATATGATTTTGAAAGTATTAAATGAATTATCATATTGCTCTCTGTCATCTTCCTAATTCAGTTTCAATTACTGAATCTCTCCTGAAGCTGTGGATATAGAGGAAAAGAAACTACAAAGATATCCACAAATAGTTTAAGGTACAGGCAGAAAATATTTATTTCAGAAAGCCTTACCTGATCTCTCCAAGCTTTGATTAGGTATCTTTAACTGTCAGCTAAGATGTTTTCAGCTGGAAGAAACAAAAGATACAATTATAATCAGCTTTAAAATAAAAGTCGGTAAAAGAAATCTTGTGTATGGCAGTAACAGCTCATCAAGAGCCAGGATTTTTTGTCTTTCTGCTCCATTATCCTCAGCATTTTGACCTTGAAGCTCAGACTGATGTCCTAATGATTGCAAATGCTGCAGCAGTCCCAGTTTTAATACCTTCACATAACCCACTTGGCAGAGGGAAATGAGGCGATCTCCCTCAGTCCCTCCTTTTATCAGGAAGAAGATTCTCTCCCAGACCCCTAAAAGCAAATTTCATATTTTGTCTCATTAGCTGTACTTTTTTCACATGACCACATCTGAGCCAATCACTGAACAAAGGAAAAGATAGTATGGGCTTTGTCCCATCAACATTCCTTTTTGGAGGTGGGGAGGGAATCACTTTCCCTGAGCACATGAACCATTGATGACTGAACAGAAGCCAGCTGTTAATAGCAAGAAATAAGGAGAAAATAGCTATCCAGCAGAGTATCTACAGCATCTGCCACATCTTACTATGTGTATCTGTAGCATTTACCATAAAGCATGATTGCTGCCTGAGAATTTATCTGTTTCCCATATGTAAATGTACATTCCACAAGAGTAGAGATTGACTTGAGCTTATGGTCCATCTTCAAAATCCCATAGAAAGTAAATGACCTTGTTAAATGAACAAATTAATATTGAATGTTACTTTGTATGATACATGGTGAATGTGTCTTCAAGATACAGTAAGCTGGAGTGTGTCTAATACTCTGTAGGCCACAGGAAATCTGCAAAGTTCTTTCATGAATATGCTTCATAAATCATACAAGGATAAAGCAAAAAGTGATTTTTTTGTCTTTGGTTTTTCTTTACTTTTCATTAAATTTCACTCTATTATTTTTATATTGAGTATGTCACTTCTATTAATATATGCAGAAACTACTGAGGAAAAAATATATATGCAGGTGAAGATACTGAGGAAGAGTGTTCTATATTTTCTTTATATTGTTCCTATTCTAAACAAAGGACTATATTTTATCTTTTCTAATCATATTTTTAATAGAAGAAATGTGTACTAAACATGTCCTGTTAATTCATTCTGCAGTCTTTTTTGGTCCTCTTAATTAAAGAGTTTGTCTAAATAGCAATCATTTCTTCATTGCCGTATGTTTCATTACTTGGCAAATCCATTATCACCATTTTTTTAAAGATGGAATTTATAAATGCAATGGATGACTGAAAAGTGATTTTCAATTTAGTAAATAGAAGAAATTAATTGGTATGTATCTTGTTTTGCTTCCATGTTAGAATTTCTGCACTTGCAGTATTTTTGTCATTAGAGAAAGGAATTAAACCTATCAGCATTTGTATGTAGATGTGTGCGTATACATATATGTGTGTGTGTGCACCTTTTCTGGAGCCTATTTAAACTAAAGGAAGTTGTGAGTTCATGAATAAAATAAACAAACAAAATAGCACGTATTATCACTCTTCATGTATTTTCCAGGACTGGGAATATTTGTCAAGGTTGAAGAAATCTTGGTCATTTATGGGTAGTTACAAATTTAATGAAAAAAAAATTCTCCTCCTCTTGAATCTCTGAGTGCAATGAGGTGCAAAGCTGTGCAGTATGCTATTCAGGCACTGTTCAGGACTGCACTAGTCTTTCCTGTGAACCATGTAAGTTTGCAGTAGATGGACAAATGTCCAGTTTCCTTAGTGTCTGTTTGAAATGTACTTCCAGAGACACTGCAAATTTTTTCATCCATAGTTTTTTTTTTCTTACAGTGCACTTGCCACTGTCCCAGCTTTCAAAGCAGAGCTAGAAGTGGGACCTACCTTATTAATATGGGCTACCCTAATTTCAAATATGTTTTGGCTTATTTCAAATGTCATTTAACCTTAAATTGCAAAATCCTCCTCCATATGTTTTAACCTATACATATTTTGAATCATCTTGATTTTAGCTGGTAAACTGAAAATCTTCACAACTTTTCTTAAGTTGTTATTATTTAAAGTAGGCACCTGTTGATTGATTGTATGTCCTCCTCTGAGAAGTGTCTGTTCAGGTCCTTGGCCCATTTGTTAATTGGGTTATTTGTTATCTTATTGTTTAATTTTTTGAGTTCTTTGTACATTCTGGATATTAGGGCTCTATCGGAGGTGTGGGGGGTAAAAATTTGTTCCCAGGATGTAGGCTCTCTATTTACCTCTTTTATTGTTTCTCTTGCTGAAAAAAAACTTTTTAGTTTAAGTAAGTCCCATTTGTTTATTCTTGTTGTTAACTCTTGGGCTATGGGTGTCCTATTAAGGAATTTGGAGCCCGACCCCACAATATGTAGATCGTAGCCAACTGAGGACATACAATCAATCAACAAGTACATGAAAAATGCTCACCATCTCTAGCAATCAGAGAAATGCAAATCAAAACCACCCTAAGATACCATCTCACTCCAGTAAGATTGGCAGCCATTAGGAAGTCAAACAACAATAAGTGTTGGCGGGGATGTGGGGAAAAGGGTACACTTGTACACTGCTGGTGGGGCTGCAAAATGGTGAGGCCAATTTGGAAAGCAGTATGGAGATTCCTGGGAAAGCTGGGAATGGATCCACCATTTGACCCACCTATCGCACTTCTCGGACTATTCCCTGAGGACCTTAAAAAAGCGCTCTATAGGGATACGGCTGCATCAATGATTATAGCAGCACAATTCACAATAGCTAGACTGTGGAACCAATCTAGATGCCCCTCAATAGATGAATGGATAAAAAAAATGTGGCATCTATACACAATGGAGTATTATGCAGCACTAAGAAATGACAAAATCATAGAATTTTCAGGGAAATGGATGGCATTAGAGCAGATTATGCTAAGCGAAGCTAGCCAAGCCCTAAAAAACAAATGCCAAAAGTCTGCTTTGATATAAAGAGAGCAACTAAGAACAGAACAGGAAGGAAGAGCATGAGGAAAAGACTACAGTAAACAAAGACGAATGGGGGGAGAGAAACGGAGAGAGAAGGGAAAGCATATGGAAATGGTAGGAGACCTTCAATGATACATAAAATTATAAGAGGTCATGAGGGGCAAGGGGGAGGGAAAAAAAAGGAGAGAACTGAACAACAGCAGGGGAGGTAGAGAGGGAAGATGGGAGGGGAGGGGAGGGGAGGGGGGATAGTAGGGGATAGGAAAGGTAGCAGAATACAACAGTCACTAATATGGCATTATGTAAAAATGTGAATATGTAACAGATGTGATTCTGCAATCTGTATTTGGGGTGAAAATGGGAGTTCAAAACACAATTTGAGTCAAATGTATGAAAGATGATATATCATGAGCTATGTAATGCTTTAAATAATCAATAAAAAAATAAAAAATAAATACAAAATAAAATAAATAAAAATAAAGTAGGCACCTGGCATTAAGTAGAATATTTTGAAGGATAAAATAAATTGAAGATTAATCCATCAATAAGTGAAGAAATTGAAATTGAATGTATGGGCCTTAAAACAAGTAGGCATCATTTCATTGCAGATGAGTGTAGGCTAAAACAACAACAACAACAAACCTAGGAACCAGAGATTTATTTCCAGAATAAAACATAAGAACAAATATCTGCCAAGTTTAAAAACCACATCAAAATCGTGATTGGTAATAACAACAAAAGCTTAATATAAGACTATAAATACAGCTTAAGTGCATGTGCATGGATCTGTACTTATGTTTATGCCTGTATGTGTGTGCATACACAAATACAAACACACATCTTTAACAACATTATAGACAAGTTGATAAAATCCAAACCAAAAGAGATTTCATATGTAATGGAGTCCTAATAACACACTGTACTGAATGTAGATTTTCAAGTTTGGAGGAAATGGAAGTCCGCCTTGTTGTCTCACTGAATATGCTTTGTTTAGTGTTTGGACATATATTTACTCAATAGATATTATTGAGTGCTGGTCAGATGCAAGGACTACTTATAATAATGAGGACAGAAAGATGATAAAGAGATTATTTAAGAAGAAAATAGACATACTAACAACCAATTAAACTGTCAGGGAACTTTTATAACAATAATATGTACAAATTATACCAAAATTTTTAGAACACTCATGAATTACTTTGAATAAATTATATACACATCATATACACATTTATATAAGTACAATATTGCATATGTACTTACAGAATAGTCGATATGTATATATACATACACACAATCAGTTGCTCTAAGTCTTTATTATTAAGAAAATACATTGTATTCAGTTGTTTGGCATAAATTATGGATGGAATTATCTATTAAGATGAGAAATGTGTATCATGTTTACATCATAAATTATCTCAGGTTCCAAAAAAGAAATTCTTTGACATTTACTCTGTACACTATAATGCAATAGCAAAAATAACTTAACAGATAGGAAGACAATAATGTTGACATGCCTAAATATTACAGAGATTACCGTTGCTGGCATTTGTTTTATACCTTTGTGTTCATGTTAATGTAGATCAGATTATATAGTTGTTTCATTATTTAATTAGTACATTAAAGAGTATTTCTGTTATTATATTTTATTTAATAAGTGCATAAAATTTCCATCATTTTTATTAGACTAAATCATGGAGGATGAATGAGAAAGTTAGGTAGAAAACAGTCACCTTATTTGTTTATGTGGGAATGATATTTGTTTTCTTCTACAGCGATGAAATCAGTACCCATCTGTCACACTTATTTTCAATCTCCTCACTATTATATTCTCCTCAATATGTTGAGCCTTCAGACCCAGGAAAGATGGGTGTGGTTTTGCCATTCAAATTTTATAATTGTACTTTGTTTTAGAGTATAAGAAAGTAATAAATGCTCTACCCACTATTCCCTGTTCCCCTTGTTTCTCTCTATCTGAATTTTTATGAAATTACTCATAGTGAAAGGCTAGTTTCACACTCTCCACCTAGAGGATGGGAGTAAGAATATGATGTAGAGATCAGAGTTGACATTATCTCTAATGTTGAGACTTGCTTTGTGTCATAAGATGAGATCAATTTAAAAAATCCCATATATACATGAGAAGAAAATATGTCCACCAAAACTAGGGTATAATATTCTATTTATTTATGTGACTTAATTAAACCTGTTTATTTTTACAATGCTCTATTCCTTATTGATTTTCTGTCTGCTAGATACTGAGAGATATGATAAAATTTCTTAATTTAGTAAAAGTTTGTCTGTTTCTCCTTATAGTTACAATAAGTTTTTTGTTGTTATCTATTTCAAAGTGATGTTATTAGGTGAATACATGTTTAAAGTTTGCCTTCCTGGTAAGCTGAACTTTTTATACCTATGTAATAATGTTCAAATTTCCAATGGTATTTTTTTCTATTATGACTCTTCTATGACATCAATATAACCAAACTATCATTATGTTTCAAGTCATTCTCTAAATGTTTTATTATTATTTTAAAGGGTAAATATCATAATCCTCAAATTTTTAATCAGTATTCTAAACATTTTCTGTTAAGTACAGAATTTATTCCATTTGCATATTTCAATTATCATATTATGTGTTTTCTGTTTGTCCACTATTCTTCATTTCTTAACGTCTTTTAAACTAATCGGACATTTTAATTTGTTTTCTTTCTCATCTCATATATTTTTCTTTTTCTTATTTGAAAATTTCATGAACTATGTATATCTTAGTATTTGCTACCTTGCTGTTGTAAGAAGTAAACCATCCTGATTTGGTCATTACAGATTCTATACATGATTTCTCATTTTTTGCCCTATAAATATGTACAATTAAAATATTAATTTTAAAAGAAACATAGTTAAGTTATAAACATGCTTAGTGTCTTCCTCTTTTTTTAGTAATACAAGGGATGTGGAGGCCTAAATCCTAAAAGCCCTTCCCAACTTATATTCTTTTGCTGTCTGTTCTTTTTTTATTTTTGAGAGAGAGAGAGAGAATTTAATATTTATTTTTTAGTTTTTGGCAGACACAACATCTTTCTTTGTATGTGGTGCTGCTGCAGGCATGCCAGGCGAGCGTGTTACCACTTGAGCCACATCCCCAGCACCTTTGTTTTGTTTTTTTAGACTCTACTTTGTGCTTACCCATTCACTGGTTGACAAGGACCAGTGGCCTTTGACAAAGACCCCAGGCCTCGAATGACATGGTAGTGTGAACCCATGCCTGGATTACAGAGTACAGAAGGCCTAACCAATCCATATTCAAATCGTTTAACACATAGAAACTTCGGAATGATTTATTTTTATTTGTGCTAAGTTTGTGATAATAAGTATCCTGCAGTAAAATATCAGTGCATTCATTAACTAATAAGAAAACCAATAAGATGCTGCAACACATTCCAAAGAGCCCACAAAAATATATATGAACAATCATGATTGTGTAAATAAATTTACAGATAAATGCAAAACTGGCAAATATCCAAGAAAAAGAGATCAACTTTATTAACTTGACAAAAGTCACTTTCTTTTTTTTTAAAGAGAGAGTGAGAGAGGAAAGAGAGAGAGAGAGAGAGAGAGAGAGAGAGAGAGAGAGTTTTTTAATATTTATTTTTTTTTTTAGTTCTCGGCGGACACAACATCTTTGTTTGTATGTGGTGCTGAGGATCGAACCCGGGCCGCACGCATGCCAGGCCAGCGCGCCACCGCTTGAGCCACAACCCCAGCCCTCACTTTCTTTTTTTGTGGACAAATATCATTGACAATAGTCAGATTTTTTGTTTGTTAGTTTTTGTTTTGTTTTATTTTTACAAATTACAGAATTGTAAAGAGTTAAAAGACAGTAAAAATGAAGTATATTCTTGAATCATATACCAAAGAAAGTTTCACTACATGGAATATTCAGTATTCATTATTGCTCATTTCAATTATTTTTATATTTTTTCCAGGCCAAACAAAAGAGAAATTTGGTATTAAATTTATTTACTGCTAACACTGTAGAAAGTTATGAAAATATCATGTATTTGAGAGTACTATTTACCTGGGAGATGTAATTATATTAAGAAGCATCCAAAACAATTCACTAATAATTGCTTGAAGCTGTTCTAGGAGCAGCTATAAACTAGAGCATTCATAAAGAGGTACAGTAATGTTCCTATCAAAGCAAGCTGGGTGTTGTTTTGCTATGCAGAAATTCTCCATCAGCCAGGGAAAATATCTCTCCAAATTTATTCAGCTGATTATCTATGGTCTCAAAGTTCTGTTTGAGCTCAACAAACATCTTCCAGTGAAAGAAAAAAGAAAAAAAAATCTCATGCATGAAAAGAGAAAGTGTACATGTACATATTCAGCTTAGAGAATATTTGCTAATAAATTTCAAATGCTGATAAGAGCCCCAATAATCATTGTACAAATAAATCTACTCAGGTATTCTTCTGAGTATCATTGAGAAGGCATGCTTCAATTTTTAAGCTGAGTTTTAAAATTAAAAATTGTATACTCTCTCAAGAATCTTTTTTTTTTCCTTTGAGGATCTTTTGTTTAAAGAATCTATTTCTCTGCTACAGCATAGCTCCTTCTTGTTTTTGATGTTTTCTTTCTTTTTTTTTCTAATGAGGAATTCTATGCATGAAAATGTCCATGATTTAAGGATTTGTGTGGGAAGATAGTATTTTTGCATGAACTTCAGCTTAGCAAGAAATCATTTCAATGTGGGATGTGTGCCATCACGTGCTGCTTCTTATGTTTTCTTACAATGTGAGCCAAAAGGAAGTTCAGAGCTGGCAGAATCATATTTTCTGTTTACAATGAGAAATACAAATTGCAGTTGTGAGAATTTGGCTGTAGGAGCTGTATTAATTAAGGTAGAGATAAAAATTATGTCTAGACTTCGGTAAATCCAAGTGGCTAGTAAAGCTACTTGTATCCTAAACCAGGAGCAAACAGAATGAACTTTTAATATGAAACTCTTCTAATATTTGACTCTTGTATTAAAGACTCAAAACAATATTCTACTGGAATTCTGAAGATTCACTGATAGTACCACATGGAACAATGTGAGGGTCTGAGTTGTTGCATGGGGATTAATACCTTTTTAATCTGTAAAATCCCACTGATACAAGTTATACATACTGACTTTATACGTAAGTTTCACGTCAAAAATATGGTCTGCTTCAAAAATCTTGATAAAACTGATTAGACTGAATTAGTTTTCTATTGCTAGAAAACAGAAATTAACAACACTAGCAATTTAAACTAACACCAATTTATTTTCTTACAGTTAGATAAAACAGACTTTTAGATAGGCTCCACTGAGTTCTCTCACTATGGTACTGCTAGGTCAAAATGAAGGTAACTTCCAGGTAAGGCTGCTTCTGAGCTTATAAAATTTGCTGGCTAAATTCAGTTCCTACTGCAGGTAGGACTGAGAATTCTTTTTTTTTTTTTTTCTTTTCTGGTTCTCAGCTCATGGCTGCTCTTAGATTTCACATATTGCCAGTAAACTTTTTTCCTTGTCATTCTTCAAAGCCTCCAAGGTTGGCTGGACTCCCCCCTCACATGATTGAAAGTTCTCTGACATCTTCTCCTACAACTGGAAAAATCTTTGCTCCTAAAGGATTGGTGTAACTCCATTAAGCTCACTTAGATTACTCTACTATTTTCAGATCAACCATGCAAATATGTAATAATAGAAGTTATATGTGAACAGGTTGACTGTTTCCAGGATTTTAGTTGGATAGCTCAGAAACATTTTAACATTCTACATGGCACATTGAGATAGATTTGTAGATGGAGTTGTTTTGAATGTAGATATGATTTAGTAATCTGACATTCACTTGGGGGATCAAATGATTCTTTCATGTGATCTTTGGACTGGTGTCTTTGTAGGTAAAATTTGTGACTAAAGGCTGGATATGGTGGCACATACTGTAAATGTAGCAAGGAGGATTGCAAGTTCAATGTTAGTCACAGCAACTTAGTTGGACATCAACAATACAGTGAGATTCTGTCTCAAAACTGAAAAAAAAAATGAAAAAGACAAGGAATGTAGCTCAGTACTAAAGCATCCCTAAATTCAATTCCCAGTGCAAGAAAAAAAAAAAGAACAAAATAAATGATTTAATGAGCTCTATATAAGTAAATGGCATGAAGAAAAAGATTGTGTACCACTATATTAAGAAATAGAGTACACTGCCATCAGATTTAATACAGTAATATGTGGCTGGTGTTAATGAAAATTAAATTTATTTCAACAAAAAAAGCACCCATCATATCTCAACATTTATATTTCTATTAAAACTTATAATAGGTACTGTTATCATAAAATACAATTTATTAGATTATGAATTTATTTTGGTAAATGCTATTATAGTAACATATATGAACATGGCACTTGATTATGTTTTTTGATTAAATTTTTATTATTTTGTGAATAGGTTTATTTTAGTATTAAATTTTAATGGTGCATTTTAACTATAAACAATAGTGGGATTCATTGTGAAGTATGTGTTCATGCTCATAATTTTTTTCAGTTTTATTCTCTAGTAGCTTCCCTTTCCCTTCCCTCCTCTCCTCATCTGTTCCCGTTTTCCTAGACTATTGGTCCTCTTCTGTTTCAATGGGACCCCATTTTTTTCTTTTCTCTCTGGCTTCTATATTTTAGAAGAAATATGAGTTTTATCCAAAAGAATGAAAGTCAGCCTATTACAGCCGTACATGCAAACACATGTTTATAACAGTGCAATTCCCATTAGTCAAACTATTTAACACACCTAAGTGCCACTTCAAATGAATGGATAAAGAAAATAAGGTATCAATTTAGCCATAAAGAAGAGCAAAATTAGGTCATTTGCAGGAAAAGAGATGAAAATTGGTAACATGGTAAGCAAAATAAGACAGACCTTTTGTTATTTATTAAATAGCCAATCTCCCTTTTTATCCCAAAACACCCAAACACAGAATTCATTATAAAAAGCCCGTTGTCTCTCTTGCTCCATTGGTATAGAGGAACTGAGATCTCTTTAAAGGTTTAACCTTGTAATTCTATCCTCTGACAGTCAGGGAAAATCTCAAAGAATTTAGAAAACAGAAATAGCATATGAAGAAAAAACTCATGTTTGTTGTTTGTTTTTTAGCTACTCTAATCTTATTCCTTACAATGAAATGGAGTAATGTGTTCTAATCTGTATCCTTGATCTATAAGTACTTTTTATATTTATTAGATAGAATACTTAAAGTGATCCTTAAGAAGAAATCCAATGTTGGTTTGCTCACTTGTGCTCACTTCTTTTCACCATTAAAGATCTTGCTTACTATGCTAAATAAAAGTCACTTGTGGTGCCACATTAAGAAAGATGAGACCATTAGAAAGGGTGGCATAAGCAATCCATGAAAGCTAGATCCTGTTATTTGGTGTATAAATTAATTCTTTTATTTAGAATAAGTAGCTTAAAAATAAATGTACCCTCAAAGATGAGGGTATACATGAAAGAGAATAAATACCTAGAAAGTAATTTCTTAAGTTGTGTTTAAAAAGTGCTAGTAAGAAGAAGATTAAGTTGGCTGTCAACTTTGAACTAATTCAATATGCCTGTGTGTTATAAATAAATTTAATATTCTTACTTGTACATTAGCAGACATATTTTTCTCTTTAAGATATTATCTGTTTTAATGTATATAATTCCTAGGCTTTGAAACTTTTTGCTGTCAATTTATTGACATAGTTGGGTTGCCTTCATGCTCACCTCCATTGACAGAGAAGTTAGTGTGGACACTAAAGGGAGAAATAAAAGACCTTACAGAGCTAGGTGTGAGTAAGTCTCAAATTTATAATTAAATACATATAAAATTATATATGTATTATATATATATATAGAAATGATCCCTTTCTAATGTGTGGTAGTAGTAAAAGATAATTAATAGAAATTGTTGCAGTAAGATGTTTTATGATGCATCTGAGGATCCCAAAGAATGACTCCTGCAAATAGTTAAGAATAATGAGCTCTTTTTTTCCTTTCAGGACTTTGATTCTGTAGTTTTGATTGAATAAGAAATTCAGTACCACCTTAAAAGCACATTTTTATTCTTTATTAGTCTTGCTTTCACTTCTCTTTAATTGTGAAGATGAAAATTTGTGCAATAAAATGCCTCTAATTTCTTAGAATTCCACAGCAAGAATTTTATTTTATTAGTATATATACCCTTACTTTAAGGATATATGCATTGTATTTCTTATTCTATTCCTTATAGTAACATAAAATTAACAATATTTATTTAGTATCTTTTACATTCCAAGAACTGTGCTGTCCCTTTTATCTGGGTTATATTTTTCAATTCTTACATGATTTTATTTTGCACTATTGTTCCTCACTCTGATTAGTAGATATTAGATTACTGACTGTAGTCATTACACAGATGAGGAAGTTGAGGTTCAGGGATTTCCCATGAATTTCTCAAAGTCACATATGTAGTCACTGATGGTATCAACATTCTATAGAGCTATGTGCATGCATTTACAGGGCATGTAGCACAACTGTTTTATTTGAGGGATTGTTTTACTTATATCTGATATAAATAGCTCAGTCAATCAAAGCTGTCAAGAAAATGGGAAATCAATAATTGGAACACAAATCTAATGAGCTCTAGAATTTGTTTCCTACTAGCTATCTTAACATTTAAAAACTAAATAAAATTATCAAAATCTTTCCAATAGTCAAATGTCCTAACTGAGGTAAAAAGGTGCTTTAGCACTGGACAGAGAGAGCCAGACTCTCTATTCAATTCATGATATACTCACAAGTGGTCAGATACTACAAAGTACACTATAGCCCTAGAATTTGTAAATGCCCTTATGAGTAATTATCATCTGAAATTCTCTACAATCCCACTGGATCAGCCTTGATTGGGCTATTTATCAGATGTCACTTTTACATACATAATGTACAAATATATGCACAAATCATATACACATAGATATATTGATAGTTCCTTTATGCAAAAAATTACACACAGACCTAGATGTGGTCATAGGAACATGGAGATAATAAATCATGGCAGAAACAGAGAAATATGAATGTGTTCACTTACAGAGATACTCCTATGGAGAGAAACAAATTGGTAATTATTGCAAACATTCAAAGACATGCAAAGTGGAGAAGAAGGGATGCATGAGATAATTCTGGCAATGCCCAAAGGAAAAATATTACTAGAATATTTATGACTGAAGTTTTAATGATGATCTGTCTTCTAAGGCTACCAGTGAGGTTAGATTCACAGTGAAAAGAAGTTAGTGTCTCATTATAAGCTTTCTTTTGCAATTCTCCACTGTATAATTCTAATGAACTATTGATTGAGAAAAAAAATGTATCAGTTTGCTGGATTTTGCATCTTTACAGAGAATAATTACAGTGCTTCTTATTGTTGAAAGCAGTCATTCATGTCACTGAGCCCAGGAGTGCTTACACTAATTCACTTCACCACAACTTCAATAACGGATAATGTCTTTGGGCCACAGCTTTAGGTCAAATAGGCAAATGAAGAGCAGGAACAGCTACAACATATGCAAAGTGCCAAACACAAATATGTATGTTTTTTACTATCTTAACTAAAGTTGAGTTTATTTATCAACTTCTAAAATTAAGTCTCAGCATACCAGTGATTATTTCTATAGATTGTAATAACTGTGATCACAGCTTCAGTTATCTATACTAATTTAGTCTTTGGAATTAATTTCCTTTTGTTTTGTTCTTTTTTTTTCCACTGTGCAATTCATGATGTTGACTCCAGTCTATATTATATTAGTTTATTCTGGATAATACAGCAAAATATCACATATTGGGTAGTCTATAAACTCAGAAATTTATTTCTCACACTTCTGGAAGCTGATAAGTCCAAGATCAATGAACTTGTAGCTTCATTATCTGGCACAGTCTCTTTCTGGTTCATGGATGTCACCTTCTAGTTGTGTCCTCCCATCGTAGAAACAGCCAGATGTTTTCTGGGGGCCATTTCATAAGGACACTAATTGTATTCCTGAGAATTCCACCCTAATAATTTAATTACCTCTTGGAAGTCCTGCCTTCTAATATCATTACCTTGGGGTTAATATTTTAAACTATATATTTGGGTGGTGGCAACATTCAGATCATAGCAAACAAAGTCAAACTTTTGGGTACTTTTATGTTTTGTTGCCTTGGAGATGCTTTCTCTCTGAATTAAGTGGAATGGCTAACTTTGGCTACCAGTAACCAGGCTTGATTCCTCTTGATTTAATTTTGGTTTGGAGTTGATTTACTCACAGTTAGAACAGTTTAATATATTTTATAAATGCTTTAACACATATTGTGAAAAAAAAGACTGGATATACTATACCTGTTGTTATCTCTTTAGAACACTTAAGTAACTTATAGAATAAATAGTGAGCAGGAAATGTCAGGAAAACACAAATTTATTGGCAAGAAAAATAGTGCATGGTGGGGCACACCTTTAATTCCAACAGCTTTGGATGGTGAGACAGGAGGATTGCAGGTTCAAAGGCAGCCTCAGCAAAAGTGAGGTGTTATGCAACTCAGTGAGACCTTGTCTCTAAATAAAATACAAAATAGGGCTGGTCTACAGCTCAGTGGTTGAGTGTCCCTGGGTTCAATCCTCAGTACCAAAAAAAAAAAAAAAAAAAGAAAAAGAAAATAGAAAAGAAAAGAAGAAGAAAAGAAAAAAATAAGAAAATATTGGTTGAAAATAGTAAAATTAGCACAATACTTCATTGATATTAAGTTTTTTTAAAAAAAAATCATTAGAGCATGTGTGTATTTGAGTGCACGTATCCTTCTCTATGGAAAGAGGAAATTTCTAATTTCCTAGTTGTATTTGGCATACTAGTTTAGTTCAGCAGTAAAGTTCCTAATACAAAATATTCCTGTTCATTCTCAGCTTTCACTTGTCATTAGAAATTCCTCTAATGCTTTTCAAAAGAAGGATGCCAGGGCACACCCTCAGAGATCTTATAGTCTGGGATAGAACCCAGTGACAGGCATTTTCAAAATTCCCCATTTGATTCATTCAGGTTGAAAATTACTGGGCTATAAAAATAAAATCTCCCTATTGTCTCCTTTAGAACATATTATAATAGAAGCAGCAATCTCTCCTATGTGTGAGATAAAAAGACTGAAAGAAATCTTTCAAACCTCTGCTCACTATTTATAGTTCCCACTGAAGCCACAGAAGAAAACCTTGGACAACACTGAAACTCCCAGAATAGGTAGGGAAGAAGGAGAATAATTCATGAGGCCATAAAGCAATTCACTCCCTATTAAGTAGAAACAGACACTAATAGTTATGCACTTGTGCTTTATACACATTATCTCCTTTGATTTCACAGGTGGAATCTCTGTGCAATTTTGATTTGAGTTTTCCTGATGTCTAAAGATTTGAGAATTATTTTCATGTTTATTGGCCATTTATATTTCTTCTTTTGAGAAATGTTTTGTTGTTGTTGCTTTTTTTCCAGATCATTATCCTATCTTTTGAATTGGATACTTCTTTTTTATTATTATTATTATTATTATTATTATTATTAGTTTTCATACATTCTAGATGCTAACCCAATGTTAGATGAAGAACCTTCAAAGGTTGTCTCCCATTCTCACAGAGATCTCTTTACTCTCCAATTGCTTCCTATGCTGTGGGTTCAATATTATGCATGTTGGTAACCAAATTTTCCAGCACCATTTGTGGAAGAGCCTGTCTTTCCTCTAATTTATGATTTTGGTACCTACATTGGGAATCAGTTGTAGGTGCATGGATTTATTTCTGTATCATCTATTCTGTTCCACTGGTCTTATTGCCTATATTTATGTCATTACCATGCTAATTTGTTAAAATGGCTCTGCAGAATGTTTTTGAATAAGGTATAGAGATGCCTCCAGCATTGCCCATTCATTTTGGTTAATTTGAGTATTTTATGATTTCATATGAATTTTAGGATTGGTTTTCTAATACCGTGGAGAAATTTATTAACATTTTGATGAAATATTCACTGAATCTGTAGATCACTCTGTGTAGTTGTACATTATAACAATATTCATTCCCCCATCCATCCATGAAGATCTTCCAGTATATTCTTCAATTTCTTTCTTAAGTGTTTTGAAATTTCATTTTAGAAATCTTTTACCATTTTAGAAAGGTTTATTCTTAGGAATTCTATTTTTTTTTATTTTTGAGACTATTGTTAATGAGAGTGATTTGCTAATTTCCTTGTCATCAAGTTCATTATTGATTTATAGAAAAGCTACAGATTTTTGTATGTTGATTTTGCAGCCTATTATTTTACTAAATTTATTAGTTACAAGAGTCTTTTGGTGCAGTCTTTAGTGTTTTCCAAGTATAGAATCAAATCACAACCATGGTATAAATTAACTTTCTCCATTTCTATTCGTATCTCATTTTTGTCTTTCTGTTGACTAATTGTTCTGGCTAAATTTTTAAGAATTATATTAAAAGTGGGTGGTGAGAGTGCATACCCTTGAATTTTTCCTTATATTAAAGGATTTTTTTTTTAGTTCTTCCAAATACAGTATGATGCTGGCTAAGGGTTAGTTATAAGTAGCTTTTATTATGTTGAGACATGAATCATTTTATAACATTTATTCTATGCTTTTATTTCAAAGGGATGTTGAATTTTATCAAATGCTTTTTCTCTATCTATTGAAATGATCATATGATGTTTTATATTTGATTCCACTTATGAATTATAAAGCATTTATCAACTTGCTTATGTTGAACTATGCTTGCATTCCTGTAATGAAACCCATATGATGGTATTTTATCTTTTTAATGTGTTATTGAATTCAATTTGCAAGCATTTTATTGAGGACTTGTATCTATCTTTGTCAGGGTTGTTGTTCCATAGTTTTCCTTTCTTATATTATGTAAATATCTGGTTTTGTTAGTAGGGTAATACTGGCTTCATAAGATGATTTTGGAAGAGTTTCTTCCCTTTCTATTTTTTTGGAATAGTTTGAGGAGCATTAGTTTCAATTCTTTAAAAGTCTAGTAAAACTTAGCAGTGAATTCATTTGGTACTGTGCTTTTATATGTTGGGACACTTTTTATTGCTTCAATCTCCTTACATGTTATTGATCTATTTGTGTTTTGTATTTTTTTCTTGTTTTACATTTTGTGGGTTATATGTGTCCAAAAATGTATCCATTTCATTTTCTAATTTATTGGCATACCGTTTTTCAGAATATTTTCTAGCAATGCTTGGAATTTCAGTGGTATCTGTTGTACCTTCCTTTTCATCTCTAATTTTAATTATTTGTATATTCTCCCTTTTTCTTTTGGTTAGCTTAGTTAAAGGTTTGCAAATTTTATCTTTCCATAGATATAACTCTTTTTAAATTGATTTTTCAAATTGTTATTTTAATCTCTATTTAATTTTAATGGAATTATTATTATTACTATTGTTATTATTATTATTATCTCTTTCCTTCTCCTGATATTAAGTATTATGGTTTAGATATGAGATGAACCTCCAAATGTGTGAAGCCAGTGTTACCTTACTTATGGGTGAGTCAATGTAAGAAAGCTAATATGTGAAAGGATCAGGTTATGGAAGCCTTTACCTAATCAGTACATTTATCCTCTGAGAGGGATAAACTGAGTGGTAACTGTATCCAGGTAGGATGTGGCTGGAGGAGGTGGATCATTGGGGGCTTGCCTCTGGGATATATATTGTGTCTATGGTGAAGGGAAAATCTATCTCTCTCTCTCTCTCTCTCTCTCTCTCTCTCTCTCTCTCTCTCTCTCTCTCTCCTCTTCCTGGTGAAAGGTTCTGAGCCACTTTCTTCCACCACATTCTTCTGCCATGAGGTTTTGCATCACCGTGAGCCCAGGGAACTTA
Source organism: Spermophilus citellus (assembly GCF_964194105.1). NCBI lineage: Eukaryota > Metazoa > Chordata > Mammalia > Rodentia > Sciuridae > Spermophilus > Spermophilus citellus. Next base: position 107,523,303 of record NC_138182.1, read on the forward strand.
TGGACTGAGACCTCTGAAACCATGAGCCCCCTGAAACCATGAGCCACCAATAAACTTGTTCTCTTTTAATTGTTCTTGTCAGGTATTTTGGTCACAGAGGCAAAAAGCTGACTAAAATATTGGGTTTAATAGAGATTGAGATGACTTATTAGATTATTTTTTTTGATCTATCTCTCTCATCTATATTTCTCTTTAATGGTAGCACTCATTGCTATAAATTTCCCCTTTAGGGTTGCTTCTGCTGCATCCAATACCTTCTGGTATGTTGTATTTCCATTTTTATTTGATTCTAGGATTGTTTAAATTCCCTCTATGATTTCTTGCATGACTTAGTGTTCAATCAAAAGCATGTTGTTGATCTCCACATATTTATGTAATTTCAGTAGTTTATCTTGATGTTGATTTTTAGTTTTATTTTAATGTTATCTGATAATGCAAAAGATTAATTCTATTATTCATGCCCTTATATGTGGTCTGTTATAGAAAAAATTCAATGTAATGATGAAAAGAATGTGTATTTAGTTTGAGAATTAAATATTATGTAGATATATGTTAAGTCCTCTTGGTCTGTACTGAAATTTAACTCTGATGTTTCTTCATTGACATTTTGCCCAGACGATTGATCTATTTGCAAGAGTGGATTTTTAAAGTCATTCACTCTTATTGTATAGTGGCTTATATCTCCCTTTATATCCAGTACTGTTTGGTTTGTTTTTTTTTTAAAAAAAATTGAATCGTCAACTTGATTGGATTAAGATGTACCAAAGATTGAGTCTTTTTTGTATGTCAAAGAGGGTGTATCTAGGAATGACTGACAGGTGGGATAGTGAATTGCAGTGGAGACTCTCCCTATGTATAGGTAACACCATCCAATTGGATGGTGGCTTGGATGGGATAAATTTGAAAGAACAAGGAAGCAGCAGCTGCATATGCAAGCTCAATTCTTGAGCAGGTTCTTGATTGCTGCTGAGGACATGGAACTCTTGCTTTCTTACTCTTCCAAAGTAGACTGACTCTGCCAGTGATTCTCCAGGGAGTTTCTGAAAGCCTTCAGTCTTTGACTGGGGTAGCACTGTTGGTCACTTTTGTTCTGAGGCTTCAGCTTCTGGGCTGTGCAGCTACTGGTTTCTGCAGCTCTCCAGCCTGCAGACAGTAATTGTGACTATCCAGCTTATGGTTGTGTACACCAACATAATAAATTCCCTTTTTATAATCATACTTCCTATTGATTTTGTTCCTCTGTATTAGGGTTAAAATTGGGTGTTCCAATGTTTGAGGAATATATACTAATTATCATTATATCTTTTTAATGAACTATCCTTTGATCAATATGTAATGACCTTTAACTTATCAGGTTGTGCCTTAAAATATATTGTGTCAGATATAAGTATTTCTATTCCTGATTGCTTTCAGTTACTTTTTCTTAGAGTATCTTTTCCCATTATTTCATTTTCACTTTCTGAATGTCTTTGAAGTTGCATAGAGTTTCTTGCAGACAGAAAATTGTTGGGTCTTGTTTTTTAAGTTAATCTTTCAGTCTGTATCTTTACTGGGTTAATTAAGACCATTTCCATTCAGGGTTATTATTGAAAGTTGTGAAGTTGTTCTCTCATTTTGCTAACTTTCTTTGGTTGTTTTGAATCTCCTATGTTCATTTCTTCCAATCTTGTTCATCTTAGAAATTTGATGGTTTATTTTTTATGATGTTTGATTCTTTGATTTTTCCTTTGTGTGTCTACTCTTCAAGTGAGGTTTATTCTTGCCAATACTGTCACAATTGTGCTCATCTTCTTCATCATCTGGCTGTAGAAGGGTCTTATTTATCTTCTGTAATGCTGGTCTAGTGGTTATGAATTTAGTTATGCTTACCTTGGAAGGTATTTATTTCTGATTTAATTCTGAAGGATAACCTTACTGGTAGATATTTAATAATCTTTATTGGCAATTATTTTCCTTCAAAAATTTAAAATAAATCATTACATGCTCTCCTGGTTTTAAAGTTTCTGCTGAAAAATATGCTGTGGTTCTAATAATTTATTCTTAAATGGGGCATGCTGATTTTCCCTTGTAGCTGCTAATATGCTTTCTTCTGTATTTTGGGTGAATTGACTATAATATGATCTTGGGAAGAGAAGAAAGAAGGATAAAAGTAAAAAGAAAGAAAAAAAATTAAGAAAAAGTAAAATTAAAAATGCAATAAAAACAATATCAACAGCAATTAAAATGGCTACAAAAACAGGGAAAATAGCATATAATAAAATTAAAAGTTACAGAATTTTTAGAAACAATTTTTTAAATAGAATGCAAACAAAAAGTAAAAAGAAAAGAAAAGGGAAACATTGAAAATTAATATAAAGAAAAAACAAAACAAGGAAAACCCTAGCAACACTGAAAGTATTAAGAACACATAAAATATCTTCCTCACTAAGGTACTAGTATGTAGAGATGTGAGAGAAAATGTTCATAATTGATGATTATAATAGCTTCTCTTCCAGTCTTAGATTGTGAGCTATGTGGACACAGCCATTCAGGGTATTAATTGTACCCTAATCTTTCTTTTGTGATGCTGCCTTGATGAATATTGTAGTAATTTATTCTTGAAGCTGCTTGTAATTCCTCTCAGCATCTTTGCTCACTGGAACTACTTAACAGAATATTCAGCTCCTAAGTGTAGATTTTCTTGGGCTGCATGCTTCAAGCAAGGGATTACCAAGGTACCACAATTGTCAGCAACCTAAGAATAGATTGGAGAACTCTATAAAGATTTTCTCCTAAGCCCTTTGGGCTACATATTCTGTGAATGTGGCTAATTCTAATTCTTCTGTTTATCACTTATTGCACCATGCATGGAGAGCAGCATTGGAGTAAAAAAGTCATACTCTGCATGTGAAGGACAACAGTACCCAGTGAGACCACTATCCATGATTCCATTAAATTTGGCTCCTGTAGTAAAATCTTGCTGGAATGTTAACTTCCCCTTTCTCTGACTGCTAGACTCCCGAAACACCAATTTCAAAGGGAAGTGCCCTTTGTTTTCTCCTCTGCATCACTGTCTGGTTTCCCACCACATGGAATTTTCAGTGGTTATGTTGTATCCTCTCCCTAGCTCAGACTGTTGAGGTGGCTGCTCCCCAAGCCAGCAGAGTTACATTGTCTTTGGGGTCTCAATATGATGTAGGGTGCCCTATCCCACGAAGTGAAGCTCACTTGGTCTCCCTCTCCAACTCTTTTCCCTCCAAGGGTAAGCTCTTCTTATCCCTGCAGAGCTATGGTTTGTGCTTGGTACCCTTTCTCCGGGTCTTCCACTATTCAGAATCTCTGGGATTCCTTAAGTCTGTGTGTCTCCTCCACTGTATTCCAGCATGCTCCCACAACTGCTTACCTCAACAAGCAATTACAATTGTGTCATTTTGATTCTAACCTATGGGAAAGCAGGCAAGTGCTGGGTGCCTTCAATCTCCACTCTCATTATTTTTCACTAAAATGGAAAACAAGACTAAGATAAATTAGGTAATGCCTGATGGTTGTTTTATGACTTGCTTTAAAATATCTAGGCATTGACAAAGAATAGATAGTGTGTGGGTGAGTTGGTGTGTGGGTGTGCATGTTTGCTTGTATGAATCTATTTTGTGGGGGAGTTTGTTCTTCTAAAACAGAATATTTGTCTAAAGACTGGCCAGCTACTAATTGAGAGCTTCTAATCCGAGGAGTATATTCCAGAAATGATTCTAAAAATTCTGAAAATGCTTCATTTGTCTTCATCTTTGGAGCACTTGAGGTTGATAATTTACATAAGTAATGCTAAACACACTTTAGCTTTGTTTGAGCAAGATGGAAACTCAGAAGGCAATGTCCAATTGATTCTGAAAAATAACACTTTTCAGAGTATCCCCCCTTCTCACGAATCTATTGAGGTATAATTGGCATATCACAATTTTTACATGACAAGAGTTCAATTAAGATGATGAACATGGGTCACTTCGAAAAGGTCCTGTGCTTCTTTGACATTCCTTGCTCATCCTCTTCTGGTAACATCTAATCCTTCCTTTACCTCCTAATCCCAAAGTAATCAATGATCTGTTTGCTATCAATATAAACTAATTTGGATTTTCTAGAACTTCATAAAAGTAGAATCATGCAGTCTATGCATTATATTTATTTTGTATATATTTTCCACACTATATTATTTTAAGATTTATTCATGAATATTTATGTATTCATTCATTTTTATTATTAATTTCCTACTGTGTGCATATTCCAAACTTTTACCTTTTCACATGTTGATAGATGCTATTATTTCCATGTTGAAGTTGTTAAAAATTATACTTCTATAAACATTCATGTAAAAGTCTTCTATGAATATATGCTTTTATGTCTCTCAGGTAAATATCGAGTAATGGGTTAGTTAGGGTGCATGATAGGTGTATGTTTAAATTTTTAAGAAACTTGTAGAATTTTGCAAAATGTTTATAGCATTTTACATTCCAGGCAGCAGTGTTTGATTGAGGTTTTTGTTTGTTCCATAGCCTGATTAACACTTGAAAGCTTTAGTCATTCTAGAGTTAGGTATTATATCTGATATATAATAGAAATTCTTTCAGACTTGAATTTGCATTCTCTAATAAGTGATTGTTAAATACCTGTTGTAGTAATTGTTTGCTTATTATAGATATTTGGTGGAGTTCCTTTTCATTTTTTTGTAGCTATAATATCATACTGGATACTGGGTTAATTATAAAGAATAGAGATTTATTTTGTTTCTTGGTTCTGTATGTTAGGAAGTCTAAACCTGGTGCTAGTACCTTTTCATGATCTGGTGAGGGCCTCATCTTGTATCATAAAATGGTAAGAAAGCAGAGGAACAACGGAGCATATATGAATACTGCATGGAGAAAAGAGAAAACCTGAATGGCACCCTTGTTTTATAAGTACTTGCTTTCATGGAAACAAACCAATTCCTATGAGAAAGGCACTAATTCTTAATGACCTCATCAGCTCCTGATGGTCCCACTACCTCTCAACACTGTTAACTTGTGTATCAAATGTTAACATGATGTTCAGAGGGGACCATCTAGTTTCAAACTATATAATATTACAAGTATATAAGTAACAATCCTGCAGTCCAGTAAATACTTGCCAATAGAAATTTATCCAGATTTTCAGGCTACTTAAACCCATAATGTTCATATGAAAGTAATTCTTCTTGTTGAATATCTTCAAGTAGAGAACTCACAATTCGTAAGAGTCTCAGTACTGAGTAAAAATTAAACAGCTGTATGCTAGGGAGCATGAAGCAATTGTGTGTTTTTCTAGCAGAGTAATACCAGAACAATTCTCTTTCAACAACAACAAAAATGGAGAGATGACAAACTCAAGAAGCAATCGCATAAGCATAACCAATTACTAGAAATAGTGATTGCAAATGCAAACACAGGTTGCTTGGGATCTGTGGAAAACATTGAAGACCCTAAGTATTTCTTTTCTTTCAGGCATATATAAATACACATATTCACATATACAGGCACCTCATAATCATTACTCAGTACTATTTTTCTAAACAAGAAATAAAAGCATAAATCTATTTTAAAAAGTAATCTAAAACCACAGAAAACTTGAGGTTAGAGTTTGCAAGTAACATTTTTGGCTGGTACGGCTTACACTGACTATTGTACTGATACAAACATGGGTGAAAGCCTTGCCCTCCTTGTTTCTGTCACAGACACAGATACATGTTCTTTGAAGGTCTCTTGGTTTTGAGAAGAGTTACAGCCTCAAGTGAAGGGATATTAGATTCACAGTATAGAAGTAGTGGGTGATGGTTTAGCATAGCTATCTCATTCAGGAAGAATGCAAAGAAGTTGGTTTATTTTACCTAGAAATGGAGCAGTTGGTCAGAATGGGAATTTGGAAAAGCATGTATTCAATTGTAGTCATAGGGAAAAAAAGTAATTACTAATTTTCCAACTCTATTGCCCGAGTGCATTCTTCCACTAGCAGAAAGAAGGATGGCACAGTATTAGAGTAATCTGGAGAAATGTAGGTCAGTCATAAAATTGCTATACCAACACTTGTAAGGAAAGCAGCAGCAATGAATTTTAAAAAATTCAAAGAGATCTTTATATATCCACTAATAAAAGGCACCAAAATGCTGTTCGTAGCAGATTTAAGGAGACTTATTGTTTGTGGTGATTAAATCCAGCAGGAGTACTTGTTTTACAAATACTATCTTGCCACCCTGTATGTAATTTGCACAAGTGTTTAATACCTTCATATACACAGTCACACACAATAGCTATATATATGTGTGTGTGTATGTATTCTATTCATATGTGTTTGTGTGTGTGTGTGTATTATACAGATGCTTACTTTTGATGGGGTTACATACTGATAAACTCAAGTTGAAAACATTACAGGTCAAAAATGCACTTAATACACTCAAATTGTGACCACGATAGCTTAGCAGCACAGTGTTGCTCTACAGTATTAGTTATGATTATGGGGGTAAACGGGAGCTGAGGCTTGCTGCCATGGCTCAGAATGTATTGTAGTACATATGACTATCCTGGGAAAAGATAAAATTTCAAAATTTAAGGTCTAATTTCTACTGTATGGGTACTGCTTTTATACCATGGTGAAGTAGAAAATTCATCAAGTGAAACCATGATGATGAGGCCTATCTCTATAGATGCTATATGCACACTGTACCAATACACATGCACCCTCTATATATGCATAATGTATGGATACACATAGACCCACTATATACACATGCACACAAGTATATAAGTAGCATTCATTCAGTCCAATAAATATTTGGCAATACATATTTGTCCAGATTTGCATTACATTATACATACACATGCATTATACATGCACCTGCACATGTACATTCCACCTGCATGTATACATGCATGTGTATGAGCATCAATGTCTTAAATACAACAAAATAAATATTATTTATAGTATTTAGATTAAATAACTTTCACTACTTTATTTTCTTTTCTTGTTCTTTTTTTTGATTGATATTATGGACATTATATTTCCTCCTTTCTACAGAATTTTCTTTTATTGTAAATGTAGAGTTTGATGTCAATTAAATCCTTCAGAAAAAATAGTAGGAAAAAATAAATGCCTACTTATCTAGTTAACATTCTCCATTAATTATTTTAATTTGTTTAATTTTTATCTTCCTTTTTCTTCATTTCCAATACAATCTAAGCTTCTGTTGGTCTCTATCAACAGGAGCTTACATGGAGAATGCAAATTGGAACATAATAGGCAGACCAGGTTCTGATTAAGAAAGACTCTGGTAGTTGAAAACTTTTGGGAAAGGTGCATCAGGCTTCCTGAGTAAGGATGCAGAATACATCTGAATTTCTCTCTGAACCATTCTGATCATTTCCTCTCTATAAATTCACACAGCCTAAATGTCCATGCTTTTATAAATCACATTACATAAATCAAATTGAGATACTAGTAAGTAACAATTGCCGGAGTAATATACCATCAGGTCTATCCATCTATCCTCTAGGAAAGGGGATTATAGAAGGGTATAGAGATCTTGGGCATTATTTCAAACATGTCTTTACCAGAACAGGCATAATATTTGAAAATGAAACTTTGGAAAGGGTTTTAGGAGATTCACAATGTAGCTTGTCATATTCAGATATAATTTGAAAGGGTTCCAACAGAAAAAGAAAATAACTGATATTTTTAAATATAAAATTATGACTTCATAATCAGTGAGACTGATCTTAAAAGTATTGGTGCAACCTTGGTGGGAAAGCAGTATGGAGATTCCTCAGAAAACTTGGAATGGAACCACCATTTGACCCAGCTATCCCACTCCTCAGTTTATACACAAAGGGCTTAAAATCAGCATACTATAGTGATGCAGACACATCAATGTTTATAGCAGCTCAATTCACTATAGCTAAGCTGTGAAACCAACCTAGGTGCCCTTCCACATCTGACTGTATATATATATGGTATATGTATATGTACAATGGAATATTATTTAGCCTTACAGAAGAATGAAATGATGGCATTTGCTGGTAAATGGATGGAGCTGAAGAATAGCATGCTAAGTAAATTAAGCCAATCCCCCAAAATCAAAAGCTGGATGTTTTCTCTGATATGTAGATGCTAATTCACAATGGAGAGGATAAGGAAGAACAGAGTTACTTTAGATTATGTAGAGGGGACTGAGGAGAAGGGGGAGGTGTGAGGATTGGAAGAAAGCAGAATTAATCCAACATTATCACCCTATTTACATATATAACTATACAACCAGTGTGATTCTACATCATGTACAACCAGAAGAATGCAAAATTATACTCCATTATATATGATGTTTCAAAGTGCATTCTACTGTCATGTATAACTAATTAAAACAAAAATTAAAATTAAAAAGTTGAATACTTATGGACCTAACTATATTCCAAGTAGAATCACTTAGATTAAAACACTGCTTGATGTTCATATTTATGAATGATATTTTAATAAATGTTTTCATCATATTAAGAAAAGTACACCTTAATATGTTAGTAGGAAGGATTTTGATTTTTGCTGCAGTATGGGGTCAGTTCTAACACAAGTGCATAAAGTTTTCAGTGATAAGATTTATTATTTGATTTTATAGTTGTTTATGTATGCATGCTATCTTCTTGTTAGCAACATTCTTGAAGGTAGATCATCATGATATTTATTTTCATATCTTCCAAGGCCTAGCTTAATAACAACACACTATAAATATCTGTTGAATGAGTGATTACCACTATTAATTAGTACTTTTATAACCCTATTATATTTATTTGTTTTATTGATTTATTAATGGTCCAAAAGATTTGATTTTGTAACATTTATTTAAAAAATATAATCATTTATTCCACAGGATATCATTCATGAAATTTTATCTATGCATTAGAAGTTTATGGATATTCTGCACAAGAACATCCTAGGCAACAATTATATGCATGCTATATCTCAAATGTGGTTTAAATCTGGAAAAAATTTGAATTATCAGCCATTGTTTTCTTAAAATATTACCAGCTGATTGCTTTTCTTTTTCCTGTACTTAAGTAATAATTTATGTTATACAAATTATCTTTATGATGTTCACAGTTACTTAAAGCCAAGAGCACCATAAAAAATTTTATTTGGACTGATTTTAGCCCACACAACATGTCCTCAACAGTTCTTCTATAATTTTATCATGAATTTCTAGAAACCTCTTGTCCTTTTGTAATCTTCATAACAATCTTGGTAATAATAGAAAACATCTTCAGAAAACAATTGAACAGTTGCTCTGATATATTTGGAGTGGTTGGATGAAAGATTTAAAATATAAATTTACGAATTGTTTATTTTTTTAAAATTAGGTTTCTTAGAGTTCCTTTCTTTTAAAATTCTATATATGGCATATGTAAAGTCCAATATTTTACTACAAGGGGATTACATACAACCTCGATCCTTGCTTTCAGAATTATTATGTCCGTTTATTCATTAAAATTATATCTTTCTAAACTCCCTGCCAATTGTTACTCTAGGGTATTAAATTTGGAAAAGAGAAGTGAGTTAAATCTCTATGGACCAAAATTAACACAATAACATTTTTTCATCCTCTAGAGAATTATAAACAAATTCAAAACTTAGCCTATTCAATACTTGCTGTGGTCAGCAATTGTTTCAAAGCCCTAAGGAATCCCGAGCCTGCTTGAGCAGGCTATTTGCAATCTGTGCAGTTAACTCCTCACCTAAAACTTAACGTGGGGAACTTAGTAGCTAAGACACGTTATCCTCTTTTGCTTACTTCACCAAAAGAGACCCTTTAGCATGTTTTTTTCCAAATAATTCCACATTTCCAAGTAGAAAATAGGATAACTTCCATTTTTTAAAATAGAAGCACAAAGATTCATGTGTAATCCCTAAACATAATCAGTATTTTGTATTTATTTTCTTATCAAAGTCAGAACATTTTGTTTATATTATTCAGAGAGAGCATAGTCACTTCAACTTCATTTAATTTACCAGGAAGAGAAGCAGCCAGGGTTTGGTATGCACTCAGTTTCCTGTGAAGGATAGAGGGAAATAGTGGCTGGCCAGGTAAAAGGATCTGAGTTATAATCCTGGTTGATTTAAGATGGAAGCAGAAGTACACAGCCTTTGTTAATAATATGCCATTTTGAAAGTCACAGTCCAGGTACTCAGAATATAAAATTTCTGTCACCATTGGCAAAGATGAGTCTTGGAGATAAAAAAGACAGTTCTCAGATTGTGTTCAAAGTTGTGTTTCACCCCTGAAATTTACATTGAGTATAGTAGATAAATTTAGCTTTGGGTTGCCCCTAATTGTGAGTAGCATGATTCTGCTGTGCAATGAGCAATGAATTAGTCCTCTGATTTTATTATTTTATTGAAGAGTGAATAAAATAATATGACTCCATTGGCTCTTGAAATACCCAACATACAGGAGTGATTATTTATTTTGATCACTTGATTATTTTATCAATATAACTTGATTATTTTATTAATTTATTAATAGATGGTTATATTATTAGACTATTTTATCAATAGATATATCTATTAATCAATAGATTATTTGATTGTTTTATCAATCTAACACCAATAAAGTAGTAACAGATTAAGACTAGAGATGAGCAAATGTGACTATTAAAAATTAATTTGGGGAATCCAGAAGACATTATATTATCTTCATTTTTGAAGAGGAAAACTTTTTTAAAGTTTACAATAGAAGATTGAAAATATTTAATCAAAAAATTATGCCAGTCTTAACTTTGAGCCTAGTTATACCAAAATTGAGCATGTCTGCTAAATAATATCAGTGTGTTTCTATTTTCTTAGATGTCATGTTTGGTTGTATCCCTTGGATCCTTTTATTTGTATATTTTAGGGTTTAGGTTAATATAAAAAGTAATAATGAATTTACTGTTAAAAAGGTAAACCAAGGTACAATAAACTTTTTAAAGTTTCTTTAAACAAATAGTAATCATGTGTTAGACAGCTTCAAATGAGAAATTGCTTCACTGAGAAAGCACAAGGCACAGGTTTTTCAGCATGAATGCAAAGAAAATGCCTCATTGTAAAATGCTAATTGTTTTGAAGTTGCTTATTTAGTCTAGCCTATTAGTAAGTCTAGTTACATTATTATGTTTGTTCTTTCTGATTATTAATCTTAAGTTTTTCTTTGATATAGGCCTTTACAAGAAATAACTCAAGTTGTTTAATTTATATTTGCAAATAAGGTGAGATTAAGGTTCCTAATGATGTTAATTGGCTCTGTCTGTTCAAGGATTCTCCAGGGCTGGTTGCCCATTTAGGTTACTTTAACCACCATTGCATAGCACTCAGTATGGGCCAGTTTCCATTCTAAACATTTTAATTAATACATACATATTCCTCATGTCAACTCTATGCCCATTCCTATTTTATAGATTAGAGGCTCAGAAAGATCTAACTACTTGCCCAAATACTGGTGTACCCAGCATTTGAGCTCATACATTCTAGCGCCAGAAAGTACATCCCTGACCACTTTGCTCTACACTTGTATACTGATCAGATGAAATCCTTCTGTGTATCATGACTTATCCGAATAGTGCATGCTTATATGTAATAATTGTTAGTAAGCTTCATCTTAGAAAAGTGTTTGCATATATGGGATGGTTATAACCAAACTATCTTATACTTTTTTATTTAAAATATCTCTCAAATCTGTAGACTTAACAATGCTTGATTGTTTCTAAAGGAACACTACCTTTTAAGAAGAAAAGAACAAAGACTTATTATACTGTATTACATACAGCTTTTTTTCTCTTATTTAAAATGTTGAATTTTAAAATACTATCTGAAAGTCAGGTTGAGATGCACACCAGTAACCCCAGCAACTCAGAGGCCAAGGGAAGAATATTGCAAATTTGAGTCCCATCTCACCAATTTAGTAAAACCTTAAGCAACTTAGATAAACTCTGCCTCAAAACAAAACAAAAAAATATGTATAAAATATCTGGGAGTGTATCTCAGTGGTAAAGAACACCTGGTTTAAAAAAAAATACAATACTACTTAGGAAACAAGAAGTTCTGACCTTGACTAACATTCAGCTCAACTTCAACCCCCAGAAAATTACCTGGGAGATAAATAAAACAAAACATCCCTAACATGCTGGTGTGATGAATTAGAAGAAGATTTTCTATTAGCACCTTAATAAGACAAAAGAAAACTTTAAAAAGGAGAAACAAAAGATTTTTAATACCATTTTTATAAGTTTAATTTTACCTATGTATTCTTTAATTTTATAGTTTGTGATATGCTATCATTTCTGAAAAGACAATCAGAGAGGAAATGAAAATTGAGATCATGAGGAAAAAAACATAAAAACCTAAAAAAAAGAATCCGTGATTTAGTGTTCAGACTTTTGCAGGTGGAGTTTCAAATTTTAGATTTCTAGATGAAGGAGAAATAAAATTACTTATCTCTAAAAAGGACTGGCTAACTCTAAAGTATAATGTCTGAGGAAAAACTCACCTTAAAAGTCTATGTGATCTAGTATGACAACATTAGTTCAGTTCATGAAGGTCTGCCATGTTGCATGCTATTGAATGGATTAAGGGTAAATCCAGGGCAGGGAAGGGTGAGGGAACAGGTGGGAGGAAGGAGTGGAGGGAAGAAGGATGCAGGAGGGAGCAAAGAGAAAGAAGTCACAATTGTCTTAGGTGATACAATGGCAAGAAGTCATCAGTGTTCAGAAAGTGATAAAGGGAGCACCAAGACTTTGTTGTTCCCCAAACATAAAATCTAAAAAGAAAAATGCACATATGAAGTTTTTGTCTGTTTATGTAGGTTGAAACAGAAATAGAAAAATTAACATATAGAACTTTCTATTTTTCCTGTTGTTTTCCATTATAAGAAAAAAATTATAAATATTCACTGAGTACAATTAAATAACAGTACATTTTCCACACACATAATTTAGACCTAACAATACACATATGCACAGACACACACACACACACACACACACACACACACACACACTACAGCTAGTGATATATATGTACATTCACAGACACAAACAGAATTTTAATTTTGTAACATTACCTAAAGACTGAGAATATCTCCTTCTGGGATTTTTCCCCCATTAGCACAAATTATCTGAGAAGTTTCTTTAAGTTGTAGAAACTTCACAATTACAGTCTAACACATTTTCAGGATTAATTAGTAGTTTTAATACAAAGTAAGTATATTTTAGTAGGTTACTACATAAGCTCATTATCCCAATTAGAAATGTTTAAAATAGACATGTTTTATATATAATTAGAATTGTTGAAAATAGACATGTGATATATATATTGACCAAAATAGATATATACATATATACATATCTCTATATCTATAGAAATATGTATACACACACACACACACACACACACACACACACACACACTATTATCATTAGGCTATAATCTAAAACTATTCTGGTGGTATCTTTCTAGGGAATCTGCTACAAGGAATCATTTGGTACAGGAAGAGACAAGTCACATTTTAAGGCTGCCTTTAAGAAGCCAGTCACTGAAGGGAGATAAAATGGAAGAACAAGAAAACTGTTGGATGAACTTTGATTTTGGAAAGCACCATTTGGCTTCTTGAAATGCACAGTATTTGGATTTCTGTCTGTAAATTATGTATGTAGCAGCATATTGAAGGTAGTTTTAGCTGATGTTCCAACACATATGCACTCCAAGTCTCAATGTTGCTACACAGACTGACCCTTGATATCTAAGTTAAATAACGTCCACAGTGCCTTGCATCAGAGGGGAATGCCTGTACATCTTACATTGACTTTTCATATTTTCCTCTAAAATTTTGTCTTGATGCTCTTCATTATTTCTGGATATTCTTTTCTTTAGCCAGGTTTTTATGGTTTCTTCTGCTCACACTTTATCTTTGGAAAATAGATGTAGATTTTTCCCTTATTCCCTGAGCTAGTGGGACTACCAAACTACCTGAATATGCATAGGGAATTTAAAACTCACAAAGGAAATTGAATGCCTGACGTCATTACCTCTTATAGTTAATTGGCCAATTCTGGTCAGTGTGGGAATCTGAGCTAATACTCTCTGAAGCCAGCGTCTTCCTGTTTCTTTCTCCTTAGCCTGTAGCCTGCTACCAAGATCTTATTTCAGCTTCTTCTTGAATCTAATGGCTTTCATACCTCCTGAATTGCTCAACGTCCTTTTTTTCTTCTGTGTTCAATCTACATGACCCATTATTTTTATATTAAAATAACCCCATTCAGAAACGTATCCATCCCTCTCCCATGTGACAGTGTTTACTCATTTAAGAAAAAAAGGTTTTAATAATCAATATCTTTGAGGTATTTTAAGTATTATCTTTGAGTATTAAGTTATCCTGGAATCAATCATTCATAGATTTTTTTTAAATTTAAGAAGTAAATGGATATTTACTTTTTTGGATATTTTTTATAAACAAAAATTTCACTGTTAACTTACTTTTCTCATTACTAGAAATTTACTAACCTTGAATACTAATTTTCTCACAAAATAAAAGTTGTGGCTTAAGCAAGTGAAATACTTCTTTTATCCATCTAGTTGGAGTCACTATGGGAATCTTTGTTTCTATTAAATTACTAATACAATGGAGCTTTCTGCAATTTGCTAAAAATTTGTAGACATGAAAGAAATATTCATTTCATGTTCAGGAGAAATTTACTGTGCAGTGGAATTTGACGGATAGTACATACAGTCATTAAAAGAGACCTACAGAAAAACCTCAGCTAATTATATATAGGGAGATCAGTTCAAGGCCCACTCAAAATTCAAGGTTGAGAGTTGCACTTGGAATAGTACATAAGCCCTTTGAACATCTTCAGTTTCCTAACTTTTAAACATTATCTACCATCTGCTTTCTAAACTCCTTAACTATTTGGTCTATTATCATACTTTATTCCAACATTTTCTTTCCCATCATTTATTCCACACACTTATATTGTAGAACTTTATCAAGAGTAGTAATTTTAAATACTTAGAGTGCAAAAGAATTCCATGGGTAAATCTAACCAAAATACAAGTATTCAAGCTCAATCTGCATCTGTATCATAGAAGGGTTTAAAAATTTCCTACAATTGTTATGTAGCACATAAAAATTGATGAACCACCTTTTAAAAGACATATCCTAATGTGTTTTTAAAATAATTTCATTCCCTGCTTCACATTATCTCATTTTTCTAAGTTTCCTTCCTACCTCAGCCACTATTAAAACCATTATTGATTGACATGCTTTATCCTGATTTTTCAAACATTTCAGTATTATGATTGTCCACATTTTGTACCATTTTTCTAACAGATGTACTTAAATCTTATACCTTTTCATCATTCAGAACTTCTCTGTTATAAAAATCCTTACTTAATAACACCTATATCCATCTCCATTCAATAGCTCTTTTTCTCAAATACATCCCAGCAGATTTCTCTGACTGTTCATCCTGTATGATTTATTCATGCTTTCTCACATGATTTTCTCTATTTTCCCACAAGGTAACACAATTAGCCAGTTGAGTCCTTTTGAAGTTCCAAGTATGAAATTTCAACTACCTCCTCACTACATTACTGCAATGATTTTATCTCTTTAACAAACTTGAAAATGCATTTCCCACAACAGGATTCCGAGGAGATTTCCCTTTAACTTAAGCTTTTTTTTTCTTTTTTCCTTTCTTCTATGTTTTTGTCTTTATGCTTCCAATTGTATTAATTTCTTACTCATCCATGACAAATGTGTTCAGATATCATCTACACTGAGAAAGATGCACATTCTTAAATTAATACTATTACAAACACTCAGGTTATTAGCCTAAATATTTTGTGCTATGTTTATCCATCAATTCACTGTCATGTTTTTCCAAAGGAATCCTATGTTTTATGAACAGAGGAATCACACTGTAAACTTTTTTTTGAAACTCTGGCAATGAGAGTTCTTTTTACTTCAGTTTCAATAAAGCTATCTTTTCAAATTTTCCAAAGTTCAGTTAGTGTGTAAATCCCTTTTACATTTTTACCTTGCCAGATCTCTCAGTATGTTTTTGGTGATTATGGAAAACTTCCCCTTAAAGTTTTCTTTTTTAAAGTTTAAGTTAATTTAAAATATCATCATTTGTTTTTTTAGCTCTTTCTTGTTAAATCTCTCCCTTATTCCCGCTTTCTCAGTAAGTTTAAACTTGAGTGTTTCCTTGGTCTTCTTGCTTTATCTTTCTACAGTGCACTTCTTGCATATTCATTCTAATCCACCATCCTCAAATATTAGCTTCATATAAAAAAGTTAAAAATTTATTTCTTTTGAATTTGTCCTTTTTGTTTCTGAGTATAAATCTATAATTTTAACTCTCTATCTATTTATGCTACTGTTATAACCTCTAAATACATTTGTCATTTCTATAACCAAAGTATATACAAACCCATCTATATTGAAAACTCTAGAATCACTCTGCATACATCTTTATCTTTGATTAGAAAAGTTAATTTGCCTCTCAGTTTTCATAGACATATTTGGATTTTCTTTGTAGTAACCTGGGCACAAGTTCATGTTACCAATTTTCTTTGTGTGTGTGTGTGTGTGTGTGTGTGTGTGTGCTGGGGGATTGAACCCAGAGCTTTGGCCTTGGGCATGTGAGACAAGAACTCTACCAACTGAGCTATATCCCCATACCCCATGTTACTTATTTTAATAGTGTTTTTTTTTCCTGTGCTTCTCTGAGCACTTTCCCCTTGACTCCATCATACTTATTTACAACTGTATATCATTTACCCCTTCGAGTGCCCATATATTCTGCACATGCAGTATTTTTGTTGTTGTTTTGAACCTAGGGGCACTTTAGCACTGAGCCACATCCCCAACCCTTTTTAAATATTTTATTTAGAGACAGGGTTTTGTGGTCTTGCTATTTTGCAAGGGCCTCTGTAAGTCTCTTAGTCTGGCTTTGAAGTCAAGATTTTCCTCCCTCAGCCTCCCAACCTGTTAGGTTTACAGAAATGGGCCAACGCACCTGGCCATGCATATGTGTTCTTTCTAGGAAACTTTTAACACAGTCATGGGATTGTTTATGTATCTCCCACTCCTAACCTGTGATCTCTACCTTTCCAGTGTTCCTCTCAACACATAGCGTATACAAGAAACAGTAAATTTTTTGTTTCTGTTAAATTAAAGAATAAACCAATCAAGTTCTGCACTTAGTGACCTTACAAAAATCCAGAAGTATGTTCTCTTTTCCTTCTTCAAATCCTAGGTATAAAAACTATTGTCTTAGTGGTAAAATTAGAGATTTAGGACCTATAGAGTTATCATTTATCTTATCATAATTTTATTTATTTCAGTTCATACCCAAATAAATGGTTAATAGGGAAAATTTTCTCCTTTTAAAAATAAGCTTGGGGCTGGGGATGTGGCTCAAGTGGTAGCATGCTCCCCTGGCATGCCTGTGGCCCGGGTTCGATCCTCAGCACCATATACAAAAATAAAGATGTTCTGTCCGCCAAAAACTAAAAAATAAATATTAAAATTCTCTCTCTCTCTCTCTCTCTCTCTCTCTCTCTCTCTCTCTATCTATCTATCTATCTCTTTAAAAAAATAAGCTTTATGCTTATCATAGTTTCACCATATGCATGTTTTATTCTTTTTTATTTATTCTTAGTTCAAAAAATATTTTCTTGCTTACGCCATTCCCAATCACTCCCTTTTGGCAATATTTGCTCTCTATGCACTGAGAAAGCACATGATTTCTTTCTCATCTGTAATTCTGACACATGATCTTGTTACAAGGCTGGGGTCCTCTGGGAAACTGGGGTGGTATGAAAGCTACCCTTCCAACACCGATTCTTGCAATCGAGTCAGGAAGATTTCAGACCTTTTGCTTGAAATAATAATCATGTTATAATCAGGCAGTGCTTCCGGTAAATTGCTTTTTAAAAGAGTAAGCATGTGGAAATCATCCCAATGGGCCCATTTTATAGACTTATTTCCTTAACATCATGTTCCCACCACTCATGCCTGTCTTTCCCTTATTAATCTTATATATATATTTTTTAATGTACTTTGCCTAACTTCTATCATAGGTTCAATGTGTTCAGTCACTGAATGGATGATTGTTGTATTTAAAGTGAATTTTAGAGAAAATGAAACCAGACATGTTGAAGAACAAGGCAAATGAACAAAATGGTAGAAAATATCTGACTTATTTTGAAATGATTATCACTAAAGTTCTAAAAGCAGTTCTAAAATAATTATCACTAAAGTTCTAAAAACAGTTCTAAAACAAACAATCAAAAAACTTGTACATAAAAAGACAGTTTTGTTATCTATGATCACCTTAGGCTAACCTGTATTGCTCTGGCAGAGATGATATGGAGTAAAGGCTAAAAACAATTACCTATTTATTTCTCTTAAGGCCACTGAAATGCTCATCAACAGGAAATGTAGGCTTATTGCATTCCCATTATGTGCTTTATCTGAGTCATCTAAGCCATATTTTTCTCATTTGCAACAAAAAAAGGAAAAAATCAAAATTAAAAATATCTACCTATAAGGATTATTTTTTGAGATGATGAATATGCATAAGTGGCCAGCCTGTATGCAATAGGGAATCAAAAATACTTGTTTCTCTTCTCCATTTTTTTATATTTGTTTGTATACATGTAAATAAAACCCAATTTAGAAAAAAAATTGATATTGTTTCTTTTTGTTTTTTGTTTTGGGTTGTTCTGGGCGTGGAGTAGAAATTGTTTTAAAATGACTTAGACACATTTTTGGAAGAGTTTTGGATTAATTTTTTGGTAAATATTTGTGAGTTAAAATAGTTGTAAACAAATACTAAAATGAAATTCTTAAATATCAGGAAAAAAAAGGTTCATGTAATTTTTACTAAGCAAATGTAAATAGAGTAACTCCACCAACATTCTTCTGTACTGGGATTTCTTTCTCTATGGAGAGAATTCTAAACTTGTTTTTTTCTTTATGAGAATTCCAAATGATTTTAACAAAATTGGCCAATCTCCATTATTGATTACAAGTCAAATAATTTACATGTGATTGATCTCTCTTGAAAAAATTACCATTATTGCAGTGAACAAAATACTTATTTCAAGACAAATTTCAACACATGACAGAGGAGTAGGGAGGAATTCATCATTTTTTCCTATTAAATCTCATGAAAAAGAAGTTGTTCAAATGAGAAATCAAACATGTAAGTTTAATATTAATAGAGGCAAGTCAGAGAGATAAAAAAGAAAGTTTGTGTGCCTGTGTTTTTGCATTCAAAAGCATTTTAAAAAATGCAGACAACATGGTTTAACAACATAAACTATTACCCCATATCTAAGGAAGGAATTGGTTCTAATTTTTAAAACATTTAAATATCATTTCAATTATTATTGTTTAAAATATTACTATTTTTGAACCAAATTGCATCCTATTTCTAGAAATCTAATGAAAGCATTTAGATTTTTTGTTTTTCTTATGTTGAGATGATACTTAAATATTTTTTCACTAATTAACAAAAAATTATATTTTACTTCTATTTTTTATCCTTTCTTTCTTATTCTTTTCATTTTTGTTGCTGCTTTGTTTTGTCTCTTTTTTAAGTTTATACTTAATCAAATATTTTTTTTTCAAGGGCACCTGAGTTTTTCTTGAGGTCCCCAAGACTGATAAAAGTGCATGATGGCTTAATAATCACTGTGCAGAATTTTATAAGTATAATTATAGAAGCAGGCCTTGTATACAGGTATTAACTTTTCATTGTCCTGACAAAAATACCTAAAAGAACAAATTACAGAACAAAAGATTTATTTTGGCTCCACGTTCATGTAATTCAGTGTATAGTCAGCTGACACCATTACCATGGGCCTAATGAAAGGCAGAACATCATGGCATAAGGGTGTGGTGGAGGAAAGCTTCTCAGCTCATGGAAACTTGTGTGTGTGGTGGTGGGGGTGGAGTGGATAGGGAGAAGATAAATGACTTCAGGGCACAGGCTTAGAGGTCTTTATTCTGAAATTAGGTTCCACCTCTTAGTAGTCTATTCAGCATAAATGATGAAATCAGAGCCCTCAAGATTTCCTAAACCTCTGTACACATGAGAATTTGGGGAATGTTCCAGACAAAAGTCATAATAACTTATGAACAAATACAGCTGCCTATAATGGAGAAGTTTTAGATTTCAAAATCAATTTTTATAAATATTATATAGACAGTCTCGGCTAAAATATTATCATCTTTTTTGTAATTTATCATTTAAAGACATAAGTTATAAATTTTGTAGGAAAATTTGTAAGGGTAAGTGATTGACAACAGTGAATAAAATTCATTTTAATTAATTAGAATTATGTACAAACCTCATCTCTCCTTCACCGAATTGTCAACTGTGCACACATGGATCACTTGATATGCTTTTCTCTCAAATAAATATTATATACCTCAATCAATTGATATAAAGATTATAGAAGACACAGCCAAGGGAAATTGTTTAGCTCAATGTCTGACTTTCAGTGAGAACTTGATAATCTCTTTCTATAATTATGATTGTTATTAAAACAGTCTATCCCAGAGTAGTTTCTATAGGCCTTTCTATTCATGATGGCTTAGGTTATATTTTCCATTTAATACTTGATAAAATGACAGCAATGTTACCTGAATCCCCATCTTATAATTTGCTCCTTGTATTCATTTTTATTCTTGAGTTGGTAATGTAGATTCTCTTTCACTGAAGTAGAACATGAAACCACCTTAGATCCTTGCTTAATGGCAATATGATGATGGGTTAATGGACTACAGGATGATGGAACACTGGGGTTTTCCATTTTAGTCACTATTCATTAGTGTATGATTAAACATATGTATCTCAGATATTGCTGGCTTTCAAAGTTAGAACAATGAATGAGTGTAAAGTCCTCCTTTAACTTATTTAATGTAATTTATATTCAAATGGCTCAAACATTAAAGGTGGGTTATAATATTGTTCGTACTTTTTCATTCTTCTCTTCCTTATTAAAAGTATTTTACACTCTCACTTATTTCCAAGTGATTTGTGCAGATACTCCATAATGGGAGGAATATGAATATATATATTAACTCTGGTCTTGTCCATGTGACACTCCAATCAGTGGAATGTGAGTGGAAATTTTGGAATCATGATGAAGAAGAAAGAACCATGTCCAAGCAAAAGTTTTAGATAGTGTCACAAGCTTCTCCTTCTTTTATAAGAACACACAAATCTGCATAAAGAGTAATATTTGAGCCTATGGCCTATAATGAAATAACTTATGAAACCGAACTGTATTGCATCCACAGAATGCCATAGACCAAAACCTGGAACCAAATTA
The DNA here is from genome assembly GCF_964194105.1 of Spermophilus citellus. Lineage (NCBI taxonomy): Eukaryota > Metazoa > Chordata > Mammalia > Rodentia > Sciuridae > Spermophilus > Spermophilus citellus. Next base: position 107,544,705 of record NC_138182.1, read on the forward strand.
TAGCTTTCAGCAACATCATATAATGTGACAGAAAAATAAACTTCTGTTATTATAAGCCAGCCATTGAGCCTTTTTTTTTTTGTTAGCCCTGCAAAGCTGACAATTACACATAATAATGAAAAATATAATTCTGCAGAGAAAGTTAATCTTTATGGAGACCATTAAAATGGTATAGTTGTATGAAGATGTCTGAATAATTTAGATCTTATTTTAGTCAGCTTTTTCATCACTGTGATCAAAACACCTTACAAGAACAACGTAGAGGAGAGGAAGTTTATTTGAGGCCCCTAGTTTCAGAGGCCTTGATTCACAGATGGCCAACTCATCACTCTGGGCTGGAAATGAGTCAACATCTGGAGGTAGAAGAGCCTGGCAGAGAAAAGCAGCTCAGGAAATGGCAACCAGGAAGCACAATGATCCACTCAGCAGGGGCAACATATAAATCACAAAGACATGTTCAAATTGATCTACCTCCTCCAGCCACACCCTACCTACAATTACCACCCAGTCAGTTCCTGTCAGTGGTTAATTCACTGATTACATTACATAACCTGACTACATGCCATAACTTAATAATTTCACCTCTAAGCCTTCTTGCAGTATCTCATGTATGCGATTTCCAGGGACACTTCATATCTAAACCATAATAAATCTTTTGATCAGGAAAAACTTCTGTAAAGCGGTGACTTTTAGCTGAGATACCTTTGACAAGAAGTTAGCAAAGACAGAGAGCCAGGAGAAGGACCTCTGGGACAATAAAAAGGAGCACTGCAAACGTTTCCTATTAAGGAAGAGTGTGATACAAAAGATATGATGAAATCAAGGACACTAAGAAGGTCAGTGTTGCCTTCTGAAAGTACTAATGGAGAAAGTGATGAGTGACAAAAGATAACATTATAGATGCAGACAAACACCAGTTCATGTAGGGCTTTGTAAATCGCATTCAACACTTTGAATTTTAGAGAAGTTACTGGAAATTTAAAAGCAGAAGTGGAATGAGATCTGATTTCAACATGAAATGTATCTCTCTAACAGCTATTTCCACAACTGTTTTTAAGATTGCAAGAGTATCAATTGGGATATATTTGTAACTTCTGAATTAGTCCAAGAAAGGTGAATGGATGACTTGAATGGAATTGGAAATAATTTTAATTTTACTCCCATATGGTTAAGTAGTGCTTTCCTCCAGAATCCTTGGTCTGTTCCACTCTCCTCTCCACTTAGTAAATTCTAGGGACTCTTCATAAGAGTGATGCAGTTTGCTGCAGAAAATTAATCATTGTCTGATTATTTGTTGGTTCAACTTTGTCCACATAAAATGAGGGAAGATGTTCCATTTATGTAAAGTTATTTCATTTTATGTAGTATTTACTATATAAAGAAATACTTCTATAGATACTGCTATCAGAATTTATTTTATCATCTGAATCACTTTATAGCTATTTTTTCCCCACCACAAACCATGTTAATCTACTTCAGCAGTCTCCTTAAGATGAAATCTTAAAGTTTCTCTTCTGCAACACTATTTTTTGTACATAATATTATCTTATTTTAAGGATCTAATGGAAGATAAAACTGATCAGCAGTTTTGGTTTTTCATATATACTCTTTCTCCAGCAGCCCATTTTACAAGTAAACCTAAATACATTTTAATTCTCAGTTATAAAAGATTTTATGGTAAAAAATGAAAAAGGAAGCATGAGGCAAATAGTATCCAGTGATGTGATGCAAGTCCAAGTTTCCATATATTCTTGATACCTAATAGTTTTAGCCAATTTACATAATAACATTTTTATTTCATTATGTGCTCAGAAAAGATGTTAACAAAGTCATCAATCATAATTTAATATATGTGCTTTAAACATATAATTTGTATTGCTAAGTAATCAGAAAATATTCTTTTATCATCCATTTATTTCTTATTTATTATGGAAAGCATACTTACTTAGCACAAGATCCCCCCTCTTAACAAATTATGAAATTCCCAATATAATATCATTAATTATAGGCACAATGTTGTATAACATATCTCTTATCTCGAGAAATTATTCATCGAGAAATTATTCATTTTGCAAACTGAACATTTATACCCATTAAAAAAATTCACAATTTCCCCCTGCCTGAGTTTCAAAAAACCATCATTTCACTCTCTGCTTGTATGAGCTTAATGCTTTTAGATACCACATATAGTTAAACCATGCAGTATTGGTCACATTTGACTGACTTATTTCACTTAGTGTAAGATACTCAGTCTCATCGACATTATAGCACATGGCAGGATTTCCTTATTGTTTAAGAATCAATTCTATATTCTATATATAATTTTCTTTCCATTTGTATGTTGATGTGTATTTAGGTTGTTCCCATTTCTTGAGCGTTGTGAATAATGCTGCAATAAACATGGGAATGCTGATGTCTCTTCAAAATACTGAATTCATTTCCTTTGGATGTATACCCAGTAGTAGGGTTGACAGATCATATTTGGTTTTATTTTCTGAGAAGTCATCTAGTTGTGTTTCATAGTGTTTGAACCATTTTACATTCCCAACAACAGTGTATGGAGGGTGCTGATTTCTTCATATTCCCAGTTTGCAAAGTTCCTGTTCCCTATAATACAAAGTTACATTGTTTATAAGAGATTTTTTCTTCTTTTTTAATGTGGATATTTATCAGCTTAATCTTTCATTTTAGTAGGATTGTTGTTGTTTCCATTCAATTTTGGCATGCTGTGTTTTTTTTTTTTTTCATTTTTCTTAAGATATTTTCAAACTTGACTTTTGATTTCTTCTTTGATTCATTTTTTTTTAAATTTAGGAGTTTCCTGTCCTGATTTTCATTTGTTTGTGAACTAACCAGTTTTGCTTTCATTATTGTCCTTTCATTTTTTCAATATAAAGAACTCTTATTGAATTTTGTAAGACAGATATAATAGAATGATAAACTCTCAGTTTTGTCTTTTCTAGTTGTCTGGTAAAGGCTTTATTTTTATTTTTGAATGTCAGTTTTACTGAACATAACATCCTTGATTACCATTTTTTTTTCCATTTTTTACTCTCAATGCATTATCATACTTTCTTCCATCTTGCAAAATTTCTGCTGAGAAATTCACTGATAGTGTTTTAGGCTCCCTCTGTATGTCCTAAGTTACTTTTATATTGATTACTTAAGTCTTTGATTTTTAATAACTTTATATATCTCATCTGTGTAGACAATTTTTTTTCATCTTTATTGAAGCCCTTAGACTTCATGAATCTTTATATTCATTTCTTTGTTCATATTTGGGAAGTTTCAAGCCATTATTATTTTAAGTAGGAAGTCTACTCTTTCTTTCTAATTTTTCCTTCTAAGACTCTCTTACTGCATCTACTGGTTGACTATATTGTCCTGCAAGTTCCTTAGTTTCTATTTGTTCCCTTCTATTTATATTTATTTTATTCTTCTAACTAAATTATTTTTAATGATCTGTTTTTAATTTTCTTTTTCAGCTTGATCAATCTACTATTGAATACTTCTAATAATTTTTCATCTTAGTTATTATATTTTTATTTCTAAAATTTACATTTGGTTCTTTTTATAATTTTCTTTTTATATTCTCATTTGTTCACATTTCATTTTCTTGATTTAACTCAGTTGTCTATGTGTTCTATGTTGTTCTTTTGTAACTGATAGAGCTTTTTTGAGATGATTATTCAGAATTCTTATCCAGGTAATTATAGATTTCCATTTGTTTAGGATTTGTTATTAGAGATTTATTTTGTTCCTAGTATTGGGTTTTGTTTTCTTGATTCTTTTCATTTCCTGTAGTTTTGTGTTGGGTATATGTGTTGTTGAAGAAAGAGCCACTTCTTCCAACATGTAAGGGCTGGTATTGAGAAAAATCTTCATAAATCCATCTGACTAGGGAGTCTGGGTGACTCTCAAACTATATCTCTAGACGTTTCTTCTCTGAATATATGTATTTAGATTTCTTTTTCATTGTATTTTTGGTATCCAGAATTGAACAGAAAGGTGCTTAGCCAGTGAGCCACATCCCCAGCCCTTTTATTTTTTTTTTTTATTTTGAAACAGAGTCTCACTAAGTTTTGTAGGGCATTGCCAAGTTGCTGAGGCTGGATCTGAACTTGCAACCCTCCTGCCTCAGCCTCTGAATCACTGGGATGACAGGCATGTATCAGTGTGCCCAGCTGTATATATATTTTAGTGAGATTTTTTTTTTTTCTAGAGTCCAAATTCTCTTTCTTCCTTTAGTGCTTGCATACTCCACTCTCTTTTTTCTCTTGAGGAAGAAGTCATAGACTGAGATTCTCTGTGGCTGTCCTGAACTTGGGTAACTTGTAGGAGGAGCTGATATGATTAAAATGGAGATGTTCTATTACTGATTTTAACGTAAATTTTCTTGATTATAATTATAATGGTAGTGAAACTTCTTAACTGAATTCTGGGTTTCTCATCAATGTATAAGAGTCTATATACCATTGTAAATTGGGCTCTCCTTAGGGGAATGACTTTCTATTCAACCATCTTTTTGAAATTACTGCTTTTTGTTGTTTAATGTATTTTTCATCTCTGCTATGTTTTAAATAACTTTGGAGGTGTTGAGACTTCTAACTTTTAAACTTTTATTATAAAATATATTTAATTAACTTTTATTATAAAGTATATTTAATTTAATAATTTAATATATACTTTATTTAAACATTTTCATAGCCTCAATGTTCTTAGTTTTTTCTCTTATTAGTTGTGCATGAATTTTAATTTCATCATATTACATTGCTTATTTTAAAACAGAAATTTCCTGATTTCTACCTTTTGTGTGATCTTCATGCAACAATATATTTTCTTCATTAATTTCTCCCACGAGTTTGTAATGATAGCAGGGCTTTTAATCAATACTGACTGATTTTTCTATAATATTTTAAAATTAAATTTAGTCTGTTTCATAGATACCCTGATGTTCGTGTTTGTTAAAAAAAAAAAAACAGATTACTTATGCATTATTTCTCAGGATAATTTTCTCTTGATTTCCCTCTTATTATCTTTTATTTAGTGCTTTTTTACTGAATTATTTTTCTATTTGCTTATTGTTTTAACTAGACAAGTGTTTTTTTTAAATAATAAAAGCAACTTTATTCCTATATTTTCTTTTTTGTCACAAACCTAAAAAACTCTTTTAAAATCATATCCACAAAAACAATAATGCCTCTGACTTTTATTTATTCTCTTCATTAATGTCAATATTTCTTCTCCTTTGATACCATTATATATTCCTAAACAAACAAAAAAACACATAGCATTAGACTTACTAAATAGCCTCAAAACCTTTTGAAGATAGAACATTTGTCATCTCACATTTAGTATATAAAGTTTATGATTTTATTTAAAAATGATTAATTTATTATAAGGGTTCTTTTCCAAATACTCCAAAGATCCATTACAATACATTTCGGAAAACTGCTTATACCAGAACCAAATGAATTAAGTAGAATTTCCCATTTCTTATTATAATGAAGCACAAATGTCTCCTATACTGATTTTTATACTACTGCCACAGCCATAAAAACCTCATGAGGTTGTAAGAGTTAAATAACTTAATTAGATAATTAACTTAAGCAATTCCTGAAACATAGTAAATACAGGGCATAGGGGCCCATGCCAGCAATTCCAGTGAGTGACTCAGGAGGCTGAGGCAAGAGAATTGCAGTTCTGAGGCCAGCCACAGCAACTTAGCAAGGTCCTATGCTACTTAGTGAGAATCTGTCTCAAAATAAAAAAAATAAAGAGGGCGGGGGATGTAGCACAATGTAAAATGACCTGGGGTCAATCCCCAGTACAAACAAATAAACTAACTAAAACCAATTATTATCTCTCCTAATGTGTTGGGCAGGGAGCCAAGTGCAAGGCCCGTTGTCAATGAATTATGTTAAGTTGAATCCTCACCTTTTATTTCAGAAGATTACCTCATATTAGATTTTATTTTTAAAGTTAGAAGTATTATAAATACATGAGGAATTGGTTTCAAGTTTGTCTTTTTCTACCTGATTTGAAGACTACCTAGCAAATCAATTTAATTTTCCATTTGAAAAATTTATATGAAAGTGATTTTATTATGCACTTGCTCATCCAAGACATCATTTGACTTCATACAGTAAATTCCACTAATCTGAAATTGAACCCAAATGTTCCTCATCTTGTCGTTCAGCATATACCTTCAAGGTAAAAAATAAAATATAAAAATATAAAATATAAAAAATAAAATAAAACAGAACACTAATTAAGCAAAATATTACAAACTAAACCCTACTAAAAGCTGTGCCAAGGAATTTTACTTTAAATCTTTCATATATCTATATTATTTTGACTACTCTGATAAATTTGGTTAAAACACTTATTACATTCATAAAAGCAATGTATATAGGACATATAAAAATATTAAAGTTGTATAATTTAACTAATTTCTTTTTAAAACAAATCAGTTGATATTAAGAGATTTTTTCAGTTTCATTCAGCTAATTACAAGCAAAACTAGGACTACCATATAAATTCCTGATTTCTGGGTTATTTCTCTTTGCCTAGAAGAATATTGACTCAATAATATTGTCATGTCAGCAGTTGCTGAAAGAGAGCTGACTTTTATTGGTACATCATTTAAAGAATACATAATGAGGCACCTAGACATTCTCTAAGTCTTAATGTCTTTTTCTCTGGTGCAAAAGATTTTCATTTTTTTCTTTCCTCCTGCATATTTTATTTCCTACTCAGTACAGGTATCTGGTGTATAGATTTTGTTCAGAAATATTTATTGAATTAATAAAAAATTAAATAATGATGATCAGTTGAGTATGTTGCACATTGTTATATATAGGGACATAGCACACTAATGAGGATCTATGTCATTTATGTGGTTTCCTTTTGCAATGAAGATGTCAGCAATATTTATAGGAAGAAGAGAATCCTTAAATAAAGAAGTTTATGCTTAACAAGTGTTCTCTATGTGTGACTATTTTTTTTTTCAAACAGGCCTATGAACATGCATGTTTTCATCTAAGTTCTGTATTTTCTAGGTCCTAAGTTTCCTTCTTTTCCCAGAGCTCTCAAGGAGAAGGAAGCAGCTGGATCAGAGAATTCTGGTCCTTTCTAGCTGTTGCATTCCCTGTGATTCTCATATGCTATACTTCTAATTAAACTCCTTGATACTAATTAAAAATGAGAACAGAACAAATGCCACTAGCTAGATCCAGACTTCATTCTTTTAAATTTAGCTGTTTGAGCCTGGGCATTTGAATTTTTCCCTTAATTAGAATTTTGTTAACAGTCACACCCTGTCAAGTATATTTCATCCTCAACTCCATAAGAATAACTTCAGAGAGTGGATTAGAAAATACTTAACTTATCTAAAATATTCATAATCATAAGACTTTCTGCAGTACCGCAGTGTCCTGAAAATCTGTGGCTTGGCAGATGGTGGGATGCAGCGTGTAATTTGGCATGCTATGTCTATCAGCCTGTGGTAACCCTTAGGCATTTTATTTCCGCAGGAAACAATGATGATGTCAAGGACAACATGTGGTGACCCATGGGAACATAATCATGTTAACTCCTGACTCTGCAAAAACTTAACACGTGGCATTGTTATTAGCATTTTCCAAGAAACCAGCATCCATTAAACAGACATTTGTTTGACTGTGTTTGATTGCTTCTGGTTGATTGGTTCTTTCTTCCATTAAATTTACCAGAGAATGTACTATAGCAGTGTGAAATTGGAGGTCTGTCTACTGATCAGCATCACCTCTGCTTCATGCACTGGTAGCTTCAACTCATATTTGCTGCTTTTTCTATCCTCTCATGCAATTAGAGGGCCAAATTTTTTTCTTAATAATTTCCTTCAACACTCTATGATTTATACTTCATTTCAAATAAGATTAAAAGTATTAAGAAAACAAACTTAGAAGGTTTAAGATTGTGACAAGAATGGTGTATATATTAGAAAAGGGATGCATAAGCTGTGAATATCCTTAATAAGAAAACATTAAATAATTGTTTCTTTTCTATTCTGAAAAATGAGCAATTTTTCAGGTGACTCAAATTTAGCATTATATGAGTCTTATACTTTAAAATCTAATGTAAAATTATTATTTTCTTCATTTTTTTAAATGACACACAAGATCATCCTTTCATAGGAGAAAGAATAAAAGATCAATTTAAATTTAAGACCTTTAAATAAGAGATAAAAAAGCATAATATATAATGAATTTATGGGTTATTTGGTTATCTCATTTTCCTAGTGAGATGATTTTTTTCCTCTTTCTCTGTGACAATACATAAAGTAACCTCTTAAATATGAAGTAACTTTAAAGTGTTTCTACACATAGTATTTTTTGTAAGAAAGCTAAAGCCTGAAAAAAACACTTGTAATAATTTTTATTCCTTGAGCTAATATTTGTTCAACCCATGAGAACTTGCTTCAATCTTCAAGAAGAATGCCAACCATTTTAATACCATAGGAGAAGGGAAGGATTCTGAATCTCAATCCAGTGTGTGATGATAAAGTATTACCATGGTCACCAAAATGTGCTTGTAGATTTCGACCTTCACAACTCCCTAAGTCTAGTAGGTATGAGGTGATACTTCATTGTGATTTCAGTTTGCATTTTCCTAATGATTAGTGATATTGAATTTTCACAGACTTCTTGGACATTTGTATGTCTTCTTTGGAGAAATATGCATTTAGTTCCTTTGCTCATTTTTATATTTTTATTGCTATTGAATTGTTTGTGTTCTGTATAAATTTTGATACTAACCCTTTACCCAAAGTACAGTTTGAATATTTCCTCCCATTCTATAGATTGTTTTGTTACCTTGCAGGTTGTTTCCTTTGCTGTACAAACGCTTTGAGTCTGTAGTAATTCCACTTATCTATTTATTTTTTCCAGTATGTTTGGGGTCATATTCAAAAGAATCATTACACAAACTGATATTGAGGATATTTTTCTGTTTTCTTACAATAGTTCAATATCTTGTAATCTTATATTTTAATACCTAATCTGTTTTGAGATTTTTCTTTATTTTGTAGTTTTAATTTGTTTTAAGATGAGGATCTAATTTAATTCTGCATATGGTTTCCTATTTTCTGAGAATTATTTATTGAAAAGGCTATTCTTTTCTTTGACACTTTTATGAAAATCCAATTGACTCTAAATACGTTGATTTTTTTTCTAGACTCTCAGTTATGTACCATTGGTCTGTGTACCTATTTTTGTGGCAATATCATACTGCTTTGATTACTATATGTTTGTCTTATATTTTGAAGTTAGGCAGTCAGATGTTTGCAGTTTTGTTATTTTCACTCAAGATTTATTTGTCTGTTTGAGGTATTTTACAATCCAATACAATTTTGAAGATTGATTTTTATATTTCTTTGAAAAGTGTTACTAGAATTTTGGTAGAGATTGCACAGAAACTCTAGATTACTTTGAGTAGTACAGATAATTTAATACTATGAATACTTCTGATCTAAGTACACAGAAAGTTTCCAATTTAATTGTAATCTTTTCAATTTATTTCATCAACATGAAGAAAAGGGAAATCTTGTACACTTGGTGTGAAAGTAAATAAGTAGAGCCATTATGAAAACAATATCGAGGTATAACTACCATATGATACAGCAATCCCACTATTAGGTATATACTATTCTGAAAATATAATCAATATGTCAAAGAGATATCTCTATTCCCATGTTCATTGTAACTTTAGTCACAGTAGCCAAGATATAAAATCAACATAAGTATCTACCAATGAATGAATGGATGAAGAAAATGTGCTATATATACTTAGTAAGGTAGTATTCACCTTTAAAAAAAAATAAAACCTAAATCCTGTTATTTTCAGCAACATGGATGAACCTCAGGGCATTATATTAATTGAAGTAAGCCAGACACAGAAAGTCAAATACAATATGATTGCACTAATATGCAGAACTGAGAAAATTGAGCTCACAGAAGCAGAGTTTAATATCATCTGGCGCTTGGGAAAATATTGACCAATGGATACAGAATTTCAGTTAGGAGAAATAAGTCCAAGGGACTTGTTTTATACCATTGTGACTATAATTAAAAATAATATATTATCTTCATAGAAACTACTATTAGTAGATTTTAAATGATATCACAAAAATGATAACTATATTAAGAAAGCAATATGTTACTTAGCCCAAGTTAGCAATTCCATAAATGTTTTTTAAAACATCATGTTGTATACAATATATATATAATTTTTAAATTTATTAGCAATTTTTAAAAATTATTAAATCAAATTATTTGCCCCAAATTTTATCCTCAGCCCTATTAAAAGAAAATTCACTATCTATATTATAAGTTTAAAGTTTATATAGGAATACAAATTTAAATAGGGAAACAAATTTGCGTAACCCTTTAAATGGGAAAATATTTTAAATAAGTATTAACAAATATTTTGTTAGACATTTATAATATAAAGTCCATAAAGCTTTTAACTTAAATTATCAACACCATGAAATATGAAGAGTTTAAGAATAAATAGGTAACTTTTTTTTCTCCAATAGCTACTCTTGCTTCCTTTTACCCTAATAGGCCTGTTTCTCATGCTTTAGTATATGGTGGCTTGAAACGTATTTTGAATCTTCCAGACATAATAATAACCTTGTACACTGCCTCCTAGCAGGAGAGCTTAGGTACAATCACACCAGTACTAGCTTTGTCCACAGATTCCTGGTGTGACCTTAAGGAGGACACCAGATTCTTCTGACCTTTATTAACTCCATGTTTGACTTTTATTTCTATATTATAATGCCACTTACTATGAAAGTTAGAAAAGTCTGACAAAGATCCTTAATTCTTGGTTCATATTCAGAATACCCAAATTAAAAAACAAAATTCTATAACCTTATTTACAAAGGGGCTATTTGAATGGAGACTTAGGTAGGTGTATTAGAAGGTAAGTTAGCCCAAAAGTCTCAGAATTTTCAAAGCATTCCTAACCGTTGGTTTTTTTTTTTTTTTTGCTCTGTTATGTATCATAATTTCTTCCTCCTCTTGTTTTCCTTGCTGAAGTGCATTTTCTGTTGTTAAGAAAACAATACCAGAGGCTGGATAAATTTTAAAGAAAAGAGATTTATTTGGGTTCATGGTACTGAAAACCCAAAATTGAGAAGAAATATCTAGAGTCAGTCATTACAATCATTACAGAGTAAGAATGGCTTCCTTGCTGGCAGCATCCTAAGGTGATGTAAGCCTTTGCAGGTCAAGAGACAGAGAGGACATATTGTGTGTGGGCTGGTCTCTCCCCCTATAAATGTACCACTTAATCATGACTGCTCTGTCCTGATGACTTTATCTAATTCTGTTTACCTCCCAAAGGCCCATCTCTACATTTGTAATTGTATTAGTGTTATACTCACTTAGTACCTCACAATGGGGATTCAATTTCAATATCACCTTCAGAGGGTACAGGCCATATTTCTCTATCTTCAGGAGGGATTCTGATAATTCTATCAGAGACAGGAGCACATCCTCATCTCCTGAGCATCTGTGGACTATTAAGTAGTGACTTTTATATTTAGTCTCTCATTTAACCACATCATAGCCAAATATAGGCCCTTTCTCAAGGCTGGATTTTCTTTTTAATTTTTAAATTTGTAAAGTTTTTGTTGTAATTAGTTATACATGACAGTAGAATACATTTTGACACAACATACATAATGGAGTCTAACTTCTCATTCTTCTGGTTGTACATGGTGTAGAATTACAGCACTCACATAATTATGTATCCACATAGGCTAATAATGTCCAATTCATTCTACCCTCCTATCTCCATACCCCTCCCCTCCCTTCTCTCCCCCCTGTCTAATACAAAGTACCTCTATTCTTCCCTAGTCAAGGTTGGATGTTTTAAGAGACTACTGAAAATTCTAGGGTCCTTTAGAGATTATTTTGGTTGATTGAAACAGTTTGGAGTCCCAAGGAATGGCAGAGAAATAAAAGGGATAGCAATTAAAGCAAAGCATTCCTATCCATTTTCAAAGCATTCCTATCCATTTTTCTTGCTCTGTTATGTATCATAATTTCTTCCTCATTATTGAGAAGAAGTTCAATTATTTTAGAAGTTCCATGGCCATTGGCAATCAATGCCTTTAAGAGGCTGTTCTTCTGTCTTTTCTGGGCGGACTGTACTTGGGATAGCTTCTTAACATTCCTGTGGTTTTCCAGGTATCCTTTAATTGTATTCCTTTTCTGCTTAAGCTAATCAGTTAATATTTCTTTGATTCATATTCAGGCATTGTGATGAGTACATCTAATTCAATCTTAAATATGTCAATAGTAGGGAATCTGAAGAGTTCTTCATGAATTCTCCAAAGTGATTTTTTTATAGCCACAAATGGAAGGGTGGAAAAAAAGTATATTATAGCTCATCAGAGTATATTTAAAAACCCTCAATTGTAAAGTTTCCTGATTGCATAAGAGTTGTCTTAATTTTAGTTTCCTAATATTATTGATAAGTTAGTATAAGGAGGAAGGAGGCATGGTGTCTTCTCTCAAGAACCTTGATCAGCCAAAGACAAACAATATGACAGTCTCTGTGCAAGGTATGAAATGGGAAATAACAGAAACTAAGTCAGAAAAGGAAAAAAAAGAACATAACTAAAGTATAATGGGAACACATAGTCAAGAGAATCTCCTCTAGAGATCTAGAATAAAACTTAACAAACAGAATGGCAGAATTTGAAGTTCTTGTGCCTAGAGTAAAGATGGTGTGTTCTGCCTCTGGCCACCATAATTGCTTTAGTCACCACATACACTCTATTTTTATTGGGTTATGGTCTAGCTCATTACATATGTTGAATTCCAAACCTGCTAATGTTTTGTTTCCCATGTCTTTCCTTTGTAATTTCTAAAATAAAAAAAATTATATCCTGGATAATTGTAATGAAAACAGAGCCCAAACTATAAAATCTATGGCTCATTTAATACACATTATTCAAAATAATGAATTAACAAATAGTTTCATGGTAATAATTACTAAACATAAGCTTTCTCTTGTCCATTGCAAAACAAATATATCAACACTAAGTGAAAAAATACATAAGGCATCAGAAAAAGGAAGCCAGGGATGTTCTTTCTATAATAAAGTTCTTAAAGTTAATCACTAATTAAAATTTTTGCAAAATCTCTGTTTTTAAACTTGTTAATATCCAGCCTTACTTTATTTTCTTCCTTCCTTCCATCTCTCCCTCTATCTTTTCTTTCTTTCTTTTCTTTTTTTCTTTCCTTTTTTTTATGTTCAAAATTCATTTGATCTATTTATCAGTGCTTAGAGGTCCTGGTTCTGCAGCGACATCTTATGGAGTTAGTTTGCACAACCATTTAATAATATCTGGCAGAAGTGATCATTGTTCTAACAAATTTGATGCAAATAGGATGCCTGCCTGAGCTTTGAAAGTGGAAGTAATTAAACTGATGCCATGAGCACTTTTCCCCCCCTCTTTGTTGTTGCTTATCTAAAATGTCCTTATTGTAGCAACTATACGATTTTTAAGACATTTGAAAATATGTATTGAGATCTGAAATTCTCACTACATATATCCAAGCTATGGTAGAAAAGAAGAATGAAGCTGTTGAATAGGGAAATGAGACAGCAGTAAAAGATCACAGTACAGCTGGTGTTTGTTGGCAAAAGTTTCCACTTAAAAACTTGCAGCCGTGAAAATCCTTTTATTATTATTGGTGCTTTTCACTGTTTGTGATCACCAGAAACAGAGCAAAAAAGAGAGAGAGAGAAAGAAAATTGAAATCTTAAAACCTCAAGAAATATACTGAAATTCCCCCTAGTGCATGAATTTAGTTATTCTTCTAAGTATGTTCCTTTGACTGAATGACACGTTGAATTAAGCTGTATAAGAAGAAACATGGCTGTTTTCTTTTTATTTATGATTGAAGGAACACTGTCAAGCCCTGTAATCCAGTTCAGTGTTTTCACATTATTCTAGAAAAAAATGTAATTAAAAACCTATCTCTAAATTAATAACATTTCATTTTATTCTATTTCATATTTTCTGATATAGGGCATGCTAAGGAAAGAAACTTTAGTGGAAGCAAAGGCTGTGCATATATTAGGATTCACTCAGTGGTGTTCAATATGTTAACGAAAATGAAGTTTTATGTGGAAGTACAAAAAACTGCTAAGTAATTTTCATATGTATATCAAGAGGCATACTGAAAAAAAATCAAATATATGGTACTAAAAGTCCTAATATATCTTATCAGTCATTGAATGACACACTGATTGTACTAAATATCACATTCTACTTGAACACAAAGATAAATTTCCACTATATACCTATGTGAATGATAGCTCTTCTGTGTCATGATGATCACTGATGAGAAAAGGGTTTGGTGAATCATTGTTTATTTGCTTGTGATCTTGTTCACAAATAAAAATTGCCAGAGATCCATGTTAATAATGATTGCATCTAAAATACCCTGGGCATTTCCATGTATGCCAAAAGCACTCTTAAAACATGATTAAATTTTTCAAGAATTATGTGTCCAATGACAAGATAAATCTATGGGTTTCACAGATCCTCTGGAAAATATAATTACATGCCTTATTTTCTAGGCCCATCAATTAGAAAACAGATGACCTTATGACCTAAAATTGCATGCTACATAATGAAAGACATAGATACTATTTTCCTTTAAAGAATAGCATGTGCCTCACACATGTCCAATAATGATAATGATGAATGATTTTAATTTAAATTTGTAGATTTACTAGAAACTGAAATGTTAGAGGATGAATTGTGTTTTTTAGGGGTTTAACAACATGATCTAAAGTTAGCAATCACACGAGTTAACCAGTGTAGTAAGAGTTAATAAAAATCTAGAACTAAAATTATCAGAAATTTGAGACAACAATTACAGAAATTTGAGAGTACTTCAAAGAAGATCATTATTTTTAAATTTTATTTATTTATTTTAATTTATTTCAGAATGCATTTCAATTCATTGTACACAATTGCAGTGCAATTTCTCTGGTTGTACACGATGTAGCGTTACACCATTTGTGCAGTCATACATGTACCTAGAGTAATAATGTCCATCTCATTCCACCATCTTTCCTGCCCCCTTATCTCCTCACTGCCCCTCCTTAGATGAAGTATATTGTACTAAATTCCTATAGGATATATTATAGAACAAGATCACTAAAATAGTCATAGACCAAAGAGTGAGCTATTCCAGACAGCATATTTGTACCAGAAAGCTATACCTGTCTCCTTTGTAAAAGTATCATAGCACAAGTTCATTGGTTTGAAGATGAATTCTCTCAAAATTGTGCCAGATTCAGTAGCTTACCATGGGAAAACACCATCTGAAAATATGAAGGTAACTCCTGGCAGAAATAAAAGATCATAAAAAATTCATGGAGACATACAAAGAGTAACTTCTCAGTATTTAGAAAACGAAGCAACTCTACACTCCATACTGAATCTATACCTAATGCCAACCTGAACACAGGATACCAGATGGGCATGTGTTGTCAATAGGATTCCAAATTAGCATGTAGACCTTACAGCTCCATAATTAAAATTGGGGTTCTAAGAAATAAGTTATTCCAATTAAACATATACTTATAGATAACATGGATTTGAGTACATACCATTATAAAAATCAAAAGAAAAAATAAATATGCTTAAGCTGGCAGACAGGAAACAGCTGAAGATTGTGTATATCATCACTTGAAGAAAAACAAGGCTTTATCACAAGCTTCATCTTTAGGGTGTAGGTAGGCTGGAACTTTAGCTTTATTCATTTTTTGAAAAGCACTGTAAAATTGAACCAACTAGAGAAAAATGACAGCTTTTTCTATGCCAAAATATTTTTTTAAACAAATAGGAAGACAACTGGAAGCAACACACATAAACTGATGGATTCCAACATTCTGTTTCTAATTGGCTAATTTCATATTAGCAGTTTTACATCTTTTCTTCTGATGTGAATCATCATGGGGGAAGAAAACAAGGCAAATGATTTCCTGGCTGAGAAAAACATCTTTGCTTCATTACATAATTTTATTTTTTTTTATTATTTTTTTTTTTTTAGTGAGAGAGGAGAGAGAGAGAGAGAGAGAGAGAGAGAGAGAGAGAGAGAGAGAATTTTTAATATTTATTTTTTTTAGTTCTCGGCAGACACAACATCTTTGTTGGTATGTGGTGCTGAGGATCGAACCCGGGCCGCACGCACGCCAGGCGAGCGCGCTACCGCTTGAGCCACATCCCCAGCCCTACATAATTTTAATTTACTCTGGTTTCTATTCTGAACACTGAGAACTCAATAGAGAAAATGTTGCTTTTTAACACATAACTATGTGAATTTACATAACTATGTACATTTAAAATGTTAAAAAGCCAACTTCCCTCTCATCCCATTTGCCAGATTCTGCTTCCCCAAACCTTTCAGAATTGAAGTCTTTGATGTCTGTCAAGTGCAGATTCAGTCCTATCAGTTATTAAAATTGTTGTTTCCAGGGAAATATCAGTAAGCTCCCATCATATTTCTATCAGGCCTAGAGGTAGTCTTGCAAACTACTACTATGCTATTTATTTAATTTAGGGGGGGGGTTAAACAACAAACACTTGTGAAATGTCTCATATTAATATTAACACAAACTCTCATAAGAGCCACCATTTAGTAAGTATTTATAATAAACAAACATTCACAAGCAATTTCTTACTGACAAAGGTGGGAGAATAAGGACTGATTTATCCAGTTATAAAGAAAAGTCTCTGGTTTCAACTCAAATTTTAGATTGGTTTCAGAAGATCTAGACACTGGGAATCAGAGAGAACCAGAGGCCAATTGGTCCTCACAGGAGCTAAACCTCAAGTTCCAATTACTTACTCCCCTATTTGATTAGTGTTTAGTGCCCCGCCCCCAGGCTAACAGCCTGGCAAAGGAACATTTAATTAAGCTTCTGATTAAGATAACATCGAATAGAACTTTAAATTATCTCTGCTATTTTACATCTATGATTATTATTGCTCAATTAAAAAATAACAACAGCAATAGTAACTACTTACCAAGGATGTGAAGAAAAAAATCATAGAAACACACACACACACACACACACACACACACACACACACACACACGAGAAACCACAGATAAGACAAAGAGAGTCCTGTGAGGATTCAGAGAGAGTGGTGGTAAGACTCAGGAATCTTCAGTCAACTAGTCTCAATACCTTCAAAAACTATTAATAGGCAAGTGAGAAAACTTTGATTGCAAACTGGAATCAGTAAAAAGAAGAAAGTGAAAATTCTGTAATGAAAAATAATATATAAAAACTTGAAAGAAGAGTTCAAAGGACAGTGTAACAGCAGATTACACACACTTGAGAGAATTAGATAATGGTTCTGAAGGTCAGAAAAAAAATATCCAAGTTGAATTACACAAGGAAAAAGGGATGTCATGGTAAAATAATATATATTGCAAAAGTATAATATTTAAGAATATATAAAGTGTGAGCTTTAAATCTGTCAATATTTTAGTAGCCAGTACAAAAAAAAGGCAAGAAAAATAAATGAAAATTGATAGAGATATTACAAAATTATTATTTCCATATAATAGCATCCACAGAAAACACAAAGAACTAATAAATCATTATTAAAATTAATGTAGAGAAAAAAGATATTTGAGGCAAGGTCCAAAGTATAAAGATCAACAATAAATTTTAAATAAAATCCATAGTAGAAAACTTTCTCAATTTAGCCATAAGTATACAAGACTTATACATAGAAAATTTTAAAGTAGTATTGAGAGGAATTTTTAAAACTTTAATAATTTGAAAGATGTAATACAGTCATAAATTAGGTAACTCATATTTAAAGATATGTTTAAAGATTCAGTACTATATTAATATAATTTCTAAATAATATGAAATTCAATGTTGATCAAAATTTTGTGTAAAAATGTAAAGTATAATAATGTCAGGATATAATGAAAAAACAATAAGTATGAGGACTTAACCTGCTAGTTCTCAAGACTTCATAGATATGCACCCAAAACAGATTTCTCAACTATGTCATGATTGACATTTTCGGTAGAATATTTTTGTTATTTTGATGGGAAGCTGTCTTATGGGAGATTGCTTATCCCAATCCCTCTCCTCTATCCACTGTGTACCAGTATGACATACATAAATGTCACCAAGCATTTCAAATGACTCTTAGGAGTATTGGGATAACAACCCCTGATGTGAAAACCACTAAAAAACTGCATGCATTTATGCAACAAAAACCACTAGAATGTTTATAACATCAATGTGTGTATTTGCCAAAGGTGTAAACAATTCACATATTCATAGACATTAGAAGAGGTAAACAATTGAGCATATTATTAAAATTGCATTCCACTGTTAATTTAAAAATAGATAAAGAAACAAATAGAGTTCATAAACAAAATATTAAGCAAAATTAACCAGATAAAAAGAATATGTACTCTATATAAATGTCTAACACTGGCAAAGCAAATAGAAGTTTTAAAAGTCAGTATAGTATAGGGGCTATCTTTGCAGAAAAGCAGGCAAGAGAGGCTGGAGAAGAGAAAAAGGACTTACCAGGTCATTTAAGATGCTTGTAATGTTCTATTTGACCTGGAATTCCTGAATTTGTTTTGAATTAAGACATCAAGTTTTATAATTATTGGTGAACTTCTCTGTATGTATGTACATATTAATTCAATAGTTTTTTTTTTCAAATTTTGAAATTTATCAAAATTAATTAAGACAGGAAAAAAAATTAACATAGATAAGTGGGACAAATAGAACATTAAAAAATGAAAACATAAATTTTACCTAGCAGCAGTTGCATTTTGCAAACAAATATATTAATTAGTTGAAATCAAATTTGCTACACTTCATTATATAATAAAGTATATTGCTTAAGAAAAGACTTATCCAAAATGACTAAAAAACATAATAAATGTGGAAAAATTAATCAAATGATATTAGAAAAAGCTATAAAATTTTGTATCTTAAAGCAAAAAACATTATTAAAATGATATATACTACAAAAATAACATGGATATATGATATATATAAATATATTTGTTGTGAAAGATATAAATATTGTAATAAATTTGGATTCTATAAATAAGAGATCAACAGAATAAGGAGAAATAAATGAATTCACAATTCTTCCAATAATTAAATAAATAAAAAACACAGAAAATATAATAAACACAATGAACAACTACAGCACAATGAATAATATACAGAATATTATACCCCCAAACTGCATAATATAAATTCATCTCAAAACTACATAATATCTTTATGAAAATAAACTGCATGATATTATTTAGTACAGAATTTGTGGCTATGAGGGATGAAACTATAGAATAGGTCCTTTTATATTTTCAATAATGCTTTCTGGAAGCAGATAAATGAATGAAATTAATATTTTTATGTAATATTTGTAGCTTGTTGGACATGGCATTCATTAAGTAATATTTTCTTTCTTTTAATTCTGAATTTATATCTGCTGATATGGCTATAAAGGTATGAAACTTGATGTGAAACCAACAAAAATTGTAAATCTGCACAAATTTCTGCACTTGATGATCAACTGGGCATAAATTTTGTGG
This sequence comes from Spermophilus citellus, assembly GCF_964194105.1. Taxonomy (NCBI): domain Eukaryota; kingdom Metazoa; phylum Chordata; class Mammalia; order Rodentia; family Sciuridae; genus Spermophilus; species Spermophilus citellus. Next base: position 107,564,378 of record NC_138182.1, read on the forward strand.
TTTCTAAGTTTAAATTCTTCAGAAACAAGAACTCTAGCTTATAATCATCTAAAACACCAACAAGTCACCTTGTCTATGGTCTGTGCTAAACAAATATTTATGAAAACTTTGCCAAACTAACAAGTTCACTTTTTATTATTAAGAAGTATGTAATTTAATAGAAAAAGATAATAATTATGTTCAATGAAATAAGAACTAAATTTCCAATTATTTTACCAATAGTCATTTTTGTGGAATAAACACCATTTTCTCTACATTTACTTTGTGAAAATACAGTATACACACACACACACACACACACACATATAAAACATTGTAATTATAAAATGTAGTTATATAATTATGACATACAACATTTCTTATATATTTAATGCATGTAACTACTATGATATTGCTTGCAATTTATTTTGAAGAGGAAATGAGGTCCTTCCTCCATTCTAAATTACAAGTGCATTCATCTATGTATACTTGCATAAATTTCAAAATCAAATTCTACATTAGACTGATAAATACATTTTAGTGAGCTCAGAAATGTTAATATTACTCATTCCCTTGAGAAAGCCTGTATTTGTTTTTAATTGGTCTGGTAACAATTGCAATATCTAACAATTGTTGTGAATTGTCATCTGTTATGTACCACATATAGCACTTATTTGTACCATGTTCCCCATCAAAAAATGTCATGATAGTGTACTGTCATATAAAACCTTTCTAAGATGAGGAAACTGAGAAAATGAACATATTGATGGACACATCATGAGAGCAAGTTTCCCTAGTATTTGAAACAGACTATTTAGTCTCAAAGTCTATGTTTGTATTTATGATACTATATCTCATCCACAAAGAGCCTTTTAATCATCTCTCTGACTCTAAGTAGTGTTGTTTTCACAGACTTTCATATATGATTAAATGTCTTAAAAGTCAAGACTTTTCAATACATCCTGTCAATTAAAGTCATTTCTACTACCAAAAATTCAGAACTACCATTTTTCTAAGTGACAATTACATCAAATATCAACCAAATCTTACATAAACATGTGCTCTCTTCTAGATACTTTAAATATAGGATGTATTCTTATTAACTGTAAACACAGTTTAGTGTGCATGGAACCAGTAATTATTCTTGCCATCTAATTGTAACTTTTTGCCCATTGACCAGCATCACACAGTCACCCCTTTCTAACACTTCTCAGTGTATCACTCTGCTCTCCTTGGAAGGGATGAACTCATTATGATATGGAAAAATATTAAAACATTTGTTGGAAGTTATTATATTACATTTTTTAATTTGTTTCAGGAAAAACACTATCAATCAGTCATGTTGCTTGATATTGACAAGGAGAACATAATACATTATAGCCATTATGATTAAAAAATCATAATAAATTTTAGATATATTCCAAAAATTATTTAAATGGTTTATTTTGCTAATATCCCAACTACATTTTAAATTTTATCAATTTATTTTTAGTATATATTTTGACACCTCTGGACTTCATACCCTAGAAATCAATCTTATTAAATACAAAGTGAAGTGTTTGAAAACTCTTTAGCCCTTATAAATTTCAATTATATTATATTATATATTAAATTTCAATTATAATATATTCCACACATAATTTGTTCAGAAAATATCTTGGTCTATACATACTATATTTTATAACAAAAACAAGATTGATAAATTTATATCTTCTTTCTATATATTTATCTTTCATTTTTGTATACAGAAAATAATATTGATCATAGATTCAGAACAGATAATTCTGTGTCCTAGTTTTACAAATAGTGAATTCTGTTCCTTACTCACTAAACCATGAAGTTGTCACAAGGAATTGTAGACATTTTTGCAACTGTGCCTTGTCAAGTATAAGGTGATACAAATACATGGTTTCTGTTATAGTTTAGATTTGACAGGTCCCCCAGATACTCAGGTGTTGAACACGTGGTCGTAAATGCCGCAAAGTTCAGAAGTGGAGTGTGGGGGTAGTGATTGAATCATGAGAGCTCTGACCTCAAAGTGGATTGATCCATGGATAGCTGAGTAGGTTGTTTGGAGATGTTAGAAGCTGTAGAATGAGTAGCATAGTTGGAGAAAATAGGTCACTGGAGTATCCCTTTGGAGACTATATCTTATCTTGAGCCCATTCTTGGTCTATAGGTACTATATTTTCTGATGAAAGTAAGATTGGTAAATTTATATCTTCTTTCTATATCATTCATTATGATATAGTGAAAATAATATTGATCACAGATTGAGAACCCTTCCTTCCCCCCGCCCCCCCCTCTCATATTCCTTGTTGCCACAAGCTGAGCAGACTTTCTCTGCCATGCAGTTCTGCGATGGTGTTCTACCTTACTCCAGGCTTAACACAATCAAGCCAGATAAGCATGGACTGAAATCTCTGAAAATGTGAGCCAAAAGAAGCTCCCTCACCTTTAAGTTGTTTATGTTGGGTATTTTGGTCACAGTAATGAAAAGCTTACTAACACAGTTACTAGCTTCATTTTCAGATACTATGTATTGCTGCAGGGCTATGACTGCCCAAAGCAAACTCTACTTCTGACATAACTGTGCCGATATTGGGTTATGAAGAAATAAAAGAATGGTGTAGTATTGAAATGGTTAACAATGTGTCAGAGTCCAATTAGACAGAACACACTTATAAGTTCCACATTACATGAAGCAGATTTATTACTTACAGATAGGCAGCAAGAGACAACACAAGCATGGGATGATTTATTGTGAGCTAGTTCCCCAAAGCTCAGGAAGCTACTCCGGGCAGATGGGTCTCAACTGCATTTGTCTCACTTGAGATGCACATGAGCGACTGAAAGGCAGTTCATCTTGGGTTAGGTACCTCAGGGGTAACACAACCCACTGAGAAACTTTGGACAATAGCTTGCTTCTTGAGGATACAGGAAAACAGCCCTGCTGTCCTAGTCAATTTCTTGCTATAACAACATGACCTATTTCTTAGGAGGGACAGGAACAAAACCTGAGTTCTTTCAGGCAGGTGTTTATCTCAGAATATTCCATTACAGAGTATCTATAGTTATTCTGAGAACTATGTGCAAGAAAAGGACAGAGAAGAAACTGTGTTGGCCAAGGTTATCCAGGGACTAACACATATTTGAATTTAAAGAAATCATGGCGGACTGGCAGAACATGGCGGCGGGCGCGGAGAGATCAAGTCTATGACCTCTTCAGCTGTGCGGGCATAGGGAGTCGTAAACAACCTAAATCTGTTTGCTCAGGATCACTAGGCAATGCTGAGCTGACGTGGATCTGGGGCGAACAGTCTGGGCCTCTCAAAACACACACTGAGCCCGGATCAGCTGAATTCAAGCTCCCATTCACCTGATTCCCGCAGACAAACAGCTGTGACTCAGCACTAATCCATCCGGCTGAAACAACTGGTCAGCCCTTCTCATGCTACAGAGGTAAATGCCTACTGAGCCTTCATAGGTAGTGGCCACAGGTTTGAAACGGGGCTTGGGAGAGACAGTAAGGACCCACCCGTTGCATTGGTCGCCCGACAAAGGGAAACGAACTGTCGCCATTTGCAAGAGACACCACCATGGCAGAGAACTGACATCACCAGACTGCGGTGGAGGAGATAACTTCATTGAAACCTGCGGCTACAGGTGTGTAATTCCCTAGCCTTCCCTGTCCACACATCGGGGAAACCTTAAGGGCCCCTCCCAGCTCTCCCGTAAGGGCCCCTCCCAGCTCTCCCAAGAGTGCGATAGCCAGCCCGAGGGAATCAGAGGTGGCGCGGGACCTGCGGCGCGGAACTACTATTCCCACCAGCTACCAGGGGCGTGGCTACCAGAGGGCAAGTAAAATTCGCTGAGGATTCTCAGCCCCAAGCTCTACAAACTTAGGGTCTGAGGGAATGGCAAACTAGAAGAGTGTGCCCAGTCATTCATGAAAACAGGGATCCCGGGAGCAGCAGAACTGGCGTATAGCCAGTATTGTGGTGAGCAGCACCCGTGAGAGGGGCCTAGCTAGAGGAAAAGTGGGAAGTGACTAGACACAAGAGGAGGCCCTAGGCACTCAGGATTGGAGACTCGACCAGTCTGGGAGGAGCTGCTGCACAGTGATTGGTTCCCGCATATTGACAGGAGAAACTTGGCCTGGTGGGCACAGCGCCACCTACTGGAAGAGAAGTTAATCAAACTCTAAGACTGCATTTATTAGGTTTTTTTTTTCTATTTTTCTTTTCTCTTTTTTTTTGATTTGGGTTTTTCTTTCATTTTCATTTTCCTTTCTTGTTGTTTTCTTAAATTTTTTTTAAATTTTTTTTATTTTTTTCTTCTAATTTTAATTTTAATTTTTTATTATTATTTTTTTTATTTATTTTTATTTTTTTATTTCCTATTTTTTTTCTCCTTTTGTCTTTTCATTTCTCTTATCCCCCCTTCCTTGAATTCTACCTGCTTACTCTCATTCTCTTTAGTGACTTCTTCCCTACCCTTCTAATACCTTTCCTCCCAAGCATCAAATAAATTTATAGGAGTAAACAGTAACTCAGCAGTCAAACAGAACAAGAAGTAACATGAGCAGCTTCAAAAAGCAAGGAAGAAAAGGAGTACAAACAATGCAGGACAGCCTAAATATTCAGGAGGACCTAGAGTCATCAGAAAAATGGTCATATAAAGAACTCAAGGAACACCTTAGACAGATGGAATGGAACCTTAAAGAGGATACAAGACAGCAAATTCAAGCAGCGAAAGAACACATTGAGAATGAATTACATAAACAGATAAAAGAAGAAGTTAGGCATCTTTATCAGGAGATAGAGATTATAAAAAATAATCAAACAATAATTCTAGAAATGAAGGAAACGATAAACCAAATTAAAAACTCAATTGAGAGTATCACTAACAAAGTGGAGCAAGTAGAAGCCAGAACGTCAGATAATGAAGACAAAATATATCATCTTGAAAAGAGTCTAGCCAACTCAGAAAGGCTGGCAAAAAATCACAAGAAAAACATCTAAGAGTTATGGGATAACATAAAAAACCCAACTTACGAGTCATCGGGATAGAAGAAGGTACAGAGATTCAAACCAAGGGAATGAGTAACCTGCTGAATGAAATAATTACAGAAAACTTTCCAGAAATAAAAAAGGAAACAGATATACAAATTGAAGATGCATACAGGACACTGAGCACACAAAATCACAGTAGACCAATGCCAAGACACATTGTTATGAAGATATACAATATACAGAACAAAGAAAATATTAAAAGCTACAAGAGAAAGGAGACAGATTACATTCAGGGGTAAACCAATAAGGTTAACAATGGATTTTTCATCTCAGACACTGAAAGCAAGAAGGTCATGGAACAATGTATTTCAAACACTGAAAGACAATGGATGCCAACCAAGAATTCTGTATCCAGCAAAATTAAGCTTCAGGTATGACAACGAAATAAAAATCTTTCAGGATAAACAAAAGTTAAAAGAATTTGCAGCCAGAAAACCAGCATTGCAAAGCATTTTGAACAAAACACTACACGAGGAAGAAATGAAAAACAATAACCAAAACCATCAGTGGGAAGTGCCTCAGTAAAGACAGAGGACGAGGGGAAAGATAATCATGGAGAAACAAACTAATTTTTTTTAAAAAAAGGATAAATAATCAAACATGGCAGGAAGTACAAACCATATATCAATAGTAACTCTGAATGGTAATGGCTTAAAGTCTCCAATATAGCGACATAGGCTGGTATCATGGATTAAAAAAACAAATCCAACAATATGCTGCCTCCAGGAGACACATCTGATTGGAAAAGACATACACAGGCTGAAGGTGAAAGAATGGGAAAAAATATACCACGCACACGGTCCTCTTAAGCAAGCAGGGGTGGCCATCCTCATATCGAATAAAATCAACTTCAAGACTAAGTTAATCAAAAAGGATAAAGAAGGTCATTATATACTGTTAAAAGGAACCATTCACCAACAAGACATAACAATTATCAATATTTATGCACCACATAATGGTGCTGCGACATTCATAAAACAAATTCTCCTCAAGTTCAAGAATCAAATAGACCACAACACAATAATCATGGGTGACTTCAACACACCTCTCTCACCATTGGACAGATCCTCCAAACAAAAGTTGAATAAAGAAACTATAGAACTCAATATCACTGTAAATAACCTAGACTTAATTGACATATATAGAATATATCAACCATCATCAAATGGATATACTTTTTTCTCAGCAGCACATGTATCCTTCTCAAAAATAGACCATATATTATGCCATAGGGCAACTCTCAGTAAATATAAAGGGGTGGAGATAATACCATGCATTTTATCTGATCATAATGGAATGAAACTGGAAATCAATGATAAAAGAAGGAAGGAAAAATCCTACATAACATGGAAAATGAACAATATGTTACTGAATGATCCATGGGTTACAGAAGACATAAAGGAGGAAATAAAAAAAAATTCTTAGAGATAAATGAAAATACAGACACAACATATCGGAATCTATGGGACACAATGAAAGCAGTTTTAAGAGGGAAATTCATTGCCTGGTGGTCATTCCTCAAAAAAAAGAAAAAACCAACAAGTAAATGAGCTCACACTTCATCTCAAAGCCCTAGAAAAGGAAGAGCAAAACAACAGCAAATGTAGCAGAAGGCAAGAAATAATTAAAATCAGAGCGGAAATCAATGAAATTGAAACAAAAGAAACTATTGAAAAAATTAACAAAACTAAAAGTTGATTCTTCGAAAAAATAAATAAGATCGACAGACCTTTAGCCATGCTAACGCTAACATACGGGATGAAAAAGGCAATATCACAACAGATGCTACAGAAATACAGAAGACAATTAGAAATTATTTTGAAAACCTATATTCCAATAAAATAGAAGATAGTGAAGACATCGATAAATTTCTTAAGTCATATGATTTGCCAGACTGAGTCAGAAGGATACACACAATTTGAACAGACCAATATCAATGGATGAAATTGAAGAAGCCATCAAAAGACTACCAACCAAGAAAAGCCCAGGACTGGATGGGTATACAGCAGAGTTTTAAAAAACCTTTAAAGAATAATTAATACCAATACTTTTCAAGTTATTTCAGGAAATAGAAAAAGAGGGAGCTCTGCCAAATTCATTCTATGAGGCCAACATCACCCTGATTCTGAAACCAGACAAAGACACCTCAAAGAAAACTACAGACCAATATCTCTAATGAACCTAGATGCAAAAATCCTCAATAAAATTCTGGCAAATTGAATACAAAAACACATCAAAAAATTGTGCACCATGATCAAGTAGGATTCATCCCTGGGATGCAAGGATGGTTCAATATACAGAAATCAATAAATGTTATTCACCACATCAATAGACTTAAAGATAAGAACCATATGATCATCTCGATAGACGCGGAGAAAGCATTCGACAAAGTACAGCATCCCTTTATGTTCAAAACTTTAGAAAAACTAGGGATAACAGGAATTTACCTTGACATTGTAAAAGCTATCTATGCTAAGCCTCAGGCTAGCATCATTCTGAATGGACAAAAGTTAAAGGCATTCCCTCTAAAATCTGGAACAAGACAGGGATGCCCTCTATCACCACTTCTATTCAATATTGTTCTCGAAACACTGGCCTGAGCAATTAGACAGACGAAAGAAATTAAAGGCATAAAAATAGGAAAAGAAGAACTTAAATTATCACTATTTGCAGATGACATGATTCTATACCTAGAAGACCCAAAATGGTCTACAAAGAAACTACTAGAACTAATAAATGAATTCAGCAAAGTGGCAGGATATAAAATCAACACGCATAAATCAAAGGCATTTCTGTATATCAGCAACAAAACTTCTGAAACGGAAATGAGGAAAAACATTCCATTCACAATATCCTCAAAAAAAATAAAATACTTGGGAATCAACCTAACAAAAGAGGTGAAAGATTTATACAATGAAAACTACAGAACCCTAAAGAGAGAAGTAGAAGATGATCTTAGAAGATGGAAAAATATACCCTGTTCATGGATAGGCAGAACTGACATCATCAAAATGGCGATATTACCAAAAGTTCTCTATAGGTTTAATGCAATGCCAATCAAAATCCCAATGGCATTTCTTGTAGAAATAGATAAAGCAATCATGAAATTCATATGGAAAAATAAAAGACCCAGAATAGCAAAAGCAATTCTAAACAGGAATGTGAATCAGGCAGTATAGCTATACCAGATTTCAAACTATATTACAGAGCAATAGTGACAAAAACAGCATGGTACTTGTACCAAAACAGGCGGGTGGACCAATGGTATAGAATAGAGGACACAGAGACTATTCCACAAAGTTACAACTATCTTATATTTGATAAAGGGGCTAAAAGCATGCAATGGAGGAAGGATAGCATCTTCAACAAATGGTGTTGGGAAAACTGGAAATCCATATGCAACAAAATGAAACTGAATCCCTTTCTCTTGCCATGCACAAAAGTTAACTCAAAATGGATCAAGGAACTTGATATCAAATCAGAGACTCTGCGTCTGATAGAAGAAAAAGTTGGCTTCGTTCTACATATTGTGGGGTCCGGCTCCAAATTCCTTAATAGGACACCCATAGCACAAGAGTTAATAATAAGAATCAACAAATGGGACTTACTTAAACTAAAAAGTTTTTTCTCAGGAAGAGAAACAATAAGAGAGGTAAATAGGGAGCCTACATCCTGGGAACAAATTTTTACTCCTCACACTTCAGATAGAGCCCTAATATCCAGAGTATACAAAGAACTCAAAAAATTAGACAATAAGATAACAAATAACCCAATCAACAAATGGGCCAAGGACCTGAACAGACACTTCTCTTAGGAGGATATACAATCAATCAACAAGTACATGAAAAAATGCTCACCATCTCTAGCAGTCAGAGAAATGCAAATCTAAACCACCCTAAGATACCATCTCACTCCAGTAAGATTGGCAGCCACTATGAAGTCAAACAACAACAAGTGCTGGCGAGGATGTGGAGAAAAGGGTACACTTGTACATTGCTGGTGGGACTGCAAATTGGTGCGGCCAATTTGGAAAGCAGTTTGGAGATTCCTGGGAAAGCTGGGAATGGAACCACCATTTGACCCTGCTATTGCCCTTCTAGGACTATTCCCTGAAGACCTTAAAAGAGCATGCTACAGGGATACTGCCACATCAATGTTCATAGCAGCACAATTCACAATAGCTAGACTGTGGAACCAACCCAGATGCCCTTCAATAGATGAATGGATTAAAAAATGTGGCATCTATACACAATGTGGCATCAGCAATAAAAACTGACAAAATCATAGAATTTGCAGGGAAATGGATGGCACTAGAGCAGATTATGCTTAGTGAAGCTAGCCAATCCCTAAAAAACAAATACCAAATGTCTTCTTTGATACATATTAGTGCAACTACGAACAGAGCAGGGAGGAAGAGTAGGAAGAAAAGATTAACATTAAACAGAGACATGAGATTGGAAGGAAAGGGAGAGAAAAGGGAAATTGCATGAAAATGAAGGGAGACCCTCATTGGTATACAAAATTACATATAAGAGGTTGTGAGGGGAATGGGAAAATAAACAAGGAGAGAAATGAATTACTGTAGATGGGGTAGAGAGAGAAGATGGGGGGAGGGGAGGGGGGATAGTAGGGGATAGGAAAGGTAGCAGAATACAACAATTACTAATAGGGCATTATGTAAAATTATGGATGTGTAACCGACGTGATTCTGCAATCTGCATTTGGGGTAAAATTGGGGGTTCATAACCCACTTCAATCTAATGTATGAAATATGATATGTCAAGAGATTTGTAATGTTGTGAACAACCAATAAAAAAAAATTAAAAAAAAAAAGAAATCATGGCATGTGGATCTCTTCTCATATCCTATTCAAGAGGCAGCAGAAAGACTGTGAAATCAACTGGAGAACATGAACAATCAGGTTTGTTCATCAGGCAAGGAAACAATGAAGGAAAAGTTAACTTTTACAAAATGAGAGCAAATTGAAATCTTCTTTAATCTTGCAGTGTCTGTGTTTGGATTCTGTGTGTTTATTTTTGGAGCCAAGAATATGCTCTATATTACAGCTGTGACATAAAAAATTATTATACAAAAATAACAACTTTTGGTCATAGTGCTATTTTATGTATTTTAATCACTACATAACAGGAAAAATGAGATAAAATTAATAAATAGGTTCAATTACCATCCTAACCTTAAAGAGGTTATATGCATCAAGAAAGTCACTTAATCTTTATGGACTACAATTATGCCATAAAGTTAAGTCAGAAGTAAGAATGAGCAAGTTCTGGGATTAAAATCTAAAAAACATGTACCTACTTCTTTTTCCCCTCATGACTTGGCACTCTATTTTACAAATTTAATTTCTCCATTTTTTACTGAAGATTTTTTTTCTATGTTTTATCATTGTATTTTCTCTGTATTCATTTTATCCACATCCCATGCAATTTGAATTATTCCACTCCACTGAAACTATATTCTTGGTATTTTTTTCATGAAAGCTTCCCTAAAATCCTCCAGTACTCTTTATTATGGGCTTTGAAGGTATCTTATAAAATTTTATGGTTAATTATATTGCATTCTTGCCTTCAGTTTACACATGTTCATCATTATTTTGAAAGTGACTTTGATATGAGTTTTTATTACATATCTTTATCACTTCCATTATCTTCTAAAAAGTATTGGCCACATGAATGTGAAGTAGTTATCATTTGCTGAATTGTGGTTGCTGTTGAACTATGTGGTTCTTAATTCTTTGGACAACTCTTAGATATATTCAGAAACATACTAATATAAATCTTCTTTTGTTTCTATAATAAATGTGTTCCTTACATAGTTATTGTGTTGTGGAGGTTATTTAATTTTACTAATAATCTGTTTATTTGGAAAAAATGTAAATCAGATCACTGAGACTGATTTATAGAACTATGCATTTTGTTTTCACTAAAAGCTCTAATATTCCACTTCATTAATATATAAATAGTCAGATATACCTGGCTGTCCTATTATCAGCAAATAAAAAGGAAACAATTGCTGAAAAACAAAAGGAAAGAATAAATTTATAGTGGACAACATGACCAGAAAGGCCTGCCACTTATAGGAAATTAGTGACATATTTGAATTTTAAAAGGTCATAGCTGCCTAGTTAATATAATTGCAAAGTTTCACTCAAACACAGGCATGAACAGACACAAAGGTGCACACTTATACATGCATATATATCTTAAAGAGTAAAAAAGAATGAAGCTAGAATTCCAAGTTTGTGTTTGATTTTTATTTAATAAAAATCATAAAATTAAGTTTAGAAACAATTATGTACATGTCAACCTTGGTGTCAATATGGAAAGCCAGAAAAGCAATGAAGAATGCTTTTGATTCATTAGTATGCAGCTAAAATAATATTTTCTATTCTGCAGCATTAACTAGATTTGATTATTTGAAACTTTTGAAAAGAATATGTCAATAAAAGTACTTGATAAATTATTTCTTGGGAAAAATGTCAGTGAAGGCATAAGAGAAGGATCAGGTATAGGCAGGCAAAGCATTGTGAAGCCAGGTCTGAAAGGTAGCAAGTAGAATCCAGTAGGAACTTCACACTGCATTACAGCTCTGAGAAAGTCTTTCTCAGGCATATTAGAGCTACAGAGCCTAGATTGCTGTCAGAGGAGCCACACATTTGGCAGGGAAAGTCACAGTGTAATACCCTGTGGTGCTCAGTCATGGCCTGGAAGCAGCCTGCACATAATCTGGGCATGAGTGTTACAGTAGACCAAAAGTCACCATAGTCGGATGCCTCTTTGAGCGGCAGGTTCTCTCAGATAATCTTTTGAATGATGTAGTTTCTGGCTGACACATTAGAAATTGAGAAATCTAATGTGTATCAAATTAGTGCTGATCTCTTACATATAAGTTTTATTGCTACACAAACTTATAACAGGAAATAAACCTCCAGAGACATGAGACACACATGTAATGGATGGAAATGACTTTAGTACATTGCAGTCTGGGTGTGTCCTTAACTGAAAAACTGCTATCAGGTTAGGACTAAAACAGAGAATTCTGCAAGATCTGCTGGGCATATGATCTAATCTAAAAAATAATACCTATGGCAGGAGAACTAAATTGCTTAGGAAACTTTAGCAAAGCCAAGGACTTTTTTTTATTCCTCAAGAGAGATAATCTTATCTCAGAGTCCAGAAGGCCAGGAGGAAGGGAGATGGCAGCTATACACTGCACTGAGCATATGAAGTCTTACCTTGACTTACATTTATTTTCACTTCTGCCCATGGTTTTGAGTTGATCAGATTTTGTAACTCCCTCCCTACAGAGTTAATAACCACTCTATTTTTTCCATATAGTTTCTAAAAAAAAAATTGGAAGTTCTTTTATGTCTCAGGGATTTTGCACAAGTATTTCTCTGTCCTGAAAATTTTTCCAAAAATTTTCACTCCTTTAATTTTACAATTCTCAGAAATCTACTTTGAATGTGTTCTATATGGAGGAAACCCAATCTCCTTTTCTCCATTTCAACAACATGTGAATGTCTTTCAGGAGGTTTTACGTTATATAATTAGGTGCATAAACAATTTATGTAGAACTTTATATCCATTTTAATATGGTATGGTAAAAGCATAGTAATTTAATAGATTCTGTCTTACATTTTAATTTATTCTGAAGGGAGCTTTTATGAAGCTATCATCAGTATATTGACAATAGCCAGAGTTTTCTAAGTGTGCTTTGTGTGTGTGTGTGTGTGTGTGTGTGTGTGTGTTATCTCTGGGTTTCCTGGAGACTCTTTCATTAGGCCTTGAGGTTAAACTTTTCCCTCTGTACATTCTTCAGACCTTTATTTTGTTATTATTTTCATTTTTAGTGGGATCAAATTTACATTGATAGGACAAAAAGCAATGCTGTCTTTAACTATTGGCATCTTTGCATGAACCATAAGATAGGCCTCAGACTGTTCCTCACCAACACACACACACACACACACACACACACACACCCCAGTTTTATGTAAGTATGTTTTTGGTGAATTAATCACATTATGAATTTGATTAAATCTGTTCCCATGAGTTCATTTCAATGTTCCAAGTGATGATATGCCTTAGACTCTTCTGCCCCACACTGAAATACAATGATTTCCTTCAAGAAAGGCATCAATGAATTGTTTAACTTATGAGTTCAAATAGCTGCTTTCTAAGTAAAAATCAATTGTTTAATATCTCATTCAATTACATGTGTATGTGAGATTTTTTCCCCATGCTTCAACCTGGACAGCATATTGGAGACTGAGCACTGAAATAGATATGAAAATTAGGGTTTCTTCTTTTAAATCAGGCAATTGATAGACTTACAAAAAATTAGAACAATGACATTCTTCTCATTTTTTGTTAAATATGGTTGTTTTGCATAAAAGTATGTTAACATAATAGGTTGATAACAATAAATTTAAAATAACTGTATTATTCTAAATGTTACTCACTCTGTTTTTCAGAAGAACAAATATCATCAGATGTAGTCCACATAAATGTGTCAGAATGTAAGTTTTAGGGCTGGGGAGGTAACTCAGTATTTGAGCACTTGTTTAGCATGTGAGAGGTCATGCATTCAACCCCCAGTACCACAAAAATAAATTAATGCATAAAAAGTGCTCTAAAAAAGAATGAAAAATTGCTTTAGAAGAGAATAAATTTGGCAAAAGTGCCAATGCCAGTTAATGAAGAAAAGACACTTTTCAACAAATAATGCTGGAAATGTTCTACATCTACATATTAAAAATGAAGTAGGATTCTTGCTAACACCAAAGGCAAATTTGCAAATTTAATTCAATATGCATCCACAGTCTAAATGTAAGATTTAGAAATCATAAAAATATTTCAAGCATAGATAAAAAGCATGTCAACACTAAATATGGCACAAAAATTGCAAATTACACCAATGGCACAGTTAATAGCAAAAAATACATTTGAATCTAGGAAAAAATGTAAATACATTAAAAAGTACCATCAACAGGGTAAATAGCAAACTTATACAATGGTAAAACATTCTAATAAATCGTATGCTTCATAAATATTAATATTCTGAATATATAGATAACTACTAAAATTCAGCAACAATAACAACAAAACCAAAAAAAAAAAAAATCCAAAATGACAAAAGATATGAATGGACATTTCCCCAAATTTGTATGAAAAGATACTTAACATTCTACTCATCATTAGAGAAAAGCAAGTAGAACTTCAATGAGCTACCACCTGACACTGGTAGGATGGGTATATAAAAAGAAACAAAGAATAACAAGTTTGTGGAGAAAAGTTGGAACACTTGCATTCTATTAATGACAAGAATAAAATGGCAAAGTGTCTGTTGAAAACAGTACAATTACCATGTGGTCCACCAATTTCACTTAAGGTCAACCATCCAAAATAATAGATTGCAAGATCTCTATCAGACATAGCAGGCATCTCCACACCCATGTGTATAGCAGAAATTTTCACAATAGCTAAAACATGAAACTAACGCAAGTGTTCATCTACAGATAAATAAGAAAATGCAGCATGTATTTATAAGGGTGTATCATTCAGGCTTAAAAAGGAAATAAATTCAGACATATACTACAACATGGATGAACACTAAAGTCATTATGCTGAGTGACATAAGCGAGGCACAGAAAGACCAATACTGTATGCTTCTACTTCCGTGAGTTAATTAGAGTAGTTAAAATTATAGAAACAGTTATATAATTTTTATCCTACTCCTCCTTTCCTCTTATATGTAATTGTGTATAACCCTGAGGCTCACCTTCCAATTCCATGCAATTTCCCTTAACTCTCCCTTTCCCTCCCGCCTATCATCCCTGTTTAATGTTAATCTTCTACTCCAGCTCTTCCTCTCTACCCTGTCCTTGGTTACTCCTCTTATATCAAAGAAGACATTTGGCATTTGTTTTTTAAGGATTGGCTAGCTTCACTTAGCATAATCTGCTCTAATGCCTTAGTAGAGGGGGTGGGGAGAGAGAAGGGGAGGGGAGGGGAGGGGAGGGGAGGGGGGATAGTGGAGAATGGGATAGACAGCAGAATACATCAGTCACTAGAAAGGCAATTTATAAATCAATGGAAATGTAACTGATGTGACACAGCAATCTGTATACGAGGTAAAAATGGGAGTTCATAACCCACTTGAATCAATCTGTGAAATATGGTATATTAAGAACTATGTAATGTTTTGAACAACCAACAATAAAATAAAAAAAAAAAATAAAGCAGAAAAAAAAAATTATAGAAACAGAATACAGAATTATGTTTACTTGGGGCAGGTGGTGGTAGGAGATAGGTACAGTCATTGTTTAATGAGTCTGAATTTTCATTTTACAGGATAAAATCAAAGAGCTAGATACTAATGAGGGTTAAACAACAACATGAATAGATTTAACACTGAACTACATGCTTAAAATTAATTGAATTTGTTGTTTAAAAAGTTTGAGAGTTGCTGTGCCAAGGAGTCCTTTCTCTCACTCCCCACATCAAATTGTCTTTAAATAAGGGACTCTACTCTGAACAAAATTGGATCATTGTATTTGTTTCCTTTTCTAAGTCTGAATAGTGCTGTATTGCCTTTTGTCCCTTCAAGCTCCTGGCAAATGCCAAGATGAGATTGTTAACTCTTTCATGGAGTGAGCAATAGTCTAACTCCATAGATACATAACTGTGGGAATTAATAGAGTGATACTATGGCTTTATCAGCATGGATTCTTTCTATCTTCATTTGGTTAGGATCATCAGTGAGGGAAGGCCAGGCTGATAATTTTAAGTAAAGGTATGCCTCAACATCTATCACATTAGTTGGGAATATTGATGAGTAATTTAGAGACAGAAATAGATGGAAGAATCAAACCTTATCATTTTATAACCAGGACAGTGACTTGGGGAATTATTGGTTCAACAGTGAGTACAGTACTTGAGAATTTTTGACCTAGGTATTTCATGTATCGTGTTTTTTTATTTTTATTTTTTATTTTTTTTTTTTACTTTTAGCTTCTGATATTTGACTTGTGACTCTAAACATTGTATGGAATTTGTTTTAGCCTCCTTGTGACTACTTACAAATGTCAATGTATATTTTAATATGTACTGTATAAACCTGAAGCTAGTACATGCAGCTAAAAAATATATCGAGGTTTTGATAAAACACTGGGGTTTATGAAAAGTGGGATTCAGGATCACCTTTTTTATAGGTTGACCTCAGAAAGAAAAATACTAGTCACTGCTAGCCATGCCCATCTTGGAGATGGATACACAGCCCTGGTGAACTCCAGAGAGGCAATACCCCAAAGGCCTTTATGAGAGTCCTTATAGTATGGGTTGCACCAGCTTGACTAAGTGTCATTTTGTATGTACACTTTTAGACATAAGAAATGCAAGACATAGTAAAATATTTCCTTTATTTACCTTCAGCTGTATGCCCACCTGGATTTTAAACTAAATTCTATGCATATATCTGAAGCTCCTAGCTTCAAAACATCTAAACTAGGCAGAGTTGGATGGTGCTATATTTGTTATCCAAATTCTGTTTCTTTTTCTTTTGAATGTCACTTGAAAACAACTTAAGGATCAAGAGAAGAAACTTCTTTTAAAAAATCATAGACTTAACATGCAATTCTGAGGGTCTGTAGAATATGAGGTTCTATATATCTAGGAAATAGATTGGGAGAAAATGTCTGTGCTAATGATGAGGAGAAGGGATAGAGGCATACCTACTTGAAGGATGTCAGTGTCAAGATGACAGATATTGATGTGAAAGGAAGGGAAGAGTAGTTTTGGAAACAAAGAACAACACTTCTGACCAGAATGACTAAGATGGAATTTGTGAAATAACTTATCATTTTATTGGGAATCTCAGAAATAATTTTAACAAGAAAACTTGATAGAACACTGAACTCTTTGTAATAAATTATTTATTGAGTATTCTCTATGTTCAGCATGTCTCCTAAGCTCTAAGTGATACAGCAATAAAGAGGACAAAGTTCCTATTCATAAAGATTCTGGTTTTTATATGTAAATCCCATAGTTAAATGGGATGTTTACTGGAAATGTAACTGATCAAAGGTCAGTGACACAGGAAAATGGAAACAAATTCAGAGATATATTAGAATGTGGGGTCAAAGTCAGTCTCATGTTAATACAATATTATAAACATTCATGAGAGTATACTAAGAACTCATTGTTGTGCAAGGAATCTTACAATCAATCTGCTATGTGTACTTTCCCTTAATCTCATAAATACTCTTCAATTGTATTCACAGAAAAAAAAGAAAGAAAAATAGAGGTAGAGTTCCATTTAAAAACATGGTAATACACCAAAAATTATGGCATTCATAATAATAAATAATTGGAAAACCCTTATCTCTATAGCTAAATTGTAGCACACTTGGCTCTTATGAACTTTAATTTCTAATCCTAGGGAACACCTAATATATGATTAACATTGTTGTGTAAGTACACAAACACTAATAAGCCCTTCTGTTTTCAAAGATCTCAAGGTGTGATGAAAAGTATGAAGTAAACATAAAATTTCTAACAATATGTTAAGTAATATGGAAGAGGTCCAGAGAGGTGCTCTAATGGAGAGTATTAATCATATGCATAGCATTTTCTAAATTCTTATAAGTTGAGGTTCTAGAATAAATACTTAATTGCAGGTAAGGTATAGATTGACCAGTCAGAATGGATCTTGTAGACCACCATCAAAAGTATACTAGAGCGAATTTGATGCATGTTCATACTGATATGAGACAGGGCTATCATATGCATATTTTGCCATAAAGAATAAGATCTTGAGCCCCATACTTGTGATCCTAGTAACTATTCTGTACGTTGTAACCAAAGAAATTGCTAAGCACAAAGAAAGTAATCGGTAAACATCTGTAAACTGTGAAAGACAAGTATTAATTGGTGTTATTTATCCTACCATATACCAGTATCTTCAATGTTGTGTGAAGATAAGGATTTCATAGAATTTAAGTTACTATAACTTCCTG